>NC_071547.1:8701277-11101277 GCF_026979565.1 Vidua chalybeata | reverse complement strand
TTTTACAAGTAGCAGAATGGTAAATGTTGCCAGTGTTGAAACATACTGATGATAATTCTATTTCAGATTTTTTATGGAATGGTAAATTTCTAATTCTAAGATGGAAGCATTCCATTTGTTTGTATTATATTTATTATTATGCCAGTATGAAATCCAGTAAAAACATAACTGTTGATATCAAAATGAAACCTCTGAGCTCTACTGGACAAGCTGTCATTCCCTCAGGGTTGCTGGATTTGGGTAATTCTCAGTTTTCAGTTTCAGGTTCTGGTTCAGTGCAGTTAAGGAGTTTATTTCTTTGATGATGAAGATTCCTATGGAAACTGCTTCCAGACCAGTTTAACCAAGGTCTGCTTTGGAAGCATTTTAACTGTGGAGACACAATTTTATCTTTCCATGTATTTTAGAACAAGAAGAAAACGTAGATAAAATACATATAAAACACTTGGGTTGTAGTGTGAGGGTCACATTACCTGGGATACAGCCCCGTCCACCCTCTGTGGAAGGAAACAACTTTGTGGGAGGGAAATGCTCCCATTTTGTGTGGAATACTTATTAGGAATGCATAGGAAGGATGAAACATGTCCCAGAATTCCTTGAGGTTCTCAGGAGCAGGAGGTACATCACAGAGTTAAAGGTGTATTTTGAATCACAGGGGAAGGAAGGGAGGCAGTCAAAGGGAAGAGGAAAATTCCAGAGCAGCTCAATATTCCTTTGCTCCATCTTTCTTCTTTTGCAGTAAATGCTTGCAGCAGTTCCTGCTACAACCTTTTCAGGTAATAAAGGTGAGGTACTTTGGTGCCAAGAAGTGGGAGTATGGATGGATTGCATGGATCACATCCAAGAGCTATGGAGAAATAAAAGGTCCAAGGTGTGACTTAAACAGGCACCCTCTATGAGGTTTACTAGTGGTTTACTAGAGACAGTTTTTTCTAGCTCTTCAAGTAATAATCAAAATTGTGATTTCTGAAAGTTTTTGTTTGGGTTTCTTGGGTTTTCTTTTTTTTTTCCATTTTTGGCAAACTTTTTGCAGGCAAGAGAAGGCAGGATTGGGCCAGACAGGATTGTACTGAGCTGTGCAGTTGAGTGCTGTGTCTTGTCTTGGAAATTACTGACTTCTGGGCTATATTTCAGTACCTGGTAACTAAAAATGGCTTTGTGGTCAGAAAGCCATTGATATTTGCTTCAGAGGTAGTAGGTATTGGCAGATGCCCAATAAAAGGCAGAACAATTATATTATCTGTCAAGGAGACAGGATGGTGGGTTTTAGGACTGCTGCCTTGTTTTATGATGTAGATGCCCACATCTGTTAATTCTATTTTTAATTACCTGTATCAGTCTGGGTTTGCTGCTTTTGTTTGATGCTGTGTTTTATCTGCAATTGCCTATTTACTTTTATTTTTTTTTGGAAAGCAAAAGATATAAGGGCAGCTCTTGGAGTCAGTCTTTATTGACTGCCAGTGCAGTTCCTGGTGACCCTGACCCGCATCGAGAGATTGTGCCCAGGCAATAATTAGTGTGTCACAAGAACCCCCGTGTGGACCTGCTGATCACTCCAACATCCCACAGAGCTTCCTGTGCTGCCAGGGGAGCAGCTTTGCTCCCTTTGCTCTCTGCTCTGTTCTCAGGCCACCCAGATCTGTTTGTGAGATAGATCCTGGTGCTTCATTCCTGCTGGGCTCTTGTTTAGGGTCAGGTGTGCCCTAAGCCCCCTGCTCAAGAAGGAGCATCTGCAGAAGGACCGACTCGTGCTGTTTTCTCCTTTGTGGTCACAAGATGTTGGTCCTGCCCCACGTGGGGTTTGTGATGAGGAGACCCCATCCCTTTTACCTTGGAAGGCAAAGGACACTGCTCATGCTCCTGCCCCTGTTCCTGCTGGGCTCGAGGTGTGGTGTTTCTCCTGCTGTGTCACTGGGGTTTATGGCCCCGCAGTGACGCAACCCTGCAACGTGCAGGCTTGGAAGATACGATCAGGACAAACTGAGATCTTGGAGCTCAGGCCCCAACAGGCAGCTGGTGATCCTGATCACCTGAAGGGCAGAGAATGCTGTGCCTGCACACACCCTCTTAACGAAAGCACCCTCCTAAAATTTACATTTTCCTTTGCAATTTTGCCCTGAAATGGCTCTGAACCCAGTTCAAAATGACCTTGGGTCTCTGGCTCATGAACTGTTTGTAGCTGGGAGCGGATCCACCTGCAAATGTAGGTGTAAAAATGTCACATCTCTGAGAACTAACCCAGAAATATCTACAACTGTTACAGAAGACATTACCAGCTCTTTTGTTCTTTCCCTTGACTTCTTACTCTTTTTTTCATGAATCTCTGAAGCTGTTTTGGAAATCCTAATCCCCAGTAAGTCCCAGAAAGGAGAGGCAGCAGTGCTGGAGGGAGCTGGCAGCGAGTGGAGCGAGCACTCCCAGCCTGAGGACCACTAGCCTCACCAGCCTGTCCCATCCTGGCTTCTGGCACAGGACCTGGTTGCTGGACAGGTCGGGACATGTTTGGCCAGGCCTGTGACTGTCTGCCAGACATCCCCCAGCCCTGTCTCCGTGTATCCCTGCATTTCCACATTCCTTCCTCTTTTTATGTGGACATCTTCCTGTGCCTGTGTCTCCCCTCTCCCTTCCCTCAGACATCACTGCAGTGTGTGCATTATTCTCAAATGAATGATCTTATTCTGATAATTCCCTGCCAGAGGGAGAAACTTTTTTGTTCTGTTTTTTTCTCTTCCTGCTTTTCCTCATGCTTCCTTTTCTGCTTTCCTTTATCAGTCCTCTGCTCCTTTTCCCTGGCTCTCCTGATCTGAGTGCATAAGTCCCGTTAAAACCAACGGCTTTTTACTTGCTATTGGGAGAAGTGTTCCCTCCTGTCCTTTGCTCTTTGGCAGCCCCTGAACTTTGCTGTTTCCTGTGGTGTTTGATAAGTCTGGAAACTCCTTTGGCAAGCACTGGTGTAGCACAGGACTCGCCTGCTCCATGTGTTTGAGTGGATACTCATCATAGCTCCTCTTGGATCATCACACCTACACACTGTCACAGTTCAGTCCTGAGAGCCCTGCAGAGCTTTCACTGAACATCCAGCTACAAAATGAATTTTATGAGCCATATTATGGGTATGAAGCAGCTTTTATTAGGGAGGGATGTGCCAGGGAAAACCTTGCAGTGAAGATTTCCCAGTAGGAATGCACACTACATCCTATTTTCAGTGGACGTAAGAGATGGTTCTTCCCTTATTCCTACTTCTCATGAAAGCTGAACAAATTCTGCATTTTTAATCCCTTCTCGGGGTAGAAGGTCTGGTGAGGCAGGTGACTGAACCTTAGTGGTGTTTGCTTCAAAACACCAAATCAGCAGGTGCTAGATGATCCCTAAATGCTGTCCATGTGCTTTGTGGAATAAAGACTCTGAAGAAAGGAGAAGCAAAAAAGCAGCTCTGTTTCCTTATTGCCACTGAATTCAGAAGAAAACAAAAGGGTTTCGTTTGTTGAAGAAAAGCAAGGTCAGCTTTAGCAATGTCTATGAATGCAAAAATATGTTTCTGTGTTGGTATTTTTGTATCATGTATGTGATATATTTTTATAGAGTTTTGGACTTACTTTATTTACATATATTATAACCTCCCTACTGAGTAAACAAGAGATGCCCAGCTAAGCAAACAAGCCCCAGGGTGATGGGAGAGGGAGAGAGAAAGGAGAGGAATAGCAAGAGGGGAAGGAAAAGAGAGGTGGCAATAGGAAAAGGGTAAACAGACAAGCACTAATTAAAGCCTTCATCACAAGCAGGGAGATGTGCGAGGCTGACAGTCAGTCAAGCAGATAAGGGAAGATGAGTTAAAATCTAGCCCCAGGATTTGAAGGCCCCAGGGCCCTGGCAGACAAGAGCACAGTGAAGCACAGGAAGCCACTGAAAGGTCATTTGCATGAAATGATGTTCAGGATCTTTGCTTTTGTTGTTGCCCTGATGGCTTTAACCCGTTCCTGGCACAGGAAACACGCAGAGCTAAGACACTGCACATGGCTGGAAGGCTTCTCTTGGTGGCCTTTCAGGGACCACTTCTCCAGGGAGTATGTGGGGAGGGAGGGAGGGAGACAGGGCTTGCTTCCCACTGAGGATAAGGGGAGCTGAAATTCCTTGGCCTCACTCTCCAGCAGAGCATGAAAGGGAGAAATCATCAGAATAGGAGACTCTGGGCATGAAATGAGCCACAAGCTTGACAGGCTGAGGGAAGGTGCGGTGACCTGCATTGGTCAAAAACATTCAGGTATTTGAGATGTTGAGTTTTGTGCATCTTTCCAAGAGCCCTGGACACAAATTGAGGTTTCCATTCTGGAGCGATGTCAGAACCTATCGTCACTCGCCCATGCTGTGGTGTCACAAACACGTCATGACTGTCAGGAGCACTGTGCAGGTGGCTCCTGTCTGCCCCTTCAGCTGCAACTGAAAATACATCCCAAATTTTTTGCTTAGCAAAGAATGGGCAAACTGTAGTTGCAATCTCTTCTCCCTGAGCTGCTCCAGGAAACAAGATCTCACTCAGCTCTCGAAGGGAATTCTGACACTCTAATTATTGTTCTATGTTCTCAATGTGCTTAGTCATTTAGGCAGGTTGTAATTCCTAGTGACAGAGCAAGAGAAATGAGCACAGAAGTGCTCCCCACTTTGGAATAGTCAGGCAGCCTCACATGCTTCTTTCCAACCCCCACTTGTGTTTGGACTTTTTGGAAGTCACAGTCGTTACTCTTCTGCTTTTCCTTCTGAAACAAAAGCTGGTTAGAGCCAAGTTGAGTAGATTAAATGGGGATCTGGGCTATTGGACTTCTGGGTTCTGCTCCAAACCGCGGCCACTTCATTACTGCCTGACCTTCACCAGCTCATGTCAACTCCCTGAGTAATGTATCTCTCTGCCACAACAGGGCAGTAAGCTCTACTTGCCTCCAGGACTGAAGATGATTGGAATGATTGTCTCTGGGATTGCTGGGTTGCTCTGGGATCCTTGGGTGGAAGGGCGGGTGAAGTTAAAGCAGTGGTTAACAGCCGAGCAGTCAGTGGTGAGGCTGGAAGTTCAAACTCCAGGCTTAAAGCCAGTGAGGTCTCGAGAGATGTCAGCCTGTTAAAATGTCAGATCTCACATGGGAAATCTCACTGAAGATTTCCAGTGGGGTGAGCTCCATTCAGATAATTTTCAGGTACAAACCCCTTTCAGTTTCGTGTCAGAGCTGGAGGATTCCAATCTGAAGTCCACCTTCAACCGAGGCTGAACAGACCAGGGGTATTTTGGTTGGCAAGCTCCTGGGTTTTCCCATTAGGACCAGTGCTGTCCAAACCAACCATTCCCAGTTCAGGTGTGAAGGTTCTGGCTCAAGCCCATCAGTAGCAGATAATTTTGTGCAGTGCTGTGGCCACAGCTTTCCCAGGATGGTGGTGTTTCTTTCCATTTCTCGGCTTCTAGGACACGAATCATCACAAAAACAGAAACATTTTTTTTTCCCTTTAAAGATGACCAAAAAAATTTCCAAACTTTCCTTCTGTTTCACTTTGCTTACAGCTCACCCTGCATTCCAATGCAGTGTTAGGGCATGCTAGGATCCCATTTAGGGGAATATTTTTAAAAGCTCCCGTGTGGAATCAGTGGAGATGATGGCATGTAGGATTACAGGTAATTGTTCTGTGTTATGAATACAGTGTCATGATTGAGAATGGACTTGTCTAAAGCAGGAGCTACGAGCACATGGAGGAGTAGCAGGATATAGATAGCCCTTGGCTAACTGCTCATTGCTTCTGCTCTCAGTAGCATTTTAAAAGGCCACTGTCATCAAGTAATTTTTCATCTAATTCACTGTATGTAATAGCTTCTTTAAGAGCCTGGAAATTATTTTATTTGCCCTTTTACTTTGGACAAACAACAGTTTCTTTTTCTTGGCCTAACATTCCATCGGGAAGACAAACCCAAGCCCTGTTCAGAATGTTTTTGCTTCAAATTCCACATAATGCCAGTGCTAGTATCAGCCTAAGAGGAAGAGAGTTCTGAAAGTGTGATTAATCTGTTCAATGTATGACCTTGAAAGCTGAGCAAGTGGAAAGGAAATATTGATTATTAAAGGTGAGGTTTGGAAAGAAACCTTACGTTGGTGTAGTAAGAGAGATCAGAGAATTCATATGTTGAGGGAAGTCATTTGTATGAAAGAAGAGCTCTTATGCGCATTTAAGGAGGAAATATTTGTTCCATTCTGTGTTTTATGGGAACATGCTGCTGTTGAAAGACAACCCTGTAAAAATCCTGCACTGTAACAGTCTAAACTGATCCTGTACCTCAGGGCAAAACACAACCTGGAATTGCAGATTTCCCTTCATACCAATAGCAGAGATGGCCAGGGCTGAGGATGTGGAATGGACTCTATAAAGCAATTGGAGGAAATATTATCCTGCTGCTTTCCAGCCATTGGATTTGGCTGTCCAGAGTGAGTCTTCAAGAGGAGTCTTCACCCTCCTGGGTGGGGCAGTCTTGTTCTCCAGGGACCATACTGCCCTTGCCAGGAAGAGCAGCCTGGGCATCCAGCACAGCTCACTGAGTGAACCAGGGGGAACTCCTGGTTCCAGCAGGCTTTAAGTAACCTTGTGAGTAGAACTGAGCAAAACATTTGCCAATGGCAGCAGTAGAGGTTGGAAAAATACTAACATAGCTTTCTGTCCTCTCTTTGCTCTTCAGCTTTAATAGCAAATGTGCCTAAAACCCTGTGATTCTGGGTCAGGGAGGAGAATCAGGCAGAAATTTGTTATGGACCTGGAGTGTGTTAAAAACCACCGAGCTATTCCCAACTCTCCATTTTTCAGTTCTCATTTTAAGACAAGGCCAGCCTCTGCCACGCCAGCGTGGTGTGATCTGTGCCCAGCAGTGTAGCACAGGGTCGGAGAGGTTCACTCCCCGCAGGGAGTAGCTTGTGATTTCCCAAAGCCCAGGCAGGCGATTTTTCTCTCTTTCTCTCTCTCTTTTTTTCCCCTTTCCGCCTGGGAAGGATGCAGCATCACAGACCTTGTCACCCGGAGCTTAGAGGACAGCAACCATATGCCTTCCGACCTGCCCTTGCTTTTCTAGGAAAGCTTCAGCCTGCTGGGCATTTCCTATCAGAATCGTTAAGGGAGAAGGGCTGGGATGTGGCCCAGGCTGGCGTTCCTCTGGTGCTGAGCAGGGGTGGAGGGAAGAGGGAGGGTGGCAGGGGGAGGAGGGTGAGGATACTGGGCTGCCAAAGAGGAGGAGGAGGGCTGGAGGAGAGGCGAGATTGGCATCTTCATGTGCAGGGGCTGGCCAGCGCCGGGACAGCCTGATGAGCCCGCGGGCCCCGATCTCTCGGCTTGCGCTGATTGCAGTGATGGGCCTGTCTGGTGGCTCGGACACCAGCGCTCATTATCGCGCTCCGCAGCCTTCGCAGCGGCGGGGGAAGAAGGGGTGGAGGAGGTAAAGAAGCCCTGGAGTCACACGCACACACAAATCAGACACAGGAAAGGCAGAGAAACAGCTTTGGCTCCAGGCTATTGATTTTGTTCCGTGACACTTGCTCATTTCCCACTTAGTGCTTCTCGCTGTGGTACCTTCCCGCTCCGGCTGCAGCGGCTCTCCGAGGAGGAGTGACCTGGAGTGGCAGGGGCTGAGCAGCTCATGGCTTCATCCAGTCATCTGGAGCCATTTGGGAAGCAACAGCACACAAGCACCCCAGCACATCTCTACACTCACCAAGGAGACACTTCCAGGTGCTTTTCTCACTGATGTGCACATGGAGACTCTCCATGTCTGTACCTGGGCTCCTTTAGGTGATCTTCCAAAACCTCCTTTGCTCCCTCAGCCTCTCCATCAGTCTTGTTGTGTTGTCAAGGTGGAAGAATCTGGAGGCAGAGCTATCCAAATAGTCTTCCTAGAGAAGTGATGCTTTTTTGGAGGTATGGCCCCAGCGTTGCACTGTCACTATTAAAGCAGCAGCTTTAGATTCAGTTGCACTTGTGGGTCAAAGCACTGGTACAACAACATTGCACAGGCAGCATCAGCCTGCTGGTTTTCCCTTGGTTGTAACTTTATTCCCTTTGAACTGTTGTGGCAACAGCAGTTCTGATCTTTGCCCATATTATTTTTTAATTTTTTTTTTTAATGCAACCAACTGCCTGAGCTGAAGGGGAGGAAAGGGAACTGCTTGTGGGGAGGGGACTGAAGGGACAGGGCTGTCACTGAATAGCACCAGAACCAGACTTGGTGGTCAAAGTCTATGAACCTCTGCAGTGGCTGCTCATATTTCCTGTCTTGTGAGAATACTGATGATAGCAGACATTTGTCATCGCATCAGTACCAGAAATTTTAGGGGCACAGAGAAGAGGTGCTGGGTTGATGCTACTTTGCTGTTAGTATCATTTTCCTTTATTTAGCTGCTTCTGACAGAGCTTCCCCACTCAGCTTGGCAGTTCAGCTCAGCTGGGAGAGTAGAAAGGGGCTTTTGGGTTAATGTAATTTCTTGGTCACTCTCTCCCTTCCTGGCCTGAACACACACAGATGCACAAAGACACACGGACATAGGCAATTTTCCCCAGCATTGTATCAGGGGATGTTGGAATGCCATGGCTGGCAGGAGCTACTAACTGGATTAGCTGGTAAATCCATCTGGAGCTCCCAGTGGGAGGGATGGACAGGTTCAACATGAATAACTGCTTGTCTGAAGAAGCAAAATGGATTATTTTATGAAAAAGAAGGGGGGGAATACCCTCTTTCTTCTTGCAGACTTTTGCCTGACGCAGGGGGGAGTAGTTTCTAGAAGGTAAGGAAAGAAATCATTTTTGAAGAGGGAATGATTCTTGTTGACTTGCTAGATACAGTTGTCTGTCCTTTTTCAGTTTATTTATCTGCACCTTGTGTTCCCATTAAGGTGGTTTTTTACCTCCTAAAACTTCATTATGAATTTGAGGCTGTAAGGGGTGATGCAGGTTTTTTTAGTGGTTTCTTCTCATCTTTCTATTGTTGTGCAAGATTTAAACCACTTCCAGAACCATGACTTGGTGCTGCCCCTCAGGCCTCAGCCAGTGGGATTTCACACTGACTGATAGGAGGGAAACAGTGGCTGGTTTAATAAGAGCTGTGTTGAGCTCAGCCTCAGATTTACCTGTGTAAAGGAAGCAAACCAGCAGGATCTGAAATGTTGTAGAGGGAGGGACCTCCTTCTGATTATTGATAATCTTGAGCAAAGCTGCATTTGCTGATACCGCCTAGATAAGTGGCTGAGGACATAAAATTGGATTTTCTTTCCCCTGCCCTCATCCTGTTGCATAATTTTTGCCACACAAAGCTGGAATTAGAAGGGAAGAGCCTTTTCTTTTGGTTTGTCTGGTAGTTTTATCCATCCACAGTGGTGCCAGTTGTGTTGTAGGATTATAAAATGTGTGCAAGTGCGAGGTGCAGCTTCTGGAAGCGTTTTGTTATCAGAGAATCAGAAAGGCTTGGGTTGGAAGGAACCCTAAGGCTCATCTAATTCAGACACCTTCCACTGGACCAGGCTGCTCCAAGCCCTGTCCAGCTTGGCCTTGAACACTTCCAGTGTTTAGGGTGAGATTGCTGTGGTGGAAGGGTTGTAGGAGGGGCTGAGGAGAGTGAGGTGCTGAGGTTGGGAGCGTGTTGTGCCCTGAATTGTTTGTGCTCACATGCAACCTCTGCCATTAAGTGACCTGTTATTTAAAGATTCTTGGGACCAGGGGTAAGTCCCAATTAATAGTAGCAACAATAATAAAAGTCATTGCAGTGCCGTTAAGCTGTGACCTAAAAAACCAGAATGGCCGATGAGAAGTCATGGGCCTGATCTCTCCCCCTCTTCCCTTTCCTCTCCACCCACGTCTCTATGCTTATTTCTCTCTTTCTTATTTTTCCTTTCTTACTGATATGTTTTTTTTTTTTTCTACTCTGGACATATCCTTGAATCCTGGCCATTCCCCCAGCTTATGGGATTCCCATTATACACGCTTGATATTTAACAGCCTTGGCGTCTTCCATAGCTGGGAGTGAAAAGAGAAAAAACAGCTCAGAAACATAATGGAGCAAAATCTGCATACTGAGCCCTGGTTCCATGTCCCTTTACACTGCTTACTGAGATCTTAAAAGCTACGAGCTGTGGCATCTACTCAGACTTCATCAGCCCATCCTGCCCTGATGCTGGCCTTGGAGACACTGCCAGCTCCCGCCTGCTCCGCAGCCACCTCCTCACACCGGGAGCGTTCTGTGCTTGCCAGGCTCCTCCGTGCCGTGGAGCAGGAGGGAGCCAGGGACCACTTCTGCCTTTGTGGGGGCAGGATGGATTCAGAAATGCTGGTAAAGAGCTAAATTCCGCTCGCTGGCTTGGCTCAGTAAGGTGTGGGGCGCGCAGTGCAGATGGGGTGAGGAGGTGATGAGTGTTTTAAAATTACTGGCATCCTTTTCTTATAAAAATGTTATGCCACAAATGAATGCAAATACCTTCTCTGAAGTCCTGTTTCCTTATGTGCCAACCTCTTTTGTGTGTGTCTTGAAATTCCCTTTTTTTGGTGAGCTTTCCTTGGTAAAAAAAGGTTGCTGTCAGGTGGACCTCAGTGTCACAAGCAGTCACCATCCCCAGACTCTCTCCCACTCGCCTTTTGGTTCTCTTTTTGTTTTATATGAGTTCTTTTTTTTCCTCTTTCTCTCTCTCTTTCTCTCTCTCTTTCTCTCTCTCTTTCTCTCTCTCTTTCTCTCTCACTTTCTCTCTCTCTTTCTCTCTCTCTTTCTCTCTCTCTTTCTCTCTCTCTTTCTCTCTCTCTCTTTCTCTCTCTCTCTTTCTCTCTCTCTTTCTCTCTCTCTTTCTCTCTCTCTTTCTCTCTTTCTCTCTCTCTTTCTCTCTCTTTCCCCAGTGGATGTGAGTTTTATAGACAGCCAAGGATCAGCACAGCATTCACCTGTCTGTCATGTTAAAATTGGAAAAGTGTCTTAAGTGTATTTAGATAAGCTGTTTGCTGTTCTCCTTTACTTGATAAAATTCAAAGTCAGACTGAGCATTTTTATGGTATTTCTTTTGAGTCAGTGGGGACAACCTGACATGTCTAGAGGGCACTTCATGTGCTAGTCTTAAGTATTTATTTTACAAGAAGGTAAATTGCTCATTTACCAAGGCTATGAGGAAAATAGGGGGGAATTAGCTCTGAACCTTGGCTCAGACATCTGAGTTAGACCTGACTCATCCCATGCTTTAATTGCCAGTGTCCTTAGCAGCTTTGAAAGTCTCCTGATGAAGCACCTTCTTTTCTATCTTCCAGCATCTTTCTTTCCTGGTTCCCATCTTTTACACCTCAGATAGATCAGGCATTTCATTTTCAGTGCAATAGCCAAAAGATTTTCATTGAAGTTAACATTGGCACATTTAAAGCTCATGAAGATAAACGTGCTTATGGCCTAGTGCTTGGTTACTGAGTGAGAGTCTTCAGTGAGACTTCAATTTTTGTAGTGTGAAAGATTTTATATGGTTTGTGGCAGCATCCACAGTTTTATTAAACAGACTAAAGGTGCATCAGCATTAAGATGTGAGACAGCTGTTAACTGATGGATTTTAACAGTGAAATTCCCTTAGAGTCAGCTGTGATTAGCATGGGGAGGTGTCCTTTGTGGGCCTTGCTGCACATCTCCTTGGCTTTTTTCATTATCTCTGGCCTACAGCACAGAAGGAAATTATCCCCTCTATTACATCCTCTCTCATGGGCCATTTTCCCAAAGGATTTTTCCCTTTGCCTTAAGGGCAAAGCTCTGGGTGAAGCCATGTTCACCCAGGGAGGAATTTCACTGCAGTGCTGTCATCTTTGGGTCTTGCTGAGCTTCAGGGCTGATGTTTGGGGTTGATTTCATGCCCACCCTAAGAGCTGAGACTCATTTGGGACTCAGTTGTTTAGAAAGCCACTGCAGACCAGAGCTCTCCAGGCTGGAAAATCAGGATATCAGGTTAACTGTCTCGTCTCCCAGCACATCTCAGAGCATCCTCAGGCAGCTCCTGCACTGTACTGGTGGAATCTCTTCTCTAGTGGCACCAGGAAGAAGCAGCAGGAAATACAGAGTGAAGTTCTTCCACAGAAGCTGCTGCCAGACCATGGTCCACTGTGTCTGGAGAATCCCTATGTCCTCAGGTAAAATCCCTGACTTCCATACTGGAAGTGGGGTGGGTAAAAACCCCCTTTCCTCAGTTGCACCTTTGAGGCTGGTGGATGTTCACATATCTCTAACTCTGCACAAGCAGGTCAGCATATTCTGCCAGGGCCATTATCCTGCTCCCACGGCCTTAGGAACACAGCAGGGAGCTGCATCAAGGAAATGCATTAAAGACGAATCAGCAAGAGAGAAGGGACCTCTGGGCCAACTCCCTGCTTCTCAATTATTTATACTTCATAATTTCCAGCAAATCACTGGCTGTTTATTGGTGCTCATCTATAATTGAAGAGTTTCCTAGATCACTGGCCAGCTTTGCTTAAGTTGTAGCTGGCCATGCCTGTGAAAGCTGTTAGGAAAACCCCAGAGGGAAAGGCAGGGCCTCAGGAGTGGCTGGTCATCCATTGAGGATACACACTTTTAATTTTTGGCTTTTGTGGGCACCTGGGACTGGGAGGTTTCCAGCATGTGGTTTACCATCTCCTTTTGACCACATCACGTAGGGACTGCAGGCTGCAGTACCAGGAGGACCTTGATCAGGAGGTGTTCCAAGGATTCTGCCTTTCCAAGCCCTTGCTCATACAGTGTGCTGCCTGTTCTGCCAAAAGGGGAAAAAAACCCCAACAAAACAACAAAACAAAACAAAAACCCACAAAAAACCAAAAAGTGGAAGGTTTTGATGTTCCTGAAATTCTTGAAGAGGCTATGGAAAAGGAGCTACTGTTCTGAATTGAGACGAAAAGCCAAAGACTTGAAAACTTTAGAGAAGTTAGAATTTAAAGGAAGAAAAAAATCAAGTGCATACTTGTGCAAGGAACAGAGTTGGCTTTGCATGCTTGGGAGGGTTCCTTCATCAGGCCTGGCTCCAATAACATTTAAGCTTCATTTTCCTCTTTTAATGTCAAAATTAAATTATTTTGGCAGAAGCAATTGAACATTTCTATTTCAAAACACCAAAATGGGCTATTTTGAAAATTTTTAATGATATTATTTTCAAATTAAAATATTATCTGTAACCAGCTCCTTCAGAGTGAATCACTTCACACTGGAGCAGCTAGGAAATTCTAATGAAAAAATGGTGAAATGTTCCCAACCAGCTCTATCCATCACTTCCTTTCACTACTACCCAATAAAAATAGCTCCCACATACCACTGCAGTCAGGAGTGCCATGTTACAGAAGAAGAAATAACTAAGCCAACAAAATGACTCACATTCCAAAGATAATATACAAGGTAGGGCCTGGCCAACTGGTTCGATTCAAATTAGAACCAGCCTCAGCCCTCCTGTGCGAGACAAACTGATCACAAAATATGATCTGTTGTTGTTTTTTGATGTCTGCTTGTTGTATTTTCACACACTTCTATTCATGATCCCACTTTGGTGCAAGTGGACGTGCCTGTAATGCTGCAGAGAGTGCAGTTTCTCCTCATTTTTAGCCTAACTAAAAGCTGGAAGCAGTAGGGCTGTGGCAAGGGGATTTGTTCCTGGAAAGAAGGATTTTAGTTCTGTTCCAGCTTGCAGTTTGGTTAAAGTAGATCTAGAGCCTTGCACAACTGAAGTTTTGCTCTGCTGGATTTTTGGTTTTGAAGTGACAGAGGTGGAACCTCACAGAAACCAGGCAGTTTAATTCTGTGAGAAGTGTCAGGCATGAGCATAAAGAGCTGGAGCACTGTGTTCCCACATGCCCTTAGAGCCTGAAATATCCCCCTTAATTTTAAACATATAAATCAAAGGCATAAAACTTTTAATTTTATTGTTGTTGTGAGGTACTGAACTAATACCCTGAAGTTTTTAGCTCGTTAATTCTGTCGATCTTCACAAAAGCACTCGTTCCAGCAGAGTGAGTCCTTCATGTAAGTGCAACTTCTCAGCCAGGTTGGTAGTGCTTTTCAGAGCAGCTCATGGTTTAGGTTGAATGCATTTTAAAGCAATCTATAAATCTTTATGATCTTTGTTTTTCTTTCTCTTGCATGCATACTTGGCAAGCATTTCCAGTTTGCATCATTGAAAATTTGATTCACCTATGTACAATGGGTGAGATTTGTCCATGTTTGAAAAGGCAACATCAAGCCCTTTGCACCTTTTAAATCTTCAAAATAGGACTGAAGCAGGACATTATGGTTTGCCAGACCGTTGCACTGCCTTCCCCTGAAGCTGGACTGAGTTTCAGCCAGGCAGAATGAAGGGAGGGTGGAGAATGAATTACCATACTTGCAATATGCTGTGAAAGAAAAAAGTATTTTGGTGCTGCAGTGCTGATTATTTTCTTTCCTCCATGGCTTTTGTGCTTTAGATTCTGCTTGGACAATTGTATCCCATTTTGGGCAGCCTGTTACCAAAAACTGGAAGCTTAGGAGAAAGTAAATTAATGTTAAAGATCTACAGAGCCCAGCTTCTGGGGAAGAGTTTTGAGTTCAGGAGATTTAGTTTAGATGAGCAGTGTGGACAGAGTAAGAGGCTGCAAGAACAGCTGAGAATGGTGACTTGCTGTGGAAAGGGGAGGTTTTTCTGGGCATGGATTTCTGGGCTGGGGGGGTCACTATACAAGTGGGAGTTTTTGAAGGGAGGCTGTGCAAATTCCTTGCTGGTGTGGAAGGCAGGCCACAGTCAAACCTGGACTAGGAATGGGACAGCCACAGCTTCTCTGGGAACCTGTGCCAGGGCCTCCCCACCCTCACAAGGAACATTTTTTTCCATGTATCTAACCTGAATTTCCCCTTTTTCCATTTGAAGTCATTCCTCCTTGTCCTGAGGATTGTTGTATTTCAGAGAATGTTGGAGTTGCCCAAAGTCCCGAGGTGCTGCCATGTGTGTGTGTGAGGAATGTCAGGGACAGTGCAGATGGGACAGCCTGAAACTGGGCTGGGCCCTTTCCCTTGGATCTGAATAAATAAATCCAGTCAGGGCGAGGGCACGAGGCATTTCACAGGAGAGTTGTCAAAAAGGCTTTTGTGTCATGTACCTTTGACTCCCCTGGCTTTGAAACAAGCCTAGAGCTGCCAGTGTTTATGGTGCTCGGTGGTGTTTAATGCTTGGCTGTTATTAAATATCTTTGCTGTGTGTTAACTTAGTGGTTTCTGGGGACACTTGGAGGAGTTAAGGAAAACAAGCTGGAAGTTAAAGTGGGTGATGGGAGTGCTGCAAGGTTTGTTGTAGCCGAGTCCCTCTTCCCAGCTCTGTGGTTGCACCAGTGACTCTCCAAGTCCTGGGAAAGTCCCTCAAGGATCAGGATGCTTTGGAAATGCATTTCCCTGAAGTATCCAGTAGTATTTTGCTTTGCCCAAGTACAGGGGAACTTCTTAACACTGTTGTCAAACATCCCTGGTAAATGTAGTGATTATTGGACTGATCTTCAGCAGGAAATAAATAAATAAAAGCCATAAGAACAGAAAATGCACCCTCCCAAGATAGCTTTTATGTAGCTAGAAAAGTGAGGTGGTTTCCTGTTCTAAATATTTAACATGATGTTTATGATATGTCCTCTGGGGGAAGAGATGCTTGAAAGCTAATGTTTATGAAGTAAGTCTGGAGGGATGGAAAAGGGAGGCAGGGCACACTAACTAGGAAAAAAAAGGGGAAAAAAAGAAAAAAAGAACCTCAGGAGATGTCCTGATTTATGGCTTTACTTGCTGGAGAAAAATATCTGTTTTGTTAAAAAGGTTGGAACTGAAGGAAAGCAACTTCAACTCTGCTCCTTTTGAAACCAGAAACCTGCTCCCTCAGTCCAGACAGGATCTGAGCCTGGGCCAGCAGGAATCTTTTACTGGCTGCTGCCTTTGTGCTTTGGAGCCCTGCAGAAGGGTTTGTCTCCCGTCACGTGAGGCTGGAATGATGGGCTGATGGTTAAGAAGCTGAGCTACGTTTCAGAAAGGAGGGGTGAGTTCAGTTTCCTACTCTGCCAAAGGCTTCTAGTGTGATATTTGGGTGTTTAATCTTCCTTTGTCTCTGTTCCCTGTCTGGGAATAGCAACAACTTCCTGATTCAACTGGGAGATTGAAAATAAATCACTTTATTGTTAAATAGTTAAAAAATAAAGGCCTGCATAGCCATTATTTCAGGAGAGGTGACTGAGCTCCTTGTGAAGCATACTTGGAATGGATGGTGTTTTTCAACCCAGCTCATTAAAACCTATTCTTGGCTTGTTTTACCTGACTAATTCTGTGTGTGAACTGCAGCCACCCAGGTCCAGGGAAAGGTCTGGAGCACCAGGAGCAGCTGAAGGAGCTGGGAAAGGGGCTCAGCCTGGAGAAAAGGAGGCTCAGGAGGGACCTTCTGGCCCTGGACAACTCCCTGGCAGGAGGGGACAGGCAGGGGGGGTCAGGGAACAGGGACAGAAGAAGAGGGAACGGCCTCAGGTGTGCCAGGGGAGGCTCAGGCTGGACACCAGGAGGAATTTCTGCGTGGAAAGGGTTAAACATTGGCTGGGGCTGCCCAAGGAGGTGGTGGAATCCCATCCCTGGAGACATTTAACAGCCATGTGGATGTGGATGTGGGGTCAGTGGTGGCCTTGCTGCACTGGGGAACTGTTGATGTTCTTTGAGGACTTTCCCACCCTTAGTGACCCTGTGACTCCTGCCTGGCTTTGCCATCCCCACCACAGGGACGTGGATCCTCTGTGGGAAGCAGGAGCTCAGAGGGGTGCAACAACAAATGTTGGTACTCCGAGCTTCAGTAGGGTGAGTTCCTGCCATTTCCTTTCCCAGCTGGGTCTGATGTCGGGGGTGTAAAAGGGCTCAGTGCAGCTCCTGCCCCGCTGCGGTGTCTGCTGGGCCCTCAGTGTTCCCTTGGTGTTCCCTCGGATCCCAGCACCGAGGAGCCTCAAAGGCAAACATGAGAAATCTCCAACATAACCTTGTCTAAGATGAAACTCCTGTGGCTTTAGCACTGGACTTTGAAGGTCTCAAAGAAGTAGAGGCCAGGTAGAAAAATCCCATGTCTGAATCAGTATTTTAAGTTTCTTCCCTGTGTTGTGCTCAGCCAGGCTGGGAGTCAGGCCGTTTGTTTCAATTATTAAATACAGATTTATGACCTGTTGTTTTTGTTGGAAATAGAACCAGGCTTGGGACCAGTTTTCTCCTTGCAAATAATTGTGGCTGCAGTCAGTTCATGCAGGTAGAAACATATCAGTTGTGTTTATAAATTCCCAGTTTCCTACTGGTTTTCTCTCTATCCTCAAGGCTCTGACCTCTCTCATCAAAATGTAACAGTCCCACGTCCCTTTTTCTGCGATTATTGTGTTTTACACAGGACTAATCTGCGTTTGATGGCTTTTCCTTGGCATGCTCTCAGCAAGCTCTTACAGAACTTCCCAGCAGAGAAAATCCCTGCACTGTGACACTCCTGGGCAGTCCTGGTTTGATGACAGCCAGGTCTGGTGGCTCCAGAATGGGAACATTTTCACTGGTGTTGATAATAACAAAGTGCTTCTCACTCCATTCCCTGGGCTGCTGTAACAACTGCTTTGCAGTACCAAGCATGGAAGGTTTCCTTTTATGTAGATATTCCTGTATGACTCTTACTGAATAAAACCATTTTGGTAACAGTTGAAACAGGGATGGCTGAAAAGACATTTGAAGTGAGGGAGAGTTCAGGTGTTTTGAGTAAAATTTATCTAAAGGAGAAAGCTGATAATGTGTGATGTAGTAACACATTAAAAAAGCAGGGAGACAAGTCTGCTTCTCCTTCCCAGTAATCAGTGGAGCTGCAGGAGGAGCTGGGAAGAAGGTTCTTTCTTTAAAGGTTCTTTTTCTTGTTGACAATACACAAAAAAGGCTGTTGTACATACCTGGCATTTAATTTTTTTTTAATGCTCCCCTTTGCCCTAAAGTTGTGAATCTCTTAAACTCCGGCATGAAAAATTACTGAACAGAAGAAAACCAGCAAACCCTTCCCCTCCCTACACCCCTGCCCATACCCACCCCTCCAAAACTTCGTGTATTACCTGAGCATCTGGAGCACTGAGCTGAGGGAAACATGGTTTCTAAATTTTTTTTTTAAACAAAAAATCCCTAACTCTAATCTATAACCCCCATTCAGACCTGCCTCTAGGGAGAAACCCACCAATTACTATTTACTTTACCAACCTAGAGTGATTTGTGGGCGTATGGAAGAATTATTTACGGTTTCATGCAGGAAAAACTTTCAGCTCCCTATTTGCCCTTGTAAGTAATGAGTTGCCTCAGGGGATCAAAGGTCAGATTTTGGTTTTAATGCCCACCTCCTTTTAAAAAATAAATAAAGCAATCTATGTGAAAAGAAGAAGAAGGGAAAAAAAAAAAACCCTAACAGTCTGAAAAGGCTCTGACTCCTGCTCTGCTTTGATGTTTTAGGTCTGGAAGGGATCATAAATTTGCTGGTGTGAGATAGAGTGATAATAAATGTAGCTTTTAACTGCTGGGTTTTTAGCTCACACAGCATCCATTATCACTGGCAACTGCAAAGGGAATGTATTTTTTTTTTCTTGTTACTCTTTAGAAAGATAAATATTCACCCTGTTATCCACTGATGTCCCAAAAGCTCACATGAAGTCTCTCCTTGTAATCACTCCCCAATAACTTCCATTCGTGGCCCAAATGATCCAGGGGTGTTGTGGTCAGGCTGCCACTTGGTTCAGCATTCCCAGCTCTTTACTGAATGGGTCCTTTTCCAGTGGTTTGAGGTGAGCAGAGGATAGCCAAGGAACAGCTGGAAACAGAATTTTTTTTGTTTAGAGAAGTCTCAAGGTTCCCAAAAGAGCAGGAAGCAGAACAACTGGTTTTAGGGCTTTTGCATCTCTGTTGTCCTGTTGGCCTTGTGTGAAACTCATCCCTTGGAGCCCTTCCTACCTCCTCTTCCTGACAAACCAAGGGACTCTGTGCTCTGTCAGCACCTTTGTGCCAGCCCCAGGGTGTGTAAAGCTCAGACAAAAGGCACTTCTGGAAATTCCTGTAAAGTCTGATGGATACTTTGTGCCAGCATGGAGCAGAGCTTCCAACCCAGCAGCCTTAGTCATGTCATGAGATTCTGAAACAACCTTGTTAATAAATTATTTTAGCCACTTAGATGTCTATTAATGTCTTTTTGCTGAATGCCAGCTACCTCATATTTCAACAATTTCCACAAGCACTTATTGATCATGTATAGATTTGGAATGAATTTTGCCAAATCAGTTTATTATCCCTGTATATCTCTTTCTCTCTGCTTTGCTGTGTGGAGTAAACACTTCAAGTATTGTTTCTGTTTTCCCTAGATCAGCACTTAGGTCATTTTTACCCAGCTCACATCCATTACGGATCACTTCTGGTAGGTGTATCATTTATTACTACTTTTTGAAGTTCAAACATAGATTTCTTTCTTTGGTCTGCTGCAAAACTTAATGATTTCCCATATATTCTTTGAGGCCTCCAATCTAAATGAGAATGTCATCCACTCAAAAATCAGAAACTGTTAGAAAACTCTGGGAGTAGAACAGAGGCTGGACAGCAGTTTTAAGTAAATAACATTCAGAGAGTGTATTAAAAAACATTGACTGGATCTTTACTAACAACTCAATGCAGTTAATACTGTTATTTATGGTAGCTCTTGCTCTTAGTTCCTTTTTATGTCTTTATTGAAATTGCATTTATTAGAGGATATCTTTTCTTACTTGGCCATTCTCTTCCAATCATGGAAATAACCCTCTTCTCATAGATTAAAAAAATGTGAGGTCAGTGGGATGTGCTGTGTAGTCCAAATTCTTCTGCAAAGGAGGCCAGGCCCTTTGAATCCATTTCTTTGCAACTTCCAGAAAAGTAGCGCCAGTTAATTACCATGGCTTTGGAGCAATTAACTGCTAATTTGAGTATGTCTGGGTGTGGCTTCTGACAAAGTTAATACACTCAGGGTTTTCTTTTAAGGACGAGCTTTACTTCTGACTTTATCTTCGGAGCAGACCACAATTTTACTGAGTACATCATCTTGGGTTTCTGTTCCTGTGTCCTTGAGTATATCCAAGAATCACTTTGGAGTATTGTCTGACCTCATCACAGGGACTTTGGCTGCTTGCCTTGGCCACACTTTTGCTCCTCTCTGGGTCCATGCAGGTGGCCATACCTGGCACTCTGAGGTGGTGTTTAGCCTTGACAGAGTGAGCCATTTCATCCCCAAAAGTTCTCTGGGACAGATGGGATGTATTACCTTGGGACGTGCCTGTGCCATTGGCTCAGCCCAGAGCCTGGAGGATTATCTAGGCTAGACCTCATTTCCTGACTGCCTAAATTATCCGAGATGTATGCTGCTCATAGTTACAAGTTTCTGTAACCCTAGAAATGTTTTAATGGAAAAGTATGTCTTGGCCATCTGATTTTATTGAAAGAATCTTCCTCAAATTGGCCATTATTGTCAGTTCTCTTTTTCAATTACCCCTTCTAAGATGGTCCCAGCTTTCTGAGATTCCATTTAAGAAAGGGTACATGGTTGTCAAACAGAAAATGGATCACTCATCCTGTGAGTAATCTCACAGTAAAAAGGAAAGCTGGATTTCAGTGAGCACCTGGAACTGAGTCTGGGAAAATATCTCAGCACAATGTGAACTTGAGCTGGACTTCAGTGGTTGTAAGGCTGGGCTCTAGGTAAGGTCAGTTAAAACTGAAAACATCTGCTTTCCTGGGCTGGATGTTGTCCATACTCCTTGGAATAGGCAGCTACTCATGGGAGATGTTAGCTAAGGTCTGGAACCAGCTCTGCTTGTAAACCCTCTCAGGAAGCTCCTGCTGGTGTCTGGCAATGCCGAACACTCAGGTGGGAGGAACTGAGGAGGGCTGGGTTGAAATGACACCTCAGTGACTTGGATTAGGCAGTAAAATACAAAGAACACGAGGAACTGGAACTGGGTATCCTCAGGTAACTTGCAGTTGCCTTTTGAGAGGTGTTTGTATCCATATCTGTGCATCCCAGCTGGAAGTTGGAAAGCACTGCTCAGCAGAGTGAACGCAGGGAATCATTGTTCTGGAACCATGATGGTCTAAGGATGTGAGGGGCAGATTTTATGGGCACAAGATTATTTTTTTTCTGTTAATCCCAGTGGAATATTTAGAAAAGCAATCAAAGTTTTGGTTTCATTTCTCTTGAGTTGCTTCCTACTTCAGGCAGACTCACCAAAGCAGGATACCTGCATGTATATAGCATGTATTGTCCCAAAAAGGTTTGGAAAATAATTCCAAGGGTGAAACCCAAAGAATTCCTGACTGACCTTAGGAATGTCACATTAACACTCTGTTTCCTTTTGTTATCAGTGACTAATACCTATTCCCTCCATGAACAAAATAATCTTTGTGGTGTGTTGTGTGTTGGATCATTTTAAATGGGGGAGCAGGGATAAGGAAATCTGAACATCAAAGCAGTGGTGAAGGAGGGCTTATCTGTGGAGCAAAGGTGGAATGAACACACACCAATGCATTTGTTGTTATCCTCAAGGTTTGATAATCTGCACCACACTGAGATGCTGTTGGATTTCAGCAGTCAAATAGAGACAGATAGAAAAAAAACTTCACCATTTAGCTAATCAGGATTACACCCAGCTAATGGAGAGAGGTTGTTTTCCCCCCCTTCCCTATCATCCTGGTCGATTCCAATTGATCCGAGTTCTGCTGAGCGAGAGCAGTCCTTCAAAGTTTATTCTGGTGTCAATTTTTATAGTTTCCCCTGCTGATCAATAGAATGCATAATCATTAAGGCAAAGTTTGTGAAAGCTAATCCTTCAATAGGAGTTTTATGAATGGCTCAGAGTGAGCTTGAAGCATTTGGATGTAAGTGGAACCTTTAATCAGGTGAGTGACAGGAGACAGTCAATAGGATTTGCTGAGATTGGATTCTGATTTTCTATACAGCTCTGCAGAGTGAGCAGGAGAGAGGGGAATGGGGATGGCCAGAGGAACAGACACAGGCTAAAATGGAAGTTTCTCCTCTTTTATTATTTATAAAATGCATTTCCAATATTTTTAAGTAACACTTTGCACTTGCATATCATTTTTCACCTGGAGAGCTCAAATGGGGACATTTGCTGATTAAACCCTGCCTCATCTTCTTGTGAAGGTGAATAACAGTTAGTGCTGCTTTATGCTGTGAGAGCTTTCTGCACCAAGGTTTTCCAAGTACAACACCTTTGGAGCTTCTTGGCGAGGTGAGAAAAAGCAGAGGCTGATGGAGTAGGACAGTGGCAGAGGAAAAGGACTTGTGGAAGCAGAATTGCTTTGGGTTTGCTCACTTGGCATATGGTTGTTCTGTGGACTTGTTTTTTGTTTTTTCACATATCCTAGTCTCTCTGGAAGGATTGATCTGAATTGTGTAAACTAAGAAGAGTAAGGAATTATCTAAAACAGGGAACTGGAAAATCAGAGGATGAGTGGATGAGCTGTTGCACTGAGCTCATCACTACCAAAAACACTTGGTGACAGCATTAGAATCACTATCTCTGATGTGTTTTAAAAAAAACTGGACATGGCACTTGGTGCTATAGTCTAGTTGAGGTGTTAGGGCATAGGTTGGACTTGGTGATCTTAGAGGTCTTTTCCAACCTCATTATTCTGTGATTTTGTGATTAATATCTCTCCTTTTCTCCTTCTCTGCCATTTCGAGTGAAATGAGCAGAGCAAACCTGCCAGTAGGACACTTTTTCCAGCAGCAAGAAGCATTTTTGCTTGGACAAATAACTTCTTTTTGCTGAAGGATCTGCCTTAGTGTGCCAAGATGAGAAGAAAACAGCCATGGGAGAATCTGTTTGCACTTGGTCTGTTGATGAATGAAGGTCTGGCTGTTGGTGAGCACAAAGACCTGTGTGCATTGGACACACTGAGCATTCCTTAGCTGTCAGGTTGGGCAGTGCTTTGAGGCAGGAAACCAAAACTGCTGAAGAGCAAAGCTGGGCTTTTCATTTGCAGTTTCCAGGAAGAACAGAGTAACAGACATGAATCATGTAAATAGTGGTCAGTGAATTCCTTTGCAGCTGGCAGATTGAGGGTTGCTCAGTGTGTTTGAAAAGGAGTTTAAAGTTGCAGTGAGTTGCCTGCTGTAACTGATCCACCTCCATTGGCTTCCCATGCTTTGCATCAGCTGAACGTTGTCATCAGGTGCATCATCTGGCTTTTCCCTTTGATGGTTTAACAAAAGGAGATTCTCATTTGGAGGGTTGAACAAAATTGTCTGGAGCTCCTGGCACTGCACCTGCAGGTGGGCTCAGGGCCCTCTGTACATGAAGTTTGAGTGCATTGTGCTCCTCATCTTCTGCTATTGTCCCATTGGGAACTTAGGAAAAGTACGAGTTTTTTATTTTAGCTGAATTTTGTTTCTTTATTTACTGCTGTTTCATTGTCCCTGGGGCATTTTGTCATCATGATTGCACAGCAGTATGAGTAGAGAGATAAGAAATAGAAAAATTCTGCTTATGGCAGCAACCTTCAGGAGTTCAGAAGAGTGAGACCTATATGGGAAATTCACCACCACTTGCTAAGAAAACAGAACATGCCAGATAAACCTGAGGTGCTGGCCCAGACCTGGAGAAATGGACTGAAATGCTGTTGGGTTTCCAGGCACAGACAGAACTATGAGAGCTGTGATGGGGCAGCACCTCCACTTTGCCATGGTGAGGTTTGGGGGAAGCGTGTGATGAGTGAAAGCTCTCTTACCTCACAGAGGAGTTACCACCCTGTGACTATTGGTAGATTCACACCTAGCCTGCAGCTGAACGTTGTTTCTTGAGCCCACTGCTAAAAGACTGGGGTTTGGCATTCTGTGTGAAATGCTTGCGAGCCACTACCCTGAACTGCTTTTGAGTGACAAAGAGAGAGATGGGGGCAGCTCTGAACTTGGAAATTATTCATTGCTGAGATGTAGTTCAAAGCTTTTGGTCTGACAAGTGCTAACCTTTGATCTGGTAAATGAGAACTTTACCCTATGGAGGTGAGGGAAGGGGAGGAGAAGGGAGGATTAATAAATAGGGGAAGGGGAGGATGGCTTAGGAGAGGTCAGTGAGACCTAAGCGCTGAGTTTGTTGCATCAAGTTCAGGTGGAAGGAGATGCTGAGGGGGCTCAGAAAAATACTGTAGATTGTGAGAGTGCTTCAACTTCCATTCTTCCCCCATGCCCTTGTCTACCTTCTCCTGGAAATCCTGGTTTGTTTTGCCAGGGTGACCAGAGAGGACACTGGCACTTGGGGTCAGTGTTGGAATTGTCCCACTCAGCCTGTGCTGTCCCAGCCATCAAACTGTGGAGCACAAATGTGTGTTATGGGCAGCTGTGGCTGGAGAGGTTGTGCTGCCAGGGCAGATAGTGGCTGTGGGAAGGTCACTGGACCTTTTCTTGTTAACCTTGAGTGTAGTTGTGCTGTCCTGCAGCCCATGGAGCCCCTGAGAGTCAGAGAGCAAAGGCAGCTGAGTTCAAACTGCCCTTGGCAGGACACAGCATCAAAGGTGCTTTCCCAGAGTTATTCCTCCAAGAAATCAGGGGAATTTTATGAGTCTTAGCTCACTCCACTGCTGCAATGCTGTGTTTATTACACATCAGTTTTTCCTTCTCTTTTGTCATTGCTTTCCTTCTGGCTGACCAAGTAGTTTTCCTGCTCCACCAAATGCTTCATGTTCTGCTGGGCTTCTCCAGAGGCTGATGGTGCTGCTCACCAGCACTGCTGGGATGCTTTCCATGAGTGATGACCCTGTTCCCAGCCTTCCCCACACCCCACAGCTCTGCCTCCCACTATGGTAAATATTTTAGTACTCGTTGAAATCAATTGAGCCTCATCAATTGGAAATAGAGTGTAAATCACTGGGACTTTTGCATTCACCCCAGAAATCAATTTTCACACATTAGGGCTATTAGCTTATTGAGAAGTGTGTGATAAATGGCTGTGGGCCATGATGCAGCCACACCTGCCAGCTCTGCATTTTGCATCTCAAGTAGGCTCAGATCAGGGGGATGCCAAGGAGAGGCAGGTCTCAGTGTGGGGTAGGAGACATGAGGCTCATGAGCCAGGCAATCTGTGCCTGGAGATCAATAACACCACGAGCACTAACTCATCCTCGCCGGGGCTGGAGGCGGCTCGCAGCCAAAGCTGTGGTTAGGCAGCTAATTTTTATTCTTTCACAAAGATGAGTGTAATTTGGGGAGGAAAGGTGAAACATGGATTACAAACATTTAATAAAACTAATGCAGTAGTTTTAAAAAGAAGCTTTTGTGTAAGTCAATATCCTCCTTCCACATAGCAGCTGCAGGTAGGGTGTAGATGTGCCACCTCCTGCTGTCATCCAGTGCTCCAGAAAAGGAGGATGCACAGTTCATTTCCAGCTGTGATACAGGGATAACTGGGATTTCTAGTCTGTCTCTGTAATTCCTTCCTATCCCCTTGATTTCTTAAAGTGGCATCTAATTAGCTTCTTGCTGAAGGAGTCTGGGAGAGGTGAGGGATCTGGTGGCCTTGGCCAGTGCCCAGCAAGTCCTTCTGTGGCCATCTGGAAGAGTTTGTTCTGTGTTTAAAACATAACTAATTCTTCTCAGTTACCAGTGCCAGTCCAAACCATGGGTGACTCCAGGGCCTTGGAGGCTCTCCAGGCCTGCACTCCGTGTTCATGTGCTGTGTAGTGTGGTATTTTACACATGTGAGCCACCCCTGGAGCTGTGGCAGTCATGCATAAGTAGGGCAGTTTCTTTGGCTAGAGATCTCATCCCAATCCTTCTCCTAAAAACTTCTCCTAAAAAAGCATATGTTTCCCAGTATTGAATATTTGTCTAAACAACAGGAAAAAAAGGGATCCTGGAGCACTTGGATGGACTGTGCAATGTCAGGAGCAATTGAATTTCATGCTGTGCAGTGGATGCTGGATTCGTGTACCCCTGTCATTCCAGGAATAAAACCCTGAGTTATTTCAAGGGACAAAGGGACACAGGAGATCAATGTCATCAAAGGTTCTTTCCCAAGATGAGCAATGTGGGCTTAGAGGCAAAGCTCCTTCCTGTGAACATCTGGAAGGGAGTGACTGGGATGCTTCTAGGGCTGTCCACTTTGGAAGCCCAGGCCAGTGGTGCAATAGGGGCTTTCCTTGCCCAGACACTACAGATGTGCTGTGGCCTGGCTTGTTTTAGTGCGAGTGCTGCTGGATGGACTTGAATTGCATCAGGAGCATGCCAAGGACAGGCAGCAGGAGAGCCAGCACAGGGAATAGAGATTTCCAGGAGGAAGATCTTGCGGTAGCTTTGATCCACCCCTAGGATCCACTGTTTTGATGCTGATGCTTTATCACTCTGTGTGCCTCTTCCCTTCTTGCATGTTTGCTTTGAAGGACCAAACGGAGGGACTGAGAGTCCTGACTCACTTTGGGATGATCTTTGCTGGCCAGCTGGGAGCAGGAAGCAATGACCTGCTCTCCAAAGAGTGCCAGTGAGGTTTGGCAGCTCTCACAGCAGCACAGACAGCTGGCTTTAAAATGTTCACACCTAAAAGCTCCTGGGTTTCATTCAGCCACATTACTGGAACATTTTCCAGTTGCTCCATCCAAAATTTTGCCTTTCTTCTTCCTTACAAGTTTCGTATGGAGCAGCACCCCCCGTGCTGTGCAGACCTGTTGGGTAAGGTTATTCCCAGGATCTGGAGCTTGAGGCCGGCCGGCTGCCATCAGGACTCCCGGGCAGGGGCTGCATTGCTTCTCTGACAGTCCTGGGCTCTCACCCTCAGCTAATTACTTTGATCCTTTACACTTTGTAAAAATTCTTACGACACAAAATAAGTCCCCCCTGGCTTTAACCTTGTGACCTGACCGGCCCTTGTAAAAGGGAGGGAGAAAACCCAGCTGTGCACGCCCTAACACACGCACCCACCCCTGTGCCTGCATCCACATCCCCACAAAGTGCCTAAAGCCTGGGGCTTTAATCGTTTCCTCCCAGGACTCCCACAAAAAGGCAAATAAAACTCCTTTTACAAGATAGCAGAGCAGCATGAAGGATCAACTTCACCAACAACAAGTTCTTTATTCAGTTCATTTGTTTTAAACCTCCTTTTCTTGCAGATTTTGATCCTCTGAGTGCCTCTCTCCTTCCATTGCCATCCCTCTTACCTGCCCTGCTGCCAAGAGTTTAATGGCTAAAACAAGCAGGGTATTTTTTCAGGATCTGCTTGTTCACAGGGAGTAACCTGTGTGTGAACACATACTTTTAAATTCCCTTTTCACAAATAGGGAATGTTTCTTCTTTCTTCTTCACAGGACACAGCTAAGAAAAGAAATGCAGAAGCAAAAGAGGGAAAACCATCATGTTTATGGAGGGCAGTTAAACAGAGCAGGGATCTGTGAGGTAGCTGAGGAGAGATACAATACACGTCTATAAAATCATAAGTGGTCTGGAAAAATAAAGAGGTTGTTACTCTTTTACCTTGGTTAGTACAAAAAGCAGATTCAGTTCTTCACATAAAGTGTATGTCCCTTTCCCTGAGCTGGGGGAAGCATTTCAGAGAATGGCAACTTGGTGAACAGCAGAAAGAAATCTAATGTATGGTTTAGATTAAGGATGGGGAAACAAATTTGTATCTTGCTCCCTTACTGGCTGACTTGTATTTATGAAACTTGCAGACACTTAATAATCTTGAGACTTCTTTCTCTCTGACATATTTGGTGAAGAATGCTCAACATTTTCTGAAGTTGCCATAAACCAGAATGTAGTGCAAGCTGCACACACATCAGGATTTGGGAGCCTTGCCTCTTTAGGAAAACAGAGTAAAAAATAAAACCCTTAATTTGCCAACAAAACCCACATTTGGATGCCTTTATCATTTCCTCGGTTAAGCCAAAACCAAACAGTTTGAAAGCTTTTAGGCTTTCACTGATTTCCCCCTTCTTTCTAGTATTTTTTATTTCCCATGCTTGAATTAGAACTGGTAAAAGAAGGAGTTCAGGAATAAATCCTGCAGAGTCTCTTCTTCCTAACACATCATCTGGATGTGACAGGCAAAAAAATCTCTGGACTCAGATGGAACCAAGGGTGTCATTTCATCTTCTCTGGGAGCCAGAAAATGGATTCTGGAAACAGTGAGGATAAAAGCATCCCAGCCTTTTGGTGAAAGGTCTGCAGAGCCTGTGCTGTTCCATTTTGCTGGACATCAGGGTCTTGGATCCAAGGCTCAAGACAGAGAGTGAAACTTCCATGCCATTGGTGAGGATGGCTGTGGAGGCAATACCTGCACAGAAACACATTGTGTATGTTCTTTAATGAGAAAAAATCTTGCCCTATGACTGTGGGCCATTTTCCCAAGTCCATTGGGCAGTTCTAACCCTGAAATAAAAACAGAGGTTCCTTTTAGCTCCCCATATGAAGTCCCTGTGTGTCTTTTCTCCTCTTGCACCCCTCAGGGTGAGGCACAGCCACAGTGTCTGGTTAAGATCTGTGGAAGCCTTTCAGCAGATAGTGGCATAATTAGGAAATGTGTGTGTCTGAAGCAAAAGTGGGTTTTGCTGATTCCTTGGGCATTTAGGCTTTAGGATCAAAAGGGTGACTGAGAGATTATGAAGGATCCAGGAAGAATCTTGGTAGGATTTTCACACTCAGCCCCCTGCCTTTATTTGAAGAGGATAATTATTTGTATGGGGAGCTCCCTGGACTCACTTGTTTTTCTATGTTTGTACACACCTACCACAGAGAGCCCTTGCTGCTTGCTTGGGAATCTTTGGGATTCTTGCACTGTGCTTTGCTGATGCTCAGGGAAGACTCTATTCCTGTAACAGAAAAAGAAGAATCCTCCCCAGCACTCCTTCCCCTGTGAGAGATTCTTTGTGTGGGTTTTCTCATTCCCTCCAGGCCTGTGAGCCTGATTTTATCCCATCAAGGGGGACTTGAACTCCCCAGTGCTGAGTTTTTTCTCTGTTTTTGTCTGGGTCAGCGTCCCACACACGACAGCCTGAGTGGAGCCAATTCCAGACTCAGTCTCTGTAGGGTGCTGACCATGCCAGAGCTCTGACCACAGCCAAATTCTAGTCCGGGGCTCCGAGCTGGTCTCTCTTTCCCCAAGTTGCCTGCTTGTACTAAATACTGGGGCAGCTCTCTAAAATACTGAAGGAACAAAGCATGCAAGGCAGTAAAATGAGGCAATTAAACCTATAAAACCAGGGTTTACAAGGGAATTTATAGTGTCAGAGGTTTTTTATAGCTTTTTTAGATTAGTTTAAATAAAAAAGGGGGAGAGAGAAAGAGAGAAAGAGAGAGGGAGAAAAAGAGGACCTGAAACTTGAGGAGACTTAAAAGTTCAGAGAGAGGCTTTTAGGAAGAACAGAGGGGTAATAATTAGAGGCACATTTTCCATTTCACTGTCTTTGCAAATTGAAATTAAAGAAGGTGGGGGGGTTAAGGGGGGGGAGCATGCACAAACAACAGGCAGTTTATATTGCTCCCTTTTCCTCCCAGTAGCATTTGATTTTTCTACTTCTGTTCTTTTGCTTCTGGCTGGGTGGGAGCATTTCATCACCTGGGCAAAGAGACTAAAGGGAAAGAGTAATCTCAGGCCAGGTGAAGTTTAGCTTTGGTTATTTCCCCTCCTTCTGTGCCTACTCACTGGTTCAGTGTGCCTTGCAGATCTGGGAGCTCATGTTCGAGAGGTGAAACGGAGCCAGTGCCTGATTAAAGCAAATTTGGCCAGGGGAGACAATGGACCCTGTGTTTTAAAGGGCTTTTATTGTTTTAGTTCCTCCAGCTTCCCTTGGCATTCCACAAACACAACATGCACACACCAGGAGATGGGACTACCTTGGGAGTGTCTAATCAGAGTCTTTCTTGGTTTTTGTCTGTTTCTGTGTGAACTCAGGGAAAGGTGATTCACATCTCCCAAATCCTGCATCCTTCTCTGTGGAGGCGCCCCAGCAATAGAACACACAGTGCTTTCAAAAGGGTGTAAATCCACCAGCATTTCTGGGCCTTTGTTTTCTCCAGCTCTGTGTCCCATGCAATTCCTCAGATCCTTGAAAAGGCCAAAGACTGCTGTCCTGAACTCCAGGGTTGTGGTTCTGCTTTTTTGCTTTGTTTTCTGCTATCAGTTTGATCCCTTTAGAAGTGGCCCCAGAGCCTGTGCTCTGTGATGGCAGAAGAAAACAGTCTCACCTCATATATGTGGCCATTTTTTCCTTACATAAAGAGGAAATGCCTGCTGGAAATCTTGTCATTATCACTCTCTCATTTATAGCATTAGGAAAGTTACCCTTTTCATGGTGTTTGTAGGATCTTGCCCAATTCAGGGATCTTGGAGTCTGGAATACTTTGCTCCATTCATTCTCTTTACACTTTTCTCTTTTTTCTGTATGTAATAGTTTACTTTGGTAGAGTGTAGATCCTGGTTGGTTGCTAGAATATGCAATTAGTAAATTACTAATTAACCATAGCAGTTCATCATCCTGCTGCTGTGCACTTTTTTATGTACCCCTGTCTATTCTCTGAGGCAATATCAGTAAAGGGCCTATCTTTTGGAAAATAAACTTACAGGGAATAAGAGCCAGCAGCTTGTGTTCCAGATCAGCTTGAGCACCTGAGTGTGACATTTCTGCTACTGGAGAGAGTGACAGAGAGGAGTTCTACCACCCTCAGGTGGGTTCTGCAGCAAAATGGGAGTTTGCTCATGATATTCTTCAGTTCATCTGAGCTGAATCGTCCCTTTTGTAACAATACAAAATACAGGGTGAAGGGTGAGCAGGAGAGACAAACCCTGAAAGGAGTGAGCATGTGTGGCAGCGATAGAGAAGGTTCAGTACAGGAGGAGGAGGAAATTCAGATTTGAGATGAGCACAAACAGCTCCAAAATGCTTTTCTGACCAACTTGCAAAAGGCATGAACAGTTCTAAACTGCATCTGCACATGCCTTCCTGCCTGAAAAAAGGTTAAAAATGAAGCACAGTGAGGTAAAATTTCCCATTTCCAATCCCATGGACGTGGGGGTAATTATCTTCTTTGGAGATGTTACCCTTTTACAGTGAGGTTGGAGTCGAGCCCAGCGTTCTTGGAGCAGCGCTTGAGTTTTTAAAGTCTGCAAATGTGTGTTATTGCAGTTACATGATAAATAGTTCTGAAATCAATAGAGAAAGCTATTAAAAATGTGGGTTTTGTCTCTGTCTAGTATGGTACATTAAGATACATGTATCATCCTACAGTCTGTCTTCCTCTCTCTCCATATATGTGTGTAGGGCTGGAAATTTTAGAGTACTCAACATTGGTCAAACTGTCCCCAATGGAAAATACAACACTGACCTCAAATAGCATCACATTTTAGGGCAGTGATGAGTGATTTCTAAAATGCTACCATTAAGACTATATATTGAAAGAGAAATCACTAGAGGAAGAGTGAGTCTGACTTGATCCTGAAGTTCTTTTTGAGAAATGGAGATGAGAGGGAGCTCTAGCTGGGCAGAGCTCCCTGTTTGGGTCATCCCAGTCTAATACTGGTTTGGGATTTCTATTGCAATTTCCTACCTGGGAATTATTTTTTGCAATCTGATGAGCTCAAGGAAGAAAATGAGCCTGGAATGACTTGTTTGCATCTTCTATGTTATCAAATGCATCAAGAAACAAAGAGCTGGCTGCGTGAAGCTCTCAGAAGAACAGGATTAAAAAAAGCCTCACATTTGCTAGTTGCTAAATGCAACTTTAAGTAAGCACTGGAATCAAACAAACAACTTTTATGAGTGAGAAGTTCCATCTGCTATCACTAATCTTATAGATCTTTCTGTTCTTGATACTTCAGTATTTTAAATGACATCTAATGGGCCACAATGTCCAAAGCAATCAATGTTATTCAAGCTCCACGGCCCTTACTGCAGGTGTGGGCTGTCCCAGCACAGTGGGCTTGAAGCTATGAGCCTCAGCTCCTTCCAATCTATGTCAGCACTTCACAGCTTGCTCAGGACCTGCTCCTAGAGAAAAGTCTTGGCCAGCAAATTATCTTGGTCTGCACTAAAAAAAAACTCGGTTGATCCCATTGGGATGCAGAGCCACTGTGCTGCTTCAGTGCTTGGAGGAGAGACTGCTCCTAAACCTGAGCCTGCTCAGAGCTCAGGAGAGAAGTGATCACACTCCACGAGAACAAAAAGGAGCTAGCAGGGAAAATGAAGCCTGTTCTTCATGCCTGTTTAGTCTTCCCTGCCCGGTTTGCAGTGGCAGTGCTGCCAGGGCTCCTTGTTGGGAACACAGCCGCTCCTGGCAGGAGGTTCTGAGCCCGGCTGGCTGAGATCCCACGGGCAGCATCGATGCTGAACACCATCCCAGAGCCAGACAGCTCCTGGCTGTGCTGCTGCCTGGCAGTCTGTCTGTCCCGTTCTCAGTGTGTACCTGGCTGTGCTGCTGCCTGGCAGTCTGTCTGTCCCGTTCTCAGTGTGTACCTGGCTGTGCTGCTGCCTGGCAGTCTGTCTGTCCCACTCTCAGTGTGTACCTGGCTGTGCTGCTGCCTGGCAGTCTGTCTGTCCCGTTCTCAGTGTGTACCTGGCTGTGCTGCTGCCTGGCAGTCTGTCTGTCCCGTTCTCAGTGTGTACCTGGCTGTGCTGCTGCCTGGCAGTCTGTCTGTCCCACTCTCAGTGTGTACCTGGCTGTGCTGCTGCCTGGCAGTCTGTCTGTCCCGTTCTCAGTGTGTACCTGGCTGTGCTGCTGCCTGGCAGTCTGTCTGTCCCACTCTCAGTGTGTACCTGGCTGTGCTGCTGCCTGGCAGTCTGTCTGTCCCGTTCTCAGTGTGTACCTGGCTGTGCTGCTGCCTGGCAGTCTGTCTGTCCCCCTCTCAGTGTGTACCTGGCTGTGCTGCTGCCTGGCAGTCTGTCTGTCCCCCTCTCAGTGTGTACCTGGCTGTGCTGCTGCCTGGCAGTCTGTCTGTCCCACTCTCAGTGTGTACCTGGCTGTGCTGCTGCCTGGCAGTCTGTCTGTCCCACTCTCAGTGTGTACCTGGCTGTGCTGCTGCCTGGCAGTCTGTCTGTCCCACTCTTGGCCAGGACAGTCCGTGGTTGGCCTGAGAGCCTCACGGTCTGTCTCTGCCTCTCTTCCTTTCGTTTTCTTGGCTCCATAAGTTAGATCAAATGTCTTTAAAGAGCTCAATTTGAATGATGGAGCTTATAATTCCATCTCGGGAGCTGTGATGACTCGAGCTTGGTTCTTGTGGTTTATGATGTCACCGGGACCCATCGATGGAATCGTAGCCCCATTATTCACCATTGCCCTGTTATTTATTCTGTGCAATAAATGGCTGCAGTTTAATCACCAGAGTAAATTGCTGAAGCATCTTGGTGGAAATTGTGATGTTACTGTAGTGGTTTCTATGGCAATGGCTATTCCACCAGGGAGGCTGATGCAGAGGGAACCAGCAACACTGAGCACCCAGAGGACAGGAGTGAGCACCAGCCTCGAGAGGGAAACCTGGGGGACAAGTCCAGACACAGCCTCGGGGGGAAAATCCATTAACTGCTACTGGATATCACATGTCGTCTCTGGAAAACTGGGATGTGGATCTCACCAGCCTTGGCAGACTTGTGGCATAGATTTCATGCAGAGAGATTTTTTATGAAAAACTCCCAACTACTCTGTAGACATGGAAAGCAAAACTATCTTTCCTGTGTAGTTTTATTTTGTTCAGCTCTTTTGGTTTTTTTTTTTTCCCTTCTCCAGTTCAGTTAGAAGAAAAGGACTGAGGACACTTGAGCCAAATGGTTCAGAACTTCCTACAATTAAGGTGTGTGTTCAGTTTCAGTGTAGACAACAGAAAGATGAGACTTATCTGTGCTGTCTTAATTCTTTTTGCCTTGTGACCTTGTGTCTCTTGCCTTAAAAGGCCTGGTAAGATCCTGAGTTTTAGTGGTGGTGGGGCATAATGTTCCTTGATAGTACATAAAGTTCCTTCTTTTTTGGCAAAATACATTTGCCAACATCTTTAATGCCTGATGGTTGTGGATATGCAGTTGGCATTGGAATAAACATAAGGCTGGGATGTAGTATCATAATAGAACATTATTATAACATAATTATTATTTATTGTTTCTTACTGAAGGGATATTTATGAGATGGTTTTGCTTTCCATATCTTAAGTTTCCATTCAAGCCCCAGATTTTTTGGATTTCTTTCTTTTTTTCTCTTTTTTCTTTCTCAAAAAAGTTAAATCAAAGCTTTAACTCAAACTTCTCTGTTTTTTGATTTTAAGAAAAAGGCAAGACACTTAAATTTCTCTCCTCTCCTTTCTCCTTTATTCCTCCCCACTTTCTTAATTCATTCATTTTTCTCTATGGGAAAAGAACAAGTAAAAGCCTTCTCTGTCCATCCTCTTTCAACACCTTGGGAATGCTCGCAGTGCTCAGCTCTTTTTTCTCATTTCCTCAGCAGAGCAGCCCTAGAGAAGTACCCCAGCACGTGGTATAGTGCCCTGACAGTCTGCTTATTATGGGAAATGTCATTTTACAAGGTAACTTCTTTTTTTTTTCTTTTCTTTTTTTTTTTTACCTCAAACTTTATGATTTTCTACAAGGATTCATTGTTTTAAGCCACGGAACCAACATGTGTTTCTTGAGATATCACTTAGCTTTAGTAGCAGTTGAGTTTTGGTCACCAGGCTGGGCTGGTGGATTCCTGCATTTATTCTGTTCTGGTAACCTGATACAGCCCAGCCAGGGAAGAACAGAAAGAAAAGCCTTTTAATTTATGGTAGGTCTCAGTTCTAATCATGTAGTTGTGTAGACTTTGGCTTTATCGTGAATCATTTTTAATGACAGTTGAGGAGAAAAGAATTGAAAAGCAAATCTTACCTTTCTCATCACTGACAGCTTTTCATACCAGATCAGACTTTTTTATGGCACAGCCTTGCAGTGAGGGTAAGATGCAAAGGAAGGGCTGGACCCAAGAGCTGCCCAGCAGGAGAGCACGGAGCCTTTTCCTGCCTAGCACAAGACAAGCCTTTACAGAAGCAATTTCAGAGCTCTCAGTAAATAGAGAGCAGTTTTCCACCATGTGGATTACTAAATATTGTCTGTGGAGTCTCCATCAGGAAACTTGTGTTTCCTTGTAGGAGACTTGATTTTATTGGTCACCTTTCAGAAGGCCCTTAGAAGTTCTCTAGGGAAATCCCTGGACAAAAGGGTGAAAAAAGTTGATGGCAAAAGCCCTCATGGACTTGAATGTAGCCAGACAGTCACTGCTTCCCTGCAGTGAGCTTGGTGACATCTCTGTGTGATCAGTCAAGGGCTGGGGGTCACCAGGTACAGCCCCACAGTGCCAGAACTCCAGGAGCATTTGGACAACACCCTTGGCACAGGTGGGATTTTGGGGTATCTGTGCAGGGCCAAGGGTTGGACTGGGTGATCCCTGTGATGATCCCTGGGTGATCCCTTCCCACACACGAGATTCTGTGATTCTCTTCTATTGTATGATCCTGTTTGCTTTAAAGTTTATGCTATTGGTCAGAAAAGAAAATTATCTGAGGAAATTGCTGGTTTGGCATCATCTCGCCAAGAGAGCTGATTTCAAGGGTCGTGCTCCTTCAGCAGAGCCCGTGGCTGTGCACTCAGGAATCCCAAAGCAGGAGTTGAGTGCTGATCCCCTGAGCAGGGGCAGGAGGAGGCGCTGCCAGGGCTGCTGAGGTGGTGCCCAGCAGAGTTAACAGGGAGATGCTCTCTCTGTAATTGGATACTGGCAGGATCCTGCAGTGCGTCTTCGTGGCCACTTCCCATCAGCACTAATGTGGCTTTCTGAAAGCTCATCCCTTTTCCTGGCATGGCCACTCTTCACTGGGGCACTTGTTAACTCCCCCACCTTTGTGTGCTTTGACCTGCATGCTCTGGGTGTGCCAAGATCCTGTGCCAGGCTGGAGCTTTTCAGTGCTCCTGAAACAAACCCAAGACATTTCTTGGAGGCTGAGGGAGCAACGAGAAGCCTGCATGGTATAAAGCCCACATAACCATGGGCTTCAAATGCCTTCTGTCATCCTTGTGTTTCCTCCATGACCTCCAACTTTCTCCTGTATGGAAACATTTTCAACTTAGGTTGGCTACACACTGTGTTCTTTCTGACACATTTTGACAAATTCAGTTTGATATTGCCCTTGAGGTCTTTCTAGGCTTAATTTTATGGTTGTGGAAGGTCATCAAAAGGGTAGTGCTATTAAAAGACCAAATTGTGTCACATTTACTCACGGGACTGGTAACTCTTCCTCTTGAAGAAGTCCATTCATTTCAGTGGAACTACACTCGGAGTAAATGGCACCCGTTGTAAGCAGAGGCTCTGGGGCCTGTCTTACTCCTCTAACTGGACTACTCAGAGAGTAAAAGTCAAGTCCTTGGCCTCAGCATTGGTTTTCCAGCCCCTGTTGATCTGAGGTGGTTTTTTGGCCCCCTCTAGTGACTGCCCACATGGATTTATGAGTGAGATCCAACCTTTCTGTGATCAGAATCAGCCATTTCCACCCTGACCGTAAATGGCTTCAATTTTAGAAGTGGCATTCCAAATCCTGACGTGCCGAGTTTGTTCCCCTTTGCTCACAACATTCTCAGGAGCATCCCATTTCCAGCTTGGTGGGGCTTGCAGTGTTGGAAAGTGTTCACAGTGGTTGAAGGAGAGTCAACCCACACAGCTGTTGATGTGGTGGCATGGCCATGGTTACACTCCCACAGCCCAAAGGTTCACCTTCTGTAGGGGAAACAGGAGGGTTTTGGTGTTACAGCTGCACTACCAAAGAAACAGCCATGGGTTGAATCATAGAATCATCCAGGCTGGAAAAGCCCACTGAGATCATCATGTCCAGCCACTGCAGGCCTACCACTAACCCATGTCCCCAGGTGCCACATCCATGTGTGTTTTGGACACTTCCATGGATGGTGATTCCTCCACAGCCCTGATCAGACTGCTCAGTCTCTGACCACTCTTTCAAGGAAGAAATTTTTCTCAATATCCAACCCGAACCTCCTCTGGAACAACTCGAGGCCATTCCCTCTCCTCCTGTCCCTGTCCCCTGGGAGCAGAGCCTGACTCCCCCGGGCTGTCCCCTCCTTCCAGGGAGTTGTGCAGAGCCAGAAGGTCCCTCCTGAGCCTCCTTTTCTCTAGGCTGAGCCCCTTTCCCAGCTCTCTCAGCTGCTCCTCCATGGTCTGGGATTTATGACCTTCTACTGAATTGCAGTGAAACCTGGAGTGACACTTGGAGTTGATACTGAGAAGGCATTTTTCAAAGCCTTTCTTTTTCTTATTCTTTTCATACTACTGGAACCACAAAAGGGAATTTCATTTAAAATATGAATTAGAAACTTTATACTTCTTATGGCTCTGTATTCTGGAGAAGCAGATACTTATCACATGCCTGTGTCCTTGGGGGAGTGTGCAAGGAGCTTTTGGAATAGTTTTCTACTTTTTGGCTAATGGGGAGTGGGGCAATTACTTATTCCAAGAAGCTGGAGCCAGGCTGACAGCCTGGGGGCAGATCTGAAAGCACTGTAACACTTTAGGCTTTAGATGCTCTGAGATCTTTTAGAAACAACTGCCTTGATCTTTTAGTGCCCTGGTAAATCATTTATTCTGATCACCTGCTTACGAATTCCTCCTCACCGATCCTGTGGGATAGAATGGTCTGGGTGTGCAGCTCCCAGAGCTCCAGCAGGTGAACTTCAGCCGGGGCCCCCAGAGCACCTGGCAAAGCTCCTCACTTGGGAGCAGCCTCAGTCAAGGCAGAGCTGAAATTCAAATTCCTCTGACAAACAGTGTCTGGAACTGAAGGTTTTGGATGGGATTTTTTCCCTCTCAGGTTGCAGGCTGCAGTCAGGACACACTTCCATCCCTCCTCCCACTGTGTGCCTTGCTGCTCCTTGACAATCTGTTTCAATTCCCCTTCACTCCAGCATGACCAGGTTCCCCCAGGTTACCCAGTGATTCATCTCTGTGGAATTTGGGAGTGCTGCTTCTCTGCTCCTACCCAGATTGGCAAGAGGGTTATTAAAGCAAAGAGGTTAACCAGAACCTCTTTTGGTGAATATTTAGGCTAAGAGCACTTGATGCCAAATGTTATTTTACATGTGCATTCTGACACCACACTTCACTACTGTGCCTCCCATTCCTCTGTATGCATGGGTTTGAACACCTTTTCCAACTACAATCACATTAGAGGATCCCTGATGCTTTGGGAATGTACATGGGGAATGACTTCAAGTGGAAGCGTGTTTGGATTGTCCTATTTCTATTTCTGAAGCCCTCTCAAGGAAGCTCGCTCTCTCTTCTCACCCCATCGCTTCCGATGGGGCCGAGTCATTGCATTCCGTGTGCGCACAATGACACCTCAGAGAGACTTGGACTGCTCTCTTGTCTCACTTCCACTCTCTTCCAGGCTGGATGCACGCCCTGGAGGTATGTGGTTTGTCTCAAGATATAAGACTTCCCCCCTCAGAAACTACATTACTTCAACAAGCCACAAAGGGCTGGCAAGAGGGAGAAGGTGCAGCTTTCCCCTGGGATCTCTTCTGCAGACTCCATGCAGCTGGAAACAGACCCTGCTGCTCCTGAATCCCATGTGTGCACAGGCACACATTCCCTCTTGCAGCATTTCGCTGATGTGTGGGTACAAACACTCACAGATGCACAAATACCTTCCCTTTGTTGTCCTCCTGCACAAAGGTAGAGGCAGGAATTTTCTGGGTGCACATGAACATTGCTCTGCAGACGCCAACCTGCTCTGGCACACGGCTGCAGCAGTGTCCCAGGGGACCTGGGCTTTCTCCCCTGGACACAGGAACACACCCTGCCAAGGTGTTGCAGAAGTCGCTGGGAGATTTGAGTAAATTGAGCCTGAAGTGACCTCTGCAGTGTTAGTCTGTGGCATTCACATTCTCTCCCTCTCAGGATTTTTGTTGGAGAAGCACAGAGAGAAGAAAAGAAAACAATCTTTATCTCTGCTCCTATGTTTTCCCCATGTGGAATGTGGTTTGGAGATTGTTTACCTAGAGGTGATTACTTGATTGGATTCTAGTGAAGGTTGTTTGGGTTCAATGACCAATCGGATCCAGCTGTGTCTCGGACTCAGCAGAGAGTCAAGAGTTTGTTAGGTATAGTAAGTTAGAAAGTAAGTATGTAGAATAGTATAGTATCTCTTTAAATAGTATATTAATGTAATACAGTATAGTTTTAATAAAGCAAGTGTTCAGCATTCCAAAGCCTTCTGATCTGGAGACAGAGATCATAATTTCCCTGCGTTGGGTTTGTCCTCGTTCTGATATTAATCCAACCACTGTCCCAGACAGGCTTGCCCTGAATTCAGAAAAGGTTCCTCATGGCTGTGTCCAGTCAGATGTTTAAAACCTCCTGAGGCAGAGATGTGATAGCCTGGGTTTTTTTCTTATGTTCAGAGAGAACCTTCACTTTTTCAATGCTTATCCTCTCTTTTGACCTTTAATTTGTCTTTCATTCCCCTGCCACAACACCTGAGCAAAGAACCTGGGTGTGTTTCCCTATACCTGCCATGGTATCAAGAAGGCTGCTGTAGCTGTCCCTAAAACTTGAACAGGGTGGACAAACTCCCTTCCCTGAGGGTATCTCCATGGTCTGTGCTCCAGGCCCCTCACCATCCTCTTGGTGCCTCCCTCTTGGAGTTGTTCAGGTTTATCAGCATTTTCCTTGTACTTGTGAGCTCACACCTCGGTATGGACCAGCTGGGGTCTAATGACTCATGGAGGGATAATTGTGTCCCTTGACCTGCTGGTACAGGTGAGTTTGCTGTGAGCATTCCTTGCTGCCAGGTGCCTGTCAGGTGCTCTTGGCTGGAACTGGACTGATAAAAAATGAGTAAATAAGAAAGTTAGACACTGGGCTTTGCTTCTTACCAGTCTGGGCTCAGATTTAATGGATCTGAGATCTCAAGCAGTTCCATGACTCTCTTCAGGAGATCACAGTAGTTTATCCAGCTTTGGGAGAACAGGATGGATCAGATGAACTACCAGACTTCCTACATGTGTTTCATCTTTGCTCCTTTTTTTGGCCTTGAAGATCCACTGAACATTTTACCTTTCCTTTATTTGGAGGGATTCCACCATTTGAAATTTCCTCCTCTTCCAGTGGCCAGTGTCTACACTGGTCACATCCATAACTGCCTAAATCACAGGTTTAAGATCTTGCAGTACTTAATTTGGGGAAGAACTTCAGGCTCTGTAGAGACTCCTGACTACCTGTTACCTTGAAAGCCATGAGCCAAAGGGAAAGAGTATATTTTTTCAGAATTGTGGAATGATTTTGACTGGAAGGGACCTTAAAGCTCATTTGTTCCAACTTTATGGGCAGGGACACCATCCACTATCCCAGGTTCCTCCAAGCCCCATGCAGCCTGGCTTTGGACACTTCCAGGGATCCAGGGGCAGTCACAGCTTCTCTATGCCAGGGCCTCCCCACCCTCACAGGGAACAATTCCTTTCCAATATCCCATCTAACCCTGCCCTCTGGCAGTGGAAAGCCAATCCCCCTTGTGCTATTGCTCCATCGATTGTCCCAAGTCCCTCTCCAGCTCCCTTGGTGGCCCATTTGGTACTGGAAGGGGCTAGAAGGTCTTCCCAGAGTCTTCTGTTTTCCAGGCTGAAAACACTGTCCATGTTGATGGCTAGGGTTGCAGGCTGTGTACATCTGTGTCAGGATATACCTCTGGCATTGTGTAATTTGTCCAAACAGTCACACAAGAGCATGTTGGAATGAGCACTCTAATCTGGAGAGTGATGCATGCTTTACTTTCAGGGGGCAAATCCAGATTTTCCTGCTGAGGCCAAAAGTGTAAACAACACAATTCCCACTGAGCACGTTGCCTCTGAGTGACAGTTTGAGTGCAGGGGGGTGACTGGGTTTGGCTGAGCTCTCTGCTGCTCTGAAAAGAGCAGTCAATGCCCTTGACTAGCAAGTGCCACATGAGTGATAATGGCCAGAGGCCTGGTCACTTTTCTCAGCCAGCCCCTGTGGGTTTGGGTCTGGCCAGCAGAAGCCAGACTGCTTTGGAGACAAGCATCCATAGGAAATTTGTGTTGCTGCTCTATAGGAACTTAAATTGCAAGCCTCTCATCTGTCTCAGATACAGAGCACAGAATAAACTGTGGCCCCGGGGACGTCTGCAGGTTCCCGGGTTGCTGTTTGTGCTGTGGATCCTGGTGTAGGGTGAGGATGGGTTATGCTGCTGTTGGCAGGGGGAAAATCTGGGAGAGCTAAGGCTGCTCACACGTCTGTGTGCGTGCAGCTGTTGGTGAATGCTTGTGTTCACGTTGGAGCTGTCTGGGGCAGAAAGGTGTGTGAGGCACTGCAGAGGTGTGTGTTATTCTCACATCCCTGCTGGCTGCAAACAATGTCATGTCCCTACCTGGACTGCAACATGACATACACCTTAAAAACAGCAGCAACATCAAGCTCCAGAGCCACGGGAGAAGGCAGAGCTGCTCTTGTTGCTCATCAGTTAGGAAACCCTGCCAGCCCCGGCAAAGCATGCCGGGACCCAAACTGCCTTTTGGACTGGGACTCGGAGAGTGAGAGAGAAGCAGTAATTTGTTTGCCATTGCCCTCAAGCCAGGAAATCCAAACCTCAAGCATTTCCCAGGCCACAGCACACTGGAGTGGAGAGAGAGTGTCAGGGAATGGCTCACACATCCCGACAGGAGCGCACGCACACGCGCGCGCGCACGCACGGAGCCGGCGCCGGGGAATGGGGATTGTTCCAGCACCACTGCGGTTAAGATGCTGAGACAATCTCGAGTTTTCAGGCCATAGCTGTCAGGATGCTTTGGTATATTCATCACCCCCCACTCCATGGTGATAAAAATTTACACAGCCAACGAAACGAAGATTAATTTCATGTGAAAAGCTGACAGAATGGCCCATGTCATTGCTTTATTTGTGCCAGCACTCAGTAACTCGGCGCAAGTTCCATTGAGGTGGCAGACACCCCGTCCCCTTGAGCCATCTCGTCTCCTCTCTAATGATGCCACCGTTTTGACAAAACCAAGCAACACAGCCGGTATGTGCGAATTTGGAATTAATTTTCTTCAGAAAGGTCAAGTATGTTAATGAGCTTTTGGCTGCCTGTGTTTTCTCTCTTGGGTTTTTTCCCCTGTTAATGGGGAAAGAAGGGGAAAAAAAGAAAGGGGAGAAGTAATTACAGAAATAAAAATGAAGGAAGGAGGAAAGAAGGAAGCTGTGAGGATTTGGAAGAGGCAGGATTCAGTGTAGCTTTTCATGGGTTCTCCTTTTCCAGGGCTGAGGCAGACTAATTGTATCAGCTCAAGCCTGTGCAGTTTGCTTGGAGCTGTTGAGTGAGGCCAGGGATGTCATGGATTGTGGAGTTGGTGTAACCTGGCACAGAGGAGGTGGATTGCACCTCCTTTGCACTCGGGGACTGATGGCAGCTCTGTGTGTTGGCAGCTGCCTTCGTTTTCCATCCTGGAATGGCTGAGCTCGGCTCAGCACAGGGCTCTGTGTGCTGGGGGAGTGGAGAGCAAAGGGAGGTGAAGGAGAGAAAAAGTTCATGGGCTCCAGCTCTTGTGGCTATTATGGAAGGAAGTTGGAAGGGAGCTCAGCGCTCTGGGAGAAATCCAAAGCCCCCTAATTAATGCAGCTTAGAAACAGGACAAATAGGCAGTTTCCAGAGAGGTTGTCCCCCCATGTGACTGGCTCAAGAAGTTTGAGCTAAGTGTGATGCCAATCACCTCTCATCAAAGTATTCCCCAAATTCATGCCTTTTTTGGTGCCAGTTAGAATTTGCCTCTTTCTGGCATCCTGGTGGCAGGAGGTGCCTGGATTTCTCCGGGGGTTGGGTGATGATCAATGGGAGAAGAGGTGGTGAAAACAGCAGATGCTGTGTCAGGGCATGAGGGAGTGAAGCTGGACTTTGTCAGACATGTGCCACACTCACCTGGATAGAACATTTAGGGTAGGATTCATCTCACCTAATTTTAGTCTTCTTAAGCACAGTATCCAGACTAAATTAATTGTCTAGGTTTCCCTTCTTGTTAATGGAGAACAGTAATGAGGAACTCATATCCCACCTAATTTGAGAGAAATTCCATTCTGGCAAGGACGTTTTTTCTCATTGAATAGAAAGTGAATTTAAACAATTAGTTTGGACTGAATCCCTACCTTTAAGAGGCTTAAAATTATGGGGTGTGATTTCCTCCTCATTCTCTTCTCCCTGCTCCCATTCTGGCTCTCATTTCCCTATACAGTCCAATCCAGCAGGCAGAGGAAATCCAGCGGGGCTTCCAGCACCTGTATTGGCAGGGGTGGATCAATGCTTTCACTCCAGCTTGCCCAGGCTGGCTCCAAGCTTATCCACTCCTGTGCAATCCAGCCTCTGGCTGTGATGTGGTCCTGCCTGCCTTCCTTTGCTGGAGGCAGCCCAGCACACAGATTCTGGGCATTGTCCAAAAAGCCTGTGTTGACTTTGGAGGGTGCATTTTGCCATCCTGGCTATGGTGCAAGGAGAAATGATGTGGGATGTAACAGTGCCATTGCCACGTGTGGCATATTTCAGGGTGTCCTTAAGGAGGAATTTGCCTTAGTTTCACACCTCTCTCAGCTGTGTTGTGTGGGTCCCTGTGCGTGTTGGATCCTTGTGTGTTCCCTGCATGAGTCACTCCTGCCTGGGACATGGATTTCAAAAGCACACAAGTGACCAAACTTAATGATTTTCAGCTGACTCCAAGCATTGTCCCAAACATGGAATTCCTACCCATAAACCAATGTGCTGCCCATACTCTTCCCCTTGTTCCCAGGCTCTGGGGTGTGTGTGGAGGCACGTCCTGCTCTGCTCACCCTGCTGCAAGGTAGAGGGGTACTGGGGACAGTGAGAGGAACTTCTTGGCTATCTTTCTCATTTGCTTGCACAGATGGTCTCAGAACATTCATGGGCATCATCAGCACTTGTATATTTTTCTGTAGAAGTTGTTGTGTTGCTAAGTGGTTATTTTATTTCTCCTTGGGGGAAGTTTCTGTGATGGAAGGAAATTATTTGCTAAGCCCTGCTAAAGTATTTGTATAAATTTAACAATAAGTATTAATCTGCGCACAGGACGAAGTGGGGACACGAGATAACTAAAATATTTCAGTGCCAAGCTATATTTTGAGTTGTCAGTTCTAGCAACAGAACATATGAAGTGTATGCACAGACTAGCTCATTCATGGCCATGGTGAAGTGGGGAATCCCTGTCCTGCAGTTGCTCGGGATGTCAGGATAAAATCTATAAGAACTTGAATTCTTAGGGAAATTCTCACCCAGCAGCTCCCTGGGGCTTTAGCTGAACTGTGGGATATTCAGCATTTCCCAACTCTCGTGTCAAGGACCTTCCCAGCTGTGAGATGTGGCTGTGCACCCCTTCTGTGTCCTCCCCTCCCACGCTCTGCTTTCCACAGGAAGGAATCCTGGGCGTGTGAGTCAGAGAGCTGTAGCACATCCTGGCCATGTCACCAGTGGGATGATTCAGGACTGAGACAGCACAGCACACCTACCCCGTGATCTGCATGGAGCCCCTGGGACACTCAAAGCCACATTTTCTCAGCGTGCCAAGCTCTTGAGAAAGCCCAACCACTTGTTTTGGTGCATAAATAGAAACACAACCCCTAAGAGCAGAAGTGGAATCTAGGAGATGCTCAGGGCAGTGAGTCTCCTGTCCCCTGTCCCACCATCCCTGCATTGCAGGGGTTGTTTGTGCCAGCTCCTCTCAGCTTCTGTTTCTTCCTCTCCCACTGTTTCCCCCCATATGAGAGCACTGGTGCCTACGATGGGAGATCACCACCAAGGTTACTCAGCCAGCTCCAAGGATTAAGACTTCCTGCTCTGCTCCAAAGAGCTGCCAAGTCCTCCCTCCCCGCTGCTCACCACAAACCCAGTGCCTGTTTGTCTCCCTCTCTCCCCTTCCCATCCCTCCTCCTACCAAGAAATCCAGATCTCTCTCCAGACAAAGTGGGAGGTCAAGACAGCCCAGCAACCTCCAGAGGCATTTGCTGGAGCACCAAAAGCAGTGTGGCCCCAGGGTGATGTTCTTGATGTCACTTACCAGTGTTGCCAGAAGGTGAAATGAGCCTGTCTGTCCCTCTAGAGTCTGGGACAGGTTCCCATCAGGATCTGACCCAATAGTTGGGCTCACAAAAGGCTTTTATTTCTACTGGAAAATGCCATCAAGTTTTTCTACCAGCAGGCTGGGGGGGTCCATGGATAACTGGGAAGGCTTTCTTGAAAAGTAACTAAGGAGAATGTGATTTTTTCATTAGATAGGAATTGGCACAAAGACCTGTAACTTCCTTACGAAAATGATGGATGGGTACAGAAATCTCTGCCCTGGGCATGACCCTGTCCCAGAGGATGCTGCCCTTGTCCCAAGGGCAGTGTGGTGATGGGGGAGCAGCCCAAGAGGACAGAGCTGCCTTTGGTGGGCACCTGAGCATGTGGGAGCAGGACACAAAGAGAGCTTTGCTCACAGGAGCAGAGCATAAACCAGAAGAGAGGAGCAAATAGAACAGGATCCTGCGAGAGGGAGATGAGATGTAAATGTGGTGGGAATGGTGGGAAGGTGGGATGGCTGCTCACTGTTTTTGTAAAGGGGGATGCTGCTCCAAAAAGCACCGCAGAGATCAACCACATTCAAGTAAAAACATCATTTTCTTTAAAAAAAATACAGAAGCCCTACATACTAATAGTTCAACAGGATGAGGAAAAGCTGCCTGCTCCACCCCAGTATGTGCTGAGGTCAGGTGAAACCACCACCACCCTCAGGCAGGCTTTGGACACCGTGAGGGGGGTGCTTGAGTTGCCAAGGATCCTGCTCTTAAACTAGAAGAGAAGCAGCTGCTTTTTTAGGATCTTAGCCTCTCCAGCCATGGCTCCTCTTTGCTCCTAACCCTCTTTCTTAAAGATCCTACAGGAGATTTGCCACTGTTGATCAAGCTGCTGGGGTCACCAGCCAGGAGCTTTTGTCTTTTCCCCAGGAACCATGAGGCTGCAGTAAATGTACCTTGAGGAGTTCTTTGTGAGCATTACACCTGAATTTGGCCCACTGTCTGCCAGTTTATGCTAAATGGAGACCACAGAGACCTCATTTAATGACTGGGTTTGTGTAGGTGTAAAGCTCTTTGAGGTCTCCATAAACATGGGTGTTTATTCATTTAGATTTCATTTTGATTTTCTTTTCAAATGAATTTATTAGCAGGAAGAAAGCCAAAGCCTCAGTGTTAAAAATCCAAGTCTGATTTTGGTTTTTTTTTGTTTTCTTTTAAGAAATGAAAGAAGTATATGGTCTCGGTGCTGGTCCTTCAGGGTGCCTCCATGTGTGTTCTGCAGGCTCATAGGTAAGGAAAAGCTGAGAAAAGCACAAAAGAGGAGGGCTGGGGGCAGCTCCTGCCTTGTTTGATGGCACCCTGTGTTAGCTGCTCCTTCGCTTGTTAGGGATATCACATTCCAGGGATGCATTGCTGTGGGTAAGGGCTGAAGTGAGACAAATGAGAGGACAGAGGTTACACACATGAGCTGCAAGGATGTCCCCGTTTAGGTGCTGGGTGGAAAATCAGATGGAGTGTGCTTGCTCCTGCCCTGGGGCTAACAGCAACAAAGGAAGAGAGCAGGGGATTTATCTAGCTGGAGTCTAATATTCCTTTGGCTGCAGCAAAGGCTGCAGCACTTCCCGACTATCGGCTGGCGCTTTCACTCACACACATCTGTGATTGATGGGCAGAGAGTATAAACACCTCATTAGTGCCATAATTCACTGGTTAGGACTCAGGCTGGGCTGTGGGAGGGAGGGGGGGGAAAAAGAGTTGAGAAAGTTTATTAAAGAAAAAAAAAATGGAAGAAGGAGAAGAACGGATGTAGAGGCCACACAAATCATTCCAGGGAGTTATCTGACCTGCTTTGAAAACTTTAATTGCTGATAATGGACAACCTGTTGGGTGGTATTTTATTAACACTAATAGATTTTTACGGGATATTTCTCACATTGCTCTCCCAGAGCCTGAAGAATACATTAAATATTAAAAGTTAATGCTCTTGGTTGCTGTTTCAAGGATGCCCCACCAGTAACGAGCTTTCCCGCAAGTTAGAAACAGGGAGCAAACATGAGCTGCCTCTGCCACTTACGGCCTCTGCAATAATAATGAGGAAAATGCTTGCAGCCTGTGTGCACCTTGCAGCTGAGGTTCTCAAGCCTGGCCTAAATGCCCTGTAAAGGCAGTGCCCAGAGCTGGTGGTAGCAGTATCTGATCTCCAATCCTGGATTTACAAGGCTTGGATTCCAGAGTCCCACGCTGAAAGCAAATGCTCATAAACTCCCATATGCTACTTTACATTTCAGTTATTCAAAGCAGAGGCTGAACTGACAACCCATTCCTGTTTCTCAGGAGAACTTAGGTCTGAAATGGATGATATTTTTCTTTAGTATGCCAAATGGTTTTATAATAGTGCTGCTTCCACACTGATTTGTTGCAGAAATGACCCAGCTACTGGAACAGAAACAGAAGCGTCTCTGAATTAGGCAGCAAGAGGGGTTTTGGAGGAAGCTCTTGACATCCCAAAGTCCTGCACACAGCATTGAACCCTGAAAGTATAGAAAAAAAAGGTCACTTCTGTACTCTAAAGGTACAGAAGGTACACAGGGTGCTCAGAGAAGCTGTGGCTGCCCCTGGATCCCTGGCAGTGTCCAAGGCCAGACTGGATGGGGCTTGGAGCACACTGGGATAGTGGAAAGTGTCCCTGCCCATGGAACGGGATGAGGTCACTCCATCTGTTGTCCCAAGTCCCTCTCCATCTCTCCTGGAGCCCCTTTAGCCACTGGAAGGGGCTCTAAGGTCTCCTCAGAGCCTTCTCTTCTCCAGGCTGAACAATCCCAATTCTCTCAGTGAATCTGGGTCCTGGCTGGATTTGGGAGGAGTTTGCTTACAGGGCAATGGGGAGGAAGGGCCAGGAGACTTGGTGCAGTATTTGTTTCCAAAGGGGTAAATCCTTTTGGCTCCCATGCTCCAGGATGTGCTTTGCTGCTGGACTGCTGCTGGTCAGCAATAAAAAGGTCTCAGTTACTTAACGGGAATTGAGTGCTTGGTCACTTCTCCCCCTGCCAGCCCATCCGTTCTCCCATCTCCCCTCCAACAACGACAGCTTTTCCTGATTGACCCCACAAGCTTACGAAAAACCTTTTTACTTAAACGTGTATTGACCTCAGTCTTGCTGCCCAGTGAATTATGTCACAGCTGGCTATCTGAAAGTCATCAATCAGGGCTCAGACCCCGGGAGCTGTCTCCTGGTGACACGGATCCGAGCCTTCATCGATGAAGGTTGTACCAGGTGCCTTCGTGTCTCTGGCAACTGGGAGGACAACACCCTTTGTATGGTTTTTTTCTGTCATCATCCCATAGGCCCTGTGATTTTTTCCTTTCCTTTGATTTGTTTTTTATTTCCCTTCCCCATCTGTTTTGCACTGTATTTCCTTCCTTGCCTCAACCTCCCCTTCAAAGAGAAAGAAAAGGAACCTGTCAAATGTGACATCTCTTAATTTTTAGGTAGTGTTAATTTTACCAGCCTTTTCTTCCCCCTTTCCTATTGGATTTTTGTGTTGATTCGTTGTTGTTGTTTTCCCTGATGTGATTTTATGATCTGGACAAATGCACTGGACAAATGAGAAATTTAATGATACTAGAAATATTTCTTCCATATTTTGTAATGCAAAGTAATTCCAGCAGATCTTTTGCCCCGTGATTTGGGATGTGCTGGCTTGTTGTCACTTTGTGGATGAGGGATGGGGAATACTCCATGAAATGTGAAGCATCACCACAAATTCAATCAGCCCTACTGTCTCTGCACAAGGATTGATCGAGCAGGAAGGGGGGGACTCAGTCCATGACAGAGTTTGTAAAAGGAAGATCTGTGTTGTATTTGACTGAAACAGTAAAAATGCCATGAGTTTTCAGGATTCTTTGCTCTTTTGAGGGTGAAGGGAGACATAGCTTGATCTTCCTCTTCTAACAAACAAGAGCAAGGCTTGAATATCTCACACCTTGCATAGGTGGCAGGGCCAGAAAAGAAGGGATATTTGCTTGCTTTCGCACATCTCAAAATAGGGCTACATAAACAATTCTTGACTTTATTCTATCTACGCTGGAATATTATGTTAACAAAGCTGGGAAAGAAAAGGAGCATATTTTTTTAGTTCTTCTAGAATTAGTAGAAATACCACCTTGGTGACAGACCCATTTCTTGTTGGAGATCTTGTAAGGCTGATTTTATATCTGTGGCACATTCCTTCGATGCGCCACGTGAATTCTTCAGCTCAGGAATGCCTTGAGTTGGGGATATGTTACCTTTTTCTCCGTGTCTTGACTTTAGGAAATGCAGGCAGATAAGGCTGGTGATAGCTCTGACAATGTGCCTGATGCTGTGGCCAGACCTGGCAAGGCTGAGGTGAGGCCAGGGCTGCTGTTGGCTCCCAATGTCCCCAGGGAGGCTGTGAGGGGCCTCTGCACCTCCAGAGCTCTGGATGGAGATCAGGCCTCGAGATAACAAGGTGATGACAAGCACTTTCAGAAATCCTGACACACGGACAGATAAAAGAAATGCAGTAATAGTGTATAGAAATAAATCCTTCTCATTCTGCTTTTGATCTTATGAGTTTCTTAAATATAAGAATTTTCTCATATAAGTTTCTTACATCATCCATAAGCTTATGGTCTGCATTTTAACAGCCTTACAAAATATTACTAAAAGAAATGGATTCAGGCATTTGTTTTAAAGATACCAGATTAAGCACTATCTGGATTTAGATTAAAATCCTCCCCCACAAGGTTTGCAGTATAATGTCTGTGGTACTGGCATGTGCAGCACTGCCCGAAGAATGGAACTGGCTGGAAATTCCCTCATCTGCATAAATGCAAATAACTAAAGAAGTTGGACTGGTGGGAGAAAAATGAGTAGATTGTGGATTTTATTCTTCCTTTATCGATGTAAATTGCAGGCATGTGTAATGATATTTGTGATTTTAAAGTAGGCTGTGTCCCTTCAAAGAAAATGTGAGCTCATAAATCCTGGGAGATTAGAGATCCTGAGGCCCGATGTGGCAACGGCTCCGGGTTTATGGCATTCCTCAAGACAGCCAGGATAGGATGTTCTGTGACCTGGCTTTTATGAAGATCAAAAGGCTCCAAACTGTTGAGAATAAGATTTTCACATCATGCAGGGGGAGACACCAAGCTGTCAAATGGGAGGAGGCTCTTTGAAGTGTGGAGATAAGGACCCTGCTAACCTTCAGTCAGGTATGAAAGCCATTTCCAGCAGCACGGGAGCGTGTCCTTCCACTGGACCCTTCATGGAATAGCCCAGCTGAATTCATTCAGGTAAACACCTGGCAGTGCCTCAGCCACAAGGAATGCTTGAAGAGGACTAAAAGGACTGGGATAATGTAAAAACTAATGTACTGGGGAGGGGGGAATTATATGTGTTAATATCTCTGGGACCAACGAGCCTGAGTCCAGCAAAGCTCCCACTCTGACAGCTGGAATCACAAGTGTGCTCCTGTGTGGATTATCTGTATCTGGGCATGGGGGGGCAGGTGGGAGTGCTCACAGAGAGCTTCTGGCTGAGAGAAGGCTGGAGAGACACACAAAGTACCTCACACCTCTGTGTTCTGGCCAGGAAGCTGAGCCAGCGCAGGGACAGCAATTCCCTGCTGCTGTAGGCCAGGGAGAGCTCCTCACTGGCAGGGAAGAGCTGTGGGAGAAGCATTTGTGGAGCACAGCACCACTTTTCTGGCTGTCCCAGAGCTCCCCATCTAGCACAAACACTGACATGTTTGTTCATTCCCTTCTCAGATTCCTCAGAGGGGCTGGCATTGGCAGCTGCATCATCGTGGTGCCTTGAGAAAGCACTTCTGCACAGTATTTCTCATGTAAGCAAAAGCTCTCAGCACTGAAAATCTTCCCAAAAAAAGTATTCCCCTGAGCTGGTAAGAATAATTTCTGGTCACATTTATAGAAGTCTAAATGGCATCTAGACAAGATAAATATCCTAAGTGTTTTGTCATCTTTGTGCTGATGAACTAAGGATATATTTTCTTTTGCATAATGACTTTCTAAGAGAAAACAGCTAAACAAGACAGAATAAAAATAAAATTTCATGACAGATGCTGTTGATACATGTGTTTCCTCTGAAATAAGCTCAGTCCTTGGCTGACAATAAAATAGCAATTGTCCTTGGCCAACATCTTGAAAGCTGAAGGTGAAAACAGAGTGGTGGGAATCACATGGCTTTATAATTCATGTCCAAGCATTGAATTCCCTCACAGCACCATCATTTCTTTTTAAACCTTGTCCTAATTATCACAGCTCACATTGATACTCTAGGAACTGTTGTACATAGAATCACTAATAAATAATTTGATAATCTGGTTCTCCTTGGAAAATGCCATTTCCTGTTGGAAATGGTTGAGGAAATGACAATTGATTTGGTTTCTTTATGTCTTCTTCAGAGAAGTAGTCATGGGTTTTATAGAGGATTCTTTTTTCTTTTCCAATGATTTTTTGTTTCTTTTCTAGACATGTTTAGTTGTGTATTAGACTTTTCCAATGTATTTTAGTGAGTCCAGAGGAAATTTTGCTGGGAATATTGAGATTTTGAGGGCTCTCTTCCAAAGGAAAACACAATTAATGAAAGAATGAAGTTCTACCAAATGGAACTTCCATTCTTTCCCTCATCCCAACAGTCCTGTTACACTCAGAGGCTGACCCGTGCGTGGGTTACAAATATTCCAGCAGTAGGATTGCAGAGGGAGTTCCTCGTTTCTCTGAGCAGCGTTTGCTTCTTCTTTACTCCTGACTGTCCAGGTTTTCTTTTTCATCCTTCTCAAGGCAGCAATTTCCCAAATACCCAAGCAGAGAGGAGTGTGCCCTTGCACTCAGCAGTGGAATGGGTAGGATCCTGCTCTAACGGGCCCACAGGTCTGATTCACAAGGAAATTGCTGTGTCCCTGTATCCTTTTAATTGTAGGGTTTCAAACCAAAGTATAGAGACACACATCAACTATTACATTGTCATTTAATCTGGAGTAAATCCAGTGTGAGCCCTGAGTGCCTGGAGCTGGTCCAGCTGAGTGGCAGGAACAGAGCTGAGAGTCCTGCTAAACACCACAGGATTCCTGGGGTTTGCAGGGCATCTGTTCTGCTGTCCTTACAGTCCCTTGGGCTGCTCTGGAGGAGCTCCTGGGTGTCTGGTGATTTTATTAGGGCCTGGCACAAGAGAGGTAGGAGCTTGTCAGTGTGCTCCCAGCAGAAAAGCTGCTGTGAAAAAACCTTGCTGTGGGCTCTGAAATCTGAACTGCAGCCAATTCCAGCTGAGGGATGTGACAGTCACCTTTTGCTGTGAATTGCCATCTGAACAATGGCAGTGTTGTGTGGTTTGAAGGGACAGGGAGCAGTGGGAAGGAGAAGTGCCTGTCGGGGCTGGGATTGGGCTCTGGGAGGGAGCAGCCCAGGCCCTCAGCCTTTCCTAAGCCTTCACCTCAACACCCACAGTTGGACTTGTTTTGAGGGGACACATGTGCATCCCAAATTTTCTGCTTTGGCAAGCTCAGTTTGGCTGGGCCATCTGGCCATGCTTCTGCTCCTTTGAAAGCTTTGCCTGATTAAAGAGTCCTGGGAGCTCAAGAAGGAAAGTCGCAGGAGGGGAACAGGAAGGGGCTTGCTAAGAGATGTGCTAGTCCCTAATTAAATAATAGTTAAGAGGAGCTCACAGCTTGTAACAACCAGGGAGATTCTGCTGCTAATATTCACTGCAAAGCTGCTCTTCCCAGGGCCATGCTTCCCATCCCCAAACCCAGCTGTGGCGTGCATGTGCTGCACAGCTCTCCCAAAGCCCTGTCACGGAGGGTGAGAGCTGGAATATATTCATCCAAATTACAACATCTCATCTTTTGCTTGCAATTTGTTGGGACAAACAGCTCCCCTGTTACTATTTATGATCTGCCACTCCTGTAAGAGCCCAGCTGAAGTCACTGCACTGAATCTGAGCTGGTTTGATCTGAAAAAGGTTGAATTAACAGTCCAGTGAATGTGGAGAGGAGCAGAGGAGGAGAGAGAGGCTGGTACCTGTTGTGTCCCTTTTACAGCTGGGGAGCTGAGGCCTGGCAATGGAACAATTTGCTGTCAGTTTACAAGAGAGGTGATGGCAAGATCAAGACAGCAAGTCAGCTCTTCTCCATTCGAGGCAGAAACACCTTTTTTGACCCATATTTTTGATGACAAATGAAATACCCAGCCTGAGAAATGGCTGGTTTAAAGATCAGTGATATTAATGAACCAGGTCCTGCTCCTGCATAAGCGTATTGGAGGTGAGGGCTGCTCTTTTCCCACCCAGGAACCCCAGTGCATCTCAGACATCTCAGATTTACTATTTGTGAGGGTTTTGCTTGGACTCTTGGTCCAACCACAGATACTGCTCCAACGAGGTGAAATCCTGGTAGAGTGTCTGAAGCACTGAAATCTCATGAGGACAAAACCAAAACCATGCACAAAAAGGCATATATAGGGAAGCCAAGCACAGATAAAGCTCCAACAGCATTAGACAGTTATTCAAACTCTTCAGCTACAGGTTTAGAGTAACCCTGACTTTCGGGTACCCTACCTGAGATGCATGAGGGCTGATATTCAGGATTCCTGTGGGTGCTGAGGTCTAAGGGACTTTTTGGGTCTGATTGTTGTGAAACTTGTGGTCTTACCATGGACCTTGTATTTTTATCTTATCCTGGCAAAACAAGTGTTCTAACAGACTTCAGGAATTTTTCATGGGCTTTGTTCTGGCCTAAAATATGATCTGCCCCAGCCACGGATACAAAACCCAACAATCCTTTGGGTTTGTCTAAGTAAAGGGCCTTGCATGGAGAATGAGAAAATTCACAGTTAGGTTTGTGTTCTTGTAAGGAATAGAAATCATTAAAATCTGGGGACAGGGAAGTGTAACTAATGAAAGGGGCTGGGTTACCGCAGAGCCAGGTTAAACCAAAGCTGGCAACAAGGCATTGCCTAGGTTTCCCTACAGACACAGATTTTAGATGAACTGAACCAACACCCTGCTTGGGCTGACAGCCTGGTGTAACACATTGATGGCCAAGAGGTAGAAATAAACAGAAGTAGTAGCTGACTTTTTCCAAAAAGAGTAAGGAAATACTCAGATAAACAGATGTGTAACCCCAGCCACTGAGACATCAACTTCTCTTCTTCACTCTGCTCTCAGTTTGTTGTATGGATGTGGCATAAATGTCTTTACAAATCTGTTACAAGCCACAGATATTTTTGTCTGTCCAGCACTGTGGTGCAGTAAAAAGCAATACAAATGCTATTTGCTGTTTGCTAAAGGAGTGAGGTGAAAAAGCTCAACTGCAAGATGAAGGTGTAGAGGCTACACCACATTCCAAGAGGCTGTCTATACCCATCTCCCACGGGTTAGGACTGTGCCATTGCAATTCTTCATGAGATCTTTCTTACACAAGTTACAAACCTTGTAGCATCCCTCATTCCTTTGGTCCACACTAGGAGCAGATGTTGGGAGAGTATCCAGGCCTGTATTGCACTTAGAAGAGACCATATGTATAAATCCCCCTTTTTTCTACAGCTGTAATACACAGTGTATGCACCTTATTATCAGAGAGAGATCCAGAGCACAGGGTAGAGTATAACCAGGATAAAGCAGAGTCTTGGGAGATTTCTCCCCATTCAGAAAAGCTGAAAGAATTGTGTTTGGAAAGCCAGACTTGGGAGGAAAAGAACAGGGGTGAGGAAGGAGGAACCACTTTAAGCATAAAAATGTCTGAAGGGAGTAGGGAAGTGCAAGGTTTCAAGGCTATGTGAGCAAGTGTCATGTGCAGGGATAAGAGAGCCTGGATTTAGGCTAGAGATGAGCCAACAGGCAAGGAATTTGCTCCAGACAGAGTTCTTCCTAAACCCTGTGTGCTACTACAGCTAACAATCATGTCAATAGGGTTTAAAAGGTGCTTCAGAGGAATTGGGAAGCAAAGACAAATAAGGTGGGTGGCTGAGGGAGGAATGGAAAGTCCAGTGGTTACTGAGTGAGGCTTGAGTGTGATGAGAATCCTGGCTGTGCTCCAGTACAAGATTTCCTATCACATTAATTATATTGCAATGGGCTCCAGGGTTTTCTGTGATTCAGACTTGTTGTATCAAAAATGTTACACAGACATCAGTGGTGGGGTAAGAGATAATCTTGCTGTGTTGTCTCCCAGCCTTCCATGAAGATGCCCTCAAAGAAGAAGCCTGAGATTCCTTGGTGCTGTTCCCTCTGTGCAAGTGGGCAGGAAGTGAGTGATCTACAGGGAACAAGGAATGATCAGTTCTGGGAAATGTCATGTTTTTCTCAAAAAATAACTCCACCCCCTTCCCTTTCATTAAAATACATATACTCTTGGATGGCTTTTTTGTAACACTGGAAGGTGTAATTTGAAATGTGTTTCTTGCTTTGAAAATATGGAAATATGGTTACTTAAACCTACATGAACACACTGGGAATGTAGTGGTACTGTCTTTGTTGTGGGCAGAACTCCTGGCAGGTATCTCATGAAATTGTTCAAACCAGGAAAACTGGGATGAAGACTTTCTCTCTCTCCCCTCCAACTCTCTCTCAACTCTCTCTTTTCCCCTTCATCTGGGTGCACTGGCTGGCAAATGCCTTTGAGACCATGGAAGGACAGAAAATCAGTGTGGAATAAGTCAGTTCTGGGAAAAAGAAGCCATGGCAGAGGCAATTCCATGCTGAACAGCAGTGAAAAGCAAAAGCCAGACAGTACTGACAAACAGAAAAGGAATGAGTGAGGAGCTGCCCCAGCACGGTCTTGTAGTGAAGAAGGAGAGCAAGGAGAGTATGATGCTGAGTTTTCCAGTCATGACTGTGCCACAGTTGTCTTCTGTCACCTGGATATGAGGTAGATGAGGTAGAGCATCTCCAAATAATGCCTAAGTCACCTTGCTGGCTTCTGTAGAGGGGAAGATATGGGTGTAACAAGCACCCTTCCCTGGGAGAGGGTGTCATGCAGTGTGTGGGCCAGGATTACTTTAGACCAGGGATGTGAAGACTGTAAGGCCTGGCTTTTACTGAGACAGTTGGGGTAGGAATGAGGTTGGGTTTAAAGTCTCTTTTATCACTAAAGTCTGGAGGTGTAACCTGAGGAGGACAGAAAATCACATGGTCACCAGAATCCTGGTCATTGTGGCCACACCACTGTCATTCCCTTTTGTGCTAGAGGTGAAGAGTAAAGCTTTGTGCTGGCCAAGGTTCTAGATGCTTTTTTTCTCACCAAAAGTAAATAGAAGAGAGGAGAATTGGGTCCTTTCTGGAGTACTCACCTGCCCTCCCAGCCTGGTGATTCATTGGCTGGAGGACTTGGAGCATCCTCTACTTGTGCCTCCTCTCGTGTGGCCAAAGCAGAGTTAAGCTCCTGTCCCTCTCTCCCCCATAAAAGTGCATTGTGGGATTCTCTTTCCTGCCTCTCCCTCCTCTCTCCAGAGCTGTGTGTTTGAAATGATATCTATTTCTCTTTGTGACAGCACACCGTGACTGCTGCCTTGACATTGTGCCGAGCTGACATCCCAACCGGTCTGACACTGATGCCTTTGGGCAGAAATCAGAGCCGGTTTGCTCCACGGCTCCGTGCAGCCACGACGCCTGTAGCGCCTCGCAGAGCCCCCAGTGCCCTGCTGGGGAAATGGAGCGAGCACGTGGGCCCCAGATGAACCCCGGGAGGAGCGCAGGCGTTACCCGCGCCCATCCTCCTGCCCATTTTCAGCTCTAAGTGTTCACATTCACATGGGTTTGTTTATTTTTATTTTCCCCCCTCCCTTTTCTCTCCCTTTTCCCCTTGCCTGTGAGAGGGTTGGCTTCCTGTTTCTCTCCCCACTGCAGAGTCCTTGGGGAGCTGGGTTTCTGTGAGCTGGAAAAGGAGCGCACAAGCGTCTGATCAGCCCTTATTAGTGCTGAGAAAGATCTAATGGGTCCTGGCTTCTGGGACCATTACCTGTCATTTACTTTTATTAAGTCAGTGATGAGAAAGTTTAAAATTAAAGGCTTTGTAAATTGGATTCCAGTTCTAAAGGAAAGCACCGACCAGGAAATCAGAGCCTAAGCTTGCAGATGGACCACTGGGAACAACACCAGACTGGGGCGTTTCTCTTCAGCTGCTTTGACAAAGGTCCTGTGCCAGGGTGTGGAGGGGACAAAGCCTCAGGGTGTCTAGAAACCTTCAGCTATATGAACCATGTAATCCCTCCTTTGCCAGGCTACTCAGGTTCAGACCTCCAGTTCAGGAGAAAGGGTGGTCTTCTGGTTGAGTCATTACCCAAATTCTGGTTTCCATGCAGAAGGACCTTGTGCTAGTATTGATTGTGTTTCTTGTGTGCCCTGGTTTGGGCACTCAGCTCTTTGGGTCTGGTAATCTCCTTGACTCTTGTGCTTACAATAGAAGCTCTAACTCCTTTGAGTATTCCAGGCAAAAATAAAGACTTGTTAAGTCTGTAGCAGAAAGCAAGTAAAAGGGATAAGCCACTTGGTTAAGATAAACATCTAATTATTAGGGGTTGTAGCATTGTTGTATTCTCTGCTTTTGAGACTTAATCTTTGAATTAACCACCCAAACACACTTGTGAGTGAAACACCCCAATTGCACTAAAGCAGTGCAGCCAATTATGGTGTGACAAGGGAAGCTCAGGGGCCAACCCCAACCAAGAGCTGCTGTCACTTCTGTTTTCTCAGCTGAATAAAAGTCTCATGGTGACACTGCTCTGATGAGAAGCAGCATGAACTAGTGGTTATAAGTACAGTCTGGGAATCAGAATTCTTCGTTATTGTGTCTCAGTTTGTCTTTGACTGGAGTGACATGGGAGAAGTCACCTGAGGTCAGGATTTTAGGTTGCCTTGTGCCCATCCTTGTATTGTTAAATACACAGGTTGTGCTTACAGAGCTTTGCATGAAGATTGGAGGTCCACACGGTGTCCCTGAGAGGTACAGAGCTCCACCAAAGCACAGGGCTTAGCCAGTTAGTAGGAATTTGCAGAATTAAGTGTTTGTCTCCTGAAGGGAGAGTGAAACAGAGATTCCCTTTAAACTCATGGTTTCTTGGAAAAGTTCACCTCAGGTTCTCCCTGCATGGCTTGGCAGTTTTCATCTCCCAATGTTTTGCCTGTCTTGTTTATCAATATTGTTGTTCTTAGTGTTATTATTATTATTATTATTATTACATCATACTATATTTACTTTTAAGAGAAGTGATATTTGTGCATATTTGGAAGGGATACCCTCTGCCCAGGTGTGAGTCCCCACTTTTAGGAAGATTCCCCTGTTTTTCCCCAGGACTGAGAGCAGAGGCTCACACCATTCAAATCCAAACCCTTCACCTTCTTTCTCCAGAGAGATTCCAAACTACACCAGCAGGAGGTGAGAAAATACACCCAGAGGAAAGTGTGACAGGGAGGAATGGCTAAGGAGGGGCAGGGAGTAGGCACTTGGACAACCCTGGACCCAGAATTCCTGCCAAGTGAGGAATGTGTTAACTCCAGGCCATTCTTCCTGTCTGTCCATAGGCACAGCAGCTCCTTGAATTCAGCTAATTGCCAGGTTCCCTTGAAGAAGGCGTGATGCCTCTCCCAAGTTTCTCTGCTAGGGATGTGAGCAGCTGATCTCTGAGTTATTCAGTGGTTTCTTACATCATTCCTGTGTTCCCAGCTGTGCCACAAGGCTTTCAGAAGGTAATCTGGGGAGATTTTATCAAATGTAAAATGTTCCTAGACATTACTGGAGCCATGATGTAATGATCCAAGGTTTTTGTTCTTTAAATTCCACTGAAAAACCACAGGCCCCAAAAAATTGTTGCAGGGGAACTGATGAGTTTTAAGAAGGAGGCTGAGATCTTGTGCTGGACTGAGCCATTCTGGAGGCGGTGGTGGGAGAAAAGGTTTTTGTAGGTGCTGTTTTGCTGGCCTTATACGGTCTGGACTGAATCTCAGAGGTGGGCAGCAGCCTCTTCACAACGCCCACTCCCTGTTTTCTGCTGCCTGGTGGGAAGTGTTGCCAAAGGAGAAGGCAGCAGGACCAGGCTGCTTTGTACCTCACTGCTCCTGATTTCGCAGAATCACAGAATAAGCTGGGTGGAATGTTGGGAGCTTTGTATTTGTTTTAATTGTGGCTGTTCCCATTTTTGTGAAGACAATTCCAGCCCAAAATCTTGCTCAGAAAGACCAAACTCATGGTCCCCTCAAGTAACAGAGCTCTCTTAGGATCATCCATGCTGGGACTCATGACCTGGTTTACAGGGTCTCAGTGCTTTGAAAGGCCTTAACACCCTCTTCAGAGGGCCAGTAATTCCTGAGTGACACAAAGTCTCCCTGGCACATTTATATCTGCCAGACCAGGATGAGACCATCCATGCTTTGATGCTTTGGATTTCAGTACCTGTTGAAATCCCCTGAACAAATGGGGCCATTAATTATGGGGCCTGGCTTTGATGAATGGTGCACAGGGGACAACATTTCATTTTGTCTGGGGGGAGTAGGTGGGATGGGGCATTTTGGAGTGTTCAGTGATGCAGGAGAGGTCCTGGGTGTTGCCTGATCAAGGGGAAGTTGCTTCCTCTCTCTAGAGTGCTGTAAAGTCAGTGTCAAGTCACTGTGGCATCTGGGTTATGTCACCTGCTGAGGGGGCTACCCTTTATACATCAGAGTTGCTCAGACAAAAGCCAATTCAGCCCTTTATCTAAAAAGCTTTTAGAATTTCTCTAAGGGTGCAAATAATTTGTCCTAGATGACTTCTGACTGCCCATCCCCAGGCCACTGAGCAGAGCAATGTGTTTGGAGCTCAGATGAGACACATGAGATGAAGAAGGCCATGGGGTGTTCTCAGGGAGAGCCCCAGGATCCTACCACCTTGTTTTCCTTGTATCTTTTTGAAACTCCCAAACCAAAAGTTGTTCATATGACAACATTGTAAGAAAGGCTTGTTCCTGGAGTGGTGGAAATTTTTTTTTCACAGCTTTGATTTAGTTTCTTATTTGTGAGGATCATTATGTTTTGGTGCTGGGAGGTCATGTTCATGCCAAAAATCTGAATTCATTTTGGAGGCACCTGAAAGTTGTGTTGTGTACAAACAACACACTTCTTGTTATTTCAGTCTAATTAATTGCAGCCATCTGAGAGCATCTGTAGTGGGTTTTCACAAAGGGTTTCTGGACAGGATAAAGCAGTGCTAGAAGACTCTCCTTCTGGTTCAAGAGGACTGCTTTCAGGACTGCTGTGTGAGAGCTTTGTGAACTGATGGGGTTAGTGGAAAACAAGACCATTCAAAAGGGAAAGGAAAAAGAAGGAAATTCAAAGACAGTGCCATCAAAACTAAGGATAATGGGAGGAGAGTATTCACTCCTTTAAAGCTCCCAAAATGAGAAGGAGCAAATGGGAGTGTGTGATGTTCCCTTGTGGTCACGAGGAATCTCAGCAAAGACAGAAGGCCTGATTCCTTTCAAGTAAGTTTGGTTTACACTGGAGTTGTTTACATGATTCACTCATCCATGTTCCAGTTTAGTGATTCACTTCATGATAAACTGAATCACGCCTTGGGAATTTCTCATTGCTGACTTTAACAGTTTTCTGATGATACTGGATCAGGTGAAGAGATCTGTGCTGCATCCATCTACCTGGGTCAGAATTAGACACAGGAACATTCAGGTTTGTGTACATGGTTAAATGCTTGCATAGAGGGTGAAATTCCAGGTACCTGATACTCAGGTAACCCTAAAAGCAAGGCATGGAGTGAAGAGGCAGAAGAAACCCCGTGCAAGTCCTCAGAACATACTGGTTTTTCAACTAAGAATTTAAATTCTTTTTTAAACTAAGAATAGAGTTCTTTTTGTAAGAAATTTCAGTTTAACTTAATTGATCTTTCCCAATGAAATTGCACTGAAAAGTTTCCTGAATAGCTCTTCCAAAGTGGCTTTGGAGTCAGGAGGACAGGCAGAACACTCCAGGAAATGAGTCTGAAACAAGTAAAAAGAAGTCAGTTGTGACCTGAGAGGCTGAACAGATTGCAGAAGGCACTGCCAGGGAAACCAGTGGCCAAAGGCACAAATATGCTGAAGGTACATTTAGGAGTGTAACTGGAGGGTGGCTCCATGGATGGCTGTGCTGGCCACCTGATGGAGGAAGTCATCAAGCAAATTACTGTAATGGAAGCCAGGTAGAGCAGGGGAAGGTCAGTTCTGGGAAGATCTCAGTGTTGTGTTCTCCTTCACACACTGGCTTTTGGTAGAGATCAGCATCGAGCTGCATTAATTTTTGGTCCAGTGGCATCCCTGATGCTTGTTCTAAGGAGTTTGCCTCTTGAGACAGTTTTGGAAGGTGACACAGGGTTTGCCCAGGCTGCCCTTGAGCCCTGTGTGCACCCACTGACCTGTAGGGCCTGCCTGGGATGTGGCTGTGTAGTGCTCAGACACCGTTCCTATTTCCATATGGGATTTAGGGGATCCTACCCTTTTCTTGTTTTCCATGGGGCACACCATGGCCCAAAGCAGGCAATCCTCCTTGTGTTGGTACTTCCCAAATACACCGAGCAGGGGCTAAACTCCAGCACTGTGTTTTCCAAACAGACTGAAACCAAGAATGAGAGACAGGCGTGACCCTTCCTCCAGCCCCGTCTGTCATCTGGGCACGCTCGTGTCACGTGTCACTACAAACTGTTGGGACATCTGGAACGGGTTCATGTGAGTCCATGGGGTTTGGATCCCTGTGCATGGGAAATCCCTCATCCTCTGCTCATTCCCCTGACAGGCAGCTCCTGCCTCCGCATGACAACACAGACAGATCCTCTGCAGAGTTAATGGAGGAGGATGTTCTGATTGGGATCCAAAACTGTTCTCACAGTAACATCTTCTGATGTTTAGCCCTCCAGATGGGGCAGGATTTTACATCTAGCACAGACTTACTATGTGTAAACCACTAGAAACCACTTATTTTGTTAATTTGAGGCAAAACCTGCTCTCATCCTCCTTGGTTTTACATGTGATTAAATCCATTGATCCAGTTTCTCCCTCACCACACTGGAGTCTTCCCCGCTGAGGATCTATTTCACATCTCTCAGCTGAAAGACACCCAGCCCAGGTGAGCACACACCTGCAATCCAGCCTGGGCAAGGGATTTAAGCACATTCTGGTTGAAATTGGGCCTAAGAGTGGGTGAAACCTGGTGCTGAGGGGGCATGTGAAGTGAAAAACACATAAAAAATAGGTAGGGCATAAACTTGGAGCCATTGTTTACTACCTTTTTATCTGGTTATATGGCAGCTGTCTGACCTCCTCACCTAATTTGCAAATAATCTTGTCAGGACAAATTAGCCCATGCTAAGCCTGTGCTGTTGAGCCTAGATGGTTATCAGGACTTGCACTGGTGAGCTTTAAGGTAGTTCTGGTGTCTCTGCAGTGTAGTGGAGTCCCTGTGGCAGTGACTGCAGTGCAGAGAGGCTTTTGTATTAACCAGAATGAATATGCACAAACCCTCTTCTAACAGAAACCTGGAATTAATGGTTTTCTGAGCTGGTTTCTTTCAGGCCATTTTTGCTACAGGGGTGAGTGTTGAAAATAAAGATTTAAACTCCATTTTAAAGTGCAGCTCTGAACACTGTGAATTGCTTAATTCATCTTAATAGAGGTGTTCACTCTGAACCCGAAAAGCTTTTAGTTGAGATTTAGCCTGTGGTTTGATATTACAAATTGCTTGGTGGTAACATTGGTTTAAGACACTTTTGTCTCCTGGCCTCTTGTTCCTGCTGCTCTGCTGGCACAGCCACTCCTGTGGTTGGGAACCACGTGGGAGGAGCCATCCGGCTTGGGAAGTGAAAAAAAAAAAAGGTTTCACGTGCTTGGTTTGTTTGTTTGTTTGTTTGTTTAAAGCAGGAAAGTTCCTCTGTCTGGTTCAGTGCCTGGTCACAGTGAGTTTTCCTGGCACAAGTGAGTGGAAAGAGCACTTTGGCATGGAGAGGAAATGAGCAGCGGAGGGTGAAAGGTGAGCAGCAATTACTGGTGCTGGGAATGCCCCAGTGTACTTTAATATCAGCCCATGATCTGCAGCTGAACTCAACATGTGAAAAATGTTCAAATACCTTTCAAATTGTTGGGTTTAATCTTTGCTTTTTGGTGTCCTGGCAGGCACTTCCCATTTGTGTCCTTATCTCCCAGGCTCCAGCCGTCTTCAAAGGCTTCCCAGCTACTGTGTCCTGCAAGTTCAAAACCTGCAGCCCACTGGGACTGGAAATGTGTGGAGGAGCACAAGGATTGGAGTTGAATGACAGTGTAAGTATCAGTTGTCACTGCAAGGAATGTTTCCTTCATTTCCAGAAGGAGTTCATTGAGAAAGAACCTGTTTTAATATAAGTGAAATCTGGGTTTCCACGGTGACTTTCTCAAATTTAGAAGATCTTGTCCTTTAAATCCACTTTGCCATGGGACATAAAGTTCATTTGCTATAGACCACATCAAACCAGCTGAGCCCTGAGAAGAATATGGTGAGGTACCTGGAAAACAAACAAAAAAAAATCTGTAAAAAACAGACTTTTGTGGCACTAAAAAGTGGGAGATTATTCTTACTGGAAATTTGTCACCCCATTCCCAGAAATGGAGTTGCCTGATAAATAAATTCTCTGCAAAGACTGAAAAAAACAAGCCAACCCAGAACAGTGGAATACCCAAATGATTTGATTAAAGAAATATTTGTTTTGGTTAATAAACTATGATGGTTTTGATAAAATTTCCCATTGCAAATTTGAGTTGTACTTGACAGGAGAAAACTAGAACCTCCAAAGCCTGTGAAAAAATGTGTGCCTGCCTTCATTCCACATCCACAGAGCAAAATTCAAATAGTTCCCATCAGTATCTGACTTACAAGTGGAAAGGGCAGCTTAGCAGAGTTTCTTTGGTTATAAATAGTAATTTGTGTATATATATATATATATATATATATATATAATAGTGCAGTGACACAGCTGAAATCTGAGTTCTCTCCCTTGATTAACATATCTCATTAGTGGGACTGCTGAGCCCTGAAGTGTGGAGTTTGTTCCAGAGCTCAGTGGGAAACTTGTGCTGGCAGTGGGAACCCCGATTCTCTTTCCATCCTTTCCCTGCAATGCCCAATGCTGTGAGAAAAACCAGGAGATTGGAGGGAGGAATCTCAGATTTCTTCCCAGTGACACAGACAGAGGCAGCTCAGGGGAATCCTGCCCAGCAGAGGTTAATGTGACCCACATATAATTGTGTGAAAAGATGCCACTCTGCGCCTTTGTCAAAGAGGCTTCTCCTTACAGCCCGAGCTCCCCAGCCCCTTCAGCAAAGCACAGTTTTCTTGCATTAAATCACCACTGCCCTCTTGCCAGCTGCTTAGAGTTTGCACATTATACAGAGGAGATATCTAATATATATTTATATATTTTTAAAATGTGACAGATTGTCTTGTAACATATGTGGTACTGCCTTGAAATGAGCTCCGTGCACGTGATGGCCGAGCCAGCGGCCCCTGTTTCTGTGTGTTGTGTGTGTGTGTGTGGTTTGTGTTTTATTCCTTCTGCTGGAAATCTGAGAGCCTGGGACACTGGAGCTTTTCATGTTGCTTTTTCTCTGAAATATTCATGATGAGTTGACGACCTTGATTCTTTGATACCTGCCATTTATTTCTGTGCCACTGCTGATAACTGCTGCTAAGTACATGTGTCGGTGCCATGGTTGAGTGAGTGGGATGATAAGGAGAAGGAGGGCATCTCTGGGATTCATGTACTGGAATAAGATTACTTTAGAAACTCTGAGGGCATTTTAGGAGCCTGCCATGCCATCTTATTCACCCCACTTCGTTTTTTCTGACTAAAGCCTGTTTTCTTTTCCTCCAGCTTTTCCTTCTGACTTGCAAATCTGCTAGGTCGCTGCTGCTTTTCTCAGAGATGATCCTTGGCTCACTATCAAGTGAATTGCTAATGAATTAGTTACACTCACATTTTTAAAGAAGAGTCTGGGGACACCCAAGGAATTCTTCCTCAGCCAGAAGCAGATCCTCATTGAAATGGACTCCAGGAAGTTGGATTAGATGATCGGGGCATTTTGGTGCCCTTAAACACAAGGAAAGATGAGGGTAGAGCAGAGGAAGATAAGAAGAAGAGTAGGCAAGCAGGTAAGCACCAGTATCACCTTGTAAGTGTGACATTTAAGCAGGCAAATCTCATTGATGTTTGTGAAACCATTCTTTGGAAGGAGTCTAACCTGCCAGTTGCAAGGTTTTGAGGGTGGGGGGTAAAATCAGTGACAGAAAGGATGACAGAACTGACAAAAAATTAAATATATGGGGAAAGAGTACGTGAGTGAAAATTAAATTAAGTCCAACCTGAACCAGTTTTCACTGACATTGCTGGATCAAGGGGCCAGTGTGGTTCCTTTTGACTGCACATTACTCTATGGTCTTTCAGAGACATAACTGGTGTCAGGGCCTGGATTCATCCTGCTTAGTTCAATTTTTCAGCTGAAATATGGGACTGGGAGACCCTGGGCTGGCTGACCTGCTGTAGGTTCTGCAGTGGTGATCTGGGGGTGAAGGCTGGTGCTTTCACCCTCATTCAAGCTGGGCTTTGGATGGAAATTGGAAGGTTCAGATGGAGGCAGCTGGTCCCCATCTGTTGGATGCTGAAGATGGAACTCTGATGGGGAGATGCATTGACAGAGTTTTCCTTCACCTAAACTGTGAAGTGAGGGAAGCCAGAGCAAGGGAGACAATGGAGAAAAACCTCTGCCATGGACTCTCTTCTCACCATATTTCATACAGAAAGTTGCAGCACTGTCTCTTTTCTGGGCTATCACTTTCCCCTCTCAGAAGTCACAGCACATGGCTGTACTGCAGTGTACATTCTCCTGAAGATAACTTCCCTTCCCTGTAAGAAAATATGGGGAAAAGAAAGAGGACACAAGCATGGAAGTAAAATTAGCAAGGCCTAAGGGGCTTCTGCATGTGCTTGTTGAACTGCAGCATCCTGGAGAGGCAGGAGATAAGGTGGCTCAGGGAATGCAGCCCAGGCATTTATTTAAGATTGATATCAAACTTTGGAATTGTGAGTGGAAGGATTTTTGAGGAAGGAACAGGATGTTGCCAGGAGGGAGGGAGGCTGGCTGGAATGATTTATTCTGAGGGTCAGTGGCAGGAAGTCGCTGGAGATATGTGATGGTCTAAAACGAAGGCCAAGGAACCCGTGTGTGGACACTGTTTTATACTCAGAGATTCTGGCTCCTCAAAACAGGGCCAGCAAAGTGACTGGGTGGTCTAATTTAGGGTCATCCTTGGTGGTCCTGCATGCGTGTGTTTTGGTCAGCTTCCTTGTCTGTGTGTGTCTCTGTACACAGTGACCCGTCCTGCTCTGGGGTCTGTTACAGAGGCTTCTACCGCTTAAAAACATTTCACTGTACTTGCAAGAGAGATTTCAGGCCTTTTTTAAGGCAAGCAGTCATTTGGTGCTTACACAGATAATTGTGCACATGGGGGAATGAAGTAGTGATGTTTATTATTAGGCTTCCCTCCTCCCCATAGGAAAATTCCCTGTGACCAAAGAAACTGAGAGACTGGCAAGAGCGGAGGAGCTGTGATTGGGAATGACCTCTGGGGCCATAAACAGCTGGATGGAAAGCTTTAACTGTTTGTCAGTCTGAAATCTGCAGCTCCGTGGCATTGTACCAGGCCAGTTATCTCGAGCAGGACTCCTGCAGGCAGCCATGCTTTTTGACACTGATGACTGTGAATAAATTATTGATTATTAAGCACAGCCACCTTCTGTCTAACCTACTTCTGTTGTGCTGTCCTGCCTTCTGACCCAGTCAGACCTGGAGTGCTCTTGTGTCAGGAGCAGCTGTCCTTCCTGAGAAGAGAGATGCTGTCACAGAGAACCCTCAGGTTGAGCAGGAGTGTGGAAGGATTTCGGCTCCCTGGGAAATGCAGTGTGGTGGAGAAGGCAGCAGCGCTTTGGAGTGAATGGGAGGGTGCCCTTCCACTTCAGGTGACCTTAAATGACTTGTCAGAGCTGACACAGAGAAGTTAGAGCTCAGGGACAGGACTCAGTTCATATCTCCTTTGTAGGGGTGAACATCCAGACAACTCTCCCCTCTCCCTGCTCAGCCTCTCATTACTCCGACTGGGCTGTGTTGTGGTTTCCCTCAGTGCATTCCTCCCCTGCTGCTCTGCCTTTGTTCCTTTCTGCAGCTCTTCGGGCTGTCCTCGCTGATAATGGCTCCGATTAGATCGACACGAGGGGGTGACATCTGAGCTTTTCATGCTGTCCTTTTATCTAATGTCCCCCAGCTCGTGGTCCTGTTGTCCCTGCACAGCTCGGTCTGTGGTGATGTTCACTCTCCTGCTTACACTCAGTGAATGATTTATCATCTGTTATCAGTAGGACTCTGTACAGTGTCCAGGGACAATGTTTTCTTCCATCTGGTTCCAAGCTGGTGGAACACTCTTCCATATGGTTTTCACATGTGGTTCTTCTAGTACCTCCTTTCTGCTTTTTCCCCTCTGGATTCATCATTATGCAGTTTGTCTAACAAGCACACTTCATTTCACTTTATAAATTAACCACACACATTAATTAAAACTTCAGCAAATGGGGATATTTCTTAAATGACAGAGAAAACCTTCACAGCTGAGTGAATCTATCTTCTGGGAGGAATATCCAGTCCCATTACATACTGGGAATTAATTGCTGCAGCATTTCACACCACTCTTCAGGCACACATCAGCCTGGGGCTTGTTCTGGAGTTAGAACGTGTGGGGAAGTCTTTGGTTCAGTTCTGTATTATGAAGGTGCTGGTTGCAGTTACAGCGTCATGGTGTGGGCAGGACAAAGACCATAAAAACATCTTTTTATGTCAATTTTCTTGAGCCACTGACAGTGATTCCCTGTGACTTGATATTGGGCATTCCAAGACCCAAACAGCTCTGTCTCGCCAGACCTGCGTTTGATCCAATGTCCTCCATCAGGATCCCTTGCTGCTGCATTTGTTGGTCTTTGCAGATAAGTTTTGCTGTGGTCTTTGTTGATTTTGTGTTGTTAGACCTGGTAACACACTTTTATCTTATCTGCCTTTTTCTCTTCTTTGCTCTCAGTGTTGTTTGCCATTCCAGGATAAATACGGAGCCGCCTGCCCCTGGGGGCCATGCACTGTGTTCCTCCCCCCAGAGTGCACAAATATTTGCAGCAAAGCAGCCTCTGAGCTCTGAGACGTGAGCAGCGACACGAGGAGGTGCAGCCCAGGGCAGGGGCAAGGCCAGAGGGTGTGAAACCAGCACACAGCCCCGGGGGTAAGTGCCCTGCAGAGTTTAGGAAGCTCCTGCCTGGTCTCCAGAGCAACAGGGAACCGAGGACTTGACTTCAGGGTGTGCTCCCACTGCTGGGATGTGCTCATGTGATTCAGGAGCTGTTTCTTGAGAAAATCTTGCTTCTGAAGTGACTGACACCTTAGAGCTGGTGGAGTTACCTGGATTATCACCCCTCCTTTATGCCCTGTTCAGAAGCAGAGGATCTCAAGTAGTTTGAGGTGTTTGGTGTGTCTGTCCAAGAGAAACAAACCATTGCTAGTGCAGCTCTCACACCAGGGAGCACATAAAGCAGTAATTTTTTATGCTGTTGAGGCCAATGTAAGCTAGTATTCTCACCAGAAAAAGATATTTCCACTTTTCCTTCTTCCTTTAGCTGGTTTTCCATGCTTTCTGCTCTTTCAATAGCACAGATATTCTTACAGCTCCATGACAATCCCCACACATCTCAGAAAGGAGCTGTGGTTGGTGCTACCTTAGATCTGGGCCCTGGTTCACTCTGCTGTGGAAAGCACGTTTGTGTCACTGTGCTGTCCTGTTGTGGTGGTGCCACTGTTCCCTGGGGGATGCCCAGGACTGGAGCTACTCCTGCTAGTACCTGTGCTACTTCACCCTTCAGGGGCTGCTCCTCCTTGTTGGCTCCCATGTGTCTCCCCTCCCTCACCTTGGCTCTGGGGGTTCACCAGGACGGTTCCTGTGTGTTGGTTTTGGGAGTTTTGCTGTTTGCTCACGGTTGCCTTTTCCCTGTTTGAAGTTTGCCGGCCCTGGGGCCAGTGACCCCTCTGGAGCTGCCGGGGTTATGGCCAGGGAGGTTATTCCGTGTCCATCAGGGCTCTTGGGCCACGCTGGATCCATCCTGAGGGCATTGATTGATGGCCCTGTGCCAGCCAGGGTGACCCTGGTCTGGAGTCTCTGCTCCCTCCTGGAGAGCCTGTGGATGCCCATCCAAGAGGTGCTCAGGTCATCCAACAGCCAATTAAAACAATCAAGAGGGAGGAGTGGAAGAGGAGGCCTTAACTCTTTCCACCCCATCATAAACACCTTTGTGGAGCCATATTTTTCTGCCAAAAGGAGGTGTGTGAGGGAGGTAAAAACAAAGATCCATCTCTATAAAATTTACCTGTGGGATCTCTTTAAAAATTGAGCAAGCAGAGATCAGGAAACAATTAACTGTCTATGTAGCTGTCAGTTATTTAGGGCCTGGAATGAGGCTGGAAAGGCCTTCCTTTCCATTTTATATTTTATTTCTGAAATGCTCATCATAAAGCACCCATGAAATTCAGTGTAGGGTAATGAATATATAATAATACATTTCAAACTCCAACACTGCTTGGAAGAGTTGAATTTTCTATCATGGCTGTTGCTATCTGAAAAGGAGCATGGCAGCTGACAGCAGGCAGAAGGCAATAAATTTAGGAGTTATTTAGCATCAGCTTCTGAATAATGGCATCAGAAGGACGTGCTCTTCACTTGAAGAACCTGAGGTAGAAGTGCTACAGCTGGGAATTAAGAGCACCACTGGGATCAGGGATAATAAAAGATCTGTGATCTGCCAGGGGCTGATGCTCAGACCAATGCAGGGTCAATCCCAGTTGTTTCAGTGCTAATTTGCAGGCAATGTTGTAAGATCATGCAGCTTTTCCTAAAATGCTAACAAAAATGCATGAGAACCCAGCTTATTTTGCCTCTTGAGCTTTAATCCACACTTACTCTGAAGTCTTCAGGTACCAGTTTTGTGGAAATGCTGACAAAATAAAGACTGGTTGAGGGTTAAGTGTAGAAAGGTTACTTTTTGAACAACTCATCGCATCCACACTCAATTCCTGATCCAGACACAGAATTTCAGAGTGGCATTGTCCTGTACTTCAGTTTCCAGATTATAAAAGAGGGAAGAACTCCTTTTTTCACCCAAGAACACTAAAATACGTGCAACACAATAATGCTAGAAATGATCTTGGTGTCTGAAAAAGGGAAGACCAAAAAATCCCCTTCTCCCCTGCAGAAGCTACCCTGTTATTCTTGAGTGCAGCACACACTCCCCCCAGATCTTCCTTTACCTGCTTGTACTTGTTCAATTTTTGCTCTAATATCATCATCTAACCGATGCAAAGGCATTGAATCCACTTTCTGACTGTTGGGTAAATGATGGTTAAGTGTCAGGAGATTTATTTAATTGTCTAGCTATTAAAAAAAAAAAAGGTAGTGAAAAGCTGAGTGAAAGCTTTTATGCTTTTAAATGAGGTATTGTTGTGATTGGAGTTTAAACAGCAATGATTTCCTCAAAAATGCATTGTCAATAATCACTGGCTTGTTTGATTGTCCACATAACTGCACCACCCTCACTGCCAAGAAACTCATCTGACCCACCAATGGTAAGAATAGCTATTTTTTCCATTAAGTGTGCAGTAGATCTAATGCTCAGGGCCAGGAACATCTTCATTAGGCAGTACGGAAAGTGAACACATTGTTCATGAACCAGCCTCCAGAATAATGGACTAGAGAGACTTCAGAGGTGAGGGATGGAGGTTGTGGGAGTGGGAAAGGGGCTTAAAGCTTCACAAACCACATAGAGAGAGGATTTGAGTGGGATATGGGCAATTGATTCCCTTAAGTGTCTTTGAAGAGGCTGGTCTAGAGGTGGAGAAGCTCCAGATGACTCACTGTGATCCTGCTCAGTCTCATCACAGCAGCTCGATGCTCATTTTACTCTTTTCTGTGTATTTAATTCAAAAAGCCAAGAATTTAAAGGTAATTTAGCTGGCATAACCCAAACCCACAGCACCACCATGGCAGGTTCCTGGGGTGAGGTGATGACCTGCAGGTCAGGTGGCTGCTCCTCAGCTTACCAGGATGTTTCAGAGACTGATTTGGGAAATGCAAACAGGCCAAACCTTTTCTTTATGCTTTTGTTTGTTTGTTTGTTTGTTTGTTTGTTTTCCCCCATGGGAAATCTATTTCCCAAGTGAATGCCACTTCCCTGCTAGCTCTTGTCCCAAAATCTGTGCCAAGTGTGCAGCTCAGGATGGGTTTTTGCCCAGAACATTTGCTGCCTGGGGAGTGTGAAGGGCCTATGGAAAAACACGTGTTCCCAAGGGCAAAGGGAGATGTTCTTCCCTGTCCACCTTCACATCTTCCTGAATTTCCCATTCATTAATCTATTTAGGCACTGAGAGCTGCTGGTTCCAGGTGTCAGGCCTGGGCAGGATTAAGGCTGACACTTGCCCTGAGACTTGAGCAGGAATAATATCCCCATTTCTCACTGCCCCCCCGTGCTTGGGGAATCCCAGGCAGGGCCAGCAAGGAGAGCCCAGCTGTGTCCCTGGCAGCACCCCGGGCAGCAGAGCAGGGCTGCTGTGAGCAGGGCTGAGCTCCTGTCCCCCCTCCCTGCCCCCATCAGTCCCAAGGGCCACTTAGCCACGTTTGCTGCCTGCTTTTCCTGGCTGGACAGGAATTGCTCACTGTTGGAGAGCTGTCAGTGAAGGGAGAGCCATCCATCCCTGTGGGAAGTAATCTCACCCAGCAGGGGTGCACCACCTCCTCCCAGCCAGAACAACAGGGATTTGACAGCCTTGATGTATTTACTCTCTTCTGTGGGGCAGAAATGCTGCCACAGCAGGCAGCAGAGAGGGGGGAGGATGCTGCTGGTGAATTGGAAGAGAAAGCAAGGAAAAGCACAAAGTGCCAAGGAGCTGCTGCAGGGAGCAGGGGGTTGGGACTAGGTGGTCTTTTAAGGTCCCTTCCAACCCAACCATTCTGTAATTGTATGGTAAAGGGAAATGAGGAAAGAAAAGGGCATTTATTTTATTTTTGTGCTTAACTCATCTCCTGAGCTTGAGAGCTGAGAAAAGCAAAGAGCAAGTGCAAAAGCAGAGGTTGCAGCTCAGAGGGGCCATGGTGTCCCAGCCAGGCTGGGGATTCAGGGATGGGTTTGGAGAGCTGTCACCTTGTGAGGAACACAAATCCCTGCCCCTTGTGCTCCTTGTCCTCAGGCTTGGCTCCCCTCTGGACTTACACCATCATCTGGGAGGGTTTCACACAAGTGCCATTTGTCAGGTGCTTTTGCCAAGCCCAGTTTGGGTTCATTTTGCCTCTGCAAAGTATCGAAGGACATTTTGACTTTAAGGACAAGCTGTCAGGTAATTTCAGGTGCACAGTTATGTCACATCCTCTGCAGCTGTGCCAGTTCATAGGGCTCATCAAATTTAAACTCAGCCTTGTTACTAGGTTTGAACTCCTGGGCAACAGTGGGGGTTGATCAGGAGCTTGGGCTTTGGGAAGACAACAGCTAATGTGGCTTCTTCCCTTTTTCCAGTCATCCAAGAGTTAAATCCCCCCACAAAAATGGAAAATTTTCTCTTGCTAGAAGGTTCCTGACGATGTTCAGGTGCTTTCTGTTAGCAGGAATTAAGTACAAATTGGCAGGGCCTGGCTGCACCCATAGGATCTTATTGCCCTAGCCAGCCTCACCTGTGCTACTGAGGTTTTTCTAGAGGCTTTGGAACAGTGGTGTTACAATATATCATGATTGTTTTACAGTATGTCATGGATACTCACACTGGTTTTTCCCTTCTGCATGACCCAGGTTACTACACAAGCACAAAGGGGCTCCCCAGCTATTGATTGTTCCAATTGCAGTGGCAAGCCTTGGCTAGCTGAAGTTTGTTGGCCACAGCAGTTGGATGCATTTGTGGTATCAGCTCTGCGACCCCTGCAAAGTATCTCCTCCTCCTCTTGGCTTCCAGCTCTATGGGGGAAACACTGTGCTGTGCTGGCCAGCTTAGCTCTTTAGATCATCTGCAGGAGTCACAGAATCCTAGAAATTACAGAATGGTGTGGGTTGGATGGAGCCTCAGAGATCATCCATGAGCAGGGGTGTCACCCACTAGATCAGCTTGCTCAAGGCCCCAGTACTGTCTGACAGAAGTATAGATCCTTCCTGGAAGTTATCTATTCAGCTCTTATTTTGGGGAGTAAAAGCTGTGGTTAGGGGAAAGTATGGTATTGGCTTAACTCATTAAAAATGCTTGGGTTTTTATTTTAATTCATGTTGAATATATGAAAGAAAGGACTAAATGCAGTCCTTTGGGGTAGGAATAACTGTGTAAACGTTTTGCTTGTGATGAAATAGTTTATAGGAGGAGGAAAGCTTTGCAGTGTGCCTTCAGGGGTGGATTGCCAGGCTAGTTTCCTCTGGAAGGCTGTTCCACAGCCAGATTGTTTTCTTTGGAAATGCTTTGTTCCTGTTGTGATCCTTGCTGGGCTTTGTGACCTGTGAGTTGCTGGCAAAACATTTGCACTGGCAGGGGTGCTTCAGCCTCTGCCACTCCTGTGCCATCACCAGGTCTCCCCTCACCTTGGCTCTAGCAGAGAGGCACAAGTTCAAGTGGGAAACAGGCAGTGGTTTTCTCCTCTAGCAGTTACGTGCCTGAATTCAGGGTTTGGTTTCCTCCTTCAGCCCTTCTGGCAGCCCAGTCCCTCCACAACACCTGAAGTCAGACATGTAAAAAGTGACTCCTTGCTAAGCACGGGTTTTCCTGTGCATGACCAGCCTCAGCCCAGGCTCTGGCTCTGTCCTGCTCTGATTTCATCCCTCTCTGAGCTGTTCAAGTGTCAGTGCTCTGCCTCACCCACCCTCTGGACCTGTGCTCCAGGCACCGTGTGCTGCTCTTAATGGCTTGTCCAGTCCTGGGTTCTCGTGGCTGTGCACGGAGCGCTCGGAGGCCATGCTCTTGGTTTCCTGTCGTATTTCTTGGCTTTTGATGGCAGCTCAGCTGAGGAGTTATGAAATTCATATCCTCCCTGCCTAGGAGAAAATGGCAACTGGAAGATTTAATGTCCCAGAGGGTTGGTGTAGGAAGTTGTACCAGAGGGGAGGAGGAGGGGGCTTAAAGCTTCAGGTCCATCACAAATCTCTGTGAGTCAGGCTTTCCAAAGGTTGGAAAGCTGTGAATTATCCCAGCTGAATTACGTGCATGGCACAGTGTTACAGCACTTGTACTGAGCTCCCTTCCTCACCAGTAATCCCAGGATTTATATTTGGAGGAAATGGCCTTATTTCATTTGGTGATGGATTTCACTCACCAGCACACAACACTTGGGGATCAGGAAAGACAAACTCATGGTAAAATCTATCACCTCTTCCTCTGTGCTGCTTTGGAGTCACAGATTAGGATCAGGTCCTGGTATCCCCAGGAAACATTCTGTTTTGGGGTTTCCAGGGGAGGCTGGAGCTGACCCTTCTATACAAGGCAGGGGATGGAAGCCTGTTTTGTGTGATGACTTGGTGGGCACTGACCAGCTTCTGCAGGAATTTTGGGCTGGAAACATCAACCCTGGTCACTCAGGTGCACAGAGCACATGGTGTGTGTTAATGACATGCTATGGCTGGACTCCAAACAGTGTCTCAGCTCTGACCCTTCTCCAGAGCCAGTCCTTTAATAAGGAAAAACATTGGTTGGAGATTTTTTCCCTTTTCAATTGTACTATCCTTCTAAAACTAAAGCTTTACCATTTATATGGCCTAAGAGCTGCAGCCTGGCTTTGTGTGGCAGCAGTTGTGATGAAGCCAAATGTCAAGGATCAGCAAAGAGAAGCTGTTGGTTGGGCACATTTTACTGTTTACATGTTTACTTCTTTATCTTAAAAAAAAAAGCATTCGGTTTTATAACAAGTTGTAATGAAACAGTAGCTAAAAAAAGGTTCTTTTATTTTCTTCCTTTAAAAAGCAAAAGCTTCATCTCCCTCCGTAACTCACCACAAAGTGTTTCATCACCAAATTATCTTGAAGTCCTCAAAAACAGGAAAAGAATTTAGAGGAGATGGAAAAAAAAATAATTGAAATGCTTTTATAATGGAAGATTATGTGAGAGTAATTTAGGGAGAGGCAACAAAACCCATAATTAAAAATGCTGATGGTTGGATGGCAACTATTTTTGGACAAAGACACAGATTCAGTCCTAGAAGAATAGCAACTGCTCTGTGGCTCTTGGAGGTGGTTTTTCCCCTCGTGGATGTGTTGGCTACGGAGCTGTCTGGTTGCTGTTACCAGAGTCATTTTAGTGAAGCTGTTCCTGCCACGTGGTCTGTTCTCATCTGCCTCTTCTGACAGGAGACATCAGAAGCCTGAGCAGAAACTATTCAATCATAGTGACAGAACCCCTTTTTTTGGATGGTAAGATGTTCTGTTGGTTTTGTATCTGTAACTCCATGTTTGTCTCTCCACTCGCATCCAGCTCCCTTGATAAAATCCAGCATGAAGGGCGGCTCTGGGAGATCCCTGCCCTGCCCTGCAGGGCTCCAAGGGGAGGATTCCAGATCCTGTGTCCCTGTTCTGGCTGGTGAGCAAGCAAGGAATAGGATCATGGAATATCCTCAGTGGGAAGGGCTCCACAGGGGTCATCCAGTCCAACTCCTGGCCCTGCACAGACACCCCAACAACCTCTCCTTGTCCCTGGGAGTGTTGTCCAAACAGTCCTGGAGCTCTGGCAGCCTCGGGCTGTGCCCATTCCCTGGGGAACCTGGGCAGTGCCAGCACCCTCTGGGGGAAGAACCTTTCCTGATGTCCAACCTAAACCTGCCCTGGCACAGCCCCAGCCATTCCCTGGGTCCTGTCCCAGCTCACAGGGAGCAGAGATCAGAGCTGCCCCTCAGGAGGAGCTGCAGCCCCTAGTGAGCTCTGCCCTCAGTCTCCTCCAGCTGAACATTCCAGGTGACCTCTGCCATCCCTCTAGACCCTTCACCATCCTTGTAGGTCTCCTTTAGAATAGGTAGCTTGGTGGGAGACTAGGGATTATCCTAAATTTTGGGTTGTTACTAGTGGGAATGCTGTACAATTGAGAAAATATAACTGGTGATACTTACACCTGGCAGAGAGCTGACAAAATCTGTATCTTCCCAAAAGTTTCACAGTTTAGTCTTATGTACCTGGTTGGTGGTGTGGAGAACCTGGAGCTTGTTGATTAGGGCTTGATTCCCAAACCAGGCAGATCCCGTCCCTGCTTTGTGCTGCATTCCTTGACTGCAGAACAGGGCTGAAAACCAGCTCAGCTGATGACAGTGGTGAAAGGAGAAAGAAGCCTCTTCTCCTCTGATGTTTGTCAGGATGCAGGGTGCTGACCCAGATCTGCACAATCAAAGTGCATGTAAGCTGCAGAGGGCAGTTCCACTGGACAGCATCTGGGCACATTTAGGCTGGCTGGCAAATCACTGCCTGCACCAAGAGTACAGGCATCACTGTAAGATAAACAGACTGTCTGATGCTCTCTATTTAAAGCAAAGATGTGTGAGTTTTCAAGCTCAGATTCTCTGGAATGATAAAAGGACATTTGTCAGGTCTGAATCTATGGGTGGCAGTATGTGGCTTCCGTGGTGTTCATTGCAGGGGTGCAGTGGATATGTAGTATGTGGGTGTGGATAGGTAATGTATGCCTTGTGTCCTATATGCTTTCAAGTCCTGTGTCCTTAAAATCCTGTAAGATCCTGTGGAGTAGCTGGATTCCTGCCTTGGCTCCTCTCAGAACAAATTTTGTGTCTGCTTTGGGGTGTTACAGACTTTTTACTCAATGGATTTTATCTCTGTGCTTTTCCCTTTCTTCCTTCTCCATCCCAGTTTAAGAGGACTCCTCGCAGTCCCCTGCCCAGGGACAGGGGGTTTTGTAAGGGATTTTTAAGGGTCTTTGGAGTGGATCCTGTCACTCCAAGGGCACTGGCAGCAGTGCTGCTGCTGTGTCTGCACTGTGCTGGCCATTGCTGACATCCAACTTCTCCAGGAACAGGATGAAATCCAAGTGGCAGGGCAGGCACCTCTGAGGAGATAGCTCCTAACTGTTCCCACAGAGCTTGAAGAAAAAGATTTGACGGATTTACAGAGGAAAATGGCTGAGAAGGGATTGATAAACACACAGAGAGATCTAACTAGTGTGTCCCATCACTCTGAATAGCTGATCATAGCGAAAGTGCTTCAGGGCAGTGTCGGGAAGGATTTGTTGATGTGAACTCGTGTCTCCCTGAGAGAATCATGCTGTTTCGGGGAAGGGACCATCCAGGGAAGGTTGTTGTGAGGAAAAATGCAACAAGAGTGGGGTGGGCATGTGTGTCAGGAGCAGTTGGTGAGATGCTCACCAGTGCTGTCTGAAGGCAGAGCTGTGAGGATGCCAGCCAAGGCTTGAGAGCTGAGCTTCCTCGGAGCAACAGCACCGAGCCAAGCCCCACTCCCCAGTGCAGGCACTGGCCACAGCAAGGCCTCTGTGCCAGCCAGGGTCCCAGGCATGAGGAATTCTGCCCTGATTCGGCTGCCCTGCAGCAGTCAGCAGTGTGACCTGGCTTAGCTGAGCAGCTCTGGTATAAATCACTTCCTACAGTGCTGTCAGTGCCAGGAAAGGCTCAGGACAGGAGAGAAACCATGGCTTTGTCAGTGACCTCCTCAAGGGTCAGTCTGGAAGTAGTCAGATTTGAGCAGCTCTTGCTTGAAGACCTGGGGAAGTGTCCATTGATATGCATGAATAGTTTAAGGAGGACCCTGTGTCACAAACACCTGGGCTAAAGTGAGAACTCTGCAGTCAGAGTTTGAGCATCAGAGGGGGTGCAGAACTGCACTAAATATTCCCCAAAATTCTCCTTTGCCTTTGTTAGAGCTCACATAAACCATTAGATGCAGTGTTGGGGAAGCTTTACCTTATGTGAAGGTAGAATGAAATTTTACCGTGTGTGGAGAGCATCACTGTCAAGTGAATTGTGTCATTTTTTAATGTTGAGCTCCATTTCACCTGCACTGACATATTTTCTTGGACATTTAATGGAGTGAACATATATATTCGCAGCAGGGCACAATGCTTCAAATACTTTATTAGCATGTATCATATACTTATCGAGTCTTTAAAATATTTTAGCTTTGCACTCAACTATTCTGCATGAGAGTAATCATCAGAGTTCATAATTTCTGGTTGTTAATAAGGGAAAAAATCCAAAGTTCCATACCAGCGGAAGCATTGACACAAATATTTGTACCACACTTTGAAGATCAAAACTAAGAAGTCCTGTCTAAGTGCAAGGGAAAATAAGAGATACTAAGGCTTTGAAACTTTCAGAAGTGTGAGTATTTTATGTTTGCTTTAGTGGGAGAGAGGTGTCCAACCCTTGGAAAGCTTTCTCCTAAAACACAGGATTGCTGGGGATATTTGTGTGCATCCAAGGAATTTCTGTCTGACAGGCTCTAAGCTGGGATGGCAGGCAGGGTGACCACGGTGTCCCCTCACCTGGGAAGGCTGAGGTGAGGCAGCCCTTTGTAAGGATGTTTTCCAAAGCTTTTGTAAACAAGCTGTGTGTGTCTCTTACACTTCAGGCCAGGCTAACAAATTGAGATGAGCCACAGCAGCTCTGTGAAGGCTGGCTCTGCACACACAGGGGCCTGAGCTGATTTATCTTGATGTTTGGTTGAATTCTTCGCATTTTGGGTCCCTTCTGTAACCTTTTCACCTCGTTCTTTTTTAAGGTGGCTGCCTGGCTGTTACAATTTATCATGAACGCATCTCACTTCACTTCTGGCTCCTCTGACGGAAGGAACAGCCGGTCTCCGGGAGGTCAAAGACATTATTTTCCCCTAGTCTTTCTCAGTTTCCAGCGCATATTTGTCACTTTGAAAAAGCATGAATTCTGGATTTGATGCACTTTAATTGATTTCACCCTCAACAAGTCCAACTGTCCATCAACCTTTCCTTTTTCTTTCCTCTCCCCCTTCTTCATTTCTTTCCTCTGTCCCTTTGCTTTGAGAGTGATGCTTTCACCCTCCTGCATGTTGGAGCTGTTGCAAAGCCCATGACCCTATCAAGGCTTACTGTCACTAGCCATTGCTCTCATTTTCCTTATTCTCCAAGCTGAACTTTGGATGCTGAATGAGAATGGTGTAGGAGTACTGGTCTTGTAATATCTCAGTGATGTTACACTTGTCAAAGTAAAAGTAAAAGTGGTGGCTGATGGTCCCCTTATTTTGAGACAACTGTGTAGAACTGGAAATGTGAGGGAATTAATTAATTATATGCTGGCATTGATATTTAAAACAATTTGCAGTGTAATGGCAGAGATGAATGTGCTGTTTCTTCTTTCCCTCTGGAAAGATGTGTATCACCAGTGCTGTGCATGTATCCAGGGTAGTGTGGTTGTAAATTCGGTGTGTAAAGTAGCATTGTCACCTCAGAAATGGAGATCATGGAATCATAGAACATCCCGAGTTGCAAGGGACCATCCCAAAAATCCTATGAGGTGCCATCACACTCTTGTTTGCGAATTCTTCTGGCACGGAATAAATGTGGGTGTGTAACAACTTGTCCTTTGCACAAAAATCCTTAGAGTATGTCCTGGAAACCAGGGGCTGCTTATAGTGGAAGCTGAAGGAGTCACAGGTGCTCCTCTGGGTGCTGCCATTACATCCTGGATGCTGTCAGGACATGGGGCAGGGAACAGGTTTCTGTTTACAGCAGAGCAGAGATTCCAAGTTCTCTGCCCTCTTATGAGGTGTCCACCCGAGCTCCGCAGGGAGAAGGGTGTTGCTGGGGCTGTTGTGAGCTCACTGAGGAGCCTCAGCGCTCAGGGTGAGCACAGCTGGCTCACGACACGTTACCTGAGTGTTCCCAAGCTGCAGCCGAGGAATCCAAGCCCGCTCCCGCCCTGTGCCCGGCGCTGGGCTCGGAGCGCGCCGGGAGCCGGGAACTGCTGTCCATGGTCCTGGGTGAGCAGCCGGAGCGCTGGGGCTCGGCCGGGGCCCTGGGGACACCGGGGATCCCTCCCTCCCTCCCTCCCTCCCTCTCTGTGCCACACCGTGTCAGGCACGTCTGCACATCAAGGTTTGCCAGCGTGCATGGGGAGGGAGTGGAGTGTCCTCCAAGGACTTATCAAGGGCTTCCACTGGTGCTTGTGGACCTCATGCCGACCTCTCCTTCCTTCCCACTGCCAGAGGGGTGGGTTTAGATGAGCTATTAGGAAACAAGCTCTTCCCTCTGAGAGTGCTGGGGCTCTGGCACAGGTTTCCCAGAGAAGTTGTGGCTGTCCCTGGCCTTCTGGAAGTGTCCAAAGCCAGGTTGGGCAGAGGGTTTTTAAAAGACATATAGATGTGGCATTTGGGGACATGGGTTAGTGGTGGGGGAATGGTTGGACTCGATCTTAAAGGTCTTTTCCAACTTTAATGATTCTATATTCTACCAGGAATAGTACAAGCTGGGGAAAATACTGTATTAAGGGAACTCATGAAAATACTGGAGCTGGGAATGCCACAGATCCAATCTTCCCATCCCTGTGATGTACATTAGGAAAGTAGCAAACATTAGCACTGCATTGTGGCTGCTTATAATAAAATATCAGATAACCTCAGAGTTCTGGGAATGTTCAGCTGATGTTGGAATCATTTGAAGATGTAGGCTCAAGATTGATACTTGGATTAGGATTTAAATGAAGAACAGCCTTAAAACAGTCCAGTTCAAGTCTGGTGTTGAGAGCATGCAGCTCTAGGAACCCCTTTGCTGGAAGTCTGGGGGTTTGAGCAGTTTTTGTGTCTCCTGTGCTGTATCAGACAGCCCTGAAGAAGCCCTTGCTCCTGAGCAGCCCCACATCCTCAGACAGCCACACCTTCCTCTCCCAGCCCAACCCCAGGAGCCAGTGGGGTGGGAATTTTCTCAGGTGGCTCCATGGAGGCTGCACAAGCCACGGTTTGGCAAACATGCCTGTGGAAGTATTCAGAGCACCAATTTTAATAGATAGGCAAATGAGGAGGAGGAGGCAGAGCTCATGACAAGGCGATGCAAAGCAATTGTATTACACAGTTCATGATTTCAGTCTGAAGAGCTCTGAATTCCCCTCTGAAATCTTCTCTTGGGAGTCTTTGTCCTTAAGTTAAATGACTAATTAGAGCCTGTTCACACCACAGATCAGCCAAGCAAGGCAATCTCCTAAGAGCTAATGCTGCTTACTTGCTCCCAGAGGGAGATGAAGGTCTCAGGATCTTGCAGAGAGATTTTCCCCCTGGAAATCTGTGCCTGCTACCAGGAGAACTTAGGTGGGAGGGAAGCAAAGAAAAATCGTCCCCCATGAGACAGGGCCTGCATCATTCCTTTTCTCAGGCCAATTTCTTTGCCTTGTTCTTCTTTTGCTTGAACATCTTGTTTAGTGGGAGAAAAAATGTGAAACTAAGTGCCCCAAGCTGAGAGATGTTGGGCACCCAGCAGGACCCTGACCTCCCTTGCAGGTGACAAATTGGATGGCATGTCAGCTGAGGAGGGGAGGGAGGGGCACGGCTCACGGGGCAGGGGGTAAAGTTACAAAGCCAGCATCTGTTCTGAGGGTCTGTACGGGCTGCAGGCCTTCCCATTCCCTTTGGGAAGGCACGCGGGAATGGCCTGGGGTCACTGCAGGACAAAGGCAGGGGTGTGCACGGCGTGGGTCTGAGGGGATATAGAATAGGTGCAGATATAGAAATAGATCCTGAGGGGCTGCTTGTGGAGGGATAGAAGGTGGAGAATGAGTCTTTAGAAGGAGCAGTGATGTGTTCATCTGTGAGGTACAAAAATCTGGGTTTGGTTTTCTTATCTCAGGGCCCCACAGGAATTAGTCATCCCTGAGTAATGGAGGGAAGCAAAGCTGTTATTCATCCCTCCCAAAGTCCCTCCTCTGATCATCTCCTACATTCATATTCTCTGTCTCTGACTTGTATCTTCCTTGCTATTTAGCCCCATGAGCCATTGCAAGGGGAAAAAAAAAATTCGGTAGGACTGGCAGTCTGAAATCATCTGGAGAGATGATGTGCCACAGCTTCCATGGAGGAACAGGAGTCTGGGCAATGGTATCTCACAGCATTCAGCTGTGAGATTTTGCCCCAAATGCTTTCTGTCATCTCAGCAGACCCCATCCTTTTTACTTTAATTGATTCTGTCTGGCTTTAATCTGGTGTGAGAAGAGACCTCCCACCGTGAGCACTGAGAGCTGGTTTGTGCACGGTGAGAAGCACAAGGTTATTTTATTGGAAAAGGGAGACAAGGATGTTTTGGGAAGGACACTGCCTTCTGTAAACCCATTAACAATTGAAATGAAGCCTTTCACTTCCATTCAGGGTTTGTGGGAAGTGCTTGTACAACTGGAAAGCAAAGAGCTGTAATAATAATTTTGCATTATAGCCATGTGTAGGGTTTCCTGAAGTCATCCACAGTTGGGTTGGCTCCATGCAGTGGGAGACAGTCCTGGAGACCTGGCCTTTCCCTGGGGAGCCGGGGGAGAGGAGAAGGGAATGCGTTTGGCTGTGCTCACCCCAACTGCACGATGGCAGACATGAGAATAAATAGGGAAGTTGAAAAGGAAACCTCCATTGTGAGTCTGCTCAGGCAAAGTCTAAACAGTTCAGGAGTTTGTTTTATCCAATCAAAATATTTTGGTTCAGCGGTGGTGTTGGCTTGAGTCAGTGTGTCTGGGCTGACACAGTGTTGGAGAAACACTCAGGTTTGAGGGGCTGGATCCCTGGCACTAGGGGCTCAGGAGTTCTGAAGCCATAGGAGAGGAGGGTGTTGTTCGTTGTGGCCTGGGGAGGCTGGATGGGAGCAATCCCATTTCCCATGGCTTGGCTTTAGAGTGTTCAGATATTTTAAAGCCTCTCCAAAGCTGCTCTGCAGCCCTGTTGAGTCTGATCTGCTGCTTGGAGCACAAATAAGGGGTTTAAGTGGAATGGGAAGATTTTTGAGGGAAAACAGATGAATAAGTATGGAGAGTTAATTGTCTGCAAACCCCTGAAATGGCATGAGTAATAAAATATAGATAGGCACACACTTACTCCTATCATGCCATTAGTGGTCCGTGTCTCTGTGTCAGGGAATGATGTGCAAGACAATACTCCAAAATACAAAACTACTGCCTGCAGCACTGAAGGTTCAGCTCTTTGGAAGTATGGTCTGGTTGAGGTGTTCTTCCAAAAGTATCTTGCCAAAAAACCTGAGGATCTAAGAACAAAACAAGTAAAGCAGTTGAGGATAGGCTGGAATAGATCCTGTGTAGCTCCTGACCTCTCCCACATCTCCCCCAGATACAATTCCCAGTGAGAGCTCATTGTTCTTCTAAAAAGAGACTTGTTCCTACCTGTTAGTTTTGCTTAGGATGTGATAGAAACTGTAGAAAATAATACAATGTGGGTTTTGTTCAGATATTTCCTCCTTTCCTTCCCTATCCCAGAAATCTTCCTATTTTTTAACTTTTTAGGCATTCCACCTGACCCTTCAATATTTCCATATTTCAAGGGGATTTAGCCAAATGGTGTGTTTCCATGGCTGATATGCAGCAATAATGCAGGGTTAATACCTAATTAGTTCCCAGGGACATTGAGCTTTTCATGGATATTCAGTAACAAAAGCAACAACAAACAAGCTGAATTCCTAGGTCTTAATTCATCGGGGAGGAGGAAATAGGAACCTAAAAATGCAGGAATTATTCAGTGCAGTCTGAAAGCCCCGTTCTTTCTCTCATGAAGCCCAGAGGATGCTATAGTAGCTGACAAGGGAAATATAACCTCCTCCTCCTCCTTCCCTCCCTCCCTTCAGGGGGGCTGGAGATGTGTCTGCGTTTGCAGCCCTGACATCTCCAAACAGGAAAATTCCCAGTTCTGCAGCACACTTTAAACATCTCCCTGCCCGTTCCCCTCCCTGCCTCAACCCCCAGCCAAGCTGACCCTGGGTTTTTTTGACATCCAGCCATACCTGATCAGTCGTATCCCCAGCAGCTGGATGTGATCAGAGCTGGCCTTCCACCTCGCAGGATGGCGAGCATATGGGCCTGCGGGCTGCAGCCATTATGTTCCTGAGCACTGAGCTTGTCTGCCCCTGGCTACAGAGGGTTTTTTCCCCTCTCAAGCAATCGCAAATAAACCTTTCTGATAAGTAACAGCAAAACAAACAGGCCCTTTGGCTCTGTAGGCAGTGAGAAGGAGGGAGGAATAAAAACCTGACCCAGTAACAAAATCTTTGCTGTGTTTAGGCAGTGCCTCCAGGAAAGAGAAGCTGTCTGCCCTCAGCCAGACAGAGCTTTTCTGGGAGAGGGAATGGTTTCAGGATGATTAGCCCTCAGTGCTTTGCAGCCAGGCCCTGCTGTGGGAGCTCCAGAGCATGGAGGAGGTTTGGCTCGCAGCACAGCCCTGGAGATCATCTGGACCATCAAAGGGACACTTTGAGCTGACCCGTGTGGGCAGTCTGGTCTCAGCCTGGAACTGAAGCAGTTGAAAGCTGAGAGTTGTGAGGGTCCTCAGCCCTGAGCAGGAGGGTGGTGCAGTGCAGGAGTTCAGGGCAGCTGTGGGAAGAGGCTGGGGACAATCCCAAACAGCCTCTCTACGTCCTTTCCTATTTCCAAAAACTTTCCAAAAAGTGTCTCAGGTTCTGGAAGGACTCACAGGAGGCCTCTGGAATTTGTCATTCTGTGTTCCAAGTGAAGTGTAACCAAGTCCCCATGTCTTGGGGGATTCACTGTGGTGCTTGGAGAGCTCAGGAGAGGTCCCTGAATGTCCCCAGCACCTTAGTGTGACCTGAGCCCTGATCACTGTGGAAAGCATGAGGCAACAAAGAGATTTTTGCATGGAACGTGTTATAGAAATGGTGGAGTTTACCTTCCTTTCTGGAATGCCAAGGAAATAGGACTTCAGCCTTCCCAGACAATCCTGGCTTCCCAAAACTATGGAGCTTAGAGTATGTGCACGCCAGGGCATCCAGATGAGACCTGACATAGTCTTAAATTATGGTCTAAGCCTGAGGAGGTGAAGAACACCCTCATTTTGCTCTCTGAACCCTGCTAATACAACCCCACTGTTGCTGCCTCATGTGTGTGGTACTTGAACACCCAGGGCCACAGAAATCTGTGGATGAGCAGGCAGGGGAAAAGCTTGTTTTGAGATGTTCAAAAAATGTGATGAAAGGTGATGAACTAAAAAGCCTCCTGCTAACACAGGCACAACCCCTTTCAAGCCAGGAGTCTGTGTTCTGGGTAGATGTCCCATTTCTCCAGGGTTCTTTGAGGGGCTGAGCCTCTCCAGTGCTCTCCCAGCTGCAGTCAATAAATGATGGGCTTTTTCCACTTGGAAGCCAGACCTGTGAGGAACCTTTGAGCCCTTTGCCTGGGCAGATATGGGCAAGGTTATCACCCTGGCAGGGCTATGGTGAGCCCGGACTCTGCCTTGAAACGCTGCCAGAGTCTGCCCCAGGCTCGTGCTGAGAGGCTGGAAGCACATGAAGGGCCCGTGGCGCTGTCACCTCGGGCTGACAGGGGCCAGAGCACTGATGTCACCACACAGTTACAACAGATGGCACCAGGGACAAGCAGTGTTGCTGCCAATGCTTCTTCTCCTTCAGCAGGAATCACTCCTGCGGAGTGGTGGAGTTCTGCACCCCTAAACACTTGAGCTGTGGAGAGGAGCTGGAAATCCATCTGGGAAATGCATTCAGAGAGGGGAAAATGAGAGCATAAGCCATGGGATCAGCACCAAGTGGGCCAAACATCGCTGTCAGTTACGTCCCAAGCAGCTCTATTGAAGCAAACAGCATTAATTGTAGATTTATGCCAGCATTTCTGAGAGTCACTCCTGGGACAGAGCCAGTTCTGGTAGAGGATTAATCTTGTTGGAAAACTCCCTCTTGTTCTTTGCTTGGTGTCTGACGCTCGCACATGCACAAAAACAAATCTCGGTGACCCTCCGCCAACCCAGTTAACTAGCAGGGAATTTGGGGATGTGAAACCTTAGCTTCCCCTCCAGCACAGCTCTGCATCTGCCACAGCCCTTTTGGAAGGCAGGACAAGCCACCTGCTACTTGTTTTGCTCAAAGAGAAAATGGCTGTTGGGCACATAGGAAACAGCTAATCTGGTCCCATGGGAGGGAGCAGCCATTTGTCATTCCCACAGTCTCCAGCACAGGTACTCAGCACCTTGCAGGGCTGGGATTTTCTGTGGGTGTTCTTCCCAGCTGCCAGTAGTTCAGTGGTTGGCTTTATCTGATGTGGGTATTTCTCAGGCACTGGCATTTGGTCATTCATCTCAGGACACAGAAAAATACAGTGTGTTCTATTCCCACACATGCATCCCTTCTCAACTTAAAAATTGACAGAGAAAGCCGTGCATTGCATGTGCCGGGTGTGTGTCTCCTTTGCATAAGGACACATGTTTTACAATGGGACATTTGTGCAGTTCAAGATCTTCCAGAAACATGGATCTTCTCTAGTTCTGATCTGTCTGTGCCTTAAGGATGGTCAGTGGCATCCTCTCATCACACTTCCATAGTGTCATTGCACTCCATGTGACACTGGAGTGTGATTTTTTTTTTTAAAATATTTTTTAAATTCAGATTTGCCAGTGGAAGTGCTTCAGATACTTCCCTGAAGTCTCAGCAGCAGAAGGGATAGTTTAAATGTCTCGAGCAGCAGGCTCAGCTCTGCAGGCTGCTCAGCCTTTCCCCCTTCCGAGGGCAATAAATGGAATACCATTCAGTTTACTGCCTGCCCACAAGTTTCAAGTGGAAGAGGTGAAGCAGAGCCTGAGGCCAGCCACTCCATGGGTACAAATCAGTGTGGCTGTGCTGGCTTACCCCAGCTGTGGGGCTGGCCCTGCGGTCTTGTGTTCACATTATCCTGGGGCTCTTATTGCAGGAATGCAGGGTTGGCCAGATGTGCTGGTCACAGCATCCCCTCCCAAAGTGGCAAGGTACCAGCTGCCACTCCCTGCCCTTGGAGCAGCCTGGTGGGGCCTGCCTGCAGCATGGAAGGTGCTCTGGGATCCTTGGGAATAGCCACCAGCACATCAGGGCTAACCCTGTTCTGAGACACAACACTGAGAGAGTAAGAGCAGTCGAGGAACTTTTCCCCCTTGGAAGTGATGTTCATCTCCTCCCCCAACCCAGCATATGGAATTCTGGATCACATTTCTCTCTCTTGCCAATAAATATTGCAGATTTATTGCTCTCTACCTGGTGGGTAGTAAATTGCATTCCACCTCTGTTATAAGGCTCTTTGCTATGACACAGCCTTGCAGCTCCATTAAACCTTAATTACAGCAACACTTCATTGGGTTGCTGTGATGGCCCGAGTGCCATTGCAGTAGGGAGGAAGTATGGCCAAAACAGGCTGATGCAGAGGGGCTTTGTTTTGTTTTCTTTCCTCCCTTTTTAAGGATTATGGAGAGTTGAGCCCAGCAAGGGGAATAGAGGGAGCCTCAGCCTCCTGCTCTCTGCTCATTTTCCACAACAGCTGGCGTCACCTGCCGCAGCCCCGGCAGCTCCTCTGCGCCCTGATGAAGTGCTCAGCAAACAGCCTTGCAGGCTGCCTCTAGTAAAGGCCTGATTTGCATTTGTGCTGATGGGATGCATCCCAAAGCCAGAGTTATCCCTGGGTTTGGTTGCGTGAGGAGTGTGGAGTTTGGCCAAATGGAACACCAGGAGCAGCACAGCACTTGGATTTCTCTAGGCTGCAGCGAGACAAATGTAAGAGCAGCTCTGCAAGTGTGCAGGCTCGTCCTGCAGCAGGCAGCTTGCTCTGTGTCAGCTCAGGGCACTGTTTCTGGTGCCATCTGTCCTTCCCTGCAGCCTGACAGGGAGTGAAGCTTTGCTTCAGCAACCTCTGGCTGCTGAGGCAGCTCCTCAGAGGCCAGTGCTGCCTGATGTGCTCCCCAAGCTCCTCTGGCCCTGCTGCCTGAGGCCCCAGGAGAGGCTGGGAGAGGGTGGAGGGCTCCATGCCTGGGGACATTGCATGTGTGGATTGATGGTTCTCGTCTCCTCTCTGCAGCCAGGCATGGAGGAAGCACAGCTTGGAGCTCCAGGAGAGGCTGCCCAGTGCCTGTGCTCCCTCCAGACTGAGGGGGTTCTGCTTGGCCTTATGGCTTTTGTTTTGGAGATCCTTCCTGGTGTGGGATGAGTCCCCCAGCCCCTGATGCAGGTTCAGTAGGAGTGTGCATTGTACAGACACCTCTCCTCGTGTGGATGCTCAGGCCTCTCTGTGGGATGATGAGCTAACCAGAAGGCACTAATGGCTACGCCAGCCACTTGGATTTGGTGCCGTTCCAGAGGTGAGGCTGTATTGTCAGATCTGCTCATGACAAGGACTGTTTCATTCCCAGTTTGGAAATTATTTGCCTCCTTGGCCATACTGGTGTGATACCAAGTGTCAGGTGTGGAGTAGCTATGCCAGTAACCAAAATGCTGGGATTATCCTCAGGATTCCCTTTACCTTCAGTACTGATCTCGACTGGTGTGATCACTCTGTGTAATGCTCTTCACTCTTTTGTAAGTCCACTCATGTGAGCAAGGATGTTTGACAGAATTTTACCACACCTATAACTTTGTCTGGTACATCCACACAGGGTGTACTCGGGTATCCACAGGGAGCTGCAGGTAGGCAGCACAGAAATCTTCTACACCACTACTAGTGCAGAAAGCAGCTACCAGGAATCAGCTAAAACCCTTCTGCAAATTGAGTTGCTGAACTCTTTAACGAACAACCAGCACATGGGAAATACTTTCCTATGGAGAGCCTGTGTTCGAGCCTTGTTTGTCCTTATTCTCCCCTCTTGCAGCAACCTTGAGATGTCAGACGTAGGAAATGTGGCCACAGCTGTTTATGCACTTAGAGGGTTTTTTCCAAGGCCACATCCTTCTATTCTCCCATAGATTACTTGAAAAGATGCTGTGGGGACTCCAGCAAGCCAAGGTCTATGTGCCATGTGCAGGTGTTGCCAGGAGATTGACATTCTGAACATTTGAAAACTATCAGAGAACTCATTTGGTGGTGGGCTTCCCCCCTCTCCTCCTTCCTTCCCTCCCGAGCTCTGTGCTGCAAGACTTTTTGCTGGAGATTGATATTTCTAGCAGAGCCACATTATTCAAGCCATAGTCAAACAGGGCAGCACGTATTAGGAAGGAGATGGGCACCTCAAACTTTTCAAAGTGTTCAACTTCTCTGGGATGAACTGTCCCTCACCAAAGCCCTGTGCAGCCCTTGACTTATCTTCCTCTATAGGGTAGTTAAGTCATGCTCACCCTAAGTGGCTCAGAAAATACCGCTGCATCTTCTAGGAAAATGTCGTCACCTTGATGAAAACGGATTATTTTTCTATGTGAAAATGAGTAAGTTTTGAAGAATCTTTGTTTTAAATAACATGAGGGAAATAGTATCAGAGGTCTGACTTTGGTAGGTGCAAACCAAAGGAGTTTGTTCTTTCTTCTTGGAGGGAAAACTTTTAATTTTTAAAATGCAGTTTATGTGTAGGCAAATTAAAGATGTATAAAATTAAATGGGACTGTTTTGAAGGGATTGAAAATATATATTTTGATTAACTCAAATGAATTTAAAAATAAATCATGGGGAAATGAAATGTTGGTGGAGGATTTTTTTTGGTCCTCATTTGAAATGAAAAATAATTTGCAATCTTGACACTTTTCACAGAATGAAAAGTCCATTTGCTGATTAAGGTCCAGATTCATCCTGGCTAATTTCAGGCACTATTGAACTGCTTTGTGCCAAAGGGCACTTTAATCCACCTGAGGTTTAAATTGCCCTCTGGAGGTACCTATTTCTTCCTTTGATAAGACAAGGGCAACGTGACTGGTCCTACGTGTGCCTGAGATATCCACCTGAAGCTGGGTGCCATGGACAGGGTGCAGTGCTTGGCCTTGTTTTGGTGACCTCTCAGGTCCCTTCCAGCCCAAACTATTCCATGATTTTATGATTCTGGCTGCTCTGTGTGCTGCTCTTGTGTTCATGTGCCCTTCCATCTCTCCCCTCAAAAGCTGAGGGACTTGGGCTTGGGTTGGATTCAGGAGTTGGACTCCATGATCCTCCTGAGTCCCTTCCAACTCAGGATATTTCATGATTCTATGATTGATTTTTTTTTTTCTGAAGTGGGAGGAGATTTCCACTAAAACACAGTTTATCTACTTGTTTCCTGTTGGTGGGGAAAAAAAAATCTGGAGAACTGGCAAGATCTCCTGATGAGAAGGAAAGGAACAAGATTTGTGGTTAAGATTGAGGGAATCACAGGTTCATTCTCTTTTAAGAACCACATCCCCCGAGTCTCAGCTCCCACATCTGGTTGGCAGAAGGCAGGTCCTCTCCAAGAGCTCCTCCACAATGTACCAAACACTCTGCTCCATCTTTAGCACTCCTTGACCCAGAACAAAAGTGAAAATACTTGGCATGCCAGGAAAGGTTAACAAATAAATGATGCACAGCCTTCTCCTCCCCATGACATCATTTCCATGTGAGAGAACAATCTTTGTGCCACACCTGGCAGTCTGGTGACAGCAGAGGGACACATCTGCTGCAAGTCATTTCCCATGTTGGGATTACACAGCGCTGTCCTGCCTGGCTGGGTTCTCCACTCCCCTCTGGGTTGAGGAGGTAACCTCTGGGAGGTCAGGTCTGGCTCACTTTGTCACCAACCAATGTCATCTTGTCTTGTCCATGGGGGCTTTGGTCACCTGTCCAGTCAGCCAGATGCCTTTGCTTTTGGTAGCTGGACATTTGGGAAGTATTATTTCTTTTGAATATGTAGCCTGTACTGTTCTTATTTTGGGCTCATAAAACATAATGAGATATGGGTCAACATTTAAGCTGTGTGGAAAATTACATCCTGGAAGACTTTGTGGAGCCGAAAGCTTATCTGGTATTAACTCTCATTATACCATTGAGCTGTGCAGCAGCAACTGTGGCCTTTGGACTAAGACCTTATTCTCCTTTTAGAGAGCTCTCCATGGCTATTACACCTGGTGCCATGAGCAGCGTTCATCCTCCACTGCATTTTGCTGGGAATCATGGAAAGCTTTAAGTTGGAAGGGACCTTAGAGATGATCTAGTTCCACCCCATGCCATGGGCAGGGACACCTTTCCCTTGATGGAGCATCTCACCACACTGACATTGCCTCACTTCTTTGTCCACTATGGAGCATTTTATTCACCTTTCAAGTTTCCAGGAACTTTCTCAAACTTGTTGCAGCAGCAGCTCCTTGGCAGAGCGCGTAGGATGTGTCTGAGTGTCTCAGTCTGAGCATCGCAGGCGTGTGCTCTTGGAGGCAAGCAGGCAGCATAGGAGGCTGGGGGAAGGAGATTAAAATATAGTTGTTGGCTGATATGAAACAAAAAAAATGCTTAAATAAACCACAAATTACAAAAAAAAAAAAAAAAAAAAAAAAAAAAAAAAAACCTGTGAGAAAGAAAGAAAGTAACAAGTCTGTGGAGGATGGATGTTTGGAACTGTTCAGCCTAATGCATGCCAGATTCCTTCTCTCCTCGCTCCCCCCACCCCCTCCCACTGCCTTCCCCTTACCAAATGCTGTCTGCTAAACTTCTGAAACACCCTTTGCCTTTTTGACCCTTCAACTCATCTTGAACTTAGGAAAAATTGGGGAGGCGGGAAGGACTCGTTGCCTGCGCAGTGCATGTGGCTGTGCTGGGGCAGGGGGTGTGCGCCGGGGGTCTGCGAGCGGGGGGGCTGACATGGCTTTGTGTGCTTGATGCTCCCCTGAAAACAATTTGTATCCTGTTAATAGAATTAGTAAATATTTGTAGCTCCCTTTGAAGCCTGTGTCCCCAGGGGAAGTCTGGGGGTGGGGGGGCTCAGAGAAATTAGAGACAAGTTGCTGATTTAGTCATCCTGGCCCCTTCCCCCCGCCTCTCTCTTTCATTTTCCCCTCCTTTATGAAGACACTAAACAGACAAATTGGAGGTTTGAAACGAGGCTTGTGCTGGTGCCTGCGGAAGTGACAGGGGTGGTACTGGGGGGCCTGAGAGCTGCTAATGCAAAAGCCATTCACATCTAATGACCCCATTTGGGAGCCAAGTTCCTGAGGGCTGGGGGGGCCCTGCCAGGCACAGAGCCCTGCAATGGGCAGGTGCCCGGGGGGCTGGCAGGGCTCTCTGGCAGGGCACTGCCCCATGCCATGTGGGGGTGGCTCCAGACAGCAGGATTTGCCTTCCTGGGCTCTTTCAGCTCCATCACCCTAAGTAACCATAAAGGAAGATGTGTGTATAAAATTTCACTTCTTCCAATTACACAACCACAGGATGGTTTGTGTAGGAAGGGACCTTAAAGACCATCTCATTCCTACCCCTGCCGTGGGCAGGGACACTGTCCATAGACCAGGCTGCTCCCTCTCTCTTCTTCCTGGTGAAGGATTATAAACCATAAAGGACAATGGGAGAAGAAAGTGATCTTGGATCGGAAAACTGAGTCATGAAGGGCTGAGACATTTCATTTCCCGTTGTTATTCCTGATTTCTTTACAGAACTGCACAGATGCACAGGCTGAGCTTAGATCACCTGCAAGTTTTTAGGGGGTGGCCGTGTTCCAGCTCTCTGCCTCCAACAGCTGGCAGTTGGAGTCCCTGTGAGTGACAAGGGCCACCCAAAAGGAGGCTCAGGTTTGAACTGGGGGAAATTCAAAGAACTGTTAGCATCTCCTGATGGCAGCATTGCTTGGGAGTGACTTTGACAGGCTTTAGGGGGAAATTTGTACCAGTTATGTTACTTTAAACCTGTGTTGTGCCATTGTTTAGGGAAACTCTCACTGAGTTGACAAATCCACCCAACTCCATAGCTCTGTGATCATGCAAAGCAGCTGAGCTCTTACAGGTGAAGTGACCTGTAAAAACGTACATCTGAAATAAGCTTTTGCCTTACCCACAGTCTGTAAACAAACTGCTGAGTCGGGGGAACCAAGGAGGGGACACCACATTTCCTGGAAACCACTGGGGCTGGGCTGGAAACACCTTGTGCAATAGGAGTTGCTGTGCTCCAGGTGTTGTAGAATCAGATAAATGTGCATCTTGGTGCCTGTCCAAATTAAACTGGTTGGACTCGAAAGCCTGTGTTTTGAGGGTTCAGTGTTGGTAATATCAATGCTTTCTATGTTTTTTCCCTGTGAACCCTGGCTGGGAAGGAAATGATGGAGGCAACGCTTAGCTGGGAGAAAGTGTTGCTGCTAGAGGGGCAGCCTGTGCTGGAGAGGAGAGGCAGCACTAGATGGGAGCCACCTAAAAAGAAATCAACTGGCCATCACACAATTTTCCTGTGTGCCTTAGAGGATCCCCTTGCTCCTTGAAAACAGAACAAACCATTCCAAATGGTGGTGGGTCTGCCTGCTAGGTGAGGCCAAGCAGTGATGGCATCTCATGCAGCTGAGAACACGTGGGAGGTGAGGGAATGACTCCCCAGGCCTGGGTTGTGAGGTTGGAAACTTGCCTTGTGAATCTGGGGGGCTGTGGAAAGCAAGGAAGGAACCTCAGGTGGGTAATTTCTGTCTTGAGGGACGGAGCGAGCGAGGCAGGCTCTGCAGTTGTTGGATATTGGGTTGTCTGCGTGATGGGAATATTTAATGGGATTGACAGAGGCTGCCAATGTCACCTCAACAAGTCCTGGTGGAGAGAAGCTGGGGGTCAGGAGGGTGACCCCTCAATGTCTGCTGGTTGTCTGGTCCTCTCCAGGAGCTACCAAGTCACCCAGGATTACTGACTGAAATATGTGCTTCAAGTTAGGATGGATAAATCCATTTCTCAGCTGGAAGTTTGGTGTCTTGGAAGAACCCAGATAAAATTATTTCATTTGTTTATACATGATTGAAGGTTGGCCTTCAAAGTTTGCTCACCTAAAGAATTAAAACCTTTTAAAAGCCCCAACCTTTAGCTGAAACATCAACTCTGTGTAAGAAATTAAACCATAAGTTGTCTGAAGCTCATGAATTTTCCTTTCTTGAGAACAGGTTTAGAAAGAGAGAATTTTTGCAGTTGTTTCTCTCAAGTCTTGCTTGTTTTTTGTGCAAAGGCACCAACAGCAATGTTCACAAGCCTTTACTAAAGAAAACTTTCTTAGGAAAATAGTTGCAAACCACATTTAGTATGCTTCAACCAGCTGGATTTTCTGGCAGCTCCAGCAAAATCTAAACAAGGAAAATGGTTGTCTTTTTTTTGTTGTGTTTTGCAATATTTTTCTGTCCAGACTGGACAGTACAAAGCACATCCTCTGTGGGAAGGTGTCACGGGCTGCAGATGAGATAAAGTTCCCTGTGATTATATGGGGTGTTTCCCAACTGAGAGTCAGCACATGTGGAGGTCCACTCCTTTTAATGCTCACAAGCAGGGAAAAGGGAGGAAGTGGAGTCCATTAAGGAGAATAGTAAAACCAGGAGTCAAGTAATGAATGAGGGACTGCTCCAGCAACGTCATGTGAGCACCTCTCCCTCCCACTCGTTGCAGGAGGTATGGGCCAGTCCTGAGCCCCAGATCGTGTGAGCAAGGGCCTCTTTTGCAATCCTATATGTCTGCTGTACCTTTTCCAGACATGCATCTCTGGTTTTATTGAGCACACAGCTTGCTGTGGTCCTTAAGTTCCCTGCAGCTCTTTCCACTCCCCTTCCCACCCACAGCTGAGAGACCTATTACCAGGTAATGATGTGTCAAGCAATAGCAAGGTGAGGGAAATCACTGGAGGAAACGCTGATGTAGTGGTGGAAGCATCCACGGTTATTCTGTTTTCCTTCATGACCTGGTTTTCTACCCCCAAAGCCTTTCAGTTGCTGCTGTTTCTCCTTAGGTGAGTAGGTGGCTTTGGGCGCTGAGAGAACAGCAGCAGGTCTAGAAGTGTTGTACTGTTTGTCTTGTCCTAAGGTGAATTATGTTCTCAAATCCCCAGACTTGGAAAAAAATGCTTTGAAGTAGTGAGCTTTAACTTCTCTTGGGTCTGTACAATGACAAAAGAGTCTAATTAACTGTGAGTTTGTGTTTATCTGACTTCTTCCAAAATTGGGTCCAGTACATCTCAAAGCTCAGTCTAACTCTGTATGACCTGACCTTGTTGGGCTCCAGGCCAGCAATGGGTGACTTCTCCACGTTCCCTCAGGGCGCTGCCTTCACTCTAGCAGAGGTTGGAAGCATCTAAAATTGCAGTGTTGTAGAAAGCTCTGCAGAACCAGATCTGCTCCTGGATGAGCTCCCTGCAAAGTGTTGGCCATCTACAGCCTGGGCTCTGTGTGAGTGAAAGCGATCTGTCATCCAGGGCTGCACCCTCTCCTTGTTCTGATCTCAGCCTAAACCGAGGGAAAGGCTTGCCTGGCTTCTTGTTGCATCATGTGCCATTTTAATGGTTTCCCATATGTTAAATATTTTCTCAGTAAGTGGGAAATCCAGTGTTTCTAGTGAAGCTGACGTTAAATAAAGCCATTTTGAAAGTATTCCTGGATAGCAGATCTGCAAATGTGCAGAAACTCTTTTTTTTTTTTTTTTTTTTTTAACATCAAATGCTTAGAGTTGCATTCTGAGATTCCCTGCAAAGACTCAAGCTTAGACTATAAAATCTAGTTTGAAATTTAATTTCCACCAGTATCAGTGTGGAAGAGATTAAATGGGGAAGTCCACAAGGAGAAAGATTTTTCTTGGTAACAAAACAAACTCCACTGTGAGCTGGTGACAGGTTTTATCAAAAATATTTTAAAAGCTGTCATTTCATATTGTTTCTGCTTTACAAATTTAAAAATGCTGTAGAAGCTGGAGCCATTTTTAATCTCTTTAGGGAACTAATTTTACAAATCAGCCACTGTAGCTTTGATTATGACAAACTTTACTTTCTGAAAGCAGCGGCTGTGGTAAGGAGGAGAAAACACATTCTTATTTTGCAAAAAATTTTGGTAAGTTCAGTAAAAATATAGATAAATTATTCCGAAAGGACCCAATTGTCTTTCCAAATGCCAAAAGTAAAGAAATATTCTGGCTAAAAATTTTGGTTTTGAAAAAGAAAAAAGCCTGGTTTCAACTTAAAACACTTCTGATGCCAAGAATTTAAGCCAGCTGTCATTGTCTTTTGTATCCATAAACAAATGCTTTGGTCTCCCTAACAAATCTCAAATGAGGAAACGGAGAATGGGAAAAGCGAGGGCTGTCTGTCTGCAGTGCCTGGGCCAGCCAGAGGGTCTGACACGGATTTGGGGCTGTTTCCCTGGAATCCTGGCCGTGGGCAGGGAGCTGCCGAAGGTGAAGTCACCTGGGAGGAGAAACCCTTCCATCAGATCCAGGGAGAGGAGATCCAGCTGGGCCGTGGGTGTTCTAGAGAACCTGCCCCGAGGAGGTGACCGGTGTCCCACCGTTCCTGACCAGCCATTCCAGCTCTCCAAGGACACTGGGTGGGGCTCTGACCAACTTGGTCAAGCAGAAGATGTCCCTGCACATGGCAAGGATCAAGTTGGTACCAGATAATCCTTAAGGTCCCTTCCAACCCAAAGCAATCCATGATTCTCTGATTCCTGTTTCCCATAGCTGTGCTGTGACACTCAGTGGGAGCAGACTGGGCAGAGTGATGTGTCAGCAGAATTTTAACAGCTTGTTCTTAACAGCTGGAAACCAGGAGTGATTTGCTCCTCTATCTCTTTGGTCCTAGCTCCTTTATTTTTTTATTTTTCCTCTTTAAATGTTAACTCTGCTTTAAAGCAGGAATTCCTCCTGGAATGTGGGGGACAGTATCCCCTGTGTCCTATTTCCCACAGTGCCGACAGCAAAGCCCTGCAAATATGGATGAGGATTTTGGGTGCATACACAGCTTGCAGATCTTTGTTCTGTCCCACAGATTCTGAAGCCTCAACTGTTGTAATTTTCTACCTTATAGGATTCTCTGGTGCCTGCTAAGTTTGGGGTTTCCCTCTTTCAGGCTATTATGGGAAGTCTTTCCCACCTGGTTTCCTGGTAATGTGATACTTGTTGGAACTATGTAACCCTGAGATCTCTGTTGAAAAATGTAGTATTTCAACCAAATCAAGATCTGTGGCTCAAAGATGGTGAGGTAACTGTGGGTGAACAGGCTCTGATCACACCAGCCTTGTCTCCATAGGAATCCAGGGAAAAAAAAAAAAAAAAAAAAAAAAAGCTGACATCATTTCTAAGTCTTCTGCCTCTGTTTAGCTTCAAGTTGTTGGTGAAGGTTAAACAGAGATGTTCCCCAGATGGTTCATCTTACCAATTCTCTCTCCTTTCATTAGTGATCTGTGTTGTTCTCTACTTCTGTGATCAGCTTTAGGGTGGTTAATTGATAGGGACTGTTTGGTTTTTTAACTGCCTTTATCCCTGTGACTCCACCTGGATTCAGGGAATCACTGGCCATACCTGCTAGAAGGTCACAGACCAAGTGTTTTTTTGAGTGCAGGGTCTGTCAGCTGTACACAACTTCCACATGTTAAACACTGATGTAAACAGACTCTCCCCTTCCCTTTGGAGTCAAACCCAAGGTCAGGAGAACAGGAGGTGCTCAGCTGCGCTTCACTCACCACAGGACAGACCTGGAAGTGATGCTAAGTTACTTGGGAAGGATCCTGGATGGATCCCTGTTCTGCTCATCCCTGGGCACAGAAAGCCTGGGCAGCTCTGCCCTGCCAATGCTTGGAGCTGATAAAACATCTGCCTTTGCACTCAGGAGATGCTGCAGACTCGAGTGACTGTCACTGAGCTTCAGGATCGAGGCTGGGCAGAGCACAGGGTGGAGTGAAAAACCTCCCAGGGTAATTAATCCAGTCCTATTACTCCAGCTTTCGGCTTTGTTGTTTTTTTTCTAAAGCTGGCCTGCAAAACCCAGGTCTCAATTAATAGTATTATCCTGGGGATGACATTTCCTCAGTCTGTCGTCGGTTATTTTTTAATTCTCTAATTTGTTCTAATCTGCACATTGCCTGCACATCAAGTCAGCCATGAAGACGCTGCATTTCCAGGTTCCTTCCTCTCCATCCTCCCAAAGAAATTAAAGCAAGGAGGCTGCGGGACCACAAGTGCAGGAAATAGAATTAGGGAACATATTAATTGGGGCATCAAGTAGGATTTTGTTCCAGGCGGTTTCCTTCCGTGAGCCACTTTGATGCTTCCCCTTCGCAGCTCTGTTTCTCATTAAAAGTATCCCTTAATGGCAAATGTTGTTTATGCATGTTGCAATTATGTCATGCTGTAACCCCTATGCTGGCAGGCCGGGCTGATTGGCGGCGAGGAGCGGGAGGAGGAGGAGGAGGTCAGTTGTGGGGAGGAAGAGGGGGAGGTAAACAACAGACAAATAGTTGCAGCTTTGTGGTTGAAGGATGGCTGCTCCAAACCCCTCGGTGTGTCCAGCCAGGCTGGACACAGCGTGAGAGTCAGGGCTCGAGGCTGCTCCTTCCAGGCGGGTTTTAGGCCTTCTGTGCTTTACTGGGCTTGGGGTTTGCAGCACTGCCAGCAGAAAGGGACAGGTAATAGTAAAGCTCTGCTTTGCAAAGTGAGACCTGGGCTCCCTTTTCCTGTTTTAGCTACTGTTTGACTTAAGAGAAATAGGATTTTGGCTTACTTAGTGGGTTTTTGGCAGGAAGGGAGCACGGGCCTTTGGAGTTTCCTCTGTTCTCCATGGCTCTTGTGCCATGGCTACAAACCTTCCACGGGGATCTTCTTCAGGGCACCGAGATTGGCTCTGATCTCCTCAGACCCAGATCCTGGAGCGAGGCTGCTCCTGGGTGACTCTTGACAGCACGAATTCAAGGCTGTGAGAATAGCTCATTTGTGGGAGGGTATTTGTTTTTCCATCCAGGCAGCCAAAACCTCCAGCTTCCCCTCTCCCTTTGCTCGTGCACCGGGAGTGCAGAGGGTTCATTCTGCCCTTGATCTCTGAGCTTGTGTGATCAGCTCAAGGCAAACCTGATGGTGAACTTCACTTTGTTCTCTCATTTTTTAACCGCTCCTACTGCAAAATGGATTTGCCCCCGTGTCTAGATCTCAACAGCAAACAATTAACAGCCATAATGAAAGAAAACAGCTCGTGTGTGGGGAGAGCAAGCCAAGCTGTGTCCATGCCCAAGCAAGTTCAGGAGCCAATACAAATACCACTGCTGTGTTTTGGAAACTCTTGGCCTCTCTGGATTTTGGGAGCCAGCACACAGTGACTGAAGCTGATGGCGAAAGCAGTGAGCAAAAACCTCAAAGCTGTGAAAACCAGAACACGAAACAAATCTAAGAGAGGGAAGACAAAAAAACCTCTCTCTTTCCTTCCTTACTAATATCCTACCTAAAGAGACTGGGGCCTGAGCAGGCAAACAGGCCGAGAAAACCACAGAAGCTGGTGAATGAGGAGAAACAGACAAGTGTAGGAGTCACAGAGGAGAAGTCACTCGGTGCCTAGAGCCAGAGCTGCTGTGAAATGACTCATTTTCACTTTGCATGTATGATATTTGCATGCAAAACACATTCTGCAAACCGTCACATGGGGATTCTGCTCATGGGTTTTGATCCGGGATGAAATTTCACCCTTTCCTCCAGCAAAGTCGTTTATCTTTCTTTCAGGGAGGAGGGAGGAAGTGGGAGGGAACTGCAGGGAGAGAGAAAGAAATTGTCCTTCAGGCATAAAATTCAGGGATTTATCCCTCAAAAGGGTCACTCAGCTGCTTCCTAACATGGGGACAGAAGTGGGAGATGCTGGTGAGAGCACAAGGTCAGGGCAGAGGTGGTTCTTGACTCTGCTACCTCCGCCAACCTCTGGCCTGAGCTGGAGCGATCCCAGTGCAGTCCTTGGCCAGAAACTGGGAGCCTTTACACTGCTTTGACTTAAATCATTATTCAGCTAAAAATCTTCTTTGGAATGAAGTAAAACTCTAGAATTAGACCCATGGCATGTTCTGTTAGTCTTGACAGAGATGCAGGGATATCCCCTGAACAGGGCAGAAGAGCCACTTGGCCATTGATCTATTCCCTGTGAGAGGTTTGTAGTGTTTTCAGGATGTTTTCTGGTGTATCCATCATCAAAGGGACTGGGATCCTCAGTGATGGACAGACTGTGATGCAAAAATACTGATAATGCCAGCATGTGTGCTGGGCTAGAGGGTGTTGGCTCTCAGGGTCAGGCTGAGCTGACAAACACAGGGAATGCTGGTTTAGGAATAACTGAAGAGGTTCATAGCCTGACAAATCATCAACCTAATCCTGCAATAAGTCTTGCTGCTGTTCCTGGGCGTTTCATTGCTTTGGGGCTTGGACTGGTCTTGGTGTCCTTGTAGAAACAAGTTTATGGCAAGATGTATCAGCCATCACTGCTTGCCTACCAAAGGGATGGAGTTTCCCAAGACTAGGATTGCATTCGTGCAGTCTCTTAACATTCTTCTGTCACTTCTTCTGTGCCAGTGGCTGTTTCCAAAGCCTTACAATGCCCTGTGTGGCCTTACAGGAAAGGCAAACCTTTGGTGCCCTGCTGGTGCAAGTGAGTGAGCTGAGTCTGTCAGCAGCTGCTGCTTGTCCTCCCAGGGCTTCCTAAGCCAAAGGAGCACACCCAGAGGTGGGAATCCTGATGGCAGAGCTGTGCCGTTTCCATCAGCTCTATCTGGGAGTTGATAGCCTTTTAAATTTTAGTACCTTACCCACACAGGAGTTTCTCTGGCAAAGCTCTGCTGTCTCTGGTGCTTATGAGTGAGATCTGCTGTTCTTGTCATGGCAGACAGGGAGAGGCAGGGGTGAATGGAGTTGGCTGACAGAGCTGTGCTCTTGGGAGCCTTTTCCCTCTGGATAGTGGCAGTTTCTCCACTTTGGGAGCCTGAGGGCTGTGTCAGTCGTGGCAAGGACTGTGCCTTGCTCAGATGGATTCATTTGGGTATAGGAGGCCATGCCAGGGCAGGTGGTATTAACAGGGGATTTTAGGGTTTGGTTTCCAAGGTAGTGATTGAAGTGGAAGGCTCACCCATGTGAGCTCAGTCCTGCACATCAGGTGATGAGAGGGTGGGTAAGGATCTGCCTTGCATTTGCTACCTGTGTTCAGACCCTCCATCTGCATGGAATAACGTTTCTCTGGAGGTTATCCCAGAATTAAACCTGTCCAGTTGCCCTTAGGCTGTACCTGGAGTTTACATTGTGCACAGACCCAAACCTGAGCTCAGTCAAACTCGCCGTGTTCCGAGCATGGGCTGCTCTCCAAAACTGAGGGTGGTGAGCTCTGGGGCATCCCAGCGAAGGAAAAAAACTTGGGACAAGCCTTCCCCTTTGCCTGAGCTCAGCTGTGTGGGTAGGGAAGGGGCTGTGCCTGGGCTGGGGTCACCAGTCCGTGTCCAGGCTGCAGCACTGGCACTAAGGTTGTTCTGTTCTCTGATGCCATAACCCAGCACAGCTGTACTGGGGTCCCCAGACACCTGAAACAACATGGCAGCAGATCACTGCAATAGTCAAAAGTGCTTTGAAAGGACCTATTTTAGTGCCAAGGTGGAGGAAGGACATCCCAGAACAAGCACAGCTCATAAACAGAGGCAGAACTGCCTCTGGGGTCCTTCTCTGAGCCCATGATTTTTACAAGGACTTTCAGCATTTCCCAACTGTTGGAGATGTTGGATCCTGAGTTTGGAGGGTTGTGTGGGCAAAGGAGTGAGGCTGCAGTGTATCAGCTCAATTCTCCTCTAAAGATACAGTTTTCTCAAAGCCTAAGCAAGGAAGGAGGAGGCTTCACCAGGTAAACAACCTTAAATGAGGGCTATTTTGCTGGAAATGTTTATACATCATTCCTGAAAAATACACAAAGCATTGATAGTATAGCACAGAGGTCAGTTTGTGCAATCAGGAGTGTGAGTAGGTGTCTGTGTTTGTTTGTGAGATATGTCCTTCCCTGAAAGTAAGTTTTGGAAAACAGTTGCTGACAGGTGAATTTTTGCTTTAGAATTTCCTAAAATACCCTGATCCGTCTGCACCAAGTGACTGGGAAGAGCAGTGATAAACGCCAGCCCTCGTGTCTGTCTGCCAGGGTTTCCTGACAGAATGACACAGGCAGATGTGTTGGGGTGTGTGGATAATAAATCTAACTAAGCAGCCCTGGCTGCAGGCATGGGTTGGCACTGCAGCACGTTCTGGGTCTGGCATGTGCCAAAGGCTGGATCTGCTTGATGGCACTGTAGAATTTCCAGATCTCTGGGTGTCCAGTTAGAGCTGCTGCACAAACCAATGTCCTGGTACCTCTTTCTGTGGAGAGATTGATTTTCATCACTGGCCAAAAGAAGACAAGTGGGGACATCTATGGTGCGGTGTCCTTAATTCAACTCCTGACCCACAGCTGGAGGAGTATCAGAAAGCCAGGACAAAGTCTCTCATTTGGTAGTAGAAATTTAATCAGGTGACCCCAGAAACCCCTTGATCAGAGATTTTTGGCTTGTCCATTTTGTTGTGTTGTAACACTGGGGAGAAAGGCTGAACGTGCTGCTGTTGGCTCATGCCATAGTGATGCCTCAGGGTGCTCTTGAGGAGATAACACCAACACTGTGCCACTCTGCATCTGTGCCAGCTCTTTGGATGTAAAACTAATATGATTCAAAGAATTGGGAAAGTAAATTGGTCTGGAATTAACCTTGTTGCAATTCCACTATTCCTAGCATGCTGTGCCATTTTCTGCCTTTTTCTTGCCCTGAATCTCCACTGCCTCCACTTAGATACACAGAGCAACTCTGCTTGTGTGTGCCCTCAGAATCACGTGTGTTCCCATATTCTGCTCACAGGCACCAAACCTCACAGTCCCTGCGGTGCTGGAAATCTCTTCAAATGAAAGATTTTCGTATGAAAATGCCTCTGTAATTTAGCCTGCTTATGGAAAAAAGAGTGGAAACGCCTCAAGTCAACAACACGGCTCTCAACTTGGGTGGCCAAGGGGTAGCAGGTGGGGTGCTATGGCAAAACAAAGCCCAGCTTAGTTACAGAAACCTCTGTCAGAGAGGATTTCTTTTTTCTCACACACATGTACATACATGTGTGCCTTCATCTCCTGCAAGCACAGCGGGTTTGCTCGAGCACACAACTCACTCCTGTTGCCACAGACCCTTCTGCTGACTCAGTCCTTGGAGCCCTGGTGTGAGCAATGCCAAATTGCACTTGGGTGTTGCTTTTGATTTGCTTACTGCTGAGTATTGAAAAGAAATACATCTATATTGAGGCACTTCTGTAGCAGAGAGCTGAGATCCTGAACCCCAGCTTTGGATCTCCTGCTGACCTGGATGCACCTGCTTGGGCAGGGGAGGCACCTGGGTGAGCAGCCCCTGTGAGAGCCTCCTCAGCCGAGCAGGAGAAGCACAACTGAGTCAACAGCATCATCCAAATTCCAAAGTGTGGGCGGAAGGAAAGAATCACCCTTTGTTGCCGAACCCAAAATCCCGGAGCGTTTTTTGCCGCGTAATTTGCTGGCATCAGCAGATTCTGGGTGTTTTACTGCCAGCAGCCGGACTGAACTTCCTTGAAGTTGCAACATCAGGAGGGTTAATTATGTACAAAGTGCTGGCCAGTGCCGAGGTCTGGCACGCAGGGCTCCAGCTGTGCTGCAGAAATGATCCAGAGGTGATTGTCACGGCCGGAGTTTGTGTGTTCCTGGGGTCGCTGAAGGCAGGGCAGGGCTCTGGAAGGAGCTTCCCTTTCTGTGAAGGATTCTAGTTCAAAGGGAATCACATTAGTCTGGGGAAGGTTAGTATTCCCAGGAATGGAGCTGCAGCCCTTTAATCTGGTTCTTTCTCAACACTTCCTAGCATTGCAAATGCCATTTTCAGCCATTGCAGAATTATACTTAACAAATATAAGAAAGGAGTTTTGGGGGGAAAAGTGAAATATGTTCATTTTGGCGCTTGTTTTTTTGGTATGAGTACCTGAAGTCTTTACAGCTGAAGGAGTTGTTTAATGTTACTGAAGAACTGGTGAATTGAGTTCAGCTGAGGTGTGTGGAGCTTTGTCCATAAGGCTTGGGTTAAACCTGGTGTTGAGGAGATCCTCCCTCCACACTCCTCCAATCATTTGCTGAGCCCTCCAGAGAGGCAAAGCGTTCATTCTGCTCTTCCCAAACACCCAGCAGCACTGCCAAGCCTCCATCCTCCCCCTCCCAGCAGCGCTTCAAATACGGTTGGTGGATTTCCCAATATTTGTAAGCTCGTCAGTCAGGGCTTATCTCCTTGCTACATAAAAGGACAGAAAGCACACATGGGCCTTATCGGGGAGCCAACAGCGCCGGAGGCGAAGACATGGGAAGTGTTCTGTCAACAATTCAAACAGTGCAATTAAAACGTGGATCAATTCCTTTTTCACTTGCACTGGTGGTGTCTCATCTTTGGCTGCCAAAGCTGTGCTTGACACCAGACTTAGCCAAGATCGTGATGCAGGTTCTTAAAACATTAAATGTTCCTCTTTCCTCCTTTGCCTGGCATCTGCTACCCCCATCCCAGTTCAGCCACTTCATTTTTTTGGTTGGAAGAAACCTTTAAACTCATCCCACCCCCTGCCATGGCAGGGACACCTTCCACTATCCCAGGTTGCTCCAAGCCCTGTCCAGCCTGGCCTTGGACACTTCCAGGGATTCAGGGACAGTCACAGCTTCTCTGGGAAATCCATCCCAGCCCCTTCCCACCCTCACACGGAGAAGTTTCTCCCCAGTATCCCATCTAACCCTACCCTCAGCAATGTGCAAACTGTCCTTGATACTTTCAGTTTAAGGTCCTTTGCCCTAATGGGAAATTGTTGTTCTCCTTTGCCCAGTGCTTGGCACTGTGATGTCCCCACTTTGTATTTTAATAAAATTTTTTGTTAATTATGACACAATTGAATTACAACAGCAGCATACTGGCAGATGCCTTAAATGCTTGGCTGTCATTTGTCTGCCCTAGGTCAGATGTCAGAGCTGCCAAATGTCAGTGTTGCCAAATGGGAGGGGAAGGGACTTAAATACAATTTAAAGTAACTTTTCCGCCCTTTTTTTTGGTAAATGGACCATTTTCCTTCATGTTACAACGCTATCAGATACCTCCAGCCCCCATTTTCCTGTTAGAAATACCTGACAAGGGAAAGCCCAGTTGTTTGCACTGCTGATGGGTGATTTTTTTAAACAGTAGTAGAGTTTGACTTGATTTTTGGCTTAGATGTGCAGTGCAACCATCTTGTGTCTTCCTCACTCCAAAGTGAATGGCTGTTTAATCTCCAGCCCATGGAAAAAAAAAAAAAAAAAAAAAAAAACAGTCAGGACATGCAAGCCCCCTGAGATGGGCTTTATAATTGCTCTAGCTTGACACTCCAACTTAGTGTCCTCATGGCCACTGATTGATTTCAATTAACATTCCCATGCTCCAGGCACTATAAATAACCCTTGTCTGGCCGGCTGCTTCCCCACTGCCAGCTCAACCTTTCTCCTTTAGCTGCTGCTGCTGCTCATCTTGCTTCTTGGCTTGGCCTCAGGCTCAGTCTATAATTCTTTCCAAACTTCCCTGTATAAAATAATCATGTACATGAAGTAAAACAGGAGTCTCATATACACACTTAATAACTCTTGTGTACTGTATGAGTGGGAATTCCACTTCATAACCCCCAGAGCTTTCAAATGGTTCTCATTTTCGGCGGCATTCCTCCTGCGAGATCTAAAACTTCCCATTTTATCCCAAGCCGTTTCTTTCCCTTTCAACCCTTGGATTTCTCTGCTGGATTTCGGGGGACAGGCAGCTTTGTTGTCCCTTTAGGCTGTGGTTTCAGCAGGGAGCTGATAGCCCTGCTCCTGAGCTCTCAGCCAAATGTCAGGGTTCTCTTCCCAACGCCACATTTTCCAAATTAAAGCTTGGGCTCGCTTGCAATCCAGAGCAAAAGGCTCTGAGATTTAGACTAAACTGATAAGATAAGCTTACAGGGACCCAGGGCTAATGTTCTACACGTGTTCCTCTGTCTGCCTACCTGTTATCTTGTTCCCAGTGAAAAAGAGGAGAAAGAATATCGGGTGTATTTAGACACTTGGTGGATGTGACAGCTAGATAACATCTGTATATAGATATGGATATATGGATATATAGATCCATGGATGCAGGAGCACCACTGACAGATAAGAGCCAGCAACCTGCACATTTCTGAGGCCAGCAGGGACAGTTGCATCCAAGAGTGCAGAACTGGAGAGTTTCAGTTTGGGGGTGTGTTGTTTAGATGATGTTTCGAAAGCCAAAGCAAAATAGACACCTCTTTGATAAAATACACGTGTTTCTCTCTTTCCCTGCCAGCTGGAGATGGGGTTGGAGTCTCCCAATCTCAAAGTAAAAAAATAATAATCCATTTTTTGTCTCTATTGCATCTGGCATTTTTTCTTTTTTTTTTTTTTTTTCCACCTGGCCACACATCCAGTGGAAGATCTCCAAACACCCTGATCTATCGGTATTTTGAATTTGGAAGATTTGTGTTGATTTGGGGATTACTCCACAAATATGGGAGAAGTACAAGGGATGACAGGTATTGTCCTCAGAACCTCTGGCTTCAAAAATGTGTGGTCCCTGTAGAAATACAGCGATACAATATTGATAGAATAGAAATACAGTGATGTAATAAAATCAAAGGCAGGCACTTCTCCAGGTTGGCAGAGTCAGAAGTGCAGGAACACGCATGGATGGAGAAGCCCAGGGAGCAGGGAAGGCTCGTGCAGATGAGAGGTCACAGTCGGAGCCCCGCAGCCACTGCATGTGCCACTGTCCCCATCTCAGCACAGGTGACCTGCCATGCTGGCCAACCCCTGAGCCGTGCTGGCAACTTCCTCAGCCATGCTGGCAACTTCCTCAGCCATGCTAGCAGCCCCCTGAGCCGTGCTGGCTGCTGGGACCCAACCCTTCCTCCAGTGCCACGGCTCCGGCTGCGTGCGGAGCCCATGTGCTCCGTGCGTGTCGTGCAGTGGCTGCTCACCCTGGTAATTAAAACAGTGCTTTCAGTGGTACATTCTTGGGCTTTTTTCTTTTTTCCCCTCCCCTTTTTCCACGTTTGGAGCCTGGCCTCGGTCCCTCTGTTGTGCCCTGTTTGCTCTGTTTGCTGAGCTCTGTCAGTGCTGGATCTCCGTGATGGGCAGCTTTGGCCGAGGGAAAGGATCATGAAATTGTAGGAGTGTTGAGGGGCTGGACCCAAAAAGTGGAACCTCTAGTCCAGATATGGTCTCACCAGTGCCCAGCAGAGGTGGATAATGATCTTCCTTATTCTGCTGTGCATGTTTTTGGAACAACTTGCCCTGTGTGTGATGAGAGGATGCTGCCAGCTCAGCTCCATCCTAGTGCCCACTGCAGAACTGGTCCCAGGTGCTGAGCTTTGCCTGCTGCATTTTCATCTGAATCTCCAGGTGTCAGTGCTGAATTTCCTCCTTGCTGCTGGGACCACCTGCCCTCTTTATTTCTGTAAGGTTTGTGGTGCTTGTGCCAGTGCAACTCATTTATAAAGAGCAAGGTTCTGCTTCATGTTCTGGTGTTCATTTTTCTACCCATCCTTTGAGAAGGCATTTGTGGCACTGCCTTCAGCTTCTGGTTTGTACCTGGTGTTGGGCAGCAGCAATCAAAAAACTATAAATCTGTATAAAATAATTCAATACATTGGCAATTAAAAAAAACCTTTGAACAATGATTAATTTAGAATGAACATTAAAAACACCAAAGAGGATGACATTTTCTTTTGTGCTGCTACAGTGGTGATATTGATCACTTTTCATGCTGTTAATGCTATTCAAGAGGAAAAAAAAATACAAAGAAGGAATTTTTTCCAATTTTTTTTTATGGAGTTGTTGAAATTTGCCAATCTGATGGGTTGGGATTTAGCAGAAAATAGGAATAACAAGCCACTAGGTCAGCAATATCAACATGCATTTGTGATATGTTGTCATCCTGAAAGATTTGTCTTTTTCCATAAAAAGCAGTGCAGGAAAAAAAATCCACATAGGTCTAATCACACAATCTCCCAAAGCTATTAGTGGATATGCTTATAGATAAACAAGAAACAAAACATCCTGAGAGCAGTGGGAGAAATAAATAGATTTTCTGGAAGGGAGAGTGAGTGTGAGAGCGAGGGGAGTAATGGGGCAGATGTGTGTGAGTTTGCAAACTGGTTTTTGCATTACAGGATGTCATTTATTTAGTTTGAAAAAACATGTTTTTACGGTGTTATTCTGTGCCTTTCAGAGTTCTCATGCGCTGGAAGCCAGCTCTGACTTCTGTGTCAATGGGCACTTGGGGACTCCAAGCCCTGAGTTATTTGACTGTCAAATGCTGTTACTAAGTCACTGGAAATCACTTTTTTTTTCCCTTCACAAAATTAATTTGTTTTACTCCAAGATGCCCAGAGCAATCATTTATATTATAAAGCTGCAAGTGGCAGGAGGACATCTAAAAATAGCACATTCTAAAAGCTCAATGCAGACACAGGAGGAGAGGTTTTATCTTATTCATATTCTGCATTGTTATTTAATCTAAAAAACCCCAAAAAGGTCAAATGTGGGAAGTCACGTGGTGTACAGCTGTACAGACCATGATCTTGTCATTTGTGTCAAGTTAATCGATCTCAAAGAGATACTGGGCCAGATCTTGCCAACTGCTGTAAATTGCTCTGCTGGGCCAAAGTCTTACCAGGCAAATTGCTTTTAAATCCCAGACTGCTTTGGGTTGGAAGGGACTTCCAGATTCCACCCCCTGCCATGGGCAAGGACACCTTCCACCATCCCAGGGTGCTCCAAGCCCTGTCCAACCTGGCCTTGGGCACTGCCAGGGATCCAGGGGCAGCCACAGCTGCTCTGGGCACCCTGTGCCAGGACTCACCACCTTCACAGGGGAGAATTCCTTCCCAGTATCCCATCTAAATTTCCCCTCTTTCAGTTTGAAACCATTTCCTCTTGTCTTGTCACTGCAGGCCCTTGTCCAAAGCCCCTCTCCAGCTCTCTGTGATGCAAGGGGCTCTAAAGCTGCTACATTGGGATGTTGATATTTTATCTGAAAATGCACAAGTCGCTCATGTGCCAGCTTGAGCTGAGTTGTCTGAGCCCACAGAAACATCTGTGCTGTGGGAATCTCTGCATCCAGCAGATCACTCTGGGTTCCTTCTGTTCTCCAGGTGAGCTGGATGTGCTCAGGGTGCCACGGGCTGCAGCCTCCCACAGGTTTCTGTCCCAGATCCTCTGGGCTGATCCACTCTGGCCTTCTCACTCTGACTGCAAAAAGAAAACTGCCAGCCCATGCTGGTGGCATCTTCCAGGGCAGGAACACCCCTCGGTGCTGTTCCACAGCAGGCTGGGATGGGTTTGTTTCTAAAGGTTCAGAGTCCTTGTATTTCTGCCAGACTTTGGAGATGGGATGAGCTTTGGCCTTAAACTGAACCTTGGCCCTAGACCTCAGGTTTTGGCTGGCTTGAGGGCTTGTTCACTGGGATGTCTTCCCAAGCTTTTGGGAAATGTGGCCCAAGCAGATTATGAGGAGGTGTGGAGATGTGTCTAATTCCTGACCCACCTGCCTTGGCTTCCCTTACATGAATGACTTCTGTTACAAAACTTACACAAATCTAATTAAATAGTTGAGCCTCTTCTACCACCTGGAAATCTCATTCATAAGGGAAAGAATTTGACCTTTTGTCTCTCGTTCTGGACTTCAGCATCCCATGTCCTCCTTGGCCAAGCTTTGTTATGGCCATATAAAGCAGTACCTAAAGGCTGGCCAGACATCACTCCCTTCATGCCACACTTCGTTTATAAGCCTGGATTATGCTTTTGTCCAGGACAGTTTGCCTTACCCTAAAATCCTGGCAGTCTAGAGGAGAGGAAAACCAGATTAAGTGTTCCTGATAGCAGGGGAGCCAAGAGCCGGTGCGAGGACTGGCTTCTGCTCGCGGCAGACACCGCTGCCAATCTGGCAGCTGGACACAAGCATCCCAAACTGGCCTGGCCTCGTGTGATCTCATCCCCTCTGACTGCTCCAGCACGTGTTCAGGAGGCTGGGCTGGCACCAAGAGCTGGGAACCCTTGCAAAAGCAGAGGCCATGGAAGAAATGTTTAACAATATTTTACAGCTGTGGCAGCGAGGCTGCTGTAAAAATCGCTCAGTTGTGTTTTAGGTCTGTCACTCACCTGCTTTGAGCTACGTGTGACTTTTGGGGAGTTAGATGCTGTCTGTGGAGCAGGGGAGCTGGGAATATCCAGTGAATGGGGTCAAGTGCTTTCCCTACAAGGTGCACTCTGCAACGTGCAGAGTGCTGTGGCCTTGCCTGCACTTGTGAATGAGCCCCTGCTGTAGGTGAACCAGATTCACAGAAAATCCTGAGCTGGAAGAGACCACAAGGATCATCAAGTCCAACCCTGACAGGACACCCCAACAATCTCACCCTATGCCTGAGAGCTGTCCAGATTCTTCCTGAGCTCTGGCAGCCTTGGGGCTGTGACCACTTCCCCAGATTGGGCTGCTGAGGCTGCACTTGATGAGCTCCAGTGGAGTCCCAGTGCTGGTGGGGGGTGATTTGCCTGGTCAGTGTGGTGGAGCTGGAGACCCAGCTGCCAGGATCAGGTTGGGATCCTGGGATCAGTTTGAAGGCAGTGAAGGGAACTTAATGGAATGCTGTGCATTTTAGAGAAATCCACTTCTTGGAATCTCTTGATGCCAACATGAGTCACATTCCTTCTTCCAGGCAAGGGATCTGCAGCAGAAGGAAGGGAAGAAGGGAACTTTGCAGTAGATAGAAAATAGAATAAGGAGAATAAGGACATGGAGTGTCGGAGTGTGAAGGGGCGACCATCCCACCACTGCCACCCCTTGGGTGGTGCCCACCCTCCAGCCCCAAAGGGAGGAAGGAACAATTCAGCCAGACTCCACTTTGCTGCCCAAGCTCTCTGGGCTTGGCACAGGGTGAACCGCTTGGTTTTTAATGTCAGGGACTTTCCTCTGACTGAACCTTGGAGAAATGGTTTGTACAGGTTACTGGACCATTCTGACCTTTTGCCTGCTTTATCAAAGACCAGAGAAAAGATCCTGTCGTTTATTTTATGTGGGGCCAGAGACTGGCCATGCATGGTCATGGCTTTGATAAAAGCCGAAATCCCAGCTGAAACAATAAATTCATTTTGACAGCTCAGGTACATATTGCTCTTCTCATTCAGTAGCCAGCTCAGTCACTTTTCCATTTCCATCAGTGGCAAAGGGAGGCTTTGAGTTTGGGAAGTTCTGATGCTGTGACTGAGCACAAGGCACTGGGGCATGGCACCTCCATCCTGCAGCAGGACAGGGCCAGGCTGTGGAGCAGATCTAGGAAAGCTTTGCATGGTTGGTCACATGGATTCAAGCTGCAGAATACAGTAAAATTGCATGGATAAATTTTAATTCATAATTTAATGGATTCTAATATGTTGTTCTCTCTGGGGGTGGGGGGAATGTGTTTCTTGTGAGCTTTGGATGATTTGGTTGTACCTCTCATGCACTCTATTGTCCCACTGTTGAGACGTGGTGCAAAAAACTCTACTGCTTCCATTCTTCATATTTGGTTAATCTTCAAATGATATTTTTAACAGTGCACAAAGTTTTCCTGTTTCCCTTTGTATTTCCCTGAAGTTTTATTACCACTGCAAGCATGCAAAACACTCAGCAGGCAGAGTCACTGCTGTGACTCAGTCCCTGCTCCTTGCACAGTTCATTCTCTTCATTCCCAGCTTCTCCCCAGGTATTCATTGTACCTGCGACCTGTCTCATCAGTCCCAGCTGAGGATAATTTAAAGTCTTTTTGCTGTATCTCATTATCCTTCTGTGTTCCTGAAGGTGATCATCATACTTATCTGGCAGGTTTTTCCCTTTCTTCAGGAGTTTCCGCAACTGTGTCACCCATCTCTCCTCCAAATCCAAAGGCTGCAAACAAGGAGCATCTCTTCATTTACTGACTGATGTGTCCCTAATTTCCCAGGCTGGCCAGGGAACATGACAAATCACATCAAGTGTTTTGTTACCACAGGCCATGTGTTTTTCCCTTTTTATGGGATAACGGTAGTAAAAATCCCAAAGTTTCACTTTCATTCTTTCCTAGATGGGATGATTTCTTGGCTGATCATCTGAGATGAGTTACTAGGAATGTTCTATACTGGGATGTGCTGCGGATGTGGCTGGCAGTGGCTTGATGTGTCTCTCAGCGATGGAGATCTAGACAGCACCATCATTTCTGCCTGTGATGTGTGGTGGTGGGTTTGTTCTTGCGCTTGTTGTGCCTTTGGCTGCTTGTTTGTTGTGGCCACTGTGTTTTCATGTTTGATTCTGGGTTATCATGTAGCTGTGGAGACCCCCACTGCGCTCTGCATGTCGTTGTTGTGGTTTCCTGCTAACCAGTGTTTGTTGTGGGGGATAATATGTGGTGATGTTTTTTGGCGTCTTCCTTTGCTCTGGCTGCTTGATGTTTGCATTGTAGCCATAGATTTCCGTGGTAAAATGAACAAACAAGGTTTCCCTTTCTAGTCATTTGTGAAACTCAAACATGATCTGGTTCAGCACGACCACGAAAACTTGGAGATCAAACCAAGCAAATTGAAAGTGTCCCACAACACAGAAATTCCCTCCTTCCGCCTTTCCCTGTTGTCTCTCCACAACCAGATTCCTGCTGCCAATTCCAAGCAGAAGGGAGGTTTGCCCACTGCTAAGAGAGCTGCTTCTGATCCAACTGAGTGGGGTGAGACAGTGGTGATGGACTAGTACCTGAGCAGAACCTTATGTTTGGTAGTAGAAGTTTAGTAGGCTCTAAAATGTGAATTCACATCTTTTGTCAGCCTTATGACTCCATAAATCCATTATTTTTATCATAGAAAAATAAGGTCTGTGTCCTTGGAAATGGAGAGGAGGGGTGGGGGCAGTAGTATATGTTTATATCAAACGTTTTTGTGCAAAGAAAAAATGCAGTTTTTGAAAGGCTGTTTTGGTGATTTGCTTATGAGCTCCATTCCGCTCCTCTTGTTTCCCCCACGGCTCCAGTGCCAAACGTCTCCCTTTACCTGTGCAGATTAAAGCAGGGGGGATCAGGGTTTCATGAACCCAGCATTTTTCCCTAAAGATAAACCCAGTGGATAATCAGGGTGGGAAAACGTAGCTGTGAGGTACTTAAAATGAGACATTTGAAAGCTCCTTGTGAAACCTTTTCCCCGAGTCTTTTCTTCTTCTAAGAGTCAGAAAGCCCCCCTTTCCCTGCGCCAGCCATGATCAACAACACTGAAACTCAGACAGTTGTAATCAGCCCTAATAGGAGCAGAAAAGCCAAGTGCCACGCGTTATTATGCCTCAGCCCCTGTAGTGCCGGTATCCGGAACCTCACTTGTGCTGGGATAACAGTAAACAGATGTCAGGGCAGTAGTTGCAATACTGAGTTACCCTTTCGAAATCCAGCTTGCCCCATGGATTTTTGCAGTTCTTGTTAAGGCCCCCTCTTACTGAATGCTTTTTCTTTCTCTCTCTTTCCTTCTCCGCAGGGTTATTTTATTTTTTGCAGGATCAGCTCCCTTGGCTGATTCACCGTGTGGCTCCATAAATAGTTGGATTGGCATAATTGAGGGGTGAACCGGATTTGGGAGTGAGTGGCTGGTGATTGAGGAAGGAGGGGGAGTGTGATGGGATAAGCTGGGCTTACCACTGAGAGAAATGTTTGTGGAGCCACGGCTTTTCCACAAGGAGCCACAAGTCTACTGGAGAAGCGGAGAAATGCTCCGACCACTGGAGGAGTGAAACTGCTCTCCAGGCCAGATGCTGATATCATTGCTCTGAGAGTTTTGGCTCTGGCCCCGGCCTCGTGCAGACGTGTGTACCCATCCCTCAACACACTGAGCTCTTCAGTGGGATTGGACACGGGATTCTGTAGGGTGGCACTGCTCTAAATATCTTTGACACCAAGGCAAAGAACTCCATCAGCTGCTGTGGAGCTGAGTTGGTTCTACAAGTCATGTTAAATAACTGCCTAAAGTGTTATGGAATTGGGGTGTTGCACCAAACCCAAATCTGATGATTTTGAGGAGAAACAACCATTTTGTCTGTGGTGGGGTCACACAGATGTTTGCTCTTTTGAGTGCTCCATCAGGGCGTCCTTAGGCAGCTGCCCTGGACTTGCTCCTGGATTCCCACTGCTCCCCTCACGCTGTTCTTGCTGCCGCAGAGTGAGCTGAGTAAATTATAGACTCACAGAAGGGTTTAAGTTGGGATGGACCTCCAAAGATCATCTTGTTCCAATCCCCCTGCTGTGAGCAGGACACCTTCCACTAAATTGGGTTGTTCAGAGCTCCATCCAACTTTGAATGCTTCCAGGGATGGGGCATCTGCCACCTCTCTGGGCAACTTGAATCAGCTTATGCTGGGAAAAAAATGAGCCCAGCAGCAAAGAAGAAAAATTTTCCTTGCTGTTCTAATCCATTCTAGACCTTCATCACTGCCAAATCTTATCCTGAAGGGAGCAAGGGATTATAGCCAGAGCAGGAGGAAGGTGAGGAGGCAGTGGTGAGCTCCTCCCAGCAGGGAGAGGTTACATCTGTGTGCTGTGGGTGAAGGAGGATGAGTGTGGCCCTTTGCAGTGACTTGTCCAGCAGCCAGCCTGCCAACACTTGGCTTTTGGCAGCTTCAATTCAATGTTGTCATCAGCTCTGCCCACTTCTTTGCAGGCAGCCCAAAATGCTGTAATTTGGAGGTGTAGCATTTTTAACCATGAAAGGGATGTTTCTAGGAACATCATGACCACAGAGTGGCTTTCAACAGAGGGGTGTGGGCAAAGAGAAGGCATTTTGTTGGCTTCAGGGGCATTGTTGAGGGGCCTTCTCTGGAGAGGGTGGGCCAGGGTTCCTGTACTAGAGGTCTCTCTCCTTTTCCCTTGGTGTGAGTCTGCAGGGGGAAGTCGGAGAGCTGGGGATGTGCGTGTGGATGTGGGCAGTGACACATTCCTAGGGCATGTTCAGAATTCCTGTGAATGACCACAGCACTTTGCTGAGCAACTATCAGAAGGTTTCTCACTCTTCCTCGAGGGAGGATGCTGTGTTTCCAAAAAAGCCTCCCGATGGATGTAACGAAGTTCATCTTGTTCTGTTGTGACCGTTGCTTTTCCTGTGGCTGTTTTGCTCCTCATTTTCTCCCTGGGAAGAGGATGTTCTCTTGAGCAGCAATATCCCAAGCCCAGTTTGGTTCCTGCAGTGTCCATGTTTCGTGAGACTGTTTCTTATTTAGCAGCTGCCTTTGCAGGGGTGTGAGGATGCTCCACGCCGTGCCAGTGATGTCAGACAGGCTTTGCCCCCTGGTCTGGAGCTGCAGAAAATGTGTAAGAGATTTCACTGCTGCTAACAGGCATTGTGTTTGCCTTCCTCTTTGACGGTGGGGAGAGATTTGGGGAAAGAAGTTAAAGAACCAAAAAAGGCCTTCCAGTGGGATGTTGGGGTGGGAATGTTCCTGCCTGTGTTCCCACATTGTTCCCAGCCTTCTGCCAGAGTCCAGCTGTATGACACAGGCCTCCAAAATGCAAGGGAGATCCCCTGATGAGTGACACACGCAATGGCAACTCACTGCCTGTGCCCACGAGGCCACAGCAATCGGGTGGGTGCTGGAGAAAAGGGGGCTGGCCTTACCCAGCAGCATGAGTTGGACCCTGGGCTGCTGCAGGGTTGGACCCAGACCCATCCATGGCCCTGAGGGTTTGTAGAAAGGCTTTCACTTCTTGGCAGGCCTCTGGGAATCGTTTGCTGATGTGCAGATAGCTGAAGGTGTCATTGTGGGCAGGATGTGGGCCGGTGTCCCAGGGATTCTGGAGAGAAGATGAAGGGAATGCCGGGTTCCTGGGAGCAGAGGAGCCGCCTCCAGCAGCAGCAGAGCGCCTTTGCTGCTAATGCTTCCAGGGAGGGAGCCTGAAGAAATGCTTGGGTAGGAATAAGTAGAGCTGGCAACAAATGTGCATTTCATTTTATGAGCATTTCATGGTGAAACTTAAAACTTCCACAAAATTTGGGGGACTGGATAGCTCAGGGGATTAGTAATGGGATACAGAGCCTTTCATCTCACCAGTGCCTTTTCAACTGCAGCTCAAGTCAATACCAGTGACTGAAAGTTGTTACCATCTGATGGCTTATGTGCAATGAGTTGATGGTCTCAGTGCATTTCCTGGCAGTCAGGTATCCGTGGCTGACGCACACAAACACCCCAGAGAGCCTGGCTGCTCGCCAGCCCTGTTGGCAGCTTCTGCCCACGGCTTGATGAGTCTAAGAGTGAAATATCCTATTTGCTTTTAGCTGGGAGCTCTGTCAGGTACTGTCCTGGCATGTGCAGCGTGTGAGAAATGCCAGGTGGGGAAGCACTGGGTTTATGATGACATCTTCCATCTGCACTGTGGTCCACCAGGAATACTGCTTTGTTGCAAGGACCTCCTCCTCGGATGCTCACCCCTCAGCAAAGCTGTGATGTACAGGAAATTTATGTTTTGCCAACAGAAGGAAGACATTATGGCACAGGGCTTTGTGTTTAAAGTAATGTCACTGCTTTTCTGCCCCTCCCCAAAGTGCTTCTAAGTGGAATGCAGAGCACATTTTAACAAGCATTTGTTTATTAATGCATCTGTGATGTGAATCTAGCACAGGGCTGCACCATCATCATCTCCATTTCCAACTGGGAAAACTGAGGTAGGGAGAAACCAAATGAAGGAGCAGCTCTTCCAGGATAAAAAATTCAGGAGTTTGTGGGTGCTCACCCTGGTCCAGTAATGGATTTAGACCATGGGTGCACTCTGCTTCTCCCTCAAGATATCTGCCCTTCCATTGTGGATCTAAAAGCAGCACCTCAGAGGAAACCTTGAAAAAGGCTGTTGCTTCAGGGATGTGTCCTTCCCATTTTTTAACTCATGGTTAGGACATAGCTTGGAAAAAAGAGACTCCTAACAAAGGTTCAGGTGTAGATTTTGTTGCTTCTGTTCCAAGTGGTGGTGATGGGATGAAGAACCAGTGAAGATGTGGTTAATCCTCTGGTTAATGACCCCTTACCAGCCCTGGGGCTGGTTGTGGTGAGACTCCCTCAACACCAGCAGCAATCCATGGAGGAACCAGCCCCTGCAGGGGTGTGAGCATCCCTGAGTTACTTCCATGCTTTGGGGAGCTCCATCCCGTGTGTAACAGGAGGATCCCCTGGCTTTGGGAACAGTCTGGTGTCAACTGTTCCCTGCAGGAATCTCTGCACCCAAGTGGCAGTGAGTGGGATGAGTGTCCTGTGCCCTTCTGGCCTTTCCACGCTCACACCGAGCCAGGCACAGTAGGCCAGGGGTAAACAAATGAAGTCAGCTCCCAGTGGTGTTATTTTTAAGCACTTTGTATATATTACTTGTCCCTATGTATCTCTGGGCTGTTCTTTCTCCCCCTCCCACTGCCTCTCAATCACCCTCAGAGCTTTTTTTTTTTTCTTTTGGTTAAAACCAACATCTGTAGATTTGCTCTTGACAAAAATAAAGCCATCCATCTCCTTTGCCCTGCCACTCTGTCATGTAAGCTCAGGAAAACGGGCTGGTCAAGGTTTACAGTAGCTGTGGCTGCCTGCAGTGGGAAAGGCACTTATCTGTGAGGAGGGTTCGCAGTTCTCAGGAATGCATCCTTTCCTCGGATGAGGGGGTGGCTTTTGTTTATCCTCTGGCACACAATGAAATGATGGGAAAACATGCTTGGATGCACTGCAGTAGTAAGGTGGGGCAGGGCAGTGGTTAAAAATGGAACGGAGCCTTTGATCCCCAGCCAGAGCAGATGACTCCCAGAGTTTGGGCTTTAGGGTGGACGTCATGTTCTTTCTCTCCATCTCTGTGTACAGATGGAAGAGTTCCCCTCCTACCTTGTGAGGGGAATTAATTCTCTCAGGCGGGCTTGGGGGAGAGAGGAATTACAAGTGAGGCTGGAAGGAAGGAAGTGCTTTGGGATAAGCCATGCCTGGCTCAGGTGGGTGCTGGAGGAGGGGGTACAAGTCCGAGCCTTCCCAATAGCCTGTGGCTCCATGCAACCCATCCCAAGATCCCAAACTCCACGGCAAAGAGCAGCTGAGCTTCTGGGCCGCTGCCTTGGTGGGGGCTGCAGGGGCTGGCGGGGCCAAGCAGTGAGTCATGACGGCGGCTGGCGTTTGGGACAATGTTTTTCCTGTTAATCTCCCCCAGCATCTCCCCCAGAAAACACAATGGAAACTCCATAATCCAGGAGATAGCCTGGGGCATACCACAACTCCAGAGGGTCCTCGCTGGAGGCTCCGAGTCCTCCCCAGATTTCCCAGCAGCCAGACCAGGTAGTAAATAACCACAGGAGTCCAAAAGATCGAAGGGGCGTGATAGAAGGATTACGTGCCTGCGCTTAGTCCTGCTCTATCCCGGATCTGGAGTGGGACGCTCAAAGGCTCTGGAGCACTGACTCCTTGGAGCCAAAGTATATCATCTGTTAAGTCTCTGGCACGCCAGACTTGCTTTAGAGTGAGCAAATTGAAGGTCATCTCTCAGAACCTGGTTAATGCCAGATGCCAAAGTAGACAGAGAGGGAGGCAGAGGGATGATGGATACTCACATGTACAGATCAATGTGTGGCTCAAGGCGTGTTTGTTTCTGCCCTGGTTCGGTTTCTGTAGCTGAGGTATATTGTTTTTATTATTTATAGTGTTGGGGGGAGGAATCCTGTGTGTTTGAATTTATTTGCTGTGCTGTGTGGCTGATTTGGAACACATCCTGTTGCAGGGTTTTTGTTATTCTTTTACTAAGGAGCTAGGCAATCATTTGGCACTGACAACAGAAAAAATAAAAGAAAAAAAATAAAACCCCCCTCCAGATTCCATTTAACCATTTACCTTTTCAGCACTTGGCCACTGTGCACATGTTGGGAATGGCCGAGGGAACCTGTCTGGCCTTGATTCAAGAGGTGGAATTCTTGGGTGGAATTTTAGCACATGCCTGAGGGCGAAAGCGCTGTGCCAGCCACGGCCACGGCGAGGATGGCTCCGGCCAAGGCGGCAGTGCCGCTCCGGAGATGGAGCGCGGCAGCTGCTCCGCAGCAGCACGGGAGCCTGAGCCAGGAGGGAAAGAGGATCCATTTCATTGCAAGTCAGCTTTCAACTCGCTTCAGGGTTTGAATGTGAATCATTCACTCCACTGGGGAGATGACTGAGGACTCTCAGTGGCAAAAAAAAAAAAAAAAAACAAACCCGATGGAGAGCTGCAGAGGAACGTCCAAGGAATGTGAGTGGGGACTTGGACCCGAGGGCTTGGGCAGCCTGGAGGCATCCTTCAGGTGCTTAACCAGGAGTCCTGCTGTTCCTTTTTTCTTGAACAATTCGGGGTTCTGGACTGGTTTTCTCCTTGACTTAGTGTGCTTTTGTGTCTCTGGCTGGTAGAAGAGACCTGTAACAATACTCTGGGGCTTTGCTTCTGAACTGAGCCACAGCTCCCCTGCATGGAGCCAGCTGCATGTCTGCAGTGGAGTGAGAAGTCCCAGGAGGAGGGAAGGCAGTGTGAATTCCCTGTTTGGGGTACCACATGCAGACAGAGCTGCTTTTGTAGGCCTCTGACCAGGGCTTGGGGAGGTCCCAGTGCAGATGTTGACATGTGTCCTTTTGGTCACAAGGCTGAGCCTGAGTCAAGAGATTGGAGCACAACACATACAAGTGTAGGGCTAGAGAAGGAAACTTGCCTCTTCTGCACAAGACTTTCCAAAAAAATCAGAACTCTAGAGGCACTGAACGCTGAGTCCCATGGTTCTGGGCAGGAAATAAAGGTCATCTTTAATCCTCAGAGCCCCTCAGCAATTCAGTTCTCCCATGAATTCTTCCTCCATGGTGCCCCGTGTCAGGGATTTCCCCAGTCACATCTTTCTGCAACTGGAGCTAACAGCTCAGGCTGTGCAGCCAAAAGCCAAATGGAACACATGTCCTCAGAGCACAGGCCCTGGAAGCTTCACATTGTTAGTTGGCTGAGGCAGTGTTAATTCAGCTGCTTTGCTCTCCCTTGGCATGAGCTCCACTTGTTTTCCTTGTGATGTGCAAGCCTTGACACTTGGCTACTCCTGACTTTTCATCTGCACTGAACTTGAGACCCAAACGCAGGCACTTTGGCTGAGTGGACACATCAGGAGAAATCTGAGCTGGTGGAATTGCCCACCTTAGTGTCATTCCTAATTCTTCACTTGGACTTGGGGGATTTGTTTCTCACTGCTGTGCATTTGGGGAAGAGATACTGCTGCTGGTCCCTTCTTTGTGTCTTCTCTTGTTTCGTTTCCAAAATATTGGAGGCAGAGGAAGTGCACAAATGCTTGGTTTTTGAAAATGTGCAGCATTGCCCTTCCTAATGAGCTTTAAGGTGTGTGACTGTCAGCATCAACATTGTATATTTAAATTATTTTCTCAATCTGACTATTGGAATTACAGAAATTCCTACTGATTTCAATGCAGACTGGTACAAGGAGACAAAAGGTGGCCCTGACTCACTCCAGACTCCTTGGATAGGAATCAGTATGGGTAGGAAACAAAACTCCTGTATTGTTTTTGGAGTGACCCTCCAAGGTGTATTCACATTTCTGTGACCAAATTCAGCACAGTACTGTGGGTTTGTTGAGCATGTTCCCAGCAAAACTGGTCCAGCCTTTCTTCTCCCTCTGCTTTGTGTAAGAGGTTACACTGAAAAGGAAAACCAGATTTTGGCTAAAATCAAAACATCTTCCAAGAGTGTCAGCTTCAAATAATTTTCCCATCAGCTGACATTGGTGTGACTTCCTTTGGCTTTCAATGTTTTGTTTGCATACCATCAAAAGGCTCTTGTTTCAATGGACTGGGGTCTTGTCATTTCAGCAGCAGCATTTCACTTCATCCTGTTTCTCTGTTGCTGTAAGTTCTTTGGTGTTACAGTGAGCAAGGTGACCCCACCTTTAGAGGGAATGGATGATGCCTCTTCCAAAAGGAATTCAGAGACCATAGCTTTGGAGGGGTAGGGTAAAGCTTCCCACAGCTGTGACTTAGAGACAGAGCTTGGGGCAGGAACTTTATGGGCTTTGCTGATCAGCACCAAACTGTGGCTGAGTTCTCGTCATGGCAGGGCTTTGGTTTTACCAGCATGGCAAAGATGTGGTTTTTGTCCTAATGAAAAACTCTGGGACTTTCTACTTCATGGAGAACTTCAAAATCTTGGCTGGGTTTTCTTCAAATGCGAATCTGAAGTGAGTTTAGTCACACTGGAAATTATGACAAGGGTGTGAAAACCCTGACCTGCTCCTCAGGAAAGTCACCTTGGATTGAAGCCAATGGTGGTTTTGGGGGGTTTCAACCCACAGAAGTGTTTGAAACAAAGATGTTCTCAAGGCTTTGAGGAGCACAGACCCCCAGCTTTGGGGCTGCTGAGTGTCTCCCATTTCTTCATCCCAACACTCCATTTCAAGGGGTTTATTTAAATAATGTTTGTTTAAATGCATGAAGTTTCCCTGGAAGGGTAAAGAAGGATCCTTCCTCAGTGTCCTTGATGGGGAAGAAAGGCATAGTGAACTGTGAAGATTCCTTACACTGACATGAGTTTTAGTTGCTCACTCTTTGGCTTCCTGGTCCATCGGTGTTTCCAAACCAAACCCCAGAGGATGATTTTCTCATTTACAAGGCTGAATTGCGTGTCTGTGTTCCTGAATTCACTGCATTTGTTTGCTTCTCAGACAACACAATTTCTCAGCAGGTGCCTGTAGTAAAACCACAGACCTATGAATGAAAGCACAGACAGTTCTTTGGAGGCACTTCATCTCCCTTGTCGGTGCTGGTGGGGAAGGTAAAGGGAATTCTCCTGCTTTTTTCCCTGGCTTTGGTTTCAGTCTCTTCTCAGGGCTGTGGACCATTAAGAAGGGCATGCTCCTTCCCTTGTGCCACACTCAAGGCTTGGGTTTACCCAATCCAAAGATATATGATTGCATTCTGAATGAAAATTACATCTGAAACCAGTTTTATCAGTTTCCTGGAAGATGACAGGGAGAAAATATGTGAAAAATGTCTTTTCACCTCTGTTGGGATTTTTTTTCTTTGTCCTTTGTTGCCCATTGCATCAAGCTCCCTTATCATTTCACCATGAGAAAATGTTTTCACCCAGTAAAAGAGAGGCCAAACCCTTATGGTTCATTAAGGGGTGAGTGGTGTGACCTGATCTGGCTGTGAGGGAGCGTCAGCCCTGGGACCTGTGCTTTGGGCTGGCTTTTATTTGCTTGGTGGTGATGGTTTGGGGCAGGGAGACAAAGACACATTTCTCCTGCCTAACCCAGCTCTGCTTGCAGGTAACTGAGAGGAGCAGCTGGTGCCATTCCCAGCTCCTCATTTCCCCTCCACTTGGACAGGAGAGAGCAGCAGGACTCTCCTCAGCTGCACTGGGGCTCAAAGTGTGAAGGAATGAGGGAGCATTTGACAGCCCCTGACTCTCTCACACAGAAACAGGGCAAGAAACCTTCTCACTTTCAGTGACATCCCCTCTAGGCAATATATTTTTCCCGTTTCTCCCAGTGGATGCAGCTTTACTATCTGTGTAACAACATATTAGTTAGGTCACTTCACAGCTATGAGGCTGTTGTGCAGATTCTCTCTCTTCTAGGAATTCTGCCGATGAATCATCAACACTTAGGGCCGCAGTTTGATGTCTTTATTCACACTTAATGCTCGTACTTGGCTGCAGAAGTAATCCTGTGGAATCCAATGGGACTAACTGTGGAGCTAGATACCTTTAAATCTTCGGCCTTTTAACAGGAGTAATGGGTTACAGCCAGATTTGTGAATAAAACTGAAATGCAGTCCTGGCTTTCCGAGGGGTTAGGAGGGAGTACAGGGCTAAAATGTTCCTGATGAAACCTAGACCCATGTGAAAATTCCCTGCTAGCTGGCTTTGTTGTAAAGCCTTGGATGTGATCCTCTGGGGAAGGGCAGTCAGACCCACCTGGCCTCACTTCTCACAGGGACCACTGGAGTTGGGAAAAAATGACATCCCAGGTTGGGGTTTTTTGTTACTTTGTTTCATTTGTTCACTATTGTTGTAATTAGGATGTTTCAGGACATAATTAATTGTCTTTCTGAACCAATAGCTTTTTAATGCTGGACATGACAGGATATTCTGTCTCATACTGAGCACCACGGACTGTGGAAGCTGCAGTTTTGGGATATGCAATCCTGCTCTCCAGGAAGGAGTTTGGGATCTGATGAGGATGCTGTTTATTTGTAGGAAAGGATTGCTCTGATCTCCACTCAAATTCTAGGTGGATTTGCTGGAGTTGTCTGAACCTGAAGTGATGTGCAGACTTTAGCTTAGCTTTGTTCGAGGGTGAGGGAAGTGAGTACCATTAACCTAATCTTCCCACGTGGAAAGAAAAAAGAAGTATTTATTTGAAAAAGCAGCAGTGCTGTCATTGGTCTCAACACTATCTCGGTAATGTGGTGCTTGATGAACTTCAGATGTAACACCAATAGATTTGGATTGGATATTGGGAAGAAATTCCTCCCTGTAAGGGTGATGAGGCCCTGGCACAGGGTGCCCAGAGCAGCTGTGGCTGCCCCTGGATCCCTGGAAGTGTCCAAGGCCAGGCTGGATGGGGGTGGGAGCACCCTGGAATAGTGAAGGTGTCCCTGCCCATGGCTGGGCTTTAAGGTCCATCCCAATGCAAACCATTCCATCATTCTATAAACTTTAAAAAAAGGAAAAGAGCTCCAGATCCAATGAATCACAACATGCTTGTGCTTTATTGTTATTTAAGAAAGAAAAAATCAGCAGAGTTGGGGATCACAAATCTTCATTCAGTGAATTCCTGGGAGTCAACCTCAGCTGCAGGGCTGAGCCCCAGCCATGGAGGGGACAGTGCCACTTCCTGTGCAGTGCCCTGGTGTGACAAAGACCTGACAGGGACAGGGGGCAGCTCCTGGAGCGTGGCTGTGCCCCGGGCACCTCCACAGCCCTTTGCCCTGTGCCCAAGAGGAGAAACCCCAGCAAAGACACTCCGGTGCAGCTGTACAGCATTACCCTGCAGGGGAGGAGGGTGGGGAAATGAGGAACAGCCACACATCCTCCCTCGGACAGGGCTTGATTTACACTGCCCCACTGAGGGTTTGTTTTCTTTTAGACCAGATTGGGTTGTGGCCATGGGGCTGGACATGAAAACACAACTGGGCTCGGTCCTGGCGCTGCTGGTCCCCTGGCCCGAGCTCCTGAGAGGACACAGCAAGAAGACTTGAAGTCTCTCTTTCTTCAGCCTCTGCCTCTCCCCCCTCCACTCCCTTCCCCTCCCAAGGTGCTTTTAATCCCTTTGGTTAATGTGAAATTAAGATAATAAGTCAAAGAGAAGAGAGGGCTGGGAAGGGGGTAGCAGGGGGAAGAGGGAAAGAAAAGAAAATAGAAAAAAGAGATATTCTTCTGACAGATAATTAGGGAGATTGGTTTACTAGCCAGGGACTAATGCTGGCTTCCCAGCTCAAACAGTCCCTTGTGACTCATTTTGTGACTTTAATTTCTATGGGGTTCCTTAAGCAGGTGCCCTCTGACAGGTAGTCAATAGGGGACTTCTGGCTGAGCACCAGCGCCTCTTTGGAGGGGTCAGAGCCAGAGGTCAGAGAGCGGGGCCTGCAAGGTTGGCAGGTCAGGAGCCATCATGGTGACAGATGAACCTAAACATGTTCCCTTCTCCGGGGCTGTCCCTGCCAGTGGCAGCGCTGGCGTCCCTCGGGACCGGCCCCCTCTCTGCTCAGGGACATCCCTGTTCCCTCTGCTCGCACCTCTCAACTGCTCTTCATTAGCCAGAGGGGCTGTTCACAGCCACCATCCGTTGGGGAGAGGGTGCTGTCTCCATACCTCTCAACTGGTCCTCATTAGGTAGAACAGTCCCCTTTTGTCCTGCATGAAGCCCCTTTTGTTTCTGAGCTGCAGCAGGGCTGCAAGAGCAGAACCTGATACAAAACAATGCAGCATTATTTAGCCAGAGCCTAAAGTCAAAGAGGGAGCAGCATTTCGGGAAGCTCTGGCTGCTGTAGCATGTGTGTGTGTGTGTGTGTGTGTGTGTGAACACCCATGGATTCTTGCTGTGCATCCATCTGTCCTTCCTGCTCCAAGCTTGGTTCCTCTTGCAGTTTCCAGCTGGTGTTCACACTATCTGCCACCAGCCCAGGTTGCAGGACCCCTCTAAGAATGTATTTCTAAGGTGCTGTAGCTACAAGGAGCTGCTTCTCCTCTGCTCCGCTATGTTCTGGGAGAACTCAGTGCTCCCCCCTTTCCTGGACAGGTTGCCAGGGGGTCCCCTGCTCTGGCAGCATTTCCCTGCTTGCCAGAGGAATCTGGGATCATTCTGTTTTGCTTCCACCCCTCCCAGGCTGCCTCCCTGCTGCCAGCAGCTGAGCCTGTGTTGGCTGGAGCCAGATTAGTCATTCTGTCTGAGATTTCTTTCATATTGAGGATAATGATGACAAAAAAAGAAATTAATTTTCTTTATAACTGGATTTCCACTGTTCCCCAAAGAGCTGATGCCTTTTTAAAAAGCAGCATCTCTCACCTTTGTGTTGGTGGCTGCAATCCTGCTGCAAAGTAGGATCACCACAGGAGTGTCTGGTAGGTTACAAATCGGGTGGCAGAATTAAATGCTTACATGCCTGGAGTGCCAAGGTCGGGTCCCTGATCCCATTAGCCACTTCTTTTGCCTTGAAACAGCTGGAGCAGAGCTGAGCATCAGCTGCAGAATACCTCTTCCAAGTAGAAACTGCAGAGACAAACTGGAAAGAAATGATCCCAAATGTCATGCTTTTGGGTCCCATCCACTGCAAAAAAAGTGAGAGGGCTGGAATTAAACAGAGTCCTACCCCAGAGAAAGAAAACAAAGCCTGACTTGGGAGCAGTCATGGAGCCAAAATGCTGTTTGCAAAATTAAGGTCATCTTTAAATTTTTTTTAATAAGAAAAGGAAACCCAATGTGCATCAAGCTCCAGCAGAGCTTCAAAGAGGCAGGAGTGAAGACAAGGAGCTCATTGTCTGTGTGCCAGTGATCCAGAGAGAGGAACCTCTCTGTCCTATGCCAGAGTCTGAATATGAAAGTCCTCTATAAATCCAACCTGATTTGAGACTTAATTGGAGTAGGAAAACCAGGACAGCAGGATGGAGAAATAGGGCTTTGTGGGTTTCCTGGTACACCTCTCCCAAAGAGATCCTCCTGAATTAGCAGAAGGTTTTTGTGGCCTGTGGGGCCAGCAGTTACACCGACATCTCTGCCAAGGCTGTTGCGTCACGTCGGTCAAGGTTTATTTTAATACAACCACAGGCGGCCTCACGGGTTGCACACCAGTCACACCAGCATTTTGGCCACCTTGGGAAGCCCTTTCCTGGTGACCACTGAGTCCAAAGGGTGCTGTGGGAACTGGAGCCATGGCTGGGTTCTGCAGCCACGACCCATTGGGTGTCGGATGTTCACACCCTGTTGTACAGTTGAATCCTGTGCAGCCCAAGGAGAGAAGCTGGTACCAACCTTCCGTGTGACTCAGGCAACAGTGACACACAGCCTTGGGTGTCTCTGGCAAGCAGATGTTTCAGTGGCCAGCTAAGAATATTTTTTGGGGGGGGGGGATGGTGTTTTTGCTGTGGAAACCTCCAGCACCGTTTGCCGAAGGGCTGGAAATTGTGCCAAGTGGCTGAGCAAGGGTCGTATGCAGCAGTTTGGACCAGGCTGGTGCCTGCCTTTCATTCCATGCTCCCACCTTGCTGGTGGGTGGGATTTTTGGCTCACTGCACCTGCAGCGGGGTGGTCACCTGAGAGGACCAGTGCACGTGGCAGACTGGGAGCTGTTTGCTCCTGGAGGGTGGATTTGCTCTGTGGATGCTGGGATGGGGCCAGGCACAGCACGAAGCTCCAGGGCTGCTCCCTGTTTACAGCTCTCCCAGCAAGCACAGGCCGAGGCTGGGTGGGACTTGGAGTCCTGCAGTTGAGGGTTTTGTGTTTTGTTTCAAACCGTAAATATAACACAATTGTGTTTATGTAACACAGTTCTGCGAGATGCTGCACACGGGTTTTAAATAGAATAAGGGTTAAATTTAGCCTCTCTTTTTTTTTTCCTCCCATTGATTTTGCAGAGATAGATTTGTGTTTAAAAGACTTCTCACCCTGGAGTTTACCGGACTCTGTGCTGCATGATCTCATTGCTAGGATCTCACTCTTTCTCCACCCTTCCCTCCCGTTGTTTGCTATTCTGACTAAAGATGAGACAGAAGAAGTTAAACAAACTTTTTTTTAAGACAGGGAACGCATCATCCTATGTGTTTATGCAGTATTAAACACAACAAGATCATTATCTGGAGACACTGGAGACCGGATTCCCTTTGGATATAAATGAGTAAAGTTCCCATCAAGTACATGATTTACACCAGCGCGGGCTTTGGCGCCAGGGTGTATAAAGATGAGCAAGGGAAAAAAAATTCAGCTGTGCAGAGTTGGACTTTTTAAACATTTCTTATTAGCCTCCAATTAGCAACTGGAAAAAATGATTGGAAGAAGGAGAACAAATAAGCTGAACATCATCAGGAGAGCAGACTTTGAAATTATGAACATATTTTGTGTTTTTAAACTTCACTCAGTTCTTTTCCAGTCATCAGCAAAGGGTTAGGCCAATGACTGGGTCTGAATTTCCCCACTTCTCAGAAGTCAACACTTGTTATTTACATCCCTAATATGAGTGAAATTATATCTGGGATTCAGAGCTAAGAGCCAGTGATGCAGAAGTGTTTGCAAATTGGGCTGGCTTTGCCATATGGGATGTTAGGAGCAGCTTTTCTCCAGCCTCTCCCAAGGTTATTTTGAAGTTTCTGTTGTGATTCACCCATCCTGGGATCTCTGCAGTAAAGGATTGGAATTTTGTGCTTGGAGGCAAATCCTTGGGTCAGCTAAGCTAAGTAGTAAACAACACTTCATGTTTCCAGGGCACTCAAATAGCAGCATTCCCTCAAAAATCTTAAATACAAAGTGATTTTAGGTTTACTGACAACATTTCTGAGGAAGAAATTCATAATCCACCCAAGCCAGAGCAGGATCCCAACTCAGGCCTGTTACTGTCCAGCTGCTTCCATCCTGCTGGGACACCAGAAATACTGGGTTTTATTCTCCTAGGAAGGAAACATACTATCTGACTTTTGGAGGAAAAAAATTACTGATGAGCCAAATTCTTTGATCATATCTTATTCATGATCTTTATGCAGCCTGGAAGAGTCTTCCAGTTTGTCACTGGCTCTTCACTCATATTTGTGAACTAAGTACAAGTTTGAATTTTTTTCCAGCTCTGACAAGGATGGCATCTATCTGGAGAGCTGGAATAAGCAACAGGCAAAAGTAGGTTTGGGTTTTTCTCTAATATGGATCCAGGATTTAAAATAATCTGTGCACCCTGAGGACCTCTCTGTTACCTCACTGGTCCTTCAGGAGAGAATTGCCAAGGTTTCCTGGCAGCAGAGATTTGATGCATGAAGGAAATCTGGATAATTTCCCGCACTGGGAGATCTGGATGGAGCAGTTGTCTCCCAGCTGGTGAGGTTTAAACTGGTGAATGGAATGGCACTCGGAACATTCTCCTGGCTCACTGGGGACACAGCACACGTACGTGATGTTTACTGGTTCTGAGCTTGGCCCATGCTGGGTTTGAAGCCCGGGTTTGTTTTTGAAGGTGGGACGATGCTGTGGTTGAGTGGCACGTCATTCAGTGCCCATTTTTGCCAGCTGGACTGTCTGTGGTCTCTTCCGTTGCTCCATTCCAGGGCTCCCTAACTCCAAGCTAATTGGGTGCTGGCTCCAGGCTTTCTATTTTAATGCTGTTTGATGATAATCATCATTCCCGCAGGATGAATGGTTGAGAACAAAGACAGGAAACGTCCCCCTGATTAGATAGAGGCAGGAGAGCCATTGGAGGAAAAAAACAAATGACAAAAGTGACAAATGAGGGTCCTGTAACTTCTGCCATCCTCCTGGGGCATGTGGAAGGGCCTGGAAGGACACATGAGTAAGACTTATTTACTGGTTTGGAAAACCATGCCTTGGAAGTCTTCAGGTTTCATCTCCATCTGCAAACAAAGGCCAGAGGAGAGATAAGGCCAGGCAGCTCCCAGGGCTGGGCTGTTTTGGGGACAGTTACACAATCCCTCCTTCATTCCAGTCAGATCAAAAGTAATCATCAATGCTGCATAAGAGGGAAAGAGGCAACATGGAGATGTAGGTTTAGGTGATGAGCAGGGTACAAACTACACCTGCAGTGTATTCAGAGCACAGAGCTGAGCCCAACTGGAGCCTGACCTTGTTTCATGTTGACTTTTGTTGATGCCATGCCCGGGCTAAGCTTGGTGTGTTCCTTGGGAATCACTGGAAAGGCAAAATGGGCCTCAGCAGCGACCCAGATGTGTGCAGTGCTGCAGAGCAGAAGGGTGTGGTCTATCTGGCACTCCATGCATGGGTAAATGTGTCCTTTACAGTATTATCAAACAGTTTCAGAATCCTAAAAGGGCTTGCAAGTGTCTTGCTGCAAGGACAGGAAGGTTCTGTGGGAGTTGGGCTTTAGGTGTCAATCCAGAGAACAGTGAGCACATGGAGCTTGGAGCAGGTCGTGCTCAGCCCTGGGTCCTGTCCAGGTCCCAGAGATGCCAGGAGAGTCTAGTTTTACCTTTTTTTCCCAAGGACAGAGGTGCTTATGTCTTGGGGGAAGGATCAACAAAAGTAAACTCTTTGACTTCAGACAAATTGTCATCAGAATATTGTAGCTTCTTAAAAATGGAGAGGTTTTCATTTTCAGTGGTTGAAAACTGAGTGGGAGCTGGAAGTACAGGGGAGCTGGTTCTGATTAGCCCCAAATCCCCACATGCTGTCGTGCATTTTGGGTTTATTTTTGTTTGTTAAGCTTTGTTTCAATTAATTCTGTTTAGTGCTCATGTTTAGAGCATGGCCTTGGGTTTGTTTATGATTATTGTGCACTGAGGGGATGAGCAGAGTCTGGGCAGCCCTGAGAAACCCCTAAACTGGGGGGTTGGATTAGAGGGCACTCTGAGATGCCCAAGGAGTTTGACATTTCCATGGCTTGGAGAAAACCTTTAAAAGGTTTTCTGAGGCTGAATGAAACATAAAGGCCCAAATCTTTCCTTCTCTTTTTTGACTGTAAAAGAGGCAAAAACCTAATCTGGAGAAAAGCTCTAGGGCTGGTATTTTTGGTGATTCTTCCTCAAACCTTGACAATTTGTCCTGCTCCTTACCAGGCCCTTTGAATTAAGGGCTACTGTGGTTCTCAGTGCTGTCTAGGTTTGAAGGCAATAGAAATCTCCTGAAAGGAAATGGAAATAGAAATATTCTGATTTAAATACCTTTAACGTAAGCTCTGGAATGAAGCATATTTTCTAATGCTACAAGATTTTTGTTGATGGTGTTTCTGAAAGTGAGGGTGACTTTCTAGGTGTGCTCATAAAAACCCAAGTCTTCCCTCTGTGTTTAGTGATAATTTATAACTACTCTTTAAGATCTCTGCTGTGAAATAAATTAAGGACATGCCTGGAAAATACTGGATTGGCTTAAATGTGCTGCAGAGTCATTTTCGTTTCTTTTATCCTGCATTTTTAAATTAAAGAAATGTGATGATTTAAGGCGTTTGATCTCCGAATGTTGCAATTTTTATTAGCATTTGTTTCCAGTTGTGTGTTTTCCCGGTAATCGGTTTATGGAACCTTTCACCCCCGATCTCCTCCTCCAGGGTCGTGTGCCTTGCTCAGGTCCAGCCATCTGGCTCTTCTCTCCCACCACTGAGCAAATGGGGCACTTTTTTTTCTGGAAAGAAAGAAGAACAAATGCTGCTGCAGCCATTGCTCCTTGGCAGCTCTGTTGGGTGGCCTCAAGCTGGGTCAAGGACTTAAAAACTTCAGAGTGACCTCCTGGTCCCTTTCTAGGTAGGATATTCCAGCCTGAGAATGAGATGTACAATGTTGCTGGAAGTTCTGCCAAGCGAGTCAACCTAATGCATGATTTCACTTCTGAATCAGATATGCTTCCCCCTCCTTTGGAGGGCCTAGTGAATCAAGATGTGCCTTCAAAACCACTCATTTCAAAATCAGGCAGATCTGTTTTTTCCCATCTTGGGACCAGTTCAGGCTCTGTTTGGAGTCCCTCATGTTCACAGGCAACAGCCCAACAGTTGGCCTAGAGCAGCACTGAAGGTAGAGCTGGTCTGACTTCACAAGGGAGGTTTTGCAAAGATCACTGAAGTTCAGAAATCCCTAAGAATTTATTCTTGTCCTTTATTTCCAGTAGAAACACTTCCAAAAGTGTTTCTATGTCAGTCCCTTTGTTTGTGTATTATCTGTGAGTTCCACTAGCCCAAACTCCTTCAGCTGCTCTGATGTGCCAATGCTGTGAGGATTCTGCTCTCCCCGAGCGCTGTCCGGTCAGCTTTGGTGCATCCCACACGAGCTCCCACTTCAGCCATTCCCTGTGTTAGAAGGGAAAAGCTGTCATTTGGTTTAACCAGCCACAGCTCTGGGAGGTTGGGTTGCTCTCCCAAAGCTCAGCCTATGGTTCTGACCTGAAATAGGCTCTGTAACAAGTCGTTCCAGCCTCTGTGTGCGTTGTTAACTGTTTCCATGTTTTTGACAGATGGCTTGGTGTACCTCACAGCGAAGCCAACTTCCTGTTGAACAAACAATGAGGAAAGAGGAGGGAGGAAGAATGGGGTGTGGGAGAGAACACAGGATGCCATTTATATTTTATTTATGCAAGTGTTGGATTTATTTTTTTTATTATTTTTAAATCTTGGGTATGCAGAGGGCTGACAATTTGGGGAGAAACTGGAACTTTGAGGCTTCATTTATGAGGAGTCTTCAAGGTTTCCAAACCTCCCTCCAGAGACTGAGACTTGTCATTGCTCCTGTTTTACTGATACCATGGGGAGTCACAGTTCAAAGAGTGGAGTTACTGTCTTGTTAGTCTTTTGTAAGGAATTGTCCATCCCTCCCTGGCAGTGATGTTCATTTTGGAGAAGCTTTCAGGATTCAGGCTGCACAAGGCTTTGCTTTCAAGGTTTTATGCTTGTCTGAAATGCCAGAAGCTATCACCAGGCTTCATCTCCCATGAATTGCTTTGCTAAGTGATTCTTATTTCATGACCTCATGGTCCAGCACATTCTTTTACTGTCCTACAGAAGACTTTGGTGGTATTTCTTTTTGGTCAGAGCACAGGACTGCGACTTGGACTTCGGTCTGACAGGGTGAACTTGGAGAAGCCAGGGCAGAGTCTTGTCAATCTGTAATATAAACAGGAATGTTTGACTGCTTTTGCCAAGTATTTTTAAGATCTAGTGGTAGAGAAAGCCTGAAAGCCTCTCCAGCTAGCAGAGGTTATTTATGTTACTGTGGTGACCAGCACAAGACTTTCTTAGTCCTGTAGGGAAGTGCTGGTGGCACTGACAGAGCAAGAATTCCACATCAGCCACAGAGTGGGACCCAAGGGCTGCTAACTTGCTTGATGAATGGCTTGAGAAACAGCACAGTTTCTTGTCTATTATTGTTCAAGTCCTCATTGGCCACGACTCCTGTCCAGCCCCTCCCTAGCAGCGCACAGTGAGTGATTCCCAGGGTTTCTGATGGCTGGGTTTGGAGCTGTCTCTGCTGTCCCCTCTGAACAAGGGCTGCTCTTGCAGGATTTCAGCCCTGGCTGGCACTTGCCCTGCCTGGTCAGTGTGATCAGTTTTGAAGGATACAGAGTTCAGCTGACCCCAGCTCCTCGAAAAAAAGCTGACTCTGCTCTGTGCCTCGCTCTATGCCTTGCTCTGCTTTCTGTTTACTGTGACCCAGCTCTTCTGTTTATCTCTGAATCTGCTTTTTTCTTCTCTCTTGAAACCATATGCAAATTTGTTTCCCTCCTTCTTCTATGTTTCTGCATCCCTCCCTGTGGTGATCTTGTCCTTGTTTACAGTGGAGTTCTCCCTGGACACTGTGCAAGGTGTGGCTGATGGAAGTGAGTTCCTCCCACTTGCGGTTTGGCCACCATAGAACAAAACAGATTTTGTCCCTGAATCTGCGTAGGTCCTTGTCAGCTCCTCAGCACAGTCAGATGACACCAGGAAAGCAGAGCTGGTGATAGTTCCAATTCCAAAACCCCTCTGCTTCCTTGTTTGCTCTCTAGTAACTCCAGGGAACTGCACCTGGACGATCCCTTCTGAGATGTGGCAAGGGTCTGTTGGACCAGGCCACCCAGTTCTGGCCAGAGGCTCTTGGACAGTAATTCCTGCCAGAATAACATCAAACACCCATCCTGAAATGCTGCTGACTGCCTTACCCCAAGGCTGTACCCCAAATCAGGGTATATCAGTATATCTTGGGGTATTTCCCCCAAAAAACTGGCAGTTCCAAGGATGGAAGCATCCATGCAACCCTCCAGTTCTGCAGAGGCATTTGCAGGGATCCCAAGTGGTTCTCTGTCCCTGAAATAGCACAGCCTGTTAAACACTCCCAGCTGAAGGAAACCCACACTCAGTGGCAGGAGGTTTGGGAGGCACCACGATGCCAAGTCCCCTTTGCAATCCATCATTCCCCTTTCCACAAGTTTCCCAGGCAATGGGAGTGTTTTTCCATCCTTCCCTGCTAGTAACAAAGTCAAGTATAAAGTGAGTTATAAAGATGTTTAAAGCAGTTTTTGCCCTGGCCTGGCCTGGAAGAGCTGAGGTCATTCCCAGTGCACATTAGAGAATATGTGGAGGGTCTTTGGAGCTTTCTTCCAGGGAAACAGCTAATAAAGCTGCCTGTGTTTGTTGTTCATGCCAAGACACATTCCAGCATCTGATTATTTTATGTCATTACTTTAATGTGGAAAGAAAGAGCGAAGCATGGATTTTTCCAGGTGGATTGGCCCGTTTGGGGGAGGTCACAGCTTAGGGTAGGTGTGTTGGATTAAAACTGACCCAAACTACTCTGTCAGAAATAAACTTTGCGCAACTAAACTTCAAATTTTAGTGTCATTAAAGCTGAATAAGGAAGGGTATGGCAGCAGAACCAACAGCTTCCATTTGGAGGCGTTTGCAGATTTGATGTGGAATTGAAAAAGGAAAGAAAAAGAGACAATAGTGTTGTAATTGCTTAAGTGGCTCAAACTGCAAAGGAAATTATGGAAACTCGTGTAAAAGACCTCCCTGTAGCCAAATGTAACAGTACAGAAGGTACCAAAGAGGAATTTTGCTCCCTCAGAAATTCTGTAGTTTGAGGAAGGGATTGTTCCAAATTGGAATAAAATGTTAAACTTCCCATGTCCCACAGGCCTACTTAAAAAATGGATTTAATGTTACCAAGACACTTTGTCAAGGGGATTAGTCGCTTGAACTTTTTTACTGTGGTAAATAATGCAGAAATCTAACAAACATTTTGACATTTCTAGGAAAAAAAGTCATCAAAATCAATACTTCTCTTTAGATCTCTGCTTTTTAAAGGTAATTACCCTGTTTCAACTCTTTTAAACCAGCTGTGCTCTGTCTGAGGTCTTGGTCTTTGGATATGTGACCAGTCTGTACTCGTGGGAATAGGGAATAATGATTTTGTGAAACTGGATACATGAGTATGGACTCTGTATAATCAGAAAAAGTCATAGATTCATGTTCTGTAGGTCTGGTTTAATTTTTCACTTTTGTGTCACTTCATTGGCATTTCTCTTAATTCTCCCCAACACAGCCAGAATTGGAAACAGGACATCTAAGTCTGGGAATTTGTGGCCAGCTTCTTATCTCCCATTGGTTTTCCACCACTATTACTTCAATGACGGATCATCTTTTTTTGTTTAAATATTCTGGTGCGAGAGAAATGAAGACCAAAGGACTTGGGATAGTTTATGATGGGTTACTGGATATAAGTGGAAAATTAGAAGTGATCCATATCCGGTCTATTCAACTCTGTTATCCATTTAATCATCGCAATTCCAGGCACTGTAAATTTCTAAATGTTATTTGGAAATGAAGTGGCTCGTTACAACTGATGTTGCTAATCCTTCTGCTGGCAGTAGCTCCCCTGCTGAAATGACATAATTTGTGACTTGCAGTGATCAATGGTGTTATAGGCAGGTTAAATCTAAAGCCCAGTTTGCAATGGTTTTGCTCATTATCTTACAACACAGTTGTTAACTGCTACATGTGGCTGTTATGTTTGACGTTAGATGGCGAAGGGAAAATAAATATTTAAATCCTGTTTATGTGTGGTCCTGCCAAGCAGCACGGAGATAGGACTGGTGTCCAGTCCTCCCAACTGGAACTCCGTGGCTTTGGGTTCTAGCTAAGGTGGAAATTCCCGGGTTCTGCTGTGCACTATGGGGGCTTTCTCGCTTGTAAAGAGGATCCTAAAGAGAGCAGCCATTAACTTTCCAGGTCTGAGGACAGACAAGAATGAATAGATTTTATTCTCAAGATACTAAAGAAAACTAGCAGAAGAAGATTGGCTGTTGCCAACAGCTGTCTACGTCTGGTCTAAATTGTAATATAGGATTCCTGTCCACAAGTGGTCTGTGAGTAAGTTTTCATTGAAAATTCTTTTGAGATCCTATATTTCCTAAACTTCTGCTGGAGATGCATTGCATGCTGCAGCAGCTGCAGCTGTGAAGACTGTGGGCAGTGCTTGACGAGCTGGGTAAAATGGTCTCATGAGTAGACAGTATGTTCATGCAAATCAGCACATTTTCTGACTGGGTGCCTAAAAGTGGATTAATTGCAATCTAAATTGGAATATATTGACTTCAGGGTTTGGTGGAACATTGCAGGGATGAGCCCAAGGAGATAACAGATGTTTTGGATCCAGATGAAAACTTTAAAAATGAAAATATCAGATTTGTTTCCATCCTGAAAAACTGGGTCTGGTGTAGAAGGCAGATCATTGTTGATCTGTGGTGAGGCTCAGATGATTTAATCCCACTGTATTAGTACCTTCTTCTAAAACAGTGTTTAGTACAGCACTCATCCCTTATCCACATTTTTATTCCATTTGGATTTGTGGAAGTTTCTTATCAAAAGGAAAACATTCAAGGTCAGAACATAGATTTGAGAAGGGAAATGAAAAGCACTGCAAGCCAGAAGGGAGGTATTGGGTTGGTTGCTCAGCTTTCTTAATAAAGTGCTCGAGTTTAAACATGGCCTTGCTCCTTCAGCCCAGCTTCTCCTTCCTGGCTTCAGCTGTGGAAAAAATAACAGCAAAACTCTGTATTGTGATGGAGGATGTTGCTCACAATGCCATAGAATCACTGCATTCACCCATCACAAGAACAACACAACATTGGTCTGAATCTTGGATGGATCCAGGGGTTGACTAATTCTATGGATCTGTTTGGGTTTGGGTTTGTTTTTTTTTTTTTTTTTTGTTGGTTTCTCATGCAAAGAAGTCAAGTCTCAAAAAAATATGTGTTCCAGTGTCTCAGGAACAGCTTCACACCCATCCTCAAGCTCTAAGGACTGTAGGGAATGTGCAGGGTGGACACAACAGTGTGGGGCAGACATAAAAATCCTGGATGACCTGCAGTGATTTCTCTGCTGGGCAGGTAGAGATACACAATGCAACATGCCATGGATCTTGGAAACCTTCCAAAGCTCCAGGCTTGGACGTGCCTCCAGGTATTTGTGAAATGTGTGGTACTATGAGTGTGCTGGAAAACATAGGGCTTTTGGTTTCCTTCAAATTATTTCACTGGTATTTTCTTGAATTGCCCTGTATGTCTTAGAGATGAGTGGAGAAGAAGAAAATTTGCAAAATGTAACATTTCAGGACTATTTAGCTTTTTGATAATGATATTGGTAAAATAACGAGATTATTCAAAGCAATCACCAGCTCTTTTGTAACCTTGAGTCACTTTTGAGGAACCTGTTGAACAGCAACAGTGGATTTTGCATCCTTCATGTTTTTCCCAGAGCTCAGAATTTCTCTGCAGTGGCTGTTCTGCACTTACCCTGGGGACACAGGGTGCTCTGCTTGCAGATCAATCTTTCACACAGTCCTAAAGCCTGCTGGGATGTGGGACTCTAAAGCTCAGGCTTCCTAGAAGCTGGGAGACTGAGGTGATTGATAATGAAGCAGATTTTCCACTGAAAGCCAAATGGTTTATGCCAGGATTTTGTTGAGACCAGCATGCCACTGAGGAACATCCCAGGGTTTGTCGCATTTGGACTCTGAAGTTTTCTGCTGCAATTTCTGACCAGTTTGGGTGACGGTCCCATGCCTTTGGTGAAGCTGCAGCAATGAGTGTGTCATGAAAAGAAAGCTCTTCCATGCACCCAGATCTGACCCACTTAAGTGTGTCCAGATGGACAGATGACCTCCAGAGGTCCCTTTCAGCCTAAATTATTCAGTGACTCTGTTTCCAACATTCCAGAGGGAGTGTTAGGTGAAACTGGGACCATCCCATCTGGGGAGGAGGATAGAGTTATATCTGCAAGTCCTGTATCTTGACCCCATCCTCTGCCCTGGCCATCCATCACTGGGCACTGGTATTTTATTCTACCAGGATGTCAATCACCTTTTCAATTAGTGAGTGGGAGGGGAGAGTGTGGCTGATAGCACCCAATCTTCCATTTGATTTAGGATGAATCACACTTAAGAGGGCATCTGGGGTTAAAGAACACGGGATTCTGGACACACATATAAATCAACAGACTTGAGGTTTGCATTATTCACCTTCTGGAGTATGAAGTGATATGACTCATTGGATCATAAAAGAGATCAAATAGCTTTGTTGCTAATAATTCTTTCCTTGACCCATTCCCTGGCACATTAGGTTTGTAAACAGAGTTTTAATGGCATCCCTTGGAAGTAATAACATCATGCCTTTATAGCACCTTGGCTGACTGTATCCTCCTGGCTGTAACTGTGCTTGGGTTTAAGCCTCAGCCATTTGTGGGAACTAATGTGCTTTCATATCTTAAATTTGCAGTTATGGCCTTTTTGAGATTGATCATCTCCAGTTACTCTGCCTCCCACCCCTCCTCTTCCACAGATGACATTTGAACCCTCCCAAGAGCCCACAACTCAGCTTCTCCCAAATGATAAGCACACCCTGTAATATTCTGGTGCAGATAACACGCTTGAACTTCAGGGTGTTGTCGATGTCTAATGAGCTCATGGCACCGTTTACTGTTTTATGGCTAAATCGTGATTGTTCATTAACAAAAACAGCACTAGACCATGCGCCAACTTTGGACAGAGGAAAAGGTAAAGCAGAGACGTGTGATAAGGATGTGGCACCTGTGGCAGGACAGGCAGCACATTTCCTGCTGGCTCCTGTGCCCATTCCATACGGTGGCTCCTGTGGAGAAGCCTGGAGGGGAGGGAGAGCAGTGCAGGGCTCTGGTGTTGTGGCTTTACAGGCACGTGATATCAAACAAGAGTTGTGCTCTGATGTGATGGTGCTTATTGTCTTCCTGGGCGCCACCCATGGCAGCCTGCTTTGAGTTGTTTCATGGAATTATCGATGTTGGGAAAGGCCTCTAAGGTCATTGAGTCCAACTGCTAACCCAGCACCACCACGTGCACCACTGAAACAATGTCCCCAGGTGCCACATCCACATGCTTTTTGAGCACAGAATCATAGAATGGTTTGGGGACCTTAAACTCATCCCATTCCACCCCTTGCCATGGGCAGGGACACCTTCCACTATCCCAGGTTGCTCCAAGCCCCCCCCCCGTCCAGTCCATCCTTGATCACTTCCAGGGGTGGCCATTCCAGCACTTCCTTGGCCAGCTTCACTTGCCTCTGCCTGTGTCTGTCCCATTTGCTGCCTGTCAGGTGGTGCCCCCTTGCACCACGCCAGCTTTGCTCTGCCTGCCCAGGCTGCAGGACTTGCACACAGGGTTGGTGGTTGCCAGGATAGGAAATCACATTTTCAAGCAGTAAAAAGGGACAAAGAAGGTCCAAGTCTCCATTAGAGGGTCTGTCCTGTTGGAAGAGATGGAAATATCAGGTCCAGGGAGAGGAGGAAAGGGGTAAAGGAAAGGAAAGAAGGTTGGGAACTGTCAGTTAGAACGGTGCTGCTTCGTCACCGTCTCAGGTTCATCACGTAGTCTCAGTTGCTGCTGAGCCTACAGCAGGTAAGAGACCTTTGTAGAGATAAAAACTGGAACAAAGTCTCAGAAGTTATCTAAGAACTGGGAGTTTTTTGGTGGCTAATTTAATAATGAGCTGGTGGATGCTCAAAAGCAGTAAACTGTAGTTGATTGTCACTAAAGAGAGGTTTAGGTGCAATAGAGTTGAAAATCTCAAATTATAGCATGAAATCTTGCAGATACACAGACCGAGGAGTTTGAGGAGAACGTTAAAGAAGGAAAACAATGTGAAGGATGAGGAGTAGGTGGGGATCTGGGAATATCAGGATTGTTCTACTGCATCTGAAGGACATTCTGTATCAGTTTTCATGTTATCACTATTTTGGTCAGTTCCTATAGTTAATACATAAATTCTTGCATTGAGACCTAACAAAAGACTGCTCAGGGACAGCATATAAATAGCTTTTGGGCTGCCTTATATTTATATATGTTGGTTAAGCAAACTTACATGGATAAACAATAGCAATATAATGACCTTTTTATAGATATGGCTCCGTGCATGCACCAGAGCAGTCTGGTGTATTTATTTCAGCTCGTAAACCATGCGTGGTTAGTACAGGATGTGTACTCTTCAGCATTTACAGTTGTTTAAAGGGAGGCTTTCGTGGTGGTGCTGTCATACCAGGAAACACCACCAGCCTGGGGCACACAAAGTATTAAGTGTCAAGGGGTGGATGTATTAAGCAAGAGATTTAATTAAAAGGCCATCATGATATCTTGTAGCAAAAGAGTATCTTCAGTTAAAAACTGAATATAGGAGCTGAATAACCCTATGAGATACCTGAAATGCTTTGGAGGCGAGTTAGATACCCAGTAACTATGGGATTTTGGAGAATGGGGTATTTAACTCCTCTTAAAGTCTCTGGAGTGGTTAGTAGTGACCTGAAGGCTGAATTCATCCCTGGTCTTGTAAAATCGCTGCTTTTGGCTGGGAGTGGTCTTGGCTCAGGGAAGAAAAACTGCTCTCTGATGTGTCCTGGAAAGCAAACAGTAGGTTTGGGATGCACACGATGCTCCTGCCAGCTGTGCTCTGGAGGAGTGTGGCTCACAGAGCAGCAATGAACAGCCCTCGCAGCACTTAGATGGGGAATTTTGCCGTAAATCTTCTAAAACTCTTGGAAAGATGGAATGTTTCCCCTTCTCTCTTCTCTGCCCTTCTTTGTGAATATAAGTCCCCAGTGTTTAGGAGCACGCAACCCTCATGTCTGAGGACAGATGGTCAACTTGTTTTTGCTGAGGGATTTTCCCCCATGGGTGGTTTGTTCTGGAAGCAGTGCCCAGCTCTACCCAACTGCTGGACTCAAGCTCTTTCCAGAGGAGTAACTGCACATGGGGAAAACCAGGGCACAGCAAAGGAGTTGAATTCCCCAGGCCAGAAGTTGAGCATCAGGCTCTAGGGCCCATCTGGGTGTTAGGGGATGGTGATGTTCCCCCCAGGCAGCTTCTAGCTTGGCTGAAGCTGCTCTGGTAAGGTTGCCTCTGGGCCTTCCACATAGGTGGACACCCTGAAGCTGCTGTTTGCTCAGCCATCAGCGCTTTGGTGCCTGGACAATTCCTGCTGAGAACCTGCAGTCTTCATTTTATGAGTGTCCATCCTGCTCAGTGATGTTTCTCCATGGCAGCTGTTTGTGCCTTCCCTCCTCTTCAGCTCCCTGTGTGCTGCTCCACAGCCAAGAGCAGGAAGGCCCATTCCAGTGTTACCAGCCTCTTCTTTTGTGTCCTAGGGAATGGGAGCAACTGCCAAGCCCACTTTGCCTCCCGAAGTTTAACAGATTGACCCACATCTATTTTCTGCCTCTGTGTTTACAGAAGGTGGAGGATGGAGGGGAAGGGGGGCTGCTGAGCAAGGGAAGAGGGCATGGAGAAAAAAGAAATTACTAACCCTCCATCAAAGAGCTGCTTTCCTACTTGTGGTTTCAAAATGCTTCCTCCTTCCCCAGCTATCCTGTAATCACTCTCCAACATTCACCAGAGCAGTGTTTACATCCAGCCCTATTACCGGCAGGGGAGACAGGAGAAATTAAGGGCTCCCATGCCCCATTATCTCCCCCTCTTCCCCCTCCTCTCCCCCTCCCACAGGCAGACACACTTCTCTCCCCTTACCCCTTTTCATCAAACGCCTCCAATTCATGAAGGAGTAAAAGCCCTTTAATGGGATTCTGGAGATCTTAAAATCCAGGTGGTTTGTTTAAAAAAAAAAAAAAAAAAAAAAAAAAAAAAAGAGAGGGAAATAAAAAAAAAAGGAAAAACTTGGAAGAAAAAATACCACCAGCTCACTCTTTTTGGCTTCTTTGTTCCTTTTCCACGTTGTCTTGAACCTTTTTCTCCTCCACAACTCTGCTTGGCAGCTGGGGTGAGCTGAAGTTTGACTTGGATGGCTGGTGAGACCACACAGAGCTCACCCTGGCTGGAATTAATTTCCGATGTACGGCTGAAGAATCCCATGCACACACACAAACACAGCGAGCCCTTGCATTTCCTTTTGATTTCCTTCTGGTGCTTCCTTCCCCAGATACCCTTTTTATCAGAAGCAGAACGAGCTGCAGTGCCAGCGCCGGGGCTGCCGGGACGAGAGGCTCTGCCCCAGCATGGCAGCAGAGCCAGGGGAAGGCGGAGGCTCTTTAGATGTTGGGCAGGCAAAGAGACGTGTGAAAAATGGTCAATGTTGGACAACAATAAATGGGGATTATGACTTTTTTTAAAGAAGGGTAAAAAAAGGATACTCATCTGGTACTGGCACTTGACGGGGACTTGAGGTCTGATTCCAATTCCTTGTTTAACCACAGATTTCCTCTAAATAATTCTCGTAATCTCTTGATTCCCTAGCTGAGGTCAGGGGCCCATTGTTCTACACCCTGTAACAACACAATGGGACACAGTTCCTGCCCCAAAGAGCTTACAGTGAAAACAATCAAAGAATGAAAAAGAAACCCAGGCTTGCCTGGAGTTACACCCTGGTGTTAAATTGAAGATTAGAACCAGACCTCCTGACTCTCTAGGTTTCGAGTCTTCTGCAATTGTAACGTTTTTCTGGCTTCTATCTTGAGAGTCACACTGCAGTGTTAAAGACCATCAAAATAGAAAATACTGAACCTCTTACCCCTCGGAGCAGAGGAGAAGGAGCTGTTTATGATGGACAGCTCTGCTTCTCTAGCAAGGACAGCCTTGTTGATTCTTACACAGAGTTACCAGCACACAGAGGGAGCTTGTGAAGTTTGGGAAGCTGGTTGACCTTTGAGGTTCCTGGGTTTCCTATGAGCGATGGACCAGTGCTGCACTGGGCTGGGTGGCTGGGAAGGGATTGCAACAGGGCTGCATTGAAGTCCCTTCCTCAACGGGAAGGCAAATGGCCGTGGGCGTCCGGGGACATTTAAGCGGAGAATATTCACTCCCACATGTAGGAGTTGTTGGAACAGCTCCGTGCCCGGAACTCTTTCCCCTCCCAGGGCAGGGATGTGCTGAATGCGTGGGGCGGCGCACGCGCGAGTGAACTCGGCCCAAGTCCTCCAAGCGCTGGCACAGCCGTGCTTCGCTGCGGGAATACTCGTGGCACCACGGTCCTGGGGAAAGGGGACAGGCTGGAATGGGCCTCTGGTTGTACTGGCAGTGCTCTAAAGCATCAGAGCACGATGTGCGCTCTGTGACTGGAGGAGTAAAACTAAAGTAAAACTGAAGCAGGCTCAGCTGACACCACCCTCGGTATCGCTCAGCAAAGAGAGCATCTGGCCCTGCATGTTGCTGGAAATCTCATGGTGTTAGGGCTTTCTTAAGCACCTGGAATGACCTGGTAATATGGAAAGTGATGGTTTGTGTATGCTCAGCCATACATATACAGCCATATATACACTCCCCATTTTCCTTGGTTTCCCACACCATTACTCCTACCTCCAGCATATTCCAGTGGCACTGCTTGGGCTTTGGATACGGAGTTTCATTAGTGGGGGAAAATGTGAGTGCTCATATCCTGTTTTTCTATTTGACAGTATATATGAAACTTTTAATCACTCTGAGATCTTTGATTTCATCCAGATTCAGTTTTTAGGCTTGTCAGAGAAATGGACACGTGCACATCTGGATGAACACAGTATGCAGGATTCCTCAGCCCTGACTTTGGGCATCAAAGGAGATTTCCTCTCCATCTCCACAGAGATCACACCTTAAATGTGCTCAGAGATCTACATTTTTGCCTGTATTTTATGGTCGAGGGAGATGGCTATTTCTAGGTCCAGGTTCAACAACTTTATTCCAGCGTTTCATTGAGTGAAAAGTGTCCTCTGACTGCAAAGTGAGTCGGTTGCTGCATTAAAAAAAATACTTCCAGCCTGCCGGGGCACTCGGATGAATCACCAGAGCTGTGTGGGTCTGTTTGAGGGCTCTCAGTGATCCCATGTGGCCCTGTTGGACGTGCTGGCCTTGGCTCCAGATCCTGATCCTGGAGAAAGCTTGTGCTCAAGAGCTTTCTTAGCCACAGAGTTGCCACTGGCAAATTTGTTCCTTGGCACCAGGGCTGAGCTGTTGAATAAGACTTTATTCTTCAGACTTAGAGATGACAGGTTTGACGGTACAATGAAATCAGCTTCGTCCTCCTGATACCCTTAAATTTATTTTCTTTGTTTCAGAAAAATGTGGGGAAATTACTGGATTTCCAAACATCTCTTCCAAAGGGAACTGCACTTTAGACCTCTATTTCTGTAGAAGTCTTGGCAAAGGGTAGGAGGAGGAGCAGGAAAATCATTCTGGTAACATAAAATGCTCCAGAATCAAGAGATAGGCATCAAAAACTGATAAGATTTAATACTCAAGAAGTCTATTTGGCTTCTGGATTTTGGGATTTGGGATGTACTTGGGTCACACTTTCAAGATTTTCCTTGCACGACAGCAAGGAAATTTGCTTCCTTTAACTTTGTTCTTCTGTTGATGAGAGCTGAGACTCTCATGTAATTACTTGTTTCCTGGAGTTGGGGCCTTAAAGTAAATATCCAATATCCAGAGATTTGTGTTAAAGTCAGGAGTTGGCCATTCTGTTTCATTTTATTTTAGAGAAGCCTTTATTCATGTACAAAACCTAGATAGCTTTGAAATAGCCGTGGAAAGAGAATTATCATTGGTTGTTTTTTAGTCCTACTAATAGCTACTCTAACAGCAGTTGATTTTTTTTTTCCTGTGAGAATTCTACTGGAAAAAAAATTTGGAACATAGCAAAATATTTCTTTTTGGAGAAGTTGAAAAGCTTCCTCTTGACTTAATTCTGCCTTCCATTATAGTACAATTTATATAGAGTATAAGGGATGAAAGAGCTGAGCTCTGTTTGAAATATTCAAGTGGAAATTAAATAGTTCTTAATAAAAAGAAAGATTTGGGGGAGAGGGTCACAACAAACTATTTTGATTAGTTTTCATCTCCCCCAAAATCTGAGGGTTTGGGCTTTTCATGCCAATTACTTGAAATGTGGATATCTTAGAAATTTTTGCTGTACATTCAACTTTTGACCAGCCTTTTCTATTATTTCAGATGCAGATTATAATAGAAACACGATGATACAATTTGTTTAGTTATAAATATATTCCTTATTTTCTTGTCCTCTGCTTTCCAATTTTATTGGCGACCCATTTCAAAAGCAATTGTTGCAGGCCAATACCTTGATGCAACATTAATAAGAACAAAGAGGCTTAAATTATGGAAATAGCTGTCTATGTGACACATTAGTAGTTTTACTCTCCATTTGGCAGATCTATTGTGGATAAAATTGTGTGTGAAGGGATGAAAGGGAAGAAACTTGGATAAGAGTGGAAGGATCTGCTCCAGGATAATGAAGAAGACAGACCCACGCAGAGATTTATTTTATTTGCTTTTGGCAATTAGCATTAGCAATACTGTCTCTGAGAAGCTGAAATTGCCACAGATAATAATGGGATTGCTTTTGAGATGATTTACCCAGTTCTTATAACCAGGGGTTGAATTGTGAGGGCTGTGGGGACTCAGCACCACCTCTGGAGGTGCTCTCATATGTGCTGCTAATCACACAAACTTTAAGGCATCCAACGTAAGGAGCCCAGGGTAAGAAAAGTTGACTTTAGAGGCATCAGGTGAAAGCAGCCCTGCCCTGAGTGTTCCATCCCTGCTGCTCAATCTCAACACCCTCACAGGGAAGGATTCCTTCCCAGTATCTCATCTATCCCTGCCCTCTGGCAGTGGGAGCCATTCCCTTTGTGCTGTCCCTCCATCCCGTGTCCCCAGTCCCTCTCCAGCTCTCCTGGAGCCCCTTTGGGCACTGGAAAGGGCTCTGAGCTCTCCCTGAAGCCTTCTCTTCTTCAGGAGAGCACTCCCAGCTCTCCCAGCCTGGCTCCAGAGCAGAGGGGCTCCAGCCCTCGGGGCATCTCCGTGGCCTCCTCTGGACTCACTCCAGCAGCTCCAGATGGTTTGTCCGGCATTTGTCCTAAATACCTGTGGCTGTGTATGGTAGACTGTGCTTTTACACCAGGGTTTCACATAAACATCAAGGCTTTGGTGTATTTGTTACCAGGGATCAGCTGAGACGTGGCACCGCTTTTGGGCTGTGCTGGTCCATCTCCTTCACCCAACGATTCCCTCTGGTTCTGGCTTTGATCTGGGATGGAGAGCTGCTTCTGGTCTTGCTGAATGTCAGAAAAGTTCTTCTCTGATGTAGATCTGGCTGTCAGCAAGCTGCCTTGACTTGGCATAATGCAAATAACACAAGAGATGGGTCTGAGAGGTAGAAGTAGTCCAGTGGCTGGTGTTTGGCCAGTGTGGCTGCTGTGAGCTGGCCTTGGCTCAGCCTGTGGCAGCTGCAGTGAAAACCCTCAACACCAGGATGCTCACAAGGTATCTCATGCATTTCCAAGGCCTTGCCAGCTGTCCCAGCCCTGGTGACAACTTCAGCAAGTATTTCTCAGTATTTCTCAGTGCTTTTTCAGGTGCAGGCAGTGAGGGGCAGGAGGGTCAGTGGTGCCTTGAGCCACAGGACAGGCTCAGGGAGGAGCCAGAGCCATGGGTTTCCCATCCCCGTGGCAGCTCCTAAAAACGCCGCCCTGAAATGCTGCCAAGGCAGCAGAGCCAGGAGGTGTCTCAATCCCCTGGGCCAAAACACAAGCTGTTGTCTGACTTCAGAGCAGGAAACTCGGGGTGCAGGTTTGAGCTGGCTCAGTGGTGAAGTGCCACCAGCCAGCTGCTCATGGCACTGGTGATAGAGACCCCCGGGGCTCACATCGTCACCGAAGGCTCTTGGCGGTGGCATATGCAGCAGAAGCTGTGTCACCCATGCCTGGGAAGGTGCCTGTGTGGGAGTGTTGAGCAAGATCCTTAAGCTCAAGGGAATGTGAAATCCTTCCCCTTCCTGTCTGTACTCTTTTAGTGTGTCTGGACAGGAGAAGGGAGCTCGTGCTGTCTCTGTCCGCTCCTCCTCGGGAAGGTTTGGGGAGCTGGGAGCCAGGGACTTGTGCGCCCCATTCTGTCGCAACATCCCAACATCAACACCCTCTGATCTATGGTATCCTGAGAGTTTGCAGCTCTTGTGTGGAGATGGAGTATGAATAAGGGCCCCCCAGTGTATTGGGAATTGGGCCTGTGGGTCTCCCGTGTCAAGTGAGTCATAATGTATTAGATCCGAGGACTTCCCCCACGGGTGTTTAGTCTCAACAAACCCAGCTAATTCAGATTTAACTTAGCTCTTAATATGCTACATTGCTGAGTCTTCTAATTAATGCCACATGTTGCAGTCAGCTGTCATACTGAATAAATGTTTACAAAGCTATTAATGTACTGTATTTGTAAACCAGACCAGCTCCTTTTTGGAAATCATGTGGTATGTGTTTTCCCCTCAAAGATGAAAAAAGTTTTTTAGCAATAACGGATACTTTATTTTTGCAGCAACAGCCACGTCCCAGGAATTCCTTACTACCTTTCTTGGGCTGCAGCCATTATCCCAGGGAAAAAGGTGGGGAAAAGCACCGTCCTTTAAACAGAGATGCTGAGCTGAGCCCTCTTGCCATGGTGGGATGAGGGGCTGGTAGGGATCTGAGATCCCCGTGCTGGGGGTGGTGCTGGGAGGAGACAGAGTCCGTGTGTGTGTGTGTTGGTGGCTCTCCTGTCCCCAGCTGCTGCAATCCCTCCCCTCCAGTGCCACGTGAGCAAGGACACCCGGCCACAGCTGAGGGAACAGGGACACAACTGTGCTGTCAAGCAGTCTGCAGGCCAGCTGCCTTCTGCTCAGGGGCCCTTGCGGGGCTGGGGACACAGGCTGGGGACATGGGTTGGCCACCACCATCCCCACGTGGCCAGCACTTGCGTGCCACGGGGACCGGGTGACTGGAGCAGTGGGATTGTGGGGGTGGGAGCTCCAACCTTATCCTCAGAGCCACTCCCCAACAGCTTGCTCTGTACAAATTCATGTTTTCTGTTTTCTGAGTTTGTTTGGTTGTGTCTTTAATTCCCTCCTGGGGCTGCAGGGAAACAGCTTTCTTCTGCTGGGATTCCTGCACTCCTGTTTCATCTCTAATCAGCTGCAGAAACCATGGGAGATGCCAAAGGACTTGAAAGCTTAGGGAGGATGAGGCTGGGATGTGTGCACTGCCACCAGCTCCTGTGTCCCACTAGCCAAGGCATCTAGCAAAGGAATTTGGGCATGTTGTCCTAGCTGAAGTCCATGACCCTCACAGAGTCTATTGAGAAAGGTTTCACTCCAGCAAGAATGAAATAAATGGATATGGTGTTTTCTCTGCTTTTAACCAGGTGAAATTTAGACTAACACTATTTTGGAAGAATTCATAGTGAAGCCTGTACAGGTAAAGAGAAGCAAAGCAGTTAAGTGATTGCACTGGTGGGGCTCAGCCCCTTGCCCTCTTGCTCCACTGGCTCTGACTGACCCAACACAGGGATTAGCTCCACACCTCGACATCTAAGCAGGGGAAATCCAACCTCCTCCTAGTCATTGTGCCTTGGTGAGAAACTCAGTGCAATCTCAGTAGAATGAGTCAAGAAAAGGAAAAAATATTCTTACTTAGGTACTTTATTCATTCTTTTCTCTCTGTATGTCCTGCAGCCTGCTAATGATTCTGCACCTGCATGTGGATTGTATTTTCCACCCAAAAGGGAAGAGAGGGTCATTTCATCTGGAAAATGTTTGAGCACTTTATTAAGGAATGATGCTGCATAAGTTAAGAACTGCACCTTACAGCCTTCCTGTTTCATTTAGTGCCTATTTATGGCTAAATATGGCTGAGGGAGTGGGAGATCTTTGGTTCCCTGGTGCTGGCAGCAGGTGGAAGGTCCTATTGCACCGCAGGGCCGTGTGCTCCACGGGGCACTGAAGGTGCCATCAGAAATCACCAAACAGCAGGACTAAATATCCCTCCCTGTAAGAACTAGTCCAGGAAATGGCTTTTGTACTTTGCATGAGAGCCTACAGGCATCTCTGGAGGTTGCTTTCATCCTCTCACATCCCCTTGGATATATCTCCAGTCCTTGGGGTTTTTCTCCTTACCTGATGCTTGTCTCCCCCCTGCAGTGTGATTTCTGTTCTGTTCACCCACGAGATCTCCCTGTCTCCCTCCTCAGGTGCTGCAGCCCAGAGCTGAGGGCTGTGTCTGCAGATGAGCACAGGCAATGTGCCACTGTCCCATTGCCTCGGCCACTTCAGATGGGGGCACCTGCTGCTTCCCTTCCTCCCTGGGCTGGAAAGGGAAGAGAATTTGGGGTGGGAGATGGAGCATCCACGTGACTGGGGCCATGGCCAGGCTGTGCCTCACTCCTGCCTGGAGTGACCAGTACCTTCCAGTACCTTCCAGTCCGTTCAGACTCAGCTCCATGTGCTCCAGCTTGTGTGCAGTGAACCAAGAACTGAGATGTTTTTGGTGTTGCCTCTCCCTGGGAGCAATACCCCTGCTAGTGGAGTTAACACTGTGTGCCTGGGTGTTACCTGTTATCTCCCAGCTTGGTGAACCCCCAGTTGAGGCCTCAAGGGGCTGCTGGTGACTGGTGGGGCACACCTCTCAGAGCCCCACACTTGCAGGGAGAAGGAAGCAAGGCAAGCTGAGCTGGCTTTTCATTTTGGATCATGGTTTCAATGCAGGATCCCTTCAGGACCATGTTTTGAGGGGCTGCCCCAAGCTGCAAACCTTAAAACATCCTGCCCTTACCTCTGAAGCCAAGCACACACCTGCTCTTGCTGTGGAGCTGCCTCTTCCATGTCTTTAATCCTTTTTTTTCCAGCCTGCTTTGCCAGTGCAAAGTGTGCTCGCGATGTTAAACTTCCCTCATTAGGCTGAACATTCCTCTTTTTAACCTCTTTAACCTGCAGCATTCCCATTGGGAGCACCCTGTCTCCATACTTCTCAACTGCTCTTAATTAGATTGGGCATTTCTTGCCTCCACTGTATATTTACAATTTAGGAACAGGAAAAAATACCGCCTGCACTTAAGGGCTTTCTTCCCTTCGTTCGCTTCCCGTGCTTGATATGTTGGACAGCAGGAGGTGGAAATTTTAAAGCCCAGAGGAGCAGAACTTGTCTGGGAGGACAATCCAAGGCAGTTTAGGCCATTCTTTAGGCAGGACTGATTTCATATCTTGATGGATTTTTACATCACCTCTCACTTTTTTTATTTCCATGGCCCAGTGTGCGCATGTCCCTGCGCACACACACACAACCCTATTGTCTGTCGTCTGCTCTTCTCCTGCCATCAGCCTTTTATTATTGTTGATGTCTTTTCATTCCTGATGCCAAACTTGATTTGGACATCGCAGTACTGAGGGTTTCATTTGGAGCACTGTAGATGGAAAACTGAAGTCCTAAGTGACTGGAGCCCTCGGCCAATCTAATTATTATTGACATTTGTGTCTGATTGTTCATCAAGGGGGATTTGACTTGCAGGCCAAATCATTCTATTACCAGGGTTCCTTTCAACCTTTTCTCTAACATAAAAAAACACCCCCCACCCCAGTCAGCAGCAGCAGAATCAATGGCAATATCTGGTGATGTGAGAGGGGGGAGTGAAGCTGGAGGAGATCACGTACATCCCGTTTGAAATGTGCGAGCAAAAGATCCGAGAGCTGGCGGTGTTGCCTTACAGGGGGAAAAAGGATCTCATTAACAGACTACCGTTTTCATGGCAAGGTGAAGGAGGCAGAGGAAGGAGGGGCTGGCAGGGATAATTATATTAAGGTCATTTCACCTGTCAAAACTTTCCCTTTAGTGGTGTCCCTGGTGCCCTGGGATAACATCCAGATTTGTCCTGAATGGTGTCTCTGTTCCTGCTTAGGAGCCTTGACTGGTGGGTCGTGAAGCGAGCTGCATGAAAGGAGCCCTGAAGGCACCCTTTTGCCTTCTTTTCACCTCCTGCTCTCCTTTGATTTTGCTTTTCCCCCTCTTGAGTTTCAGGGTGGGTAATGACGAAGCCCTGCTGCGCCGCTTGCCCGGAGTCGCGCTCTCTCCGGGAAGCACCAGGGCAGCTGGCACAGCAAACGCCCCATGTGCAGCCAGGTTCCTGTCTCCCTGCATTTCCAACCCACTTACACCCTGCTGCAATGCCAATTTATCCCCCTTGAAAGCTCTTCTCTGGAGCAGAGAGGGATGGAGTGAGGCTGATTTTGCTCATTAGACTAATGGTGGAAACCAGAACGATGCAGACACAGGCATCAAAACAGAATCAAGGGAAATCTTCTGTTTATCCATTTGAAAGAGGAAGGAGTAAGGGGGTGGCTGGTAAACCAGAGCATCCTCATCCTGGTGATGAACCCTAGAATTACCTACCTCCTTCAGGGGATTGTTCCGAGCCATTAAGTTATTTCATTTTCCAGGAGTTTGGGGAGTGGATAATTTCTTCAGCTAATCTTTCTCTCAAGGTAGGTGGAGATGGCCTCACTTTGCTAACATTAGCAGGTAGAAGCAATTTGGGGAAGGAGGCAATGTGAGGAACACAATAGGGTTCATTCAGGATCACGCAGGTCTTACGTGTCACCATGGAAACAGCAGAAATTTCAGAGATCAAAGACTTTTCCACCAAAAGTTGCTACCTCAATGCGTTGGGTAGCTTGAGAGAGAGCTGAGGACGAGGAGGAAGTGAACCTAATTCCCCTGGCCTTCGGCAAACAGCTCAGTGAGTCAGATTTATCCTGCTGAAGTTGCATTGTTGGGGTTTGAGAGACGGATTTGGCTTAACATGCCCTGCCTTTGAGAGATGCTCAGGAGCAGCGGTGAGTCACGGACAGTTGTGACGTGCAGTAGGATTTGATGAGTTTCCCTCAATCGGGACATATTTGGATCCTGGGATTCTCTTTCAAGTAGGAAAATAAGCAGAACCACATAGTTGCTAACAGTGCATAGTTACTACTACTTCTTAATTAATTATTTCCTTTGAGAGATGAGCGAGAGGCGTTGAGCTGTGGACGCAGAGTGGAAGTGCCTGGTGAGTGGTGCCATTAAGGTTGAACTGTTGGACATCTGCATTTTGCTCCATTGAAAGAATCAAATGTCCCCCAGTGTTAAAAAGGATTCTTGGGGGCAAAACCCTGCAGTCTGTGGTTCTGAGAGTGCCAGGGGAATTGGTCAAACTGAGATGTGTGTAACTGTGTGTAACTACCTGTCACACCAGCCTCTGTCACTCCAGGCTTGTCCCATCATATCTAACATATGAACAGCCATGATAGCAGCCTGTTCTCTGTTTCTGTCTGTCTGTTTGGCCCAGTGCTGCTCTTCTCCCCTCCTGTCTCCTGAGCCAGCTTAATTCAGCAGCAACATAACTGGCCAGACTCATCTCTGACTCTCTAATTGCTTTATTTGTTTTTGATGAAGTCTTTTGGGAGGTATTTCTCAATAAATGCCACTTTCTCCTTTCTGGAGGCAGGCAGGGGTGTAAAGGTACCATACAATGCTTTGGCCCTAAATAAAGAGGGAAAAATACCCAGATGAGGAGAGTGCATCCTCACTCCTTGAGGATGTGAATCTCCAAGTTGCTGTTTCAAAAGTCTTTCGGCCCTATAAAAAGCTGGTTTAATCATAGCACAGTTTGTAACTTGGGCCTTGAGAAGATGAATGAACAAGTGTAAATGCTATTGCTCTTTCAGGAAAGGACAAGCCAGAGTTTTGATCATATCAAGGGCAATGGGAAGCAAAAATATGTGCTGGGGCTGGCACTTGAGTATCCACCCCGAGTCTCACTCCTGCCAGGTGTTCCTGCCGTGGCTCCCAAGGCAGCGACGTTTCCAGTGCAGTAACCTGAATCATTTTAAAGAGCAAAGCAGAGACAAAGCACGGCATTGTCGGCAGCAAAGGTTGAATAAGAAGACCTTTGGGAGCCCCGCCACTTCTCCCTTTTAATCTGATCAGCAAGCAGCATTCTTGTAATTCCCTCCAGGTCACTCTGAATTCCTGCAGTTTCTCAGCCAGGTTGAAGCCTTCCCCTCTGATATTAAATAATCTGCAGGCTGAGAGAAAACAACAGAGCAGAAGCAAGGCAAGGCTCAGTTTATATCAGAAACCAGCAGCAAACTGCTGCCACCTTCTCCCAACATCTCTGAGACTCAGGAATTTAAGCCTTACCTTGCACTGTGAGCTCTGCTTTTAAAATACTTTGCAAGGTCATTCTGAGAGGATGTATTGTGGTTTTTATCATAAAGCAGTGCTCACTCTTATGATGTATCTGTAAACTTCAGTTGTTCTGGCTTAATTCAGGTGAAATACCAGCTTCAGTGGTAACCCAGAGCCATGGGACTGCTCCTAAAGCTCATGAAGACAAGGTTGGCTTGGTTCAAATCTCACCTCTGTTGCATGTTGGGGGCACAGTGGAGCCCACAGACACAGAATGAGGCAGGAAGATGAACCAAAAGAATTAAAATCACTTTTGTCCCTCGGTGGGAAATAGTGATAGTGCCAGAATTCCTTACTCCAGCTGCCCTAGAAAAGCACTTCATTCAATTCAGCGACTGCTAACTCCAGCTTAATGTTGAACTCCAAAGATTTTAAGTGATGCTGGAGAGATGAGACTGTTTTGAGAAGTGAGGTGTTATTGTTTTTCTGAGGACTTGATCTAGAAAAGGAACAAATTTTCTTTCAAAATATACAAAAGAAATATTCCTACCATGGAAATGCATAGCCTGAAGACTCAAATGACATTGGGTCACTGCTTTCTTTTATCAATAACTTTGAAGTCTTGTCCCAGTTTTCTAATTTAGATTCTTGTGATAAGAGGTTCTCAGGGAGTCTGGGCAAAAGCCAAGGCCCTCTCCTGCTAATAATGTGTTGGGAACACGAGTACCAGTAGCAGTTCCAGTTTTGAGGATGGGCCAAGTCTTAAAAGTGGCTGTGGGGGCTCTGCAGAGACAAACCCTGGGACTTAGGACTGTTTTACATTTCAGCCAGCTCTTGGACCCAAGGGCATGAGCCATGTGCTGGGTTTGATCTTTAAAAGCATCATGCTGGTGCTCCATTCCTGGGCTCTGCCATGCTGGACTGGTGCATGAGGTGGATTTCACTGACTTGCTCTTTGAACTCCCTCCTCGTCTCATCTGTGCACAAACACTTGTGCAAGTTTCAAATAATAAGGTGGAGAATTAAATGAGCAGCTCGTAGCTAAGCTTATTTTTGAGCAGGTGCTCTTGGGGATGAGCCAGCCCTGGACAGAGCCCATCCTAGTCTGAATGACATGGAGATGTGTGGAAGGAATGGGGAATGATGATTTCTAGAGTGGACAGTGACTGAGTCCAGTTATTCCTACCACCTGAGAGTAGGCAGTCCTGGAGAAGATGGGAAGGTACAAAGGCTACCTGACCCCAGGAGTTACCCCCTCCTCTGTGTAGGGTTGGGGGATGCTCAGGAACACTAGAGAAGAGCTTGAAAAGGAGTTTTCCTTGCTCCAAGACCTAAGGCAGCTGCCAGCTGAGCACAGCACATCCACAGTTTGCTGGGTGTTTCAGCAAGAAGGAAAAATGGGATCCTTGTGTCCAGGGGAGCACCCTGGCTGTCTCAGCCACCCCATCTCCAGGACTGGTCACTGCAGGTGCACTGAGCACTCGGGCCTGCCCTGAGGAATGACAGTGCTGGGACATTTGTGCTGGAACTGTGGCTCTGGGAGCAGGGGGACCATCGGATCCGTGCTGGCTGGGCACTGCCCCGTGCCTGCACCAGCTGTGTGTGCAGGACCTGAGCCCTGAGAGCTACAGCTCATTCTGTAATTAATTAGTGATTCCTGGCCCCAGGCAGCTCCAGCCAGCTGGCAATAACAAGATTGCAGGAGCTGCCTCCGCGCCCTCACCACTCTCATTACGTTAACTGAAATCCCCTGCAACAGGGACAGGAGTTGCTGGCAGGGCAGAGATAAACCTCCTGCTCTGTTTTGGGTCTGTTTCCCTGTGGAATGAGCCCTTGGGTGTTTCCCCCACCCTCAGTAGCTCCTTGCCCCAGGGCATTGCCCCAAAGGCCTCGGCAGTGACAACAGCACAGCTCACCCCCATTGCCCATCCAACCCACTCACCAGCTGGGATGGGAATTCTTTGGGAATTCTCCACAATGCCCTCTGTAGGCTCTAAATGAACAGAGCACACATTTTCCAGTGCCAGGGGAAGCGGGAATGGGCTGGGGCTGCAGCAGGACACAGCTGCCTGGGAGCTGGAGTAGCCCTGGGGAGCACCTGGCTGTGGTTCCCTGGGTGGATCCCGGTGGATCCCAGCAGCGCTCCCGGCTGTGCCAGCTGTCCGGGAGAGCTCTGCAGCGAGGAGGTAAGCTGGGAGCTGTGCTAGCGTGTTTGCTGTCTCACACGGGGGTGCTTTCACACTCAGAATGGTTTTAATTATTTGTTGGAAGATTTTGAGAGCTCCCAGGGTAATGGAGAGGCCTCAGTCAGTGTTTCCTAGCTGAAGGCATCCATGGATGTGCATTCCTCGCCTTACTCACAGCCCAACCTTGCATCAAGAGTGGGGCCTGTGCCAAGTGCCTGGGTGGTTCCTTGGTGGCTCTGGTCATGGTTCTCAATAGTTGGCAGCTCCAGGCGTGTTGGAGTTTGCACCAAGCTCTACAGAATTTGTAGAGAAGTGTCTGCTTCTCCTAAACTATCACTTGTTATTTTGCCTTACAACAGTGCAGTAAACAGAACCTTGCAGGGGTAAAACGTTGTTTGTGGGAATAGCAAAGTGATTCGGAAAGACAGTGAAAGGGCTTCAGCTGCAGAGGTGAGTTGTGGCTGTAGCTTCAACCCTGTACTCCTGTCCCTTGTTACACTGTGCAATTCCTAATGTTCAGGATTCCCTTTAGTGGCAATTCTTGAGCAAGAAAAGACTCCCTCCTGTTCTTTTCCTGGAAGAAAGTATCAGCAGATGCTGCTGACTAACTGAACTCACACTTCCAAGCAGGAAAAATCAAAGGAACAGGTTCCTTTCCCTGCTTGGCCTCAGACTTCATCTCATCTGGGTGAACTGCGTTAGGAACTAGTCCAGAATTTTTTATACAGGTTTTATAAAGTCATGTTTGTGGTGGAGGCGGGAGGAAGGATCCCAAATGGGGGGTGATAGCTCCCGCTGAGGGCATCTCAGCTCCAATGTGATCCTTGCCTTCCCACAGCGCTGAATTGCCCAGCATCACTGCTCATCACCCCAGTATCTCCCTGCAAGGCTTGGAGCTCGGCTCTGAGCGTCAGCTCTGTCCCTGTGACCCACAGCTCTGTCCCTGTGACCCAGAGCACGTTGCTGGAGACCCCACACACCTTCCCCTGCAGGCTGGGCAGGCACGGAGGAGTGAGCGTGGGTACAGCGTGAAGGGAGAGCACAATAGAGCAGGGCCAGATGTTGGCACATCAGTGGGGAAGCAGAGTGGCCAAGAGCTGTCACCAGGACAACCAGAACACTGATGGATTGGTCCAGCCCTGTCCCCTGCACTCTGCATCTGCCTTCCCACCCTCAAGCCATCCCTCCCATGGGCTCTTCCACCCATTCCTTAGATCCTCTGCAAGGCACTGACAGAGCTGTAACAGGGCTAGCATTTCTCCAGACACCGCTGATCTGCAGGGGGCTGTTTCCATTTCTCTCCAGTACTTGAGGATATTTTATGGGGAGATGAGGCTCATGGTGTTGGGTGGCTTGGAGTGCACATGGACACAGCCGATGGGGTCCACTTCTCTTTCCTTGCACTCACCCCACAAATCCCACCCCAGTGTGGTTCTTCATCAAAGCTCACATGATGTGATCTGATACTTGCCTGTCCTTGGGGAAAGCAAAAGCACTGAGTGATTCCTTTTGTTTTAAGCTGTGTAATTGGTAAGGAAAACATATCCTCTTCTAGTGGCTTTTCTTTTATTGTCATGTTTAGGAAGTTTTCTCGCATGTCATAACATTTTGTCTGTTTTTACTGAAATCCTTCCATGAAGGAATGATTGTTTGCACAAACAGACTGACATGTTGATACAGGCTGACAACTGCATGGCTAAGACCAAAATAAAATGTAAAGTAAACACATTTGCATAAGTTTATAATATGACCCAGTTCTTACGAAGCGGAGGAAATGGGGAGATGTGAATCCAAGCAGCTTATCTTGCATCTCCCCTTTCTGCTGTGCCCCTCATTCTTAACCTCTGCTCTGTGAGTGCCATGGGAGAGTTGTCTGATTTTCCCATTCAGATTTGAAACAACAGGTCCCTCTTGTAGTTCACTTGTGGTTTTGTTTTGCTTAGGAGGGAGGGCACGGAGGAGGGAGCATTCCTGGTTTTCCCCTCATGTGAAACTGGTTGGTCTTTTCATCCTTTTCCTTCTCAGTTACGCTTTAAAAGTTTTCTGTCAGTGTATTTTCTATCACTTTGAAATTGCATTGACATGCTGCTCTTTTGTCATAAGTGTAGCATCACAAAATGCTGATTTGGTACTATCTATTTTTTATCTGCTTGTGGCATGATTTCCTTAAGGATCATGAGATTGGTGCCTCTTTTTCCAGATGAGAAAACCAGAGCGTGGAGCAGTGATTTCCTTTTGGACTCAGATCACTGCTGTCCTGGCTGAGTGAAGTGAGATTTGTTCGTTCTCAGCTGCCTGGAAATGATACAGCTCCCTTGTTGATGTGTGTGACTGGAAACAAGCCCTTGCCCAGACGCCCAGGAGTTCATCCAGCAGTTTGTGGCATCAGTCAGGTCAAAGTTGTTTGTTGGCTTTCACAAAACTACTCCCAAAAACTATGAATCCTAAAAATACCTTTTGAAGGGCCTTCTCTGAATCTGGCCGTCCCAGAGGGAGCCAAAGGGCCCTTATTCCTAAAACTGCAGTTAATCCATGCTGCACAGTTGGAGAGAAGGAATGAGGGAGGTCTTGGAAAAATAACAGTAAGTCCTTGGAGCAGAAAGATGCTTAAGCCCAACTGCCACAATGGTAAAGATGGACTCCAGCTCCATCAAAGGGCATTTTTTTGACTTGCCAAATTTCTGCCTGCACTCAAACATCTCTGTTGGATTTCCTACAGTAACCTAAGGCAGAGGAACTTCTAAATTCAACTCTCAATCTCGGAACCTTAGCCATCCCTCAGCCCTCTGCAAGCCTCTCCCAGCTGATGTCCATGGCCCCAACCATAGTTGTTGGTAGTAGAGGGGCAGAGTTAACTTTTCTATCAGCTTTGAACAGAGCTATCTTGGTTTTGATTAGGAGGAGCCCATTGGTGCCGAACGATCTGACTAACAGAGCCCTGCATGAGCAGTCCTTGCTGTGGAGAGAACACAATAATATTTTCCAAAATTCTTGAAGGGAGCTCAAAGCCCTGGTCTCCTAGGGCATGAGCAATTCAGATGCACCATCATTCCATGTGTGAGTTTCTGGGAGAGAGTGGGATTTAGGGGAATATTTATTTCTGAGTTTCCTTTCGCCTGTTTTGGGCAGTTTCTAGGTTGGTGAGTTGTCGTCCGTGCCTCGCTTGGATGGTCGTTATTTTAGGAAATGACACTCAGTCCTTGGAGCTGTGAGATCTCACAGTGACCCTTGTGTCACTGTCCTTAGGGGAGTCCCAGCTCTCCATCCCCATGGCTTGCTCAGCTGAGCTCCCTCTGGAGCTCCAGAGCTGATAGGGAATGCAGCTGTTTTCCTGCTGGCCCCTCTGGCTCTGAGTTCCAAAGGGAACTGGAGGGTCAGGGCTCCGCTCGTCACCATCTGACCCCGCTGTCATCTGGGGAGCTTTGCCAATGACATTGCAAATGAGAAGAGTGGCACAAGGATGCTTGGTCATGGCAACGTCACCCTGGAACGTTATTTAGGGCTTTTTCCCATGTTGTTGCACACAGTAGTAAGAGTCTAACAAGAAAAATACGTGTTTATGAAAATCCTAGACACGGTATCCCCACAGCCAGACCCTTCGTGTGTCTTTATTCTGTTGCATTTTGGATGTGCCTCTCTCTTGACAGGACATGTCCAACCTTTAAAAAGTGTCAAGATTTTCAAGACTTATAAGCCATAATTTTGACTTCCAAGAGGCAGCGATGGGGCTATGATATCCAAATTATCCATGAAATACACTGGTGCCTTAGCTAGTGCTGGATCCTTTAAAGGGTGAGGTTTGGGTAAATATTCTAGAAGAGTCAGAGCAAAAATACTGTTTGCAGGAGAAAGAAGACCTGGGAAGGGGTTGATTGATGCTTGTATTTTGTCATTCTGGGTATTTTTCTGTGTCACATATCCACTTTAGGACACTGGTATTAAGTTCTGATGTCATATGTTGCAGGTTTTGTGGCTTTTCCAGTTTTCTTAGAAGAGCTGGGAAGAGTTTTGGTGTATGTGGGAAAAATATGGCAGAGATGAGTCTGTGAGCACACAGGTCCCAGCAGATGTTCCTATGGCCAGGACACCCCAGGAGAGGCAGAGCTGAATGTGACTCATGGGATTTTTAGCTGTGCTCTCCCAGACTGACAGTGAAGCTTCATCTTAACTGAGGGAACTGGGCTGAGAGTGTTCAGCTGGAGAAAGCTCCAGGGACACCTCAGAGCCCCTTCCAGTGCCTAAAGGGGCTCCAGGAGAGCTGGAGAGGGACCTGGGACAAGGGATGGAGGGACAGGACGCAGGGAATGGCTCCCACTGCCACAGGGCAGGTTTAGATGAGATATTGGGAAGGAATTGTTCCCTGTGAAGGTGGTGAGTCCTGGCACAGGGTGTCCAGAGAAGCTGTGGCTGCCCCTGGATCCCTGGCAGTGCCCAAGGCCAGGTTGGACAGGGCTTGGAGCACCCTGGGATGGTGGAAGGTGTCCCTGCCCATGGCAGGGGGTGGCACTGGGTGGGCTTTAAGGTCCCTCCCAACCCAAACCATTCCATGATTCTCAGAAATTGAGAGATCTGAGTCTGTATTTGTGGGTTTTAAAGGTGATCTGGAAAGAAAGGGGAAAATGTGATAGCCAGAGCTGAGCCAGTTTATGTAACCACCACATTCTCTCCCTGGCCTTGCTGCAAGCTTTCTGAGAAACTATAGACCAGTCACATATTTCCCTCCCCTGCCCTGGTATTATTATTTGAGAATTAGAAATAATTAGCTGTTTTTTGCCTGTTGCATCTGTTCAGACCACAACTAACTGGAACTTGACTTTCCACTCTGTGGCCAGACACGAGAGCAAGACGTTCGTCTGAACGTTTGGCTTGTCTGATCATTTTCATAGCTAATGCATCAGATAAAACCAAGCCCAGCAAGAACGTGTCTCGTTCCTGAGTCTGCTCTAAAGGTTGGCTTGACAGTCATATATTTCTGCACCAGTGGAGCTGCTTAAGCCAGTGTAATTGTGCTGCTGCATACATGGGTGGGACTGATTATGGACTGGAGACGTTAATGGCTCGAGCGTGGTGTAGGACTCCAAGAACAAAGGACATGGAAGTTTGACTCCCAGATCACAAGTGGGAGATGATAAGGGCATTATTTGAGTCTTCTGGATATCATCTGATATATATCAGATCATCTGAGTCCCCTGATGAAGGAGGTGGCTAATAAACCCAGCCTTGCGGCAATTGTACCACCCCAGCTTTCAGTGTTCGCTGGTTCATGCTGGCAGGTAAAAAGATATTAAAGAGATGTGTACCTCTTATTCCTTAAAAGTTCTTTTTTTTTTTTTACTACCCTATGTCTCCCAGGTCATCTGCACTGGTTTTTCATGTCATTCTGCTGGGGAGGAACACAGGGCTTGAGCTGGCATCTGTGGGGAATTGCTGGGAAGCTTTGCCCTGATCGTGCTCACGCTCCAGATCGTTTACACAAGCTTTGCAAATCCAGTGCTTTGGGAATATGGTCGGGATATGCTAGAATAAACTAAGCATGCTGCTTCCATGAAGTGTGGGAGCAGTGAGTCACATTACACAGAGGGACTTACGTAGAAAAACTCCCTGCTAGGTGTCAGAAGAAAATGTGTTTTGTGCCTGCAGCCTCTGCGGTTGGGCAACACATGCTGCAAAAATGTTCTGGATGTGCAGGAAACCAGCTAGAGCTGGGAGCTCTGACCAGATCCCAGAAACACAGAAATCCTACGCAAACGTCCAGAAACTTCTCAGTGGGAAAAGAGGACACGAAATAGACTCCTGACAGTTTTACAGGGCTATGGTTTGCCCCTTTCAAAGGGGATTTGTTGGATACACCCTGATGCAAGTTTGGATGGAGCTGCTGCTCATGGCAGAACATCTGAGATCACAAACTCCCTCCTTCCTCCTTCCCCATTCACATCACAGAACCCCTTGAGGAAGGGAATAGCCTGATATTGAAATTGTCTGTAAGCTAGTTAGATCACATCCCTAGACTGCTGCAAGGGCTCTTGGATAATGTATGTATAATGTTTTTTTATGGCTTTTTATGAAAAAGGAAGTCAGGGCCAGGTTGGTGAGACTGGAAGAGCAGGGAGTGGATTGGCTGTCAAGGGTCAGCCTCCCAATAGCCCTGTGATCAAAGGCTGCTCTCAGCAGCATGAGTTTATAGGCAGCCAAGACAAACAATGAACGACTTTATCTCCTTTCAGAAAAGAAAAGAAAAAAAAACACTTAAGTTCCAGGAAACCATTTCTGGACTAGACAAATTTTGGTTGCTATTCCCCTTCTCTCTCCTAGTGCAGCTATTTCTAGATGTAGGATGATAACAGGGAGGCAGCAGAGCAAAGCCCAAGCATGAACCAGGCTGTGCCGTGTTCACAGGTGGTGAAAATTCGTGCAGAGCTGAGGAACTCCAAGCAGCAGGACCAGTTTACTCCTGCTGAGAATCTGGCCTTCACCAGCAGCTGTCCCTGGAAAAGCAACAGGAAACTGTGAATTGAACCGTGGCCATTTCCCCTGCTTCGATCCCTTCTCCGAAGGTGTTGCCTCATTTGTTTGCAGTTGGAATTTTGCCTGTTTGGCTGTCCCAGCTGGGCCTCCAAAGTCAGCTGGTCAGAGCACAGCTGGCCAGTTTTAAACATGCTGGCTGCAGTCTCAGCTCGCTGGATAAAGTGAGCAGAGGGGAAAAAACATTCTGGGCTCCTGTGTACTTGATTATTTGTTTGGGAGGGAAAGGAAGATATGAGAAGAAAGACTCTCATTCCTAAAATGGAAAAAGTTGCAAAACATTTAGTTGGGTTTGGATGTGAGGGAGAGGAATCTTCTCAAACTGCAGAGTGTTTTTGATTTAGGATTTCCTGTTGGATATGTTTCAGAAAGCTATTCCAGTCATAAGTGGCCAGATTCTCAGCTAGAATAGATGTGTAAAGCTCTACTGATATGAATCCATGTAGCACTTTGACCCCAGCCTAAGATCTTAGGCCGTGGTCTGGTCATGGATTGCGAAGATCTATCCCTGTTTATGGGCCCAGGGCAGGACTAAATCCAAACAGAAGTCGAAGTTCTGAGGTTCAGAGCTGCATGTGGGTGTTTAATCCCCTCCAGTGCTGACACCCTCAGTATTTGAGGGTTTGACTGTTCTTGGAAGATGCCTTAATTCACAACTGTGAGGTTTGTTTGGTGTTATGCTAAGTGGGCCTGGTCACATCAGTCTGGAGAGAGGCAGGAAGCCCCCCAACCTTCCAACCAAACAGCCTTGGGGGTTTTATACACATCACATGTTTGTAGCCTTCGACACACTGAACGTGGAAAATATTGTGAGAAAATCTTTCCAAGCCAGGATTTAGTGCTGAGAATAGAGGCAAAAAAGCCCTGGGGGCTCAAGAGAACATATTTCCATAGTCTTTCCAGATGTCCACACAACAAAGTAGTGGAGAGTTGGGAGGGCATTGCCCTTTCCAGTCGTGAGTGCTCCTGGGACAATAATGGGGACTGTGGCCTGGATGTGTAGGAACAGGACCATGGCAATGGAGCTGCTGCCCAATGAAGGATGAAGCAGCAGGAGAACTTCACCTTCTCTTCTTCCCATCCACCCTGGTGGACTCAAAGGGATACATCTAATCTCCTGTTCTGGATTTTGGGATAAAAGTGAAAATCGAGTCCAGGCCAGCATACTGAGGCCAGCAGCATAATCAATAACAGGATAGGTTGTCTGGTTCTCTGTCCTGGGTCTTACTCCATGAAGTTGATCGGGTTTTGCCAATGGCTGCAGCCTAGGGTAGAAGGGCTTTCTCCAGGGGGTTACTGAGCTCTGGCTGGAAGCTCTGAGCTGAAGCAGAGAGAGATTTGTCAATGTTTGTGCGGTTTTGATTTTTTTTCTTTTTGTCTCTTACCCTTCCTCCCACCACGGGAAGGAGCAGCTGCTGGAGACCTCCATATGAGGGGATGATTTCCAGGGCTGGGACAGGAGGGCCCTAGATTTTCTTTCCTTGGCTGGCGCTGCTGCTCCAGGGTATATTCCCAAATCCCTGACTTTGTTTCCACCTGTCAGCAAGGGCTGGGCTGTGTCCACTGCTGCGCTCTCCCCTTGATGTCTCATTCTCTCTGTTCACACACTGTGTGTTCCTCTGCCTTCCTCCCACCCTTCCGAGTCAACACTGCAGCAGCCTGTGAGTGACAGCAAAAAATGAGCGACTTTATTTTGTTGAACTTTATTGACTTACAGGCCTTTGTTTTAAGCCTTTAACATTCAGTCTGCTGCCTGCTGCTCCTGCCTCGTAGGAGCTGTTGAACTCCAGAGGCACCAGAGCTCACAGGTTAGTGCTAACACATCTGGTACCTTCAGAAGGTCTAAGAAAATGAGGTTCTTGCTTGCCCAGGGATTTTAGTGAAGTTCAAATCTCCCATTCCTAGAAAGTGCCTGTGAGTCCCCCAGCGAAAATGTGCTGCATTCCCCAGCGTGGTTCATTATTTATGCAGTATTTCTGCATAATTACCAGGCTCATGTGAAGGTCTCAAGGAGCTCTGCAGATGCCAAGGTGTGACCTCACCTGCAGTTAATGAAACTGTGGTGACCGATAGACCTGTGACTTGCCCAGGGCACAGAGCACTGGGCAACGTGAGCCGGCTCCCTACCTCCACCCTGATGAGTTACCCCCATTCTGCTGCTCCAGAGAAGCTGGAAATCCAGTTTAACCATCTGCTTGGGAATTCCCCAGTAGCTGGAGGGGATGGAGCATTCTCACACCCCAGCACCGAGGGTGTGGTTGAGGTGAAGGACGCATGCGTGGGATTGGTGCGCGCTGCCTGAGCCTGGCTGACCCCCAAGCTGTCCCTTGGGAACTGGGACAATTGCTCAGGATTCAGCGTGGCACTTTGGACTGCCAGCAGTTTCCCAAGGTGGGACAGTGTGTCCTGAGCATCCTGGAAGCTGAGTGACTGTGTTTGTGATGTAGCTGGAAGAAGAGTGTCTGATGTGAGGGTGTGGGGAATCTTCCCCATCTCTCTGGTTAGAGGGATTGTGGAAACCTGGGGTTTAGCTGCTCTGGAAGCAGAGGACAGAGCTGCATTGCTCTTGAGTAGAACAGACTTTATGAGGGGGGAGTACTCTCAAAACCAGCAAAATCTCCCTCTGCAATTAAGGACATTTCTAAAATAAGAGCTGTAAGCACCCTTGAACATTCTGTTGCAGCATAGCATTGTTAGGACCTGGTTCTCCAGAACTCACGCTGGAAGTTATGCCATCTTCCACTGTCAGACAACAATCTGGAAAGCCCCAGCTGTTGAACAACATGTGGCAGCAGCATGTGCTCCAAAACTGGGGAGAAACCCATAAAGCAGTGACAGCCAAGCTGTAATTTGGACCACCACTGGTCTCCAGGGTTGGGTTTTTTTTAGCATCTCTGACTGGTTTTTGAATTCATCCTGATTTCTTCACAGAAATAATTCAGTGGTTTGAAGGAGGAACCTGTGGTTCCCTGTTGAGTGGAGAGGCCCTGCTGCTGTGGCAGGACAGGGGGGCTGGTGCTGCTCTGTGGTCACTGGTGGTGCAGTAGGAGCTGAGAACATCACCTGGACAGAGGTGATTTATTCAGTAGTGTAGGGATCTATTGCCAAACCCCACAGATTATTGCAAAAGAACACCTCGGGAGGCCAACATTAAGGTTATTTATTGCAGTAAGGAGTTTTGAAATTTATTTTTCTGATAAAGCTCCCAATGAGAGCAGCTCAACAGAGATGACTGGATCTCAGTAGGATATCCCCATATGGAGAGGGTAGCACTTGGAGTCCTGCTCTGTGCTGGGTGTGGAGGGCCATTCTTATGACCCAATAGTCAATATATTGGGGAAATCTGTATCCAGCAATGAAGTCTGGATTGAGTTAGAATTGCCCAATGACCTATTAGTGCAATGTACTTGTTCTTTTTCCTGGCATGCTCGGGTTTTTCTCTACCCCTCATGGTTTTTTTCCTGCAGTTCACAAATAGTTGGGGAAAAGTGCTGCCTTTATTTTCTGCATGGCAGAAAACATCTTCATCTTCTGCTTTTTTTTTTTTTTTTTTTTTTTTTTTTTTTATTTTAAGCATAATTAACAGAGCAAAATTGCTTGCAGATTCTGCTTTTCAACGGTCAAAACACAAACTGTTGGTTTTGCTTTGGGGTTTTTTATGGCTGAATTTTGGGAAAGAGGGGATAGAAGAATTAAAATTACCTGCTTTTCTGTAATGGGTAAAAACAGGAACCATTTCATGAAAATTGACTGATGACAGTACTTTTTTTATAGGGAGGAGGCAGGATTAGGGTAAAGAGCAGAAAGAGCAGCACGAGTTAAAACTCCTTTTGCCAAGTGAGCGCACATCAGCACACTCAACAAAATTCCACCCTGCCTCTGCTCTTGCTACATTGAGTTGGATGCCATTAACCTCCCAACTGCACTTTCTTTTGCAAATATGGTTTTCATTTTTTCCTGTTTTGCTGCTGTTTAGGCCCTTATCAGTTCCTTGCTTGAAAAGAGATGCTTCTGTTTTTTCTTATTTATCCTCGCCTTCCACACTCAAACTTGAGCATTTCCCATCATTGTTGGGTTGTTTCATCACAGACCAAATCATTCCCTTGCCTGTCCCCCCTCCCCTGCTGTTGAGCTTCATGATGAGGAGTGTGGAGGAAGGAAAATACAGAGCTCATTTATTTTTAAGTAACTGTAACTAATGGCTTCATCAGCTAACGTAGTGGAAAATATGCAAACTGCTTGGAGGAGAGTGGATGTTAAAAATGTAACTACAACATTATTGAGACATCTTTCAGCTCTAATGACAGACTGAATAACAAACATGTCAGAAACTTTGTTGCTTCTCTAAGCAAAACCAAATAATTGAATTTATTTTCAGTGATGCTTTTTCCTTTTACTTATTCAGCTCCTCATCCATTTTGCTGTAGACCTTGTCAGATCTCTTTGAATAAACAGATTTTTTTTCTTAAATGGTAGAGTGAGCTGGGGACAGGACCTTTTCATACCTCTCTTTCTTCTCTGCCACGCACTTTTTTCTGGTTTGTCACATAAGACCAATTCTCAAATGTTTCTGCTGTGGCTCCGTCCCATGCATACCTTGGTTGTAGCTGTCTGTGCTCCTTGAGCACATCCATGAGTGGTGTGGACTGGACCCAATTTATTTATTTTGCAATAATTACGTTACCCTGTATCAGCTGATGGTCTGGTCCCCGTAGTCTGGAGCTGTGCGAGTTCTTGTGCAAGCCTTTGTGTAAGTTAGGGGCTGCTCGTTCTGCTGTGGCCAGCGGGGTCTTCTCTGCAGGACTCCCAGGATGGTGCAGGCTGTGAACAGCACTGCAGAGTCTACAATGGGATCTTTGCTCACAGTTCTCACGGGAAATAGGGGAATCAAATCCATTTGTCTAATGGGACAACCCTTGAGAAAGCAGGTATTCTCTTTAAAGGTATGCTTCCAAGGAGAAAGGTTGGTTGGATTTCCATCCTTCCCCGATGGAGGGGCTGGGGAGGCCCTCATGGCGCCGTGCCACGCCGCACCTGCCAGCCCCTGCAGCTCTCTGCTCCAAATTGCTCCTTGCCTTTCTTGGCACCAGGAGCTAAACCTGCAGCTCTCCCTCTCTGAAAGGGAACCCTGGAGCTGGCCCGCAGCTCTGCGCAGCGCTGAGGACACGGCAGCTCAGACACATGGTTCTTGCATGTGCGTTTCTTTTTAATTTAACGCAGAGCTGCAGCAAACCGTTCCACCCACAGGTGAGATCCTTGGAAAACTGACTGCCCAGAGCTCTGAAGCTTTCAGCCTTCACGCTAACGCACGGGCCCAGCTGGCTGGAGATTAAAGAGCGCAGTTGAAAACCAAAAAGCATTTGAAATTGCACCACTGAGCTGGCAGGAAATTCCAGCTTTTTGTAGATGTCGGAGGCGTTGGAACGGCGAGGAACCAGAAGGTAAAATTCCGGGGTGAATCGCATCATCAGCGTTTCAGCAAAGCCTCGGACATGGGTTGTGCATGGGGGGGCACTATCCCCACCCCTCCCAATCTTGGGAAGGGGGGAAGAGCATCCTGGCTTGCAGCCTGGCTCATGCCTCAGCTGTCTCTGAGCACAAGAGGCCTCTCAGCTCAGTGTGAATCCCAGAGCGGTGCTCAGCACTTGCTCTGGGGATGGAGCTTCCAGCCCTGTCAGCCTCAGCCAGCCCCAGGCGTGCCAGAGATCTCCAGGGCAGATTGGAGGCTTTTGTTGTGCCCAAGATAAACGTTCCCTTTGCTTCTTGGACTGACTTGCTCGTACTCTTGGAAGATAACTCACTGTTTAGCGGGGTTTTAACTGCTCTGAAAGGAGTCAGTGTTGTGTGTGGTTTGATCAGAGAGGACATCTGCCTGCAAGGAACAAAGGTGGGAGACCAAGAGGACTAAATGGGTTTTTGGACCTTTATCCTTTATTAGAGCAGGCATGTGTGGGCCTGAAATGAGACTGTTGGTGAACATTGATTCCGAAATCCTCCTGAAAATCAGTGCGACCGCTCGTTCCCTTCCCCTCCTAAATGGGCTGCCAAAGATTATCACTCCAGCAACAATGCTTACAGGCAGCTGAAGAACTCGAGGCCTCCTGTGAAGCCATTGGCACCAATGGGAGACTTCAGCTTCCTTTTCTCTCATCCCCTTTCCTCCCCCCTCACCAAGAGCAGATCAAGCCCTGCCAGCATGAGTGGTGGAGAACAAAATCTGCATTGACGACAGATGGAACGAATGTTATGGATGCATCCCAGGCCCTGAGCTGTTGTGCCACATAAATCAGTAGTAAAACTTTGTCAACTCAGAATGCTTCACAGGACCAGACTATCAGCCAGCTTAGTGCCTGGCTCTGCAACCCCAAAATTGTATGGTCCAAATAAAAAAAAAAAAAAACAATAGTGAATTCATGTGCCCTCAGTTGAACTTCCAAGCCAGCAGGGCTGGGTTGGGTCCAGCTCCTGGAGATGAATGTGTCTCTGTGATAAGTGACTTGTGAAAGATAATTCATGGTTTGGAAGCCTCCCACTGCACCAGTGGGCCATGGATGCTGCAGATGAAGTGTGAGGTCCCAGGCTGCAGATGCTATCGGAGCTGGGCGGGCGGCTGGATGTGAGCGATGGCCAACCCCAGCCATCAACCCTGATTAGATACCGAAGAATCAGGGCACCCAGAAATACTTCATCTTGCTCTCCTTGCATGTGTGCCAGTGCCTGAGCCACTCCTTCGCAGAGAAAAGCTGGAACCACACACAACCACCGTGTGTGAAAACTCGCTGCTGTCAGGAAAGCTGCTTCCTATGCACTGCATAAATCCCGAGTGGTTGGGATTTAAGACAAAAACAAAAGAGGCAAATAAAAATACTTGCTGTTAAAATTATGGCTTGGCAACCCCATAGATGTGCGTGGGGGAGAAGCGCCTGCAACCTTTTTAGAGGCATACTTGCCCTTTGGAAAATGAACTTCCATTAAAGTAACAAGGCTTCACCCTTCTTGGTGGGATTTTGGCAGCATGAGGGGGAGAGGAAAGGCTGAAATGATCCCTTCAGCTTTCTCACTCTGTCTCAGCAATGATAAAATGAAATATTTTAATGCAGCACTTCAGATCTCTGACAGCTGTGGTAGCCTGGTGTTTACAGAAGACATCCTGTTGTTCAAGGGAGACACTTCTGCCTCACTGAAATGAAGGGGTTTTAATTTTTTTCCCCTCCTCACTGCTCTTTTATGCAATTTCCATTCCAAGAGGCCATTACAAGAGTGACTCTGCACATTCTGAGGGTTGTAACAGCAACAGTTCTCCATCAAAAAGCAGATCCAGATTGTGGGAAAACTGCCCTGGCACCCACACGGGGCTGAGCAACACTTGGAAGGGAAAACAAAAGCCTTGATGGTCATGGAAACTCTCGCTGCAGCACAGAGTCCAGCACGTGAGTGTGTCCTCCTGGGATTGCATCCTAGCTTGCAGCACAGTGGGATGAATCATAAGGAAATGCCACCCCAGGGAACGAATTGGTCATTCTTTGAAAGAGCTGATGGCCCTTGGACTAGCGATGGAAGCAGGGAGGGAGGCTGCATCCAGCTCGCTGCATTCGCCGCAGCGCTGCAGGAACACGCCGGCGAGGCCGGGCATGCTTTGCTGCCTCCCCAGCAGAAAAAACATTTCCCTGTGTTTTTGGTTCCTTGATCTTTCTAAATAAACAGTTTCTTTGTACTGAGAAAGAAAGAAAAAAAAAAAAAAAAAGCCCAGCCATTGGTGCGCTGAAAAGATTTTTTTTGGGGAAATAGGGAATGTGGGGACTTTCACCTACTGGCAGCACCTTTGGTGCTCCACAGGGGTTTTGGAGTCTTCCTCTTCTGAGCAGGGTGATGGGAATGATAGCTCTGAGCCCTGAACAGCTTCTTCAGCTTTGGATCTCCAAACCTGCCGCGCTCTCGGATTTTCCCCAGCCTCGTCGGCGTTTGTGGCTTTGTTCAGCTGTCGCTTTGCCTCTGGATTGGGAGAGCTCCCGGGGCTCCCTCAGAAGCTCAGGGTCACTGGGGGGATTAGCAGCGGAGCCAGAATCAGTGGTTCACAGCCTGCTTACCACGTGCTGTGGGGTACCTGGAGAAGGAGGAATTTTGGTGTTTTGGTGCTGCTTTGCTTGGCAAAAGCTGTAAGACTCAAGGATAAAGCCTGGTTTACCTCTGTGAGATCTTCAGTGGAAACCAGGTGAAGATCTCAGGTCTTTTTGTGATCACACACCAAAGGGAATCCCTGTGAACACCACCCTGGCATCCTTTGTTCTTACGCAGGAGATCCTGGGAGCTGTGACTTTAGAGGCCCATGAAGTCACCAGGGAGCAATCCCTGCAGATGCTCGAGTTCATTCAGCTGGCTTGGGTAGTAGAAAGGGTGAGTCCCACAAACTGATGGATATCTTGCACCTCCGGCCACTGATTTAAGGGGAAATGTGTCGCCGTCCTCCTGTCTCCCCACAAAAAGCCTTAGATGGAAGAAACTGGGAGATCTTACAAGATCTCTATCAGGGGACTGGCTTTCAAGTGACAGCCACGTCTTTAATCCAGCAAAATCTTTCTGTTTCTATTGGTGCCCTACAATAAAAACAAAAGTAAAGAGAGGAAAGAATTAAGAACAGGGAGACTTGCTTTTAAAAGGCTTATAAAAATACATATAAAGCGAGACACGATGAGAACAAAGGGGTAATGGAAGCCGACAGACAGTTCTCATGCCATTAAACTGCATCTCAAAAAAAAAAAACCTCTCAAAAAAAATAAAAAAAAAAGAAGTTAATCGTTATTTGGAGGGGGGGGAGTGTTTTTATTGTGAACATGTGCAAATGGAGGCTTCAGCCATATAAAACCCATGCCCACAATAAGTATATTTGTGTAGCAATTAATGTGAGATCACAGGCTCAGCTTTTGCCAAATAGTCGTGTCAGCATGGGGTACATTATGTGTGTCAGGAATCCAGTTTCCAAATGTGGAAGACATTGGGCCACTCATAATTAAATGTTTTGTCATCGCGGGGCAGAGCCGCGTGCGCTTCGGCTGAACCGAGCGCGGCACCTCCAGCGCCATCGCCCAGGGTTTGCTCTTTTGGCAGCTCTTTAAGGAAACTTTATGCAGAAGGAATTTCAAGACACTTGTAATTAGATCTCCCCCCCCTCCTTCCTTTCTTCCTCCCCCTCCCTGAAATGCAGAGGGCAATTTTGATTTTCTCTCTCAGCCAAGAAAACGGAGTTTCAATTTCTCTTTATCGTAGCAGGGATTATCTCCCTGATGGGTTGCGTTGAGACATCATTTCCATGGGTTTCTGTTAGTGTTTCTAGTAACACTTCCGTGAATCCAATACTTTCTGGGAAGTTTATTACAGCAGCTGCTAAAGGCAAAGCAGAGACATCCAAATAGTGCAGGAACATGCATTTACCACACTTACAACTCCAACAGATTCAGTTACAAGAACTGCTGCAATATTTCTTTCTGTTTTCCCCTCCTTTTATTTCCTTTTTGTTTTTTTTTTTCCTTTTCTATTCCTTGTGGTCTTATGAAGACCCAGCAAAGGCTGTGGTCCCTGGTGCTATGTCTCTGAATTAATTTTAAGTAAAGCAGAGGCTGGAATGACGTGTGGGAAGGCTCTTGGCATGGATGGACTTGGCTGGAGTTTTCAGTAGAGAGACATTTAAGGAAAGGGAGAAGAGGATTGCGTGTGTGTATATGGGGGGGACAATATTTTTTATATACTCTGCACAAAAAGCCATCTCCAGAGCTATCAGGCTTTCATCACCCCAGCCTGATCCAAGGATGTTCAAAAAGTGAAACACATCGTAAATCTGGCAGGCTGGCTGGAACTTGGAGAGGTTTGAAAGGCGCTGGAGGGTGGGAGCATCCCGGCTGGGCTGGGCTGGTCAGCGCAGCCCGTGGCGGGGGAAGCCCCTTTCCACGGCTCTGGGCACTTCCATCGGGGTTTTATCTCCTTGCTGAGGAGATATCCCAATTACTCCCCCTGCCCACTTCCAGGGAGATGGGAACAGATGGGCCCCGCTGTAGAAATGCTGAGCAGCAGAGAGAGAAGCTTAAGAGTTCAGGGTGATTTTTTCTTTTCATTACTTTTTTTAGTTCTTTAATGGCTTTCTCTGTGGTGATGTGAGGCATCGCTTGAGAATGAGGAGCGCAGCACAAGTCAGTTTTTATTCCACCTTCCCCAGTGCTACTTCTTCAAGTGATCTTCCACTCGATAAGAATTGGGAGAGCGGTGTAAAAGATGATTGGGGGTGAATGGCAGAAGCACTGGTGCTTTCCCACTTTCAGTGCCCTTTTCTGCATGAGGTTAGATGTGGATGGGCAGTGCTGGATTTCGGAGCCTTTCTCCCTCCGCTGGTGGTTTGTGACTCAGTTGCCTTGGTTAAATCAGAAATGAGATCACTGATGCTCCAAAACTGCAATAATGCCTCTTGTTTGCAGATCCCGTGGTGGTGGGCTGGTATAGACAGCTGCCCTGTACCAAAACGTATTCCAGGAATTTTCCCTACTGTTTTCAGACCTCACACTTTCCAAAAGTAATAGGAACATGCACCCGTGATGGGGACATATTTTACTCTAAATGAGCAGAGCACCCACATTTCCACGTTTGCCCTTTATTAACTTTAACCACAACTCTTCAGGACAGACTGTAAATAAAACGTCAGCCGTATTAACTTTGGAAGATCAAGATCTTTAAGTGTTACTTAACGACACCTGCTAATTAATTACAGCCAGAATCTTAGCAAGGCTCTAAATGAGAGGGGTTCTCACCTCCCAAGCAGTATTTCATAGGAGGCAGGTAGCGTGCCGAGCTCATGGATACTTCGCTCTGTTTGTTTGTCTTGTAGGTGTTGCAGTGGGATGTAAATTCTTGTTATTATTAAGAAAAAATCCCCTTTTCTGAAAATGATTCATCAAACACCTCATCCTCGTTGCATGTAACATCTTGTTGGGCCTGGAATTGCTCTCTGCCGAGCGCTTGCACCGCAGGGAAGGCGCTGGGTTCGACAGGAGCCAGGGCCTCCCATGGCTGCATGGTGGAGAAGCCTCTGGAGGGGTAGAGGCCAACAGGGGTTGGTTTCAACTTGTTCCAAAGAGGTGAAACCCTGCTTTCCTCTGAATCTCACCAGAGATGCTCGGTTTTCCGTTTCCCCTGCAAATGTTGTCCCTGCTGGGGAAGTCCACTGAAAGGGAGGAACCCAGGGTGGACTAGGAGGTCCTCTTTCCAAGAGGGAGGAAAATTATTTGGAATTAGTGGTGAGGCCACCTAATCCTATAAGAGCTTCTCCTGGAAGGCAAAATCTCAATGAATAAATCTGCAGAAATCTCAAATATTAACGATGAGGTTGAAGGGAGAAGGGGAGAGGGTGGCAGCAGCCATTAGGGCTGGATTGCCTGACTTGGTGGGTTGCACTTTCCATCCCTGCTGGGGGAATTCCAAGCTTTTCTGTGCACTTTCTGTGCCTTCTACCACACTGTTGAAATTGCCTCTCTAGGTGGAAGGGCTGAGGGTGGTAAGAGTGCTGCAGATGCACAGCATCCAAAAATGCAAACGTTATGACACAGGGGAAATCTGTCTGAAACTCACCCAAGATTGGGATGGCACTGAGCATTTGTGCAGGAGGTGTTGGTGTTTCTGCTCCTCCAGGCACAGGAACCCCACAAATTCCCAAACCTCATTGATGAAGAAAGAGCTTTTGGGGCTGGAGCTGTTTCCAGTGCAGCACCTGGGGCTGCACTTGGGTGTTGTGTGGGGTAATCACAGGCAGCAGAGGTGATGGCATCTGCCTGCTCTGCATGCCCTGTGCATTATCCAGGGTGGGGATATCCCCCCATGCCAAGAAGGTGGATGTAAGGCTGAGCTTGGTTTCATGGATTGATGGAGTGCCTCTCTTTGTAGTAGGATGAGATTATCTGGGCCCCTTCTCCAATGCCAGCGGAGGGGTCTGACCCACTCTGAGTGCTGGCTTTGGAGTCAGGGAGGTTGGGAGACTATCCTGGGGGTTTCATCTGCCCTTCCCAGAAGCAGTGCTGTTCTTGTCCTTCATGTTGGTAGTGCTGCAGGGCAGGGGCTGCTTTCTGCATCCCAAAATCCCTTTGCACCAGTAGTGCTACTGCAAAAGCTGCCTGGAGCAGCCCAGCAAAAAACCTCACCTTTTCCTTCACTCCCTACCAAGACAGAGCTCGGTCTTGAGCTAGGAGCCAGGCTGTGTCCTCACTCCCAAATCCTGGCCCTGTGGATTAAGTTCAGTAGCACCTGGACACACCTTTCTGCCAGCAACCCCAACAGCACTTTCTGCAAAGGAGGGTTTTTTCCCCTGGTCTTCCCCTTGGTTGTGGCCAGTCTCCCTGCAGAAACCCTGGCTCTCCACTTCCAGGCTGAACTTTCGAACCTTCCTCCTCCAGCCCCAGCCAGGTCATTATTTTTGACACCCTTTCCCCGAGTTATTGCACAGCTGAAAAAGAGAGGGCCAGCCTGGCCATGGCTCCTGGCTTTTCCCAGTGTCTGACACTCCCTGCTAGCCCCTGGCACCCGTTCAGGTGAGCTCAGGGCAGCCCAGGACACGTGACAGCACAATGGACAAGTGCCACCAGAGAGGAGAGCTGCCTGCCTGCTGGTCTTCCCACTTGTATGATTTAGGGAGTATATTTTTCTTTATCTGGATCCTGCATTAATTGTTTCCCAGAATATTTTGCTACATTAATGTTGCACTTCTCTCTGCTTGGCTTGCCCTGGGTTGAGCAGAGGTATTTATGAGTGGTTTATTGCACATATTTTTCACCTTTTTGAAATGCTTGGCACTGTTCTGGATGCTGGAACAGATCCTTGCTGTTGAAAATACTGAACTCAGTTAGTCTGGTTGGAGACTGAAGGCAAAAGCAGTGGTTTAGCTGCTCAGCTCTGGCTTCACTGATGCTGAGTGATGGTGAGCCCTGCACTCCGGCAGAGCTGGAGATGGCCAGTGCAGGGGTCAGTCTCTTTGCCCATGCTGGTGTAATTCAGAAGTCAGAAAAAGCCTCCTCTTCCCCAAAAAGAGCATCAAGGAAATCTGTCCTCCCAGAGCTGGGTGCCAGGGCAGGGTGATGGCCCTTTGGCTACAGCTCTTCCCTGCACACAAGACTTACTGCAGTGTTTTGTTTGTTGTGTGCCAGTCCCTGAACCAGGTTCAGGCCCATGATCAAGTTACCCGGGCTCAGCTGCTCTGCATTAACCAGCCAGGGGGGTATTCCCATCCTAGGACAAAGAAAAGGTAAAATCTGTTCATTTAAGCATCATTGACAGAGGTTTAAACAAAACATCATTTGCTTTATGTACTCGTGTGCAGTAGCTTGATTTGAGCCCCTGGTTTTCCAACTCTGATGGTCACTTTGGTTTGCACCAAAAGAGAAGTATCCCAAATGTATTTATTTATTCACCTGCTGTGGCACTGGCAGACAAATGGAGGAATTCAAGCTTTGCTCATGGGAGTGGAGCTGGGCATTGCCATAGATATCTGACAACCATTCCTTGGAGGCCAGGGATTCATGTCCCCTTGGAGGGGAGGGGGTTTCAGACCCCACCGAACTCTTCTTTCAGCTCCAGCAGGAATTAGGAGGTTGATGGTGAGCATCAGGCTGTAAATCATATTGGAAAAATGAAAGCATCTTTAAGGATCCCATGCTTCCCTAAAAGATGTCCCCTCATTTTCACCTTGGAGAGAAAGGATGCTGTGCTGGAGGTAGGAACACATTGTAGAGCTGATGTAGGTGTGTGTTTTAAGGCTCAAAAATGAGTCAAGAAATAAGAAAAGAGGTTCCCAAGATGTGTGAGGTGTTTGTAATTTAAACAGCCCTCCTTCCAGGGCAGGTTCCCAGGTGCCTGTCAATCCCAGCCCCAAATGCCCCAGTCCTGGTGCTACGAGGGCGCGGCTCTGCCCCGCTCTGGGACAACTGTCTTGGAGCCCTGCTGCAACTCTTCAGCTAAACAGGAGCTTAACTGTGTCCTCCTGCAGGCCAAGAGCTTTGGAGCTGGCATAGTTTGAAGATGATTAAGCATCTGCCTACGCTGTCTATTATTGGAACTGCATGGGAGCTCAGGCTGGGGAACCATTTTCTGAGCAGCCTTCCCGGCTTCCTGAAATCGATGGTGAAAGCAAAACATGTTTACATTCCTCTGTGCCGACAGCTGAGCAGGTTTTCAGGTGCCAACTCATCATTTATCTTTCTTTTCTCTTTTCCTGTATCCCCCAAATTCCTGAAGAAACCCCAAGGTGATTGTTCTCCCTCTTGTTCAGGGCGTCCCTTGTGCTTTGCAGAATTTCAGAGCTGGTGGCAGACAAACAAACAAAACCCCCCTTTCTTGCAAACGTGTGTCATTTTTGACTTGGATACTTGCTTATTTCTGTTACTTTGGTGAGTGGTGGCTTTGTTTCTTTTAGGTCTATTAATCTGCTTTTTTCTTGTACAGAAAGACTGTACATAAATTCCAATTTATAGCCAAGACAGAATTCTAGTTTGGTGTTTGGAAATGCAGTACCGAAGCTAAAATCCTAAATTTTCTGCCTATTCAAACCCTTGGGAATTATCAGACTGGGAATTATCAGCCATCTCTGAATTCAGAGACTGAATTCAGACCAGGAGCTATTTACTACGTCAGGGAAAGCAAAGTTAAATATAAGTATAGGGATAAAACTTCGCAGGCTTTACAATTGTCAGACTTCCTTGCTCAGGAGCATTTCTGCAGTGGGTTCATGAGCCCTTTGTCCTTTTATGCTTTTCTTGTTTGCATTTGTATCATATTTTTGAAGCCCTGTCGTTCATTCCCTCCATCCACATGAATCCATGGGCTCGTCTGATGGAATGAGCTGCAGCAAAGTTCTGCTCAGCTCCATTATTTTTACTGGAATACCAGTAAAGGAAGAAGTACAGCACAGCATCTCACAGACCAGCTCTCAGCTCTCACTAGTGCCATAAATCAGAAATAAGAAGCTCACCTAAAGCCAAGGAAAAAAAGCCATTTTTGTAAATGGAAACGGCTGCAAGTCCCATATGGATGTCGTGGTAAAGGTTCCCTGCCCCAGAAGGACGTGGCCCCATCACCCCCACGCTGGGTTTTCCCCATGGGAATGGGGATGGGAATTCATTATTTAGCTTTTTCTGAGCCGTAACAACAGAATGGTTTGCAGAGCAGCTGAACAGGACTGCAACGCTCAGCCGACAGAAATGCCACGGCCTCCAGAGTAAATGAGAATTTCCTCTTTGATTTGAAGGGGGGAAAGCTGATTTTTACAAGGAAATTCAAAGGTGATCACAAAGCTGCCCTCTTCTCCCTGTTCCCCAGTGATATTCCCCAGCAAGCAATACTAGAAATACAGATGTTGGGTTTGCCTTTCATGTTTTCTTGGTAAATATCTGAATAAATATTTATCAGTAAACAGAGCAGATTTATTTCTGAACTGCACTTGGCTGGGTTTGTGCATAGTTTTCGGTGAGGGGTTTTTAGGAGTGGTGGAGGGATGCTCAGTCTCAGGGACTGAGCTCTGCAGAGAGAAGAAATGAAGTAGAATTGGGTTTTGAATCAGAAAATGCTGTTTAGTGTTTTTCCCTCATAAAATGTGCTGATGGAAAAAATTTATGTAATAAAAACAAACAACACCTCCTTCCCCCTCAAAAAAAAAAAAAAGAATAGGGAGTTTTCTTGCAAAATGTGTTATTGGATGTTTTCAGACTGAACAAACTTTATTTCATTTTTGAACTCATTTCAGGGGAGAATCCATAGAGAAATAATTGAACAGAGGCTCCAAACCCAGATAAAAGAACTTGCCCTGACTGAAACAAAACATTTCACTGAGCTTGAAAGTATTTGTGTGCTTGGAAAGCAGCTCATTGTGTGTGTAGGGGGGTTGTTTTGGTGATCCATGAAATATTTTTAAGATTTATGGGACCTGGTGGTGACTTTGAAGACAGAAAGTTCCTTTTTCAGCACAGCTGCAGCCGCTCATGTCCGTGTGCTGTGTGGGCACTGAGGAGATATGAAAGCAGTAAATATATTTTGTGAAATGTATTCTTTGCAAAGATAATAGATGTATTTTATATAAATATATGTGTATAAAATAAGATCTATATGCAGGTTTTGGTGGGAAGGGAGCATGTGTGGGTGCATCCCACAGCCAGGTGAAGAGGGATTTAACCACAGAGCAGTGGGGAAGTTGATGGGATTAACTCTTCCCATCACCTACATTACTCTGTTTGGAGGGAGATGTCCTGACTCCCTAATCCCATTTGAACCTCCCCAACAGGAATATTATCCTGACCAGTACAAAACCAGTTTGCTTCTGGTAGGCAGCAGGACTGTGCTGGGCTGCTGCCAGCATTCCCTGGGTTTGGAGGCTCCCCTCTCTTGTAAAATAGCTGTGTTCTCCTGGGAATGCAGGGCAAGCAAGCAAAACTTCAGGCCCCTCACGCCTTGCATCTTTACCTTTCGGGAAAAACTCTTCTTCAAATGAGATGCCAAGCAAAAGATTCATGTCCCCCGTTCCAGGAGCAGGTTTTAGGGCTGGGAGAGTCTTTGCTGGGTTCTCCAGAAAGTGATACACCCTCAGCTCGTGTTTTGAGGGAAGGGAGAGCACCAGGGAAGTGCAGGGCAGGGTATTTCCAGCCTGATGTGTCCGAGGAACACGGCAGGATTCAGCTCCAGTGATTAAACCCGAGTGAGTGATGGATCTGGAAGGTGGAGGGAGCCTCCTGTGTCCTCCAAACCTCGGGGCCCTCACTGAGCCTTTAGCAGGCAGGGCTGGAAAAGGGGTGGCAGGATGTTGTGAGGGAGGAGTATGGAGGAAATACCTGCTTTTACAGGAGTGTTTCCATCGCAGCACTCGTGTGTGGTGCTTGTTTAAAAGACACATTTCTCTCTGCACAGATTTCTCCCTTCAAACCAGAGAGGCTGAATGGATAAATCCTGAGATTCAGGGGCTGGCTCACATCTGTGTGTTTGAGGCAAAGGGGTTTCCACCTCTTTAGAGTTGAAATTGTCAAAGAAATCCAGTATTTCCACATCTTTTAGCACTTCAGAGCATGGCAAAGAAAAAACTGTTCGGGGGAGAGGCAGAGCTTTGGGCTGAGCCTTGAATTAGACAATGAAATAAGCTCAGGAATAGAAGGAAGTGCATCCAAATGGTTTTGTGATGACAGGGATGTGGTTGTGTCCCTTCCCTCTCTCAGTGCCACGGTCCTTAAGGAGCAGCAGGGCCCAGGGTGCCTGGAAGGGAAAGGAACTGGTGGAAAATGAGTGACCTGGGATTCACACCCCTTCTCTGGTGCTCACGAGGAACTCCCTGACCCTGGCAGACGGGGCTTTCGCTCAGGGCCCGTCCAACACAAACAGGAGAATTCAAAGCTACTGGATTAGGAGCTGGTGTGGCTTCCATTAACCCGGGGGTTTTGCTGAGCTGACTCCTGGAAGAGCCGTGCATCAAACGCAATGAATCAGGAGGGAAGCCCCCAGATCAGAGGAGCCCGCTGACCTCTGGAGTGAGACAGCATTCCCCAGGCAGCGTCTTGGGAAGGGGGGGGCAGCAAAACCAGGCTGGCCTCCTATTTATTCATTTCTTTAATGTCTTGATAGGCTTTCAGGCCCAAACTCGTTAATTTTGCCCATGTAAAGGCAAAAGGAAAGGTTTGGGTTTTTAGCACACAGATTTTTGTCAGCGGGGATGGCTGAGGGCTGAGCCTCTGCAAGTATTAAAGTAAAAAAGCAGCCAGGGAAGAAACACTGCCTTGTAAGCAGGGAAGGCTTTACTGCAAGACAGCCAAAAAAAATGCTGAGCCCTTCCAGGGAATTTGCCTGCTGTTTGTTTTCTCTTTGCACGCTGCAGATATATGAAAATACTGCTGCATTCCTCAAGCATCCATCTGAGCCTGGAAGTGCATCAGGGAGCCCAAAAGCAATGCACACCCACGTGCAAGTGTGTAAATAGATATTGTCACCCTGAGACCGTGGGGCTGCAGCTTTCCTCACTGGGACCAGATTCGTTTCATGCACTGATTGAGTTCATTCCCTGGCCAAGCAGCATTTCAACTACTGGAGGCAGTTCTTTTTTTAACCTTAAAAGTAAAAAAAAAAAAAAAAAAAAAAAAAGTAAATAAAGAAGGAAAATGCCTGAACTAACTCCAACAATGGTTGGGTGAGCCCCTTGCCAGCTAGGATGTGCCTGCACATATGGACACACAATAACTTTGCCCATTGCTGTCATAAAATGAAAGGCACTTACATGAGGGTGAGAGGTCAGGGGAGTCCTTGATTTAATAACAGGAGAAACATTATTTTTCTGTTATTAATTACGCATTATCCAGACTACATTTGCTGCACTTAGCTTCGATAAGGTTACATCTATATTTTTGTTAGGGAAACTTCTCGGGTCACGTAGGGGAAGGTGGCTGGAAGGCAGGGAAAAGAAATCTGCTCTAGAGAGCTGGGGAAATGCTGCATTTCTCTGTGGCCTCCCCCTTCTCAATCTGCTCTTCTGGGGACTGATCCTTGCACATTCCTGGGATAGCTCACTTGGTGAATGCTAAATGAATTGAGGTGCAGAAAAAGGTTGGGGCAGCAGCAGCTTGGAGTTCCCAGAAAGTCCAGAGGGATGGATACATCCTTACACCTGTGCTCTCCCTCCCTACCTTGTAGCTACTGAATCAGCCAAATTCAAAGTGAAAAGTTATGGTCAGTGAGAGGGAGACTTAAAAGTTCAAATCGAGGTCTGGTTCAGTGCATTCCTTCTCTTGTTTCCTCTCTTTCAGCTGCTTTGGAGGAGCATACTGGGAGGCTTTATCCCATTCCTGCTGGGGGGGACTCCCAGCCTGCAGAGATGATGGACAGTGGGGATCATTCCGGGGGAAATGTGGGGCTCAGCTCCAGGAATTGTCCCAAAGTGAGAAACGCAGGTGCCTCTGTGCTCCCCTCCCAGCACAGAACAGGAGATAACAGCCCTGCTCCCAGGGGTGGATCCATCTCCCCTTTCCCAGCTGAGACTTTGCCTAAGGAAGGGGCCAGGCAGCTGATGGGACAGCAGGAAAAAGAAGTGAGAGAAAATAAACAACCCTCAAGGAATCCACTCCATGCAGATGGATGGTTTGTATTACAGGGAGTGAAGAACCTCTTCATGTGGTGTCAGCACTTGGGAAATTTCTCCTCCAGAAGTAAATTTTTGAGGGAGAAAAAAGAAGAAATAGAAAGATTTGGGTTTTTAGCACGGCAAGGCTCAGGATTAGTATTTACCCACCTGAGACCTCCATCCCTGGGAGCACAAAGGGCTGAGGGAGATGCTTGCCTGTTACGTGGGAGAGCAGATCATTCTCCAGGCACTTAATTCCATAGGAGAGGGCGGCTGCTGCTCCATCGGCATCACAGACTCATTAAGTTTGGCAGGTGAGGCAGTGCCAGTGCTGGACTGGGGATATAATCCTGTGTGGAGTCTCTCCTGCAGGGGAGGGACAATTTGGTGTCCCTGGAATGTGCCCCAGCTCTGTCTCTGTCAGTGCACATGGAAAATGGGAATCAGTAGCCATTCTATCCAAGCTGATCTCAAATTAAGCTGTTTCTTTTCTCAAGCCCCTCAGGGCATGAGGGGATGCAACTCTAGCAAGAAAGCAAACACAGAAGTGTCTGCTAGTCTGGGTGATCTGTAGAAATGGCTGGGGGCTGGATGTTTTCAGCAGTAGTTCCTTTTTTCATGATCTTTTCCATACTCCAGCAGTGCTCATGTCAGTAGGAGCCGCAGGCTGAGAGATCTCTGCTGGGTTTCCCCCTTGGGATGTCTGACAGGTCTGGTACAAATTCAGTGATGGAGACCCAGCTGTGCCTGCTCTGGCTGAGTTTGTTACCTGCCCAAAGCTCAGCACTTGTCCATCTTTGTGTACCCATCTATTTATTCCGCTGGTCTCAGATGGCTTCCAGTATCTGTAGAGTGTTTGCTCCCTGTGGCTCATCCCTGGAAAGGAACAAGTGGAATTGTTTTGTTGTTTTGTTTTGTTTTGTTTTTTTTCTGGATGTGAACAGCAGAGACAGCAAAACTCTGGTTCTGCTTTAGTGGCTGAAAAGTAAAACTCCTGAGGGCCTGATGAGTGTTGGGACACCAGTTTGTGTTACTTGGCCAAATCAACTGGGAATCCTGGAAGTCAGCACAGTGACTTGCTTAATTAATTACCTTGATTCATTTGTGTGAACACAGTGACAGCTCCCTACTCCAGAATCCTGGTCCCAGAGCTGAGCATACCTTGAATGACCCTTTGGAATGTTTGCTGCTGTCTCCCACCATCAGTTTCCAGTAGTGAACTTGGTGTTATTTCTTTGGGAGCTGTTTTATTCTCCGGTTCCCTGTTTCTAGCAGTAAAATCAGAGCCAAAAATCATCTGTACAGCTCAGGGTGATGATGTCCTTGGGTCAGTGGTGTGTCTGTCCCATGCTCTGAAGGGTGATGTGTCCCCGGTGCTCTGCCTCATCAGGATCTCCTGTTTCATGTGGTTTTTGTTCCAGGATATGTTCATTTATATGGAAAATTATACATTCATTTTCATTGCTGGTATACGTGTAGCAAGGCAGTTTGTGCAGATAAAGCTTTCAAGTCAAGGTATTTCAAAACTTTCCTAAAAGTCTGGCTGTGGAAATTCTCTCCTTGAAAACACTTGTGCCTTAAATTAGGGGATTGATTCAAGCACAGTTCTTAAATCAACTTAATGTCCCTGCTACAAGGAGTATTCATGTAGCAGTCATCTCAGTCCCTGCAGTCAGAGCTTTTCTTCATAAGTAAATAGGAAAAAAAAAAAAAAAACAAACCAAAGAAAGCAACCCCTGAGCTGAATCAGAGCCCTCTCCTCGCTCCCACGCAAAGTGGAACGATTAAAAAAAGGATGCTTTTGTTTTAAGTGTAGAACCAGTCATAATAGGCACAACAGGGAAGTGCTTAATAGGGTTTCAGCTTGCAAAACAGTAATTAGAGATGATATTCCTCTGATTGCTCAAGGCTGAGTTTGTGATAGGTCATCCCTCAGTCGGGGCTGAATATATGTGATGTGGAGGCCCATACTTGCAACATTACAAGGCAGGCATGCTTTTCTTTAATCATTATTATTTCAGTTACAACCCGGATGAGTGATCCCAGCTGGTAGATAAGAATCAAACACACACAAATAGGGCTCATCTTTCTTACCATATGGAAACCTGAATTGCAGAAGTCGTCTCCATCTCAAAGCCTGCTCAGCCCCCGTCCACCCAGGCAGTGTTTCTGCCCTGTTTTTGCTGTAGTTAATTGATGAGCAACTCTCTAACCCAAGCACAACCTCTCCCTGGGTGTAGGGGCAGGGATAACTTCATTTATTTATAGCCCTTCGTTTATAAGGGCTTTGAGTCCTGCCTGGCTCTCCTTTCTTCTGAGCTCGAGGTACCATCTTATCCTGGCCAGCTCAGAACACATTTTCCATCTGCTCCTTCTTCCTCTTGGTAACAGCTTCACGTCCCAGCCACCAGGAATGCAAACAGTTTTCTCGAAGTCCAAGTGGAAAAACGGGTCCTGCTTTTATGAAAGATTTCCTTTACAAGTTTTAGGGGGGATTTGCCTTCTTTGAAGGGGCACCTGCACAGCCAGAGCAGAGACAAGACAAGCCCAAGGAATGCACTCATCTTCCTTATGTGAGCATACTTTGCCCTGTGTATTAAAAAGTAGAGGGGGTAGAAAAATCCCTGATGAAGGGGAAGGGGCAACAATGTCTAATCACTGCAGAGCCATCTTGAGCTAATTGAGTTTGTCTAAAATTCATCCAGCCTTTAAGGTTTAATAGAAGATGATGGTCTTAATGCATCACATGCCTTGGAGTAAATGGATACTCTGCTTTAAAGGCCCTGTTGATGTTATGTGAAGGGGAACAACAGTTGTTATGATTCTGAAACTCAGATTGAACCCAATTAATCAATGCTGAGATGATTTGAATCATGTGGCATGCATGGTCACCTCTCTGATATTCTATCCTTATCCCTCCCTGGACTGAGACATGATTGATGTCAACTGTACACCGAATTTTCAGGGGGAAGGCTGAGCCAAGTCATTTGGACAGAGAAACAAATTAGATCAAAAGTGTGATCCAGGGGAAGGGAGATCGGTTTCAGAGCAGAAGCTTAAATTTCTTTTTATACCTTGGGTGCTCTGTCTGAGTGCACAAGCCCTGGGGATTGCACTTGTGTGTGTGTGTGTGTGTGTTTTGTGGGGGTGTTTTGTGTGTGGGGTGCATGCACGAGCAGCAGCTCAGGACACTCAGCAGGGGATGGCCACACATGCCTTGGTCAAACCCCAGCGTGTAGAACTCATCCAAAGGCACGTTTGCATCTTCAGGCAGCCCTTAATGTAAAAATAATCTGCAGCCATCCTCAGATCTTAGGTTACAGCCAGCCGTGGTTACCTTGTGACTTTCCTTGGAGAAAAGGGAGCGGGAGGAGGCAGGAGGGGGCAGAGCTGGGGGGGAGCACCCCGGGCCCTGCACACCCCTGTCCACCTTTGGCTCGCAGCTTTTCCACCCTCTCAGCCTGCCAAGCCTTGGCCAGGGGGTCACAGGGAGGGGGGGATTTTGGATCTCGCCCTTTATTTCCTTGGGCTTCTCCTCCTGGATTACAGAAAGTAGTGGGAGGACTGGGTGGTGTGATATGGGTGTTTCTAAGGATTGGGGGTTGGGTTTTGTTTCTTTTTTTGTTATTGGCTTTTTTTTTTTTCTTTTCCTTTTTCCCTCCTATCATTTTTCCTTTTCCTTCTTTTTTTCCCTCTTTTGTATTTTAAATTCCTTCTTTCTTTTTACTTTTTTTTGTCTCCTTTTTTTATCCTTTCTTTTTGCTTGCTTCCTTTTTTGTTCCTTTCTCCCTTTTTTTTTTTTTTTTTTTTTTTGTGTGTGTTTGTTTGTTTGTTTGTTTGTTTTGGGCTTTCCCTTTCTTTTCCACAATGGGGTTTTCACTGCTGCTCTCCACTCTGCTCGCTAACCTTGTGCCATCAGTTTGCGAGTGGAAGGACTGTCCTTGCCGCAGGTTTTTCCCCAAAGGAGGTGTCCGGGGGACCGGAGGTTCCCGGCACCCGCAGCCGCTTTATCCCTGCTCACCGCTCGCCACACGCGCCGCAGTCCCGCTCCCCTGACAGCTCCACAACAACTCGGGATTTGGAGAAGACTTGCCCAAAGGCACGCGTGGGGTGAGCAGGGAAGCCGAGGCGCAGATCCCCGCTCCGCAGCCCCGCTCCCTCCGCAGGGACGAGCGGCTCCCCGGGATGCTGCGGGCGGCCGCTCCCGGGTCGTGCCCGAGCCCCGTGCCAGCGTTCGCGTGTCACATTTATTTCCTGCAGGGAGCTAAAATCGCTGTCGCTTCACCCCGTGGCGCCTGCGGGAAGGGGGCACTGGCTCGGCCGCGGTGTCACCTCCCCGCGGGGCCGGGAGCGGCGGGAGGTGCAGACGCCGAACCCCGAGGTCCCCAGCGAGCTCCTATTGAAGGGCTTTGAGAGCCTTTGTGTCCACAAATTTTCAGTGTCCGTCTCCAGCTCCTGGTGCTGGGAATGCTGGAGTTTGCTGATGCTAGGAACTAAGGATTTTCTTTTCTTCTTCTTTTTTTTTTTTTTAATAGGAACTTTTCTTAATTGTGATATTAAGCGATTCAGCCTAATTCTGATTAAAGCGAGCGTTGTAACAGCTCAATACAAACCCGTCTCATCTCTTTAATAGCTCTAAAAGCGTCTGCGGGGGAAAGATACCTTAAGGAAGTTAAATGATGTCAAGATTATTTTTCATTACTGCAGTTTTGAATAGTTAGAAAAGCAACAAACACTGTTAATCTGGTTCAGTGAGGGGGCAAAGCCTTTAACTACACATTTTTTTTTACTCATTAAGTTCATTTGTGCAAAAATTCTTGTAATATAATTGCGTGTTTATACTACCTTTGCTCGTTTTCCTCCTTTTTTTTTAACCCCCAATCGAAAAAAAATCACTGCTGCTGAAAATCGCTGATTATCCTGACACATTTTTTCCCCCCCAGTGGAAACGCTGATGATTTGAAGCACAAGGAATAGGAAATTCTGACGGGAGATCTATTGTTTTTCAGAAAGATCTGAACAATAAATGTCATGGAAGGCTCCGCGCTTGTATATGCGTTAATTAGAGGCTGCATAAATAGGTGCACAGAGGAATAGAAGTGGCTTCCTTAAGTTTCCAGAGCTGGGCTATAGTTTATGTTACAAACAAAAGAAAATTCGGGTTTGGGTTAGCGTTTTTTTAATGACAGCGCATAAAACCTTCTCACTTTTCTCAGTACCGTCCATCCAGCCCTTCCTGTCTCTCGCCTCGGGGAGGGGGGTGGAAATAAATAAAGGAAAAGTGGGGATGTAAGCGCTGCCTTAAGAGTTTGGGTACTTTTAATTCATCCCCGCTTCCTTTCCTGCCGAAATTCTCGGGAATTCCCACACCGGCGGGGAGAAGGGATGGGAGCAAAACCCAGGTTTGTCCAGAACACCTGGCCCGGAGGGCTGGAGTGAAAACGCTGAATTTTGGGTGCCAGGGTGACACTTCCGTCTCTTCGCAGCGTTTCCACAGAGTTTGAGCGGCTGCGGCGGGGGCTGAGCTGGGTGTGGGGATTTTCCCCCGTGTCCCCAGCGCTGCCCCTACTGCCCCGAGCTTTCACCCCCTACGCCAGCATCACCCCCTCCCACAAAAAAAAAAAAAAAAAAAAAAAAAAAAAAAAAAAAAAGGTGTTTTTGTCTTAAAATTCATACCACTTGCTTCAAAAATAAACCCCAAACAACCTCCAAGTCTTGGGGTGAGGGTGCTGTATCACCCGCATCCCCCCTCTCGGAAGCCGCCCTGGCTTCCTATTGATTTTATTCCTTGCCCAGAGCCTCCTAGAAAATGGCATTTGCCGGGATGTTTTTCCCTGCGCAGCCTGCGTATCGTCACTCAGCGGCAGAGCTCTCTCCATCCTCCCTCCTTTTGTGTCCTTCCAGCCCTCTGCTTAATTGTATTCCCAATTGCATTTCCTTTGATGGATTTACTTCCTTTTATAATTTCCCAGTTATGGACCCTGGTTTTGCCTTCCCGACACTTAATGTGGAAAAAAATGCCCTTTATGTGTTCAAGTTGAAGAGAAATCTCTTGCTTTGAAGGTCTCTGCCGGGATGTAAGAGGGGTTCTCCCCTTTTTAATCAGGCCTTGATATACCCCCCCGTTTTCCAGCGGTTTTGTCGAGTCTCCCCATTTCCCCGCTGATGTTTTTACAGCGTTAACCCCCCCGAGCTCCCCGAAAAGACAGGGAGAGCAAGGCGGGGGAAGCCTGAAGGAGAGGAGCGAAGGGCTGTGCAGGGGAGAGCGGCGGTCGGTGCAGGACAGTGGCAGAATCGGGGTGAGCTGGCACTGGCGGGGTGCTGGCTGCGGCTCTCTGCAGGGCTCGGTGCATGGATATATTGCGATGCAGAGTAATGCAGATGTGGGGGCGGTGCTCGCCCTGGGCGCTGATAACGCTCATGGGCATGGAAAAGGTTCAGGAGGCAAACCCAGGGACGGGCAAGGGCCAGGGGTGCTCCCCGCCGCGGGCTGGGGGCAGCTCCCTGCGGAGCCGCTCCCGGGACCGGCCACTCCCGGCGCTTTGGGAGCATCTCCCGGGCCCGTCCCGGAGCATCCCGCGGCCGCTGTCCCTGCGGTGCCCGCGGGACACTCCCGGCGCTGCCCGCTCCAGGGTCCGGAGGGCAGGACACGCAGCTCCGCCATGGGCAAGTGGGGCTCGACCCCCGCTGTAAAGGAGCAGCGTTCCAAGGGGCACCAAATCCCCGCTTTTCAGAGAGGGACGGAGCGGAGCGGGAGGAAATCCCGAGAGAAGGAGCCGAGGGAGGTGGGAGCGGGGGGCGCGGAAGGCAGAGCCCCCCACGGGAGACACGAGCCACGGGCGGCCCCGGGCGGGAGGAGCGCTCCTGTCCCCCCTTCGGAGGGGACGATTTCGTTTACGGAAATAAAGGTGGGGATGCTCCTTAATCCGGACACAGCGGTTCTTCTGCTGATCCCCCGTAGCGGAGAGGTCCCCGCGGCCCCTTCGCAGCGGTTTTGGGGAGGGATGATGTGTTGGTCCCTCTGCAGAGCTGCTACCTTTTCTCTGCAGGTGGGAAATGCTGTTTTCCCCCTCTCCCGAGTCCGGCGCCGTCCCGGTTTAAGACATTTGCAATGTTATAAGTCCGAGGTCTTTTTTCTTTGGCAACAATCGTGGGTTAAGCGGAGGTCGGGGGGAGGAGGTGCCCGGCTGGCAGTGCCCGGGGGCCGGAGCTCGTCGCCCTCCCCGCTCGCACGGCTCCGGCAGCGGCCCCCGGCCCCTCCGAGGATGCTCGGGTGGAAGGGATGCGGGCGATGGGGAGGTGGATGAGGATTGGGTTGGGACTCAAAACCGGTAGAAAACAACAAAAAAAAGTGGAGATGGGGAGTAAGGAAGGAAATGAGGGAGCAGCTCGGGCAGGGGGACACCTGTGCAGGCACAGAGCAGCTGGCTGTCCCCACGGGTGGCTCCCTGCGGGCTGTGTGGGGGAACCTGCAGCTTTGGGAGTAAACGAGACAAATTATTCCCTTCTCTTTTTCCCTTCACTGCTTCCATGTCCCTGTGCTGAGCAGGTATGATGTGGGGTTTGGGGCAGGGCATAGCTTTCCACAGGGGGCTGAGCCCTTTTTACCCCTCTGTGTGTGTCCGTGTGTGTGTCCCGTTGCACGAGTTCGTTCCCACGCGGAGGTGGGTGCCTGATGCCTTAGAGATGGAAAAAATATTTCCATACCCTCCCAGCACCCTTTTCCCAGCCTCACTCCCTCCCCTCCTGGGTGAGCAGCTCCAGCAGTGGCCAACCCACCCTCGGTGAGCTCATGTGGGAGAAGAGGGGTCGGGCAAAGAGGGGGCAAGAGGTTGTTGAGGCAGCAAATAAATCCCAACACCCTGTTCCCCCCACGTCCTTTCTCCTGCCCCACGTATCAACAACAACAATAACAGCCAGGCTGACACTCCAGCCGTTTGGGGAACAATCCTTTTAATCGGGGAATAATCCACAGGACACTTTAAAGAAACGCTGGAGCATTAACCCTGTGCCCCAGTATAATTCTTCCAAGAAGCATCTGGTACTTACATCACAACATGGGATTAGCTTTCTCCTTGGAAGTACTGCAAGATCAAAGGGGTTTTCCCGTGCCCTGCAAGGACCTCGGTGAGGTGTCCCTGGCAGGAGGGACACGCGTGGGATCCTGTGGTGTTTCTGACAGAACAAACTTAGATGAGCTCAGCTGAGCCTTCCGCCAGGGCACAAGGGATGATCAGGACTTGGCTGGGTGGGGAAGGGTTAGGGGATATTTTAGGGCTTATCCCACCCTCTTCTCTGCTGCCAAGAGCTACTTTTGGGCATCATGCCCCCACCTCACCTGCAGCTTTCAGGGGAGGAGACCAGAGCAAGAGCTGCTCTTCAAGGAATAGGACAAGAGGACACAGCCTTAAGTTGTGCCAGAAGAGGTTTAGATTGGAAAATAGGAAAAAAATCTTCACTAAAAGTGTGGCCAAGTACTGGAACTGCCTGGGGAAGGGGTGGAATTACTGTCCCTGGAAATGTTCAGAAAACATGTGAATGTGGCAACTGGGGACACAGTTCAGTGGTGAACCTGGCAGTGCTGAGTTAGTGGTTGGACTTGATGATCTGAGAGGGCTTTTCCAACCTTAACAATTCTAACAGGGGATTCTGTGATTCCCCTGTCCCTGCTCCCTTACTCATCCTGCTCCAGCTCCAGTTTAGGCCTCACTGGTGTTCCTGGGCTGGGTCATAAAAAGATTTACAAGACACTGTTAAACCAGCAATAAAAACAATTAACTTTAATGGCACCTTGGTTGGGTTTTTCTCTCTTCTCTTTTCACCTCCAGAGCGTGCAGCAGGCCAGGAGCAGTGCAGGACGTGGTGGGGAGAGACCCCAGAGAGGGAGGGGGCAGCCAGCTCCCAGCACCCCACCTTGGGGGTCTGGGAAGTGGGGCCAGCTCAGACAGCTTGGGTTTTTGGGATGTTTGGGACATGACCCCCTCCCCACAGCCCCAGAGGAGCTGCTGAGCTCTCCCTGCACCAGTGGTGGGACCTTTCACCACTCCCTGGGGATGCCCACAGGCCATTCCCGGCCCTTCCCAGAGCAGGGATGGAGGAGCAGAAACTGCTCCCATGCCTGGGGCTCTGCCCTGCCCAGCCCTGGCCAAGCCCATCAAAAACCCCACAGTCTTGGGCTCAGTCAAGGTATTTTTCTTCCTTTAAAGCACAGGAATTAATTTCTAAGAAACTGGAAATGCCAACTGTAGCTATAAATCAGAAATTGCCAGAGGATGAACATTATCCAAAGTGAAGCAATTTAGTAAAATCATCTCTTTCCTTCCATCTTCCTTCCCCCCCCCCACCCCTCTCCCCAATGAAAATTAAATTATTAGCTCAGCAGTATAAATGATAGTGCAGCACCAGTTGGAGATGTTGTTTGGGGTGAGTTCATTAAATAAATGGCATGGAGAAAGATTTGCAAAAATACAAATAAAAATTGATGTTTACTTCTGCTGATCACCAAGGGGGGGTTATCTGTTAATATTGTGACAGCAAACATATTTCCTGTAAGGACAGAAGAGAGGACCTTCTCTGCTTGGAGCACTTCTGTATTGGTATTTGAACATCTGGACACATTGTACCAAACATTTGCCTAAAATAGCATTGCTTCGTCGATCTTAGAAGTTATTAAAAATAAAAGAGCTGGCAACAGAAAGGAATCATAAAGTACATTTGGATTTCATATGAAATTTCCACCCTGAGATAAAACTGTAGTGTTTTACAGAAGATAAGAGACCCCAACCAAGTTAGGCTATGTAAGAAAAATCATCAACCCAAAGATTTTAAATGTTCCTAAGTTATTATTAGTATTTTTTCCAAAAGCTTTGCTAATGGAGAGAGAGTCTGTGAAGGTAAATCCCCCTGAGCAGGAGCCTGGCTGAAGCAGCACTGCTGCAGTTGACATTCCCAAGCCAGAGCCCTGGATTTATGTCTGAGACCCCCAGGAACTGGTGTTGGGAGGTTTCAGCCCTGAGTCCACCTGTGGGACATGGGTCGGGAGAGAGGATGGGTTACCCCAGGTGGAAATTTTCCTTCACAGGGGCACCCACATCCCCCTGGGATGAACGAGGACGTTTGTCATCCCTCCATCCTCCTGCTTTTTAAAGCGCAGCCGGCTGATTTCTCACGCTCTCAAACGCAGAGACACCTTATTAGCACACAGATGCCACCATGCAATTTGCTTTAGGTTTGTGCCTCGAGCTTTGCCTCTGTGGAAATGTCCAGAGAGAGAGAGAGAAAGAAGTGTAATTATCTGGTTACGGCTCTGCTGACACAGGGCAGGGCCACGCCGACAAGCCACAGCCTGTCAGTGCTCCTCACTAACTGTCCGTGGGGCTGCTCCTACCCTATCCCAACTGGGAAGTCACCCAGAGCAGCATTTCCTTCTTCCATTTTCACCCCACATAATTTTTTTTCTGTCTTTTTGCTTCTTAAAAAATATTTGCTGTGCTTCAAAAAATGCTTTGAAAGCATCACGGCTTGCAGCACTCGAAAGAGGGAGATAAAAAATAACCGGGGCTGAGTTTTACTGCAGAGCCACAAACCCTCTGTCTTTGGGGTTCCAGCACTGTAGAAACTTTGCTGTGGGATGCTGTGGGATTCATTTACTTCCCCTCTGTGCTTGGCGTAGAAGAGAGTGGCTGCTGCAGTCTCACTGTCACACCTGGGCAATGACAGCACGGACAGGTAGTTGCATGTAATTAAATCCTGTCGTGAGTTATCACTCCTCAGCTGTGCTCCCCAGCTGAGTCCGTGCTCTGGGCATGCCCTGGGCCCAGCCATTCCTCCCTCTGCCAGCCCTTGAACAGTTTTTTTCCCCCCACTGGGTGTGGATGCCTGAGTTAGTGGTTGAACCCCGGTGACAAGTCGTTTGTTTTCCAGCCACCTTTGCAAACCTCTCAGAAACCAGCCTTCGGTTCTGAGGCTGGAAAACGCTGTGGCAGCCCATTGGCAGCACAAAGAGCTTGTCCCAGCTCTCCGGAGGGAGCCCAGGCAGTTAATGCGCCTCAGCTAACGAGCAGTAACTCGTTAAGTTTCAGTGACTTAGTCCTTTATGTTGGCCTGTCTATAAGGGAGAGACCACACAGAAGCAGAAAGAGCAGCCAGCTCTGTGGCCCCGTTCGCCAGAGTCAAGGGGGAGGTGATAATTATTTGTTTGGACTCTCCTGTTTTAGGGGAGTTGCCGATTGTTTGTTTTTAAGGCGATCAGGAGTTGAACCGCGTTTGCCCTGTGGCTCTTAAGCCGGACTAGTGAGGGAGCAGAGGCAGCACTGGCACAGGCTGTGGGCAGCCTTGGAGCCGGGGGTAGGGGCAAGGAGCACAGGGGATGCTCGGGATGAGGGGATGCGACTGCTCTGGGAGTCATTTGGGAATCTCAGCTAATGATGATTGTGGCTTGGAGGTGTCACACGCAGGCTCCAGCAACTTTGGGAAGACAGGCACCCCTGACAGCTCTCTCCGTGGTGGGAGGGGGATTAGGGGATGGTTTTATAGCATTTAAGTGCCCTCCTCCCCCAGCTTCATGACAAATAGCCAAAGGGGGGAAAAAAGGATTCTGTTTCCTCACCCTGCTCTCGCTGGAGCTCCGAGTGAAAGGGAGACAAAGCCCGGGCTTATCTCCTAAGTGTTTCCCACTGCCTTGCTTAGCTCTTGGTCTCCTCTGATTCCAGTTGTAGGCCCCCTAATTCTCCTCTGGTGTTGTAGACAAGGCTGGGCACTCTGCAGGACCCACACGCCAGGAGACCCCACAGCTTGACCCATGTCCCCAGCTCCTGCTCCCATTTTGGGTGGCAGATCAGGAGAGAGCAGAGCATTGGAGCTGTGGCTTCATGGATCAGCCAGACTCAGGCTCCTCACTAGCAGGACACTAAAGGTTCACTGTCACCAATGTTCCTGCTGGTAACTTGAGCCCAAACTTTCTTATCACGTCCCATGGGAAGGCAATAGCAGCGTCACACATAACTCCTTGGGGCAGGAGAACAGCAACATGGAATTGCTACTTTAAAAAGCTGGCTGCAGATAAGCTTTTCTGCCTTTCCTTTGCTGGTTATACAAGCACTACTTAGGGAAAAAATACAAAAACAACACTGGAGACAGACTTGAAACAACTGCTCTGTGCTGGAAGAGCGTGCGTGTGAGATATGGAGCAGATTAGAGCTTGACATGGCACGTAAAAACACTCTTTCCTTTTAACACCTTTATTGCAAGTTTTAAAGGGCAATCAAAATACGTTCTTAGCTGTTTGCCTCCGTGCTATAAAAGGACACTCATACCTGTGAAATCTTATGACCTACAAATAGAGAAAATGGGGTATTTTTTGTGTCAGTGACCTCGTGAGTGAGGCTACGTAAATAAAACGTAAGTGAAGGGTTGGGGATGCGTTGTGTAACAGGAGGATGGTGGGGACAGTGCTGGTTTCCACCAAAGAGAGGGAAAAAATTGTTACGAGCACTTGCTTGAAGAAAATGAATCCAGTCCTGAGGGAGCATGGTTTTTCTGAAGTCAGTGTAACGATGCCAGTGTGTGTTGGGCTTTGGAGAAATGCTCAATCCTGCTTGGAGGAAGGCACCTGTGTGTGCTCTGGGATCCTTCCCTGCCTCTCAAATCTTCATTCCAATGTTTCTTTACTGCTTTTTCTCCAGAAGGCCCAGATAGGTGGATTTATGTATGATGGGCTTAGAAAGGAGTAAAAGAATGGATGGATATTTCAAAAAAAATGTCCCCAGCAGCCAAAGCTCTGGGCAGGAGGGAAGGGCAGCGAGATTTCCCTCCCTGCAAACTCTGCTCCCTTTGGTTTTATTTTTATTTCTGCTGCTTTGTGTTTTGTTATTGGATGTTTTCTTGCCTTTTTTCCTTTCCCCAAGTCAAACTCAATGAAAGTCTGAGAATGAAGTCAAACAAGTGAATTTTGTAGCCTTGCCTCCACAAGGTCATGAGATTTTGCAAGAGACCAGGGGCTGGAATGCCTTGAGCTTTGATTGCTGAGTCGCACAGCGGCTCGGGAAGGTGGTTTCCAGCAAATAGGGCTCACACAGGTACATGGCCCTGCTCCGTGGTGTTTGGAAAAAAGAGCAGGAGCAGTGGAAGCACTGGTTCAGCCGGATGGAGCCTGACTCCATCCCTCTGTCTGGAAACGAAGCAAATGCCTCTGCCCCCACTATCAGCTCTGTGCATCATATGATTCATGCTCGAGGAGTCCCAGAATTACAGCTGTAAGGCACATTGTGTTTAGGCTCACTGAAATCATTCTGTCATAAAAGGGCTGCCATTGTGGGCGCACTGGGGAGGGAAAAAAAAGAGGAAGAGTCACAAAGGCAAGGCAGGCACCCAGCCATCTTGTGCAATCAATATTCCTGCAACCGTTCCCTTACGGAAAGACTTCGGTTCTTTTGAAATGCCAAGCACCTTCTCCCCTCTGCATCAGGCAGCTGCCTTGCTCTTCCCCCTTGGGGAGGGCATGGACCCACTGTGGGCATCCTTCCATGCCCGTGCAGCAGCTGCATCCAGCCCTTCCCTGCTCTCAGCTTGCCGCAAATGTATCAATTTTCATTTGTTTCCAAATTATCCTGGCATGACTTGATTAAAGGCTGGTTGAAATGTACAGTGCAATCTGGTTCATCTCCACACTGTCCTTTTTTTTTTTTTTCCTGTGGATAACAAGGGGCTGGGCTTGGTGGGAAGGGTCTTTTCCAAGCCTGGCTCAGAGCATAGCTGCTGAGATGGGGGGCAATGAGCACGTGGAAAACATCCCAGGTAGTTGTTGTTCTCCTGTGTTTGGGAAGTGGGAAAAGGAACAGGCACTTCCCATCACCTGCCCTACACCTGTTTTGGGAAGAGGTGCCACAGCAATCCTTGTGTTTGTGCCTGTGCCTCACATGACACCTGCCAGGACACAGCATCTCCTCACAGCACGCAGGAGAATGCTTCAGTGCCAAGGAAATCCCCTCCTCACTCCTTGCACGGCACCTTTCAGCTCTGGAGGGCTCCTTGCCCAGGCCGTGGGCTGGGGGGCTCCCTGGGGTGGTGGGAGCAGGTTCTTAGTGGCAGGACCACTTCTCTCTCACCCCTTTCCAATTCAGGGCACTGACTTGGGGCAGTCCAGTTTGGACTGATATCCAGCTGCTGCTCAGCTGCATTTCCAGGTATCCCACCCTCTGTATGATCCTCCTGGATCCCCCTGGTCCTTGCAATTCTCTCCTAGGCCCGACTTAACTACAAGTTCTTAGCTGCCAGCAAAGCACAAAGCTTCCTTTCTGCCATGGGTGTTTCTCACTCAGCCCGTGGGTCACAGCTCAGGGAAGGCAGCCGGTGAAGGGAGGGAGAAGTGAGGGGGAGGGAATCGCTGAAAACTTTATTGCAATCGAACGCCAGAAAAATCCTGCTCCTCTGCTTTGCTGGTGCCAGGGATTCTTTGTCAGAGCGCTCTGGAAACGTCTGCCCGTGCAGGGAGTGTGGGGACGGGGAGGTGTCGCTGAAATGTTCCTGGGTTTACTTTCAGGGAGAAGGAATGGGAGTAACAATGTGGCTTTAGTGTTGTTTCGTGCTGGATTTTTTCCCCTGAAATAATCACAAAAAGACCAATGAGTTGTTCTAGGTCAGACTCTTAGCAGCACACGAGTACAGGATCAACGTTGTTACCATGCTTCTGTTTATTATTCTACCAGCTCTAATTGCTATTAGTCATAAAGTCATTCTACAGTTAACCACTTTCCAAATTCATCCTGGGGACACCTCTCCTAAATTATTTCCATGCTGGTCATTTGCCATTTATTTCCTTCTCCTCTGTTTTCTGTCTCAACAAGTTTTTAATCTATGACAGCACTTTATCTCCCAACCCCATGATTATAAAATTTCCTTCAGAGACTCTACTGAAGGGCTTTATCAAAAGCCCTTTGAACCTCTCCATAAATTAGAATCTCTGTTCTACTTTTCCTACTATTTTGTTAACTCTTTCAGGGGTTCAGAGGGATAAGAAAGGTTTAATTCACCTTTGGCAGGACTGGATTCCCATTTCTTTTCCCATACTCAAGGTGGTTAATTTACATCCCTATTTTGGCATTATTCTCTCTGTTTATCACCCCTCTCTCTCTTTGGCCAACACATCCAGATCCCTGGCTTGGGACTACAGGTTGGTGCTCTCCTAACTGGGGAATGGCTTTCACTGAGCTCCCATCTCCCCTCTACTCTTCCTGGCACTGGTGATGGATAAGGTGCAGCAGACCTTGCTGATGTTTAGTGAGCAGAGCCCTGGCTGCTGGGGAGCTGTGCTGATTTACCCCAGCCCTCAAGTGACACCATTATGTTTTTGCTGGTGACAGGGACTTTATTCTCAGATAATCTCCTCTTGATATTTCTCCATTTGCTGCACTTTGGCTGTGGCCTGGCTTCTCATTTTGATAGGAGGTGCCTCTTGCTCCCTGCTGTTATGAGCACATCAAAGGGGCAGGTAGGAGCAACCTTGTCTGAAGGACAGTGTTGGACTGGCACTCTGGAGCCTTGGATTATTCCTCCGTGCCTCTATTCTTGACCAGATAAGTAACCCAGGGTGAGTCAGATCAATTCTCCTCAACCCTCCCATTTTCCCTCCCACACTCTTTCTGTCTCTGCAGCTTAGATTTTAATATATCTAGTGCAGGAAATTGTCTCTCGCTGTTTGCACAGTGCCTGTTGCAATGAGATCCTGGAGGAAAAATCATAAGTCAACTTGGAAATCTTCTCCTTGAATATCTGAATCTCCTTTCCCTCTTGATGGATTCTTTCCTGTAACTTATTCTCTGGCTGCATGTGGGTAATACACAATTATTCCTTTTTCTTCAGAGAGTTGTCAGGAAAAGGAGGTTGGAGTGGCTTTGCCCTTCCCGTCCATCCCCTTCCCCTTGTACCTTTTGAATGGTGGTTTCAAAGTTGAAAAAAGGGTGAAAGTTTCCTAAAACTTTTGTGGGAAAGGACAGCAGTGGGACAGAGGAGGAGACCATCAATGATCCCCACCAAAGCAGTGGTTATTGGAGCAAGGTCTCATTGCTGGGCAGAGGATCCATGCTGGGAGCAGCTGCTCGGTGCCCACAGCAGGTATAAACCAGTCCCTGGTGTCCCTGAGGACGCTGGAGACACTGCTGGACAGAGTCCATCCCTTGTGCACAGCCCTGGGGACAGAGCAGGGATGAATTCCTGCCTGAGCCTCCATGGGATTTCATTAAAATGGGAAGTGAGCTGTGGGTGCTGGGAGCCAGGCCGGGCTCGTGGGGTTCTGGTGCTCGTGGCCCTACGTGCTGCGTGTGACTGAGGTGTCTCCTGGCAAGCAGCAGCACTGAGCCTCCTGTGGGGCTGTTTGGAAATTCCTCCCTTCCTCCCACCTTCTGCCTGCACACTGAGCTCTTGGGCAGAAGAGGGGGAAGCTATTACCTGCTTTCCTATTTTCCCCTCTAGATATCTCTCCAATGGAAGTGCGGAGAGGTTGAGATTTGGGGCTCATTAGCAGCATACCCTATTATCAGCTGAGTGTCACAAACCACCAGTTTTGGATGCCCTGATTTTTTCTGAGTGGGTGGTTTGGAAGAAGGATGGAGTTGGCTTTCTGGAGCGCTGCAGAATCCTTACACCAAATATTTGGCTGCTCAGCAGCCCTGAATACTGAAGCCCTTAGGGCATTTTGGAGTTGGGAGTGTGGAAAACGAGGAATCCTCAATGAACAGACTCGTGAAAATTACAGGTTTCCCTCTGCCGTGCCTCAGTTTACTCATAAGTAAATTGGGCAAAGTAATCCTTAGGCTTTCGCCCCAGGGGGCCCCAAGTCAAAATTCTTTAAAGTCCTTGAAGGCACTTGAATGAAAGACTCTGGACCCGGTAATTACAGAGTGTTGTGCTTGCATGAGGCTATGAGATAGGGAAACCTCTGCCAGGCAAGGTTTGGAGAAGGAAATCAGCCTGGCTCTGCCAAACCCTCCAAGGGGAAAAATGGAAGATTTACTGTTGCCAGCATCAAAATCAGCTGTTGTCGTTCAAGGCCATTGCAAATGGATTTGTGGCAAGTCTGTGTTTGCACAAACCAGGAGGGAAGAGCAGTCTTTGCCAGGGTGAGGCTGCTGCTGCTGCTGGTGGGATTTGCATAGGAGCAGGTTAGGAGGCAGCGCTGCCTGGCCAAAGTCAGCTCAGCCCCATCAACCCAGCCAAGCTCTGTTCATTTCCCTAAGCTCAATTTTTGGCTTCTTTCCTTGAAAAACATCTCGAGGAGAGAGAGAGCGAGAGAAAGGAGGTCAGCTGTGTCAGAGGATGTTTTGCCTGTCTCCCTTAGGACTCAGTTATGGATTTAACACGAGATTTCCTTGAAGCCCTGGGAAAAAAAGCAGGCTTCAAATTGTAGGTCAAAGCTGTGACTCAACCCTTGGTTTCTGTTTTGCTTTGGGAAGGAGGAGCAGTTGTTGGGGCCAGTTCTGCCCTGTGCAGGTGTATGTCCAAGCTGTGCTGGCTCCAGTGTGGTTGTTGGATTTGGGAAGGTGGTGGGAGCAGGGCTCTCCTGCCTGCACTGCTGTGCCCCATCACTCTTGCCCTTGCTGAAGAGGGAGATGTGGCCTTCAGAGGTTGTTTTTCCTCCCCTGAGCTCCGCCTGGCACTGGGCTAGAGAGGAGAGCATAGGGAGTCTGATATTGTGACTGATATTCCAGTTCAAAGGTATAAACACGCCTCGGGTCTTCCTTTGCTTGACTACAGGAAAAGCTACAAGACCCCTCACGGCTCATTCTGCTGACACCTCTTTTAGAGGTGCCATTCAGGAGCTTTGTGCATCAAGGAAGTTGTCAGCACAAGATGATAAATGATGAGGTGCCGGCGCTATTGCTAAGGGCCCATTAAAAACGAGACACCTTTGAATTCACAGGGTAATAACAGGCACGGGGTATGGGTTATTGGTCTCTTTTTCAGCAGAGAAATGATAAATGTTCCTGTGGAAAGAAGTGCCACACCCCTTCAAACAAGCCACCCTTCCCTCTGCCATCAAAATTCCTAGGTCAGAGGAAAGGATTTGATTTCACTGCTAATACTCAGCCAGCACAAATATGTGCTAGGTGTGAAAGCCACCTGTTCTCAGCACAAACCTGGCAGGGAGATGTGCAAAGAGGCAATTTGGCTGTCACTCATCTTCTCAGGAACTTTGGAGTGATGTGTGTGTAGAGGAAAACTCTCACTTGTGGTGAAAAATGCAAACAACTTCTTTTACCATTTCCTTTCTTAAGTAAAAATTAGAACCCAAAGTTGCCTCACTGCACACAAAAAAAAAAAAAAAAAAAAAAAAGGAACTAAAAAATCTTGGGTCAGTGTGTTTTTACTCATCTGCTTGCAAGGGGCTGAGCATGGCCTTTGGAAATCCCACTGCTGATGACTTGGCTCAATGCTAATCTCGAGGTCTTTTGATCTTTATACATTTAGGGCTTGACCTGAAGTCTGGAGAAATTAATGGGAGCCTTTCTCTCTCTCACTGGGTATTTGCTCAGGGACTGATTAATTGATTTTTACATTTGTTGACTGTGCCTAGATCATGGACTCAGAGTACACCATGAAAGTTTAATGAAATATTAAAATGGGATATTTGTTGACAAGAGTGACCCTGTGTGTCATGCAAGAAAAACTGCACGTTTGGAAATGTCTTCTGAATGTCCTTAACTCCCTCCAAATCTGATGTTTCTCAGCCATGTGCTCCATCTTCAGGACTTCTTTGGCTGGAGGAACCATCTGATCATGGCAGGTCTCAAGCAGGCTTAGAAAATGTCTGGGGTTTCTGAGCACACCCTTTTCCATGCCTGGAAATTATGCTTGGGCTTAACACATGCAGCCTTCCCAGACGTGGGCATTGAATGTATGCAGATGAGCTGTGTCTGGGCGAGCAGCAGCAAACCCAGCGCTCCTGGGGTGCCCTGGATGTGTTGTGTGTGCCCTGGGAAGTGGGATGGAAATCCAGCGTGTTTGGGACCTGGCAGGGCAGCGCACGTTCCCATCCGGGAAATCCTGGATGGACAAGGAGTGGATCTCCACCAGGAGGGTGCCAGAGCCAGGCTTTGGTAAAGGGAGGTGAGAAGTGGTTGTGCTGCCAAGGGCCTCTCACCGAGCAAAGGCAGCTGTCAGCACTCCCCCCAGCAACCTCCCCCTGTGCAAACCCCAGTGATCCCAGCACACAGGAGGGGGAAGTGGTTTTCTTCTGAGAGGCAGGGTCCACAGCGTCTAAGGGCACGAGGAGGAGACCTTGACTTTGACTGTGTGGTTGATAGCAGATCCCCAAATGTAGGTAAAGCACCCTGGGTGTGAAATTGTGGATGGCAATGGCTGAGGAAGGACCTCCATGGAGAGATTAACTCTTTGTGGTCACGCACCTGGATCGATGCCTCCCTTGGAATATCACCCCATCAGCTCCAGAGTGGAAAAAGGTCATTCAAAACAGTCTTGTACTCCATCCTCTTCCCCCTGCCAGTCCCAAAGAGCACCTTTGTATCTTCCCTGGAAGGCATTTACTGCACAGAGTAGCCGTATGCAAATTCATCTGCATATTCACATTGCACAGGAGAAAACATAAACCTTTCTTCTTAATTTTCCTAAGGGTATTCCTGGCCTCATCAGTTCCTGCAATGTCTTCCTTGGCAGAATCATCCCAGAAAGCCTCAGCTGTGGAAGGGAATGCAGTAGGGAGAGGCATCCCAGCTCTTTCCAGGCTGTAAAAGGTTGAACTCCTCGCTCTGTCCCCCGTTACCCCTTTGTGATATCCTCGGCCATCCTCGCTGGGATGAGAGTTACCACAAACGATGTTATCTCATGATTACTGCGTAGCAATGGTGTGTATCACAGGTGAAGTGGTGAGTTATTAATCCTAATTATTTTAGGGAAGGCACACTGAAGTTGCACAACCTATTTTTCTGGCCAGAGACTAAAAACTCAGCTATTAGGAAACAAGCTGTGAAATCTCTCTCCAGGCATCTGAAGAAACCTCAAGAGATTTTTAGAAGTGCCGAACCCTTAGATGTTCCCAAAGATTTTAGAGGAATCTCGAGTGCTTGCCTCTGGCTATAACCCCATTCCAGGGCTTAGGGTTGTCCCATGAGCAGAGGTACCTGTTTGCAAATCCCCACACTTGCTTCATTTGGGGCTGGTTCTCTACACTTTCCTAGCCTGGGGCAGTCAAGAGTCCTCCTGTGAGGCATTCCCAGTCTTTTCTGTTGAAACTGACTCTGCATAATTGGGAAATCATTGCTGCAATGAGCCTAACAGGGACATGACAAACCTCTGGCTTTTACTTTTCTGTTAGAACTGATGCCTTTGGCTCCCTTGCTGTTGCACGAGGAGGAATCCAGCTGGAGATCTCCAGCAGAAGGTGGCACTTAACAAAGTGAAAATGCTGAGAGCAGCTTAGGACCTGTTGTTTCTTCTCTGCCTGATGTCCCACACCTGTGCATGCCGTGCCTGAGCACTTTGCTGCTCAGGAGCTCCCTCCTGGGAACTCGGTGGGCTTGTGGGATCCATCAGGAGACCTCTGTTATGTGCTGCCATGTCGTGGGGCTTTTATATTTGGCTCTTTGACTGTAACTTCGGGCACCCGTGCTGGAGCAGGGCCTCCCAAGGTCCTGCTCAGCGCCGTTTGATGATGCTGAGTGATGAGATGTTGGGCTGTGCTGCTTGCTCACAAGATGCTTTTGGCTAGGGGCTACTGAAACGTATTCCAGTCGTCTCCAGCGGGCCCTCAGCGACACCCCCATGCCCTGAGCCGGCATGGCTGCAGCCTGCCAGGCGTGCTGAGCGCGGGGCTGAGTGGTGCTGGCTCCAGCAGGCGCCCCACTCGAGAGCTGGCTTTGAGGAGGGCTTTCAGCAGGCACTAGGAGGTGGCAACAGGCCCTTGGGGTGGGAGATGGAGAATGCAGCCTTTGTCCTCTCCACGGATGAAGATGGCAGCTGGGTCCAGGCAGATTCCAGAGGCATCTGGACAGCCTCTGTCATCGAGGTGGGATGTTTGAGGGGAGACAGGGCATGAGGGGGGTTATCTCCTCTCTGCCTTCTTGTCTGGGAGGGGACAGCGGACAGTTGGAGAAGGTTATAGCAGGAGGCTGGAGTGTGGTGAACGCAGACCTTGAGCACCCTGTGCGACCGAGGAGGTGCTGAGAAGGGGCTCCCCGGGGTCAGCTGTGATATTCCTGGGGCACAGGGCGGCTGGGGCAGCCTGTCAGTCGGGTCCATCCCTCTGTGCTTCGTGCGGTGCCATAAGAAGGCAAGGGAAAGGGAGAAGGAAGCAGGAGGGGCAGCGGTGGGGGAGGACAGAGTGAAAAAGCATCAAAAAAGCCGAGTGAACCTGCTGACTGCCCCAGACTCCGCGGCACCACTGGCCATTTCTGTAGGCTATAGGGGTTGTCAGAGTAGGCTGTAAGGACAGGTGTAAATCTGTCCTGTCATTCCACCCTTCCAACATCTTCTCACCTGAAGGGCTCCCATTTGTTGCAGAGAGCAAGCAAATAAACCCAGCCATTGCTTTGACTCGCAGAGGGCATGAAAAGACACCCCGTGCCGCCGGTTAACCTCCGTCCCCTGCCTTTCCCCTCCCGTGTGGAGCTTTTACAGCCAGCCTGAAAGTAAATCCCCCCCTCCAGCTGTTTGTTAAAGCAAAGCAAATAAGGGCTATTACAGCTCAGACCAAAATCCACTTGTTTGCAGTCTGATTTTTAACTGTCATTCCAGCAGAGAGGGCAGGGGGAGGGCTGCAGGCTGGCCCCAGCCCAGGGCAAGAGGGGCCATTTGTCTGCCAGGAGGAGAGGGGTTTCGGCAGCTTCCAGGGCGCTCTGGGGCAGGCAGGGCGATGCTCCGGGGCTCTCTGAACCGGGGGAACATCTGCGAAACGACCCCGAAGTGTGTGTCGGGTGGAGACGTGACCTCTGGCTGCGGCTTCACTGCTCAGCCAGGCGAGGCGGCTCCCTTCTCCCAACTCCTTCCTCTCTTCTTCCTCTTGCAAATTGTGCCGCTGATTTTTGTCCTCAGACCTGGAGCGAGGATTCCTCTCCCTCTTCAAGGAGCCATCCGCAGCATCGGTCTCCCCATGGTTTTCATTAAGGAGTGGATGGTGTGTTTCCCATCAAGAACAACTTTAATCTTGACCGAGTTCTGAAAGCTAAAGGTTTGCAGTTTTCTTCGGCCACCTTTGATTATTACTTCTTCTTGTTTTCCAACTCGATATTATAGATTCTCCCTCCTGGCTGAAGTCCTTAATGGCCCGGTCCATCCCCACTCCCCCAAGTACCCATTCTGTGGATGTAGCAAACTCTAATTAATTATAACTTATCTCATGACTTGTCAGCATCACATGTTTGATCCTGTTTAGAAACCATATTCCCAGGGGACGGAAAGACTCGGGAGTAGGTTGATGCTACTCAACAGTGATTTAATGGACGCATTAATGCCGAGACAGATAACTGTGTAGCCATGTTAAGTAATACATCAAGAATCTTTCCAGAGAGGCAACTTTACAGGTCACTGCAGAACTGCTAACTGATATTAACCCGCTTTGCATTGTGCTGCGCATACGGGCGCTGGGAGTTCACACACTTTCTTTTGTCTGTGGCTTTTTTCGAGCAGCCTCTTCCCATTCCCCCCTGGAAGCGATGGAGATATTAGACGCCTAATGACAATGTTTCACACGCGGGGGTGGGGTGAGGAGGACAACAGGCTCGTTAGCCGGGTTGATTTTAAGCACACCCAATTACTGGCCCGGAGGAGGCCGGGGCAGAGGCTGCTGCCCGGAGCGGGGATGCTCCGGGCTCTGCTGGGCTGTCACCGGCCCCGCGGCGAGCGCCGCTGGCTCCGCGCCGCCCCGCGCGGGAGATGGAGGCACCTCCCGGGCACGGACCGGGATGCGCTCCTTTTCCAAACCCTTCTCTCCCCAAAACCCAGCGGCTTTTGCCTTCCTGCTCCTCGAGAGAGAGAGGTTCCTGCGCCGAGAGAGATGCCCTCGCAGCTCTCGGCCTCTCTTCTGCCAAACTCCCTCCCGGGTTGGGGGCACGCCGGGGACTTGCAGCGGTGGCCCCGGAGGCCCGGGAGGTGGCCAGGAGTACGGCAGCAGCGCCGGGGGCTGCTGCCCATCCCGGGCGGCCCGTTCGTGTCTCCGGGGCCCGTTCTTTGCTCAGCCCCGGAGGAGGCGTTAGGGTTAGGATTAGGGTACTCGCAGGACAGGGATCGCCCTATCTACAGGTAGCAGAGTGCAGCGGATTTTACCGTTCGGCAAGGTCCGTCTTCCGTCCCTCGGGCTCTCCCAGCCCCACGCGGGATGCTGGGGGATCTGGACCCGGGCTCCTCCCGGTGTGCCACAGCCTCATCCTGTCGGGCCTCGTCCCGCTCGGGTCGCTCCGACCCCCGAGAGATCTCTCCAGAGACCCGGCACCCCCTCACAGGGGTCCCGTCCCCACCTGCGAGCCCGCAAAGCGGCTCAGGGGGGACACCCACACCCAGCTGGGACTTCCCGTGGGCTGAGGGCTCCCCCTCTCTGCTCCCCTCGCTCCATCCCGGCTCTGCACTGGTCCCGGGCAGAACCGGGGCCACCTCGGCGTGCTGCTCCCCCCGCCCCGGAGCCCCCGTGCTCGGGACACCGACACGGCGGGGAGTAACATTTGCCTTCAGTGCGGAAGGGTTTCCTCCCGTGAGGACTCCCGTCCTGAGACCGGAGCGAAGGCGCTGCCGGATCCCTCGCTCGTTCCCGTCTTTTTCTTGCCGCCAGCCGGACCCTTGAGGGCAGGAGGAGAGAGGAGTGTGCCTGGGAATTCACCTCGCTGAGCGCCAGGGGAAGCTCCCCTGCTCAGCCGAGGGACAGCCCGGCAGTGCTGCGCTGGCCTGGGGCCGCCGGGCTCCGCCGCCAGCCCGGCGGGGCGGCCCGGAGAACCAGCGGGTGACGAGCCGTGACTGCCTCGAGGAGAGCAGGCCGGGGAGAGCGAGAAGCAGCCGGCGGAGCCGGGCTGTCGGCGGGGCGGCCGGGGAGCGGCGGCCAGGCGGTCCCGCGGCTGGGCAGCGGGGACCGCCCCGTCCAGCGCCGCGGTGAGAGCTCCCTCCGGCCACGGGCCCGGCTCTTGGCCGGCTCTGTGGGGGAAGGCAGAACCCGAGGCACCGCGGAGACCCAGCCCTTGGAGCGCGGGCGAAGCCCCACGTGCCCGGCTGGGGTCTCGCCGCGGGCAGCCGCGGCTGCGGGAGCTCCGCCACCGCCTCCCAGCCCGCGGGACGGTTTCACCCACTCGGGAAAGGGGGGCTCTCGTTTTTTTTTCTCTCGGGCCGTTTGCAGGGCGGAGGGAAGGGAAGGTGGTGCAGTTTGCCCAGGTTGCGAGGGGAGGATTGTGTGCCACTGTTGATTAAACGCTCTCCCCGAAAGATGGTATCCGACATGAGATAATGAGGCTCTGTGACCGGCCCCAGGTTCCCTTTAAGTTTTCCCATGGACTCGAGCTGTCGCCAGTTCACAAAACGACAGTGTAAGACAGCACCACGCTACTCAGATCCAATTTACGGCACACAAAAGCTGATCCCCAAATCCCCACTAACAAACCGGGACCCGCAGACAATTCCGATAATGTTTAGTTTTTATTCATTTCTCGACTAATTAACTGGAATCCCACCTCCTCTTCCCCCCTCTTGACAGTGCCCAATTAATCCGCAATGTATGTCAAAGGTCTGGAACCCACTGTAAACTGCTAAACCTTTGCAAAGATTTGTGTGTGTCTATATTGATCTGATTAGGACCGCGATGCTTTTTCCTCGCTATTACTGCGTGAAAAATAAAACTGTCGCGGGTTTGGGTTGGGTTTTTTTTTGGTGGCTTTTTTTTTTTTAGTGTCCCAAAAGCTTTACTTTCTCCAAGTCTAATAGGATTTCTCCAAGGCGCCTTCAAACCTTGCGTGTCCATGACTAACAGTGGCTCCAAAGGGAATCAAGCAAAATAAAGTTATCTGCGAGACAGGAGTGGGGCGTGCGTGTGCGCGATGGAGGGTTAGACTCAATTTGGATATGTTGTAAATTGGCTTGTCTTGAAAAATAAACAGGAATGGGGAGGGATAGGAGTAGGGATTTTTTTAAATATATATATTAACTTTTTTTTTTTGCGCCAGCGGCTGGGCTGGGAGCGCGCTCCCCGGCGGAACGGAGCGATCCCCGCCGGCCGGGGCTGCCGCCCACCCCGCTCTGCTGTCGCTGGGGCTGGGGCAGCTCGTTTCTAATCTTCGGAGGGAGCGAATATAAAAGAGGAATTTATTAGCTTTCAGGCCATCAGAGGAATAAACATTGATTTTATTGACCTAATTATGGGCCAAATGACTCCTTCCATCGATCACGTAAAATACTTCATTTGGAGAAAACCAGGCGCAGGCGCCCGGAGGCGGGGAGGAGAGCGGGTGGATGTGCTGCAAGAGGGGGAAAAAAGCAAAAGCTCGAAAATGTATGGAGAGGTTTTAATGCAGTTAACGTGCCTGTCGCGCTGGAGCTCAAGCCCTGTCTCCTAGACGTTATAGTGCGGATGTTTTGCAAACTAAAGCTTTTATGTCGAATTCCAATCCGGCCAGTCAATTTGGCTAAAATAGCATTAAAGAAATGGACAGCAGTTTATTTATATTCCCCACACACACGCTGTATTTTACAGACAGAAAAGAATTACTTGAAATGTATTTTACAAGCACAGGACAACACGTCGTTTCAGCCCGAGAGCAGCGATTTCTCGTAATTAGAGTAGGCTCGACACTAATAAAGAAGCAAACAGGCTCTTTTTTATGCTTAAACCCAGCTACTGTCCCCGGCGCTTTGCTGCGCGGTGGGATCGTGGTTGGGTGATGGGAGCGGGCGGTGGGCGCACCTGCCCTGGGAAGGAGGCAGCGAGGGGCGACCGGCTCCTCTCCTGGTCTGATTCGGAGGAGCAGGGCTCATAAAACGCGAATTTTATTTATTTTATTTTTTTCTTGGTGGGTGACAGTGAGACGTGACTTTGGATTTATTTGCTCGAGGGTTTTTTTTTGGCGCGGGGTGATCACTGTATTTCGGGGGAGGAGGTGGTACGGGATGAGAGATGCTTTTGGCAGGGTGTTCGCTCCCTTCTTATGTCACCTGAAATATTAGATCTCGTACACCTTCACCCAGCCTTCAGTCTGGAGGGGGAGGGTGGGTATTTTTAGTCCAGCTGTTTTGAAGAACGGATCTTTCCCTTCCCGGTCCCTAAGTTTAGCTCAGCGCTTCTCTTGCTCCGCCGCGTTATTCCTCCCTTTTGGCGAGCTCAGGGGCTGCTAATATTGGCGGCCAAACTCTGACCGCCAGGATCTGAACTTTCCCCCGTCCCCTTCTCCCTCCTTCCTCACCACCCTCCCCCGGGACAGGTTATCCTGCGTCACCCGCGGGTTCCCGGCGCGGGAGCAGGGATGCTGTGGCCGTGGCTCGCGTTGTCTCTCAGCCCATAAATGCCTGGCTGTCACTTCCAAAAGCTCTTTTATTGCGATCCGTTCGGATGAGCGGTGCCACTGCTCCAGCCGCTGCCCTATTCCCGGGCGGGGCCGGGCCTGGGGGTGCCCCGGGCCGGGTCGGGGGAGCCGGGCCGCCCAGGTGAGCTCCGCTCCGGCAGGTGAGAGGCGGTGGCCGCGGCGCCATCCCGTGGCCGGAGCCCACGGAGCCTCCGCGGGGCGAGCCCGGCCCCCGGCGGGACCCCCGCGCCCCCTCCCCGCCCGCGCTGGGAGCGCGGCGCTCCGCCGGCGTTCACCCCTCCCTCCTTCCCTCGCTCCGTCTCATTAAGATAGGGCTTTATGCAGAACATCTGTAAGGGAAGGCAAAATAAATGACAACACTTTTACACCACTTCCTACTTAACTTCTCTTTTTATGTGGCTGCTCTGGATTTTCCGACGCTTTGTACTGCTCGAATCTTGTTTGGATGTTTGTACATGTAATACTCTGCCCACTCCAGCTCTTGGGACGGGCTTGTCTTGTATGTTCTTTTTCTTTTCCCCCTCTCCCACCCCCGTCCCAGTGTGCAGAGGCTTCACAATCTGCTCTGCTTACTTCGCGGTCGGGGGACGAGCAGCAGGATTTGTGAGCCAGGGCAGGGACAAACGGCTCCACAAGTGTCGGACATTAATCACACCTTGTCTTTGCAGAAGGTGAGCTCCAGGCACTGTGCACCCACTTATTCGCTCTTCAAATCCCCCCTTCTCCTTCCAAGCCGTCGCCTTCCTGTCTCCACTGAACAGCATTTTTCCCTGACCCGGGGTCCGGACAATTGTCCTAATGGTATTTAAAGAAAACAAGGATTAAACATTCATTAATGCTTTTCCCCCTTATTTATACTGTAACATCAGAAAGTTGAGTGCCCCGCTCTCGGAGTGTGTGTCAAGCCTCACTCTAAGGAGAAAAAAGCTGTTTAAGGTGGGTGGCTCCCACGGACCACGACATGATTTGGGCTCCTGGGTACTCCTGGTGAACAAGGAACCAATTTTCGGGGGGAATTAACGCTCCCAACACCCCCGAGAAGCGGTACAAAATGAGCAGAAAGTAGCTGTGCTCTGTGAGAGGGCATTTCCTTTCTTATCCCGAGGATTAGGAGCGATGCCCCGTCTGTTTTATCCTCCCCCATCTCCCATCTACCTGGAATCATTCCTTCCCACCGCCGCTTTTCCGAGATCGCTTGCGAGCATTTTAGCTTCCCCTTAAGCCCATGCCATTAAAGAAGCGGCTGAAGCAACAGGTGAGCAGGGAATTTTCAGGGGTAGGAGGTGGCGGCCGGTGGCCCCGCGGGGGCTGCCGGCACCGAGCCGCCCAGGCGCGCATCGACCGCGGGGAAAGATGCTCCGCGCCGCGGAGCCCGGCGCCGGGCCGAGCCCGATGGCTCCCTAGCAAAACCTCCTGCGGGAAAAAAAAAAAAAACCAAACCTTTCCCCTCTAACCCCGGTTAGAGCAAGGGGAAGGAGCCGCTCCGGGAAGCGCAGCAAGAGCTGCACAAATGCAGTTTACACCTGCGACACGGGGCTGGTTGTATTCTGCTCCGCTCGGCTTTAATTGGAAATCTTTTCCGTCTGCCCCAACTCCCGAATCATCTGGGTTTAATAAATTTTCGCAATACTCCTGCTGCTCCAGAGAAACGCTGTGGCAGAAGCCGGCTCTGCCCGCGTTTCTGAATCCCAGCAGAACAGTAATTACCGTAGGAGCAAGAGTGGCCTGGGACTTGTTTTTGGTCCAGGGGAAAGGACGGGGAGACGAGGAGAGAGAAACCTGGCCGTGAAATGGGGGCTGTAAAGCTTAGAGATGTATATACACACACATGCATGTATGTACAGAAAAGCAAGGAGCAAGTGCAAGATCGAAAGCAGAGCCCAGCTTTGCTGCAGCCACGTGTGCCATTAAAAGCAAATAATTCAAAGTACTTTTAAACTATAAAAACATGGGATCTTTCCCCTTCTATTACTTTTTTTTTTTTTTTTTTTCGGGGGGCACGGGGGAAGAAGGATACAGATCCCGTCTCCCCTTCTCAGATGACCTCGAAGGACCGGTTTTTTCACTTTCCCATGTGTGCGCGTTTGCGCTTTCCGGAAATCAATCTGAAGTTTGTTCAAAATACTAAACTAAAATAAAACTGCGCTACAAAACCTCCCACGCCCCAGAGACAGAGAGGAGCCCCTGATTTATTTTTCTGCTTTTTTAAAAAATGATTATTATTATTTATTTCCGTCTTGTTGTGCTCCCCACGGAAATGATCTCCGGAGGGTTTTGCTGGATCGTGCGTGGATGTGTGAGCGTGTAGAGGAGATTTTGGTGAAGCGCAGTGGGAGCCGGTGCCCCGACAGGCCGGGGGCTGGCGGCGGGGCTGTCAGCATCCCCTAAAGCAGGGCTGAGGGGCTGAACTACTGGCTCAGCCCCCGCGGGAAGGTGTCCCCTGGCAGTGGGGACAGCTGGGAAGCAGTAGGGAAGAAGGAGAGGACTTTCTCGGTCCACCACACCCTGTGGAGTGGCGCTCCGAGGGACCCCGCAGCCCCCTGCCCTGCACGTCGAGTGACAGTTTCAGGCTGACCAAAGCGGTCAAGTTTTTTAGAGGAATTTGTCGCTACCCAAAAGTTTCCCAGGGCTGAGCTGGCACATTTCGGCCGCCTTTTGCAGCTCCCGTTTGAAGGGATGGCGGGTGAAGCCCTTCCCTCGCCCTTCGCAGGCAGATGCCAAGGGTCAAACGCACAGAGGGGCTCCACGAGAGGAAAAAAAACCCGTTCCCAACCTTCCCCTCCCGCCCCGAACCTCCTAACTAGGACATTGAAAAAAAAAAAAAATAAAGCTCTTCCGTCTTTCACACAAAAAAAATATTGGTGGAGTTTGTTAAATTTTTTTTTTTTAAGCTGGGGATAATTTAGGATTTATTTCACGCTAGAAGGGAAGAGCGAAATGAAGTTGTTGGGAACACGGTCACGCTGTGGGTGCCCACGGCTGCGCCCCGAGCTCCTCTGCTGCCCAGATGCGCGGGGAACATCCACCTTTAGCAGTTTTCAAGTCCTGCAGCCCATGGCGAGAGGCGCTGGCGGGAGAGAGCGGTGCCGGTGCGGGGTCCCGCTGCCCGCAGGGACGCGGCTCTGCCCCGGCCCGGCCGCTCGGGGCCAGGGGAATTCGCTTGGGCACGTCAGAGGCTCGGGGCTGGCAGGAGTTGTCCGCTGCCTCCTCGTCCCTTTCATGTATGCCCTGCCTTGGGGTGTGCGTGTGGGGGTTACAGCTCTTTAATTGAAACCTAGTAAGGAAAATAGTAATGGATACCAGGCTTCGATGGAGAATACGTGTCCGCGGCTGCATGGTGAGTGTTAGTTCAGCAGACTTTAAGAAGCCGATTCTTCTTCCCTGTCATTTCTTTATTGACAGCAGCCCCTATTAGATTTACCATGTCCTTTTGCAACAGCTGGTCCTCCCCCCGCCCGAGGTATCAATCGATGACCGGGTGACTTGGTGGCATCTTGAAGAAAACGGGAGCAAAGTGTGTGTCAGTGGCGGTGCCAGAGGCTCCCACTCCCCTCCTTGACCTGCAGCCCAGCGTCTGCGTGTGCCCGGTGCTGCTCAGCACCTCCCGGGCTCCGGCCCCGCTCCGAGCCCCGGGGGCAGCTGCGCCCGCCCCGCCAGGCCGGGGGCGCGGAGGAGACGCCCGGGGGGCGTGTGGAGATGGGAAAGGCTCCGGTTCTGGGTTGTTAAAGAACACGGCTGATGGTCAAAGCAGATAAAATCGGTTTCTTTGCCGGGTGCTCTCGAGTGCCTTGTTCTACTGGGTCTGCGGGGAGGTGGGGGGGCAATGCCGCGTCTGGAGAGCTGGAGGGCTTCTGCGGGAGGAACCGGCGCTCCTTGGCCCTCTTGTTGTGTTGTGTGTGTGTTTAAATAATTGAATAAACCTATCCACTCATTCTCTCTTTCTCCCTCGCACGCAGAGACACAAAGACAGCATTGAAAAGATAGATCTGTTTGACTATAGGAAAGGACAATTAGCGCGACTTCCTGAGCGGCAAACTGGATGTATGGCTTGGGTATTAAAAAAAAAAAAAAAAAAAAAAAAAGAAAAAAAAAAAGCCTTATCCAAATAGTGAACTCTATTTACAATTTCTGCTCAGCCAACGATGGTGGAAGCAGAAGAATGGGTGTAGAGAGGGCAAGGGAGGAAATAGGACTTTCATTTTGTTTCTGCCAGCAGCACATTGGTGAGAAGAACAAGACCAGGGGGTGGAAAGGGTCGCTGGATCTGTGAGTGCAGAGGGTGTTGGTTTGTGGCAAGCAGAAGCTGAATGATGCAAAAAGGGCTCAGAAACGGTAAAAAGGGATGTGAGCCTGGGAGGGAAGAGGTCCAGCCCCAAACCTTGCTGTGCCCTGACATGCCTTGGTCGGTGAGGCTGGGCCTGGCCCGAGGCAGAGGGGAGAGCTGCAGCAGGCAGCTCTGGGTGCTCCTTTATTTTCTTTTCCAGTCCAGGACAAAGTGGAGGCAACTGGAGAATGTCAGAGCAGCCGGGATGGGGATGAGATGAAGGCAGGTCTTGTGAGGAGGGGAGGAACCGGCGCAGGGCTGGTGATCTGAGCACCCTGATGTTTTGGGCTTCCACCAGAGCCAGCAGCTGGCAGGATCCCAACCAGGGTCTGGGTGCCCAGGAGGAGCGAGGGGAGTTGGGAGCTGTGAAGAGCTGCTCACTGCCAGCTTGGTGGTGACCCCGTGCTGGGGGACAGCACTGCCTGGCCCCACAGTGGCTCTGTCACACTCAGTGCTGCTCTGCTCCCACCAGGCTGGGCCACGAGCAGCCTTCCCCTGAGGATTGCATCCCAGTGAGAGGTGGTGGAGGAGAAACCTCTCCAAGTGGTGCTTTCCTCTCTTTTTTCCCCCAGTATTACAACAAGCAATGCTGTCTCTGGGCTTCCCCCAACTCTGCAAAGCCCTCACCTCGGTTGTGTTGGGAAGGGGGCCTGATCCCCCTGGTGGGGGATCTTCTGTTCAGACATTTGGGAACGGCCCCTTTGATTGCAGTGGGACACGATGGGGCTGAGCCTGCTCAGAGGGAGACATGGGAGATTTAATTCTTGATATTTTTAATGCCTCACAATGCTTTTTTAGACTCTGGCAGGTTATTTTTAAAAGTTTTTGGGCCAGACTTTCCATGAAATCCAATTTGCAGTTGGAGGAAGTGTTCTGCCAAAGGGCAAGGCAAAGAACTGCTACAGTGATTCCCCACTCTCCCCATAGCAGTTTGTATGATCCAAGTGTGTGGACGAGCTCCCTAAGGGAGCTGCTCCATTACGCTTGTGGCCTGCAGTGCCACTCTGGGATGGATCTGTGTCAACACGGCCCCCATCTCCTGACACCTTTTGTGGGGCTGGGGAAGGGCCTGCCCGGGGCTGGGCACACTTTCCCTGGGAAGAAGCGTGTAATCACCACTCCCCAGATGCCCCCCGTGCTCCAGCCAGTATTTACTGCAAACCTGCCAAAGTAAACCAGCCCGCTGCGTTTTATTTCGGATAAACACAGCGTGGCCACGCTGGGGTGTTGCCTTCTGAAGGGCTGGAGACGGAGCAGAGGTTGCATTGCCGTGGGAAAGGGAGGGAGGAGAGGGATAAATGCTGCAGGATGCAGAGCTGCTGGCAGGCAGGATGGGTCTGGGCCCCTGGGGATGCTTGGAACAGGCAGCGCGATAAGGAAATGCATAGATAGGATGCAAAACCCCACTTAGGCTGTGCACGTTGGCCCTGCTCACCATGCACCGAGGCTTGTTCTTTCCTGCAGAGCACCCAGCTCTTGGAGGGGGTGTCAGGGACACCTCAGGGGCTGCTGTCGGAGCGGGGATTGGCGGTGTGCCCCAGGGCACGAATCCCTCCCGGTGCCACACACCCAGAGCGCATCTCCGCAGAGGCCGTGGAGCACACACAGCCCCTCCACGCACGCACACACGCCTCGGAGCTGCTCCCGCAGGCCTGGGAGAGGACGTGTGGGCCCGAAAGCTGGGCTGCCTTTATTTTCCTCTCGCCTCCTTCCTCCAGCTGGCTCTTCAGGCCACCGGGAGAGAGCCAAAGCCTCTCTCCTCCCACACCTCCAACACATACGCACGGGGAATGCTCGCTGCAGCGCCGAGCTCTCGTGCAAACGCTAAAAGTTGCTTAGGAGGGTGAAATCCGAGGAAGCGGAGCTCTCCCAGCCGGTCAGCCACCACAGACCCGGGGTCTGGATCCAACCAGGGAAAACCCATCGAGGTGCTGGCGATGGTGGAGTGAAGAAGAGCTGGGGAAGGTGGGAGCCGCTCCCCCCGCCCTGGCCTTTAGCTCTTGAGCTACGAGATTAGAGAGCCCCGGCCTGGCCGCTCTCCGGGGAGACAGCAGAGACCTTTCATGCCTCTTTGAAGAGCCAAGATAGTGTCGGCCTTGGTGCAAGCCCAGGCTGTAGACAGGCCGGGAGGCGCGGGGGCAGCCGGCTATCTCAGCGTGCTATCACCCTGGCTCCCCCCGCCACCAGCCCCATTCCCACCTCCACCCGCTCTCGCGTCACCGTCAGCCGCCCTGATCTCTTTTTTTTTTTTTTTTTTTTTTTTTTTTTTCCCCTTACTCCCGTACCATCCCTTCGCTTTGCCATTCATTTCTGCGGGTCTCCTTATTTATTTACTTCTGCGTCTCGCTTATTTATTTCAGGCAAAGAGGAGGCTAACAAGTAGCTGGAAGCACTGGCCAATATTTAACTAAGATGGCTGGCCATCAGGTCCCTTTTGTTTGCTTGCAAATTAATCATCCAGCGCGCAGTCGGCGCCAGGGTAGATTTATCACACACAGAAGGGGGAATGAGGCGGCCGAAGGGAGACAAAGACTGTTCGCACCTTCCCGCTTTTGATCTTAGATTAGTGCAGCCTCCCTTCATAATACGAGTCTCCGGGGGGCTTCGTCGGGGAGGTCACTCGGAACTGGCGGAAGTTTGCACGCCATTAGACAGACGCTGGAATTGGAAATCATAAGCGGCAAACATTTTATTTTCCTGCGCGGGTGGGTGCGGAGCGCGGCGCAAGGTGCGGGGCAGGCTCGGAGGGCGGCAGCGACTCCGGTTTGTGCCGCGGCGCCGAGGGCGCGTTCCGGCGGGGCGGGCGCGGGGGCCGGGGCGCGGCGGGGCCGGGGGCGGCAGCGCTTGTCCCGCGGGAGCCCGCGGGCACCTCCCGGTCGCCGTGAGAGAGCGGCGGCCCGGTTGGGGTAAATTGCAGCAAACTTCTTGAGGCCGCCGGGCGTTTGCTGTGGAGGCTGATAAAGGGAAGGCATAGGCTTTGGGGGTTCCCACCGCGGCAGGAGCCCGAGAACCGGTTCCGAGCAGAGGTTGGAAAGACTCGCTCTCTCGGTCGATAAGCAGCCGCACAGCGCAGCCGAGCGCTGCGCTGGTAACCAGGCTCCTGGCTTCGTGAAACACATCAGACTTCTCCCCCCTCATCCTTTTTGAACGCATTACTCCCGCTTCCTTTCCTCCCTCCTCCTCTTTTCACCCCCACCCCCGACTAAAGGGGATATATTTTGGTGAATGCAAAGCGATCCTAGACGCTGGTTACTACAGGGACTTCACCAAGCTGGCGCCAAGCGCTCTTAACCATGTGCGTCAAAAATGCAATGTTAGAAGAGCTAATCACTTTAGAGGTTCCGCTCCCATCTGCGCGCAGCCAGCGCCGAGCCCCCGCGCTCCCCCGCTCCGCTCCCGGAGGATTATCCTCCCCTGTTTAAAGGAGGGTGGGGGGCGTCAGGAGATTCCCCCCTCCCTCTCCAGGGCAGGGTAGTGATTCGGCACCTCCCAGCGCTGGGATACCCTGCCTGACACGCGTGGGCGCTCCGTGCACTGCATGGCCACGACACGCACAGTCACAAGCCCCCTCTTGCTGCCCTGCACTGTCACACACCCATTCCCAGCAGCACCCACCCCCCCCCCCCGAAAGGAACATATCTCCCCAGAAACTTCCCAGGTGGATCCTGCCCGGCTCTTCCCTCTCCGTGGGGTCGGATCAGACCCACGCGTGACGCCTTCCCCGGGGGGTGGCTGGCTCCATGCGAGCCCGGGTTAACCCGGAGCTGGGCCCCCCCGCCCGGCGCTGCCCCGGCCCGGGCGCAGGGAAAGCCGCACTTCCCGTCTCCTCCCCGCGCACCTCGTGGAAGAGGAGGGGTGTGGGAGCGTAACCCTGTCGGCGCCGGTGCCAGCCGAGTGGCCTTAATCGGCAACGCCAAAGAAAGAAAGAAAAAAGGAATAATAAATACATTAAAATCCCATTTTCCAGCGGCCTCCCGCTTCCCTGCGCGCACCCGCCTCGATCAGCAGCCGCCGGGGCCGGAGCTGAGCCAGCGGCGGCCGCCGCCCGCCCGCCGCAGCCTCCAGCCGCCCACCACAACAATAATAACGGCGGCCGCGGCCGCTGGGGCGGCCGGAGCCGAGCTCCGAGCGGGGGGAAGAGCCGCAGAGCCACCCCCGAGCCCCGGAGCTCACCCCCAGATTCGCGGGGGGAAGGAAAGCGCCCGGCTCCGGGCCTGGAGGTGTCGTTTAAAGAAAGCAACTTTGCCGGGGAGGGGAAAAACAGCGCGGGGGCAGCGGCAGGAGGGTGACACCAGCCCGGCGGCTGCGGGGACCGGCGGCAGCCGCGACGCGGCGGGGATGGGCGTGCGGCGCGGCGGCCTCCCGAGGTGGCTCCGGGCCGGGGGGGACACAGGGGGACCCCGCTACGGTACCGGCGGCGTTTAGGGAAGGAGGGCACGCAGCTTTGGACCCCCCGACCGCCACGGGTGGAGGCCCCCCCGCTGCCGGCGCTCGGGAAGCTCCTACCGGGGGAGAGCGGCCGGGCAGTGCCCGGGCTGCCGGGGCGGCGGGAGGCCGGGGCCGGGGGGCGAGGCGGCCCCCAGCACCCCCCTAGAGGCGGGCGCTGCCGGCCCCTTCCCTCCTCCCTCCCTGCTCCCTCCCCTCTGATCATGTTGACATATTCACACGGCCCGAAGTACTAGTGATGCTTTGCTGCAGCGTTACAGTTTCCGACACCTTCTTTTTATAACTCGGCGCTGTCCCCCTCCACCCGAGCTGTCAGAACCCCGCCTATGGAGCCTCACAATTGGTCCGAAAGCGTCAAAGAGCCAATCAAGGCGGCTCCAGCTCCCCTGTAACCCACAACACATCCCTACGATCGGGTGCACGCAGAGCACAGACTCACAGGGAATTCTCAGAGCCGAGAGGCTCCTTCTCCCTCTCTCTTCTCTCTCTTTCTCTTTTTCTCTCTTTCTCCCTCCCCCCTTTTTCTCTTCCTTTCTCTTTCCCTCTCACTTTCTCTCTCTTTTATGGAGACAACAATATAATTCTGCCAGATTTTTTTTTAAGGCACAGCGAAAGAGAAAGAAAGGGGGAAAAATAAATTAAAAAAAAAAAAAAAAAGGAGGAGGGTGAAAGAAAGAAGAGATCCTGATGGAAATCAGGGCACCCTGACCAGCTCCTGCTTGGGGAGTGAGGAAGGCGAGGCGGAAACGAGATTTCCCTACAAATTTTTGCTGCTGAAGGTTGCTCAGGAGCCTTCCTCGGCCGGCGAGGGGGGGTGGGTTTGTTTGCTTCTTTCTGCTTTCCCTCCTTCCCCAGCCTCTGCTCTGCAGCCTGAACGTACGGAGGAAAGGTGGAGGGGTGGGGGGGAGGGCGAAGAGAGCCAGCCACCCAAAAAGAAAACCCAGCTTCGAGCCGTCACCGTCCGCCACGGAAGAAGAGAAGGGGGATTGGGACTAAGAGAAAAAAAGAAGGAAAAAAAAAAAAGGATTTCGGCTCGTCCAGCTCTTCTGCGGCAACAGGAGCAGACAGCGAACTCGGTGGATTTTTTTTCTTCTCTTCTTCGGCGTTTCTTTTCCAGCACAAGGACTTCCACTCAGGAAAAAAACGCAAACAACTAAAAAGCAAAACAAAGCCTCAGAGACCGAACACGAGAAAAAGCAAGACTAATAATGAACAATCCTGTTAATCCGCTGTCCCGAGGGCTGGGGATGTGCCCCGGCTCGGGAAGTTGTAGGCTGTAGAAGTTCTGCCTCTCCCTCATGTACTGTGCTGTTTAGGGCTTGTTTTCCCCAACCTTTTTTTTTTAAAAAAAATATTTTTTTCGGTGCTTTATTGCTGTTATTGTTATTATCTTAATTTTTCTTCTTCGTGATGTGCTGTTAGAAACCACTCCGGGACTACTCCAGCAGTAGGAAGACCGAGGAGTGGAGTGGATGAATTTACCGATGAGAGATCCAGTAATCCCTGGGACAAGCATGGCTTATCATCCCTTTTTACCGCACCGGGCACCGGACTTTGCCATGAGCGCAGTGTTGGGACATCAGCCTCCCTTCTTCCCGGCTCTGGCTTTGCCTCCCAACGGGGCGGCCGCCCTCTCCCTTCCCGGGGCTCTGGCTAAACCCATCATGGATCAGTTAGTGGGGGCTGCAGAGACTGGCATTCCCTTTTCTTCCCTGGGTCACCAGGCAGCAGCCCATCTGAGGCCTTTAAAAACTCTGGAGCCAGAAGAAGAGGTAGAAGACGATCCGAAAGTGCATCTGGAAGCTAAAGAGCTTTGGGAGCAATTCCATAAAAGAGGCACAGAGATGGTGATTACCAAATCGGGAAGGTAGGTCTGGGTCTGGGGTTCGTGCCTTTCTCCCCCCCCCCCCGTTCCCTACCCCTCAGTCTCTGCACCCCAGCAGGGCAAGGCTCTCTCTCCGCCAGTTTCCTCCGTAAACCTCCTTTCACCTGCAATTATGGAAAGCTTTAGGCAGCTGAAGATCCCAGCCCGTCTGGGGCACCAGGCTGCCGGGAAAAGCCCAAGCGCGACCCGGCCCTGCTGAGCATGTGCGTGTGCAGGGGGTGAGAGGGTCCCTTCATGGTTCAGTAGCTTAATGCTTGCTGGAGAAGACTGGGAGCAGGGAGAAAATAATTTGGGGTTGGCAAAGGGGCTGGCCTGGTTTTCAGCCTCGCTACACGCAGTTTTTCTTCCTTAAGAAAGGGGAATGAAGAAAAAATCCTTTGGAGAGGCGTCTGGCTGCTGGTGGGGCAGGAGGGCAGATAGGCTCGGTGTGTCAGGCTGTGCCTCTGTCTGTGCTGGGATCTCGGCTGGGTTTGTGCTGACTGATTATGTCTGAAAACGTACAGAAAAAGATGACAAAACTCCCCAGCCGTCCTGCAGCCGCTGCTGGAGTGGCAGGGAAGGGTTTGCAGCTCCGCTCTGCCTATCCCTATATTTATGTAACCTTCACGTGGGAATGAATGAACACACACGGCGCGTCCACGCTCGGCATTTCTGCTTTTTATAGGTTTACCCGTCTGAAATCTCTCTCTATATTCGCTACTCATTGACATCTGGACTCTTTTACAACTCTATCTACTGCTGTGATGATACGTAGGGCGAAAACCTCCTTTGCACCCGGGTGTTTTTCTAAGGGGCTCTCTGAGAAACCTCCCAAACTCTCCACATGTGATTTGCCAGGAGAATTACTCGAGGAAGCCACTCCTGAAAAGTCTTCTTAGATGGCCTTCAGCTGCCTTGCTGGAGCTTCGCCTATTTGCAAAGCACCAGTTGCAGGCTACAGGCTCAGGGGAAAAAATAAATAGAAGCCTTAAAAGCAGCAAGGAGAAAAAAAAAAATCTCCTCGCCCGTTTTACTGCTTTCCCGAAGTTTTTTCTGTTAATTGTGGTCAAAAGTTTTTGCGTGAAAGCCTCGGCCAGTATTAAGAGCTCTTACATGTTGCGAAGTCATGTGTTTCCTTTTAAGTTGAGATTTGCTGAATGCCAACCACTCGATATAATAAACAGCAAATTTGTGGTATCCTGTTGCAGTTTGGAGCCGGACCTGGGAGCGGAGGGGAGCGGGGTTTGCAGAGAACCCTCGGCACACGGGGGGATCCCCAGGTGGCCGGAGAGCCCCGGCAGCCCTCGCTGGGGTTTTTTTTTATTCTCGCCTGCGAAGTGTAAAACACCTCACTTTATCGGGAGGTTGGGTTGTAATAGTTCAGACGATTTATTTTATCGGGGTGCGATCAGCTCGCATTTCTTTGTTTAGCAGGCAAAAAGGAAACTAATGAGGGATCAGAGAGCCCCAAATGGGCCTTTGCTGTTTAGGAATGGCAGAGAGAGGTAGGAGTCTGCTGATTTCTAGGGAATGCGTACCTTCCCCATCTAGGGACCATTTTCTCTTGCAACTTTTAAGCATTTGAGAAACCTTTTTGCTGGGGGCGGGGTGGGGATGAGGAGAGGAAACCTTTTTGCTGGACACAGACTTACTCTGCTGCTTTTGAGAGCTGAAGAAGTTGCTTGGTAGACACGCTACCAAAATTCAGAAGCTTGTTTAAACGCTGTAATTAATTTTATTTTATTTTTCTCTTGTCTTTTCTTCCCCCCACTTCCTCCCTCCCCCCTCTGCCCATAGGAGAATGTTTCCTCCATTTAAAGTGAGATGCACTGGACTGGATAAAAAGGCCAAGTACATTTTATTGATGGATATTGTGGCGGCTGATGATTGTAGGTACAAATTCCATAATTCCCGGTGGATGGTAGCCGGCAAGGCTGACCCTGAAATGCCAAAGAGAATGTACATCCACCCGGACAGCCCGGCCACCGGCGAACAATGGATGTCCAAAGTCGTCACCTTCCACAAGCTGAAGCTCACTAATAACATCTCTGACAAGCACGGATTTGTGAGTGCCTTTTACACCTTCCTTCGCCCCCCTTTTCCCCTCCCTCGCCACCCGGCCGGAGCGGGGGTCCCGGGGGGGTGTGCCCGGAGCACGGCGGCTCCTCGGCCGGGCTGGTCCCGCTGGCAGCTCCAGCGGGTGGCCAAAATGCGGGGAAAACGGGGAAAAGGATCTCCCCACGCACCCGGAGACAGGCATTTGCCCGGTTTATAACAGTCCCTGATTTTTTCCTCCTGCTGGGGTCAGGATTAAAGCCTGGAGTTTGCTCTGTAACCTCCCCGTGCCATGCAGCGTTAACTTTAGGGATACATTTCCAGCGCAGAGCAACTCGATATTTCTCAGAGCTGCGGTGACTTTATATATCTATATATATTTTTAATAAAGTCGATCACACTTTCTAAGCGTAGGAAAACGATATGCATATGTGTATAAAGGGCTTAAAGGCCTAAGTACGCAAACGTTTAAATCTATATTAATCTGGATAATGTAAAGCAAGCCGGAGTGAAAATAAACAGGGACTAAAAGCAGAGGTCAAGTTGCCCATTCATGTCTATCCACTCCTTTACATTTACCGGGTGTGCAGAGATAAAAACTTACCCTGAGAGTGAAATCAAACAAACCTGCTGATAAGTGCTCTGTCGATGCTGGCCATTTCTTTCTATTCCTGGGAAAGCCTCCGCCTCGGAGCCGGGGCTTGCTGGTGGTGGCCGCGGCCGGGGGATCTCTAATGTGCCGAAGATTGCATTTGCTGCTGTGATTTGATTAGACGATACATTTTTGCCGTTCGCAGAAGGCCTTAAGTGAATTGGGGCACGCAATTAGACCGAGCCGAGGCTCTCGTGGTGGTGTTGCAACTGTAGCTGCTGCTCCTGCTTTACTTGATTTTATTTTTGTTTTACACTTTGAAATCAAAAGGCGTTGCTGCCGGAGCCCAAACAGCTTCTCCCCCTCTCCGAGCAGAGCTCTGAGGGGATTCCCCCCTCTCTCCTCTCCTTCGAGAGGTCCAGCGAGAGCCTAGCCCCGGCGAGCTGGAGCTGTCAGTACTTTTAGTTGGATGCTGCGAGGCATGTGCGTGTGTTTGGAGTGTGCTTGGCAGGGAGGAGGAGTGAGGGGAGGAAGGAGAGGGAAGGCAAATTAGGAGGAGAAAGTGCCGATGGCTGGGGGAAATGCTGCTCCTGCTGATCGTCTTCTTTCCCCCCCTCCTGCCCTCTCTGCTGCCGGCCGCTGCCCCCCACCAGACCATTTTAAACTCCATGCACAAGTACCAGCCCCGGTTCCACATCGTCCGAGCCAACGATATCCTCAAGCTTCCTTACAGCACGTTCAGGACCTACGTTTTCCCGGAGACTGAATTCATCGCAGTGACCGCATACCAGAATGATAAGGTAAGGAGATTAAGAGAGGATTTGTTTTACGTGTTTTGGCTTTTAAGAGAACTTTTACTCTGCATTGTTCCCTTAAAACTCACGAAGCCCATCCTGCTCTTCTCTCTCTCCCCTCCTTTATCTTTTCCCCCAAAACCTCCTTGATCCAACTTCGGGAAGGCGCTGGGGGAGGGGGTCGAGCACTCTCCTAATACCGACCTCGGGGAAGGCAATTAAAAGGAGGGAGGACTGGGGGTGAGGGGGAGAATGTTTAGAGGTTTTCTACCATTTTTTCCCCCCCCAGTATATCTCCCCAGTATGAGGAAAGGGATGGGGTGGGGTTTGCTGCTATTAGTGTGGATTTAATCTAAGATGCATCACGGAAAAAAAAGTAATAAAAAAGACTCGGCTCCGTGTGTCGAAAGACAGAGTAGGGAGAGCAGCGGGGCTGAGATTTTGTAATTCTTCCTGGCCTTTGTGCTGTTTTAGCTCCTTTAACAGCAATTGGCAATAAGGCTGGAGCGCACGTCTGGTTTCTATTATTATTATATTATTATATTTTTTTTTTGCATCCTGCAGTGTTTTATTATTTTTTGTGGTGCAGAAATATGCTCTGGTCAGAGAGGGGTATCTCGCTTGAATTTAGCTGGAAGGGCTGAAAAAGCCCGTGTGAGAAAGTTTTGCAGCGCTGCAAACGTTGCCTTTCCATTGCTGCTGGTTTATTGTCACTTGCGATGAAGGTGGTATATTTGGGAGAGTGGCAAACGGCGAATTTACGATTATTAAGTCAAGTGGAAGGAAGCGAAGGAGCCAAAAAAGGGGCTTTGATTTTTTTGTTGTCTGTGAATTACAGCTTTGCTTTTGCGTGTGTTCAGCGCAGAGGCTCTGGATGCGCAGCGCCCGCTCGCTGCAGCTCCCCTGTGCCCCTCTCTGCCCCTCACATCCTTCACTGTAAAAAATTTGGGGGTGAAAAGGGGGGGGGTCTGTACCCTTCTGCTCTCCGTTTCCAAAAAACCGCTTCCCCCTCGGGGCTCGGGCTATTTCTCTCTCTCTGCAGCCAGGCACTTGCAAGGAAACTGAAAGAAAATGAGTGTACAGAGAGTAGACTTTGCTTTGGGACTTAGCAGCAGGGCTGGCCGCCCCGGTCTATCAGCTGGGGGCGGCTCGGCTGAAGGACAGAAATGAGCATATTTGTGTGATTGCCATGAAATCGGCCGGGAAGCGGCGTGCGGAAGCGGCGGGGAGCCCTCGGCTCGGCGCGGGGGGAGCAGAAGGCACGGCCGGGAGCACCTGGATTAAAAGTCCCGCTGGTTTTAGCAGTGGCGTTTTCCTGCTCCCTCCTGCTCCCGTGTGTGCGGCGGGAGGTGACTCAGGAGCCAGGGCCGGTCCTGCCCGCGCTCGGGCGCAGGCGGGGTTTCCTTTTCGGGGTCATCCTCTGCTCCTAAACTGGGGGGTCGCTGTGCTTCCAGCCCGGCCCGAGACCGGGAATGGAGCGGCCGGGAGGCGGCATTCCCGTTCCCACTGCTCGCATCCTGTTCCAGCGGGGTGAGCCCCGGCCGGGCTGTGAATTCGGCTCCATGCAACGTACGCGCGGGCACCCGGCACTAGCGGGATGCCCCGCACCCCCCATCCCTCCCAACAGCCATTCCCTGCCATAACCTGGACCCCGAGGATACCCAAACCGAGAAACTTCCACATGCACCCCCCCCAAAAAAATGAACTGGCTCCTGGCACCCCTGGCGCCCCAACACACACGGAGCATAATGCGATTATATAAAGTATTTTATTATAGCAAGGGGGTGGGTATGATTCCTTTGCGGTTTAATTATGGTATTTAAAGAGTTTTAAGCACAGGAATAACGTGCATGGATCTCATTGCACAGCTCAATTCATTCCGGTGCGGTGGCAGCAACACGGGGCTCTTTCATTGCCACCACGGTCCAGGTCACCGGCCAGCCCGGCGGGGGACTGGGGGTGAGCTGCCTCCAAACAGCTAAGGAGAACACATGGATTCACCCAAAAACCAGGCACCTTTGCCCCCTGCCCTGTCCTCCTCCTGCCAGCACTAGGGGAACTGGGAAGAGTAGGGTTTGCTGTTGTTTTATAATACAAAAAATCTCCTTATTCTGCCTCAACCCCCCGGCTATTTTTTTTTTTCTCTCTATCCTATAGATCACGCAATTAAAAATAGACAACAACCCATTTGCTAAAGGTTTTCGGGACACCGGGAATGGAAGAAGGGAAAAGAGGTGAGTCTGGCTTGATTCTTTACAGGCTCCTCATTTGGTTTTCATGTGTTAAGCTCAGAACACGAGCAGAGGTCAAAATCACCTTGCCTTGCCTCCAAACCACACTTCCCCCCGCCAAAATCCATAAGGATCTTGGCGTTAATAGCGTCAAACGGATTGCATGGGAATTCTTTCCTGCTTTCCACGTTTAGTTTTCACATCACAGGGGATGACTGGCCAAAGGGAGTGCAGTACATTAAGCAAATATTGCTAGGAAAAAACTTTCCCTTACAAAATTGAGAGAGAATATTACAGTGTAGTTTGGGTCTGGGACTGGAGAAGAGGGACAAGTGAGGGCTGAGCACTGCTTGAATCTCCTCTGGCGCTTTTCTGGGGACTGTCTGGAAAAGAGTAAAATGGAGGAGAAACACAGAAATAAACACAGAAATGGAGGAGAAACACAGATATGGAGGAGAAACACAGAAATAAACTGTTTGGACAGAGGTATCTCATGAATATGGAAGTAATTAATGATAGAAGATTCTTCATTTTTTCCAAAAGCAGCAGGACTGAGTTTGTGCCCCAGGTAGGCAGACAGAACTCATTATAATGGGACTCAAGACTTTCATTTTTAATGTAAGAAGAAAATACATGGGAAAAAAAGCTACAATTTTTTTTCCTTTAATGGGGGTTATGTCTGTTTTGTTGCGTTACAGGAGACAGGATATTTTAGCCATTTGCACAGGGGTTTAGATAATGAATAAATAGATCTGTTTCTCCTTTTTCAAACCAACAACAAAATAAAAAAGTGGGGGGAACGTGGTGTAAACCAAGAAGCCTCTCTCCCTGCCCAGCACACACACAAACATGCACACGCCAGCTCCTCTTGTCCATCAGTGTGAAAATAAAGCCAGCGCTGGAGCCACAGGACGGAAATGATTTCTAATTTCTCTAAATATAAATAGATTTTTTACTCCGGGTTAATTGTTGGTGAAAAGATTACATAAAGTGCCTAACAAAATAACCACTTCCTAGCAATCTTAGCAACCATTAAAATGGCTCATATCTCTGGAACATCCTTGCCTTTTAAAAGCTAATCTCCAGGGAATGCTTCCCTCTCCCCTCCGCCCCTTGTCTTTAATATCAGCCCTCGCTGAGGAGCTGCTCACGCTTCCAAGAAATCTCCTCTCATTAGCAGCCAAGCCCTGCCTGCCAGAAACGAGCTCTCCTCCTGAGGGGGCCGCGGCTCTAAATTCCCCTGTGCTACTCGTGCCCCAGTAGGAGCTGCAGGAGGGGCTGGGGAGCAGGGGGGTCCCGGGGGGCACCGGGGACCCTCGCCCAGCGGGTTCTGTGCCCGCAGGAAGCAGCTGACCCTGCAGTCCATGCGGGTGTACGACGAGAGGCAGAAGAAGGAGAATCCCACCTCGGACGAGTCGTCCAATGAGCAGACGGCCTTCAAGTGCTTTGCCCAGTCCTCCTGTCCTGCCGTGCCTGCCGTGGGCACCTCCAGCCTCAAAGGTGAGAGCTGTGGCCCCTGGTCTCCTCTGCGAGAGCCTGGGTGCCCGCTCTGTGGTGGCACATCCTGGCCTGTACCACTGCCCTCTGGCACTGGCCTGTTTTCCTTCCTTCCTTCCTTCCTTCCTTCCTTCTTTCCTTCTCTCTTGCCTTCCTTCCTACCTCTTCCCTTCTTTTTTCATGTTTTGTCTCTTTGCTCTCTTCTCTCTGTTCTTTCTCTCTTTAGTTTTTCTGCTCTCTTTCCTTCTTTCCCTCACTCTTCTTCTTGTTTCCTTTCTTTTTGTCTTTCTCTCTCCTCCCTTCTCTCCTCTCACTCTCCTCTCTCTGCCTTCCTCACTCTTCCTCTCCTTCTCCCTCTCCCCCCGGCCTCCCTCTCCCCTTGCTGCACATTCATCCCTCCCCTCCTTGGTTCAGAAAGGAGCCAGCTCCAAGTCAAGGGAGCAAAGACAGACCACGGGGCAAAAGTTCAAAACTGGAGTCACTCCATTAATATCCCTCACTGAATCTGTTACCAGAGGAAGGATCTTTCCCCTGGATACAGTCGCGAACTTTGTTATAGAAAAGTCACCCTGGGTTTCTCCGCGCGGGGCTGGGAGCTGTCTGCAGCTCTCTCGTATGTATCAATCCATCCCGGGCCGGGGGGGCAGGGGGAGGAGGAAACAACCTCTTTTTTTGTAGTTGCTTTACTCGTTTTTTTTTTAAAGGCCTGCCGAGCTGAGGGGAGGGGAGCTGGGAGGGGACCCAAAGAGCAAAGCAGAGCTTCGCACCTGGGGCGCTGAAATTAGGAGATGAAGTGCAGAGGAATCCAGCGAAGCCGTGCATGTGTTTGGGGAGAAGGGGGGCCCAGGGGTTGATGAAGACGGCTGCGGGGTGTCTCTGTGTGCGTTTGCAAAGTTTGCCCGTTGAAAGGGATGAAAACTTTGGAAAACTTCGTAGGAGACACATCCCCAAGGCCCTTCAGCCCTGCCCCGAGGTTGCTGCTGTCCCTTTCTTTCTCTACCCCCGCTGTAGCCAGGGAGGGAAGGGGGGGTCCCTGGGGGCTCCGGCAGCCCCGGGGAGCGGAGCCGCTGGCCCCGGGCCCGCCCGGCTGGGGGGTCGCTCCTCTGGGCCGCTGCTTTGTTTCGCAGCCAATTTTGCTGCGTTGTGTAAAACTCGGGCTGGCTTGGATGGGGCGGGCGGTGGGAGCCGGGGGCTGTATTTATTTATATAATAATAAAAAAGGGAAGTATTTCCACACAAACCTCTGGCCGATCAGGAAGCGTCTCTGCCCCTTCTCTCAGCCCGGTGGGGATTTCGGGATGTGCAATGCCGATCCCAGCCCCGGGCCCCCTTTGTCTTGCAGATCTCTGCCCCAGCGAGGGAGACAGCGATGCAGACAGCAAAGACGATCCCTTGCTAGAAGGAAACGAGTCGGGCAAAATCAGCACGACCACCGCCGCCACCCCAGCTCCGGCCAGCTCTGCTGCCACCGCGGGGGACGACCCCCGGGACAAGGGAGGCAGCCCCTCCAAAAGCCAATTCTTCCCCGGGGACTCGGCAGGGAGTCGGAGCCGAGAGAGGACTGAGAAAGCCCCTCCGGACTCCCGGCACAGCCCGGCTACCATCTCTTCCAGCACCCGGGGGGGAAGCCTGAGCGGCGAGGAACTGAAAAGCCCCGTCAGGGATGGCCCCAAAGTAGATGAGAACCGACTGCTGGGGAAAGAGCCCTTCACCCCCCTGACGGTGCAAACCGACAGCACGGCCCACCTGAGCCAGGGACACTTGCAGAACCTCGGCTTTCCCCCTGCCCTGGCCGGCCAGCAGTTCTTCAACCCGCTGGGGAACGGGCACCCGCTGCTGCTGCACCCCGGGCAGTTCGCCATGGGGGGAGCCTTCTCCGGCATGGCCGCGGGCATGGGGCCCCTCCTCGCCACCGTCTCCGGGGCGTCCGCCGGGGTCTCGGGACTGGACAACACGGTCATGGCCACGGCGGCGGCCCAGGGACTCTCGGGAGCATCGGCGGCTGCTTTGCCTTTCCATCTGCAGCAGCACGTCCTGGCTTCACAGGTACTGCATCCCCCCCGCGCCGCCCCTCCGGGCCGGGGGCTCCGAGCCTGGGGACGGGGGAGGGCAGCGGGCACCTCCTTTAAATTCCCCGCTTCGATGTCCCCCCCACTGCCCCTCTCAGGGGCCAGTCACAGGGCTTGGCGGCGAGTCGGAGGAGGGCAAGCTGTGGGCGGGGTGGGTGGCCCGGCGTGATCTCCCCGAGCTCTCCCACCCTCCCGGCTGTCCTGCAGAGCCCCGCAGCCACCGGGGCAGGGCCGGGTGCAGCCCGGCGCTGTGGGGCGCGTCCCGGCCCGCGGAGCGGAGCCGCTGGCGGGGGGGATGTGCCCGGGGCTGCCCTGCGGAGCGGGATGGGGGGCGGACCTGCGGGTAAAGGGCGCTTGCCCCAGCGCAAGAGAATGCCCCGGTGAAGGGGAGGAGTGGGGGAGAGACCCCGCGGCCATTTGGCCCCCGGTGGGCCCGGCGGGAGCGGGGCGGTGCAGGACAGAGCCCGGGCAGGGTGTGCCCCGTCGTGCACGTGTTTTTGGCCTGGGCAGCGGGAGGACAGCTCTCCATCCCGCTGGCAGCTGCGGGCGCGGGGCTGCCGTGCGGCATCGCCGCGGTGAGCGTGCGGGCCGGTAACCCTTTCCTCTCTCTCCTCCCCTCCCGCAGGGCCTGGCCATGTCTCCCTTCGGCAGCCTTTTCCCCTACCCCTACACCTACATGGCGGCGGCGGCCGCCGCCTCCAGCGCCGCCTCCAGCTCGGTGCACCGGCACCCGTTCCTGAGCGCCGTGCGGCCGCGGCTCCGCTACAGCCCCTACCCGCTGCCCGTGCCCCTGTCGGACGGCAGCAGCCTCCTCACCACCGCCCTGCCCGGCCTGGCCGCCGGCTCCGGCGAGGGCAAGGCGGGCGGGCTGAGCGCCAGCCCCGGCTCCGTGCCCCTGGACTCCGCCTCGGACCTCACCAGCCGCTCCTCCACGCTCTCGTCCGGCTCCGTGTCCCTGTCCCCCAAGCTGGGCGCGGACAAGGAGGCGGCCACCAGCGAACTGCAAAACATCCAGCGCCTGGTCAGTGGGCTCGAGCCCAAGCAGGACAGATCCCGCAGCGGCTCCCCGTAACCCCCCGGCCTCCGGGAGCTCATTTCAAATCAGTCTCGCAGTGCACTTTGTTTGAAAGAAACCACATCCTCCACCCCGCGAGTGTTTGTTTTTTACCCCCTTCTTTATTTTGTTTTTTTTTTTTTTTTTTCCCTCTTTCTATTTTTTTTTTTTTTAACATATAAAATCCCGCGGCGTTGTGTGCGTGCTTAGCAACAAAAAGGTATCTGGTGGAGCAGGGAAAAAGGGTCGGGGATGGGGGAGCGCTGGGTCGGAGGCTCCTCACAGAGATCGAGGCACCAGTGGGGTTTGTGGCATCCTCCTTTTATTTTCTTTTTTACCAGTGTAAAAAAAAAAAAAAATAAAACCCCAAACCAAAACACACCGGAAAAAAAAAAAAAAAAAAAAAGAAAAAAAAAAAAGAAAAAAAAGACCTAAAAGAAAAAAAATAAAACAAAAGAAATCAAACAAACTTACGAATAAAAATTAAGTAAGAGAAGTGATTTTTTTTCTCTCCGAAAGAAAAGCGTGTAAGTAACTCGCGTATTGGTTCTTCAACAGTTGTTTCCTGGGCGGGTTGTTAACCACAACCCCCTTAGTCGATATTAAGGGAAGCTGTGTGTTTAAAATATTATTGTGATGTCCGAGAGCCAGTTGGTGGCTTTTTTTTTGCATGTTCCAGAGTAGTCTGCTTTTTTTTTTTTTTTTTTTTTTTTTTGAGGGGGGGTGGTGGTATTTTTTATTTCAGTGGGGTTTTGTTGTTTATTTTTAATGCTCGTTTCAAATCCCAGGGAAAAAATTATTATTAATAATAATAAAAACAAAAATAAGACCTTTGTCCCTCTACCTTAAACATCCTCCCTTGTAGCAACAAAAATAAGACGTGTAGTTGGAAAGAAAAAAAAAGTGAATTTATTTTATCTAAAAACCTCTGTAGCTCGACTGTAGATTTATCACAGCTTTCCCTCTTTAATTGTATATGCAATAACAAGGTTTAACATACTGAGAAGAAGAAAAGAGTGGACACTATTATTAAAACAAAGTATTTATGTAATTATTTGATAACTCTTGTAAATACGTGGAATATGAATACTCAAAATTAAACTTTAATTTATTGACATTGTACATATCTCTGTAAATACGACTGCAGCGGTCTTCTTTTTTCTTCCTTCTGTTTTTATTTTTAGTCGTTTTCATTTCAAGTCGGTAATTCCTTTAAACATAGATCCCGACCCAGAGGAGAAATTCCCCCATTTGTGAGGGCTCAGTTTTTACATCAGAGCTCAGCCCAGGAAAACCTCGTCCTTTGGTCAAGGAGCCGAATGCAAAAGGCAAAGCAGAAAGAAACCGAATTATTCAAAGACCTTAAAAAGTTCAAAGAGAGAAAAAGACAAGGCAGTGTGCCATGGTAGCTTTTAATCCTCGATTTCTTCAGTGTTCAAAATGTCAACAACCACAAAATTATATATGTTTATACACGACAACAGGCTTCTCCAGTGGCTTGAGAGAGAGAAAAAAAAAAAAAAAAAAAAAGAGGTGAAGATTCTAGGATTTTCTGTACTTTCTATTATTTTTGCCCGTTTCCTCAGTGCGTCAGAAAACAACCCCGCAATGGAGTTTCACTACTGTGCTTATTGTTGTCTTTGTTTGAGTGAGTGCATATTTTCTTGGGTTGAAAGTCAGGTGCTCAGAGCTGGTTCAAAGAAAAAAAAAATGAAGGTATATTTTGTGTTATATAAATGTTCAGAAGTTCTTGCTATTTTTTTTTCTGTAATTTTCCCCCCCTTTTAAAAGTCACTGAAGTTTCAATAAATTTTTATTGAAATGTCTTGGGCGTACTGTGAAATGCCTTCATCCCAACCCTCCCCGAAGTGCCTGGGAGGATGGAGGGGTTGAAAGATATATATCCTTCTTCTGCCTTTCTCCTCCACCCCCTTTCCCGTTCCCAATATTAAGATATTTCTCCTGCAAGGAGCTAGTACGAACCAGTCGAGATGGTGTCATTGGAATTGTTGGGGGGGAAGGACGAGTTTTAAGCGAGCTGTTTAATGTACCTTTGCCGTCTTTATCCCTCTCGCTTTTAAAGTCGATCCAGAGGCTACTAAAGTCACCTCTTTTAATGGAACAATATTAAGTGGCGTTTGAAAAGTTAATGAGAAAGGCTCAGCTATGCTTTTATCTGTCATAAATTAATAACGCAAAAGTGAAGAATTAGAGAATAGATCGGTTAAATTTTAATGCAGAGCCCTCCTTCAAAGTTTCCAGGTAAAGTGCTCAGGAGTTGATGCTGCTGCTGGGCTCGTTTTCCTCTCCTGTCCGGGCAGAGGATTTGGCTTTCCCAGTTAGTTATCACCTGGAAATACATGGGTTTTTAAAATCTATTTTTCTCCCTTTCATTGGAATCACCCCTTCTCGCCCTTAGGCTCGTGATATATCGCGATTAAGCTGGAAAACGGCTGGAACGGGGACAGACATCCAGGCTGGACCAGTGGCCTGGGAGGTCACTGAGAGGAGAGCTGAGGAGAGCTGGCAGCCCCTGCTGTACCTCTGCCAGCCTATGAGCACATCCTTTAGCAGAACATATATATTTCTTGTTAATGAGATTTTTTTTCTCCCATCCCTTCAACAGTTAGTGGCCCGTGTATTGAAAAGCGATTCATCGTCCGCCAGTAAGAAATATTATAAGGATGTACTTCCAGCCTGTATCCTGTTTTATGCTCTGCCTGCCCCTCGGCCCGCGGCCCCCGGTTCCTGCGCCGGCGAGATAAAGGGAGATCCAGGGGGTAAAAGTGGCCATGAAGTTGTGGGTTTTTTGTTTGGTTTTTTTTTTTTTTTTTCCTCGATTTTTATAAACTTAAAAATTCCCCCACGAACATGAAACTGTTCCCCTTCGTGGAGAAACAGGACCCTTCCCATTTCAGCTTGGGGATGGGGGTTGTGTTTAAACCCACGCTGTTTGAGCGGGAGGAAGGTTTGGGCTGAGCAGGAGTTTTTGTCTCCCTCTTCCCCCACCTTCGGACGGCCCAAGGTGATGGCTGCTGGCAATGGCACTTGAGCTGATGCTCCCCTGAGCTGGCCTGCGCGAGGAGGGGTTTTAGGGATAGAGGTGGCTGCGGGTCTGACAAGAGAAATGAAAAACAAAAAAAACAAAAAAAAAAACAACAAAAAAAAAATCCACACGAAGAAGGAGGCAGCGGCTGTGCAGCCAGCCCGAAGGCTGCAGCTCCACAAACCACTTTCCACACGGATCCTCCACACGGGTGGGAGCTGGAGCCGCTCCGGCAGAGGGAATCCGGTGCCGAGGGGGGCAGGTCGGCGGGACAGAGCCCTGGGACAGCCATCCCTGCCACGGGGAGCAGCTTTCCCCTCTGCGCTGAGCTCCGGCCTCAGCGGCAGCGCCAAGGCACCGGTCCATGAGAGACCCCCGGCCCCTCGCTCCCATCCCTTTGGCTTCAGGAATCACGCGGGGACCTCAGTTTTTTTCCCTCTCTCAGCTGCTGGTTCCCCAGATGGCTCTTAGAGGGGGAGAGCCGCTCTGATCTGTGTATGAGTGGGGAAAATGTCCTAGCTGCCGAGGAATTCACTGCTGATGGTCAAGAGGAAAGCAGCAGACACCCACCTCCAGACCCCCCTTGCCCATTTCGTTTTCCTGCCAGCCCAGGAGCCCGGTAGCCGTCCCACAAGCCAGACAGGCACCGGCAGCCCCGGGGCGCCGCAACCCCCGAGCTCAAGATTTATTCTTTTTAAGGCTGAGGGTGCAGCCTGATCGCTTCAAACCCCACTTTTCCACGGGCCTAATGCTGACCTCCCCCTCGCCATGCCCTTGCAAGAAATCCGTGTACCGCAGGTGTAACTCTGACTTGCAAATGGCTTTATCTCTTGTGTATCTTATTTGTATATAGTAACGTTAATGAGTAACTCTTGTGGCGCTTGTGGAAGGAGGTAAACAGCGAGCAATCTCTGTGGATTATCCTGTCTATTACTCACCTGGCGCCTGTCTTGATATCCTCAATGGTTTTATGGCTGATGCAGGCGACCCGGCGCTGGGTGGGGGTGGCCGGCGGCGGGGGGGCTCCGGCGAGGCGCCGGCGCCACCTCTCGGGCAGCCTGAGCAGCGGCCCGAGACCCCCGAAGGGACCCACGGCCCGCGGGAGGGGGCACGGACCGCGCCGAGGGGGAATCGGGGCGCGCTGGGGGGAGCCAGCATCCCACACCCCCCAGCCGGACCCCCGGCCGGGCAGCGCGGCGCAGCTCCCGCAGCCTCTGCTCGGAGCCGAGCTGCGTTTTACCCACGGGCGTTTTAGCCCCGAGTCCAAAGTCTCTGGGAAAGCGGGGCTGCGGCCGCCCCGCCGGGACGGAGGGGGAAGGAGCAGGGAACGCTCCCCGGAGCGGCAGCGCCCCGGGGGGCAGCGCGACACCGACACCCCGGCGGGCCGGGCACCCGCCGTCGCCGGCGCGCTCGGCCCACGCTCCGCTATTAGTTAATTATTGATTGATTACAAGTGAAAATTTATGACCCTCTCTACCCCCCGCCCCCCCGCAGCCTCCCGGTCCCTCGCACGCACACACGCTCCTGCCCTCTGCAAACACTCCGGGGGAGGCGGGAGGCGTGTTGTTGTTTTTGGCCTTGACAGCTTCCAGGAATATGAAATATTTAAGCCCTTCGGTCGATCTCCCGTACCCTGGACGTCCTTTTTTTTTTTTTTTTTTTTTTTTTTTTTTTTTTTTTTTTTTTTTTTGGTTTTTTTTTTTGTTGGGTTTTTTTTTCCTTCCCCCCTTTCATGCCCCGGCTCGGAGGCTCCCGCGGCGGCCGAGCCCCCTCCCCGCAAACAGCCGGTGTGCGGGCTCGGAGCACGCCAGGCCTCGCAGATCAAAGGGACCTCTCCGGCCTCTGAAAAGGGGAAGAAAAAAAAAAAAAAAAAAAAAAAAAAGTTTGATTTCTTTAACGATTGTTCGTAAAAACCTTGGAAGCAGGGACCATCCCGCCTCCTCCCTCGCCTCGGGCTGCAGGATTGCACCGGGAAACGATTTTGGGAAGGCAGAAAGAGAGTTTAGGAGAAGGGAAGAGAAAAGAAAAGGGGGAAAAAAATTAAAATCTAGAGGAGTTGCTTGAAATTTAGCAGCCGTGTGTCTGCAGGAGTGCACACGCCGTCCCGGGTGGGAGCCCAAGCCGCAGCCCCCGGTGGGCAGCGGGGTCGGAACCACTCTCGGACGGGCTCTCCCCAAAATGGGGGAACTCCAAGCCCCTGAGAGCGCCCCTGGCTGTGCGGGGAGCACTCCCCAGTTCCTGCCGGCACGCCCGGGGCGAGGGGCGCTGCCAGAGGGCGACCGGAGCGCGGACGCGCGCGGCCCTGCCCAGGGCTGGGAGACGGACGGACGGACGGAGGGATGGCTGACGGACGGAGCGGTTGTTTGCCGTCTCGGGAGGGTAAATGGGCCGATGAGGCGATTGCCTCGAGGCGCTGGCGCTTGGCAGCGTGCGGGGACCGCCCTGCTGCCCCCCCGGTCCCTGTCACCCGGGCCGGGAGCGACAGCCGGCCGGGCGGATCCGCGCTGGAGGCGCCGGGACGGCGGGGTTGGAATCATCTGATGGGGGAAACAGGGCGGGAAAAACCTCCCTCCTTCGGCACCTCCAGCCGCGCCTCGCAGAGAAATCCCCGTCCACGGGGGCACGGTGGCAACCCCGAGCCCTCATCCTGTGCCCCACGGCACAGACAGTCCCGGGGGAGTGAAGAGACCCCCAGCAGGACATTCCAGCCTGGGCACCTGGGGGTTGGCACCGCGGTATCGCCCTGACCCGCCGCGCAACCGTCTCCCTTTGCACCTGAAGTTTTCTGGTTGCGGGTGGGGAGAAAAAAAAACAGCGGTTCCCAGGGAGGCAACCCCGGAGGGTGATGCCTCGGGGTTTTTCTTGTTGGCATTTTTGTTTTGGTATTTTGGTTTTTTTCTCCAGCCAGCCCCAAACTTCCCACGTGCTTCTCCCCAAACCCCGTATTATTAGGGAACAATTAAGGCGTGTAAAAACACGGCGAGGCGAAGCCCTTGAGCTGGAAGTGGCCGTCCTAGGTGCTATGTGAGCTCCTGGCCCCATCCTCTCGCCCCGACGCGGGGGCTGCTGCGGGCAGGGCGAGCCCCGAGGCCGGGCCGGGGCCCCGGAGCTTCTGCGGGGCTCCGGAGCCGCGCTTTCCTCATCTGCCACCCTCCTTCGTGGAAGCTCGACCCGCAGCCGCCTCGCAGACACCATCTTTGGGCTTTCCCTCTGCTTATCCATCTTTTTTTTTTCCTTTCTTTCTTTGGTTTCTTGCTTTTTATGATCTGATTATCCTAGAATAAATGCTTAATAATTATTATACTTCTAAGCGCTCTCAGCCGAAACAGAGTTCGACCTTTAGCTCAGGTAACCGCAGCCATAATTCCTGCTGAATTTCACCTTGGTCTCACCAAACGAAGCTTTCCCTCATTCACCCACATAAAAACCTTCCTAGAGCAGGCATTGAAATAAAAACCAAACCAGCACCGAGCGGGCTGGGCTGTGCGGAGCCGACCCGACCCCACGGACACCCCGACCCCCTCCCCTCCCGGGGCAGCTCCCCTCTGCCTCCGGCTTCTCTCCTTTCCGAGGTCCTTTCAAGCTTTATTTCCTTTCAAGCCGCCCGAGCGCCACTCACAAAATAAAGTTATCAAGGAAATAAGCTCGGGAGGAAAAGCCAGTGGTGTTTTTCCTCCCTGGACCTGCTCCTTCCAGTGAAGGTACGAGCGGAGCGGCTCCGGGGAAGGGGGGAGCCCGGCCGAGCAGGGGGCCGCGGGGTCCGGCTTGGAGCATCCCATGGGCTGGACTGACGGGTCGGTAAAACAAGGAGGTGTTCTTGAGGCAGGAGGAGGCGGCAGGGAGGGAGCTGGAGGGATTTCTCCAAGCTTTCGTGGAGTCCCGTTTTAGGTCCCTCTGCCGCAAAGGGGTCCCCGTCACCGCGCTGCCCGGCCGCGCTCCCTCGGGGACGTGTCACCGCGATCTTCCGGCAGGATTCTGTCCCTTCTGCCGGGACACTGCTCCTAGGCGCTCTCGCGTTTATTTTCCACAGGTTCCTTGAAAATGCATTTTCCCAGCTTTCCCTCGCTGTCCATTCCTGGCCTTCCCCGTGGATTTTCGAGGGGCGCTTTTTTATTCCTCCGTTCTGCCGAGTCCTTTTTCAGCCAGTTTTCATTTCTCCCGTCTCCGATCTAAAAAGCAAGCAGAAAAAAAAAAAAAACCTCAAACCTAAATACAATTATAAACCAGGTCAGGAGGCTCCCCCGCTTCCCTTGCTGGAGCGGGTGGGGGTAGGGGCTACCCCTAGGAAAAGTGAAAAGCTCGTTTTAATGGGCGGTCATTGCTAAATCTCACCTTAGGGCCAAAACGACTCGCGACCCATTGCCCTCCTTACGATGTATTTATTTGTCTCAGTGGCACCAGCCGTCAGTCATTAGTGGGGGGGTGAACCCGAGAGCCGCCCCACGGTGGTGGCGGTGGTTCTGTGGCTTTTTTGGTTTGTTTTAAATACGACTTTTCAACAGGAACCTTTCCAGAAGAGGAGGAATAACCTGTCCCGGGAGGGCTCCTTGGCGAAACACGGGGGGAACACGCGTGGGAGCGCAGCGAGCGACGACCTCTCCGAAAATGGTTTTGGTCCGAGCAAGCGGGGTTTGGTTCGCCCCCCAAGGGGTTCGCTCCCAGGAAAAGCGGCGCTTGGGCCAGCAGGGACGTTAATTAATGGATGACAGAGTTTTCCATTAGTAACAATAACGGGGGGGCAAACCAGTCCAGAAGCCCGAGCTCAGCAGCAGCCGCCCGAGCCCTCGGGCAGCCGGGCGAGCGTCGCCGACCCCGGGAGCGGGAGCGCAGCCGGGCAGCAGCTCCGGACACGCGCCCGGCCGTGCTCGCCTGCGCTCAGGTCTGCGGTTACGGCCACTCCAGGAGCTCCAGAGCCGCTCTGTAGCTGGATGACACTTTATGCACAGCTTTCTCTGCACGTGATATTCAGCAAGCAGTTTTATATACATTTCATATATTTATATAGCTCAAATACATGTGTGTGTGTCATTATGTAAAGATAATGTAAAGAAGTGTGGCTGTGAGTGCATTTATTTTTCACTCCACACAAGACGTGTGCGGTGTGGGACGCCGGGCACGGTGCGACCTGTCCCCGCTGCCCGCACGCATCCCCTCCGGCCCCGGCTTTCCCAGCTTTAGTCCCGCCTGGCCGAGCACAGCCCGGCTGGGGCTCGGAGGCTCGAACCGGTGGATTTGGGACCTATGGCTCGATTCGTTTAGCGATACTTTCGCTATCGCGTGTTTTGGGTAAATTCACCTCTGGCAACAGCAGTTCGCTGAGCAGTCCCAGGCTCCCCCGTCACCCCCGGGACAGCTCTGGGGTCCCTGACCATCGCCGTTCAAGGAGAGGGAAACGGGTGTGAGTCTCCCCGGTACTTGTGTTCACACCCCTTCCACAGGCGGCTCTGCTGTGTTCCCTCTGCCAAATATTTACCCAGGGGTAGGGACGAGAGAGAAACGACAAATTTCATCCTCCCTTTTCCCCCAGCTCGCCATCCCGCGGCTCCAAACTTCTGCTGTCAGGAGGCTGCACCGACGGGGCGGGAGCGCTTGGCCTGGCCGGCTTCGGGCACGGAAGGAGGAAGAGAGGGATGGAGAAAGGGATGGATGGATGGATGGATGGATGGATGGATGGATGGATGGATGGATGGATGGATGGATGGATGGGATGGATGGATGGATTGGGGACGAGGTCGGGATGGGGAGGGGGAAGCTCCAGCCTCGTGCCACAGCTCATTTCGCCCTGAAATCGGGAAATCACGAAGTGAGGGAATCATGAAACCACGGCAGCAGGCAGGACCTGGATGCCCGGTGCCAGCAGCCCGCAGGAGGAGAACGGGGCGCTCCTTGCTGCTGGGGGTGTCCCCCGCGGCCGCTGCCGGGCTGTTCCCGCGGCCGGTGCCGTTCCCGGGAGCGGGGCCGATCTCTCCCGGGCCCGGTGTCGCCTCAGCCGCTCCTGGAGTGCCACCTGGTGGGAGCAGCCCGGCAGCACGGGCAGGGCTCGGCTCCAGCGGTCCCGCAGCCCCCGGGAAGCGTTTCCCAAGGCTGGCAGGGGCAGCGGGGCAGCAGCGGGATCAGGGGTGTCCTGGGGATCCCCAAGAGCGCGGGCATGAGGAATGAAGAGGACGCGAGCAGCAGCAGCCAAAAGGAAAAGATGTAAATTGAAAGTGTTCCTTCTTCAGAGGCAGAGAAGGAAGAGGCACTGCTGGAAATGCTCTGAGCCCCCTCCCTCTGTTCACCTGTGATCGGGGAGGGTGAGAGCTGCCTCCAGCACGGACAGGATGGCTCCTGGGGAGTTCCACACACTCCAAAGGACAACCTTTGTGCTGGGCATTCGGAGGGAAGCAGCTTTGGGCCTGGCAGTTTTGCAGGCAACCTCCCGGAGTTTTCCAGGTGTGTGTGAGTGCAGCTGCGCTCTGAGAGCAGTGCAGGGGTTTCACGAAGGGAACTGTCACCCTCCTGGCCCTGCCATGGGCTGGTTTGGGTGGCAGAGACCTCCTTGCTTTGTCTCCTTGGGTTTCTGATGCCGTCCCTCACATATCCACATCTACTGAACTGTTTTGCTCCGTGGTTTTGTCTTTGCTCGCTGCCTGCTCACTCACAGACAGGTCCCAGTGCCAGCAAGCACAAAACCAATGTGTTTATATTTTGTTTCATAGCTTTATTCGTACTCCTTCAGCTTGCCTTGCACTTTTAGTATCTCTTACACACAACTATCCCTCATAAGCACTTTGTCTTATTATATCCTTGTTTTAGCTCTGATTCCTGCTTCATTACAAAACCATTCTGCACCAGAAACTGCCATTTCACACAAAACACTTCACTCTGGGCCAGAGATTAACTGGCTTTGGTGACACCAGGGGGCACAAAAATGTGACAACAAGGACTTAAAAGCAAGGAAGACATGCATCAAACTTCAGGGTAAACAATGGGGACGATATCGATTGCCTTTTAATGTGCACAATGGGGAAGAAAACCTTCCCAGAGCAAAAAAAAAATAAGACACTCGCCCTGCCTGAGAATCTTGGAGCAGACAGTAAAACTTTGGGATTATCTCAGAGGGGACCTTATCCCAGGGCTTCTGTGGGGAAGTGGTTTTCCAGGTCTAGCAGAGCTTCCAAATAAAGTGCTGTCCTACTTTCTGGCTGTGTCTAAAGAGTGATGAGAAATGCCCATTGTCTCTGCCCAGGCTGGTGCGTGCTCTCATTAAGGCTCTGAATTGTGTGTGTGCATGTCGGCGTCAGGGCTGTTTGGAAGGCAGGGACGGGCAGGGATTTTGTGGGAGGTAATCCCGGGCTCCAGCGGGCTGAGACATTTCTGCAGGAGTTTTAAACTCTTGGAGGCTCGGTGCTTGCAGGAGTGGTGAGATGGGAAGGTGGTGGCGGGTGGGATGGTGGTCCTGCATCACAAATGTTTAATGGAGCTGTGTGAGCAGAGCTCTGGGGGAATCCCCCCCTGCAAGGGCAGAGCCTTCCCCGGGAGCAGCAGGATTCATTGGAGCTCTATCCAAGTAACCCCATTTTGCTCCTTGGGTGTTGGGTTCTGATCCAAACTGACAGGGGTTGGAGACCTGGGAAATGGCCTTCCCTGCCTTCCCTTAATGAGTTACCTCAAGTCCAAATCACTTCATACTCAGCGAGGATGGTGTAACAAGAAAAAGTGTCAGGAAACATGAAGGCACAGCTGTTCTTTCCACTTGGGTAGCTGCGATCGGTTTGAATAATGGATATTCTGTTCAGCTCCTTCGAGGGGAACTTGGAGTCTCCAGCTCCTCGCTAAGAGGAGACACGCTGATTTATCATTTATTTATTGGATTATAACCCTGTTTTACGGCTAATCAATCGCTGCTTTTTCGGCTTCCTCTTAAATCACATCACGCCGGTGCAGTCGGGGGTGAGGCCACTCCAAGCGCACCGAGGTTTCTGTTGGAAAAAGTGTTTCCATTGGAAAAAGTGTTTCCATCACATTTGGAATTGCTAATGTGGGCAATTGATGGGGGAAATAACAGGCAGGGGCTGGTTTGGCCATGTCCTCTGGGGCTGGGTGAGCTCCCTGGCGGCCCTGAGGACACACTGGTGGTGGGTGCTGTTCTCTAAGCTGCTTTGCAGTTTGGAGACCCTGCTGTTTGCACTGAGATGAGCTGTGACAGAAACAACGCCCGCTTTGGGGCTAAATCCTATTTCCCACAGAAAAATGGAGGGGAGGGCACAGCCTGTAAACTCAGATGAAAATTGTCACGTACTCTTTGCACATCACTTGTACATCCCCCCCCAGATGCCTCCCCGCCATTGAGTGAGACCCAGCACATCTCTGGTGACAGCTTCACACAAATTTTAGTGCCAGGAGCCCTCAGAGCAGTGTGGGCACCTCTGTGAGGGCACTCACTGCCTGCCTGGAGTGCTTGCCCTCCTCCTGTGCCCAGGTCCAAGCGATGCCCATCAGGCTAAACGAGAACCAGCTGTGGCCAAAAAAGAGATAATTAAAGTGTGAATTTGCTGTGTGGAAGAAGAGGGCCTTGAGTTTCTATAGACCTGATTCAGGCCAGGGAAGGATTGCTCCTCAAAGCTGTGCTGTTGGAGGAGCCGTGAGAGGTTTTTGGGAGAGGACCTATGATGGGGAGCTCTGGGATCCTTCTGAGGGTAGGAAACTGTGAGAAGTGAGGGGGACGTGGTGTAGGCATGGATGGAAATGGTTGCTGTGTGATTTCCTGGCTCCCCTCAAGAGCTGTGGGGGGGTTGTTTCCCTGGAGGGAGTTGTGGATGTGTTAGATGTGCCTTCCCTGTGACTCAAAAGGGCTCCAGGGTCTTGGAACTTCTGGTTTCTGCTTCTTTGGGGACTGGTGGGATGAGCAGAGACAGAAGCAATGTGATTTACATGGAGCTGAAGGGTGGGGGAGAAAGCAGCTGCTGTGTGCAAATCTGAAATCTGAGTGTGTGAAAATGTGGGAAGGGCTCACAAAGCTTCCCCGTGGTGCTGCTTCTCCTCCCTGCTCCTGCAGCTGATGCTGGGCCTGCTGCCCTCCATCCATGGCTGAACTTCCAGCCAGGAAAAGCATTCAATCTCAGGGGTCTGAGGTTTTCCATGGAGCCTGTGCAGGTATTGAGATGGTTTTACTCTTTGCTGAGACTCTTCCAGACTCACCCTTGCTTCTCTGTGGGATTCAAGCTAGACCTAAGCAAGCCCAACCTGGTTTTGAGTCCCCAGGTGCCAATGTGTCCCCACAGAGAGCTCGTAGCCAATCTGCACCCGAGGGCAGATGGGAAAGGGTTTGGGTTGTGCACGGGGTCCTGTCGTATCAGTCTCTGTGCTCTTTGATTTTTGGAGTTCCTTGGCTGGAGAACAAAGGAGGAGTCCTGGGTTTGGGGAGGATGTTGAAACCCAGGGATGAGCATGGCAAAGATTCTGCTCCAGAATCAGGAGCGTAGCTGCAAGGGAAGGAACTCGACAAACGAGTGGAATGCTGCCTCTGGCTGGCCTGGCAGCCTTTTATCATCCTGCACTCATTGCCAGCCTGGCTGGGCTGCTCGACACCTGCTTTCTTATGTGAGAAGTCCCCAACCTCCCCACAGTGGTTTTTCTTTTTAAGGACCTCAGTCAGGTACAGCATCCATGTGTAATTTTCCACTCTTGGCAAGGCACACCCCAGCCAATCTGGGACAGCCATCTGCTGATAATGACTGTCCCTTGGAGCTCTGGGTGCTGCAGGGGAGACTCGGGCAGGAGCCAGCACCCAGGAATAGGGTGGAAGCTGTGATGGGAGCTTATGGTCCTGGTCAGGCTGAAATGGAGTAGAAATAAATGCTGGTTTTTAGAAACTCTCCCCAGGAGGTGTGATCTTTGCCTTTAAAACAACCTGTTACCCCCTCGAAAGGTTTGATGTAGAAAAAGAAAAACGTTGGAGGGGTGGGATGCCATTACAACCGTCAAAGCTGCAGACACTTCTTGTGCCTATTGTCACAAGAATGTGCCCATCTTTGCCACAAGACAATACCAGATATTTGATCATTGAGGAAATACTGATTTTTCCAGGAAAATTACTGCACCAGACGAATTTTTCATTTGCTAGTGAGATGTTCTACATAGGAGTGAACACCACAACATTTTAGGTTGGGTTCTGTTCCTGATAGTCTGCAACCTCCTAAATTTCATAAAGTCTAGAAGCTTAGTAATACTTATATATAGATATAGAATATCTAGGAGCTGATTCTCCTTGCAGGAGCTGCTCAGCTGTTGCCAATCCACAGTGCAGATGCTGCCCTCCCTATCCACTGGTGACCCATCAGTCCCAGGTGGTGAGGAGGGTGCTCATCATGGTCATGTCTTACAGCTGGGGGCTGAGGAACCACTCACAGCTTTCCAACGGGCAAATAGACACACACACAAAAAAAAAGACTCAAAAAATGCCTCTGTCTTGGCACTGAGGGAGCAGAGCAAGGGCAGGGGAGTCAGGACACAGCCCCGGCTGGTTTTGGTCTCTTCTGCTCTGGTTGTGCCCAGAAAAAATGATGTTGTTTCCCTGGTGAGCTCTGCAAAGAACTGTTTCCTAATCCCTGCTGCCACCTCTTCCTGCAGGTGACGGGCAGGCCTGGCAGGAGTCCCTTGTGGCATCTTTGAGTGCAGGAGCATCCCTCATCCTCCTGAGCCCTGTGCCACGCTGGTGACACCTCAGTGAGGGCTCTGTGCCCGTGTGGAGGGAAATCATTTGAATTTCATTGATCTGAAATCACTGGTGCAGCCTTGTCTAGATCAGGCAAAGCTTTTCTAGGCTTGGGTGGGATTTGTAGGAAGTGCTCATCTCATTGGAATTTCTTTAGAATCAGAATCTCTGCAGAAGGTCTGGGTTTTTTTTTTTTTTTTGCAGGACTTAGTGCATGGGAACAGCTACCTGCACATTATGGCAAATACAATTTGGAAAAATTCTGGTTGTAGAGGCACAGGTATTTAGGCCCTTAATGGAGATAAAACCTCTAATCCTAGTAGTTAGTCCTGATTATTCTGGCTTGGCTGTGAGGTGCCAGGCTTTGAAACACGGATGGTGTCTTTGTGATTAACCAGCCTGCTGCCCTTGTAAAAGCATTTTTTTTGGATTAAAACTTTCCATGTTCATAAAGGCTTTAAACGGGGGGGAAAGGCAGCGTGTGCTGCTCCTGCTGTGTGGGAGGAGGGGCTGGGGGGGGCGGCTGCGCTGGAGATGCTGCTTTGTGCTCTGATGCAGAAGGACTCGGATCAGGCTCTCAGAGTTTGCATAAACCCCAGGTGAAGGCGCGGGGGTTTCAGGGACCTGTATGAAAATGCGCCGCTAGATGGCCCCAGGAAGAAGGTGGATCGGGCTGCGGGGCAGCGAGGGGAGGCAGCAGCCTCCAGCAGGCACCTGGGCCCCGCCGCAGGGCCCCGGGGCAGGGCTGGGGTGGCACAGTCCGACCGCCGAGACACCGCTGGTGGGAAAGAACAAGGGCAGCGCTCGGGGCTCCCACACTGCCTTATCTCTCACAGCACCTACGGCTGGCTCTTGTGCCATGGGAGCGTGCTCCAGGCTGCACCCAGCTGTGCTGCCTCCTGGGAGGACTGCTGTGGGCTCCCTGTCCTGTGTCCCTGGCACTGCTGTGGGCTCCCTGTCCTGTGTCCCTGGCACTGCTGTGGGCTCCCTGTCCCTGTGCTGTGTCCCTGGCACTGCTGTGGGCTCCCTGTCCCTGTGCTGTGTCCCTGGCACTGCTGTGGGCTCCCTGTCCCTGTGCTGTGTCCCTGGCACTGCTGTGGGCTCCCTGTCCCTGTGCTGTGTCCCTGGCACTGCTGTGGGCTCCCTGTCCCTGTGCTGTGTCCCCAGGACTGCTGTGGGCACCCTGTCCCTGTGCTGTGTCCCTGGCACTGCTGTGGGCTCCCTGTCCCTGTGCTGTGTCCCTGGGAATGGTGTGGGCTCCCTGTCCCTGTGCTGTACCCCCCGGGACTGCTGTGGGCTCCCTGTCCCTGTGCTGTGTCCCTGGCACTGCTGTGGGCTCCCTGTCCCTGTGCTGTGTCCCTGGCACTGCTGTGGGCTCCCTGTCCCTGTGCTGTGTCCCTGGCACTGCTGTGGGCTCCCTGTCCCTGTGCTGTGTCCCTGGCACTGCTGTGGGCTCCCTGTCCCTGTGCTGTGTCCCTGGCACTGCTGTGGGCTCCCTGTCCCAGTGTTGTGCCCTGTCTTGGCACTCACCCATGAAACGAGTGACAGCCCAGCACACCTGGCACATCAGGGTGACTCTAACCTCTGTGTATCTGAGTGTCCTCATCAGTTTGGAGAATTAACCAGGTTTCTTGGAGCCCTGGTACCTCACAAACATCACCTTCCATCTACAACCAACCTGGCAGCCGTAGCAAAAGCCCCACGCTGGGATAAATGACAAAACCAGCCCTGTGATGAGCAAACCCCTGGGCTCTGCTGGCCTGGATGGTGGGGCTTGGGCTCGGGGCTGCTCTTCAGGGGACTGTCTTGTACTTTCCTTTCCCCTGCTGTGCGAGGAACCCTTTAGAGGGGACGTGAGGTGTTCCCTTTTTGGGTAGGGCTTGGGGCAGCCTGGTGTCCCTGCCCATGGCAAGGGGGTTGGAGCTGGGTGGTCTTGAAGGTCCCTTCCAACCCAAACCATCCTGCGGGTCCAAGTTCTGGTTACTGTTGCTGCTCCAGCTGGATGTAGGATCACAGGGATTTGGGTCTCCACACCCAGAGCTCCAGGTCCTCTGGAAGGAAGGCTGGTGGCTGTGCTCAGGAGACTCTAGGGGCTGTGGCTCCTTCCTCACACTGAGCCTGTGGGAAGCAGGAAGGATGAGAGGCTGTGCATCGTTCCAGCGCTTCTGTCTGGTGTGCTGATGAGCTCCTGGGGAGGATTTAATGAATGGAGCTTCTCTGATGGAGGAGATAGGAAAAATTGCTAACCTGAGGAGGTGGAAAATAGTGCTGGGCCATGTCACAGAGGGAGCCAGGCCTGGTGGCCTTTCAGGAGGGGATGGCTGCTGTGCGAGCCAGCTTAGAAGGGGAAGCACAGCCAGGGACGGAGCCGAGTGGAGCTGCCACCGAGGCACGGCTTTCTGGGATGTGCTGGCACAAATCTGCTCTGGAATGAGCTCTGGGAGGCTTTGCGGCGCTGCAGGCAGGTGTGAGCACTGCCAGGGAGCGCTGCAGGGCAGGCTCCCCTCGGGCTGCCGCGGCTGCTGCCCTGCCTCGCACCTCGCCCCAGCCGGGGAAGTACCTGCTCTCCTGCAGACGGGGAAGCTGCGTCCCTCTTCCCTGTGATATGGAGTTCCTGTGGCGCCCCAGGCGAGTGGCACTGCTCTTCCAAGCCAAGCTTTGCTCCTGAGGCAAACTGGGATGAGTCCAAGGGCTTGTCTGGTTTCCTTTCTAGGTTTCCTCCCTGTTTAGTGGGATTAATAACACCTAAGGGTGTCAGAGTTAATTACTCATCAGGCTTCAAGCGCTCTGAGAAAACCCTGTGCCATCCATTGTTTGAATTTGAGGCGTTGCTGCCCCCTGACTTTCAGAGGAGTGACTGAGGTCCCTTCTGTGACTTTGCTTTTTGAAGGACACACAAAAGCCCCTCTGAAATGACTACTGAGGCCAGCAGGGACTGATGGGGCACAGGAGGGAACCAAAAGGTTCTTAGGAGCACTTTGATTTAGGAATGGGTCAAAAAGAGGATGTGGCTCCTCCACAAGACCCCTTGACTTAAGGAGCAAACCAACCTTCACAAAAAACCAAACCAAACCAAAAAAAAAACCAAAACACACACACAAAAAAAAAAAAAAACACCAACCCCCCCCCCCCAAAAAAAAAAACAAGAAAAAAACCAAGAAAACATCTTTAATCCCTTATCCAGAACTCGGTAAAACCAATGGAAAACCTCAGAGTCTGGGAGATATTGGATCACTTCCAAAGGGTGGAAAAAAGTGGAGAAAGGTTGAGCCCAGGTTGGGACAAGCTGGAGTTTTGTGGCCAACGGCTGTCAGGACAGAGCTCAGGTCTTTCAAGTGAGAAGTGCAGATTTCTATCCCTGTGTTTGAACTGACACAACTGAATTTGCTCAGTTTGGGACATTTTATGCAGATTTGAGCCACAGGACAAATATCCCTTTTTTTGGTCTTGCTATAACCAGTATGAGCTGAAATAACACCTGCTAGGGAGTGTCCCTGGGTAGCCATGGACAAATCCAGTTCAGCATGGCTCAGAAAAGGATTGACAAAGCTGGGACACCTGACCTCTGCAGTCGGGAGCTTTTTCCCTTAAAATCTTCATCTTAACCCTCCCCATCCCTAAATATCAATTCAGAGCCTTTTTCCCCTTTCCCAGCCCCATTTCTAGAAAGCATCCTGTAGAAATAGCTGCTCACTGAGTAAATTCCTTCTGACAGGTAAACTGAAAGCTGCTGTTGAGCCCTTTTGGGCTGGGGATTGAGCAGAGCTGGGATGTGCTGGATTCTGCTGCTTTTCTGTCAGGGAGGTTCAGCTCCAGCTGCAGCATGGCAGTACCTGCTGAGTCAATGAGTCTGTGCTGCCGTGTGTGATGGGAAGTGCAGTGCCCTGGCTGACACCTGCTGATGAGCTCAGCCAGGATTGTTTTACCTGTGGGAGGAGGAATTTCTGGAAGGGGAAATGCAGAAGGGAGCAGGAATGACTCCTGAGCACTTGGAGTCAGGCTGAACCTGTTCTGTGGGGTGCTGGCCCTGCTGAGGCACTTGGACGATTGCTCCACTCGCTGGTTTTGTGGGAGCAGGGAGCTGAACCTACCAGCACATCCCTGAGGATTTTATTCCCAGACTTGCTGAGTTCATTAAGTGGCAGCAGTGGTAGGTTTGGATCCCTTGTGACCCAGGAGCTATGGAGGATGTGTGCTAGGAACTCATCCAGCTGACTGCAGGTGCATCTTGAGGCTTTTGGTGTCTTGAATTTCAGGCCTTTTAGCAATGTGGGGAAATTGGGAGCATCCTGTGGTGTGTGTGATGGATGTAGGGGGGAAGTGGATATTCAGCAGGCCCTCTGGGATGGAGCATGGCTGTGCCTGGAGGAGCCTGGGCTCCTGTTGCCTAAAATGGCTCCTTTTATTATTACAGACTGTGCCATTCCCACCCTACGTGATGGCAACTGTGTCCAGTGTCTGAGTCTTTGCTGCCAAATTCACAGAGCCACAGAATTGTCTGGATTGGAAGGACTCTAAAGCCCATCACATCCCACCCTGTGCCATGGGCTGGGACACCTCTCACTATCCCAGGTTGCTCCAAGCCCCATCCAACCTGGCCTTGGATAGTTCCAGGGATGCAGGGGCAGCCACAGCTTCTCTAGGCACCCAGGGAACAATTCCTTCCCAATATCCCATCCATCCCTGCCCTCTGGCAGTGAGAACCATTCCCCCTTGTCCTGGCATTCCAGGTCCTTGTGAAAAGTCGTGGAAACCCTTGGAAATCCCACAGCAAGATGGGGAGGAAACTCTTGGGACGATAGAAAGAAATGAGAAGACCTCTGAGAGCTGCCAGGCCCCTGTTCCACGGCTGTTTGTGCCTCGTGTTGGGCTTTCTGCTTCGGCTCTCTGGGGCGGGGAGGGCTGGGGCAGGAGAGGAACGGGCTGTGCTGGCCCTGGGCTGGAGGGAGGAATGCTGATCGCTGCCAACAGCGCTGCCAGGGCCAGGCTTTCCTCTCCCTGCCTTGCCTTCGCTGCTTTGGAGGAAAGCTGGTGCCCCCCAGCCCTGCCGCACTGGGGGAGTCTCACCCGGGGGGTCAGGACTGGTAGGTCCCACCCGTCCCCTTGTGGATTGCTCAGGGGGGATGAACCCAGCCTCCAGGTACCCCCAGACTGCAGCCTGGGGTCAGGGCAGGAGAAAATGGGCCCTGCCTGCCCCTTCTCCCCTGCAGTGGGTGCAGAGGGCTGGTCCACGGGCTGGCTGTAAATCAGAGTGCACGAGGAAGGCAATTTTCTGTGAGTGAAACCTGCCCTCACCGAGCCCTGGGGGAGGAGGAGAACTCCGAGTGTCAAGGTGGGACGGAAGAGCACCAGAACGAGATTTAATTTCCTTCCCAATAATTTTCTCAAGCTGTATAAACTTTCCTTATTTAAAACAAATACTCCCTGAAAACACATTCTGTGTCAGTGGCCCTGTGAAAACACCCCCAGTCACAACCTGTGCCTGTCCCTTGCTTGCAGCCTCAGCCAAAAGCCAGCAGTTTTACATTTTGCTCTATTAATTCGGGCTGTAAATTTCCTTGTGCAAAGTCTCCCAGGCTGGGGAATGAATTTAAGTAAACAGGGTGTACAATAATAGACTTGTGTTAGGGCAGGTTTTTCCAGTGGCCTGTAACTTTTGGGCTAAGTTGGTCGAAGTCTTGCCCTGTTTCGGTGGGGAGCGAGGGAGCTTGTCCAGGAGGTGGAGGAAGTCAGAGAAAAGGCCTGGCTGGTAAAAGTCTGGATCCAGACAAGAGCAAAGAATTCAGGTGAATCCCTTACCTGGCCCATGGCAGAAGGGTTGAACTCAGGGATTTTAAGGCCCCTTCCAACCCAAACCATGATCCTATGATCGTATTATTCTATTACAGTTTATTAGATCCTATTATTCCATTTATGGTCCTATTATTCTATTATAGTTTTTTGGTTCAAGTCTTCCATAATAAATTTTTTTTCTCAGTGATAGCATCTAGGAGATACAATAAGGAGACTGAGGGTTTTTTTTTTTTTTCCTTCCCTTGACCTACCAAGTCCTGGATGCCCACTCTAAAATCAGTTTTATTTGCTTTGGTGACTAAAGGATTAGTTCCTTATCAGTCATCTTCTGTGGGAAAAAGACGAGTTTCTCCTGTAAGTGTGATGAAAACCAATATTCTGTTTCAGGTTTGTGGGCATCCTTGCTCTGAGGCTCCTGAAACTCTGTCTGCTTGGTGTACAGCTGTGCTGGATCCGTTTCTGGCTCATATTGCCAAGGCATCTGAAGGGATTCTGGGGATGTTATGAGGTGTTCATGTTTCCTGCTGCTCCAGGAAATCTCTACTGTAAATGCAACCTACTTATCTCAGGTTGTTGTTCAATCTTCTGCTAAAACCAGGCTCAAGGTGAACATGATCTAGAAGGCTGCAGCTGAGGAAAGACTGATCCCACGTTGCAAAATAAGCAATTTTCCTGCCTGATATTTCTGTAGTAGATGATTTTATTTTCCCCCATGAACTTGCAGTTAAAATGCACATCTGGTTGGTGTCTTTGAGTAGTCTTGTAAAGGGAACTTGATCATTAGATAAAGGGAAAAGGAACTTCTGGCTTATAGGCAGCCCTTTACTGAAAAAAAAAAAAATAAAAAAAAAAAGAAAATAGTATGGAATAACCTGGCAGAAAAGCCCATGAACAGGGGTTTCTTTGGACTCCCCTGGGTTTGGGGATGTCTGGTTATCCAACCTTTCTCCAGCTGGCTCTTGTAAAACCACAGCAAAGTGGTTCTGACTTCTGCTGGGGAAAAAAAACCAAGAAAACATCTTTAAGCCCTTACCCAGAACTCAGTAAAACCAATGGAAAACCTCTGAGTCCAGGCCATGTTGGATCACTTCCAAAGGGTGGAAAACAGTGCAGAAGGGTTGAGCCCAGCTCAGGTTAGATTTAGAAGTCAAGGGAAATTCTCTGCTCCTGGGAATGGGAAAAAAAAAAGGTCTTGGCAAAATCTGGGTCTTAGTTCTGGAGGAAGTGATTGACCCAAAATGGAAAAGGTTTGGATTTATGGGATAGAAGAGGATAAAGCCTTGTTTACTGGGGCACTTGAGCAGCTTCTGAGCCAGGAATTTCCTCTTGGTCTGTTCATTAGATAAAAGGAGAGTGCCAGGGTTCCTGCTGCTGCCACAGCCTCTGCTCTGATACCTCTATTTCCTCTCTTTGAAACAAGTGTTTGCACCCAAAATTCCCTCCTTCCCCCAGCCAGGGGAGTGATCCTGCAACAAGGCTCAGCCCAGGTGATTCTGTAGAAGATACTGAGCCTCACTTCTGTGGGCCTGAGGGTCCTGCACCCGAGGTGGAACTGGCAGCAAAAGGACAAATTTACCCAGCTGAATGCAAAGACTTTTTTTTAGATAGAACCAAGTGTTTGCTTTGGCTTTCAGAAGCTTGGAGATACCTTGGATGGAGAGCTGCCAGCTGGCTGCTCCCCAGCCCCTGACTCAGAATGTAAAAGTGTAGTGAGAGTCCCTGTATTTTTTCCCCCCCACTTCTTGACAAACTTTATAACTGGCTTTTTTTTTTTTTTTTTTTTTTTGAGAGGAGGAGGGAATTCTCATGGTTTTAAGCAAATCACAACTGACTCAGCCTAAGCCCAAGGGTAGAATGGCGAAGGCTTGATGGATTAAGTGTCCTGGAACAACTGGCTACACAGCTCTTTCTTGTTTTCTGACTGTGAGGATCATCCTTTTGATCAGATCCATTTCCTTGCTGCTTTCCGGGTTGTAAATCCAGATTAGTCATGGCAGGGTGGCAAACAATTCATATGGAACAGGAGGTTAAGCCCAGGGAGCGTGTGGTGGTCTCTGGGTGCTGGTTACACCCTGGTGGGGCAGCAGGGACACCTTGAGGCCACCCGCTGGTAAATTTGGAAGGGTTGAGAGCCTGAGATTCCAGCAGCCACCTGGATTTCTGTAATCTGTGCAGAGATGTCTCTGACTCACCTGCTTGAGCGTCTGACTTCCACGTGTTGCTGTAAGACTCGGATTTGTATCCTAAATCCAGGGGGAAGAAGCTGTTTTGGCCATTTACCATCTCTTCTACCTTCACAGCTCCTTGTCTGTGCTGCTGAGGTCATCCTTACCCTCAGGACTCCCTGGATACCTGGTCTTGGAGAGCATCAGTCAGCTCCTGCTCATCCCTTGGGTGCTGGTGATCCCTGCTGGAAGCACTTCCTTGCTTCTCTGGCTGAACAGGAAACTGGGGTGATTTTATAGACCTCCACATCTGTGAGAAAACACTGAGGCACTCTAAAATCGGGGTCACCAAGGTTGGAAGACACCTTTAAGATCATAAAGACCAACCATCAACCCAGCACTGCCACTGTCACCCCTTTTTAAGGACTTTGGGGACCATGAGGAGGGCAAAAGCTTCAAGTGCAAGGCACAAAGTGTACTGAGGGATGAGCACAGGAACACCACAGCCCTTGGCTTGTCTCTGACTGAGATCCCTCCCCAGCTGCCCCAGTCAGACCAACAGGCTTGGTTTGAAGGCCAGTTTGTGTTATATTTCCCCAAACAGCTCCTGCTGTGGCTTCAAAATGATGCCTGTCCAAAGGTGATGCTTTGTAAGAATTGAGGTGACCGTGCCCAAATGACTGCTGTGTCCAAGCCTGAAAATGTTCTTTTAAGGCAATTCTTTAAAGCAGTAAACTTGCAAAACAATCAGCTTGTAGTGGGGTCCCAAAGGTGGAGCTAGCAAGGGCTGCTGTGTGAATTTGCAGATTTATTTGCAATAAACTGATTTGCCTGATTAGGGTGGCTTATGAACACAGCTGCTGCTTGGTGCACGGCTTCTGACATCAGCACTGTTATACCAGGGGTGAAATTGGCCTCCCCTACATTGTTACCAGTTGCAGGAATTTATCATCCACCTGTGCTCTGATTTAGGTGTGTGTAAATCCCAGGTAACTGCATTAACATCAATAAAGCTGCTTGAATAGATCTCTATCTGAATTGCTGCTGAAGCCTTCTCCTGTTGCTGTTGGCTATGCAGGTGCAGGGATGTGGTTGGCTTCAGCTGGGAAACACGATGCCATCCAAGTGTGTGTCTAGCATGCAAACAAGAAAATGCTGAGTTGAAACCACAATGCTCATTTAAAAGCAGGGGGGAGACGCTGTCAGGCTTTCAAGAGATGATTTCTCTTTGCCATCTTGAAATATTTGAACAGACAGAATTTTTCTAGTGCATGTTTGCCTGGAAATGTTTCCCTTGGAGGAGGAGAAAATGTCCTTCTCCTTTGTGGTGGTCAGGGGAAGGTGGGCTGGTTCCAGATTGGTTTTGATGGCAAAGTTGGGAAGAAAAATGAGCGGTTTTTATTTCTCATTTACCTCCTCCACCATCACTGCTCCTCTGCTTTCACCAACTGTATAAAAGGACAGAGAACAGTAGCTTGCTTTTCTTGCAGATGTTTATTTTGTGGGCTTTTTAAACACAAATTTTGGAAATTGGAAACATAGGAAGCAACCTTGAGGATATGGGGTGGAGCAGAGCCACCTTGCACTGGTGTATGGATTTTGGGTCAGTTGTCTTATGGCAGCAGCAGAAATTAAAAGTTACCTGGAAAAAAAAATTGTCCCAGGGAGTTGAGGGAGTTCAGCCCTCAAAGAATTTCTCCACTGAGCTGGTGGCTGCAAACCCAAAGCATTTGGGACTGGCAGCTCTTTGAACCACTTGTGATGCCATAAAGGCTCCCAGATAAATTATCCATACAATTTCTGAAGCTCACTGGCCTCTCTCGGAAAGCTCCCCTGAGGAGATTCTGGGATGTTTGGGGGGGCCATGGGGCAACTTCATGGATAAAGGTGCAAACCAGTATCAGTTTGGATTGTTTTTTCACATGTGAAATGCAGCTTTTTTTGACTGGAATGTCTCCTGATTAGCTGAAATAGAAGGATTGGAAATACTGTTCAAGGCAGTTCATTTCTGGGAACATGTGCTCATATTCTGGGGACTCCAGCACTGAGCTAACAATGGATAGGTGCAGGGGAGGAGGATTATTGGCAGGTTTATAATATTTTTTTTTAAATTAAGATGTTGGCTCCTTGGAGTCAGAGGTGACACCTTATTGAAGGAAAAGACTTGTTGCCTCCTGAAGTTTTCCACTGCTGGCAGGGAGGGATGTTGGCTGCGTGCCCTCAGCTGGTGACAGTCTGGGCAGGAGGAAGGGGGTGCCAGCCTGGGGCTCTGGGGACACTGGGCACCATCTCTGCTGTGTCTGTGCAGAGCCACTGTGGCTCCAGTTCAAGCCTTTGGCCAAATTCTCATTCCATTCAGACAGCTGGCAATGGTCAATATTGGGGTGTGCCACCTGCCTCCATTTCTTTACCACTGTCCTCTGAGCTGGAAGCAAACACAAGACAAAGCCAAGCACCTTAACCCCCAGACTAAACCATGGCCTTCCTCATACTCTTCATCCCATAGAAAACTGGAATACTGCCTTTGCATTGAGCAGAGAATGTACTTCTGGGTTGTAACCTTTCAGCTGATGGGCCTTTAATATGAAGAAAGGTCTGAAAATATCGGTTTGGATCTGATCCTCATTCACCTTGCAGGGCCCCTGCAGCAGCTGGTGCAGGAGTTGCAGTTCAGGTGTCTCATGTGCCTATTTTCCATGAGCAGGTTTCCCACCTGGGCTGTGTCTCCCATGGCAGATCGTAGCTGGAGGTCCCTCTTGGGAATTCTGGCAGTTTTTCCCACAGGCTAATGCAAAGTACCACAGGGGATGGGAAGTGGGCAGGAATCTGTCATACAGAGGAAAGCAGAGGGCCTGGCTGCATCCTACATTGGAGGGCTTTTTGGTAATAATGCCTTTTGTCAATAATGGCTCGATTTCTGTTAATTTGGGGGCAGTGTGTGGCAAACAGCTTTCCCTGGGGACAGGGGTTGGAGTGGCTCTTGTAGAAATGCCACCTGTACAGTGGTGTGAACAAGGGGGCTGTTAAAATGAAGGATTCCTTTCCAGCCTCAGTGCTCCTGGAGGTGTACCCAGGTTTGCTAAAAATAGGCTCCTCAGCTGCCTGGAAATGGGCTGCCCCGGGCGTTTGACTCCGTGCAGCTCCCCTCCTCCTTTCCCTGCTTTTGAAGTTGAATGCTTATGGATGTTTTTTAGCTTATCACAAACCCATCACAACTGGCAGCACTCCACTGTTCCAGGGCTGAGGGTTTTCTTTCTCAGCCTCCACCCATGCATGTACCTCTCGGGAAAAGAGCACGTGAAATTCCCCGCTGCTCCGACAGGAGCTTGTCACTTCTCCATGCCTTAAAGATCGTGCTTAGCATTTCTTTCAGCGGGGCCTTCCCACCTTCTGAAGGACCTCAGACACTGGCTGTGCCCTTGATCTCGGCAGTTCCTGTGACAGACTCGTTCTTGTGGCCTTTAGTCTCTGCTTTGAGCCCTTAGGCTTGTCCTAAGGGGCTGGATGAGCTTGTGAAGGGGATGGAATTTCCAGCAGTCCTCCTGTTTTAAGTGTTTCCCTCCCAGAGATCACAGGGAGAAGAACACTCGCTGTTGATACCTGCTGAGACAGAACCATGGAATTGTTTGGGTTGGAAGGGACTTTAAATATAATTTAATTCCAATTCCCCTGCCACAGGCAAGGACGCTCTCTAGACTCCCACCAGATTTAAGGGACACCTTCCACTAGATTTAGACAGTTTTTGCACCATCAGCAGCAGCTGGAGGTGTCTTGTACTAATCTTGGTTTTTTTGTGTGGCACATGAGGGGACAGGTGTGGCAGGAAATAAAGGACATTTGGAAAACGTGGCCATGCCCACAGCAGGGCCCTGTGGGTGTGAGGCACCGACACAGGCGGTGCTGGCACCAGGAAAGGGGAGGCACAGCAGCTGTGGGACTCAGATCTGTGCTGGAATGTGTGGGCTGGGTGTGCATGTGAGCCCTGCAAGAGTAACCACGGAGCGCTGGAGGCTGGGAAAACCCAGTGGGAAAGATGGGTGGGCCCTGCTGTGCCTGCCAGGTGAGCCCATGGATGGCTCCAGCTAAAGCCAGGCTGCTCTGCTCACCTCGGGCCTGCCTGCTACAGCCAGCCTTAGGGGGGCTGTGCTCTAAACTGTGTTTTAAAGGTTGAGGGAGCTGGTTTGTGCACACCTGTGGGCTTCCAAGCGGCTCTTGCTGAGGCCTGAAGGGGTGTGCAGCTGGTGCTGGGCATGGCTCCCTGGCTGGAAGTGTGGCACTCGATAAAGGAGCATGCAGGACACGTTTTATGGTGCAAAAGAAAGGATTGATCCTGGTTTATTTCACGCGTCCCCTTTGATAGGGTTTTTAAAGAACATCCCCTGCCTATCCCCAGTTGGTCAGTAACAAGCTGTTACCCTGTATTAACTGGTCACTCAACCCCCAGTGTGTACATGGAGGAAAAGTTGTTTGTGAGAGACAGTTTTCGTTTTCCTATCTAACGGTGTAAAACCAGTTTATACAGGTGGGTAATGTTTATCATGGTCTTGGAGCGCCTTCTCAGGGAAAGCAGGTTGTTTTCCACAGTCCTAGAGCTCTTCCTCAGGGAAAACAAGTTGTTTTTCACTGCTGCAGAACTCTGTTGTCACAAAGAGCTGTCAGCTTTCTCGTGGTGTCTGTCAGCTCGAGTCAGGATTCGGTTTGTGGGCCTTTGGCTGCTGCTTCAGCAGCACAGAAGTGGTGCAGGAGCTGAGACACGTGGGCTGAGCACAGCTGGAATGAGCTGTTGGGAATGGTTGTGCTCTCCCCACTGTCACCCCCAGTCCAGGTGCTGGTCAGCAGGTCTGAGCCAGGGCTCATCTGTGGGGTGAGCAGACAGAAAAGCAGCCCAGGCAGGCAGTGGGATGGTGGTGCTGCCTGTGGAAGGCAATCTGGCTGAACAGGCCATGTGCACGAGGAGCTGCTCCTTCCCCTTCCATCCCAGCACAGATTAACCCTGTCAGAGGTGCTGGAAAAAAAGATCTCTTCCCTGGGGAAGGAAAAAGATCTCTTCCCTGGAGAAGGGAATCCCTATCCCCCTGGTGCAGGCTGGCAGTCCCTGCACACAGAGGATCCCCTATGAAGCCTTTCCAGCAGGTTTGTACCAAGAAAACGATTCAATTTAGGGAGAATTCCATAGGGTTTCTTCAAAAATCTTCCAGAGACAGGGATAGAGTAGAACACGTAGGAGAAGAGTTAGGGGAGAGTTAATGTGCAGGACCTTCTCAGAGGGTTTTATTCCATGGGGCAAGGGACATCCCTGTGGTGTCACAAGAAATCCTACAGATAGAGGTGAGCAAAATCTCAGGGGGTCTGTGCAGGTGGAGCTGGAGCCAAATGTTGCTGAATTCCAATGCTTTGTGACATCCATGCTGCTTCAGCTGTGTCCACGGGCTGCAGCAGTGGATGCCCCATTGTTGTGTCTGCCCTGTGGGGCTGAGACCCCTTTCCTGCTCAGGGGGTGATGCTGACTGACTTTTCAGGGGTGTCATTGCTGTTAGTTCTTGAGGAGACAGGAAAATTCACAAATGTGCTTGGAAACAGTTTGTCTTCCTAAGAGCTTTGCTCCCTGGGTCAGGCTCTGCGATAATATCAGTGTCTGTGCTCAGGGAGGGATGTTTTGGTGGCTGCTGCTCTGCAAACAAGACAGATAAATAATAGCAATCCATGTAGACAGAGGTAATTAAAGTGACAGCCCCACTGACAAATAGCTGAGTAAATGGATGGGGCGATTTGCTAATGAAATGAGGATAAATGGATATATATGGACGTGCAGGGTGGGGGAAATGACAGAAATATGAATTTGGTGTATTCCCAATGGGCACTCTCGGGGCTGCTGTGCAATGATTTAGTCAAACAAGGCTTTGTGTCCTAAATTATGAAGTTGTTGCAGATTGCAAAGACTTTTTTTTTTTCCCTTTGGCTAAGTGTGGGATTGATCCAGAACTGGAGGAAGAGTGCAAATTCCTGAAAGAGGCAAAGCTGGATGATAATCCCAGTAGTGGGCCAGTGACTGTAGGCCAAAGTACAAAATGCCTTCAAGGCAAGGAGATGTGCAAGCAATTTGATGAAAAGTCAAGGGAATTTTCTGTTCTTGGGTCCTCCATTTAGTAATGGTGCAAGGTGCAGGAATGCTTGGAAGTGTTGGCATTGGGATGAGCCAAAGTCAGGGAAAACAGAACTAGAATAGCCAAGTTATGCTCTCTGCAGGCCCCCAGATGATGTTGGAGTGGACAGAAAGTCCTAAAGGTGGTGTGAGTACCTATTTAAGGCTGAGGAGCTGATGTTTATCAGCTTCTCTAGACCCTGATTAAGCTCAGCTTAAGCTGCTTTACATCTGGGACCAGTGTTAGAATGGCTTAAGCTCACTCTTAGACAATGAGGAGGTTCAGATCTGTGGCTATACACAGCTGATAAACAGCTTCTCTTGGCTTTTTGCCTCCCCTGTGCTGTATGCTGGGAAATCCATGAAGTTTTTGACAATTCCAGTCAATTTTGGAGCAGAATCTGAATAGCCAGAATCTTGTGATCCTACTGCTCATCAACAAAATACTTGGCAAAGATAAATATTAATCTATTAGTTGCTGTATTTTTAGCTTATTCTGGCCATCTGATATTATTTAAAGTGTTATTCCTACCTTTGCAGCCTCTTAAGGCCCTACAGCAGTCTTGCAAATGCAGCTGTTTCTGGAGAAATACCATGGAAAAATCGGAATTGTTCCACTTTTTAAGTGAAGCTTGGAGTGGTTTCTCTGGCTTTAATGGAACAGGCACCAAGTGCTGAGCAGCATTTCAACTTCATGTGCTCAGGGTGGGGAAGAAATGCTCCTTTAATATGAAAATGACACGATGCTTCTTTTCCAGAAATAGCATACGGTGTGTTTGGAGGGTACCCATTAATCTTCATTAAATTATTGTCCTGGAAATTGGGGTGAACAGAGGTGCCGAGGGGAGGGAGTGGGAGGAGATGGGGCAGCTCTGGAGCACGTGTACCCTGCTGCTTTGTGCAGCTCAGAACATTCAAAGCGCTGCCTGTCAGGACTTGAAGCTGAATTTTATGGAGGGATAAGATGGAGGAGGCAGGAGAAGGAGGCAACATAACTTCCCTGCAGGCAGCATTTCTGCTCAGAGCCTGCTTTGTTTTGGTGTGCTCTTCCTTCCTTGAGATTAATTAATGTGCAGTGGTGGGGAAGCTTTTGAAGGCTGCCTGATGCCACAAGCCACATGTCCCTTTGTCCTGCAGGAAAGGCAGAGCAAACAAATCTGTCAAATTGCTCTCAAGATGGAAAGAGAGCAATTCCCAGCCTGGGTGGTCGTTTTGTTTCCAGAGAGGGAAATAGCAGGTGTAAAGCACCTTTTGGGTGCAGAGCTTTCAAAGCATTGCCCTGTGTGGGGCTGGGCTGTGTTTGCAGCCTGGTCTGTGTCCACAGTGCCAGGATTCCCTTCCCAGAGTTTGAGTCACGCCCTGGCCGTGGTTTTGCTTTGGTTACTCTGTGCTCTGCTCTGTGTGTGAGCAGCAGGTATTAAATAATGCCTTTTGCAAGGGAGTGTCTTGCATCTTCCTCTGAGAGGTTTGTTTGCTTTGTCCCTGGGCTGAGCAGAAATCAGGGATGATGATTTCCCCAGGCCAGGAGTTCCTTTACTTCCACTCAGCCTGTGCAGCATGCAGTGCCTGCTCTTGAGGGATGCCATCTGAGCAGGGCCACACCTCTGAGGCTTTGTGTTGATTGGCAAAAGCTTAGAAACACTTCTTGTCACCAATTGAAACTTCTCTCCATCAGTTTTGCACTGCTGGTTCCTGTCTGGACCCAAATCTAAGTGTTCAACATTCCAGACAGGCTGGATTCAAGGGGCAAAGCGAGGTCATGGTTCATGATTTTTAAAAGAGTTTTCAATATATATTTCAGAAAACAGAGTTTACAAAACTTGGTTCTGTGTGACTTAAAAATATTCCTCCCGCATACTCTGTTTATTGTGATTTTGTTCTCAAGGTACTTTCAAGCTTTTCTAAAGCTTCATGATTCAAACAGAAAGAAGTGGATGCTATTTCTTGTCAATCTCAGTGTGTTTTATTATTTGTCATGAAGTGGCAGGTAGAAACCAGCGCTGAGTTGGGATTTTCCAGCCCACAGCTTGTACTGCTGGCACTGAAAGATTGGATGTGTGTGGATGGAAGAGCCTAAAACTCACTTTTCCCACAGTAGCTGGACCTCCTCAGGTTTGCGTTCTTCTTCTTGGTGCCTTTTCCAAATTCCTCTTCATGCTGAGTAAAGGGAGGTTGTTGCCACAAGTTAGGCAGGGCTTGCTAACAAAGCCTGAGCTTGGAATTTAGGAGTCTAATCCTTGTGTAAGGTGCAATGCCACAAACCACTCCAATTACCGAGCAAACTGGTGTGCACATGCTTCATCCTGACCCCAGCTGGAGTCTGTCTGCTGAGCTGGCACAGCCTTTTACTCCACACTGCTGGGGGTAGCAGCACAAAATCTGTGGGGTTTATTCAATTTGACCATAAAGTGAGTATTAAGAAATTCAGGATGCAAATTTTGTCTTCAGTGGTTCAGGGTGCCCCTGAGATGGATCTGATGCAAGCAGTCTGTCCTGGCTTCTTGCTCTTGTTAAATATCTTTCTCATGCTTTTGTAGAGTGGAGGGGTTTTTTTGTGCCAGGCATAATAAAAATATAACCTCTGCCCCAAATCCTGCTGCTTTCATGTCAGAGCACGGTAAATGTTTGCAGATTTTGATGCCCAAATGCCAGTATTAAACCTCCTGTCAGCTGTGTTCTGTAACTCAAGCTTGTTTAGGTGTAACCTGCTCCTGTAAAAAAGGAATTTCTCCCACACTGTAAACTAATTTTTTTTTTAGATCAAATTATGTAGTATATGGAATTTCCCCTCTGTATTACAGACATAACAAGACCGTTTTTAAGTCACTCTCAGCTGAATTAAGTGTATTTTGCCTCTACATTTTGGGGCAAGTGTCTCTGGAGAGCTCACAGCCCTGGTTAGTGGTGCAGAACCTGCCTGTCGTGGCAGACTCTGGTCCCTAAGAGGCATTGCAGGGCCATAAATGATAAACCCTCCTCTTCCCTCCTGGGGTTCCCCATCACTTGGGAAGAGGAGGAAGGGCTGGGATGCAGGAGATGCTGGGAAATGTGGCTGGAGGGGGTGGAGAGGCCATGGATCGCTGCCCATCGCAGCTGACTGGTAAATATGGGAGGGAATGGGAATGTGGGGATGACCCCCGGCCAGTTCCTTGCTAAAGGCTCATGGCTTCATGGCACAGGCTGGTTTTGAGTCCTCAGTGGCACAGCCTGGTGCTGCAGGTGCTGGGAAGCTTCAGGCTGCTTCCAAATGACCAGGAGCAGAGGGAAAACGGGATCAGGACTGCAAATGAGTGAGAGTCAGCAGCAGATTGAATTGATTTAATGCCTTGTGGCATTTTCCTTAGCGCTAAAGCAATTAGCTCAAATATGGAGCCTTGGGTGAGCTTTAATTCCCTTTAAGGTGTATTTTCAAGGTTTCTTGCAAACTCAGGGCTCAGCTGGCATCCCAGCCTTCCTCCAGGTTCGTGTAGTCTTCCATGCTCGGGTTGTGCTGAAAGGAGCTCCTTCTGGGAGTTGCAACATCCCAGCAGTGCTGGCACTGGAGCTGTGTTCCCTGTCAGTGGCAGCTTGTTACTGGTTTATTGTCTGAAATTGGGATGGGAGCTGCTGGGGAATTGTCAAGGCTTAGCAAAAATCAATAGTTTTATTTTCCTTTTAGCAGAGCCGCCTCTGGACCTCTCTCTAAGGTTGGTTTCATGTCCAAATGCAGGTCCCCAGTGCTCCTTAGCACGCTCCGCTGGCTCTGAAATGCCTTCTGTGGTGGGCAGCATGTCTGACGTGAGCTGATGTGGTTTTGCACTGCTCCCTGCTGCTTCCCTGGGCTCCAGGGGAAGGAAAGGAGCTGAACTGGCCATGTTCCACTTATCTCTAGCTGTTGAAACATCCTTTTGCAGGTGATGAAGAAACATATTGTTAAGACTTGAGGCCCTGCTCTTTGCCAAGGATATCGTGTCCATTTATCTTCCCTTAAAATGTTTTTTGTGTTTAATCTCTCAGTTCATCCTCACAACACCCATCACTCTGACAATCAACGCCCAGTTCTAGACTCAGCACTAGGGGCTGGAAAGCAGAGGAGTGCTCTGCACCAAAGTGACTTCTTGAAGCTGGGGTTTATTGCAATTAGTCATGAATCATAAAATAAAAGCTTTGCACAGAACCAGTGCTCCCATGGAAATTCTGGGAGTGCCCTCCTGAGCTCCAATCTCATTTGTGGTGCTCTTGGTTCTTTTGATATTTGCTGGCACTCCAAGAGGCCTGGCAAGCTCACAGGAATTGACAGGAGATTCTTTAGGGAAATATGGACCCAGGTGATGTCTTCAGCCTGGTGGAGTTATGGACTGGGGCGAAATGCAGAGGAGAAATCTCTGTGCAGGGACAGAACTGGTTGTACTGTTACTGCTTTGAAGATATCTGCAAGATCTGGGGGAGGATCCATGGCCTAGGAACCCCATCCCAGTTGGAGGAGTTGGGTGGAACAGTTTATGACAAGATGCTGGAAGGGAAGCTCCCTCTGTGTCCAGGAGAAATTAAGCTGTCAGTGAGAAGCTCCTAACGCTGGACTCGGGGTTCAGCCTCTGGAAACATTAAATCATAGTTGAGGTGGCAACAGTGCTAAATCCCAGTAAATGTCATCTCCTGCCAAGTGGTGGCCTCTTTTGTGAGAGGAGATAAAGCTCCTCCAGGCTGCTCACCTTGCTGGTGGGAAGCAGATCCTCACTTTGCCTTTGTTTCCTCCTCTGTGGAGCACTTGCGCTCGTTTAGAGGAATGGGGAGATATAATTAGTGTTTATGAAACACTTGGGGATTGTGTAAAACAAATCATAAAAAAGGGGAGCCCTGCCAGAGTGCTGACAATATTTACACAACATCTGAAGCCTGCCTGTGTTGGACTTTATCATAAGGAAAGACGTGCAGGTGCCAGAACTTGAGCAACTGTTAAATGCATCCTTCTGGCTCGGCGCTGCCATCCATGAATCCTGTGGGAACGCTCAGTCCTTGAAGCTCAGACATAATGTTCCTGCTGGTTATCATCCAAAGCTCTCTGAAGGGGGAGACCACCTCACTGCTGCTCGTCTGGAAGAGGGATGATGGATCCTCAGGGAAGCCGAAGTATTTGAGGATTGCGAAAGCGCTTTAAATTCACAAAGCTCTCTTTGCCTTGTTCTCAGTTTGCTGCTCTTGGCTTTCCCTCCTCCTGCTCTGAGGAGGGGTGGGATGGGGAGGGTTTAAACCTTCCCCTGGAACAAATCCCAGTGGCTTCCCTTTCACAGTGTCCTTCTCATTTTAGGTGGCACCTCCTGCTCTCCAGGAGGAAGCTGCATCTTCCAAGAGTTCAGAGTCTAAACACCGGAGGTAAATTCTGCCTTCCTTTGAAAATCTGGGATTGAAAGTCTGCTCAGGGATACCACCAGCATCTCAGAGCTGATTGCTGCCCATCAGGATGAGCCCTTGCATTCACATCCTCATGCTACAATGGGGTGCCTGATGCCCCACTGTTGCAAGCACATTTCTCTCTCTCTCAGGATTTTTTATTGAGGTGCACAGAGAGAAATGAAAGAGAAAACAATTTCTATTTCTGCTCCTTGTTTTTCTCTTGTGGAATGTGTTTGGAGAATTGTTTACCCAGAGTGAGTGCTTGGTTGGACCATGGTGGATTGTTTGGTCCTGACAGCCAGTCGGATCCACCTGTGTCTGGGCTCTGGAGAACAGGGTCACGAGTTGTGAGTGAGATATGATAGTTAGAGAAAGTAGCATGCAATATTTAGTATCCTCTTTTATATAGCATATTAATGTATTATAACATAATTATAATAAAGCAATCATTCAGCCTTCTGAAATGGAGTTAGACATCATCATTCTTCCCATTGGGTTCGCCGACATCTACAACACCCCACCCCGGAGCCGTGCCCAGTGGGATGAGGCACATCCCAGGCTCTTGCAGAAGGAGGATTTATGGACTCATCCCTCCCTGAGCTTCCTGCCTTTGAACATCCTATTTCACCCTGACATTCCATGGGAGCCAGCTGTGCATTCCCAGCTGATAGGCCTTATCTCCCTGGAGGACTTTCCCCAGGATGGGATCATACTGCGGGATCACCTTTGGCACCAGGAAGATGCTTTTTCCGGAAGGGTGGGTGATGGGATTTTAGGATCCTTGGGGGAAATGCAGCCAGGATCAATGTGCTGCTTGTTTCTTGTGCCTGAACTGCCCAAAATTCCATCTTTATTCCCTGTTCCTGTGCTCAGTGCTGCTTGCCTGGATCTGATACTCAGCTGCCTGCCTCAGATATCAGCTGGCTGTTTATCAGTGACTTCCTCCACCCAGCTGCACCTTCAGGGTGGCTTCCAGATGAGTGCCAGGCAAGCATGGAATATCCCTGCCTTTTAATAGCATTTTTGGGATCAAGTCAGATCCTTTTCAACCCTGTGCAAATACCAGCAGGCCAGCAGTAAAATGTCCTTCAAAAAACATCTCCCAGATGGAAGACAAGAAGCCCCTCTGCTCCTGAAATGTGGAGTTCTGAGACTTGTCAAAGGCCACAGGGATGCTGGGAAGGAGGAAAAGGGCTGCTGCTTGCAAATTCCTCTGGTTTTTGAGCTCACTTCTAGGATTTAAATGTAGGAATATGGTTTGGTTTAGCTGGAGGAGATTTATGGCTTTTGGAGGAGATGGGTGAAGCAGATAGATCTGAAACCACTTTTGAATTTCAAACAAACAAGCGCTGGACACGTTTTATTATCTTTTAATTGAATGGTGTCTTGTACCTCCCATAGACTGCAGGTAAGTGCCTGGAATATTGAGGCACTGTTGGGTTATATTGATCACAGGGATAAATCACGAGGGATGTGGAATGAAATAAATTCATTCCTTCTGTACATTTTGGTGTATTGCTTAGGAATGAGGAAGCTGTGCCTTCCTGGAATTTCAAATGCCTCTGGATGTTTGATCAGATCCCATGTGAGACCAAGTGGTGTGTTTTGGCTCTGCATTCAGATTCTTTTTTTTTTTTTTTTTTTTTTTTTTTTTTTTTTCATTTCTTGAAGTTAGTAGAGAAGCACAAAGTCCTGGCAAGAAGTGGATTTCTTTCCATCCTGCCTAATGCTGAAACTCCTGTCTAGGTTTCCAAATTTTAGTGGGAACAAGACTAATGTCCGTTTTAACAAAAATAGAAGTTGGACTAAGGCACTTTCTGCTCTTCTGTGTTTGGGGAGGGAGGGAATTGAGAGGGAAAGCCAGTGAGGCTCAGCAGCATTTCTAATCAAATCCATGGTCTGATGATTGTCTTGATTTCAATTAGTGAAAACACCCTCCAAGAGGCTGAGGCCAACTGCAGATGCTCCAGGGAATTCAGAGCCTCCTTCTCTCTGAAAGCTGGAATGAATCTGCTGGAAGCACCTGATGGATTGTGCTGGGCATGTGATGGCAACGCAGGCTTGCAGTGGGAATTACTGATAGCTGGTGCTTAAATGGACTTGAGCAATCCTTCACCCATAGCTGCATGGCACTGTTAAAAACACTGAGCCTTGAGGGGCAGCTCAAGCCTATTTTTGATGTGCAGGGAAAGCAGGAAGGTTTAAACAGAGCAAACTGAGGAATGTTTGTTGTTTTATTAGGATTTGCTATTGAAATGGTGTTGGCTTAAAATTTAGTTTCCCTGGAAGCTCATTGGCTTCAGTGGGAATGAAGGACAGAGATGGGAAAATCCCCCCAAGCTGTGAAACTCGGGGGGGGCTGCAGCTCCATGCCAGCATTTAACAATTTCCCTCAGGAAGGCTCTTCCACACACTGGATGAATGTTTTAGTCACAGCTAGGGTACAACAATGATTCCAGAGGGTTCAGGGTGTGGGAGGCCTGGCTCCCCAGGATAAATTGGGATTTCAGGCCAGGACCTCGGAGCACATCTGTGTTGCTGTGTATGGCTCTCGTATGGTCTGGGCTGCTCAGACAGAAGCTGTTCTGCTTCTGAAAAAACACTCCTGGAAATGTCTTCAGCTGCAGCAGGGAGTGCACCAGGAGCTCCTGTGTCAGCTCAGGAGTTCTTTTGGATCACTTTGGATCTTTTGGATCAAAGCTTTAGGTTTGACTGTCCAGTTTTTACCCCAGGATCTCTTGCCACAAAACACTGGCACAGTGTTGCTTGTCTTGGTTAAAAAAAAATTAGTGAAAACTTTGATTGTGTGGTCTTAGGCTCTGGTTTAGTCTCTTCAACTGAACTCCCACGACTCCCTGTCAGTGGCTGCTGCAGGCTCTGACACTGGGTAGAATTTGTGACAGTTCAGCAATTCTCGTGTTGTTAATTTGTCAGACAGGAGGGTTTTGTCCACTGCTGGTCTTCTACTGCTTTCCCCACCTTGAAGAGGGGGAAAATCCCAAACCAAAATAATATAATCCCACAGTTTTGCAGCAGAAATTACCCCTGAGGCACTGAAAGTGTTCTTGGGGGTATCCCTTGGACACCATGGGTGTCAGTTCTTACAACACACCCAATTCAGTGGCATTTCTTAACAAGAATGGGGATATAAATGTTTGTGAATGATCACACAGCAGTTGTGTTAGCTTAGAAATGGATTTAATTCAGCATGAAATCCTGTGAAATCTTAAAACAGAGTTTCTGAGCTCATCTTCCGTGGAGAAAAAGGTGGGAGAGCTTCACACTTCTACAGGAATTGGGGTTTTAGTTTCTTCACTGGCCTTTATTGCCTTTATGTTCTGTGGTTCTGTCTCCTCTCTGACATTTACTCTGAAGAGGCTGTAGCAGTTTTCACACTTTGTCTTGATAATCTGCTGCTGGTTTATTAAATAACTTTTTGGCTTTAATTGAATTAAACCTTCATGGACGGAGAATTGGAAGAAACCTTCACTAAGCCTCTTCCTGTGGCAGGGGGTTGGAGCTGAAGAGTCTTTAAGGTCCCTTCCAAGCCAAACCATTCCATGATTATTCTCTATCCTAAAAACCTGGCATCTACAGCTGCTCAAGCAGGTGCTGCCCTCTGCTCTGCCTGGATAATTGCATTTCAGCAATGCCTACAACACCTTGAAATCCCTTAATACACTTCACAGCTTTGCTGTGCTTAACACACCTGAGTCCCTGTGTGTCTGTAATGATCTCCTCACCTCTGTCATGCTCATCATTATTTATGAGGCTCATGGCAGGGGTGTATTGGTATTTTCTAGGTGTTACCCAAGCTCTCAGCCCTGCAGGCCACGTTCTGATCTCCTGACTTAGAGCAAGGAGTCTTTGTCCCACAGAAAGAATTAATTGTGAAATGAGCTCTGCTCGGTGAGATCAGTAATTTACTGTTTTGTTTGGAAACTACCTGGGCTGAAAGCATTTTAAAAATAAAGTTGGCTTCAGGAGCTGGGCTACATGGCACAGATAATGAATCCATGAGCTAATCAGTGGTTCCTTTTCAGATACACATCCACAGTGCTGTTATTAAGATGGAGTGCAGGCAGCAACACTCCTGGTGCTCTTAGGACTTGCTGCTAGGGTTTTGTGACGAGGTTAATTAGGCACCATACAAATTTCTAAGTTTTTTGAAGAAAATCAGAGCTAGTTATTTTTAGAAATGCTTCCAAACTGCCCCTCCAGAGGTGAAAGAGTTGGGGTGTGGTGCAGCTTTGTCTTGGAGATGTCAGAGTTCACAGAGGCAGAGGGGTCTCTTTGCTAATTTAGAGTAATCGAGCTGTGAACATTTTGAGTTGTAAGGGAGCTGGAGAAATGAAGCTGTGAAGCTTCTGTGATGTCAGCATTTTAAACAACAAAAACATACTGACCCAGGATATCATGGATGGGCAAAGTGTCTCTGTCCAGGGAGAAGCTTCTCTCCTGTGGCTGTGCTCCGTAGCTCGTATTTGTCTCATTCACAGACAGGTTTTGTCCCTGTCAGTGGATTTATCTTTTCCTGCCAGCTTAGCAAATGCTTTTGTGGGGCTGCAGCTTCCCCCCGAAGCTTTCTGGGACCTGCAGATGAAGGCAGAGGTTGCAGCAGAGCTGTTGCAGGCAGTGGGGTGGAGGCTTGGCCTGGGTGCACTAAAAGCTGGGTGTGAGCTCTGACAGGTGACTGCTCACCAGGAGACTGCCCTGCTCCGAGGCTGTTAATTGATTCCCTTCCCTCCCCAAAATGAAGCTGCCTGCATTAAGAGAGCAGTTGGCTCTGCCACTTGACCCAGAGGAGCATTTCCATTAAATCTGCAGGATCTGTATCCCTGGAGGAGCAGATGGTTCCTGCCTCCTGCCAGGGCCTGATGCAGAGAACAAAGAGCTGCTTTCCTGAGACAAATGCAATGGGCTGAGCCAGGTGTGAGTTGCTCTCCACGGGGCTTTGCCTCTGCAGAAGAAGCAGAGAAACACTCAAGGGGCTCTAAGGAAGAGCTGTACCTACACAAGACATTTTATTTGTTACCTGACTTCATTGGGAGCTCTTTTCTTGCATTTCTGTCTCGAGGCTCAGTGCTGCTGGGGAAAGACCAGATGCTCCCTGTTTATACATGCTTTACTGAAGTGTTTCCTTTTGTTTGGAGGATCCTCTTTGAAGCTAGAAATGAAAATAGCTTTGATTGCTGCCTCTTAGATTATTTTGAAGCAGTGTGGTTAGGGGAAGATGTCCAGAGTTTAATCAGGGGGTCCCATATCTCTGTCAGGAGAGCTGCAGGAGGTGGGAATTTGCTGCAAGAGCAGCTGTGGGTGAGAGGATGGGGGAATTGTGCTTTTTTCAGTATCCTCTGGTAAAGCACCATTTGGGGAACACCCTGCCAAAGTGGGGTGTTCAACCAGCTCTGAGACCGAGTAAGAAACTCCTGGACCTTTTAACACTTGAAATTTCTCATGTGACTTAACAGTAGAGCCTTGAGGTGATTTGTGATGCTGCTTGTACCCAAGGCACCTCTTTAAATGCAACCTCTCCCTGTGTTTGTACCTGTGCTGTGCAGCCAGGGGGATCTGTCCTTCTTTTTGTGTCAGAGTCTGATACTGGTGCTGTTTCCTCCAGCTGCAGCAATGCTGGGAATCCCTGCTCTGCTCAGCAGCCCAAGCCATGAGTCACAGAATGGGGTGGGGAGGGTAGAGGAGTATTGAAAACCCTCTAATTAAAGGCAGAGATGTTCAACAAAGCTGGGTATAAGAACCCAACTGCAGTGTCCTGGTGTTTGTGCTCCTTGTGCTGCACCCATGGCCTCTCTGATTCCCTCTCCCATGGATGCAGTTTGTCCCTGGGATTGTCTTTTGTCACCACCAGGGGTTCAGTCTGCAGGGATGGCACAGATGGAAGCAGGGCAGTTGCAATGGGAAGAGGCCAAAAGGGTGCTGGTGTCCCTGGCAGCAGCTCTGCTCCCAAGGCTCTTGCTTAAAGCCCCTCTCTCTCAATAGAAATTCCCTTTGGGAGCTCTGCTTTCACAGGGCTCCAATTCCAAGCTGGTTTAAGGCGTTTGCTTTTCATCTATCACCTGGGAATTCTGTGCTGGCAGGGGAGATGGGAGGGCTGTGGGTGAGCTGGAGCTTGCCATGCCTGCCTGGGGCCCTGTGCTGCCTGGGAGGAAATGTCTGCTCCCTCCCAGCTTTGGGAGGAGGGAGAGGAAAACTCCTTGGCCTGTCTGTGCCAGCTGCAAGCCTGGCAAAGTGCTGGGGCTGTGCTCTGTGCAGGACCCGAGTGCCAGGGCTCATCTGCGCCTTGTCTCCCTTCATTCCAGCCTCACCAGGCACATAAAAGATGTTCCTCCTCCTTCCCAAAGGTCTGCACCGGCTGGCTGGCAGCAGGGATTTGCAAACAGCACAGTTTTACCTCAGACGTGAGCCCAGATCATCATCGTAAGTGATGCCAGCTTGTTTGGGCTGGGCACTGGCAGGTTTGAAATCTGGATGGAATTCAGGGCGAGACAGTCCCTGTCCTGAAGGGTTTGGTCTTTTCTCACCCTCTGGAGAATCTGACACAGCAGGGACTCGACTGAGGTCACGTAGCTGCTTTTGTGGCAGAGGAGGGGAGCGTGTGTGGAGGCCCAGCAGGAGCTGGGAGACAGGCTTGCAAATAAAGCACCTTATTCCTCCTGCCCCCAGCACCTCCCCGGCAGGTCAGCGGCTCCAGGCAGTGCCTGGCAGCACCTCCTCTCCTCCCTGGCTGCTTTGCATGGCTGGAAGAGGCTCAGGGAATGTGGCAGTGGCAAGCAGGGCTGTTTGAAGCCAGGTTTCCCTGGGCACATCCTCTCACTCCACCTCCAGCCTCCACTGAGGCAGAACTTGGGAACAAAGCACATTTTCTGCCCTTTGCAGGGCTCTGCCTTGCACAAGAACAAGCTTGCAGCAACCCATGTTCCTGGCAAGGGCTGGGAAGTGGGTGGGATAGCACAAACAGGCTGGAGATGGAGAAATCCAGCCTCAGAAAGGAACTTTCACTCTGTCCTGCAGTGCCTCAGGCAGGGATTTGGATCTGAGGAATAGATCCTGCATCAAAGTTCAGAAGAAATGCATAAAACTGGGAGATGTGGGGAGCAGTGAGAGTGTAGCCTCAGGCTGAGCTCTGTGCATAGATGCTGTACAACTGGCATTACAGGTCTGGCTCTGCAGAGCTCTTGTTCTCCCTCCTGCTCCTCCTGGCTGGAATTTCTGCTGGCTGCAAACACGCTCTTGCCAGGGAGGGTTTTCCTCTTGTCCCTCAAGCGAACCTGGGCTTGGATCTTGGGCTCGTGTGGGTCTCCAGAGCTGGCTGAGAGGTGAAGAACCTGGGTTTTCCACACTCTGAGTCCTGTCCTGCATTCAGGTCAGATAAACAAGGTCCTTGTCCGACCCTGTCTAACAGGAATTGTGCATTCAGGGGAAATGTGGAGGATTTTGGATTGTCAAGGTGTTGCCAGCTGGCAAAAAGCAGCAGAAGGAAGAAGAAGCCAGGCAGAAGATGGACAAGGATGTGATGCTTTCCCTGTTTCTTGCTTAGAGTCAGGGGTACAGGAGAGGGAAGCAAAAAATAATCCTTAAAATATCGAATTCCAGGGATTCAGTCCTTCCTTCAGTCTTACAGGACCAGAGCAAACCCCAACCCCAATCCTTTGTCCTTGCTTTCCCTTGTGCAGGATTTTGCCATTCAGCAGGACCCAAAGCAAAGCTGACCTGTTCCACACTGAGGGAAGGATGTCAGAAAAGTGCTACAATAAAATCAAATTTAAAACCCTGATCCTTTCTGGAGGAGCCAAGAATGGGGACAACCAAAAGGAACTGAAGTTTTTTTGCTTCTCCTGAGTTTCCATGGGGTCTTTGGATAGGAAAGCAGCTTTGTCTGGAGTGGCTCCCACTCTCTTCCCCCATTTTTAGTCCCTTGGCATTAATGTGGATTATTTTGAAGAGTAAATTGCAATTGTCATGAATGCAAATAAAATTTGGGAATAAAACACTTGAACTGCAGAGAGGAATTTTGATCTGTATGTGTGTGGAAAAGCCATGTCCAGGAGAGATGGCACGGGCTGCTTTTCAGCATGGGAACTCCTGCTAGGGGAGAACAGGGATCTCTTCTTTCTGGGGGTAAATCTCCAAACAAACACTTCCAACAGAATGGGATTAAGTTTGGATTTAATCTGTTCTCTTAACATTTAGTCTGGAATTACTCTGCCATGAATCTGGAGAAACAAAGGGATCATTTAGAGTTCACTGGGGATCCCATAATGCTGGTACCACTGGAATTAAATGGGAATTCAGAGGCAGGTTATCTTTTCAGGCCTGCCTGCTGCAGAACTAGAGCAAGTCACCAAAACAGGCTGAAAGGACAGGCAAAATCATGCATGTGAACGGCTTTGAATGCTGCTACAATCCCTGGGAAAAGGACTGGGTTGTACTGTAGGTCAGCATTCCAGGTGTTTAAAACTGAGCAAACCATACCCACATTGTTATTTGAATGTGGTACAATTGTGAAGGGTTTTCTGGGTCTTGGCAAATGTCCTCGTGCAGAGAAGCAGATCCTGAGAGTCCTTCTTGCTATCCTTCTGCCCAGAGCAAACCCTTTTAAAGTCACACATTATTTCATCTCCCTGCCTGTACCAGCTGTGCTTCTGCCCGAGCTATCGGATCTGGCAAGCCTGGGGGAGACTTTCACCCCTGGATCCCTTCCCAGCCTCTCCCTTCAGCCAAGGCAACACCTGGCTGTGCTTGCAGGACTCCTGTGCTCATGGTCCTCAGCCTCTGCCCTCCCTGGGGAGCCCACAGGCTGCAGAGGCAGAGGGGAGAATCCTGTGAAGGCACATTTCCAGCTTCCAGCATCTTCCCAGCTCCCCTCCCTCACGGAGATCTGATGCTCCTCCAGATGTGGAGCCTGTTTGAGGCTCAGGGGACACAGCCTGAGACAAGGGCTTTTTGAGGGGACACGGCCTGGGGTGATGGTTTTGAAGGGGTTGGCTCATTTTTCCTGCCTTGAGGATCCTGGTTTGTGCAAGGTGAAATTCTTGCTGCTCAGGAAGGGATTAGTAGAGGTTTGGTTCCTTGCCGGCTCTGTCAGAAGGCAGGTGGGAAAGAGACTTTAATGTGAGATTTAACGAGGTGCCAAAAGTCACTGCTGCAGGAGGTGAGGCCCCAAGTTGGTCTGAAAAGAGATGAGTCTGCTCAGAGAGGAGGAATTGTGCAGGTAAAGATGTGGGGCAGAATCCAGGCTGTTATGTCCTGAAGTGAGAAGCGGCTCCTGCAGCATCGCCAGGGCCCATTCCCATTCCCCCGGGCCCATTCCCCCGGGCCCATTCCCATTCCCCCGGGCCCATTCCCATTCCCCCGAGCCCATTCCCATTCCCTCCGGGCTGCATTCCCCCCATTCCCATTCCCCCGGGCCCATTCCCATTCCCCTGGGCCCATTCCCATTCCCCCAGGCCCATTCCCCCCATTCCCATTCCCCCATTCCCCATTCCCCCCGGGCCCCATTCCCATTCCCCCTTTCCCCATTCCCCCCACTCCCATTCCCCCACATTCCCATTTCCCCATTCCCATTTCCCCATTTCCCCATTCCCTCATTCTCCCATTCCCCCATTCTCCCATTCCCATTCTCCCATTCCCCCCTTTCCCCATTCCCCCTTTCCCCATTCCCCCCATTCCCATTCCCCCCCATTCCCATTCCCCCACTCCCATTCCCCCACATTCCCATTTCCCCATTCCCATTTCCCCATTCCCCCATTCTCCCATTCCCCCATTCTCCCATTCCCATTCTCCCATTCCCCCCTTTCCCCATTCCCCCTTTCCCCATTCCCCCTTTCCCCATTCCCCCCATTCCCCCCATTCCCATTCCTCCCATTCCCATTCCCCCCATTCCCATTCCTCCCCATTCCCATTCCCCCCATTCCCATTCCCCCACATTCCCATTCCTCCCCATTCCCATTCCCCCATTCCCATTCTCCCATTCCCCCATTCCCATTCCCCCGGGCCCCTCTGGATCGCGTCCCGGGGCTGCAGCGGGAGCGGCGGCCACGAGAGGGCACTGGAAGGATGCGGATCTCGGGCGATGTCGCGGCCGGTCTCGAGCCATCCCTGGAGTTACCAGGGAAAGGGGCTTTTTCTCCTCTGCCCCTCCATTTGAATCATAAATCAGCGCCTTGGAGCTTGAAACAAGGCTGGAATGGCGCACGCCCAGCACCACTGCTTTATGCTGGGTTTCTTTCCTACCAGGAGATTTTTTTTCCTGCAGCTTTCACAGGTCTGTTGAGTTTTGCTCCTCTTTCTTCAGTGCTGTTGAGAGTCCCAAGTCTTCCAGGGAACAATCTGGTTTTTGTACCCTGAATTCCGGAGATAAGGCCCTCAACTGAGACAAAAGGGACACACAGAGGAGACAATTTCAAAACTCTATTTTGCGTATTTTGTCCTGGTTGAGAGGTTACAATTTCTGTCTCATTTCCCTGAATTTATTTTGAGCAGGGGATACTTGGTTTCCTGTTCCCAAAGCTAGACAGGGAGAGGTTTCCCTAAAAATTACTGCCTGTGGTGGAAGGTGCTGCAGGAACAAATTGTCCTTCTTCAACTGAGTGTCAGAGGAAATTCGGAAACAGTTTGAAATTAAAATTATTATTTTGCCCTTTCACTTTGGCCTTAGTCTTATAGTGACTCAATTTGGTTCTGATTTTTTGGACTGCACATTAAAGTAAATAACTCTATCTTGGAATATCTCAGAATTTTCATTCTGCAAAATATCTCAAGGTCTGCCTTTTATTTTTTCCTTCCAAGTTGCAATCAGGAGGAAATGAAATCAACAGCTTGGGATCTCTTTTGGAGAGAGAATCCTGTTTTCTGAGCTCTTCCTGACACTGCCTTCTGATTCTGGTGTGTTGAACTGGGATGATGGCTTGGCTGGGCTGGAATGTGTCCCTAGGAAGTCTCTCACTTCATCCTCTGCCTGACATTTGTGCTGAGGCCAAGGCAAACCTCGATGCAGTTTGAACGCTGATCCACACTTTGAGATCGGCAGATGGGAAGGCTCAAGAAATATTTTATCTGGCAGAAGATTTTTGTCTTGGAATAAGAGCCCGTGAGCTGGGGGATGGAGCAGGGATGTTGATGAGAATTTGCAGGTAGAGTGATGCCTTCGGGAGGTGGAACAGAGGCTAGATGGAGTTAAGAGGAATAAAGTGGATATTTATTGATGAGCTTTCAAAGACCACACCCTGGCAATACCAGAGCCACAATCTCTCCCTGGATGGCTCCAAGATGGAAGCAAAAGAGAGCTGGGTCGTGAGATCTCACATTTTTATAAGTTTTAGTACATTTGCATATATGACTTAACTGTCCAATTAATAGCTTCAAATGATGAAGTTTCATCCTCCTTGCTTGCTTGCCCACCCTCCTCTTGGGCCTGAAGTTTGAAGAGCTTGTCCTTGAGTCTCCAGCTGGAATAGGATTGTTTTGTCTTCACCCCCCTGTGAACAGATCCCAGTAACACTTACTATAAAGCTAAAGCTGCACACCAAAGAGAACAGAAAAGCTCAAAACCCAGGCTATCCGAGAGAGGCAATATTTCTGACCTTTGACTATGGAGAACATTGAGAGCTGCACTGAAGTGTGCAGCCCTTCGAGCGGAAGAGCAGCTTCGTGCTGAGCAGCAGAGCCCGGAGCAGCGCGGGGCCGAGCCCGCATCCCGGGCCGGGAGCAGTTCTGCTCCTTGCCCTGCGGATGGCAGCGCTCCGCCTGCCAGCCCCGCCGGCCACCGCCACCTCCCGGGGGCTCAGCACGGCTCGGGAGCCGCGAGGGGAGAAATGACCCGCGTGCTTTTCCGTGGGAGCTCCCGCCTGGGGTGGGCAGTGTGTTGGCAGGCTGAGCTTTGCAGGTGGCTGCTTGAAGCGCAAAAAATTCTCCCCTTCCTCACTTTTCCACCCAGTCTGATGGTTTGTCCCTGGCTGCAGGCTGGCACACAGAAATCTCCTGGCCTGGAGATTTCTCTTGGTGGTCAGGCTCAACCTTTAAAGCTTCCAGGAGAAACTCCTGGAGGTCAGCAAGCAGCGGGAGAGCAGTTGGTGCTCCAGGGAAGGCAATCCCTGCGGGACAGGCTCTTCCTAGGAGGGTGCCACAGGAGAGAAAATACTTTGTTGGCCACACCTTTGATTATCTTTAAATGCACTGAGTTTATTCCAGCAAAAATCCAGCACTCAGACTGGAGAAGTTTCCTCCAGTCTGCTCAATTTGTTAAAAACTGAAAGCACAAATAACCTCTGGAGAGATCTTTTTTTCCAAAGCACGGATCTTCAGTTCCAAGTCTGAAATGTCTCCCTCTTCGTATAGTCATTTATCAAATAATGTAACATTAAAGCAACACCCATTTCTGGTAATAAACCAAGAAATGGGAGTTTTGCTTGCAAAATAAGTTGAAGTTTTGATAATTTAATTTTTTTTCCAGTTGGCAAAACCCAGCACTTCCTGCAAAGTGGCAAATAAGCAACTGAAGAAAAAAACAGAGCCTCCTCTGTGAGGTTTAAATCAAAACATGCACGCTTAAAATAAAAAAAATATTTCAGAGTTTTAAAGGCCCTGGAAAAAGAAGGAAGAGCAATTCATCTGCCTTGGGTTTAGAGTGGTGGCTTGGGTTGTTCAAAGAGACAGCACGTGTGTGGGAATACTCCCCTGGAAAATGAAGATATTCCCTCATCAAAGCGGGAACCTGCAAACGTGTGCTGCATAAAGGGGGAAATTCCAGGCATTCCTGGGGAAATTGCAACTTCTCCACTGCAGGACTGAGCCCGTGAAAGGCTTGTAGGCCATCCTGGGAGTCTGTGTCCAGGGCTGGAAGGAGGTGCAGGAGGGAGACAGGGGTCAGAATGCTCCTGTGTGAGGAGGGAAGGAGGAACTCGCCGTTCCTCGTGGATTGGACGTTTCTTCCCAGCACAGCGGTGCACTCATGCTGATAACCACAGCTCCACCTGGCCATCAATTATTCATAGAGACCCCCCCAGCCCTGGGAGGCTGCAGGGATGAGAAGCAGCAGTGTTTGAGCTGTTAATTGGATGGGTAAGTTCCCCTCTCCTGAGGGCCGAGATGAACTTCCCATTGACCCCACAAACGGTTTCTGGAGGCTGGAACGGAGCCCAGGGTGCTCAGGGCAGGTGCCTTTGACCAGCTTGGGCTGCACTTTGCAAAGCTGCTGGGCTGGGGTTGCTTCCAGGCACACCAGGGGAATTTGGTGAGAAAAGGAAGGATGGGATCCCAGCCTTGCAGAAATCAGGGGTGCCTCAGTTCCCATGGGATCACCCAGCCTGGTGCTGTGGTGCAGTAATGAGCTGCTGCTTCCCACAACAATCTTTGGATTCTCCTCTTGGGGGAAAAGGGAGGTTTTTGTCAAAGCAGAATTGGGCAGCTCTTGGCTCTGCTCCAGGCCATTGTCCTCTCCTTGACTCGTCCCTCCAGCCACCTCCATCGTCCTGACTCTGCTGGCAGAGCTGCAATGAAACTCAAAATTCCCCTATTTTCCCCTCAAACCACCCAATGGAGTCCGGCTTGGTGGAAGTGGACAAGGAGCCCTGGAAGGAGGGAGCTGTGTCCATGGAGCCGTGGGAATGGGTGAGAAAGGAGACAATCAGGCTCCGGTGTTTGGAGCAGATGCCCAGTGATGCTGGAGATGGGTTTGTAGGATTGGGAGTGGGTCAGGGCTGCATTTTATCTATTGGCAGCTATTTTATCTCCCTTTGGGAAGGGAGGGCAACCTTCCAGGTGGATTGTCTTTGTCTTGGGACATTCTTGGCCGTGTGGTACTAAAAGTGCTTGTTCCTCTGTGTAGTGGGAAACTTATTCCCACTCGCGCTGAGTATTCCCCAAAATCTGTCAAACCAATGGGATTAACCCAGTGACAGCTGTCAGGCCAGCCTTACTGTAGAACTGATCCACGTTCTCCACCTTCCCTGTGGCCTCCCTGCTCTTTTCAAGGCTCCTTTTCTTACTCTTTGGTGTTTGAAAGTCCCCAAAACTGCATGTCTGGAACTGGAGAGCAGCTCACACGCTTCGACAGATGAACGATGTCCCTCTTTGTCTGTTCACTGCAAAAATATTCCCCTGCCTTCCTCGCCTTCATCTGTCCAGTAGCTTTAAGTGGCTTTCCAAATGTGTTTATCTGGAATTCTTTACATTTTTACCCTCCATCCCGTGCCTGGGAAGCGACTGGGCCCTTGGATGCTGGAATCAGTGCTTAATGTACGTCTGGCGTGCAGACTTATCTAGAGGAGATGATCCTGTTGAAGGAAGAAGAGCGCAGAAATCAGTGCCCCTGGTGAAAATGCAGGTGATAAATGTACCCTGTGAGCACATTCCTGCTCCCTGTGTCCCAGCATCGCTCACAAATCCCTCCTAGGAAGAAGGAGAGGGAAGCAGGGAGCTGTAAATTACAGCTTGGCTTAATTGGCTGGCTCAGGTACAGGAGGCTGGGCTGGGAATACACAAAATATCTTTATGTAAAAGAAGTGGTTCTTAGCAGGGGATGCAGTGAAATGGGGGTTTCAAGCAGTTGGTGTCTTGTGGTTGGATCCTCTGGTGTCTGAGAAGGTGCAAACTCCAACTGAATCTTTTCCTGCCATTGGGGCTGCCTTAATATTCCTCCCTCCCCTGTGGATTCTCCGGTGTCTAATAATATTCCTAATAAGCTGCAACGTGATCTCAACAATTTCATTCAGTGTGGGGCATTAATAGGTCTCAGGGCACAGGAGAGGGCCCTATTTTCATAAAACTTGTAGGAACTGTAAGACCTCTGCCCCTTCCACCAAGCTGGGTTGGAATTGGCCAACAAATTTGGAAGTTATTGGAGACGGGGGAGATGAGTATGTTTGTTTTATTTATATTTTATATATGTATCCCACGTGCAGACTGACTGCAGAAACCTCATTTCTTAAGAGACCCAGCCTAAACCTTATGTTTTGCCTCTCTATTGTAATAAACCGTGTCTCCTTTTATTTACCCACCTGTAGGATTTGATGATTTCCCCTTTCCCCCCAGTCCTCAATTTCCCCATATCCTGTTCCCAAAAGGGCTGGGGCCCTTCCCAAGGGATGGTTTTGTGCTGTTCCCCAGGAGGGCTGCCCCGAAGGATGCGGATTTGTAGGTGCACATATGTTACATTGCATTATTTGCTCAGCAGCAAGAGGGAAAAGGATACACAGAGAGAGCCTCTGGCCTTCACCAAAAACACTTCAGATTTGTGAGGTTGCTTTTGAATCTGTCAAAGGCACCTATATCCCCACAGGGGAAAAACCTTTAACAATGCAAAAAATAGGAGCAGCAGGAGAATTTCCATCCATTAACCCAGGAGGCCGCTTTTGCTGAATTGGAAAGGATCTTTCTTTTGGGGACCGATGCTTTTGATGGCACCTGAAAACCCAGAATCTGAACCCTCTGAGCCACTCTGCTTTTACTGCTCCCCCAGCCCGTGTGTGCACACAAATTTTCCCCTCACGCACGCAGCGCTGTGTCCATGCTTCCCTCTCCCAGCATTCCAGCCCGCTTGGGTTGACCTTGTCTCTCTCAGTGATTTAGGTTTTAGAGAAGGAATGGGTAAGGATTTGCTTTGACATTTAAAGGCAATCCAGGTAATTGATAGCACTGGCAGCGTCCATCTCTCCCCCCATATATCTGCACAACAGTATCTATTTTTGACGTAGCTGACACGCCATTTCCTTTGGCAGCCCAGGGGCGGCTCATCTTTAAATTAAACTCGTCTCCGACCCCTCCAATCTGCGAGCTGTGCAGAGGCAGACACGGGTGGGGTATTTCATCTGGAGACTGTGCAGGCATATTTGAGCAGGGTGATGTATTATCAAAAGGGCTCTGCATTACTGCTAGCTGGAACCAAAACAAGCTCTAAAGTATTAACTAATGACATGGGAAGTCCCTTAGGTATCTAATCACCTTTAATGTTCAGATTTAGAAGACAACTTTAAAGGAAGAAAAAGAGATTAGCGGGTCAGGTCAGAGCACCCCTTCCCCCCTCCCTCCGCCCCCAAAATACAATTGGCTTTTTAAAGTCAAAACCAGATTCATATTTCACCTCATCAATAAATACACCATTAAAACCCCAGCCTTGGAGCTTGCATCTTGGAGCAAAGCTTTGCTCACATTTGGAGGGGTTTGAACCTTTGGTTTGTATCAAAAGCAAAGATGGGCTCGGGGGTCTGGAAAACAAACAAAAAACCCACCCTTTGTGAGGTTTGAGGTGAAGTTTGGTGCTGGCTGGCTGGAGGAATAGAAAACCCCTGCAATGTTTCAGCTGTAGATTCCCAGGTTTTCATGCCTGTAAAGTGCTCGGTCTCAAAACTGTGTGGCTCTAAGCCCTGTTTTCCTCGTGCCAGAGCTCCTTACCTGGACAGAGGTGCTGTAGGACATTCCTGTCTCCTATAGGAAGTCTGTTTGGGGGAAGGAAATACTGCTTTGGCCTCCCAAGACTCAGGCCAGCATGTGGCTTGCAGAACTCTGTGGACTGGAGGAAAAAAAAAAAAAAAATCAACCCAGAACCCTCATAAGAAAAGGAAAGCTGTTGTCAGTAAATTCACTTTTCTGCATGGATGTGGACCCAGCTGTGTTCCTCTGACTTGGGGCAAAGGATTTCAGCCCTGGGCCAGGTCCTGCCTCCCACACCAGTGTCCCTCTGCGGCTTTGAGGGAGAGCAGTGACATTTGGTTTCACCTGGGTATGTTGCTGTTTACAGCAGGAGCAGCTCTGCCTTCCAGAGCTGCTTCTCCAACTTCAAATCGGGGTTTCCAAGGAAGAGGAACGAGTTTTGGCACCCCAAGCCTGCTGAACTTTGCTGCGATGTGGGTTTTTGGGCTGTTCTGAGACTTTCTGGCAGTAGCACACGAGCTCAGCATTAGCCACACGCCTCAGCGACTTTGGATGCAAATATAAAATTTGCAGGGATTAAAGTGATTTGCAACCCTGGATTTCACTGATTTTTTTTATTTTATTTTATTTTAGTTGTGTTTTGGCATCTATGCTAGAGATTTGAGCTTTCTGGAATTTTTTCATTCATTCCTTACTTTTTAAAGGGTGGCTTACCTGAACCCTCCAGTATTTCCCCCAAATTAATGGAACCTGGAGATGCTCAGCATCCCTTCAAGTCAGATTGAAACTAAAATCCTGAATTAACATAAAATCTGATTTCTTTCCCTTTTCCTCATTCTTTGACACTCTTCAGAAACTGTTCAGTTACAAACCAAATAATTTGCTCATATCCTTTTATGGTTTTTTATGGTTTTCATGCAGAAGAAATTACTTAATTAGCTTAAATTGTTATTCCTTTCTTTTAATAATATAATCTTAGGGTAAGAGTTGATAATTCTGAAATACAGAGAACAGAATAAATAAAATTGGGAGCTGACTAATTCTAGGGTAAGTGTGCTGAAGAGAAATCAGACCTAGAGCCTTTTATTCTTTATTTATTTTTTTTTTAAAGCCACACAGTCACCCTCAACAAAGGCTGTGGAATTGTATCCAAGGTTCTGCATCCATGCAGGGATTGTGATGACGACAGAAGTCACAGGAGCTCTGCTCTCATCTCATTTGTTAGGATGTCACCTCTCCAGACATATTTATAATTTTGCAGCTTGTGGTTCCCAATCATTTATTCCTGTTAGATAAATACACGGCCGTGGGCTTTGGTGACATCATGGTAAAGCAAGGGAGTGAAGGCTGAAGACTTTGGCATTGTGTGGCTCTGGCTGGCAGCTTTCCCCACGCTTGTGTGGTCACCCCTGTTGGGTGATTCCAGTGGGGATGGTTCTGGGCTAAAGTGGGAAGTGTTTGTGTTTCCTTCTCCCTGCTTTCTCTTAGACTGGCACTGGTGCTGTGGTACCAGCTGATGGTCAGGGCACCCAAGGGGACTCTACATAAAGAGCTGGAGATGTTTCTTGGGACAGGAATTGAGGGTTTTGGCAGCCAGCACCCAAACTTGGAAGAAGACTTGAGAGAATAGTGCTGTTTCAGAGCTTTGGATTTTTTTTTTTCTTAATTTAATGCCTTGTGCCCATGTGTATCTGGCACAGAGATGGAAAGGACACTTTAGGTGCTATTGTAAAATGCAGGCGAACCCAATGGGAAGAATGCTGATGTCTGACTCCAGTTCAGAAGGCTGAATGATTTCTTTATTATAACTATGCTAAAATACAGTAATATCCTATATAAAGGAGGATACTAAAACTACATGCTGCTTTCTCTAACTACCATATCTAACTCACAGCTCGTGACCCTGTTCTCGTGAGTCCAGCCACAGGTGGGTTGGATTGGCCATCAGGGCCAAACAATCCTCACCAGAATCCAACCAAGCAATGACCCCAGGTAAACAATTCTCCAAGCACATTCCACATGAGAAAAACAAGCAGCAGAAATAGAAATTTTCTCCTTCTCTCTGTGCACCTTTATGAAAAATCGTGAGAGAGAGAGAAATGTGCTTGCCACAATCTGCTTCATCTACAAAACAGGCATCTTAAATCAAATATTTAAATGGATAACGATAGGTGAGACTCTCTTTGCAGGTACATATCTCCATAGGCCCGATTCTTACAGCTCTGGGAAGAGGCTGGGGGATCATGTGTGAGAAATGAGCCCTGCAAGTGGGAATCCACCCTGAGCCCGTCCAGCAGTGCTCCCTGTCCTTCCCTTGGGAGGCACAGCTGGAACGAGGCACTGAAAGCTGGCTGGCACAGCTGCTGCTGCCTTCATGCCCTGCTGGAGCTCAGCCTGTTTCACTCTTCACTTTGCATTATTCAAGCCCAAATTTAATGGATGACTGGAGTGGCAGGGAGGTGATGGTGCCCACCTATGTGAAAGGCTCCTCCCAAAGAGCTGGGTGGGCTCTGATCCCCTGCCAAAGTGAGATCCCATGGAGAGGGGAGGAACAGAGGGATGCCAAGGCAGGAGAGGCTCTGAGGAAAGTGTCCAGGCAGCTTCCCAGCTGTATTTTCCAGGACACACTTTTCCTTGAGCTTCATGCTGCTTGGAGGTCTTGGAGGCCCAGCTCTGCCCTGGCCTTGCTAAACTGACCCTAGGGAACACAGATTGTTCCAGTGTGAAGGCACCAATCTTCCTTGGGGTCTTCTGTTTCCTGGGTGTGTCTAGCAAGGATTTTTCTCCTGCAGAAATCAGAAAAACCGGGAAAAACTGGTGGCTCCACCATCCTGTGCTAGCATCACTTGTGGAGCTCTTGGAGATCTGATGTTTGCATCTGTCCTGCAAACCACCAGGGATGCTGCTGTTCATCTCCTGAGAGTGCTGTGAAAACCACGCTGCTCATGGTACAAATATTCTTAGCATTCAAAGAAGGACAAATATTTTCTGCCTCTCCATGCCAAAAACAACAGGGGTGGCTGAGGGCTGTTTTCTGCTGCCATCTCCTCACTCTGGGGTGAGGCTCTGGCTCTAAATAGGGCCTGACTGTTTGTTCTGCCTCTGGATGCTGAATGGAGGTGTGGAAATCTGTGGGGAAGATTGCACTGGTTGTGCCATCTGTGCCAAGATGGGAAAAGCCAGCCCTTTGCATTCCTATTTTCCCCCCCAAAAAAGATGCCCAGGTGCTGGTTTTCCTGCCAGCAGTTGAGTGGGATGGATTCAGAAGAGGTGGCATCTGGGTCCAGAAGGACCAGTGCCAAAGCAGTGCCAAACCAGTGCCAAAGCAGTGCCAAAGCAGAGCTGACAGTGCACGTGCAATGGAGAGAGCTCTGTGAGCTGAGCACAAGGCAATAGTGGAGATGGATGAGACTCTGGGAGAATGTTGTGAGGTTCAGATAAAATCTGCAGTTCTCAGGGCAGGGTCTCAGCGTGGTGGTGTCGAGGCTAAATGGAGTTTACCCACTTGGGACGTGAGTGACGTGTTGTTTATCCATTTCTCATCTACACCAGGCAATGGAAATAATTTCTTTTAATATCCTATCTTGACATTGGGAGGGAGGGGGGATCACCCCACTGGGGGCTCAGGAGCAGGTGCATGGGGGGCTTGGGAATGCTGCCATTCCCTGTGGTGTTGGAGAGGGCTCTGGGCTTGCTGGGAAGTCTGGAGGGGGTGGGCTTTTAACCCCAAATTGCTCCAAGGGTGTGCTGCTGAGGGGATGTCTGAACCCCCCTGAGTTATGTTGTGCACTGTGCAGAGAGCACCCTCACTTGTGTTCTCTCTCTCCTGGCATCTTCTCTCATAATCATTCATTCTCTCTATAAACAGATTTCCCAGTAATGGTTTTCATTTTCTTTGAAGTGTCCCATTCATTCTGCTGCTCTGCCCATTCATGTGCTCAGGGTTCCTTGAAAGGAAGACAGACACAAACATCCAGAGTGCTTGAAATATGCTGGTGGGGGAAGGGGCAGGCAGAGGCATTTCTTTTAAAATATATCTATTTTGGGAGACTTTTTCATACTTTTTCATTTTTTAAATCCTTTTTTTCCCACCTAAATAATTCCCTTTTTGATTATTGTGTTACTTTCCCCCCATACTGATCCTGATGCAGTCTGGTTTTTAAATTCCACCCCCTGCAATGTGTTCCTGCTGCTTTAAACTATTAATAAATTGAAAGCATGTTCTGGAGGCTGTTTTAATCCAGCCCCAAAGTTAAGCAGGTGCTGAAGTGGTTTGCTGATGGGGTGCATTGCTGAACTGGGGCCTTCAGGCTAAGACATGACTGTCAGCAGGGCTTGGTGGCCAGGCTCGCAGGAGCACAAAGGAATATTTGGCCCTGAAAACCAGGAATTTTATTTCTCTGTGAGGGCAGGGGACTGGAAGGGCTGTAAAGAAGGGCTGCTGTGCTTTAGGGCCAGCATAAACCCCAAGTGCTGGTTTATTTGTCACAGCCTGTAACAACTCACCTGCACAGGATCCCTTCCCACTGCAGGACTAACCCAGTTTGGGGGTGAATCAGTGTAAATGCTGCTCTGTTTTGCCCCAGTGTCCTCTGCCATCCTTCTGTGGTGTCTGAAGTTCTTGGGGCTTCCTCAGGGACGGGGATCCTCCTCCCTTGGGTGAAAAGTGACTTTGCTCCTACACCTGGTGTCATCAAACCCATTTCCTTTCAATGACAGGCATGGCTTGCAATTGGCTCTAATTCCATCCTCAGAGCCTTGTCCCAGCATAAGAGGAGGAGACCTCAGGATTCTGATCCTTTCCTAGGGAGGCTCGGTTTAGGTTTAGAACAGAGAAAAACCCTCACCCTCTATGAAACATCACTCTTGAGTCACAGCCCTGGGAGCCTTTGCAAAACCGAGTGGGTTCTCATCTGTGCTTTTCTCTCTTGACACTTCTGCCCACACATCCAGGGCTGCACTTGGCATTTTTGGGCTGTTTTTGTGGCCAGCCTGGGTTTTTCTTGATTATTATGTCGTGATGGACCAGGGGTTTGGTGTTGGGTTGGTTTTTGTTAGGACATGTTTGGTTTTGTTCTATGAGGCTCCAATAGGTTTTTTGAATCCCGAGCCTCACAGAAATGGAGAATTATGATTCCAACATCATGCCTAGTAGCCATAATAATAATAAAGAACCGGAGGCTCATATTTGTGTGAGAGAGAAGCCCAAATTCTCGTTCAAGAGCCTGAACCTCTGCGTGGCTCTGGGGCAGGCAGGACCCCATTTCAGGTGCAAGGTTTTTGCCCACTTGACTCCGAGGGGTGGGGTCTGCAGCAGATTTGGGTGAGGAACAGAACTGGGGGAAGGAGGCAGGAGCAAACCAGCCCCTAGCATACCACAAATGTGTTTTATATTGTAATATCAAACATTGGCTTCTTCTGTGTTTTCTGTTAAAACAAGTCATAAAAGGACTACTTAAAGGGGACTCCATTCCTATATTTTATATATACCCACAGAGAACATGTGGAGCGCAGATAATGGTGACCAACCTTCCCCCCCACCGCCTCCTTCATCTCCTCGATCTAATAAGAAAAAGAACAGAGCTGGTGTTAACACAGGAGGGGTTGTTAATCTATTCGGAAACGGATTTTCGGGGCCAGCCATACTATTTTTAATTTTTTTTTGGCGGGCCTGAGAGGGGAAGGGAAGGGATGGGACGTTCATCTCGCTTCTCGGGCCGGAGGGAGGAGAGCAGGAGCGATGCCCGGGGAGAGCTGCGGGGCAGCCGGGGCTCAGCGCCTCGGGGAGCCGCTGGAGGGGTTCTGCAGAGGGCGGGAGGGGTGGGCACTTGCGGTGGGATGTAATTGATAGCAGGGAAGAGCTGTCACAATAGCAGGATAGGAAATCGGCTATCCGGGACAGAGCCAGCTTTTAAAAGCCCCTAATCTGCCAGCCTATGTATTAAAGGGCTGATTTGAGGGGAGGACACGGCGGAGGGGGGTTAAAGAGGAGGCCTGACTCCTGTTAGCTCCTTCTAATGAGGCAGTTGAATAGCATTTAAAAGGGCTCCTGGCCTGGCATGAAATCTCACAAAGGAACCTCCTTATTTTAATGCACGCAACTGACTTTGCTTTACAAACACTTTTATAGTGTCCAGACACTTACAAATCGACCTTCAGTGATTCTCGAGTTAATACGAAGTCTTGGGAAACATTAATGCGCTATTAAAAAAAAAAAAAAAAAAAAAAAAAAAAAAAGAAAGAAAAAAAAAGAAAGTCTCTCAATAGATCTTTCTAGTCTTACAAACACTCTCAGAGTTCTTGAGTACTCGGCTCGGGGTATAAAATGTAAAGTCGTTTAAGGCTATTAATGGGGGGAGGGAGTCGATCCTGCATTCCGTGCCCGAGTCTCTCATTTGAGCTATTAACCTCCCGCTTGTAGTTGTTTGGTTTGTTGGTTTTTGGTTTTTTTGGTTTTTTTTTCCTTTTTTCCCCGAGTAAAAAGCAACGGATTTTGGCTTCGAGCAAGCATATTTAAAACCCCGAAGAAGGGCTTGTGTGTCGGCAAGTTTATCTTCCCCTCTCCAGCCCCCCCTTGATATGTCAGTTGGTTTAATAAAAAAATCCCCTATTACCATCCCCTACAGACCTCGGCTCTCTAATTATCCAACAATGAGAGAGAAGAATTTTAGGGGTCCAATCCTGCCAAGCGAAAAACTGGAGGGGATGGGAAGGGCGAGATCGGGCGCTGTCTGAAAGGAGCTTGGAAAATACCTCTTTCCTTAAAAAAAAAAAATAGGAAAAAAATTAAAAGAATCCGTGCAGCAGAAGGGAAACGGTTTAAATTGGCAAGCGAGATTAATGAGGGATGGAGAAAACGCGGAGTAAATGGTGGTGGAATAACTGGACGCGGCAGGAAATGTGTGTGTGCAGGGTGGGGATGTGCAGAGTACGCACAGCCCGCGCCGATCCTGGGAGAGAGATTCTGGGCTTTGGGAGCTGGCATTCCCAGAGGATTTGTCCCGCAGACACGCAAAGGAAGGAGGAAAAAGACAGACTGAGAAAGGAGTGTTGTGATGAGGAATGGGCCGGGATTTTGGGGATGGGTTTTGGAGGAGGGAGTCGCTTTCCGCGACCCGCTGCTCCCCGGCAAACCGCGCCGTTTCGAGCACTGAAACTCGTTTCTCATGACTGAAATTTCCGCTTTTTCCCTTTTTTACCGCTCGGCTGAGCTGGGGAGAGCAGTGCCGGGAGCCTGGCTGTGGGGCGGGGGGGGGTAAAAACCAACCCAACCCCAAACCACCCCACTCTCACGGCCCAAATTATCTCCTCTTAGCGCTGCTTTCGATAAGGCCAGACAGAGGCGGCCGGCCCGGGGGGGCGCGGACCCCGCGCTCCTCTTTTGTCTGGTTTTCCCCCGGCTCTCGCTTGGTTTTTCTTTTTTTCTTTTTTTTTTTCTTTTTTTTTTTCCCCTTCAGGGAACAAAGAACCAATTTAAAGGCTGCTCTGGGCAAAGCGCTGGTTGTGCGCAGAGGCGCAGCCTGAGCGCGGAGGCTCCGCTCCAGCGCAGCCCCGAGCAGCCGGGAAAATAAACAACGCTCTGTTTTATCTCTTTGCTTTCCCCTCTCTTCGGTGAAATTCGCGGGAGGGGGAGTGGATCTGAGCATGCGACAGCTGCTTAAAATCTAATATAGACAAATAGACATCTTGTATAACATTAAGTTTTAGTAGGCAACTCATTTATTTTGAAGTGCGCTTGCGAATAGTTTGGCAAAGAGCTTTTCTCCCTTTTTCCTGTTCCTGGAGAGGAGCTGGAGAGTTTGCTGGGCTGAACTGGGGTTTGGGAAGGAGCGGAGCGCTCTGCCCGTGAAGGTTTCCCAGCCCTCGGCTCCGTCACCTCAGCTCTCCGGGCTGGGGCTGGATCCCTTTCACCCAGGCGAAAAACGAACAGGAACAACCCCCAAACAAAATTAAATGTAGAAAGAAGATCGCGAGGATAAATGGGATATTTAATATTTGGATAATTAGGGCTTCTGCAAAGAACTTTAGAGAATCTTAACGCTTACAGCGTTCCAAGTGCAAAGTTTTGTGGCGTCCCCTTCTTTATGCTTGTGCGATATTAAACTAAAAAAGCCTAGTCCGGGATATCTTTACTTTGTAAATTCCTTAGGAAAAGTGGATTCCGCCATGGGAAGCTGCCATGGGGATGGAGCAGGGCGCTCTTGCCTCGGCAGGATGGTCACACGGACTGTGCCGTGCCTCTGTCAAGGAAAGCATAAGAATATTATTAATAATTATTATTAGTATTATTTTATAGGAATGTAAGTATTTTATAGGAGCCAAGAGAACAGAAGCAAAAAGCAAACCTGTGACCAGGCAGCCACGGGGAGAGCGGATCCAAACGAGAGGGTTGGAGTTCAGCGGGAATAAAAATAAAAATAAAAATAAAAAGGGCAAATAATAACTAGAAAATCAAGAATTATTCGTGGAGGTGTGTGCTGGCTGCTGTTACCCACCGAGCGTGCCTCTGTCTCTCCTCTCCAGCGACGGAGCCGCCGTCCTCCCCCAAATCCCTTCCTGGAGCAGAGACTTTAGGGCTGGATACGGGAAAAAGGGGGAAACTACAATTGTTTGTGAGCTCGTAGGGATAACAGGCCCCTCTGCCGCACCGCTGCCTTCTCCTGCCCTCAACGTTTATTTACACGGTCAAAAATTCCACGGGTTACCGAAATTTTTTGTTTAATTCGTTATGTATATTTACATTTTTTCCCCTCGTTTGTACCAAGACGACCTGGTGAATTACTAGATGGAAAACAGTCTGGGTGCCAGGATAAAGTTTTCTGCCGGATCAGGGGTTTGTTTGTTGGGGTTTTTTCCTCGCAGTAACCAATTTCTCGAGCTGCCCGTGCGGCGGCAGTGAGTGAATTCCCCACTGGATTTTACCGCTTGGGAAAGATGCGATGTGGGGCTAAAATACGGCTGGGGTCCTTCGAGGGGGTTTTAAAATAATAATTAAAAGGGGGTTCTTTATGATAATAATTAAAAACCCTAAAGTACACGCATACACAAAAACCTGACCCATTTAGGAGGGGGGAAATGTAGAAAGAAACCTACAGCGTGATTAGAAAACGCGGGTTTGGAGCCAGAAGGGAAAAGAGAGCGACGAGAGCTTTGGGGGCAGTACGAAGCCCCGGTGTCTGAAGCTGCACGAGGCTGTTCAAATCCCCTCGTTGTGCCCGAGGAACGGAGCAGCCGCGGTTCCGCGGGCCGAGAGCAGCCGGGCCGGGAGCTGGAGGTGATTTATTGTGTGTTTGTTTGAAAGCGTTCCCCCCAAACAGAAACAAACCATTGATCTCCCTGAAAGGCGCAGAGCCGCGGCCCTGCAGCGCGGATGCTGCGCGGGGGGCGCCGGGCTGGGCTCGGCTATTTTGTCCCGCCGCTCGGAGCCAGGGAATATCAATTTTTCCTCCCGAACCCTTGGCTTGGCGGGGGAGGAACGCTCCTCTCGCTTTAAACCCGGCTTTATTTTGCCGCTTAAGAAGGCGAGGGAGCCCTCCCGAGCACGGAAGGTGCTGCCGGGTCTGTTATCCCTCAATTATAACTTCATTAATATCTCCTGCTCACTGGGCAGCAGCGCCTCCGCGGAGCGGGAGCCGGCCCTGCCTGCGCGCCGGGCGGCGGAGGCAAAGCGCGCAGCTTAGTGCCAGGTATCTCCCTTCTTGTTCTTCTTCTTCTGATCTTTTTTTTTTTTATTATTATTAATCCATCCGCCGTGTCTGCTCCTCTCGGCGCATCCCGGATCCCTCCCTGGCGTTGGGAAGCGCCCCAAGCCCGAGGTGTTAACGAGGGGGGACTAAAGGGCTGCGGAGCGGAGCGCGGAGGGGCGCGGGGCGGCCCCGGCAGTGCTCGGAGGAAACGCCTTGGGTTTCTTTACGGGCTCATTTTCTCCGAGGAGGATTTTACTGCACGCGTAAAGAATTTTGAAAAGCAGCGGTAAATATTTTCTCTTCTGGCAAGTTATTTATTGGCATGAAGAGAGGGTTTGTGTTTTTTTCGGTTTTTTTTTTGGGGTTTTTTTTTTTTTTTTCTCTCCCCCTCTTTATAAAGCTACATGTGGTGACCATATAGGATCAGGAATAATGTGGCCTTTCTGGGTTTGAAGAACTGCTAATGTCATTAAAGGTCTTCCTAACACGCCAGCTAGGAGTTCAAAAAAGCCTCGCCTTTTATCCTGAGCATATATTTGGTTGTTTATAAAGTGCAGACTTCCTTGTGCTTCAAGTGCATCGGGAGGATTCCTTAAAACTCCGTAGCCGGATCTGTTTTCAACTATATTCTTCTTTGGAAATTGGAAATCGGGCTGTTTAACTGGTGTCTTTCACACTTCTTTGCTGGCTGCTATTTTTATACATTTGACCGCAGATGAGCTTTCCCCCCACACAGAAGCAAACAAAGAATTATCCCCTTTGCCTCGTATTGCAGAAAATATCTGCGCCGACCACTAATTGTCCATTAGCGCTAATAAGTGGCTAAAACAATAGCAGGAGATAACCCGAGCAACCTGTCCTCTTTATTTTAATTTGACTTTCTGAAGTCGGGAAGGTTTTGACGAAGACCCGACTAGACGTGTCCAGGGAATCTGTGTACTAAACTTTTGGACTGTTGATTTTGAGGGTCACTTATCTAAGCTAAGTTCAAAGTGTCACCTGCTTTAATCCCTTTTCTGTCATGCTCGGAGAGACTCCACACAGCACAGTTCGTTTCTCAGAACGCCTGGAAAAATCTTTCTGTCTCGATTATTTTTTTTTTTTCCTCCCCATTTTCCACTCACAAATACGTTTAAGAATTTCTCCCCTCAATTCTAGACTTTTAGGGAAAACTCATTTGAATTCAATTATTAATATTTTCCGGGCATGCTCTTTCAGTGTGCCATTTGTAATATATTAGGATGAGTTATATGCTGGGTTTTTTTAAAAAAATAAAGGAAGGGGGGAAAAATGGCAAAAAAAAAAAAAAAAAAGAAAAATCCGGAGAAAAAAAAAGGCCTATTCTGTTAAATAGAAACAAGATGTTCAAATATAGAATACATGAATTTGAAATCTGGTGTTTTCCACTCTCGGATGCTGATGGCGTTAAAAAAAAAAAAATCTACTTTGCTGCTTCTGCAATTTAAATCTTTAGGTAGAAACATAAATTATCCACCGGGATATTATTTTTAATTAAAATTCTCTTTCCTGAAGGAGTTGTTTTTAACTTCTCCTCGGTTTTCCTGAAGATTTTTCTTTTTCCCTCGGATTTCACATTTTCATTTATTGAGGGATTCTTAAGACGTGTCTTGCAGCGGGCTTGGTGTTTTTGAGACTTTGACAGAAACCAGCCCGCTTGGTTTGGTTTGGGTGAATGGTTTTGGGGAAAATGCATGGTTTTGAAAGAACTCAGAGGGAGTGGAAAGCTTGGAGCTCCTCAGACACGTCAATGAGCAGTGTTCACACACACAACAAATCCCGTGTTTTTTCAACGAGCTCTTGAATGTCAAGCTCCTCACTAGGGCTTTGGAGGGACAAACCTAAATTTATGCCTCTCCCAGCCCGTTAGAGGCACCTAAATAGAAAGGGAGAAGTGCTGAACCCTCACAAATGCGGGTGAGGACAAGGAGGACAGCTCTCCTGATTGCCCTGAAAGTCGAGCCCTTTTCCTCTCGCTGCCTGCATGTGACTTGAGCTGCCTTTATCATTTCCTCCCAGAGAAGAGCTGGAGCACCAAGGAAAAGCTCCTCTGTATCCCGAAAATCAGGGACTTGAAGCACTTGGTGGAGTTCAAAAGGTTTGGGAGGGGCAGGGCACCACACCTGCTTTATGTCAGATGGGGAGAAGGGCTGAGAGGAGCCACCTCGGGCACACAGCCCAGCATTCCCGGGCAACCAGCCCCAGCTCCCGGCTTCCAGAAGTGTTCCTGGGGCATCCACACCACGAAACTCCTCCTGCTACCTGGGAACAAATACTCGCGTGCTGGTAGAAGAGAGCAAGTGGTGGAGGAGCCCAGGATCAGGGGGAGCTTGGCAGGGGACTTCAAAGGTTCGAACACCGCCAGGTTTTGCTGGTTTTTGGTTTGGTGTTTTGTCTGTCAGAGGTGTCCCCTCCTGCACTTCAGGCTAAAGAGGCAACAGCACTTGAAAAGTAGTAAAAATAAAGAAAAAACTAAGGAAAATCAGCCTTTTTGTATCCTGGGAAATTCTTTTAGGAAGGGAATGAGGGATTATTTTGGGAACTTGAAGCTGGTGAGTACCAAGGCAATGTCCTGTTTTCTCCAGGAGCACTGGGGTCCTGCTCCAGTGCCTGCAGCCCTGCTGACCTGCCCGTGCTGCTCTCTGCCAGTGCCCAGCAGATAAGGCAGGCAGATGGGGACTGAGGGCACGGGCAGAATTCTAGGGGCAGGTACATCTGCTGATCCATCTCAGTGGTTTCATGGACTTTTTTCCTCTTTCCTGTAATTTTGGAATCAGTCATTCTGCTATCAGCTTGCTCTAGAGATGGATGAGTAACACCAGTGAGATAAAAGAGTCAAGCCTCCCTTTCCTGCGATTTGGCTGCTTTTTGTTAACAGTGCTGAGTGCCATTATTTCCCACAAGAGACATCTGGAAAATCATCGATGTGTGGTGGAGAAAGTGGCTCTTCTCTGCTCCGTGCTCCCCTTTGATCCAACATGGAGCACAATTCACTGCCTCTTGAGATCAATAGCTGCCATCCCAGGGTATTTTTCACTCTCCTATGCTGTGGCTGATTTGAACCACTTTAAGAAAATATGAATGTTAGCTGCTTCTTGTCTTAGATCGTGTTTATTTATGAATTTGTGACAGCAAGGCCGATGCCAGGAGGAGAATGGCATGGACCAGCTGGATATCATGAGTACAAACATCTGAGTTGTTCCTCTGAGCTGGGTTGGCTTCACCTTTGTAACAGCACACGTCTGGGGATTTGCAGAAGTCTGGGTGGCCGTGGCTGGGCTCTGCAGCCTCCCAGCAATCAAAGCACAGATCTCCAGAGCCAACAGCATCAGCTGCTAGGATTTGAGCTGAAGCTGCCTACCTGGAGCAGGGATGGTTCAGAGCTCTTTGGACTGGGGATCAAAAAGGGGGGAGCAGAGCGGGAAGGGATTGGTGTGTTGGAGTTCAGCAGGAGCATTAAGTTGTGCCCTGCTCTTCCTAACGAGGAGGGGCCACTCTGTGATTTGTGGGCTGTGTGCAGCACTCTGCTGCGTTGGATGTGGCTCCTGATCCAGGGATTTGCCGTGGTCAGGCAGTGGTGGGCTGAGGCTGCCCCTGGTTTGGTGTGGGCACGAGTCGGGGCTGAAGGGGCTGGCATTAGACCCAGCCTTGTGTTCTGCACAGCCTGGATGCCTGAGATCTCAGCCCCTGTGTCACTCACTCCCAGAGTCTTCCCCACCCCTGGTTTGTGATTCCTGAGTGAGAAGACACCTGGGTGGGTGAGCGTGGCTGTGTGAAGCTTTTCCTTGAGAAAGGCAGCTCTCGGATATGTGAGAAGTCCTGACCTATACATTCACTGCACGGACTCGGAGATGTTTGCCTGCTCGGTACCTCTGCTTTCCAGCACTAAATCCTGTAGTGCTCGACCTGAAAGGTCCTGCTAATATGGGCAGGATCAAGCAGAGGCCTACAAAGAGCAAGGGAGGTCATTATTTTCACAGGAACTGCAAGTCGGACCCTAAATCTTCAGAAGAGAGCAGTGCCTAGAAACCAGCTGTCTCATATATCTGCTGTGCTGAACTGGTAGGAGGGAGGGGAGAATAAAAATGTGTTTTGCAGTATAATATTGCTTTGTGCCTCTAAAAAAGGCTTCTAATTTTATGTTTTAAAGGCAAACATTGCAGCTAATTGAAGAGCAGAGAGGGAAAAATGGATCTCCTTTTCTAAGTGCCAATAAGACTGGGTTCTGGGCCAGTGGTTCTGTGAGAGGTCTCCATTTACTACCTGTCCTAAACCTCAGGTATTTTAGAAGGAAAATGCCTGCTATATATTAAAGAGAAAAGTCATTAAATGGATGTCAAAAAAAAGAAGCAAGACAGAGAAAACCCATATGACTGAATTTATGGCTTGCTTAGGAAGCACAAGGTAGCACTGAGAAAACATGAATGGGAACAAGGGGGCATCCATGCAGCGGAAAAGGCTTTCACCACTTGCTGCCTTCCCAGCGCTGACCTCGGAAGAGGTCCACCAGGATGGCAGTGTCACTGTCCCAGCCCTCCTCCTGCCTTTTCCCTCAGCCCCTTCACTTGAAGAGCAAAACCCTCCTCCTCCTCCTCCTCGTTTTCCCTGGGAGTTGGGTTAGGCCCCGTGCCCAGAAAGTCGCTGGGATTTTATTGCTCTGTTGAATGCACCCATTTGCCTCTGGAGGAAACTGCTCAAGCAGCCCTGAGCCAGCAGGAAAGTCAAGGCTTTGTGGGCATCCAGGCAGGAGCCAAACTAAACGAGCAGGAGGCAAAGGGAAATGCTCTCAGGGACAGTGGATTAGGAACAGGGGTAGGAGGATGCAGGAAGAGAGAAATGTGGAATTTTAGCCATCACCTCGGAATTTTAGCCATCACCTCGGTGAAATTTAGCCATCACCTCAGAATTTTAGCCATCAGCTTGGTGGGAGCAGTGTCCAGAGCATGTGGTGTCAGGTGGTGACACATCTGTGGCAGATTAGATCTGTCCATGGGAAGAGCTGTCCTATTCCCCACGTTCCTGCGGTTCCTGAGGTCCGGGCAGAGCACGGAGCCTGAGGATTCCCTCTAAATCAGGGAGTGGGACTGAGGTGGGCAGGAGACAGCAGAGACACTGAGCTCAGTACTGCTCTCAGCTCCTGTTGGCCTTCAGGCTTTCCCTTTGGACATCCAACTGGAATGAAAGATCTGAAAATCCCATCCTAGCGGGCATCTGTCCTGCCCAACCCATTTCCTTGTCCTGAAGTTGAGCTGTGAGGTGCTGTGGCCCTTCCATGGGCTCAGCCTCAGGGCTGGGCTGGGCCATGGCATGGGCTGATGGCTCCCCAGCTCTGCTCAGATCAGCCCAGGGGCCCCCAGAACTGGTGTCCCAGCAGACGCTCTGTGGTGCTGATGCCCCCCTCTATCCCACTCTGCAGTCCCCACAAGCTTCAGGTGTTTTGGAGGAAGGAAATCAGCAAGCACCAGGTGGAGCAGTGACTCCCATCCCACGGATTTGTTGGTTTTTTTTGTCCTTAGCTTTGTGCCTGGTTTGATGGCCCAGCTCAGCTCCAGTGGCAGCCCCTGGGGAGAGGGCTGGGCTGGTCCCTGCCTCTCCTCCCTCCATCTGCACAGCTGCTGACTGCTCAGACCTCGCAGGGTCTGGCTCTGGGCTGGGCAGGCTCAGTTGAGCTGATGGTGGATTAACCCCATAAAAATATGGCAAAGAAACTGGATTTTCTCTCAGACCAGGCACTGAGCTGGCACTTTATGGCTGATCCCACACGGTTCTGATCCTTTCTCTCACTTGGAGTGGTTTTGATATGGCCAAGACAAGCGAGGTGGCTTCTAACCCTTTCTTTGTTGCCAAAGGATTGTGGAGGGGAAAATGGGAAGCAAGAGCAGCAAGAATCCTGCTCTGAACTTGGTGGGGTAGACAAAGAGTTTGGGAGGGAGCAGATTTGTTTTCTCATCTGCTACTGACGTGCCCTGTGGTCTCAGGCGCTTCACCTCATCTTCCTGTGCCTGCCTTGTCCCATCCTCCTGCCACGGGAGCTCTGGAGAGACAGGGCCAGCCCCTCCCTGTGTGTCTGTGGGATGCTTCACACGGTGGTGTCTGTCACGGGGTGGCCTCTGGACTCTATCACAGCCCTACTACTATTAATAATCCAGAGGATTAGAAAGATAAGCCAGTTACAGCAAGGCTCGGGCTTGTCAGTGCTGTCCACTGGCTTGTGGTATCTCCTAGGTGGGGGAACTGCTCTGCTCTGTTTATTTACAGCCCATAACTTTGCAAATGGGCTAATAGAGGCTCAGGTTTTACTTCTTTGCAAACCCCTCAGCGTAGGAGACATCTGTGCTGACAGAATTATCTTTTTTCTTCTTCTTCTTTTTTTTTTTTTTTTTTTTTTTTTCTTCTTTTTTTTTTCCCTCTTTACCTACAATGGTGCCTTTAAAGAGAGCTGGGCTTTAATTGGAGGCTCAGATGGATCCCTCCCCCTTGGCCTGGGGGAGGATGCCTGACAAGTAGCCTGGAAGTAAAATACAGGCAGACTGAATCCGTGTATCTCAGCCAGGAAGCCCAGGGTGCCATATATTTAATATCTGTTTCATCCCCAAGACTCCAAATTACTTTATTTATCTCTGTGTGAAGCGCAATAAAATCCTGCCTTCTTCCATGGGCTGCATTTCAGCAAAAGGCAGCTCGGGGTTGAGGTGCCTGGTGGGGGCCACACCGGCACAGGTCCCTGCTGGCTTGGCATGGCCGGGGCTCCCGGTTCTCCCGTGCCAGGGGGCTCCGGGCTCCTGCAGCTCCCGCGGGACGCTGCCAGCGCTGCCCAGGCGGGCTGCGGGATCCCTGGGGTCACGGCAAGGTGAAAGTTGTTTATTCCCTGCTGGAGGATCTAATCCAAGCTGGAGCACAGGGACAGCCCCTTGCTGACTGATCTCCCTCTAGGGGCACTTTTCCTTTTTTTTTTTGATGCGATACTAAGTGGATTTTGTCTCCTGGCTGATACAAGAGGGCTTTTTTTTCCCCCCTCTGGGAACAGTCGTGGTGTTCCTTTTGCAGAGGGGAAGACAAGCTCAGAGCAGGGGTTTTAAGAGCCAGCCTGGCCCTGAGGCTGAGCCGTCGCTGTCCCCGTGCACCACCTGAGCATGAAAGCCAGGATGGGACTCCATAACCTAACCATAACCATAACCATAACCTAACCTAACCATAACCTAACCATAACCATAACCATAACCTAACCAAACTCCATAACCATAACCTTTTAGGAGCACTGATATAAATTTGGGTTAAATAATAAGCTGCTCCTGACTATCCAAAAGCAGCAGGATGCCTCTGCCCCTGTCAGACCCAGAGGTGAGGCTCAAAAGTGAATTCCAGGAGCCACAGCATCCCCACACAGGATCCAGGATCAGAATTCCTCATTTTGGAATGAAAGTTTGAACAATGTATCCCTCAGCATGGATCCTTGAGTTGCTGCTCCAGCTCTGGTGATGCCTCAGGTTTAGCTTTTCTATTTTTCACATTCTGTGCTGCTCTAGTGTGTGGGTCTGGGCTTCATATTAGGGGATGGTGAGATCTCTTCAGAGTAACCTAACCTGTGTCCCCAGGCACAGCACAGGGATGATGCTCACAATTCCTGCTCCTTCCTCCTACCCAGGCAGGGCTTCCCAGCCACGAGGTTTGAGTGAAACCAAGCAGAGGGTTCCTGTCCCCAAAAATCCAAGGATTTATGAGACCATGCAGCTCCTTCCAAGCTGTGGGACCTGACTTAGCCCGACCCAGCCAAGCTGAAACTCGGTCACACATCTCTCTCTTCTCTTTGCTGCTCTGGGACTTTACAAGGGGGGTTTAGGAGAGATGCTGTGTGTGTGGAAAGAAGGGATGAGGTGCACGTAAGGAGCTTTACAGTGTGGCAGATCTCACCTGGGATCAGCACAGCCACGCTGAGCATTTTCAGTGCTGCAGGAGAAAAGAACTCCCAGCCATGCCAGAGAGGCTGGGCTGCTTGTGCCATGGGAAAAGGGAGGAGAAGGAGCTGGTGAGGAATCTCCCTGGGCTTGCCTTGCTGCTGGCATGGAGGGACAGCTCCCTGACTCTGTAGCTGCCTGCTGGGTTGTGTGTCAGCCCTCTGCAGTGACCTGAAGTTCCTGCACCTTCTTCCCCCTCTTTGCCATCAATCCAAGAGTATTCCCTGCCCCACTGGTGAGATCCCAGCCCCCAGTGCCCCCTGGATGCTGTGTAAGTGTTATTATTCCATGTTCCTGGAGAACAGCTTTGCCCTGTGCTCCCTCCTGGCTGCTCTCAGCACTGGCAGGGGTGGAGCAGCCCTTCCACAGAGTGAGCTCCCCCTCCTCAGCAGCCTCCTCTGCCACAGCAGGCCTCAAAGGGAGGTTTGGAAAGGACAAATGAGTGGTGAAACAGAAGAAATTTGGCTGTCAAATTCGTTCTTGAGAGGGATTTTCTGGTGCCTATGCAGAGATTTGTTGCTATGTGTCAGCTTTTCCAGTGGTGCTCCTCTGGGGATTCTCTGAAGCCAATGATTTGTTCCCAGTCCATGTGGCACAGGAACTTTGTTTCTAGGAATGGCAGCATGGAAATGGGACCAGACACCCCAAAACTGAGAATGGAGACAAGAGAGAGAAATCAGTTGCTGGAGGCAGGTCCAGGCATGCAGGACTCATCCCCTTCCCTCAGGGGAACAGGCTGAGCACTTGCTCTGCACCAAGCTGGCATCTTTGGGAATGACCCCAAATGTATGACCTGTACCCTGTAACACCGAGCTCATCCCTAAAACAGAGGGATTTTCACCTACAAAATAGATTCCAAAAGGGTTTATTTAGTTCCTCATTCCCCAAGTTTGCTCCAGGGTGGAACCCTTCACCACAGCTTTGGATGTGGAGCAGTGCTCAAACCGTGCTCCAGGCTGTTCCTACTGGCTTGGGGTGCTGTTGGGATCTCTGGAGGGTAGCAGTGGGGCTCTGGGCAATTTCTGGACCCAGATTTTAGGGATCTTATGGAGATTCTTTATTGGCATCTCCCCAGACTGGACTCTCTCACCCCAGTGTCTCCAGACTCCTGCTGCTCTCCCCTTTGACAGCACTGGGGCAAGTTAAGAAATAATTCCAGGGGTTCCCTGGGGTGGTACAGACCAGCTGACACCCAGGGTGACCCTCCCTGCTGCTGCTGCCCCCAGAACACAGGAACCATGTCTGGGAGAGCTTGTCCCCACCCTGGGAGCAGGGCTCTCGTGACAAGGGCACTGTTCACAGGAGAGGGGAGGCTTCGGGGTTTTCACACTGGGATTTGGGAATGTTCCCCCCACCCTGTTCCTCCTGAGTAGTTGGTCAGAAGTGTTTATCAAGGGCTAGAAAGGAAACCTGTGTGTATAATACCCCCGACCAGAAAGCCAGAAAAATCTCCATGAAACCACAGGGTCAGCCTGGCAGATTTGCAGCATTAATTTACTGCTGGCTTAAACAAATAGAGGCAGGTTTGCACTCCTGCCTCCTCCTCTGCCATCCCACACTCCAGAGAGCAGCCAGGACAGCAGCCAGCTCTGCTGTCAGGTTCTCTGCCCAGCTCTGGATGCTTCTTGATGCCCACCTCTGCCCCTGTCAGACCCAGAGGTGAGGCTCAAAAGTGAATTCCAGGAGCCACAGCATCCCCACACAGGATCCAGGATCAGAGTTCCTCATTTTGGAATGAAATTTTGAACAATGTATCCCTCAGCATGGATCCTTGAGTTGCTGCTCCAGCTCTGGTGATGCCTCAGGTTTAGCTTTTCTATTTTTCACGTTCTCTGCTGCTTTAGTGTGTGGCTCTGAGCTTCATATTAGGGTGTAGTATAGAGTAGCAAGACAAAACAATTCCTTCTCTAGCTGGGCACCAAGGACAAATGATCCAGATCTCAGGCCCAAGAGCACAAGAAGAGCAGGGGCTGAAGAGAGAAAACAAGAAGGATGGGACTGCATGGGCTAAAGCTGGAATTGGACAATGAACTCCAATATGCAAATGGAACAGAACTGATCAAAGTGAGCCCCCGTGAGCAGTCCTCACCATGGAGCAATGATTCCTGCTGGAATCCCCATCCCTCTGAGGGGCAGGGGGGCTCAGGGGTCTCCCCATCGAGCTGCTGAGTGAATTGTCCCCATCGAGGCTCTGAGCTGCGGTGGATGCAGGGAAATGCTGCTTAGCTCTGACCCCACTTCCCCTCTGGTGATGTTAATTCACCTGACCTGTGCCTGCTGCTCTCCCGTTGCCCTGCAGCTGACGGGGAGCGAGGGAGGCGGGCAGGAGGCAGGGCAGGGCACTCCTGAGCCCGCAGGAAATCAGTGCTGCACCCCAGGGATACCTTGGGAAGGCTGCCCTGGAACAGGGGCTGGACAGAGCTAAAGAATAAAGCAGGGATTTATTAAAAACCTCAGTGGATCCACCTTGGGCAGCACCAGGGCCCAGCCAGGGCTGCGCCCAAGATGAACCAAAATGGTCCCAAAATGCACGACCACTCATTGGAGTTAATTATCCAATTCCAGCTTTAGGTTATGCAATCCCACCCTGCTTGTTTTTCTCTCTCCAGCCCACGCTGTTTGTGCTCTTGGGCCTGAGATTGGGATCATTTGTCCTTGGTCCCCAGCTAGAGAAGGAATTGTTTTGTCTCCCTGCTCTGTGAAGAGAGCTCACCATCCCCTAATATGAAGCCCAGACCCACACACTAGAGCAGCAGAGAATGTGAAAAATAGAAAAGCTAAACCCGAGGCATCACCAGAGCTGGAGCAGCAACTCAAGGATCCATGCTGAGGGATACATTGTTCAAACTTTCATTCCAAAATGAGGAATTCTGATCCTGGATCCTGTGTGGGGATGCTGTGGCTCCTGGAATTCACTTTTGAGCCTCACCTCTGGGTCTGACAGGGGCAGAGGCTTCCTGCTGCTTTTGGATAGTCAGGAGCAGCTTAATATTTAACCCAAATTTATATCAGTGCTCCTAAAAACCCCCTCACTGAGGGGCATTCTGCCTCTTTAGGATGATAAAACGTGGTCCTTCATGTCTCCTTGGACCTCTCTTTTACATCTGCTCTCTGGAATTGTGTGATCTGAAGATGAATGTGACAAGAGTATTTAAATGTGTGATGAGAGGGGATGAATGGTTTGGATCAGGGGCCAGCTCTGAGCTGTGACAGGAAGGGTCTGTGGTGGTCCAAACCTCTGATCCACGTCTTGAATCTGCCTTTAGGGAGGGATGTTGTGACTTTGTCGAGTCTGTCACTCAAATCAGGATGCTTTCCTTTGGAAAAGCACCTCCATGGGAGTGGATGGATGTCACACAGCATGAGATGCTCTGGGATTGGATGTTCCTGCAGGAGCTGGAGCAGAGAGCAGCATTTGCACTGCTTCCAAAGGCAAGAGTTGGCAGCTTGGGATATCTTGGGAAGCTCCTCTGTATATCTACACAGATTTTATCATATACACCTTTTTAAAGTTACAAATACATTTTAAAAATCCAAACAGATATGAAATTTCTCATCACCATATCAGAATTGTTCATTTAAAAAAAGAAAAAAAGCATTGATTTTTATAGTGGGGCCAGTGGGTCAGCACTGGCCTCTGTGAGAAGGTGACTTTGCTGTGTGGGTGCCAACTCCAGGTTATTTGTCTTTGCAGGAATTAAATCTGGCCAGATTGTGTTAGCAGCCCGCTGTAATCTCCTTGAAAGCCCCCAAAAATGGGGTTTGGGCCCAAGGAGAAAAATCCAGGCTTTGGAGCAGAAAGGAGGAGCATCTTTGCTCTCCTTTTGCCTTTAATTTCTTTTCTCATCTCTTTGAGTACAGCCCTTCCCTCCCTGGAAGGTGCTGTCTCTACGCTCACTTTTCCAATTCCAAATCCCAACACTGGGATAAACCTCCGTGGAGTTTTCCAAAGGGCTGGAGGTGGTGTCAGGGCCATCTGCTCTCCAGGCCATTAGAAGAATTTGCAGGGTAAAGCTTTGCCATGTGTTCCCTGCAGATTACACACACCTTTGGCTGTGCTCTTGTTGTTAGCTGCTCATTATTGGGGGGTTTGAAAAGCTTTCCTTATAAATGCCCTGGGTCCCAACCACACGTGTTGTATCAGTGGTTTTATAATGACCCATTTGGAATTATTTAGGCAGGGAACCTTGGAGTTTTTTTCCTTTCAATGTGTCCTTGTAAGATGCCCAACTTCTACAGTTAGTCTATGAATGTACCCACACTATTAGATCCACTTGTTTATAATAGCAACCAAATGTCTTCAAATATTCAAGCCTCCTTTTATTTTTTACAGCACTGGCAATAAGCCTTTACATGTTAACTCTTGGCCTCTCTGGGTAACCTCTTATTTAAAAGCAACTTAATTGACTTTACCAGGCCTGGGCTATTTTTCATTTCTTCCTAGAGGACTCATTACTGGAGATGGATGTTTATAAACTGGATCTGGATCCTTCTCTCCCTCTCTCTCTCTTTCTCTTACACACACACACACAAAACCAACCTATTTTACCCCTTCCTGCCTGTTTACATTAGCAGGCCATAATCATATTCATGGCTTCACATAGTTTGGCCAAGATTTTTGTAGTGGTGACCCAGTGGAAAGTGCAAAAATCAAATAGGTGAACAGCAAGTGCTGAAAGAAAAGAGAAAACGCTGAAATACTCAGGATTTTAGGGATTAGTGTCTAAATGAGATGGGCAGGAGTGGAATAGAGGTTTGATTCTTTGGAGCAGGTCGGTTTGTGATGTCAAACAGGTGTAAGGCAGTGGTAAACTGAGCCCAATGCTGGGTTTTTTTATTCCTCTTTTCCCTTTGGGCGTAGTGGTATCATAATTATTTAGGAAAAGGGTGACAGTTCAGGTCAAGCTACAATCCTTGGCATAACAGAGCCTCCAAAATTCTGCCCAATAACCTGCAAAAGCTTAAGGCATGAGAATTTCATCTGTGTAAACCTGCTAAGGGCACACTCAAACCCAGAGCCTTGGAGTATTTAATGCAGCAAACCCTCAGCGCAGCCCGTGCTGTCAGAATTTTCCTGGTGCCATTGGATCCACTCTGATTTCCATCAGTGGAACATCTGGTGCTTTGTGCTCATGTCCCTGGCTCAGTTTAAATCCACAGACCTGTTCTGGCAGAGGGGCTCCCAAGCCCTCTGTGTTTGTTCAGGGTCGGAGCTGCTCTGTGTAACCACTGGGAAGGCCACACTGCTCTTCTGTACCTCCATCTGCACCTCCTGGAATTCCTAGGGGACGTGAGGGAGGTAGAAACACCTATTCTTCATCCTCTTTTTGCCCTATTTCCACTTTACACCTGATCAATTAGGGGATTTTTTCATCATTTTAGGTCTCTGGTCAGCAGAGAATTGCAACACCTTCCACCCTTCTCAGGCCAGCAGAATTCCCGGGGAGGATTTTCCTGCTTCTTGTTTAATTTGCCCACGTTTTGTTGTGTCTTGTCCTCTTTCCTGGGCCAGGTTCTTGTTCACCCAGCAGGTCCCCACCAGCTGTCACTGCTCTGGAGAACGGCCCAAGGGATTCAGCTGTGGGATCCCAGATTTTTGATGAGGCGCTTTTCCTCACAGACCCCTCACGGTCGATGTTATTTTCAGAGCTCCACAAGATGCCCCTGGAAGAGCTGAGAGAGAAAAGTGGGCAGTCAAGCTCCAAGATTGTCAGATTTATCTTATTTACTAAGATCTGGTGTCTCCTGCACCACTACCCCAAACTCAAACTGATCCAGATGGATTTGATGACACCTGCCAGAAGCACAGAGAACCCCAAAACATGTGGGGCTTCCCTGCCTTGCTGTTGAACCCTACCCTCAAAGTTAAGGGTCTCTCTTACCCTTTTCAGCACGAGCTGGTTTTTAACAAGAGTTTTTTGTTGTTTTCCAGTGTTGCCCTGGGTGTTTCTGGCCCTGCTCAGCAGGAGGGTGCAGTCCCCGTGCCCCGCTCTGTGTGTGAGCAGCGCTCCCGCTGTGGTCCCTGCCCTCCTGCCACCCCTCCCTGCAAACTCCAGCCTCACCTTCTGCCCCATCTCTCCCTGGGACTAATAATTCATTTTTACTGGATTGTGGATAAAACCACAATTAAAGAATCTGGATTTTGAATAATCCTTCAGCCACCTTTCCCTGAATTTCATCATCACTAATAATTTTGGGCTCTTTCTCTGTCCTTTCTGCCTGCTTTTCTCTGTCATTTTCCCTTCCCTTTTTAATCTTCTCTTGCCTTTCATGAGCTCCCTTAACTGGGTAGCATCTGCCAATTTTATTAATGGGCTGTGTAATCCATTTACTGGGTCATTAATGAAAATATTAAATGAGGCCAGACCTAACAAAAGATCCTTGGAGTACTCTGCAAGATACCTCCCACAAGTGTAACACTTGGCTTGGTGCCTTTCTGGCAGGTCTGAATCCACAAAGAAATGTTCTTATTATTGTTATTATTATTGTTATTATTACTGGCACGAGGTGACAACCAGAAATCCCAGCCAAAGGCCGGGTTTCTGTGGCCATAGGCACGGTGCACACATGCTCTGGTTATTTATTAGAAAACAGCAGAGTCTCTCTGTGAGGGGGGGTCTGCTTTGCTCCAAGAGCTGCACGAAGAAGAGGCAGTCCCAGGGTGGTTCCAGCATGAAAAAAAGTGACCTCAGTGAAGGATGGGAAGGGTGACAACGGGATCAAGGCCACTGCCAAAGGTTTGCCCTCTGACAGTGGGCAGAAATCACTTGTCTCCATCTGCTTGAGTTTACCTTTCAAAGTGTGTCAGCGCTGGATGCTTCATTACCAGTCCCAAAATTGCCCTTTTAGTAAAGCCCAGAATCCTAAGGGGCGTGGAAAAAAAAGAAAATACAGGAACCATTCTGTGTCTTCTGCTGCTGCTTGCTGGGCTGAGTGCCCCGTAGGAGACACGAGCAGAGGGGATCAGGTTGATTTGTAGGAATCCCAAGTAGATCCCAATGAAGGGGACGATGAGGGGAGCTCGGAGCTCAGCAGGTGGTGGCACGAAGCCACGGCAACCTGGACAGAGAGCAGAGGGGGAATAGAGCAGAATGCCTAGTGAAAGAGATTCTGGTGGACTTTCTGCTGGAAAATGTGAATTTCCAGAGCTGCTTTCAGCACTGGAATACCCATCTCCCAGTCAAAATCCCACTGTTCAGGCTTTTAAGATCTCGAGTTAATCAAGATCGATGCCTGGGTATGTAAATTGTGTGTATCAGGTGTTTAAAGAACTATTCGTGTGCACACACCCCGATGTTTACTGACAATTCTTTTCATATCAGCACATTTATCAAACCTCCTGGATGCTGCAGGTTTAAGGCCTTAAAGTTGCATTTTGGGAAACCTATCCCAGTGGATGTGGATAAAATATTTTTCTATATTCTCCTTTCCAGGTGCGTTTCCCACAACATCTGTGTGTACACCAGGACCCCTCCGTGGCTACATGGGGCAAACAAAGTCTTTTTTGTAACTTTGCAGCTCAATTTGAGCAGCTTTCAGGAATTCCCAGAGCTCTTTGCAGACCCTGAAGTCCAGGCAAAAAAACAAACAGGAAGGGTTAGGGGTTGGGGTTGGGGGGGGGGGAGAAGGAGAGGTTTCTATGGAAAAGAAGAAATTTCTGACCACGTTCCTTTTATTGGCCTGGAGGAACCCTCGAGATTAACAACCACCAACCCCCCCTTCCCTGCCAGCCCCCCCCTGCAACCCCGAGACCTTAAACAATCCGGTAGAAGGTGTGACTTCAAACTTGGTGGTAGGGATAAAGAGAAAGGAAGCCGGAATGTAAGCACTTGTGTGATGTGATTATTCCCAGAAATGCCTCGACATCTCCCCGCTGGCCCAGCCCGGCCGCCAGCGGGGCCGCGGAGCTCGCAGTGAGGTGCTGACCGCGACTGCCGCGACTCTGTGATACCTTATCGGGCCAGGCAGTGTCCCCTCGTAGTTACAAGCGGAAATAGGGCCGGGAGCCAGCCGGGCCCTCTGCCAGGGCTGCTCGGCATCCATGAGACCTCTGCCGAGCCCCCCGCCAAGGTAAAGGGGCTCCGCTGCGCCCCCCGGCCGGCCCTGCCTGGGCACCCCCGGCTGGGCTGGGCTGGCACCGGGGGTGGCACCGGGGGTGGCACCGGGGATGGCACCGGGGGTGGCACCGGGGATGGCACCGGGGGTGGCACCAGGCACCACAGCCGGGGCTGGCACCGGCGCGCCCGAGCGGGGATGGGGAGCGGGGATGGGGAATGCGGGGCCTGACGCATTCGCGTGGGGCGGATCCCACAGCACGGAGGTTTTGGGGGCCCACCCGTGGGTGCGGGGAAATTGGGGTGCAGGGGTTGGGAGTGTCTGACCGCTGCTTCTGGACTTGCTGGCCATCCCCACCAGGGGAGAGGGTGGAGATTTTGGGGTAGGTTTGAGTGAGAAGTTTTGGGTGCAAATGTGCCTAAAGATGCTCTGGTAGAACTCACCATGGCGCTTCTTCAATGCTTGATTATGAATTTATTCACCTGAAGTGAGACCCGGTTTGCCAGCTCTGATCCCATATGTCAGGAGAGAAAAACAATACGCCTATTCTCTCTCATATATACATTTTTTCATTATTTAAATAATTTCATTTACAGGGGAGGTGGAAGCGAGAGAGGGCTAATGTAGAACAGGTGTTTTGATTTCACGTTCCATTTTGAAAAGCAAATCTTGCCTTTTGGAGCCTCTATTCACCCTTGGTTGGCGAAGAAATTAATAATAGGGGTTGTTTAGGAATTCATCAAAGAAAACCCCATCCCCTTTCTCCGCCTCCCCTTCCCTGAGCCGTCGGTGGGATCCAGCACCCCCTGATTGGAGACGGCACAAAGCTTTGGTGTTTGATTTTTTTTTTCAATTATTATTTATTCTTTTTTGTTGTTGTTGTTTATTTTATTTTCCAGTGCGCTGTTTGGCGCTGTGACTTAGAAACTTGGCACGGAATAAGAGGGGCTGGCTCTTCCTCGCCCTGGGCTGTGAGGGATGGGGCCAGCGGGGAGAGCCATGGAGCATGCGGAGGGGCGGCGGCTTTCCCGCGGCATTCCCGCTCCATTCCCGCAGCATTCCCGCTCCATCCCCGCAGCATTCCTGCTCCATTCCCGCTCCATCCCTGCTCCATCCCCGCTCCATCCCCGCAGCATTCCCGCTCCATCCCCGCTCCATCCCCGCAGCATTCCCGCTCCATTCCCGCTCCATCCCTGCAGCATTCCCGCTCCATCCCCCGCAGCATTCCTGCTCCATCCCCGCAGCATTCCCGCTCCATTCCCGCTCCATCCCCGCGGCATTCCCGCTCCATCCCCGCAGCATTCCCGCTCCATTCCCGCTCCATCCCGGCTCCATTCCCGCTCCATCCCCGCTCCATTCTCGCTCCATTCCCTCACTATTCCCTCTGGGAGTCGGGATGGGAATACACGTGGGTTTGGAGAGCTGCCCCTGAACCCCCCCGGCCCTTCCAGGGATCTGCCCCACGTCGCCACCACTGCTCGTGCCCAACAAGTAGCTCAGTATAAATATATTTTTCTATTTATATATAAAATATAAATATAGAAAACAAAAACATGGAAATAAATATATAACTATATATATAACTCTATACCTATATAAATTTTTTTTTAATATATGTATATATATATTTCTTTGCTATTTCTGCTTCTCTCCTACCCTGTGAATAGTAAAAACCACAGACCCGCGGCCCGAGGGCTCCGCGTGTCCATCGGGTGGCACAAAATGTGTCTGGATCTTGTGAAGGTGCCAGGGGCAGGGGGTCCACTCATCCTCAGCTCTCAGAAACAACTCGGGGACACGGGGATGAGCGAAATATTTGAGTTGGTTTGGGTTGTTGTTTCCTTTTTTTTTTTTTTTTTTTTCATTTTCTAATTATCACCCATCAGAAAAAAATGTATTTTGATGATTTTCCCGTTGCCCGAGAGCTTCAAGGTTCCTCCCGGCTCATCTCCCGGGGTTTACAAAAATGAAAAGCAGTGGTAGGAATGAGGTAAATGGTTAAACCGGAAAAAAAAAAATGTTTGCACTTGGGTGATTTGGAGTAAGACGGGGACTGGAGAATTAACATCGAGTTTGTAAAGCGAGGGTAACAAGTGCCACGCCGTTTTGGGGGGGCTGGTTTTAGGACGGGGTTTTAAATAAGCCTAAAACCTGAGTAACTTCTGGCTTATATTCACCAGTGTGAAGATAAAATGAATTCAGGATCCTAAATGATGTTTGCGCCTAAACTCAACCAAATATTTGGCAGATCAAGAGCCCCGCTTTGCTCTCGATTTCAGGGCTTGGGCTGCTGCTGTGGGAAAGCCGTGGGTAAATGCATTTCCGAACTTGGATTTCTCCAGCCTGATCCCGCTATAGGTGCTTGTGCCCAAGCAAATTCCTGCCTGCCGCTGCTTCCTGCTCCGAAAAAAAACAGATTTTCCTGGAGCCCAGGGCAATTTTCTCCATCCTTCTCTTTGCGAGGCTGCTCCGTGCTGCAGAAACCCCGGCTCATTTCCCCAGATAACTTTAATATTTGCCACGAAGCCGAAGGAATGAGCTGGCCCGTTCCTCCTTTGGCTTTAAAGGTTGTTTCAAAGCTTTGATTTGAGCTCAGGGTGGTTGGAGGGCGCTGCCCGCACCCCTTTTGAAAAGCCAGGGGGGAAATCAGAAATGAAACATCTCCGAGATGGAGAAAAGACCTGTGGAAACTCTCCAGACACTCAATCCCGCCCGGGAGCCCTCCCTGGCCAAAAGCACGGCCGGGTTTGTCCCAGCAAGTGCACGGCGAGAGAGATTCGTGATTTCAGTTAGCTGGAGAGGAAAAGAGAAATGTTTTCTGTGTGGAAAACAAGGAATTCGCTTCCTTTTCCAAAGGAGAGGTAAAAAGAAAATGTTGTGAGTTTGGGGTTGTTTTGTTTTTTTTTTTTTCTCTTGTAATTTCTCTCACGAGTGGCTCTAATTTGGCAGCGATCGCTGGTTTTTAATCCCGAGCCTAACGGGAGCCGAGCTTTGCGCGAGGCCAGGCAGCTCCTTCCCCTCGCAGCACTCGTCTTCCTTGCTTATATTCCCTACAAACTGCTTTAATCCCCCTTAAAAAACAAACCCGAAACGTTCAGTGATTCTCTCTAATGCCCCCCAAGAATATCTCATTAAAACCAAGCCAGCCCCACCGATAAACCCGGATTTAGGGCGAGCCACTTCGGACGCAGTTTGGGGGAATTTGTTCCTTTTTTCCCCCCCGTCTTTTCGGAGTAAATCTTTTCCTTTCCCCTTAGAACGCTCCTGAATTTCTCCCCCCTCCTGCTTTTGGCTGGGGGGAACGGTGTAATTTAAATCCGAACAATAGGGGCCGTAAACCCAGACTCTAAGAAAGTTGTCGGCAAGGACGGAGGAACCGCAAACACATTTTTTCCCCCAACCATACAATGTGGAAACTCTTAAAGGGCGCTATCTGTAGACATCTTGCAATCACTGGTCTTCCTTGTCATCTGAAGGAGAAAGGGGAAAATATATTAAGTGAAGACACACTTTAAAATTACTTATACATTTTAAACATGCTGGCAAAGGGAACTGCCTGATAAACTCTTGCCCAGATTTCCTTTTTCTCGGGTAAATTATTTCAAGTTGTTACACAAATATCTCCCGCCCCTCTCCTTTCCCCCCCGCTCCTTTCCCGGATTTAATTCGAACGAAAACAAATTCCTGTAGCCCCAAAACCAGCTCGGACGTGGGGCTACGGCAGGGCCGGTCCTGCAGCCCCGCGTGGGTGCGAACACCCACCTCAGCTGGGCTTAGAAAAGGAGAAAAAAACCGACTTAATAATAACTTAAATAGGTTAAAATGCTTCATAACAAGGCGGCACAGCGCCTGGTGCTGCAGCCAGGTGGGAGCTGAGCTGTGCTTGCTTTGCCCTGAGCCAAAATTCCCCCGAAAGCAGTCGGGACAGCGAATTATTTCTGTGCTGACGAATTTGCGAGCCCGGCTCGCTGTGCCTGCCGCCCAGGGCTGCGGCCAAGCGCACGCTGCCGCCTGAAAAGCCGCCAGCTCCAAAGGCGGAGGTTTGGCTCTGGAATAAACTCCGCGACTTTCCCACCGTGCGGCCGCGCTCCTTGGCTTTGCAAACGGGATTGATCCGGACGGGAGAGCGCTGTGAAAAGGAAGCGAGGCTCTGGCAATTTTTTTTTTTCTTATTTTATTTATTTTGATTTTTTTTCCCCTCGTTTCTCTGGGGTAACATTGAAATTTTTTTCCCCCTTTCTTGCTTTTTAATAAAAATGGGGAAAGTCCCGGGATTCGGTAGGGAATGCGCTGCCTGGTCAGGGATATCCCGTGATGGGGGGGGATATGGGGTACTTGGGGGATGGAGGAAGCGCTGCTGGAGGAAGGATCCGGCCCCGATCCGGGGGAGCTGCGGGGGTGGGGGGTGACCCAAAGGAAGCTCTGGGGAACGGAAGGGCTGCGTGGATGAAGACTCGGGTCTGCTAAACCCATGAGGCAGGATCGGGTCCTTCTCCTCCAGCGGGACCTCCAAGCTCCCTCTCTCCCCCTCCCGCACTTCCAGCATCTTCAAACAGCGTCCGTCGCACAACCTGAGGGTAACGGGGCGGGGGGAGGGGGCTTTCTTCTTCTTCTTCTTTTTTTTTTTTTTTTTTTTTTTTTTCCCCGTTAAGTCTCTTTCAAGCTGGATTTATGTTTGTGTGATGAAATGCCCCTCTGTGTTTAACATTCCCAATGATCATTTGTTTCCTTAGCTCCATTACTCCTTTATGAGAGCGCCTTTCGCCCGGGCATGTTTAATCATAACCGCTTACGCAATATTTTCTTTGGGATAGATTCACTCAGCCTTATTACATATCAATTATTTCCTTACAACTCCGTTCCACACCAGCTGCTTTGTTATCTGGGCCTGCCACCCCTTCACCCACCCCCCCCCGGCGTGTGGTGGGAAGGGAGGGAGACGTTTGTTTTTCCTAGGATAAAATACTGCTAATAATAATGCAGATTGAGTGGAAGGAGAAGGGGGAAGCGGGGGGAGAAGCCGGGCCGGGGATGCTCCGCGGGGCTGCGTGTCCCTGTCCCAGGCAGGAGGGCTGCGGGTCGGGGTCCCCTTCCCCCCTCGGAGGGGCTCCCCGTTTCTCCACGATTTTGCGGCTCATTTTGGAGCTGCTCCGCTGTGTTTGCGCCTCCCAGGCTTCGTGCTGGCTCAGAGCAGAGATTTCTGCTTCACAATCCCCGGGGGAGCTTTCCCCACCCAGCCTCCCACCGGCTCCTCCGGCAGCCACCCATCTGGAAAGGACATTTCCAATCGATTCGAGCCCTTCCCGCCCGGACTTGAGTTCGAAATCATTTCAGTGCGAGTTTTATCGGAATTTTACATCGTAAACGCGCTGCCAGACTTGGCTCCTCTTTGCGATGCCGGTTTTCCTGGGCTGCCCGGGACGGGCTCCGCTTGCCGCACCCCAGGGCGCTGCACGGGGGCTGCCGGGGTGGGCTGGGGGAGCTTTTCTCCTCGTCCAGCTGGCAAAGACAAGAGGGAACAATCCCAACAGGAGGGAACCGTCCCTCACAGGCAGGGAGAGCCAGGCCGAGAGATCCCGCGGTGCTCCCTTCTCACCTTCTGCTTTCCACCCTTCCAGCCCCAAGACTCGAGTGACAGAGTTTCATTTCTCGTTTGGGGAGCGCGACACAGCGAGGATTTCTTTTCTTTTTTGCTTTTTTTCCTTCTTTTTATTTTTCTTTTTTTAATTTTTATTCTCCCTGATGCCGAAGAACCCGAGATCCTTTGGTTAAGTCGTGTCTTTATAGGGGAAATATATATATCCATTTATGTGGGCCATAAAGCTGCGATGGGGAAGGGAGAGTGACCTGCTGCAGTGCTGGGTCCTGCGCGATCGTGACTCGCTGGGACAGGGGCTCTGAACCGGGACACCCAGATTTGGAGGGTGTCAGGAGTCCCGGCAAGATACACCTGGGAATTGCGGGGGGGTTAATGCTGGATTTCCTGGCTCTGGCGAGCTGCTCTCTCCATCATCTTTACGCGCACACGCGGATATGTGAACAGATGACTTGGCACCGGCGAAAAACACTTAAAATAATGCCTCTGCCTCTGGCCAGGCCTGTGTAAATATCTCACTCTCCCACATGCCCGCCTGGCTTTTCCTGATGCTGCGTTACTTGATCACAAATACATAATTTGCGCGAGTGTGTGTATACACGGAGCCGCTTTGATCTCGGCGCAGAAATGCCCCCCCTCGCCTTCGGAGGGGCTGCAGCCCCGAGAACAAAAGCGGAGAATAAAAATGCTCAAATAACACATTTTCAAATGGGAAGCGTGTGTCGGCTTCCTTGAGTGGTTCTGGCACTTGGAAAGGGGTGGTGGTGGCGGGGGGAAAGAGGCTTTATTGAACATATAAATTTAAACTTAGTTACCGCTAACAGTTGCCTTATAAAAGGGGTCCATATAACCCACATCCATTTTTTTCCTGGAGTCCTCAGGCGCGTTTCCCAGCGCAGCCGATCTCTTGGCAGCGCCAGGCTGCGAGGAGCGGGGCTGGCTGCGGGCTTTCGCAGGGGGAGATGTTTATTTTTCAGTCATTGTTGGCTCCCTCCCCTGGATTATTTTACTGCTGCAGATTTAAGCCCTTCTACTTATTTCTCGATTCTCTGGCAATGCTCTCTGCAAGCTGCTCCCAGCTCTGCGCTTTCTCCCTTCGCTGCGTCTCGGGGTGGTGAAATTACAGGGTACGAGGGAAATGTGTAAATTATAGGGTTTATTAAAATGTAGGCGAGCGTGGCTCTCTAGGCGAAACAGATGCAGGATGGCTTGAAGTCAGGCAGCCTGACAAACTGCAGAACAGCGGGGCAGGGGAATCATTAGAGGGACATTTCCCGCAGGGAGAGAGGAAGCGGTCCCGGGGTGCCGGGGGGAGGCTCTCCCTCCAGGAGCCCCCTAAAACCAGCACAGATTCCCCCTGGGGAACAGCGAGGAGGTTGATGCCAGTAAAGTGGATGATGCCTCTGGGTGTTAGGCCCCTAAATGCCGCATCCCTTCTCTCCCAGTCCCGGGAAGTCCGAGGGGCTTCCCCCACTCCCTCCCCACCCAGCCACAGACCGGCCTCGCAGGTGATGATTTATTTAGGCTAAAGCGTAATTCTCAGTTTATAGTTTGGCTTCTCCAATATTAACCTCAACTGCTTTTATGTGAATCTCAGGGATGATGAAGGGACTTTCTGCGGCAGGAGAGAGCTCTCAGAAGGACCTTGAGGTTTGGGCACTGAAACTCCCTTTTCCCTCTTTCCCTCGCTACAGGGAAGAGCAAACTGGCAAGGAGCGGGGCTGGGATGTCGATACAGAGTGGGGAGTGGAGAAAAAAGCCCTGGATGAGGTGGGCTTGGTGCTGTCCCGGCTCACAGCCTGCAGCGGGGGCTCATCCTGGGAGATGGAGGTGGATAAAGCAGGCTGAGATCACACCAGCGTGGTGAGGGCTCGTGGCAGGAGCCCGTCCAGCTTTCCCTGAGGTCAGGTGGAGGATGGATGTGCTCTCCTCGGCAGGGCAGGGATACATCCTGCATCTCTCGGGAGCTGTTGTCACCCTGCCAGAGGAAGGACAAATATCCAGCGATCCCTTCTCCTGTCACGGTGGGACCTGCTGGGAAGAGATCCCGTGACGGGAATCCTGCGGGGGTTCTCTCACCGCTCTTGTTTCGACACCTCGTGGAGCTAATGAAGCCTTTATTTATTCGCGTGGTTTCTGTTTGTTTTGGAGGGTGTCGGAGCAGCGAAAAGTAGACAGGGGTTAACAAAGGAAAACGTTATTTACTAATCCCCTCGCAGCCTCCATTCGAGGTAACCCAAACACCATCATGAAAGGAGTAATTAGCAGGGTGCTGAAGTATTCATTCAATTCTTGTCTTCAAGAGGTTGGTTTGGGGACCTCAACCAGCCTGGTTGTTTCACCACAATGGGGCCGTCGTCCCCTCCTGCTCCTCGGGCTGTGAAATGGGGAGGAAGGCTGCCCACACCTCTCTCCCCTGTAAAACCAGGCCTTCCTTGGTTTTACAGTGCTGGTTATCAGTCCTGCCTCTCAGTTTATGTCCTGCAAACTCATCTGTAAGCTCAGCTGTCGTTTTTCCTCCCTCTCTTTTTTTGATTTTTTTTTGTTTGTTTGTTTCTAGCCACTACATTAATTTAAGAGGAACACATGTACTAGGAAATGGTCCTTAGGCGGCTTTGCAAGCAGCCCTCTGTGAGGGGAAGTTGAGACAGGTCTGGGTAGGAGAGACTGGAAGAGCAGCTGGAATTTACATAAGGATGTGGGAGAGCTCGGACTGAATAGTGGGAACGGGGAAAGAGGCCGTGTCAGCAGGGAACAGGAGGAGAAGCCTCCTCCACGAGCTCCATTCCTCCTCTAGGGAAGTCCTTGCTCTGGACAGATGCAGGAATTGCTGAGGGGTTTCTTCTCTTATTCAGGGAAGTTTCCTAGCTGAAATGCCTTTGAAAGACAAGCAGATTTGCAAATAAAGGACTGTCAAAACCAGCTCTTCAGTTCAGCTTTCCGTGCTCTTGAAGCAGGGATGGGAGTCAAAAGAGGCTGGTTGCTGAATGGAGAAGTGCCTGATGTGCTGCGGGGACAGCTTATGCACTCAACAGTTGTGTTCTCAGTGCAAAGAGGGGGCTTTTGTGCTGCTCGATATTTCAGCAAAAGCTGAAGAGGAAATGAAGCAAACCCGTCTGCATTTCCAGAGGGAATTCTGCAGCGTGCAGACTGGAAATATCTCCCTCTTTTCCCTTGGACTCCGTGGCTATTTTTATGTTACTTTAAATCATAATCCTGGGTTCTTGGACTGCTTCTTCTGGGGTGCTAGTCTTTCTAAAAACAGAAAGAAAATTCTATTCCTAGTAGTATTTTCTTTCTATTTTTGACTGTTGGTTTCTTATTTTTAACGATTTTTTTCTGGGGTGTTTTGTTTTGTTTTGTTGGTTTTGGGGTGGTTTTTTTGGTTTTTTTTTTTTTTTTTTTTTGAGCCAATGAGGTCACCTTTTCTCCTTTGCTGAGGGGAAGGAGACCTTTGCATAAACGCCTATATTTTGCCTCCGTGCTTATCTCAAGCATACATAACTCTCCCAGTGCTCCATGGCTTGTGAGCCGCTCACCCCTCGGTGGGGAGGACCAGGTCCGTGTGTTTGGAAACACCAGGACAGCCGGGCAGGCAGGAGCTATCAAGTGTGAGGGTGATTAACTGGATGGAGGCCTCCAGGCTGGAGCAGCACCAGTACAGGGCTGTGGGGATGGAAGAAGACAAGTGTCAAGTGCTGCCTCTCAGCTGTGCACGGAGCTCAGCTCGTGTTATTCCATGATCTAATGCCCGGTCACCCCCTCGTGCTCGGCTTAAATGTCCCCAGCTAAGGAGCTAAACAAAGCAAAGGTGCCAGCTGAAGCCTCCAGTTAAAATTGTGCTGTTAGAGCCTTAACTGCACTCGTGTAGGGAGTCCTCCTGACTGATGGGAAGAGTGCAAAAGGCAGGTTGTGTGCGGGAGGCAGCGATAAAACAGGATTTATCCAGAGGGAGGGAGATCCTGCCTTGCTACCGAGCAGCTCTGAGCTGCTGCTGCTGAGCTCAAGTGCCTTGGACTGGTGCCTGTGCTCCCTGCTTCCCTGGGCTGCTCCTTCTGCTGCAGATGGATCCATCAGGCTCTGACTATTTCCACTCCTGGCCCATCCATGTCACGCTCCAGAAGAAGGAAAAGGTCCTCCTGTAACTCAGGGGTGGTTTCTCTCTTTTGTCATCTGCCTTTGGAGCTGCTGCGTGGTGGTCACGGAGTTCGCTTTGCTTGGTGGGTTCAGGGTGTCTCAGCCCCACATCTGTTGCCACAACAGTTTTTTTGCTTCCATGGTTCCTTCCTAGTTGAGGTGGGCCTGGAGGGCTGTGAGATTTGCCATCCCAGAGCAAAACCAGTGTGGCCACTGAGCCAAACTGGACACCAGCATGAGCGCTGTGTTTACACAGTTCACTGGTGTGCACACCAGTACGGGTACGCACCACATATTCTATCCCTAAAAATGCCCCAGCCTGCTGTAATGATCCTGATCTCTGTGGAAATGAGCAATGCATCTCTGCTGTCTGCTGCTGTGCCTCCAGTTCCTCTCGCAGCCACCTGGGAGCCGACATCCATTTCAGATCCAAAGACAGACAAGACTGAAGGGTTTTATTGTGTGATACACGAAGGATGGATTGAGAATTCCCAGCCAAGGATCAGCAGAGGTGAAAATGAAGCAAAACTGAAGCAGAGGAGGGATTGATACTGGTGGGATATCAGTGACAGTGGAACTGGCTTTTCCATCTGAAAGGAAGAGCAAGGATGTGGGAAGGGAAGAGGTCTCTGAGTCCACTGTGGGAGAGCAGAGGCTGAAAGGAGGCCCCACCATGAATTCTTCCCTTCCCACTAACTTGGAGCGTTTTCTCTATTCTGTACAGAACGTGATACTCTCTCAGGAGTGACCCTGCTGACCTCCCGCCTCCTGATAGGATGGCGAGTAAGTGAGTGCAAAATAAATGGCACCAAATAGACCTTTTCAAAGAGAACGAGGGGAATAAATCAGGTTATTCTGGTGCAGCATTGACAGCATGTCAAAACAACTCCCCAAAGCGTGAAACTTGGCTGGGGAATGGTAATTCCACTGCCATGATCCTCACATGCCAGATGTATGGCTTATCATCATGTCTGTCTGTCTGTCTGTCTGTCTACCTGGCTGCCTACCTGCTGTTCCTGCAGGATCCAGTCTTGGAGCACTCATGAGTTTTTTGTGAGCTTGTCTCCCATTCTGGAGCAGAAAGTGAGGTCTAAATGGGTGAGGATTACTCAGGGAGGAAAGTCTGTTAGAATGTAATAGCTGGGGACTCAGTGTGGCCAAATGATCTGCTGGGCAATGCCGTGGCAGATGGGTGGCTATATTTTATTTATATTTTATTGACATTTTATTTACAGAAGCGCTGTTGTCTTGCTGAGGCCCATCAGGCAGGTGGGTGATAGCAAGCCCTGATGGATGCTGCACTCTCAGCATGGTGAATTATTGTGTTATCCAACCTTGTATTACCTAGAGCACCTTTCCAGCTTTCCACAGAGCAGTGACAAACAAATCTAGAGCTCATCCTACAAAAAAGAAAACCCCACATTGCATGGTGCTCTGTCGAGCCCCAGCCTTCAGGATGCACACAGAAGATCACTCCTTGCAAATTCCCCCAGGAAACTGGCACACGAAATCCAAACCCTGGCAGGCTCTGAGCATTGATCTGTGCTGATCGAGGAAGAGCTGACGAACGAGGTGGGAACACCAGGCAGAGCTTCTCCTCTGTGGTTCTCAGGACACACATCCCTGGATTTGCTGCGCACAGGAGCCTTTGAGAGGGAAGGCAGTTGTGGATTTCATGCCTGTGTGCTTCACAGTTATCCCAGCAGGAGCAGAATAAAGAAGGCTTAGAATTCTGCTGAAGTTAGTTAGTATATTGGAACATTCCTGGAGATTTCTGTAAGTCCAGAAAAACTGTAGAAAATTATCCTCCCCAGGAATTTCCAGGGCTAAAGGCTGAGCTCACTTCCAGTAGTGCAGCTGCTGTAAATTTCTACTAATTAGCAGAAGGCTGAGTAATTTGGGAGTAGTTAATGTTTTGGCATTTGTGTGCTTGTTTGTTTTTCTCTTTGGAGGATAAGGGGGAAATGGCTCTGTGCTGCACATTGGATCTGGTAGCAGGGGGGTGTTTCTGGTGCCACTTTGGAGCAGATTTCCTGGCTGTGCAGAGCCCGTTTGAGCAGTGCAGCTCAGGACTCGGCCAAGGTCTTGAGCACGCAGCCTTTGATCCCAAGCAGACCCACCAGCAATCCTGTCCAAAATCCATTGGGAATTTTGTGTTTCTGGAGGTGATCCTGGAGTTGCAGCTTCTCTAGGTGGGGGATTGTAGGGATCTGAAGGAGCTTTAAACAAAATTGCTGCTGCTGGTGAGATGTAAATGGAACATGAGCACCAGAAGAACTCGGATCAGGCAGGTATGAGCTTTAGAACGATGCCTCATCCCTAAAGTCTCCTTGATCCACAGGTACTGGTTTTGCCTGGGCTGAAATTTAGCGATTTAGGACCGAGCTATGCAGGATTCTCTGTTCCAAAAATAGATAAAAGCTCTTTCTTCTGACTTCAGGTGAGCCTGGAGTGACCGGTGTGGTCTGGTGGAGGAGGAGTGAAGTGTCCTGCAAGACAGGAGCAGAGCCCAGGTTCCGTAATTTCCCAGCCCCAGGAGTTCCACCTTGTTTATGATACCAATACCCCCTCTCACCTTGGTTTATAAACATCACACCTCAAATGAGAGCAAGGGGAGATGTCCCACCTGACCCTGCTGGGGGTGGAACTCCTGGCAGTCGATGGCAGAGCCCTGCTACTGCAAGATCAGGGAGGGCTGGCAGAGCCTGGGAAGGGCCACCTGCCTCATGGAGCACAGGCTCTCACAATTACAGGTGACCATGGAAGAGCTGCTTAATCCAGAGGGGTCCCCAGCACATCCACCGCAGGCTGCAGGCCATAAAACACTTCCCAACACCCTATAACAAATTTAAGACCCTTAGTACAAAAGACCAAAAGCCACAAAACCTTGAACATGCAGGAGAGATCAAGGGCATTGCCAGTGTCCTGGGTCCCAGCAGTAGCAGGGAAATTGTGAGGTGAAAATGTCCAGACCATCTTAGGAAGTGGACCATGGCCCACCCTACAGAGGAAAAGCAAGAAAACCCCATCAGTCCCTGCCAAATCTGACCCGAGGGGAAATTCTTTCCTGAATACAGGCCAAAACCCAAAGTAATTGCATATGTACTCTTTAAAAATGGATTTTATTTAGGAGAAACACATTGTCATCATCATCCTGTAAACTGCTCCAAATGTGTGCCGAGGACTTTCCGTAGAAGGAGGAATGGAAAGGCTGCAGAGCTTTGCAGAGATGCTGGGATGAGTGAGGGACCTCCATCCCACACAGCCTGGCTGCTGCTAGAGGGAGGACCCCGTAACACCCCAGGTTTTTTGGGAAATGAGGTTTGACTTCGCTGGAGCTGCTTTTTTTTTTCCTTTGCAGGAGTCCCCCGCCAGCTGTGCTACATTGGATTGATGGCTTAGAACCAATGTCAGCCTTCTGAAGTGAGACAAAGCTTTATGAAAGGTTTCCTCAAGGTCCCAGCCTGAGGAACCCGGCTCAGGGTTGGAGATCCATCGTGGCTGGTTGAGCACAAAGCAGCCACTCTGTGCCTCTGCTGAAATCCTCCCTGGTGCACAGGGCTTGTAAAAGCCCCAAGCACCACTTCAACCTGACTAACGAGGCCGAAGGACTTGTTCTTAAGGCAAATTTGCTTCTGCTTCCTGCGGTCCTGCAGCCTGTTTCTCTCTTTTCCACCCTTTGATTGCACTCTCTGCTCTCAGTTCAGGCAGCAGTGGCAGTCAGAGCTATCTCAGGCTGCAGTTCCACCGTGTCTGTGGAAGCAGATGGATTTTAGAACGTTTGCCAGAAAGATTTATCCAAATTAGAGCTTCCAGCCTTGCTGAAGCAGCCAGCTCTGTGCTCTGGATAGAATTAAGAGGGGCTGGGAGGGAATGGATAGAGGTTGTTTTGGTCTCTTCCCATCCTTTTGCAGAGCTGTGTGATGCTGAAATTCCTTATTTTCATAGAGGATGAGCTCACCATGAAATCTCAAAGCACTTGTCCCACCCAAATGGCATCACAAGAGACATCAGACCACTCTGTCATTTTACAGATAGGTTCAAAACTGTAAAAAAAAAAAGGGCTCAAAATCACACAGAGGTGTTGGAATTTTCTGTCAGAGACCGTGAAATTTTGCCTTTCCTAGGAAGGGAACCAGGGCTCACGTGACTGGATGCTGATTTGGGGAACTCTGGAAGTGTGGCATGTGCTGCTGGCCCTGAGGACACACGTGTAATAAGGACATCATGCACTAGGGACTGCACAGACACCACTGATCCCTTTGGGAATCTGCTGGCTGGGATGAGCAGCAGCTCTTGCACCCAGGGCTTCCCAAACTCTCTGAAATGTGGGGATTTGCATCCCACTGGAATCGAAGCAGACACCAAATCTTGACGTTTTCTCACAGCTGCGTCATGACGCTGGTGACACATGCAGAGAACTGATATGTTCAGGTCTGTATTTTCAGGTCTGTTTTCTGTCCATTTCATGGGCAAATATTTGGAGCAGGATGATCCTGGCTGGAGATTTCCATAGGGTGAGGTCTTGGCCCTGCAGCCGTGGGGTTTGCCATGGGATGATCTGTCCTTCCTGTCCATCCCAGTGACCTCGGGCTCTGTTCTGGCTGAGCTGAGGAGCCTCTCTGGCCACAGGAGGTGTCTCACAGGCAGCTGGGGCAGCAGCTGCGCTCTGGAATCCAATCTCCACTGAAACCTGGTGGCAGGAAAGCTTTGGCAGAGGGAGGGCTGTGACCAGCACGGAGTTCCCAGCATCCCTGCCTGTCCAGCAGTGATACCCAAGGCAGGACAACTGGCTCAAGCTGCAGCTTCGCAGCCCTGCTCTGGGTGGACATCCCCACTCTGATTTCCCTCTCAGGCTCGTTTCTGAGCATGCTGAGCTCTCAGGCAGCTTGGCTTGGATGGGAGCCTTGCTGCAGGCTCCCTTCTCACACCAGGAGGAGCATCAGCAGATCCAGCAGACCCAGCTCTCACTGGGCATTCCCAAATCAGCCCTCTCTCACCCAGTAGCTGCAGAAAATACAGCAACAAGATTTAATGCCAGCTCAGCTGGTAAAGGTGGAGAGCCAAGTGTTGTGGAGAGAGTCTTGGCATCTTTTTGGTTTTTTTTTTTAATAGGAGGATTTCATTCCTATGTATTTGGAAAGAGCAGGTTAAAAGCACAAGTCAGTGTAAAGTTAAAGCGTGCATACAAGAAATAAAAATAGCCTGTGCTGGGCTTGGTGGAGGGAAGGGCAGCTTGCACCATTTCCATTAAAAATGACATTTGAATGGAAGGTGAGCGTGAAACTTTGACAGGACCATGCTCATCCCCTCTGGAGCCTGCTCCTGCAGAGCCAGGGTAGAACAGCTTTCCCTGCTGATGATCCCTTGCTGATTTTTGTGTCTCTCTTGAGTGTGGGGCAGGTCCACTGAGAAGAAAAATAACCAGATTTTTTTTTTCCTGAAATCTCCCTATCCAAATCAGCTCCTGCAGACAAACAGCTCTCCTGCTGGAGATCTCATTTAGGAATAATAATGATGTGCTCCTCTTTCCTCCTTTCTGTGATGGGAAAGGGTATTAAAGGATGTGCTCAGGTGCCATCCTGTGTCTGAAGATGACATGGGATATTTGGGCTGTAATAAAGCTCAGCTCCTGCATGGCGCAGCACCTGCTGAGCCTCAAGGCCGGGTTTGAGACATTGTCTGGGATGTGAGCCCCAATCCCCCGGGTGGCACTGAGCTTTGGCCTTTTCCCACGGGGCTGGGCCTTGCCAAGCTGCTCCTTCCAAACCCACTCAAGGGAAATCACACCAAAAACGTCCTGGAAAGGAAAAATGCGTGAGAAGAAAAACAATGAAACAAAAAAAAAAAAACCCAAAATGACAGAAAAACCCTGTAAGCCCACACATCCCTTCCTCTTCTCCATGGTTTGGAGTGGGTGGTTTGGGGGGTGGGAGATCTGTTTTCACTCAAGAGCGAGGCCGTCCTGCCATGGTGGGGCAGAGCTGGGTCCATCCCCACGGGCCCTGCGCCCCGCTGGGCTGAGGTGGCTGCAACCCCATCCCCACGGGCTGGGCTGGGCCGGGCAGAGCCTTGGGCAGGCTCCAATAACCCTGGGCAAGGTTCACCCTGCTCTGGCCAGAGCCGGCCCCGCGAGCTCCGAGCCCGAGCAGTTGTAGGGGTCAAGCTAATGCTGACACTGGGGCCTTTGATTGTGTTTGATTCATGTCCCAACACCACTGGTAGGTCAGATGGGCTGTTAATCCAGATTCCCTTCCCCCTTCCACAGAGGAAAAAAAAAAAAAAAAAAAAGGAAAATGAGAAATAAGTTTAGTGGATGACTTCCCAGCTCGCTTCAAGGCTTGTGGTGCCAACTGGCTGCAAGCTCTGGGTGTTCAGAAATGCATTTCCTCCTCCTCAGTTTGGTTTTTTGGGGGTTTGTAAAGTTTTTTGGGTTTTTTTGTTTGTTTGTTTGGTTGTTTTTGTTGTTGTTATTTTGTTTGGTTGTTTTCTGGTTTTGTTTTGTTTTGTTGTTTTTTTTTTTTTTTAGTAGCCTGCTGACTAAAATGCATTGGAAGGAAAAAAAAAATCTCAGCTGATGTGTGGAGCAGTCTGGTGGCCTGTTTCAGGGGGACCTGGGCTGCCTGGGAAGCTGTGGTAGAAATGGGGTCTCTCTGCTTTGCCATTTGCATTTAATCCCAGGGATTCCATTTCCATCTCATCTTGGCAGCTGGAGGTTGGAGGAGGAAGGTTGGGTGCAGAACTCAGCATCACCACCAGTTTTCTGTCTGTACAGCGCTTTTGTCTGCTTGAATGTGCTTTTGCATGTGGTTTTATTATTTTTTCCCAGCTGATAAAATGTATTTGTGTGATAAAATGTACTTGGTGTCGCTAAAAGGCCGAATAATGAGATTGTGTGCTCAGGCAGGACACAGAGGGTGGCCAGCGGGACACGCCACCCTCGGCGGGCAGCCCCTGGGGATGATGCTGCGTGGGAGAAGGGCTCTGTGATTCCCTGGCATGCGGGACTTCCCCGGCTTCCCCAGCCCGTGCGGGTGGGTGGGAGCGAGCAGAAGCCATCGCCGCGGATTTGGGAAGGAAGAGGCCGGGCAGCAGCAGCCGAGGGGGTACCTGGGGCGCGACACCCCCGCTGGAGGCTGAAAATAGCGTCAGGCAGGCCCTGGGCTGGGGAAGGCTGCTGTGGGCAAATGACCAATTAGGGAATCTTTGTCAGATTCGGGAAAGCCGAGATAAGTCCCTTTTATCAGCCTATAAAAATACCACTTTCACTTATCTGGAGCTACCTACGCCGCCCAGCTGCGGGAGCCGGGAGGGGGGAGCGGAGCCGCTCCGCAGACAGAGGAGGAGTTTCGGATGGGCTTGACAGCCAGGGGGGTTTGGAAAACCCTTTTCTGCTGGAGAACGAGCCCTCTCCCCTCACCTCTCTTCCCCCCGGAGCCCACCAGCTCTCCTAGCCGCAGTCTGCCTGCGTGGGGAATCCAAATCTTCCATTTTCCTCTTATTTTCTCCCTTTTCCCCGGGTGTGATGCCGCGGGGTGGGGGGGACCCGGCCAGGTGGCAGAGGAGCCGAGGAGTTTCTGGGGCAACGCCGAGCGGGGAAGGGGCACCCACGGGCACGGAGGAAGCCACGGGCTGCCGGCTGGGTGGGAGCTGGCTCCACTCCCCCTTGTGCACTGAAATTCCCGTATTTACATGGAAATACTCAGATCCACGGGGCTCCATCCTCCCCCCGAGGCCATGGGCGGACACGTGCGTGGGGCTGGGTGTTTTCTGGACACCCCAAAAATCTCTTCCTGCATCCGTGCCTGTGCATCTGAAGGCATCTCCGCCTGGATCCCCACACGCAAACAGAGGATCAAGACGTGGAGAGAGTGCTAACATGAATTCCTACTGTGGGAAAACATGCTGCACTTTGATTATTTTTTCTGTGGTTTCCAGGCTCTTTGGGCTGTAGGAAAACGAGCAGATAGAGCGTGGAGGGGGAAAAGAAACCCATCAGGCAACCCAACTCACAGCGCTGCTTTCTAGGTTTTTGAGAGGCTGTTGGAGAAGAGAAAAATGTGGGGAAAATATGGTTTTCGTTAAAAAAAAAAAAAAAAAAACTCCAAGCAGTTTTGCTGGGCTGGAAAGAGGGCAGAGAGGCAGCTGTTCCCCCCTCGCCCTTTATCCTCCCCAGATCCAGGCCCGCAGCACTCCCGCCTGCTATTATATATATATATTTTTTTTTTTTAGGGCAGAACAAGCAAATCTGGCTGGCACACAGTGAGAGCCTTGGCTGCCGTGGGGTGAAGTCGCCTCTCTTGGGGCTTGGGCAGGCAAAACTTTGAGCTGGGGTTTTTGTGGAGTGGTTTCTCTTTCGAGGAATAAACAGGCGGATGCAGAGGAGCAGGACGCTGCCTGCTCAGCAGCGGTGCCACGGGGCGTGGGGCGACCCTTAGGGGGGCTCGGGGAAGGGGCCCGGTACCTTTCGCACAGATTTGCTGGAAGGGCTTCCAAATTCTTTTCCAAATATAGCCCCGGGGCGGCCGCCCGGCTCGCAGCTCCTCCGTGTGCCCTTCACGCAGCCCAGGGGGACGAGCGCGACCCCGGCAGCCGGGGACGGGCTGACCCCCATGGAAACACGCGTGGAAGCTGCAGGGCCGATCCCCATCGCTCTCCGTTTTCCCTGGGCTCCGAGCAGGCTTAATTTTTTGGGAGCGAATGGGTTTTTTTGGTCCCTTCTGCCCTGCTGTCACCTCTAGTCCTTCCCCGAGGGTGGCACCGTCCCCGCTGCCCTGTCCCGGGCCAGCAAGGCGGGACGAGGATTTCTTTTCCTATCCTAACCCAAATCTGGGAATTCCCGCCCCAAAACGCCCTGGCAGGAAGGGGTGCGTGGGGAGAACATCGGTGTGTCCACAAGGGCGTTCAGCTTTGGGGGGGACACGCAGCTTTGGGGACAGACACCCCCCTTTCCCTCAGAATTCCCGTCCTGCAGTGAAACCCGGGCTGGGGAAAGGAGGCAGAGGCTGGGGGGCATCTGGGGTGAGGGGACCCCTCCCCGCCAGGCCTGGGAGCCTTCAAAGATCATTTCCCCAGCGATAAATGGGATTTCCACCCGCACCCCCCCGGCCCACAGCCCCCGGTTCCATTATAAAAGGCTCCGCTTGGGATATTTCTCCCCCATCACGTTTTTATAGCGAGATCAAGGACAAACTCGTTGCGGGTCTTTGAGATTTTTTTCTGTAGTTTTTTTTTTTTTTTTTTCCCCAAAATATTTTCGGGGTAAAACTCGGAGAAATTTGCGGCTCTTCCGCCGCAATTAAGAGGGAGAGGGAGCGCGATCTTGATTGCTCCTGCTCGTTCTGCCCGCTTCGGAGGTGGGGAAGGGGAGGGGGAGACGGGACGACGGGAGGGAATTGATTTTAGATTTCTCTTTTATGTCGGGTCTGGTTTCTGGTGATTAAATTTCTCTCTTCTGTGGACTGAACCTCGGGATAACTGATTAATAACATGCCACTTGGCGCCAACACGGGGTCTCGAGGCCTTTAATCGGCAAGATGCACAAGAGAACAGAGAGAAACACAGAGCAGGACAAAACTCCACCGACTATTTCAGCCTGCTGCTCTCTGCCTCGGCGGATTTTTTTTCCCTCCCCCTCATCTTTTCAGTATTTCCTGCTAAACTCGTAAACTTTATTTGATTTACAGCTATTTCATGAACCTGCTTAAACTAACATGTGTTCCGTCTTGTCCGACTGAATCATAAAAACAATCTTGGATCCAAACGAGATTTTTTTTTTTTTTTTAAGGAAGAAACAAGTTATTAATGACAGAAAATAGACATTGTCTTGAACGGCGGCTCCTCGGGCCCCCGGAGTGGGGAGGTTGGTGGCTCCTGTGCCCGCAGCCTGCGGGGGGACCCGGGCTCGGCTCCGCAGGTCCCACCCGGGCTCCGAGGGAGCTTTTTTTTGCGCAGAGATTCGAGCCCTCCTTTCCCCTCAAAAGAATTTTTCGTTGGAAATGAACGATTTTCAACCCAAAATGAGCTGGTAAAAGCATCAACCCACGGCCCCTGTGGTGGCAGCCTGGCAGACACACACGGGGCAGGTAAACACGCCTGGCTGCCCCCCAAAAATCCCAGGCAGGAACGAAACGAGCTCCTAAAATTTTCTCCAGTGGGGTGAAAGCAGGAATTTTTTTGGGCGCAAAACCACGGGACAGAGAAGCACGTATCAGCATGGAACATGTATAAATCTATAGGATTGTATGGGTGGAAGCACACGCGGGTTTATTAAAAAATCAGGTTTACCACACCGAGTACCGACACCACCCAAATATTCAGCCCCGATTCCCACTTCTGTTTGTGTGGAAAAGCTCTCCAGGGAAGATACCTGCCACCCTCAGATTAACTCCCTGACACTTCGGGAAGCAGGATGGGGCATCCCACTGCTCCCAGATACCGCTGATAACCCGCGGGGCTCTGCCTCTCCAAAATTCGATTTCTCTTCTGCCCCTCCAAAATTCGATTTCTCTTCTGCACTCGGGTAGCTCAGGGCCCTGAGGCTGCAGTCTGGGACCTCACCCAGCCCTGGAACAAGAGGGGAAATGCTCATTTTTTTATTTTCCATCCCTCCTGTGATCATTTAAAGTTTTCTGAACACAAACGCAAAAGAAATCTCAACAACTCTTTGGGTTATTGATATAATCTGAGCTTTTCCTGCAGAGATAAAAATGGATTTTAGGATGTCCATGATACCCGTCCAAGGCCGAGTTAACGCAATTCCCGTGCTGGGGGCCCACAGGCTCTCCCCCGCCTCCCTGGGAGCGTCTCCTGCTCCCAAAATTCGTGGATAGCCGGGAATACAAAGGATAATCTGGATATCACAGAGCGGCCGCGCTGCGCTGTCGCTCGGCGTTATTTAGGGCAGGGGAAGAAAAGCGACCGGGGGCGAGAAAAGGGGGGAGAAACGGAAAATGGGGAAGCAAAGAGGAGAGAGGGCTTGGAAAAGAGGAAAGAGGGAAAGAAAAATGAGCTGGGGAGAAAGGGAGGAAGAAAAGAAAAGAGGATGAGGGAACTGGGGGTGCCCAGGGGGTCCCCCCCGCCCAGGGCTCCTCTCCCCGGGAGAGCCGGGCTCCGGGCGAGGGCGAGGGAAGGGAACAACATTCCCAGGTGATGCTTTGAGGCCTTTTATCGGTGCCTGCTTCAAACCCTGCGGGATCGGGCTCCCCCTGCCACCCCCGCCTGCCCTTCAAGGTCACGGCAGGATCGCTCTCAGGGAGAGGCACGGGGCGCTGAGGATTTTCCCTTTTTGCCCCCATTTCTTTTCTTCCCAGGGAGCGAAGAGAGCGAAGGCCTTATCAGCTTTTATTTTCTCCTCGGGGCTGAGATAAGGCCCTGACTGACGCCCTGGTTGGGCAGAGCAGATCAGCCCGGCCGTGCCCCTCTCCGCTGGGGGCATCGGGGTGGATCGGGAATGGAGCGGGGACCCCACGGGCACCCCGTGCCCAAAAATCACCCATGATAAGGGGAGCAAAGAGAAATGCAGCCCAATTCCCTCTTTTCCTGGGCAACACTGGGCAAAAACTGGGGAGGGGGTGGTGGACCCCTGTCTCCCCGGACTCTCCTCCCTGAGAGATGCCTTTTGGAGGGAACAGCGAAAAGAGAACGGATCCCTTCTGCTCCATTAGGGATTAATTCGGGGATCCTCACGCTCTGCTCGGCATCCAGGAGGAAAAGGGATCTTCACCCCCACGCGTGGGAGGCGCGGAAGGGCAGCGCCGTGCCCGTGCCACGCCAAGCCCTGCCTCTGCCCTGCTTCTTTTTCATTTTCGTCTCTATTTTAAAGCCTGCAGCTCGCTTGGGAAATTAATGGGCTCAGGGAGGGGAAAAGGGTTTTAATTGAAAACTTTTTTTTTTTTTTTTGTCTTTAAGGTAGCCAGAAGGGCGGGAAAAAAACCCCCAACAAACCGACAAAAAACCAAATCCCAAACAACCGAAACCACAAACTTAAAAAAAAAAAAAAAAACGCTATTCACTAATAATTAAAAAAAAAAAAAAAAGAAAAAAATAAAAAACCTCGAGCCAGATATCTCCCCTCGAAGGCTCGTCTAAAGCAATTCTCCAGCACTAAATGCAGGATTTTGTAATGGAAATAATGACACGACAGAACTGTATTGGCGGGACTTTCACACAAATATTTTGTTGATACCAACTCTCAGATCAATGCAGTCAGTCCCTGCCCCCATGACTGAGGGGAAAGAAAATAGGAAGCAATTGGGAGAAAAAAACCTAACACATATAAAAAAACTCCCAATAAGTGAATGGACAAAAATGCTTCCAGAGAGGAGGATTGTTTTAAACACTTGTTTGCTCCCAGGTGCGTATTTCGCCAAAGCGAAAAGCGGCCAACAAAAGGGAAATAAAAGCAAAGAGAGAACTGGTCCGAGAGGGGAAGTAAATTATCTAAAAATGGAAAGGAAAAAATAATAATCCCTGCTAGAAGGGAGCTGATTTTCTCTGAAAATATGGGAAGGAGGAAAAAAAAGAGCGTTGGGAAGCCACAAGTGCTGATGTCTCTGTATTTTACAAGCCGGGCGGCCGCGCTGCCCCGTCCCTGGGCAGGGTGGCCGCCGAGGAGCCGCGAAAGAAATACAAAAACCTCTTCGACTTGGTTAAGCCGACCCAAAAAGTGATTTTCAAGGGGTGTGGAGGGCGGGCGGGGGGAGAGCGAGTTCACGCTCGGCACTATTTCTTACTGCTGACACCTCGACCCCACTGCGAGCCAGCACCCCGGCCATCCCCCTCCCTGCGGCTGGCCGGGGAAATCCCGCAAGGAGAGAGCTGCGGGCCAGGGACACCCTGCAGCGGCAGCGGGAGGGCGCGGGGGCCGTGCGGGGCTCCGGCCATGCGGGGCCCTAACGCCGGGGCTCCCCGCGGCCCGAGGCGCCGGGGCCGGGCGCTGCGGCCGGGGCTGCCCGGGCCGGGTCCTGCGCGCCCGAGGAGCTGAAAAACCGGGATCGAGCCTGGCAGGGCTGCGCGGAACTCGCGGGGGGACAGCCACGCAGCCGCCACCCCCACGGAGGTAAGTGCCCCACGGTGTTTGGGGCCGTGGCTGCTGGAGAATGCGGGCGGGGGATTTGTATTTCTGGATAATATATAAATATAATGATACATAGGGAGAGTGTGGTGCATAGGCGGTGCATCCACGCCGATCCACTCGCCCGCCTTCTGCTGGTGCGCAGGTTTGCGCCCACTCCCACTGAGCTGCGAGGAGGGTGGGGGCTGATTAAGGCTTGTGTGCACCCAAAAATGCGTCTTTAAGGCCCGGGTAAAACGTAAATATCCATATAAAACCAATAGCGGATGGGCAGGGATGGCTTGAGCTGGCGGAAACGCTGTTGGGCAAGTGTTTGTGAAGATCTCATCACCTGCACATCCACACACGCGATTTTTGTGCTGTGCCTGTGGGTATTTCCGTGCACAAACAGCCACGTTTATTCACGAGGAACTCCTGGATCTCAGCACTCGCGCGGTTGCACTGCACGTTTAGTCTAAAGATACCAAATAAATAATATATGGACTACATGGGATATAAAAATCGCTTAAAGCTTGAGCGAAGAGGCATCGTGTGTGGGGGCGTGCTTGCAAACGGGGTGTCCGCACTCCTGCCTGCACATCTGTACTTAAATACACGTATTTACGTGTATCTTCATCTGCATTCCTGCGTGCGCTGCTTCTCCGAGCCCTCACCCTCCCCGCTCCCGGCTGGGTCTCCCATTCCCATTCCCCGGCAGCCCCGAGGCCGAGAGCGAGCGCTCCCCGGGCGGGCAGCGGGAAGCGATTCCCGTCCCGCGGCTCCGCGGCCTCGGGGGCTGGGGGGGACCTCAGGGGACACCAGGAGAGGATGCCGGCTGCGGGGGAGAAAGTTTGAGTTCTCATTTTGGGTGAGGCCCTGTCCTGCTCCGCTGCCAGCACTTTGGGCGGTCGGTGCCAGCTGGAGAACCATCCTCGGTGGGTTTTTTCCCTTCTCTCAGGGTTTTTTTTTTCCCTCCATCCCGGACATTTGGGAGGACTCCGAGCTGACAAGCACGGCCAGATCCAGCAAATGGGGCGCATCAGGGTTAAGGGGGCCTTTTCCTCTCTTTTTATTTTTTTTCCTCCGTCCTTGCTGGTGCTTTTCCCGCGGGCCTGGTTCCCCCGCAGCGCGCAGAGCTCGGCCCGGGGAGCTCAGGGCAGAGCAGGCAGGGCTGGGGGTGCGGGGGGTGCTGCCTCAGCCCCTCGGCCCGAGCAGGGCTGCGGTGCCCGCTGGGAACTCACCTTGGCAGCCTTCAGCTCCCGCACGTCTCCTCGCTCTTCCTTAGGTGCTGCTCTTTATTTCCTCGCTCCCTGTTTCTCCTCCTCTCTTATTCTGTTGGAGGAAAAAACGCTTTAGCACCTTTTTATCTATACGTGTGAGTGTATTTTTTCCTTTTATTTTTTTCATTTTCTTTTTTTCTTTTTTTAAATTTTTTTTTTTTAATTTTGAGTGAAATCTTCCAGCTGCGACCGCGTGTGCATCCCAAAATTCCTCCAGGTTAAGGGAGAGCTGGGACACGGGGCAGCGCCAGCGGCATCTCTGCAGCCACTGGCTGCACTTGGAGGGATCTGGAGAGTTTTGATTTTTTTTTTCCCTTGTCAATCTCATTTGGCAAATAATCGCCTGGACTTACTACTTTTTTTTTTTTTCCTTTTCTTTTTTTCCCCTATATTTTTTTTATTTAATCACAGCAAATAATCGGTTCCCGAAGCACACTTGAATCCGTGCAAATAACCAGGTTATCATTTACTATATATAGCCCAGCGTGCTTGCTTCCAGAGGCGCCTGAGCGTTCATTGGACAAGTTTCCTGCTCACCCTCACAGAATTATTTGTTTGGAAAAAGAAATTCAGCTGAATAATGCCAATCCCGTTGGGTTATTTAACTTGTGGTGAAGAGGGAGTTTTGCTTCTGCTTTCCCCCTCTTCTGCTCCGAGGACGAGAGGGTTTCCCTGACGTTTCCAGCGGCTCCGTGCCTGCTCGTGTATGATATAAAACCCCTCGCACCCGCGTGTCTAAGTCTGCCTTGTGAATATCTATATTTATATATATAAACATACATCATATAGAGGTCGCACACACCTAGCCACGGTTGGGTTTTTTTTTTTGTTTTTTTTTTTTTTTTTTTTTGCATTTCACCAAATGGATTTCTTTTTTGGGAAAAAAAAAAAAAAAAAGCGCAGGAATCTCCCTGATCGAGCTTTAAAAAGAGGAGAATAATACAAATTAACCTTCCATTACTGCTGCAGTCAACCATGACAGAATAGGCCAGTTGCGTGGTTGGTGACGTCTCCGTGTCCTATAGGAGCAAAGCTCGTGAGATAGCAGCTATCGCCTTGAACTCTCTTTATTTTATCGGAGTATGGCTGGTAATAAACAGTAATATTTAATTTGTCTGAGACCACAAACCGGCTTCGAGCTGGAAGGCTCCTCGCCTCGCCCTTCCAGTCCTGGGGGAGCCTGAATTTGCCGTCCTTTTTTTCCCCAGCTGCTTTTTTTTTTTTTTTTTTTTTTTTTTTTCCTTTCCCTCCTTGTCCACTCCTCCCCCCCCCCAACCTGCAGACGGAAATAAATTCGATTTATTTGCATCGTTTTCAACTTGTCTTCAAGGTGTTTGAGAGCTAGTTTGGCACTGGAGAGGTGAGTGCTTTTCTAGGCAGCGGCCGTGCTCGGGTTCGCTCTTCCGAACTTCAGGATTTTCACTTCTCCCTTTCTTTCCGCCGAGGGGAGGGAAGCTCTTGCTCTCTGCGAGAAACCTTTCTCCTCGTTGCTTTTGCTTCTTTTTAAAGGAAAAGCCCCTCTCCTTTCGGGGATGCTCGCAGCACACGTGCGGCGCGGGGCCGGCCCGCACTCCCCGCGGGCTGCCGCGGCTTCCCCGCACCGCCGTGCCCGCCTGCTTCGGCTGCTTTTCCCACCTTCCCCCCGGATTTGCAGCTTTCGGAGCAGAGCCCAGGCCAGGGGAAGGGCTCCGCGGAGGGGCCGCTGCCCGCTCGCCCCAGGCCGGGGCCGCTCCTGCGGCCGCCGCCTTCCCCGCGGGGGAACGAGCGCCCGCCTTGCTGCCTCGTTTATTTGTGTTTGGAAGGGCTCCACGGCTCCTTTCCCCTCGAAAAATAATGAAATATGGGACAAGCTTCGCTCTGTTTGTTTAAGTAGCATTCTCTGGCTTATTCTCTGCGGCTACAAGTGCAGTTATTTTATTATTCTTATTTGCAAGCGTTTACTGTTGGCTGTTTCTTCTCAAGTAGCTGTTGGGACTGGCGTGCACATGGGAAGGGTTTGGGAGATGCCAAACTACACCCGCAGACGCGCCCCCTCCCCAAGAGCCTCTCGCCCCCAGACTTTCCCCTTCCTCACCTCAAACTTTCAGAGGGCTCCGGTGTTATCGCTCCCTGCGAGAGCTGGGAGCGAGGGTGGATTTGCTGAAAACTTCCTCGAAACGCCAAAAAAAAAAAAAAAAAAGAAAAAAAAAATTTACTGAGAGGCAGAAAAGAGTGAGGGATTTTTTTTTTTTTTTGGATGGGTGGGGGGACGGGACAGAGCGGCGAGCAGAGGGTGGGGGCAGCAGGAGGAGGAGGAGGAGGGTGGGCAGAGCAGATCTGAACCATGCCATTTATTCCGAGTCTTATCAAAAATCCGCCTCGCCAATCTGGTTCTCTTCAGCCTGCAGAATGCGACAGGGAGGCTGTTTACCCTGCGCTGACCTATTCAACTTTACCCTCCCAATAATACATTAAAAAAAAAAAAAAAAAAAAAAAAAGAGAGAGCGAAGGAAGATGCAGATAAACCCCCAGCCCCTCTCCTCGCTGACGGCTTGATTATTTGAGCTCCGGGGGGCTGCGGCCCTCGGCCGTGGCAGCAGGCGAGGGGCGAGGAAGAGGATGGGAAAGGGCAGGGGAAGGAGCCTGGCTGCGGCCACAAGCGGCGACAAGGGCCACAGCCCCGCGCGCACAGCCCGGGGCCTTCGGCCCCACTCCGCCGCGTGTTTTGGGGGGCTGTACTCATTAGGAAAATCTATTTTAGGGCAACACCTCGCACCCCCCAATAAAAGGCCTCTGTGAGCACCAGCAAATTTAGAGCTGGGTTTAAATCCACACCTCTGGGCTGCCTGTGAGGGCGGGAGGGGGGAACCGGGGGTGGTGCGAGCTTAGCGGAGCCAGCGATTTATTTAGGGGTGGGGGGGGGCAGGATATTCCCAGACGCTGAATTTTCTCTTTGGTTGGGAGAGATGGATGGAGGAGGGAGGGAGGGAAGGAGGGAGGGAGCGGGGAAGGAGGTAAAGGAGAGGGGGAGGGTTGCTGGGGAGTTTGATGATTGTCTTTGTGCCTTGTTCTTGTTTGCCGGCCAGAAAAATAGGCTGGAAAAGGAGGTTTGGGGGGGAGGGGGCGGGAGGGAGGGCTGTGGGAGAGGGAGTCTCTCCGGAGCAGGATCCCAGCTGGTTGGGCAGTGGGTCCCGGCACTTGGCGAGCGGAGCTGGACGAGCCCACGTCACCTCCGCGCTCCGCTCGGCTCCTCCGCGCTCCGCGCCCGGCTCCGCGCGCAGCGGCAGCGCCGCGAACCTGCCCGGAGGAGCGGGGCTTACCAGCCGGCCGAAACTTTTTTCTTCTTCTTCTTTTTTTTTTTTTTTTCCGAGAGGGTGCTGTTTTCTTTTTCCGCTCTTTCGCCCTCTCGCGCTCTCTCTCTCTCTTTTTTTTTTTTTTTTTTTTTAATTACTATTTTTAATTTTTAAATTATTTTTAGCTGGGCTGCGGCAAGAGTGGGCTGGGGAGAACTGCATCAGATCAGGCTGAGAAAAGGGTGGGGGTGGGGACTTTATCTTGGTCTCAGGATCCTTTCTAGTGCGTCTGACAACCTGGAAGTGTTTGGAGAGAGCAGGAGAGAGAGAGAGAGAGAGAGAGAGAAGCAGGCTTGCATTGGATAGATTTTTTTCTTCCAGGCTGGGTTTTCACATGCTGATCCGCAAATATAAATAAATAAAAGGAAATATGCACACGAGAAGCCTGATCCCATTGTAATTTCCATTGCAAACGGGGGAAATAGAGCCACACATTATATATGTGGAGATGCATTGATTGCATGGAACTCAACGAGCAAGGTAACGGCTCTTCCATTGCCATGTCTGTCCGTCGGGGTCTGTCCTCTGTGTGTGCGGGTGCGTGAGCGAGAGGGAGCGGCTGCCCGCGGGCACCGCGAGCTGCGAGGCCCCGGGAGCCGCGGGGAGCGGAGCAGCGAGCGGGGGCTGCTCCGCCCGGCGCTCCCTCTGCGGCTGGGGGGGCCCGCGGAGAAGCCGGAACAAAAGCAGAGGGTGGCGATTGGATTTTTATTTCATTTTTATTTCCCCCCCACACTTGTGTTTTTTCCTCCCGCAAAGCCACTCGGCGCTACTTTAGCAAAGCGAGATGCATTTTTCATCCAGCCACCGCGGCCTGGTTCTGTCAAGCTCCATTTCTTCTCAGAAGGTCTTTTAAGGGGAAAAAAAAAAAAAAATAAAAAAGAAATTAGAAGCCACGGATCGCCAAATGCTTTTAGTTGTGGGGTTATTTTTTGTCGTCACACCCTCTGTTTTTAAAATTATGATTATTTTTATATCTGCTTAATTATGTCTGGGCGCGGGGAGCATCGAGGAGGCTTTGCTGGGCTGGGCTGCGCTGCCGTGGCTGGGTCCCTCTTTGTTTTAATAAACATGCTTTAGGGTTTTTTAGTATTATTTTCCCTCGCTCTACCCCCTAGCCTTGCCAGCTCTAGGGGAATCATAGCTGCAAGCTGGAGGGAAATCGATTTAAAAATGCATAAGCAGCACTTCCCAAGGAAAAAAAAAAAAAACCCAAACAAACAAGACACCACAACAGTCCAGGAGAAAAAAAAAAAAAAAAGAAAAAAAAAAAAAAAAAAAAGGAGGAGGAGGGGAAGAGAAAAGCCTTAAATGGTCCCTGGAGCTGCGGCTCTGCCCCCACGGGCTGGGCCCGGGCCCGGCGCAGCGGCTCCCGCAGCGCCCCGCGCACTTTCCGCGCTCGCAGCGCTTTCGCTTCGCCCTTGGGTCTGTGGCGGGTGCGCGCTGGGAAAAAAAAAAAAAAAACCTTTGGGAAGAGACGGAAGGAGGGAGGGATCGGGCACGGGCCGCGTCTGCACGAGCTGCAGCTCCAGAGGTGCGGACCTGGAGTCCCCTCGCTTTTTGTCCTTTTAAATGATATATCCGTCCCTGTGTGCTTACCCACCACTAGCGGGGAAGATCATTTTCTCCCCCCCTCCCTTCCACTCCCAGTTTTCCTTCGCTTTTAAAGGAGAATTGCCTTTTTCTCGCTCTTTCTGCTTGATTTTGAACAGCTTTCAAATGTCGTTGCAGGGCGAAGAACTCATTTAAAAACATTCTCATGTATTTAAAGCAAATATTGCCTCCATATGGTTGGCCTTTCAAAACTGAATCCCCTTCTTTGAAACATGCAAGAAATATATTTTTAAAGCTTCTAAAACTCCGAACTCCTTAAGAACAATAAAAACCTAACAGATAATTCAATGGCTTTTATCTTTTTTGGGGTTGGTTTTTTTGGGGTTTTTTTTTTTTTGGTTTTTTTGTTTTCTTTTTTTTTGTGTTGCTATGAAACTTTTACCATTCCTGATAGAGCCTTTAAAGATAAGTCAAAATACAGTTTTAAAACTCACTGCGGTTACTCACATCAGATATAAAGCATGTAATTTTAAATCTCGTTTTCTCTGCTGATGCAGTTTTATCCTAAATGTTATGGCTTAGTTCATTCCAGCCCCAATTCCACCCCTCGTTCACCAGCCCGAGTCCTCGTTCCTCGTTACCTCGCACAGCGTTTGTCCGATTGATTTATTTGCATTTTATATTGTAATTTTCTCGTCCATCCTTTGCTTTTCTTGTAACTGCCCGGGGTAAGAGAAGAACAGGCTTTTAAAATTTTTCCTGTTTTATAAAAGGTGCAAAAAGTTGAATTTTCCTTGGGAATTGGGTGCCAGAAGTGGCCTCGTGTGTCAGTGGTGTTTTCCTGCTCCAAACCGGAGCGGGGTGAAAGCTTCCACTTCCCTGGGAGGAAAGTTGGGACTTTAAACCCCCTGGGCCGCAGCGAGCCGGGAGGAATTGGAGGTGGCCAAGCCTCGGGGGAGGCTCTGGAGCCCCCACCTCGAACCCCCCGACCTCCAGAGTCATTTGTGCCATGAGCTGCTCGTTCCACAGCCCCTCGGCTGCCAGGCAGCCCTAAAACGCGCTGTTTACCTTTTCCAAAAGATGCATTCAATAATACCGCCTCCCCCTTCCCCTCCCTCTCCACCCCCCCGAGCCCCCCCCCCCCAATCCTATCATCCCTTGCGGGCTGCGATAATAAATAAAAGTCTTTATTTCTCCCTCTCCCAAAGTTAAAGGGCCTTGCTCCCTCCCTGGGCAGCTGGAAGTGAGTGTTGGGATGGTCGGGGCAGCCCCGGCCGGCGCTGCGCTCGCTCGGAGCCACCCCGCTCGATAAATATCTATATTTTATTAAACGTCAGCATTGACTTGTGCGTCTCTTATCTCTGCTCTCTCCCGATGTGTGCCTGCAGTGGGGGATTCGGCGAAGGAAGCTCGTAACATGGCGGATAGCGAGGAAGGCTTCGGGCTGCCCAGCACGCCGGCGGATTCGGAGGCCAAGGAGCTCCAGGCCGAGGGCAAGCAGGACACGCAGCTGGGGGCCACCAGCAAGTCGCCCACCTCACCCCAAGCAGCCTTCACGCAGCAGGTAAGCACCCACGCTCCTCTCCTTCCACCCCGTCCCTCTCTCGTTCGGTCCTTTCCCCCTTGTCTCCACGGTTTGCCCCCGGCCCAGCTGCGTGGCTGGGTTATTTCAGGCCCCACGCGAGGGCAAAGCCTCACCTGGCCCTGGGCCTCGTCCTGCTTTTGTGCTATTTGAGGTCGTGCTCGAGCGCCAAAGCTGCGGGGATATGCCCGTGAGAGTTTTTGGGGGAGCAGGACCCCAAATAACAGCGAGGGGAACCCGCCCTGCAGTGGCACCCCCACACCCACGCCCGTGTGGGCAAATGCACGGGCGAGCACCCAGAGAGCGGAGATACCTTTATATTTATGTATAAATGTATATATTTAGTGCCTATCCACATCTGTGCACCCCTTGGACACCCAGGCGGGCACGGCTGCGCCCCGCACGCCCAGCGGGCACTCAGCGCAGGCTGAGTCACGCGTGGGCACCCCCAGAGCGACACTTGGGGTGTCCCTCATCCCCTCCCCCAGCCCTCGCCCCCCTGGCGCTGCGTGTGCCGGGACACGCGTGGGCTCCGTGCGGGATCTCGGTGCTCCGAGCCGTCCCTCGGCTTCTCCCCGTGCTGGGAGCTCCCGGTGCTGGACCGGCCCCGCCGGCTCGGGCAGCCCTGCGAGCGGAGGGGAGAAATGCGGGGAAAGGAGATTTTACACCGTCGTGCCGACTGTGGGGTCCCCCCGCGGAGCCCCCTTATCCCCTGGCAGGTTCCCCCGATGGACCCCGCTGCCCACGGGGTGCGGCAGAAGGCTCGGTGGGCACCGGGACGGGCACTGGGGGGCTCGGGGCCACTGGGGTGTTTGGAAAGCGACCCCCGAAGTTTGACCGGGCTTTTTTAGCGAGCGGGAGAAGCGCTTGCTTTGGCCGGGGGTGTCCCCTGTGCCTCCCAGCCCGCGTGGAGGGATGTGCTGTCCCCGCGGTGGCATCTGCCCCAACCGCAGGGCTCGCAGCTCTTGGGTGGGAAAGAGAAAATCAGGGGGCGAGGGGGGCAGGGTGACACCCCACGCCGCTCTAGCCTGTAGAGCGCAGCCGGGGGTGTAAATCACTCGTGGGACGGTGTAAATCTCCTCCGCTTGGCTCTGGGAGCAGCTGGGCCAGAGCAGCGGGGGACTTCTCTGGGAGGATGCGGTTGGAGCCGGCTCTGGGGGTTCTCTCCCATCGCCTCCCCGCCCCAGGAGCCCCGCGGCCCGCAGGACCCCGCTCCGGGCCTGCCCTAAGCAGCAGCACCGCGCTCCGGCCTGGAAACCCCCTCTGGCCGGCTTGGCGGCAGGGTTATCCCGGGAATGCCCCGAGCTCCGGCCCGCAGAGCCCGGCCCTTCCCCTGCGAGCTCCTCTCGGGGCTGTCCCCGCTCCCCTCGGGGCCGTCCCCGCTCCCCTCGGGGCTGTCCCCGCTCCCCTCGGGGCTGTCCCCGCCGCTCTCGGGGCTGTCCCCGCTCCCCTCGGGGCTGTCCCCGCTCCCCCCAGGGCTGTCCCCGCTCCCCCCGGGGCTGTCCCCGCCGCTCTCGGGGCTGTCCCCGCTCCCCCCGGGGCTGTCCCCGCCGCTCTCGGGGCTGTCCCCGCCGCTCTCGGGGCTGACGCTCTGTGCCTCCCCGCTCCGCAGGGCATGGAGGGCATCAAGGTGTTTTTGCACGAACGCGAGCTGTGGCTGAAGTTCCACGAAGTGGGCACGGAGATGATCATAACAAAGGCCGGGAGGTAAGAGCAGGGGGGCTCCGCGGTCCCCTCCGTGTTTGCGGGGACGGGGGGACACACCCGCCTGGATGGGGGGCACCGGGCACCTCCCTGGCACGGGGACAGTGACAGCTCTCGTGTCCGAGCCCTCGTGTGTGTGTGTGCCACTGCCCGGCCGTGGAGAGGCGGCAGAAATTGTTTCTTCTGGCTTCTTTCTTAGCCAGAACAGTTGGATCATTAATTCCGACTTCAGGCCTTTGGAAACTTTCCAGGCGAGCGCGAGTTGCAACCACTTGGCCAAAAAGCAAACTTTGTTTAGAGCAGCTCGGTGGGCCATTATTATTATTATTATTATTATTATTATTATTATTATTATTATTATTGGAGGATTTTGGCTCTTCTGCTCCCCCCCCCCCAAAGTTTTATGCCGTTTTACAGAGTTTTTAATTTATTTTTGCTCACTCTGGAGCGAATATTCCCATCTCAGCCAGTTCGCTCCTTTTAAAAGTCTAGGCGGCCTTAAGCTACTGTTTATAGAGAGATAACAAAGCTGTTTAGATGCAGAGATAGATGCGTCCGCAAATAAATATCATGTGGGTGTATTTCTATGCGGGTGTTTATCTGCGTGGGTGTGCGGAAAAATACGCAGCCTTGCAAATCCAACTTTATTGGGGTTCTAATGGATTCCATGACCGGCTGTGTAAACCTGACCCGCAGATATTTCTATGTGGACGCAGGTATTTTTGAGGGGATTTAACATTATCCTGGGTATTAAGGTGGTGGAGGGTTGTTAAATTGAAGAGTGGCCAGCGAGATGCAGTAAAAAAGTCTCTCCAGTCCTATCAACAAATTGGGGGCAGCCCCAGGGAGGATTTTTCGTTGTGATTTTCAATTAGAATGCTTGGAGAAAAAGGGAAAAAGCCTCCACCTGTAGGAATAGTTTTAGATTGTAGAGACACAATCAACAAGGCAGAATCAAACTTTCATTTTGCTCTGTCAGCTGCTATTTGTTGTGGTCTTCCAAAATTTGCTTGAAGAGGAAGGGGGAAAATAAGTACCGAGCTGGTTGGATAAAGTTTTAGCGAATAGATCTCGCCTTCCCCTTGAACCTCGCTGCTGCAAAAATGGATTTGAAAGGGGTTTGTGGCCAAGGGGACATGGGATGATGTCGGTGTAAGGATCTCCTGAAAAAAAAAACCCGGTTCACAGGGAGAAAAAAAAAAAAAAAAAAAAAAAAAAAAGAAAAAAGAAATCAACTCTCGAAGGGAGACAGAAACCACCTTGCAGAAATTTCAAACAAAAATCCCTGTGGCCAGAGATCTCATCTGGAGAGCAATAAAAGAGACATTTACAGGGCAGGGCTCGAGGGGGGATGCGGGCAAGGTTTCCTTTTTTATGCCATTGCCCGTGGTTCTGGTTGAAGTCCCTGGTCCTGGTGCTCAGGTGTTTTCGATGGAGTTACGGATCAATCTCCAGCTGGAATTTGGTTTCTTCCCTCTTAAAACTTAAAGTTCAACACCCGCGTCCTTCGCTGGGCGCTTTTCACCCCCCTTCAACTTTTTAGAAGCGAATTAAAGCCCAGGCCAGGTGCCCCACGGCAGCGATAAGATCCCGAGCCTCGGAGAAGAGCGCGGTATTTTTAGAGGTGTGGGACTTTTTTTTTTTGGGGGGTATTTTTTTTTTTTTTTTTTTTTTTTTTTTTGTTTATGCGTGTTTTAAGTCCAGGGCTCCATTTTCATCTGCTTTATTTTTAAATATTTGGAAAGCTCGAACTAAAATAACAGCAGTGGTTTAAGTGCCTGCCTTGCAGTAATGGAAAATATTTCGAAAAGCCCCTGCCTTGTGTGTATCCGAGGGTTTCCAAGGATTTGTCAGGTGTGTTTGCTGCTCTCTCGGGGTGACCGCACGGCTGTTCACGGATTTTCTCTTACACCTGAGTGCGTGAAGGGTTTTTGCTCCGTATCTGTCCCTAGAACCTCAAGGTGTTCATATAAATGTATTTTAAAATGTTTATATTTCTATATATGTAGTATATGAGAATGTATTTCTATAAACATATACATTTATAGAAAGATATATAAATATAATTTTATAGGAGTATCTATATTATAACTTTTATTTTAAAACTTTTATTTTTTGGCAAATTTCCTCTCCCGTTCCAGCGGTTTATGGAGGGAAGGAAGTAACTTGCTTCCAAAAGTTCTCACGCTCGGATTTGTTTAAAAAAAACGGAGATTCCAAACTTTGGCGAAAGAAATAATTAGTAAAAATACCAACAGATGAGCAGACACACGAGGTGGTGAATAAACAAACCCGCCAGCTTCGAAATTCTGATTTTGCTTTGATAAAACACCCGGTTCGCCTCGGATGGAACCCAGCAGCACCCAAACTTGTCCCACATCCCAAGGGGACGATGGGGAGGATCCGCCTGGGAACGTGGTTTAACCCTTTGGTTAAATGTTCCCCCCACGATGTCTCCTCCTCGCACACACACGAAACCACCCTGGGAAACTTTCTCTGCTTTTATACTTTTATTTATTTATTTTTTCAACAGGCGAATGTTCCCCAGTTACAAAGTGAAGGTCACTGGACTCAATCCAAAAACGAAGTACATCCTGTTGATGGATATTGTACCCGCGGATGACCACAGATACAAATTCGCGGATAATAAATGGTAGGCACGCGTGGGGGAGAGGGACGAGACCTCTGGGCTGCCCGGGTGGGAGAAATCCTTCAATCAGCGGCTCGTCCTTCTTTTTCCATGCAAAATCTTGGGCTGCAGGAGTTTCACCTGGGCGTACAGCCCCTGGGAGAGAAATGCGTCCAAAAAAAAGGAAAAACCGCAGGATTTCTGTCGCAATTAACGAATCTTGTTTGACGATGACATTATTTGCTATTGTGGAGCTGACGGTTTAATTATATTAAGGAAGGGAATATCTCCGGGCAGGAAAGTCTTTAAGGATCGGTTCTTTACTCCTGGCCGTTAATTATGGAAAGGGGGAAGGATGGGGTTAAACGGGCGAGAGCCATCTCCGACGGGAAAGGTGCCAAAGAGCTCAGCAATTCCCCGAGCCAGCCGTGCTGGAAATGCCTTTTCTCCCCGGCACGGGGTACCTGGGTGGGAGGGGACGGACGGGGAGCAGCAGCCCACGGGCGGAACCCCAGGAAGGGACGGACGGGGAGCAGGAGCCCCAGAAAGGGATGGCTGGGGAGCAGGAGCTCCAGGAAAGGACAGAGGGGGAGCAGGAGCCCCAAGGGGGGAAGGACGGGGAGCAGAAGCTCGAGGAAAGGACGGACGGGGGAGTAGGAACCTCAGGAAGGGATGGATGGGGTGCAGGAGCCCACGGGAGGGGACGGACGGGGAGTAGGAACCTCAGGAAGGGATGGATGGGGAGTAGGAGCTCCGGGAAGGGATGGATCGGGTGCAGAAACCTCAGGAAGGGATGGAATGGGGTGCAGGAGCTCCAGGAAAGGACGGACAGGGAGTAGGAACCCCGGGAAAGGATGGATGTGGTGCAGGAACCCCAGGAAGGGATGGATGGGGTGCAGAAACCTCAGGAAGGGATGGAATGGGGTGCAGGAGCTCCAGGAAAGGACGGTCAGGGAGTAGGAACCCCGGGAAAGGATGGATGGGGTGCAGCAGCCCACGGGAGAGGACGGACAGGGAGTAGGAACCCCAGGAAGGGACGGACAGGGAGTAGGAACCCCAGGAAGGGATCGATGGGGTGCAGAAACCCCAGGAAAGGACGGATAGGGAGTAGGAGCCCCAGGAAGGGATGGATGGGGTGCAGAAACCCCAGGAAGGGATGGACGGGGAGTAGGAACCCCAGGAAGGGATGGATGGGGTGCAGGAGCCCGCGGGAGAGGACGGAATTCAAAACTTTGACTTCCCACGGGCCGTCCGCACGTGGCCGCAGCTCAGCCCCGTGTCCCCACGCAGGTCGGTGACAGGCAAGGCGGAGCCGGCCATGCCCGGCAGGCTGTACGTGCACCCCGACTCCCCGGCTACCGGCGCGCACTGGATGAGGCAGCTGGTGTCCTTCCAGAAGCTCAAACTCACCAACAACCACCTGGATCCCTTCGGACATGTAAGTACCGGGGCTGGGACAAGGGCACCGGTGTCCCCTGCCACCGAGGTGGTGCCGGTGTCACCCACCCTCAAATCCAGGTGTTGTGTTCACCCCTGAGAGAGCGGGATGAACCCCACTGAGGGCCCCCCAGAAACAGAAGCATAAACCTTAAAGCCGGGTTATTTCATGGGAACTGATGACAGACCCCCGGGGCCTGGAGTTGGCGAGTGGGTGAAACTCTCCTGGCTCGACTGAGTATTTGGGCACCCTGATTTTAATCGCATGGGGAGTCCCCAGTCGTTAAAATCCGCTCGCTGCCTCCGGGAATTTGCCTAACAGGTAAAATCAATCAGGCATAATTAGCGGAGGAAATAGGACTTTAAACGCTGTGGATCCCCCGATCAGGGAAAAAAAAAAAAAAAAAGAAAAAAAAAGAAAGAAAAGTAACAATAATTAAAGACAATTAGAGAAATTGAAGTCCCGCTAGAACTTCTTGGGCATTAAAAAGGTCTTTGCGAGACTCGTGGGGCCGTGAAAATTTGTGTGAATTCTGCAGCCAGGAACAGCCCTCCTTCGAAGGTCTCCAAAGATGCGAGTTCCTCTGAGCAAATATATATGTGCATGTATGAATAAAAAAAAATGTGTATATATATATATATATATATATATATATATATATAAATATATAAAATATATAATTGAATGAATATGTGACTCCAGATCCCGCCAGCCCTTTCCAAGAGTAGATTTTTCTCCAGTCTTGTTTCAACACTTCAGTTTCATTTTTTCCAAGCTGTTTTTTTTTTCTTTTCTTCGCTTTTTAATGATAAATTTTGTGCTATTAAATCTCGCCCACGTGGTAGCCAAGAAGTGAGAGGGCTTTAGGGGAGAGGAGCCAGCAGAGTCCCCAGCCCACCGCAATGCTGAGCATCATTTACAAGCTCTCCTTTGCACCTCCATTTGCGGGGGTTGATTTCCTTTTTCTTTTTATAATTCGGATTTTATTTTAATTCTAATAGAGCTGGTGCAGAAGGGGTTTGCAAGGGCTGCTTCCCAGGGATCAGGACCTTTCCTGCGGGAGGAGGGAGGGGAGCAGCGCAGCCGGGGGAACCCATCCCACCCCCGGGGTGCTTTTGGGGACAAGGGGGGGATCCGGCCCGGGGGAAAGGGGCCAGGCATCCCCGCTGGGAACAGGCGGCTCCGGGGAAAAAGTCCCTCCAAACAAACCGAAGACGCTGAGGGGACAATAAGGGACTTCAGAGGAGGAGCTGCGCCAGGAGCCTCTCAATTAGAGTCGCTGTAATGAAATTAAAAACCATTAGATCGTTCACCGTTGATGTCTACGACTTTCCTGGATGTCAAAGCAATTTGCTTAAACCCCCGGGACGGGGGAGGCGGCGGCGGGACGCGCTGCGTCTCGCTGTCGCCAGGGTCCGGCAGTCATTATCGGGCCCGAGCGGCCCCCCGCCGCCCCCCATCCTCCCCCGAGATTAACCCGGTACCGAGCAGGGCCCGCTTTTTATCTGGAACACCGCCACAGCCCCTCCCGGCTCCGCCACCGTCCTCTGCGGGTGGCTGGCGGGAGGGATGGCCCTAAACCCCCCAGTCCCTCCAGCTCTCTTCCCTCACCCTTTCTTCACTCTTTACCCGCCCGGGATGGGATGGGGGGGTGTCGGGATGGCCCCATTTGCCCCCAGCACGTGTTGGGGGAGCAGCTCTGCCCCCTCAGGGGTTTGTGTGGATGGAGGGGGGCTGGGGAGGGGGGAGCAGGTGAGGAAGCACCTTTGACAGCACTTCCCGGCCCTGCTGGGCTCCCGGGCGAGTTTCTGGAGAGATCCGTGCCCCTACCCTAGCAGCTCAATCTGCCCTTCGAAGGGGGTCCTGAAAAGGGCAAATAATTGGGGAAGGGGCTGCGGGTTCCTGCTGGTGTGTGCCTTCTCCTCCCCTGGAAGGGGGGAATGCGCCGTGCTGTGTCCCCTCCATTCCCACGGGATGTCCTCTCCTTCTCCCCTTGCCCAGATCATCCTGAACTCCATGCACAAATACCAGCCCCGGCTTCACATCGTGAAAGCGGACGAGAACAACGGCTTCGGCTCCAAGAACACCGCCTTCTGCACCCACGTCTTCCCGGAGACCGCCTTCATCGCCGTCACCTCCTACCAAAACCACAAGGTGAGGGGCTGGGCCGGCCCCCGGCCCGGCAAACCGCATCCCGCTCCTTCCCTCTTCCCGCTGCTCTTCCTGAGAAACTCAGCCCCTCTTCCCTCCCTACTTCTTCTTTCACCTCTTCTTTTTCTTTCCCCCTTTTCTTTCTACTCCTTCCTTCTCCTTTTTTCTTTCTGTCCTTCTCCTTTCCCCCTCCTTTTCCCTCTTCTCCACTTCCTTGTCCCCTTCCTTTTCTTCTCCTTGTCCCCTTCTCCTTTCTTCTCCTCCTCTCCCCTCCCTGTCCTTTTCTTTTCCTTCCTTCTCCTTTCTCTTCCCCTTTCTTTCCGCTCCTTGTCCCCTTCTTTTTCCTCTCCTTGTCCTTTCTTCTTGTCTTTTCCTCTCCCTCGCCCGTTTTCTTCCTCCCTTCTCGCTCCTCTCCCTTCCCCTTTCCTCTCTCACATCCCCATCCCATCCCCTCTGTTATTCCTGGCCACACAAAGCCCCCAAAGCCAGGCTCGGGGCGAGCCGGGGAGGGGGAATGAGCTCACCAGGATGCTTTGCTCACATGGAGACGACCAACCGAGGAAGTTTGCTTTATCTTCCCCCCTCCCCATGGGTCAAAGGCTCCTAATCTGGAGGAGGGAGCCGGGCGCTCCCCTCCGCGGCCGGGCGCTGATAACCCGGCTGCCCACGGGGGGCTGCGGGCTTGGCAGCCGGGGGGCCCGGGCAGGAAAGGGAGGCTCAGCTCCCGACATCAGGCAAACAAAGCACGAAAATGACGGGCTGGGTTTGTCCTCTGCTGGAGTAGGAAAGGGTTGGGTGGAATAAGGGTTTTCTTGGCGTGCTGTCGCTGCCCCTCTGCGAGGAGCCCGCTGCTCCTGCTCCTTCCCTGCTTGGGTTTGAGCTTCCCCACCCAGCAGGGAGGAGGAGGAAGGCTGAGTGTTGAAGGCAGGGTGCTTCTCCACAGATGAATCAGGGATGTCTTTCACCAACTGTCCCTTGCCACAGCCCCATGAAAACTCTATTTCTTTCAGCAAAAAAGGAAATTCCTCTCTTAATCACACACAAAGCACTTACTATAAACTTGTACTTACAGGCAGGTAGGATGGCTCCTTTGTACCGATAGAATAATTGTTTCTCAAGCAGAGAAAAGTAATTTAGCACCCCAAAGAAATCCTGGATGCTTTCCTGGAAATGCAGGTTCCTAAACCTGTGTGAAATGATTGCATTTCCTCCATCCATCAGCTGACCAGCAAGATGCAGAGAGCAGAGCTGGGCTGCAGAAGAAAGAGTGTTCCACCATAACTAGGGAGAAAGGAAAATACTTCCCTGCCCTTTAAAATAGGAGCTGCTGGCACGGCCAGGACAAGCAAACCGAATCCAAATTGAGTCCTTGCCAAATTATGCCTTAAATTATAACTCCACTGTGGATGCTATAAAATCAAGTTTAACTTCTGCTTGATGGATTTGCAGAAAGAATATAATATTAATAGAAGTGGGAGTTAATAAAACAGGACACACTGCCTGCTTTAAAGGCATTTCCCGAGCAGAAAACAGACGTGAATGGAACTGCTCTCCTTTGAAGAAAAATGGGGCTGGTTTATAGGAAAAGAAATGATCATGCAAATAAAACGAAAGCAAAGCAGGAACATGTAAGTACAGTAGTTTGGGAAAACTGCCATGCTAGGAGGAGCAGGAATATTTGATTGTAAATCAGCAACATCTGTGTGATAAGAAATGACATCTGTGTATCTGACACAGGCAGGAATCCCCACAGACACACCAGGACACATTTTACACACCCCTGACACGTTTTACAGACTCTGACATCCCTATGCCCCCTGACACACACATTGCTCCCCGTGCTGCTTGGAATCAGGGGGGAACAGGGGAAGAGTGGCTGTAGCCCCAAAATAAAATCCCAATTGGGAAAGATAGAGCCATAAAAATAAAGCAGGGGATGATCTTCCCTAAATGGCATCTCCCTGCAGGGAAGGGAGTAAAGCTTGTAGCTCACCCCAGTGCAGATGGGGAATGATATTGGGGTTGATGCAAATGCTGAGGAGAAACATCTTCCAGCTGAGGTGGGTGAAACTGAGTTGGGGTCTTTTCCACCAGCTGAAACCTGAGCTCAGCTTTCACAGCTGAGAGGTTGCTTGGAAAATCAGATTTTCCTCTTGCAGCGCAGGCTGCATTTCCCCAGCCATAAAGGATGGCAGCCCCCCGACGCGTGGGGCATCCCCAGCTCTTGCTGTCAGTGCACTGCTGACTTTTTCCCATTTCTCTCTCACCTTCACCCCTCACCTGCAGCTCATCCCTCATGCAATCTTTCCCATCCACCCCACCCAGCCTCTGACATATTTTACACAGAGTTTTATACACCCATGTATTTTACACACACACACAAATTCATCCCTGCATGGGGTTTAGGTTTCAAGAGCTGTATTATAGCTGAATTCTATTACAGAATGAATTGTGTGACTCACCCCAAAATGCATTTGAGTCCATGCTTACACAGCTTATAGAAATACCTGCCTGCTTCCAGATAGGTCAATTTATTCCAAGAGCACAGCTGCAATCCCAGCACAGGGCTTGTGCTTATTTCCCCTGGTATTTTAGACAGCCTGAAAAGATATTTAAGCACCCTGGGATCTCCCTCTCCTCAGCCCTACTCCCCAAAAAGAGGCTTAAGCTATGAGGAGAGTTTTGGTGAAGTTCTCAGGGTGGTTGTCAGCAGCTCCATTGCTCACCTCCCCCCTCTCTGCTACCCTTAAAAACACCCCAGAAATATCGAGGTGTTAAAAAAGGTCACATGCACATTTCATTTCCTTGCCATTTACACAATGGGTGCTTGCAATCAGGTTGATTCCCAAATATTAACTTCCCCTGCAGTTAAGCACCATTTTGCTGTGGCTTAAATCATTGTGTTACTGGCTTGTATTTATTAGGTATGAGCTCTCTGCTTAGGACCAGGAAATGAACCTAATAGACAGAAATAATTAAGGTTCTGCCCTCACGAGGGTTCTTTCAAAAGCAAGAATTCACAACAATTATTCTCATTAATTTTTACAACCTACTTTCCCCCTTAGCTGGACTTGGGCTTTATATTGGTTCCCCCCCCCCCCTCAGGATATCCGGTTTTATGCTGATTTTTTCCCCCCACCCTAAGTTATTTAACATTCTTGGTAGTCAAAATTCTTTTAAGGAAACGTTAGCCCCGGGTGGGAGGTTACAGGCACCCAGAAATGCTGTGTGCACCAGGGAGGGGCGGGGCAGGGCATGGCCAAAGACTGGATTCACTGCCAGATATCTGCTGGGATTTCTGAATACCGAGCTTCATCCTTCCCCTAAAAAGACCCAGCGCTAAAATCGTGCTGGTGAGTCAGCTGATGCTTCATTCTGGGAGTTCTGGAGAGCTGCCTGTCCCCCCCTGAGCATGTGGCTTCTTGTCACTGTCTTTGAGGGCTGGAGGTGGGCAGGTCCTCGGGTGTGGGGTGTTTTCTCCTGACAGCTCCATTTTCCTTGTCTTAGGTTGCAGGTGGCCACCTCCACCACTTCAGCAGAGGCCACCAGTGTGGTGGCCAGGCTGGCATCTCATGGGATTCCCCTGTGCAGCCCCCAAGCTCTCCCTGCCCCTCCTGGGGCCATTGTCCCTGTGTTTCTCCATCTGGTTGGGAAGAGGGGACAGCCCCTCTCCTTGCCCAGGGCAGGCTCTTCTCCAAAGAGGGGACCCCAGGTGCTGGGAGAGACAGAGCTCCCTGGGGCTAAGCAAGGTGAGACCAAGGAGCTCTTCTTCATCACCAGACCTGGTGGCTTCTGTGCAGCCCTGGGGCACCTGAGGATGGCAGGGAGCTGCTGCTCTCTCCCTGACCCTCTCTGGGGCTCCTCGTGATCCTTACTGCTGTTCCAGGCCTTGGTGGGACAGCGCTTCCTTCCAGAGGTCCTGTGCCCTTCACAGCTCTGGCTGACACAGCCTTGTCTCCCTCTGTCCCCAGTCTTGTCCCTGCTCCCTGCCAGCCCTGGGATGGGGTGCTCAGCCAGCCCCGAGCCCCTGGACCCTTTTGGACCTCAGAGCAGCCCCTCTCCTCAAGCTTGGCCAAGACTCCCTCTGGATGCAGCATCCATCCTGCCTGCAGACTCATCTCCTTCCCCCAGAACCCTGCCAAGTCTCTCTGCCCACCCTTGGTCCTTGTGCCCCAGTTCAGGCAGCAGCCTCCCCAGTGAGCCCCTGTCTCACCCCAGTACCCCCAACCAGCCCCCCAGTCCCTCCCACTTCTTTCACTGCCCTCGGGCTCAGCATCTTCTCCCCTCTGCCAGCAGCTCCTCCCCTCCCTTCTCCCGTGCTCCGAGGAGCTCCCATCCAGCTCCTCTGCTTGGCCCAGATGTCCCTGGGCTCAGCAGGCACCTTGTCTTCATCTCTTTCTCTCCTTCCCACTCCTCTGCTTTGGCTTCCTCCTCCACCCTGCCTTGGTTGCCACCTGAGAGCCCGAAAGAAACAGCCTGTGTGCTCTCCAGCGCCAGGGGAGCCTCCTGTGGCTCCCAGCACAGCCAGCTCCAGCGGTGCCACAGCTGCTCCTGGTCCCTCTCTGCCACCCTGAGCAGGGCCACGGCCACCTGCAGCCAGGGAGACACAGATCCCCACGGGGAGGGCAGCTCCAGGAGTGCTCTGCACCTCTCAAGGGTGGTCACCTGCACCTCTTCATCACTAAATGGTGAATCCCCCCCCCCCCCCCAATCAGTTTTAAGTTCTCCAAGTAAACCTGAGTGAGAACTCAGAAATTAAGGATCCACATTCCTTGCAGACCATTCCTTTTCCAGAATGCCCGACCTTTCTTAGTTTCAGAAGAGCCCAAAAAGATCCAGGTGAAGTGTTTTCCCTTAGCTTAAGTGCTTAAAAAAAAAGAAGCTGATAGCAAAATACATAAATAAAATAGAGCCCAGAGCACCTGGTGTGGAGCACATCACCCCTAACAAAGTTTCAACTTTATTTCAACTTCTTAAGTGAGAAACAATTGAGAAAAATCTTGTCATGGCAAGTTCTTGATAAAAAATAATACAAAATGGTAGTTCTGATTTTGGCTGTAATGATATTCATGAGCCCTTAGGCACAAATCCCATATAAATACATGTCTGTGGTAAAGGAAAAAGAAGTAACGCATCTTTCCTCGACCTAACTCGATGCAAAGCTAAATTTTGTCATGCTGGAGCTAAAGATGCTGTTGGGAAGGTCTCAGCAGAAGAGCTTTGTGGCCAATTAGCCCAGAGAAAGGAGTGCAGGGGAGCAGGCCAGGGATTCCTTTGGGATTCCCAATTCCATTGGGAACTGTCACTTCCCATTAAAGTGAGGATGAACCCATAGGTCAGACAAGCTCTGGAAAGTGGAAATCTGGGAGGCTTCACCCTGCAGAGCTCTGATCTCCAAGGGTCTGTGGCGGCTCCAGGAGCCAGTGAAGCTTTGCCGTCAGTAACAAATACGCAAACAAAGCCCTTCAGTTTTATTGAACCTGTGCTGTATAATTCAGCCCTGGGCACTCTGTCTTAATGACCTCGCAGGACGTTGTATTTTGTTTTATTTTTCATGAGGTAATTGTCATTTGACTTTCTGACAGCTTTTCTCCCCCCCTGCCCCACCATGAGTTATAGTCAATTAAATTCAGTTTTGCTGTGGCAAAGCTGATCCAGAAGAAGTTTATTTCCTCCCCTGCGTTTGCTTTTCCACCTCTGAAATAGTTTGGAAGTCAGGCAAAAAAGTGGCCAAATGAAACATCTTCCACAGGTTGTTTGCTAAAGCAGGGATCCACCAACTTTTTCTCTGTTTTCTAGTTTGTTGTGTACAGTTTTGTTAAATCTGGCTTGGGCTCCCCTGGCTTTGTGGTGGCTGATGCCATGATTTGTCACCTGGGGAAACTTTGTTCTGGAAGCTCCAATCCATCTGAAGTACACCAAAGGTCTGAGAATTAATTCTAAAGCTGTAGTCCCTGGTTTTTAGATGCCTTCAATCCAGCAGATCCTTAATTTTAAGGCGGCTGAAGTTGGCTGTGATTCTCTTGGGGCTTTTGGTCACCAGCACCAACACCTTTGCTTGTAAGTGTGTTCCTCGTGTGGGTTAGGGGACTTCTGCTAAATCACCAGATTTGCAATATTGAGGTCCCGTTTTGATATTTTGGCTGCAATTTCGTGGGTCATTAAAAGCTTGAAGAATCAAACGGGGCATTCAACCGAGGGGCTTAAACAAGGGGCTGGAGCACTGCTGGCTCCTCCTCCAGTGACCAGAGCGCACTGGGGACCTGTGAAGGCACTGCCACCCACCCCAGGGCCCTCTGGCACTCCCCATCTCCCTCCCTTGATTCCAGCAGGGAGCTGAGGCTCCCAGTGCAGGCGCCTTGGTTGAAATGCCTTCGGCCAGGTTGGGATGAATCCGGCCCTTTGTGCCTTTGTGTGCTGGTGCCAATCCTGTAAATCCTCACTCGCTGAAGGACTTCACTTATGTGAGCAAATATTGCCATTGGGGTCGGCAAGGGAGGACAACTCCTACATTTACAGGGCTTCAGGAACATTCAAAATGTTGAATAATGCCTATTATTCATTCTAGAAGAGTCACCACCTTCAAACCGATAGGCAGCTGCTTTGCAAAATACACGGCTGGTTGTGTAATAATTCAGGGCTTTTAATTACAAAATGCACCTCTGTTTTATTGCTAGAGAATGGCTCAACTGGCAAATTGACCCCAAAAGATTGTTTGTTTGCCCTTCTCTTTGAAACCTGAAATGAGGGACAAAAAAAAAAAAAAAAATAAGTGCCAAAAGTGCCAAGGGCTTGTTTATGTGCTGAAGTATGGTCCTGATTTAATGGGAATGCCTGTGGAGATAAGTGTAAGTGTGGTGGGGGCGTTCTGTGAGAAGTTTGGGGCTGAATGAGGCAAAAATGGCAAATAAACAAACGTCCCTTGGAAAAAAAATATGCAAAAAAAGACAAGAAAAGAGCAAAATAATCTGGTTGTGCATACACCTGGCGAGGTTTGCTATTGACACTGGGCGAGCCAGATTTTCCTCTTTGGATTTTGGCAGGGAGCTGGGCCCGGCTGTTTGTGCTTGACTCGGTGAACATGAACCTCTCTCTGTTCTCCCTCCGTTGATCCTGAGCTCTTTCCTTCCCCTTGGCCAACTCTCAATGGGAAGGAAGGACGGGGTTTCCATAAAACGTGGTGAGAGTGTGAAGTTCCTCCAGTGGCAAACACGGGCTTGTCTTTCCTCCTGGGCAAGTGTCTTCTCTCCTGATTCCTTGCTGAGAGCTCAGACTGCCAGGCAGTGATGGAAAAAAGAGGGAAAAAAAAAAGGGAACTTTCCCCTTTTCTGCCCAAATCTGGGGCTTTGCAGCAATATCACACCTGGTCCAGGCTCAGTCCTCTCCTGCCAAGGCACCAAAGCATTTTCATCAGATTTGGCATGGCAGAGGGAGTTTTTACAGGATCCACAGGGTAGCTGAGGGTGTTGCTGGTCCACAATGAATACTGGCTTAAATGACAAGCCCTGCTCACCAAAACCCTCAGGAAAAGTAGTGCAGGAGGGGAATGAACCTCTTGGAGCAGCACAGTCCCTTTGGGTAAGGGCATGGTCTGTCTAGAAGCTGCTTTAAATGTTAAATTTAGACGTTCTAAGGGGACCAAAGTTGAGTCTGAGGGGATTCTCAGATTCTCAAGGCAGCTCACTTAGTGAGCAAACTGGAAGAGGTGGGGAGACAAAAAACCCTCCAGGGTTTGATGGTCACAGGTGAAGTTGCCCTCCAAGTGTAATTGAGGTAATTAGCCCATGCAGTGCTGCCAGGTGTGGGGCAGGATGGCAGATGCAGAGCACCTGGAGCACATTTAGCTGGTCTGAAACACCCAAGGGGTGCAAATCACTGGGCTGGGAGAGAGGGTGCAGGGTCTGAGAGGTGAGCTTTTGGTCTTGCCTGTGCACCGATGAGAAAATACTTGTTGGGATTTGTTCAGACCCGTCCCTGGTCCTCTGAGCAGGAAAGCCCTTTCTGTCCCAACAGCAAAATGAAAGTAAGAATTCTCAGAAAGCAGATTTTCTCCAGAGAAAAATGTGTGTGAGCAGTCCCATGTGTTAGTTATGGAACAAGCCTGGGAGAAGCGAGAGGCTGTTGACAGGAGATATTTTTCCTGTGGAGCATTCCAGGGAAAGGCCCATCTGGAGTGGTCAGTGCCTGGGCTGAGGGATGACTGGAGTTCCCTGCAAGCTGTATTTTCCCTCCCATCCCACCGGCCTTGGGTTTAATAACCACTGTCCCCTCTCTCCCAGGCCATGCCTTGGACTGGCGATGACCGCGTTGCGTTTCCTCCCTTTCAGATCACCCAGCTGAAGATCGAGAACAACCCCTTTGCCAAAGGCTTCCGTGGCAGCGACGACATGGAGCTCCACAGGATGTCCAGGATGCAGAGGTAACGTGTGTCACCCTCATGGGGACCCTCCCAGGGGCACCAGAGCCACCTGGGCCTTGCCTGGCACGTCCCTCGTGGCCCGGTCTGTGCCAGGACATGGTGCCACTCCCTGCCTTGGCATCTGCATGGGTGCTCTACAGCAGGCTGTTGAGATATTCCCAGGACATGGGGCCGACCTGCTCCCAGGGGAATTCCTTAATTGCTGCGTGGCAGAGGCAGGACCTCACTTGTGGGATGCTGTCTTGGCCACAGGGACTTTGCATTTCTTTCAGAGACGTTCCCATCAGAGCAGCCTTTAGCTTTGTACTAAACTCCCCTCTCCGAGGCTGCACGTGGACTTAGACCCATTAAAAACGTGGAGTAGCTGGGAGAAGCTCTGGCCACCAGGCTACCGTGGAAGAATTCCTGAGTGTTGCTTTCTCCCCGGGGACAGTGCTTTAAAGACAAAGCTCCCAGCCTTGTTTTGGGAGTAGGGGTTTTAAGCTTGCTCCGGCTGCCTCTGGAGGTGGTGGTGGAGAGTCCTGTGCTCTGTTGTTACTGGCTTTGGAGGGGCTTTGGCAGGAGGAGAGTGTTTGCCTGCTGGGTTCTGGATGTGCAGAGCAGGAGCAGAGGTGTGGTGCTTTCAGGCTGAAGAAGGAAAGGTTAGAAAATGTTGGGATCTCCAGGGCCAGGTGGCTGAGGAGACCTTTTCAAATCTCGGGTTTGGCTGCAAGTACTTAAGCTGAAAACCAAGCCTAAATCTTGTTTGAAAATCCTGTTTAATGTCCTTTTCTAAATGTCAGGTCCTGCTGGTAATTAACTTCGTGCTTTTCCCTTCACTTGGAACTTTCTCCATGTGTCAAGCTGCTTCCTGGTGCAAATGTTTTGCAGGAATGGTGCCATACCCATGATTCTAACTTAGATGGAGATTCTCTCAGAGCATTTTCTAGGAGGGGAGGAGCCACTCAGATCCTTTATTCTCTGGTTCCTGCTGGAGGGACCTGCTTTGGGACCTTCTGATGGGAGGGCTTTTCCCACTGCCCACCCAGAAGCCAGCTGTAGGTGGTCACTTCTGCTTGTTGTAGTTGATGACCTGAGCGTGGCTCTCCATGGCCAGGAAAATTGTGCTGTCAGGCACCAAATAACTCCTGCAAACACGCCTGGAACCCACTCAAACTGGGCAAATATCCTCCTGTGTACAAACATGCTCAGACTCAGCCCCAGAAAAGCCAAGACAGACGTATAAAAAAGGTATAGGTAACACTTAATCTGCTCCATCGAAATCATCTCCGTGGGCTCCTGAATGTGCCCTGTGTTCCCTGCCTGCCCTTTCCAACAGATCCTGGCAGGATCTGTCAATATTTATTTATTTATGGTGGCACTACCCCTTGAAATAGCTCCCCCCACCCCGTGCCAGTCTCCCAGCTTCTCCTGGAACTTGAGTGATGATGTGTTCTCCCCCCTGCCAATATTTTTTTTTGCTGCCAAACCACCCTTTCATTACAGTCACTGGAAAGATTTGAAGGTTTGGATTCACAGGGGGTGTTTTTTGGAGCAGGAGGGAGGAGGTGGAACAGGGAGGACTCTTAGGAAGGGCTCGGTGCCATATGAAGAGCATGGCATCAAGCCACGCTGAGCCCGTGCTAAAAAATTGATTGGCATTTTTATGCAGGGGCTGCGGTCGATGATCCAGGGAACAGAAACACTGGGAATATATAAATACACCCACTCAGGCCTGGCAGGGCTGGAAGGGTTAAAATCGTTGCCTTTACTGGATAATTTCTGATGTTCATTTTAATAACTTAGCAGAGGAATGGCTGTGTGCCTTTACAAAGGTGGCATTTTTTTTAAGGGAGGGCAGGATAAGATGATTATAGTAAAATAAAGACCCATTCAAGGTTGCAAATATGTGCCCACCTTTGTGGGTTTTTTATGTAGATATATGAATATATTCAAAATTATATATGAAAATATATAAAACCATATATAAAATCAGTTATATATATAAATAAATTGCAGCTATAAAAAATAGGTTGTGTCTATGAGATAAAGAACCATTCAGGATTGAGAATGTTGCAGAACTATGCCCTGCCTTTTGTGGGTTTATATAGATTTAACATCTAAATATGTATTAAAATGTAATTAAATATATAGTTTATATATTTCAATATATAAATGTATGTTTATGATGTTGTTTCCCAGTGATGGACCAGTCAGTCTATCCTGGCTTTAGGGGAATGATGTCCATTTATGCCCTTGGAGAATATGGTGGGGATGCTCTTTTTTAGTGCTATTCCTTCATTATGAAAAAAGTAGCCACATTTTTATAACAATGCTGAGCCTTTTGTACCAGAAACTTTTGACCTGACATTCACCCACCATGGCTTCGGGTCCATCCCTCGCCATGGCTTTCTCCTTTCCAGGGCCTCCCATATTGGATTTTTTTTCCTCTTATTTCCCAGAAAAATTGGTAATAAGCCTGTCCAGGTAGAACTTCATTCAGGAGTGGTGTGAAGACTTTCAGCAGCAGAGGATTTCACTGAAAAAGAGGAGCCATGAGCTCCAGAGAGATCCAAATTCCAGTGAATGTTCCTTTTCTTCCCACTGCCTTTCTTTCCTGAAGCACAAGAGGTGCATTCAGCAGCTTCTTTGGTAGGATGGACCCTCTGGGAAGAAGAGGTTGTTCAAAGCTTTCAAGTTTCTGAGCATGAGGTTGAGCTTTTTATTTTATTGATTAGGGAAAACCTTCTCAAAAGCATGAAAAAGCAAGGAAAAAGCATAGAGGGATGTGAGTTTTACTTCGTGTGTGGGTCTGGAACACTGGGAGGGAGCAATTCTGGTCAGCCCTGTAACCAATTCTTGCTGCTTGTCTGCAGCTCCCATTGTCTCTGGTGGTTCTTATGGGGGCTGGGGAGCTTCTGGTCATCTGGAAGGCCCTGGTTATTTTGTAATTTAATTAATTTTGTAAATTAATGAAGTTCAGCCCTTGACACTTCTATTGGGAAGGCTTTTGAGGGGGATGATGATGCCATGAAATGGTGGCTCTTGGCTCTCTCGATGGGTACTCTGAGCCCTTGAAAAGTGACAAGAAGCCCAGAATGCTCCACGTGACAGGGAAGAGTGACAGCACAGTCTGACGTTGTGGCTGCGTTTTCTCTGTCAAGGATCACGAGCCAGTTTGCTGCCTTTGGCATTAATCCACAGCAATCTTCTTGGCTCCAAAGGAATTATTCCAAAGATTCCCATGTGTCATCGAGAGCAGAAACAGGGCCAGACACAGAGGACACAAAAGCAGCTCCATGAGTCAGAGCCAGCGTGACAGAGATGACAGTGCATTTTGGGGTGCCAGCAGAAGAAATGGATGGGCTCTGGTGTTCCCTGGCATTCCAGCATCCTGTTGGACTGATGGGCACCAGGCTGACTCAAGCCTGCCAGTCTTGGTCACCTTGTTCTTCTTGTGTCTTCTCACTGCCTCACATCTTTAATCCACTTCCATTTCCCAGGTTCTGTCACTGAAATCTCCCAGGGGTCACCCTCTGTCTGAAACGCTTTCAGTGTGAGATTTGGCATTATAACATCTGCTGGGGAGGGGATGCTTTCCTCCAGCACACATCCCCCAGGAAATATTCCTGGTCCTGGTTGAAATGTGTTCTGTAGAGTTTGACAGAATTCAGATGAAATCCAAAAGGAAGCTGGGCAGAGCTCGCTTATTCACAGCTTGTTTGAAGTGAGAAAGCCACTCAAGAAACACAGGGTAGCTGCAGTTTCTGTCACTGACCTTCCTCTGGGGGAGCTCAGCAGCAGGATTTGATCAGCAGAAGCTCAGCCCAGCTCAAAGGGATGAGGTGCTGCCTCTGGCCCACATCCATTCTCCAGCTCCTCCTGTGTTTCTCTTACTCCAGCACCTTTTTCTGGAGAAATGTCTCTTCTTATTTGCCTGCTAATGAGAGCTCTTGGTCTCTGCCTGGTTCTTGGGTTGGTTGCAGTGATGGCTTTGGGCTGCGCTGCTCAGAGGAGTTGCTAACAGACCACAGGATCATTATGGGATGGTTTGGGTCCAAGGGACCTTAAAGATCATCTCATCCCACCCCTTGCCATGGCAGGGACACCTTCCACTATCCCAGGTGGCTCCAAGCCCTATTCAACCTGGCCTTGGGCACTGCCAGGGATCCAGGGGCAGCCACAGCTCCTCTGGGCAACCTGTGCCAGGGCTTACCACCTTCACAGGGACAGATTTTTATCTAATATCCAATCTAAACCTATCCTGTCAGTGTGAAACCATTTCCCCTTTCCCTGTCACTCCAGGTCCTTGTAAACCTTCTCTCTCCAACTCTCTTGTAGGTCACCCTGAAACCTTCTTTTTTCCAGAGACAAATTCCAATCCCAGCTCTCCCAGCCTTTCCTCCCAGCAGAGCTGCTCCATCCCTCTGATGACCCTGGTGCCTCCTCTGGATGTGCTCCAGCAGCTCCAGGGCTGGGCCGAGGGCGGGGGCAGCTCTGCAGGTGGGGTCTCACCTGAGCGGGGCTGAGGGGCAGAACCCTCCCTTGTCCTGCTGCCCATGATGCTGGGGAGGCAGCCCAGGGCATGGGAGGGTTTTTGGGTGCTGGGGCATGTCCAGCTCTCCCCCACCAGCACCCCCAGTCCCTTCTCCCCAGAGCAGCTCCATCATTTCATCCCCGGCCTGGACTGATCCCAGGATTGCCCTGCCCCAGCACTTGGCCTTGTTCAGCTGCCTGAGATTCCCGTCCCAGCCCAAGGATCTTGGAGCCCCTCAGGTCCTGGCAGGAAGGTCAGGACATCTGCTGTGTTCGAGGAGAACGGGGCACTGAACAGACTCCTATTCCTCAGTGGGCATTTTGATTTGTGCTGCTGCACATCCAGTCCTGGCTGTTATTCTCTGTGGGGCTGCAGTCCCCACGCACAGAGGGGTCGTGTTCAATCAGAGGCTGAGACTGCAGCAAGTCCTCAGTAATTCCTCTCCTACCACGTCCTTTCCTGCTCTAGTTTATCCCCTTCCTGACAGCCTCTTGAGAGAGGTTCAATTTTATTTCAATATGCTGGAAATCAGCTGAATGCGCACTGACAAGTGGCTTTGGTTTGATTTTTTTTTTCCTGGGAGATGATCTGTTTGTTCCAGGCACTTTTTCCCCCTGTTCTTCCTTTTGCTGTGTCTGTTATGGCTGACTTCCACTTCTTCCCTCCTCTGGAGCCTCAGCAGGAAGGACAACAATTGGTGGCCTGGGATCTATAAAGCCCAAAGCCACTGAGTTGTGTTTGCACATCTGGAACTGGGGGTTGATTCTGTGCTGGGTAGAGGGGACAGCACTGATGGGGTGACAAATACTTGTCCTTTTGTTGGGACTTCCCAAGGAGGAGTTAAAATCTCCTGGAAATTTGGAAAGAGTGGAGAGGAATCCCTGTGTTCATCCTTGGGTCAGGTTTTAGGCTAAGATTTGATATTGTGAACAAGATTTAGTTCAGGGATTTCAAAGGCTGCTGTAAAAACATGGAAAGGAAATCCTTTCCCATGTCAGGCTTCACCTTTACCTCCATCAGATCCTTGGGATCTGATATTAAATAAGTTTTTTGTTGCCATGAGTTACAGCAGCTCTGGAAAGCCTTGAGGTATCCAACATTTTGTTGCAGAAATATCAGGAACATGTTCTAAAATAACTTGTTTAGGGCCAGTAGTGATTGGATTCTTCAGTGCTGGAGCTTCCTGATTCTAAACTGTGGATTTTTGAACAGATTTTTAACCAGATTTTTGTCTGGCAACTTCATTTACTATGTCTTGGCTGGTACATCAGGAAACTTCACGTCTGCACATGAAAATACATGGAAAACTTTTATGCTCTTAGAGTGTAGGAATAAGCAAGAAAGTGAACTGGATGTTGCTCTGTGCAGGTCTGTATTTATCATTTTTCCAGTTATTAGTAATTTGCAGTGGCCAACAAGGTTTCTGGTTCTGAGATTGCAAAATCATCTTGAATTCGCTCCTTTGAATTCCTTGCTGGCCACGAGTTTGTAGCAGAAGTGATCTAACAAAACTCTTGAGTCTGTTGTGGTGAGAGCATCACTTGGCCAGGGCGAGGGGAAGCTGTCATGAGAGAAAATGAGAGGGAGTTTCTAATTCCACCTGGCAGAGGTGGGATTTAAGATTTGGGATTGCAGGAGGGATTCACTTGTCAGGTCTCATCTGTAGGGTGGGAGTTCTATGAGGAATCTGAAGTGGAACGTGGGTGCTACTGGGGAAGTTCTGCAGAGCTCCTGTCCAACCCTGGGGATTTGGGAAACCTCTGGTCAGGTGGGAAGCACAAACAGACTCCAGACTTCAGCACTGATAGTCTTGGACATCATTAATGATTTCTTTTCCCAAGTTTTAACAAAAATCAAAATATTACACAGCACCTTGCGCTGCTTCTCCCTGTCCCCTTCTGCTATTTTAATATAGTAATTAAATATTCATTATTAGCCTCCAACAGATTTTAAATAGACCAGGGACATGTTTTTTTTTCTTGTAAATTCTTTTCCCAGTCAACTTTTAAAAAAATTTCTTTTAGTTTTGCAATTTTTAATGCAGAAATGAAAGTAGTCTATTAACACCCCACGTAAAACTAACACTCTGGCCCAGAAGCATCAACAACCTCATCCTTGCTATGTGGACAATTTCCTACATTGCTTAAGTCAAGCTTTAATACATTTCCCCCCCTTCTTTGCTACAGGTTGTTTGTTTGTTTGTTTGTTTGTTTGTTTTTGTGGGGTTTTTTGGGGGTTTTTTTTGAACAGCAAAATTTCTGGATGTGACAGAAACTTTTCGTTCTATTCAACTATAGCTCAGGTTGACAACCACTACTTTGGGAATAGTGACTTTTAGAAAAAAAGAAGTTGATCCATTTTAGTTTAGTTTAGTTTTAGTCTTTAAAAATGATAGATGTACACTCTACAAGGTGAGTGGGCTCAGGACAAAATAGAAATATTTTAAGATGATCGTTGCTTTAGAAGATACCAAAAATACATTTCAGCTCAGCTCCTATAAGGAGGAATACGTAGGATTAGAGAGATAACAGCCTTTGTGAATTGAAAAACATCAAAGTGAAAGAGAATATTTTGGATATTTAGTGAGAAAACACTTTCCTTCGTCTCCCTCCTCCAACAGCTGATTTTTTGGCAAAAATAGCACCCAGTGTGTTTTGACTGAAATGGAAATATTTCTGTCTGGGGAGAAGTTACTGCAGCACGTTCTGGGAATTGCTCTTTGGCAACGTGGTGACTCCAACCTGTTCCCTCTCCTCCTGTGTCCCCCAGAGCACCACAGTCCTCTCTTGTGGCCATGGAGATTCTCATATTCCCTGGGAAATGCAGTCTGGAAGGAATCTGGAACCCACCACCCCTGTGCTCTGGCACCTGGGGTAAAAGTCTTGCTGTTGCAGCCAAACAGCTCCTTCTTGGCCTGAAAGGAGCTGAGCTTCACTTTGGCCTCCAGGAGGAATTCCTTCCCTGGAAGGGTGGTCAGGCATTGGAATGGGCTGCCCATGGAGTCTCCATCCCTGGAGGTGTCCGAGGAATGACAGGATGTGGCACCCAGTGCCCTGGTTCAGTTGACAATGTGTTGATCAAAGGTTGGACTCGATCTTGGAGGTCTCTTCTGACCTTCATGATTCTAAGAAAATAGTTTTTCATCAAGAAATAAAATCCCTAATCAGGTTGTTCACTTTTTCCTGCTCTCGGCTCTCTGTTGAAAGAGAGAAAAGTGTTGGTTGGGTGAGAAGTATCGGGGTGGGGATGGCTCCCCAGTGTTTGTGTGGGGCTTGGCACTGCGAGGGTCTGACCTTTATGGGGTCCCACTGAGAATTTATGGTAAGAAATCCCCATGGAGATCATGTTCCAAAGAGGAGTCCTTTGAAAAGGGTCACAGAATCACCTCTAGAATTTCATCCAAGATTTACCCACTATGGCCAAATCTACCAGTGAAAGATGTCCCCAAGTGTCACATGGCCTGGCATCATGCCATGGTATGTCCCTCTTTCTCCTCCACCGGAGCTCTCAGGTTCCCCCGGGAAACAAAACGAGGCTCTGTCATTTTTTGGGAATTGGATGTTGGTTGTGTGAGGCTAAGAGAGATGAACCCAACCAATCCATGCAGCCTCTCCTCAGGATGGAGAACTAAGGGCACATCCAGGAGTCATCTCCTGGCAGGTGATCTCCTTGGAAGGGAGACAAGGTGAGGATGCAGCTTAGGGGGGTTGTGTGGGTACAGTTTTCATTGAGGATCACGGTGTGAAGGTGGAACAAGCAGCTCAAAACTATGACCTGGGAGGGCTGGGAGATCCCTTAGAACCCAGGAGATCTGAGGGTTGTCGCTGAAGTTTGATGGCCACAGCTCTTGACCTTCTCCATGAGCCACCAAAGCTGGCCTCCAGCTGAATCTCCTGGTGGAATTAAGTGCTGGGTGTCCACAGGCAGGTCCTCTGAATCCCACCACGCATCCTGGCAGCCACTGCTGCCCTGAATATCAAGGGCTAAACCTCTGCTTCCTCCCAGTCCATCTGTCTGTTGTTCCTCGTGCACAGCCTGGATTTCAGTTCTGAGCAAGTGCTGCTTCCAGGGGATGAAACCCCACCTTTGGAACAGGCTTTCCTTGGCAAGTCCCCGGTTCCCGGGCTTGGGAAAGCTTTCATGGCCCAACCAGAGCCACATTTCTTTGGGTTTGAACTCCTGGGTGAATTTCCCTTCCATTCCAGCTCGGTTGCTGATGTTTCTGGCAGCCACCACAGCAGTGGTTTGGATGAAAGCTCCCTGCTGGCATAGGTTTATATGATTGCTATTGTTAAATTCTGTAAATAAGTTCTGAGCTCTCCGGTGATAGATCCTCCCTCAGGGGTGTCACTGCAGGTTCAGGACTCTTCCTCTGCATGCCAATGGCCAGGTGAGCCTGTGGATGGCATTTAAGGAGCTTGAGCACAATGATTTTGGACAGGTGAGGGGAGTACCTCAAAGCCAGCTTGGTCCAATGGTTAGAGACTCAGAGGAGAAAACTTGTGTTTGAATCAGCGCTTTTGTGGCTGCTCTGAGCCTGGTGACACTTTGGGGTGCTGTACTTTGCAGTTTAGCAAGCCTGTGGGTTCAGGAGGAGCCTTTTACCTCACCTGAAGTGTCTGAGACCCCCTGTTCAGCTTCAGCTCTCTCTGCAGAGCAGCAATCATCTTTGGGGTTGCCACACTGCTGATGTGTTTGGAGAAACAGCTCCAAAAAACCACATCTGGGGGCAAGAGAACAATCCAGGCTTTCCCTCCCATCCTGGCTCTGCTGAGGCTCTGGTGTGCATCACATCTCAGTGATTTATTTATTTCTCTTTTCTGAGCTTGGTCTGTGGTGCAGGGATCCCCCACCCAGGACAACCAGGCTGACAGACTCCAGGCAAAAGGAGTGGGAACAACTACTATAAGGGAAAAAAAAGTAGACCTAAATATTTAATAAATTTCCAAGTCAGCTTGGCAGAAATGATGTTTTTATTTACATGCATGTGCATATTGCAAATACATTACAAACAGTATACAGCTTATAAATGCTACAGTATGTAAATAGAAATCGTGTTTATTTTGCTGAAACTGCATTTATGTATTTTATGTGTGTGTATAAAATAGTGGTGGTGGAAAAGGCATGAATTTAAGGGGACTAAAAGGAAAGGGAATAACGAGTTCTGCATGGATAAAGTGTGACGGGGCTGCAGCCTCCTGGGAGGGATATCTCCATTTCCCTGAAAGCCAAAACAAACTCCATGACACTAATGTGCTGCCTTCATTTATTAACCCTCTGATCTATTTATTAATTGATTGCTTTGCTGACTCGTTTCTCTTTTGTTTCTTTGCTTGTAGTAAAGAGTACCCAGTTGTTCCCAGGAGCACAGTGAGACAAAAAGTGTCCTCGAATCACAGCCCCTTCAGCGGCGAGACCAGGGTCCTTTCTGCCTCCTCCAACCTGGGCTCCCAGTACCAGTGTGAGAACGGGGTGTCCAGCACCTCCCAGGACCTGCTGCCTCCTGCCAACCCCTACCCCATCTCCCAGGAGCACGGCCAGATCTACCACTGCACCAAGAGAAAAGGTCAGAGCTTGCCCGCTCCCTGCTTCGTGGTTTCCCCCTCCTAACATGACTGTTGGCATTGTTTCCTGATGTTTCCCCTTGGACAGCTCCAAGGATAAGTGACTTTGTGGATAGAAAAACATCAAAGTGAAAGAAAGAGAGTATTTTAGATATTCAGTGAGAAAATACTTTCCTTTGTCTCGCTCCTCCAATTGTTGATTTTTTGGCAAAAATAGCACGCAACAAATGATGCTGGAGGATGAGCGAGGCATGAGGGCTGTGGGCAGCTCCCCCAGGCTGGGCTGGGAAACTCTAAAATCCCATTTCTGCCGGCTTGGGAACGAGCTGTTTGGAGGGCTGGCAGTGCCTTTCACCCACCATGAATCCACATTTGGAAAGATAGCTGGTGCTGGAGATAAAGATGACTTATCTGCAGCCCCTCAGACAGGGTTAATCTCCAAGTGGAGATACCTTGACAGTTTGTATTTTGCCCAGTTTTCAACTCAGGGCTGTCTCACAGCTGGGAGACAGTTTTCTGTCTGCAGAAATGCTCGGGCTAACGAAGGGTGCCTGGGATTGAAACCCATGATATCCATGGTCCTTCCCTCCTGCTGCCACTGAGCTGCTTTGACAGAGCTTTAGGGATCAAACTGTGAGGGCTTTCCACTGACTGCTCAGCTCGTCCTGGCGTGAAGAGCCCCCTGACAGTGATGGCATAATTGTTCCAGGCAGGAGCGAGGGGTTTGTGGTCACTGCCCTCCTCTCCCAAAGCAGTGGGAATGCTTCAGTGCAGCACCACTTGTAGGATTGAGACAGCAAAAGTTTTAGATGCATTTTACTTGGAAAAAAATAGGGGATTTCCAGGGCTGGATGCAACAAGGGATGGGCAGGGGCCGGTTTCTGCCAACCCTGTTGCCCTTCTTGGGATTTCTTCTATGGAAAAGCTACCAGAAGGCAGCAAGCACCATGGCATTGAGTGCAGCAGGAATTTCTCCCCACAGCAGAGCCCTTCCCTCTTCCCTGCACGACCCTATCAGTCAGACACATGCCATTATTTTTAGCAACATAACCCCTGGAGCACTGGGATGTGCAGACACACAGTCTAAGGTAGGGAAGGCTGGGAAGTGCTGGCAGAGGAGGCAGGAGGGTGGTGGAAATCTCTCCCAAGTCCTTGGTGAATCCCCCAGATATTGTAGGAGCACGTGGGTTGTGTACAGGTATGCAAAGTAAAAAACCCTGAGAAATCCGAATATTTTCCTGAGATTGAGGGAAACAATGGAAAACAGGTGGCATTTTCTGTCCCCTCCAGCTGACCAGGTGACTGTGCTCACCCAGAACGTGTCAGAGCAGGGATTGGAAATGGGCTGTAAGGCAGGGAATAAGGAGATGCAGTGGCCACCCGAAGTGTCCCCCAGGTCAGAGGTGTGGGGTGTGTGGCCTGTTTTACCCCAGCTCTGCTGTGGGTGTGAGGTGCTGGGGTGCTGCAAAGTCCCAGTGCTGGTGCTGGAAGGTGACCCCTGTGATCCCTCCTCAGCGCTGGGAGCTGCAGCTCCTGGGAGTCTTTTCTCAGCTCCTCTGTCCTGGGAGCTGAGCTCTCACCTCTCCTCTTCCCCCTTTTCCAAAACTAACCAAAACAAGCTGGCCCAAATGACAGCCAGCCCTCGGGACAATCCCTGACTGCTGCGTGTCCCTGCCCCGCGGGGCAATTCATCATTCGCCTCCGCATTGTAACGCGATAAGGAATCAACAGAGGTTTCCTTCCAGTTTTGGGATTCCCGCTAAGTGGTGTCTCCATGGGTGGTTTCCCTCAATCCCCCAATTATCTCACTTCCTCTTATTGTCACAAAAGACACGGCTATCTGCCCTGGAATAAAGCTCCCGGCCCCTCTTGGCCTGCGTGGCCCTGGCCGCCGCGCGGGGGACCGGCCAAGGGAGGCCTGGTCTGCAGGGCCCATGGCCCCTGCTTATCTCTGCCATGGCTTGAGTGGCACAAGCAGTTAAGGGCCTTTTATCAAAGCCGCCAAACGCTTTAATCAAAGAGGAGCAGCGTCCTGCCCGATACCAGCGGCTTCTTCCGCGAGGTTGGGTGTCCCGGCAGCCTGAGCCTCTGCGTCCCTCCCTGCGCCTTCTTCTCTCCCCTCCCTGTGCCTTTGGTAAATCGAAAACAGCCACCAGGGCTGAGAGGAAAGAAACATAAAGTTAATGGGAACCAGAGAGCCAGCCTGAGCTGCCAAGCAGCTCTTTGCAAAGTGAAATTAATTAAAAGGAAAAAAAAAAAATTCACTAGAGATGAGCGAATAGGGTTGGATAAATCAGAGCGTGATCCAAGGTTTCATGTCACTGAGTGTGGAACTTCCTTCCAGCACCAGCAAGGATCTTTGTTGGACATGGGAAAATAATCCTATGTATGATATTCCTCTTTTTTTTGCTGTTCCAGCCTCTCATTTCTGAGTTTTACTTCATAGTACTCCTGCCTTCCTACATTTGTGCTTAACGGTTATCAAGCCTCACCACCTCAGAAAACGCAAAAGCAAGAGTTTGTTTGCTCCTACTGTCCCTCTGTCCATTTTCTGGACTGGAAATCTTATTGATTGTCTTGGACTATCCACTCCCCAGGCATTGACTCCTCCTCAGGCAGTTTAGGATTTATCTCAACCGGATTATTTCCTTTCCCAAGGCTGTGGTTACGGATAAGTGCTCTCGGGGGCAGAGGGCAGTTCAGCTGGCTTTGAGACCAGCTGCTGTCTGCATCTTCTGGGGTGAATTCCAAGCCAGTCTCCTTCCACCTTTGACATCTCCTGAAGTTTCTCTGCCTCCTCTTCAATCAGAGGCAAGCCTTGGGTTAGGCTCAGTTAGGGACAGGTCTGTGTTCAGCCAACTCAAAGGAGCCTTGTTCAACTTCTGCTTTCCTGGTGACCTAAGACAAGGATAATTCTCCGTGGCTGGCAGTGTTGTTCTTGGCTGTCAAGGCAAGATGGATTCACTGTGGAGATCTGATATGGAATTACATTAGGGGAGAGCAGCAGGGCTGCCAGGGGATGTTATCTCTGAAGGCTCCCCTGCTTCAGGGAGGTGATGCTCTCCTGGCTGAGGAAGGAAGGAAGGACACATCCCAGAGCTCCTAATCTGGTGATTCCTGGCGTGCAGGTGGGGAGGGCAGGGTCACAGCATTGGGAATGACCCCGGTGCACTGCAGTGGGGTCGCTGTTCCAGGAATGGGGAATGGCAAGGATCATCCTGCCTTGTATCCCAGCCCACACTGGGATTGCTGACGGCACGTGACAAAGTCACTGGTCTTGAGAGGATGGACAAGCTCCAACCCTGGGTCTCATCAAGGAGTGGCCTCAGCTCTTGATGTGGATTTTTAGACTGACATAAAGAGCAGTTGGAGCTTTGTCTTTTTTCTGGTTGTTCTCCACCTTTCCCTCTCCCATTATTGTGCTTGGAGAAGCCCAAAAGGCCTCACCAGCAGGCAGCTTGCCTTGTGTCTTTCATTTAGCCCCACATCCCAGTTAGGACCCTGGGCCTTGTTTTCCCTTGTATTATCCTCTCTCTCAGACATCCTGTGGACTAAATAGGCATCCCTCAAACCTCTGCTCCCTCCCAGCCTTACACAATCCCAACCACTTGGCAGATTTCTGGGATGCTTGCGATGCTGAACAGGAGGCAACTGGAACAGCCTCTCCCTGGGGAGGTTATAAAAGTTGTCAAGTTGGCACTCTGAGGGAGAGGAGGGATGTGGCAGAATCCACTGGCTCCAACCAGCAAGGACCATGTCCTTCACCCCCTAACTTGGACATCACCCTGGAGAAGGATTTATCTTTCATCTCCTTCCTGCTCTGATGAGGTTGGTGCTGGTACAGCAATGCCTTTCCACCTTCTCCTCAAGAACAGGCACTGTCAATGTGCACAGATCTCTTTGTTGACTGAACCAACTTCTCCCACATCCCACCCAGCTTTGCTTTTTCACTCGAAGAATCTGTAGGACAAAATTCGGGCACGGGATGTCTCCTTGGAGCACAGGCTGCTCACCCTGCTCTTGTCTGGAGATGTGATGAGCTGGCCAAGGCTCAGGCTGTGCTGCAGCTGGAGAGATGCAGCGGAGCCCAGAGCGGGGTGGCTGTGGGACACTGAGGGTGAGGAAGGAACTCCCTGCACGGGGGGATGTTCAGGGAGCTGGGGTGCACTCAGCTCTTGCTGAGCAGCCTCACTCTTGTGGCACTGTAGTTTCATATCCCTAACGAGGAAAGGCTGAGGGGGCTGGGCCAGTCTTGACTAAGAGGGGACCCCATCAGTGTCTGCAGGGAGGTGCCAGGGGATGGACCAGGCTCTGCTCCGTGGTGTCCAGCAGCAGGACAACAGGCAGGAACTGATGCCTGGGAGGTTCCACCTGAACACGAGGAAGGACTTCTTTCCAGTCAGACTGCCCAGAAAGATATTGGAGATATTCCAGAATTGGAATTGGAGATATTCCAGAATTTTCTGGACACAATCCTGTGCCATGTGCTCTGGGATGACCCTGCTGGAGCAGGGAGGTTGGACCAGATAACCCACTGTGGTCCCTTCCAACCTGATCCAGTCTCTGAACCCCCTCTCCTGTCAGAGGTGCCCCCTGTGCCTCCGCAGGGAGTGCTGGCAGCTTGCTGCCTGTGGAAAAGATTCCAGCTTTTGGGGGTTGGATTGTCCCTGTCCCACAGCCCTGTCGTGTTCAATACAACACAGCCATATCACAGACAGTGAGATACAGCTGGAATGGCTGGCATGTCTTAGGTTCCGTGTCCTAGCATTTAGGACTTATTTGCCCTTTAGAGATGCTCATTTTGATTGAATCTGCCTTGTTCTTTTCTTCTTGGACAACCTTTGTCGCTCTTGCACCCTGGTGTTGGCTCTTCGGGCTTGTGCCAGATCCATGCTGGAATCCAGACTGGATAAAACAACAGAGTCAGTGATAATCACCCATTGTGTGTCCCTCACAAAGTCAGGATGAACCTCCTGTAACGCCCTGGAAGTGTGGGTGAGCTCTGAAAACCAAACGAGTCGTGTCCCATTCTTCATTGTCTTCCGCCCTGGGGAGCTGAGTGTCATGTATGGGGAAGGAGCTCTCCTGATTTACACCAGGGGGGAGAGGGAGGCCCAGTGCACCCTGAAGTCCAGAGGTTTTCCATGTTTGCATTTCATTCTACGTGGCCCGAATCTTGGAATTGGGAAAATTCCATTTAAAAGGCCATTTGCGTGGTATTTACAACCCAGCTGGAAGTAGTAAATACCGGAAATCTTGGAAGCGCTCGTGCTCTCGCTCAAGCTCCTTCATTAGATAGATCATCAAATTCCTTGTGAGGGAGCCAGTTTCCACCCCATTCTTCAGGCTCCGTTTTCCTTGGATTCACTTCAGAGCAGCTTCTCCCTGGCGCTGGCAGCTCCCCCTGCTTGGCAGCACCTCCTGCTTTTTGAGGTTTGTGCAGCACCGAGGGGCTGCTCCCTAGAGCTGATCACCACCCTTGGCTTCCAAGAATAGCAGCAACAAGGGGGGGGATGATCAGGATATCTCCCAGGATAGCCAACAACTCCTCTGAGGGCTCAGTGGCACCTGGAAAAGGACAAGGAGCTGCTGCCAGGGAACCAACACCAGCAATCGAGCCCTGAACAGGCAGTTACATATCCCCAGGGTCCTGCTGACGTTGATAGGAGGAGGTAAGAGGAGCTTCAGGGACAGGACTGTCCCCTGAGCTGCGCTGTCCAGGCTCCAGAGCCCGTGAGGATGAATTGAAACTGCAGCCTTTGGCACTGCCTGAGAGACCTGTTTGCCTTGTGCTCCTCTTGTCATTGAAGATGTCCCCTTTCCACCCTAAAGCTGCTCCACACACCCGGGGGATGCCCTCCAGCTGCTCTGTGCTGGCTCTGATCTCCTCTGTGGGGAGTGGTGGGACAAGACCAGAGAGCTTGGGCCGCCGTAAATCCCTCAGGCAGCACCGGCTGAGGCTCTCTGCTCTGCACCATCCCACCTCAGGATGCACATGGACCATTCCCTTCCCTCTCTAGCACTTTGAGGCTCCAAAAATGGGAAAATCCCTGGGAAGAGGGGCAGGAGGACGGGCAGAAGCTGTTAGGGCAGGTTGGGATCCTTTGTTAATGCCTAGGTCCTGTTTGGAGACGGGAACAAGGTCCTTAAACACCTTAAAACCCCTTTCCAGATAAAACATCAGGGAACCTGGCTCTAGAGGGACCAGCAGAGTGATCCTGAGAGCTTGCAGAAGGACAGAGGGTACTTATGGGGTTTCCACTGAAATCCCATGTTTTTTCCTCTTCACCTGTGATGGTTTCTGGAAGTGGTTCTGTCACACTGCAGCTCTGCCCAGCTGGGCTGCGGCAGGCAGTGAAATGTCTGGGCTAAATGGAAAAATCAGCAAGCTCAGGTTGTAAGTCAGGCAGTTTTACACCATGGAAAAACAGAGTTTGACTGGTTTGTGTTGTATATTTAAAAAAATCAAAATAAAATAAACAGTCAAACCCCAAGCCAATGATTTCTGGTGCCAGCAGAGTGATGCGGTTTAATGCTGAAAACTTTATTAGCAGAACAATGCTGCATTTTACAAGACATTGTTTTTCCACCCCAGTGTTCTTATTACTCAGCGGTGGGTCAGGAATCCAAACTTTTTACACTGTCCATAAAAGCTCCAGCTCAGGCTGTTCTTCCAGATGTATCTCCTGTCATGGAGCTGAGATCAGGAGAGGGGTTAGACCTGTGCCTCCAGCTTTTGGCTTTCAGGGGACTTCATCCTTTCCCCTGCTCCTACAAAAACTGGACCTGAGCTGGATTAAGGAGGATGACACATTCCTGCATCTCCCTGCTCATTCTTTCAGCTGGTTTTAAAAATGGGATGGAATTGCTCATTTATCTCGTCCTGCTTCCCACCCCAATGTACAGGGAAGGCACAGGAGAAACTTGATTATCAGGGCTCTGCATTGCTGAGGTGAAGGAGCCAGGCTTTGAGGTTGTCAGGAAGAAAGAAACGGGACTGTGGCTTTCCAGCTGAATTGATGCTATTACAGAGCCAAAGGCCACTGTGGGGGTGTCCCCATGGTGGCCCTCAGTACCTGCTCCTTGTGGGATGGTTGGATCAAGATGAACAGCAGCAGTAGTTCCAGCTGGACTTGGAATACCCCTGGGTGGGAACAAGGGGTTATTTTACATGCAGAGAGGGTGCAGCTCCCAGGAGAGCCCTCGTGGCTGCTTAGAGCAACAAGGGTTACGTGCATGTGTTTAGAAGAAACAAAAGATGCCTGCACTGCCCACCTGCCCCTCCTGAAGGTGTGACATGAGCATTCCCCTCGGAGCAGCCTGGCAGCAGCACCTCTGTGCCTCTTGTGGGGCAGATGCTCTCAGTCCTCCTTTCTGTGCAACTGTTTGGGGTTTGTTTCCCCACTGTATTTTGGGGGTGAAAAAAAATTACAGCTCAAAACACGTCGGTGGAGAAAAATTGTAAAGGGTAACTTGTTCCAAATTTCTTTCAAATCTGACGACCCCTGTTCAAAGGGTGCAGCCAGCACAGCTCTAACCAAGCGGGATGTTTTCCTGCCTGCACCAGAAAGCTTGTTTTTGAAGCAGCAGCAAAGTTAATCCATGTCAGAACAGCTCCCCTTCCCTTGCCACACTGTCCTTAAAATCTCTTGGTGAAGTGCTCAGCCCTGGGAATTTTGCCATCCATTCCAGCAGAGCTGGATTTCATTTGATGACCCTGTGAATGAATAAATAAGTGCACATTCATTTATTCATTTGGCCTCACCCTGGAGATTTCACCTAAATTGTTTATCTCCTTCCCTCTGCTGGCCTGGGATGCTGCAGGAAACAAAGGGCTCTGCAAGATGTGCCTTGTTGTTTCTAGCTGTGAAATTTACTTTTCTCCTTTGTTCCCCTTGGCTCCAGCACACGTCCCCGTGTGGATTTATGTGCCCACAGCCCTGTGTGGATTTATGTGCCGAGCTACCTTGGCACAGCTGAGGGCTGGGGCTGTCAAACTCCAAATCTGATTGTCCCAACGCTGGTGCTCTCTTGGGAGGATTTTATTGTGATCTCCTTTTTTGTCTCTTTTTATCATTTATATTTTATCATGGAAATATTTTGTTGTAAAGGATTTGAGCTGACAGCATCAGCTGTGAGCCTCCTGGGGGAGAGGGGCGATCTGGTAGGTGCAGAGGTCACGGACAGATGTTATTCCTCAGGTAAAAGTGGCAGCAGGAAGAAGATGGGGAGCATGTGGAGGGATCCCTCCAGCATCTTGGTTTTCCTCCCAGAGCTCCTGGCCAACCCCTTCCCCACTCCAGCAGAGAGGGCCAAGTGCAAGGCTGGGTTTCCACAGGGTAGACCGAGATCAGTTCCAGGGAAATGATGGGGATTTACGCCGAGGGAAGTGTCAGATTGTCCTCGGTAAAAGCAGGGCCACAGAGAGGGATGCTCAGCTGCGGGCACATTGTCGTTGGTGGCTACCAGGACTTTTCTCTCCCAACAGATGAGGAATGTTCCACCACCGAGCATCCCTACAAGAAGCCCTACATGGAGACCTCTCCAGCAGACGAGGACCCTTTCTACAGGTCCAGTTACCCGCAGCAGCAGGGACTGAACACGTCGTACAGGACTGAGTCGGCGCAGCGCCAGGCCTGCATGTACGCCAGCTCGGCGCCGCCCACGGAGCCCGTGCCCAGCCTGGAGGACATCAGCTGTAACACGTGGCCCAGCGTGCCCTCGTACAGCAGTTGCACAGTGTCTGCCATGCAGCCCATGGACAGGTTACCCTACCAGCATTTCTCTGCCCACTTCACCTCGGGGCCGCTCATGCCCCGCCTGGGCAGCGTGGCCAACCACACGTCGCCCCAAATCGCAGACACCCACAGCATGTTCCAGCACCAAAGCTCTCACCAGCCCATCGTGAGGCAGTGTGGACCTCAAACGGGCATCCAGTCCCCTCCCAGCAGCCTGCAGCCGGCGGAATTCCTGTATTCCCACGGCGTGCCTCGAACCCTGTCGCCCCACCAGTACCACTCGGTGCACGGCGTGGGGATGGTGCCAGAGTGGAGCGAGAACAGCTAACCAGGGGGGGCAGGGAATGCCAGAGCCACGGGAAAATCCCAGCAAACGGCAGAAGGAGAAGGAAAAGAATCCCCCTGTTGATAACAAAGCGTTTTGCAAGACTCCTTGAAGTGAATGTTCACCGCTAGCACTCAAGAGGGACGGACAGTGACTGAAACCACGGCTGGAAGTCATCGGCCTCGCTGTGACTTGCCCTGACCCCCCTTTTGTTTTCTTTTGTTTCAAAAGAAAAGCCAACAGCCCAGCACACTTCTGTCCCTCCACGGTCCCACCCAGTTTGTGTTGCTGCCACCACCTTCGTCCCCTCCCTGCCCTTCTGCTCTTTCTGTTCTCCAAGGGACACCAAACTCCTGCTGCCTTTCTCACCACGGTCAGAATGCTTGAACCAGAACAATTAGGATGTTACTTTTTTTTTTTTTTTTGTGGTGTTGATGTTGACAATGTTATATAATAAATAATAATATATATTTTTTTCTTTCCATTTTCTCAGAAAAAAAAAAAAAAGAAAAAGACACCAGCCCTTTTTACCAAGGGTGGATTTTGGAGTGGTGTTTCTTTTTTTTTTTTTTTTAGTTAGTGTTATCTTTACTTTTCAACAGAAAGAGGTACTGAGAACCCCCAAATAAATAAACCCAGTACCTACCTCACCCAGGCATTGTACCAAGAGTGAAATTACTCCCACAGGGAGCTGTGTTTCCTTACAAATTCCCCAAAATTCTCTCCAGGAACCATTCCATAAACCATCCCCTCATCTCCTTTCCCATTTGTAATTCTCTCACTCCTCTTCCCTTCCCATCTCCTGGTCTTTCCTGGTCCCTCAGCCATCTCTGACAGAAGCATGGGGTTATTTCCAAGCTTGCAAACATCCCCAGCTTGAGTCCTGCTGGATTTTTAGCAGCATGTGGAAAGGCAGGCTCTGAGCCAGCTGCCACAGGGGGAGAGGGGGGAGAGGATGCAAACACTGAGAGGAAAAAATTTGCTCACCAAAATGATGATGACGCTTGTTTGCAATCCCAGGCTTTCATTTTCTCCTGTGTTCCTTTGCTTCCTCTCCAAAAGAAAAAGGAAAAAAAAAAAAAAAAAAAAAAAAAAGGGATACCAGTCTGGGTGTGTGAAGTGAGATATTAAATAAATATGTTTAAAAGGGGCAGAAAGTGATCATGAGAGGCTGGGAGTGGTGGAGGCAAAAAGAGAAGGAAAAGCAAATTTGTGCAAGGAAAAATGTCTACTGCAGAATATTTCAGGTGTAAAATTTCCTGGTCCTATTTATTTATACGTGGGAGTTCCAATAACTCCAAGGATGTCACAAAAACAGCTGATTCCAAGAGGTTCAAATTTTTATTGAAATGGAAGTTTGCTTTCTTTTCTTCTTTATTTTTTCCTCTCCAAGCTGTGCACACTCTATATAATTTACATATATTTTTAATTAAAAGTAATTCTAATTAACTAAAGAGGTATACCTGCGTGTCAGCCTCTGGGAATGTGTGGGAATTCTCATGTGGGAGGGAATATAGACGAGTATCCAATGGAGCTAAGAAGAAAAAAATAATCCCAACCTAGCTGTGCTCTCCCATTTTTGTGTGCCAATTTATGGCTAATAAATACCACACACTCCCAATGGCAAGGGAGTGCCCACCTATTTTTAATTTATTTTCAGGTTTGGGGTGGTTTTACCTGATTTTTTTTTTTTCTATTTGATTCCTGTAATTTAATTTTTATTGATTTCTGTTGTAGCAGAGGAGGGGGGAAGGTAGGGATGGGCTGAGCTTGAGCTGAGTTTGGGGCTGTGGCCTTGTCTGCTCCAAAACTGCCTGGGTCCCCCAGGGCCCTGCTCTCCTGGTGTCACCTTCCCATCAAGGCAGATTTCAAAGTGACCTTGGTGGCTGCTGGGGTGGCACTGGGAACCCCCAGTGAGGTGGAACTTCCGCCCTGTTCCCAGGGAAATGAGGTTGGTGGGAGGTGTTTGGCCCAGGGGAGGTGTGGGGTTGTGTCCCAGCCTCGGTGAAGGAAGGGAGATGCTTTGGGAACTGGAAACCAGGTGGGAAAATCAGCTCCAGAGCAATGATGAGATTGCAGTTGGGAAGCCCAACAGAAAGGTTGGCTCTGTGCGGCTGCTGGGCCAGGATCACCTCAGGAAGAGCGTGGAAGGAACCCAGGAGGTGTCTCCAGCCTGGCCAGGATCACCTCAGGAAGAGCGTGGAAGGAACCCAGGAGGTGTCTCCAGCCTGGCCAGGATCACCTCAGGAAGAGCATGGAAGGAACCCAGGAGATGTCCCCAGCTTGGGGCAGGATCGCTGCAGGAAGAGCATGGAAGGAAAGGAGCCCAGGAGATGTCTCCAGCCTGGCCAGCATCACTGCAGGAAGAGCATGGAAGGAACCCAGGAGATGTCTCCAGCCTGGCCAGGATCAGCTCAGGAAGAACATGGAAGGAGCCCAGGAGATGTCTCCAGCCTGGCCAGGATCACTGCAGGAAGAGCATGGAAGGAGCCCAGGAGATGTCCCCAGCTTGGGGCAGGATCACCGCAGGAAGAGCATGGCCAGGTGCTGGGAAGGAGCTGAGGATGTCCCCAGCCTGTCCCACATGGCAGAGACACTGAGGGACACCCTGCAAAGGCACAGAAAGGCAGCAGGATTGTTTGGGATACAGAAAGACGGGGTTGGCTGAAGAGGTGTTTAAAAGATGGTTTATTGCAAAATCAGTCTCGTGGAAGGGTGAGACTGAAAGGTTGTTACACCCAAAACCATCTCATTAGATGTTTCTGATGCCTTGCATCAGAAGCCGTTATAATTCTAATTACAATGTCCTTTATAAAGTTCTTATCCAATCAGCACCTTCCACAAAGCTCATTAGCATCTTCATAACCAATTGCTAATTGCTGAGTTTTACACAATTTACAGCAATGCATCTTCATCTATCCAATCACTTAACTACAGAAACTTACTGCTGTATCTTCTACTTTTTATCAACTCTATAACAAGTTCTATTGCTAAACTTTCATTGTATTCTACTCTCTTGGCTTATTTGTTCACTTATATGAGGCCTATTTCTACTTGCTTAAAACATATTTCTGCTGAAACGACAAATCTTTATTCCTGTGTTGTGTTTCACTAGTCTATTCTAAAGCTTCAAGCCTTCTCCAAGGTCTCAGGTGAAACAGTGCATCCATCTCTACCTCGGAGCTTGTGTGTTGGAGGCCTTGGGAGCTCTCTGTGCTTGCATTTCCCCCACAGGATCAGTAGGGCAAATCCACAGAGGAATTCCCACCTTGCTGTCCCAGGGATGTGGGGCACGGGGGTCTTCTGGGCCTCTCCCAGCACTGCCTCCAATAAAACTTGCTTCTTTCTGCTTTTACTGTCTCATGCTTGCAAAACACTTTGTGACTGTCGGGTTAGACACAGCCAAAATGTGATGCTGGAGCTCGCTCTGGGTATCAGCAACATTTGTGGGCACAAGGAGAGGCAGGCACCACGTGTGGGGCAGGGCTGGGACCTCAATTCTTGCAAAGCTTTTTGTCTGCATGGAGCCACCCCCAGGGAATCACCCAAACGTTGCATTAAATCACACAGAACACGCAGTGCTCCAAGATTGATGAGTAAATTGCATTTTGAGTCAAGGAACACAACAATTACGCTGTATTTAGCTGTCATCTGCATCGTGTTTTCCCAGCTTCGTTGTCCCACTGCTGAGCATGGAATCATCTAATCCCCACCAAGTGATTCCCATGGAATTAGAGGGACAGTGGTTACCCTGTCAGTAAAGAGGTCTCCCCAGAAATGCCTGCCAGGCATCTCAAAGGGGATTAAGGAAAACTAAACTCCCACGGAAAATTACTTCTTAAGTGTTGGGAGGAAAGCCTCAAGCTTCCAGCTCCACTCATTTCCTCAGAGCTCCTCAGGTTTGGTTTTTGGCTCTTTGGGGTTATGCTGAGAGTCTGTGATGGGTTTTGGGGTTGGAAAACCCAGCAGATCCCTGAGGATACAGCCTTGTGGAGCAGGGAGGCCATCAGCAGCAGAATCATCACTTGGCACAGCAGTAAAACTGGGATCGAGGCAAAGAAAAGGTGGTGGGAGGATCCAATACAGCCTTTTCCTCCTCTTTTGAAGGAGTTTGTCAGCGTGGCATTCCCATGTGGCAATTCCATTTCCATGGGTAGGTCTGGGAGGAGTCAGGATGGGAAAGGAAAAGGTGATCCCAGCCTGGATGTGGATGTGCCTGTTCTACCTCGAGCTTCTACTTTTCCCCACGTGGTCCAAAACAACACCAGGAGCTGTCAAGAAGAAGGTTTTCCTCTCTCTTTGATTGTGATTTTATGTTCCAAAGAGCCTGATGTGATTTCTTTCATTTCTTTTCTTATGGATTTCTTTCTTAGCCAAGAATAATAATGCTGACAATAACAATAATGCTAAACAATAATAATGCTGATAACAATAAACAGCAAAATTAGGGGGAAAATTACATTTGTCAGTGGAAGAATTGAACAAAAGAGCTTGCAAAATTCACCCTAATCAGAGCTAAACTGGCAATTCTTCCCTGGGAGGGTGGTGAGCCCTGACACAGGGTGCCCAGAGCAGCTGTGGCTGCCCCTGGATCCCTGGCAGTGCCCAAGGCCAGGCTGGAGGGGCTTGGAGCAGCCTGGGACAGTGGGAGGTGTCCCTGCCATGGCTGGATGGGCTTTAAGGTCCCTTCCAACACAAACCATTCCATGATTCTTTAATAAGAAGCCTTGAAACTTGAGGAGGACCATCCCCAACCAGTGCTCTGGTGGTTTTCCATAAACCCCAGTGAGGGTGTTGGGGGTGGGCTGGGCTGCTCCTGCCCCAGGCCTGGGACAGCGATGATGGAACCAGAGCCCAGGAGAGCTGCACCCCGGGGTGAGGAGGGAACTGCGCTCCAAAGGGAGCTCCAGAGGAGGAGGAGGAGAGCTGGGGTGGGGGAGAAGGCAGTGGAGGCCCATCCTCCCCACGAGCAGGGAATCTGGTGAGGAAAGGAGCCGTGGGACATCACCAGGCAGAAGGCAAACAGGCCTTTAGGGATGAAGCAGAATAAACAAGAGCAGGCTGAGCAATTCCTCGGAGCACAAAGCCCAACCCGTGCTGAGAACACCTTTGAAAGAGTGAGCAGCAATTCCAGGCTGTGGTCACAATGCTGTTTTTCCAGCTGCCTCCAGGGCTCAAACACTCCCTGCCGGGTACCTGGGGAGGATTTTGATGCCCTGAGAGGCACAGAGAGCTCTTTGTCTGCCCCTATCAATCCCTCCACATTTCAGGTTTCACCAGCCACAGTGCTGGGTGGGTTTTGAGATGACTTTTCCCCACCAGCAGCCCCCAAACCTGCGCTGGTGAAGCTTTTCCTACAGGCAGGGATGCTGGAAGGGGCAAAGTCACCCCTCTGCTGCTCAGGCTGCTCCCACGGCAGAGCCAACCTCCCAAAAATTGCTGTTGTGCCTCGAGGGCTGAGGGAAAAAAAATATCCCAAAGCCTCAGGATTCTTGTCCATAAATCCAGCCCACAATATCATAGATTTTACAGTGCTGCCAACTCTGACAATTTTATGATGGGTCTCATGTGATTTGCAAAAGTGTGGTTTAGTTTTTTCTCTTAAAATTTCCAGCTCCTGGAGACCAGTGAATATATCAGGTTCTCAAAGGATTCCGAGTCTTTCCCCCACTGCCCTGTTTTTGATTTTTTTGTTTGATTTTAGAACATACTGTAAAGTTGGAAATGTTACTGGAGAGAAAAGTGAGGCAGAGAAACCATGACTTGGGGAGGTGGGGCTAGAACTCATCACGGCTCCAAAAATACTTAGTTTGGGGGTTTTTTAAATTTGATTGTTTGCTTTTAAAAAATATTTTTCTCTGTTAAAATCAATGCTTTTGCTGCATTACTTTTGACTAATAAAAATGACAAAGGGGAAGTGAGTGGCAAATGTTCAGAGAGTGGTTTGAATAAATTCCCACCCCCAAAGAGGGGCGATATTTCATTCACATTTAGATTTTACTCCTTCAGAATTCCCAAGGAAATTTTCCAACCTGAAGTCATTTCAGAGGGACACGTTTCACTTGAATCCATCACACCCAGGGGCTCCAATATCTCCTACTTCCTTTTTTTGGTTGAAACAAATCCTTCACACTCAGTGCCTGGTTCTGGCTGTGAGGTTTGGAGACTTTGCCCTGCACCTGTAAGGACTCAGCTACAGAAGGGTGGATTTAAAAGTGTTCCTGAGACAAATAAAAGCAAGAAATAAAGGTACAACATCTTCCACAGTCGATGAGAAGGGCTGGTTTGAACATCCTGGCTCAAACTTCTCCTGAGAACACCTGGGAAAAGCCCCTGGCTGCCTTGGGGACAATCCCAAGGTTTCCTACCAGCCCCATTCGCCCCTGGATGAGCCCTCTGGGCACAGGGATCAAAGGCAGGGGGAAGAGGAGGGTGGGGTTTTGAGGAGGTTTTGCATCAGCTCCTTGTAGAGATTCTGTTGGGAGCACCAGTGAGTAAAAGGAAAAAAAAAGAAAAAAAAAAAAAAAGGATGTGGTGAGAATGTGGGAATTGGTCACTGTGGATGTCACCTGGGCACTGCTCTCCCCCAGGGGTGTTTGCTTCTACTAGAGCTGAAGAAATGAGCCTCAGGGCAAAAAGTCTTGCTCGAATTATGAACAGAAAGTACAGCTCTAAGGTGGGAGGGAGGAAGAGGCAAACATGGTGAGTCCTTCAACAGCAGGGGACTGAGGGCTTGGGGGGTACCTGTATCCATAAATGTGGTTTTGTTGTCCAAGGTCAAACCATATTATCATTATTATTATTATTATTATTATTATTACTACTACTACTACCACTACTACTATTACTATTACTATTATTATATTCCAATACTAAATTATTAAAATACGTAAATATTTTAATTATTTAGTTATATTTTATTATATTTTAATAATGCCTTTTACTAATTTAATATTTATTTAAATTATTATAATATTTTAGTTAATAATTTTTATTATTATTAATTATTGTTGCTGTTGTTGCAATGATCTGCTGCTGCAGATCATTTGGTGGGAGGTGCCATGTGGAGAATGCCTTCTAGCAATGTGTCCCCGTGGTGCTGTGCCGATGTCCCTGTCACTGACCCAAAATCCATCACTATTTCCCTTCAGCTTTCCCTCAGAGCTGCACTGCCACGGATCAGGAATTTGTTTGCTGCCCCTGGGTCTTCCCATTCTCCTGCAAAAGCCATGAGATGGAATCCCAGTTCCTCTTTTCCTGCTCCTGGTGTGTGGAATTCCAATTCCTCCTCTAAAATCCCACTGCTGGCTGCCTTGGTGCTCCTGCAGCCAAGGGTGCAGCTGATCTTTGTCCGTGCTTGGCTCCTGCTCCACTCGTCCTGCACAGCTTCTTCCCAGCTGGTGCCAGAGGTAGGGCTGTGCCTTGCAGCTTGGGGGAGTTCCCCAGTTTTTTTGGGATCCATCTGAGCAGCAGCTCTGCCTTCCAGTGTTTTGCTCCCTGAACTGGGTGTCCTGTCCCATCATCCCAGTCGTCGATAAATGAACTTATTCCAAATCATTGGTGCCAATATTGATGGTTGAGGGATGCTGCTTGTGGCCAACCACCACCTGGGATTTTGGCTGCTACAGATCCCCCTTGGCATCTGTTGGCCCAGGAAACGTTCCACCCTCTCTGTGGTCTACTCACCCAGTCCCTGCCTCATCAGTTTGCACTTGGAGATCTCTGTTAAAGGCAGTTTCAGGTCCTGGTGTTCATCAGAAACTCACACTGGGGAGTGCCCCAGCACTTCCCATCTCTGGAGCACTGCACACCTGAGATGTCTGCCTGCAACTTCTTCATCAGAGCTTTCAAATAGAAAAGAAGTGGCCCACAAACACCCAGGATGGCTTTTGTGTGGAGAAAGCAGGCCCAGCTGGAGCTGGGTAGAAGGATGAATTTGGGGCTGTTCCAGTAGTGCTGCCTCCCCTGCCTGGACAGGGAAGGAGAGGTAAATCCAGGCTTGGAGAGCTTTTAACTGAAGGCAGAGGATCCTGCGGACACGGGATGTGGGATCTGTGCTGCTGGGACAGTGTGGAGCTGCTCAGGGAGTCAGGACAGAGTGGCTCTGCACAGACACTTTACAGGGTGAGCGAGAGCCCCAGTATTGATACTGGGGTGCTGCCAGTCGAGGTGACGATGACAAAGCCAGGCTGGCAGTGGCTGCAGCCCTTGCCGACGTGGGGAGCAAAGAATAAAACTCTGCTCTGGGACATTTCCAAGTGTCCTGCACTGGGGCTGGGTAGTAAAGCAGGGAGGCAGCACCACCTCGTAGCTCCAGGTTGAGGCAACCTTGCACTGCTGGGTGACTTTCAAAGCACCAAAAACACTTGGCAAAGGAGAGGAAATACCACTGTTGGACCCGTGTGGGTACCTGTGCTTTTTGGGTGTGTTTAACCAGCACTAAAACACTGCTTTTAGGCTTGCATCACATCATTGCTTCACTTAAAAAGGAGCAGTTGTTCTTTTCTCCTCCATTTTTAACCCAATCACCTGAAACAATAAACTGGTTTTTATGTAAAGCATCTCCTAGAAGAGGAAGCATCAGAGCTGCTTAGTTTTTGGCATAAATTATTGCTGTTGGCCACCTCAGCATCCCAACTTGTTGCTCAGCTGTAAAGAGTATTCAGAGAAGGAATAAAACATGGGGAAGTCAGGAACCAAAAAGGGTCAACTCATTCTTAGCTGTTATAATACAGCTATTATATATTTTATTACTATTTAATAATAATAAAATATAGAGAATATATTTAATATAGAATGTAATAATTATTAATAAATTATTTAATATAATAGTTTAATATAATCTATAATTTAAGTATAATTTAAAATCTCAAGTATTTCTCCACTTGGAACCCCACTGGGGTTCAGTCTGTGCCTTTCCTTGAAGGTTTTGACCCATAAGGAAGAGAGCTCTGGGTCTGAGCAGGATTATCAGCCTCCCAGGGCATTCCTGAGCCTGATGTGGGGTCATTTTTAAGGTTGGTTTGCTTGGATTTTTGTTCAATTGGCACAGCTGTGAATAAAGTACAGGAAAGTGAGATGTCCTTTCTCACCTGGTCGTGGCAGCTTTTAGGGTTTTTTAACAGCTGGATCAGTTACTGATGGATGGGGCAGAACCCTCTTGGCTCACTAGGTGAATCCTGCTCTTTCCAGGAGGACAGAATCCCAGGAGAATTTCAGGACAAGCAACTCTGCCTGAGAGCTGCAGCAGGCTGGGATGGGACAGTAGCTAAATATAACCTAAATTAGGGCTTCATCTGGGGAGTTTGGGAGCCAGGAAAAGTTGAACAGGCACTATTTAAAGAATGAATTGGCTGGAGGAACTCTCCAAGCTCAATGGCATTTCACTGAGGACCCTCAACATTCAACCTGAAATTCTTTGGGGTTTTTTCTTGAAGGTGGTTGAATTTTGCTTGTGAAGGTCCCAAAGGACAACTGCAGAGATCCATTTCTTTAGGAAATTAAGCCACTCCTAAATCTCTGCACCAACTATTCCTTAACCAGAAGCTTTTATCCATCAGTTTTGGCCATAGCAAGGGTGCTACTGGGAATTCCAACAGGAATATTCTTTTAGATAGATGGGCCCATGCAGAGTTAGGTCGGAGAAAAAAGTCATGTGGGGTTTTTTTTTGCTTAATCTTAATTTATTTTTTTGCTTAATCCATCCTGATGAAGTTCAGTGCAGCAGAAATGTATTAATTGAATGCTGTGCTGTGGGGATCTGCTCTCCTTCAGGACAGAAGAGCGGGATAACAGGGGAATAAGTGATTTGTACATTAGGGATAATTGAAAGCACAGCCATTGTCCAGACCTGGCTTGTGCAACTCACTTGGGATTCCATCAAGGACACGATCCTTGCCTGGAGGAGAGGGATTAAATGGTAGGATAAAAGGAATAAAATGGCAGAGCCAGGAAAACCCCCCCAGACTGCAGTAAAAGACAAGCAAACGCTGCTCTCTCCTCACACTTGGGAGTGACCCTGGCAGGAGATGCTCCCTTGATTCCCAACCTTTCCAAAGCACTCGTGGCAAGGAGCAGCTCTGTGGTGCCACGACCCTGAGCTGTCCCCTGCTCCCATGGCTCGTGCTGGTGCTGAAGGGGCTCTTTCTCAGTGTCACTGATGGCCCTGACCTTTATGTTCAGCCTGTGCTGGAGCTCACCGAGCTCCCCCTCAGCGGGGAGGGATCAGCCTGGGAGAGCTGGCACTGCTTCCTCCCCATCCACCTCCTCCTGGCTTCCCATGGCATGGAAAAATCCTCAAGCTACCTGCCTCCCTCCCTTGAAGCCAAGGGGATGAGGGGAAATGGCAGAAAATCCCTTACATTGCTGTGATTTTTGGAGACATAAAAGCTTCTCTTTGAGAGCAATTTTTTTTTTTTTTCCAACCCCCCCCTTTCTCCTTCTCATGGCATTAGGGCTCAAGAAATTCCTTGGAAAATAATTTGTCAAGGCCCTGCCTGATCAAAGACATATATAAAAGGACCCTTTTTTTTTCAAGGGGAAAAACTCCCCCTCCGAGCTCAGAATGAATTGGCAATTCATTTACCAACTGTCAGATAAAGTAGCTCAATCCCTATCACGTCTTTAGCTGGAGCTGTGGCCAGAAGGAAGCAATTCCCGGCCCACTGTGCGTCCATGTTTGGGGTATGTTAGTGATTAGAGTATTCCTGCCTGGGGGATGCAGAAAGATATGACTCAGATTCACAAAAGAGCCATAAATCTCCCTCCTTTTATTCAAAATGTGTGTTTTATAGCCATTTCCTGGCCAATTTCTGCCTCGGATAAATATGTAACATATCTGTGTGTGTAGAGTTTTTAGAGCTGAGTGTTGGGCTTCCTCTCAAGAGCCAATTGTCTGCTCAGAGCAGCAGAGAGCCACACTCAACCTTTTCCTTTCATTCCCAGAAAATTCCCTCGTTGAGCCTCAATTGCCTGTCCTGGTGGCACCTGCTCCTGTTCTCCTTGAGCTGTGGTCCCTGGAAAAGGGCTGGGTGGGAGATAGGATCTGGAGGACCCCAAAAAGGTCATCCAGGTCCCAAGACAGGATCAAGCAGATTGGAAGGACAATGTAGGGCTGAAGGAAAAGGCAGGAGGAGATGGACAGCATGGAGGAAAAGTCAAGGCAGGGCTATTCCACCAGCAGAAACACCCAATTTCTTTATCTGTGCCGTCTTTCGGCACCGATGGGCTTCAACCCTTCACTGAAATCAGCTGAAGTAGCTGAGAAATGCTCCCCAAGACCCATTTGCTCTTCATGTTCAGCCAGAGGATGAGTTCCAGGAAGAAGGAAGAACAGCAGGAACAACTGTGCTCCTGGAGAGTAACAGCACTCAGCTGTCCATCGGTGTCCTGCTCTTCCAAGTCACGCAGAAAGCTGATTCCCCTCACTAAAACAACAGGAAAACCCATCCCCTTTGCAGGAAAGCAGTAAATTTGGGGGTCTGGCATTGCTGGTACTTTATTTTTAGCTCTTCCTTCTAATCCTTTAAGCCTGTAGTTCCTTTCTGTTTCCTTTTCCCCTAAACCAGGAGCTGCAATCGCTTGGCCCTGGTTCAAAGTCTCAAAGCCAAGGGCAAAGCTCCCAGATCCCAGAGCAGTCTGTGAGGGGCCTAAGGTTTATCTCCTGGAGGGTTTGATCTCAAAGCTGCTGGAGTTGGTGGGAATCTCACCCCCAACCCTCAGGAGCTCTGTTTTACCGTGCCCTCAAACACACCCAGCCTATCTGGCAGTACCCTGGCTGCAAGTGGAGCTTCAAAAATAACACCTGTGGCTGCAAGAAACAGCCTCAAAATGTTCCCTAAACTTTGGCCCGAAGCTAGAATTGATCTCAGATACCCAGTGTGATGCCTTGAGTGGAAGATAAAGCAAGAAAAACATGGATTAATGACAGGGGCTGATGGGAATTTCTCCTAAAGGCGGGTGGCAGAGGAAAATATCACTTGTTAGAGAGGGATTTGTGTTATAGCTGTGCTTTGGATGCTCTTCAGGAGGGAGGCACTGCCACGCTGCTCTTTTTCTGCTCTTTGCTGCTTTTCAGTGAGTTCTGGGAGCTTCACACAGCAGGTTTCTCTCCTTCCAGGAGCCATTCCCACCAGGTGAATAACCCCGTGGCTCTCAGAGCCAGGAGATGTCGATTCCTTTGAATTACCTCCCTCTGCATCAGGCACTGCTGGTCCTGGGGTCATTTATCAGCAGGGGAAAGAGCTTCTGGAGCTGCCCCAAACGCTGGGTTTAGCAATTCTCTTCTTGAGGCAACACTTTGATTTCAAACAAGGAACCAGCAGATCCGAAACCTTCCACACGAGTGTCTTTCAGCTCTGCCTGCAGCTTTCAGCTGGATTTATTTTTTTTCTGCTCGTGGTATCTCCACTTCAGGCCCCCTCATGTAAACATTTCGAAGCACACGCTGGTTTTAACAATGATTCATCCTATTAAAGTCCAAGTGGCTCCTCACAGGATGCTTTCCAGAACTAGGCAATGGATATAAAAAGGGCAGGGACCACGACTTCCCTGGGCTATCTCAAGTGCCTGATACTTCAGACACAACAGGCTCAGTTGCACAGGAGTTGGGCTCTCTATTAAAAATAGGATTTATAGGTTTTTTTTTTTTTTTTTTTCCTCTAGGAAATCCTCTCTGTTCAAACATCCTAAACAGGCTCAGCTTGTTGGGGTTTCAGGCAGCTCCAGGGTGATTCAGAGCAGGGGTCTCATGTGAGGGAAGGGGAGTGGGATGTGACTTCGTGCACAGCAGGGTTTATTATCAGCCAGAAAACAAAATAGTCAAGCTGAGAAACGCCAATTTTCCAGCTTTTGACCCAAACATTTGGTGCTCAATAGATAAAACACACAAAAGGGCTTTTCCCCCCTGACTGGTGCCACTTCTTGTGTTTTTCACAGCTGGGGAGGGCCTGGCTGGTCCCAGCTCAGCACAGGAATTTGGGAAGCTCCTGGCTCTGCCTGGGGACCACGTGCAGCCCTGGAGAAGGTCCCTGCCTGTGCTCAAGCACTTCAAATGTCACTGGGAAGTGGCCTCTGTGCCCAGAGGGCTCTGTGACCCTGCTGGGTCAGCTCAGGTGCTGGCACAGGGATGTCCCAGGGCTGCGAGGGTTCTCCAGGAGCCTCTGGAGACAGGGAACAGCCAGGGAGGATCCCTGCATCATACCTTGACTTGTTTGTGTGGAAGACTATCAAAGCTCTCTCAGAAATGGAGGTTTTTTGGGGTCACCTTGTGGATTTAGGCAGAGAAGCTCAGGGAATTTTGGGGGATGTCTCTGGGAGGTTTTCCAAGCATCCACGACCTTCACTGCCCGTCCCCTCTGCTGGCTGGACCTCAGCCAGCCCTGCCTGGCTTTGTCAGGCTGCTGCTAAGCCTGAGCTCTTCCCTAAAATAGAAATTAAAAATGCTTTCATTGGTTTTTTTTTTTAATGATTTTTTTACAAGCTGAAATGGAGCAGGCGTGTTACAAACAGTGTGTTTTTCATGAGACACTTAAAAGCACAAACTTCCCAGAAATGAAGCTATGACAAAATGAATCTTTTTCATTACAAGATGATTCAATGCAGAGAAGTGTTTTACTTCTTTAGTGATTTATCAACTGTCTTCAAATAGACCAGGTAATTTAAGGTAAAAAATTATCATTCTGTTGAAAAATTACTTTTTTCTTCCTGGAGAATAAAAACTATTTCAAGAAGAAAAGTTTTCTCTGGGTACCAGGCAAGTGCTCCTGGAGATGTTGTGAAGACAGGGAAAAGAAGTGAAGTGAGCTGACTTTATATATTTATATAAAGTATTTGAAGGTCTCTATAAAATATTTTTTTAATCTGCTTGATTGGTGGGCAACCAAACAGAGCTAGAGATGCCAACATGATATTTTTGAGGGGAGTTTCTAACTCATCAGACATTTGTAGAAGATATCTATGGACCCTTGAGACTTCTGCAAAAAGAAAATTGATAGCAGGACATGACCAGGGAAAACAGAGAAAATCCAAAAGCCCTGAGCATGCTTTAGGAAAAAAAAAAAAAATAGAATTTCCAGGAAAAGCCTCAAGATGCTGGTGGTGAGGCTGAGTGAGGGAACACCTGGGGAAGATTGATTAAGAGACAGCCAATGTGTGCCTGTGATTTATGAGGAGTGGGCCTGGCTTTAGTAGGAGTTTTTGGGAGATATTGCTGCTATGGTGCAGGACAGAAAGCTCCTGGATGCAATCGAGTTCCCAGACTGTCAAACATCACTTGATAAGGTTCCATGAGGGAGATTATTCACTCTGAGAGGGAGAAACAGAGTAAGGGGTCAAAGAAGCTGTGGGGCAGAAACCTGCTTGGAGAATTCTCCCAGAGCATCCAACTCAATAGGAACATGTGTGTAAAAATATAAATACGTATCTGTCTCCATCTGTCTGTCCATCTAATTATTTACCTAAAGCAGTCACTCCTGCTCCTCCTTCCTGGCAGCAGGGAGCAATTCCCTGGGCTTGAATCCTGCCTGCTTCAGCTGGGAGAAGATTCTTTTAGGGATTCACTCCCAGGAGGCCCCTTTGGACTTGAGTTTTGGCTTGGTTTTTTTTGCTCCTCTGTGTGTTGGATGGTGGAGCTGGGATCAGGGGGTGCTAGCTGTGGTTTTTATCCCATTGTAGCTTTAGGACTGAAGGCATCAGAAGATTTCTGGGATTTATGAGGCAGCTTTAGGCCTCCCTCCTTTCTCTTTTGTCCTAACAGCCTGGCTTTTCAGTATGGCCTAAAAACCATTCTGATGTCTCACTGGATGGCTTCAGAAGTGGGAGATGCAGAGATCCATCCCTGCTCTTTTAAGTGCTTACACTGTGGCCAAGGCACTGAATTCCCCTTTTTAAGATGTGATGAATAACCAGCCCGGGCCTGAAGGATGGTTAAATGAGCACACAGTGTTTTCCAGCTGGATAAAGACAGGGAGCAGATAAGGGAAGTTGATAACTTTGGCTTTTGGGAGTGATCAATGGCCTCAAGATATGCCTTATAAATGCTGGCAAAATGAAGGATTTTGAGCATCCCTGGAGCTTGCAATGCCTGAGAGTCTGGAATGTGCAGCCCTACATGCACTGCCTTTCAAATGGATCAGTGGAGATTTCTGAAATGTAATCTCTGCCTTTATTTGTTTCCTTGCCATTTGGAATTCTCTGGGGGATCAGAAGGGCTGGGCTGTGTTCCCTGTCCTTTGATAAGGTTGTATCTTTTGGAATTTCACTTTTGGAGGTGGAGGTTTGAGAGCTGTGTCCAGAAGGGAGTGAGGCAGAGGCCAGCAGCTTCAGGGACTTCTGCTCTTCCTCCACACCAGGTACCTGCTGCTTCCTTCTGCTCTGCTCCCCAGAGCCTAAACAATGGGAGCTCTTTAATTCCTGATCAATAATCACTCATTTTGGCACAAAATGGGCACTTCTGAAGCCATCCAGTGAGACATCAGAACGGTTTTTAGGCCATATTGAAAAGCCAGGTTGTTAGGACAAAAGAGAAAGGAGGAAGGCCTAAAGCTGCCTCATAAATCCCAGAAATCTTCTGATGCCTTCAGTCCTAAAGCTACAATGGGATAAAAACCACAGCTAGCAGAAGAATATGGGACAGTGTTTCCCTGGAGCAAGGAATCAGCTGGGAGCTTAGGCCAGATACAGTTATGGCATCACCTTGGCATGCCAAAAAAAAGCCTGAGCCTGCCTTGGTTTGTGGTGGTGAGGGAGGATCTCACTGCCCTATGACCTGGGGTAAGTCCACTTCCAAAGTGTTCTCTTTGATGGGGGTACCTAAACCCCTGAGCTGAAGCTTTTCCTTTTAGGAAGAGACCCCACAAGGCCAATGGCCCATACCCATATTGGGAAGGTCCAGAGTCAGTGGAACCATTAGAAAAAAAAAGGGAATTCCAGACAAAACTCCTCCCTGGCAGCACAGTCAGATGGTGGAGGCAGTTGCCAAGAGGGTCACAAAGGTCTCATGTGCTTTTAGGATGCAGTTAGACATTTTTATAGGAAAAGAACTGCATGTGGGAATCTCACAGGGAAAGGAGGGGAATGCCATGCACCAAGTGGCAACAGGGACGTGCTTTGGGGCTCACAGCTCTGTTTGAGAACTCTCACCTGTGATCTGTGTCCTGATCTTCTTCATTCCTACCTGAAAAGGGTTTTTCCAGCAGATTCTCACTCTGGTTTGGTTCATGTGAAGATGCTTGGACCAGTTCCTGGGAAGAGCAGGCCCAGACGGAGTGGGAACAGGGAACAGGGATGTGTTTTGGGGCTCACAGCTCTGTTTGGGAACTCTCACCTGTGATCTGTGTCCTGATCTCCTTCACTCCAACCTGAAAGGGGTTTTTCCAGCAGATTCCCACTCTGGCTTGGCTCATGTGAAGCTGCCTTGCACTAGTACCTGGGAAGAGCAGAGGCCATAAAGCTTTTCTGGGGGAATGTCCCTGGGAGCTGCTTCCTGTTCCTGCATTTTCCTACAAGCACCATCATCATCAACCTGAAGGAAAAGATTCTAAACCCTCAAAATATACCTGGGAGCCTTTACCTTGTGTGTCCCAGGATTTGCAGTGCTCTCCCAGGGCAGAAGGGGATGGCTGCAGTGTGATCCCATCCCCACAGATGCTTTCCTTGAAAATTAACTTTATCTGAGCCCAAAACAGCCCAGGGAGAGAGCTCTGCCTCTGACAGAGATCTGGGGTTCTTGCACTCAGGGCTGTGGGAGTCCTTGGCATCTAATTTTAGCAATTTAAAATTTCTGCCTCAAGTTTAAGCTGCTCATCCAGGCTTTTTTGAAATAAACATGTGTCCTTCAGCTCCTGGAGGCTCCACAGGTCAGCAGAAAATACAGAGGGAGCATGTGGTGCTTGTAGGGATGCCCCAGCAGTGCAAAACAATGCTCTGGCTCTGGGTGAGGACAGGGAGCTGGCACAGACTCAGATTTCTGCTCGGAGCCTCTCGTAGGCCGAGACAGAAAGATAAACAGAAATGGGAAACAGTGGCTGGAGCGACACAAATGCAGCTTCTCCTCTGATATTTGCTCCTGGGGGTGGTTGCATTCCTTCAAAGCAGAGAGCAAGTCAACAACAAGACAATAATAATCACAGCAACAATAAAAACCGTGTCCACTCGGCCTGTTTCCTAAATCCTGCTCTGGAGGGGCTCTGGGCTGCCTGCTCCTGGTGCTGCAGCCCTGCTGGGAAGCGATAAGGAGACACAACCTCCTGCACTTGAAAGTGCACTCGAAATAGAAAGGGAGATAGAGCTCTACAAGAGGAACCCGAGCAGCCCCAGGCTTCCCCCAGGCCTGGCTGGGGGCTCCAGCAGCCAGGAGCTCCCTGGAGCAAGCTGAGAGCAAATTCTCAGTTGTGTTTGATGGACAGAGGGTCAATGAATGTGCTCCTCAAAGCTGGAACAGCTCTGCTGCCACCAAACTCGCTGGGACTGGGCCTCAGGGGGTGAACAGCACGGGGACCACTGGCACAGCCAGGCTTTGGAGCCCTTTGGGCCAGACCTGCCTTTCCTTTGAGGTGTAAGGGAGCTCTGGGGTCACCAGAGTCAGAAAAAGAATGGATATTGTACAGAATGTACAGAAGGAATCGTTCCCTGGGAGGGTGGGCAGGCCCTGGATCCCTGGCAGTGCCCAAGGCCAGGCTGGACGGGGCTTGGAGCAGCCTGGGACAGTGGAAGGTGTCCCTGCCATGGCAGGGGGTGGGATGAGATGGGCTTTAAAGTCCTTGCCAACCCAAACCAGTCTCTGGATCCCTCAGCAGCAAGTTCCATGATCATCCAGGTGCAATGACAGAGACAAACTCTTTCTGTTTGGACAACAGGCACTTTGGGTGGCTTTTGGGTCATCACATGTGGCCCCTCTTGGGCTCTGCTGCTTTTTCTCACTGTTCATTTCAGATGACAAACCCCGTCCAAAGCAGCACCTAGACAGACTGGCAAGCCAGCTGCTTGATGGAGCAGGGAGCTTTTCCAGCAGATGTGGCTTTCCAGACTCTTGGCTTTCCCTGCACTCGGTGAGGTACTCAGGAGAGGGAAGGAGCCGCTCTGAAGCCAAAACCTTTGCCCACAGACCAGCAAAACCCCATAGTACTGAACATCAAACATTTGTTTCGACCTCAAGGGAATATCCAGGCCTTGGCCATGAGATAGGATGAGATCATGGTGTTTGTGACAAATTTCAAGCCATCTCTGCTGTTGGGCATGTGCTGAGCATCAAATTTAGCTCGATGTTCCGAGAGATGCCTTCCCCAGAACTGGGTATAGCTCATTCTCCCTGTGCTTTTTCACTTTCCAGCAGTGATTTGAGTTCTGCACCTGCTCAGCTGTTTTCCAGAGGTGAGTCCAGGAGCTCAGCAGCTACATGAGGATATCTAATTCCTTTTTCCACCCTGCTCCTGCCCTCCAAAGCAAACAGCAGCAGGCAACACAAGCACTGCTTTCCATGAATTGTTCTGCTCTGTTTTCGAAGAAGAGACCTGGGAAAATCTGTGGAAACTTTCTCGCTGGCCCAAGTGAGCAGAGAGAAAGAAAAACATTGCTCCAGAGTCAAAATTGAAATGGTTTTGGTTTTTCTGGTGTTCAAAGATGAACAGGAAAGGCAATTCATGAGGGAAAAGGGAATGGCTGCTGTAGAAACCACAAAAAAGCTTTCGAGGACCTGGCTCCAATCCTGCTGTGCTTGGATGAGCTGCTGGTTCACAACCTGGCTGTCACCAAGAGTCAGGCACGATCAGCTACTCTGCAAAACATAAAACTGGGACATGGAAGGGTTCTACAGGTAAAATTCACTGTGGGATGGGGCAGCAAAGAGGCAGCTGCTGTTTGATCAGAAGCACTTCAGTCTGGAGCTGAGCTTCCTAAATCTCTGCTGCAATCCAAGCCTTGTTCTTCCTCTTGCACCCCGCCCAGGATCAAAGACAGGCGAATAAAATAAAAGGAAGTGGTTGAAATGGTCTTGAAAGAGGAAATTCTTGTCCAATTCCAGGTCGTGGCAGAGGCTGTGTGTTCTGCCTGGGGAGAGTCTCTCATGTCCCAGGCCTGGAAAAGCCATTGGCAGTTTTGAATCTAGAACTAAAGACTTCCTCCCCTCTGGCCCCAGAGAGGGAGAAAAAAGAGGAGTGTTTTTGTGCATGGAAAGGGTGGCTGGTTCCACAGGAGGAATCCTGTCTTGGCTGTTTGGGAGGCAGGATGTCAGCCTCGGAAGGCCAAGAGTTTATTTTGGAAAAGCAAGCTTCAAGTTTCTCATCTGCAGCACATGGATGTGCTTCACCTCCTTCTCCTCCTCCTTTGTGCCTTTCCTGCCAGGGTGTTCCCAGCCCTCCTGGTGGCCCTGTCCCCAGCCCTGGGGCACAGTGGCACTGTGTCCCTATTGGCAGCAAAGCTCCTGGCACAGGAGGGTGAAGCTGGAGGCTGCTTTCCTCTTCCCAACCTCATCGTGGAGCTTCCCCGCTGGAAACTTTGGCTTCTCCAGTTTCCCACACTTCAGCTCATCCACTCCTGCCCTGAGTTTCCAAAGTGCTTTGTGGGAAGCCAAAACACCTGCTCTGTGAACTCAGATCCTGGAGGAAAGTTGGCAGAGATGTCCCTCCTGGACTGGAATGGTGATTTTGTTTTTAAATTGCAGGTAGATAGGATTCCTTCTGTCTCTCCTGAAATACCTGGCTCTCTACTTCAGGAATTATCTGGGATGTGCCAGCTTGTGCCCTCTGTCCTGGCTCCCTGAAGGTGCCATCTCCCAGCCAGCATTCCCATCTTGCTTCCAGGAGGTGCCAGTGTCACTCCCAGAGCTCTGTTCCTCCTGCTGGATGAAGAACAGCATCACTTGGCTCTGCCAGCTCTTACTCCTGCCTCATCCAGCCCTGTGAAGTCAGGCCAGGAGTCTGATCTGGAATTAGGCAATGACAGCGACGGCTTAATCTGGTGTACAATTAGTGGTCAAGACTCAGCTCCCGAGACTCAAGGGAAGAGAGGCAGCTCCTCCTATTTTCCTTTCTAGCAACAGCCCAATAATTCCCTAAATCCAAACTTTGGATCACTCTGCTATCCTTTTGGAAAGGGGAACAAAAATAACATCACTAAGCCCACTGCAGCCCCTTGAAGTGGACTCAAATGGAAATAAAAGCCCTTTGCAGAGTGAGCTTTGGATGGATTTTTCACTGAGTGTCCAAAAATTCCTTGGAAAGAGCGTGTCGGCCAAAGGCCAGGGTCTGGGCTGTGTACCTGTGCTCTGTCCAGATGGAGGAGAAACAGAACAGATGCACCAAGATGAAGAGAAGCTTTCAGAGTGTTTTCAGAGCCTCCTGTCCGCTGAAAGGGCTGGAAAGTGATTTAGAAAACGAATCCTTTGAACATGAGGGAAAAATTGTCTTGGACAGTGCTACCAGTGCCCTTCCAGGCTTCCAGAGGTGGGGAAATGTCATTTGCCTGCAAGGAACTCAACCCAAACTCTCCCTTGGGTCAGCTGCCTCTGTGTGAGAGGCTGGAGTGGGAGAGACAAACACATGGGAAGTTGAATGAGGCTCTTAAACCTCTAAGGGAGGTAAAAGTTGGCAATTATTTGGTGGTTTTTCTTCCTCTGACTTTGCCCAAATGTCTGAGGAGATCTGAGATTGCACTGCTCTCCTAGAAGGGCAAAAGGAAGGGAAATTTGTTGGTGAATACAGATGAAATATAAAAGAAAACTGCACTTCCTGTCCCTCTTACACAAGACGAGGAAAGCAGCACCTCTCTGGCCACAGCATCAGTGGGGCTTCAGCTCCTGAACAGCAGCTGCTGTGGGCTCTGGATGTGAAAATCAGACTCCAGCCCCCTTCTCAATTTTTTACACATTATTGTCTTTCCACTGGGAAGAGAGAAATTTTAAAAAACTGGGATTCACATGGGTGTTTTTTCTACCCCATTAACTGTGGGCACAGAAAAAGGAAAACCAGACAAGAATCAGCAATGATTTCCATGGAAACCTGGGGTTTTTACCAGCTCTGGAGACTGATGGTGATGTATGCTCACTAAAGGTGAAGTGCTGGCAGCTGGAGCTAGTGCTGAAACCACTGGATCGAACATGGAAATCAACGTGGGACTAATGTTGAGCCTGATGGAAAAACATGGGGCTCACATGAAATACTCACAGGCCAGACAAGCAAATCAGGTAATTTAATAATAATAATAATAGTATGGAAGAACCTTGACCAAGAATAACCAATCTCAGATCTGTGGACACCAGAGCCTGCTTTCTGTTTATAATATTGTTTTACAAGCTCCTGGCAGCATTCCTGAGCCTAAAAGTGGTGTTCAATTCCCTTCCCACTGAAGGCCTGTGTATTCCACCACTGTGGGCTGGTTTGGGATAGCAGGGAACTGGGCTGGACATGGTCAGGAACCACATAGGATGAGAAAAGCAGAACTGACAAGTGTAAAAATCTGGATTTACAGGGTCTGGTGATGTATTTGAGCTGCAGCAACTTGTCAAATGCAACAAGGACTGCATTGATCCAGCCCCAGCCTTTGTTGTGGACGATTCTCACTTCCGTGAAGGAGACCCTGAGGAAGAGACACTGAGGTTTAAGATCTTGCATCATATTTAGTCTCTTATTTTTGCTGTGATTTTTCTCTGTAGATTTAGGGACTTTAACCTTCATTTTCAGCTTGCTTTAAACGTGTAAATTGATGAACAGCTGAACTTGTGAAAAGAAGTGCACACATCTGTCACCACTGATATTATCCAAGGCTTGGATGTCAGATGAGGAAAGATCTGTGCCTTGGATGTGGAGCTGGAAGCAACAGTTAAACAGAAAAAGGAGCTGCTGCCATGAGAAAGGGCACAGGGAGGAGCAGGAGAGATCTTGCTCCTGTTCACTGGGGCAGAGCTGTGGATTTGTAAATCAGGACTTGGTGCAGCCATTCCTGGTCTCTGCCTGGGGCTGGGTTTGGCTGCAGCATCTCCTGAAGTGTCTTGGAACATCATCCTGGCAGTGGAAGGAAGTGACCTCCTGATATTGCTGCTGGTTTGTGGAAGTGACTGGATTGAGGAAGCTGGAGCTGCAACCCAACCCTGTCTCACCTTCTCCTGGGCTTTCCAGGCCAGCAGTGAACATGAGGACTGCACTTCTACCCCCATGGATGCAGAGAGGCTGCCTCGGATGGGCTCAGCCCCACTTTCCACAGCTGGGCTGACTAAAGGAAAAGGCTGGAACAAACCCTGAGTGTGATGTGCCTTCACAGGGAGCAGCCAGAAACACCCAGTAGGTGCAGAGCAGTGGGGGATTCGTGCATGGAAGTTCTGTGCCTGAAAAGCTTCTGTCCTCAGCTGTCATCCACCTTCATAAAGGCAGGATGGAGAGGGAATAGCTTTCCTTGCCTTCACAGACATCACTGCTGCAACAGCACGGCAGCAAAACTGGCTCAGTGTGCAGGGAGGGAGAGAAAGTTGTCTCTTCAGAGAGACAAGCAGACAGACAGACAGCGAGCCAGCTTCTCCTCTGTTCTGTGCACGGAATTCCAAAAGTATTGAAGGAGCTATTTGTAACCAGGAACAGAATCAAACCACTGGCAGAGCTCCCTGTAAAAGGTTCCCAGTTCAGTCCTGGCTGGCGTTTGAACAGGAGCAGCTCCTCAGCAGCAATGTCAGGGTTAAACACTCGCAGCATGTGTGCAATTGCAGAAATGCCCCGAGAAGAACCAAGGAAATATTTCCATCTTAAACTCCGATAAGGAGTGAAAATGTGCAACTCGTTCCATATGGTGGCTGCAAGGCCCGAGCCAAACGGAAAAGCCACGGAGTCTGCCAATCCCTAAGAACTTGCAAGCCTGATAAATGAGTGCCTTGCTTTGGGAAAGCCAGAGACAAAGTCACACTAGAAAGGAGAAAACAGAAGAAAAGTGAGGAGTCTTTAAAAAAAAAAATATTAAGCCAAGTCTTCCCCATTTGTCTTGTCGGCTGGCAGCAAGAATTTCTGGAAATGTTTTACATGTCAAAGATTTAACCAAGCTGGGATGTTTGTGGACAAGCTGTTATAGGCAATGAATAAATAAATCAGGAAAAGAGTCTATCTCCTGCTTTGCAAAAATGATCCTGGCCTGAGACAGCTGCATTCTTCTGGGATACTCTGTGCAAGGCAGGATGGGAGCGCTCAAAGCTGGAGCGTTCTCGGGTTTCTCCAGCATTGGCGAGGAGGACAGCGCTGAGCTTGGCCATGCAGCAAGGAGGGAAAAGCTGGAGGGACAGCTCTGGCCAGAGAAGCACCTGGGCATGCCCCAGCAGCAGGATGAGGATCCCAGCAGAGGGATGCAGATCCCAGCAATGGGATGCAGATCCCAGCAGAGGGATGCAGGTTGCAGCAGTGGAATGGAGATCCCAGCAGTGGGAAGCAGATCCCAGCATTGGGAAGCAGATCCCAGCAGTGGGATCTGGATCCCAGCAGTGGGATCTGGATCCCAGCATTGGGATACAGATCCCAGCAGAGGGATGCAGATCCCAGCAGTGGGATGGAGATCCCAGCAGTGGGAAGCAGATCCCAGCAGTGGGAAGCAGATCCCAGCAGTGGGAAGCAGATCCCAGCAGAAGGATGTAGATCCCAGTAGTGGGATACAGATCCCAGCATTGGGAAGCAGATCCCAGCAGTGGGATGCAGATCCCAGCAGTGGGATCTGGATCCCAGCATTGGGATACAGATCCCAGCAGAGGGATGCAGATCCCAGCAGTGGGATGGAGATCCCAGCAGCAGGATGAGGATCCCAGCAGTGGGATGCAGATCCCAGCATTGGGATACAGATCCCAGCATTGGGATACAGATCCCAGCAGTGGGAAGCCGATCCCAGCAGTGGGATGTAGATCCTCGCAGTGGGATGCAGATCCCAGCAGTGGGATGGAGATCCCAGCAGAAGGATGTAGATCCCAGCAGTGGGAAGCAGATCCCAGCAGAAGGATGTAGATCCCAGCAGTGGGAAGCAGATCCCAGCAGAGGGATGCAGATCCCAGCAGTGGGAAGCAGATCCCAGCAGTGGGATGCAGATCCCAGCAGTGGGAAGCAGATCCCAGCAGAAGGATGTAGATCCCAGCAGTGGGAAGCAGATTCCCAGCAGTGGGAAGCAGATCCCAGCAGTGGGAAGCAGATCCCAGCAGAAGGATGTAGATCCCAGCAGTGGGAAGCAGATTCCCAGCAGTGGGAAGCAGATCCCAGCAATGGGAAGCAGATCCCAGCAGTGGGAAGCAGATCCCAGCAATGGGAAGCAGATCCCAGCAGTGGGAAGCAGATTCCAGCATTGGGATGCAGATCCCAGCAGTGGGAAGCAGATTCCAGCATTGGGATGCAGATCCCAGCAGTCGGAAGCAGATCCCAGCAGAAGGATGCAGGTCCCAGCAGTGGGAAGCAGATCCCAGAGTGGGATGCAGGTCCCAGCAGAAGGATGCAGGTCCCAGCAGTGGGAAGCAGATTCCAGCATTGGGATGCAGATCCCAGCAGTGGGAAGCAGATCCCAGAGTGGGATGCAGTTCCCAGCAGAAGGATGCAGATCCCAGCAGTGGGAAGCAGATCCCAGCAGAAGGATGCAGGTCCCAGCAGTGGGAAGCAGATCCCAGAGTGGGATGCAGGTCCCAGCAGAAGGATGCAGGTCCCAGCAGTGGGAAGCAGATTCCCAGCCTGTGAGCACCCCCAGCAGCAGGAAGGGGTGCTCAGGCAAGCAGCTGTGGCACCTCCTGGCACAGGGGTCAGGGATCAGGGAGAGCCCAGCAGAGCTGGGAGGGAGCAGAGGGTCAGGGCAGTCCTGCTCGGGGCCTGAGATTTGACAGGGCTGCATTCCTGGCTGAAGGGATCGGGCTGTGCCATGGATTTCTGGAGAGGAGAGGGCAAATCCAGAGCTTGGCTGCCTGGAGGGAAGGCTGTGCCTTTGCAAAAGTCTTTTGGCCCCCTCCAGCCAAACACACTCCCATGTTAAATCAGAAATAGAGGAGGAAATCAGTACAAACAAAATCCCCTCCTGTTTCTTCTCCAAATGGGGATTTTTTAAATCCAGGAGCAGCTTTGAAGATGGGTCTGTAGAAGCTCTGAGGTCCCCTGCCATAGGAAATCTTAGCTGGCTCATTTGCCTAAGCAAATTTGCTGTAATGAGATATTTCTGTTACATCAGGACTTCAGCAGTGTCACCTGTGCCAGCTCGCTGACTTCTCCCAAGCCAGGAGTGTTTTGTTGGGCTAAAAAGAGCAAACCCTGCAGGTTGTAAATTGCTGGGCAAGGTGATAAATGCTATGGGAAATGGCCACTATAATCTGTCGGGAAAGTTGAAAGGAATCCCGCCTTCTCGGGAGCCTAAAATACTTCTTTTACTAGAATACCTTATTTTCCAGCTGTGTGCCACGTTAGTCACTTGCCAAAATATTTGTTCTCTGGTCTGTGCTTCTGTCTTGCAGCTACTGACAAAACTAGAGGCTCAGAATTTCCCTGGCAAAAGGGAAATAAGGATTTCCTGTATTTGGTGCGTGGTTCTAGGGCAGCCGAGTTATTATGGTGGTGCCTGGGGACATCCAGGTTCCACCTGGATTTATAAATAAGGGGGATTTATTTGCTGGAGGAGGCTCAGATAGAAGGAGGTACCCGAGCACTGGCAAGATGCTTCTCTTTGGCTGTTGCCCACCCTCCAGTCCAGTCTCTCTGTCACCCCACTGTGGCTTTCCCAGGACTGTTACCTCCCCTCTGTGTTGCCCAGTGTGCTGTTCAGTGTCCCAGCCTCATGGCAGGGAGATGCAATCCCAGCCCTCTGTGCCCTCAAGGCTGGCATTCATTATTTGCTGAGGCTTTCTTGAGCCAGCCCAAGACATTGGAGGGAAGTCCTCTCTAGACCTGGGCTGGCCAAAAATTCAGTGGGTGGGAAAGCTTCAGAGATGAAATGTTGAGAGTTCTCAGATGATGGGCCCTTTGATTTCCATTTAAAAACAAGTTAAAGAGCAAGCTTTGGTTATGACATCTCTGTCCTTGCAAAACACCCTCCCACTAAAAGGCCTGTCCATGAATTATAGGGCCAGATTTTCCTTTGTGTTTTATTTTTTGCCATCATTTACAGCTCAGAAAAATTCCTGTAAATACGCTCAGCCTCACACCCTGTTTTCCCACGGAGCCTCTGCGTGGATGAACAGATTCTGTCAAAGATTTCATAAACATAAATAATAAACCCGGTTTTCTTCCCTTCCACCCATTTTTATTACATAAGAGAGGATCTGGAGCATCTGAAGAAGACCCTGAGCTGAGGTCTGGGAAATTCCAAGTGTGTTCTGGGAAATTCCAAGTGTGTTCTGGGAAATTCCAAGTGTGTTCTCCAGTTGAACGTTCAAGACTTTTTGGGTTTGTGCCATGCCAAGGAGCCAGCAAGAAAACTCATATGCAGGGAATGATGTCTGTGTTCTCCCTGGATATTGTTTTTAAAGCATTGCCAACTTGGGCAATCATAAATCTGTCCCAAACATTGCAACATTTGTTTATCAAGGTTTTCTACCATAGAAAGTTCCTTTAATGAAAGCATGCTTTTGAGGGACTTCTTGAGGCTGAAGCTTGGAAGATATCCTGAACTCCTGACCTGAGGTTCTGGCTCAATCTCCAGATGGAGAAGATACAGCTTTTGAGACAGGTCTGTATCTTGCAGCCCTAAACCACAATCTTTTGGAAAGAGTAAATCTGTTAAAGGTCATGTTTTGGAGACTTTGGAATGGCTCAGATCAAAGACACATCTCTCCCCAAATCCTGTCTCTAATGGTGCCAGCAGCAAATGTTCAGGGCAAAACCATGGCAAGTCCCTCGTGATTCTTCCTGTGGTCATTCCAACTCCTGGAAATTTGCAGCTGAAGGACTTCCTGAGCTAGGGGTCATGTCCACATCCTCGTGTGGAATTAATTTCCCAGGTTGGATCTTTCAGTGGTTCTAATTCTTATTTGAACCCATTTATGCTCTTGGCTTGCACAACCTCCTCTGACAACGAGTTCTACCACTGAATTGTGTTTAAAAAACAGCGCCATAAATCAGAGTAGCCCTCAATTATAATAAAAGCCTTGAATTTGTATGAGATTGCCAGCATGGATAAAATCCCTTAGTCACATCCATGTATTTTATCCACAGCAATGGGAGCCTCATCCCGAAGCAGGGGGAATACATCAAATGAGTTTATCTTGGAAATCCTGGTAATTCAGGAGCCCTCAGCTCCCAGCTGCCTCAAGGCCTGTGCCTTGCCAGGGTCTGCCCAGCCTGGAAGGGTTTCCTTGGGAAAACTTGGGGCTGAATAATCGTGGCCGTGCCGGAAAGGCTGGCTCTGCTGGGACGTTAATTCCTGCCCAAGTCCTGAGAGTGAGGGAAGGGAGAGCTTGCACCTGCTTGGAGAACCAACCTCACTCCCATCCCTTTGTGTCTGTGCACACCTGGACTAACAAGTGCTGCTGGAGAGGAGAGCCTGGGGAGGCTGGGATGGTCCCAGGGCTGTTCAGCTGAGGCATGGCAGACTGAGATGCTCCTCTGCTCTCTCACCCCTTCGACGGCTCCCAGATTTTCCCATCTACCAGAGCAAAGCTTGGCTTTCACTTGGAAGCAGAACATGTCCTTAAAACAGCTCTGAGAGCTTCTTTTTATCTTCTTTTCCCCAAGACTGACTTTTTGGGAGGGTAAGAGTGGCAAAAGCCACATAATTCTGAAAGGTTTTCTGGCTGGGAAAACCCCAACCTTCTGTTTTTCCTCAGTGCTGATCACCTTGGCACCACCAGCTCCTTAGAATTTCTCACTTCAGAGCATGAATTTGAACATTCAAAATTCACATGGCCCTGCAACAATGTTGTATCTCTCTACATATTGCCAAAGTTTGAAGGTTTTGCATATAAATAATAATAGTTCCAGGGGGTTTCTTGCCTTGCTCAGAGCTCAGTAGCTCCCCAGCCGTTCCTCCTTGGCTTCTTCCCACTCAGCCTCTCATTACAGCTCGTCCTTGTTGCCATGGGGTGCCATGAGGATCTTGGCTTCGTGCTCTGCTCCCTGAGAAAGCCCTGCCCTAAGTCCTTTTTGGGTCCCAGCTCCTTAAAACCTCTTTGCAAATCCTAGAAAATTCCATCTGTAAAAAAAAACAGGAGAGCTGGATTTAACCTGTTTCTGCCTTCACCTGCTGCTCTGGGATCAAAGTCAGGTTGAAACAGAGGCAGGTGCTTGGCAAATATCCCTTTCCTCTCCATATTCCAGCTCAAACATGGATGGAATTCTGTCTCTTGGTTCAGCCTGTATTTGCTGTGTGAAGGTTTTCATGCTGCTATTAATTGCAGAGCAAATGAACCTTCCTCAGGCTATATGCTGCTGCTATAATTTATGCAAATATCTTGTTGGTGACTATAAAAAAAATAAAGATAAACCAGAGCTGGACCGGTGTTACTGCCAAGAGATTAAACACTGATGTTTAAAAACTTGGCAGCATTTCCTTAACGGGACTTTTGTCATCTAATGCTGTATCTGCTGGGATTATCTTTTCAAAAAATTGGCAGTGGCCTTAGAAAGCACAACCTCTAGCTTATTTTTTTCCTTTTATCTCTATTTTTTGGCAGCTCTTGAAGAAATCCCTTTGCCATTTCCAGCCCTTCTGCTTTCACCCAGCGAAACCCCGGCTCTGCAAGCACTGGCTTGCTCCACTCAGCATCTTTGGGACACCCATCCATCAGTGACAGGGAACTGGGGTGAGAGGAGGAAAAGAAACTCTTCAGATCCAGGGAACATCTGCTGCTGGCCCATCCCCACTGATTTTGGTGGAGTTGTGCCAGGGTGGAGCTTGGCCCTGGTGTTTTTCAAGTTATTATTTTATTCAGTGCTGGAGTGTATTAAAAGCCTGAATTTTCCATCTGCTTCCTCATGGATTTTCTTGCCTTCTGTGATGAACACGCTTTATTTTTGTGTTTGGCTTTCACTTTGCAAAGGCTGAGTTAATGCCAATCAGGATTTTTTGGGAACCCACGTGCACAGGTATATACAGGGTTTGTTATTCCAGATGCAAGCCAGCAATAAGGTATTTTTATGTAGCTAGAAAACAAAAATCAAAGGCAGACAAATTAGTTCTGAAGGCAAGCCAGCATGTTTGAGATACTGAACTGTTTTTTTCCTCTGGTTTATTGGAGTTTTAACAAATAGCCCCATATTTAAAAGCAGAAACTGGTTGCAGAGACACAGGACATTTTAAGCTCAGCCTAACCTGCCTGTAGTTTAGATGACAATTTAGATAATGACCACTTAAATAGAAACAATCAATGTTAATTAGAACAATTAAGTGAATTATAACAGGTGCTTGTAAACAAGTCGATTGTTTAGATAACAATCATTATCTCGCTGCCCTCCCTAAGGCCCCATTGCTCAGGCCTCGGTGACCTGAGCGGGGCTCCCTCAGCCAAGTTCACCCTTTCCATGGGAGGATGTGGGACTGGGAGAGCCCAGCAATGGCTTTAAAACCCAGAGATCGAGGAGAGCTGCTGAAAGGGAAATAATTAAAAAGCCTGTAAAACTGCACGGTAAAAAAAAAATGAAATGCTTATCAACATTTCAAATCCTAAAACTGTAGCTGGGTATTCGGGTGCTGCCAGTTTACCAAACGCAGAAGGTGGATTTGGGATATAAAACGTTCCTTGCTCAGGTGAGATCCCAAAGAAGTCCCAAATCAAGCAACTATTTGGGTTCCAGCCATGTTTCGTTTTTAGGATGGGCAAAGAAGACCTCACCAAGCTCCAACAGGAGCAGATTCCAGAAACTCCCCAGCAGAAAACGGGTCTGGAATGCAGCAAGAGACGTTTGGTTGTGGGATTTCCCAGGATGGGGTTTGAATGGAGGGGACAAAAACCTGTTCTATCAGCACCTTCAGAAAGATGCAGACTCCCAGCTAATGTCAATTTTGTCAAGGTGCTTTCCAAGGGCTGGAAAAGCAGCATCCCAGCCTCTTGCTGGGAAAGCCCCTCGGATGGATCCCACAGAGAGTGGCTCCCAAGGAGCCCTTGGTGGGCAGCAATAAAGGGGCTCCAAAGCCCCCTGATCCTCTGATAACAACTGGGGCTTGCAAGCACGGCTAGGGAGGGCTTATCCCTCCTTTGCACCACCACTGTGCCTTGGGCTGCAAATTTCTTCCAGCTGGAAAGTCCGGGAAAACCCTGATAAGCCCTGGCTGTCCCCCCAGCTGGGAATGATGGATTTTCCAGAGGTAACTCCATGTACCCAGCTCCCTTCTCCTCCACAGTGGGAGCATATGGAATATATTGTGGTCTGAGGGAAATGCATCCTAAGAATTCCTGCCGTGTCTCCTCGGGAGCGTTCCAGGGTGGATTCCAGCAGGTGTCATGGAATCGCCCACTCAGAGCGGGTTCAGTGATGAGCACCCAAAATCGCAGCACAGCTTTGCAGCCTAAAGTTCTGCTGTTCCTTGGGTTTGGGGCAGACTTGCCATGGAAGCTCTGAAAAGACTTTCCAAGGAGAGGGGACAACAAGGAAATATCCAAGATCTGCCTGGAAGAAAACTGCTCCTGCCAAGGGTCTGATAAGCAGTTTCCATAATTTCTTTTTTGTCCTCTGCTGCCTGAGGAATCCAGTCAAGCACCCTTGATACTCCTCTGCAGGGATTTCCTGGGAGATGCCCATGGATTACTGGGGTATTTCAGTTCTCAAGGTGTCCTCAACTGAAATTTTTCATTGAAATAAATAAAAATTTAAGCTTTATGGGTGGTTATTTTTTCAACCAAAAGCAATCGGCCAAATCCTGTGGTTTTCCAGCACCAGAGAGGACAGAGTCATTCCCACAGGATAAATCCACTCTGATTTTTCACTTGTGGGCACAATTTACTCTGGGTAAAACAAGAGATCAAGCTGAAACCCCAGCACAGGCACATCCATTACAGACAGTCAGAGCTGATGGGAACTCGGAGCTGGGATAAAAATCTGTGCATTGAGCCACGAGGCTGAGTTATCCTCCCTATGGAAAACCACTGCCCGAGTCCTCCTCCAGGAAAAGGCACAGCAAACTGGAAATGGAGAGAGGTTTGGGAGGAGGACAGGGAAAGTCAGAGCATTTCTCCCACTGTTAGGGCTGGGTCCTGCTGTGGGCTTGGAGTGGCTCTTTCCAAAGTGCTCCCATGTGTGGAGAGGTTTTCCCCGGTGAAATTTTCCCCACAGCACCGAGTGGGCTCTGATTTAGTGCCCTTGGAGCATCCAGGACACTGGAATTGTGGTTGGTTTTGTGTCCACCCTGGATATAAACACAGGCCTTCACTTAGGCCAGGCCTGCCAGTCAGGCCTTTCTGCTGCCTCAGTCTCTCCCTGCTGCTCTGCAGAATTTTTTCTATTTTTGCCCCAATCCAAGAACATTCCTTGTTGCTCCTGCTCCAGGGAGTGTAGGAAGCTGGGAATGTCAGTGGGTTCAGCTTTCACTGGGCTTTCCCCTAGATCCTTCCTTTTGTTTCTCCCATGTTTTGCCAACAACCTTCTTGCCCAGTATCCTGGAACCCAGAGCACCTGGGCAAGACAAGAGAAAACTGCTCTGAAAAAGTGTCTGGGCAAAGCAGTCCCTGCTTTTCCCTGGGCAGGACCTTCCTGTGAGGCTTTGCTCGGCGAGGAAAGGCTGTGTCAGGAGCCTGTTGTGTGTCCTAACAAATTTTGGGAGCGTGTCTGGACCCCCACCACTGAGGGATGTGAGGTGGAGGAGAGGAATTCTCCTCAAGGAACTCTCCACATCTCCAAAGCACATTTCCAGTTGTCCAGACTCCATCCCAAGAGAGCATTTTCCAAACCAGCTGCTGTTTTTAGGGCGAAGGAAAGAGCTTTGAGGTGTCAGCCCCTTCCCTTATTCCAGAAGTGACCTTTGGGGGCTGACTGGGGTACATGACTCCAAACCAGTATCACCCCAGGGGAGTCACGCCGCAGACTGGGAGGAGTTCCTACAAACTGGGTTATGAACAAATTCCTCTCACTTGGAGCTTGATGGGAATTTGCTGCTAAACCAAGGAAATTGAAAAGCTGAGGAGGTGTCCAACACCTCCAGGCACTGGAGATGCCCCAGGATGTAACAAAGTGCCACTGGAATATCTGACACCTTGCCAGTGAGCCGTGTTTAATGGGTCAGGCAGCAGAGCTGTCACCAAATCAATAATGTTGGAGTGGAGATCTTTGCAGGTCCGACAGCTGCGTGGTTTGGGTTTGGTTTGGGTTCATTTTTTGTGGGTCATTGTTGCTGCTGGGTTTTTTTTCCCCCTCACTTCCATCAAAGTTTTAGCTCCCTTGTGAGTTTTTCAGGTTTAACCCTCAGCCAGACCAAGATTTGAAGGGTGCCTGCCAGAGAATTGAGGTCTATTAGGACACACGGAGCCCTTGGCAGGATTTGTGCTGGGAAATATCTGGGAGAGTAGAAAATAGGAGCCGTGTCCAATCCCCTGGGGAAGGAGCTGAGTTTTGCAGACAGAACTCCAGGCTCCAGCCTCAACCCCAGCCTGACAATTGAGACAGACAAATCCAGTGGCTGCTGGATTACAGCACCAACGAGGAACGTGTGTTCTGTGCTGATCAAAAGTCCCAAGCCCAGCCTGCTCTGCCTCTGATCTGCAAATACATCACTGGTTTTTATCACTCATTTTTGCTTTATCGCAGCGGGGCTGGTCTCAAGCGCTACAACCTGATTATCTGGCAGGAGGCTGCCAAAAGCATGTCAGGGATCATTACAGGGAATAATAAAGGAAGCAGGAGGAATCAAGTGGTTTGAGGAGGAAATCAGAGGGAATTCCTGGCTGGGGTTGCCAGGCTGGTGAAGGCTGGGACTTGCAGCAGACGAGGAGGAGCAGCTCAGGATTCTGGAGCCTCCTCAAATTAGTGATGTGCTCAATGGAAATGCTGGGCTGGATTCCACAAGCCTCATTAAAAAAATATTCACACACGTGCCTGAAATCTAGAGGAAAAACAACATTTAAGGCTGAATTTCAAACCCCCCACACAAAAATACTTTTTTAGCCTGTGGCTTTGAGTTTGTTAAAGCCCAGAAAGAAATGGTGTCAGTTCAGTTTGTAGGAGAATGAACAGCAGCAGAGCTACAATTTATTTTGATGAATTAGATAACAAGCAGCAATATTCTTGCGCCAAAACCCCCGCTTCTAGTCAATTTGAAAAGAACATCATTTTGTATTCAAGAAAACTTGAGGATTACTTTTGAAGTAAACAGATATTTTTAGCTTGAGGTGGTCTGTAATGAAACACTTTGCTTTAAAATAATCAAACAAAGCTTTGGAGTTTCCTCCAGGTGCCTGAGCTGGCATCTCAGCACTGTGGCAATTTGGGGACCCTCTCCAAAGCAGAAGAGTCCACCTTGCTCGAGCTGGGTTTGTTCCAGGAATGGCTTCCAACATTTTTAGCTTCTATTCAGTTCTTACATTTGTTTTTCCTGCTCAGGGGAGGCAGAGGAGGGAAAAGGCTGGATTCTTTGCTTATTTACTGGTTTTGCTGCACAGTCCAGAATTATTCAGTTTTAACCCCTTCACTGTATGGGATAACTAAGAGGGCAAAAATTATTAATACTTGGCAGCTTAAACAGTCTGAAAATCCCAGACTGAATTTGTCTGTGAGGTTTTTGTTGCAGACATAGGTAAGGATGCAGGTTTTAATTGGGTGATTCCAACTGACAGCCTTGGGAACAGCGATCCCAAAGCAAGGGGAATGTGAGTCTGGGCACTTCATCCGCACCCCGTCCATGAAGGCGCAGTTGGAGCAGGCTGGGAATCATCCTGAGGGGCCCAACAAACCCAACTGAGGGATCTCCCATCCCTGGAAGTGTCCAAGGCCAGGTTGGAGCAACAGGACTTGGAGCAACTTGGTGTAGTGAAAGATGTTCCTGCCCAGGGCAGGGGGGTGGAACAAGATGAGATTTAAGGTCCCTTCCAACCCAAACCCTTCCATGAGTCTGTGACCATGCAGTCACAGCCCCATTAGGAAACTCTGCCTCAGGTGTTGCTGTTGGGTTGCCAAGCCCATAAACCCCATAAAATCCTTTCTAGGATTGAGGAGGAGCTTGAGTTTGCATGTGTCACCTCCAGGCTGGGATAAATAATAATAATGAGGACAATGAGTGATTGAGAGGATTTTCCCAGCATAATTAATGCTGATTTATGGTGCAGGGCAGCAGAGAGAGACAGGCTGTGATAGAATAAGTGGGTGAAGTTTCTGAATGAGAGAGGGAAGGGGATGACAGTGGGGAGTGAAAAATGAAATGTGCTTTGCTAAAAAAAGCAAGTGGAGCTGGCTGGAGCCCCGTGTGGAGCAAAGCAGGTGACATAAATAATGCCAGAGGATCTGCCATTCCCAGAGCTGGGATGACTGTAATTAGATGGAATTCTTGGTGTCTTCAGTGCTGGGAGCCAGGAGTTCTTCATTCTGTGGAGCCAATTAACTGGCAGTGAGGGAGAAAATGAGTTGAGTCTGGGTAAAAAAGGGACTGAGCTGTGTGACTTTGAGGGTGGCCTGCATAGGATTGCAGTGAAATCACCCAAGCTCTGCCTGGACAGCTTGCTCCTCAGGCCTTCCCCAGGCACAGGGAGCTGCTGGCAGCTCCAGGACTTCCTGGGCTCCTCCCTGGTGTCCCAGGAGAGCCAGAGCCCCATCGCTGCTGCCAGCAGCACGTCCTGAGCCCAGCACCCTCCTCTACAGGCAGGCTGAGCACAAAAACAGCACAAAGAGAGGGCTGGGATTCTCCAGGCTCATCCTGCCCGGGGGTAGCCATGGGATCTCGGCCATGGGCTGCACCATTATCTCAATTAATTACCTGTGCACTCAAGGCAGCTCTGACCAGCACCAGGAGAAGCAGAGCTGTGCCCCTGCTCCCTGGGCTGGCAAGGAAAAGGGAATCCTTCCTTTGCCAGGGTGCCAGGGACTGCTCCTCCTGAAAGCAATATAGCAAGATTTTTTGGTTTGTAAATATTAATGTGATTATTATTATTATTTATTATCACACGTGAATTATTATTATTATTATTATTGTTGTTATTGTTATTGTTATTGTTATTGTTATTGTTATTGTTATTGTTGTTGGTATTGGTATTGTTATTATTGTTACAATATTAAATGTGAATATTATTATTTTATATTAAATGTGAATTTCACCTGGCAACAACCCCATTCTGGCCACGACAGGATCAATGCAGGAGCAATCCCAAACTCCCCCTGCTGGGAAGGGGGGCAGAGGGAAATCAGTGGGGAGCTGATTGGCCTGTGCAGCTGGAATAATCTCTGGGATGGGCTGTCCCCATTGCCCTGAGATGGATTGCAGCGTGGATTTGGGGAGCTGGATGCTCAGGGTGTGCTCTCCCAGGACAATCCCACCCCTGGCTCCCCGCCTGGCTCTGTTCATCTCTTCCCACACACCACATCTCCAGCCAGGGGCTCTTCCCTGCTCCTCTCCCAGCGCTGCCACCCAAACGAGAGCTCCAGAGGCTTCCTGCTGCCAGCTCTGCATCCCCTGGGATGCCTGCACAGATGTTGCAATGAGACATGGGCTGGTGGTTCCCCCAGACACAGGGGTGACCTTCCTCTGGGTGCTTCCTACAGCACGGGAAGGACAAGAGGTGTTTCTCTGACTCAGAGACTCACTTGGAAAATTTAATTGAACTGAAATGCTCCGAGCCCAGGGACACAGGCAGGACAAAGCTGCCAGGGAGGTGGCAGCCTGGAAGGACATCAGGTACAAGAAAAACAACAAACCAGCTTTGGGACTGCTGAAATATTGATTGGATTCTTCCAGCAAGGCTGAACATGTCCCTGCTCCCACTGGGCCGTCTGGGTTTGAGGGCTTCAGCCTCCCTCTACCCTTTTCTGCTGGCACTAGGCAGGAAAAGGAAGAAGAAGGACCAGTTATTTCCAAGCCTTTGCCCAAGAAAAGAGGGGTTTTACCTCTCTGCAGGGCTCACAGCTGCTGGTTCACAATGAATCCCTCCATTGTGCCTCCAAGTCCAGGGACTCCCCCTCCTCATCTCCCTTGTCCCTCAGATTGCCACGTTTCTGTCCCTGCTGCACCCCAGGCAGGTGGCTGAGGGCACACTGGGCTCTCCATCCCTGCTTCCAGCCACTCCAGCATCCATGGATTCGGTCAGAGCCGTGCTGGGGAGGTGGCCAGTGGGCCCCCAGCCACACGAGCCGTGCTGGTCTCCTTCCCCCACACACGAGTCCAAAAGGACACCGTGACTCACTCCTTTTCCACAGGCAGCACTGCCAGCTCTCGAAATACTCCGTGTTTTTCTTAGAGTCTTGGCTCCTGAAGCCCTGTAATTACTTGAACTTTCATTTTCTTTAAATAAAGCCAATTTCTGTCACTCGCAGAGAATCGCCGGAAAATGTGACCTCCTACAAGCTCAGGAGCCACAGAGTGAAAACCTCACCTTTAGTCCTTCTTTTTAATTTTTTTTTCTTTCCTGTCACATTTTATCCAAATTTTCTTGCAGATTTGGATTATTGAAAGCTTTCTCTGCCTTGAATCTTGCAATGTTACAAATGGTCTGGAGTTTGTGCCTTGGTGGTGTTGACATCTCAGCTCCATTGGCTTCAAGCATTTGGTTTTGAGTGTAAAAGCCATGAATAATTCTCTTCAACACATCCTGGGCTCTGTGCAGCTCTAGACAACACAAATTTGGCTCTGGATTTTGTGATCCCAGAGTGTGGTGTGTTTAAGTTGCTGATTCAAGCTTAGAGGAGAAAGAGAAATGCTTTCCTTGGGGCATTCAGTCCATCCCTGCCTCAGGTGGGATGGACGAACAACATGGGACAAGAGCTGCCCTTTTCCCCCTTTATTTTGAGGATGTTTGGGCAGGTTTGGTGTGTATCCTTCAGCTTTGATGTTCAGCACCAGGGGAGATGGAAAAGCTCATTTTCTGCTGGGATAGCCTCTGGAGAAATGGTGTTACCCGGGGATGAGGATCCCACCCAGCAGCATCAGGGCAGTGAGCAGGACGGAGGTGCCACAAAATGATCCCATGCCAGGCCACCCTCCAGTGGGACATCAGAGCACAGAAAACCAGGCAAAGGAATGAGTTGTGTTTTCCTTGTTCTGTTCATGAGCTCTGAAAATTTGTCTCCTGTCCTCAAGCAGCACAAAAAAGCAGCCAACGTGCACAGACAGGGGGCCAGGGAATTGCCTTGGAGGTTGATTTTAACAACAAACCCCGGTGATCTCCAGAAGCTCCCTATGAAAAGTGATCCAGAGACATTCCAAAACACATTTTTTCCAGAGGAGTAGGAGGGGGCAGTGAGCATTTTTAGCAACATCAATCAGCGCACTGGCCCAAGTCACACGTCCAAATCGAGGCCTAGAAAATATGGAAAAGTTGAAATAATCCTTGGAAGCAATCCAGGGACTGGTCATTGAGTCTGCAGGACCTTTTATGAATAACTCTGTAACACAAACCTAATGGAGCCAGCCCACTGGATTTCCAGCCCCAGGTTCCCATTCCAGGATGAATGGCCTGGGTTTTTGGGAGGGAAAGGAGCAGGACTGGTTTGTCTCCTGGCTGGGGAGAGTTTGGCTTTGGAGAGCTCAGCTTGCAGGAACAGGCAGCGCTGTGAACTTCCTCACCTTGGGGTTTCTCTTGGCCTGGAGCCCCTTTTTCTTCCCGATCATTTCCACTTCTGGTACATGCTCAGGAAGTTGCCTCCATTCCACCCCAGGACATGCTCTGCTCCCTCCACTGAGTGCCGTGGAGAAGCCAAAGCCTTGGAGATCCTGGAGACCTGCAGGTCTCTGTCTCTCACCGTTTTTTCCTCTCTCTCATCACAGACATCTGAAACTTTTCACTCTTGAGGCTGTGGGACAGAGGGAGAGGAGGAATCTGAAATTACTGACAGGCCTGAAAAACCACCAGATGACCTCCCCTTAGCACAGGGGTCCTTTCTGTAGCTCTGTGACCTCACTCTCCCAAAAGCAGCTGGCAGTGGGTAGCAGAAGGGAGAGGGACTCGCCACAGTGGGAGCTGCTCCTCTGTTCTTAATTAAAGCTGACTTGATTTAGATTTTCACAGGAAAAACCTCCAGTTTTCCCAATGCCCCAGCAACAATCCTAGGCATTGCTACAAGGGGATGAAGAAATAGATGTGGGAGGCTGTGTTTCCCAACCACCTCACGAGTCAAAATCTCTGCAAAGGATGGGAGAGGGTGGCTGGGAGCAGAGAGCACAGGGAGTGGGTTATTCCTGTGTCACAACCCCGTTGGCCATGCAGAGCATCTCAGAATCATTTTAAAAAAGCCTACAGAGATCATTGAGTCCTTTTTGCATCAAAGCATCTCCAGTCTGGCTCTGTGGGGTCTCTTGCTAAGCCCAGCCACCATCTGTGGGCACACCTTCCACCCACCATCAGCCAGGCCTGCAGTACATGCATGCACCTTCTTCCCTGATGTTAGGAATGCAAAAAGGGCTTCATTCCTTCACTGACCTGCGATTCCTGCTGAAGCAGTCGAGCACCTTCCCCTTGCTTCTGTGGTTTTAAGTGTTTTTTAGAAGTATCTGTTTATTACAGCTCAATAAAGTTTTATTTTGCGAAAAACCATGATTGGTTTCCTCTGCTTGAAACAACAAGCAGGCACCCTCCTCAGCCAGCACCTCCTCCTCCATTCATAAAAACGTGTTAACAATTCCTTTAAAATTCATAGACAAGCCAAGCACAGTTTATTCCTGAAGTTACACAAATTAATACAAAGCAGCACACGGCTTAGGCCTGGCATAAAGTCAAAGCCTGCTCCAAAGGCCTCCCTCTGCTGTACAATACGTCGATGTGCTCTTGGAAACTCCAGGAATCAGCAGAGATTGGAGTTCCCTCCTCCCCTGCCTGCTTCCCTCTGCTCTCCTGGTGGATATGAAATGATCTTTAAGGTTCCAAAGCATTCTCTGATTTGCAATTCCCTGAACATGACACAGAGCATTGATTAAATCTGAGCCCTTCAATTTACAAATCTGTGCCCCTTCAAAATCTGGTTGTGCTCCAAAAGTTGTGTTTGAGAGTTCTCCTAAATTTTGGCTTACTCTACATTTTTTTCTCCTTTCTGTTGTGTAGGTGCCCAGAGCTGTGAGCTTGGGAACAGAGATGGTTTGGTGACCAGGAGAGTTACCCAGCTCTGGGAGAGTGTGGGACGGGAAGGAGAGATCCAAGGGAAGAGTTCACCTGGGAAAAGCGCAGGGGGAGCGTCCTACACAGCTCCCAGGTCCGTGTGGGACAGTGAGAAATGATTCTCACCGTGGTGCCACACCCCTGTCCAGGTGTCACTGCCCAGCAAAGCCACCAGAGCAGGTCCTGCTGCTGGCTCCCCCAGCCATGGGCAGGGAGGTGAGCCCAGGTCCTGCTGCCCTTGGAAGAGTTTCCCCAGAGGGATTTTGCCCCAGAGGCTCTCCCCTGTCACAGCAGACACCGCAGCAGGAGCAGGTGCAAGTCATTAATTGGTCTTAATTAACCTGATGAGCCTCACCTGGGCCTCCAGCCCAGGGCAGCTCTGAGGCTTTGCTGTGGCTTGGGATGTCCCTGCTCTCCTGGCTGTGGGCAATTTGTCACCTGGAGTGCCCCGGGCTGCCTGCTGTGGGCAGTTTGTCTCCAGCCTCCCTCCTGCATGAATTTCAGCCCTGTGAATAACTTCCCTCGTGTCCTGCAGGGACAGAGTTGCTGCTTTCCCTCCTTGCCCTGTCCCCAAACCTGCAGCACAGTCAGGTGCCTTTCCCTGGGGGTGCTCATTGTGGGCAGCACAGCGTCCTGCCATCAGCTTTCCCTTCACGAGGGCTGGGATTGTGCAGTTTTAACATCCCAGCAGCGATGGCTTTTGGGGAACTAATGATACAGTTAAATATTCTCACTGGTGCTGGGTTCTCTGTTAGCTCCAACGCTGCTGGGCTACAGTTTAGAGGGGACTAGAGCAATAATTTGATCTACGGATGTGTTTGTTTCTTTAATTACCTATTCAACGCCATCTACCTTCTTTTTGCTTTTTTATTTAAGAAAGCCAATCCTGAAAGGCTCCTTTGAGCGGGAAGCCTCGGTTTCCTCCCCCTCCCTGCCCTGTCAGCACAGCCCCTGCTCTTGACCCTGAGCAAAGCTCTGAGGTTCTCATTTGTCAGCAAAGCAAGGGAGAGCTGGGACACATCGACTGTCCTCGCTGAAAGCACCTGGAAGTGGCAGGAAGGGAAGTGTGAGGCCAGGTGGGACTTTGGGAAGCATCCCTTGCTCCCCAACCTGTGTCCTGCAGAGCAGGCAGCACTCAGGTGTTGGTTGATGTTATCAATAAATTGTCAGCCTGGAGCTCTCTCTGTCAGGGTCACTGGCTCTGGGGCTGGGGGCACCTTCCCCTGGGAGGGCCCTGATGTGCAGCAGGGCCACCTGAGCTGAGAGCATGGCTGTCCTGCTCTCTGAATTCCAGCCTTTCCCACAGGGACTGCTGAGATCCGTGATTGACAGCATCAAATATCCCCCAGCCCTGCTCCTTTTTTCCCCTCTGCTGACCTCTTATCTAAAGTGCTTTCTCCTGCCCTCAGCAGCTGAGTTTCATCACACCAGGGAGGTCCAGCAGCCTGTAACCCCTTGGTAAATCCCACTGCTCCCAGGATACATCTAGGTGGCCACAAAATGGCATTTTTGGCTCGAAGCTCTGAATTCTCTCCCCCAAACCTTGGTGTCGAGATGTTGTTTTGTGGTGTAATTCCTCCAGGGCTACCAAGATGGGAGGGAATGATCCTGGGTCTTGTCTGTTGGAGTTTGGCTCTAGCCTGGAATCAGCTGCAAAGCCAAGGGAAATCCTTGGCAACAGCTGCAAAACCTCCTGTGCTTCTGGGCCAGGCAGGACCTGAGCATGGCCTGGCTTTGTGTGCTGGAGAGCAGACCTGCCCTGGAAGGTCCATGTGGGAATATTTAGGTAGTTTCCAGCAAGATAAATTTAGTGCATGTGGGAGAGATGTGGGGATGAGGAGGCAGATGTTTCATCAGCTCTGGCTGGGTAAAAAAAATCAAGGTTTGGCCTGGCTATTCTCAGTCTTTGTCTGAGTTGCTGATTTCCCCTGGAATTCCTTGTGAGACTTGCTCGGAGATTTTGAAGCTTCTGATTACAGACCTGCTTTCCCTGGTTATCTCTCATGGATCCTCCACGGTTCTGGGAGTGTCTGGTCACTGTGGGCTGAGAATTTGGCTGTGCAGGGTGGCACAGGAGGGGCCACAGCTCTGCCTGTGCCACGATGCTCTGTGACTGCCAACGGGCACTTGGGGTCTAAAAAAGCTGAGACTGGGCAGGTTTTGTTGAGAACTGCTGGTTTTCCGGGCTCATTCCAGAATTTATTGGCAACCCCAACACTCAGTAACTGGGAGTTGTATTTGCTGAGGTCACACAGGAGTGGATTTGAGACCTTTTCATTACCGGAAATATTGCAGTGACGGAGCTGAGCCTGCTCCCTGTTTTCCAGGGCTGGTGCGAGTCCAAAACTGCACTCCAAGGAAAGAAATGATGTGCCATGTGTCTCAGCAAGCTGCAGCTCTCCAAGACAGATATCCAAGTGCCCTTTGCAGCCCCTGGAGCGACGTGGTGGGGATCAATCCCCACAGATCCACCTCCTGTTGGCAGCGGGACACGGCCACACAGTCGGCGTGGAGGAGACACTTCCCTGCAGATGGTTAAACTTAAGCAAAATGCAGCTATATTACAGTCTCCTGAATTAAATTCCCAATTGCTTTGGGAACCTATTTCAGGGAGGAAAAAGTAGATCATGTTTCACCAGACAATGCCTGAGTTGAAAAACTGGGGCTGGTTTTATAGAAGGCACAGTTGATTTTTCTCCCAATATTTTTTTTTTTTTTTCTGGCAGGAGAGGGAGAGAGAAATTCTAGTAGATGAATCCTTGCTGGGAAAAGGGAGAGTGGGTGGAGGCAGGATGGCAGAAGATGGTCACTTGTGACTGGCACTGAGAATTCCTGCTGCTGAGTGCCATGGCTGGAGCCTGGGAGAAATCCTGGGAATAAGCAGTGATCTCCAAGGCAAACCCTTCCCATCTGCTGGATTCCAGCTGCACACGTGGTACCCAAGTTGCTTTTGGTTTGTTTTGGAGTGTTTTTCTGTGGGGTCTGATGTTAACTCAGGACTGGGAGAAGAAAACCTGGAATAAAGATAGTGCTAAAGCTGAAAATGCAGGGAACAGTCACTCCAGGATGAGCAAGAAGGGAAATTTGGGTGTGAGGATGGCAGGGGCCTGGCTGGGAGGAAGAATGAATCTTTAACTCAAGAGAAAAAAAAAAAAAAAAAAAAAGCAAGATTGTTTTATTCATTTCCTGAATTGGGAAAAGCCAATATCCCAGGCTGGATGGGGATTGGAGCAGCCTGATCCAGTGGAAGAAGGTGTCCCACGAGATGATCTGTAAGGTCCCTTCCAACCAAAACCATTCCATGAAATCCTGCATATTCAATTCCAAAAGGAAAAAGCCTCTTAGAGTAGTCAACAAATTCCATTTTGGTAGCAAGGCTGATTTGTTTTGAGCTGAATGTAGAAAATGAATGTCAAGGAAAAGTCATTTCCAAGCAAGAAAGCCCATCCTTTGCGTTGGGGAAAATGTCAAAAGGGCACGCTGACATTTACATTTTTTCCTCTTTCCACTTTGTTCCTGAACAAAAATTTGCCAAAGCCAACAGGGTGTCACTTTGTGATGGAAATCTGTTTTGACAAAAAAATTTCCAACCAGCTTTACTTGCTACACACAAACATTTCCGCTCTCGATTCCAATCCGGATTTGGCAGGGAGCAGGGTAAGGATGAAGAGGGGCTATTCCTTTCAGGCCCTGTCAGTGATGTATCACCCTGTCAAAGCCCCAATATCCCTGAAATGTCCTGATTCCAGGGAGATGTCAGCCCAAAGTTCCCTCTCTCTGCCTGCCTGGCTGACCTGGGCAGGGATTCAAAAGTTCCCTTGCTATGAGATGCTCAGCTGGGGGCTGAATTTGGGCTGGGAGCTGCTGATCCTGAGTCAGGGCCTGGTTAGGCCCCACATGGGTTATTGTGCTGAGTTACAGATCTTCCTTACAGATTTCTGTGGGGTTTCTCTCATTTATGATGCAGTTCCTGGATCGCTGTTTGGACAGAGACTTGTTTCCAAAGGCCTGGAGTGACAGGACACAGGGAATGGCTTCAGACTGCCAGAGCTGCCTGAGATGGGACACTGGGATGGGATTGTTCCCTGGGAGCAGGGAGAGCCTGGCACAGAGCAGCTGTGGCTGCCCCTGGATCCCCTGGAGTGTCCAAGGCCAGGATGGATGGAGCTCGGAGCAGCCTGGGATAGTGGAAGGTGCCCCATGGCAGGGATGGAGTTAGGTCATCCAACCCAAATCATTCCATGATTTTATGATATGGAATGATAAGGCAGGAGTCCAGTTATCTGCTTTTTTTTTTTTTTTTTTTTTTTTTTTTTTTTTTTTTTTGGTATTTACAACCAAAATTTCTGGTTTTTTCCCCTGCAATTTATCTGTACAATATTGAAATGCAGTGCATGGGATGGAAGAGGTTTGAAAGTCTCTCGTTACCTTGATGGGATCATATCAGAAGGATCATCCTGGTGAGGATGAGGGCCCAAGCCATGTCAGCTCTCTCCTGGGAGGAGGACAGCCCAATTTGTACTCCAGCTCTGAACACGAGGGGCTTGCCAAGGAAAAAAAAAAAAAAAAAAAAAAAAAAAAAAAAAAAAAAAAAAAAATCTGAGCACAAGTGCTTGGATGTTACTGGCAGGGAAAAAAAAATAAAAAGCCACAGCGGCAATAAAATTAATTTCCTTCTCTAATATATACAAGACTTTCTCCAAGAGAATTATGAGGCAAGCTGATCAAAGTCTGTAAGTGGTACTTATGCTATCAGTTTCACCCCCTTAATGCCCTGCTGTCAAAACAAAATCCCCTCGAAAGGCTTTGAGGAAAATCACATGAGCATAATGGCTTTGAGAAAAATGGCCCTAAGTACCCAGTAACATATACAGAGAGGACTATTAGATGGGCTGGTGTAATTGGACTTATTTTCAAATGTAAACACTCTTCTAGGAGCAAGTTACTGCTTAGGCACGGAGCAGAGCAGGGGCTGGGTTATCGAGGGAGAGGGGAGCACTGGGAACTCTGCCCTGAGACACGACGGTGACTTCAGGCAGAGCTACATAAAAGGAGGAGGGAAAAAGCAGGAGAAGGATGGGGTTGGTTAAAGATTCACTTTCAGACGTTTAAAATGTCTGAAATTTCGTTTTAATTTTAAATTTCATTTAAAATGAAACGATGAAATTCAGGCGGGGAGTGATGGGGCTGCTCTCAGGTAGGAGGAGGTGAGAGTGAGCTCTGAGCCTTCACCTGCTGTGTTTGGCTGTTCCTGCTGGGGTTTGGGGTTAGGGCTGCCCTGACACCTTGGAGCATTCCCAGCTCCAGGCCGTGACCGTCCAGCCCTGGTGGGGACAGTGAAGGTGACACCCCAAATCCCAGTCTGCAGCACTGGGAGGGAGCACAGCTCTGACTGAGGGATGATTAATTCTGATTGATCCGACTGATCCTCTGGAGGATTTGTTGCTGCACCTGTAGGGCAACGCCTCTTTTCCTGTTTTGGTCTGTGACTCTTCCAGAGGGTATTCCATCACCTCTGAGCAGGGACAGTGCTGGCTCCCACTGGCACCTCCTGCTAGCAGCTCTGCCCTTTGCCATCACGTTTTGGGGAGCTCTCAGCCCCTCGGGCCCCCTTTGCTGCAGCAGCAATGCCCCAGGGATGTGCAGTGACTTCCAGGGCATGAACAGGGCACTGGCTGTGTTTGGAGAGATCCTGATGTAAAGGCAGGAGAACTGAGCCTCCCTCATGGTTTGGATGTTCCTGGGTGGAAAAGCTGCTGCTGAGGCTTAATATCAATTTTCCCCAGTGCAAACAGTGTCCAGTGCAGACCCCAGGGCTCATTTCTTCAGTCCTTGCTTCCTCTCCTTCCTATTCCCTTTGCACTGCAGCCCTCTCTGTGTGAGGCCACAGGATTCTTGGACTCTCTTTCCCAGACCACTGAACCTCTTTGCCACATGACTTTTCTCCCTGGGAACACCAGTTCAGTGCACCAAAAAGCAGGATTAGGGATTTTTTTTTGACAAAATCCCGAAATATTTCAAAAGCTTAAAAAAAAAACCAAAAAAAACCACCCCAAAAACCCAAACAACCCAACAGAATCATACTAATAAACCCAGACACTTTCTACTACCTGGTTTTTCTCAGCTGGTGAGTGTCAAGTCTTCCCTCAGCATCCTTTTGGGCTGGGGCACAGACAGAGTCTGCTGGAGTCAATGAAAAGATATTGCTAGGCCAGGCTCATGGAGATTCCTGACATCTCATAGAGCTATTTCCCTATCTGTCCCTCTTTCCTGGCCTTACTGTCTTGCTCTCCCTTTGGAGGAAATTCCTTTCCTGGTGATAACCATGTCTGTAGCTCGTATTTCCTCTTTCTTGTTGACAGTTTTAAACCAATAGATTTATGAACTTTGAAGTAATAGAAATATTTCAGACATACCTACCCTTGCCCTTATCTAGACCAGGCAGGGATTTTTCTTTTGCTGGACACTGCACTTGTAACAGGAGACATTTGCCTTTCATCCCATCCTTTGGAGAGCCAAGCCTGCTTTGTTTAATGAGGGCTTTGGTAACCTCTGATTATCCAGGTGTGAGTCCCACAGCTGTTGTGCCACTTTTCACCTCAGCTGGGCCCAAAGAGGTGAATCTGCTCTTGAGGTGACGCCTCTGATGGGTGTGTGAGACTGGGGGCCGATGGACGGGTGCTCAAGGAAGAAATTTGCCATTATTTCCCATCGAGGCTGGCTGGGACACCAAGGGTGATTGAACAGGTCCATGCCCTGCTCCCTTTTTGCAGTCCCTGGCCCAAATGTCCTGCTCCACCTCAGAATCCCACAGTGCTTCTCAGACTTCAGCTCCTCTGCAGTTTCACCCTTCAAAATGGGAATAGCCTGGTTTAAAGTGCTGCAGGCAGGGTCAGGCTCAGCCACAGCAGTGACAGGGGACATCAGCTGCCCCCATGCCTGCAGTTAGGCGGGCACGGAGGATTTTGCACCTTCCAGCCCATCCCGGGGTCTCTGTCCTGGGCTGGACTGGGCACCCCAGAGCATAAAGTGTAAATTCCTCCTTCAAGGACTTCACAGTCAGAAATTCTTCACTTTTCAACTCTCCAGGATGCTGAATTAATAAAAAAGGGTGGGGGCAGTAGATGCTTCCTCTAGGAAGTGTTTCTCTCTGTCAGAGCTGATTTACTGCAGCCCATCCCACGAGTGACAGAGCCAGAGATAATTCCAGAGGCGGCAGCAGCACCTTCCCACCTGAATGGGAGCACTGAGGCCTGGGGGTGTAAAACGATTGGCACTAATTGCTGACACCTCCCTGAACTCCCGGGGGGCAGAGCAGACATGCTGCAGGTGGGACAATGCGGTGTTAATCGAGATTTTCCATGGCTGTGACCTCCAGTGAGGTAAATCCGGAGAAATCCTGTTCAAAAGCATCTCTAGGTAGGGCTGGATTTTAGGGGAGGCTGAGCTTTAGTTCCAATAGTTCCAAGATGATGCTGTGGATGAAGAAGTATCAGCCCTGCGAGGTGCTGCTGTCAGGTGGGAGGGTGGCACCACAAAACCTCCTCCTTGGCAGAACTGGAGAAGGATTCCCCGGTGGGATGGGGAGGGTGTGAAGGCACTGGAGGACCCCAGGGTGCAGTGGGTGGTGCAAGGTTGTGAGAGGAGAGAGGCAGATCCACCCCAAACCAGCAATTTGCCCAGGAAAAAAGGATCAAGAGAGCTGGGGCAGCTTTGAGAGGCAGAAGTGGCTGCTGGCTGTGTGCTGAGGGTGTGCTTTTGGGGTAAGAGCTTGTTGATGGCCAGCCTGCTCATGTTCATCCTGGGAACAGGCAGGGTTGCCTGGGTCTGGGCCCAAATGAATCCCAGAATCACGGAATGCTTTGGATGGGAAGGGACCTTAAAGCTCATCCAGCCCCACCCTGCCATGGCAGGGACACTTTCCACCATCCCAGGTGGCTCCAAGCCCTGTCCAAGCTGGCCTTGGACACTGCCAGGGATGAGTGTGGGCACAGATTTGCACACCATGGTGAGCAGCAGGTCTTGTGGCTTTTTTTTGTTTTGTTTTGTTGTTGGTTTTTTGGTTTTTTTTTTTTTTTGTCCCAGCATTTTCCCCCTCCCTTACAGGATTCTGGTGGCTCTGAGCAGCAGTGCAGGGAGATCCCACACTGGTATTCCCCCAGCTGTATCAGCTGTGGGCTTAACAAAATAAATCATTTTCCAAGGCTATAAATCGCGGGCCTTTCAGCAGCTCCTACAGTAACTCCCATGTGCAGAACAACAGCAGGCTGTTTATCCAAACTCACCAACGCATCTGTAGCTGAGTTAATGATTTCCCAGCCGCTCACACCCCGGCTGTGGGCTGGGAGCTGCTGCCCAGAGCATGGGAGAGGAAAGCAGAGGCTTCAGGGCAGGGGAATTTGCGTTTCTCCTCCCAAACCCCAAGCTGGGATGCTTGTGACAAGCATTTTCTTCCTGCTCTACTCCATGCTGGGATTTCTTTGCAGAGGCACAGAAATTGGTACTGGAAGGGTTAAGCTGATGTGCTGGGATGTTCCTCTCGCCTCTTGATCCCCAGGTCTTGTCTCTGTTAAACATCTCCCCCTCTCTTTTAGGCTCAGCTCCTCTTTTACAAGGCTGGGCTCGGGGATTTCAGCGCAGCCATCTCCCCATCCATTAGGGCCCTGTGACAGCAGGTAACGGGAGCACTTCAAAAGGACCCGTTCCGCACCTCCCCTCCCCAAACCGGCCTCTGACAGCAGCGCTCCAGCTCAGCAGAGGAAGAAGCAGCTGCCCCGTGTCTTTGCAAGACTCGTCCACACCCAAATGGGCCCATTTTGGGGGTCAAAGCAGAGCTGAGCCCAGTGGCCACTGGTATTTTTTAGGGGCTGCTTGCCCAGAGACCTGTGCAGTGCAGTCGGAGCCGTCTCACCCCCAGAGGAGCTGGAGATGCTCTGTTTTATCAAACTGCTGCTGACCTCTTACCCTGCACCGGGCCAGCAAGGCTGGATCATGTCTTGGCTAATCACCAGAGCCCTGAGGGGCTGCACCCAGCCTGGCATGCAGCAGCTCACTTTCTCAGCCTGCCTTCCCTTTTTTTTTTTTTAAATTTTTTTTTTCTTCTCCTTTCTGCATTTTTCCTCCCCTCCTCTCTGCTGACTCAGCCTCACGTTTCTCACATCGTTACCGGCTGCCATCCCTCACCATCCCTGGGCAGGACAGGTCTGCTCGTGTGTGGTCCTCACCTGGGGCAGCAGGGAGCCGCTCCTGCCCGGGCACCGGGCACTGATAACAACGGCAGCGGCAAAGGGACATCAAAGAGGTGGAAAGGCGGCTTGGGTGATGCTCGGAGGGCAGCCCGGGAGGTGCCGCTGTGTTGCCTGGGTAGGGAAAGTGCCAATTTCTTTCTTTCCAAAAATCTATTCATTCTGCCCCTCAAAAAGCAGAGTATTAAATAACCCTGCTATTTTTTTTTAAGTTACTGAGAAGTAGTTAGAAACAAATCTGGAAACGTGGAGGTATGAACACACAGATGCTCCCAGGCTCTGCCTGCAATTTCTTTTAATTATTAGTTTTTCCCACAAATAATAATGTAAAACCCCCACCTTCCTCAGAATCCTTCTGCCAAACCCATTTATTTACAGAACTGGCTTCAGCTGCTGCAAAGCCCCAACACAAACCCCTCAGCTGAGTTCAACTCCAGCTGGTTCAGTAAACTACCCCTGGGTTTCCAGCGAAATCTTGTCCCAGGTGATGGCTGGAGGAGCTGCAGAGCTCTGGTGCCTGCCCAGGAATGCTCAGCGAGCCTTGCAGGGATGAGGGGCTCTGGTTTAATTTGCATTAATAATGAGTTACAGGGTGATTGAGTGCCAGGTCACTGTGGGCATTGCCACGCTCGGGGCTGTGCCGCTGCTCCCTCTGCCACTCCAGGGCTCGGGTTTATGGCTTGGCCTTGTAAATCAGCACAAAACCAGTCCCAAAATATTCCTGAGGGGCAGGGAAGGCCAGGCTGAGGGATGGAGAGGCACCTGTGGCTGTGTTCTCATCCCAGCTCCCTGCCAGCTGCACCTGCCAGGGAGCTCTTGGGGACATCTTGTGGCTTCTGCTCCGTCACCCTTGGCCCTGCTGAAGTCCCTCTGTCCTGGAGGACCCTACTGCTGGGAATTTCTCCTTCAGCAACAGCTCCTGTGGAATTGCTCTGGCAGAATGGCTCTTAATGTGGGAATAATTACAGCTTTTTAAAGGCAGAAATAGATTTCGAGCCACACAAGCCCCTGGGGAGTTCTTCCAATCTCCCCCTGGGAATGCTGATATCTTCTTTTTCCGTGCTTTTAAGGGAATTATCCAAAGGAGGCCACTCTCCTTTCAGTTTATGGGATCAGTGTTTAAATAGGGCTTGACTGATAATTCAATTAATTGATTCAGTTTGTGGCTGGTTTGAAAATGGCTCTTTCAGGACTCTCCCCAAAGCTGTGATTTCTCCTCTGTACTGCCCCAGCACTGATGGCTCTGAGCACCCCAAAACACAGGACCCAGGCATGTTTGGGGTGACAGAAGGGAAGGTGAGCAGCATTCCCTGCTCCAAATCCCTCCCCCAGCACCTGCTGGATCCTTTTCACCCTGCTGATCCCCAAACACACCCCACGGAATGTCAGAGGCAGCATCCTCCCTCTCCCCGAATCTTATTTTCAGATGGGGAAACTGAGGCACCTGTAAACTAAATGAGCCTCCTTAATCACACCCAGGGCATTGCAGGCCGAGGCAGAATTTAGCCATTAAAATAAATCTGATTTCTATCGTCCAGGTTTTAGGATGTTGGAGAAGACACAGGTCCCTCCACAAAATGAAATAACATTGCCAAGGAGTTCCTTGTGCTGTCAACACTTCTGCCAGCTAAACAGCAAGAAATCCAAATTTTGGCAATTAAGCCCTTCAAAAATTGAATGTTAAGGAGACAAAAAGGCAAAAAATTTGGGCTTGGATCTCAGAGCGCTGAGCCTACATTTTGCTGAGCAGGGGCTGCTGCCACATCCCAGAGAATCCCTGTCCATCTCCATCTGCCCAGCAGTGACAGAGATGGATGATGGTGCTGCTGGGAACGTGCTCTCAAGCTGGGGCTGTCCTCCCAGGAGAAAGCTGGAGGCTTTAGGAGCCCCTGATGAAGATGTAAGAGCGTGTTTGACACGCCAGCTCTTTTGTTGGGGCACTGGTGGCTCGTGCCACCCGCCTGCCACGCAGGAGCCACCACGCTCCTGCCCAAAAGGGTCACAGGCACTCAGGCCCTTTCTCTGCCTGCAAAAAAAAAAGCTGGGCCAATAGGAAATCTGCCCAGAGAAAAGCTTCAAGAAGCATTTTCTGGGGGGAAATGGGGTAAAAAGACCAGAAAAAAAAAAAAAAAAACAAAACAGGATGGGAAAGATGCAGGGAGAAATGTTTGCTCGCCCTGCCAAAGTGGGGAAGGATGAGTGTGATGCCTCAGGTTTAGCTTTTCTATTTTTCAGGTTCTGTGCTGCTTTAGTGTCTGGGTCTGGGCTTCATATTAAGGGATGGTGAGCTCTCTTCAGAGTAGGGAGACAAAACAATTCCTTCTCTAGCTGGGCACCAAGGACAAATGATCCAAATCTCAGGCCCAAAACATCAACAACGTGGGCTGGAGAGAGAAAACAAGCAGGATGGGACTGCATGGGCTAAAGCTGGAACTGGATAATGAACTCCAATATGCAAATGGAGCAGAACTGATAAAAGTGAGAGACCCTGTGAGTGGTCGTGCATTTTGTGACCATTTTGGTTCACCTGGGTGTAGCCTGGCTGGGCTCTTGTGCTGCTCAAGGTGCATCCATTGAGGCTTTAAATAAATCCCTGCTTTATTCTTTAACCCTGTCCAGCCCCTGTTCCAGGGCAGCCTTCCCAAGGCATCCGTTCCTGGGGGCTCTGTTGGGACAGAAGGCATCTGGAAACCCCCTGGAGCAGAGCAGGAATTCACAAGGCATCAAGAGAGGAGCAGCCCAACCCCAAACGGGCAGAGCTGCTGCCCCCGAAGGAGTTAATTCCCCGAGGAGTGCACTAAGTGGTCAGCAGCCCAATAAATTACGGCCTGGAAAGACAAACCCCAATCATCATTAGTCACGGCTCATTGGCCTGTTAAGGCTCCTCAGCGGAGTTTATCTCTTCCCTCCCGTCCAGCGCTGCCATATTTCATGCTCCGAAAAGAGCTGACCCCGGGGGGTCAGGCAAATGAAAGCGGCATTCAGCGGGTCCTGCCGGGGCAGAGCCGGCCGGGGTCACGGCGGCCCGGGCCCGCAGCAGGCCGGGCCCGCAGCAGGCCGGGCCCGCAGCAGGCCGGGCCCGCAGCAGGCCGGGCCCGCAGCAGGCCGGGCCCCGCCGGCCCACGGCCCCGCAGGCCCGGGCCGCGCTAATCCCCGCGGGAGCACGGGGGTCAGCCGGGGCCGCAGGAACAGTGGCGTAATTAGGTGAGGGTGACCTCCATAAAACAGTAATGGGCTTCCCGAGGGCGCTGGGAGCGGCTCCGCGCCCGGGCCGGGCTCCGTGGGAGCGGAGGGATGGAGGGAGGCAGGCCCGAGGGTGGCTCGTGCTGATGGGCGCAGCAGCGCAGGTGTCACCGCTCCGGGCAGTTTTAGTGGGAAGGGTTTTAAAAGAAAGGAGTGGGCGGATGTCTTAATTTCCATTAATTTCTATTTTTAAAATCCCCCAAACGAACAAACAAACATAAAAAAAAAAACAACCACCCCAAAAAAACCAACAACAAAAAAAAACCAAACAAAAAACCCAAACAAACAACAACAAAAAAAACAAACAAAAATGCAAACAAACAAAAAACCCCCACAAAAAACCAAAACAAACAAAGCAAAAAGCCCCCCAAAAAACCCAAACAAACAAACAAACAACAAAAAAACCCACACAAAAACCCCAAAACAAACAATCAAAAAAAAAACCCCAACCCCCCAAAAAACACAAAAAAAAAACCCCAAATAAACCTACACACAACAAAAACAACAAAAAAACCCCACAACCAAAAAACAACCCCCAAACCCCCCCACAAAAAAACCCACAAAAAAAACCCAAATAAACTTACACACAACAAAAACAACCAAAAAAAAAAAAAACCACAACCAAAAAACAACCCCCAAATACCCCACAAAAATATTTGGGGCACGTGCAGCAGAAGCTGAAACAGGTGCTGTGGAAAGGCCGAGATAAGGAATAAGGGGGTTTGAAGGATGATTTTGTAGGATATTATTTTCCCAATACCCTGTAGGTTCGTGCATATGGGCATGAGAAAATACCTTGGAAGAGCTGGACAACGTGGATGTTGGGATGGGAACTTCAGGGCAGCTTCCTCCACAGGATGGTTATTCAAGTTTGTACTGGAGGCACGCAGTGGCTCAGGGTGAGCTCATGGTTTTCATTCTGAAGCCATATGGCAAACTGGAAACTCCAAAAAAATGCTCTTAAAATAAAATTGAATGCCATGAAATTAAAATCCTGAGGATTAGCATCAAGTGAGAATACTCACTCATCACCAACACAGCAGGGCAGGGTTTCAATTTTAGAGAAGGGTTTCTCCCTGGTGGGAAGAATAAGAAAGATGGTGAGGAAAATATCTCAAATTTTTGTATTTTGGATACATGTTCCGTTCAGTTTTTGGCTACAAAAGGGCTTCTGACATAACAACAGGAAGCTGTAAATATTTCAGAAAAATTTGTTGATTGAGAGTCAAGGATTTGACTCAGGAACAGCAGAGATCAAATCAAATTCCTGTTTTACCAATCTCTTGGAAGCTGAATTCCTGTTTTACCAATCTCTTGGAAGCCGATTTCCTATTTTAGCAGCCCTTTGGAAGCCAAACTCCTGTTTTAGCAGCACTTTGGAAGCCGAATTCCTGTTTTAGCAGCACTTTGGAAGCCAAACTCCTGTTTTAGCAGCCCTTTGGAAGCCAAACTCCTGTTTTAGCAGCCCTTTGGAAGCCGAATTCCTGTTTTAGCAGCACTTTGGAAGCCGAATTCCTGTTTTAGCAGCCCTTTGGAAATCAAACCCCTGCTTTCCAGCCCCTTTGGCTGACAAAGCAGCGTTGCTTTTAGGAATTCAAAGCTGTGCCAATATCTGAGAGCAGGGAAACCTCGTGGAGGCAGCACAGGTGTTTATTTCTGGGACTGCAGGTTTTCCTGCAGCAGCCTCTTTATCCCACTTCACGAACAACCTGTGCATCTCCAGCTGCTAGCAGGGTTTTAGGCTCTGGAGGAAGATGTTGTACCCTGGAATATCATTTTCCTGGAGCTGGAGGTCAAACCTGGGGCTGAGCCCACGCTGCCAGCTGTGTCTCTATTAAGGAAGGGTTTCAAAGCAGCTCCCCCAGTAACTCTGTCACTGAGCACCATGAATCAGGAGCTGCTGGCTCTGGGCTTTTCCTTTTTTCCCGGCAAGCAAAGGGAGGGGTGAGTATCAGGGAGAATTCTGCTGAGATAATTCCTGCCCAAAGCAGCTTGTGGGGATCACATTTTAACCCAGCTATTTGTCTGTCTATTTATTGCAGCGTGTCATGGGATGTTTTAACACAAAGCAATAGAGATGATGTGATTTGGGACATCCAATCTCCCTGCTCCCTCCCTAATTACGGGGAGGATAATGATGGGAGGATGCCAGAGGCGCGTGTGGAGCATCCCAGCCCTGGAGCTCTGCCACGGCTGTAGGAGAGCTCGGATGGGGGAAAGGGAGCTGAGGAGGAGGAGGAGGGCTGTGTTTCCTCCTCTTCCTGGAGATGGGGCAGCTCCTGGCTCTGAGCACCATTTGCAGCCAGGGTTGTGCAGGATTTGGGTAAGCCAAGGCAGGAGTCTGAGCTCTGGAGGCAGCACGGGATGGTGAGGAGGGAGGGGAGAGAGGGAGGGAGAGGCGTCCCCTCCTCTGGAAGGCTGGGGTTGGTTCTGGCTCCTCTGGCCCCCAGCTCTGCCTGTGGGATTTCAGGCAGCACAAGGAGGTGAGGGAGGCATTAGGGAGCTGGGGAAGGGGTGCTTGTGCAGGGGAGCTCTGGAGTCTCTGTCTCTGCCCCCTTTTTCCATCCAGGCTCCCCCAGCCCTGAGCTCCTCTGCTGTGTAACTGGGGTGACTGAACTGGGCAGAGTCATCCTCATCCCCTTCCTTGGGTGGATCCACCAGGAAAACTTCAAACAACAAAAAAACCAAAAAAAAAAACCAAAAAAAAACATGTTCTAGATAAAAATCGTGAGGCTTTCCACAAGATTATTTTTTTCTTTACTTGGAGCTGAAAATCTTTGCTGCAACAACCCATTTTGGGAGAGTTTGCTGCAGTACCTCCATCCCACCTGGAGCTGTAGCCTCTATTCCCAAGGGAGGAGCCTTTTTGTCCATCCTGGATGCTGAGATGGCTCTGAGCCTCCAGCCATGGGGCTGGGGTGTCACTCCATGGATGCCATCCCCCTCCTGGAGCTGCTGGAGCAGGCCTGGCCCTCCCAGCCTGCAGCAGGTGCTGTGGGAGCCCAGGGAATTGAGCTGGGCTATCCCAAACCCTGGCTGAGCACTCCAGAGCTCCCTCCCTGCTGGCCACCGGCAACTTCTGAGCACCACGTGTGACCTGAGGTGGGATGGATCTGTTCCTGGACAAGGGAGGTGAAAAAGGACAGTGAGGGAAGGGCTTGGGGCTGGCAGCAGGTAAGGCTTGGAATTCACATCCCTGCTTCACAACCTGGTGGAAAAGCAGCCCTGAGAGCAAGACAGAAGCTGGGACAGTGTGTGACACGTCTGCCTCTTTATTCCCTGGCATATAACGAAGCCACTCGTTAAGTTGAAGTAATTAGCTGCTTCTGGTGTTGTTTCCCGTGCTGTTCCAAGGCAGGGGTGGGAGCTGCCAGGCTCTGCCTCCTCTCTCTATATCAAACATCCCTCCCTCCCTTTTTCTCAGGCAAAAGCAAAGACTATCCTATTTTCCCTGCCTTTCCCCTCAGCCATCTCGCCCTTGCCAGACTATCTGTGCAATTGAGGCTCGGTAAATCAGCTCCTTTGAAAGGCCTGGCTCAGCAAGGCACAGGGACAGCACAGTCCCAGCGGTGGGAGCAGGCAGAGCAGGAGAAATGCCTGAGCAGGACGTCAGGCTCGGCGCTGGTGGAAAATTTACAGCCTCAGGCTCGGGCTCTGGGCCCCCTTTTTATTACATTTGACACCAGGCAAGCGAGATTGATTTACCCCCGTGTTTGCATCTGCTCCAGCAGGGCCTTTTCAGCTCCAAAGACCACGGGGTTGGAAGAGGAGCCACGGAGATGCCGGCTCTGGCCGTCAGCAAATCCAGCAGATCCAGGCATAGAGAGCAGGCGATATTTCATAAGCTTAGGATGGGATTTAGCTGTCCTGCAGAGCCTGGGGAAAGGAGCATAGCCAGCATTTCCCCAGGACTGGGGGAGTTAGCTGGATCTCCTCTTCTCTCTTGTCCCCAGGTAATAGAGGCATTTTGAAGCTCTGTTTGCTGGCTCCTCCATCATCCTGCCTTTACCAGCTTTGCCAGCATGGAATCATGGAATATCCTAAATGGGAAGGGACCCAACGAGGATCTCTGAAATCCAACTCCTGGTTCTGCACAGGACAACCCCACAATCCCACCCTGTCCCTGAGAGTGTGGTCCCAACATTTGCAGACGTGGGGCTGTCACCATTCCCTGGGCAGCCTGCACAGGGACACCTTAATAGCTGGATTCCAGAATCACTCTGGAGTTTGGCAAGAGGATTAATCTGGGCTCAGGACTTGGTGTGGTGATATAGAAGTGGCAAGAGGATTAATCTGGGCTCAGGACTTGGTGTGGTGATATAGAAATGGTAAGAGGATTAATCTGGGCTCAGGACTTGGTGTGGTGATGTAGAAACGAAGATGCAGAAGAGAGGAGTTATCCCTTCGAGCTCCTTGCAGGTGGATTTCCTCCTCCTGAGGCTCTCTGGGAGGATGAAACGGGGGTGTTGGAAGCAGGACAAGCTGCCAGGTGTTGGACTGGAGATCTCCAGAGGTCCCTCCCAGCCTATGTGCCTCTCCAAATGCTGGAATTAAATGTCCTGGGAGATGCAGCTGCCTGCAGTCACCAAGACTGGTGTTGGGATGTTTCCTTTTGCTTGAATGATTTCACACCTGGCACTTCACCCCTGCCCTCTCTCCTGCTCTGCCCCCAACTTGTCCACTCTTCCTCCAAAGCAGAGCTGTGGGAAGTTTTGTTGCTCCCAGGCTGCCTTCCCACCCCTTATCCTCTCTCCTAGGAAAAGCTTCCTCTTCTGTCTCATCGTTTCTCCCCTCTCCATGCTCGAGCTGTCATTCCTTGTCCTATTTCAGTTCCACTTTTCCCTTCCTGAGCACACTCAGATTGGATATTAGGAAATATTTCTTCCCTGAAAAGGCTGGTCAGGCACTGGCCAGGCTGCCCAGGGCAGTGGTGGGGTCACCAGGGATTTAAAAGGAAGGGAGGGATTTAAAAGCTGTGTGGATGTGGCACTTGGGGACAAGGATTAGTGGTGCCCTTAGTGCTGGGGGATGGTTGGATGTGATGATCTCTGAGGGCTTTAGGATCACAGAAATCCCGTGATTCTGTGGGCATGTGGAATGTTCCTTAGAGCATTTTGAAAGCAGGATGGAGTTTACAATGCTCAGCTGGGCTTTGTGGTGTCCCCAAGCCCACGCTGGCCATGCTGACAGTGAGAACTGCCTGGAGCATCCCTTCCCAACCTTTCCAAAGGTGGGAGCTCCACAGCCCCATCATGAAGCCCACCCTGCCCAACCAGGGAGCTTCTCCTGGGTCTGGCCTCCTCTGGCTGGACTCTGCTGATGAAATCCTGTGATCTCAGTGTGGTTCTATCCCAGATGCCAGTGTAGGAACCAGGACATCCCCTCACCCATCTGCCCCCCCCACCCCAAGTCCTGTATTTAATCTCCAGCTCTCAGCTTTGAGTGGCAATATTTGCTTGGGCTCTGAGCCATCTCTGCCCTCTCCACCGTGGGGCACGTGGAGGTGGCAGCTGAGCTGAGCTGCTGGGGCCCTTTCCTGCCCTGCATCCCGTAATTGGTCAAGTTTAATGGGGCTCCTCCGCTTGCAGTTTGTCAGGGCTTTATCTGAACATCTGCATCCCGGCCTCTTATTAAGCCCTTAGAAAAATAGAAGTGTCTGATGCCTGAATAGCTTTAAATTTGGAAGCAGAGTGGGAGTAGATGGGAGAAAATACATTGCCCTTGATGTAATCATCAGAGGAGGACAGTTCTGAACAATGACCAGATCGTCCTCGCCCCGACGATGACAGCAATTTCTGACTTATCACCCCCCAGCACTATATTAAGGCACTGAGATTACAGTGTTATTCATTAGCACCACATCTGCTGGAAATCAGCATGGGGAAGGCTGCTGAGGGTGCTAAAAAGCTTCAGGATGGCACAGAGAGAATACTCCCCCAAAAAGGGAGAATAATGTCCTTCCCCTGCTGGGGTGGCTCAGTGCTGATGAGCCATAAACACGTGGGGCAGCCTTGGACTGAGCTGCTGGGGACAGGGGACTCTGAGAGCAGCAGGTCCCAGGCCTGCCCACCCATGGGGGCTTGCCTGAGGCTCTTCCTTTTCCCCTGCCTGTTCCAAGTGGTCTCTTCAGTCCTGGCACAGCTCTTTGCATGGCACATCAGGTCTAACCCACGTCACCACTTCACTTTCACGCCGTGGGATGAAGATCCCGTTTCCTGCACTTTGAGCTTCTCAAAGATTCTCGGTCTCAATGCAGTCATACAAAAAAAAAAAAAAAAAACTTTGGCGCCTAACAAATCCAGAGTGATAAAGGAATTTTCTGCCATTTATCCTGCCTTGCACAGAGACCTGCCCTGCCCCAACTGTCCAAAAAAGCCCTCACCTTTTCTTTGACAGGTGAACTAAACTCGTGGATAACTTCAGGAGTCATGTCCTGATTTTGTTTCCTGCCTGGCCTGCTGAGCAGCCAAACTCCATGGCCCTCCTGGTTTATAGGCTGGAGGAAAAACCCCCCTGAAAAATCAGCAGAATTTGCTGATTCTGATTTTCAGCAGTTGCAGCAAGATTTAAACCATTCTTTAGGACCACTCCTGACTTTCCCAAGCAATTTCAGTCATGCAGAGAACAAGGGATCAGGCACATTAGGGCTCCAAAGGTATTTCATGGCCTTGTGGCTAAAAATGCAGAACAGGCTCTGAACTGTGAGGGTCTCCTGGACCTGCCATGGTGGATTTTTTTCTATCCAGAGTCTGAAGGTGATGTCTGAGCCTCCCCATGCACTGCAATCCATGGCAGCCACGCTTTGATTTCCCAGGGATGATGTGGAGGATGAGGAGCGTTGCTGGCAGGCATTGTGCTGATGTGTGGCTCTGCACGAGGGTTCAGAAATCCCATCCAGCCTTCCCTCAGGAGCCAGGGCCGCTGATCTGCAGAACCTCAGCTCGAGGAGCTTTCAAAGGACCGTTTCAGCAGCTGGTGTGAACCATCCATCAGTGCTCCTGTCTTCGCTCTAACCCGCTCCATTCTGGGCTGCCTTAATTCAGTTATGATGAAATTTCGAGCAACTGCTCCTGACAAATGAGACTTCCTCTAGTGGGTTGCTTCTTTAAACTGTTAACACATGCTTAAATACTGTCAGAGCTCAGAAGGAGAACGTTTAAGTTCCCAAAGTTCCTTCATTATCAAAGGCAGCTGCTGGCGTGCAGGGGATCCCTGCTGCCCAACTGTGCATCCATGGGAGAGGATCCTGGCGGGGATCCTGCAGTTATAGGAACGAAGGCTACTGCCCTGGGAAAGGGGCTGGAGGTTATAACTGCAGGGCTGGAGAACTGCTCACAGGCACAAGAGGAAAGTGGTGGAAATGCTGACAATGCTGACTTCCAGGACGTGAAGGGAGTCTACAAAGAAAAAATGGGGAGGGACTTTTTACAAGAGCCTGGAATGGCTTCAAAGTGACAGAGAATAGGTTTAGATGGGATATTGGGAAGGAATTGTTCCCTGGGAGGGTGATGAGCCCTGGTACAGGGTGTCCAGAGCAGCTGTGGCTGCCCCTGGATCCCTGGCAGTGTCCAAGGCCAGCTTGGACAGGGTTTGGAGCCACCTGGGACAGAGGAAGATGTCCCTGCCATGGTAGGGCATGGGATGAGATGAGATGAGCTTTAAGATCCCTCCCATCCCAAACCACTCTGGGATTGTGTGACTTAGGATTTCTCCCCATTCCACATGGACCTCAAGGAGCTTTCATTTTCAAGGAAAGGCCTTGCCATGAGAACAAAGGTTTTGTGCAGCTCCTCTCCCAGCTCAGCTGCCACGGCCGCTCAGCCTGTCCTGCAAAGAAAGGAGCCCCCAGGAGATTTCCCTTCTGCTCCTCCCAACCTTCCCCGCCCCAGTTTCCACTGGTGCTGCTGTGACAAGTCTCTCTGGCGGGCACCAGGAGCTCTGGTGGCAAATCCTCATTAATTGATTCACCAGGAGCAAGGAAGAATCCAATCCAATTAGAGATAAATAATTGATGCTATCGAACGCCGAGATTGGGGCGTTATTGATCAAGGGCACGAGAGGGGCTGACAGCTGTTCCTGGTGTCAGAGCCACGGAGCCTGAACTGAGACAATGACCCCTCAGCAGCCCCTGGAGTGCCAGGGGACACCAGCCCCACATGAACCATCTGAGCTCTGCACACAGGAAACCACTTCAGTTCTTTAATCCTTGGCCTCTGGCCCTGAAACCTGCAGAGCTCCTGAAGATTTCAAAGGATGCCTGAGGTATCAACAGGAGGCAACTTTTATCCCTGGGAGCTCAGATTTAGCTTTTAAATTGATATTGCTCGTCCTACTGAACCCATATCCTGGACAGAAATGAAATGTCCCCTCCAGAAGCACCAGGGAGGAGCTTGGTTGGACAAGTAGCACAGGATAAGAAATCATCCTGCTGCAGCTTTGTGCTTTGGTGGCTCCAGACAGCATGGAAGGGAGCAAGAGGGAAAATCCTAATAAGAACGTGGCCTTAAAGGTATCCTACCATGGGAGAAAGAGGTTGGGGTGTTTGGGGTGAGGGTTCCTTTCCTGGGGATTGCTCCTCTGTGTCTTCCTAATGGAGGGGCATTTCAGGAACTGGCTCTGGAATGTAGGCAAGGATTTTTCTGAGGAGGATCAGGAAAGTTTGGACTCTGCCCACCCCATCCTTTTCAGCATTTTAATGGCTGAGGAATTGTTGAAAACATGTGAGCCAGATGGAAATTAACCCCCAACTTTGGTGGAATTTGGATTAGGCCCAGTGGGAGCGAGTCCTCACAGAGCTCAGGGACAAGAGGGGGAAGCTGTAAGTGGAGAGAAGCAAGGACTGCTCACTGATATCGCCTTGGAATGAGCACATGGTGATTTCAGGCAAAGGCAATCTGTTATTTCCACTCCAGGACATTTATTTGGGTCAGGGTAGGGAAATTTGATTTATTTGCCAACGGCCCACCAGGCTGGTAAAATTATAACTCCCACACATTATTCTGTGTGTATCCTGACCAGTGCCTGGTGACTGTGTTTATTACACTTGGCCACTCAGAGTTTTCTCTCTGCCCCCTCCCCTAAATTCACTGGATTGAGTTTGCCCTGCGTGCTGCCAGGAGCTGTAAAACCACGGAGAGGGGCTGGAGCCAGAGGGATCTGGTCCCCAGCTCCTTGCAGAGCTTCCAGAGCACAGCCTGCAGAGGGGAAACACCTCAAGTCCTGTCCTCTGTTCAGGGACTCATTTCATGCCTCATCAGCCACGGATGGGAGCTCTTCCCAGCATCCCAGAATGGTTTGGGAGGAACCTTAAAGCCCATCCAGTGCCACCCCTGCCATGGCAGGGACACCTTCCACTGTCCCAGGCTGCTCCAGGCCCCATCCAGCCTGGCCTTGGGCACTGCCAGGGATCCAGGAGCAGCCACAGCTTCTCTGGGCACCCTGTGCCAGGGCTCACCACCCTCCCAGGGAACAATTCCTTCCCAATATCCCATCTAAACCTATTCTCTGTCAGATTGAAGCCATTCCCCCTTGTCCTGTCACTCCAGTTCCTGATGAACAATCCCTCTCTGGCTTCCTTGCGTCCCCTTCAGATCCTGGGAGGCTGTTCTGAGGTCTCCACTCAACCTCCTCCTCTCCAGCCCCAGCTGTCAGCCTGTCATCATCCTCAGAGCTGTATCTCCCACAGAAGCAGGACATGGATTTCCCCAGGCAGGGCTGACTTTGCCCTGTGATGATCCAGAGAGGTGCAGGGTAAAGAGGATGAGCATTGTGAAGATGCTTCATTGATTGGAGGACAAATTCAGATTTCCAGGCTGGATGGAACCAGAGCCAGTGGACTGGGGCCTGTCACCCAGGCACTGATCTCTGCTCGCTGGGGACCAGTGACAGCTCACAAGGGAATGGCTGCAGCTGTGCCAGGCAGTTTTGGGATGGATATCAGGGAAAGATTTCTCCCCCAGAGAGTGCTGGGCACAGCCCTGAGGCTGCCAGAGCTCCAGAGGCATTTGGACACTGCTCCCAGGAACAGGGTGGGATTGCTGGGGTGTCTGTGCAGGAAACAGGATCAGGATCAGTGATCCCTGTGGGTCCCTTCCAGCTCGGGATATTCTATAACCCAAATGGTGCTTTCCAGCCCTGCACTCCCAGCTCTGGGCCACAGCCCTTCACCGTTGGCTTCCCAAGCCCCAGAGCTGCCTGGTGAGCTACACTGGACCTTGTGGATCTGAGCCTGTGCCACGCCTGCTCCCAATTCCCCCTGGCTGAGGGATTGCTCCTGGCTGTGTCAGCACCAGGGTGTGGGAGTTCCAGGCTCCTGCCTTCTACTGGCTGAACTCTGCTGCCTCTGCATATTAGGATTGGCCTGGCTTTTTTTTTTTTTTTTTTTTTCCAGGCAGGAAAAAAGTTGTTCTGCTGCTCTGGCACCATCATTGTAACAACTCCCAAGAGTCACGAGCAACTCTGAGCACACAAGCTCCTGCTCTAAGGAAGGAGAGAGTTTTCCTTTGTATTTATTCCCCAAAGTGGCCTGAAGCACCAGCCTGCTCTCTGTGCATTCTGCCAGCACAGCAGCCCCATCCCCAGCAATCCAAGGGGAGAGAGGTGCCAGGATCCAAATAAAAATCCCTGCTCCCAGCATCCCTGGCTGGCCGGTGCCTGCGTGCGAGCTCTGGGTGCCAAAAGCTGCCCCAAGGGCAGCCCCTGCCCTGCCCGTGCCGGAGATGCTGCATTAACTCGCGTTCGGGGCGTTCTGCAAAGCACTGGGAGGGATAAAAGCAGGGGGAAATCATCTCCCAGCCTGACCCGGGGCTCGCAGGACCCCGTGGACTTGCTCCCTTTTCTGCTGCAGCGAGGGCTGCGTGCACGCTTCCAGGTAACAGCTTTTTCCATGAGCATGCAGCATCTTTAGGAGGAGCAGGTGCTGTGCAAAGGCAGCAACAGAGCCCACAAACGGAAAACTCCCTCACAGGCAGGTGGGAAACGAGTCCTGCTCCGAGGGAAGAGACCCGGGGGAGGTTTGCTCCCACCAAGGAGCAATATATGCAGAGATTTGCATATTTAGTGACTTCATGCACATCCACTCACCCACTTCCTTCCCCAGCCTCGCAGGGATTGCTCGTTATTTGTTTTCACAGCTAATTAAAACCTCCCCGGGCTCAGCCCCTTGATTAGGGAGAGGAGGCTGAGCCCACAAGCAGCCGCAGTGGAGGATGCCCCAGCCCACAGGCTGACCCCAGGCCACTCTGCAGACCCCACGCTGCAGTTGGGACATTATTTACCCTGATATTGCAGCGTTCTCTTAAAATATATTGAAGGAGAGATTGGGAAAATGAAGTGTATAAGATTTATCCTGCACTAGAGGATTTCAGCATCCAAGAAAGCCAGAGAGTCCAGTTCCTCAGACTTAATAGAAACCTCCTGCTTTATTAATGTTGCCTGATTTTTTTTTTTCCCCCTTGTCCACAAGTCCTGGGCAAAAAGTCAAAGCTGTATTTGAGGAGCTTTCCTGGAGGTTTTCATTAATAACAGGGCCAGGGAATCCGCTGCAAATGTAAAAATAATAGATTTGAGAGCCCTAAAAGGATGGAGATTTACTCACTGTGGAAATATTAGGGAGAAAGTGGGAGTGGGAGGTTCCAGGGCTCGGCGTTGCCTGGCTGTGAGCTCTGGAAGCTGCTGGGAATGGCAGAGGAGGGAAGGTTGCCTCCGAGCGGCCCTGCAAGGCAGCTGCGACTGCTCTGCCGAGCGCCGAGCTCCTGGAGCCCTGGATATTCCCAAGAAACTGAGAATTTCCTTCTCGGGGCAACGGGAAAAGGAGGATGGAGAGCTTTCATCAGCCAAGGTGTTCACCCCTTGGAGCTGGAGGGGCAGGGTGATGCTGATGTTGAGCAGGTCAGGAGGGACACACAGGAGTGAGGGTTGAGAGAGGGATTGCTGCTTCCTGCTGTGCCCAGTTCTTGTGGGAATGCTGGAACCACGTCCCCTCCTTCGAGAGACTGCTCCTGCACCCCACACCCATCCCCAGGCCACGCTGTCACCGCTGCTGGTGTCACCTCTGCTGACAAACCTCACTTTGCAGAGTCAATCCAAGGCGCCCTGACAAGCATCAGCATTTCCAAACCTGAATCCTGACACGTTTCAGTGGGTGGCAGCTCCAGCTGAGCCCGTGCACAGGAGCTCCTGCAAGGAAAGAGCCCCTTGGCCCCGAGGAGAAGCGGCTTGAAGGGTTTGCCCTCCTCACCCCACTGCAAATTAGAGGAAATAATCTTCTGAAGCTTCTTGAGATGGGTTTAGGTTACTCTGGAAGGAGGAACACAGCCTTTAACCCTGTGCCATCCTACAGGTAGATGTGAAAACCCCCAGCGAGAACTTCCAGGCAGCTGAGCCCTCTGGAAGCCTGGGAGATGGAGGGAGGGAGGGAGGCAGCAGTGAGTTTTCCTTCCATCTGGACAAAAAAGGCAGCGACGCCCATGGATGCAGATGGAACTGACTGCAGGGTCGGATGCCAAATGAGCCCTCCTAGGAATCCTGGGGAGCCCCTGCCAACCCCGCTTCCCTGGGAGGCAGCATCCAGCCTGCCCTGAAGCACTTCAGCTCCTCCGCAGCTCCTCCCTCGGCGCTTCCCAGCAGCCCCCCAGCCCCAGCCGGCTGCGCTGGTGGCCCGGGGGGCTGGAGGCATTTTCCCAGCGCTCTAATCTAACAGCACCAGTGGGAATGTTTACAGCACGCTGCCACTTGAGGGCTTATCAGCTTCGCTGCCTATCTCCCACCGCCCCAGCCTGATAAAGGGAGGGGCTGCTGGCACCCGGGGGAAGCGCCCGGAGCAGGGGATGGAGCTGGGGACCGGCCAAGCAAAGCCAGCAGGGCTGGGGACTTTTCCAGGGAGCCCCTCTGTGTCACCGAGGATGTGGTGGAGAGAAGGAGCAGAGCAGAGCCTTTCCCAAAGGATCCCTCAGAGCAATTCGGGAACAGCAGCGTCCAGGCCTGGGGCAGAGGGAACATCTCGTGGAGGGGTGTGGGGGCACAGAAATGCATCCCTGGGAAAATTAGAGGCATGCCCTGCAATCACAGATCATTTATGTGGCATCATCAAGTTATCCCAGCACTGCCAAGGCCACCACGAAGCCATGTCCCCAAGTGCCACATCCACACGGCTTTTAAATCCCTCCGGGGATGGGGACTCCGCCACCACCGCCTGGGCTTGACAACTCTCGGTGAAAAAAAATTCCCTTTTATCAGATCTAAACCTCCCCTGGTGCAACCTGAGGATGTTTCCTCTTGTCCCGTTATTTGGGGGAAGAGTGACCTCACCATAGTGGGCAGCTCCAATATTTCTATCAAGGAAACCAACTGCTGACACCTGCCTGCCTTAGGAACAGGTTTCCCCTAAATTAGCTCAATCAGCTGCGGATAAAACGCAGCTCAGCTAGGGCTCCACCCTCTGCTTTGTGTCACGGCTGAGCCGCAGTAACTTGTGAGTGTCTGCATGAATCCTAAAGGTACATTCATCCCCCTTACCCACCTGCAGCGTTTAAACCGCGCGGAGTTAGAAAACACTCAATTTTTTTTTAAGCTTTAGGATAGACAGGTGCCCTGCCGTGTCCTTGCGGCCACCGAGCAGCCCTGGTACCGCTCCCGGGCCGCTCCGGGCGTGGGACACTCCACGATTGCCCTCTAGTGGCCCCCGGCCCGGGGAAGGGGCGCTCCCGGTCCCGGGGGCTGCGGGGTCCCGGTGCCAACCCCCCCTGTCCCCCCAGCCGGGACCCTGGCTGGCTCAGCGCAGCCCCGCCCGGCGCGGCAGCACCCGCTCCCTGTCCCCTGGGCTGTGACAGGAGCACACACCCGCTCCCTGTCCCCTGGGCTGTGACAGGAGCACACACCTGGTCCCTGTCCCCTGGGCTGTGACAGGAGCACACACCCGGTCCCTGTCCCCTGTGTGTCCCCTGGGCTGTGACAGGAGCACACACCCGGTCCCTGTCCCCTGTGTGTCCCCTGGGCTGTGACAGGAGCACACACCCGGTCCCTGTCCCCTGTGTGTCCCCTGGGCTGTGACAGGAGCACACACCCGGTCCCTGTCCCCTGGGCTGTGACAGGAGCACACACCCGCTCCCTGTCCCCTGGGCTGTGACAGGAGCACACACCCGCTCCCTGTCCCCTGGGCTGTGACAGGAGCACACACCTGGTCCCTGTCCCCTGGGCTGTGACAGGAGCACACACCCGGTCCCTGTCCCCTGTGTGTCCCCCGGGCTGTGGCAGCAGCACACACCCGCTCCCTGTCCCCTGTGTGTCCCCTGGGCTGTGACAGGAGCACACACCCGGTCCCTGTCCCCTGTGTGTCCCCCGGGCTGTGGCAGCAGCACACACCCGCTCCCTGTCCCCTGTGTGTCCCCTGGGCTGTGACAGGAGCACACACCCGCTCCCTGTCCCCGGGCTGTGGCAGCAGCACACACCCGGTCCGTGTCCCCTGGGCTGTGACAGGAGCACACACCCGCTCCCTGTCCCCTGCGTGTCCCCCGGGCTGTGGCAGCAGCACACACCCGCTCCCTGTCCCCTGTGTGTCCCCCGGGCTGTGGCAGCAGCACACACCCGGTCGCTGTCCCCGGGCTGTGGCAGCAGCACACACCCGGTCGCTGTCCCCGGGTGTGGCAGAGCCCGCGCTCGGGCTTTGGGCGGTTCCCAGGATGGGCTGTGCAGCACACCTGGCTGCAGCCCCGCCCTTTGGGGTGGTTCCCACCCTTTGGGGTGGTTCCCCCACGCAGGGAATCTCAGAGCTGAGGTTTCGGAGGGTGGTTGGAACAGGGAGTTCGGTTTGGATTCCTCCCCAGCTTTATTTGAAATGTATTTTTGTAGAATCACACAATTATTAAGGCTGGAAAAACCCTTTAGGATCATTGAGCCCAACCCTCCCCCCAGCACTGCCCAGGTCACCACAACCCTCCAGGGATGGTGACCCCACAGCTTCCAGGGCTTGATAATTCTTCTGGTGAAGAAATTTTCCTTCATATCCAGCCTGAACCTCCCCTGGCACAACCTGAGGCTGTTTCCTCTCCTCCTGATGGTGTTAGCTGGGAGAAGGGAGCGATATTTTAATTTATTTGAGATAAGAAAGCGGCTGCTGCTCCTGACAGCATGGCCAGGAGGGATCCCCAGCTCCCACATGGGATCCAACAGTCTCCCAACACCAGAAACAGAAAGTGGAGAGGTAAACTCGGGGAAGGAGGGAAGTGTGCAGAGGGAATGGACTTTGTGTAACTCTGGGATCAATGGAGGGCCGTGGGAATGCAGGGAGGGAGAGGCTGGAGAATCACCCTGGATTTTCACGAGTGCTGGATGAGCCATGCATGGCACATTTTGCCCATATTCACCCTCCCCCTTTATCTTAATACATAAGGACCTTTTGGAGATCAAAAATATCCTGCTCTTGCCAGAGTCCTGTTCCCAAAGTGTTGTTCTGAACGAATCCATCCTCTCGTGGAGCTGGATGTTGCTATTCTGGTCCCTGCAGTAACAGGAACCGTTTGCGTGACTTGTCAGGACCTGCTTCACCCCAGACATGAGATCACAGCCTCATTTCTCATTTATAAATAAATATGGTCCTGGCGGGGCTGGAGACATGAGGGAAGTCTAAAGGAACGTTCCCTCCCTGGTGTGATCTCCCCTGAGGTGGTCCCAAAGGGCTGGGCAAGGGGCGAAGGTGCTGCAGGAGAGGGTGAAATGTGGTGTCACCCCAAGCTCTGCAGATGTTTCTGGAGAGGTTTGAGATTTTGGGCTCTTCCTCCAGCCATGGTTTATGTAGGACAGGGATGGGCAGTACTGGGATCTTGATCCTGGTGTGTCCCACTGCCTGCCATGGAAAAGGGACAGGGCAATATGTGACACTTTAAAGTGTGTGGAAATTTTTTAGTATGAAAAATCATAGATAATATTTTTTTCTCCAAGAAGCAAGGACAGAGAAGGGAGCACATCACCAATGCATGCAAACCACAGCCCACACTGTGACACTGTGCACAAACTGCAGCCACAGGTGCCAGGTGAGGGACAAATCAAATGCGAGCTGTGGATTGCACAGAAAAACACAAGGGCAGGGAAAAAAAAATACCAAAAGGAGAGAGTGGGAAAGTGATGTAGCAAGTCAGAAGACCATGTGGGGAAAAAAAAACCAAAAAACAACCCCAGAGCAATAATGGGGGAGAGGAAATAGTGGGGAGAAAACAAAAGGAAGTGAAGCCAGTGCAGAGGGTTTATTGTTCTCACCTGGAGTATTTTATGTCCTCCATTACCTGAATCCCTCCCTGGGTGACTCCAGGGTTTCATTAACTCACTGTGTGAGCCCCTCGAGGGTTTTATGGCTCAGGACAGACCCCGGTGGAGATCACCATTCAGAGCCAGTGTTCCAGCAGCCCACAGATGTCCCCAAGCCACACCAGCACAGGGGCCCATCGTGGCTTTCCAGGCTGCAGGGCCAGAGCTGGGGGGGCTCAGATGTTGTTGCAGGGTTCTGGGTGGTGTTTCCATTCCTCCCCTGGAAGTTGCTGCCCCTTCAGAGCAGGACAGGAACATCCCTTAAAGCTGATTTTGCCATGCAGGAATCTCTTGTGTCCTTTCCCACAGGCAGAGGGGAGGGAATGAGGAGCTGGGACAGGAACATCTCCAGCTGAACGCTGTGCCTGCATTGGGATTTTTCTCTCCCAGGGAGACCAGGGGTGAGGAGGTCTCATTTCTGAAGCTGCAGGCTCTGATTTTTGTCCCTCAGTGAGCCCAGGGACACTCGGTGCTGTATTTTGTGCCTTCCAAGCTGAAATCTGGATAACCCAGCTCCCCACTCCGAGGCTGATCTCTTCTTCCCTGAGCAGCACCATCCTCCCTGGAGGCTTCCAGCCCCCAAACCCAGTTCCCCCGTGCTGCCCAAGGCTCTGCCCTGCAGATCCCTCCTCCTCTGCCCTGCTGGGCTGGGTGAGGTGCCCTTTCCATGCACACCCAGCAGCAGCTGCTGCTCAAAGCCTGCTGTGATGCTGTGCCAGCCCTCCGAGCGTGGCTCAGGGCACCTCTCCTGCCCACCAGCCCGGGGGGGGACCAGGAGCCAAGCCCTGGAGCACAAAAGGGGCTGTGTGGCTGCTGTTTGCCCTCCAAGAGCTGGAGGAAACTTGGCAGGGAGAAAAAAAGCCTTTAGAAGCTCCCGGGATGGCCGGGATTTACGTTAAGCTGCTCTCAGGAATAAAGGGAATCTTGAGTGGGAGCAGGTATGGCAAAAGGGATGTGGGCAAAGGGGATTTGTCTCCATTTATCCAAGAGGAGCAATTCACTGTGCACAACTGCAGTTCATGTCCTCCTAAATCACCTTTGTCACCTGTGGGAGGCTGATCCTGCTCAACTGAGGAAACACCTTTGGTTCCTGAGGGGGTCTAGAAAAAAACACCTCAGCCACGTATTTTTAACCAGAATGTCTTTAACTTTAGATCATGGAGAGCAGCAAGAAGGATGAAAACCCCCAAAAATCTTAGGGAAAAGGGGGCATGGTGCATGTATGTGAGATGCAGAGCTGGAGAACAAAAAGGGGGCTGTTTGGAAAGAGGGGCAGAAGTAGATTGAGCTTAAAGGCACAGAACATGGAAAAGCCTCTCCCTGGAGAAAGGAAAGCTTTATCCTTGTGGCATTGTCCCAGGACTCAGGAAAGATGAACTTCCCTGGGGATGAAAAGCCTTGCTGTGAATTTATTCCCTGCAAAGGGCTGGGCCGTGGGTTCTTTTAGGCCTTGTGGTTAAAGGCAGGCTGTCCCCAGCCAAAGAACAGAATCAATCTCCACCCTGGCCTGACTGAGCGGGGCCTGAGCCTGCTGTGGGGCTGGGACATGGCCAGGAGGGTGGTGGTGTGTGCTGGCCAGGCTAGCACAGACCTGGCTTTGAGAGCCAGGAGCCTGCCAGGCAATCCCTGGATCTCAGCTCCCCTCTGGGGAATGCCTGTCCTGGTGGTCCAGCTCTCAGAGCCTGATTGTGAGCGTTCCCAGGCTGAGGAGGGCACTTACAGTGCTACAGAAAAGGCTGAGGCTTTCCTACAGCATCTTCTAACTCCTCTGACAGATCTGTGTGAGGAGATCCTCCTGCTTGCAGGCTTTATACCTTTAAATTTGAACCTGTTTTGCCCTTGGAGTGTTTTTTCTCCCAGTCCTGATCTCAACTCATGAGCCCTTCATTAATTTTTTTCTCTCTCCTCTGCCCAGCTACAGCAGGAAAGGGTAAATGAATGAACCTGTGGGTGCCTGTGTCACACCAAGACAGCCTCTCCCAATGCAGATCCCCTCTGTCCTGCTGTCTCTCCATTGTCTTCAGCTTCATCCCCGTGGTTCTTCCAGGTGGTGGCTCAGGAACCTCTGCTCTGAAGAGCATTTGTGTGTTGGAGCTGTACAAAAGTGCTCTTCTTCTGCCTCACTGCCTGCCCAGCCCAGTGCTGACATCCTCCAGCTGTAACCTCAGCCCTGGGCTCCGTGGGGGGAAGGAATCCCAGCCTGTCCATCCTCAGCCCTGCGTGTGACACAGCTCTGGGAGCCAGAGCCAGCCCAGCAGCTGGGAGTGACGGGATCCCATGAAAGGCCTCCTGTCTGAATCCCTGCGGGCTCCAGGGAAAGCCTTGGAACCACCAACTGTCCTGCCGTGGTGGAACAGCTCTGGTCAAACATCCTGCAGTGCTGGGGGGACTCTGTGGGGCTGCTCTGCACCCGGCTCCTGCCCATCTCCCCAGCCTTGCTGGCCAAGAACATTCCCCGGGGGTCACCAGCTCCCTGCTGCTCTCCTGGCCCTTGGCTGCTGCCCACATTCCCTTTGCCCCCAAAGCCCAGGGTGTCCCTTTGCCCCTTGCTTTCAGACATTTGGCTTCCCGTGCCAGCTGCCCAGACTGCCTGAAACTGTAAAATAAACCCAGGCTGACAGCATTCCCTGGAAGAAAGCAGCTCATGGCCCACGTTCTGTGCTCTCCCTTTTCCCTCCTCTGCCTCACTGCTCTCCAGGAAATCTCGTGCTGGTGATTTATGGGCACTAAAAGGGAGAAGGAGCCTGATTTGGGACTTGCTTTTGCAAGGCCTCAGGGGAGTTTTGTGAGGCTCAGCTTGCCTGGAAGGTGTTTCTTGCCGGTGGCTGCAGGTGGGTGAGCATTGCCAAGCTGAGAGGGGCAGCAGAGCAGAGTGAAACCATGGAATTAGTTCAGGCACCTTCTGTGGGCAGAGTGAGAGCAAAACCAGCTCGTGAGAGCTCTGAAGTTGAGGATGGCTCCAAGCACAGCTGGCCCAGCTGCAAGCCATTCTCAGGACAAACTCACTTTTGCCACCAAATGTCCATATAATTTTATGGCTCTGGTCTATCCATCACGCCTAATACGTGGCTATATAAGCCAGGCTTAAGTAATGAGTTGTGGCAGGCTGTACATTTCTTGGTGATTATGGCATGTGTCATAAAGCAAAGAGCTGGAGGCAATAATCCCCTGGAAACACGTTGCCCCAGGGTGTCTTGTTACCATTCTGAAATAAAATTACAAATGAAAAAATAATGAAAACAGGCAAGAACTCCAGCCATAGGTAGGGCAGGACTGTCAGGGAATCAATCCTCCAGCCCCAAACTCTGGGGATCATTTAGATCCAGTGTCAGTACCCACTCTCCCACCCCATGGGTGTTGCTGACAGCCAGGCCCTGGATGCTGCCGTTTCTGCCTCCAGGATCCTGGGAAAAGCAGCTTTTCCTTGGGGTGAGGGTTCCCCTGCACTCTGCTCACCCCCAGCTCACCTGGGGGATTTTCAACTCCTGGGAAATACTGGAGAGGTCTGCACTCAGTAAAAGCTTCCTGTTGAGTGAGCTGGGGTTTGATGGTCCAGTTGGGTCCCTTCCAGCTCAGGATATTCTCTGACTCCTCTTTTATTCCCTGCATTTGAGATGGAGCATCTTGTGAAAAGTTTGGGATAACAATCTCTCCTTTACTAACAGGAGATGTGGAATCTCAGAATGGAGAGGCTGACAGCACTTGGCTTTTCCTTGGTTCTCCTTCTCCTGGCCTCCACACCTCCACTACTCCTTTTGCAGGGAGCAAGAAGCTTTTCTTCCCAGAGAAAGTCGGGAAGAACAACTCCTGGAAGCACAGGGATATGACTGTCCTGCCTTTTGGACACAGGAGTGACCCAGTTTGAACTCAGTGAGGAGTTGAGCATGAGGTTGGACTTGAAACCTCCCAGGGATCCTTCTGAACTGGTATTTCTGTGACTCCTTGGGAATTTGGTGCCTTCTGGGGTGTTTAGGAGCACAAGTTGCCTCTCTTTTCCATGAAATCTCATCCATGAGGAAACCACTCCCACCAGTAGCAGGCACTGGTTGTTCCATGGATTTTTTTCTCTTTTCTCAGTACTAAATAAGGGATTGATGCTGCAGCCAGAGGTTTGTGGGAGGATTTACACCACCACATGTGTGATATCAACAATAATTTCTGTGCCTGTGCAGAGAATTCCCACTCCCCACGATGAGCCCAGGAATGTTCACCTGCTCCTGTTCTTCTCCCAGAAGAAGATGCTGGGAAATTACAGCACAAGTTTATTTCTTTCCTCTTTTTCCTCTTTTTGTTTTCCCCAAGCTTAAGAGAAACACCCAACAAAGAAACTTCTTTTTTTCCCTTCTCACATCAACAGGATTTGCCAGGTAATGAGGGAGGACCAAGATGTGTCAAATGCCATCCCAGAAAGGTAAAATGGCTTTGATACTCCACAGGATCCAGGTCTGCTTGCAAATTTGGGGCTTTTCAGGACAAAATCTTTGTCACCATTTCAATTTCCTCGGCTTGACAGGAGCACAGTCTTTTCTATCACATTTTTGTTTAAGAGAGAGCTCAAAAATCTTGGTGGAAATGATGGTCTTTTCCTTTTCTTTGCCTTCTGTGGGAAAAATACAAGCTGAGGATGAAAAATACAATGCCAGTGCCTTGAGAGCTGACTGAAAACTGCAGTCTTTTTGTTTGAAAATAACAAAATGAAATTTTCCCTTCTGCAAAGCAATTAGAAACCAGCATTTTTCATGCAGGAAAATGTGAGAAAAGCAGTTAAGTGTGGAGGAAGTTGAAAATGCTTCCTGACTCTGGGATTATTTTTTTTTTTTTAATCATTTGTTTCAATAAAAATCTGCCATTTTACTAGGAGAAAATGTTTTGTTTGGATTTCTGTATACACAGTTGACATTTACCAGCATCAAAATGCATTATGACATTTAATATGTAATAATATGTCATTATATATTTTAATATTCTTTAAACAAAATGGTCCCGTGAAATAATGCCCAAAGTGAAATTTAATATTCCAGCAGTGCCTCTGGAAAACTGAGGAAAAAGCTTTATCCCTCTTCAAAAATTTCAGGGAAATTGAGAAGTTCTTGCAAAATATTCTGATTTTGATCCAAGTGTGGGTTTGGACGGAGCAAGAACTTCACTTCCAGGAACTCTTTGATCAACTCCTTTGGATCCGTGGCTCTCTAGTTACACTTGGAACTCCAAAATGTGCTTTTTTTTGTCGTTTCCTTAAATCAAATTATCTCATCCCTCCAGAAGGAAAGGCAAAATCGGTCATTATCCTCATTTGACTGCCCAGGGAGCCAAGTTTAAGGGGAGGGAAGGCCAAGGTTTAGTGGCCAGCTCGGAGCTGCCCACAACGTGGATGTTCCTCCAAGCCCAAAGGAGGCACGTTCTGGATTAGGGATTGTGGGGAGGACTGTGGCAATCAACTCCCCGGAAAATCCACTCGTGGATTTTGCTGTGCTGCTTCCCCAATGAACTGGGATTTTACACACCACAGACAGGCGTGTTACTTCAACTTACTGCCATTTCCCAGTTGGATTTTGCCATTTAGAGATTGGATTTTGCCATTTCCCAGTGGATTTTGCCATTTCCCAGTTGGATTTTGCCATTTCCCAGTTGGATTTTGCCATTTAGAGATTGGATTTTGCCATTTCCCAGTTGGATTTTGCCATTTCCCAGTTGGATTTTGCTATTTCCCAGTTGGATTTTGCCATTTAGAGATTGGATTTTGCCATTTCCCAGTTGGATTTTGCCATTTCCCAGTTGGATTTTGCCATTTCCCAGTTGGATTTTGCTATTTCCCAGTTGGATTTTGCCATTTAGAGATTGGATTTTGCCATTTCCCAGTTGGATTTTGCCATTTCCCAGTTGGATTTTGCCATTTCCCAGTTGGATTTTGCCATTTCCCAGTTGGATTTTGCCATTTCCCAGTGGATTTTGCCATTTCCCAGTTGGATTTTGCCATTTCCCAGTTGGATTTTGCCATTTAGAGATTGGATTTTGCCATTTCCCAGTTGGATTTTGCCTTTTCCCAGTTGGATTTTGCTATTTCCCAGTTGGATTTTGCCATTTAGAGATTGGATTTTGCCATTTCCCAGTTGGATTTTGCCATTTCCCAGTTGGATTTTGCCATTTAGAGATTGGATTTTGCCATTTCCCAGCTGGATTTTGCCATTTCCCAGTTGGATTTTGCCATTTCCCAGTTGGATTTTGCCATTTCCCAGTTGGATTTTTGCCATTTCCCAGTTGGATTTTGCCATTTCCCAGTTGGATTTTGCCATTTCCCAGTTGGATTTTGCCATTTCCCAGTTGGATTTTTGCCATTTCCCAGTTGGATTTTGCCATTTACAGATTTAATTTTTGCCATTTCCCAGCTGAATTTTTGCCATTTCCTGGTTGAATTTTGTCATTTCCCAATTTAAATTTTGCCATTTCCAGATTTAATTTTTGCCATTTCCCAGCTGGATTTTGCCATTTCCCAGTTGGATTTTGCCATTTAGAGATTGGATTTTGCCATTTCCCAGTTGGATTTTGCCATTTCCCAGTTGGATTTTGCCATTTCCCAGTTGGATTTTTGCCATTTCCCAGTTGGATTTTGCCATTTACAGATTGAATTTTTGCCATTTCCCAGCTGAATTTTTGCCATTTCCTGGTTGAATTTTGTCATTTCCCGATTTATATTTTTGCCATTTCCAGATTTAATTTTTGCCATTTCCCAGCTGGATTTTGCCATTTCCCATTGAACTTTGCCGTTTCTCAATTTAATTTTGCCTTTTCCCAGTTGGATTTTGCCGTTTCCAGATTTAAATTTTGCCATTTCCCAGTTGGATTTTGCTGTTTCCTGAATATAATCTTTGCCATTTCCCAGCTGAATTTTTGCCATTTCCAGATTTAGTTTTTGCCATTTCCCAGTTGAATTTTGCCACTTTCCAGTCTAACCTCCCTGGCAAGGAGCTGCCCCCACCAAGAATTCCCTGAATATTCCCCAATTTTCTGTTTATTTGCTGCAAACTGGAAGCGTGGCCAAGCTGCTCAGGGTGGAATGAAGGTTGTGTCCCGTTTCCTCAGGCTCTCCTTGATCCTGATTTTAGGAGAAGCTTCCTGAAAACAACATGACAAGTGTCGTTTGTCCCATCACAGTCAGGTTTTGTCCCATCAAGTCACCCTCAACAGATCTGCAACCAGCTTTGAGAGTTAAAACCTGTTTCTTTTTTATTTTTAAAGTGCCTGGTTTCCCCTGAAGGGGATCTCTGGCGTCCTTGGAAAGACTCAAGAGTGACTGAATAAACTGGGGTTTTTTTAATATGAAAGTGTTAAAAACTGGTTCAGGCTGAAAGGGAACATTAGGAACATGATGAATTTCTTTTTCTTCCCCAAAATTCCTATTGAAAACAAATAAATAACCTTATGGATTGGCATCCTTCAGGGTTTTCTTCATGGTAGCTGGTTTTAATATCCAATTGATGTGTGAGTTCTCTGAATGTTAAAGAAAGGTCTCTAATGACCAGCTTTAGCTTGAAATTGATAATAATAAATATAATAAAGAAAATTAATATAATTTCCAAATTAATCACATTGCCTTTGCTGCACGAGGCCCTTTGACCCAAAACTCTGGTGGAGGTTTGAGATGAGCTGGAATTAAGGTCCTGGAGCAGGATAAGGTCCCACCTTCTGGATTCCAGGGTCTGTTCCTCTCCTTGGAGAAGCCAACAGGAGGAAGTCTCCACAAGGTCAGGTAAATTCAAATATTTCTGCATTTTTGTCCTTTTCCAAGCACCATTCCTACTGCTGGATGTGCAGCTGGAGTCGTGCTCCCATTCCGCTGATGAGTGGGAATCTGTCCCTTCCCAAATCTTCACCATCCCAACTGTCCTTAGAAGGACCTGACTCCACAGCTCCCAGAACTGGCAATAACCAGGGCAGCTCTGAGGTTCCACCCAGCTGGAATTCCAACAAAACCCTGCAAAAGTCACCCTCCAAAGAGATGCCTGATGTCGTGTGGCAGGGACAGCCCTCCTTTCCAGCCCGTTTCCAAAAGGACTGACAGTGGGTGGGTCAGGTGTAGGAGCGTTGGTCGGGATGGATGGAGACGGGAGATCTCTGCAGCCAGGGCTTGGAACTTTTAGGAACTTTTGAGGTTTATTTGAGGTTTATTGCAAAGGCCGTGGGTGCAGGGGCCCTGCTGGGAGCTGCCAGCCACAGCTCGGAGCAGGCCCAAAGGAGAGACCCGAAAGAGCAAGAGAGGGGAGTTCTCATTACAATACAATAAATCTTCTGTGCTGAGTATTCCAGTTTTCACTGACCAATCTAGTACAAGATACAAATCCTACAGCCTATAAGAATCATGACATTACCATACTGTGTTACATTTTAAACCCTAAAAACGACTCTTTGGACCCCTTCTGCCAAGCTGGTAGGGTCTGCTCCGACCCCTGGAGCTGTCTGCAAGCAGAGGGAATTATTTAATCAAAAGGGGATTTCCTTCAGCTGGCCATGCCATTGTTTTCCAGTTGTTCAGTAACCAAGGCTTGGTGTCTCAAACTTTGCTTTCATTTCAATCTCGCTTATGGTTTCTATATTCTCAAAATCTTTTGTTAAGCAATCATATTTCTAAAGCTTTCCTGTTTCATCTTCCCCAACAGTCGGGAAAGAGGGAAGCAATAAACAGGCTCCTTGGCCACAAATGAGGAATTAATTGAACACTTGCTTTTCATTTCCCCCCCTCCTTGCCCAAGACTGAGCCAAACTCAGATCCCTTTGACAACGTGCTTCCCACTGGAGGAAAGGGGTGTGGTGACAATTTTTCCCTCTTGGTTGAGGTTTCCATCATTTTATGCTTGATTTAGGTGGTTTTTTGCCAGTTCTCTTTCCTCTTTTCCCACCAGATCTTCTCTTTCTCCGAGCATGGTGAGCTGGAAGATTTGAGACACTGTGGAAAAGATGTCAACGGTATCAGGGAATGGCCATATTTAGTCAATCCCAGAATTCCAGGATGGAATTTCGATGGGAAGTTTTAAGGTGGGACCTCAAAACTCATCATGTTCCAACCCCCTGCTGGTTTTCACTATCCCAGGTTGCTCCAAGCCCTGTCCAAGCTGGCCTTGGGCACTTCCAGGGATGGGGCAGCCACAGCTTCTCAGTCAGTTCAGTTCCTTGCTCTCACATCCTGTGCAGCACCTGCACACCACGGGCTGGATCATGGATTTAGGAGTGTTTTCCATCACATCCCTGCTTGCACCTTTGGATACTCAGGTCTGGCGTGACTTCAGGGAATGCTGTGATCCCTGAGAGCAGGTAAATTGTGAGTGAACCTCCTGTTCCCAGAGGATATGTCCAGCTACACAAAAATATCTGCTGCTGTGGAAAAATGAGCTTTTTCATCATCTTTAGGTGTCCCTGGCACTGGGAATTCCCCAGTCCTTTTTCCTCCCTGGTTTGCAGCATCTCTGTCACCTGCAAATATGGGAAACCTCCTGAACATGATGAGAATAATGTTTCTGTGCCCAAGGAGAAGCAGGAACGCTGTGCTCAGTTTGGGGCTGGTTTTCCCTCCCCATTTCTTGGTAGAAAGGACCTCTCTGGGTGCCTCCCATGGATTTCCCCTTCCAGCTCTGCTATTTTAAGCTGAATTAATCTCTTTGCCCTCAGGACTGGCCTTTCCTCAGCCCTTCTCCCAGGGCAGTGGGACCATCCCTGCACGGGGCAGGATCTGACCTTTCCCAAGGCCATCCATGGCCTGATGGTCACCACCTTGCTCCTGATTTCAGGGACCCTGTTCCAGGAGCACATTTTGCAGCAGAATATGGAATTGCGGAGGAGATCTGACGCTTTCCTTGCCCTTTTTTGTCTCTCCCTCTCTTCCCACAGCGTGGCCCAGCCCCAATTACAGCCTGGGGCACTCCCGGAGGGGACATTCAAACCCAACAAAGCCCCGTCCCCCGCCCTACAAAGGCGGCATCTCCTGGGCTTGTGCCCTAATGAGAGCAAATTTTTTGTCCAAACATTTGAAGCGAGGAGGTGCCTTCTCCTGCCACCCCCTGCCGGGGTTAATATCATTATCCAGTTGGCTCTGGTTGGGAATTAAAACAAGGGCATTCCCTTCTTTTAATGAGAGCTGACAGTGGCTCCAGCACTTCAGAAGGGAATTAGGGAAGGAGGGATGGCGCTGGAGTCTGTCTCCCTGGAGTCTTATCCACCGGCCCTGCTGCCCCGTGGGATCAAAGGCCACTTACCTGCTGCTGAGCACCAAATCCTTGGGATAGCAGCTGGAATAACGGCTTCACCCCGCTGGAAATAACGATGTCAGCAGGCAGAGCGACCCAAGGGTCCGCTTCGACAGGGCAGGAAGGCAGAGAGGAGCCCCTTGAGGTTTTGGGCATCGTGGCCAGATCTAAAATAGGATTTTGGGGTGTTAAACGTGGCCAGGTTTTGGTTAGGACTTGGTGGGAACAGAAAATTGTTGGTGTAGCCAGGTTGGTGAAAACGTAGCAAGTGAAATATTGTGGAGAAAATGATGCATATACATCTATTTTTAATTTTTTTAATTGAAAACTCTTAAGTTTTCAATGGCACCTTTTGGAGTTCAGATAAGTTCAGCTTCAGAGAAGGAGTTTTATTTTTAGGAATTAAAAAAAAAAAAATAAAAAGCTGATTAGAAATATCCACCAAAACCTCCCCGTGTCTTATCACTGAAAAACAGCGAGTTCAGCCCGTCCTCCTCTCTGTCTCAGGATAGGTTTGATTGGAAACATCAAAAAAATGCAGGACAAAAATGTGAATTTTTAATCCCATTTTAAATGACCTTTACCCATGCGTGAACTCTCCTTTTGAAGTGCTGCAGTGGCTCTGGCCCAGTCTGCTCCGAGGGAGGGGTGCCCAAACAAAGGGAACCGCTTGCACTGATGGTTACTTGTGGCAGGATTCCAGATTCCAGCGCTGGGACATGACCAGGAAATCCATTTCCTGGGATGCCAGGGGAATTGCTGGTGCTCTGGAAGTGAGCCACACAAAACAGCCCCCCGGGGGTGAAAATGGATTGAACAGGCTGATTGCAATGGTTGCAGGGAATTTTCTTGGAGATTTTTTTTTTTTTTTTTTTTTTTTTTTTTTTTTTTTTGTGTGCTGGAACAGTTTATAGCTGCCCTGGGAAAGGGATTGGGAGGAAAATGAATTCCTCCTTCCTGGATCACAGAGAGGATGCTCGCTGCACTCCTCTGCCACGGAGCTTCAGGTGTAGCTGGATGATTTCAGGAGCTGATACAGGATAACTTCAGCCCAAATCCCACCATTTCATGGAAGGTTGTCCTCCTTAGGAGCATCCCAGCTTAAAAGTCATGCTCTAGAATAATTTTTTGCCTAGGAATTAGTAGCCTGGATCTGGGAAGGCAGGAGAAGAAAATGGGAGAGTTAATATTTCCTTGCTCAAAAGGCCAGGTCAGAGGTGCTGCTGCTGGGGACCTGGTGGCTCTTGCCGTCCCCTTGGTAGCACTGGGGACAAGGGACAGCAAGTAACAGCTTTGGGGCACTCACAACACCGGGAAAACCTGGACAAAATAACAGGTTCAGGACATTCACAACACCAAGAAAACCTGGAGAAAATAACAGCTTTGGGGTACTCACAATACTGGGAAAACCTGGACAAAATAACAGGTACAGGAGATTCACAACACCAGGAAAACCTGGAGAAAATAACAGCTTTGGGGTACTCACAATACTGGGAAAACCTGGACAAAATAACAGGTACAGGAGATTCACAACACCAGGAAAACCTGGAGAAAATAACAGCTTTGGGGTACTCACAGTACTGGGAAAACCTGGACAAAATAACAGGTACAGGAGATTCACAACACCAGGAAAACCTGGAGAAAATAACAGCTTTGGGGTACTCACAATACTGGGAAAACCTGGACAAAATAACAGGTACAGGAGATTCACAACACCAGGAAAACCTGGAGAAAATAACAGCTTTGGGGTACTCACAGTACTGGGAAAACCTGCATAAATGTGTTGCAGTTACAGCTGTGGTAGGGGGAAAAAATCCCTTTCCCTGATGTGCATCACAGAGGAAAATAAAATCTGCTTTTTTCCTTTAATTGGAAAGCTGAAAATTAATAATTAATTTGAAAACGAATGCACTTTTAGGCTTCTGGATGAGAGGTTTTCAGTTTCCATGGCTAGGTGACAGAGCTTAGGGAAAGCCAGCACTCTTAGGGGGAAATCTGCCTGGTTTGGTGCGGGGCAGGACCGCGGGGGAGCTGCAGGGAAAGGCAGCATTAAGGACCCGAACGCACTCATCCGTGTCCAGCAGGGCTGGGGGTACAAATGGAAGCGGCTGGAGCCATCCCATCCCTTCCCTGCAGGCAGGGAGGGGCAGCCAGGCAGGAGCCCCCGGGAGCAGGAGCGCCGCAGTGCTCAGCAAACACCGAGTGAGAACGCAGCCCTCTCAGTCAGGAAATCAATTCGATGGGGGGGGGCCTTTGGGTTGGCTTTTTCCCTCTTTCCCCTCCTCTTTTCCATTTTCCAGGCAGGTGTCTAAGGTGAGGGTTGTGGGAGCAATCATTTCTCGAGGCAGCTGCTCTGCTCACAGCTGAAGTGCAGCACAGCCCGTGGCCCCGGGGTTTGTGCTTCTCCCTGTCCCCCCATCCACAGGGAAGCTGGGGATGGAGCTGGGAAGGTTTCCAGGGTGACACATTTGAGCTGTTTGCATCCCAGAGGAGGAGCTTTAGCCTTGGAGTTGGTCCTAACCAGCAAGACCCAGAGCAGGGCGGGGAGGTTTTCAGGCTCAGGGTGAAGGAGAGGAGGGTTTGGCTTCTGAGCTTGATCAGAGATGAGGAAAGGCTGAGAAGGGGGGGATAAATCCAGCTCTGGTCAGGGAAAACCACAGAAGTGAAGGGGCAGCACGAGGGGTTTGGCACCAGGAGAGCAGAAAATTGCTGGGTCAGGCTTGATGGATTCAGCAGGGCTGTCTGGTTTTGGGAGCAGACCTAGCCAGGGGTCTGGATCTGGGATTTGAGCGTGACCCACCTTTGAGACCAAATCTCTGATCCTCTTTGTCACTTGTCCTTGGTGGTTTGGGACCTTGCTTGCCTTGCTCCTCACTTAATCCCCCAAAATCAAAACTGCCCAACCCTTTCCACTGCTGGCTGCACAGAGACCTGAGCACAGGAGGAAGAGATGGCATTGGCTTAATCAGGAAGGGCCAAACGACCTCTTTGCAAAGGTGGAGGTGAATTTAAGAGATCAAACACCACCAAGAAATTGGATTTCAAAAAGCTTTCCTCTTTGAAAAATCAGAATATCCAGTGGTCTGGGCTGTAATGTCATGTTTTCATAAAGCAAAAACTGTTTGAGCCAAAATATTAGGTCTTAAATGGCTGCTTGGGTCAGCAAACACATTCATTCAGCCCAAATAATGGGGGGAAATGCCACAGTGAGGGCAGGAATGGGGACAGAGCAGGCGACTGATGGCCTTGAGAGCAGGTCCATATCCCTACCTGGGGGCTGGCAGAGGGAGAGACCTTGATATATCATCTGTCCCTTTGAACAACCCCAGGTCAGCCAGGCAGCTTCATTCATCTTCTCCTTCAGGCAAGGAAAGGAGCGAATTCTCTGCCTGGTCTGGATTCCAGATGTGTGGCAGTACCTGGGATGCTGAGTCTTAGCAGAGCCCTTGGATGTGGAGAGCACCGGGCCCTCCTGATAACAGCAGCACATCCCTGGGGACACCAGAGCTGCTCGTCCTCTGGAGCATCCTGCTCCATCTCCCGACGGAATTCCCACCCATCACCCAGTGGGTATAACCCATTGCAAACATGAAGTGTTATTTAAATTCTTCCTCTGACTAAAAGCTGGAGGAGAGACCTTCACACCACGGACCCAGCTACCAAATCTACCTCAGCTGCTTTTAATCATCTGGACATCCCCTGAGCTCCCAGATGCCAGGCTTGGGTTTATTCCCCTGCAGGAACTTGTTAGGCTGTCAGCCCTAAATGTTCCAATATCCCAGGTGAGGCACCTCCCATCTTCATTTAATTATCTGTCTCCACTCCTACATATATATCCAGTCTCCCAGCTTGTAGGGGAAAATAGATGGCTTGGAAAGGAAAGGATTGAGGAGCATTTGCTTTGCCTTTTGTTCTCCAGCCATCAGGTCTGGCTTGGAAACCACAAGCTGACAAAAAGGCTCACGCTCAGTACGGGGGGCTCGTACATCTGCTGCTTGCATGTCTGATCTGTTCAGGGCTGTGTTGGGCCACTCAAACCTGTGGTTTTCTGCCCTGTTAACAAGGCTGATGTTGGGAAAGGAAATGTCATCCCAGTTCATCATTTCAAGGAGGGGATAGGAGGGAATCGGGGCACAGAACATCACCTGGCTTGGGCAAAGGGGCATTTTTCTCTCTCTCTTTCTGACTTCATTTGGATTCTGCAGAAGGAAACTGCAGTTTTGTTCAAGCCAAACCTAAATGGAAATATTATCTATAGAAGGCTTCAGAATGCTGTGCATTGGGGTTTTTTGTCTGCCTGCACATGATGTCATCTTTTAACACTTGCCTGTGTCAGGCACTGTATCTGCCCTCGGTGAGCCCGGTGTGGCCCCAGCGCTGTTCTGTAGCTCACGTTCAGCTCGTTGTGTCCCCAGCTCAGTCCCTGGGAAGGAAAGATAAGGCCCTAAGTTATGTCTTTACCTCTTGGCTGTGTTTCCTGCTCCCCCCCAAATTCGCTGGAAACGGGGAGGAAGATTCTCCAGGGATTTTTCTCCAGTTGCCTGCAAGCAGAGACTCTGCCAGGCTGGAGCATCCTCGCTCCCTGCTGCAAAGCCCAGGAGGTGCCACTGGCTGTGGCAGGGAGAAGGAGGCTTTGGAAAACAAGCACATTTCTTCCGAGGCCTCTGCTGTGTGTCACTCCCTGCAGCCCGTCCTGTTCCAGCCCCCAGCCCACCGCTCTCATTTCAGCAATCAGCTGCAAGACAAACCAGCTGGCCCCTGCCGAGGTGTGGAAAGTCCACCGGGGGATTAAGCTGGTCTTACCATCAGTCCTCACTTGTGAAAATACAACCTACTAAGTTTTCCTAGATGATGCAGTTTTCAATTGCTTTTGTTTGCTTTTCAGGCAGGTCTTAAATCAGGCTGTCAGTCAGGCTCCCTTCCTCCCCCCGCCTCACCTCCGAGGCGGCTTCCAGGCGCTGCTGCAGGACCCGCAATCTCTTTCCTATTGCCATTTATTTATGGGGTTTTCCCTTCCTCCCGCTAGGAAGGGAGGGGCTGTGTCTCGCACAGCTCTGCAGCTCGTTCTCTGGAGCTCCCAAACCGGGGTGCCGGGCAGTGACGCTGTCAGGGATGCAGGGGGGACACTGTGGTGGCACTTGGTGTCTCCGCATCTCCAACTTTCTCCTTCACCCTCTGCGATGCTACAGACCGTGAAGGGAGGGTGTGGGGATCGTTATCAGCGTCCTACAAAGCTCTCACGCCTCTCTTCACGCCTGCGAGGAGGATCTCCCGTGAAAAGCTGAGGGAGAGGCTTTATCTGCCTTTCCTCCCCTCCCTCTCTGCCCTGGGCTGTTACATCCCTCTTTTGGCTGCAAAACGTTTGTGCGGTGTCCTGTCCCAACTGAGATGGAGACAATCCAAAGCCACTCCCCATTTTCAGAAGGCTTCAAACCTGGTTTGATTATAGCATGCATGCTTTTTATACATTCTTACAAAACTCCTAAGTTTACACTTCACTCGTTGGTCAGGAAACACAAAGAAAGTGCTCATTGGAATAGACAGTTGCAGCTTTCTCTTATTTATCCTTCTTTCTTTCTTGGTTTCTATGTCAACGACCTTGGTAGAAAATTCTTTCTGAGGAAAACATGGATCCTCTTATCAAATTTCTCTCTGGCTGACAGAAATTGCTGTAAAACCTCTTCCACAGTGTCCTGCACGTAAAGAAGAGCTAAAATTTGTTAGAGCTCGTTGCTAGAGTTCCAGAAAAGAGTGCCACGGTATTTTGGAGGATGAAGTAGAGGCTGAGAGGTGCAGGGAGCAGCTCTGGAAGGTGCAAGCTGCGAGCTCAGGAGGAGTCGGCTCGGCCTCGCGCTCCGTCCCACCAGGCACGTTTTTATATCTTTAGGTGCTTGAGTACAGCCCTGTCAACACATGGGGAAGGAGGTGGTCCTGCCTGAGTGTGTGCAGCAAATCCAGCTCATCCCAGGCAGAGACTGACTCCGCCTGACATCTGAGCAGGTCGGTGCCTCCGGGATGCAGCAGAGCTGCTCCGGGTGCGTTCAGGGAGGATGGTCCAGGATTTCTGGCCATCCAGAGCAAGGCCTGAGCCAGATCTCTGGGCATTAAGTTACCTCTCTGAGCCGTGGTGCACAGAGGTTGCTGATCTCCAAGGACCTCTACAAATCTGGCCCAAATCTTGCAAGCAGCCACATCTCTCGCCCCCACCCCGGCCTCAGTGTTCCAGGTGTTTTCTTCCGCCTTTGTCTCATAACACAATTCACAAAGGACAGAGCTCTTCCAGATATGGGAATCTGGGCGCCAAGTCCGCTCCCAGCAGCCCTCTAAATCCTACCCCTCGATGTAATTTAAATTGCAGGGGTGGTGCCTGGGGGGAGGTGGGGGAGGCTGCTGGATTCGAATGTCACCTGGTTAACGAGCGCAAGGCGATCCCTTTCCCCCTGTAGGGACAGCAACAGGCAGGGGTGGAGGGGTTTGATCAGCTCTGCTGCTGGAGAAGCTGATTCCTCTGCTGTGACTGGTATAACACAGAGCTGGTGGAGCTGGGAGCATGGCTGGAGTCAGGGCTTGCAGCTCTCCCCGAGCTCCTGGGGGAGCACCGTGCTGAGCTGCTGGCAACTCTCACCTCTGATAAGGGAGAAGGCAGAGAAAACCCAGGGCCTGTCTCATGCTGGAGGAGCTGGATTTTTGTGTACAAGCAAAGCAGAATGGTCCCTTCCTGGCACAGAGGTGTGTTCTTGCCCTTAACACACAGAAAAATGTAAATCCTGCTCTAATACACCTCATTGTTGCCACAGATAGGCAAGGAATCATCCTCAGATATTTTTTTAGTGAAAAGTATGGCTACCTGGTCAGATAAGCAAGGCAAGGTACCCTAAAGCTGCTTGATGCCAGAGGAAGATTTGGGAGTGCTGATATGCAAGTGAATGGTGGTTTTCTGGCTGGCTGTAGGATGGAAGAAAGGGCTTCCCAGGCTTTTTTTCCGCTCTTGGCTGATGTGAAAATGGCTTGGGCAACTGAAGAGTCAGCATGCAGATGCATGGTCCCAGCAACAAGGCTGACAGTGTGGCTGCCCCTGACTTTAACAGCTAAATCCACAGGAGCTCCTCACTCCACACCTTGAGCTGGTTTTATATCTGATTTTAGCCAAGCCTGAACAACATTGGTACTTAAATAAAGCTTTCTTTTCCTTTTCTTCTTTGCATCTCCTCCCAAGCAGCCTGGAGATGATTGGAGAAAGCTGTATCTTCAGCACTCCAGAGAAGCCAAGAAGGACCCAAATTCTGGGCTTAGTGTTAGACTGGTTTTGTTCTGTGCAGCAGGAATAAGAAAAATCCTGACCGAAACATGAAAGTGGCTGTGCTGTTAAAGAGTTCAGCCCACAGAAGGAGGGGAAATACATTTTCCCCTGTACCAAGGCGAGCTGAAACACCAAAACTCCCTCATCACGCAGCCCTGATGTGAAAGCCAGGTTGCCTCCCCTCCACACATCTGCAGCACTGCAGCTCCTGGTGCCTCCAGGGGAAAACCAGGCAGCCACAAGCCCTGGCAGCTGTGTCCAGCACAGCGCGGTGCCAGGCCCTGGGGAGCTGGAGGGAGGAAGGCTGGGATGCACAGCATGGCTGGGAAGCCTTTGAGGGGTGCTCTGGGTGAGAGCTGCACCGTTGCCCCGTTAGCAGCATGGCTTGAGTGGCTTCATCCCCGGCAGCTTGAGCAGGGCTTTATCCAACCCCCAAACTCCCCAGGGATGTGGCTCACTCAGCTGGCTCAGCTCGAGGAGGGAAAAGCATCTGGCTGGTGTCAGAGCTGGTTGTGGCTGAGGGAGCAATGAGGCATCACTGCACTGTGCCTTGAACCGGGATCTGCTGGATCTGGGACCTCCTGTTTGCTCCCAGGAGATCTCCATGTCCTTGGAATGCTGCTGGATTCATTGCTGATGTTACTGGGACAACGCTGCTCAGGAGTCTTTACCTGGGAGCTTGGCCGTGATTAAAATTGCAACATCTCAAAGATAAAAAGGATTCCTGAAAGAACTCCAAAATACCTGGTGGGATGCCAAAGGGTTAATGCTTAACTGAACTCTTCTTTCCATGCACCAGCTTCCCTGGGAATTTGGTTTTTAACCTGATACAGAAAAATGGGAAAATGGCAAAGGGTTTATATTTCACTTGGATTAACCAGGAGCATCCAGAGGCAGCACCATTCCTCCGGGGGCTCTGGTGGGGACAGCTGGAGGCAAACCAGGCTGTGCTGTGGGATACCCATGGCACTGCTATCCCAGTCATTGGAACAGACCTTGCAAGGGGATTTTGGAGCCACTGGAAGCAGAGCTGGCTGGGAACCTTTTTGATAAAGCACATGTTGGAGTCACTTGGTCAGATGAAACTTCTCAGAGCAATGTGTGACATGAGTCAAAGCTGAAGCTGGGAATGCTTCCCTCCATCAGAAGGAAGAAAAAAAGGGGATCCAGGAGGAGCAATGGATTTCTGGAAGTGCATCCAAGCTGAGTGCTGGCTCCAGCTCTCTGCAGTGGCCAGAAGCACAAGGAATGGCTGTCACTGACACCCCCTTGGCCACCCAAGACCCCTGATGTGGTGCCAGCACCCACCACGGTGTGGGTGTCCTCAGCGAGTGCACGTGCCAGAGCCTCTTGTTCCGTGCATGGTGTCTGGGATAAAAGAATTTAGGTTAGAAGGGACTTTTAAAAGTCATTGAGTCCACCCCCCTGCCATGGGCAGGGCCATCTCAGAGCCCCATCCAGCCTGGCTTGGATGTTGTTGGATGTTTCCAGGCATGGGATGAGCTGCCAGTGGGCAAAGCTCCTTAATCCCCACCTCGAAGCAAACTCTTGAGCCCAAAGCCAATAACTCTTCCAACTCCCCCGCTCTCCTTTCCTTTTCTCTTTGAGAAACATTTTGGAGGTAGCCGCTTCCATGTGGTGGGAAACAGGAACATTTTGGGAATTTTTCAGCAGGCCATCAGTGTTCCTGCTGCCCTGGGCACAGAGAGGCTGCTCTGAGGGCAAGCTCCTTTCAGCTCTCCTTGGTGTAAATCTGACCCACGAGCTCACCCAGTTCATAGACACTGCCTGTTGAAAAGGCAGTAAATCAGCTAAAACCTTCAGTCAGAGCTGGCTTGGGAATGTTTTATGGTGGAATTAGAATAATGAATGAGGAGCCTGCTGTTTGTGTTAGTTTTGGCTTGCGAGCTGCAGAAAAAGTCTGGTACTGAACTTGGCGATAAACTCTCCTCCATCTCAGGTTGGAAACAACTTTTTAAAACCTCCAAGACCCAGGAGGGTGAGAGGCTGGCACAGCACGAGCTGAGTGAGCATTAGGGCTGAAATAAGAGGCCTGGGTGTGTTTTGGGGCATGATGAGCCCTCGTTGCTGGAGGATCCAAGCTCTCCAAAGCTTTGGACACTCTCCTCCTCGGGGCTGGCCCCCACATGCTGGAGGAGCAAAGTGAGTTGGCCAAACCTGTAAGAATCCAGCTATTTCCATGCTCTGAGTACCAAAACTCTCTGGGGTGCTTTGGGGTTGCTCCACACCTGGTGGCAGGTCACCCCTCACGTGTCCTTGGCAGGTTCCTTTCCAGCTTTGCTCTCAGATCCCTGCTCGAGCTCATGGGTACAGAATGAGCTTTGTGCTCTGCTCTGCCAGAGCTGCAGGGGCTGAGGGAACCTGGCTGGGATCTTGCCAAGCTTTGGCGTGGCTCTGGATGGCTCCTGGGTGGAGCTGGGCCAGCTTTCTTCTGGCTGAGGGAAGATACTCTGGGAAAACCTGAGGAGCTGCTGGTTAGTGGGACACAGTTCAGATGGATGGATGGTGGATGATGGATGGATCCATGGATGGATGATGGATGATGGATGGATGGATGGATGGATGGATGGATGATGGATGATGGATGGATGGATGGATGGATGAAGGGATGGATGGATGGATGATGGATGATGGATGGATGGATGGATGGATGGATGATGGATGGATGGACAGATGATGGATGGATGATGGATGGATGATGGAAGGATGGATGGATGGATGGATGGATGGATGGATGGATGGATGGAGGGAGGGATGGATGATGGATGGATGATGGATGTTGGATGATGGATGGATGAATGAAGGGATGGACGATGGATGGATGGAGGGATGGATGGATGATGGATGGATGGATCCATGGATGAATGGATGGATGGATGGATGATGGATGGATGATGGGTGGATGATGGATGGCTGGCTGGATGGATGGATGGATGATGGAAGGATGGATGGATGGATGGATGGATGGATGGATGATGGATGGATGGATGGATGGATGGATGATGATGGATGGATGGATGGATGGATGGATGGATGGATGGATGGATGATGGATGGATGATGGATGGATGGATGAATGGATGGATGATGGATGGATGAATGATGGATGATGGATGGATGGATGGATGATGGATGGATGGATGATGGATGGATGGATGATGGATGGATGATGGATGGATGATGGATTGATGGATGATGGATGGATGGATGGATGGATGGATGGATGGATGGATGGGTAATGGATGGATGGATGGATGGGGAGCATTTCTGTGTTAGCATGAATGATCCAATGCAGTTCCAATGCATGATCCCTAACCCATGCATGCTGCAGCAAATTCCCACTTTTCTGGAGCGCTCTGTGCCCTGGCAGCCCCTCTGATGGCCCTGGGAGGAGTGAGCACCTGGGTCTGCTCCGCTCCCTGCACTTCAGAACTCAGCAGGGCTCTCCAAAGATCTGGAATTACCTCCCTTTTCTGGATCCAGGGTTTTATTTCCTGGACAATTCCTGCTGCTTGGCTCTGAGTGGCACACTCCTTTCACCAGGGTTTAGGATCCTTCTCCAAATCTTTACCCCAGCATATGGACCCAAATCCTAATTCTTCCACAGTATCAAAACCTGGCAACACTCAGTCTCATTTTTGCTTACATGGTTGATTTTCTACTTTCTAATCAATGTCACCTTTCCAGAAGAAATCCCTGCTCACCTGGCCTTGCTATTTTTCATCTTTTTGATGTTTTTTTTTTCCTCTGGATTTTTTGATCTTTGCTTTCTCAAATTGTTTAAAAAGAAACGTTTCATGATGGGAAACAACTTTTGAGAGCTGCACAAAAGCCTCTTCCACCTGGTGAACTGTGAAATGCAGTTTGCAGATGGAGCCTTCCCTTTGGTCCGTGTTGGATAAGCTGAAACCTTTGTGGGGGGAGCTGCCTAAAGGGTGGGGTTGAATTCCCAAACTTTGGAAAGGGGAAGGAATTTGGAAAGGGCAGGATTTTCTGCCCTGCTGCATCTCCTGTGAGTGACCACAGGGGAAGCGTCCAGGCTCGGCCTTTGCCACCAGCCCAAGGACAGGAGAGTCCCCTGGCACAAGCGTGGGCTTTGCACACCCATTTTGTGCTCAGAAGCACAAGACAAGTCCCAGCTCAGCTCAGCTGGCTCATCCCAGCCTGGCATGTCCTCCCCAGGCAGGGAATTCCCTGGGGGCGATGAGGGGAGCTCTGCCCCGCAGCCCCAGCCGCGCCTGGACCTCGCCCCTCGGGATTTCTGTCGCATTTTGAGCTGAGGCTTGAGGCTGTCTGGCAGGACCAGCAGGGCTTGGAGGGACAAGAACACCACGGGGGATCCCTCTGTGTGCCCCGCTGCCACCACAAAATGCAGGCTGTCCCCACAGCCAGCACCCAGCCCTGGCCTCGCCGTGTCCTCTGTGCCCCTTCTCCTCCTTCTCCATCACCCCCTGAACCCGACCACACTCGGTTCAGGTTGGTCCCAAGTTTATTTTGGAGCTGCATCAGCCTCCCCTGAGGCCAGGCCCGTGGCTGCCTCCTGGCAAAGTGGCTCTCTCAGGGGCAGCCTTTATCTCTTTGAAGATTAGGGGGCTTTAACATGTCTTTAAAGTGAATTTCATCCCCCCCCCCACCACTCCTCTGTTTTATTATGATAATTGATGACCAGCAAACTTTTCTTTTCCTTTATCTCTTAAATATGTTTCTTTACCCTTAAAAATGCAATATTTCTTTTAACTGGGAATATGGATGGGTCTGTGTGGAGCGGGGCTGCCTTGGAATCATCTGTCAATTTGATCGTGTAAAGCCTCTGTTTTCAGCTGGCATCCAGTGCAGATTTCAAAGCTTTGACTCACCTCTTCTTTGCAGAGTTAGGAGTGAAAAAAAAAAAAAAAAAAAGGTAATAATAATAAAAAAATAAACGTTTTCCAAGTGGTCAATTACTGAGTTTTATTTTTGAGCCTCTGTATCAGGCAGTTTTGGGGGTGTGAGCTCAGGAAGGATTAAAAGCACTCAAAGATTTCAGTAGCAAGGGCTACAAAATGAATGGTTGGCCTTGGAAAGAGGAGGTTGGAAGAAGTAAAATGATTGTAAATGGAAGGCCAAAATTCAAAGGTTTTTAACAAAGGATAAGGCAGGAAAGGGGAAGTCATGGTAACAACAATATATAGTCAAAACATTTTATTTGAGTATGATGTAGATAAAGTCATGTAGCAAATGCTTGGAACTGAAACTGCCTTTTCCCTCCCTGCAATAACTGTATAAATAACTAAATAAATCTATATCTAATGGATAAATATATAACTATAAATCTAAATAACTGAAATAAACCCATTCTCAGACACAAAGGATGTGTTCAAGTGAAACCCAGATACTTCAGTGAATATTTTCATATTCACTAAAAATGTGAATATGCTTTTTTTTAATGCAAATTTTCCCCCCAGTTTATATGATTTTACCTAAAATGCCATTTTCATCAGTGTGATCACAGCTCCACTGGGAACCAGTCAGTGTTTGCTGGGCCTGATACCCCAGCCTGGGGTAGCCCAGGGCTCTGGAGGCTCCCAGGAGGTGACAGTGGCTCTGTGCTCCTGCCACCATGGTTTCTGTCCCAGGATTTCCCCAAGCCAAATCTCCAAATGGTGTCAGGACAGAGGGTGAGCAGCAGCTCGGGCCTTCCTGGCTCCTCAGAGATTTTTGTGATACCTCATCCTGGGCGCCTTAAATCCACGTGTGGGGAAAGGAGGCACTAAAAATGAGCATTTGTAAAGCCCAGTGATGCCTCTGGGGCAGGAGGATTCCAGCAGCAGGGATGATTCCCAAGGGATCAGGGCTTGCCATGCTGTGGGTGGCAGTGCCAGCTTCCAGTGCCCTGTGCCAGAATATCCCACTCCAGGATGGGTGAGCCCGGCTCCCTGCAGGCTTTGGGGGTGAATGCCATGGATGTTTGTGTTTGGAAGCTCCCACTGGGATCACCCTGCACTGCAGCACTTGGGACCCACCAAGGCAGAGTCACCTCATGGTTAAACCACAGAATTGTTTGGATTTAAAGGGGCTTTAAAAACCATCTCATTCCACCCCTACCGTGGCAGGGACACCTTTCCCTATCCCAGACTGCTCCAGCCTGGCCTTGGACACTTCCAGGGATGGGACAAACCAGCTGTAACACCTCCAAAGACTGTGGGGCAGCAGAGCTGTGGTGGAGCCGGGGGTCAGGAGCTGGGTGGGATGCAGAAGCTCTCGGAGCACAAATCAGGACTTTGTAACCCCAAATTTGCGAGCAGCTGCTGATGGGAACCCCTCATGAAGCGAGAATAGCTGGGATTTGATGGTTGCTCAACCTCTGCAGTCAAGAGTGAGAGGGATGTGAAAAGCAAAGATCCCACATGTCCACTCTCATTTACTGAATTTACCATTCCTTGCCCCAGGCAGTGTCTGGAATTATTCCTTTCCTCAAGCACTGATGTTTCCCCAGGTGTTTTGCAGGTTGGCACCTCCAGCCTCCCTTCTGGACCCGTGTGGGAAGTGCTCCTGCCCAGCTCTGCTGGCTCTTTGTGATCACCTGAAATGAGCCACATTCGCCTTTCCTTTGCCATGTCAATGCCAAAGGCTGTTTGCTCAAAAATTCACACCAAAGCTCCACTTAGAAGTGCCTTCAATGTTTTCTGAGCCTCTGAAGACCAAGAGCTGCTCACCAGAAATGTGCCAGGGCTTCTTACACCCTCTGAATGTGGCCTAGACCTGCTGAGAGCTTGAAATTGGTGTTTTTCAGAATAGGGTTGGCGAACCCAAAGCGAAGCAGAAGATGAGATGGGCAGTGAAGGTTGGAAGGGGATGGTGGGGTAGGCAGAGAGGAAGGAGAGCAGAACTACCAGACTGATCCCAGAACTCCCCAGAGTTTGGGAACAGGATGTTTGTGGTGACTCTGCGCTCCCTGGCTGCTTTCAGCGAGTGAAGTGTCGGTACTGACGTGGTCCTGCACACACCCATCTCCTCCCGGGAAAGGCCATGGAGATGGAACGAGGTGGTTTGAAAAGCTGAAATCCCCATGACCAGTGAGGCACTCCCTGCTATCGGGGGGCTTTTGGGGGCACCTCCAGCAGTAGCAACTGGCTCGGGCTGGATCCTGAGTGGAATCAGGGATGAAAAGCTGCATTACAGGTCCAGGGAGCCCACCCAGGGCCCTGGAGCCGGCCGAGTGCCAGGATGAGGATGGATCCAGGGGCCATTGAAAGCCCTCATCCGGCGTATATTTGGTTTGTCTTGTGTGACACAGAGAACCTGAGTTATTATTTGATCCTGCTCTGAGTAATAACCAGATAAATGGGCCTGCGGATTTCCAAATAAACATTTTAATAAATGAGGGGGGAATTAAAGGAGAGCTGCTCCCCCCCCTCTCCCCTGCTGCCAATATTAATGTTCAAATGAAGGCAGGCAGTGTCTAACAGAGCCCCGTGTACTGTAAATACATTTCTTGCACTGTCACATATAAACACAGCAGAGACGGAGATCAAAAGGTCTCGCTGTGCCGAGCAGAGCCGTGTGATGAAGTGAACATGTTGCTTTGTGCCTGGGGTGGGGTGATGGGACGCCTGAGAATAACAGACTGGCTGGAGACGGAGCAGCCCAGAAGGCCTGGGGGGCCTCAAAGGGGAAAAAAAAAAAAAAAAATCCCCACTAGCAGCAGGAAAAATAAATAATTCCGTTATCTCTGATGAATTTCTGCCTTTGATCTGGCTTTTCCTCTCCCTCGCGCTGCCTTTTCGTTCCCTCTTCTCCCCCTTGCTCGCAGCCCCCCCAGCTCCCCCTCGGACACTTTTTTCCCCCCTTCCCCTCTCGGTTTGATTTATCCCACGGCCGGCTCGGGGAGCCTGATGGGCGCTGATGGATGGGCAGAGCTCGTCTGCCCAGCCCTGCCCCCGGCGTCTGCCAGGACATCCCCGGCTTCCTTTCATTCCTGGAAAGCCGGAGAGCCCGGCGGGCAGCCCCGGGCGCTGCATTTGCTCCGTGGCTTGTGCTTCCCCTGGGGAAGATGCTTTTGTGCCTCTCCCAAAGCCCAGCCTTCCCCATGCCGGGGTTATTCAGCTTAACCTTGACAGCTGCTAAATAATTGGGTGTTTCTTCCACGGCCAGTGCCTCCTTTCTGAGCCGCATGGGTGCCTCTGATATTTCCCTGCAGCGTTGCCAGCAGAAAAAGAATAAAGGTGGGGTTTGGAAGCAGCAGAGAGGGGTTGGGATGGTGGAAGAGCCTGCTGAGGGGATGGACAGGGAGCAGGGATGGGATGTGCTGGGATTCATCCTCCTCAGGGCTTGCCGAGCCACCGGGATGATCCCTGCAAGGAGAGGACAGAGGAGCAACACCAAAATATTGCTTGCCTGCACCTCAGGCTCATCTCAGCTCTGAAATTCGGGTCCTAGGAAGGCCCAAATTGCAGAAAAATGCAGGAAAAGGGAATGACTCAGGGAGCTCTCAGCGCCCAGGTGAAGATGTCCTTTAAAAAACCCGAATTTTGTCTCTCTGTGCTTGATAACCCATCCAAACCACTCCATGGGCATGCTGCAAACCCCCACTCTTCCTCTGCAGCTACAAAGGCAACAAAATTGTGTGGCTCAGGCTGGAAGAAGCTCTCAGGAGTTGTAACAACCCTCTGGACACATCCCTGCTGCTCCACCCCTGCCCTGGCACCCCACAAACCCCTGGGTTGATGCATCCCCCGTTTCCTACAACTCAAAATTCACACAGTGCCTTGACCACTGGACAGACAAAAGGTCCATTAAAAAAAGCCTGGCAACTCTGCTTTGACATCTCCTGTCTCCCAGCCCAGCTGGTTAAAACTTCTGCTTCTACATCACACTTGATATTATCAATTTTCCTTAAAATCCCTGTGAAATACAGGACATTTCTGGTTCAAGCCCACAGATCCAGCCCAGCTTGGTCAGACGTTCCCCCCATTTTTATTTCTTCATGCCTGTGGTTGGTCATTCCTGATTTTCCATCCCCTGGAGAGGTTTCAGCAATGGCAATCTCTCCCTTTGGGCTCTTTGGCCCTAAATGAACTCATCTTTTTTTTCAGAAGAGGATAACTTAAAAATTGATGCTCTGCCTTTGGTGATTTGTATTTTAAGGTGTTTACATCGATACAGAGTTCACCCATCCACTCCCTTTTACAAAATCTTCTGTCCTCTGATCCTTTTATTTGTGCAATTCCCTGGTTTTGCTACCTATGAAAAGAAGGTTTTGCATGGAAGAATTTTAAGGATTTTTGTACAGTCAGTGTGCTCATGGAACCTGACAGTGAAATCCCCCCAGACTGCTTATCCTCACCAAAAACTACCTAACCCTTGAAAATTCCTACATAACCAATGTTATAAAACCCTAAAATCAGCCTGACTGATCCTGCTGAGCACCCTGCAGGGCATTCCTGCCCTTAGCACTCCCAGCAAGGGTGAAGAACTGATAGCAAAACTCACAAGGAGAAGAAATAACTCTGAAAAGGGCCCAGAGCAGGTTGGAAGCAGAGCTGGGAGGAGAAATTTGGTCTCTCCAAGCACTTTTTGTGGAGCTGCAAGGTGAACAGTAGCAATTCCAGTGCCAGCGAAGGTCACATCCAGCCCCTGGAATCATCCAGATGTGCTTTGAAGACATCCAGAGATGGCAAATCCATCACTTCCCGTGGAGAGCTGTGCCAGCGTTAATCACCCTCACTTAAATATGCGTGCCTTGGCTTTGCTTGGAATTTGCAGGGCTTCAGCTTTTGATTTTTTTAATTTTTTTTTTTAATTTTTTTCCTTGCAGAATCACAGAACCTTCCTGGCCTGACACCCTGAGCAGGGGCTTGGAGAGCTTTTCTGGGCTGCTTCTCTTGGATGCTTGAGTAATTCACTTTTTTCCTACAGCTCAAAGCAAAACTCTGTCCTCTCATCATGACCTCCTTTTATTGATAAGGAATAAATAACTGTCATTCTAATTTAAATAAATAGATATATTTCCTTACCCATGAATAGGAATTTTGGCATTTAAAAAAAAAAAAAAGTTCTGATTTAAATAGATTTCCCCTGCCACTGGATTTCCCTCAAATGATCATTTGCAAAAAAAAAAAAAAAAAAAAGACCCAAAAATCAACAATCAGGGAGGTGCCCTCTGTGTTTCTGTGGCATCATTTTGGTTGTTTGGGTGTCCAGGTTTCCATGGTAAAAACGGCATCATTTGGGGAAAATACTTTTTAAATGTCATTTTATTTCCACCATGCACCACAGACCAACCGTAGAACTCCACACACTGGAGAGACACAAGGAAGTTGAGCTCCAGTCTGATTTTAACAAAGAATGGGATGTCCTGATGAGCATAGCTGGTAAAACACCCAGGAGGGAAGGAGAGAGGATTAATTAGCTGCCAGTAATCAGAGAAAGGGCAGGACTTTCCCTCCCTGGGCTGGTAAATCCTATATAAAGCCCTGGGACTGTGGTAGCTGCTGAAATGCTGCAGTGGGTGCTGGCAAGGTGAGCATTCCCTGGGGTAGGTGGAATTCTTTTCCACGTGGAGAAGGGTGGGGAAGGTGCTGTTTGCTTGTTTGTGTTATTTTTGGGGGTAGAAATGTCCTGCCCTGGGTGCTGCTGGTGCTTGGGGAGCAGCATTTAGAGGGGTGGCTGCAGGAAATGCTCTGGGCTGGACCAAGGGACAGAGTTAAGTCATTCCCTGACCTGTTGAGTGATTCCATCGAGTCCTTCCTCAGGCAGAGGCTGCTCTGTCCTTCTCCAAGGCTCCTGTTCCAGCTGGATAATCCCTAAAAATCCTGAGAGCCTCTGCCTTTGGGCTTGGCTGGCTCCAGAACTGCAAGCAGGAAGGCAGCATGGATGTGCTGAGCTCTAGTTTTGGGGTGTTTGTTTTCTTGTTCTCCTGAATTCAGGTGGAGAAGAAGGTTCCAGGGGCTGAGCGAGGCCTCTGCCTCAGTGGCCCTCACTAAGCAGAGGCTCAGCTGAGTCTGGTGTGTCCCTGAGCCCTGCTGGGGACAAGGGGTGACAGACACCATGGTGAAGGTTTACACCTTCCCTCCCCGCCTTCAGAGGCCCCTTGGTTTTGGGAAAAGCCCCCAAATTCTTTGGATGAAGCAGCCCTTGGTGAGCAGAGCTCTCAGGGCCAGCAGCACAAAAATAAATAAATAAAATAAATCCTCTAGCACAAATTTCTTGGGAAGTGACTTAAAACCTGGGAGGTTTTAACTCTGGAAGATTTTTTTTTCCTGTTCTTTAACCCCCTGAATCTAACTGAGCCTTTGCTGCCCCTGATTTTCAGGCTCTACCACGCAGGTGGAGGTGAAGCTCTGGGAGGAGCTCCCTCCCAGCTGCTCGGAGCAGCACCCTGAGGAGGAGGTGCTGATCAAACATCTGGGAAGGAGCAGCTCGGTGAGCACTCTGCTGAGTGACTCCCAGCCAGAGCCCGGGCGGGGAGCGGCCGCGCTCGGCCGTCGCCTTATCTCTGCCCCAAACATCAGAGACCTGATCTTGCTCCTGAGGCCAGGACCTGACAGCCTTGTACATTAGCACTTTTTTAAAGTGATGTCCACTTTTGAAATAGTACCTGTCCCGAGAGTGGTCACTTCATTTGACAAATGCCAGTGATGACAGCTGGACGTTACAAACTCCAGCCCAGCTCACGCAGAGCTCGGGGGGAGAGCCGTGCTCCCCTTGGCTCTGTGGGGTTATTTGGATGTGGTGCCCACCCTGAGCCCACAGCCACGGTCCAAGGCCTGTTTGCACCTCGGATTTGGGCTGTCCCCATGGCATGGGTGCCTGGATCCCACTAGCAGCACAGTGGGACAAATGGGGCAGCTGAAGGCAGGCAGAGAAGGTAAATGGGGATTTTCCCAAAAGGGTTTTGCCACCCTCTGTCTGCCCAGAGCAAGGAGTGAAGCCAAGCAGAAAACCCACTCATCTCCCCCTTACACAGGAAGGTTTGAGCTGGAAGTTTCTGGATGAGGCTCCAGCTCCAAAGCTGCCCCTGGATGTGTTTTGTCCTGGAGTGACCTGGCTCTGGTGGCCCAAGGGACCTGCCTGGCTCCGTGGGGTTGCTGTGGGCACCGTGCTGAAGAGCTGAGGCAGCCTGGGTGAGAGGAGGCAGGGCTGAGAATGCCCTCCCTGCTCTGCTGGGCCTGCCAAGAGCCCTTGTGCTGCTGCTGGCCTGTCCAAGTCACCACTAAAAGCTGTGCTGAAGGAGCATGGCTGAAGTGACAAATGAAGAAAGCTGGGAAACACCACAGTTTGGGCTGCTTGATGAATTTTCTGCCTTTTTTTTTATTTAAATAGGAGGTTAAATCCATCCACTCCCTTGGATTGTGGTGTCCTGCAGAGGATTTCTCTGACAGATGCCTGGGGGTGCTGCAGCGATGTTTGTGTTGTGTTTGGTGTGAACAGCCCACTCACAGCCCTGGCTGAGGGGTGCTGGGAGCAGCTGGGATTTTCTGGCCACTTGCCTGCACTGTGGGATGCCCACCCACAGCTGGAGAAGTGAACTCTCAGCCCTGGAATTCAGAGGGAATAGGCTGTGGATGGGAGCAGAGGGAGCACCTGGATGTCAGCAGTGCTTCACTCTTTTCTGTGGCTACCGAGCCTCTCCCCAAGGTTTCCCACATTATTCCCGTTTTCCCAGCAGGATTTTCCAGAGAACAAGATGTGGCTGAGTGTGTGAATGCTGTGCTCTGGGGAGCATCAGCTTTGCCCAAAGTCCAACGTGTCTTGCACACCTCAGTGTGTTTGGCTCCTCAGTGCCAGCGATGCTGCAGCTCATGGGCAGTGCCCAGCTGGGCACTGGACACCTCAAGGCAGCCAGGGACTCCTCCAAAAACCCCTGAGCATGGAAACATCTTCAGATAGAAGCAGAACAAATGGTTTTTTGGGAAACTCAGGCATAGCTGAACTCTCCTCTTGCTGATGGACAGAGGGAAAGGGTTTCAGTGCTCCTCAGGCCTCTGCCAGGCCCTGTCTCTGCTCTGTGGGTCGATGCTCCTCTCTTCCCTGGTTCTCTGGCTCTCCAAAGTTTGGTCCCACACCCTTTCTCCTCTGCAAGCCCTCTCTCCCCTTAACAAAAAAAATGCTCATAAAGAATATCAGAAGCTAAAAAGGCTCCGCAAGGATCTTTAAATCCAGCTCCTGGCCCTACACAGGACAGCCCAAACAATCCCCCCCTTAGCCTGTTGGACAGGGTGGCACAGCTGCATGGGGAGCTGGCACCCTGAGAAAGGATGGCTGTCTCTGCTCCCAGCTGGCCCAGGAAGGTGCTGCAGGCTCCTTTGTGCCCCTGGCAGATGAGGCCTCTCAGCATCTTGTTCCCAACTCATCAGCTTTCGGGCAATTGTGGGTGGGAGTGGAAACTGGATGAGTTTTTTCTCCCTTCACAGGCTCTTAGATGTTTTCCCCAAGCACCAACTCAATGTCTTGTAGCCATTTCTTGGTGCCCACCTCCCCATGCAGCTGCCACATCTCCCTCCACCTCCTCACCTCCACCGAGACCCAAGTTACAATGTGAAACTTGAACACTTCTGGACAACTGGCACAGCCCAAGCTGAGCCTGCAATTTCCTGGCTCATAAAAACATGAGCTTCCTTCAGGCCCAGGTCTCTGCCAGGTCACACCGATCCAAGTCCCACACCACCTCCCCAAGGCCTCCCCACCCCCAAAATATTTTGTGACACCAGCTATGAGCTTGATTTTTTGGTTGTTTTTTTTTTTTTTTTAATTGTTCCATATGTTGGAGACACATGGAAAAATGCATAGGAGAAATCCCCTCAGCCAGGGAGTGAAAAGCCCCTGAGTTTACAGGGTGTTGCAAATAATCTGAGGCAAAACAAATGTTTAAAGCTGCCTCAGCTGCCAATTTTGAGTGCATTGTTTTAAATCTGGGAAAACAGGCCAAGGGGCAGTTGTTAATGGACCAGTAATTTTCTTCCTTTCTAGGCACCCCAGAGCAACAAATATCAAATATTCCTTGGGAAAGGAATCAAATGTGGGGGCCTTTTTGTTGAACATCTCCAAAGCCTTCATTGCCTCGCCCTCGGAGCGCTGCTGCTTCCAGCAAGAGCTTTTACAAGCAATAACCTGTTTGGGAAGCAGAGCAGGGAAGCCACACGGCCCAGTTTGCAGCTCATTGTTGGGGCTGGCTTTTACAAGCCACAGTGGGGGCTCCCAACAGCTGAGCTTTCTGTAGCCCAGTCCATTAAACAGAGCTAAAGAGCAGCAGGGGACAGAGCCCCGGGGATCCTGCTGAGCCAAGGCCTCTGCTCCTGCAATAAACTCAGCTGCATCCCTCAGAATCCAGCAGCAAACAGCCTGGGCACAGAGGCTAATGTATTGCTGAAGGGAAGGTCAAGTGTGGAAAGGGCCAGGGCTGGGGTATTTCCTCAGGGTTTGGTTGTTGCTACAAGAGCAGTTGGCCAAAGCGCTGCTGGCTCTGGTAATGAGCCAGGCCTCGTGTGTGCGTGTGACTTTGGGCTCCTTGTTGAGGTTTTCTCTTCCTGAGATCTTGGTGTGCAGTCCAGGAGATGTGGCAGGACCCAGGGAACGGCTGGGGCTGTGCCAGGGCAGGTTTAAGATGGATTTCAGGAGAAGGTTCTTCCCCCAGAGGGTGCTGGCACTGCCCAGGCTCCCCAGGGAATGGGCACAGCCCCGACTCCAGGAGTGTTTGGACAGCGCTGCCAGGGACAGGATGGGGTTGTTGTGGTGTCTGTGCAGGGCCAGGAGCTGGATTTGATGACTTTTGAGACCTTGGCACTCAGGATATCCTGTGTGTGCTGGGCAACGTCCCCAGCCCCCAGCTCCCACCTTTCCCTGGACACGGTGTGGCCGTGCTGGCTCTGGGCAGCCAAGAACACCAACACTTCCTGGAAGGTGCCTCAAACAAAGCCAGCCTGAATTTTGGGGATCTATTATTTCTCCTTTGGGCTGCAGGAGAAGGAAGGGCTGTTGCGTCCCAACCTCAAGTGAGGGACTCTCACTGTGTGGGGCTGTGAGGGCGGGTACAGGGAAAAGGGATTCAGCACTTGGTTTTTACAACCCCCAGCTGCCCTCCCTGTGTGCCGAGGGCACAGGCACTCCCTGCCTTGTTCACTTGCTGGATTCGCTGGTGTTTTCCCAAAAAACAGCCACCCAGAGCACTGAAATTCTTCCTTCAGCTCCAGCCCTTCCCCTCTCAGGCAGCAGCGTGGAAATCCTGCAGTGCTGAGCCTGCTGGGCTTGGAGATCACCTGCCTGGGACAAAACCCACGTGGACTCAGTGGGGAGCAGAAAAAAGCCAACAAACCAATACTTTTCACATTAAAGTTGGCCTGGCTGAACCCTCTGCTGTCCTTCCTCTGCAGGGGCTGCCCTTGCTTCTCAGCTGCTGTCACTTGAGCTGAACGTCTTGTGTCATCTGAAGAGGACCTGTGTCTTCTTGTCCTTCCCCCCATGTGTTTCACTTGGAGGCTTTTACCTGTTGGCAGCTCCTTTTCTCCCTGCCAAGGCTGGGAAGGGAAAGGAGTTGTTAGACAATGCCCAAGGACTGTGGGCTAACACCGAGGCTGGCTTGCAGTTTTCATCAGTGTTTTCAGTTGGAAAAAATAGAGATCTGACAATCTGGGTGTGCTGTGGGAGCTCCAGGCTGTAGCATATTGCTGGAGAAAAGTAAATTTCAGCTTGAATCCAAACTGTTCACGTCTAGTGTTTGCAGAATTGTCCTGTCATTTGTCTACTTTGGAGCAGCCTTGTCATTTAATAGTTTTTTATCTTTGATTTTGAGATTTTTGCTTAAACCAATTGAATTACTTCAGAGCAAAATAGCTGTACTAGCAAAAGAGCCTGTACTTTAAATAAATTTCTGATTTATTTACTTGCAAACCCAGGGTGTTCTGGTGTAAATTGTGATAATTCCACTCAACCCCTCTGTGATAATTCAGCTGCACATTTTCCTGTACAGGTACCTGCTATTGTCCCATCCCTGGAAGTGTCCCAAGCCAGGCTGGACAGGGGTTGGAGAAACCTGGGATAGTGGAAGGTGTCCCTGTCCCTGGCAGGGGCTGGCATGAGACACTCAAGGTCCCTTCCAACCCAAACCATTCCATGATTCTATTGCACTCCCGAGGTAGAAAATTTTAAATTATGGGTCTGCAAACAAGTTATTTTTTATCCAAAAAGTCTGGGCTGCAGCTTTCTGTGTTGAAGGAGGAATAATTCCCGTTCGTTATGAGGTTCAGGGCTGGGCTGTGCCGAGCATCCCGTGGTCCAGCACTGAGGGATGCTGCAGCCGGGGGTTGCCATGGAGACGGGACAACAGCGAGCCTGGGATGCGATTTAGTCCCCTCTGATGGGGACGTGGCCGGGGACCCCTCGGGGCGCTGCCCCAGCCCCTCGGGAGCGGGGCGAAGGGGGCGGGTGACACCTTGTGGTGGCGGCTCCTGGCCGGGGCCGTGCCGTCAGAGCAGAGCCCGCTGGGCCGTTCCGCTCAGATCCCGGCGGCTGGAATGGGGGGACATTCCCTGGCAGCTTTCCTGCCCGAAGCGCCTGCACAGCTCGGGCTCAGCCGCGGTGGGAGGCTGGAGCTCAGCCAGGAAGCCCCGGTGTCCCGCAGGAGACTAAAAGCCATTTTTTCCCCCGTGTGCCAATCCCCTGCTCTGTGTGTGCGAGTTTGGTGGCACGAGGTCCCTGCTTTGAGTCTCTTTTTGGGGTGGGACCTTCTTGCTTCACCCAGCTCTGGGGGGGAGCAGGACTTGGAGTGCAGCTGGGATTTTGTGTTCGGTGGGGGATTACAGCTGTAGGTGCTTCGATGCTGAATTAATCAAGTGGATTTTGTAGTGCTGGAGGGAAGGGGATATGGAGTGAGACCCCACTTTGGGGGTTGTGGTTCTCCTTGCCCTCAGGAACCCCTGGTGGGGGGCAGGTTGTCCCCACAGAGGCTTTTGAGAGCTCCTCTCCGGGCAGCTGAGTTGATGGGCAGTTAATGATTCGAGAAGGATGGAAAGGTTTAACTCTACCCTGCCTCAGCCACCATTTTTCTGGTTGGGTGGGCAGGAGGCTTAAAATGCCACTTTGGCTGGCAGAGAGATGGGGGCCAGAGGAAGGGCAAGGAAAAAAGCTTTTACTTCCAAAAATAACTCTGGAACAAAATGAAGAGGGCAGAGGGCAAGCAGGGAAAGGGAGAAGTGCCTTCTCCAGGGACCAGCCCTGGAGTTCTCATCCTCTGAGTAGGAAAGCTTGGCTGTATTAAAGACAGTCCCCAGCTGCAGAGCTAAAACAGGCACGTGTGAGAGCAGCAGGGGATGGTGGCACAGGGCACCGCGCTGCCCTTCCTCCACTGGATGTTCCAAGTTCAGCAGCCCCCAGCAAACTCCTCTTTTCCAGCTGCTCAGGGCTGGGACACGCTGGGACATGGCCATGGCACCTGTCCTTGCCTTGTCTCTGGTGATGCTGCAGCTGCTTCCCACCCCCAGCACTGCTGTGACCCTGGCACGGGGCAGGAGAGGGCACTGAGGGGCTCTTGTGTCCCTTATCCATGGACGTGGTCACATCTCGTGGTCACATCCATGGGTGTGCTGCTCCATGGATGTGCTTGTGGTCACATCCATGGATGTGGTCCCTTTTCTGTGGACGTGGTCCCTTATCCATGGACGTGGTCACATCTTGTGGTCACATCCATGGGTGTGCTCCATGGATGTGCTTGTGTCCCTTATCCATGGACGTGGTCACATCTCGTGGTCCCCTGTCCATGGATGTGCTGCATGGATGTGCTTGTGGTCCCTTATCCATGGATGTGGTCCCTTATCCATGGGTGTGCTCCATGGATGTGCTTGTGGTCCCTTTTCCGTGGATGTGGTCACATCTTGTGTCCCTTATCCATGGATGTAGTCACATCTTGTGGTCCCTTATCCATGGATGTGGTCCCTTTTCCATGGATGTGGTCACATCTTGCAGTCCCTTTTCCATGGATGTGGTCCCTTATCCATGGATGTGGTCCCTTATCCATGGGTGTGCTCCATGGATGTGCTTGTGGTCCCTTATCCGTGGATGTAGTCACATCTTGTGTCCCTTATCCATGGATGTAGTCACATCTTGTGGTCCCTTATCCATGGATGTGGTCCCTTATCCATGGATGTGGTCCCTTATCCATGGATGTGGTCCCTTTTCCATGGATGTGGTCACATCTTGCAGTCCCTTTTCCATGGATGTGGTCCCTTATCCATGGATGTGGTCCCTTATCCATGGGTGTGCTCCATGGATGTGCTTGTGGTCCCTTATCCATGGATGTGGTCCCTTTTCCATGGATGTGGTCACATCTTGCAGTCCCTTTTCCACGGATGTGCTGCTCCATGCCCATGGGTGTGTGTCCTGGAGATGAAGGCTGGCATTCCCCGAGGCTGGCAAGGGCTGTGGTGTTCACCAGGCTCTGCCTGCAGGGAGGGGAGCTCAGCAGAGAAGCAGGAAGGGTCGGCTCTGCTGGGCTCAGATCTGGGCAGAGCTGAGGACACCTGAGGGCTGGGCACCTCTGGGGACTCCTGAGGGCTGGGGACACATCTGCAGCCCCCACAGAGCAGATTTGATTTGGACAGGAGATGCCTGTGGTGGTCATGGGGAGCTCTGGCTGGAAGTGTTGCAGGTGGGACAGGAGGAACCTGTTGCTTTATTGGCTTTTTTATTTTTTTGTCTCACCCCACTTGATCTAAACACCCATTTGCCACCCTCAGGACCTCAGGGCTCCTTGAAGAACCTGTTCCCTCCAGCTCGACACTGATCCTGCCAGATCCCTCCTGTCAGAGGGAGCAATCCCTGACCCATGGGACCCAGGAGCTGGCAGCTTTTGAGCACCAGGACACCAGGGAAAATGGGAAAAAAATTCCTGTGCCAAAATGGCAAAAAATCAGAATAACACCCCAAAGAGGATCTCCTGGCCAAGAGCAGCATCCCTGCAGGGCACAGGGGCTGTCCCTGCTCCCTGGACCCTGCTCCATGAGCGTCCTTGCCTGTGTCCCAGTGCCTGATGCTGCAAAAGCCTCTTCCCTGAGAGCCCTCCCACCAAAACTGGGGTTTTCAAAGGAAGATGCAGGGGGTATTTCTCAGAGCAAGTGTTGGTTGGGTATTGAATTGTCAGTGGTGGCCAGGAAATGCTGCTATTCCTTCCCTTCCCAGAGCTGGGAGATGATAAACACCGGGGGCTGCCTCCATTCAGCTGTGATCCATCAAGGAGGGGGGGCCTGGCCCCAGAGAGGGGGTGAGGAGAGGTCAGTGATTGTGTAAACAGGCACTTTAGAGTTCACCCCGAGCTGGTATTACTGTAATTCATTAGAGGTGTCAGCCTGCTTTGTAGTTCCTTGCTTGGAGAGCCCCTTTGCCTGGCAGCTTCCAGCATCCAGCCTTGCCAGCAGAAAAACAAACCTTTGCAGGAGGCAAAGTTGCAGTTGCAGCACCACCCTTAAGTAAAATAAAATTTAAAAAAACTACTTTAAAAGTGAGGTTTGGTGGCTCTGCTCATTTCCTGGCTAGGCTTTGCTGCAGTCACAGAAGCTCCTGCTGCAGTGGGGAACCCGGGCTTGGGGAAGGCTCTTTGCTCCTGCCAAACACATGGAAGTGAGGTGCAAGGTGGTGCCTGAGCAGCACTGCTGGAATGAAGGGATTTGTTTAGGGAAAACAGCACGAGGGCACAGAACACACTGTGCTCTCCCACAGCCAGCGTTTGCTTCGAGCAATTCCAAACCCTTTCTAGGCAGGACCTCAGGGACCACAGGAGCTTCTCCCTGTGGGCTGATCCACCTGTGTGGAGCGTCCTTGGAGCAAACCACCTGCACCAAACCTCACCAAATCAACATCTTTGTTCTGCCCAGGGCAGGGTGGGGAGCCTCCTCTGCAGCCCCACCTGGATGCTGGGCTTGGCAGGGAGCTTGGTGCCTCTTGTGAGCATCTGGGGATGGAGCAGGGCTGTGCAGGAGCCTCGGCTGGGGATGGAGCAGGGCTGTGCAGGAGCCTCATCTGGGATGGAGCAGGGCTGTGCAGGAGCCTCGTCTGGGGATGGAGCAGGGCTGTGCAGGAGCCTCGGCTGGAGATGGAGCAGGGCTGTGCAGGAGCCTCATCTGGGGATGGAGCAGGGCTGTGCAGGAGCCTCATCTGGGATGGAGCAGGGCTGTGCAGGAGCCTCGTCTGGGGATGGAGCAGGGCTGTGCAGGAGCCTCGTCTGGGGATGGAGCAGGGCTGTGCAGGAGCCTCGTCTGGGGATGGAGCAGGGCTGTGCAGGAGCCTCGGCTGGGGATGGAGCAGGGCTGTGCAGGAGCCTCGGCTGGGGATGGAGCAGGGCTGTGCAGGAGCCTCGGCTGGGGATGGAGCAGGGCTGTGCAGGAGCCTCGGCTGGGATGGAGCAGGGCTGTGCAGGAGCCTCAGCTGGGGATGGAGCAGGGCTGTGCAGGGACCCTGCCAAGCCTTGGAGGAGGAGAAGGGCTGGAGCTCTCCCCACTGCTGGAACAGCTTGTTCTGCTGCAATGCAAAAGGACACTCAAATTCCCCCTCCCAGCAGTGAGGAAGCCCAGCATGGGCTATAAACTGCCTGAGGTGTCCAGAGAGAGGCTCATGTGGAGGCTACAGACCCTGGGGAGGATGGAGCACTATGGGAGAGCCCCACCACTCTGGAATGGAGGAGGTGATGCTGAAGACAAAGGGAAAGAGAGGGAGAAAAGTGATATTCCACTCTGCCCAGAGGGTAATAACAGCTCCCCTTCCAACCAAAACATCCCTGCAGGTGTGCTTGGTACAGCAGAGGAAGGGACCCTGCAGATGGAGGTGATGGCTGGCTGCTCCTCCCTGGAGCCTGCGCCTGTGCCCAGGGTGCAGCACCCTCCCCAAGAGGGATTAGGGCCTCAGCTGGGTGCTGACAGGAGATGAGCTGAAGACTGGGTGGATCCTGCTGGGCTCTCCAGCTTGGAGGGTGTTGCTGTGTGGGTCCAGGTCAAGTCCAAGGTCTCCTCCCAGTGCTGGTGCAGAGATCTGAGAGGAACAGGCAAAAAAAATGCAGAGAATTCAGCTCTGTTTGCAAATGTGGGGGCCTGGCGAATCCCTCTGCAGAGCTGGATTTCATCATCATCCTCAGGTGACACAGCAGCCTTAGGTTTGCACGTTTTCAGGCACTAATGGAGGTTTCTCTTGCCCTGGGGCACCTGCTGCTAAGTCCTGTTTGCTCTCACCAAAGCCATGCCAAGGGAGATGCAATGTGGCACCCGACCATGCTGGTCTGGACAAAGAGAACAGAGCCCCCCCACTGCTGCAATTCCAGAACTGGCTTGGTTGAAGGCTGGATTTGATGATCTTGGAGGCCTTTTCCCACCTTAATGATTCCATAAATCCAAACAAATGGCTATTAAGCCAGGTGATAATTTCTATTTCTCCCTTATCTGCCTCCAATCTGCTCCAATCCCATCTCTCCACTCACCAAACTCACTGCTGTGGTACCAGTGCTGCATTCCCAAATAAATCCAACTTTTCCCACCCCACTGCCAGGGACTGTGTGTGAAGCACTCTGAGATGGACCCATTCCTGATGCCTTGGAGCTGGAACAAGAAAAGTGGCAGCTCCCAGCTCTGCAATTGCAAATAAACCCTCTGACCTTGCTTGTTTTAATTGTGTGCTGCTCCCACAGGGGGTCACTGAGGAGAGAGGGTGCCCTGCATTCCCACACGTGGCATTTCCCCAGGATAATTGCTCAGGGATCAACTGTTATCAATTGTTCAGGGAATTGTGCAGGGATCCCAGCACCGAGGCAGGCAGGTGTTTCCAATACTGCCCTGCTCAGCCTCTCCGAGAGGGAAAAGCATTTGCAAGATGCATCTGGAGGAGGAGGGAGTTCAGCCAGGGTAGGTGACAAGTCCCTGGTGGGGGCTGTCACAGCTGTCCCTGTCACATCAGGCCCTCCCCGTGCTGCTGGCACTGAGTGTGGCCCTCCCGAGGTGTCAGTGGTGGCCTGTCACCCTGTGCTGCCTCAGAGCAGCCAGAGCAGTGCCCAGTGCTGTCCCCTCCCCTGCCACAGCTCTCTGTCCCTCACTGCTGGAAAATTCCCCTCCATCCCTGCCTGGGTGTCAGCTCTGCTTTGCTGGGATGGGGTGGGATGGGATGGGATGGGATGGGATGGGATGGGATGGGATGGGATGGGATGGGATGGGATGGAGCAGCTGCATCCCTGTGCTGAGGGTTCATTTCACAGCTTGGGAAGCCTCTGGCCACTTCCAGAACCCCCACAAAAGCGAGGGTCCTTGGGTTGTCCTCAGTGCTGGAGCACAAATAGTCCAGGGGTGGCACCCTGGCTGTGTCACCAGGCTTTTCTCTGTGCCTCAGTTTCTTTCCCTGCTCTTTGGTGCGGGATGTGGCTGCAGTGGGGGCTGTGGATCTTGGTTTGTGTTTGTGGGGGATATTTTGGCAGGTGAACCCTTTGAGCTGGGACTTGTATGATGTGACTGTGTCTGTGGGGACATGGCAGTGCTGATCACACCATCCCTCCTCATTGAACCTCATTTTTCTGGCAAATCTTTCCAAGGAGCCTTCAGGTTCACTTGCTCTCTGGGAAGACCCAGCACCTCCTGAGCCCCAAATTCTGTGGGTCTGGCACAGGGACACCCTATTCATTCCCTGCCTGCTGCCTATCCTGGTCTGGAATGGGCCACCTGCAGCTGGGAGGGCTCAGCCTGGGCAAAAGGAGCCTCAGGAGGAGCTTCCTGCTCTCCACAACTCCCTGAGCAGAGGCTGGAGCCAGGTGGAGGTTGGTCTTTTCTCCCAGGTAATAACTGACAGAGAGGAAACAGCCTCAAGTTGCTCTGGAGGAGATTTAGTTTGGATATTAAGGAAAATTTCTTCCTGGGAAGAGTTGTCAAGCACTGGCTCAGGGCAGTGGTGGAGTCCCAAAGCTGGAGGAATTTAAAAGTTGGGTGAATGTGGCACTGCAGGATGTGGTTGGGCCTGATAATCTCGCAGAGTTTCTCCAATCTAAATGACCCCATGAGCTCAGCCACCCCTCTTGCCCCGGCAGCCTCTCCAGGTGCCCTCAGCTGGTGGTGGAGGCACACTCGGGACTCATGGGGGATCCCAACCCTTACCAGGCTCTGCTCCCACTGCTCCCTGCTTCCCAATTCCTCTGTGCCACCCCCATCAGCTCTTAAACCCCAAACTCTCCATCCACCCCCAAAAAAAAAAAAAAAGGCTCATCCCTGCCAGATTCCCAGCCTGGTGCACGAGCAGTTTCAGGTCTTTATTTTCCCAGCGTTTGCTGATAAATCCTGTCTCCATCCCCCCGGCCGTGATGGACTCATTATCAGGCACCGCACGGCGAGGAAGCGACCTGTGACCCCGCACGGGGACACGGGGTGACCCTGAGGGAGCCGCCCTTATCGGCCCTGTTTAAAAGCTTCCCTTTTTAACATGACAGAGGAGCCTCGGCCAAGCCCAAACAGCCACGGGGAGGAGGAAAGTGTGCCCGGGCAGGACGAGGGGTGCAGGAAGCATCAGGCATGTGCGGTGGGATTATTCCTGCTGGGAATGGAGGGTGTTCCTGAGGCTGGGAAGAGCTGGAGTGAAAGCCGTGGCGGTGGAAGAGCCGAGGATTGCAGTGGAGAAGGGCTGGGTGGAGCTCGGGGCGGGGGTTGAGTTTGACAAAAGCCTTGCCTGAGTCCACCTGCTCCTCCAGACACCAGGATTAGCAGAGAAAGACCCCAGCGGCCGCGGGGGACGGTGACACGGGACATCCTTGGAACCGGGGCCCAGCCCACACATCGGGGCTGTCCTGCACCGCCACCCACACACCTGGCACGGAGCAAGGCTGGGAGCTGTGTCCCTGCTGTCCCCACAGCCCCGCTGTCCCCACTGCCCCGCCGTCTGTCAGGAGGGGCCGATTTGTCTTCTCTTTTCCTCCCAGCTGTTTTTAGAGCAAATGACCTTTCCATCCATCTTTTTGGAGGTGATAAAAGTCTCAGGGTATCGCTGCCCCTCTTTTCCTTCAGCTGCCTCTCCAGGGAGGAGCTGCAGGGTTTGGAGGGTGCCGGCGTGTGGGAGCAGGGATGATGGAGTGTCGTAGTTGAGATGGAGACAATACAAAGCAACACACTCCATTTTCAGAAGGCTTCAAACTGTTGTTATTATAGCATATATGCTTTTTATACATTCTTACAAAACTCCTAAGTTTACACTTTACTCATTGGTCAGGAAAGACAAAGTGCTTATTGGAATAGACAGTTGCAGGTTTCTCTTATTTATCCTTCTTTCTTTCTTGGTTTCTATGTCAACGACCTTGGTAGAAAATTCTTTCAGCGGTAAAGATGGATCCTCTTATCAAACTTCTCTCTGGCTCACAGAAGTTGCTATAAAACCTCTTCCACAATGGAGAACCAAGGAAGAGCTGGGAATCCCATTTCTTGTTGCAGCGAGGATACCGGGCTGCTCAGGACAGAGCCCTGGGGCAGATGGAGCAGCCCTGCTCCCCTCAGCCTGCTGGGGCACGGATCCTCCCTGTGATGGGCTGGGGGCTCTGCCTGTGTGGGTCCCTGAGCGACCCCCCAGCTCCCCAGCAGGGATTAGCTGGGATGGGTTTTTGCCAAGTCCCGGCTGTCACTGTGTTCCCACCTTTGATCAGGAGTCGGCATTCCTGAAGTGCTCCATCTCCCACATGTTGTGCTGATCAAAGGCAGCTGTTGCCTGGACCCTCCCCTGAGCCCATTTGCACACACACACACACACCCGAAAATACAGAAATAAAGGAAACTCAAGGCGGTGGAAGGGGTGATGGATGAAGGAGAGACTGGGCAAGGGCAGCAGCAGGAAGATCCCTCTCCCTGGGCTCCTCATGGAGGGTCCCATCCACACCCTTCAGGAAGGCTGGTGGGGAGTCTGTCAAGGTCTGAAGGGAACTGCTGCTTGGGGCAGCTTGGAAAATGAGTTGGATGTTATCTGTCAGCTGGAGAAAACTCTGCTGGGTGGGTGACAGCAGCAGCCTGGGCCAGCTGCAGCTGTGGCAGAACACAGCCAACATCTTCTCCCAGCTTTAGGGGTCAGGAGAGAGCCTGGATCGACCTTTGCTGTAATCCCACCCCAGTCTTGGCAGTTTGGGGGTGCTCAGCCCCAAAGTCCAGCCCATCCCCTCTGGAGAACCATGGAAGGCTCTGCTGGGAGACACGTGGCTGTGATGAGTAGAGTGATGCCAGGAGGGATTTGACCTGGTGGATCATCTCCTTCAGCTCTGCCAGCCACCACCATCCACTGCTCCAGAGGGAGAGGAGGAAGGTCTGAGAGCTGCTCTGGTGGTGGCTCCTCTCCTGGGCAGGTGTGGTCCCATTAACTGTTCTGGCAGATGAATCAATTATTGCCCATGGGCAGGGTTTAACCTCTGCTCCCCAGCTGCTGTAATGCAAAGCACTTGGATTATCTGGATTTCCAAGTCCTTTGTGAATCTCCCTCCATGGCAAGTCGAGCTGGCATCAGCAGCTTGTTTGTGCCCGATGTGAGGGGGAAAATCCCCCCTGCCCTTCCTCATCCTCTCCCCCCTCTGCTGACACTCAGCATTGCAGTTTAGCTGGAAGGCTTTGAAAAGACACACTCTCCACCAAAAAGCTGCAGGTAAAAAGAGGGCAGAGAGCAGGAGCATGGACACACGTCCAGCCTGTCCCCTTGGCTGCAGGTTCAGCTGAGGGTAGGTGTGCTTGGAAGCCAAATTGTGCTGCCCACAGTGACACTGCAGCACTCACACCCCCAGGCAAGGACAGGATCCTTGCAGCATCCTGTCCCTCTAGCAGAGGGTCTGGCTGGCCAGGCTGGGCAGAGTGCCAGGGATGAAGCCCTTCACAAGGGCAATTCCTCCTCCTCCTCCTCCCTTGGTTCCATCCCGTTGTGCAGCACACAGTGGGGACAAGTGTCCCGGGCACTGCCTTTCCAAGCACCAGCTCTATCATTGAAAGCAGCTTTTTATCTCCTTCAGGACTGTCAGGACAATTTGCTCATACAAGGAGGCTCTGGCCATCTCCCCTCCCAAAATTTAATGTCTCCAGCAGCAAAACCGAGGCAGTTCAGGCAGCATTTCCTACGGTGCTGTTATTGAAATAACGTTAAGCACTGAAGCAGGGCCAGCACATCAAAAGCAGGCTGTGAGTGTTGCTGGGTCCCATTCATCCCTGTCCTTGCTGCTATCCATGGGTGAATTTAGTCAGTAGAAGGTCCTCAGCCAGGTGACAGCCCTCTGCAGCAACCCCTCGAGGCTGAATTCCGCTCATTTCCCACATCTAAAAGAAAAGAGAAGGACTCAAGGTCTGAGTGCCAAGGAAACCGAGCACCTCCTGTGCTTTCTGCCATGGAGGGCTGTGGGTACACTCAGAACCCCCCACAGCCCCCAGAGCTGCTCAGCAGCATCCTGTGAGTGCCAGAGAGGCTGCCTGGCGTGAGGGAGTCTGTCACAGCCAAGGTGACCCCGGCTCAGAGGGATCTTTTACCTTCCCTGTTCAGCTCCAGAAGTGTCCGGCGGTGGCCGAGGCGCTCCCGATCTGACAGGCATGAAGGGCACCCCGGGGCTGTGCTCGTCCTTCTCACAGGGTGCCAGGGCTGTCCAGGGCAGGACACCACACCACAGCGGCTGCTCTGGCTGGGGGTCACAGCTCTGCTGCCTGGCATGGCACGAGTGGCACCTGGAGAAATCAGGGGGAACCTCCGGTGCCCCTTTGGGCACAGAGCAAGAGCAAGGCTCTCCAAACACCACAGCAGCCTTTGCATCTGACTTCTGCCTTCTCCTACCCAGGGGCAGACAGGCTCTGCAGCAGCTTCTTTTCTTCCTCTCCTCCTTGGTAGCACTATTTCCCCCGGTGCCCTCACACCCCGGAGCACAATGTCCCTTTGTCCCTCTACCCACACCTGCCTCTCCTTATAGAGAGATGGCCCTGACACCGTGGTCCCTGCTTTGCAAAGATCAGTTCCTTGGCTGCAGGCAGCCCATAATACCTCTCACAGCCAGGTGGGCCCTGCTCTTTGGCACTGGGCAAGGCCGGGCACGTAACATGCTCCAGCAGCTTCCCTGGCTGGAGCTCACCAAGGGACCCCATCCTGGCCCTCCTCCAGGGCTGATGGAGCCCTGCGTGCCCCTCTGTGCCCAGCGTGGGTCTGCAGAGTGAGGGAGAAGGGACAGTTGTCACCTGCAGCCTGCCACCAGTCTGTGGGCACCCCAGCACGGAGTGGGGGGACAGCAGACAAACGTGGGGCTCTCTCCGGACAGCACCCGGCTGGGGGGACATGTGTCACCTTTGCTGGACCTGTCACCTCCAGTCACCCTCTGCCTCTTGCTGCTCTCAGCCAGTCCAGGGAGCAAAGCCTGGGCCCTTTTCCTTCCCTTTTCCTTCCATTTTCCTTCCCTGTCCAACCCAGCACCTGCCACCTGCATCCACCCCAGCACCGCTGTGGGGACAGGTGACACACAGTGACACTGGGACACGGGGTGTCTCATACTGCTACCATCAAAGACAATAGCTCCCGTGGGGAAAAACATCCCAAATCATTGATTTTGACTCTTCCTCTGACTCTGTTTTAGAGCACGTGCTGGGTGGCCTGTCCCCAGTGAACCATCCACACTGGCTCTACAGTGCCTGGTCTGTCCCCTGCCCATGCTCTGTGCCAGCAGCAGAAGGGTTAAGGATGATTTTCAGAGCAGCCATTCAAGCACTGGGAACTTTCCAAAATGTCCTTTCAGCCTTCTCAGGACAGGGCCTCAGTTTCCCTCATCTGCCCAGGGCTGGGATCTCAGGTTGGAACTGAGCCTGCCTTGGGGAAGGACCTTCCATGGTGCAGCACAACCACCTGCTGAAGGGGCAGATCTCTCTGATCCCCTTAAAATCCCCAGTTCTCCAGAAAAAGGATGTTCCCACTCTTACATTTGCAAACTTAAAATCTTGACCCACCCTGAGGAGCAGAACCTACAAAGGAAATCAAACCTGAAGTCAGCACGTGTAATCTTGTGCTTCTGTACTGAAGCTTTGCGTGTGGAGAGGGATAAAATCAGTTGTTTTCAATTAAGTGAGACCAGGATTGGCCACGTTCCTGCATGGCCACTGGAATCAAGAGTCAGCTGGGTACCTGGCCCGGTCTCAGTTAAGCACTGCTCCCCCAAACTCCCCGGGAGAAGAGGGAGGTCTCTTTCCGGTCCCAGGCATCCTTAGGGGTCACACCTGTAGTGACGGAGCACTGGGGCCGAGCTCCCACCTGGGCAAAACCGCCCCTGATGGCAGAAAAGGCAAGGAGGAGGCTGCAGGTGCAGCTGTGGTGGGAGCTGCCCGGAGCAGAGGAGCTGGGCACGGGCAGGATCCATCCCTGCCCGGAGCAGAGGAGCTGGGCACGGGCAGGATCCATCCATCCCTGCCCGGAGCAGAGGAGCTGGGCACGGGCAGGATCCATCCATCCCTGCCCGGAGCAGAGGAGCTGGGCACGGGCAGGATCCATCCATCCCTGCCCAGAGCAGAGGAGCTGGGCACGGGCAGGATCCATCCCTGCCCGGAGCAGAGGAGCTGGGCACGGGCAGGATCCATCCCTGCCCGGAGCGGAGGAGCTGGGCACGGGCAGGATCCATCCATCCCTGACCAGAGCGGAGGAGCTGGGCACGGGCAGGATCCATCCCTGACCAGAGCGGAGGAGCTGGGCACGGGCAGGATCCATCCCTGCCCGGAGCAGAGGAGCTGGGCACGGGCAGGATCCATCCATCCCTGCCCAGAGTGGAGGAGCTGGGCATGGGCAGGATCCATCCCTGCCCGGAGCAGAGGAGCTGGGCACGGGCAGGATCCATCCCTGCCTGGAGCAGAGGAGCTGGGCACGGGCAGGATCCATCCATCCCTGCCCGGAGCAGAGGAGCTGGGCACGGGCAGGATCCATCCCTGCCTGGAGCAGAGGAGCTGGGCACGGGCAGGATCCATCCATCCCTGCCCAGAGCAGAGGAGCTGGGCACGGGCAGGATCCATCCCTGCCTGGAGCAGAGGAGCTGGGCACGGGCAGGATCCATCCATCCCTGCCCAGAGCAGAGGAGCTGGGCACGGGCAGGATCCATCCATCCCTGACCAGAGCGGAGGAGCTGGGCATGGGCAGGATCCATCCCTGCCCGGAGCAGAGGAGCTGGGCATGGGCAGGATCCATCCCTGCCCGGAGCAGAGGAGCTGGGCACGGGCAGGATCCATCCATCCCTGTCTGGAGCAGAGGAGCTGGGCACGGGCAGGATCCATCCCTGACCAGAGCGGAGGAGCTGGGCACGGGCAGGATCCATCCCTGCCTGGAGCAGAGGAGCTGGGCACGGGCAGGATCCATCCCTGCCCAGAGCAGAGGAGCTGGGCACGGGCAGGATCCATCCATCCCTGCCCGGAGCAGAGGAGCTGGGCACGGGCAGGATCCATCCCTGCCCGGAGCGGAGGAGCTGGGCACGGGCAGGATCCATCCATCCCTGCCCAGAGTGGAGGAGCTGGGCACGGGCAGGATCCATCCCTGCCCGGAGCGGAGGAGCTGGGCACGGGCAGGATCCATCCATCCCTGCCCAGAGTGGAGGAGCTGGGCATGGGCAGGATCCATCCCTGCCCGGAGCAGAGGAGCTGGGCATGGGCAGGATCCATCCCTGCCCGGAGCAGAGGAGCTGGGCACGGGCAGGATCCATCCATCCCTGACCAGAGCGGAGGAGATGGGCACGGGCAGGATCCATCCCTGCCCACGCTCAGGAGGCAGGAACAGGCAAGGGCAGCCCTGTCTGGGCCCTGCTGCCAGCTGCACGCAGCAGGTGAGGAGGACACGGGCAGGGAGACAGGGGACAAGTGTCTCGGAGGGGACAGGAGTGACAAGGGCAAGCTCTGGATGCGTTAGTGATGGCGTGAGGGTCCTGTCAGTGCCAGCCTTCACGCCAAGTGACAGCCCTGACAGCGCCAAGGACGAGGCAGGAGCAGAGGGCGAGGGGGGGAGGGAGCTGTGTCCCTGTGCTGTGACACCTCTCGGAGAGCCCCGTGAGGGGACAGAGGACAGCTCCCCCCGGAGCCCCCAGTCAGGGCTGTGGGGTGACAGTGCTGTGCACTCTGAGCAGGGCGCTGCCAGAGCATCCCACTCCCTCCTGCTCCCCCTGCCCTGAGGCTCCGCTCTGCCTCCTGGAAAATGCACTTCCCTCGCTGCTCACCCCGGAGAGCAGCGGCTGCACCCCGCTCCTGCCAGGACACTGGGGTGTGGTACCTGATCTCTTCGAGCCACGTCTCATAAGCTCTCAGATAAAAGTATCACACCCGAGATAGCTCAGCTGCCTCAGGTGGCATAAAAGTAGCAGGGTGGCTTCTGTGACAGCGCTGGAAACAGAAAAGTTTTAACAAAAGGCAAAATAACAAAGCTCTTTGCAGAGAAAACCCAAGCCAGGCAGGGCAAGAGGTTCTTGCTCCTGCTAAAACACGTCACAAAAGCGATTTGCTTCTTTTGTTCTCTTCTTTTTCTAGTGAATTGCTTAGGCAGGACTTTTTTGCTTCTGTCCAATTGAATATCCTTAAGTTTGAGGTGAAGTCCCCAAGGTCCTGTGAGGTGTCTTTTAACCAAATTGAGGAGAGAAACTTCTGGGCTTTTTTTTTTCCTTTTTAAGGAGACAAAGAGTAATTGTTCACTCCACATTCCTAGCGGGTGTGGCTGGGTTGGGGTTGCCTCCCCCAGGCCGTTCCTGCCCTGTCTCCCTGCTGCCTCCAGCCTTTGGGCCGAGCCTCCAGGGGCCATCAGGAGATGGTGTCAGGATTGCTCCGGTTATCCCTGCGGTAACTCCAAACCGTGGGTGAGGGCTGGTGCTGGAGCTCGGAGCCCTCCCGAGCATCTTCCTCTGGGAATAGCGGTGTAAAGTTGGATTTCCAGCTCGTGTCAGGCAGGCAGAGCAGGGCTGAGGCCTCTGAGCAGGAGATGCTTGAAGAACAGTTCAGCTCAGCCCCCAGCAATGGACAGTGCAAACATAAAATACCCCGAGTTGGAAGGGACCTGCAAGGACCACAGAGGTGCTCTGGGGAAGAACCTTTTCCTGATATCCAACCTAATTTTCCCCTGGCACAGCTGAGATTGGAGCTGCCCCTCATGAGGAAGCCGTAGGTGGATGTTCAGGTAGGAAAGGACCTGCAGTGTTTAGTAACCCTCCAGGGATTTTTTTAATTCTCTGATTTTGGCTCTCTTTTATCCTTTGGAGCTCTCACAGCACCTCTGGCTGTGGGGTTATTTAGCCGTTCCTTGGAGGAAAGCTGCTTTTATTCATAGAATCACAGAATGGTTTGGATTTGAAGGGACCTTAAAGCTCATCACACTCCATCCCCTGCCATGGCAGGGACACCTTCTGCTATCCCACCTTGCTCCAAGCCCCGTCCAACCTGGCACCTTGAAAACATCCACGGATCCAGAGTTTCCCTGGACTAGACCCTCTGTCCCCTTTCCGCATGATTTTTGGGCGTGACATCGAGGCCCTCCGCGCCATCCCCCCGCACAAACTCGACATCTCTGGAGCGCCTTTGACTCAGCGGCTGCCCGGAGCCGGGAGCGGCGGGCGCGGAGCTCCCTCCTGCGGCCCCGCCGAGCAGCGCGGACGGGCCGGGAGGCTGCAGCCCGCTCTGCGGGGAGCACCGGGGGTGATGACCCCCTTCTCATCCTGCCCCGCTCCCCTCCCCGCCGCTCCCTGTCCCCGTTGCCCCACGGATGCTCCCGCGGGGCCCCCGGCCCTGCAGGCCCCGTTGCTAAGGGGCCGTTGCTAAGGACCAACATCCGGGTCCCGGTGCGCGCATGCGCGGTGCCGCCCACCGGACACGTGACCCGGGGAAGATGGCGGCGCCCATGGCGCGGCGTGCGCGGCGCTGAGCGCTCCCTCCTTGGCGCTGCCGCTGCCATGTCGCGGCTTATCGTGAAGAATCTCCCCAATGGGGTGAGGCTCTGTGCGGTGCCGGGGGTGCCGGGGGCGTGCCTGGCCTAGGATGGGTCTGAGGGCGCTGCGGGGGGAAGCGGAATGCCGGGCAGGGAGAGGCAGCGGGAGGGGAGCGTGTGGTGGGGATGGGGGAGAGCGGGAGACCCGCACGGAGAGAGGGCTTGAAGTGGTGGGAGGGTGAGGTTTTGGAGGAGGAGCGGCGCGGTGTGCCGGGGGAAGGGGCTGTGAGGGGCTCAGGGTCGCGGTCAGTGCTGGGATGGGGAACGTGGGGAGGATGGTGGGAGCGCTCCTGGAGGAGTCAGGAAGGTGCAGGAAGGAGCATGAGGGGCATGGGCTGGCAGGTGGCAGCCCCTCAGGATGGGCAGTGGTCCTTGTGGTCGCTGCGCGGGAGTTGGGTGCAGGATCCCGCCCTGTTCCCCATCCCCACGTGCGGATCTGGGGGGAACAAGAACGGGTTTGGTGGCTGAAGTGGGGATTTGGTTCGCAGTGTGCTTCCTGCAGCCTCCCAGAAGCCCTTTGAGACAGAATGTGTTGGGTTGGACTTTCCTCAGAGCCTGTCTGGGGCTGATTTCCCTCCCTCCTTTCCCAGATGAAGGAGGAGCGTTTCAGGAAGCTCTTTGCTGCCTTTGGCACGCTCACTGATTGCTGCCTCAAGTACACCAAGGATGGAAGGTTCCGGAAATTCGGCTTCATTGGCTACAAGTCTGAGGATGAAGCCCAAACAGCCCTGAACCACTTCAACAAAAGCTTCATAGACACCTCCAGAATCACAGTGAGCTCCAGGAATATCTCCCTGACACTCCTAAGGAATGGGATCCTCGGGGGGGATTCTTCCCTGGGAGGGTTGGGGGGCCCTGCTGCAGATTCCCAGAGCAGCTGTGGATCCCTGGCAGTGCCCAAGGCCAGGCTGGACAGGGCTTGGAGCAGCCTGGGGCAGTGCAAGGTGTCCTGGCCATGGCAGGGGTGGCACTTTAAGGCCCCTTGCCATCCAAGCCATGCTGGGATTCTGTGCCTGTCCACTCCTGACTCTCCCATGGTGACTGAATGTGTAGCTCTGTGCTTTTAGAAGTTGTTCCTGCACTCCCTCCATCCCACCAGTAATTCCTGAGTGCAGCTGCCCAGCAGTTACCACCCTGTGTTTAATTACAGACCTGACTCATTCCAGGTGGAGTTGTGCAAGTCTTTTGGTGACCCTACAAAACCCAAAGCCTGGAGCAAGCACTCTCAGAAGGCCCCTGCCTCAGAAAATCAGACCAAGGAGCCCTTGGCAAGTGCAGCTCCTGCAGGCACAAAGAGAGTGAGTCCTGCCTGGTTCCTGTGTGTCAGTGCCAGAGAAGGGTGGCCTGGGCTCTGGGCAAGGGGACAGAGCAGCAGGGACACCACATTCTGGAGTCCTGGTGTTTTGTGCCTCAGGGTCTGTTCCCTGTGCTGTTGGAATTGCCTCTGCTTCTAATAAACCTCTCTGGGTTTTTCCCAAGGATAAAAAGAAGAAGGATCCAGTGGATAACTTAAAGGAGGTGAGTTGAGGTTGGGTTGCTGTCCCTGCATTCCTGCTGCTGAACAGCTCCTTTCTGTCCTACTTCCCACGCTGCTAAATCAGGCTGAGACAGCCCAGTTCTAGTGTAAAAAATAATTTTAACAACCCCAACACAGGGATCCAAGTTTTTAATGGTCAGCTACTCCTGTGAGCACACACTGCATCCAGGCCTGCTCTGTTTCAGCAGTTCTGGGGTTGAAACATATGTGATTTGTCACATTTAACTTACCTGGTTTTCTCTCTTTTTTTTTTCCTCTTTTTATTGTTTTGTTTTCTTCTCTGAAGTACTTTCTAAACAGCAATTATAAAAAAGAGTAGGAATGGGACACCTTGAGAAGACTTTAATCACCTTGTCAGTGTAAATGGAGCTCCCCTTAAGGGATTTTTGGTTTTACACTGCTGGAAATGAGGTGATATCTTGGATTTCAGATTCACTATGAGTCTCTCTTCACAGCTTGTCTTTTTTTTTTTTTTTCTTTTTTTTTTTTCCTTTCCCACAGCTGAAGGAAGATAAAACATTCCAGGAGTTCCTGGTGGTTCACCAGAAGCGGTCCCAGGTGGCCACTTGGGCTAATGACACTTTGGCAGAGGAGCCTAAGAAGGGCAAACCAGCAGCAGCTGATTACCTGAACTTTGATTCAGATGAGTCTGAGGAGCTGAGTGAGGGTGGGGATGAACCCTCTGAAGATGAGGAGGAGTCTGAAGGTACCCTAGGGGGCTGTGACTTTGCTTGTGCCAGTCCCAGTTACTCCTGTCACAGGGAGTGACAGGACTGGGCTCAGTATCTCCAGGAGGGTGGGCTCTCACCTTTCTGTGTGCTGGCCATGGCTGGTTGTTTCCCCACGTTTGGGGAGCTGTGGCAAATGCAGTGTCTGAGATTTGGGGGGTGCCATTTGTGCTTCCCGTGCGTCATTAGGGAGGAGTGACAGGACAAACATCTGCAGCTTCCCTTGAAGTGCTTTCCTTCTTGCAGCCCCTTTCATCTCCAGGATTTCCAGGGCTGGCTGTGGTTTCTGTTGGTTTAGGAACCCGTGGGTGGCTGGGAACTCATCTGGTCTGCCTGTGATGGAAGTTTCTGGAAACTGGGCCTGCCAGGGTTGAGGGGAAGGGACAGGGTTCAGTGCCTTGGCTCCTGAGAGCAAATCTGGAGTAGTGGGTGCGTTCTGAAGACCCACAGCCTGGTGTGTGTAATTTAGAACCCAGTGTCCCTGCAGCAGGGATGGGTTTGGGTTTGGAGCTCTTCTCCCTCCCTCCATGGGATGTTCTCAGGCTGTTCTGGTGGAGTGAGTGCTGTTTTCCCTGCTGCTCCTCATCTCTCTTGGGTAACTCAAGTGCAGGTGTGCTTGTGTCCTTCTCCCTGTGCAACTAAACACTTCAAACCCTTCTCTGAGGCCTGCTTGGGGTATTTAGTTAAAATTGTGACAAAATACTTTGTCCTGAGTACCTCATACCCCTTTGTATGTGTTTTATACATGAACTGTTGCTTTGAGATCCAGGCTGTCAGTCTGGAAGTGCCAAGATGAATTTTCTCTGCTGTTCCCAAACCTTTCCCATGGAAAAGGTAGAGAATAAGGAGGTGATGGTCATGATTGTCAGTTCTCAGCTTTTACCTGGCCTGGAGGGAGAGCAGCAGCATCTGTGTGAAAAAACTTCTCTGCTCTCTCCTCTCTGCCAGGAAAGAAAGAAGGGAAGAAGGCAGCTACCAGCAAAGACCTCTCAGATATGGATTACCTGAAATCTAAAGTGGTGAAGGATTCTTCCTCCTCATCCAGTACAGAGGAAGAAACAGAGACTGAGGAGGAGGAAAGTGAGACTGAGGAGGATTCAGGCATTGCAGAAACCCACCCAGAGAAAAGGGGGAAGCCAAAAGCCCAACAAACAGAGCAAAAACCACCAGCAGGGAAGAAGAAAAAGGGATCCACACTAGAGGTACAGCTGAATTAGATTTGTCTTCTTTGAAGCAGCAGCTTTGTTGATAGCAGGTGTCTGTCAGTCCCTGCAGGGATGAGCTGGCAGCCTGGGAAGGCTGCAGGGCCCACTGAGTATCAGCTTGCTTGGCCTTCTTGGTGTGACCCACTTACAAATTCCATTGAATTGCCTCAGGGCTGACTAAATTCCCCAAGATGGGGCTTCCAGATAAATGCTGCTAGTGCCCTTCTCAGAGGCTTTTTTTCCAGGAAATGCTGTCCTGGGAACAGCAGAACTCAGTGTTTCATGGCAGTGTGATAATGGCACCTCGTGCCCCAGGCTGCTGCAGCTGTGGCAATCTCCTGACATTCCCTCCCACTCTTCAGCCTCCTGTTTGTTGGCCAAGCCCAGCTGGTTGTGCTGTGATTTTTGTGCTTTCATTCAGCTTTTTGTCCCTTTTTTTCCCCCTCCTGTGTGCAGAGCCAGGCCAGCTCAGGGGAAGCCAGCACTCCATTCACCGTGAAACTTTGTGGGGCCCCCTCCAACACCACCGAGGCAAGTCTGGTTTCCCAGCTGGGGAGGGAGGCTCAGGGGTGTCTCAGAGTGTACCTCTGCAAGATGTCTGCAGGAACTTTTCACTTCTCACTCCTTTGGGGGTTGTGTGGGTGATCTGTCTTTGTGCAGAGATCTGGGTGTTCTATATATAAAAACCTAAGCCTGCAACTTGCTGCTCCCTGCTTTGAGAACTTACTCAAACCATTCTAATTCTTCCCACAGCAAAAAATTCGGGAGTTTTTCTTCCCTCTGAAGCCAGTGGCAATTCGGATGGGAAAAAAGGCCCAGGGGAAGAATTCAGGTAAGTGCTGTGTGTGGAAGGGGGGTGGGATCTGTGAGTTAGGGCACCTCTTGGTCACCCCTCTGCTCTTTTAGTCTGCAGTTCCACATCCCTGGCTCGTGGCCTGAATCTTGGAGACCTTTCTGTGACTTTGCAGCTCTCCTGCCCTACTTGCTGTCCACAGGATGCCATGGGCAGAGTAATGTTGGCTGTGCTCCCTTAGGAGTAGCAGCAGGAGCTTCTTTATTGAGCTGCATCCAGAACTTTATTCTGAACACCCCAAAGCATGCCAAGGAAAAGCCTGTTCCTCTGGGATAGCTGCAGCAGCCCAGGGCACTGTGCTGATTTGTGTGAGCAGGTCCTTGGAGCTTTGCTGTGTGCTCCTTTCCTTTAATAGTCCAACAACGGATGCACCTTTTTATTTGCTCTCAGAGGCACCTGTGACAGCCTCCTCCAGCTGCTGAGTAAAGTTTTTGTGATTTGTATATAGAGAATAAGCTTTGAAAAGGCATCCTTCCAGTCTGACATGGTCATTTCCAGGCTGGATTGAAACTTTCCATGGGAGCTGAATGCTCTGTCTATAGGAATCTATATTAAAGCAAGCCCAATTCACCCTTAATTACCCAATTAGTGGCTGTGTGTGTTCCCCACATGATGCTCAGTTGAACCTTGCCTTCCTCCAAGGTTACATCTTTGTTGACTTGAAGAGTGAAGCAGAAATGCAAAGGGCCTTGAAGCGGAAAAAAGAATTCCTGGGTAAGGGCTGTTTGTTCCTCCTCGTTCCAGCCTGGGAGCTCAGCTGCTCGAGTGTTCCCTGCACAAGTAGCTGCTGTGATTGGAGTTTGTCCCAGGCAGATGGGGGGGTTGTTCCTTGGCATAAACCAGGTGCTGTGACAGGAGTGGGGTTTCGGGGCCCTCGTGTTTTGCCGTGTGCTTGAGGTGGTTCTCGTTGGGGTAAAAATAACACTGCTGGAGTCCAGCTTTGTACAGACAGTGCTGCAAGGCTGGGTTGGAGCCCTGGGCTTGGCCTAACCCTTGCAGTAACTTCTGAAATTCTGTTTGCAGATCCTGTGTGGGCTGGCACAGACAGGCTGGGCTCTCTGAAAGGAAAGGGGGCTAGTGTTGATACCCTGATTTTTATGAAGGCTGACTCTTACAGCCCCCACCTCCCCCTTATTTCTGAGTCCTGCTCAGAGCCTGTGGAGCTGTAATTGTGTCTCACCCTGGGCTCTCTGTGATGCCTTAAGTTTTATCTTTCACATTATCCTGATTCTGTACTGCATTAGTATATAACTCTGAACTTCATATCAAGTGTTAGCAAGTTCTCCTCACAGCTTAGTTAGACAAAACAATCCTTTTCCAGTTCAGCCCCAAAAAGTAAAAACAGCAGCAAATTGAGGAGAGCAGTGTGGGAGGATGGGACTTCATAACCTGAAGTTGTAATTGGACAATTAACCCCAGTATGGAAATGGACCAAAATCTATAAAAGTGTGAAACCTCATGACCCAAGGTTGGAGCCTCAGCCAGGCTCTTGTACAGCCCAAGGTGCATCCTTTGAAGCCTTTGTAATAAATACCTGCTTTATTCCTTTAACACTGCCTAGCCTCTGTTCTAGGCAGCCTCTCAAGGCATCATTTGCCCGTGGGTGTTGTTTGCTCGTGGCCTTGGGAAGCATCCAAGGTCCCTCTGTGTTCTTTGGGGATCAGGTGGACGTTGTGTGGAGGTTTCCCGGTGCAGGAACACCCCAAAAGAAACTGCTCCAGCAAAACCTGAGCACCAGTCCTGGCAAAGGACACTGAGGGATGATGAGGAGGAGGAGGACTTGTCTGAATCAGGGAGACTCTTTGTCAGGAATCTGCCTTTCACCAGCACTGAGGAGGACTTGGAGAAGATCTTTTCAAAGTATGGTGAGTGTTTGCCATGGGACTGGAACTTGCAGGGCAAAGTCTTTCCTTTGCCCAGAGGTTTTCCTGCTGGGTGGGGATGGACAAAGCTCTGTGTCCCACATCTCTTGGACATGGCCCAGCTCCCATCATCTCTATTTTCTGGTGTGATAATGTGAGCCTGCTTGGCAGGGAGCTTCCTTCAGGTTAGAGGTGAATCCTTGAGATCCACTTGACACCCCAAACTTGGGGTGTAAGTTTGAAGTTTCCCTCTTCAACCTTAAATGTGTTTAATTTGGAGGTAATCTTGGCATCCTGGGGCAGAGAGGGTGAGGTTGTGGAGGTGTTTATCCCTGACTGAAGGTGAAGGCAGCTGCTCAGAGCTTGCCTGGTTTGTGTCACCTGTCAGAAGCCATGAGCTGCCACACATGGACTTGGGCTGCTTGTGCTGTCCCTCCTTGTCCCTCTGCAGCTCCTGGCCCTGGCTGGTGGCTCACCACACATCCAGAGCTGCTCCCCTCATCCCTGCTTGTGTCTGGGTCGTGCCAATTCAGAGCTGTGCAGGGACATTGTGACCACCAAGCCTTGCCTCCTGCAGGACCCGTCTCAGAGATCCACTTCCCCATTGACAAACTCACCAAGAAGCCCAAAGGATTTGCTTTCATCACCTACATGATCCCTGAGCATGCTGTGAAGGCCCTGGCAGAGCTGGATGGGCAGGTGTTCCAGGTACAGCTCTGGTGCTTTTCCTCTGCTGTGGACTGCAGCTGGTGGGAATGGTTGGTGGGAATGTGGCTGAGAGTTTGCTTCTGGGCTTTGTTAAAAAGGTTGTGGCTCTCCTGCAGGTTCTTTTGGTAGAGCAGCTTGGTTTGAACAGCTTTGCAGACTCCAAAATCCTGGTGGAGGTGGGGAAGGAGCTCTGAGTCTGTCTCGCAGTGTGTGGCCACTTTGACTTGCAGCTGTGGCTCCTTTGGGAAGGAAAATTCCCTCCTTCCACCAAGGCTCTCTGAAAGGTGCCAGGAAATTTCCTCCACGTGGACATCTGTGGATTATTCCAGAGCTGCTGGACCTCTCTTTCCTGTCTTGCAGGGCAGAATGATGCATCTTTTACCCTCCACAATCAGAAAGGAAAAAATGGAAGATGGAGATGCAGAAGAGTCTTCCTCCTACAAAAAGAGCAAAGAGGCCAAGGACAAAGCCAACAGTGCCAGGTACAACACAAGCTGCCAGATTCCCAGCAATGCATGTGGGATCTTCACAGGGGCTGCAGAGATTCCCAGAGTTGATGAAGCATTTGCTGTGCAGCTCTGTTTCCTTTCTCTCTTACCTCCCTGCCTCCTCTGCCCAAGTAGCTGCAGTAGCTCAGTGAGCAGCAGAAACTGAGAGGTTTGAATGGCTTTGGTATGAGTTACCTCTCTAACAAGAGTTAGTCTGATTCTGTAATTCTTCAGGGGGTGCTTTCAGATCAGTTGGGCCTTGCTCCTCTGCTTGGCCACCTGTAATTCTAAAGCGTGTAGAGGCTTTTTCTTGCTGTGTGACAAATCAGCTTGAAAGAAGTGGCTGATATTTTATATCTTGAAGGGAAAAGGGTGCAGCCTTGCCTGCATGGGATTTGTGGGTTTAGGAAACCAGTTGGAAAGGTGTGTTCCTCTGAGCCAGTAGCTGAACTTCAGCTGCAGAGCTGTGAGCAGTGATGTCTGGGGAAGCAGAGCTCAGCTGCCTGTGCTGCTTCCTGTTTGCTCTCCAGTCACATCTCCCTCGTCCTGCCCCTCCTCTAGGGATCTGCCACCCTTCTTTCCCTTTCTCTTCACCCTGCCTGCTCGTGATGGTGCTCAGAGCTGCTTTTTCCCAGGATTATTGGCTGGAGGGCCCCATGACTGACCCTGGCTGTGTTTCCTCCTGCCAGCTCCCACAACTGGAACGCGCTGTTCGTGGGGACAAACGCTGTGGCTGATGCCATGGCCCAGAAGTACAATGCTGCCAAAAGCCAAGTGCTGGATGCTGTGAGTTGGGTTGTGATGGATCAGCAGGGGTGGGACATCACTTTCCTGCCTGTTTCTTTGTGGCCTGGGCCTTCCTGGTCTTGTGCAGGAAAAGCCTCTGTGCATCCATGGGCACCACACAGGCTGAGGCCTGTGGTGCTGTAGCACCTCTGTGGGCTCTGAGCCTATTGATCCCTTGGTCCCCACCTTTCTTCCCACTCTGCTTTCCTGTGGCCGAATTTTGCATTTCTACATAACTAGAAGTTGGTGGGAATTTACACCCTAAAGCTCAGATCCTTCCTGGAAATTTCGTTTTACTTTGGGATGTGTTTGAATTCCAACAGCACAATTCCCAGCAGCTCCAGAGGAGCTGGAGCATTTTACCCTCCAGCTGCCTGCCACATTCCCTTTGCTTGTGCTTCTGAGAGCAGCAGGTGACTGAATTCTTGCCTGCAGGAGAGCAAAGACAGCGTGGCAGTGAGAGTGGCTCTGGGAGAAACGGAGCTGGTGCAGGAAATCCGCCGGTTCCTCGTGGAAAATGGGGTCAGCCTGGATTCCTTCAGCCAGGTGAGAGGCTCAGCTGGAGGCACCAATGGGGATCCACCTCTTCTAGTCCTGGTGTTCTCAGCTCTCTTGGAAATTGGTAACTAAATCCTCAGCATCTTGCAGGATTGAACCCTCCCTGATGAGCTGGGAAATGTATCCATTTGAAAATCCAGTGGCTCTTGGGTGGATGAAATCCAGAATATGATGGCATTAGGATGGGTGGGCAGCTTGCTGTAGGCAGGGAAGGAACCCTGTGGATCTGCAGCTGAAACCTCCATCCATGAGATGTGGTTGTAGTGGGATGTGGATTTTCCAGGGAGTGTTTTCTAAATGCCTGTCGGTCCTTTTGGATCTGGGAAAGGAGTGACACAGAGAGAGGGAGAGCACAGCCTTGGATCTGAAGTCTCCATTTAGAAAATTGCTGGATTTGCTCTCTTCCATCCCATATTCCTTCTTTCCCTTCTGGCTGTGTCAGGCTGCTGGAGAGAGGAGCAAGACAGTGATCCTGGTGAAGAACCTCCCGGCGGGCACGAGCGCCCTGGAGCTGGAGGAGCTCTTTGGCAAACACGGCGGCCTGGGCCGGGTGCTGCTGCCAGAGGGAGGCATCACGGCCATCGTGGAGTTCCTGGAGCCCACAGAGGCCAAGCAGGCCTTCACCAGGCTGGCCTACTCCAAGGTGGGGGCACTGCCTGGGGAGTGGGATCTTGGCGAGTTGGGAAGCTGCAGGAGGGCTCGCTCTGAGCGTGGGGGCACAGGGAGTGTGGGAATGGTGTTACCCCAGAGGCACTGATGTTCCAACCTGTGTCCTTTGGGTTTAGGGAGGTGCCTGGTACAGCAGAGCAGAGCTCAGCCTGCAGAGGATGCTGGAGAAGGGGCTGTGACACAGCTGGAGGGTTTCTTTTCCCTTTCAAAATCCAGGAGTGACCCATGGCAGGCTGTGATCCTGTAAGGCCGGATCCTTTGGTGACAGAGAGTTTAGGCTCTGGTCCTGTAAGGCTGGATCCTTTGGTGACAGAGAGTTTAGGCTGCAGTCTTGTAAGGCTGGATCCTTTGGTGACAGAGAGTTTAGGCTCTGGTCCTGTAAGGCTGGATCCTTTTGTGACTGAGAGTTTAGGCTCTGGTCCTGTAAGGCTGGATCCCTTTGGGACAGAGTTTAGCCACTTGCAAAGGTTACTCAGCTTTTCCACTGCTGTTGGAGGTGCAAATGAAGCTGAGAGCAGAGTTTTTCCTTCAGGCCTTGCCCTTCACTCCTCATTTCTCTCCTGTCTTCTCTTCACAGTTTCATTCCGTGCCCTTGTATCTGGAGTGGGCTCCAATGGGGGTTTTCCTCAGCCCAGCCCCTCAGAAAAAGAAAGCTGGGGTTCCAGGAAAGGAGGATGAAGCAGGGCTGGTACCAGGTAAGGTCTCTGGCTGACTTGCTGGGGGTCTCTGTGTTTCTCTGCTGTTGTGTCAAGCTCCAGGATATGTTTTGTCTGGGTGGCTTCCCACTGTGAGGGCTGATCTTCCCTCCCTAAATACACCACCTTTCTCCCCATCCCAGGGGCTCCCCCACAGTTTGAGTGGGCAACTCCCCAAAATTTGCCTTTGTTGCATCTTACAAAGTTGAGTTTATTCTTCTTGGTTCAGGTGAAGCTATAAAAGACTCAGAGGAAGCAGCAGCACAGGAAGAAGAGGAGGAGGAAGAAGAAGAAGAAGAAAATATTCCTGGGTGTACCTTGTTCATCAAAAACCTGAACTTTGCCACCACAGAAGACACACTGAAGGAGGTGAGCAGTAAGGACACAGTGTTTAAAGGATTTCAGCTGCAGGCAGTGTGATCTAGTGGGACATGAGAGAGAGCACTGGGTTCTGCTGGGACTGGCAACATCACTCCAGGTGTCAGTTAAGACAAATGCATCTGAAACTGTTTTGGTGGGGTTTAATTCCACCTAGAGACAGGTGGAGGCAGTAGGAAATCTTACATTCCTGATTTCCCACGTTTTCTGTAATGCTTCTCCTTGGGACAGGCACTGCTGCAGCTCTGCCACTGCTTCGTGTGTGAGAGGCAGGGAATGAATAAATAAATGATGATTTCTGAATGTGCTTTTCCTCTCAGCCTCTGCTCACAGCATGCTGCCTTGTGCTGCTTCACCTCAACAAAGCACTCGGGAGAGAGCATGGCATTCCTGAACTTATGTGGGGTGTTAATACCAAAATAAGGAAAAGCAGCTGGAATTTCCCATCTCTGGCACTTCGTGTAGCTGTGTAAAATGCCACATTCCATGCCCAAGCATTCTGGACCTGTGTGACTGTGTGGAGACTCTGCTCCAGCTGTGGACAAATAAATATCCAGAGGAGGGCTGGGACTTGTCCCCTCTTCTTTTTCTGGCTTTATAAGGGAGACAAATAAATAGTTTTCTACCCCCTAGCTCCCCATTTTTTGGGAAGAGCTGTGTTCTAGGGACATCACAGGCAGCACCCACCCTTAAGGCTGAGGAAATCCAGAGTGTTCCTGCAGAGCCATCTCAGGTCTCTGCACTTTGAGGGGCAGTGGAGGATTTCTGGGAGTGCCTTTGAGACCTTTCAAACTCTTTGTGTGTGCATGTGTGTCTGTTTGTACAGAAATAATTTGATGGGGAAAGGCTCAGCTGCACTGCTGGCAGGTGTGTGCTGGGGGAGGTGGGCCTGTGTGGAAGAGGGCCACGTTGGCAGTTGAGTTACAAGCCTGTGACAAAGGGAACTGAGTCACGTGTCCAAATTCCTTGCAGACGTTTTCCAAAGTGGGAGCCCTGAAGAGCTGCACAATATCCAAGAAGAAAGACAAAGCAGGTACTCTAGATGTTGCTGCTCAATTCCTTCCCTCAGCTGAGCTGAGGGCTCAGGTGTGGCATTGCTTCAGCACTCATCTGGCTGAGCATTTGTGTTTCTGCTGGCAAAAATCCTCAGTGCTTCCAGAAGTGTTCCCGTGGAAATGGCTGCAAGCAGCAGCCAAACCTTCCCCCAGGGTTCAGTCTAGAAGGTTAAACTCCATTGTGGGATTTGTGGAGATGTGGCCTTCTCTTGAGATCTTGAGATGGGAGAAGCCAAACTCCTTCAGGATCACAGAAAAGAGTGGGATGCAGGCTGACAGGAGCCAGTGCCCTGTGATGATTAAACCCTGCATTATCCTGGAAATGGCCACATCCTCAAGGATGCCTGGCTGAGAGCCGTGCTGAGTGGGCTTGGTTTGCCTTCTCCCTGCCAGCCCTGAGCCCCCCAGGCTGCAGGGATGAGTGGCTGTGCCTGTTGCTGGCTGCTCTCACTTCCCAAGGAGCTGGATTAAGGCAAGCACTGGCTGGAGGGGCTGGGAGCTGCCCAGCTTTGTGGCATTTCCCCTTGACAGAGCTCCCCTGTTGTGTGATACTGAAACTCAGATCTGCTGGGAGGTAAAGAAATAAAGTGAATTCTTCAGTTCTGCTCGTGGGTCTGAGCAGGCAGCACCAAGCATGGGCTCATCTTGTAGCACCTGATCCCTTCTGGCCCTGGGGGTCATCTCTACACTCTGCCACTCCTGAGGCTCTGAAGTTGAGGATGGGGGGTTGTTTTCTCCCCTCGTTATTAATTATCTCTTAATGGTGGCTGCTGTGTTAGGCAGCGTGTTCCTCAGGGCTGTGGTGGGGCTGCAGACCTTTGCTGTGCAGGGAGGGGAAGAGATGTCTCTCCTTTGCTGTGGAAGTGGCAGCTGCCCACTCCAGCTCATGGAGTTTGTGTCTCCACAACAGGATCTCTTCCCCTGCTTGTGACCAGCAGTTGCTTTGCAGCGTTTTAAGGAAGTTGCATTGAGATGATGCAAAGCAAAAATTGGTTTTGTGTGCAACATCTGTTATCTCCTCACATCAGCACCAAAACCAGAGCAGAGCCTTGCTCAAAAAACTCAGCCAGGGATGCTCATGGGGTCAGCCATGGACAGGCTGACCCTTTTCAGGGGATGTAAAGGTTCTGTCCCCCCAGTTTTGGCATTCAGTGCTTGCTCCTGGTTTGTTTTTATGTCTTATATTATCACTGCTTTCTTACCAAGTCCCCTTTCTCTCCTGACAGGCACTTTGCTTTCCATGGGCTTTGGATTTGTGGAGTACAAGAAGCCAGAGAGTGCCCAGAAAGCCCTGCGCCAGCTCCAGGTGAGCCTGAGCCTGAGCCTGCCACTCTGGGATTCTTTCCAGAGACTTGCTTCAGCCTGCCAGCTCAAAGTAGCTGAGGATGGCACTGCTGTGGGTTGCACTGCACAGGTGGAGAAGCCTCTAAAATGGGCCAGGTTTTTGAGGGAAGAGGGTTTGTAAAAGGACAGCCCGGTGGAAAAGGGTGTTTCTTGATGCTGATCCAACGTGGAAATCCCAGAAAATGTGCAAGGGTTGAATTTTCATGAGTTTTCCCCTCAGGTGCCCCTTGCAGGGGGCAGAGACCCAGATATCCCCTCACAGAACAAACACTGATTAATGTTAATTTAGTGCTGCTTTGACTTCTAATTCCTCTAGATACTTATTTCTATTAATTATATCATTTTTTCCTGCTGTTTCTTTGTGTGCACTCCCAGGGCTGCACTGTGGATGGCCACAAGCTGGAAGTGAAGCTCTCAGAGAGAGCTGTCAGGTGAGGCTCACCTCTCCCCTCAGCGACATTTCAGCTGCACTAATCCTTGGGAGCTTCTTCCCTTCTTCCCCAGCATCTGCATCCTGAGGGATGGGGCCAGGAGTGCTCCAGCTGTTGAACACATCAGCCTTTGCTCTGCTTTACTGACTCAGTTTGGCTTGAAAGGAAAAAAAAAAAAAGAGGAATGAGCTGAAGTGGGGCCCCAAAAATGAGCCCAAAGTAAGAACCAGGCAGAGTTTTCTTCCCTGCTCAAGGAAAAATCCTCTGCTTTGGTGGCAGTTCAGGCAGCACTGCGAGTTCCCAGGGGTTTAAAAAGTTCTTGGAGAGAAATCTTTTATGGTAATGGAGTCTTTTACCTGTTCATCTGAGCAAAGAGGAGCTTAAGAATAATATTCTGATCAAATCAGGACAAAACCAGGTTACTTGCTTGAAATAAAAGTTTGGATTTCTCTCCTTTGGTCTGGGCAATCAGGCACAGAGGAGAAGGTTACTTGTGGGTGAATTTACTTAGAATTAGCCTTAGTTGTTAAAGATTCCTTCCTAGTTCTTACTCAGCACAGAATATTCGAACTGTAAAGTTGCAAATTAATCCAGGTACTTGAATGTTGGCACCTAAACACTGGCCCTCAGACACTGGAAACCCTACTGGAAGTGATATCTGTTAAATGTCAAAATTTGTTTGAAAATCTGGTTCCTGGGGACCACAGGCAGTCTGACAGCTCCCTGTGTCTGCACTTTGTATTTCAATTCTTTCATAAACCATTTTTATCCAGTCTGATTTTGAAAATCCCTTCAGCAGGTATCCAGGCCACAATGGGAAGTGCTTTGCTTTGTGGAATAAGCTGCTGTCTTTTGTGTTAGGTAAATTCTGACCTTGTCCAAATGGAATACAATTCCAGAACTAAAAGAAATTTAATACTCTGTTACAAAATTTCATGTACTGTTTTATAAACAAGGAAAAAAAACAGTCAAAGTTAGCTTACATTAAGCTAATTTTAAAAAATATATTCATTAATTAATTCTCCTGACAATTAAAGGGCAAGATTTGGTGACAGATGTGGCAAATGTGAGATGAGGACCTCAACTGGAGCAAGATGGGCTATTTCATTTCCAGCTGTAGGATTTAAGGGTGTTTGGAATTTGATCCTTTTGGTGTCCTGTGTGGCATTGCCACTGGCACAACCCAGGATGCCAGTGTGAGCTGGTGCCTCAATTTTCCACATTCCAAATCCTGGGGGGGCCACAGGACTTTGCTGCTCCGTGGCCTTTACCTGCCCTTCCTGTTGCTTCCAGGCCTGCTGTGAAATCAGCCCGGAAGAAACAAACTGCCAAGAAGCAGAAAACTTCCAAGATCCTGGTCAGAAACATCCCCTTCCAGGCCACTGTCAGGGAAATCAGGGAGCTCTTCAGGTAGGAAAATGCTTTGTTGGGTCTGTGGGTCACTCTGGGGTGGAGCTGCTGTGATTTTCATACAGGGTCTTTCTCACATTGTAAATATTGTGACTTTTTTCTTGTCTTTGTGGAAAAAAATGAATTTTGGGATCACCTCTGTGTTCTGTGTTTCCACAGCCTTTTGTGCAGTGTTTTAAGCGTTGTTCTAGCATGAAAAATAAGTGGAACTTTGAAAAAGAAGTGGAACTTTGTGAAAGGAAAACCATCTTTGCTGCTCCCAGACAAGAATGTTTTGCTCACTGCCCCAGGCCGTGTGCCTGCTCTGGTGCTGGTTTGCAGGAATTGTTGATTTTTCTGCCACAGGGAGCTGTGCTGGGAGGTGGCCCCTGGTCCTCTCTTAGCAGAATTTGGGTGCTTTTGTCACAGCTGGGGCATTTCTATCCAAAGGGGAAATTTCAGATATTGCTTAACCCTTTAAAGCCCCAGCAGTGATTTGTTTGTGTTTCCCCGTGTTGATGGGGAATTGCACTTCCTTTATTTGTGCCTCCTGGGGGGCTGTTTCCTCACACAGCTCTGTGTTCCTACACTCATTTGGGATGAATTCCAGGGATTTCACTGAAGGCAAAGCATGACTTGGCTGTTGGGCAGGGATGTGATGATGGTCACAACAACAAGATGCCTCTAGAAGAGCAAAAGGTTTTTCTTGTGCAGCTTGGATGTTTTTGCTTCAGTTGTGCCCTGAGGGATTCAGGCAGAACCCCTGGGCTGCCAGTGCCCATGCTGAGTCTCCTCAGCACGTGGAGCTCTGCTAATTTAAATCCCAACACTCCGAGCTACAGACGTGACCCTCGTAAAGCTCGAGCCAGCAAAGCTGGGACTAAGGTGAGGTTCAAGGTGTGGGAGGGTTTGTACATCACAAGCACAGAGCCTGTGGGGGGTTTTTGGTGTGGGTTTTTTCCCTCCTGTCTTGTCTAGCACCTCAGAGCTGTGGAGAGGAGGGGCAGGGGAACATCTGATTGATATTGCAGCTTCCAGCTGGTGACAGCGCTCTCAGAGCATCCCTTTCATTCACCTGGGATGTTCAGAGCTGGGGTTTATCCTCAAAACAAAACCCAGCAGCTTGGGGGGGACACATTCCTTTCACTCCTGCCATCCCTCCTTTCCTCTGGAGCAGCCCAAACCAGGCACCTCACCCTCCTGGATTGCTTTGTTTGTGCCTTTCAATCAGCTCCCTTTGCTCTGGAGCTTTGGGCTTGCTCTGCATTTAGGAACCTGCCTTAGTTTGCCTTTTGTTAGGGATTTATTGGGAATGGCAAACAGTCCTTTAGCAGTGGAAGGGCTGGCAGGGCTGCAGGGGGCACTCTTAGCCTGCCCAGGAAAAGCCAGCCTGGGGACAGCAAGGGACAGCCAGCCTGGGGACCACCAGGCCACTCAGCCAGGCATCACCACACAGGGTGACAGCCCCAGGCTTTACAGGATGAGCTTCTTCCCTATTGTTTCTCCTGCTCCAGAGCCACCTTCCAGCCCTGCAGCAGGAGAAAATTCAAGAAATAGAAATTCCAATATAAATAAATATTAATTTTAAAACAGATATTAAATTAGGAATAAATATTAATTTATATGTGTGTGTTTATTTTATGTGCACACACATATTATATACATCCACACAGAATCTATATATATATGTATGCATTACCTCAGAAGAATACATAGATTATGCCAGTATTGTTCAAAAATATTTATAACACATTATATGTGTGTAGATAGATTTATATTTCCCCCCAAACAAATATTCCCATGTTTTGAGCTTTGTCAGGGATCTCGGTCCCCCTTCTCAAATGGCCCCACAGGAGGTGTTGATGGCACTGGAGCAGCAAACCAAGGGAGCTGGGTGTTCTGAAGAGTGGATTTCTCAAGCTGCTGTAGCTGCCCAGCCCTGGCAGTTCAGGGATCCCTGCCCTGGCTGGTTTGACACTTTTGGATCTGTTGTTTGTGGATCCATCACTGAAATGCTCAGCCTTGCCCTGCACCACTGCCTGCAGGAACTTCTTCATTCTGCAGTTTGGGGATGCCAGGTTCTGTTTCCTGGAGTGGAGCAAGGTGGTGCTTAATTAAGGTGTTTGAGGGGAGTCAGGAATGCTCTGATCAACAGCTCAGGTCCTCTGCCTGCAAAATAATTCTCTTTTAGCAGTTCCACAAGGCTCAGGTGCTGCCCTGCTCCCAGCCCAGCCCCAGTGGCTTTGCTGGGGTGTGACACTGGTTCAGAGCATGTCCTGCCACGTTCTCCTGGGGGTTCTGGCCTCTCTTGCACCCTCAAGGGATTTATTTATCTTGTTTTTTTTTACGATAGGTGTTATCTCCTTCAGAGGGAGAAATGCAGTTCAATTATAGGGGCCGCTTTTGGGCGAGGTGTGAAGATTTAGCTTTTGTGGGTGTGTTTTTTTCACCCATTTTTGTTCTTGATTAGATCCTACTCTTCTCTTTACTACCTGGAAAAATAACAAAAGGGAAATGGTGCTTAGTTCTTTGCAAAGAGCCACAGTTAGGGGAGGAGAGACAAAGGGATTGCTATCCCATGAAGGCTGCTAATTTTTCCTACCAAATTGTGGGGGGTTTATGGCAAGACTTTTTTTTTTTTTTTTTTTTTTTTTTTTTTTTTCAAAAGGAACTCTATACGTGGCAAGCTGAATTGGAGATCTGTGAAAGGCCACATCTTCACAGATTGGAGCCCTGGCAATTTCTGAAAATTGGGCTCCTTTTAAGAATCTATCACATGAGATCCATGCAGCCTTCGTTGGGAGTTCCAGTTAACTCTTTGTTTCAGGGCACCCCCTTCCCTCTGGCTGCACCAACTGCATGAAGATTGAAAATCAGGCTGTTTTGCAAGTGGTTTATAATGTTTTGAGGAGATGGGGGTTTCATTTTCCTCAAAAAGGAAATGATAAAATTTAGAAAAACACTTTTTAAAGGGTTCCTGCCCAATCCAAGGCAACCTGGGGGATGGATTCAGTCCAGGGTGTGCTTGGGAGTTTGGCAGAGCTGCTGGTCATCCCACCAAAGGATGGAGTTTTTGGAGGTGTGTGTTTGGGGGATGAAGTTGTTTCTTCTTTTCTTTGCAGGATGTATCTGAGAACCTAACCATTTTGGTTTTATCTTTGATTTCTCTGGAATTTGCAGCAATTGTTAGCTCCAGGCCTGCCCTACCAATTAGCTGAGGGAGATCAGGACTCAGTGTGGAAGGTGGTTTATCATCATCTGGCCTTGCACCTGTAGGAACTGCAGTCAAACACGTTGCACAAAGCTGTTAAATCACAAAATTATCATCAGCTGGGAGGCTGGACTTTAGTTTGACTAAAGAAGCAGTGAGCAGAAAAGCAATTGAAAGGTGTTGCAGGGCAAAGAACAGATTATCAGGTGCACTTCTCTCCATAGCCTGACTTTGCTACAGAGAAAGTAACACTGCTTCTTGCAAACACCTTCGGGGCTGGGTGTCTCTTTCCATTTTATCTCCTTTGCTGACTATTTTCTTTGTCTTGACAAAGACATGGCATTTATTGCATCTGGCAAAGCAAGTGTCTGGGCCTGGTGGGGAGGAAAAAGAACTATTCCTTCTGATGGAGGGGAAAAGTGAAGTGGGACAAGACTTGGGAGTCAGCCCCTTCTGGGAGAAGAAAAAAAAATCTCTGCAGGGAGATGCAGTGGATAAACTGGCAGAGAGATTTTTTTTTTTTTTTAAGGCAGTCTTTAGGAAGTTAATTTTATAAGATGATGCCTTTCACTTCTTCTGACCTATTATAATAAAGTGTAGTTACCAGAATGGGCTTTTCATTTCCCATTATAAAGGACACGGTGGGATAATGAATCCGTCTGCCAGACATGCTTGCTGTTCACACCTTTCTCCCAGTAATGGAGTCTACATGACTGGAGACAATTTCTCCTTCCCCTGTTGAAGATGTGGAAAATCTGTGCTGGTGAAAGACATAACAGGAGAAAAAAAAATTGAGGAAAAACATGTGAGTTTGTTAAGCAAGTGCTGGGGCAGAGTTAATTAGAGCATTCCATGCAAACAGAATGTCCAGTGCTGCCAGGATTGCTGGGTTTCACTTTTAGAACCTTCCGTGTTGTGCTAGAAATGGCTCAAAACCAATTGCTGCTGCTTCTTAGCTGCTTGACTTTTGTCCCCATGGTGTCCCCCTGCAGGCAGTGGCCCAAGGGCTTGGGGACAGCTGCAGAAGTCACTGGGAGCATGTCCCTGGGCTGTGGGACACTGCTGGGGGTAGCACAGGGGCTGCAGGTGCTGGATGGTGTTTGGGAGAAGCCAGGAGGAGACATCTGAGGCAGGACAGAGCTGCTGATGTGGAAGGGTGGCAGAGGAAGAGGCAGAGCAGGGGAGTGGATCCCTGAGCTCCCCTGCGATGCTGACACCTCTGCTTGCAAGAAGGGAGTGCCCAGAATCGAGTCTTGGGGAAGCAGGAAGCAGCTGGGCACCCTGAAGCCACCCACCAGGGCTTGGATCCCACCTTGCTGGCCTCCCCTGAGGACTGGAAGGACTGTGGAATGTGCACCTTGCCTGGAGGCACAGGCTCAGCTGGAAACCTGCCACAAACAGCTCTGCCAGCAGGGACCAGAAGGTGTTTCAGTGCTCAGCTGTGTACTGACAGCTGCAAGGTGCCTCTGAGTTCGTGGTGGTGAGTGGGGTCACCACAGCATGTTCTGCAGGAAATAGATGGGGCCATGAGCTCTCCAAAGCCCTCCCCAGCCACCACGTGCCAGGGGTCATCATGTGGTGCTTGGCATCCCAGCGCACTGTGGCTGTGCTCTGGTGTTTCCAGCATAGGGCTGGATTCCCAAGCCTTGTTTTGGCCTGTCCTTTGGGATAACAATATTTTAGGGCTGCCTACTGAGGGTGCAGCCCATGCTGGGAGCTCTGGGCCAGGAGCTTCAGGGAGCTGGGTCAGGGCTGCTCCTGAGGTGGTGGCACAGAGGATGTGGTGCCTGTGCTGACATTCCAGCTCCTCACTGCAGTGCAAGGGCTGTGCTGTGTTGTAGATGTCGGCGAACCCAATGGGAAGAATGATGATGTCTAACTCCATTTCAGAAGGCTGAATGATTGCTTTATTATAATTGTTATAATACATTAATATGCTATATAAAAGAGGATACTAAATACTACATGCTACTTTCTCTGACTATCATATCTCACTCACAACTCGTGACCCTGTTCTCCAGACACAGGTGGGCTGGATTGGCTGTCAGGCCCAAACAATCCACCATGGTCCAACCAAGCACTCACTCTGGGTAAACAGTTCTCCAAACACATTCCACAAGAGAAAAACAAGGAGCAGAAATAGAAATTGTTTTCTCTTTCATTTCTCTCTGTGCACCTCAATAAAAAATCCTGAGAGAGAGAGAAATGTGCTTGCCACAGTGCTGGGCTGCTCAGTGTCTGAGGAGCAGCCTGGCTGCCTCTGGGGGCTGCAGGATGCTCCTCTGGATTGAGGTTTTTCCTCCCCTGTCCCTGTTGGCTGTGGGGTCCCACCCACGCTGTTTCAAGGTTCTCACAAGGAGTGCACCTTTGGATGTGTTGAGTTTGGTTTTGGATAAAAGGAAGCTGCCTGCTTGATGGCTCCCTCTGCCCTGGCTGGAGGGCTCAGCCCCACTGTTTGCTGTCAGTGTGTCTTTGCCTTGCAAGGGGAGCACAGGACACGTGGGGCTGTTGGAGTGAGTCCAGAGGAGGCCCCAGAGTTGATGGAGGGGCTGGAGCCAGGCTGGGAGATGCAGAGAAGGCTCCAGGGAGAGCTCAGAGCCCCTTGCAGGGCCTAAAGGGGCTCCAGGAGAGCTGGAGAGGGATTTGGGACAAGGGATGGAGGGACAGGACACAGGGAATGGCTCCCACTGCCAGAGGGCAGGGCTGGATGGGATATTGGGAAAGAATTCCCCCCATGAGGGTGGGGACCCCCTGGCACAGGCTGCCCCCCTGAACCACCCCATGCCCTCTGCTTGTCCACCCGTTGGGATTGTGTGCCCTGGATCTCCTGCACAGCTGATCCCAGGTGCATCCTTGCAGCCTTTTTTACCAATCCTGGTGTTTCTGTGCCCAAACTGCAGTGCCAGGGCAAGCTGCACAGGAAAATACAGGGTGCAGGAGCTTTTTGGGAAGCAGCTTGCAGGAATGTGCACAGGAATACAGGATCTGCTGGGCTGCTTTATTTCTCTATTTCAAACAGCATAAATTAAACTCATTTTATTTTTTTCCCCTCTTCTTCAAATCTTCTCCTTGTGTACTGGAAACCCAAACACAGCAGAGTTGGGTTGATATTCAGAGCCCAGAAATGGAAGTGGCCACTTTAATTTGGCCACTCTCCAAAGCCAGCCATGGGGTGGGGGAGAGGGAAATGGGTTTGCAGTGCTGTTTTTCAGTTTGAATCATAAAGGTGTTTAACATAGATAAGGAAATGTTTAACTCTATGTTATCTTAGCAAAGTTGCTTTAAAAGGTGGCTCTTCCCAAGAGCAGAAGGAAGATTTTCAGCACATCCCTTTCCTGGGTTTGAATATTCATTACATACTTGATTTTTATATTTATTTTTTTTCCCCTTTTCTGCTCTCCACATACTTCAGGTCCCTTTTCTGTCCACCCAAAACCTGGATTTGTCCTGTGCAAATGAAGGGAATTTCTGGGCTGCTTCCTCCTCACTCCTGCCACCTCTCTCCAGGGCACCCAGCCGAGCTTCCCCAGGGAACTTTAATTAGCTTTCCACACAAATTCCGCTGCTCAGCAGCGTGGAGGGGCTCAGGGAGGTGGAGTGAGGTGGGGAAGGGGCTGCTTTTGGAATGTCTTGTTCAAATGCCACTCTGGGGTTCTTATTTGGGGTTTTTGCCATCTTTTCAGTGCAAAAAAATGTCAGATGCGGGCAGGTGGTTCTCCATAGGGAGCAAAACCAAAGCTTGCTTGTGCTGTCTCCTGGAAATAACCCACTCAGGGTTCTTAGTGTTATAAGGTGTCTTTTTGTCTAAATTAAGAAGAGTATGTGTGTGTGTCTAAGAAAGAAAAAACATGGGATTTTTTTTTTTTTGCCTTATATTGTTGCCAGTTCTTGTTCGTTCTCAGAGTTGGCCCTTTGGGGGCTGGCAGCTGGGGCACTGCACAATCTGTAATGTTGAAATTACACTGGGCTGACTTTTGAGCTCGTGTCTCAGCCTTTCATCAAGGTACAGTCAAGATTATTATCTCCTTGCTCTTAGAATTCCTCTGTCTGTTGGATTTGTTAACTCCAGTTCTTTCCTGGTGATGCTGATGCATCCACCCCCCCTGTCTTTCACTTGTGTGGGTATTTTTCAGTCTCACTTCACGAGAAGGTCCTGAACAAGCCTCTAATGAATCACAGCTTTCTCCTCACGATGACATCGTGTCCTTTATTTGCATCTCTGTTTGCATCATTATTTTTTTAACCTCATGCCTGCTGCAGCCTTTCTCCCTCTCCCAATCTGGGAGTTTTTCAGCCTTGGGATGTGATTGCAATTAAAGCCCTTCCATTCCAGAGTCTCTCACCTCCCCTGAGGCAGTGCCTGTGCCCAAGGCCTTTGAACTGTGCTGGCTCCTGCAGCTGCTGGCACCAGCAGCATTCCTGTCTGCACGTTGTTTTTCCTGAAGAAATCAAGTTAAGGCAGATCAGGATGACCATCTGTCTTCTCACCTCTCTTTCCTCCTCCCCCAGCAGTATCCTGAGCACTTCCAGGCATCTGGCAGAGGACAGGAGATCTTAAATTTGCTGCAATTAAGTGCAGGAGGAAGCTGCTGAGCCTTGTCCTCTCAGGAAGGTGCTGTTGTGGGACTGACCCTTACCAGGCATCCAGGGATTCACATCAGCTGCCCATGAAGATGGGATGGGTTTTCTGCCCACATTCCCATTTATTTGATACCAGGGAAGCTGGAAAACCCCTTCTTGTTTGCTGTCCATCAGTGGTCTGTGCACATCAGGCTGTCCCCTCATGGGTGGGCTCTGGGCCTTGCCCAGGGGTGTTTGGAGGACAGCCTTGGGTCTCCTTCAGCCTCTCATTTTTTTTCTTTTTTTTCTTGACATCTCTTTGTGAAACCTCACTTGGAAAAGCAGCAATGTTGCCTTTTCCAAGCCCAGGAGTGCCAGTCTCAGCATCTCGACAGGCTGGGGCTGCTCACAAGCAGCACCACTGAGGTTCGTGCCAAAATCCACCCTGCAAATCCCATTCCAGGCGGGCTCCATGGCCCTTCCCTGCTTCTCTTTAACCCACCTCTTGCTCTTCCCACTCTTTGATGCCATGCCAGCAGCTGAGGGGTTAAAAGAGTCTGGGGGGCGAGGGGGTGGGGACGAGGTGTTTCAGCTGCTCATTACTCACTGCCAACTTCCCCCAAAATCATATTAATTTCACGCTGTCACGCAGGACTGCGCTGTCTCTGCCGTCAGCAGCCAGGAGGGTGACGGGGCTGGGGGGAGCCTGGGTGCCCCTCACCCACCCCATGGCTGCCTTTTGGGGAGCTCCCTGGTGCCTCTTCCCTCACCCAGGTGGGGCTGGGGCCGCTCACCTTGCGGGGGGATGTGGGGAGCGCTCTGCGCTGCCTCCCGATGATCATTTTCCACCCCGCTGCTCGTGCAAAAACCCCATGAAATTGGGTCTGCTGCAGCAGGGAGGGAGGGAGGGAGGGAGGGGAGCTGCCAGCCTGCCCTGCCCTACCTGTGCTCAGCAAGGATGCTGCTTAAAAGTTGCTTTTTAACCACTTGCCTCCCTTTTTTAACGCCAGCGAGCACAGCCCAGCTCTGCCTGTAAAGATGGAGCTGCCTTTGCCTCCTGTCTGATTTCTCCCCCTTTTCTGCTGTTTGCTCAGCGCATCTGCCAGAGCTGTCACCTCTGCAGGGACTTAGTGCCATCAGCTGGGCCTCTGACAGCTCCCACACAAGCTCAGCACTGCCGAGCCCATCCTGGCTGAAGCTCACTCTCCGTGGCAGACACTCTGCTCTGTCCCCTGCCATTTGGAGCGTTCTCACCCCTAGAGCCCATCTCACCTTTTTTCCAGGTGTTGTGCTTGCATTTTTTTTGGTGGGTTGTGGCTGGAAGGATGATCCTTTCCCCTTTTCTCTCATCGTGGCCACACTTCTTGGAGCTCTTGGCAGGGCGGTTGGACTAGATGATCTCCAAGCCAAACCATCCAGTGACCCTGTGGAATCCCTGTCTTCATCCTGCACTCTCTGAGACAGGTGGAGAGCAGTGAGCTTTCCATGAAATGGAGTGGAAACATCACCACTGAATCCCAGGCTCCCTGTCCTGTCTTCTGGGACTTTTCCAGGTGACCTGTAAAGACAAATCCCACTGTGCAGAGTGGCCTCTGAGCTTTGCTGTGGTCATGGCAGCTTGGCAAAGGGTGACCAAAGGTCTGGGAGCGGGAGGAGAGCCACCATTTGTAGTTTGGGCAGCAGCCACACCTCCAGTTTTGGGCACAGGATGGGCAAATGGGAGTGTCAGCAGTGAAAAGACACCTCTGCTCTTTTCCAGCACGAGCAGAAAATGGGATGTTCTGCTGTCTCTGGAGCATGGTGGCTCCCAGCCTGCCTCACCAAGGAGCTGTTCTGTGCCTGCTCTTAATGCTTTGCCTTGCTCTGAGCCCTGGCAGGTGTCACACGTGGCCAGCCTGGGCTCTGGGGGACAAGCTCAGGGGAGCTGGGCAGCCGGCTTGTGTTTGAGTCTCCGGCACAACTCCCACGTTCCCGCTGCGCTTCCATGCATTTGATCTTCCCTCTGTGTTTCTCTGTTCTCCTGATGAAAATAATTAATCAGGTTATTTTTCTAAGTCATCCTGCAGCTTTACAGGGACAAGACTTAAATAAGGATTCTCTTTAAAGCAGAGCTGGGTTAAAATAGCTGTGTGCCTATAAATATCTCATTGCTTCTATATTTATTCTCCAGCTCAGTGCAGGAGGTTCTACAGCTGAATAAGAGATATCTCTTTATTTTTTGGATTGTTGATGCGGCTGGAATCTTTAACAGCAAGGCTGCCTTCTCCAAAGGATGCCTTGGGTACACCTCTGGGTTTATTCTGTGTTTCCTAGTTGCTAGTTGTACAAATTTCCTCTTGTCTTTGAAAGGAGCTGACTCATAAGAATCCTCCAGGAGCAGAGAATTGAGGCAGACCCTCCTGTGAGCACTATTTTTAGCATAACTTATTTTTTTGACCAGAGCTGTACTCTGATCAGGATTTTCAAAAGAGCCCAGGAGAGATAAATCCCCAAATCTCAGCGCTGTGGGAGCTGCGGGTTCCTTTGAAATCCTGACCCTCTGGTGATTAGGGCAGTGACTTGGTGGCTCCTAAGCCCTGGTCCTGCAAGGTGCTGCGTGCTGGGAGAATTGTGGCTTAGGAGTGTGAGCTCTGAGAAAGGCTTTGCAGGCATTGGAGGCTCTTGTTGAAGGCTTGAGATTTCCTGAGGGTTGGGATGTAGGGGTCTGTAGGTGACTGCTGCATTTGTACATCTCAGGGACAGCTGCCAGGGGAGTGTGGTTTGGCCCTGGTGTGCTCCTGGGAGGTGATGTGGGGGAAGATGTCCTGATAGAGCTGCTCCTTTCTCCACCATCCTTTCTCCTTTTGTCTCCCCCAGCAAAAAAAAAAAAAAAAAAAAAAATTACTATTAGGAGTAGCTAGTACTACTAGTAGGATTAAGAAGATGTTGGATAGGTGAAATGAGGGGATTTGAGAGTGCCTGGCTCATGGCAGCAGAGGGGACAAGAGCCCTTCTGTGACCAGAACCAGCTCAGAGCTCTGTAAGAGAGAGGCAACAACAAAACCTGAATAATATTAAAGTGGGATTTTCCACCTCCATCCTGGTTTGGGGTGACCTCTTCCATCACACATCCACCAGTTGTCTTTAAATCCTCTGAGTCACTCTTCTGGGGTGGCTTTGAACTCCCAAGCTCATGTCAGTGTTCAAGTTCAGCACTACTGCTTGAACCTAGTCCTTCCTAAAGCTTGTGGTGCTCCCTGTGCCAGCTCTGCACCTTCCCCTGGCCCTTAGGAACTGGAAATTGTAGGCATTGAGGTGTGAAACTTCAGGAGGAAGTCTGTTCCTGCTTTCATTAGACAGTGAATCATCATTGTCTTTAAAGCATGGACATAAATGTGGAGAATAGGCAGGTGTCTTCTCCAGGAGGTGTCAGTGAGTCCTGGCTGCTTTTCCTTGATGTCACCAAGTCTAAAATAGATTTATGGCAAGAAGTGGATTAAAAAAAATACTTCCCACCCCAATGGTGCAAGCTTGTCCATCAGCAAGGAGCAGGAAACAAAGCAGGGCATGTGCAATACCCCGTGGGCAGGCACAGGTGGGAAGGGACATCCTGGGATCTTGCTTTGCAGTCGGACCAGAAGAAAGATGGGAACAATTCAGGAGATGACCACATCCATCCCTCCATCCTAAAGGCGTGTGAGGCTGCTGGGTGAGGCTCTGCACATCCCAGCTCCTGCTGCAGGGGCTCCAGGGCTCTCATTCCTTTTTTCCACACTAAAATTCCAGCGTGGGAGCCAGCTCTGGAGGGCAAAACGACTGTGACAGTCACACCAGAGCAGCTGTACCTGGCTGCTCCCAGGAGCTGGAAAATCAGCGTGGATTGGGAGGAGCAGGGGGCTGAGGAGCTGCAAAGGGAGGCTGCAGGGCCAGGATGCTGCTGCCTCCAGCTCAGCAAATCCAGGCAAGGGAAAGGCCCCTTTTCCCACCAGCCTTTAAAGCCAATCTCTCCCGATGTTAAAAACTCCCAAAGTCGGGTTAAACGCAGCAAAATTAAGAAACCAAACCTGGTTGCAGCACCTGCTTAGAAATGACTTAAGTGGAGGGATATTAAAATTTTAAGACTTGCTGCTGTGTTGCTGATGGAGGATTTAAAAAAAAATAATAATTACTGTTGGGTGGTTTTTTTTTCTTTTCTTTCTGCTTGGTTTTCAGGATTGGTTTCTGTTTAGCGTGTGGCCTAATTGCGTAATTACACGATAGACTGGAGTAGAATTTAGTGTGTGTAATACCAGTTATAAAGAAGAGCCCTAATTATGTAGATCTTCTCAGGTAAATAATACATCAGGGGCATGGAGTGGCCTAATTACTGTTCTGAAAACCTGCCTAATGACTAATTTACTTGGAATTTCAGAACGCTTTTGATAAGGTCCCTCATAAGCAACTGTTAAGGAAAATAAATCGAGAAGGGAGAAAATGTTTTGCTGTGTTTTTAAACAAGCCAGTTAAGCCACAGGAAGCAGCCACTGCCTCCCCTGATCCAGCATCTTGAGGAGAGGGAAGATCCCCTGGCTGCCTCCTGCTCTGGGGCCAAAGCTGTTGTGTTCCTGATCCTGCTTTGCCATGAGCTCCAAGGGAGGCTGCTGCCACTGTCCACTAAAAATGGGATTTATGGGTCCCTTCCCAGCTCCTTGGAAGAAGCACATCTGTGTCCACATGGTCCCTGGCACTTGTAGTAGTTGTGGGCATCTAAAGAATTCTTGAAGATCTGTGCCAAAACTCGATAAATCCAGGAAGAACTAAACTTGGAGTTCTCCAGAGGTGCCGAGGGAGCGAGCGCAATCCAAAAGCTGGAGCAGCTTCCCCAGGACTTTTCTGGTGGATCTCATGGACTTCCTGCATGAGGATGGAAGTCCAGAGCTGGGACCAGCAGCAGTGTTATTCCAGGGAGTGTGTGAGATGCTGCAGTGAGGGGAGCCTGGCTTTGGCCCTGCCCCAGGAGCAGGCAGCAAGGACAGGTCTGCCCAGAAAACTGGGCTCTGGAAGGGATCCGTGCTTGGAGCAGCCAAGCTTGGGCAGGCAGCAGTGCAAGGAAAAGGAGAAATCCCATAAAGCAAAACCCAGTTGTGCTGCAGCAGCAGAACAAGGGGCCTCCAAACAAAGATGATGCTCCTGGGCAAAGAGGAGAGGAAGCTGGAAGAACGGATGATCCATGGTAAAGAACAAGGTGCAGACGTGGCTGTCCCGTGTCCCGCTGGCTTTTCACACGGATTTTGCAGGAGCTTTGATTATCCAGCAGGACATGAATGAAGGCTCAGCTTTGCACTGGGACTTGCTTCCTGGTGTCACTTCATCTGTGGGCCAGGGGGACGCTGCTCCCCTGCTCTGCTGCCAAATCCCTCCACCCACGGCTCCACCAGAGCTGGAGGGAGCCACAGTTTGACTGGGCTCCAGGATCCAGATGTTTCCCTCCCACCTTGTCCTCCTGTGCCTTCATTTGCTGATTTTCAGAGGTGAAGGAGACATTATTGATGCTGCTGCTGATAATGGTAATAGGGGAGATGGGTGCCAGATAATTCCTGAACTCTCTAACAGGATTTAAGCTAACAAGAGAGGAAGGCTTTTTTCCTCCCTCCTTCCCTTTCCCTTCCTCCTTTTCAGATATTTCCTGTGCTGGGGATAACAACACCAAGGAGTGTTAAATTGGCTCTGAATGTCCACCCCTGGCTGTCCACATTCTTGTAACGATTTCATTAGCTTGAATTATCCACGTTATTTTCTTGTAATGGGATTAGCCATCCTGGAGTCAGCTGAAGTCCTGGAGCAGGAGGCGGGAGGGCCCTTCTGCTGCGGATCCCATTAACTCCCTCATGCAGGGGGTGGAACTGGCCATGGCTCAGCCCAGGGGCAAAACCATTTGCCAGGGTCCTGCCTTCCTCAAGGAGGAAGAAAGAAAAAAAAGGACCATTACTGTATTTTTTTTTCCTCCCCCTTTTAATCAGCAAATGCAGAGGCAGAGAGCAGCAGGGCCGTGGTTTTCTGGAGGGGGAAGGTCCTGTTTGGGGGGCGAGCGGCGGAAAAAGAATAAAATGGAGAGGAGCATTGCAAAGGGATTGAGTGAATTCCGTGTGGCTGCAGCCTGCTGCTGGGGCTGAGGCTGTGCAGGGAGGGGAGGGAAGGCCTTGTGTCTCTTTTGGACTCATCATCCCTGCCCAGAGCCATTTGGGATGAGTGGTCACGCTGCCCGGCTCATCCGCCTGAGCTCGGCCTGGGGCTGCCAGCAGGCACGAGGGGGCATTTGGGCAGGGCTTGGGATAGGAAGGCAGCAAGAGGAGAGGAGGAGGAGATGGTGGCAGTAGATGGCAAGCCAGGAGAAGGTTGGCAGCCTTGATAAAGGTTTTCATAATCAGTTCTTCAACGTGGTTTTGCTGTTTTGTTTTTCTTGAAGCAGTATAAACCAGAGAGGGGGATTTAGGACTGCTCTGTGCTGTGGGACCTCTGTACACACCTGCAGAGCACTCAGGGTGATTTTTGTGGTTGTTTTCCAAGATGTTCTGTGTTTTTTGGCAGTGGACAGATTCATGGTGTCAGCTGTGCTGTCCCCCTCAGAATGTGGCAACCCAAGAGTCCTTGATCAGCTCATGGCTTGGGATGTACCAAGATCAAGTCAGATGAACACACCTGTGTGTTTGGGACTTGAAAATACCATCAGGGAGGGACAGGCCTGGCCTGTCCCAAGGGTTTTGCAGTTTAAATGCTGCTCTTTGAGACAGAGAAGGGGTTGAAATGGAGGGCATGTTTCCCAGCTGGAGAAATGTTTATCATTTCTTTGGAATAAACTGTTCCCTGTGAGGGTGGGGAGGCCCTGGGACAGGGCACCCAGAGAAGCTGTGGCTGCCCCTGGATCCCTGGCAGTGCCCAAGGCCACGATGGATGGGGCCTGGAGCAAGCTGGGATAGTGGAAGATGTCCCTGCCCATGGCAGGAGGTGGAACAGGATGGGCTTTAAGGTTTCTTCCAACCAAACCGCTCTGATTCCACGTTCACCCTGATCCGGAGGAACCTGTCCCATGAGCGAGCTGCCTGAAGCTGTGAGGTTTTCTGGAGAGCAGGGAGGAAGGAAGGGGAGGGAAGGGGTTTTCTGGAGCCCACCTGGATGCCCATTCTCCTCTGTCCCATGGCTGTGTTGGTGGAGGATGCGCAGGCTCCTCCTGGTGCCCAGGCAAAGCCAAGTGAGCCGTGGGTTGTCTCCCGAGCTGGAATGTGCTGGTTAATAGCAATATAATGTCCTATAATTAGCAGGCAAAGGACTTGCCTCCCAGCTGGCCTGTGCCAGAAGGATGTAATTACAATCCCAAGGAGTGCTGTTCCTCTGACCTGCAGCCAGCTTGCAGTGAGGAGGAGAAATCTCCTTTTCCTCCCTGTGTTCAGCCAGGGAAGCAGGATGGCAGCTGGAAGAGCTGCCAAAGCAGCAGGAGAGCAGCTGATAGCCAGCAGTGCCATGGAGAAATGCTGCATCTCTTGTGGGTGGGAGGGAGATGTCCCTGCTGGCATCTCTGGGATGCACCCTGTGTTTCTGCTGAGCTTGGAAGGGGTGACTTGTCAAAGGAGAGCTTGTGGCTGTCTCTATTCTGCAGCCCCGTGGATCATGGCTCAGCCAGGGCCAGCAGAGGCTTTTTCTGGTTTCCCAGCAAATCTGGATGGGCACAAAACAAAGGCTCTCATTTAGGAAATAGGAGTTGCAGTGTTTGTGGAGGCTGTCATCCCTCCCAGCCAACAGCAGGAAAACGTGCCAAGCCTGGGAGAGCGAGGTGTGAGGACAGATCTGCCAGCCTGGCTGGCAGGGCCTGCAGGGACAGGGGAGCCCAGGCAGAGCCACGTCCTCCACACCTCTGCCCTCCCTCCTGGTCCTGATTCCACTTGAGATTTCAGAGAGTAGCTGTTGGACACCATTTTTCATGGATCTGTGGGGAGGAAGCTGGGAGCAGCTGTGTGCATGGCAGGTCACCAGGGGCTCTGCCATCCTGCTGCCTCTGCAGCAAAACTCTTTGCTTTTGGCCCCCAAACCTTCCTGTGTTAATTGTGAGCAGCTCCATGGGGGTTTCACGAGAGATTTGGGATTGCTGCACACCTTGGCCATGCTGCAATCCCATCCCAGTGTGGTGCCACCAGGAGCTGTGGGGGTGTTCTGTCAGAAATGCAGCTCCAGGCCAGGCACAGGGGTCTGGTGGGCTCTTGAACCTCAGGACTGAGGTTCAAGTCTTGTGCAGAGTTAAGCCAGGCTGACTGCAAGCCAGTCAATGTCTCAAGCCTGAAGGGGCTTTGCCCCCACAACCACCAGCTCCTTCAGCCCTGGTGCAGGGGCTCAGGAGCACTTGGAGAAGGCGTGGATGAGTGGGTGAGTATAAATCCAGAAACCACTCTGGTTTCACACTCACTGATGCTGGAAACCTCCCTGTGAACCATCCTGCTCGAGGGAGGGAGCCTGGCCTGGTGCTGTGCTCTGTGCTGGCAGCAGGATTGCTGATCTCTGCCCACTTCGAGAGGAGAGAGAGGCACCAGCACCCAGAGAATCCCCTACCCTGGGCTGCCTGTGGGTTTTTCACTCCATCTGTGCCCATCAGAGCTCCGTGCTGGAAGGGGAAGGAGCTGGCAGCACCACCACGTCTGACTTGCTGTGACTCCACAGCCATCCCAGCCCCTGGGAGCACATTTTCAAACAGCTCCATGAGATCTTACAGAAAAGCTGCTTTCTTCCCTCTCTTGCCATTGTGCTCTGGTGTCACCTGGGCGATGTGCTCATGCTTTTCCTCCTCCCATCCCCATTCCAGTGCCTTTGCCCATGGCACAATCCATGCCTGGCCATCCTGGAGCCAGGATGCAGCTGGAGTGGGAGCAAAGCTGTCAGCACCTGGCTTCCCTCTGGCTTCCCTGGGTAGGGAGCCCGGCACTGCAGGGGGTAATTGGGTTTCCTTCTGCCTCTGTCTCTCTCTCCCCCCAAATGCAGGAGAAATAATTGGAAAGGAGAGGTGTGAGTCTGAGCCTGGCACCGCGGAGGAGAACATTAAAGGCCGGAGCTGTGCCTTCATTCGCAGCTCCCGCGCTGGTAATTGCTGTGTTGTGGTTTCTAATTAGCGCCGCAGTGGGGGGGATGCTGTTCCCCTGCATGGCCCCACTGGGGTCAGCCCTGTCCCCTCGGCTTCCCTCACCCCTCCACCTCTCCCGTTCCCTGGATCCATCCTTTTGGAAGCCCCTGCTGGCTCCCAGTGCCCAGGGAAGGCTCCTGGCCAGCCCTGCTCTGCATCTGGAGCAGGTCTCCACTCCCTCCACACCTCTCCACGTGTGGGTGGCTTGGACTGCTCTGAGCTGGGGAGGAAGGAGGAGCCAGTTGCTCCCAGATTTGCCCAGGCTGATGTGGGTCAGCACAGCTTCCCTGGCACCCTGAATCCAGAGCCATCCTGCTCCTGTGGGTGCCCCTGGCCCACCCTGAGTGCTGGGTCTTGGTGTCAAAAGGACATGTTGGTGTTTGGGTGCACACACTGAGCGTTGTCTGAGACCTCCCTTTGAGCAAATACTCTGCTCCTGTTCCTTCAGCAAACATTCTGCTGCCCTCAGGCAATGTCCTTGATATTTTTCATGGAGAGAGACTGGAGCATGCCCATGGCTCCTACCTCCCATTTTTCCTAGCTAGATGGGCATCTCCATGGCTCAGGAGCTCTCTCCTTGCCTCTCCTTTGACCCAACTGCAGCATTTGAGATGCTCCAGGGATCCTGGGAGTCCCTGCCACCCTCACCCCGTTGCAGGAGGACCTCTGGAAACCACAGGATCCGAGCATTCCCAGCAGCCGAGGCTGCTCCCTCTCCTGTGCTGGGGTTTGTTTGTTTGTTTGCGTGGCTCCAGCTCGGAGGGGGCAGGAGGGAGAGGGAGGGAAAGCACCGAGCGGGAGACGTGCGGATTCATTTTGAAGCTTCATAATGGTGCATTTACACACCACGTTGCCTAAGGAAATTGGGTGGATGAATGCCTGGTCATGCTGCCAGTGCAGCAGGTTAACTCCCAGGATTTAGCTTATATCATTTCACGAGAGCGTTTATGGCCTTTACTGTGTTTATTCCCAGGTGCTCTTTGGCACTGCTGTATCCCAGGCTCCTTTTGTGTATGCACGCCTGTGTGGAGATTTTCAAATAAAATAACACATCTCTTCAGACCTGGGCCACATTAAATATTTATTGCCTGCAGTTTGTGCATATGTGTTTGATAAATGGGTGCGAGGGGAGGGGAGGAGAAGGGGAAGAGGGAGCTTGGCAGCAGGGAAAGCGTTGGCTTTGTCCTGGAATTTCTCCAGGGGATGGCACTGGAGAGGGGTGTCCAGCACGTGCTGCCCTTGGGGCTAAAAAAACCTTTTTAGGGTTTTTGGACAAAGTGGGATGGCTGCATGCTTTGGTGTTCAAGCCACAGGTCCCTTCTTGTGGGCTAGGAACTCCCTTATCTCCCCATCCTTGGCTTTCCATTGACACTGCAAAACTTGTCTGAAATGCTGTTGGATATGGACGTTGTGGTCTGCTGGATTCGCCTGTTTCCCTTTCTACATCCAGAAAGCTTCGATAAAACCAGTTTATTCCAGCAGAGAAGCTGCAGGATGGGAGAGGCTGAAGGGTTAGAGCAAGGAAATCCAATCATAAAAAATGCCCAGGATCCTGGAGTTGGAGGGATGGCACCTCTGGGGATGGAGAAGCTACTCTGGAAACAGAATGATTCCCTGTGGGGCCATGCTCTGTGTCCTGCCTGTATCCTGTGCACTCCAGCCCCACTTCTGGAAACAACAAATCTGTTTTGGTGGGATCTGGAGCAGCCCTGGTAACCTGGAGATGCTTTGCCCACCCTGAGCAAGGCATGGCATTCTGGCTGGATCTCCTGAGGGAAGGAGGAGCAAAGCAGTTACATTAAAGAAGTTTTTTGTATTGTTATGTTTTACATCTAGAATTATCCTTGAAATCCAAGCTGAGTTTTTAGCTGGTTGCATTTGCTTTGGAAATGGGGCTTGCAGGGCAGCAGAGTGGCTGCAGGACACCTGATGTGAGTGACCCACTCAGTGTGGGTCTGCAGCTGGCACTGCCAGGGTTTGTGGGGAAGGGGTGACTCTTCCCTTCATCTCATGCTGTCCCTGCTTTTCCTTGGATTCACAGCACCTTTGGAGAGCTCAAGACTGTCCGGCTGCCCAAGAAAATGGCAGGAACGGGATCCCACCGGGGCTTTGGCTTTGTGGATTTCGTCACCAAGCAGGATGCCAAGGTGAGCTGTGCCCTTCTGGCACTGCCCCAGGTGGGCAGGGAAGCCTGGAGGCTCTGTCCCACTAAAGCTTAGCCCAGGTTTGGGCTGGTAGCATTCCCCAGGAAAGCTGCACTCAGACTGTGGGCAGCAACAAAACCCACAGCCCAAACCCTAAAGGGGATAATTTTGGTGCAACGGATAAAACAACTCAAAATTCTTGTAATACAGGACAGGAGCTTATTTTTCAGATTTGTCAGCAGCAAGGTGAGACAGGATGGTTTTGACCCAACATTAATGCATCAGGAAACCTCTGCACATGTCCCACCTCTGCCACTGCCTTGATTTTAGGGGAGTTTTGGATATTGTGGCTGTTCCCTCATTTGTAACCTGTGCAAGGCTTGTGTTCACCAGTTCTTCTGCGTGTTTTGAGAGCCCCCTGTGAGCAGCCTTACCCTGCTGCTTTCCCAGTGACTGTGCCATAGGATCAGTAGTTATGAATTGGCCTAGTTCATTTATTTTTTGAAAGCTTTCCTGTATCTTTTAAGTTCCATGCTTTTAGCAGAAACAAGGGGATTGCAGCCTGTCTGATGATATCCTGCTCTTATCCTTTGGCAGAGGTTCTGGGGCAGGGTGGATTTCATCCTGCTGCTGATTCCGGGTGATTTGGGCAGGGTCTGGAAGGGAATGGCTGTAAGCACAACCCATGGGATGTTACTGCTGGAGGGAAGGGACCACATGAGCCCCCAAAACTCCAGATTTTCCAGACTGTGAGTGCAGATGAAGGAGAGAGGAGGGGGGAGCCAGCCAGAACCTGTGTTTATGTTTTTAGACAGCATTCATTGATCCGGGATCACAAGGGACTATTAGATCATCCCTTCCAGGCTGACCTCCTGTATAACACAGTACATGGAGTTTCTTCGTTAGTCCTGTATTGATCCTAATTCAAACTTCCCTCTGCTCAGCTTCCCTCCTCCCCTTGGGGGTCAGCTGGGGGTGCAGGGATCCCCCCCAGGAGCCTGGTTCCTCTCCCTGCACCTTGAGCTGTGCCTGTGGCTCTGCTTAAAGCAGCTTTGCTTTTGCCTCTGCTTCACTCCAGAGTCACTCAGACTTTGTTGCTGGGGTTTGAAATAATCTTTTCCCAAGGAAACTTTTGGATGGAAAGGTACATAGAGGGACCTGACTGGTTCTTTACTGCTGCTCTCTGGGGGAAACAGGCACAGGCTCAGTGTTTGCTTCCCATCCCTTTTCATCCCCTCAGGGGCTGACTCCAGCTGCACTGGACAAATGGGAATCTCAGTGATAGGCAGCCCAGCTATGGTGAGGGGAGAGAGCCAGGCAGGGCTCTGGCCCAGGGCACAGCTCCCAAAGCTCATGGAGGGGAGCATGCAGGGAGAGAGCTGCCCCGTGGAACAGCTCTCAGCAGGGTTTTCTTCTTTCCCAGCAAAGCAGCTCTTCTTCCTTCTTCCTATTTTTTTTCCACCCTCATCTCTTTGAGGGATTTAATTGTCTCACAAGTGGCACATCAAGTACACTCCATTGGCCGTCTGGAAGAGGATGCACGGTGTATTGATGAATAGGATCCTGAATATTGTAAACACGCTCATAATTGGCTTAGAGTTTATTGCTGAGTGAAATGAGAGAGGAGGGGAGTGGGCCTGGAGACCTCTGAGCTGAATAGCTCTGACTGTCAGTGACGCTTTTGCTCAGAGTGGTAATCTGGAAATTGCTTATAAGCATCTTATAAAACATGATGGGTTTGTAATAGAATAGTTAGGCTGCCTTTGTTGGGCATTTAAAGCCTGTGACCTCCCGTGTTTGTCTTTTTCTCTGAACAAGCACGGCTGCTGTGGGAGCGCACATGGAGATTTTCCACAGGCAGCGCGGAGATGGGGGCTCCTCCTCCCAACTCCCCGATGCTGTGCCTGCAGATCTGCCCCATCAGGCTTGGCTTGATCTCCTCAGCCTTCCCTGCAACTCTGATGCACTGGCAATCCCAAATTAACTCCAGTTAAGGAAGCACTAAACGTTTCCTGACGTTCCCTGTGCAGAATTGTTGCGGAATTGTTTTTATTTTTGAACTACTAACTGGGAAGCCGAGTTCCCACTTTTCTCCCCTGTTGATATAAAAATACATCTGGTCTCCAAATAGAAATTGCCCATTTGGGAGAGACAGCCAATGCTTTCAGAATGCACACACGCACGGAAGGAAAAATCCTTGTGTGCAGCTGGCATCGTGGAGAGCATCCTCAGTTGGGACCAGCTCTTGCAAGGGAGGGATATTTATCAATCTCCTAATGTTGTTGACCCTTTGTCCCTCTAATGATTCCAGCCTGGAGGCTCTTTGGCTTGAGTGTTTAATAGGGCAAGGGGGAATCTGGAGGCAGAGCAGCACTGTCCTCCAAATGAGTGCAGCAGTCAGGGCTGGCGCTGTCACACCCGCGGGTGACAGACACTGCGGTCCTGTGTCTGCTCCCAGCCCTCCCAGCACAGCAGGCTCTGCTCCAGAGCTCTGCCTGCCTCCTCCCAGCAGCCTGGCCTTCCTGGGGCTTTATCAGCCACCTCTTCACTTGCAAATTCTCTTTCTGAATCCCACAGACGTTTTTAAGGCGCTGTTCCAGCCTCTCCCTTTCCCACTTTTTCCCACCATGCTGAGCCGTAACGTTAAGGTCGAACCAAACTTTGCAAAAAATGCTCAGAAATGGCATTTTTAAGCATGCTTACATCCTATTCTCAAGGAAGAGAAGCCCTTCGTGTTTTCATGCAACCCCTTTTCTCATCTGGAAAGCAAATGAGGCCCAGGAGGTTTGCCAGGGATCTGCAGGCTTTGGGTGGCCTGGCAGAGGGTGTGTTACCAAATGCAGCAGCTTTATCAGAATCGGGTGTGGGATTTCCACAGGAGCTTTTTGTGGCAAAGGCTCCCCTTAAAGGTGTAGGAAGATATGGAGCCCTGGGAATTAGAGGGCTTTTGCGGTGAGTCTCTCTCTTGGATGAGCAGACACCACACCTCCCTTTATCCCTCATTTGGATATGACTCCACAAACCTCTGGCCTTTCTTTGTTCCTCCAGAGAGGTGTCCTGGGAAGGCAGATGCTCACATAGAGGAGCTGCACCCCAAAAATAGCTCCTGCTTTTTGTGAGAGCCAGCCTGCTTCTCCTTATTTCATATTTGTCACCTAATTAAAAAATATTTTTTCCCTACCTATCTCTTCATTTGGAATAGCAGCAGTGGCAGATTTCCTCCTCTCCCTGGAAGATTTCCAGCAGTGTAGATGTAAGGGGATGGCATTTCTCCCCTTCATCCCTTTGTCTTTTAAATCATCAGTGCTTTCTCTTTTTTTTTTTCCCTGAAAAAGTCTTAATTCCTGCCAGAGCAATGAACAGCTACTTTTGTCTTAGCTTGTTTCAAAAGAAGTGACATCCTTGTGTTTGTCACCTGAAATGTGCAGCTTCCCTTCTGCATTCCCAGCTCCTGGAGCCCATCTGGAAGACAGGGAGCAGAGATCCCAGTACAGGCTGGAGCCTTCTTTCATCATGGGTGCAAACCAACTCATTTTGGGGATGTGTTTGGCCAGGAAGGGCCGATGTCACCAGACTGGTGGCAGATGTGTCTCACCCAGTGGGTTTCCTGCACTGAACACAACTTGATGGTAGCATCTGCCTTCTCTGTTGCTCCATGACCTTTCCCAGGGCTGCCAGCAAAACTAGAGGATGACAATCCCGTGAAGAGGAGGAGGAGGTGGGGGCAGAGAAGTGGCTCAGAGGGCCAGAGCCCACCAAGTGGCACGTTCACCCTGGTCTGCCCTCCTCCATGATCTGTGGAGCACGGATGGGCTGTGTGCTGTCACCCAGCTTTCCTCTTCCTTGTGCTGTGGGAAGGAGGAATCCAAAAATAGGAATTAACAAAGGAGATGCAGTGTTTAGAGCTGTGGGTTGTGTGCCAGGCTTTGGAAAAGGCTCCTCATGCCAACATAAACAGCCCTCACAACTCCCTCCCGCCGCCTCCCCCCAAGTGTTTGTTTAAGCCAACACATTGCTCTGCTAATTGGGAGATAGGCCTTGAAAACACAGCAGCAGCAAATAAAAACAGCTGGAGCTTGCAGCTCTTCCAGGAGGAATGTGCCCCTGGAAAAGGGGGCACTCTGCCCTGCCAGGATAATGGGGATTTCACCCATGCTATGGTGGAGCTGGTGCTCCTCATCACTGTTTCATAGCACATGAGGGTTATGTGAGTGAAAGGACTTTGGAAAGGGAGGAAAACTCAGGTTACTGGGTGCTGGTTACTGAAAATGGGAGGTTTTTTATGGGTTTCATAACCCAGCAGCTCAAGGAGGGTCCTGAGGAGCAGCTGTGGGCAGCAAAGCAGGACAAGCCCCTCTGCCCAGAGATGTGGCATTTGGGGACAGCTTGCAGTGCTTCAAAGCTGCTTTTAGCAGGTGGCTCAGAGGAGAGATGTGGGCTTCTACAGGACAGCTTGGGAGTGGTTTGGGGCCTCCAGATGGGAGCAGGATGTGTGTCTGATCCTACAGTCACCATTTTTGTTCCAGGGATAGAGTTTGCAGAGCTCAAAACCTGAGCTAATCTCAGCCTTAGCTGGGGTTTTTGCAAAAGCATTTGGGGCATTTCTCTCCCCGTGTGCCCAGCCTTTACTGTGGAGCACTTTGTGGGCCCCTGGGGATAAAAATATTTGGCCAGTGTGTTTGTGTATTTGCATTGTGGGCCCAATCCTGCTCAGTCGTGAATTTCCTTGAAATTCTGTGGGAAATAAAGACAAAATCAAACTTCCCTGGACTGAGTCAGTGTTTTCTGGGTGTCTCTGCTGGTTGGCTAGGGGCAGAGAAAGCCATCTGCGATCTGGGCCGGCTGGCACGTTTGTATTCATCATCAGCAAGAGATTCCAGCTGTATGGGTGTTACTGAACAGGACCTAACACCAGGAAACCTCTGGATTTCTGCACTAGAGCAAACCACCACAGGCAGAAAGAGCAGAGGACTTCTGTGCTGGCTTCTGCTCTGCCACATTTGCTGCCACCATGGCCAAGTCACCAAATGGTTGACAGGAGAAAGGCAGTTTTCCATCTTGCTTTCAGAGCAGAAAGGAACTTCCCTCTCACAGCTGAGCTGTGCTTTCCTGTGTTCCAGCAGAGAACAGGGTGCTAGGGAGTCTCAGGGTCCCCCCAGCGCTGACCCAGAGCTCCAGAGGCTGCAGCATTCCCAGCTCAGGGTGGTCCCATCCCGTGCTGGGCTCCAGCCTGCCCCCCACGAGCAGCAGCCAGCAGCAGTGGTGATGGGAACGTGCACTGCTGCAAGTGCAAAGATAAATGACCGAGTCAGAGCCTCTGATGGAGATGGATCCTGCCCCATCAGAGCAAAGCACTCCAAGTACGATGTTCTCCGGTGGCCCTTTCCGCTCCAGGGCAGAGGGAGCGACATTTTTGCCTTCCCTCCTGTGAGCCTCTTCTTATTTTCTCCTTTAATTCCTTTTTTTTTCTCTTTTAATTCTGCAGAAAGCCTTCAACGCCCTGTGCCACAGCACTCACCTGTACGGGCGCAGGCTGGTGCTGGAGTGGGCGGACACGGAGGAGACGCTGGAGGCCCTGCGCCGCAAAACCGCCCAGCACTTCCACGGTAACCCCTCCTGCCTGCCACTGCCACTCGCTGGGGGCTGCCCGCTCCCTGCTGGAGCCTGAGCACGCAGGGGGAGGCAGGAGGCATCCAGGCCGGGGCTCTGTCTGACAGCTCTGCCTGTGAGCTGTTAATTCTGTGTGTGCCAGCCGTGCCCGGGCACCACGGTGCCACCTGCCAGCCACAGCGCCTTTGCTCCCTCCCCCAGCTGCTCCCGAGCTGGGGACAGGCTCTGTGCACGCAGCACGTGGATTTAAAAGGGAAAACTGTGTGCTGATGGGTTGGGATGCAGAAGGGGCTGCCTGGCTCAGGCTGCTGGGAGTGACAGCTCTGCAGATGACAGCACTGCAGGCTCCTATTGACAGCCATCGACAGGCACAAATGCATTGCTTGGCAAATATTTATGTAGGAAGGGCTCCCCTGGGCTGCAGGGCTAAGCTGGAGATCAATGCTCCTCCTCCCACATCCCCTCCCTGCTTCCCCTCTCCATCACCACATGCCTGTGGCCCAGGGGCTTGCCAGCAGTTGTGGGGCTGCACATCCCTGGTGAGGGGAGAGCAGCACATCTTGGTTATTGAGGGATCCTGACTGATCCAGTGATCCCCATGTTCCTGAAACAGTGCAGGGCTGCTTATTCCAGGCTGGGGAAGCTGCAGTTTGGTGGTGGCAGGGCTGAGGGTGGATGTGCCCACCCAGAGCCCAGCACTGGAGAAGGGGACATGTCATGCACGTGAAGCTCCACCTGGGTGGAGAAAACAGCAGGTGAGATGTTTCGAGCACCCAGTTTTATCTTCAGGATCTCCTTGCCCCTTTTCCACTCTGCTCTGTGTAGGGAGAAATAAGCAGTCTTGGCTTTAGGATCCTTGCAGGCTCTCAGCAGATGTGGCTGTGAGCTCTGCCACTTCCCACAAGCTCTGATTGTTCCTGATTTTTGCCTGCCTTGGCTCCAGCCTCCTTGTCTGGGCTCTTCCTCCCCGAGCTGGGGCCCTGGCAAGGACAGCAGGAAGAGCATTTCCACATCCCAGCAGGAATGCAGCCTTGGAGCTGAAGTGGCTCCAGGGTCTCACTTGAGAAACAGGAGCAAGGCTACCACTCCCCATCTTTAGGAATGGGAAATAAGATGGCAGCACAATCCCTGCTGTGCTCCAGCCTGTCTCAGGAACATCCAGTGACTCCAGGCCTGGCCAAACTGACAGTGGCTAATGCAGCAGAGCAGGGTGTGCCAGGAGAGGATCTGTGCCAGGAAAGCCAGGCTGGGGCACACCTGTGGGCACACTCTGTGTGAAGGAAATGAAGGGCTGAGCTTGGAGAGTGAATGGAGTTGCAGCCAGCTGGGGCTGGTCACTGGTGGGCTTCCCCAGGGCTCAGTAGTGGGGCCAGTTCTGTTTAATGTCTATTGATTGTCTGGATGAGGGGATCGAGGGCATCCTCAGGTGAATTCACAGATGACACTGAGTTGGGTGGGAATGTTAATCTGCTGGAGGGTAGGAAGGCTCTGCAGAAGGGTTTGGGCAGGCTGGATTTGATAGTCCAAGGACAATCATTTGAGGTCCAACAAGGCCACGTGCCAAGTTCTGCAACTGGGTCACAACAATCCCAAATATGACTCCAGGCTTGGGGAAGAGCAGCTGGAAAACTGCTGAGTGGAAAAGGCCAGTGGCATCCTGGCTTGTATATGCCATAGTATGGCCAGCAGGACTGGGTTGTCAAGCATTGAACAGGATACCCAGGGCAGTGGTTGAGTCACCATCCCTGGAATTATGTAAAAGAGGTGCAGCTGTGGCACTCAGGGATGTGGTTTAGTGGTGGGCTTGGCAGTGCTGGGTAATGTTTGGACTCAATGACCTCAAGCATCTCTGTGCCACACTGGAGGGTCACAGGTGGGATTTTATTCCCTTGGGAAGTGGGGAATAAAATCCCCACTTGTGGGTGCCCAGTGGCTCCGAGGTGAGGAGGGAGCTGCACCCTGTCCCTTCTGTGGGTGTGCAGAGGGTGATCGTGATAAAGAGGGGGAAAAAGGCTGGCACCACTCTGCCTGCAGCCCTCTGGAAGGGGGATGCTCCTTCAGCTTTCCTCCCTGGCGTGGCTAGAGGCTGCTTTTCCCACATGGAGCAGGGATGGAGAGGATGCAGAGCACACACAGCACCCAGCAGCCAGGCTGAGACCACACATCTCTTTTCACTGGTGGTACAGCCCAGAAACCAGGCTTTTTCCTACTGATCCCCATTTCCCCAAGTCTCCTCCTCTCCCCACAGGGCACAGGAGCAGCTCAGACATCCCTGTGCTGTTTGTCAAGGTCCCATGAGTTCTCTCCCAGCACAGTGTGGGTGAACTGTGAGGGTCTTCCCACAGCTGCAGTGGCCAGGTCCCCATCCCAAGCTGGGAATGGGAAAGAAAAGATAATTTCAGATCTTCAAGCCTCAGGAAACAATCAAGACTGAGGTCTGTGGTGTCCCCAGCTCTAATGTCAGCCTCATCCTCTTTGTCTTAGTATTTCAAGGTTCTGACCTGGGCTGTGACAGACATGTTCTACCACTGACTGCTCTCTGCTACAATTACACACCTTATTTCTAGAGACCATTTTGAGAGATTGGGCTTCCAGTTCCAGGTCTCTGCTGTTATTTGTGAAGGAGAGGCCTGGTCTCCCAAATCTTTTTTCCATGCAGGCATTTGTCATGGCAATCAAGCCACTTCTGAGCTGACTTTTCAATAGGTCTAATAGATGCAATAAAAGGGAATAGGCTTCCTTCCCATTTTGTGTAGTTTTCAGGTCATTTTTTATGGCGTGTTCTGAGGCTTTGTAATGTGTCAGGAGAAAGTGAGGAGCCCAGGAGTGGTCACTGACTGCCACGGGTGGTTTCAGTAGTTGTGTCAGGAGTGAAGCCACAGCCCAGCCCTGAGGCCTGCTGCCTCAGCCCTGCCACCCATGCTGGCTCCCAGCACAGTCTGGGAGGGATTTAAGGCTTTTTGCTCATTTCTGAGAGTATCTGCTCTTCATCCTGGGACAGGAGGCTCTTATATTAGGGAAAAAAAAATACTTTGAGTTTTGTTTGCACCCCACTTTTAATTTGGAGGACCCACTGCTGCAAGGTGGCTGGAGGGCCCGAGGGCCTGGCCAGGGACAGGCTGTGTGGATAAAATTCCCACTCTTAACGTGGGAAGGAGAAGCCAGGGAAAGCTTGGCCAACAGTTGTTCCTGGAACCTCTAATGCAGCCCATAACCTGGAGCAGAGCTGTGACAAATGCCACAGCAGGGCAGGGACAGGTGACAAACGCTGCCAGCAGCAGCATCTCGGCCCGGCTTGGGCAGGGGGATCCTCCCTTTGGAAAACAAGGATCACTGAGGCTTTGGAAACCAGCAGGGTGGCTGTCCTGGCTCTGGGACCAAGAGATCCCGCTGCCCAGCAGCCCTGGGGCAAGGGGCAGCCGTGGATCTACGCCCTGGCCAGGGGGGACACTCCAGACTCGCCCCTGCATCCCCAAATCCCGGAGCCACAGGGCTGGGAACAGCTCCAAGCCCCTCTCCTCCCCCAGCATGGAGCTGGGGGAAGGTTGGCAGGCGCTGCCCACCCCCTCGCGTGCCCTGCTCTCTCCCGGGAGCCCGGGGCCGTGCAGGGAAGGCTCTGGCTCCCAATCCCACTAAATGACAATGCCTCGTGCTCCTCAGCCGGCTCCGGCGCGGCCGCCGCTCTCCCGCCAGGCCTAACTTGGGCAGCCAGCTGTGCCGGGCCGCTTTTCCTGCTCCTTCCCATCGATCAAAGAATTAAATTGACAGATGGGGAATTTCGCCACGCCGGGAGGGGAAGCAACGACTTGTGGGGGGGGGGTTGTGATGGGGAGGGTGGATGAGGGGGGTGTGTGAGGAGGGGGTTCAGCTGTGAGGGCTGTGGGTGGCTGTAAAGCAGCCGAGCCCCGCTGCGGCTCATCCCTGCTTATTTACAGTTGTTGCTGGCAGCAGGGGGCTGCCGGGGAAGGCATGGTCCTGATCCTCCTAGCAGGGTGGGAAAGTCTTCCTGCCTCCATCCCCTTTGCCAGATCGCTTCTCCTTTGGCCGCAGACCCCCAGGTTTCCTTTTCCCTCACCTCCCAACCGCTGGGCTCCCTTCTTTCTCCTTTGTCCTTTCCTATTTTTTTTTTTTAATTTTTTTTTTTTTTTCTCGAGAGCATCTGTAACTAATGCAAACACATGCTGGAGCTGGAGAGTAAAACCCTGCAGGATTAGCGTGGCATCCACAACCCTGCCACGTTCTAATCCCGTTTCTAATCCCGTGGTAATCCCCCTCCCGGCCCACCCCCACCGGCTTTGCCCATTGTTTAAAGGAAGCAAATGGGATCGTTAGCGGCAAACCTTAACCAGCTTGGAGCAGCAGAACGGAAGGAAGTCGAACCAATTCGCTTCCCCACCCTCCTGGGTTTTTATTTTCCCCTTGTTAGATAAGAAGGGGATGCTGCTGGTGCTCCCCGTGGCCGAGCTGGTGAATCTGGGGGGATTTCCCTGCCCGACCCCTGCCCGTGCCATGGCAGGTGCTGCTCTGCTGAGGGATGCTCCCTGTGCACCCAGTGTCCCATTTCCAACTTTTCCTCTGCTGTGCAGCCTCAGCATTGTGGGATCTCCACGAGGGGCCTGCCAGGGTCTGGTTGGGAAGGGGTGGCAGGTACAGGACACGCTCCTACAGTGGATCTGGGAGATGAGACCACATTTGATGCCATTCCAGAGCAGGAGAGCTGGGAGCAGAATAAAGAACTGCTGAGCTGGCACCTTCCTCCAGGGTGGCTTATCCCTTGTGCCTTTGGGTGATTCTTCCTTTGAGAAGAGCTGCTGGAGGGTCTTGGGGTGGCACCTTGTGGCCCCCATGGCTCCCCTGAGCTCGGTGGGGTGGGTGCTGGGAGGGCAGCAGGGTCCATCAGCACCCTCATCCCCCTCCATCCCCACAGCCCCCAGGGAGAAGGGAGGCAGGTTCTGGCTCTCTGTCAAGGAATTAATTGAAAAATAAAATCATTAGATGGGAACTCCAGAAATGCAAAATTGTTGGGAGTTGGGGGGGAGGCAGAGAGGGGGGGGGGATGTGAGCTTTTGTCAGGTTAATTTCTTCTGTATTGATGTTTTGTGACATTTACTTGTTGTTTATCTCCCGCAGCAGCTGTAATACTAAAAGAAAATGCACAGCTTGTTCCATTTATTTATTTTACACCTTTTCTTTAGTCCTATGGTATGTTTGTTTGTTTGAGAAACCCAGCGAGGCTTTTGATGTCTGAAAGCAGGATTTAAACAGCTGTTCTCCATGTGCTGCGAGCGAGCTGGGGAGCCAGGGGGGGAGAGGGGGCTGTGCCACGGCTCCTGCCGGGAGGGCACTGCTTGCCCAGCATAAAGGAGGATGTCAGCCTCAGATCAGGGACCAAATGGCTTTGTCACCTCAGAGCCGGGCTTGGGATGTCCCCTCAGGTGCTGGCAGCCCCCCAGGGTTCCCCTCTGTCCTGCATGCATTGGGAGGGATGTGTGCATGGTGCTGTGTCCCTCGGGAGCTGTGGGGCAGGAGGGGCAGAGCAGGGACATGGTCCCACCCAGGTGAGGGATGTGCACTGGGCTGCTGGGCTGGGGTGGTCTCAGCCAGGGTGGTGGTGGTGCTGTGTCCTGCCAAGAGCCCTGATGAGCTCCTGGTAAGGCTTGCAGCCACTTTTCCACAGGGAGGTTGTGAATCCCATGGTGAATTGGGGTCAGCAGGAAGGGCTGGCATCACCATCAGCTGTTTGGGTGCTGTTTGCTCCCAGCCTGTGAACTAAACCACGGGTGGGAGGTATTGGAATCCCAGCTCCTTCCAGGACCTGATATTGATATTGATTGATATATGATATTGATGACCTTCACCTGGAAGGGTATCCTGCTCCCTCCAGCCCCCTCAGCCCCTCCCAAGGTGGGTCCAGGTTGTAATTTTTGCTTTTCTCTTCCTCCCCTCCACTCCCACCTGGGCCTGGACAGACTCCCCGAAGAAGAGGAAACGATCAGAGATTTTGAATGAAATCATGGAGCACCTGGAAGAGGAGGACAATAACAAGGATGAGGACATCTAACAGCTGCCTGGGGTCTGCTGAGGTGGGTACTGGGGCAGTGGAGCCAGGGTGGGCACAGCTGGCCCTAAAAGTCACAGTGTCCTGGCTTGCTGCAGGGTCGGTAGCGCCAGGGGCAGGAGAAGGTGGAATTCCAAAGGAGCAGCAGCCTCCAAGCAGGAATCCCACCCTTTGCCTCTCCCTCCTGTGACCCCAGAGGCTCCTGTTTGTGGTCCCAGGGGTTACAGCCCAGATTTGGCTCGGTTTGAGCCCAGTGTTGAAGTGAGTGCATGCCCTGGGTGTGTTCTGTGTGCTCCCCTGGCTGTTGGCATCCCCCCAGGGGAAGGCAGCAGAATTCCTGCTGCAGCAGGAATCGCTGTCAGGCTGTGAATTGTCCCTCCCTGTGGCTGGGGGAGAACAGATGGGCTGCCAAAAAATCAGAATCCCTGTATGGACACCAACCTGCAGCTGCTACCATGTCACAGATAGTTTGGCAAAGGCCTTTTCCCTGCCAGCACCAAAAACTCCACACCCAGGTGAGTCCTGGCTGCCATCAATCCTCCTTGGTGTGTCTTGGGGCAGCATCTCAAGGCTGGAAAATGTGGGATGGCAGGAGGGAGCCAGGATGAAATGGCTCCCCGAGGTCAAACCCTGCAGTCCTGCCAGCCCCTCTGACCCTTTTGAGACCCCCGAGCTCACCCTGTGTGGGTTCAGGAGAGGGGAGGTGGGCTCGTGGTGTCCTTTGTGTTTGTGGCCACAGTGGAAACCCTGAGTGTCTGATGGGACCCTGTTCACAGGATCTGAGCTGGGTTCAGCCAGCACTGCCTGCTCCATGCAGGGCCACTGCAGGAGTGCCAGGGCTTTGGGGTGCCATCTGTCCAGCTCTGATTTGGGGATGCCTCCAGGTGTGTGTGCTGTGCACACCTTGTCCAGCGGGCAGCCCGAGGGCCAGGGCACGTGGTGCTGCTCAGAGCCCAGCCCTGTGCTTACAGATGTGTCCTACCCCACATTCCACCACCACATTTTCTGCAGAATTCCAAGAACAGGGCTCAGCACTGAGCTGCAGTCCCAGGCTGAGCTCCTACTCAGGGACCAGAGGTGTGACACCCCTTGCTGGTCCCCCAAACTGTGCTGCAGCTCCAGAGCCCTGCTGCTGCCACCGAGAGGCTTCCCAAACCCAACAGCAGCCACTCCTGCCAGGACCTGGCAGTGCTGGCTCAGGGGACAGAGCAAAATTCAGGAATAGCCCTTTGGGGCGTCTCAGGGCTGTGGTGTGAAGCCCTTATCCTGTACAGCAGCACCAGCTGTGCAGCAGGGGGGGGAAACTGAGGCACAGGTGTGGAAGCAGCGCTGTCAGAGGGGGTGGCAGTGTCACCTGACGTGGTGACAAGCTTTATTCCCCTTTTGTTGCTTGGCATTGACGAGTGGCATTCCTGTCCCTGTTCCCCACTGCCTTCACCACGTGCCCCAGCACTGGCACAGCTCTGCACCAGGGGGTCAGTGCAGGGAAACCTCAGCCTTAGCCAAGTTACATTTCAGTTCAGCAGGGATGTTTGACCATCCTGGCTGTGCAGGACCAGCCCCTGCCCAGCACACAGGACAGAGAAGCTGGGCAGGGTCCCCTCCAGGCACATGCATCACCCAGCACATGATTTCAGCAAAGCTCTGCAGCATTGCAGGTTGGGCTTGGATTTTCCTGTGGGGTTTTTTTTTTTTTCCTGTTTTTTCTTTTTTTTTTTTTTCCCTCTTTCCCTTCATTGTCTTTTGTGGCAGGGCAGGTTTCTTGCTGAGTGTCTCTGAGGTCTGCAGCGGCGACGAAAAGGATTAGCACAAGCAGAGCATGTAGGCTTTAGAGAACAGAGCAGAGTTTGGTTTCAACATCTAATTCAATTTGTTCTGCCGAGATTGAAATATGAAATGGTTGCCAGTCAAACGTTCAAAGGGGGAGGAGGGAGGAAAGAAGAGAGGGAGCCTTCTCAAATTTAAATTTTAATGAAAATTAATTTAACCCTTTGATATGTTTTAAAACATGTTATTTCCCAGGCTGGGAACAGGCTGGAAAACATTCATGAGGGATTTTTTTTTACCCTGTACCTTCAAACATAATGAAGATTTTCTTTTTCCCTTAATGATACTTATCTTGTGGAGCAGTTTGACATTGGTTAATTTTTCAGGCAATTTGGTATCAAGGAAATCTGTTTGATGTGAGCAGGGGGGGGCTGTGTATGTGTACACAGATATATATGTGCCTGGACATTAATTATGGAAGTGCTGATCACAGCTCTGGAGAACAGTTGGAGTTAATTCCTGCTCCACTTCTTTGTTACGTATTGAGAATCCCACACGTTGCACCCCTAAAATTACAGCAGGAATTGTCTAAAAACGAGCATACACCTGAATTAAAATGATCACTTAAGTAGGTCTGCAGAAATTCAGCACTCCCCACTGGCTGTTTTCTTTTTCCCCCCTGATCTGAAGCAATCCTAATGATAAAATAATGCAAACTCTGTTACCTGTCCACGGAGCTAAAGCAGGGAACAGCCTCCCCCTGGTCCTTAACCTCGCAGTGCTGCTGCAGTGCTCTTGTTTGCCTTGGGAGGGGGAATAGTTTCTTTTCTGCTGTTCAGGAGGGTTTTGTCTGTACCAAATGATTGCACACTGATGGTTATACCTGGGCTGGGATGAGCTGAAGCCCTGTCCCCCTCGTTCTGCTGGCTCTTGACACCCCAGGGTCAGTGTCACCGTGTGTGCCCTGTGCTCCCTGGGCAGAGCTGGGCTCAGGGTGGGTGTGATGCTCATCTGGGTGGCCCTTTTGGGGTGTGAGTGCTGTAGCCAGGCTGTGCTGGTGGCAGAGAAGATGAGCAGCTCCAAGGCAGAGTCATCCATCAGCCCTGGCTCTGCAGATGAGAGCTGGGGTACAGCCACCCCAGACGGGCTCTCTGGGCTGTGCTCAACCTCTGCTCTCCCCACCAGAGAGCTCAGACCAGTGCTTTACACTCAGTTCTGGCTGCTGGGATATGGTGCAGGGTCCCTGGGGGCTCGAAGCCCTCTGCCTTGGCCAGTGGGTGTCTGACAGGTTCTGACAGCTTCATGCAGGGTGACAGGACAGGAGCAGGAGCTGTAGTGGCTGCAGCTGCTCCCCAGGCACGCTGCAGATCCCCCTCCCCAGGGCCAGCTCTGCAATTGGATTAGGATATTATTCAAATGCAGCTTTTTTTACTGAATGAGAGGGTTAAGGGGTTTTAATGTAGAAGCAGCTCTCCTTCATTGCTGCCTGTTGCCAGAGGCCTGTGTGGGCTTTTATCTCCTTATGGGCACAGCCAGCAAAGCAAGGTGAGGCACAGAGGATCTCCAGGGAGCCTGGGTCTGCTGGGCACTGCCAGCCCCTCTGCTGTGCCACGGTGCCCTGTGAGTGCCCAAAGTGGCCCATTCCCTTTGGAAAGCTCCTGACCACCATCTGTGTTTTCCTCTCTGTGCCACAGGAGAAGGCAGGAGAGCTGGCAGGGACAGGCAGGCAGCATCTCTGAGCTCTTGGTGGTTTCTTTTCATCACCACTGCACTGCTCCTACAGTTCAGGAATTCCAGCTCTTCTCATCCCTTCAGGCCCATCTTCCCTGGTCTTCCTCCCAGGTGTGTGCCATGGAATGAGGTCAGGGAAGCACTTAAAGGCCAAGCAGGCACGGTAAATGCCATTCACTCCCCCTTTGCAGGCCTGCAGGAAGATCCTGCATCCCCTGTGTCCTGCCTGCTGCTTTCCAGCCCAGCTGCTGACTCCACGAGCTCTGGAATCTCCAGAGGGAGCTTCAGGTTGGACTTCAGGAAGAATTTGCAAATGTAGATTGAGAGAGTTGCCTTGGATGCTGGCTGGGAGATTTGGGGAGCTTCTCCTTAATCCCAGAATCCCAAGAGAAGCCGAGTTGGAAGGGACCAGTATTCCAGCACATCTGGACTTTACCCTGGGTCACAGCATGACCACTGTTTGGCACCACATTCCAGCATCCACCAGCACCTTCCTCAGCAGGAAATACAGCAGGAGGAGGAGGAGGAGGAGGAGGAGGAGGAGGAGGCAGCGTGCAGCTTCCCTGACTGAGGCACTCTGCCTCCTGTTTTCCCTAAATATATGCACTGGAGAGGAAGAGAAACCGCATGGCCGGGCTTGAGAGCTCAGCCTTCACCAGCCATGAATAATAATCAGGCTCGGTAATTCACAGTAAATAGGGATCCAAATTGGCTAATCAGGGAGGCTTTCACCCCAAACTGGAGCTGGGAAGGGAGGCAGAGCACAGCAGAGCTGGGGGTGTGCAGGGTGTGACCTGAATCGGTGACAAACGGGAAGTGATGCCAGCACAGGAGCAGGGAGGTGGGCAGCATCCTGGAGAAGGGAGTGTCTCACCTCCCCGGGGAGCTGCAGGAGCACAGTCCCTGCGTTCCACAGGCCATAATTAGTGCCATGTAATTAGATTTGTCTCTCTGTTCCAGCCCCAGGACCACGGTGGGCTGCTGGGGATGAGTGTGGACCAGGGGGTACAGAGCCAGCGTCACCAGGTCCCCACATGTGACATCATCCCCAGCTCAGGGTTTAGCAAAGCTGCTGGGACAGAGTGGGAGGGCAGTAAGGGCTGTGGTGTGTGTCAGGAGAGGTGATCTGGGGGGGGGGAAGGTTTTCTTTGTGTTCCCTCAACTAAAATGTGGCGTTTTCTGGTTCGTTTTCTCCTGCAAGAGCAAGCAGGGCAGTGGTAGGAGCTGTGTTCAGCTGCAGTGGGGGGGGGCTGGGGGTCGTTTTCTGCCAGCAGCAAGCTCTGACAGGCAGGAAACATCCCATGGACACCCCCTGTGAGCAGGGAATGGCTCCCAAGTGCCCAGCACTGGACAGAGCAGTGACAGGCAGAGTCCTTCCCTGCTGCTTCCCAGCAAATATCCTTCCAGCAGCATCTGACAGCACTGTTAGATCAAGTGAAGATAAAACCATGGAAAAACCCCTCAGCCCAGACCCCCTGCAGCCCTCAGCCCATGATTTTGCCTACTTAAATATGTGGAGTAGGAGCTGGAAGTGCAGCTGATGAGGAGCTGGAGGAAGGCTGCCCCTGCAAGGTGTTTTGCAGCTGCTGAATGACTTTGGAAATTGAGGAGGAGCCTCCAGCCACATTCCCAATCCCCTCAGCTCCCTTGTCTGGGGCAGCACAGTAGCTGGAGAGCATCACTGCTGCTTGCCTCCTTTTCCAGCTCTCCCAGTGCTGCTGGCCTGCAGCCAGGAATGGCTCTGCATTCACCTAAACCACAGCAGCTCTGTCCAGAGGCCATTTCCCTCCTGCCTTTCCCTCCCTTTCCCATCTCTCCCCTCCCTGGATTAAGAACACTCCCCCAATCCAGCACACTGGGAGGGATGGAGCAAACAAACCTCCTTTAGCTTCCTTTCCTCTGGGACTTGGCTTCTTTCAGTGGAAGGGGGTTTGGGATGTGCAGTGCTTCTCCTTGGGGTGTGATGGGTGCTGTGTGATGCCTCAGCACCTCAGAGCTGATGGCCAGGACCTCCCCATCCCTCCCTGACAGCTTCAGTCACCCCTCACAGGCCGAGACTGGAGGTGGGGTTTAGCAGGGGTAACAGCCTTAGGAGCCATGAGAGATGGAGAGTAAGGCAGGCTCCTGCTCCTGCCTCTCCCACATTTGGTGACCCCAAATATTTTGGGGGTAAGTGCAGCCCCTGTTAGCAGCCATCCCCCTGGTGCTGGTGGGGCTGAGAAATCCAGGGCTTTTCTACTTCATCAGCTTAGAAACCAGACCACAAAAGGCAAAAATCCCTCCAGGAGAGATCTGGGGCTAGGCAGCCACCCTCGCAGAGCCATCCTCTGCCCCCAAAAGCCAGCAGCAAAGCCCAGGCTTAACCTCAGCCTCAGCAAGGCTGAGCCCACACTGGAGCTTCACACCTGGCTGGGACAGGGATCTCCCCTGGTCTTTTGGGCAAAGCATTAATTTTTTGCATTTTGTGGTTTGGTTTTAAGCTGATGATGTAGAAAACTCAAATTTCTTTTCTCCCCCGGGCTCTGGGTGGGTGTGTGGGATGAGCTGCTGCCATGGGCTCAGCCTGAGGTGGGCCCCCCCTCCAGCCCAGGGCTGGGAGAATCCTGTGGATCTGAATGAACCTGGGTTTTCCAACAGAGCCAGCACAGGCAGACACAACCCATGGGGTTGCTTTGGTGGCCCCAAAGTCTCTGTGACACCCAATGGGGAGGCAGGAACAAGGCAAGAGATGCTTTAATTCCATTTTCAGCCCGACTCAGCCCAGTGTGTCAACCCCAGGAAGCAGCAGGGTGGACTGTCCCAGGAGCAATTCCAGCCACGTGGCAGAAGAACTGGTGCAGGGCTGCAGAGGCATCAGCCCGGGGGGGTCACAGCCCATTCTGCCCCCCAGCAAGATAAACAGGACAGGCACATCAGCCCAGGCAGCTGCAGAGCAGAGCAGGAACTCTCCCTGCCGAAAAACCTGGGAAGTTTCTTCTTGTAATTTAAAAAACAAGAAACCAAATCAGCCCCGCGTGGTTTCAGCTGGGGGTCTCAGGCCTGGGTGGCAGCAGGAGGGGGCCTCAGCAGGCAGGAGCCTTGGACTTCGTTAGGATTCAGCCCTTGGATCTCTCCTTTCCCTCTGATGCCTGAGTGTGATTGACACTTACAAATTACCCAGCCAAAAGTGTCGAGTCTTTGACCCCTGAGTAACATCTTTGGCAAGCCTGAGATTTGCCAGCATTTTGTCATCTAATTACTACAAATCCCTTGAAAATTCACTGGCTGGTGAATTTTTAATGCGGGACAATTTCAATGTGATGCATGGCCCAGATGGGCACGCGCAGGCTCCTTCCCTCTCCCCCCGCCCCGCTTCCCTGCCTGCCCTTCTCCTGCTTCCCTCCTTTCTTTGCTCCCCTTCCTCCCCCCAGCCCATTCCTTATCTCCCCCCTGCCTCTGTGCATCCCTATCCATGGAAGTGTCCCAGGATCTCAGCTCCTCCTGGGCTCTCCATCCCAGCTCGGTGTCCCCCGAGCCCAGCCTGTGTCCCCTCGCTGTCCTGCTGAGGGGGCTGCTACCTGGAATTAATTTTTTTCCCCCACCTTCTCAGGTCTCTGGCTGATGGATGGAGCAGGAGAAGCCTCCATGAGGAGCCAGTCCACTTGTTGCCAGTAGAGTCCAATCGTGGTTCACTGGCTGTGAACCCAAGGGCTGATCTATGCCGTGTGTCCAGGTCCTGGAATTCCCAGCCTTTGAAGCAGATTTTAAACTCAGAGAGGAAGGAAAACCCTTATCTGCTGGCAGCTCCTGAGCATCACTTCTGAAATCCAGGCAGGGAGTGATTCCCTTCATCTCAGCCCAACCTGAGGGAAGAGGAACCTGGAGCAATGGACACTTCCCTGCTGACCTGGGGACTCTGACAGAACCTGCTCTTAATATCTGAATTAAATAATTCCTGTACATTAAAAAACACATTCTGTACATTAAAAACCATATTTTTAGTTTCCCAAACTGAGCCACGTCTCAGTTTTGGTTGGCTTTGTTTCTTCTCCACAGCCAGGTAGTTTTTTGAGCCAATAGGGAGATAGGAGCATTTTTGGGGCCGATAGGGAAATAAGAGCAATAATTCCTGTACATTAAAAACCATAGTTTTAGTTTCCCAAACTGAGCCACATCTGGGTTTTGGTTGGCTTTGTTTCTTCTCCACAGCCAGGTAGTTTTTGGGGCCGATAGGGAGATAAGAGCAGTTCAGGAGGGAGGCCTGGGCTTTGCTGTGCTGGGCTTTGTGCCTGTGTCATTTCTGTCCCCGCTCCCAGGCAGTCGCCTCCCGTCTCTCCCTTCCCAGCTTTCAAAGGGAAAGAGGCTTTGCTTTTCAACCAGGGTACTGCTTTACATATGTAGGCAGCTGATAAAGTATTTTCACTTCGCCCCTTTCCCCTCTGGGAATCGCTGTCTTACGGCAAAACTGTTTTGTCTGACAAGGGCTGCAACAGATTACACGTGTTGGCTGCAAACACGGGGCCTTTTTTTACCCCCTCCCCCCGTTTTTTTTTTTTTCCCTTAAAAAAAAAAAATAAATCTCTATCTCTGCAGTGCCAGGAGGAGCTCTGCCTTTTGCCTCGAGCCCCCAGGAGCAGCCCCGAGTCGGGATCTGCTGGTGGCATCAGACCCCCTGGGTGGTGCCTCTGGCCAGATTGGTTTTCTCACTGAGGTTAATTTGAGCCTGAATCCATGAAAATGCCACTGATTCCATCAGGGCTGAGCACATCAGATGGGCTGGCTCAGGGTTTGGTGGGGGGAGATTTTAGGAGCCCTCAGCATCCAAAAATGCTGCAGTCACAGCATCCCTGGAGGTCAGGGGCACTCAGAGTGATGCTGAGGGCCAGGCTCCCAGTGTCACACTGGGGACCACTCAGCAGCTCAGGGACATCCAGGACAGCCCTTCCCAACCCACGGGCCAAGGGTTTCTCCCATCTCCACCTGGGATAGGTTTACAATTTGCTTTTCAAATCATCTCTTCAGGCATTGAAAACCTTAAAACCCTCAGGTGGCACCAGCAGGAGATGAGCAGAACTGAGAAACCCCTGCCCAGGTTTGTCCCCTGGCTCCACCTCCTGAGCTGCCCCTTCCAAAAACCATCCCTTGTCCTCCCAGCAGCACTGACACCCAGAGGGAAGGGCTGGGAGAAGGTGGGATGAAGGAAACACCAGGATTCAGGGATGTTTTGCTGCTCTGAAGCTGCACACCAGGACTGAGACGTGCCCAGATTTCAGAGGCAGAGAAATGAGGACACTGCAGTGCCTTGGAATGGGCACTCAGATCAGGGGGTGCCAGAGGGGGGTTTGGAGGAGAGGAGCCCTGGGAGGGGGGCAGCTCATCACCAACTCACCCAGGCAGTGCCTCGGCTGCTTTAAAGGGGAAACACAAAAAGTTTAGTGATGGGTTTGAAGGATTAGGACCTGGAGTCACCCCAGGGTGCCTGGAAGTATCCAGCAGTGCCAGCAGCTGTCCCTGTGCCACCACTGAGGGACACCTGCCTGCTCCCAGACCTCTGGGCACCCCAGCACTGGGCAGAGTTTGGGGACACATTCCTGAGCTGTGTCACCACTGAGGGTGCTCAGACCCAGGGAGTGCCTCAAGCCCTGGATCCACCCAGCCTGAGGGGATCCCGCTGACATTGCTGTGGGACAAGCCCCCTCAGCAGCACAGTCTGGCTCTGGGCACCTCTGCTGGGCATTTCCACACCCAGGGATACCCAGAAGTGATGTGAATCCTTACCTGCTCCTTTCCACATTTTCCCATGTTTTTCCCCCATTTTCACATCTTCACTCATGAAATCCCAGGGAAGGAACAGGTCTGGGCCCAGGGAACATTTTGCTTGCCCCGAGTTGTTTTGGAGATAATTAACTGTGTGTTCTCAGCTGAAACCTGCCATGGCAGCCCGGGGCCTGTGCCATCCGTGGGGGATGGACTGGGAGAACCACGGGTGGAAAACCGAGGAGGAACCAGCTGAGAGTGACCCTCCCTGGGCTGCCTCTTCTCTGGATCCCTGTCCCTCAGTCCGGGCCATTCAGTTCTGGGAACGTCCTTTGTGCCCTTTCCCAGCTTCTCTGTGCCCCACGGGAGCCAGGGATGGGCACTGTCTCCTCCCCTGCCCGTGTGGGTGCAGCTCTGGTCCTTTTCCCATCTTTTCCCAAGGATTCCTGCCCCTCAGGCTCCCGTGACTTCACCCCACTCCTGTTCCCTGCAGAGCCAGGCCTGGCGCTGCTCCTGGGAGCACGGTGGGTCCATCAGCCCAGGGCACTGCTGCTCAGGGGGTGACACTGCTGGCCTGGCACCCCAACACCCCCCCAGGGTCTCCCCAAGGCTGGAAAGGTCCCGGTGACCCCGGCACTCCCTGAACGCCCCGCTCCCATCATGCCTGGCTGAGGAAGAAGTAATTAGTGCCGCTTGCTCCAGCAGGCAATGCCCAAATGTCAGCAACAGCAAAGTCATTAGGACCTGGTTTTACTCTGTGTTTGCTCCCAGAGTCCATGTGTGAGGAAATTCTGGGGGGTGAATCCAACTGCAAAAGCACCAGGAAAAGTCCCTTCCCCTGGCTGTGCTGCCCATCTGCTGCCTGCCTCAGTTTCCCTTCCGTCACCTCTGTAAGGGACCCACCGCAGGGGAAGATCACAGGGTTATGTGATGGGGGGCAGTGCTGCCCCGGGGGGTGCCAGGTGTCCCCAGCATCCCTGGTTTCAGCAGCTGGGGTGGGCTGGGGTGGCTCAGCAGCCAGGGCAAACTTCCTGCTCCCGTTAAAAGCAGCTGCAGTGAGCTGTCCTTGCTTGGGTGCCCACCCAAGCGCTCCCACGCTCCCCGAGCTGCCTGCCCGAGGCTGTGGGAAGGTTTTGGGGCACAGGCAGGCACAGGGTCCTGCAGCAGGACCGTGCTGCAGCCTCCTTCCCATCCCTGCACCAAGCAGGAGAGGGAGAGAGCGGGAGAAAGCGGGAGGGAAAGGACGTGTCAAATCAATCATATTTAAACAAAAGCCTCTTCGGCCCAAGGGCCCTTTTAAAAGCTGCTTATTTAATTAAAAGTCCCATTTTCCATATTTATGGCCCTTATTCAGTTAAATATTAACCGCCTGGGCCAGGGCTGGTTTATTCTTTGGGAAGAGGCAGAGTTGGGAGGTTCATTAGGGGTTTATCAGGCAGATGGATGGATGGAGGGATGGACATGGGACAGCACGTGTGGGCTCGTGATGGTGCCTGGGGACTGTGGGGGTGACACCACCACTGCCCTGTCACCTTCCAGCAGGACACAGCGTTAAAAACAGGGGAACTGGGACTGTTGGGATGGCGTGGGACATGAGCAGGGACAGCTCCTGTAGGAAACCACCTGAAGCACAACACCAGGCACAGTTTATGCACCCAGCTCCCCTAAGCTGTGGCAGAATAATCAAAACACCTCAGTTTTTCCCTGTGGGCACTGGTTCCTGGCCAAACCCTTACCAGGACTGTTTTTCCCCAGGATATTATTCCCAGCAGCGTGTGAGATCCATGGGTTCTGCTGGGTTTGGACATCTCAGGGCTGGGCTCACTGAATGTTCATCTGTGGTGTCACTGCTCCAGGCTGGACCTGGGAACAAGGACCTGTGGGGGTGTCCTTGGAGTCACGGAGGGGGCCAGAGCAGCTCAGCTGGCCACAGGGAGCCGGTGATGTGGGAAGAGAAGATGTGGGAACAAGGAGAAGCTGGAGTTTATGTTTGGGTTGGAAGGGACCCTCAAGACCCGGTGGTTCCACCCCTCCCCATGGCTTTTCCCTTCCTCCCTAGAAGGGGGGAAGGGAAAACCAGGGAGCAGAGGAGCAGCCGTGCTCCAGAGGGTGTCCATGGGGTCAGTCCCTCGCTGGCCTGGCCCCGGTGCTCACCCTGCCGTGGGGCAGAGGGGGAGCCCTGGCAGGAGTCCTGCAGTGTCCCCTCAGGGCTGGGCCCTGCAGGACACCCTGCTCTGGATGTGCTGGGACATGCCCTGTGAAAGCTGCAGGTCTGTCATCCAGACAGACCAAAATCTTCCTCCGAGCTCTGTCCACCCTTCTCCCATCAGTTTTTTGGGAGCCCAGCAAGTAGCCCCGTGCAGCTGCTCCCCCTGCGTGGCAGGGAATGCAGGGGGGTGACGGGAGCATCACCTCCATCCCAGCACGGTCCACACAAAGCCAGCCCTCCTTTTCCCTTCCATCCTAAATAACGGGACACCGAGCTGGCGGCGGAGCCCACCGGGACCCTGCCTTGGGAGGGTGACGCTGGCAGGGCAGGGAGTGAAACGGAGCCGGTGATTTCCTCCGGGGAGCGGGGCAGGGAGGAGAGTGGGGGTTGGCTGCCGGGGAGGGGGGGCGCTGGCAGGAGAGGGAGAGACACCGGGTTATCAGAGAAGTGTGAAGACAATAATGCAATCTGACATTTCTGAAATGAGACCCCCCGGTTGCCCTGGCAACGGCTCACGTGGGACCAGCTCCCGGGAGACGGCTCCGAGATGTGCTATAAATGATGTTTGATTAGAATTTAAATCATTTAGGCGGAGAGAAGATAGGCCTTTTGTCAGCGCGGGGACCCGCGGGGGTCACCCACCCGGCAGCTGCCGGCGCGGGGAGCGGGCCCAGGGGTGCCCCGGGGATGGAGCCCGCCCCTGCCGGGCTGCTGACCCCTCCAGCCGGGACAAGAGGAGCTCCTGGCCACAGCAAACACGGCACGGGAGCAGGACGGAGCCCTGAGCGCCTCTGAGCCCTGGGAATGGACCTGGAATCTACCTGGCATCTCGGCAGGGTCACCTGAGCTTTGCTTTCTCCCCAGCTGGGGCAAAGCCACCAGAACTCTGCCGTGGCTTCTGCCAGCTGAGAGCCTTGGCTTTTTTTTTCTGTGCTCTAATTGAGATAATGACACTTCAGAATTAATTCTGCCTCCCTGAAAGTTTCCTTCAGGTGCAGGAATGTCACCTCCAAGGGAGTGCCCTTCCCCAGGCTGCCTCGGGGACGTGTCCAGGTTTTCCCACCACCTCCAGAGCACGGCCTGGGAAATCCTCCAGCATCCAGAGCTGCTCGGGGGCAGGAATATTGCTGGACAACCATCCCTTGAGCATTCCTCGCTCTTTCCAGCTCCCTGGTGCACACAATGAAGCCCTTTTTTGCTGCACAAAGCCTTCCTTGGGATGAAATTTATTCCCCTGGCTCCGGGGGCTTGCAGGACTTCACGCATGGAGCAGCAGAGCTGGAGCGGGGTCGGCAGCCGTGGTTTATGTTCCTGCCATGGCTTTATGGGGTGAGGGCTCCCGGGAACGAGTGCAGGGCAGCCTCGCCTCGGGGCAAGGGCTCTGCTTGGCTGCAGCACGGAGGGGTTGGGCTCACCCCGGTGCTGGTGAGGACACCACCCCAGTCAGCCCAGGTGTCACCATCCAGCTCAGCGAGGAGACGATTTAAAGGCATCTGGGCTTTCTTCTGAGGTCTCATGGGGGGTGGCACTGAAGCAATACGTGGAATAAATAAACAGACTCCACACCCTGGGGTAGTTATGAGGTGGGTCTGTATGTCAGCGCCCGGCACAAGTGAGATCGCTCTCCAAAACTTGTGCCCCGAGCCTCAGTCTGACCCACACCTTTATTCCCAAAGCTGTTCCATATGCAATGCATTGCACAACTTTTTCATGCATATTCAACCCCTGGCCTCGCCTCTCACGCTAAATAAGTCCACGCCCTTCTGGGCACGCCTGGTTTGCTGTGGTGGTCACACGGGGGTCTCTCGGTGGTCCTGAGGCTGAAGATCGTGGTCTTCCTCATGGCTGAACTTTTGAACTTTTCCTCTCTGCGCGTGTGCTTTTGGTCCTTTGGTGCTTATCTGAGTACCTCTGTCAGTCTTGATAGGCTTGGAGACAGAGGAGCTTCTTTATCTGGGTTCTTTGCCTCTTCTGGTATTGTTCTTTATGCAAGAGGCTTCAGAAATTTGCATTTTCCCATGCCCTTTGTACCAGGCAGAGGTTTCTTAAGTAAAAGGTTAAAATTCAATACATAACTCTACAAGCTACATTATAAATGCTTAATTCATTTTGTTAACTTAACTCCAAAAATCTCTGTTTCAGCACCATCAGAGCCAGGAGGCCACCCCGTTTTGGGCACTTTGAAAAGCTGTTTATTTGCTTTAATATCAACCAGCCTGGCCCTGGCCTGGGCCTGAGTGAGGAACAGAAGTGCCTGACTCCCCAGCTGGTGGGAGAACGGTGTTAGGGGCAAACCAGCAACAGGAAATTTCTTTTCCTAGAAATTTTTAAAGCTCCTTGCTCTTTAATGCCATAATTTAGAGCCAATGAATCTTTAGAGCTTGCTTTTCAACTCCCCAAAAATGCCATCTGATCATGAAATTAGAGCTAAACTAATACGTCTCAACAAATATTAATCTAATGAATTTAGCTTCTTTCTGTTTGTGGACCTGCAAAGAGGGGAATTGCAATGTTCTCATATGTATTAATTATGTGAATGTATTCAACAAACCTCTCCTGACTGCCTTGGTCATGAATATTCTGAGTTTTGGTTCATGGTTGTGTCCACCCTGCACATTCAACTGTGGGTTTGGGAGAAGAGTTAAACCAAGGGGGAGCCTGGATCTTAAAATCATTAAATGGTTTGTGTTGGGAAGGTCCTTGAAGCTCATCCCATCCCAACCCCTGTGGTGGAAGGACACCTTCCACCAGAGCAGGTTACTCCAAGCCCATCCAACCTGGCCTTGTCTTTCTAGCTCTGAGCTTTGCTGTAGAGTTCCCCACTTCTGATGGTCTTTTACTTCAGATGGACTCTGAGTGTGTGTGGGATGAACTGGGTGGGAGAGAAGCCTTGAGTGATGCACGTTCTGGATGTGTTTTGGGGTGAGGGATGCACAGGGCTGGGCTTGGGGGCTGGAAGAGGCTCCTGGACGCCTCTGGGTGGTTTTGGTGGGATCTCCACGACTATAAAATCACTGATGAACATCTGTGGTACCTCCAGCCGGGTCTGGGGTGTTGCACTGGGATTTATTGACAGATGTTGTATTTGGAGTGGTGGTGAGCTCTTCCTTCAGGGTGCAGCTCAGCTCTCATCTGGGCAGGGCAGTGTTGGGGCTGCTCCCCAGACCACCCCAGCGAGCTCTGCCAGCCCAAAATCACTGCTCCTGGTCTTGTGTGGGGCTGCAGAGGCAGCACAGCCCAGGGGCTCGGACAGGACCACAGGGCTCAGCTGGAGCCCTCCTTTCAGAGCTCTGCCTCTGGAAATGGGCTTTGGAGCAGGGGACTCCCTGGGCAGGTCCCTGCCTGCTCCCAGGGCCACAGCAGGGCTGCTCCTCCCATTTGAATTAAGGGTGCTCTGCCCAGCTCTGGAACCTCTTCTGGGAGAAGCCTGGCACTGGAGCCAGAGGGTTGGCACTGGGGTTTTGGGGGCTGGATTCTCCTCCTCCAGCCCATCCTTTGGGATTTGGGCAGCCCCTGTTTGGGGAGAGGGGCTGTGAGCGCTTTGCAGGGCGGGCTCGGGGTGACACCTCGTTAATTGGCACGAGCTGGAAATGCAAACCCCGGCAGGAACGGGCTTGTCATCCCCCGGGAAGGTCCTGGGCATCACAGAACGTGTTACTGCTGGGTGGGGCCAGGAGCAAAAATAACGGGGCTTGTTCCAGATCAGAAGTGAATTAAATGCCCCCTGATCCACCTCCAAGCTGTCTGCCACTCCCCAGAAACGCAGAACTGCTTCTTGTTGTGGTCGTTCTCTTTGCTTTTGGGGCTCACCCTGCACACACAGGCCCTGGGGACACTTTCCTGGGTGCCACCAGCTCCTGCCCTCCTGGATGCTGATCCCTGGCAGGCCATGAAGGAGCTGAAGTGGCCCCAGGTAATAAAGACTGACCCAGAGCGGACATAAAACTAAAATATATGGCTGTGTCTGATTAAAGACAAATTATTTTTGGCAAATATTAATGTTCCAGCAGGAGTGGCACAGCAGCCACTTCAGCACTCCTGTGAGCATCTCTTTATTTCCTTTCAGCTTTTCAGTTTGATGTTTGAAATACCCACTCAGGACTGGTGCATCCTGCTGTGGGAAAGGCGCCTGGGCTGGGGACAAGGACAGGGAGAGGCAGCCCTTGTCACCTCCCTGGCACCAGCTGCTCCCTTTTCCCTGCCTGGAAATGTGGGGGAAAGCTGTGTTTGCACCTCAGCTGAGGTCTGCAGCACCTGCCTGGGTGTGGAGGGGGTTTTCCCACTGGGAAAATACCTGTACAGGGAGCTGGGAAGGTCAGTGCTTTTGTTTTTATCACAAAAAAACCTCCTGGCAATGGAGAGGGGAGCTTCTGGGTCTGGTGGCCTTGGGAAAAGCTGATCCTTGGGAAGGGTCAGGGTTGGTTGAGGGTTGGTGGTGTTACACTGGCTTGCACTGAAGAAACCTGGAGGGGAACTGGTAATAAAGGCCTGGAGTGATGGGGAATGGACTGCAATTGACAGAGGACAGGGTTAGGTTGTCTATTGGGAAGGAATTGTTCCCTGTGACAGTGGTGAGCCCTGGCACAGGGTGCCCAGAGCAGCTGTGGCTGCCCCTGGATCCCTGGCAGTGCCCAAGGCCAGGTTGGAGAGGCTTGGAGCAGCCTGGAATAGTGGAAGGTGTCCCTGGCCACAGCAGGGCTGGAATGGGATGAGCTTGAAAGTCCCTTCCAACCCAAACCATTCCATGATTTCCGAGCCCCAAATCTGCAAACGTCCCTGGCAGAGCTGAGAGGTCCCAGCTCCGCTCCTGGGAAGGCTTTGAGCAAAGCACAGAGCCCGGAGCTGCTGCTGGGGCGGGTGACTGGCAGCACCTAAAGCCTGTGGCCTCCCGGTGACCTGTGACATCTGCAGAGGAGGAAGAGCCATCTTCCCCTTTGTCTGGCTCCTCGCAGCCGGCTCTGGCTGATGGCAGGAGTGAGGGAGGGTCACACACCCCAGCACGGCCGGGACACTCAGGGGAGCAGCTCCTCTCACTGCCGAAGCTCTCGTGCTCCCGCTGCCTCCCTTCCAGGTGTCCATTTCCCGAAACAAACCTGTGCTTAACCCTTTGCACACCCCAACCCCTGTAGGATCCACCTCCTGAACTCGCCTGATTTTTATCTTTTTTATATATTTTTTTTTCTTTATCTCTAGACATTTGCTGCTTCCCCTCGTGCTAATGCAGGCATCTTCCATCACCAAAACGCCTCCGGGGCAGAGGCAAATGGCATCGATAGCTCTGCAGCCTGTCAGGAGCGCCGGGAGGAGGGACAGCGGGACACCGGGAGCAGATGGGGCCGCTCCTCCTCCGCCACCCCTCGCCAGCGGCAGCTCCAGCCGCTTGGTGCCTCTCGGTTCACCCACCCTCTGACCCCCTCGGCGCTGCAATTCCTCCTCTTTTCCCCTTTTTTTCTTGGAATATCTCCGCGTCCCAGCCCTGTTTGCTGCCCAGCTGCGCTCGCCTTTTGCTCCAGCCCTTTGGCTCATGAATATTCAGTCTGGGAGCCCGGGCTCGGGCTGCTTGGTGCTGCAAGAGCCTCACAGCCGATCCCGGTGTCCTGGTGGTTGGCGTGGGGGTGCGGCGGGCTGGGGAGGACGGTGATGCTCGGTGGGAAGGGACAAGAAAGTGGGCAAAGCAAACCCATTTCTGCAATTGTCTCGCAGCTCGAGAGCAGCAATCCCTTCATTTCTCCGAGGGAAATCGCGGGATGGATCCGTGTCGGGTCCTGCTGAGGCAGCTGTGCGTGAGAGGAGGGGGATCTGGGGAGGTTCCGGGGGTCCCACACCTGGCAGTGCCATGAGGAGGTGGCACCAAGGCCCGGATCCGTTCCGCGGGGTCTGCAGGGAATCCCTGCTCCTGCTGCTGGGGGGGTGGGGACCTGGAGACGTGGCACGGGGTGGGGGTTCTGCCTGCTCGGAGTGACAGGAGACATCCAAAAAACCCCGCTGGAGGCAAGCAGTGCTTGGATAGCCATGCTTTGGGCCGTGCTTCCCAGCCCTCCTCCAGGTGAGGAATGTCCCTTAGCATCCCCCACCCGCTTTTCCCGGTGCACGGGACCGAGCTGGGGATGCAGCAGTGCCGCGGAAAATAAACAACCAGAGCTTAGTGAAGCTGTTCTGCCAAATTTACACCCTTTGCCGGCGCACGGAGGGGGTGCCAGGAGCCGCGGCCGCTGCCCTTGATCGCCGCATCCATCACGGGGTATAAATGGCCGCGCTCCCGGAGCTATCGAGCGGGGACGGTGCCGGCTGTGGCAGCTCCCCTCGTCCATCACGGGCCGGGGACAGCGCTGGCAGCGACACCGGCAGCTCAAGGATGCTTTGGGAGAAGCGGCAGGATCCATCCCGCAGCTCTCCCTCCCGGCGCCGGCAGCCCCACGGGGACCGGGGTGTCACAGTCCCCATTGCTTTGGGCAGGGGCTGCGCCCACGCAGCCTTTTAAAGGGACTTTTACAGCGATTGCTGCCAACTTCGTGGAGCTCGGGAAGGCAGCATTGCTCCAGCTCCTCGATTCTCTTGGAAGCCACGGTGCTTCCTTCTGTCTCCCAGCCCTTGTTTTGTCTCTGTTCCCATCTCCTCTTGCATACACCGTTCGAGTGCCTCTCACCTGTTTATTTCCTCTAATGGCATCAGGCTACAAGTGGCTGAACAGTTAAAATGAACACCATCACCATGGGTTTCTCTTTTTTTTCTTTCCCCTTGCATCCACTCTGGAAATGGGGATTTTTTTTCTCTCCTCTAGCTGCATTCCCCAGGGATTGAGCCTGTCCCTTTCCCTCTGTCCCCTTCTGAAAGAATGTCAACCGAACTCCAGGAATGCAGAGAGGTCTGGAAATGCAGAGCTCTTAAAATGGGATGCTCCTGTGCTTTTGGGGTGCCCGGAGGGAGCAGACCCTTTGATGTCTTCACCAAATGGAGCTGGGGGAGCAGTGCTGGGGCCGGGTGCCCACCCCTCCTGCAGAGAGACAGCTCTCCTTCAGAACAGGGAATCAAACGGGGTTTTGAGGGAAGGGAAGGGGTTGTGTGGACCCCACCTACTGCTTGGTGCTCCCAGTGTTTTCCTGGCTTTCCTCGAAATCCCCCACCTCCCATCCTGCTGGGATGGAGGTGCTGTGCTCCCGTGAGCCATGGGAGCCACCGGGATTCTGGTTCTGGGAGCACTGAGTGGGCACAGAAATCAGCTCCTGGCTGGGCTCTGGGGTGTTTTGGGGGACAAAGGTTGGGGGGTTCAGGCTGGATGGGTGCTGGCAGAGGCTGCTGTGACCCCGAGCTTTCCCTGCAGCATTATATAAATCCATATCCACATATTCCAGCTGCCTGAGTGATTAATGCAGCTCAGCCCCTCCAAGTTTATTGCTCAGAAGTTCAGACCAGCTTCAGACCCCAAAAAATGTTGGTTTCCCCTCTCTGAACTGTTTTTCTCTGGTGCTGGCAACCAGCAACTGCAACATCCCAAATCTCGTGAGGAGGGTGAGGGAGCTTCCTCCTCAATCCAGGCTGAATGAGGGAAAAACAAATGAGATTGCAAACAAACCTCTCTTAATGTATGGGGTTAATAGAAACATCTCTGCTGGATTTGAAGGAAGCAGATAACATTGCCAGGACTCAATGTGAATAAAGTCCCCTTTCTGCTGTCCCTTCCTTCTCCCCACTGTCCCCAAACAAACCATGAGTGACTCCACAGCTACAAGACTTTAACACACTCAGAATGAAGTGATTCCTGAGGCAGAGCGTGTTTGGGAGAGGTGGGAGCCGCTGGAGGAGATCCAGCCCCTCCAGCCGGGTCTGCCTGACCCAGCTCGGGCTGCAGGGCAGAATCTGGTGCCAGGGCTTGGGGATCATGCCCAAGGTGGCAGCTGCTGGCCTTCCATGGCATCCCAGGCAGGCAGGAGCCCCTCACCGTGCCCTGGGGCTGGCTTGGGCATGGCTGTGGGGTGGTGCTGCACGCTGCACAGCAGGGACAGGGAAATCTCCCACTCTGCTGCTGGGATAAATGGGATTTGGGGGGATCTGGATGGTGCCGTGGGGGGTTCCCCACAACCTGAGCTCATAGTCCCCGTGTCCCCTCAGCCCAGACCCTGCACCCCATCTCTTCATCCATGCCCAGCCCTGGCGCTCCCAGCTGCAGGGTGGGCTGGAGCTGGGGCTGCTCCGAGCTATTCGTGCCTCGGGCCGCCCTGGCTGGGCGTGCTGCATCCCCATCCTCCCCCACGGCTCTGCTTTCCTGCTTCTTCCCTCACAGCTGCTTTCTCCTTCTGCTCCTGCTCCCCTCTCGCTCCCTCCACTCTGCCTCAGAGACACACATAACTCTCCCGTGAAATATATACAGTGTAAATATATAAAAAGCCGGCGTTTGCCTGCTGCTTATGTATTCATGAAATAGTAAATAAATTTTATGGGATAATGTGAAGGCTGCCAGGGAGCAGGAGGATGAAAACTAACCCCTAATGAGGCTCCGTGTCAGTTTGGCACACTCGGGATCGATCTGCCGCTTCCATTTAGCGCCCGAGCGTGGGTGGGGGGAGGAGGCGCTTCCCCGGCGTGGCCTCGGCAGCGGCGCCGCGGTGACGGCCACGGGGTCACGGGCTCGGCGGGGCAGGACGGGCCGGGGCTGCGGGTGCGCTCCGGGGGTGTCGGGCTGGCTCAGGGGGAGCTTTGGGAGCGCGCAAAACGGTGGGGGAGAAGCGTTCCTGGGGAGGGGATGCTCAGGCCGGCTTGGGGAGAGATGTGGGGGCAGAGGCAGGCAGGGATGCAGGAAGGGATGCAGGAAGGGATGCAGGAAAGGATGCAGGAAGGGATGCAGGAAGGGATGCAGGAAGGGATGAAGGAAAGGATGCAGGAAGGGATGCAGGAAGGGATGAAGGAAAGGATGCAGGAAGGGATGCAGGAAGGGATGCAGGGATGCAGCAGATATTAATGCAGGGATGCAGCAGAGATTAATACAGGGGTTCAGGGATGCAGCAGGGATGCAGACAGGGATGCAGGGATGCAGGGATGCAGCAGGGATGCAGACAGGGATGCAGGGATGCATGCAGGGATTAAGACAGGGATGCAGCAGGGATGCAGCAGGGATGCAGACAGGGATGCAGGGATGCATGCAGGGATTAAGACAGGGATTCAGGGATGCAGCAGGGATGCAGCAGGGATTCAGGGATGCATGCAGGCATCCCTGCACAGGCTTCCAGGCCGCAGAGAGGGCACTGCCCTCAGCAGGCAGGAGAGGAGCTCTGGGGTGCCAGCGTGAGGAGGGGCTGCAGAGCTGGGCACAGCCGAGGGAGAGCCAAAGTGCAGCTCCCCTGCCAAGGCTCCAGCCCAGCTCAGGAGGGGCTGGGCTCCATCCTTCCACTGAGACCCTCCCGGGGGAAAAGGCAGCTCCTGGGGCCTGCCCAGGGCTGAGCAGAGCTGGGGTTCTTCCCTGCAATCCTCCCCAGGGAGCAGCAGCTCCAGCAGGGATGGAGGAGGGTGATGGCTGCCCCAGTCACGTGGAGATCCCCTCGATCCCATTCTCTCCTCCCAGGAGGAATAGTGGGGACACAGGGTGTGGGGAGCACTGGAAGGGTTGGGGTTTGGGAGGACCCACAAAAGCCAGTGAGACCCTGGGCACCCCAGAGCCCTGTGGGGCTCAGCCTTCCCACAGGAACTGCCCTGTGTTGGAAGGGCTGTGGGTGCAGCCCACAGGATTTGCCCCAGTGCTGGGTCTCCCAGCCCTACCTGCTGCAGCAGGGGATGGTTTGGGGTTATTTGGGGTATGATACAGCTTTTCCTTTAATTCAGTGTTTGAGGAATAGGGTCATACATAACAGGGGGAAAGCAGGAAAAACGAGTGTGTGCTTCCAAACACCTGGGGATGTGGGAATCATCGGGCACACCAGAGAAGCTCCCTCACCCAGGGAGGGATTTTAGGATTTTTGTAGCTAAAAACCCAGCCTGGGTTGGAAAGGAAGCCGAAATGTTGGTCTGGTTAATACTCAGAGTCAGCTGCAGGTCAGCAAAGTGGGAACACCACACCAGGCACTGGGCTAGGGCTGCATCTTTCCAGGCATCCCTGAAAATTTAGGGCTTCATACAGAGAACAGCCAAAGCACCTGATGGAATACCAGAGGGGATGAGAGATATTTACACACATAAATACATTGAAGTTTTATCCTCTTTGGTGTGCCCAGTTTGAAGGCACCTCCTGGTGCAGCGTGGGGGAGTCCAGCAGTGCTGTGGGATGCAGGATGCTGCTGCTGCTGCTGCAATTTTGGCTTTGGATGGGTTTCCCATCAAGGAGCTGAGGAAAAGCAGACAGAGATGCAGGGACTTGGGTGAAGCAGCAGCTTTTCCCCTCCATCATCACCCTGCCAGCGTCCTCACAGAGCTGCCCCACGCAAGGCACAGGGCTTTGGAAAGTCACAATATTTGGGGTATTTACCGTGCTGTTTTATTCCCAATTACCATCCTCACCCGGAGGAGAGCTGGAGCCTGCATCTCCGATGTTTCTGCGCCTTGTGGGGAGCTGCAAACAGGACCGAGCTCAGCCCCAGCCCCTCTCCCGCAGCCCCCGCGGCTCCCACGGGGCGGGACGAGCTCCGGGTGCCGCTGGCTCCCCTCAGCATCCGGCTCCCAGCCCTCCCCTCCCTCCCGCGCCGCCTCCTCCCTCCCTCCCTCCTTCCCCCCTCGTATTTTTTTTTATGGACGGAATGAGATGGAGAAGTAAAAATTATTAACCCCGAGGTCAGCGCTGGCTGCCTCATTCCTCTCTAGCTTCAAGCACTTTCTCCCTCATCTGTTTCACAGACAGCGATGTTCGGCTCAACACATTTGCATATACTTATTGCATTTTTTTTAGTCTTTATCTATTTATTTATTTTTAAAGAGACAGAGCTGCTCCTGCCTCTTCTTTTTTTTTTTTTTTTTTCCCTCCTGTGAGTTTTCTCCAGCCGCTCTTCGGGATTTGATTCAGGCACAGCTCGCTGAGGGAGGCAGGGGAGTGCAGGACCTGCAGGGATGCTGGGCTTGGCTCTCCTCCTCCCACCTTGATTTCACCGCTGTTTTTTCCACGTTTTCCCTAGAAAATGGCTGAGTTGTCCCTCTTGGCTGCTGAGGGAGCAGGAGCAGGGTGGAGGATGGCCAGAGGGATGGATCCATCTTGCTCTTCATGGCCATGCTTGCCCCTGGAGAAGCGATGGGGAAGGGCCCCAGGAAGCTCCTGGTGGTCCAAAGGAGGGTGGAGATGGAAACTGCTCACCATTCCAAGGCCGTTCCTGGGCTTTTCTTGGATGCCATGGCCAAGCACAGCTGGCTCCTCCAAAGTCATCAGCACGTGGCAAAACCTGGACCCTCATTTAGGAGGCAGCAGCCTCAGGCTCAGCATGCTCCTCCTCTTCACCACAGCAAAGCTTCTCCCATCAACCCCAAGGAATACCAGGGAGGGGGGAAGGAAAAAATAAATAAAAAATTGGGATTGTTACAGCTTAAGCTCAGCATCTCCCCAAAAATCCCTCGCAGATATCCATAATGGTCCGGCAGCTATTAGAGGCGTGGGAAGGAGGGAAGGGAAGGAAATGAATGCCGGGTGAAAAGAGAAATTCATAGCCCAGCTGATACGCCATGATAAATAATTATGAGTTATTAATTTTAAATTACATCTTTAATGCGTTGCATGATTTTAATTCCCACCACAGTATTAATACAGGGACTGTGGGTTTGATTAATTTAAAGCGGAACAGAAAGGTGTCAATTCCCAGCGCTGCCAGCGACCTCACGGGGCTGCACGGGGAGGGCCCTTATTCCCTTTATTCCCTTTATTGTGGGATGAGTGTTGGGATGGCTACTCCTGCGCTGTGGGGTGGGTAGGAATAGTCCAAACCAGGGGGTGATTTGTGGGGTGGACAACAGCAAGGTGTTTAAGAGCCCGCAGCTGCTTTATTTCAGGGGGAACCCATGAGGGAAGAGCATCACAGGAGAGCTGGGAGCACCCATCCTGCTTCCCAGGTGGGTGAAAACCACCAGAAACCCTCCCTCAACCGCTGCATCCCAAATCCACCCCGCCAAAAACCAGGGACCGGCATGACCAAAACCCACTGGGTGCCTCCACCCTCCCCCCCACCTCAGACACCCCCTCTGCCGGGGCCAGGAAGCTGCTCCAAGTTTGCTTTGTGAGTAAACTTCCCCTAAGTGTGACAATCGCTTTAGCTCCCCAGCGAGGATTTACCGGGCTTCTGTTATCTCTTTGAAAGTCGGAGTTCTCCAAATGGCCATGAGAGAGCAGCCGGAGAGGTCAGAGCCAGTTAGGCTGCACAGCCGTTCAAAGCCCCCTTCCAAGCGGCATTAAAGACGGGATTAAGTCTAAGAGGGTTATGGAGGGAGGAGTAAACCAGCCTTGTCCTGCACACAGCGCCGAGATAAGGCTCTGTTCTCTAGGTGTGAATTCCCGCGTGTGCAAGCCCAGGCAGTCCGGGCTTTGCGGCAGAAATTGGAGGGATAATTCCGGAGGCGGGGGGATCAAGCGGGAGCCGAGGCTGGGCTGGGGTGGTGCCGCCACAGCCGCCCCACTATTTATAGGATTGCTTAATCCGGGCGGCCGCGGCACGAGCAGCCTCCTTTCCCTCTTGTTGGGCACAGGGATGGGGGCATGGATGTGGGGGCACACCATCCTGCCTCCGAAGGGAAGGCTGGGGATGGGTTTGGAGTCACGGCTGGGTTGGGTGCTGTCCTGAAGCACCACACGATCCTGAAGGATCTTCTTCTCCTGGAGCATCACGTCATCCTGCTGCATCCCGATGGCCAACACCTCTGTGGGGTCACACAGTGCCCCAGCGTGGGGGGTTTCACTCCCTTTCCCCCTTCTCAGGGCTGGAACTGGGTTTGGAAAGGCTTCCCACGTCCTCCTGCACCTTCCCAGGTGGTGGAGCCTGATGTAGCTCCTTGTGCTCTGCCCAAGAGGAGACACAACCCTGAAATCCCCAGGGAAGGGGGGCTTGTTTGGGATGGGATGGGGTGGGATGGGATGGGTTTGATGGGATGGGATGGGATGGGATGGGATGGGATGGGATGGGATGGGATGGGGCTGGGATGGGATGGGATGGGGCTGGAGCACCACTTGTGTTTTCCCTCCCAGCCCCTCAAAGCAGTCATGGGAAGGCCCAGCCTAGGGGGATGCTCCTCATCAAGCACCCTCCAAGGACAGTGGGCTCCTTCCCTGTGGGTTCCATCCACGTCTTGCTTCGCCACCCTCCGTGTGTTTCCCAGCCCCAGGAGCTGCTGCCGGCAGAGGGAGCAGGACCTGAGCGGGATTTGAGCCTTTCCCAAGTACAGCGTTTGCATTTTCCCTTTTTTGGCTGGGTCCCGAGGCCGCTCTCGGAAGAGCCAGGTGCCAGAGCTCTGTCTGCATGCTCAGAGCCTGTTCAATTAAACAGTTCAGGGAATTAACTGCGTGCCACGAGCTGCAGCAAACCCGCTCGCAGCCAGGGACGGCTGGATTTGCTCCTCGCCAAAAAAAACCTCGGAAAACAACGCTAATAAAGAAGGATAACCGAGTCCCTGCCTGCTGCACGGAGCCTTTTCTTTCTTCTTCTGCCTCGCTTCCTTTCTTTCCCCAGCTGGGAGGGCTCTGTGGTCAGGATGCTGCTCCCCCGGGAGATGACCGGGATGGGGATGCCCGGGGCTGTGGATGCCAAGGGCTGGAGCCTCCCTTTCCTCAGAGCCCAGGAGGGATTTGCCAGGCCTGGCAGGCGGGAGCGCTCCAGGCTCAGCTGGGAGCCCAGCCCAAGGTCAAGCCTGGCTGGGTCTGTCCCAAGGCAGGCAGAGCTCAGCTCTCCGAGGCCAAGCATTCGGGTTTTGCCTTCCCAAATGGTGTTTGGAGCATCTCCCGGGTGGCTTCATGCCCTGACTGCTCATGCCCCTGTCCCAGCACTTGGCCCCCACTCTCTCCTCACTCCTGATTTTTCTGTCCTGCATCTCCCATTGCTCTTCCCTGTGCCAGGCAGGGCTGGCTGCTCCTACTGCCCATCCCAAGGTTTTGGGCACACAGAGCATCCCCACCCTGCCTATTCCCAGCACATGAACAGAACTGGTTTTTTTCCAAGGGAACTCAGAGGCACCTTTCTACTTAAGTTTTCTCTCCAAAGACAAAAAATGACATTTTGAGTGATGGGTGGGAGCATTCCCACACCCACAAATCTCACTGAGAGGATTTTCCTGGGCAGGTTTTCCTTGGCACTGCCATGGGATGCAGTGATGGAGGCCCACTGGCTCCACACCCACCTTGTGATGCCCTTTCGCTGCATCCAGGGGCTTTTTATGCTCCCTCTCCCATGCTCAGATAAGGATCTCCAAGCATTTTGGGTTGAAGGGACCGGTGCAGCTCTCTGATTGCTTCCAGGCCTCCAAGCCCTGGATTTGGGATCTCTCCCCGCCTGGCCGGAGTGGGCTCCCTCCCCAGGCCTCTGTCAGCAGGAAGATGTAGAGCAATCACAGCTCTGTGCTGCAAATATTAATTATCCACTAACTGCTCTCCAGGCAGCCATTAGATCTCAGCTCTCCGACAGCTGTTCCCAGCCCGAGGGATGCTCCGGAGGGGGAGCAGCCGGGAGGTGGCGGGGGGCTGCCACGGGAGGGGTCCCCACGCTGCTGTGTCCCCAAGGCTGGCTGAGCCACTGAGGGCAGGGGGGATTTGGGTGCTGGCACTTTTCTTTCTGTGTGAAATATTCCCATTCCAGCGTTTTGAGGGTTCGTTCTTCCCGTCAGCTTTCCAGCCCTGCCCCAGGAGGATGAGGAGGATTTGCTGTCACAAGGAATTTCCCCTTTCCTCTTGTTTCATCTCACTGGATAGGGTGAGATCTCTCTGTGATCACTTGAGACCTCCTCATCCTCTGGCTCATTTTCCAGATGTTTTTTGGTCGGTCCCTCCTTCCAGCACGTGCTCCCACTCCCACCCTTTCCCTGGTGCATCACAAACCTCTTCCATGTTCCTACTTCTTGGGCAACTCCAGCACTTTTCCCCACTGATCCCCCAGGGTGGGAAGCTGTTGGCCACAGTCAGGGTGAGGCCACACCAAAGGGGAGCTGCCCACGGCCCCCCAGTGCCCCTGGAGCCCCCCAGCCCCAAACCCTCCATCACCTCACAGGTTTTGGCCCTGATTGCACCAAGGAGCTGCAAAGGAGGGTGGAAATTCCTCAGCATCCTCATTTTGGGATGAGAGGCATTGCCCAAGCCTTAGTGGGGCACACCGAGCTCCCAGGGCTCAGCAGGATGCACGCCCAGGGATGATCCCACCATGGATCCCATATCCCTCTTTCCACCCATCTTCCACAAGCAGAGACACCAATAAGGAGCTCGTTAACGAAATAAATGAGTGAGGTGGGCCCGTGCTCATATAAATCTCTCTGAGAGAGCGTTCAGACATTCCATATTTGAGCTGGCCATCATTTAAATTACTGCTCTGCCTCCCCTCAGCCCGGCCCCTTATTATCAGGGGTTTCATGCTCAGGGCTTAATTGCAATCGCTGGCGAGCTCCCCCTCCAAGCTCTCGTCAGGAATTAGCTGCTTCTCCTGCCCTCTCATTATCCACCCAACCCAGGGGGCTCCAGAGCCAGCCAGGGAGAAGGGCTGGGTGCTTCCCAAGGGGTTTTCTGGGCTCCAGGGAAGAGCCCCTTAGCATGGGAGCTGCCAGGAGAGCTCCAAATAATTCTATATACTTGAATGTTTCCCTGCAATTGCCCAGGGAGCACCTGGGAATGCCTGGAGGAGCTGTTGGAAGCAGGAGATGTCTTCTAAGAGAAGCTGAGCTGTGGGGATGGCTTCCACCTTCCTCTTCTCACTGTTTATCTCCTGACCTGGGTGTCCCACTGCCATCTCCCTTCCTGACCTACCAGAGACAGAAATTGTCACCCCAGAGTTGGAGTTGTCCCATCCCTGGAAGTGTTCAAGGAACGGGCTTGGAGCAAGCTGGGACAGTGGAAGGGGGATGGAACAAGATGGGCTTGAAGGTCCCTTCCAACCCAAAGCCTTCCATGGCTCTGTGATTCTGGGACTTTTTCCCCTCAAAAAGGAGGCAGAGAAAGGGGAAGAGGTTGGGAAGCACCAGGCTGGGAGCAAGGACCACCTGCTGGAAGGAGGGAGATGGGACCAAAAGGAAGCAAAATTTTCCCTCTCTGGAAAATGAGCCAGAGGATGAGGGGCCTGCAAGGGATCACAGCAAGATTTTGTGACCCTGGGAAGGTGAGATTGTTGAGCAAGCCAGGATGGAAAGCAGGAAAATTATGAGAAAAGGTTAAAAAAAATAGTTAGGGAATAATACATATATGAAAAAATACTCTGTGTGTTCATCTCTTGAGGGGGAGGATCCCAAAAGAGCTCATAAATTCAGGCCAGCTTTGTCAAGGGCTCCAGTGCAGCATGGAAAAAATCTGTGAAACCCCAGAAAAAGGCGAATGTTTTGGGTTTGGACGTTTTCCAGTGGAAATATTTGCCCACCTTGTTGCACCACCAGAGGTTTCCTTTACCAAACTTGCCTCTAACCCAACCCAAATCCCCCCAGGCCCCAGCAGCGATTTTTGCGTGTCCTGCAGAGCCCAGGGGAGCAGAGCCTCGTGCCGAGCGCCAAGCCCAAGGCCAGCCAGGTGGCAGAGGGCACAAGGGCGATGCCAGGGGAGCCTGGGGTGGGCAGGGGGTCCCAAGGATGCTGATCCCAGCTCGCCAGAGCCTGGCACGGGGGAAGGCATCAGTAATTGGCAGCGTGGGCTCGGCTGCCCTTTCGGTGGCATCGTGTTTAATTGCACTGGCTGCCGGTTCAGGGGAAGAGCTGCTCGGGGGCCTTATCTCTGCTTTCACCATTTTTCTTTCTGGGAAATGAAGTTAAAAATCCCTTCACAGCAGCTCCAGCGGAAAAAAAATTAGTCCCATATCACTATTTAACATGCACTGCTAAAAACTAGATAAACACAGGCCGTCACTTGGAGATTAGCTCCTCACATGACTAAATGATTTATTTAGAAGATTCCTTCTTTTCTCTCCCGCTCCCTTTCTCTCTCTCGCTCTCCCCTTTCCTTGGCTAAGAACATATTAATCAGAAATTAGAGGCAGGCTGAGGGATGGAGAACAGGCTGACAAAGAGCAAACAGGGGAAAGGGGGAAAGGGGAGCAGGGGCTGAAGGAAGGAAGGATGTGAAGAAGGTAGGGGTGAAAATGGGATGCAGGAAGGAGGCAAATAATGGAAAAAGAAGGAAATTTGAGAGAGGGGAAAGAGGACTTGGGAAGAAACAGGGACGGGGTGGGGACCAAGTAGGGAAGAGGGGGCTGCTGCAAAGGTGAAAGGGTGGAGGGCAGGAATGAAAGCGAGGGAAAAATGTATAGAGGGAGGGGGGAAAGAGCCCTAATTGTGTGCGGCAGGAATGCGCAGGGCTTAGCCCGCGCCCCGGGGGACTCCTGGCCCTGAATGATTAAGGTACTTATCAGGCAGGGAGCTCCGGAGGGGCACGGAGCAGCCCCCCGCCCCTCCGAGCCCCCCTGCCGGCCGGGGCCGGGGGGATTTGCGCCCCCAGCCCCGCTCCCCGCTCCAGGTGCTGGCGATAAGAGCATCCCTGCGCAGCCCTGGCCGCCTTGCTGCCTCCCCGCTCAGCCCCGGGGAGCCCGGCGGCCGCGGCTGCTCGCCGGGGATTTGCGAGAGGGGGATAAAGGGAGAAACAACCCCGGCAGGATTAAAGGGGAGGGGTCTCTGCTGGGATAGGTGCTGTGCAGTGTCCCTTTTCTTTTATCCACACAGATAACCAGGCCCGCAGGCTGAGGCCTACAACGATAAGGAGATTAGGAGGATTGGCTCATTTGTAGTGAGATCCTCCAGCAGGGATATTGGGCTCTCTATAGACCCACCAGAAGGTTATCTAAATAGGCTAGACTTGAACTAACCCCGAGCCGGGCCCTGGGGGAGCTCCCGGGACAAAGCAGGGCCGGCTGGCAGCGAGGGACACGGGCCAGAGCCGTGCCAGGGCCGTGGGGTGGGTGGGCAAGGGGATGCTGGCATTGCCCAGGGGTTTCCACGCGGCCGCTCCGCGCTTCAGTCGCACCCCTGGCTCTTCCCTGCGGCCCAAAGGGCACTCTGGGGTGCTCCAGGAATGGTGCCTAAGTGTTTGTCACCGGGCTGGGATGCTGGGAGAACGGGAATCCCCATCCCCGGGCACTGGGAGGAGCTGACGTGGTCACCTGGCCACGCACAGCCCTGGCACTGCCGCGGCTCTGCCCAGCCCACGCCACGCCCGGTGCCCGGAGTGCCCAGCACCTTTGGCCCCAAACCTGGCCCTGGGGGTCGTTATTGATTTTTCTGTCAGGCTGAGCACCAGCGAGATGGGGATCGGAGTTCAATCCAACATGTACAAAAATAGGACTTCACATTTTTTATATAAATTAACCAAATCTTGTATAAGCTGAATGGATAAGAATAAAAGGTCTTGCATTTCCTACACATCAAACAGGATAAATTCTTGGAAGACTGGGAATATTGTCTGCAGCAAGGGACCCAAACCTCTCAGCAAACCACTCCTCACTCAGCTTTATCCTGCTCAAGTGGAAAGACAAAACCACATTTTCCTGCTTTCAGCCTTCCAATTCCACTCCCAACTTGGACAAGCCAGCCTTTGAGCAGCACCCATGGAGGAAACTGAAATAAAATAAGTATTTCACACACTGGATGTTATTAGCAAAGGCCACTCTGGAAATTTGGGGTTTAGGTACTTAGCAGACAACTTTGGATGGTTCAGTAATTTAACTTCCTTTAAAATTTCAGCAGCAAATATGTGCAGCTATCTTTTTATATATGTATTTAAAATTGTACATATACATTTAATTTCAGTGTGAATAGATTATACTAACTTCAGGCTTTAACATAGGTTTACCATAATGTTAACTTTAATTTTAATTCAATTAAGTTTTTAAGGCAAATGTAATTCATTTAAATTAAAAACCCAGCTTCAATGAAAAATCAGGTTTTAATTATAGTATCCACCTTTTCATTTTTTTTTTTTAATTGATTTTGATCCCCCACTTTGCTCAGAATTATAAGCAACTGTCCTCGAGCATCACGGGGGTGGCTGTGGTCTCTGGGGTCAGTCACCAGTCAGAGCCAGGCCAGCCTCAAGAGCCTGTCCACCACCTCCACTGGCTGCACCTCCTGCAGTTCCACAGCCAAATGGGAGAGGAGGAGCAGGGATTGCAGTGATCCAGCCTGGCCTTGGGCACTGCCAGGGATCCAGGGGCAGCCCCAGCTCCTCTGGGCACCCTGTGCCAGGGCCTGCCCTCCCTCCCAGCTGCCTTCCCAATATCCCATCCATCCCTGCCCTCTGGCAGTGGGAGCCATTCCCTGTGTGCTGTCCCTCCATCCCTTGTCCCCAGTCCCTCTCCAGCTCTCCTGGAGCCCCTTCAGGCCCTGCAAGGGGCTCTGAGCTCTCCCTGGAGCCTTCTTCTCTCCAGGTGAGCACCCCCAGCTCTCCCAGCCTGTCTCCAGGGGGGCTCCAGCCCTGGGAGCAGCTCCGTGGCCGCCTCTGGCCTGGCTCCAGCAGCTGCAGGTCCCTCCTGTGCTGTCCCCGGGCTGGGGCAGCTCTGCAGGTGGGGTCTCACCTGGGCAGGGCAGAGCGGCAGAATTCCCTTCCCTGCTGCCCAGGCTGTGGGATCAGCGCAGCACAGGGCAGGACTGATGGGATGGTGACCCCCAGGACTGATGGCATGGTGACCCCCAGGACTGGTGGGATGGTGACCCCCAGGACTGGTGGGATGGTGACCCCCAGGACTGATGGCATGGTGACCCCCAGGACTGGTGGGATGGTGACCCCCAGGACTGATGGCATGGTGACCCCCAGGACTGACGGGATGGTGACTCCCAGGACTGGTGGAATGGTGACTCCCAGGACTGGTGGAATGGTGACCCCCAGGATTGGTGGGATGGTGACCCCCAGGACTGGTGGGATGGTGACCCCCAGGACTGACGGGATGGTGACCCCCAGGATTGATGGCATGGTGACCCCCAGGATTGGTGGGATGGTGACCCCCAGGACTGATGGGAAGGTGACCCCCAGGATTGGAGTGCTGCCGGAGCTGGCACAGGCGCTGTGGAGCGGAGCTGTGCCCCCAGCACCCCCTGGCAGCGCGGGCAGCACCGGAGGGCCCGGGCAGAGATCCCTGCCCGCCCGACAGCTGCCCTGCCGGTGCTTATCTGCACTTCTGACTCCAGGAGCCCGCTGAGGATCTTCTTCCATGCACACCAGGCCTTGCCATTCCTCCCACGGCGTTTTCCCTTCCCTCCTCCCCTGGCCGCCCCAGCCGGGAGCGCAGCGCTGCTCGGGCCGCCTGACAGCTCCGCACGCAGCCTCCTCCCTCCTCCCCCCGCCGCTCGCTCCTCTTCCCTCCTTCCCCCTTTTTTACACCGATTTTTTTTTTTTCCTTTACACTCCTTTCTCCTTCCTCTTTATTTTATCTCGATTTGCCACAAATCTGTCCCTCTCCAGAGCAGCTGCCATCTTTGTTCTGGGCCATTATCAGCGGCGGCGCACGGCCGGGCCGCGCTGGCGAGCAGACAATTGCTGACTAATAGACTGTCTGAGAGCCTTTGTGAGGGGTGGCCCGGGCGGATCTGTCACCGTGTCCTGTCACCCGTGCCGCCCTGACACCCGGCGAGAGGGCTGGGAATGGGGAAAAAAATAGGAGGTGGAGGAGGGATGGATAGAAGGGGGAGGAGGAAATGAAGGAGGAGAAGGAGAAGGAGAAGGAGAAGGAGAAGGAGAAGGAGAAGGAGAAGGAGAAGGAGAAGGAGAAGGAGAAGGAGAAGGAGAAGGAGAAGGAGAAGGAGAAGGAGAAGGAGAAGGAGAAGGAGAAGGAGAAGGAGAAGGAGAAAAAGAAGAAGAAGAAGAAGAAGAAGAAGAAGAAGAAGAAGAAGAAGAAGAAGAAGAAGAAGAAGAAGAAGAAGAAGAAGAAGAAGAAGAAGAAGAAGAAGAAGAAGAAATGAAGAAGGAAATAAAGGGAAAGAAGGAGAAAAAAGAAGAAAGAACAAGATCAAAAGGGGAGGGAGAAGGAAAGAAGAAAGGAAAAAGAGAAGAAAACCAAAGAAAGAAAAAGAAAGGGGGGGGGGAAGAAAGGGGGGGGGGAAGAAGAGCAAGAAGATCAAAAGAAAAGGGGGTGGGGAAAGAAGGGGAAAAAAAAGAAGGAAATGAAGAAGATCCAGGTAAAAGGAAGAAAGAAGAAAACAAAAGGAGGAAAAAAAGAAGGGAAAAAATCTTCTCTGAGAAGCTAGTGGAAAGTGAAGGGAAAAGAAGCAGTGGGGCAAAGAAAGAAAGGGGAAAGTAAAAAGAAGGAAAATTTTAAAAGGAAAATAGAAGAAGAAAAAAATAATAAAGCAAGAGGGGGAAAGGAAGGAAAACGACGGAAGATAAGGGGGCAACGAAGAAAAAAGAGAGAAGACAATTCTAAAAGGGCAGAGGGAGAGAAGGGAAAAAAGGAAAAAATGAAAAAAAAAGCAAGACAGAAGAAAGCAGAGTAAAAGGGGCAAAGGGGCAGAGCCCGGGCGGGCTTTGGACGCTCCGGGACAGGCGGGCACAGCTCGGGCCGCGCTCCCCGCTCCCTGTGCCGGGCCGGCGGGGGCGGCGCTGGGACATCCCGCTCCCGATGGATGCCAAGGGGGGGTGGCGCTGGGACATCCCGCTCCCGATGGATGCCAAGGGCGGGGGGGGCGCTGGGACATCCCGCTCCCGATGGATGCCAAGGGCGGGGGTGGCGCTGGGACATCCCGCTCCCGATGGATGCCAAGGGCGGGGGTGGCGCTGGGACATCCCGCTCCCGATGGATGCCAAGGGCGGGGGGTGGCGCTGGGACATCCCGCTCCCGATGGATGCCAAGGGCGGGGGGGGCGCTGGGACATCCCGCTCCCGATGGATGCCAAGGGCGGGGGTGGCGCTGGGACATCCCGCTCCCGATGGATGCCAAGGGCGGGGGTGGCGCTGGGACATCCCGCTCCCGATGGATGCCAAGGGGGGGTGGCGCTGGGACATCCCGCTCCCGATGGATGCCAGGGGCTGCACCGGGCTCTCTCCATGCCAGGGGCTCTTTTCTCCCCTCCGAGGCAGCTGCCGTGGGTGGGAGCCAGCCCAGGCTGCTGGGGGCCCCAGCTTTTGTGGGGCCCAGGCTGCTGAGCTGGGCTGAGGTGGCCGGAGTGGTGTCACCCCACAATTTTCCAGTGTCCTCCCTGGCTCCCACCTCCTGCCAGCCTTTGAGCCCGTCAGCTCCTCGGCCAGCGCAGGGGGCAGGGCTGATGCCCCGGTTTCAGCCGTGCTGAGGCTCAGCAACCCCCCGGGCAGTGCTCGGGTGACATCCAGGGAGGGCAGCGGGTGCCAAGGGCAGCAAAGGGCAATCCGAGTGCTCCTGGGGGTGCTGGGGGGGTCTGCGCCTGCCCTGGAGTGGGGTGATCCCAGTGCCCACAGTGATCCCAGGCTGGGAACGCGGCCCCAGTGCCCGGTGTAAAGTGTTGTGGCAGAGGAGCGGCGAGGACCCTCCTCCAGCAGCACCTGGGGGTGCTCAGGGGCTGAACCCCACCCTCGATGGGGTGATGTCCCGAGCCTGTGCCACATTCTGCCATGGGAACGTGGCACGGGAGCCCCACTGGTGCCCCCAGGATCCCCCCAGTGCCCCAGCTGTTCCCTGTGCCGGAGATCCCGAGCAGGGTGAGGAGGAGACAACCTTTTGGGCTGAATTCTTTAAAGTTTGGGGTTTCAATTCCCTCCCTCACCCCAAGGGCCCATGAAAGGAGCAGTTCAGTGCCGACACCAGCCCCGTGAGAGGGACGCTGCCTGCAGGGAGGGAGCGGCACGGGACAGAGGGGACACGGCAGGGCTGGCAGGACACGGTGGGGACAGAGGGGACACGGCAGGGCTGGCAGGACACGGTGGGGACAGAGGGGACACGGCAGGGCTGGCAGGACACGGTGGGGACAGAGGGGACACGGCACCCGGGAGAGCTCCGGCGCTCCCTGCGGGATGCATCCTGCGGGATGCGCCGGGGCCAGGCGGGAGCGGCGAACGGCAGAGGGGGCTGCAGGTCAGGAGGAGCGGGGACACGGCAGGGACACGGCAGGGACACCGCTGGGGACAGGCACGGAGCCGCTCAGGGCTGCCAGGCCGTGGAGAGGAGGGGGCTGGATCTACCCCGGGCATCCGGGGGGCACGGAGGGCACCAGAATCCCGGGATGCAGTGGCAGCGCTGCCACTCCTCGCTGCAAAACGCTGCCATCTGTCCCCCACGGCTTCGCCAGAGTCGAGCTGGACCCCAAAAAGCAGCAGGGTGGTGGGAGGCAGGCCGGGGAGGCAGCTTGATGCCGAGCATTGCTGCTCCGAGCGTGTGCACACAAGGTGAGAGCAGCTGAATCGGTGATTTCCCCAGCGGGTTTTGCTCCCGCTTGCTGCAAAGTTGTGAACAAAATGACCGGCCATGCATTGAACGGGCTTACATCGCTCTCCATATGGAAATGAAGATAATCCAAGTCTCAGCTTTGTGTTCTCCAGGAGGGAGCAGGGAGGGAGCGGGGGCCGGGGGGATGGGGCAGGCTGGGAGCTGGGGGATGTATCCCGAACCTCCCTCCCTCCCTCCTCAGCCAGCCTTCATCCGAGCCAGCACTGCCGCACTGGGGTGGCAAAGACTTTTTGGGGACGCATCAGCACCAGTTCCCAGCGCCTGGCCAGCCCCACTTAAAGCTAAGCTGGACCGTGCACACAGTTAAATGCGAGCCTCCTGTCCTGACATCCCCTTGGAACATTTAGTTGCATAATTCAGCTGGTCTCTCCCTCTCACACACACACATCCCACCCACCCACGCCTATTTGTTCCAAATAATAACAAAGAAGGATTATTCTCCCTAAACAAAGTCTTGCTAATTAGAGAGACTTTTTTATTTGTCACTTGTAAAACCCTTGAAGTGCTGTTAACAACTCGTTTAACAAAGGCAGAAAAAACCCAATGAGCAAATAAATAAATTATTTGGGGTTACATCCGAAATGAAATCGTCCTTCACTGGGCAGTTTTTGAGGCTGTGGTTTGTGTGTTTGCCTCTGGATGGTGGCTGGAGAGGACGGCATCCTGCAGTGTTGTGTTGGTTTATGCACTTTGCCATTTGTGTGGCTTGGTTTCAGCTCAGTTCCTCTCTTTTGGGTCTCTTTTTGTTGCACAAACCTACAGGAACACACCAGTGACATCAGCAAGAGCTGCTGGATCGGCCTCGAGGGGTCGGAGGGGGTCCAGGGGATGGGAGGTCAGGATCCTGCCCTGCCTCTGTGTATTTCTGATCTGTGTCACATCTTTTATTTCCCTTGGCCACCCCACAGGTGCCACGGAGACCCTCAGTGGCACCAAGAATGCTGAATGCCCACGCGGCAGGGGTCAGGGATGGGGACATCCTGCCGTGGTGGGAGTGTCCTCACTGCGGGATGCGGCTGCAAGGTGGGCACGAGAGGTGAGCACCTGGCTGGGCGACCTGCCCCAGCAGCAGGGAGAGCTCTGCCCTGCAGCAGCCATTCCCCGGGGCACTGGGGTGCTGCACTTCCAGCGTCACCCCAAAAAATCCTGTGCATTCGGCAGCTTTTCCCCGGCAGCAGGTCCCGGTGGGAGCACGTCCTCAGCATGAGCTTTTCCCACCTTCCTGCGTGGATAAAATGCACATCCCGGCTTAGCTCGATGTCTTGGCTCCCCCTGTAGCCGGTGGAGAGAGAGGCACCCCCAGCCCCCCCCCGGCCGGGGGTGCCCGCTGCCAGCCAGCTCAGCCAGGGCTTCCCCGTGCCCTGCCAGCCCGGCTCCTGCCCCGCGGCTCCTCTGCTGCCACCAGCTCGGGCTGCACCCCAAACCCCTCATCTGGGGGCTCCCTCTGCCCGCCCCAGCACGGAGACACCTCCTTGGGGAGGGGAGCTGCAAGCGAGGGGAGCACACTGTGGGGGTGGCTGTGCGCCTCAAACAGGGCCAGGGACAGCGCCGTGCCAGAAATCCCCCACGGCGCGGCTGAGGGGCAGTCCTGCCGCCGCAGGTGCCGGTGCCACGCTCGGGGAGCCTTGGCAGGATGGCAGGGACACGGAGCTGGCTGGAAATGGGGACAGCCTCTCGATCACACCACGCCGCGCTGGCAAATTGCCGTGACTTAACAAATTCCCGCTGCCGAGCTGAGCTGTGGAAATCGCTCCAGTGCACGTTCCCAGCCCCCTGCACATGTGCAGGCAGCGCTTTTTGCTTAAGCCACATTTTCCTGCGCCGCTTGCAAGGTGCCCGAGGGGTCACCTGGCTGCAGGGGATGGCGGTCAGTGGTTCCCCAGGCAATGCCACCTCCCTCAGGAGCCAGGACCTGGCAGCCCCTGCACCCCTGGGGACGCCCCAGCCTCGGCGTGGGCTTCAGCTGAATCCCATCCCCATCCCCATCCCCATCCCATCCCATCCCATCCCATCCCATCCCATCCCCATCCCCATCCCCATCCCATCCATCCCATCCCATCCCATCCCATCCCATCCCATCCCATCCCATCCCATCCCATCCCATCCCCATCCCATCCCATCCCATCCCATCCCATCCATCCCATCCCATCCCCATCCCCATCCCCATCCCCATCCCATCCCATCCCATCCCATCCCATCCCATCCCATCCCATCCATCCCATCCCATCCCCATCCCCATCCCATCCCCATCCCCATCCCATCCCCATCCCCATCCCATCCCATCCCATCCCATCCCCATCCCATCCCATCCCATCCCATCCCATCCCATCCCATCCCATCCCATCTCATCCCCATCCCCATCCCCATCCCCATCCCATCCCCATCCCATCCCCATCCCCATCCCCATCCCATCCCATCCCATCCCCATCCCCATCCCCATCCCGTCCCATCCCATCCCATCCCCAGGGAGCTGTGTCCAGCCTGGCAACCCCCTCACCCTCCCCAGGCATTTGGGATTTTCCAGGATCACTTTGTGCCTCATGTGATAACACAGCAAAGCTTTGTAGTAGATCATGGGGTTTGGAGCAGAATCCCTCCTCCCCATCCTGAGTTTTATTTCCTGTGGGATTGTCCCGTGGGATGAGATCTGCCCACACGGGATGGGCTGCGCCTTTCTGTCCTTCCCCAGAAGAAAAGGGGACAAAATCGAGCTGAGCATGAGACTTTACCCAGGGCTGTGGCAGCTTTTGTGGCCTGAGCAATCCCCATGGAAAATCCCCGTCCCTCAGCAGGGAGCTCGTACCACTCCGTGACCCCACACACCCAGGGCCGGGAGGGGACTGACAAATGACCTGGGACAAGAGTGTCAGAGATACTGATAAAAGCCATTTGTACACGTTCCTGAGCCCGTGGGCACGGCAGGATCGCTCTCAGTCATTCCCACTGAGCTTGGGATGGAAGGAGAAGGGGATTTGTGTCCAACAAAACCCAGAATTAATGGGATGAGTTTCCAGAAATTAAGAGAAATGGACCAGCTCCTCCTCCAAGGGCTGAGCTCTGGGGGCAGCAGTGCTCAACCCCTCCTGTCACCCTGACTTTGGGGACACGAGTGGCAGGGCCAGGCTGGCACCTGCAGGCAGGAGGGGGCAGGTTTTGCAGAGGAGGGGGAGAGCTGGTGGCTCTGAGGTCTGGGCCACGCTGTGACAGCGTGGGTGTGCGCTCAGCCCTGCTGCAAAAATCAAGGCTGGCTGGTTAATTAAAGACTTGGGCCCCGAGATCTGCTTATTCAGGTCTGTGGTAGCACTGCCATAAAATTGTCACGCCCCATTTCCCGGCAGGGACTGAGGCAGCTCCTGGAGGAGCCGCTGGCCTCGTGTGGAAGGGGCTCCTCTGATCCCCGGGGTCATTTCTCATGTGCTGCAGCATCACAAGCAGCTTTCCTCCTGGACAAGCTCAGCAACAGCTTTTACCCTCTCCGGGCGGACTTCAAAGTCTGATTTTGGGCATCCATCCTTCCCTCCATCCCTCCATCCATTTGTGAGGAGAAAGCAGCCAGAAAACCTTGGAGCTGGCCGTGATCTCCTCTCAGCACACCCAAAAACGCCACATACAAACACAACCCCCCGTGGGATGTGCCCACCGCTGAGCGGCACCCAGAGCTGGGGAGCTCTGGCTCCTCATGCACCCCAAACCAGGGCGTTTTCACCCAAATCCGCCTCGTTCCTGCAGAAGCAGGCAGCTCCCTCTTCCTGGGCATCCCCGTCAGCATCCCAGCCCCTCATTCCTCGGCTCCAGAGCCGCCCCCAGCCCCGCTCCGCACCACATGGCCCCGGGAGGGGCGATTTGGGGTGGGGGAGAGCAGAGCAGGGGAGGTGGGGGGTGGCTGGGGGGGGTTGCCATGTATGCTTTTTATTTCAGTAATTCTTTTATCTTGTTCTCACACCCTGAACAGTATAAGCGTTCATCAAAGTAATTGACGTGGATGAAATTAGCGCTTCCTGCTATGTCGGACAGATAAACTTTGCTGAATATTGATTTTGCACAAAGAAAATGACATGTGCTTGGTCCTCACCCTTTATCTGGACGGAGCAGGGAGATGCTGGGGGAGGCAGGGGGGAAGGAGGCGAGCCTCCGCTGGAGAAGCATCCATAAGAATTACTTTTATCTCTTCTTCCACGAGAAGACAACAGAAGATAAGGCTGGGAGACAGTGGGGAGGGAGGTGAGGGGGGGGGATAAGGGAGAGGAGCCCAGCAGAGACCTCCGCCGTGGGCTGGGCGCCGAGCTGGAAGGGGCTGGGGGCTCTTTGTGCGTGGCTGCCCTGGCGGGCGCAGGATTTGGAGGAGATAATCGAGCTTTTCAGGGATGGGAGACGCCGGGGAAGAGCAGAGAGAAGCGCGGGGTTGTCTTTCCCCTCCGCAGACGCCTCCGCGGTGTGTGAGAGGGCTGGGGCTGTCCTCGGGGGGCAGCGGGGTTCTCCTGGAGCAGGGGCAGCTCCCTCGGGGTGGGACACCCTGAGGGACATCGGAGGGGGAGGTGACAGCCCCTCCGTGCCCCTTGGGCTGGGTCTGCAGTGCTTGGGAACGCTGGGAATGGTGGGAACACCTCCAGTGGGAGCAGGGGGGCTGTGGGGAGGGAAGAGAAACCCACGTGTGGGCAGGGAGCGCTGGAATTTGGAGCCACTGAAAAGCAAAGCACCTCTGCTTGATCCCATCCTTCTGCTTCCCTCTGCCAGGGGTCACCCAAAAAAAACACCCCAAAAGGTCCCTCTGCTCCCTCAGGGACCAGCCTCGGCACAGCAGAGCCACATCCAGCCCTGAGGTTCTGGGGAAAGGTGCTGCGGGGAACAAAGCTTTGCTTTCCCAAAGAAAGGGGCAAAGGTGGCCTTGGAGAAGCACGTGGGATATCTCACGGGGTGAACAACAAACCAGCCTTTGATTTTTTTTCAAAGGCTTCAGGGAAATTCATTCATGCCCCTCGGAGGAGGCAGCCAGGGCCACCCGCTGCCAGGCTGCAGCTCCCGGGGGCACCACCTGCCAGTGGCACCCCAGGGCTGCTTCTGCAGAGTCTGGCACCCCTGGCAGCAGAACCTGGCTCGGGAAGTGCTCGGGGCACTCAGGGAAATGTCCAAAATCTCAGAGAGCCGTGAGGATGGGTGTGGGGAAGGAGAGCCTGGGCAAGGAGCAGCTCCTGTTCCCTGTGGGCACCACTGGGGATTTTATAGCTCATTTGTGGATGTTTTATACAGAAAGGCTGAAACAGGGGCATAGAGAAAGTGATTATCCTGAATTTCCCACCTCTGAGTAGAGCTGGGCATGGAGCAGAAGGCAGGGGGGAGAGGGAGAGGCCAGGATTTTGGGGGGAATTCACCCCTTCCCTGAGCACATCCACCCCCATGTGGAGCCATGAGTAGAGCTGAACATTTTGGTTCAGTACTGAGGGGAAAGTGTGGCTCAGATGAGCTTCCCTGGGTGCTGGCGGCAGGTTCTTCACTTTGATTTGCTGAGAGGTGGTGGTGTGAAGCTCCAGCAAACCCCTCTCCCTCAGCAGCTTTGCAGAGGACAGGTTCTTCCTGTACAAGGTCCCCTTGGCCTTTAATTATTTTCTGCAAGCTAAACCACAGGTGCTGGAATCTTTTCCAGACATTTCCAAGGACCTGGGCTCAGCACCTCCTCACACTGAGCTGAAAAATCTGTGTTTAATGGCTAAAAATCCAGTGTCAGTGGTGGCCTGGGGATTCCCCAGGTGGAGCTGAACCCCCCAAAGACCCTGAGACCTTCCTTCAGTCTGGCTGTGCTGGTGAAATTCTCTGCTGGGTCAACACCACCCCCCAGCTCCCCCGTTCCCCCAAATCCTGCTGGGGGGCGGTTCAGATCTTGCCAGTGCAGAGCCAATAAAATCGAGTGGTTGGTGTCCCAAACCACTAAAAATGAATCTCTAAAACGCCGTGGGGATGAGCCGGCCCAAGCCAGCACTCATTTAACCTCCCACCATGCCAAGGGCAGCTCAGGTCACCAGCAGAGCACCCAGCTCCTTCAGTTTTCCTGGGAATACCCACACCCGACCCCGTACCACAGATCACCTTCCATCTGGGGAATAAGGAGCTGTGACTGTTTCCCCAGGGTGATGTTCTCCATTTAAACCCTTTGCACCAGCAGAGAATCCACACTCCTGGTGGATTTGTTCTGCTTCCCACTTCCCATGGGAGGTTTCCTCCATCCCTGGGAAAAGGGAAGCTGGGTTTCATCTCAGCTGGATCATTACAATTTCTGACTTCTCTTTTTTTTTTATTTTTCCCCCTCCCTGGATATATTAGGCCTTGGGAAAAAGAATAAAAAATGCAGCCTTTGGTTGCCGCCTGTATTTTCTAGACACAGTGCCCTGACATTGAGAGCAAACAGTTATTAAATAAACGCATTGTTAGGCATGCTTTTAGTCCTGACACCTCTGGTAAATCTGCATTTATTATTTAGTGAATTAAGTGGTTTTAAATCAAGTTATAATCGGTGGGTGCCCTTGTGCTGGGTATTTTATATCCTCCTGTGCATGCTTTGTTTGCAATTTCTGTACTATTTCTTCAGGTGCATCATATATTTTCCTTGAAATAGCATCACACACTGCTCGTGTGGGTCCCCAGCTTCCCAGGAATGCTCCTGCCATTAACAGTTTGATGTCCAGCCCTGTCCCTTGTCCCTGTCCCTGTCCTCCCCTCCCATCCAGGCCTATCCCATGAAAAGAGACCTTTGTAAAATCCCCTTGATTGCTCAGTTTCATTGGCAGCTGCCCAGTTTGTGGGCTCACAGCTTGGAGAGGTTTTCCTGCAGGAGACAGAGGATGCTCAGGGATGCTCATGGACCCCAGGACAGGTGACCCCATGGCTCGTGATGCAAAGGGGAGGTGTCACCTGGCACCAGCCCGGCTGAGCCTGACCTCAGCAGCCCTTTGGGTCTCTCACTCCACTTCTGTTGAGAAGGTGCTGGGGAGCAGAAGCTCAGTGAGAACTGGGTCACTTCAAGCTCAGGGTGATGTTTTGGCCCCCTCAGCAGCACCACAAAGGCCACCTGCCACCCTGCCCATGTATGAGGTCCCTCCTGCCTCCTTGGGCTGGAGGATTTTTCTCTCCCACATGCCCAGCAGCGATGTGGCTTCCCAAGGAAGGGGACACTCCTGCTGGAGGGCTCTGTCCCCTCCAAGCCTGTCCCAGTGTCCCTGGGAAATGCCAAGCACAGCTGAGGAGGAAAGAGCTCCCAGCTGCCCTGTGCTCCCTCCATCCCATCGCTCCCCAGGCTGCAGCCACCCCTCCTGTCCCATCCCTACATCCTGAGATCCTCCCCAGTTCAGGCTGGAGCTGCACCTTCAGCACCAGGTCCTGCCCAGAGGTGCCCTGCAGCCAGAGCTGGGCCAAGCACTGCAGCTCCTGCCGTGGCCCTTCCAGCCTGAGAGCACCGGGCATCCACCTCTCCAGGGGGTGGGGTGTCCATCTCTCCATGGCGTGGTCATCTCCAGCTGCCCAGGATGTTGTCATGTCCATCTCTCCATGGTGTGCTCACCTCCATCTCTCCATGACATGGTGACCTTCATCTCCCTATGGTGTGGTCACTCCCATCTCTCTGTGGTGGGGTGACCCACATTTCTCCATGGTGTGGCCGCCTCCATCTCTCCATGGTGTGATGATCCCCAATTCTCCATGACGTGGTCACCTCCATTTTCCATGGTATGTTCACCTCCATCTCTCCATGGTGTGTTCACCTCCATTTTCCATGCTGTGGTCACCCCCATCTCCCCATGACATGGTGACCCCCATCTCTCCATGGTATGTTCACCTCCATCTCTCCATGACATGGTGACCCCCATCTCTCCATGGTGTGGTCACCTCCATCTCTCCATGACATGGTGACCCCCATCTCTCCATGGTGTGGTCACCTCCATCTCTCCATGGAGTGATGACCCCCATCTCTCCATGGTATGTTCACCTCCATCTCTCCATGGTGTGTTCACCTCCATTTTCCATGCTGTGGTCACCTCCATCTCTCCATGGTGTGGTCACCTCCATCTCTCCATGGAGTGATGACCCCCATCTCTCCATGGTGTGCTCACCTCCATCTCTCCATGTCCTCCTCTGGCCTGGAATGGTCAGGACAGAGCCTGGACACATCACCCAGCATGGCACCACCCTCTGCGCCCAGGATCAGGTGTAAGAATCATCTCACCCAACTTTCTGGTGTCCTTAGTGAGCTACCAAACCCTGACCTAGCTGAGCCCTGCTTTACAACCCCACCCGTGGTGTTGCTTGACTCACAAATGTGCAGAGGAAAGGGCTTGACCCAAACCCCATCATTTTCCAGGCTGATTTCCCAGCAGCCCGGCAGGAAACCCTGCCCTGCCTCCCCTCCTGGGCCCTGCCATTGCCCAGGTGCTGCTCTTCCTCCCCTCTGTCCTGGCACCCAGCTCAGCCCCACCTTGGGCGTGCTCCTGGTGCCTGTGCCCACACGCTGCCCCTCCTCATCCTACCCTGGGGTTGCTGCATCCCATCCTCCCCCCACGACCTCCCTCCCTCCCCGTCCCCCTCTGCGCCTGTTTTCCCATTTATCTCCTTTGCCTGGTGAATATACATAAATATGAGCAACTGTGTCTGCCAGTGACCTTACCTGCCCTGACTAAATTCATGTAGTGTCTGTGAAGATAATTCGAAAGCCATAAGAAGATAATAAAAAAAGAAAGATAAAAAAAAAAAAAAAGAAAAAAGAAAAAAAAGGGCAAGCATTGTGGTTTGTATTCTCTTATCTAACCTTCTGCAGGCCCCGGGTGGGAGTGCAGTCCCTCGCTATTTAAAGGGATGCTGCAGTTGGGAACTGCACGAGGCAGCTGCTCACAGGGAGAGGGATGGCACAGCCACGGGTGCCACCAGAGACAGGGCTGGTCAGGTCCTTGTCCTCCCTGCAGCGCTCATGGTGTCCCTCTGGGTGGGGAGGGGAAATCCTACTGCCAGCAAAATCCCTCCAGGAATATCAGCCTGGCCTGATCCTTCCCCGTACCCAAATCTAAGGGGACATCCCAGCAGGGAAGCCCATGGAGGCAGCAAATAGATGTAGCACCCCCAGCTGTTACAAAGACCGAGCTTGGAAAGAGAAAAAACACATCTCTGGGTGTGATTTTTATGGGATTTTTCATCTAAAAATCCCGCTGCAGCTGAAGGCAGGAGAGGGCATTGATTGCAGGGACAGAGGGAATTATCGCAGGCGTCATCGCAGCGGTGTCATCTCGGAGCAGAAGGGCTTGTCAGATAGACGGGAGCCAAAATGATCCCTGGGAACAAAATACAGCAACGAGACCCCGAGGAGATAAAGCAGCAGGCTGGAGAGAGAAATCCTGAGATTTCCCCAGCTCCAAGGAACGCTGCAATCTCTGAAATCGCTTCCCCATGGAATTAAAGCTCTGCTGTCTGAGCTGTGCTGGGCCTGGCTGTGCCCATCCTGCCCTGTCCTTGAAGGCACGAGGCTCACATCAAAACCAACCCAAGCAACCCCCAAATCCCTCAGAACTTTGCCCAAAACTTTGGGTTTTTTCCCCCCCTGAGCTTTGTGCCTTTGCGCTGCTGAGATCTAACCATGATAAGCCAAACCATCACGGAATAAAAAACTTTGGAAGAAACAAAATAAAACCTCAGTGTGCAAATAAAATGTGTGGTTAACGGGGTCACCACAGCTCTGGGTCTTGGTCTAGCAGGCCTCAGCCGTCAGGAGCAGAGGGATGCTTGCAAGGAGCCAGGTGCTCATCCTACGATGCTGAAGCATCCAGAGCTCCCTGGGTGAAGCTTCTCCCTTGGTCTGAGCTGCTGCTGCAAACCCCAATTCCTGGAGCAAGAGGAGGTGGGGGAACACAAAGCTCCCTCTCCTCACCCAGGCAGCAGGTAGCACCTGACAGAGAAGATCCTGATGGGAAAAGGAACAGGGACAGCCCCGGGCAGCGAGGTGAGGGACACCCAGCCGGGGGACACGGGCACATCCCCCGTCCCCGCGCCCACCCCCGGACACGGCGGGGCCTTTCTGCCGCCTTTGTTCGGCGGCTCCGGAGTGGTGTCGCCACAAAGGCGGAGGTGAAAGGGGTTAATTCGGGGGACAGAGGTAGGATGTGAAGATGCAGAGCGGGACAATGGGCCGCCTTCCTCTTTTGTCAGCACGGCCATTGTGCCGCGTGTGAAAAATGAAATCTGTTTCATTTTCCTCCCAGATGCGATCGGGCGCCTCTATTTAGAAGCCATCAAAAAAAGCAATCCAAGTGCTCCCGGGGGTGGGGGGAGATCCAGGGGGGAGCGGGCCTGCCAGACACGGGTGTGCCCCACCCCACAACTGCCTTCCTTTTTCTTTATTTGTTTATTTATTTATTTGGCGTTTAACATTAATTTGGATTTAACCCACTCCCTGCCTCCGGTGCTGAAGTGGCTGAAACAATGCTGGAAGTCAGCAGGGCGAGGTCTGGGGAAGCACCAGGGGCTGGCAGGAGCAGGGCAGAGAGGTTGGGATGAGCCCAGCTCCCAGCTCTCCATGCTCATCCCGTGGCTGTCACTCTGGATGTCCCACCTTGTCCCCACCCTCAGTGCCCCTCTATTTTTGCAGCTCCGGAGCAACTGATAATCAAAAATTCCCCTTCATCCTTGCAGAAGCAGATGAAAGTGGAAGGAAACCCAGTCCCACTGCTCTCTCCCCCCTCCTGTCTCTCCCCAAACCAATCCCTGGGTTTGCTACCAACGTGAGAAATTTTCACCTCCAGAGAAGGTGTGAAACTTGGCAGTTTTGTTCCCTCCAAAGGGAATTACAGCCCTTGCAGAATGCAAACAAACAAACAAATGCAAATTAACCAGGAAAAGCACGAGGGTTTTTTTTTCAATACACGTTTTAACATTTGCCTCAAATTAACAAATCCAGCTGGAAACTCTCGAGTTGTATTTTTTTCCCATCCAAATCCACAGCTGGTTGTCCCTTGAGATGCTACTGTGGGTGACACTCACCTGGCAGCAGGGGAGGAATTTGGGTGGTGGGCAGAGCAATCCCTGAACCCCAATCTGCTCCAAGAATCAGCCCCCCAATAAAACACAAAAAAACCAGAAGGGAAGGTGGGCAGAGCACGGGCAAAGCAAGGGATGCTGGAGAGGGGAGCTGGAGTCACCATCCTCCTGCTGCTGGGAGCTCCCTCCTGCTCAGAGCAGCCATCTGAGACCAAATGGACTCTTTCCAGCCATGCCAGGGGGCACTGCCAGCTCTCCCCTGCGTCCCCCAGGGTCCCATCCCCTTTGGCCGGGCATGGCCTTGTGGACAGGACCGTGCTGGTCATCTTTTCTGCACAGCCACCCTGGCCAGCCCCATCCCTGGTGTGGTTTGGGATCTTCCCCTGCCACTGGGTGATGAGGGACACTGGGCTGGGGTCAGGGCTGGTGGCAGCTCTGTGAGGGGCAGGTTTGGTAGCCAGGACGCCTCCAAATGTCCTTTCAGGTCTGTAGTCACCGTGTCAGTGTGGTGATGGGTAGGGAGGGAGGCTCTGTGGGGGTGACAGACATGCCCAGGGCTGTGCAGGGATCCTGGGGGATCCTGTCCAGGGATGCTGGAGCAAAGAACAGGATTTATCTGCTGCTGGGGCCACCGGGCCTCTCAGCAGCTTCAGTCCTAGTCAGGGGACACATGTCCTGCTCCTCATGCCATGCCCAGACACCCACGGACACTCTGCAGCCACCACAGGCACAGTTTGGGGCTGGAGGGTCACCAGAGGATGTGACTCAGATCCAGCCTGCGACAGCAGGTGGGACTGGAGGGAGGGAGCACAGGCCAGGACCATCCTCCTCCTCTCCTCCTCCCTGGCTCTTTGTGCCAGAGCCGGGCAGATGGGTGTCCCTGCCAGCTCGGTGGCCACAGCCCCCTCCAAGCCCGGCTTCATCTGCCAGCCAATAACCCCGTGCTCCCCCGCACCTCGGCATTGTGCCCCACACGTGTCCCAGCCTTCTGGCAGCCCCGGGCCGGCTCCATCCCCTCGGCATCCCGGGATAGGCGGCGGCCGGGACCCCGCGGCCGGGGGAAGGCAGGATGGCAACTTGGCGGAGAGACCGTGGGTGTCAGATCACATAAATCAAGCTCTGGAGCCTTCCTATTTAACACACTCTTCCCCTTCGAGTTGTCAGTGAAACCGTTAATTAATTAGCTAATCCCGCAATGAAGTGGATTCTAAATGGATCTCCCCTCCCTTCCCCCCATTTAGGTAATTACTGCTGAGGGAGCTTTTGTCAGAGTAATTTTCCAGCAGGGACAGCCCCGGCTGGCGGAGGGAGATGAATTTAAAGAGGGGGGGAAATAATAATGCAGGAGGGGGGATAAAGGAGGGCTCCTCCTGCAGGGCAGTGCACTTTGGAGCCACAGCAGGGCCAGGACACCTCTGCCCTGGCCTCTCCTGGCCGAGGAGGTGACCAGCACAGGACATGTCCAGCACCCACGTGTGGGAGACAGCAGGAGAAGGTCATCCCAGCCTGCTCCAGGCTGCTCCCACACTGGTGCCACTGCACCAGCCCAGCTTCTCTTTGCTCACACACGGGCTCCATCCTCTCCCTGCCTCCCCCAGGACATGTGCAGGCTCTAGACAATATCAGAGTGCTCCATCCAAGGCCACTGAATGGCACTCTGAACAACCTGGTCCGGTGGGAGATGTCCGTGGCCATGGCAGGAGGGGTGAAACAAGATGATCTTCATGGTCCTTTCCACCCCAAAGCTCTCCATGACTTCCTGATCCCTGCAATGACAGTGGTAAAGTCCCTGCAGGCTTCCCACACCTGTCACACCAGGTCACACCAGGTCACACCAGGTCACACCTGCCTGTCCCCCCTCACCCAGCACCTCCCAGCTACACCTTAAGCCCCTCTCAAGAGCTCCCCACAAGAACCTGGGCAGTAGGAACGAAGGAAAAACCCCAAAGCCTCCAAGGGGGTTTCTTTTCCAAGCCAAGCAAAATGGGGATGAGGCTTCCATGGCCGAGCAGAGGAACCAGCCAGGAGGCCTTAGCCCAACAATAAATGTTGGACATTTATTTCAGAGTCAAGGCACCAAAATGGCACTGGCACATCAGGAGCAGCACTTCTCCTTCACATCTTGCTCTTTCCGTGCCCCTGCACAGCTCCAAGTCCTTTTTTGTTTCTCACTATGTCAAGCAAAGTTTCTGAGTGAAGATTTTTCAAAGGCACGCCGGGTTTTAGATCCTCAGCTTCGTGTCCCCAAGTTGAGCTGTGTCCAACAGAGATAGGGCAGGAGTGGTGCCAGCTGCCTGCTGCAGCCCAGCCGCCTTTGAACTGCCAGGCTCTGCTCCGAGCCGTGCTCCAAATCAAAGGATCCTGCTGCAAAATCACAGCTCGCCTCTCATGTGGGGGCAGAGAAATCTCTGGGTGCTGACAAATCCCACAAAGCTGCACATCCGCCCTCCCCCAGCCCATTCCCGACCTCCAGGCACCCGGGGAAGACTGATGGCTGGCAGGAATAAGAGTCTTGGGGATTTCTCCCTCACCCTAAAAATCTCCCTGGAGTATTTCTGTGTGCTGAGCTGAGGGAAAAGGGTGAGAGCCCCTTCCAGTGGGTACCAGAGCTTCCAAGGAGAGTTTGCTCCTCACTACAGGAAAATCCGTTCACTGAAGGGAGGTTGTTCGGATTTAACAGGTGCCTGCAGCCTGTCTGTAGGGCAAACATTCCCTTCCCTTCAAGAGGTTCCCTGAGCAGCCAGCCTGCACCTGGCAAAGAGAGTCACAATTTCCATCCTTTCCCACATACTGATTTCCCCAGGGACGCAGAGCAGCCACATCTCCTTTTGGAAGCTCGCTTTATCCAACCAGGCTCCCAGAAGAACCTAATTACTACCCAAAATGACCTGAGAGAAGCATAGGTGGTGAAGGCAGAACTCCTCTTTCTGACTTTGGGGGCGCAACCAATAGGGTGGTACAGCTAAAAGTGTTTTAATACCCTGTTTTCCTAAGGTTGTCCCCAAGTACAGCTGGGGGGAAACAGGGATGCAGCTCTGCAGTTTGTCATGGCTTAGTTCTGCTGGTGGTGCAGGATTTCCCATCCTTTCATATGGATTCTTCTCTTCCAGCTGCCTGCAAAGTCTGGCAGGGCCAGCTCTGTTTCTCTTCCCAAGGAATAGATTAAACCTCAGCATTTCATTCTAGATACCAAAAATGAAATTAAAAATAACATCCCAGGACAGCCTGGAGAAATGCTGGAGGTAGCCTGGGCACAGGAGCTGCTCTGGGGTGTTCTGGTCCAGTAGTGCTGAGGACCCCAGAGATGCTTGGGAGGGGATCAGGAGGCTCTGGAAGATCTTTTATAAGTTGTCGTAGAAAATTTGGGTGTTTTCAGAGTTAAGGCCAGGACATCTGAGAGGCTGAGCAGGACACAGTGGGGTGGTCACTCAGATTTGGGCTGTAAAATCAAAAACTAAAACAAGGCAAGGGCTTGACACTGCGCTCAAGGGATGCTGTCCTGGGCAGCAGCATGGATGAGACGGTGTGAAGGGCACTGCTGACTCCTGCTCGGAAATGTCACCCAAAACCCCACCCCAAACCTCACCCCGAACTGCAGCTGGGCCAGAAGTGCCTCTGTGGAAGGGTTGCTCCCACCAGGACAACAGGAGGAGAGTGAAACCCAGCCCAGTTGTTCTCCATCCTCCAGCCGCAGTGCCAGAGGCTGTGCCTGGTTTTAATAACCTGCATCTCCCCTCTGCCTCCTGACAGAACCGAGGGCGCTCAGCCGCAAAATGAGCGCCCAGGGCTGAACCCGGAGGGGCATTGGGAGCCAGCAGAGAGGCAGAGCAGCCTGGAGCTGCTCCGTGGCACCGCTGCCGTGCCCACCGCGGCTGTCCCTCCCTCGGGGGCAGCCCGCTGTCCCTCGCTGCCGGTGCCCGGCCCCGCTCCGCTAAATCCGCGCTCGCTCCGCCAAATCAGCGCTGCCAGCCGCGCTCCGGTAAATCCGCACTGCCAGCCCCGGTGCTCCTGCCCCGCTCCGGTAAATGGCTCTGCCAGCCCCGCTCCGGTAAATCTGCACTGCCAGCCCCGGTGCTCCTGCCCCGCTCCGGTAAATGGCACTGCCAGCCCCGCTCCGGTAAATGGCACTGCCAGCCCCGCTCCGGTAAATGGCTCTGCCAGCCCCGCTCCGGTAAATAGCTCTGCCAGCCCCGGCGCTCCTGCCCCGCTCCGGTAAATCTGCACTGCCAGCCCCGGCGCTCCTGCCCCGCTCCGGTAAATGGCTCTGCCAGCCCCGGTGCTCCAGCCCCGCTCCGGTAAATGGCTCTGCCAGCCCCGGTGCTCCTGCCCCGCTCCGGTAAATGGTTCTGCCATTCCCGCTCCAGTAAATGGCTCTGCCAGCCCCGGTGCTCCTGCCCCGCTGCCGGGCAGCTGGCGCGGGCAGAGGTCCAAGGTCAGTCAGTGTTTGATGGGCCTCCTGCGAGGAGCTGTGCTGAAAGGCGGCTGCACAGGAGGCCAGAAGGGAGCACATGTCACCGCCCGGGCTCCGGGCTGGTTTCGGTGACACGGGAATGCTTCCCGTGCTTCCCGTCGCTTTCCCAGAGCCATCTCCCTTTCCAGCAGCGTGGCAGGGACTGCTGTGGCTTCAGCACCCGTGTGCCTGTGACTCGAGTGTGGGTGACACACACCTGGGTGCCCCTGGCACGAGGTCCTGCCAGGACAAAGGAACTGCTGCCCTCCACACAGCTGCGACCACAGAGCCAAGCAAACCCAAATCAGGATCGGCCCTGGCTCTGACTGGGGTCTCCTGTACTGATTTAGACCCAAGCAGGTGAAGGCAAAGGTCTGTGCACACTGATAGCACTGTGATCAGGAGAAACACAGTGAAAACACAGCCCCAGGACCATCATGGTCCTTCACATCCCGTGTCCAAGCACAGCTGGAGCCAGGCAGCCGTGACACCTTATCACTGGGAAAACACATTTCCAAGCCACAAACGGCAATTAGAGGTCAATGGTTGGACTTGGTGATCTTAGAGGGCTTTTCCAACCTTGAAGATTCTCTGATTTCAGCAGAATGGCCTCACTGCCATCCCAAAATGAAAAGGGTCTGACTCTGACTCAAATTTAACATTTTAGAGTTGCTGAAGCATTTTGGCACCTGAGTGTCCCCTGTTAAATATACTGCATTTCATTACCATTGCCTCTTCATTACCACAACTGTTACAGCCTGTAGTGCCTCCACACAGCTACTGGTGACTCTTCTGTGTAAAACAATGTCTGGGGAACTTGGTGATTTCAGGTTGGTTTCCTGTGTCTGGCAGTTTGATAACTTCAAACAGCCACTCTTTTATCGGGCACCTTCCAGTCAAGCAAGAAAACCTTTTCCCACTGCCGCAGCCAAGGGCTCAGGGTTGTGTCCTTACCAGGGCCACTGGTTACAAAGAACCATCCAAATTTAAAAAAGGCTTCTGAGCCCTATCAGAGCTGAAGTCTCACTCACTCCTCTGCAAAACCTCTCCAAAGGGAAAAAGGAGCCACCTCTGCCTCTGTCCCACAGCAGCCCCCCTCCATAACCTGGCTCTTGACCCGTCTCATGGCCAAACCCACAGGGAATCAGGGCTGTGCTCACCCTGATCAGCTGCCTGGAGCCTGGGAGACAGCCCAGGAGAGCACTGCCCAGGCTTGTGCTTTGCCACGTTTCTGAGGGCTGGCAGCAGAGGAGAGCTTGGCTGCAGGGGAGGCTGCTCCATCACCGGCCCACCCTGTGCACCTCAGCTCCCGGATTTCGGGGGAAGAAAGGAAGAACGGGGGATGTGGGGAGAGCAGAGGGCTGGTGCTGAGCTGCACGTCTGGGGGTGAAGCAGCAGGGAGAGGAGGCCTTTGGGGACGTGGGATGCGAGGTTTGCTCTTGCAGACTGAATCAAATGTTGGGAAGCTGGTGAATTAGCTCTGTTTGCTGAGCAAACGCTGCCAGGGAGGGATAGGCAGAGCAAGAGTGTTTAAGCACACAGTCCTTTATTTGCTAGCAAACATCTCCAGCTCCTCCTCTCCCTCCCCTGCTCCTCTGCATGCCTTCCCCAGCTTGTGCTCCAAAGAGGCTGGATGATGCCTTCCAAGAGGAGGAGGAGGAGGGGGGAGATTCCCCTGGGAGAAGCAGTTTCTTTCACCAAGGCACCTGCACCAGAGCAGCCAAGGGGAGAGTGGTGGCTTGTGCTCGGAACATTTTGTCCAAAATAAATGATTCAATACACTTGTGTTCAGCATGACTTCTCGGGGCTGTGTTTTCCACCTCAAACGAGGGCTGAGCTCTGGATGGAGACACTGAGGGTGCTGCAGGACACCAGGCAGCCACAGGGACTTGGGTGAAGCTGGCACTGCTAAAGACTTGGGGCTCAGCTGCAGAATCTCCCCTTGACAGTCAGGAGTGGATGGGGTTTTTTGGCCTCCATTGGGTTCTGATGCTGATCTCAAATCCCTCTCCCAGCTGCAGTTCCAGTGGGAGAAGGAAGTGAGCTGTTCTGGAGCTGCTGTGGGAATATGCCCTTGTCCCTTGGCTAGAAGCAGCTGTGCCAAACTGAAGTGCCAGGTCCTCTGTTGTGCCGGGCCCATGCCCAGGTACAAGATGAGAAATGTCATCTCTCTGTCACTGGGACTGGCAGGTGAGGGTGGGGCTGCACAAGAAGAATCTGGAGGAAGAGGTGAAGGCACCAGAGAGGTGAATTCTACCTCAGGGCCAGGGGCTGATCAGCATTCAGCTCAGAGGGAGCTGCCGAAAGTGCTTTCCTTGAGATGTTCATCATTCCATCTGCTCTGGAGTGCCTGCACAGAGTGTGATCTTCAGCCATCCCCGGCTGGGCTCCACCAGCCCCTGTCTTGTGTGCACAGACCTGAGCCTGCAGCTGATGGGCTGAGAGCACCACTGGCAGCTCCAGAGTGACCTCAGCCAGACCCTTGTCCTGCTGCCTGGGACTTCTGATGGGTTTTCCTCAAGGAAGAGGAGAAAAGATGGAACCTGTGCTGTCCATCATTTTCTGGCTCCTAAGCAAGCCCAGACACATCTCTGGAAATTCTGGCTGCCCATTCACCCTGAAATTCCTCCCAGTTACCTCACGATGTCCCACATCCCCCCACTCCTGGGTGTTCCTAAACCTCCTCCCACATTCCTCAGGCCTCCCCACCACGCTCCAGCCTGCTCCAGCCTTTGGCCAACAAGCACGTGGCACAAATCATCCTCCAGCTCCTGCAAAAACGCTGGGGCCAGTTGCCACCTCCATTCATAAAACATCCCCCTGCCACCAGCAACTGCTGGACCAGCTTTTATGGAGCAATCTTAATGTTCATTCACCCTTTGAAGGCCAGGTGCTTGGACAGCAGCTGTGCTCCACACGCTGCTGCCTGAATTACTCCTGGCTGGCAACGTGCGAATCATTCATTATTAAACTGCTCATGTGCTCGGCCCGAGGCTTAATCCAGTGCCACCACCGTGGATACAGGAGAAATCCAGCCATCTGGAAAAGCAGGAACAGCCTTTGTGCCTGCCTCGGCCAGCACTGCCACTGCCACTGCACTGCCACCACTCATGGTGGTGGTGGTGGCAGCTTTAATGTGCCTCCAAGGGAAAGCTGTGCCCTGGCACCTCCCGTGGTGCTGCCCTGATTTTTAAAAGTGTTAAGTTTTCTTTTATAGCTCTTTTGAAAGTTTTTAAAGTTCGCATAAAACTTCTTCAGCCTTGTGATCTGATTACATATTTCTACTGGAGTTCTCACGCACTGTTCAAGTAAATAATGATTGTTTTGCCTTCTTCTCTGTGGGAGGAGAGAATTGATGGGCTGTTGGTTTGACCAGTGTGGTTGGAGAGGTGGTAATTCCATCCTCCAATCCACAGTCACCTCTGGAATTCTATAAATATCAGATGCTCGAATAAAAGGCTCTCTCTTTTGGCCTTTGAACTTACCAGGAGTTTGTGTACTTACTTCGTGTCCAATAGCGGCACCGTGGCACACCGGAGGAGGGCCATTAGAGATGGAAATACACCAAATGAGGTTTCTGGAGGTGTAGCTTGGTGGTGGTGGCCAATCCTCAGTGCAGAAGTGGAGCGGTGCTGGTTTGCACCGCCCGGCAGCTCGGCCCAGCGTTGGGAGCTTTGTCTGGGATTAGTGGGAGGAATTGTTGGGGAGGGGAAGAGCCTCATGACCCTGTGCTGGCTAATGCTTTGCTTTTCTCTGGTGGATGCTGCTGTTGGGAGCTGGATCTAATCAGTCATTGCAGGAAATGCCTCGGCTTCTCCTGCTCGGAGGGGAAGGGAGGAGTTAACCCAGGCCAAGGTGGGAACAAACCCTCTTGTGAAAGCAGGTCCTGGTCCATCATTTGCTCTGCAAAGGAGCACGTGCCCAGGCACACCAAACCATCCCAGCAGGCTTGGACAGGCCACAGAGCTCCCTCAGCACAACATCCACAGTGCTCTGACTGTCCCAGGCAGCACCAGCCACACCCTGAGGGGGCAAAAAGGAGCAGGGAGAAGGAATCTTCCCTGTGCCTCATCACTGCTCTGGCAGGGGAAGGGGCGACAGGAACCTTCTGACCCCCAGGCAAAGGGGAGCTCAAAGCACGGCCCTACAACAGCCCCAGGCACAACCAGGGTGTGAACCAGACCCAGGCTCCACCCGGGGGCAGGGGAGAAGCTGCTTAGAATAGATCCAAGGTCGATGCAGGAGGAAGAACCAGAGACAGGCAGACCTACAACACAGTCCAGGGAGGAAACAAAGGCACAGGGACATCCTTAAGTGGAGCTCCTGGGCCTTGGGCAGAGGTGGGTGACCCCAGTGAGGCTGGTTAGAGCAAGGAAGGGTAGGCAGTGCTCTTGGGGCCCTGTGAAGGCTCACCTCTGCATCCTCACTCCCTCCCCATCAGGTATCAACTCAACAAAGATATGACCCCCACCATGAGATCTTTTCAGTTGGTCCCTGGCCTTATCCCCTTTTCTCTTCTTTTCTTGCAGGGCAGCACATTGAAGGGGTCTGCTCTTTCAGGGCAGAGGGCTTGGCTTGCAGAGGGAGCTCAGCACTGCCATGTAGCCCACAGTGAGATGAGCACTGCAGGAACCCCTGGCCCCTTGTGTGCGTGACATCCCTGTTTGCAGGATCCCTCCTCACAGCCCATGGTGGTCACTCCAGGTCTCTCTGCCCAAGTCTGTGTCTCTCACTGTATTTATTAGCTGGTTGGGACTAATCAGCTAAAAACCCTGAGTCCATTCAGTGCTGGGGCCGTGTCTCCAGGCTGAGCTGCTCAGCTGAGCTCTGACAGCAGGCATTGGTGGCTTTCACTCAGAGCTGCTGAGCACGGCCTGTTTCGCTCCAAACACCGTGGTGGTGCTCAGTGCTCAGACAGCCCCAGGAGCTCCTCCCCATGAGGATGCCTTTGGTTCAGTGCAATGCATTCAGCATTACAGGCAAGCCCAAGGCTCTGATTTACTCCGAGGTCAAAAGGTGGGACAGGAGAAGAGGAAGGAATTTATCACCTCCTGTGCAGAACCAGCACTGGGAAATCTCTCCCTGTGCTCCATCACCTGCAGTGCACAGCTGGCCATAAAGGCACATCTCCCTTTCTGTGCTGGAGCAATGCCCTCCAGCACCAGGGCACAGCACACACGTGTTTTGGTGGCCTGTCTAACACCTTTACAGGTCTGAATCATGGCATGGTTTGGGATGGGACAGATCCTAAAGCTCATCCAGCTCCAAACTCCTGCCATGGACAGGGAAACCTCCCGCTAGGTCAGGGTGCTCAGAGCCCCACACAGCCTGGCCTTGTCAGTCTGCTCTTCCTCCTCTCCCTGTGCCTCCTCCAGGCTTTCCTGATGCCTCCACCAGTCCCAGCTTCCCAGGCAGAGCTGGAAGAAGGGAGCAGTGACTGGAAGGTGAGCAGGGACAGCGCAGCTCAGAGAACTGCTCCACAAACACCAGGTCTGGTCCAAATGTTTTTGCTGCTGACTGGCTGTTTGCAGATCTAGTGCCGGTTTAGAGCACTGGTTTTCACCAGACTCAGGTACAGCTCAGAGAGAAGCCCACTGGGAGTGGGTAGAACACTCCACTGCCCCTGGGAAGCAGTGCAGGAGCTCACCCCCACTGGTGGATGAATCCCTTCCCCTGTTCCAGGCTTTCTATCTCCAGGAGAGCCAGCTGGGTCTGGCAGCAGGAGCATCCCCCGTCCCTGAGCAGAGCCGTGGGCCAGGATGGGGAACTGCTCCTTCTGCAGAGAGCTCAGCATGGTCACTGCTCTTATCAGCTACTGGAGGCTGATAGCCAGTGACCCCAGCCACAGAGATCACGCCTGAGGCTTCCTGTGGATAAACCCCTGTGGGCTGAAAGGGCGAATGCAGCAGAATCAGTCTGTTTGCTGTTCTTGTTTCCAGCTGAAGCTCCTGGGACTAAATCATGGGCAAATGAGCCCTTCTGATCCCAGAGAGCTGGTGAATGAGAGCCTGGGCATTCCCACCCTGAGCTGGCAGCACCTTCCCTGAGCTTTGCAGAGGGTGCTTCACAGCTGCTGCCCCCCTGCAGGCAAGTCTCTCCTGGCTAAAGGTGGCAGAAGACCGACCTCCTCCTCAGTGCCCAGTGCCTGGGGGGCCTCTGCTCTGCTGGCCTGTGTGCCTGTGCAGGCACACCCACCCCGGGTCTGTGGTGGAGTCTCCAGCCCATCCTTGTGTCCTGGGGACACTTCCCAGCTCCAGCAGCCCTTGGACAGCCCTTGGTGTGAGACCTGTCTGCATCCTCCAAGGCTGCCTGGCTCCTCAGCCCTTTCCTCCTGAAGGACTTTGCCATGTGCCCTGCACCTGGAGCTGAGCAGACTGTGGATAAAGCTTCCTGGGATCAAAACCCACATCACAAAAAGTCAGGGAGAGCCCCCGAAGCCCTCCAGGGTGGCTCAGGTGTGTCCAGATGCACACACACACACTCTGCTCCCCGTCTCCTCTCCCTCCTCCTGCTCCTTCTCCCTCTTTCATCCTTCTGAAAGGAAACCTGATGGTTTCTGGGCTTTGTTGGTGGCTAGGAGGACACTGGATAAAGAGTCTGAGAAAGTGAAAGAGGGTGCACAGGGCTGCAGGAGGAGAAGGAGGGCAGAGCAGGAGAAGGAGGGATTCTCGGTATCTACAAGGGAATTAAGGCGCTTTTACCAGAGTGAAGAAATCAGCTAAAGAATGGCAGGCGAACAAAAGCAGCAAGGCTATGGACAAGTCGCTCTGAATAGATCCAGATCCCCTTAAGTTTGTAACACCCCCTGCACACTTCTTTTTTCCCCTTCCCCCCCTTAAGCCTCTGCTCCTCACTCCTTCCAAGAACAAATGCGGAGCAAGGGGAAAGAAAAAGAGAGAAAAAAAAAAAACCCACACCACCACAAGGGAGGGGAGGAATGGAAGAAAGCTAAAAAAAATCAAATAAAATAAAAGGTAATCCTCAGCCACTTTGCCCCTCTGGGGGCTGCTCTGGGCCAGATTAAAGGTCCGGTGTGAAACCATTCTGCTATTCAGATGCGATAAGCAGGATTTACAAGCAAAGAGAAAGAGAGAAAAGAATGGGCGAGAGGAGAAAAGGAGAATTATTTGTGTCTCTTAATACTTGTTAAGCACTTCTCTTTTGCTAGACCAGACAAGACACAGCTATGCTCAAAGTCCGTGCACAATCCTGCCCGCTTGTCCAACACCCCCCTCTCCCTCCCTCCTGCCCTCCACTTTCTTTGCTCTCCCCCTACCCCCCTCCAAAGCAAGCAGGCAACACTTTGTTGCTACTGAGCTGAAATTGGTCTCCTCTCCGCGCGGCACACAAAGAGAATGGCAATTAACCTTCCTGTTCCCTGGTGACAGCGATCTAATCAGGGCTGCGCCCAGGCACTGCCAGCGGCCCCAAGGCAGCGCCTTTGTGCGGGGCGGGGAGCGGGGAGGGGGCTCCGGGCACGGGCCGGGCGCTGCCAGCCTGGATTGTGCCAGGCTTGGCTGGGAAGAGAAGGATCCAGCACTCGGTGGCTGCTGTGGGTGAGAATGGGGGTCAGCAAGCTCCCCCAGAAATCAGAACCCTCCTCTCCGGCCTCTTGGAGCAGGCCACAGATGCGCTCCAAAGGCTGGAGCAACTCTCGGCCAAAAATTCCGACAGAACCGGGGCTCAGCCTGGAGGAGAAAAGGAGATCTCGGTGCCTGAAGGGCTCCAAGAGAGCTGGGAACAAACTTCAGCAACAGGACGAGGGGTTGTGGTTTTAAACTAAAAGAAGGGAGATTCAGGAGAGACGTAAGGAAGAGTTTTTTTGTGCTGAGGGTGATAAGCGCTGGAGTGGTGGCAGATGCTCCATCCCTGGGAACACTCAAAGTCACTCATGGGGCTCTCAGCAGCTGATGGTTGGTCTGGGTGGCCTTCAGAGCACACTTCCAACCCAAACCACTCCTTGATTCCATGAAATTAGGTGCAGAAAGCCAGCGCAGACCTGGGTTGCCCCAGTTGTTGGTGGCCCACTGGAGGCAGAGGCAGCAGCACGAGGCTCCACAGGCACTGCAGGAGGTGTCAGGGGGGACCTGGTGAACCCCAGCTACAGCCGGGACCATCTGAGTGGTCCAGGTGGTCCTGAGGTCCAAAACCAGAGTGTTTGGCCTCTCCTCAGCGCTGCTGCTCATGGGAGATGAATCAATCCTCGCTGCCTCTCCACGTTCCTGGGAATTGGATGATGGGAGAACAATCCGTGTGGGAGGAAGGAGGGAAAGGCCAGCCCAGCCTCCCACCACCAGCACTCTTCTCTGGAAGAAGAAGGTGCTTCACAGGCAAGAACTGCATGCTGAGACCCGCAAACAAAATCCTTGGGTTTAAAACTTCTATAGAGGCTTTTTCCTTTCCTTTCCTCTCCTTTTTTTTTTTTTTTTAAGTCGAAACTAGGGTTGTTTGAAAAGCCACAACCATCCTTTACAAAAGAACCACTATTCACCAGTGACACTTTTCAGCAATACTCCTCCACTCCATGCTTTTTTCCATTTTTGTGAGGACTGGGGATGAGGAACAGCCAGTGCATTACAAAACCACCAAGATGTAAGTGCTGGGTTTGTGCTGCATTTGAGGGGGAAAACATGAACCTCCTGAAGGTCACTCAAAACCAGAGAAATGTCTTATTTCCTTTTTTTAAACCTCTGAAAAATCTCTCTAGTGACCAGCTCTCTAATTGTGACAATGAATGAGGCAGAGGTCTCTGGATCAGCCTTTTGCTTTCTGATTAGCCTTACCTTAGATCCCAGCAAAGAAGGAAAATGATAGTGAATTGTCCTTTTGCAGGCAAAAAAAAAAAAAAAAATCCACCGACCCAATAAATACCACCACTACCACCTCAAAAAAAAAAAAACCAAAAAAAAAAAAAAAAAAAAAAAAAAAACCAAAAAAAACCACCTCAATTCACTTTTTTTCCTTCTCTTGTTAGTTCTAAGAAAAAAAAAAAATCTTGAAACTGTTGCTAAACCAGCTCTTCCTCATGTATTAGAACTAAATTTTCCTTCTGTGGCCAAGCAGAAGACCTGCACCTACAGCTTGAGGACAAGCTGATGGGTGATGGATATTGGATATTCCAGCTTGGAGATTTGGAGGACAAGCTGATGGGTGATGGATATTGGATATTCCAACTTGGAGATTTGGAGGACAAGCTGATGGGTGATGGATATTGGATATTCCAGCTTGGAGATTTGGCATCATTGCCCATCCCACCCACCTAGGAAATCTTGTCCATAAAAACCAATTCCTGATAATCTTTGTCAGGTGGAGCTTAAAGTTTGGAGCCTTCTGGTGGCGAGGGCTCCTCTGTCTGTCCTCTCCAAGGCCTGGCACACCTCAATGACAGCTCCAACCCAAAAAGGTGCCAACAGCTGGAGTTTCCTAACTTGTTTAGAGGCCTCCCTGCTCCCTCAGAGCGGATTGAGGGAATTCTTCCCCCGAGCTCAGCCAGGACCGACCATTCGGGAGGGGATCGAGCCGCTGCTCTGCCTCTCTGCTCCGCAGCGCTCCGGGGGATGATTGCATCCACCTCCGAGAGACGGGCACAAACATCTCAATTACACCTGGGGAGGAGCATCGTTGAGCCTAAATTGATTCAAACACAGGCAATTAAAGCAAAACTCGGCCCCCCGCTGGGACGCCGAGGCGCGGCTTATTTTGAGCTCATAACCACCACAAAAATAACCAGTACAGGGCAGGGTGGCACCGCTGCCCCCGAGCCGGGTTAAGCTGTCGGGGGGGATGTCCGACCCTCCCCCGCAGGCTCTCGGGGCGCGGAGGGGCCGTTCAGCACCATGGCCAGCGGCGGGGCTCTTCCCTGTCCTTGTCCTTCCCTCTCCTTCCCTCTCCCTGCCCGTTCCCTGCCCTCTCCTTCCCTCTCCCTGCCCTTTCTTTGCCCTCTTTCTGCCCCCTCCCTGCCCTCTCCCTGCTCTCTCCCTGCCCGTTCCCTACTCGTTCCTTGCCCTCTCTCTTCCCGCTCCCTGCCCTCTCCCTTTCCCTGCCCATTCTCTGCCCTCTCCCTGCCCTCTCTCTCCCTGCCCGTTCCTTGACTTCTCTCTGCCCATTCCCTGTCCTTTCCCTACCCTCTCCCTCTCCCTGCCCTCTCCCCACGCTCTCCCTGCCCTCTCCCTTTCCCTGCCCTCTCCCTCTCCCTGCCCTCTCCCTTTCCCTGTACATTCCCTGCCCATTCCCTGCCCTCTCCCATTCCCTGCCCATTCTCTTCCCTCTCCCTGTCCATTTCCCTGCCCATTCCCTGCCCTCTCCCTGCCCTCTCTCTCCCTGCCCGTTCCTTGACTTCTCCCTGCCCATTCCCTGCCCTTTCCCTACCCTTTCCCTGCCCGCTCCCTCTCCCTGCCCTCTCCCTGCCCTCTCCCTTTCCCCGTACATTCCCTGCCCATTCCCTGCCCTCTCCCTGTCCTCTCCCATTCCCTGCCCATTCCCTGCCCTCTCCCTGTCCTCTCCCATTCCCTGCCCATTCCCTGCCCATTCCCTGCCCTCTCCCTGCCCTCTCCCATTCCCTGCCCATTCCCTGCCCTCTCCCTGCCCTCTCCCTGCCCTCTCCGTGCCCTCTCCGTGCCCGCCGAGCCCAGCGCTGCCCACAAGGCACGCTGCTCGTCCTGCTGCACCCCGAGCCAGCGGCGCTCCCAGCGCGGCTCCTGCGGAGTTTCCTCCATAAAGGCTGAGGTCATTGGGATCGTTCTGCCTGGAGGAGACCAAGGAGAGACTCACCGAGGGCTGCAGCTTCCTCGGGGGGGCAATGGAGGGACTGCTCCCATCTCTGCTCCCTGTGAGCCGGGACAGGGCCCAGGGAAGGGCTGGAGCTGTGCCAGGGCAGGTTTAGGTTGGAGATCAGGAAAGGTTCTTCCCCCAGAGGGTGCTGGGCACTGCCCAGGGAATGGGCACAGCCCCGAGGCTGCCAGAGCTCCAAGGGCATTTGGAAAACACCCCCAGGGATGCCCAGGATGGGATTGCTGTGCAGGAACAGGGGTTGGACTCCATGATCCCTGTGGGGCCCTTCCCACTCAGGATACCCCGTGGTTCTGTGATCCCTCCGTCCCATCCCAGCGTCATGGCCAGGGCTTGCTGAATGCTGCTCTCCGAGGGTGTTCCTCCATCCTGGGCCGGGTGGAGATTGGGTGGATCCCCAAATCACCAGATCAAAGGCTGGGGCTGGGAGGGACCACTGGGGGTCACCGACCCACCGCCCTTTGCTAAGCAGAGCCCCCAGAGCACCGCACTCAGAACTGTGTCCCCACACCTCTGGACAAGGAGACTCCGCCAATCCCTCTGGACAACCTGAAGGAATTCTGAGGGAATTCTCCCCAGCGTTCAGGTGGAACTTCAGTTTCAGTTCCTGCACCACCGAGCAGAGCCTGGTCCATCCTCTTGTCACAGACACCCATAGGATCCCCTCCCAGCCTTCCCTGCTCCAGGATCGGATCAGCGTTGCTCTGTGTAGAGAGCAAACAAGAAGCATCAATTAGCAGTAATTACCACCCCCTCCCCATAACTTAAGAGGCTAATATTAGCCTTCATTTTTAAGAAAGGTAATTTGACGACCATAAATTACAATTATAAAAACTTCATTAGAGTCGGTAGCAATCCATCCACCATTGTTCTAATTACACACTGTAGGAGTAATGAATGCTAATGGTTTAATGTACAATAATTACCACAATTGAAAAATAATAATAATACAGAACAACCTCAGTTACCCAAATGTCATGGGGGACGTGGAATGGGTTGGGGTAATCGTGGTTTCAGATAATTGAGGGGCTCTTCAGCGTGATTAATAGGTGGTGTGACCTCTGGGTGGGGAATGAGGAGTTTTAAATGAATGCAGCGTGGTCAAGTGAGGGAAGGCACCGTGCAGGGAGGAAAAATCAGGCATCTTCTCTCTTAGCTGGGATTTCACTGGACATTTTCGACTTGAAGTAAATTCACTGGGTTTGCAACTGAACTGTGCCACCTCCTGAAAATTTCTGGGCGTGGTTGGCAGGGTTTTAAAGCAGAAATTCGGGACCATGTTCGAAATGATGGGCAGAGCACAATTCCAGCCCCTTGCAGCACAGAGACCACAGTGGATGTAGGTTTCTCCAGGTGGGATGGGGCTTGAGGAGGTCTGTAATCCAACCCTTTGTCCAAAGCAAGCCCAGCACTGGATTCAGACCAGGTTTTGCAGGCATTTGTCTATAACTTCCAAGGATGGGGATCCCACAGTTGCCTTTGGCCCCTGTTCCACTGCTCATTTATTCTCATGGTGAATTTTATTTCCTTGTATCCCATCAGATCCTCTTGGAGCAGCCCAGGCTCAGGCATCAATTCCCACAGCCCTTTAGCCAGCCCTGGTTTTGTAAGACACCCCTGGAGGCTGAAAGAAGATCCCATCCGTGTCCCAGGGACTGATTAGGAACAATGAATTCTTGATGCGCTTCCTCTTTAATAGCATCCTAATTTATAAAAACGCAGATAATATATCAATGGAAATTAACTTCACACTTTCCTTACCCTGGCAGGTTGAGCTGCAGGTGAGTGCAATGTAATTAAGAAATTAAAAGGTAATTTCCACATATGCTTTCTGCTAATCTAACTCGGCAATCATTTAATTTACAGCAGGGGGACTGGCAAGGAGGGAAGCCAAAATAAATAAGATAATAGTGGGTTTAATCGCTCCGTGGAACGGAGAAGGAGTCGAGAAGTGTCTGTGTGGAGCCACAGGGAGAGGTGAGGTGACCCTGCCGGTGCTGCTGATTGAAAGCCAGGCTTGCTTTTAATTTCACTTCCCAGAGTTCAAACTCTGAGCCACCCAAGTTTTCTGATTTCTAAAATTAATTTTTAAAAAGTTAGTTTTACATTTCCTCTTCAAATTTTCTATTTTGTTCTATTTCTATTTTAATTGTGGAAACAATTAATTGTTTCCACAGCACCTGACAATTTTGACTTCAAGATCTCCACAGAAGAGCAAAAACTATTTTTTTTTCTGCATCATTGAATCCTTTTCCATTCCCAGCAGCTGAGGTGTACAGAGCAGTTAACAAGGAGTAGCCTTGCACTGGGAAACCCCTGGGGAAACTGAGGCACGGATTGACCAAACACATTTTCTCAGTGGCTTCAGCCCCCAGCACTGCTCACAGCCAGCGGTTCCCCTCCCTGGCCCCTCCATCCCGCACCTCGCTGTGCCCCGGGGAGGATGCAGGGATGCAGGGGAGAGGATTTGGGCTGGAACACCTGGAGCCATGCATGCCACAGCCACCTCAATGGAGGCAGCAGCTCCAGCCGCGGGGCCTCAGCAGGGGATGCTCCTCGTGGAACTCCGGCTTTTTGTTCCCAAACCTGAGCTGGGCAGGGGGGCTCCTTCCCACCCCCCTGCTTGAGCCCGTCCCCTCCTCCACCCCCTGCGCCCCTCCGTGCAGGAGCTGAGCTGCTTCCTCTCATTCCCTGGGGTCCCAGGAGCATTCAAATGGGAGCTTAATCCTCCAGAGATGTGGGGACACGGGATTAGCGGTGGTCCTGGAGAGAGGAGGCCCAGCTCCCCTCCCAGCAACCGCACCACGGTCCCAGACCCTCCTGGAGCCCCTGTCCTGGGACAGCAGCATGGCACGGACCAAGGGACCTGTGCCTCCGTGCCAGGAGGGCTTTGGTGGCTGCTGTGCCACCCCCGAATGGGGCTGCATTAGCCCCTCTCAATAATTTATCTGATGAGTTGCAGCCTGCTTTGGCCGAATGAATTATTCCCCAAGCAGAGGGAGGTTATATTTGTACTCTTCAGGCAGCTCTAGAAATGGTCAAATAATATTTGCCCAGCAAATTGTTAAACGGCAATTCCTCTGTCACTCAGCGAGTAAATTATTCACTGAGCATTTGTTTACCTGGGGCCGGGGCTCCCTGCCTGCCTCTGCCCTGTCCGTGCCCAGCCTGTGCCCTGCCTGTGCCCTGTCCGTGCCCTGTCTGTGTCCTGCCTGTGCCCAACCTGTGCCCAGCCTGTGCCCTGTCCGTGCCCTGTCTGTGTCCTGCCTGCTCCCTGCCTGTCCCTGCCTGTCCCTGGAGCAGGAGGGCACCTGAGCCAAGAGGCAAAGGGCTGCACATCTGCCTGCACCCCTGAAACCTGGCCAGAGTCTGTGCTTCCTTGGGAATGGGGATGGGGATGGGGAAGAGCTTCTGGGAAGCATGTCCAGAACTGGACAATGCCTTCAATGGCCCCTCCATTCCATCTCACTTTCTCCCCCTTTTTCTCCCCCTTTTTCTCCCCCTTTTTCTCCCCCTTTTTCTCCCCCTTTTTCCCTTCCCTTTTTCCCTTCCCTTTTTCCCTTCCCTTCCTCCCTTTCTCCTGACTTTCAATTTTCACCTCTTCTGCTGCTCCCCACTTCCCCTTCCCCTTCCATTTCCCTCTTCCCTTCCCTCCACACACACACACACACAGGTTCCCAGCACACCGGGCTCTGTGTGGGCTCTATTTCCCCTGCATGGCCTGGGACAGCCTGGCCTCTCCAGCCAATAATTCACTGATTGGAAAATGTTCCAGGGGCTGAGGAAGGAGAGGCAGGAGCAGGGAGCCGAGGGGAGGGGGAGCCAGGAGGGATGAGATGGGAGTTCTCAAACTGCGAGCCCTAATACCAAGCATGTGGCCATATATTATTTTAATAAAGCCAGCACATCCTGCGCTCACGACAGCTGCTCTTCCCTTTCTCTCATCCTGCGAATCTCATTTATTCCTCATTAGCAAAATCACCTGTTTGTCAAATAGGGACAGAGCTGGAAGACATTAAATTGTGTGAGGGCTGCCAGGGGCCTGCGGAGCGCAGGGAGGAGCGGGAGGAGGAGATCCAGTGCACAGATTGAAGCCAGCACTGCACGAAGATCTCTTGAAGGTTGAGATGGAAACGAGGATTTGGGGAAGTGGATTATCCAGCAGCTTCAAGCACTCTCATTTGCTTTTCCCTCTGCCTGCTCTCAGCATCCTGGGGAATGCTGTGCCCAGCACCTGTGTGCAGGGGGGTTCAGTGCACCCACTCTGTGCTCACCCATCACCTCTGGAGCAGCAAACAATTTAAACCCATGGTCACCCACCAGCAAACAATTTTCCCTTTCAGAAGAGGTCAGGCACAAAATTTCTGAATCACCATTATTGGTTTGGGTTTTCTCTAAATTGAGCAAAGGCACTGGTGGGACCGACCTGTTCTCTCTGAGAACCGGGGTTTTGATGAATCAGGATTTTCCACTAACATTATAAAAAAAAGTCCCTGGACTGCACTAAATTAAGTGTCTGTCTCCCCCCCGGCCTGGCAATGGAGCCTTTTTCTGCTGGTTTTGCAGCTTACTCGCTGCTTTTCCTAATGCCAGCCCCAGCTTTTCGCTTTATCAGTTGAGTGACACGAGGAGAAACAGCTGGCTGCAAACCAAGCTTTCTGGTTTGCTGAAATTCTCCCTGTTTTGGGGAGATTTGGAGGTTTTGGTTCAAATTGGATCCCACCCAACCATGTGTATGGGAAAGATACAGGGGGAAACTTGGGGAGAACAGGGAGATTTCAGATCCCAGCCCTCCTGCATGGTTTGGGTGTTCCTGGGCCCTCCTTGCCAAATGCCAGAGGACAGCAGCTCCTGTGACTTCAGCCTCTTCAGGAAGGCCTGAGACTCCACATTTTTCCCAGGAGGCTCCGTTGCACTTTGGAAAACTCCAGCTGGCGTGGGAGGGTTTGATCCCAGCACTGCGATGAGTTCAGGGATGTGCTGTGGGAAGCACAAGGGCTGGCCAGGGGACATCTGCTAACTGCAGTCCTCTGTCCCCCGGTGAGGTGGGCCTGTCTGGGGTCTGCAGTGGGCATCACCAGCTCTCAGGATGGTCATTTTTAAACTTGAGGGGAAATAGGGATTAGGAGGTGAAGGAGAGGACATTGTCTGTGCACCATTTTTCTACTTCTTTTTTGTGTACTACTCTCTTTGCTCCTCTTTTTTTTTTTTCTCTTGTTCTGACCATCCCTCCATCCTCTCTTCATCATCATCATCATATTTTTTTTCTCACATTTCTTTTCCCCAGCACACTTTCCTCTACTTCCTCCCCATTTTCCACCCTTTTCCCCATCCAGCTCCTCTCCCCACCTCTTCATCTTCCCCCTGCTGTCGAATCCTTCCTCTTGGCACATCTCCCCATCTCTATCTCACAACCTCTTTCCACCTTGGGGGACACGTGTGGGGACACCCAGTGTCCCAGCCTGGTGGCCCACAAGTCCTGGAGCCTCAAGCCCAGCTCACTCCACATCTCAGTCCTTTGGGGGAAGCTTTGTGAGCCGCCTCCAGGCTGCCTGCAGGACAGGGGTGACAACAGCGGCCCCCTCCCAGCTTCCAGCTGCCTTTAATGCACCTTGCAGAGCAGGAGAGGCAGAACCTGCCTGTGCATGAATCCAGAGGTGGATGTGCTGCCTCACATCCAGAGGGATCATCCCACAGCCCCTCATCCCCTCCAGCCACTCTGCCCCGGGTGCCAGCGGTGTCCCTGCTCTGCAGAGCAGCCCCACGTCCCCCGTCCCCACCCGCGTGGCGATGCCACCGTGTCCCCCCGCCCTCGGCCCCCCCTTCCCTCCTCTCTCTCTCTCTCTGAAAGTCATCAGGCCTAGCGAGGTCTTCTCCCACTTATGCAGCTCATGAATATTTAACAGCATCTGCTCTGGAGGCGATAAAGCCTACCAATCCTTGACAAATATGGCCTAATCTTTTCAATTTCGGGGTGCAAATATTCCTTCAGAGTCCTGTTTGTCACCTAGATTAATGACTCTGGCTCCCATAAGCCTTTGGTGCTAATTCAAGTGGTGGCTGCGCGGCCGGCGCATGGCGAGGGATGCCGGGACACATCTGAAGGAGAGATTACTCACTCGAGGGCCCTTCGCTGCAGGTTTTGTTCCTCCGGTGCCGGCGGGGACCGGGAGGGGGGGGTCTGCCTGTTTGTTTGTTTGTTCCTCTCCGTAGCTCCTGAATATCCGCCCTGGATCCGGCGTGGTCCAGGGGGACGGAGCCGTGGGGAGGGGAGGGGGGTGGCTCCCAGTTCCCGCTGATTTCCCCCGTGGATGGGCTGTGGCAGGAGCCACGGGCTTGCCCCCAGTCCTGGCTCCTCATTGTCTGAGACCTGCTGCAAACAGCAGCTACCAGGCCGCCCAGCTGGCTCCGGGACTGGGCTCCGAGGGGAGCTCCATCACAGGGGTGTAGGGCACAGCCTGGGGGTGTAGGGTACAGTGTGGGGTGTAGGGTACAGTGTGGGGTGTAGGGTACAGTGTGGGGTGTAGGGTACAGTGTGAATGTGTAGGGTACAGTGTGGGGTGTAGGGTACAGTGTAGGGGTGTAGGGCACAGCCTGGGGGTGTAGGGTACAGTGTGGGGTGTAGGGTACAGTGTGGGGTGTAGGGTACAGTGTGGGGTGTAGGGTACAGTGTGGGGGTGTAGGGCACAGTATGAATGTGTAGGGTACAGTGTAGGGGTGTAGGGCACAGCGTGGGGGTGTAGGGTACAGTGTGAATGTGTAGGGTACAGTGTGGGGTGTAGGGTACAGTGTGGGGTGTAGGGTACAGCCTGGGGGTGTAGGGTACAGTGTGGGGTGTAGGGCACAGTGTGGGGTGTAGGGTACAGTGTGGGGGTGTAGGGTACAGCCTGGGGGTGTAGGGTACAGTGTGGGGTGTAGGGTACAGTGTGGGGTGTAGGGCACAGTGTGGGGTGTAGGGTACAGTGTGGGGGTGTAGGGCACAGCCTGGGGGTGTAGGGTACAGTGTGGGGTGTAGGGTACAGTGTGAGAGTGTAGGGTACAGCGTGGGGGTGTAGGGTACAGTGTGGGGTGTAGGGTACAGTGTGGGGTGTAGGGTACAGTGTGGGGTGTAGGGTACAGTGTAGGGGTGTAGGGCACAGCCTGGGGGTGTAGGGTACAGTGTGGGGTGTAGGGTACAGTGTGGGGTGTAGGGTACAGTGTGAATGTGTAGGGTACAGTGTGGGGTGTAGGGCACAGCGTGAGGGTGTAGGGTACAGTGTGGGGGTGTAGGGTACAATGTGAGAGTGTAGGGTACAGCGTGGGGGTGTAGGGTACAGTATGAATGTGTAGGGTACAGTGTGGGGTTATAGGGTACAGCCTGGGGGTGTAGGGTACAGTGTGGGGTGTAGGGTACAGTGTAGGGGTGTAGGGCACAGCCTGGGGTTGTAGGGTACAGTGTGGGGTGTAGGGTACAGTGTGGGGGTGTAGGGCACAGCCTGGGGGTGTAGGGTACAGTGTGGGGTTGTAGGGTACAGCCTGGGGGTGTAAGGCACAGCCTGGGGGTGTAGGGTACAGTGTGAGAGTGTAGGGTACAGCGTGGCAGTGTAGGGTACAGTGTGGGGGTGTAGCGCACAGCCTGGGGGTGTAGGGTACAGTGTGAGGGTGTAGGGTACAGTGTGGGGGTGTAGCGCACAGCCTGGGATACAACAGCCAGAGGGAAGAGGGAAATCTTTCTCCCGCCCGTTCCAGGACCGCTCCTCACATGCTGGTGCTGCCCAGGGCCGATGTGGGCTGTGGGCCGGGCAGTGCTCAGCTCTGGGCCGGGGTCCGGAGGTTTTGGCCGGGATCTGGCCGGGGCTGGAGCTCTCGGAGCCGCAGCAGTCCCAGACGAGACCAGCAGCATCCCAGGCACCTCCGGCACCCGCTGCTGGTGTTTGTTCGTTCCTGATCACGAGAGAAAAGTACCGAGGGGAGCGAGCAGAGCGGGGTGGGAGGGGCTGGAAATCAATGCCGGAGCTGATCAGCGCTATTGACAACTTGGCCGAGGCGCTGGAGGCTCCCGTTGCCTGTCCCCGTGCCCGCAGGGGCTGTCCCCATCACCGGGGCTGCTGCAGGGACGCGCCCAGCCCGGCTCAGCGCAGCCACGCGTCAGCAAAGGCATTAACGGCGGCCAGAAATCGAAGATTTGTTATTATCCAGCAGGGGAACAATGGCCTGGCTGGGTGTATCCATCACCACTCCGGCCCTCGGGGCTGGAATACGTTGAGATTGCAGGTTATTTATTTATAGTGGGAGATGGGGGATGGCACAGAAGAAGGAGTTTGCTCCTCTGTGCTCCACCCAGATCTGTCCAAGGGTTCTGGGGATGCCCTGGCTGATGGCAGATGGAGGTCCTGGGCTTTGGAGCATCCTTCAGGTGAAGAGGGGAAAGAAATGTCGAGATCTACTGGAAATTAGCAGGTGAAACTCCCAGCACCATCAGTTTGTGTTGCAAGGAAGCTCCGTGGGATGTGAGACTCTTGGTCAGCAGGTCCAGAGAAACCTCTGGTCCTCTTGATGCAAAATTATTCATTAAATTCTCTCTAATGGAAGTATCTAAGCAGGTCCAGTCTGGAGGGTGTGAAACCTTTAAGGTTCTCGTAAATATAATTTTTTTGGCTCTGAATAAGTATTGGTAAGGGTAGAACACCCCAAAACTGACAGCTCAGCTCTGCACCAGGGACCTGATGTTGCCCTGAAAAATGACCTGACTTGGGTGGAGGAATGAAGAGATGAAGAGATTGAACCAAAAGCCTTTTTCCAATGGTGGCAGCAATCCTGGGTGTACACAGGAAAACGATGCTGAGTAAAATGTCCTTGCTGCTGCTAGATGGGAAAAACTTCCTCCTGATACAGGGAACTGCAAAGCACGGTGAATATTTACAGCTCGTGAGCAGTAAGGCTTTATTTTTAGTTTTGTTTCACATTTCTGTAGCAGAAAATGCTTCCTCAGCCAGAGAAAAATACAATTGTGGATGAAATGAAAGTGTGAAAACTTTTTTCTTTTTTGCAAGCAATAATCAGAAAAAATGCTACTTTCACTGGTTAGAAACAGAAGCAAGACTTCTGAACTTTCTGAACAAAGCAAAAGAAAATTGTTTCCACCTCAAAATACTTTGGGAGAAAAAAAAAAAACAAACCCTTCAAGCCTTGTTTCCCAGCTCAGCTCCTCATTTGGGCTTTGCAGCCGATGGTTCTTGTTTTTCCTCGGCTGATCCCACCCCTGCTACCGATGGAGGCTCCGTGCTGGGAATTCAGGGCAGCGTTTGCAGCCCCAGCTCGTGGGGGTCGAGCTCCCCAAACCCCCCGAGTGCCCATCCCAAGGGCCGGGAGGGGGGTGCAGCCACCCCGGCTCCCAGCACAGCCCAAGCCCAGGGGCTCGATGGAGTTTGGGATTGAACGGGGAGGGATGGGGGCCACCACAGGCAGCACCAGCAGCTCCAATGGAAACTGGAAAGACCGGCTCAGCGGAATAAAATCTCACTGCAATGCAAGGGGATGGTCCAAGCAGTGCTTCCTCCACCTCATCCCCTTCCCTACCCCCACCATCCACCCTTGTCCTTGGGGGAAAACCAGAAACATCACGGCGGCCTCTGGAATTTGCCCCGCACGCTGCCCTGCCGCGGTCCCTGTGCAGGGAGCGGGGATCTGCCCTGCCCTGCACCCACCCCTGTCCGTGCCCCATGCCCGGTGCGGGGACCGCGTGCTGGGCACCATCCCACAGCCGCCTGTGCTGGCATGTGCGCGCTGCTTCCCGCTGCTCCCTGCCCCCTCGCCTTCTATTTTTTCCCTCTGAACGGTCTCCAAACGCCTTTGTAACGCCGCGGCATCGTTAGGGCCCTCCTCAACCGGGGCGGGGCGGGGGAGAGCGGCTCATTAGCCGGCCGCTTTGAAGTGGGCTGTGTTTGGGGTTCATTTGTGTGCCGGCAGAAGGGAAACCTCTGTGTTTCAAGGATGTTTTTCTGGAGGGGCTTCCTGGAAACATAACAAACATGACCCCGAGGAGCGCTCCGCAGCCCGCGGAGGCGGCGGGAGGCGCAGCGCGGGGCTGCGCTCGCCACAAAGGCAGCGCCCTGCCGGCACCAGCGCGGCCGGGCTCCCGTGGACAGCACCGAAGCTGGCACGGAGCGAGGTGATTTGTCGCACAAGCCACCTCTGTCTGAGGGATGCAGAATTCGTGGCTCAGCCCCGCATCCTCCCGCCCCACCCGTGCCCAAAGGCCATCTCCTTCCGAGCCCCCGACGTGGGCAGGGATGGCACTCACGAGATCAGCCTTGCCTCGGACACTTCCAGAGGTCACAAATCAGCACAAAGAGGTGCCAGGTCGGGCCCCTGCTCTGTGCCACAGATCCTGACTGTGGCAGAGCCAGGTGACTCCTGAGAGGCCATCGCCTCCCCCGCCTTCAAGTCTAAGGAATCCTGAGCTTTGGGGTGTTCGGAGGGATCTCAAAAGGCATCCCCAAGGTTCTCTGCCTGCTTGCTGCCCTGCGAGGATGAAGGATGGATACCTCCATCCCTCCCCAGCCAGCAGCTGCCCTCAGGGCACGGCTGGTGGGAATTTCCAGGAGAGGAAGAAGCAACCCTTGATAAACGGCACATGGATGGCTGTACCACCTCCCTCACCCGCTGTGCCTCCCCTTCTCCGCCTGCTTCTCCCTGGCTCCGTCTTGCTCTGCCTCCCCTTGTCCCCCCGCCTCTCCCGCGGCGCTGCCGGTGACAGGGAGCAGGGCAGAAAGACGGATGGGAGTGACACGCGAGCTCCAGCGTGACCGCCGCCTGATGCATGGGCAGCCGTCACTGGGTGCTCGTCCCGGGTGCCACAGATGACGGCCTGACCTCCTCTGCCGAGGGGTCAAGGAGGTTTGAAGGGCAGCGTGGCTTCCCTCGGCGAGGAAAACAGTCCCCTGTGTTTTGTCCGTGCTCCCGCCGGCACCTGGAGCACCTCGGTGGTGGTTTAGAGCATTGTCGCTGTGCTGAGCTCCTCATTTCTGCCAGCAGAGCAGCAAAGAGTCATCCCAGATCTCCTCCTCCTCCTGCACTGACAGCCCTGAGGGAGCGCTGGAGCTCCGACAAGGCTCTGTCAGCACCGGCATCCCAAATTCAGAGCACGGCAAAAGCCAGAGCTGACAGGTGGAGAGCTCTTCCATCCTCGGCATCCCTGCTGAGGTCCCTCTCTGTCACCTCCACCGGGCTGAGGTGTCTCAGGGCAGCCTGACAGCAGAGCAAGCCCTGCCAGAGCCACCAAGCTCCCTGGATCCTGGATCCTGGAGCTGCTGGACTGGCACAGAGGACCACCGTGGGCTTGTGGAGTCACCTGATGGGGAAATGATTTCATCCTTGGGATGGATCTCTGGGGGTCACCTGCCTTCGACTTCCCCAAGGCAAACCTGACCAAAGCCTTCAGCTTCTCCTTCGGCTCAAGTCTGTAGCACTGCATTTCCAGGATGCAAGGGAATTCCTCTGGTATTTTGTCACATCCTTTGGGTTGAAGATCCAGGGGGCTCCAGCCTGGGAAATATTGTCAGATAAATCCACTGTTCTTCAGACTGCTGTCTCAGGATGGCTGGGAAATTCAGTTCAAAGCCACAGACTCCTGTTACATTTAGCAAAGCAGCTTGCCTAAATAAATGTGTTTTTAACAGAGATACCACACTGGAGAAGTTGGATCATTTCAACTTGATGTTTTCAACTGAAGTGAAACAAATTCAGATCTTTCATTTTCCTTTGATGAAAGAGTAAAAACACTTTAAAAAATAGCATGACCTGCTTTATTTTTAACCAATATTTTCAGTCAACTCAAATAAAAGAAGAAAAAAAAAAAAAAAAACATGTTGAGGGGGGGGAATGAATTTTTTTCCCCCAATAAACCAGCCAAGATCAGCCAGGAACGGGGAATTTGTTGTGCCAGGTCCTGTTGCTTCCAAGGAAGCTCAGGGGGAGGTACAGAGGTGACAGGCCTGGGTGGGGGCCCTGCCCAGCCATGGCCATAAACCCAAAGCAGTGTGTGCAGTGAGCAGGTTGTGCGAGCTGGCTCTGCCTCCTCCCCAGGCTGTAATCCTGCCAGGAGGAGTGCTTGGAAAAGAGCAAGGAAGGAACAGCCATCCAAGGCTGGACAGATGCGGCCAGTTGGCAGCAGCCACTAAATTAGCAGCCAATTTCCCGTGCACAACCTGGGGACCTGGGCTTTCAGCTGAGCACATTAAGGCTGGAGCCCCTTTTAATTGCTGTAGATCTTAACATGTGTCCCTCAACTCTGGGGTCCCTGACAGCCAGGACAAAGGCAGCTCTGAGAGCGGGGGAAAAGCTGTCACCTGCTTTATTTAGGGTCTTGCTCCAGACCTGGCGCAGTTGGGGTGGGCAGATTCAGGGTTTGGGGCTGATTTCTCTCCTACCCCAGCACCATCCCTGCATTTCCAACTCCATGGATGCCAAGAGTTGAGGAGAAGGCAGGAGTTAAGCAAGGCTGGGGGTCAGCAGGGATGCGGCGAGGCCGGGATGTGCCGCCGGTGCTCGAGGCAGGACACTGAGCTGAGAAAGCTGAGAGACCCTTAGCAGGTCCTGTCAGCCTTATTCACACCTTATCAGATGGGGGAAGCCCAAAGGGCTGTGAGGGAGGTAATTAATCTTGGTCTCGAGCAGAAAGGCTCCTGGAAAGGAGGGGGGAGGTCAAAATGAGGCACGGTTTGAGGAGAGATGGGAACTTGGCGAACGCTTGAATGCTTTTTTTGCCCTTAATGTGAAGTTCACCCCAGATCTGAAGACACCTTTGTACTTCCCCCCCGATTTAATTTGGATTTTTATTTAGGATCATCAGTTTCTCCTCACCATAAAACACATCATCATCACTGTAAAGCACTTTTATGACACCTTTATCTGATTATCTGAAAGCACTTAATCAGCATTAACTCATTAAGCTTCCCCAGGCCGTGGTGGGAGGGAGGGAGGAAGGGGTTGGTGCCAGCAGCGAGCATCCCTTGGTCCTCACCTGCACAAGAATTCCAGAGGGAATTCCCTGCTTTCCCCCACGGATGGAGGCTGAGGTGGGCAGACACAAGGGCTGCTTGGTGGGCCCACTTGCAGCACCTTTCAGGGGTCAAAGGAAAACCGCCACACAGAGATTTTCAGAATCCCTAAAGAGGTGCTAGGAGTGGTCCTTGAGATGGAATTGGGGTTTGCCCACTGACACTTGTCCCAAAACAATGCAGAGGGTCTCAGAAGATAACACAGAGAGTCTCTGTCTGCAGAGCAGGACAGAGTTGGTTAAACAACCTCCCCCAACTCACGTGTTTGTGGCAAAAATGAAAATGTCGGAGGAAATACCCGTTTGTTTTGTGTCAGCAAAGAACCAATCTCACCTGGGGAGCTGTGGAACTTGCTGAGCCCTTGCAGTCACTGGATTTGGCCCTGAGGATGAAGGCCTTGAGCATCCCACCCTCAGCAGGCTTTTGTGGAGGGGGCAGTGGGTGTGGGATGCTGCCAGCCCCCTCACATGGACACCTGGAACCCCTCCGGGAACATACCAGGACAAGGCCACCCCTACCCACAGCAGCAGCCCTCAGTTGTTCAGGGATGGCCATTCCCGGGCTTCCACGGCAAATTAGACCCCTGGAAAGGGGTGGTGGGCAGGGCTGCCCATCTGCTCCTGGTTTTGTCCCTCAATTAGGGCTCATTTCCCGCGTGCTCACTGTGGTTCATTGGTTTCCGCTTCACGTTCCGCGTGGTTTGCAGACACCACCACAGAGCAGCTCTGGGCTGTCTCCAGAGAGCTTTTGCCTCTGGATTCTGGCCATCCTTTTTTCCCCCCACCTTTTCTTCCCTCCTCTTTCCCAACTGTTTTTGCCCCCCAGGCTCATTCAGACAGCACTGCCCTGGGCCAGCTCAAAGAGGAGACCCTGACCAAGCGTGCCAGGTGCTCCAGGATGCCAGGGATGCACCAGCAGCACCCCCCCACCCTTCATTTCACCCCCAGTGTGCTCTCAGACAATTCCAGACCTCTCTGCAGAACCTCCTCTGCCCCCAGGGCGCTGCTTCTCCCCCACAGCCATGTCTCCCTGGCTGGCAAAGCCACAGTTCTCTGCCATTTGCTCCTGATCCAAATCATTCCTCCCTCCTTGCTGCTGAGCTCCAGCAATCCCATCAGGGATTTTCCCTGCACATGTGGAGCAGCTCCTTGCCCACGCCCAGGGAAGGTGGCACAGCCCACGTGGACCTTCAGGGTGGCTGGGCTGCCCCTGAGATCCCCCCAGGTCCCTCTCAATTCCAGAGTGCCCAAATCCTCTGCGCTTTTCTCCAGCAGAAACTTGATGCAAACATCTCTCCTCAAGTCCAGGGCAGCAGGGATGAGGGGAAAACGCTGCTAGGAATGACACAGGACAGGAAACCCAGAGCCCAGCAAGGTTAGAGGGTTTGGGGTGAGAAGAAGGGGTTAAGATCAGCCATTTCTGAGGGGAAAAACATTTGCATCTGGACTCAGAGGGGCGGCTGGGTTTTGACTTTTGGCCTAACTGAATAACATGGGACTGGATTACAAGTCCAGCTTTCATGTCCTGGGAAAATCTGCCTGAGTTTGTGGGAGGGAATGAAGGTAGATGGGAAAAAAAACCCAGATCCTGGTGATGGAAGGACTTTGGGTGCATGGCTGTGCCCCCCATCCACCCAAGGGAGTGGGATGCCAAGGACCCAGCTCTGCCAGGCTACTTGTGCTGGGAACTGCCCCTGGGTGAGCTTGGGGACAAGTGGGGGGGTCTCCCACCCAGCCCCAGCTGGCAAAGCTGATGGGGAGCAGGAAAATGGTCTGGGGGCTTTGCCCTCCTCGGGTCACTGCTGCCAGGGGCCTTGGGGGCCACGGAGAGGTTTGGGTACCCGTCCCACAGACCTCATAGAGAGTCAAAGCACCCCTTTGTCCCCCCCAGATCAAACCATTAGAGATTATTTGGTTCATATAAAATAGATTTTAAAGCCACCTTGGCATGTCTGTGGGTTAAGTCTGTGTTAGGGAGCAGAAGTTCATGAAGGGATCTCCTCCCTATTTGAGCTCTTATCCTGACTTTTCCTTGGCTATCTGGATGGTGGTGCTGCTCCATTCCATCCAGGCATTTTTACCTCCCAAAAATATCATTATTTCATTCCCTTTCCTGCTGTGTGCAGCTCTCAATGGCCAAGCAGTTCTTTGACTGATAAAAAAAAAAAAAAAAAAAAAAAAAAAAAAAAAAAAAAAAAAGTTGAGCATCAGTCAGTAAATCAGCAGCAAGAGAAATGCTGAATCGTTAAATCTTACACTGGAACCTATTTTAGCTGGCTTTAGAATATATATCCAGGGTTGTGCATGGAGGCAACAGGCTTTAAAGGCAAAACCAAAATAAAATACTCTAGAGAAAGCAGAGCAATCCTTGGTTCTCATGGTTAAGGCCAAGGTAGCTCCAGTCCCTGCCTGAAGGTAAAAATCCATTCCACTGTGAAAAACTGTGGATTTTGAATTTGTCCTGAGTAAAAATTTAGAATTTTTTTTTTTTTTTAATGGGGGTTTTAAGTCAGGGCCGGAAGAGAATAATGCAAACTCAGAGCTGGTTTCTGAGGCCTGGCTGCACCTCTGGGTCAGGCAGGTGTGAGAGTGAGCCAGCACTTTGTGTAATCCTGCTTCACACACACGGGGAGAGGTGACCCCTGTCCCACACTCAGGACAGTCTGGGGACACCAGACAGGACACAGAGACTTCCAGCAAGGGCTCACCCTCCCCATTCCACACCCCATAAATGGACACAGCAGCTGCTCTTTCCCCACTCACAGCTGCCTTTTTTCTCCCTCTTTATTAGATGGAGAAGTGAGTCTCTAGAAGATGTTGGGCAAAATACCCCTGAGTGATGCCATCCTGGGAAGCTGCTGGATCCAGCCATTATTCACAGCTACTCTCACTCTCTTTGGCCTCTCCAGTAAGATGAAAGTGGGGGAAGCCCTCAGCGAGCTGCAGGGAGGTGGTGACACTGACAGGGAGCTCTGTTCTGCCACGTGGCCGTAGCCAGAGGCTCCTGGCCCATGGGTTGGCCTTCAGGAAGAGTGCCTGCAGAGATGTTTTCTCCCAGATTTGCCCTTTCCCTCCCCACAAAGCCAGCCAGCCCTGCTGCTGCTTTCCAGAGCAGCCTCACCACGTGGGGAGGGTCAGCATCTCGCCAGCTGCAGCACCACCCTGGACAGCAGCAATCCCCCTTGGAAACTGCTCCAGCAGAGCCATTTTTATCCCAAATCAGGCCATTTCTTGCCATGTGAGAGTGCTTTCCTGCTTGCTTGCTCCCAGGTGAAGGGAGCCCCTCATTTTTGGGGCAGCAAGGCAGAAGAGCGAAGGGCAGAAGCTCCATGGACACAAAGCACGTTCATCCAGCCCCATCCTCGTGGTGGAAGCATCCTGCTGGGCACAGAGCACAGCCAGGGCAGCTCCCCAGCTTCCTCAGGACCCTCTGCTGTCACCTCAGCAGGCTTTCAGCAGCTCCAAGGGATGGAGCAGTGGGGAAGCAGAGGTGCCTGCTGGCTCCCAGGGGAGCTCAGTGATGTTCAGACTCTTCCAGTTCAGGGCTCAATTCCAGCCTGGATGAGAGGATCTCACTCCTGCAGTGCTTTCCTCAGAGCAGTGACTTCTGTCGAAGAGTTTTTGCAGTGTTTCAGAGGCAGAGAGCTGCAGGCTCTCTGACGGGGACACTCCTCCACGGGGACATTCCTCCGGGCTGCTGCTGCAGGTCCTCAGGGAGCGCGCAGCCAGGTGTCACACCAAACCCTAAAATCAGAGACAAACAGGTGAGCGGGAGGGGAAATGGGCTGCTGGGTGACACAGAAGATGAAGGGAAGGGTGGAAGGGCAGTTCAGGGACAGGGATGAGCGGAGGGCACGGCGGCACGAGGTGCAGCAGACACTCGACTGATGGGTTCAGTAGCCAAGAGGCACATCAGTGCATTATTCCCTCCTTTTCCTCCTCCCTGGAGCAGAGGAGAGGACAGCCAGCCCTGGGGCCACGCAGGGGAGCCCGGCAGCATCCAGGACATGCCTCAGGGACATGAGGCAGCAGCAGGGGGAGGCCGGGCGGGGTCCCAGCCCTCCGTGGGGTGCCCGGCCGGCCCGAGCGTCTGTTCCCTTTGAAGTGGGGCACTGGCGGAGGCGCCGCCGGAGAGGATTTGGCAGGTCGGCACTTCTGCTGTGCGGCAGGCTCAGAACAAGAGGATTGGCTCCCCTCCCTCCGGCACATGGCTCTCCCGCCCCTCCGCGCTCCCCGTGAACGGCAGCCCAGCCGGCAAGCCCCGACAATCTCCCGTCCCCCCCAGCCCAACCTCATTGTCCCCGGGAGATGCCTCCTTCCCCCCTCCCCACCTCTCCCTTCGCTTCCTGGCAAATTCTCCCCCTCCTCCTGGATCCAGCCGCTCTCATAATAGCATCCTTTTCATGGAGACAAATTGTCCAGCCGGGGGCTGCACCTGAGGGCTTTCGCCCTTTAACAAATAGCCTTTTAATTTTCTGCCAGAAGGGCATGGAGAGGGGGGGAGAGGGAAAAGGGGGGGGCTGGAGAGGGGGCTGCACAGAGGAGAGAGAATCAATCAGACATCCATCTTCATCATTGCTGCCAAGGGACCATTTGCACTGGCTGGATGCCCCTGGGGGAAGGTGGGGTGAAAAAGAGAAGAGGTTGGGGTGAGGGGGAGGCAGGAGGCGGCGAAGGGCTGGGGAGGGAGGGGGGGGGGGGCGCAGAGCTCCGTGGCTCCCGAAATCCACATGGAATGGTCGCTCTCCAGAAAAATAAACAGCAACCCTTGGAGCCCAGGGAAGGGAGCAGAGGGGTGTTTTCCAGCTCTCCCTCTGCTCTCCAAAGAGGCTGGGCCAAACCCAAAAGGAAGCCAGTAGCTCTGGCCCAGGGCAGAGCAGCAGCCAAGGGGAGCCAGCTCAGGCCTTGGGAGATCCCCATTGTGGAATCCCTGGAAGAGGGGAACTCCAGGTGAGGTGAAGAACAAAGAGACACGGGGAGAAGCTCCACCAGCACCTTCTCCTCCCAGGATGGGCTTTTCACAAGCAGCACACACAGCTCCTACAGCAAGGCAGAAGGGTCAGAAGGGCTCGAAATTCTCCTCTCCCTGGTGTGTGAACAGCAAGGAGGGAGCCAGCAGGTGAAACCACCACATCATTTGCCTCTCCTCTCCTCCAGATTCTCTCCTGCAAAGGGAAATCAAGCCACAGTATCAGCTTTAGCTGGAATCTGTCGCCTCTCCCACCAAAAAAAAAAAAAAAAAAAAAAAAGAGAAAAAAAAATAAAAAAGCAAAGAGGTTAATTAGATGTTTGCAATCCAATTTACGTCTTGTTTGTGAAACCAGCATTTCAGCTGTAACCCAGCCTGGGAGCCCCCCGTGCCCTCGCTCTTTTGCTAAATTTATTTCACAGCTTTGCAGGACTGGCTCAGCCGGGTCAGAACTCTTCCATTATCATTTTATCGCTGCCTCTTACTCTGTAATTACAAGCTGCTTCCCTCGCCCCCTCCCTCCTCTCCTCCCCCAGCCCCCTCCCAGCACAAGGTGGGAGATGCTGGTCTTGCTTTAAGCTTCTTGCACGATTTGTCTCACCCGCTGAGGCCGGGGACAGCCTGGCCCTGGTTTCAGCAGATAAGCCAGGGAAGGTGGCTGGGAAAGCAGGGGGAGGATGCTGCTCTCCAGTCCCCCCTCCCCAAGGATTAAAATATTCAGATGCACCGATGAATAGCAATGAGAGCTGGAAATGAAGGCCTGGGAACTCAGCTTAGGAGAGGTTGGAATCAAGCTGGCAGGAAGGAGATGAGCTGCAGAGTCATGGGAGGCTGTGGCACATCCCCTCCTGTGTCCTGGGCCGACCCTCAGCTCTTCCCAGGGACTGGCTGGCAAGGTACTGCTTGGAATGGGACAAAATTGTGCCAGGAGAGACACAGAGGTGCCCAGAACTCTGATCTGTGTCCTGTGGAAGTGTGCAGAGAGGCTTTGGAAGCCCTGTTGGCCAACATTCCCAGCAAATTCCAGCGGGAGGGAAGGGTCCTTGAGGAGCATCTCAGATGCAGAGCCAGGAACCAGCATCTCCTGGGCTTCCAGCAGCTCCTGTGTGCACACAGCACCGGAGTCCCAGGGCTGGCAGGGCCACCAGAGGACTGTCCCCAGCCAGCTGGGTCCCTGGGCCCCACTGGGACACACGGAGCAGCAGCAGGAACCCCACACCAGGCTCCCTCTCCCCCAGCCCCCCTTGGCATTAAATCCCAGACCCTGCCCAAAGCTCCAGGCTCCAGCAGGGGCAGGGGGTCACATCCTCCCCAGGGAAGGACCAAAACCCAGGCTGAAGGGCTTCCCTGGGAAAGTTCAGGGCGAGGAAGGGACAGGCAGAGGGATGTCCACATCTCTGGGGCTCTGTAAAACCCTGGCCATGGGGATGAGACATCACAGCACTCCAAAAGTGAGCTTGGGATGGAGGTGGCCCTGTCCCTGTCCCTGGCCCTGTCCCTGTCCCTGTCCCTGTCCCTGCCTGGGAGAAAGAGCCTCTGCCTAGCTGTGGACAGGGCCCGGATGCAGCTGGACACAGCCAGCAGGGCCCTGCTTTGTTGTAGAATTTGGCTGCTTTTCAGTCACCTGTGACACGAATCAGACAAGAACTCGCAGGCAGCATGAATACACACACACAGGGCCAGCTCAATTGCCCATGAGAAGGTTCATGTAATTAACAGGCAGCCAGCTTTTCTTTCATGTGACAAAGAAAGGATGGGGAGGGCTGGGGGGGTATTTTTCTGTGCCCATCCCCTGAGAGCAAGTTCCAGCAGGACTGTTCACAGGAGCAGGGAGCACAGCACAGCCTGTGGCCAGGCCCTGATTTCCCTTCCTGCACAAACTGGGTCCTTTCCCATCCTTGGGGGAGTTAAAGCCTTTCCTCTGCTGCAGCCACGGTGTTTGATAAAAAGGCACAAGGATGGATCTTTCTGCTGTGCCACACTGTGCAATCCCCCACCCTGTACTGGAATCCCCCCAGCATCACCGGGGCCAGCATTTAACTCACATCCATCACCACAAACACCCAAATTCCAAATTCCCAGCCCTGGAGCACCCCTGGCCCTGCCTGTGTCATTCAGCCCACAGTGTCCAGAGCCACACAGCCAGCACGGAGCACAAAGACACCTCCCTAAAACGGAGATCAAAGCCCCTGCTCGGAGCTGAGGATGCCACCCCTCCCGCCGCTGTGGAGGAACATTAAAACCCCATTAACCCAGGGCTGTTAATCACGCAGCATTGCCCAGTGGGGACGGCCCTGACGCGGGAGAGCCCGGGCTGCCCCAGCCGGCTCCAGGTGACACGGGAGAAGCCGAGTTGGTTTATACCCGAGCGGGAGCGCCAGCCCCGCATCATGAATTTCCTGCGAGAGGCAGAGCAGGAGAGCTTCGCTGAGATTGGAAATAATCAGCCCGAGGCGAGGCAGGGAGCGGCCTGCAGACGCCTCTCACCCCGCGGAGGATAATCCCCTTTGTGACTGGGCTGAGGGCAAGGCGAGGAAACCACGATTTATCATCTGCTTGAACCACATCCATCCTCTGGAAGATGATTTCCAGTCGTGCTGCTGAGCAAACCCAGCGGCAGGCAGAGATCCCAGGGCAAAACCAAGCCCGGAGCTCAGGAGCTGGTCACTTTGGAGAGCTCCTAGGACACGGAGGGGACAGCTCCAGCACACACCGGGCAGGGGAATGGCAGGAGAGCAAAGCCTCTGCCTGCACGTGTGCGTGGAGGCTGAAGCCCCATCAAGCCCTCACAGCTCCGTGATATTAAAGCTTTCCCCTCATGCATAGAAGCAGGCAGGGGGGCTAATTGCTTCTTATGACACTATAATGGTAGGACTATTTACACTAGATTAAAATCCAATTCATAATGAGGTATAATAACTTTGCAAAAGCCAGGATTTGTCAAAGGGTGAGGGAGCGCCACTGAGACAGAGCTGAGCAGCCTCGGACTTGGGGTCCGAGCCCTGCCGTGGGAGGAAGGGGCTCTTGGCAGAGCGAGGGTGGGTTTTGTTGAGTTCTCCCTCTTTGGTTGCTTCTTCCATAGCTTAACCAATGGTGGAAGGGAGCATGGGGATGAGCACGGCCCTGGAACAGCTTTACAGCCAAGCAGGCAAAGGCAGTGCCTGGAGAAAGGAGCTCTGCACTGCCTGGAGAGGGCAAAGGGGTCTGGACAAGGGGTTGGAGCTGCTGGGCGTCACCTCTGGATCAGAGCTCTTCCCCAGGGGAGTTTTGTTCCAGACACAAAGTCCTGTTGGGATCCACCGGGTACCAGAGGTGCTCAGGTGGCCTCTGGACCAGGATCAGGCACTTGCATGGAAAACCTCCCTTGCTGGATGTCACACACCAGGCCACACCCTCAGAAACTCACCCTCCCCGCCCAGAGGCCACCGACCCTTCCCAGTCACCCCCAGCCCCGTGCCAGCACCCCTCCAAGGACAGAGCACACCCCCCAGCGCTGCCCTCTGCCCCAGGGGTGCTCCTGCAGCCGGGGGGGACGTTTGTCCCGCAGGAAAGGCGGGATTGGATCCAGCCTGGATTTGCTCCGTGCCTCCCCATTCCGTGTTTACGGATGTGACCTTGAATGAGCCCAGCAGCACATCACTCCTGACGCGCTCCAAGAGGTGTTTATTTATTTATTCCTGCCAATGACATGGACTGATGGTGCCCTCTGAATTCCAAACAGGTCCCAGCTCTGTTTTCAGTCTGGGTGGCTCTGTTGGAGAGCGGAGAGAGGAAGGAGCCCAGGGAGCTCCGTTTGCAAAGGGAATGCTGCTGCCAGACCCCAGGGCTCTGTGCAATCCCCGCGTCCTGCCGAGCGGGTTCCCTGCACTGCTGCCCCTGCACGGGGCTTTGGGGCACGGAACTCGGCTGTCCCACGGTCACAGAGGTCTCCTGATGGATATCAGCCCCAGAGAGTGCTCCAAAGGCTTGCCATCACCACAGGGGGAGCTGCAGAAGACAAGTCCCAGGCTAAGTGGAGGTGCAGGGGTGCTCAGGTAAGTGTGAGCTCCGGTGTGCTGACAGAGCCACTCTCCCAGTGCCACCAAGCTCTCCGAGCCTTCCCACACCTTTGTTTGCATCCAAAACCGGCCATCTGCTAAAAACCCGATGGCAAAGCCTCCAGAAAAGCAGTTCTTCAGCACACAAGGCTGGGGGTTTGTCGCTGGTCCTGCTGGACACTCATTACCCCCAGCTTGTGACTGCTGGGTCCCACACACCAAGGACAAGGAGAGCTGGAAGGAATATTGATTTCCTGAAGGGTGAGGCCCTCTCCTCCAAATAAACTCTTCCCTGATGGGATGACTGGAAGAGCTACCCTGTGCACAGGAACACAGGAGGAGAACTGAGTTATAAAAATAGCAGAAACCTTAGCACACTTCGTGCTCAGAGGAACATCAGCTGAGCCTCAAGTACAGCATAACCAAACTGAATTGCACCAAACTCACATTCAAGCTCACGTTCAGGGCTCCTCCTGGCTCCATGGAGCACTCTGCCAGTGCCCAACAGGAGCATGTCTCATCAGCAGGGCACAGCAAGCCCCAGTCCAACCTCTCCACGAAATGTGAGTGCTTTTGGCTGGCTTGAAGCCTTGTCCTCAGCAGCTCCTGGTGGTGGCAGAGCCAAGAGAGTCCTGGCAGCCACAGGACTGGCCGAGGAACCCTCTGTCCTTGGAGGGCATGAGCTGCCCACAAGAGCCAGGGCTCTGCAGGCTACAAGAGCTGTGGGAGAGGGGAGAGCAGGTTTAGGGACAGGCCTGGTCACCGCCACTGTGGAACGGGCACCTGGCCAGACCCTGCCTCGTGGTGGGGCCGTCAGGTTTGAGGGAGAACCCGAAAAAGCAGAGCTGCTCCTCACAGAAGAATAAAGATTGGGGAGGCAGGAGATGCTCATAAGGCCACCCTCCAGCAGAACACGAGGATGTTGGATGCATAAATATGTTCAGGCTGTAAAAGAGGAGATGTCAGGAACCCAGCAGAGGGAATGAGGCCCAGGAACACCTCTGACCGCATGGCACCTCCAGTATCAATCCAAGAATCTCCTTGGCCAGAGTTTGAACCAATTATCTTCTGGCAAACGTGCTGCCCTTTGACTCACCAGCACTGAAGAGAAAAACACCATTTTCCCCATTCTGGTTTTGTTTGGGAGAGGGAGAGCGAAGCAGAAAGGGACGGAGGGGATGGCACTGCATCCCAAATGGAAAGAGCCAGTGGCCACTGCCCAAGTCAAATTCCAACTTTATGACATAATGGGCTTTTTCTAACCAGTGCTTGCTATTAACTCCAGCACTGGCTTAAACCCCTTGGCCTCAGGCACAAGCAGAGCAGAGCTCACACACTGTAAATGTTAATACTGCTTTAGCACTGTAATAAGCTAAAAGGTGGATGCAAGATCTGGCACATTAATTCCTTTTTTCATCTTTTTAGCACATTTCAGGGTAATATGAATAATAAATATTTGAGCTCATGAAGGTTAACGGATGGATAACCCTGGAGACTGGGACTCCCCAGGTAGGAAGGCAGCAGTTCCTTTGTACATGTCAGTGTCTCCAGCAGCGAGCCAGGGAATTTGCCTCCTCCTGAGAAGTCAGAGTTTCTTTTTGGCAGGGAAGTGTTTGACATTAAAACTTGCTGCCCGGCACATTTGTTCACACTTCAAATGTTTGGCCTGGGGAATGAGTAGAGGTGGATGTTTCCAAGCATCACAGGGCAAACCTGTGGAGAGAGGGAAACCTCCTCCCTCCCAGCACAAGCTCTGCTCCCACTGAACAAGAGCCAGGTTTGGTCAGCAAAGGGCTCTCAAAGCTTTTGAGGCTTTAATTAGGTCTAATTCCTCCTGCAGCCAGGTGTGGATTCACCTGGCCTGAGGCTTGGTGGTAGAGCAAGGGAGCTGAGCATGCACCTCCAGAGGTCTAAACTCCAGCTGAGGGAATGTCCCGAAGGCAGAGCACTGCACAGACCATTCCCAGATGTCACCATCAGCCCCAGGGCTCCTGGCCTTGTTTTGCAGCTACTGGGTCTAAATCACAAGGCTTGGATGTCTGTCAGGTGACAGCCACACAACGGCCTGAGGGGAGCAGCTGGCTGAAAAGCTCTGCTGGAGCTGGCACAGCACCTCTGGATGACAAAAACATGGAGAACTGGTCTTTGGGAGAAAGTCACACTGCTTTGGCATCAGTCAGGTGCCACAGGAGTGCCCCAGCTCATCCCAGAGCCATGGGTGAGCTTCCAGGAAGCAGCCTAGAACGGATGAGGAAACTCTTCTAATCCCAAACAAGGACCATGTCAGGAGAGAAAGGACAGGTCTGGTGACTCAGGGAAGGGTTTGAAACCTGTGCTTAAAGAGCAAACACTGGAATATGAGAATCCCCATTGCTTATCTGTCAACAGAGACCTGGCAGGTAGGAGCACTTACTGGGAGAAAAGGGTTGAGGATGAGCAGGAGTGTGATCCCTTGGGATGGAGGATGTGGGGCTTTCCCAGATTCCATCTGCTCTTGCAGCTTTGTCCTCCTGACCCTCACGGCACAGACACTGCCTGAGGTGCCATGTCTGACAGGCCACCTTGCTGGGAAAGCCCCGATATTCCCGCAGAAATCCTACTGCCGCTTCCCTCTGTGCTCCCAGGCAGGAGGACACGAGCCCTGCGGGACGCCGGGACAGCCAGGGCACAAACCTTCCCGGCGCTGGCCCGGGTGTCAGGATGTGTCACCGCAGGCGAAGCTGCGGGAGGAAGGAAGGTGCTGGCTGTGCAACAAACGCGGTGCAGGGCTGGGATCCCCGTCCTGCCCCGGCAGGCGGTGCGGGGGCTGCTGGGGGCGGAGATGCTGCATCCCCCCTCAGATCCCTGATCCTTGCGTAGCAGGGAGCTGGGACAGGCAGAGAGCACTGGGCCGGTGCTGCTCAGAGGGGACAGCCAGGGGCTGGCAGGGGACACGGGAAGGGCAGGCTGGGGGAGCCCTGCTGGATGGCGAGGGGAGCCAGGAGGGTATTGGGGTGAGCGCTGCCGATCTCTGGGACCCTCAGCGGGGAGCGGCCCCTGAAGAGCGCGGCCGGGGAGCACCGCTGGAGCCGGGGAGCACCGCTGGAGCCGGGGAGCACCGCTGGAGCCGGGGGGCTGCGGGTGCTGCCCACCCTCCGCCGGGCGCGCTCGCATTTGCGCGCTCCGCGCTCGCCAGGCACGGCTGCGCATCCGCACCCAGCGCCGCGCAGCCCGGCCGGGGAGAGGGGGCTGCCCCCGCGCTTTGGGGGTGCGCGCCCGTTTGCGGTGCCAGGGCAGCCCTGAGCCCCCCGGCCCGCAGCCCCCCTGTTCGCCTCTCGTTCTGCTCGCTGTTGCGTGGCCGCCGAGCCCCCCTCCCCTGGCGATCCTTGGGGGATAGCAAGGGCAAGGAAGAGAAGGGTTACCTGGAGGAAAGGGTTGCTAAGCAACCCCTCCCCCCCGACCCCCCCCAAAGCACCGCAAACCCAAAACTCGTTCCAGGCCTGCAACCAGATTAGCATATTAATGAGGCTGTAATTTCCCCGGAATTGTCTGCACGTCTATGCCCGCTCACAGCACACTGGCCCAGGAGTTTGCTATGCAAATAAACTGGTTTTACAGGCTGTGGCTTAATTAACTCATCAAGTTCATCTTCCTAACAAAAAAGGCAGACTAACTGCGGATTAATGGACCTGTGTTTGCTCTTCTTTCTCTCCCCCTCTCACCCGCTCCCTCCCGGAGGCACTGCCTCCCTGCAGATCCTTCCATCCCCGGCCACTCCAGCCTCAGCGCTGGGGAGATCCTCCAGCCTCACAAGGAGATAAATCCTGGGAAAGGAGATGGGGAGGGGGGAAGGAATCTTAACACCGCTTCCAGCAGAGTCGGGGAGGTTTCCTCATCGACTTCAAGGGGAATAAGATGGATCAGGCCTCGAGGATGGTAATTACGCCTTCAGTCGAAGCTGGCAGGTGACCACTTATGAGAAGGAGGTGGCACATCGTGACACTGTCTCTTTAAAATGGTTGTCTCTGTGCGGATCAGGGGTCGGGGATTTTGGGGAGGCGGATTAAGGTACCATTTCTGGGGGAGCTCTGGCAATCCTGCTCCTTCCCTAACGGTGCAGGGTCAGAGCAGGCAAGAGGGATGCTCTCCCTCCTGGGTTAATTAGAAAGGCCCTTCCTGCTGCATCCCACGCTCAGAGGCAAGGTGTCTTTTGAAAACGACCCCCAAAAAAGGTAAGTATAAGGATTTGCAGAGTCACTGAGGGAAAGTTCACGCGGCCAAAAGTCTCTATTCAACGGCAAATCCCCGGACTGGGGAGCTTCCTTTGAACATCAACATCATTATGATTTCACCTCCCCTTCCCCACTTCTCTGGTGCCCTCTTCCTTCCCTGGGAAGAAGGAAGGAGCTTCCTGTGGAACAGGGACAGGGCACAGATGTCCCCGCGCGGCTCCCACCGAGGCTGGAAGCAGGAGGAGCTGGCTGGGAGTGCTCAGCCTCCAGGCTGTGTGGGAAGTGGCTCCAGTCGGAGATGAAATGTCTGAGCGGATCTGTTCCCCTTTAATTCCGCCTGCATTGTTAGTTAATTGTAGTTTGACCTCCAGGGAGGTTTTCCACGGCTCAGAAGGTGGCCTGGGATACCGAATTCAGAGCCTGGGGTGGGAAGGGTTGCTTTGCCATTCATAGCATGGATGGTGGCAGCCCGAAGCACAGAGCCCTGAGCAGGGCAGAGCCCCGACCCCTGAAAAGGCAGCGGGAAAGGGAGGAGCAGGTAAATATCTGCAGGGAGGGGCTAAGCATGGACCAGGCTCCTCGTGGAAGTGCCAGGCAAGAGGACAAGAGGAACAGACAGGGACTGATGCCCAGGAAGTTCCACCTGAACACGAGGAAGAGCTTCTTTGTTGTGACCAAGCACTGGAACAGGTTGCCCAGGGAGGCTGTGGAGTCTTCCTCTCTGGGGATATTCCAGAACCATCTGGGCACAATCCTGTGCCCTGTGCTCTGGGATGACCCTGCTGGAGCAGAGAGCTTGGACCAGCTGACCTGACTGTGGTCCTTTCCAGCCTGACCTATCCTGTGACTCTGTGGTGACCCCATGGCCACCCATGCGGGCCCTGGGCTTCCCACCCGTGGTGGTCACAGCAGATCTCTGCCCATCACCCCACAGCCACACTCCCACAGCCCCTCCCTCACTCTCAGGCCGCTGGAATCCCCCCATGCAATCCCCCACAGCTTTGAGGGGTGGGAAGGGGCAGGTTTCCAGCCAGGTGAGCTGCCAAAGCCCTGCTGGCTGCTCCAGGCACTCAGCTCTGCAACTTCTCCTCAGGAAAGAGCTTCACACCTCCCTTGAAAGTTTTAGAGCATTCAAATGACATTCAGCTGAAGACCATCCCTCTTCCAGCTGCAGCTGCTTTGGAATGGATTTAAGTTGAAGCTTTCTTGCTAAATTTGGTTTAGACTGGACAAAGTCCTTGAAAAAATCTAACTGTACTCAGAAGCTTCTCTGCATTCACAGGAAAATGGACTGGCTGACCTAAAAGGTCTTTTCCATCTCTAATTTCTGTGGTTGCATGATTCATCCCTCTTCTTTGAAAGTGTTTCCTACATGAAACGTCTCATCAGAGAAGAAAAAAATATACTAAATAATCTTTTTTTTTTATCTCCTCTCCTCATTGTCGGAGCCTGGGAGAGGTGAGGGATGTGTCTGCTCCCACATGAACCGAGCAGTGGAAGAGAAAAGGCAAACCAGGATTCAGCTGAGCAGCCGAGAAGGAAGCTGCTCATGCCAGGTGGGGTAGGAGGAGTTCTGCTGGAGACGTCCTTCCCAGGAGCACAGCTGAGCCTCACTTTCTCAGATCAGGAGAAAACACTGAGCTGGAGACCAGCAGCCATGTCCCCAGGACAGAGGAATGGCCACATCCCAAGCGAGGAGAGGACATCCCTCAGACTGCTGCTCCCAGGAGACAAAATCACAGTTCCTCGGGATGTTCCTGGGGCTCAGCCTTCTTAACACCCTCCCAACAACCAGGAATTTCTCTCCTAAGAGCTTGCCCAGTTTCCTCTCAATCCTGCAGCGGGGAGTTCTAGACATAACTGCTTCAAGAAGCAAAGTTTGTCTTAAATCTTGCTTCTGCCAGCTTCACCTGAAGTCACGAAATGGGGTTTGGTCCCATTTGGTGCCCCACTGTCTGTTTGGAAATTCTGCCAGAGACATCGCGTAACCTCAGAAAGGAAGCAAAAAACTCCTGAGGTCAGCCAAGACATCCCCTGGGAATGCACAAATGCATCTCTCCATCCTGCAGCAGCCCTGCATGGGAAGGAACTGGGAATTACCCCAGGCCAGGGCACGGGACAGATCCCTCGGCTTGTGGCCACCAGGCCACTGCCCAGCCCCTGTGCCAGTCCCTGAGGCACTGCCCCTGTCCTGTACAACCCCAGGGAAGTTCTCCCATCCCTGTATCCCTCCACTGCATCTCTGATACCTCACTGCTGGGGTTGTCTCTTCTCCCATAGCTCTCCCTTCTCATGAGGGACAAACTGAAGATCACCAAATTATTCCTGTTTTTCCGTTGGATAACGCCTTTCAATCCAACCCACCAGCTGATCATTCCTTTCCCACGTGTTCAGCAGTAGACACGGGGTGATATTCCTGGAAAATATCTACTTTCAACTGGTTTCTGCTTTAAAATTAGAGTATGAAGTTGGATACAGGCTCACACGTGGTGATTTCCAGAAAGGCTGGGGACCCGCTGTGTTTTGGGGCTGGCACCCCACTTGAAGGCACCAGTCTGATGGCATCAGGATGGGAGGGCAATGGGGGACAGAACTGCTGCCCCAAAATGAGGGGCAGAAGGGAAAACAAAAGGGACAGACCCCTGCAGGAAGGCAAACTCAGCATCTGATCCTGGCTCACTCTTCAGTGAGGTTTTGCCAGGGATTTGGGGATCAGAGGTGGTTTGAATGATAATTACCCATCTTCAGCTGTCACCCAGGAGGTGTTTATGTGAAGAATTGTTGTGACCATAATATAGGACTTTCATCTCTTTTTATTTCGTTGATTTAGTGGATTTTCATTCTCTCTTTGCTTTCATTTTCTGGAAGCACTATAAACCCAAAGTCCTCCAGCATCACCCCTCTCTACAAAATGCAGATTTATTTTTTTTAAACAAAGACTAAAGCTGAAGTGCTTACAGTCAGGGAATCACCCAAAATTTGAACACTTGCCAGGTACCATTTCCACCCTTAAGAAGTACCAATCATTTTCCCAGACGACATTCCAGGACATTGATTTTGTTGGTTTGTTTTTTTTTTTTTTTTCCTCCAACATCGCTGCTACTTCAACAAAAGCAAGAAAATGGGTTTTCTTATACAGAGGAGGCAACCCAAGAGGTGGAAAGCTGGACCTACACAAGCTGAGCTTTGAAATTAAAATCTGCCCTTTTAGGATTAACGAGGAGAGTGATAAAACAAGGGAACAAATTTACAGAGGGAGACATCAACCCTCAGCTGGCAGCCGGCCGCAGGGGAGGCTGCTGCCTGCCCACAAGTTGTGGGGCAGGATGCAAAAATCACCCCCAGCTCACACTCCGTGGGAGGTCAGACTCCAGGCTCGCTGGGGTCCCTTCTGGCCCTAAAATCTATGAATCTATTGATGCTCTGAGGCTTAAAAAGCAGCAGCTGCTCCTACGCAGCACCTAGTTCTCATAAGCATTTGGAATAATGGATCCATATTGTGCCAATGCATACTAATGTTAATATACATTTGCAGCACACAATGTGATGGCTTTGGAGACACCCAGGTGTCAGATGGAATCAGTGTCACTGACACACCGGACCAGGACTCTGCTGCAGGTCCCTGTTGGCTTCTCCAGAGGGAAGCTTTCGCTTCTTGGAAATTATTGTGTTTGTCCCTTGTGTTTCTGTAGGGGGAAAAAAAAAAAAAAAGTGAATTATAAAGGAATTGTAGCAGGCCCACTGCAGGGTTGGTGCCTGAGGTCTGCAGCCAGCCAAAGGCTTGCACAGGGTTTGGGATGGGGATGTGAGGGAAAACAAAGAGAGGAGCTGTACGAGGTGTGCCCAAGGAGTTCAGAGGTGCAGCCTCCTGCTCTCCCTGGTAATCTCCCCTCATGCACCAACACGAAGAAATTCGGAGCCAGGGCTGGTGCTGCTCCCAGCTCTGTCCCTGCTGAAGTCTGGAGGAGTTGTACAAAGAATTAGTGAGCCAAAGACCTGAGCCTGCCTATGCCGGGTTTAACCCCCCCCCCCCAGGTTTCAAGTGCAGGCTCGGGCTGAGAGCCTGCAAAGGGAAAACGGCCTCTTTGGGTGCTGCTCCGGGGCTCTGGGGCACAGGAGGAACAGGCTCCCCCCTCCAGCCCCGCTCCCTCCACACCCACACACCGTGAGTGGGTGTGCGAGTGGAGAGAAGCACTCTGGGTGTGGGGTCTCAGGGGTTTGGGTGCTTTGTGAGGGTTTAGAGCACGTGTGGAACACTTCACATTCACATATATACACACAGATACCTCATCTTCTCTTAATTAGCACCAGCCTGGCCTAAAATCCCTGCCCAAACTCCCCTGTCGTGCTGATATGAGCCCTCATGGGAAGCTGCCCGTTTCTTTTTGGGAATTCAGGACAGCAGCACAGCACCCAGCAAGTCCTCAACTGTTTGGATGCTCATTATTCCAATTGTCCAATCCATCCCAGTGCTTGGGACAAGCGGATTTTGTCATCACCCAGGCACTGCAAGTGTTAAGGTCCCTGTCTTGGGACTCAGCCAGGCTGGACTGATCCTTGGCCATCCCTATCTCCCTTTGTGAGGAGTTACTTGCAATGGCAAAGCTAAACCTGTGTTCTTCTCCTGCTGGTTTTTTTTTTTTTTTCTTTTCTTTTCTTTTTTGGTTTTGTTTTTTTTTTCCCTCTTGTTGTTAAAAAAAATTAAACCTATCAGAAATATTAAAAGAAAAATTAAAAAAAAAAAAAAAAGAAAAAAAAAAGAAAAGAAACCAACAGCTTCCCAAGTCCCCAAGGATTCTGAACCCCTTCAAACCCTGCACAACCCCACAGAGTACCCTGCTTCTGGATCCTCTGTCTTCCAGACACCCTGGGAAGCCCAAGATACCCAGATATCATTGGGATAACCCCTCAGTCAGAGCAGGTGGAGCTGTTTTCGTGGTCCTGACTGCGATTAAGGGAGGCAGGTGTGCATTTCCAGCGAGGACTTGTCAGCAGAAGGAAGCGGGGATGGAGGAGAGGGGAATGCAGGAGAGAGAAAGCAGCGTGACCCTGTGCCCAGGTGACAGTGACAGTCGGAGCACACCCAGCACAAGTGCACATTAGGCAGCTGATGAGGTTAGAGAGGTCCCGTGCAGCCTTCCCGTTCCCTGAGGCCATGGAGGAATTATCCCATCCCTGCCCAGCACCCGGCGCTTCTGCCCCGGCTCCTCATGCGGGCTCTGAAACCGCTGCTGGAGCGATCTAGGCCGAACTCTCAGCCCCATTCCCGGTCCCAGAACACCCCCAGAAAGGGCTCTGTCCCCTGACCTGCACGGAGAGAGAAAAACCTCATCCCCTGATATAAAAAGATGGGGCTGAGGGATGGCTCAGCTCCCCCGGAGCCTGGGTACGTCAGAGAAGGCAGGGCCACGGAGATGGGTGTTGCAGGGGGAACGTGCGTGTGCAAGGGCTGGTTTTGTGTGTAACGTGGCACAGGGATGTGCTTCCGAGCCGCGGACTCGTGGGGAGCGAGGATTTGGGGCGCGCGGGTGTGAGCAGGGGCCGTGCACACGCGTGAAGGAATGCGGGGATGTGCGGGGCGGGCGGCGAGCGCAGGGAAGGGAAGGGAGGTGCGGGAGAGGATGAGGCAGACAAAGAGCTCTGCGGGCGGGCAGGGGGACACCCCCAGCCCTTCCCGAGGGGGGTCCCGGCCAGCCCTGGTGGGGACACCCCGCAGGCGGCCCCTGCTCGCTGTGCTTTGAGCGTGTGAGCGTGCAAGGACAGGAGCGTTCGCACAAACGCCCGAGCGTCGCCTCTCCGTGACACTCGGGGCTCCCCCCCTGCGCTGGCACCGCTCGGGGCGGGCAGGCCCCGGCTTTTTAGGGGTCGTTTTTAATCGCAGCCGCTGTAAAGTGAAAAAGAAAAAAAAAAAACCCGCGCTGAGATCCCGCCTGTCCCAACGGATCTTGGGGTCCGCAGCCAGCGGGGTCCTGGGCAGCGCAGCCCCCTCCCCTCGGGATGAAGGGCTGGGGGGCATTGCGGGGGTCCCGTGGGTGTCTGAGAATTCTATGGCGGTGTTGGCAAAATTTCCAGTCTTTCTGGCCGAGGAGGTTTTCTGTGGGAGAAGGGAAACGGGAAGTGAGAGAAAAACAGAGAGGGGTAGAGAGATCGGAAGGGAATGTGTGTGAAATGAGAGGGGGAAACGAAAAATAGAGCAGCAGAGGGTGTGGGGAGAGAGAAAGGAGGAGAGAGAAAGGGAGGAAAAATCGAGAGAAGAATAGAGAAAGAATTGAGGGAGGAAAAAGAAAAGGAGACAAATAAAAAAAAGAAAATGAGGGAAAACGGGGGGGGGAAACAAAAGGAGAGAAACAGAAAAAAATAAAATGAGAAAAACACAGGAAAAAATGTGAGAGAAATAGGTGGAAAAATAAAAATAACAACAACAACAAAAAAAAAGAAATAAAAGAGAAAAACAGGGGAAAACACAAAGAAATACAGAAAACCAGGAAAAATAAAGAAAAAGCGGAGAAAAGAAAAAGGAAAAAAGGAAAACCAACCAAGAAAAAAAAAAATAAAAGTAAAGACGGGAAGATCGAGATGGAGAGGACGAAGGCGATGGAGAGTAGGACAGGGTGACGGGGGCAGCCGTGTCCGGTGCCCGCAGGACGAGGCGGGGGCCGGGGCCGGGGGCGGCGGGGCCGCGCCGTTCAGCACCCTGGAGAGCTCCGCCGGGACACCGGGGACACCGAGGGGGACACGGCGGGACCAGGGCCGGGAAGGGCTCGGCGGGACCCGGCGCTGCTCGCGGCCGCGATCCCAGCAGGGTTCTCCATCCCGGGGCTCAGCCCTGCCGAAGGCATCGCTGTCACATCCGTCCTGGCGCGGGACTCCTCTGCCACTCGGGACGTGGAAGGCAAGGAGCGGCGTTTCTGCTCCACTTTCCCCCTGCAAACCGCCCCCCGCCCCTCCCGTGGAGCTGCCCCCCTTCCCTTGCCGGCGCCCTTGGCTCCGCGTGGCTGCGGGGAGGCTTAGCCCCCCGTGTGTCCCCCCGTGTGTCCCCCCGTGTCCCCCCGTGTCGCCCCGCGGTGCCCGTGAGCAGCGCGGTGGGAGCGCTGCTCGCCCCTCATCCCGCCCGCAGGTGCGGCCCGAGCGCTCCCCCCTCCCACTGCCCAAACAATCCCAAGGGAGGGAGGAGAACCCAGAGGGGCGCAGCCTCAGGGGGTCACCGCACGCCCCGAGCAGCTTTGGGGGTCCCGTGTGCGGGGGGTACCGGGGGTGAGACCCTGCCAGTGCCCCGCTCAGCCACGACCCCCGACGGGAGCACCGGGGCGAGCTCCCTTCCCCTCCCTGCCTCGCCAACAGCTCCACAGCCCCAGCTCCAGCCCTGCCCCCCCGTGTGCCCCCCGAACCCCCCCGCTCCGGGGGCTTCTGCCCCGCCGGGGCGGGCTCCCCACGCACCGGCTCGCTCCGTCCCGCCGCTGCTGTGCGGAGCTCCGCGGTTGCCGCCGGCTTTTCTCATGCAGATTCCCTCTTTCACACCTCCCAAACAAAAGCAAACGGGGGCATCGCCTCGCCGTGTCAACACACACGCTCATTAGCGGGGAGGCGGCGGGGGGAGCGGCTGGGAACGGCTCGAGCAGCCCCTCCGGGGGGGCGGTCGCATCGACGGGAGCTTGTAGCGGGCCGGGGATCACCCGAGGAAATTTGGAGCGAGTTCTGTGCCGCATCCCCCTCAAGTCACTAAGTTTCCGAAGGTGTGGGTTTGCCCGTGCCCGGCTCGTTCCTATCAGCACAGGCTGCTCACGGCCGGGCTTTGCCCACCCGCGGTTCGGCAGCGCGGGGAGCGGCAGCCACGGGCGCTCCGGGCGGCTCCGCGCAGAGCGGGACCCCGAGCCAGGGCCGGCTTAGCCCCGGCGAGCCCTCGGGGCGGTGGGAATGGGGGTCCCGGGATCGTGCTGGAGCCAGGAAGGGCAGGGGGTGCAATTAAAGCTTCGCCAATTACCGCAACCCGCAGGAAAAAAAAAAAAAAAAAGAGTCTGGTTAAAATGGCTGTGGAGTGACTGTGGAAAGGTCGAGGGGAGCAGGGAAAAGCGGCACCTCGCTCGGCGCTGGCTGCCCCCGGACCCGGGAGCGGCAGCCCCGGCCGGGATCCCGCGGGTCTCGGGGCGCTCTGGGGACCGCGCTGCGCACCGAGCTCGCACCGACGGCTTTCCGATCTCCGCGACCGCCGGTGGCACCCGTTTCTCTGCTCCTGCTCGAGATTTTTGTGTCTTCACTTTGGTTTGGAATTTATTTTCCCTTTTTTTGAGTTTTTGTTTTTGGTGGGGTGTTTTGGTTTTTTTGTTGTGTTTTTTTTGTTTGTTTGGTTGGTTTTTGGGTGGTTTTTTTTGTATTTTTTTTTGTTTTGTTTTGTTTGGTTTTGGTTTTTTTTTTTGGTGGTGTGGTTTTATTTCGCTTTTTTCCCCGTTAAACGGCCTCAACAGAGCCCGGTCCCGCGGCCGCTCCGCCTCTCCCGGGGCTTCTCCCTGCCGCCGGCATCGCCGCTCGTTTTGTGCCTTTTCTTCCACCGAAACCCCGTGCCGGAGCTCGGAGGAAAGGAAACAAAAATTCGTTAAAATGAAGTAAAAAGGGTAAAAACCCGAATTAAAAATCCCCCGGTTGGTCGTTCCTATTTGAGCTGCGCTGCGGCTGGAGGGCTTGGTTTGTTTGTTTTCTTTTTCACACCCCCCGGCGGTTCCAGCAACACCCGTGGGGAGCGAAGAGCTGGGGCATCCCCTGTCCCCGGCACCTTCCTCGGGCCCCTTTTGCGGGGTGGGGAGGAGGGGGAGAAGGAGCCGCGGGTGGGGGGGCCCGGCTGGCGGCGTGGGGGCTGCGTGGGGCTTTGTGCGGGCCGGGGGGGCCGCATTGTTCGCCCGCGCTGTGCACGCTCGCACTCACACTCACACTCACCTCGTGTCCCCCCCGCCCCAATAATACGGAAATTTCCATGTCCCAGCTGTCTTCCCCTTTTAACCTTGGTATTAATTTAGGACGGATCTTTTTAAACAGCTCTGTAATGCATTCAGACGCTGCTGGAGGTTTATCTTTTTTTCCCCCTTTTTTTTTTTCTTTTTTTTTTTTTTTTTTTTTTTTGTACCGTGGGTTATATTTACACCCAAAACAAAATAATTACACTTTTGTTGGCGAGAGAAAGCTGGTGATTAGACTGTGGCTCTTTGCAGCAAACCCTTTCTCAGTGGTACACCAGGACAATTTTTCACGGCTGGGTGAAATCAGACGCGGGAGGTAATGAATCCTGTGAGCTATTTAAATTTACAATTTGTAACGCAGTCACTCAGAAACGCCTATGGCCCGGCGAGGAGATGCTTGCTGGGTTTGTTTAATGTTAAAACCTGCCCCGTCCCCCCTCTTACCAGGGGAAAGGAGGGGAGCGCGGGGGGAGCAGCCTCGCCCGCCGGCAGCGGCCCCGCGGAGGAGCGCGGAGCGCCGCGGAGCCGCCGCCTCCCACCGCGCCCGGGCTCGGCATCCTCGGGCCGGCCGGAGCCGCGGAGCCCGGCCCCGCTCCGCGCTCCTTTCCCGGCGTGATCACCGCCTACAACCCCAAAAATAGTTGGTAATATCTACGGAGTCGGCGGCGGAGCATCCGAACAGATAGATAATTAATTACAAAACACAGGGGGAATATGCAAACCGCGTATTACAAATTCTACAGGGCTTAACTGATTGGAAACAGATTATTATCTTGTTTGTCTTTTGTCTGTTTCACTTATCCCTCTGCCGTCTGTTGTGTTGTAAGTTGATACACTTTATTCTTGAAAGGGGATTTTTTTTTCCTTTAATAATATAGTAAATTCCATCAACATCTTGTATAAGCGACGCTGCTTCTCCACGCATTACCCTGTTAAAACACAAAAGGTTTATTAGTTACATATAGGCGGTCTTGTGGGCCCTGAATTACCATCTGTTACCATGGGGGAATGTGGCTGGGGGGAGTTTCTTGGGGCTCGGGGTGGTTTTTCCCCTCCTCCCTTTCCCCTTGGATTTATTTATTCCTTGACTTTCAAACGAAAAAGGGAACCGAGGGCGGCCGCGGGGAGCAGGGGACGGGCTGGGGGTCCCCGGCTGGGGGTCCCGGCTCGGTGGAGGGGAGCAGAGGGAGGGGAGGGGACCCACGGGGGAGTGCGAGGCCGCGGGAGAGCAGCGCGGGTGCCGCTCCCGCACCCAGCACGGGCTGTCCGTACAGCCCAGATTATCCCTAGGTTTATCCCTAGGGCGCGGGACGTGGCACCGCCGCACTCCCGCTCTCCCTGGCACGGCCCTGAGCAGCCCGCGGTGCCTCAGCCCTGCCCGGGGACACGCGTGTGCCCGCGGCTCTCCAGCCCCTCAGCATCCCGGCTTTTCTCCGCCGTGCCGGGAGCGGGGCCTGCCCGATGCTCCCGATGCGCTGACCCCGCTCCCGTGCTGGCTCCTGCCCCGAAATCCGTGGAGGCTGCGCTGGGAGCGGGCCCCGCACACCCCCGCACACCCCCGCACACCCCCGCACACCCCCGCACCGCTCCGCGCCTCCCAAATTCCTCAGGAGCGCCCAGGGAATCCCGCAAACTTGGGCAGAGCCCGCGGGAGCGCGGCCGCGATCGGCCGCGGGTCCGGTCCCTCCTCCTCCTCCTTCCCGTGCCTTCGCCTCTCTTGCCCGCTTCTCCCCTTTTTAGCTCGCTGCAGTTTTCATTTCCTTTCTTCTCTCTTCCCTGGCTTTTTTTTTTTTCCTTCTGTCTTTGTTTTCTTTCCTTCCTCCTCCTCTTCCTTGCTCCCTCGCTCTGGAGCTTTACCTTCGCCCTTCCCTTCTGGTTTCCATTCTTTTCTATTCTAGCCGTTCTTTCTGTCTTTTTATTTCTTTCCTCCGTTTGTTTTTCCTTTTCCCTTATTTTTCCTTCATTTTTTCCCATCTTCTTCCTTGCCTTCATTATTTCTGTGTATTTTTTTTTCGTTCCTTTATTTCTTCTTTATTTGCTTCTTTGCCTTTCTCTTTTTCCCCCTTCGTTTTTCTGTGGTTTTCCTCTGTCTCTTCTTAGTTCCTTCCTTTTTCGTTTCCGTTAATTTATTTTCCTCATTCTCTCTCTCTTTTCTCTCTCTTTACCTTTCCTTTCTCTATCTCTTTTTTTTTTCCTGTATACATTTTCTCCTTTTCCTCCTGTGCTTTTTCTCTTTTTATTTCCCTTTTCCTTCTCTTCTATTTTTCCTCCCCGAATCTCTTCTGTCTGTGTATTTTCTTATTTCGATTCTCCCTCTCTCTCCGCACACATCCCTACACACAAAACCTGCTCCACTTCCCGCCGATGCCCTCGTGCCGTGGAGGATTTGTTGGAATTTTGACGTGAAGCTTTTCTGGATTTTTTTTTTTTTTTTTTTTTTTTTTGTTGTTGTTGTTGTTGTTGTTGTTTGGGGGTTTTGGGTTTTTTTTTTTTTTGCCTCTACCAGGAGCATTTCTCAGCACCAGGAGGCTCCACAGCCACGGGTTATTTCGGGCCGGAGCTAGGGAAAATATATATTTTTTTTTAAAGTATATTTTTTTAATATAAAAATACAAGGATTTTGGCTAGAGGAAATGACGGGGAATGGGAAGGAAGGTTCGGCCTTCACCTGCCCCGCCGCTTTCCTCCTCCTCCCCGCACGGCCGGACCCGTCCCCTCCCGAAACCCCCGGGGAACGGAGGCAGACCTGCCGGCCCCAGGCTGGATCTTCCTCCCCGAACCCCCCTGACCCCAGGCCGGGGCCGGTGCTGCCCCGTCCCTCCCGCGGGGTCTCAGCTCCGCCGCACCTGGAATTAAAGAGAAATCTCAGTGTGGGAGGGGGAGCGGCCTCCGCCCCCCGGGACGCCCCGGCCCCGCTCCCCCCGGCGGCAGCGGGGAAGGGCCGAGGGGGCGGCGGGCCCGGGGGACAAAGCCCGGGGTGTTCGGGGGGGCCGCATACCTCCGGGGGAACTTTTCATCCCGCTCCGCTGCGGGAAGGAGCCCCCGGCCTCCTCCCCATCCCCACCAACCCCTCCCCCCTCCCAAATAAATCCCCCCCCTTCTTTTTCCCACTTGTTGCTCTTCCAGACAAAAGCCTCTCTTCCCCTTGCTCAAAACAAATATAAACCTCCCAAAACCAGGTGAGGCTCTCGCCCTGAGCAACTCGGGACCCCCCAACTCCTCCCCGAGCATCCCTTGAAAAGAAATGAATGCAAATTAAAATTAAAATTAAAGGAAAAAAACGGTGGGCCAGCGCTTTTTCGGCCTTGCCCCCCCGGCCCCCCAGCCAGGTGCGTACTCACTTCGCGGCCCAGGTACAAGCCACCCTCAACAATAGAGGCGCGTTGTTTTTTTCCCTCTGTGCCAAGCACAAGGCTGGAGCCAATTTAGATATGCTATAAATTAAGAGGTTGCCATGGTTACCGCCCTGCCATTGGCCGCATCCCGGCTGACGCGGCCCTCGGCGTCACCAAATCTGAATAAGGATGCGCGAATTACTAAGGCGGGGGACAAAGCTGGCGATGGGGACAGCATGAGAGTGGCGGCGCGGCGGCGGCGGAGCACAGCGAGGCACCGGGGCTGCCGGCTGCAGGGGGGGGTTCATGCACCCCTCCCGCCGCGCCCGCTGCCGCAGAGCCCGCCAGCAGCGCGGCCGCCGCTCCGGCGGCTCCCGGGCCGCTCCGCCAGCACCGGAGGGCGATTTGGGGGGCTGTTTAGTATTATTGTTATTATTTTTTCTCGGGGGTGGTTTGGATTATTCTTGGGGGGGGCATCGTTTTTTCCCTGCCGTCGTCGAGGCTCCGGAGAGAAGAGGGGGAAGAACTTGACAGCCGCCCCGCTGCCCTCCCCTGAATTTTTTGTTATTCCTTCTTCTATATTTTGTTAATTTTTATTTTATTTCGTTCGATTTTATTTTCCTTTGGGGTTTTATTTTTATTTTATTTTTTATTCTCCTTTATTTTATTCCATTTTAATTTATTGGATTTCTTTTCATTTAATTTAATTTGATTTTTATTTTTTCCTGCCTTTTTTTTTTCTATTTTATTTTATTTTTGCATTATTTTCCCCTGCTTTTTGTTTGTTTGTTTGTTTGTTTTGGAGGTTTTTTTGTTTGTTTTTTGGTTTCTTTCCTTTTTTTTGCCGCCGCCGTGTGCCGGCGCGGGCTGGCTTCTCCTTTTGAGCGTCTCCATCCCCCGGCGGAGGTTATGATGGTGCATTGTGCGGGCTGCGAGAGGCCGATTTTGGACCGGTTCCTACTGAACGTCTTGGACAGGGCATGGCACATCAAATGCGTCCAGTGCTGCGAGTGCAAGTGCAACCTGACCGAGAAATGCTTCTCCAGGGAAGGGAAACTCTACTGCAAAAATGACTTTTTCAGGTGAGTCCTCACCCCCACCCCAGCGGGGAGCGGAGGGTGCGGAGCTCCTCACGGCGCCCGGCCTCCCCTGCCTCCCTGGGGTGTCCCCGGAGTTTTGGGGAGCTCGGGGGGGGTCCCCCTCCGGTCCCTCCCTGCCGGGGCTCCGCACCGCCCCTGCCCCGCGGCTCCGTCGGGAGCAGCCCCCGGCCCGGGGAAGCCCCGGGGGGGACCCGGCGGCAGCGCTGCGACCACCGCTGCAGCCCGAGGTGGGGGCGGCGAGGCTGTGCCCCCCTCCCCATCTCCCCACCACCTTCCCCCGGCAGCCCCGGGCCGGTGCCGCCGCCCGCCCCGTCGCGTCAGGCCTCGGTGGGCAGCGGGGGAGCCGCGGTGTGCCCCGCTCCCGGCCCGGCCTGGCACCCCGCGCTCCCCTCCCGGCACCGCAGGCCCCGGTGAACACGGTGCCCAAAACCGCCCCCCCCCCGCCGGGGGTCCCCCGCACCTTAAACGCCCCTAATGACCGCGATAAGGTGCCGGGAGGAAATTAGGGGCCGGCGTGGCGAGGGGGGCCGTGACTTATGACTCCTAATGCTCGCACTACATCAACGTCACGGCGAGCAGCGACACGGGCACGAGTTGTGCCGCGGCCCGAGGAGAAAAAGGGGGGACCCTGCGTGGGCGCCCCCAGGCCTGGCAGCCCCCGGGGACCTCGGGGACAGCCCCTGCTCCCTGTTCTGCGGGCAGATTTTTTGTTTCTGGGGCGGTTTTTTTGTTTGTTTGGGGGGTTGGTTTTATTTTTTGCTTGTTTGTGGGGTTTTTTTCCTTGTATAATTTTCTTTTTGGTTTGTTCGGTTGGTTGGGGGGGGCTTTGTTGGAATTTTTTTTTTTTGTTTTATTTTGCTATGGGTTTTATGTTTTGTTCGTGTTGTTGCTTTTTTTGTGGGGATTTGGGTTTTGTTTTGTGGGGTTTGTGGCAGGGTTTGGTTTTGTCTCTTTTTCTTTTATTTTTTTTCCCCCCCTTGGGAGATGGTTCCGATTCGGATTCCCTGGAATTTTTTTTTTTTTTTTAATCTCCTGGGGGGGAAAAACCCAAAAACACACCTAAACCCAGACCCGCTCTGGGAAGGAAGGGAGATTTACAAAGCACTCTTCCCGACCTGAAAAAATTCCCCCTCGGGAGAGCGGGACGGGCTGGGGACAGGATGCGGGGCTTGGGACTACGGGACGCTCCGTCCTCCGCCGCCCGTTGTTCTGGTCCCCGCACCCGCCGCTCCTTTTTCCCGTCTCTCTGGCCGTGATCAGCCCCGTTTTCCCCACGGGATTTTCAGGCCGGAGCCCCGCGTTCCGCTCCCGGGAGGCACCGGCTGAAACGAAATCCTGCCCCGCGGAGTGCGGAGGGGACCCCGGGCCGCTCTCCCCTCCCGCGCGTCCCTTCTGGGGCCAAATCCGGGCGAGGATGCTCGTGCGTGTCCCCCGCGGGTGGGGACACCCCAAACTCGCGCTGTGCCCGCAGCCCAGCGCCAGGGCTGCGCGGGGATGAAGGCTCTCCTCATCCTCGCCCCAAAGGCGCGGTTCGCCTGTTCCCCCAGATCTTCCATCGGGACGTGCTGGAGGCCCGGGGCTCCCGCGGTGGGGTTGGAGGAGCGGGGCTCGGCACAGCGCGCACACACAGCCCCGCCGCAGCCCATCTTCGCCGGGGCTCCAGCTCTTGCTTTTCTCCCCCTTCCCAGGAGGTTTGGTACCAAATGCGCCGGCTGCTCCCAAGGGATCTCTCCCAGCGACCTCGTCCGGAAAGCCCGGAATAAAGTCTTTCACCTGAACTGTTTCACCTGCATGGTCTGCAACAAGCAGCTCTCCACGGGCGAGGAACTCTATATCATCGACGAAAACAAATTTGTTTGCAAAGAGGATTATTTGAACTCTCCCAGTTTGAAGGAAGGCAGCCTCAACTCAGGTACGAGCGGCTCAGCCCGCCCACCGCTCCGTTCCCGCCGTCGGTTCCTCCCGCCGGGCAGGAGGTTTGGATTTGTGGGGTGAGGGGCTGCACCCCGCGGCCAGCCCGACCCCCCGGTAATCCCTGCCACCGGCACCGGCCCGAGGGGCAGCGCCGAGAGCGCCGGCACAAGCCCCGAGCTGCCGGTACCTCCCGGTGGAGGCACCTCCGGCCGGGCAGGAGGTTTGGATTTGTGGGATGAGGGGCTGCACCCCGCAGCCAGTTGATCCGCCGGGGGAGGGAGTGATGTGGGCTGAAAGGCTTGGAACCGGGTGAAAGCCTCCGTGACACCCCGCGTGGGACGCGGACACGCGTGGGATGAGCTCCCCGCTCCAGCCTCGGCTCCTGCCCCGCGCACGGCCCCTGCGGCAGCGGGGCTGCGGGGCGGGGGGAGCCACGATCCCCCCAAGGGCTGCCTCGGGAGCCCCTCACTCCCCAGAGCCCCCCCTGCGAGTGTCCCGGTCCCCCCGCGCCGTGGGCCTGATCCTTCGCCTCCTTTCACCCAGAGGCAAAGCTCCCATTTGACTTCCTTGGAAGCTGTCTCTGCGTCAGGAGAGCAGGGCCAGGCCCCCTCCTGCTGTCCCAGCCATGCCGGGCGCCCCTGCTCACCCCCTTCCGTGGGCTCTCTCTCCGTCCAGCACCCGGGGCCGGATCCTGCCACGCCAGTCAGTGGGGCCGCTGCTGTGAGCGAGGCGAGTAGAGCTTGGCCTTGGGGGGGTGCTGGCTGCAGGGTCCCCGGGGGGAACACGGTGGCTGGGGGCGGGGGGGGTGAGCCAGGCTCGAGGCAGCGACCGGGGGACTCCCGAAACCTCGACAGGGCCCGGTTTGCGTTTTTCCCAGCGGCGCATCCCGCTTCCCGGCACGGGGAGTAGAGGGGGAGCGTGGGGGGCAGCGGTGGGCCTGGGGGTCACCCCCTCCCCAGCTCCCCCCGCCGGCACGACGCGGTGCACAGGGCTGGAGCGGGCGGCGCCTGCCCGGAGCTCCGCGTGGTGTTGGGGGGCGATGCTTTAGGGGAACCAGGGGGGCAGAGGCCTCTGCAGCCCTTGCTGCTCTCCAGCACCCCCCAGCCCCTCTCCTGGAAAGCAGGCGGAGGGCAGAGGAGAAGGGGGGGTCAATCTCTCCCCTAAGTCACCCACCCCCCCCTTTCCTCTCTGGGTCTCCTTTACAGTGTCCTCATGTACAGACAGGAGTTTGTCCCCGGATCTCCAGGACCCCATGCAGGACGACACCAAGGAAACGGACAACTCGACCTCCTCGGACAAGGAGACCACCAACAACGAGAACGAGGAGCAGAACTCGGGCACCAAGCGGAGGGGGCCCCGCACCACCATTAAAGCCAAGCAGCTGGAAACCCTCAAAGCTGCCTTCGCCGCCACCCCCAAACCCACTCGCCACATCCGGGAGCAGCTGGCCCAGGAGACCGGCCTCAACATGAGAGTCATCCAGGTAGGACAGCCCAGCCCACCGCGGGGGAGGACAGCGGGTCCCGGGAGGAGCCCGGACGCTTCAAGGCTGTGGGAGTGGGAGCGGGCAAACCCCATTTGTCCCCTGCCAGCGCCCCCTCAGGCCCAGCCCTGCAGCCACGCCACTCTCCCGTGGGTCAGCGGGGATCCCCCAGCCATGGGAAGGGATGAAAACCATTCCCAAAACACGAGGTTTTGCGCGGGGCCGAGCAGGATCCCCGGCGTGCCGGGAGATGGATGCTCCAGCCTTGCGGAAGCGAGGAGCATCCACCGCGCTCTGCAGGCAGCCGGCACTTCCTCACCGCACTGCCCCCGTGAAGAAAATCCCTGTGGAAATGTAGGGATTAATGGGCTTTAATAGAGGCATTAATAGGGGAGGACTCTCCGGCTTTGCCGGTAGCGGAGCTGCGATTCCCGGCTCCTGGCAGAGGGGAGCACAAGTCCCGCAGGACAGCGCTGTGCTCGTACCCCTGAGCTGCCCCATCCCTGGGGGTACGAGACAATAATCCAGACGCCCCACCAGGCTGCTGAGGCGTGCGGTTCGGAAGAAGCAATGCCCGTGGAGAGGCGGCCACATCCCCCCTTTCCCTTTTATTCCCGTTCTCACCGCCGGCTGTTCTGAATCCTTGCCTGCTGCCGCAGGTGCTCATCCCCCTGCTCCCCGCTTTCTGCCTGCTTCTGCCATGATCCAGAGCCCTATCCCCTTTTTCCTTCCCACGTTTCCTCCCTTCTTTCCCCTATCCATAGGGGAAATTTCCCCCTCCTGCATTTTCCAGCTGCAGGGACAGAGAGGCTGAGGATGTGCAGCTGGGGGAAGGAGGGGCAGGGTTTTAAATAACCTGGTTATTTGTGGGGTGAGGTGTCCCCATGTACTTTTTGAGGCAGCAGCAGCAGGAGGAAGGGGGGGGTCGGTGTCGGTAAAAAAAAAAAAAAAAAAAAAAAAAAAAAAAAAAAAAAAAAAAAATCAGATATTGGAAAACCCGTGTGGGTGCAAGATTTCCCCGCGCAGACTTTGGGGACGGGATGCCGCTGACCCAGAGGGGTCCCTGCTCGCCCATCCGCGGTGGGCACTGACACCAGCCCGGCCACAGGTGTGGTTCCAGAACCGTCGGTCGAAGGAGCGGCGGATGAAGCAGCTGAGCGCGCTGGGCGCCCGCCGGCACGCGTTCTTCCGCAGCCCCCGCAGGATGCGGCCCCTCGGCGGCCGCCTCGACGAGTCCGAGATGCTCGGCTCCACGCCCTACACGTACTACGGAGGTGAGGCACGGCCCGCGGGGTCCCTGCCCTGTCCCCCCTCTTGTCCTTTGTTCCTCCCATCCCGTTCTCCGCCGCTTTCCCCCTTTCCCCCGCCCATGCACACACGCGTGCCCGCAGCCGCGCACACGCAGAGCCGGCCCCACGCACCCCCACGCCCCCCCCCCCGGCATTGCGGGGCCCCTCTCCCGCGAACAAAGCCCCAGCTGCGGGGCTTTTGTCCCCCTTTCAGGCCGCATTTGTTCCAATTACCTCCCGGGCCCGCAGCATATGGAAGGTCAGTGCGGGCCGGCCGCCCCCCGCTGCCCCGACGGGACGGGATGGGCGCAGCGGGGCGGCCCCGCGCCTCCCCTCTCCCCCAGCTCCCCGCAGAGCCCCCCCAAAAGCTGCATTTTCAAAGCCTCCCATCTGACCAGGGGCTTCCCAGGCACCCCTTGTTGCCCTGCAGTTAGTTTCTAGATCCCTTCCAAGCTGCTTAAACATATATATGAATTCCACATTATATGTATTTTTAATGCATTTTTTCCTATTATATATAATTTCTCCAATGTGCACATATATTTTCCCATTATATACATTTTTCCCGTTTTATGTTTATTTTTGCCCATCCTTTTTATATCTATATTTCACCCTTTCCCTTTTTATATGCATATACATAAATATATGCACGTTCTTTTTTCCCCCCTCCATTAATTAAGCACTAAACTGAGCCCATTTTCCCGGCCCCCTCACCTCTCCCAGACCGGATTCCCTGCCCTCCCTCACTCCAGGCTGGGCAAAGAGAGGATGATGGGCAGTGCAGCTCTTAGGACGGGCTCATTCCTCTCAGGCTGGATTTAATCCCCACCCGCCCTTTGGGTCGCTCTTTGGGAGCCAGCAGAGCGTTTTGGAGGGGACAGCACAGGGTGGTTTTGGAGGGGACAAGAAGGGTTTGGGGCGCAGCGGGATTTCGGGTGGTTTTTAGCTCCAGGAGACCAGATCCAACCTTTTTCCCTCCCTCCCCACAGATTACCAAGGTGACTACTACGGGCCGGGAGGCAACTATGACTTTTTCCCCCACGGGCCGCCCTCCCAAGCCCAGTCCCCGGCCGACTCCAGCTACCTTCAGAACTCAGGACCCGGCTCCACACCCCTGGGACCCTTGGAGCCCCCCCTAAGCGGACACCACTCCTCAGAAAACCAAAGGTACACGGATATGATCTCGCACCCCGACACCCCCAGCCCCGAGCCGGGGATGACCGGCTCGCTGCACCCCATCCCGGGGGAGGTCTTCAGCGGGGGGCCCAGCCCGCCCTTCTCCATGTCCAGCAATAGCGGCTACAGCGGGGCTCTGTCGCACCCCAACCCGGAGCTCAGCGAGGCGGCGGTGTGGTAGGCCCGGCCTGGGCACGCGTGTGCGTGTGCGCAGGGGGAAACCCCCCCTGGTCCCCCCAGCCCACGCGTGTCCCCCTCCTCGCCCCGCAGCAGGGGCCAGTAAAGCCCCCCCCCCCCGCAGATGCCGAAACGCATCCCGGCATCCGCCCGTCCTCCCCATCCCCGCACCCCCCGGGAGCTTGGGGCCACCCCGCTACCTCCCCCCTCCCGGCACCTTCCCCCCGACATTTTTGGGGGGGGGCAAGGAAAGGTGCCCAGCCCTGCAGACCCCGCCGGCGGCGGGACCAGCGCCTCTCGGACCAAAGCTGAACTCGCCTGGACACGGGTCCCACCGCCCCGGCGGCACCGGGGGAGGGGGCTGCGGCAGGGCTTCCCCCTGCTCATTAGCATCCTTTTTAATTGCCCCTACCACAGGAAGGGGGGGGGAATGGGGAATAGCAGGAATAACCCTCCCCGTGGCCCCTCCCTGCCCTCGTTTTTATTGTTCCCGTTTCACCCCCGAGGAGAAGGTGGGCTTGGAGCCGGCTTTTGGCGGTGGGGAGGAGCGGGCTGTGCGGGGCCAGGCCCGGGGCTGCCCCAGTGACTGGCTGAGATTGGGCTCCCACGTGGTGGAACAGGCACCAGAAAGAGGCAGAAACAGGAAAAACAAAAACACAACAAAACCAACAACAACAAAATAAAACCCCAAACAAACAATAAACCCCAGAACTAAACCAACCCAACCACAGCAGCAGAAATTTCACCCGAGCCTCGACGCCGAGTCCCACCCCAACGATTCCCAGAGGCTCCGCCAATTTAAGGATGTATTATAGTTTTTGCTTCTAGTTTCTTTATTTTGTATAAAGGAGAAACAAATAAAGTATGTTTTTGTGTTTACTGATTATTTATTGTACTTTAGTCATCGGAGGCTCCGAATTTTTCTATTTTGAAGGCAGGGAGGGGATGGCACCGGGGAGGGGGGGGTGAGAGCATAGAGAGAGGGGGGGAATAAAAGGAAGGAGAATGGAAAAGGAAAGAAAAAAGTTGTTTTCTGAAAGCGTCGTGGGTTTCCTGTCCCCGCTGCCTCTTGCGGAGGCTGTTAGTGTGAATGGCTCTTGTTGTTCAATGTGAATAAAAAACCTTTTAGTTACCTACTGTTCGGTCACCTGGTCCCTTTCATTTTATTTTATTTTAATTTGTTTTAACACAAGCCCGTGAGAAATGCTGCCCGGGCTCCCCCACCGTCCCCCAGCCCTGCGTGGGCTCTGGGGGAGCACCTCCCACGGCTGCCCTGGGTGAGCGATGTGCACCTGGACAAGGTGATGCTGCTGCATCCCCCGCCCCGCACCCCAGCGCTCCCCAGTCCCAGAGCTCCGTGGCACTGGAAAGGGGCACATTGCCCAGCTCAGCCCCTTCCCCCACAGCGCAATGCACAGTTTCTTTCTCCCGGGGGGCACCCAAGACCCTCCCAGAGCAGCCCAGGGGCACCTGCAGCCCTGCTGGCAGAGCAGCCCCAGGCGGCAGCCTCGGGGGTCAGCTGGGGGGGGACACCCAAGTGGGGGTTCAGCAGTGCCATCAGCATCTTTTGTCCCATTTTCCCTGGGCATCCTGGTGCCAGGAGGGGGGAGGGTCTCCTCCCCAGCACCCCAGCACACTCCCCTTCTCTCCTGCTTTCTATCCCTTGAGATATAAAAATAAAAAGTCCCAGGCTGGCTGCAGCTCTGAACTAATATTTAAAATGCAAAATCATGGCAGAGTTTTTCGCCCCCCCCCCCCACCCCACCCCACCCCCCTCCCGCTCCTTGTCTTGCAGTAAAACGATATAAACAGAATAAATTACCTTCCCTTGCTGGCTTACGAGAGTCCCTCTCTCCTGACCTGAATTTTAAGTCCTGGCTCGGTTGTAGCACGGAGCACCGATGATTTATGGAAAGCCAGCCACATCTCTGCATATTTTCGCTGTTCAGCCAAGTGGTGGAATTTATCCTTCCTATACCATTACTGGCATTAATAACGGGGTGGCCAACGAGCCACACGGAGCCCCGAGCGAGCCCTCAGCCAGGAGCTGGGGCCAGCACAGACATTGGGGTTCTCTCACCCCCCAAGAAAAACACCTTCTCCCCTTTTCCCAAATGGAGAAACTGAGGCAGGAGCAAAACTGGCTGCTCCTCTGGGCTCCAGCACTTGCAGGTTGTCGGTGTTAGCAGGTAATGAGGAATTTTCATAAGGACAGGGCGATGTGGTGCTAAATAACCCACTCACAGCATCATTTTGAGTATGAAATGGTCAATCACTGGGTGAACACTGGTTGCTATTATTATTATTCATATTATTATTATTACTATTATTATTATTATTATTATTATTATTATTATTATTATTATTATTTCGAAATTCAAGGCACTGAGCTGAGGGTAGTTTTTAGGCTGCCGGGACACCCCATCTGTGAGACCTGGACAGAAGAGGCTGCAGGAGGGATTGGGGATGATGCTCCAAGCTGCCACCTCCCAGGCTGGGGGCTCGCAGGAGGATGGGACTCAGCAGGAGCAGCCATCAAAGCAGGGAAGAGCCCAAGGAATAATTGCCTGGCACAGAGGAGCTCTGCAGGAGCCAGACCCGGGGTCCCCATCGCCCCAGAGGTCCCGGGAAGGCAGCAGCACTCAGGATTCCTGCCTGTCTCCTGCCACCCCTTAGGGGTGTCCTCTCCACCCTGCACCGCACATCCCTGCCAGGGAGATCCAAAGCCCCCAGCTGGCACCCAAAGGCCAAGTGCCCCCTCCTGAAGGCGAGGAGGGGAAAAGCTCCCTGCTGGGTCACCCCAAACCCCACAGTCACGCCCATGCCACTGCCAGCAGTGACCCTTCTGTGCTGAGGAATCCCCATCGTGAGATCCTGACTGCCCTGACCACTCCCCCCCCTCCCCGAGCAGAATCAAGGGAATAAATTCCTTTTTAAAAGCTGTTGGGCAAACACCAATGCTATTCGGTTTGGGGTTTTTTTCTTCTCCTGACCTTCTTGCCTTTTTTTTTTTTTTTTCCTGAAGGGGGAAGGTCTGCAGAAGGTGGAAAGTAATCAGGTTTTGGACCTGGGATAAAAAATAGCTGGAGTAGGTTGGGCTGACTCCTTATAATTAATAGTGTGCCTCGTAATAGGATTCTCCAGCCTTCGGTGCTCCCTGGAAACACCTTTTTACATAAGATATTGCTCACGATGGAGTGGCAGAGTTTTGATTTATGGGGGTTTGGCCTCCACGAAGCACCTGGGAAGGTGGCCCGACCGGTGGGAGGTACAGGGCCACGGGGCTGAGGGCAGGGGTTTTTGGGGGGTTGGCAGCCAGGTCAGGGAAGAGGGCTTTGTGGGGGGATGTGGTGAGCTGCTCCCGGGGCTGACACCTGCCCCAAAAGGGAGGAGGATGAGAGGGGTTTGGGGGCAGCAAAAGGCTTCTCTCCCTGCCCAGCATCACAGGGCACAGGCTCAGCAGGGGAACCAGCTGGGGCTGGGGAGCACCAGCAGGAGCAAAGCTCCGCATCACCCGGAAGGGGAGGAAGGAGAGAGGAGAAATGTTGGGAGGACACAAAAAATACCCCAGGAGGCGCCACAGCAAAGGGCTAAAAGCGAACACAGCGCTACAGAGTGGAAATGTGGGAGAGCAGGAAAGCCTGGGGGAAAGGGAGAATGGGAAAAAGAGTGGGATGGGGGGAAAAGGGATCTCAGGGGGTGTAGGATGGGGTATATCCCCTCCACATGTTAGAGCGCCTCGGAACCCGCAGGTGTTAAACCCGGCCGGGGATTCCCGTGGATAAATCACCGTAACAAGAGCGTTGTTCTCGTCTGGCCACAGCCAATGTGGCAGGAATGGGAGAGGATTGTAATAATTAATAATCATTACAATAATAATGCAGAAAGACAGTAGCAAAGTAATTAGTCAGAGAGGGAGCGCTTGCTAATTGAGGTGGGGAGCTGCAGCCCGAACAGCCAGGGGAGGAGCAGGGGGAGGGAGGAGAGGGGGGCGGAGGGTTGCAAGGAGAATACCTGGCATGTCCCAGGGGAAAAACGGGATGTGCGGGGCCCGGTGCCGCCCTCGGCACAGGCCTGCAGTGCGACCCCCCGTGCCTCAGTTTCCCCATCCCTGCATGGGCGCTGCGTGCTGCAAGAGGCAGCGTGAGGAGCCCGGCCCCACGTCCCCAGGCTTTATTTCGGTTCTTCGGGAAGGAAAGCGAGCAGAGCGTGCCAGGCGGGCTCTGTCACATCCCGTGCCCGGCGCGGGTGTCACTGCAGCCCCAGCCGGCTCTTCAGGGCCCGCAGCTGGGCCGTGTGGATGTTGCTGCCGCCGCACAGCACGAGCAGCACGGAGCGCAGCGGGCTCCGCAGCCGCCCCTCGCTCTGCAGCCGCTGCAGCCGCCCCGAGTAGAGCACGGCCAGGGGGGCCCCGCACGCCGGCTCCACCAGCATCCGCTCCTCATCTGCGGGCACCGGAGCAGCGCCACATTGGGGCACCCACGGAGCGGCAGCTCGCCCGGCCCCCTGTCCCCAGCAGGACCCCGCGGTGTCCCCGTCACCCCGCTCACCCAGGAACTGCTCCACAGCCCGCACGGCCTCCGCGTCCTCCACCACCTGCGAGAGCACCTGGCACTCCCGGGCACACTCCAGCGCCCGCGCCGCCACCGTCTTGGCTCCCAGGCACGTGGCCACGCTGGGACAGCCGGGGACAAGGCGGTCAAGGCGAGGACAGCTCGGCGAGCCCTGCCAGCTGGCTGCACGCGTGGCTGCTCACCTGGTGATGTCGGGCAGGGTGACGAGCCGGCCGGCTTTGAGCGCCTCGTGGAAGCTGTGAGCTCCCAGGGTCTCGGCGGCGACGATGGGGACATCCTGCCAGCCCACCTGCTGCAGGCCGGCCACGACACCGGCCAGCAGCCCCCCGCCACCCACCGCCACCACGATGGCGCCTGGTTTGGCCTCCAGAGAGTCCTTCAGCTCCCGGACCAGGCTGGCGTGACCCTCCCTGCAGGGGTGGGGGCAGGGGGATGCAGCCTGGGGGCTCCCCTGGATCCCGGGGACGGGGACCGGGGCAGCACTCACCACACCAAGGGGTGATCGAAGGGGGGGATGCTGACCCAGCCCTCTGTCTTAGCCAGCTCCTGGGCTCTGCTGTTGGCATCATCCCACACCTGGGTGGGGCAAGGGGGCGCTCAGCAGGGCTCCACAGAGCCCTCACTACCCCGGGATGGGTCCCTTGTCCCTGCGGGGCTGGGGGACACCAGAACGAGCGAGGGCTCCCAGGGTGACCCTGCTGTGATGCTGGGGTGCAGGGGATGCAGGAGGGCGACATTTCGGGACGGGGTTTGCCAAGCACCAGTGAGCAGCTGAGGTCGGGCTCAGCCCCCTCTGGACCCCCCGGACCCCACTTTTGGGGGTACCTTGCCGTAGACCTCGACTGTCGCCCCCAGCTCCTCCAGTTTGCGCACGGGGGTGGGGCCGCTGCTGCTGGGGACCACCACGGTGATGGGCAGCCCCAGCTTCCGGGCTGCGTACGCTGCTGCCAGACCCGCGTTCCCTCCTGGGCAAAGGGAGGGCTCAGCCAGGGCTCGACCCCCTGCACATCCCCAGATTCCTCAGGAGCATCCCCCCAGCTCGGGATGCAGTTACCTGAGGAGCAGACGAAGTGGCGGCAGCCCTTCTTGGCAGCCTGAAAGGCAGGAGAGAAAGAGGGGAGGGGACGGCTGTGTTCCCTCCAAGGTGCCCCCATGAGGGCAGGCGCAGCCCCTTGCACACACCGCGCCCACACTCACATCCTGGCACAGGTGCCCGATGCCCCGGATCTTGAAGGATCCCGAGGGCTGGACGTTCTCCAGCTTCATGAAGACCTTGGTGCCCACGGCCTTGGAGAGGGACATGCTCTCCAGGACGGGTGAAACGATGTGGAAGGGCTTCTGGCCCCCGACTGGCTGGGCTGCCATGGCCTGACAACGGATGCTCTGCCAGGGAGAGGCGGTGGAGTCACCAGCTGCTCCCCACGGGTCCCTCCCGCAGCCCCGATGTCTACTCCGGGCTCGGTGCGGAGCACTGGCAGGGACAGGGCTGTCCCCAGTGTCCCCTCCCATCCCTAGGATGCAGCAGCTCTCCCTGGAAGATCCCAGGACAGGCTGTGCCACCCCCTCCTCCATCCTCGTGGTCCCGGTGTCCCCAGGTGCCCGCGCACAGCCTGTCCTGTAACCCGGGCTGGGCATTACCTGGTGGCCCGTGGGACCTCGCGGTGTGTCCTCACCCACCGCCGAGCCTGCGCGACACCAGAGGGAGAGGTGACGTCCGAGGGGCCGTGCCGCTGTCCCCAGGTGGCCGTGCTCAATCACGCAGCCGGGCAAGGGGCAGGGGTCGGACATTGCCCCGGCTGTTTGCTGTTTGCTCAGCCCTGGGCGGGTTTTACAGGCTGTGCTGCTGCCAGGGCCACCCGCGGGGACAAACACGTGTGGCCCTGCCAGCCAGATCCCGGCAGCTCTCACATGCCCGGGAGATGGGATGTGGGCTCCCAGGAGATGGGGGAAGAGGAAAGGCAGCTCACAAATGCTTTTGGGGCCCCTCAAGGGTTTGCACTGGGTATTATCTGGTCCGGACAAAAACATGTACCAGCAGATTTTAGGATTTTGTCCCTGAACCCCTGGTGTAGCCAGGGCAGCCTGCACACCCCAAAACCCCAGCCAAGACACCTCTCATTGCCTCCAGAAGAGCCATCACACCCCTCTGCTCACCCTGCCAAGCCCCCGCCCCATGGCCACCCTTCAATCCTCTCCAAGGTTCCAATCCCAGGGGGCTCAGCCCCTCCAGCTGGGGGAGACCCCCGGGATGAGCCCCCCCCCGCTCCAGCTGGCCATGCGGGCACCCCATGGACAGAGATCCCTTAGGGAGGGGCTATCCCAAGTGACGCAGCCAGAGGCTGGCCCAGACCCAAGGTCCAGCAGCCCCCAGGCAAAGCAGGCAGAGCCCCCTCCCTTCCTCTGGGACCCTTCCTTGTCACCCAGCCGTGGTGACACCCCCAGGGTAAAAGCCGTACCTCTGCTCTGAGGGGCTGGTTCTGTCCACAGCAGGCAGGGAGGAGGAGGAAGGTGGGATCTGGAGGAAGGGCCAGCCCTGGCACGCAGCCCCGCAGCCGCAGGAGGTTCCTCTGTTGCTCTGGCCAAGCTGAAGCAGCCTGGAAGCAGAAGGCACAAGGAGTCCTGAGGAGGGGACACTGCACTGGAACCAACACACCCCAAACAGGGTGCACTGGGAACCCCACACTGTGCCCAGTTCTGCCCCAGTGCCAGGCACACAGCAGTGAAACCAGAATATGGGATTTCAGTGCCCTGACCCAAACTGTGCTGCAAAACCCCCAGAGCACCGCTGCTGGCAGGCAGCGAGCAGGGGGAGAGCTCTGGGGCTGCCCTGTTCCTCACGGAGCTGATCTTTGGTGCCAACAAAACATCCCCGCTTCCCACACCCTCCCTGGGCTCCCGAGAGAGCAGCACAGAGCACAGCACTGCCCCTCGGCAGAGCCACGCTGCTTCTGGGACACGGGGGCCTGGAAAGGAGGGCAGTGAGGAGGATTTCTTGAATGGGGGCATCGGGGGGGACACAGCTCCAGTCCCTGTGGGGGCCTTTGGAGTGACCCCCCCACCTCACAGTAGGCAGAGACTGCAGCCACTTCCATGAGGGTGGGACAGCAGCAGGAGCTGGAAAGGGGTGCAAGAAGCCTCCCCCAGCTCACAGGGATGAGGCTGGAGACCCCCTTGGGAGGACACCACATCTCAGCTCAGCCCTGGGGTGCTCCAGAGTCCCTTTCCACCCCATGCCCACCTCCCTGTGCCTCTTCTGCTCCCCTTTGGCTCATCCCTGCCATGAGGAAGGCATGCCAGGATGTCACCTGGTCACTTCCCTTGGCCAGCGTCCCTGGCTGACACTGTAGCAGCAGCTGGGATGGTATTTATCAACTTTTTGTTTGTTTTTCCACTTTTAAGGAAACAAAGGAATCAGCAACACCGCAGCATTTCCAGCGTGCCCTGTTCCTCCTTGCTGCTCCCTCACCCAGTGATGGCGATCTGTCTGGGGAAACTGAGGCACAGAGAGCCCAAAAGCAGCCCCCCCCCCCACCTCCACAGTAGCCCACACACCATGGGGACACGAGGGGACACAGGCTCTGCCATCTCCAAATCACCTGCAATCTGTCCCAGCACAGTGGGGTACGGACACCCCAGCTTCCCCAGGGCACCCATCCCAGCTTTTGGGGTGCCAGCACCCCAACTGCCCAGAGCTGCTCCCTCCCATACCCCACACCCCCCGCGGCCCCCAGGGGCCCCCAGCCCCGGTGGGAACCTGGTGCCTTCAAAGCGCTGCCGAGGCACAGCTCATTAATCCCCCAGTAATGACCTCGTTATTCCTAACGAGCCAGAGCGGATCAAGGGAGCTGCCTAAGAGGATTTTGCACCGCGGGTTTTTGGGCACACAGGTGCCAGAGGAAAGGAAGACAAAAGGCGTGAGGATGGTGTCCCACTCCTGGGGGGTGAGCAGTGGGGCTCCCCCATTCCACAGCAGAGAAGCCTTCACAGCCTGCACCCCACAAGCCCCGGCCCCACTGGGCACAGAGCCCCCCACCAGCAGAGAAGCAGATCGCCCCGTTAATGGCGAGGGGACAAGACCCCTGCGTGAGCCCAACCCTAACAGAAGCCACCAGAGAACCTCAGCAGAGAGCAAAGCACAGCCACCAGCACAGAGCACTTTATTTACCACAGCCAAACCAGCTCGCTGCCCTCCTGCCTGCGCTGAGGGCGAGCCCCAGCCTCCCAGGATGGCCCTTTTCCGGGAAGAGCCCCCCCAAACCAGGCTTCAGCACCCAGGGAAGAGCCTGGAGAGCCCCATGGCAGGGAGGGGACACGCTGGGCTTGTGCAGCACAGCCAGGACCCTGAGAGGCAGAGAGAACAGGGAGGGACCCTGTTACACAGAGCTGAGAGCTGCTACAGAGCTGAGACCCCCCCCACAGGAGCCGGCTGCCCCCACAGAGGGATCCCCCACAGGACAGACGCCCACGGACGGACGGACGGGACCAGCGCCTGCTCAGTCCCAGTGGACCTTGACTGGGGGGAAGGTCCAGAGGTCGGGGTGGCCCATGTGGAGCAGGGAGCTGCAGGGGGACGCGCTCCAGCGGAAGGGTGGCACGTCATCCCAGGCGGGGCCGCTGACCGCCACCAGCCCGAAGGTGGGCACCATGGCCGAGGAGGTGACCTGCAGGTGGGGACACAAGGCAGGGCAGCGAGTCAGCAGCGGGAATGGGCTGCACAGCCCCAGAAGGAGCCCCTCCAGGGCTGCCTGGCTGGCACACCTTCATGTCGATGCCGCCGTGGCAGCGCTGGCGCAGGGCCGGGAAGGGGTAGGTGCCGTTGGAAGGGTTGAGGTCGGAGCGGGCGGAGATGGCGTTCTCGGCGTTCTGGGGGGGGTCACAGCCCCTGCACCGCGACAGCGGGTCCTGCAGGTAGTTGTTGGACCTGCAGAACGGAGGGGACAGACGGTGAAGACGTGGAAAAAGCCCTGGATGACGGGAAATTCCTTGGGGGAACAGGCAGGTTTGGGGGTGCCCAGCACACACCGCATCAGGCGGATCATGGAGTCCAGGTCGTGCACCAGCGTCTGGTTCCGGCGGAAGATCTGGGCACGAGGGTTCTTGTCATAGGTGAACCAGTCGCCGTATTTCCTCACCAGCTCCAGGTTCCCACTGGCGTTGAAGATCTCCTCAAAGTACCTGGGGTGGGGGAACCCAGCAAGTTGGCACCAAGGGGCTGCAAGGTGAGCACCGCTGCCCCTCTTTCCAGGGCAGGCCACGGGGAGGGGTGGCACTCACGGCACGTTGTAGCTGGCCCAGTAGCCCTGCTGGTACAGCAGCTTTGTCTGATCAGCCACCACCACCAGGCCCCTGTGCTGGGAGGAAGAGCACTGGTCAGAGCAGAGGGGGGAAAAAGCCACTAGGGATAGTGGGGGACATGCTGGACTGGGGAGAACACATCCTGGGGTTCCCCACTATGGGGTTCCCCTCCCCAGCCAGAGGTGCCAGGCACCCATCACCTCAGTACCGGCACCGACAGGCCCCACTGCCCTGTGACCACCCATTGGGCTGGGCAGGCACCACCCTCAGGGCTTTCCCAAAGCCACAGGGATGAGAGAGGAGACAGCAGGGGCTCAGGGAGGAATGGAGCCACTCACGGGATCTGCTCCAGCACTGTCAGCACGCCCGGTGCCGGGCTTGCTCTGCCCGGTGTGAAGGCATTGTAGTCCACCACCATCCACTGGTTGTTGTACCTGGCATGGAGAGCAAGGAATGCATCCCTCTGGCAGCCTGGGCACCCTCCATCCAATCCCACTGATGTCTTAAGTTTTAGCTTTTCTATTTTTCAGATTCTGTGCTGCTTTAGTGTGTAGTTCTGAGCTTCATATTAGGGGATGGTGAGGTCTCTTCACAGAGTAGGGAGACAAAACAATTCCTTCTCTACCTTGGGACCAAGGACAAATGATCCAAATCTCAGGCCCAAGAGCACAAACAAGGTGGGCTGAAGAGAGAAAAACAAGCAGGATGGGACTGCATGGGCTAAAGCTGTAATTGGACAATGAACTCCAATATGCAAATGGAACAGAACTGATCAAAGTGAGAGACCCCGTGAGCGGTCGTGATTTTGTGACCATTTTGGTTCATCTTGGATGCAGCCCTGGCTGGGCTCTTGTGCTGCCCAAGGTGGATCCATGGAGGCTTTTAATAAATCCCTGCTTTACTCTTTAATTACATCTAGCCTCTGTTCTAGCACCACCATCCCTCCAGGCCCATCCCACCCCACTCACGTGCCGCTGTTGAAGCGTCGGAAGACCGTGGCCCACTCGGGCCCACTGCGGGCCAGCCGGTTGGCCACGATGTTCCTCAGCCACTCCAGGACGCTGCCCCGGGGCTCCAGGTACTTCCACAGGGCCGGGTTGTTGTTCCCAATGGTGGTTTCCAGCGTGACCTGCAGGGCAGGGAGCGATGGGGAGGGCAGCAGGGCCGGGGAGAGGTGCCTGAGGACCAGACCCACTCACCAACCCGCTGCTGAGGATGTAGAAGTCATCCATGGAGAAGATGGTGCCGGGGTAGGAGGAGAACACCTGGACGCTCCCGGGGATCTGGGACTTGCCTGGAGGGGGGATGCAGAGCATCAGGAGGGGGGCGTGAGGCGCAGCCCCCCCAGCCCAGCCCACGCACCGCCGGCCGAGGCGCGGAAGGGCAGCGTGTACTTCTTGACGATGCGCAGCATGGCCTGGTAGGAGCTCCAGGTGTCGTGGGCCACCAGCAGGTCCCGCTGGGCCGGCAGCAGCTTCACCAGAGCCGAGCAGGAGCCCGAGCCCAGGACACGCTGAGGGGAGGAGCGGTTCAGGGCAGACTCCAGGTCCTCCAGGTCACCCCCCAACTGCAGCAGCCTGAGGGGAAGCAAGGCATAAGATGTCAGGTGAGGGATGCCCCAGGCCTGGAGCTGAGCTGGCTCAGAGCTCTCTGTCTGTCTGTCCATCTCACCACACCCCACTTGTGCTGGCAGCACCCTGGTAGCATGAGCAGAGGAAAGGGGGAACACAGCAGTGGGGAAACTGAGGCAGGGGCTGTGGGGGGAACCCAACACCCAGCCCATGGGGTGGGGAAGAGGACAACCTGCCTTGGCTCTGACCTGCCCTAGCAGCAGAAGACAAATGCCCAGAAAGGTGGACAAAGTAGACTGGGAGTAGAACTGGCTGTTCCTGGACATGCAGGAATAGTCCCCACAGTTCTCCAAACCCTGGGACAACCCTCCCCGACTCTCCCCCACCTCTGAGAAGGAGCTTACAGGAAGCCGAAGGGTGCCAGGGTGATCCTGCCCCTGGGGAAGTCCAGGCGCCCGTTGTAGCTGTCCTCCAGCCCCTTCAGCTGCAGCAGGGCCAGGCGCACCTGGGGACAGGGGACAGAGCTGGCACCCGGCTCCTGCGAGGAGGCAGCCTGAGAGGTTTTGGGGCACAGGCTCCCTCATTCCCCCAGGGCACAGAGCAGATCAGCTGGGTCTCAGTGCTGCTGCAGAGTCATGAGGGGAAGCATCACTGTCAGCAAGGTCATGACTCTGCACTCATGGCCAAGGGTGACAAAGCCACCTCCTGTGCACCCCAACTGCAGCATGCGAGGCTCTGGTGAGGAGAAAGTCACGAGTCACCTCTACTCAGCCCAGGAAGGAGGATGACCACATCCCTGTCATCCTACCTGGAGCTCGGCCAGGACAGCTCGCTGCCCTGCGCTGTCCTCTGGGTTAAAGGCGCAGGAGGATCCAGGGGGGTCCCCTGCTGGGGGTTCCCCATCCTCACCTGGTGCCAGTACTCGGTGTCGTGCCCTTCCGCCATCTGCTCCTCCATCCAGGCCAGGTTGGCCTCCAGGTAGTCGCGCAGCTTCTGGCAGTACTTGCTCTCGTACTTGAAGGGGCCGCAGTAGCCCACCATGGTGTTCATCCAGTGCATGTACATCAGCTGGGGGACAGGGCCGCGCTGTCACCGCGGGGGACGGCCCGGGGAGCGGGCACGGCACGCACTCCTGCAGGGTCCCCCCCTTACCTGCTCGGTGACGGCAGCCTCGGCCAGCCCGGCAGCGTAGGCCTGCAGGCTGTCATTGTACGAGGCGTTGGTGGCCACCTCCAGGAAGGCCCAGCTGTGGGGACACGGGCACGGGTGGGACGAGGCACCCCACCGACCATGGCTGCCCCGCGGCCACCCCACCCCCGCTCGGCTGGCTCCGAGCGGCCCCGTCCCGTCCCGTCCCGTCCCGTCCCGTCCCGTCCCGTCCCGTCCCGTCCCGCCCGGGTCATACCCGACGTGCGGGATGCGGTCATCGAGGCTGGCCCAGGCGACAGCGGCGGGGTGGCGGCCGGGGAGGACGCGCAGCCGCTCGGAGCCGGGCTCCAGCAGCACGGAGACATTGCGGGGCACCGGGGACAGGGCTGCGCGGGCCGGGAGGGCGGAGAGCAGCGGGGACAGCAGCGAGGCCACCAGCAGCGCCCGCGGGGCCGCCATGGCGGGGACACCGAGGGGCGGGGCTAGGGAAGGACCACGCCCCCGCAGCGCCGGCGCGCGTGGATGGGCGGGGATGAGGCGGGGCTTAGTGTGACCCCGCCCCGCAGTGCCCGTTTATCAATGGGGCGGGGCCGGATTGGGGCGGAGCGTCAGTTTGGCCACGCCCCTAGCGGCCCGGCCGTGCAGCAATGGGCGGGGCCCGCTTTGGAGCGGGGCGTGTGTTGGCCACGCCCCCTACAGCGCTGCCCTGTATGAACGCCTCACACGGGGCGGGGCCTGGGGCGGGGCTTCTGGCGTGGCCACGCCCCCAGCCGCTCCGGGGCCGTGGGGACCCCCGAGACCCCCCCATAGCACCCCTGTTCCCCCCATGGCGCCCCGCAGCCCCACACTCGCACCCACGCTCCCATCCCGCCTCTCCCAGCCCCACGCCCTCAGGAGACGTGCGCAGGTTCCTCCTCCCCGCCTTCGGGGGACACGCGTGGGCCCCTCGTGTGAGCGGCCCGGGCGCGGCGTGTCCCTGTGCTCGGGGCGGGGGGCGCACACCGGGTGCTGCTGCTTCCCTCGGGCCCGGGGCCGCGGCAGCCCCGGCCTTGCGCAATCCCCTTCACCTCTCTCCGGGGAGAATGCGGAGCGCAGCTTCGGGGGCAAACGGGCCAGGGTGGGAAACGGATCCTTGCATCCCATGAGGATCTTGGGGCTCCGGCCGTGGGGGCCAGCCTGCACCCCACAAACAGGGCACGGCGCTTGCACGGGGCACGCTTGAGGCTGGAGTGTCCTGGAGCTGGGGACACGGGTGCGGAGAGGGGCACCGGCACCCCATACCGACTGCGGCACGTCTGTGGGCTGCGGGACCGCCGGCACCGCGGTCCGTGCAGCCCCGGTGCCGAGGCTGCCCCAGCACGGGACACCGTCCCCGGCCGCGGCTGCGCTGAGCCCGCCCGTCCTCAGAGGGTCACCCCTGCGGGGGGCTGCGGGTGGCCGCAGCACGCAGGGTGGGTGTCCCGGCCTCAGAGGGACGGCACGGAGCGGAGAGCCGCGCGTGTCCCCTCTCGGCCGCCAGCCGCGCGGGAAAGCGTCGCTGTCGCTTTAAGGGCGGAGGGTGGCGGCCCCTTTAAGGCGGGGGGGCCGGCCGGGATCAGCTGCCCGCGCACGGCAGCGGGGCCGCGCCGACACGGTGGGGCCGCGCCGCGGCTGGGGTCCCCGGCTACCCCCATCCACCCCCGCATCCCCCGCCCCTCCCCGGGGTCCTGTCCCCGCCGGTCCCGCGGCCTCTCTGTCCCCTCTCTGCCCTCGGGGGTGCCCCCCGGGTGCCCCGGTCCTTGTCCGTGGGGTGTGGGTGCCATTCCCCCTCCCTCTGCTCGGGGTGGCCCCGGGCTGAGCCCCCCCGGCGGGGACGTGGCGCAGCCTGCCCGTGGTGGGGGGGGGGGGGGGGCTCTGCTTTTTATCGGTTTTATTATTTTTAGCGTTAATTATAATTTCCAGTTTTATTATTAATTTTTAACCCCTCCTCGCCCCGCCCGGCGAGCGCGGGATGGGGCTCCGGGGGCAGCCCCCGCTCTCTGCCCCCGGGGACCGCTGCCGGTGGTAGGTGTCCCGCCAGGGACCGGGCACCATGGGGCAGGGGGCCACGGGGCTGGCCGGGGTGCTCAGCCCGGCCGGGGCACTGCCAGCCGGGCCCCCGCTGCTGCTGGACGTGGGGCACACGCTCCCTCCCGGCCGGGATGCTCTGAGCCACGCACGGGGCCTGGATGTAAGTCTGGGGGCTGCGGTGGGGTTTGGGGGGCATGCCGGGAGGGATTTCGGTGCTGCCGAGGTGGTGGGGTCCCGTCCCGCCCCTGTTCCCACGTCCCCGCCATCGCAGCAGGGATCTCACCAGGATTTCCTCCGCTGCTGCTTTTTCCTCCGAAAGCCTCTCTGCTTGCCAGGCCGGCGCCTTCCCATGGCCCGGGGTGGGTGTGGGCTGTGTGGGGACATGGATGGGGTGGGGACAAGGGTTTCCACCTCTGCTGGCCCTGGCACAGCCCTCGACCTACTCACATGTGTCTCAAGTAGGGAAACTGAGGCAGGGCTGACAGCGACCTGCCAAAGCAGCCCCACGGCAGCGCTTGTGGGGGCGGTGGGTGGCAGTGTCCCCTCGGGGTGGCCGTGGCAGCCCTCGGGGAGGGCGGTGGGTGCTCGGGGGGGCCCGGCCAGGCACCCTCCCCTCTGCTCCGCAGTGCTGGGAGGTTCGGAAGCGCAACAGCTCCGAGTGGTGCCACTTCATCCGGAGCAACCCCGACTGCCGGCTGGACGGGGGCTTCCTCGACTACCTCGATGGGGTCTTCTGTGTCTTCCCGCCCCAGCTGCTGCCCCTGGCTGTCACCCTCTATGTAAGGATGGGAAAGGGTAGTGCTGGGGGAGAGTGTGGTGGGGACCCCAGTGACCCCGCTCTGTGTCCCACCTGACCCCACAGGCTCTCTGGCTCCTGTACCTGTTCATCATCCTCGGTGTGACAGCAGAGAAGTTGTGAGTGGCCCACAGAGGAGGGGACTGTCCCCAGAGTGACCAGGAGCCCCGTGGTCCCCAAGTAGCCCCATCACCTCTCTCTGTCTCCATTTCTGCCCTTCCAGCTTCTGCCCCAATTTATCAGCCATCTCCACCAACCTGAAGCTGTCCCACAACGTGGCAGTATCCTTGGCAAATCACAGGGGCCCTCAGGCAGGAGGGATGTGGGGACAGGGCAGGGGAGGTGGCCATGACAGGGTCACTTTTTGTCCCCTCAGCACCGTGCCAGGGGAAACCTACTGGGAGGGTGAGCTGGAGGTGACAGCGGGACAAGTGGTCATGTGCTGGCACTGGACAGGAGTACACAGCACCCCCACGGGGAGGAGGACACCAGGGCTTTTCCTTGACGTCCCCTCTCCATGGTGTCACCTTCCTGGCCTTTGGAAACGGGGCACCTGATGTCTTCAGTGCTGTGGTGGCTTTCTCTGACCCCCGGACAGCAGGGCTGGCCATCGGGGCCGTCTTTGGTAAGGGAACCGCGGTGCCACGTCCTCACGGGGTGACGCTTTGGAGCTGTGGGATGTTCCCGTGTCCCGAGGGAGTCCCGCTGTGTTGGCAGGTGCCGGTGTGTTTGTGACCACGGTGGTGGCCGGGGGCATCGCCCTGGTCAAGCCCTTCACGGCCGCCTCCAGGCCCTTCCTCAGGGATGTCATCTTCTACATGGTGGCCGTCTTCCTCACCTTCGTGGTCCTCTACTTGGGCAGGATCAGGCTGGGAGAGGCTCTGGGTGAGCGCTGCGGGAGCTGGGGATGGTGGGAGCAGCCTGGGGGTGACGGGGGCAGCCTGGGGGTGCCGTGACCCCCCCCCCTTCACTCCCCCATCTCAGGTTACCTGGGGCTCTACGTGTTCTACGTGCTCACCGTGGTGCTCTGCACCTGGATCCACCGGCGGCAGCGCGGGGACGGGCTGGCCCCTCCCGGAGCCTGGGAGCCAGGTAAGGGCTGCCCAGCCGGGACGGGACCCCCGGTGTGTTGGGGTGCCCTTCCAGCGCCCCTGCTTGCTCCTCTTCCCCGCAGAGATGCCGACAGACGTGGAAGCACCGGAGCCCCTGGGCACAAACAGCGGGGACTATGGTACGTTGTTCCCTGTGGGCTCAGGGCTGGCTCTGCTCCGTCCTCAGCGGTCCCAGAGCCCCCCAGGCTGCTGCAGGTGTGACCGAGCCCGTGGGGTGACAGCGCACGGGGCAGGGGGAGCTCCCTGGGCACACACAGGGAGCTGCAGCCCCGTGCTGGAAGGCGCACAGGGAGCCCCCACCCCGCTGAGTCCCCGTGGCCCCTCTCAGGGGAGGAGTACCGGCCCCTGCTGCCCTCCCGGGAGACCTCCCTGCGCATCCTCACCTCGGCCCTCAGCCCCTTGGACTACCGCAAGTGGAGGAGGAAGCCCTGGTACTGGCGGCTCTTCAAGGCCTTCAGGGTGAGTAGGGGGCAACAGGAGCCAGGAGGAGCCCCCCAAGGGGCATCCCCATCCCTGCTGGAGGCTCTGTCCCCCGGGGCTTGGCAGTGGGGATGGTGGGATGGGGGCAGTGGGGTTGGGAGCAGGTCATGGGGCACCTGGCAGGGTGTCCCAGGTGGGTGTCCCCCATGCCAGGTGCCCGTGGAGCTGCTGCTGCTGCTCACCGTTCCCGTTGTGGACCCCGACAAGGATGACCTGAACTGGAGGAGACCCCTCAACTGCCTGCACATCCTCACCAGCCCCCTGCTCTGCGTCCTCACCCTGAAGTCAGGCGCCTGTAAGAGCCAGGGCAGGCCCAGCTTCCAGAAGGGGACAGGACTGAGACGGCCACCAAAGCCCTGGGGACTGCAGGAGCCTATCAGAGCTGGCTCCCTGTTGTGGGGAGGAGGGATGGGCAGGGAAGAGCCAAGCTGTGTTTGCAGTTGGTTTGCAGCTGGATACACCCTCACAAGGCTGGGAGGTTTGGGCCCCCAGCATCCGGGTCCTGAGGGGAAGATGGAGCAGGCCTGGCCTGCTTGGGAAACTGAGGCACGGAGGGAAGCAGCTCTGTGGGGGCGTAGGGCAGAGGTGGCTTTAGCTGACAAGGCTTTACCTCCACCTCAAGCCTGGCGGGATCCTGTCCCAGCCTCTCTGTCCTTCTTCTCCCCACCATGTGCAGATGGGCTGTACCAGATCCAGGGCATCTTCCCAGTCTGGGGACTGGTCACACTGGTTGCCTCTGCCCTGGCCCTCATCATCTTCATCACCACAAGCAATGAGGAGCCGCCCAAGTATCACTGTGTGAGGTGTCCCCCAGCCCTGAACGCCCACCAGGGACCGGCACAGCCTGCTCCAGACTGGGCTGAGGGTGCTGGGGCAGAGCAAGCTGGAGCTCTCTCCCAGTTCCCAATGTCCCAGGAGGTGTGCAGGGTCCTGTGGGATGCACACAGGGACGAGCTTGCTCCTCTTCCTGTCAGGTGTTTGCCTTCCTTGGGTTTTTGGCCAGTGCCATGTGGATCAACGCCGCGGCCACGGAGCTGGTGAACATCCTGCGCACCCTGGGCGTCATCTTCCAGCTCAGCAACACCGTGCTGGGCCTCACACTGCTGGCCTGGGGCAACAGCATCGGGGGTGAGGGCTCTGCTGCTCCCAGTGCCCCCCTGGCACACCCTGGGGCCCCCGTGCCGTGCCCAAGGTCTCCTTTTGTCCCTCCACAGACACCTTCTCCGACCTCACCATGGCCCGGCAGGGCTATCCCCGCATGGCCTTCTCCGCCTGCTTCGGGGGCATCATCTTCAGTATCCTGTGCATGCCAGGGCCAGCGTGCTGGCACGTGGGGCAGGAGCTGCCCGAGGTTCCCTGCCTACAGCCCAGGGAGGGCCCCGTGTGCTGTGGGATCCCTGGAGAGCAGCTGGGATCCATCCAGAGTCCCTCCAACGCTGGCAAAGCCCGCAGTGTTCCCACAGTGCAAGGGGATAGAGGGATTTGGGAGGGGCAGAGACAGAGCCAGCAGCACCCCCCTGTCCCCACAGCCGCCCCAGCTGGGCGGGAGTTTGGGCTGGAGCGTGGCAGATTTGGGATTTGCCAAAGGGAAGGACGGGAGGGGGCTGTGCCTTGCTCCGGTGGGTTTTGGGTGAAGCCTTTCCTCGAGTGCTCAGGGTTGTATTCAGCCATGAGGTGCAGGAAGGAGGCTGTGGGGCAGAGGGACGGGCTCAGTGCTGTTGCCCCCTCGAGCTCTCCTGTGCTGTGTGTCCATCCTGAACGTGCTCCAGACATCCTGGTCGGCGTGGGGCTGGGCTGCCTGCTGCAGATGACCAGCAGCCAGCCGCTGGTGAAGGTAAGGCTGTGGTGACACGGTGACGCAGGCCAGGCCGGCAGCAGGACGCGTCGTCACCCCACATCACCCTCCTCTCCCCACAGCTGGAGCCTGACAGCCCCCTGGTGTGGGTGCTGGCCGGGGCGCTGGGGCTGAGCCTGGCCTTCTCCTTGGTGACGGTGCCGGCGCAGTGCTTCCAGCTGGGAAAGGCCTATGGGCTCTGCCTCATCGCCTACTACCTGCTGTTCCTCAGCGTGGCCCTGCTCACCGAGTTCAGGGTCATCCGTTTCCCCACACCCTGAACGGCCCCAGCAGATCCAGCCCTGGAGCTCGCTCTGCCTCCCTGCCCTCCCCTGTCCCTGCCAGGGGGACAAGGGCACCTCGACCTCCCCGTGCTGCTGGAGGTGCCAGCCCAGCCCTCGGCCCCTGCTGTCCTTTGGGGAAGGAGCTGTCAGTGCCCACATCCTCTCCTCATTTGGGGAACTCTGGGCAGGAGCAGCCTCCAAAGCTCAGCTGTGTCGGGTGGCAGTGGCAGGAGCAGAGGATGGGGAAGCTCCAGCTCAGGGGTGCAGCAGGGGAGGTTCTGCCTCCTCAGCTCCATCTTGCCCTCCTCAGCTCCGTGCCATGCTTTGGGACACATGCTCTGTGCTGCACAGGTGACACTGCCACTGCCCAGGTACACGTGTGTCCTTGGGAAGGACTGTCCCCATTGGCACCGTGGGCTGGAACAGCAGACAGGGCACAGCCAGACAGGGCTAAGGGCACACGGTGCTCCAGGGACGCACTGGGTTTAGTGCAAGCAAAGCCTGAGGGAAAAACAAACACCAAACCAAGGGAGGCTGGTTTCCCCTGCTTTTTTTTAGTAATGTTTTTCAACCTGAGTTTCAGATCCTACTTTTCTCCTCCTCCTGGGGTGGGCAGAGCTGTAGGAAAGGACTTGGAGGTTTCCACACACAGTGTTGACCTCTGGCAGGACAAGATTTAGGCACTGTAAAAAACTGCAATAAAAAAAAAAAAAAAAAAACCAAAAAAAAACCAAAAAAAAAACAAAACCACAAGCCCGACCTTGACTTTTGCCTGCTGCAAGGGCCCTTCCTCCTGCTCTCTGCTGCTCTGACTCAGCCCTTACTCAGCACAGAGCCTTGGAGGGCACAGGGAACAGCCAGGGCCGAGCCCTGGGACACCCAGAGTGGTTTTTCCTGAGGCAGTGGGGAAGTGGTTTCCAGTAGCTGATGTCCCCAGAGCAGTCACATGCTGCCACACTGGAAACGGGGTCAGCACAGCTCAGTCCCTGGGAACAGGGAATCCTGTGTCAGCAGGATGGAGGGGCGGGCTGGTGGCTCTGCTCCCAGCTGGAGGGTCCACAGGACACAGGCTGGAAAGCAAATTATCATTCCAGAGGGACACACATATCCCTGCCCCAGGGGAGAAGGGGTGTTGAGCAAACACCACAACTGTCAGACCTGGTTCCTCCTCCTTTCCTCCTGGGCCTGGAGCATTTCTCCTTTTTCTAACAGATACCAGCAGCTTTCACAAAAAAAAAAAACAACACTCCTTGTGCCCACAGCCATTGGCTGTGCCTTGATCTTGCTCCAGCAGCTGCCAGAACGATCTGGGACACAACGCCCACTTCCTGCCACAGGCAGGGCTAAAGCAATCCAAAGCCTGGCCAAGGTCCCAGGACAGAGGTGCAGGGTCAAACACCCCTTCTGGCCTCCACACTGCACTGAGGCAGCCTTAAAAACCTGACTTTGAAAGCATTGATGTTTAGGGGAAAAGCTGGCAGGGGGAAGGCAGGCTTTGAAATGTCCTGGAACAGGAATGTGGAGCAGCAAAATATTCCCAACACAAGCACTTGCCACCAGAGAGGGCAGGCAGGCTCCTCTTCAAAGACTGGAAATGCTCCAGCTTGGCCAAACCCACCTCTGGAATAACAGGGGAAGGAGGAAAGGAAGCCGCTGCCTTTACGAAGCCGAGGATGCTCTTTATTAGTGCGCCTGAAAAAAATCTAGAGAACATCTGACAGACACGTCCAGAAAATCGGGATTTTTTATAAACAAAACGCCAGCATACAAAATCCTGCAGTGCTTCCTCCCGTGCTCCCTACAAAATGATTGTCTCTGTCGTCAGTCTGTGGGTGGGGGAAGGGAGAGGAGGATAAATAGAAGGGGATGCCCCGTACTCAAACTTTGTTTCCTTCCAAAGTCATAAGGAAGAAGCAAACTCCTGCCGCCCTCCTTGGTTTTACAAAAATAATGAACACAGCGGGTATGTGGGGGAGGATCAACACCTTGGAGGCAGCACCCTGACCCCCAGCCCTCCAGGGAGCCCTTTATTGCATGATCAGCCCTCAGTGCCTTCCTCAACACAGCTTAAAGTCAGTCTCCTTTCACACCCAGAAAACACCCCAAAAAAAAAAAAAAAAAAAAAAAAAAGGTCACTGATAGCCCTGCCAGGAGAAATCGGCTGTAGGGGAATGTGGAGATTAACCACAACCACATTTTTTTTCCCCACTAACCTTCATAATGCTCATTCATTCTGCCCACATCTTAAAGCACAATAAACACCATCTCCTGCAGCCCCAGGGCTAAGCTGGATAAACCTCCCGGGCTGCGACTCCAGCAGAGCAACTGCAAGAGCAACAACTGCACTGCTCCTTAATCTGTGGTTGAATTCATGGTTTGGAAAACAGCCCTTTAAGGTCCTTCATGGGTCAGCTCAGAAGTAGTTTCATACCTGCAAGTATCCAGAAAGAAAACAAAGAGTTGCCGTGAGGCACCCAGGGAGTTTGGCAAGGGTTGGGAGCAGCCACTGGTGCGTGTGTGCTGCTCTCCCGCTCCTTCCAAGTGCTCCCACCGTGCCATGGAGGGAGAGGTTTCCAGAAGTAGCTCTGTCTTGCCTCCCTCTGGAAGTCTCACCCACCCAGGAAATGCTCCTGAGCTGCCCAGGTAGGATCAGTCCTTGTGCCACGAGGCGAGGCCACCAAGGAATGAGAGGCATGTGGGACAAAGGGGACAGGGACACAGATCTCCCACTGCCTGGGGCACCTGGAGAAGGGGGAAGCCTCCTCAGGAAGCTCCACTCTTAGTCTGAACCTGAGGAAAGATCAAGCAGCAAGAGGTGAGGGAACCTCCCAGCTGCCAGGGACTTCCAGTGCTGACAGGGAAAAGAGACTTGGAGAGACTTGGAGAGACAGGTTCAAAGGATGACACAAGTGCCACAATCCCACAAACGTGGCAGAGCTGGGAAGGGAACCCTTTTCCCCCTTCCTCCTCATCCCTCAGCTCTCAGGTGCAGAAAAAGCAGACAGGTGAGAAGAATCCTTGTCTTCCACGTTCCTCCTGCATCCCAAATCCAGGGGAACAGTAGAGCTCTTCAGTGGATCTTCCCAACACCTGACTGAGCTGACCTTTTCCAGCCTGAGAAACATTCCTGCAAGGGAGGAGCCCCACTCTGTGCTGGGACTTGCTCAGCTGGAATGAGGACTGACCAGCAGGACTGTGTGTGATGCCCAGGAGTTCTCTTTAACCCAGAGCCAGGCAGAAAAAAGCCAGACTTGGAGCTGCAAAACCTTCCACTCTTCTTCCCAGTCATCTATCCCAGCTAAGGACCAGGCAGAGAGGTTTCACAGAGCAGGTGGCCAATGGCAGAGCCCAACAGCCACGTCACCCTGCAGAATCCCCCTCCCTGAACACACACAGGAGCTCTGGGCTTTGCAGAGGTGACCCCAAGCCCAGGCAGTGCCACGGGCAGGACTGACCAGCAGTGATGCAGACACAGCAGAGACAGGGTCTCCAAAGCCCTGCCCCACCTATGGTCACAGCATGATGAGGTGCTGGCCCTCACTTCTGCCTCAGATCTACTTGGGGACAGCAAAATTCAGTAATCAGAGCTGGAGCTGCTACAGGGAGTGCATTTAGGAGTGCCAAAAAGGAGGGGGAGGGCAGGCTGCCCTTCCAAAAGTGCTGAGATTTCACACCACCTCCCCTTTCTTTGAGCAAGGAAGGTGGAGCAGAAACAAAAACTCACTCCCTGCTCTTCTGTCCCTAGGTTAATGGTACCCTTTGAGCAACAGGGATCTTCCAAAAGGGCCGAAGTTTTACTGTTAAGCAGGTGACTTCAGCCAATTCCCTGCTGTTAATGGATTACACATCCCTTTCCCCGAGGTCTGTTAGTGGTAAGACAAGCAGCAGCAGCTGGAGCCTGGGGAGGGGCTCAGAGGGACAAGGGCTCTGCTCTGCCCAGATGTGCTGAGCATGGAAATCATGCTCAATCTGTGTGCAGCAGCCTTCCCCTGAGCCCCCTGGGCCTCTGGCTTCTCAGCAACCACTGCTGGGGGCAGGATTTGATCCCTACACTGGTACACTGACAGATCTATATACAGCCTCCCAAAACACAGGCTGGGGAGGAATTCTCTAGGTTATTGCATAGAAGGTGGCTCGCGTTAGCTAGGCCTAAATGACAGTCTGGGAGCGCTGTCGGAGGCTCAGGGGCTTCAGAGAGCTGCTGGAAGCAGATGCAGGCTCTTGCAGTGGTGTCTGAGATTCCTCTTTCCTGGAGTGCTCCTCATACCATTCCTGCAGCAGGGGAGTAAAGAGGCAGGGATCAGGCTGTGCCCCACACACCCCAAAAGGGCAGAGCCTGCTCTCACTGCCATTGAGGGCACGTTTTTTCAGGCACAGAGGGCTCTTTCCAAACCCTGGGTACAGCCCAGCCTCCTGGAACAACCCAGCTAACTGCAGCATGCCTGTGGTGGATGCACTGAGACCTTGCCAGCCACAGCCCAAGGAACTTCCCAGCCTTGGGATGTCCCTCCTGAACACCCAAGGCTTGAGGATGGCTGTTCCCATGATGTCTGGGACTTGCAGGGCAGCTCCTGGTGCTGGGCAGCACCCAGGGTGTTCCAGGATGTCACAGACCAAGCACAACAGGCAGGAAGTTTCTCTGCAGGTGACCCAGCCCCATGGTAAATAATGTGCATTTTCCTTAGGGGAACTCAAGACTCATCCCCAATCTGTCTGCTCTGGGGACAAAGGACAGATTCAAACGATTACAAGATTAATTTTTTCAGCACTAATCATTACATTAGCCCATGACTTTCAACTACCTTTGGCAGTAACCAAACCCATGGCAGAAAACTCCTGACCACGCATGGCACTGGCAGGAAGGGGCTAAAAATCCAGGGAATCTGCTGATTTATTTGTCTCCCATCTTGCTCAGCCTGCAAACCAGGCAGGCCTGCCTGGCACAAGCCAGCCTTGGTTTCTGTGTCAGACAGACACGCCTAAGCTCAAACACAACCACATTCCAGAGGTTTAAGAGCTCTGTGCTCAGCAGCCAAGCCCCAGGCAGCACCAAACTGTGCTCACAGCCCCAGCAGACACCTGGGGAGCCCAGGGCAGCTCAGCAAAGCAGGAGTGCCTGTGCACACCCCCAGTGTGCTCTCTGTGACTGGCCTGACACACCTGCACCCACTGAGGAGCTCTGAGGTGCTCTGTGGTTTAACAAACCCCCGGGCTCAGAGGAAAGCAGCCCCCAGTGCTTGAAAGGATGGGTTGCTATTCCAGGGAATGCTCTCAGCACAGACTTGGTGGCAGCTCCAGCTCAGGCCCACATACCTGTATCTCCTCCTCGTACATCTTCATACTCAGGTCACTCTTGGTCCTCGACCTGCGTCCCAGAAACACTGTTGACATTTGCTAGAGAGTTGGGGCAAGGAGGAGGAAACATCACAAAAGCCATTCATCAGTCACTGAGCAGCTGGATCTGTCCTGGAATTTCAAGCATCCTTCCTGTGGACACCCATCACCCACTGATGAGCTCAGAGCACCCCAGGCCCGTTCTGTTGTCACCTGAGAGGCTGCAGCACCTGCCCTGTGGCATGGTGACAGGGCTATAGTGGCCATTGTTAAAACAACCACTTCAGCTCTTCCCAGATGCATGAGACAACACTTCTGAGACAAGAGCTCCTTTTCCCAATTTAGAATGTTTTAGAATGGAAGCATAAGCAGTGCCATGGAGAAAGGAAGGAGCTGGAATCAATGCCATCATGCTGCTGCATAATGCTCTAGGACTGTCCAAGCCTCAGTGTATGATGGCACAGAGAGACAAACAGGAGAATTATGAGATAGTGGCTCATTTAGAGGAAAAATAAATATGCTTTTTTTCCAGTCAGTAGGGGCCAGGACAGCTCTTAGGGAAGTTTTCAGGTAGCAGGGACCAGCCTCTGTCAAGGCTATTCAAGGAGTAGCTGCTGCTTTTCCAGAGCAGCAAAATTTTGTGATGCTGCAGAGTTCCTCCAGCAGCTCAGCCCTGAACACTACACAGGCAGGTGGATCTTCTCTCTCCAGACAGACAAAGTGGCCCTGGCACACCTCCCTCTCCTGGAGGTGAGAACTGACAGTGTTTCCTCTTACCCCATATTTGTCCATCTGCAACACGATCTTCTGCAGCTGGGCTGTTTCAGTGGCAGCTGAAGTCCTCTTGTACAGCTCAATTATGCCAATCACCTCCTCCTTGGAGATCTCCTTCTCCAGCACAATGCCATTATCTTCTGCAGAGGCAAGAAACAGAAAGAGGGGGAAAAAAAAAAAGCCACCAAGATGAGCATTGCTTCAACAGCTGCTACCATAACCCTGGAAGGCAAAGCCCAGAGCACACAGGACCAAGCCACAGGTCAGGTACAGTCTGTACCTGCCCTTGTGACTAGAACATGGATATGTTCAACCCCCAACAAGGCAGGGAGAAAGTTAACTAGTGTCTAGGGCCAGCAAACCTTCTGACTCAAACTATTCTCATCAGGCTCCTTGGTGTCTTAAAAAAAAATAAATCTTGTAGCTTTTTTGCTGGCCTGTAAGTTAAGAAATCAAATAATCACATAAGAGTTTCTGCCTTTTGACCTTCACCTGCCTAAGAGAGCTTGGGAGTCCAGGGCTAACCAATGTCCTTCACTGCTCCCTTCAAACTGGGTGCAGGAAGGATCACAAGTGTTTCCCTAATTAACAGCTCCTGGGCCACACAAATTTGATCTTCTGGCACCTAAAAACCCAGGGGGGTGGGGCCTTCACCTGAAGGAACAGCAGGAGAAGGGCTGTGAGCCATTGGCACCTGAATTAGCAGGTCAGGAAGGTGCCTGCAGCTCCAGACCCCCCAGCTCAGGAGGAAAAGGACAGTGAGTAATTGATGAGGGGGATGCAGAGCCCAGTCTCTACCAGTTCCTAGAGGGAAAGGCATGTCCAAAACCAGCACAGAGTCAGCAGCCTAAGTACAACCAGAAAATGTGGGAAGAACTGGACAGGCAGTGTCTGTTGTCCTCCAGGTCATGGCAAAAAGTGCTGGCAAATCACCTTGGAGACACATCCTGCCAGCAGTGAGTGCATTAGTGAGGAAGGGAAATTGGTTAAAAAAAATTATCAACCTTCCCTGCCTGTAAGGTCCCTCACTGAACTTTGATACACCATTGCTGCGATGCTTCCCAGAAATCTTGCATGAAATGCACACGGACTTCCTATTCTCAAAGAATTTGGTTGAAATGGCTCAAGTGGTTGAAGTTTGTATGTGTGTGTGCACACAAACATATAGACATATATAAAACCCACATAAATACACCCACCCATGCTTTTTGGGGAATTCTGGGGGAGAGATGAGGGGCAGAGCACAAAGACCAGACAGAAATATCACACAAAGAACAAGCTCAAGTGAAAGTACAACGAGCAAAAGAATTAGCTCAGGATGTCAGTTAAAAAAAAAAAATCTGTTTTTTCCTGGCCAATCCCATTTTCTCCTAGAGACATAAAGTACCAGGGAGAGAAGACACAAGGCTGCAGGTCAGCCAGGCCTCAGTTCTGACCTTCTGAATCCTGGTTCTTTCGAGTGTAGTTCATGCGGAACACAAAAGCGTCCAGGATGAAAGCCACGATGATTGTCATCACCACCATGGTCACAATGTAGAAGATCATGAAGTACAGACGGCTCCAGTGAGTGGTTTGGGATGTCACCCCTTCCTAAAGAGGAGAGGGAAGAAGTGAGCAGTGCACCAAAGAAGGGAGAGGCAGCGTTAAGTGCTTGTCAACAAAAGCACAAAGCAGCATAAACACTCTGCCCCAGGGACTGCTTGTGCAATGCTCAATGCCCCAACAGGTCCTTGCAGCTAAAAAGAGATGTTCCTACAGGCAAACACGCAGAACATCCAAAGCTGGTGGCTTTGGACAGCAGGGTGACAAACTGGAGCACAGGGTGACTTCATTTGTCCAGCCTGTGAAGCCTGAAATGTGCCCAGCAGCATGGCAGGGGTCAAATGCCCCACAACAGTCAGGACCAAAAGCAGCTGGCGACAAAGCCACGGTGGGAAGAAAGCAGGGGTGGTGTGGAAGGTGTGCCTGAGCTGGCAGAGTCTGTGCTGCCTGCAGGGGGTCACTCACCATGATGATGTACCAGTCGTTGACCACCGTCAGCTCAAACAGTGTCACTGCACAGAAGGGGGAGAAAACACACACAGGCAATTGTTTTATCCATCCTGCCCTGTTTTCCTGTGATTTTTAGATAGAGTGTTTGACAGTTTGAATAAAGACAGCAATTCCAGAGAGAATGCAGACCCTCCCCACTGCAATTCCTTCAGACAAAGGGTCAGACCCACAGGACCTGCAGCATGGCTTCATCTCTGTTTCTTAAACAAACCAGGCCTGACTCCTCACCAGAGAGCATGGAGACCTCTGAAATCTCCAGGAGATAAGCATTCTGCTCACACATTAAGAAAAATCAAGGAGAGCAGTCAACACATTCAAATTATTCTTCATCAGAGGGTTTAAAGAGAGGCATCACTGTTGGTTCTTTAGAAGGGCAGTGCCTTAATGCCCTCCTTGAACACCTCTGGTCTGATCACCAGCCAGAACAGACCTGCTGGCTTCCAGCTGGCTCTGAGAGACCTCTGCTTGCCCTGCAAAGCAGTCCTGGCACAATCAGTCAGCTGGAGCTCTCCAGACAGAAAGAGCAGGATGCAGAGTGAGCTGCATTAGCAGGACTGCCCTGGGAGAGTCCCAGGCTCACATGAGCATTACAGAGCCATGCAGCTCTGCAGCAACACAGGATAATCTTTTCTAGGGACAGAAGTGCCCTTACCAAAGCTGTTCAGAATGTTGTCAAAGTTGTTGAGATAGTAATAACCTTCTTCCACAACTGTTTTGTTGCCAACTGTGTGGTTCACCCAGCGGTAGGAATCTGCGACTGTGCTTGTGCTGATTGGAGAAAACAGGACAAAGAATCAGCAGAGACTGGAAAAGCAAGGAAAATCTAAAAAAGTTATAAATACCAGCCCCTCTAGAAGGTGGTAAGAAGAGCAGCAATTTCTACCTCTTGGCCAACACTTGTACTTTTCCTCTGGAAGGAATGCTCTCTCCTTCACAGCTCAGCTCAAGCCCAGGGAGCACATGGAGTCTTTCTAATCATTCAGCAAATATTATACCAGAGAAACTGAGAGTTTGAGTTCCTTGGCTCACACCCTTTGAGCTTGGCATTTCCAAGAGGTCTGCCATCATTAAAGGCACAGCACAGCTCAGAGTTCAGGACCAGGTGAATTTATGTTGGGTGAATTTGTTGCTGGACAAGCAACTCTGGCATCACAGAGACAGAATGGTTTGGGTAGGAAAGGACCTTAAAGCCCATCCAGTTCCACCCCCTGCCATGGACACCTTCCACCATCCCAGGTTGCTCCAAGCCCTGTCCAACGTGGCCTTGGACACTTCCAGGCATGAGGCAAGAGGAATGAAGTATCTCCTGGATTTCTGCCACGTGTTGCCTTAGCTACAAAACCCCATTCAGCCCCATCCTCTGGCCACTTCTCCACATGGAAATGGAGCTGCCAGAGCTCCCTGCTGCTGGCTGAGCCCCAAAAGCACTGTTGAGGGGGCTGGATTTGAGGTACTCACTTGCAGCAGTTCGGGTAGACCACGCCAGCAAAGAACTCCATGCCAACAATGGCAAAGCAATAATAGAAGATCAGCAGGGTTAAACCCAGGCTGGAGGCAGAAACAGAAAGAGTACTGTGTGTTGAAGAGTTGCTAAGGCAGGGAAACACAAAATCCTAGGCTGGTTGCTCTGGGAGGAATTTCCAAAGGATGGGAAGCAGCACTGGAGACCCCAGGCCACCCTCCCCGCTGCTGTGGCTCTGCAGCTCTTGGCCTGCTCTCATTCAGGGGGTCCTTGGACAAGGAGTTTGCCACTCACTGAAGAGAGAACCCAAAGAGCAGCCTGGATTCCCTCCCAGTCTGTCCTTTTCTGTTAAATAAACATCTCTCCACAGCTCCTTTAACAAAGAACACCACACACTGTTCCTGCCCTCTCCACATCCTTGCACACAGGGACAGTGCCAAGGGCAGGGCTCTCCAGCCAGCTCAGGCCTCCTGCGAGGGAAGCAGGGCTGGAGGAGCACTCAACACCAGGCTCCCTCTGCCCCAGCTTTTCACAAAAATGCTCTCAGGGGCTCTGCTGAGGACAGGGAACAGCTGGGGCCCAGGGGATTCGTGCCAATGTTCTTCCCACAGGGGCTTTGTCTCTCAGCAAGAGCTGGGATGGGGGAGAAAAACTAAAACAAGTTATCCTCCTACCACCAAAGCAGGAGGAGCCCAGGGTGCTGGAGTGTTGCTGTTCCAAGGAATTGGAAGATGAACACTCCACTGCTTAAGAACAATCAGTAACTACCCACTGACAGACCAGAGCATAAATCCCTGCAGCAGGTTGGACAGGTCCCTACCCTGACCCCAAACCTTCACTGCCCTCTCCCTGCCACCACCCAAAGAGCAGAGGATGGTACCTGGCCATGCGAGGGAACAGCTCAAACATGGTGTCCAGGACGTTCCTGTAGCGTTTCTTCAGTTTGAACAGCCTGAAAGGAGAGGCCAGGAGTTACCCACAGCCTGCAGCTCTCCTGGGGCTGGGGGAAAGAGCTAAAAGGACAATCCCAGCTCTCTCTGCCTCGCAGGTCAATGACAGTGAGGTTTCCTGACTTTCCTGACTTCTTGCTCAAGCGGTCTCTGCTCACCTGCTGTCCCATCTAAATGTTTATGACACATTCAGCTGTTTACAGGACTGAAGATCTCAGGGGATAAAAAGGCTGTCTTTTTACATGGCATGATGCATAAACAGCTATTTAAAACTCCTAAAAATTATAAGAACTTACAGTAGGCCTGTGTACAGGGTCAGGATTCATTCCTGCTTCCCCCAGACACAAGCTTTTCTGTGTTTCCCCCATGACCCAATAAAAATTGATGAAAGAAAACTACACTGTGCCTGCTAATTTAAGATTTGGCAACCCCATCAGCCTTTACAGAGAAACACAGCTGCCAAACAGGCTTTGGAAGGGGAGGAACAGAGAAAACATTATTTTTTTTCCTCTCTTGAGTGTCATGAAGTGTTCTTAGAATCCTCACTGGAAAGCTAAATTACATCAGCTTGTTTTTAATGAAACATTTCACCTCAAATCTCGTTCCCCTGTGGCTCTGGAGGTGTTTGTGAAGGTGAGTGTACCTCGACATGAGAGGGTTAATCAGCCCCAGCTCCCTGAACTGCAGAGAGGTTACAGGCCATGGTCTTGCTCCAAGTGTGAGGTGCAGTTAGAGCAGGGCAGTACTTCACCCTAGAAAGCAGCATCCTTTGAAAACTGTAATTTCTGGTAATTCAATGGAAATTATTAAACTGGCTCAGACCATCTCACCCTGACAGAAGAGCTTTTCTCTGAACAGCATCAGACAATTTAGAGGAGGTGTAAGAACCCCACGAAGGCAGACACAGGATAATCTGCCCCCAGTAAATCCCTTGATCTCTATTAGAGATCAGCTTAAGCTCCAAAGCACGGGGTTTTCATATCCCATCCCAAGTTTTTGTTATCGCTCATTTCGATAACTCGGGCTAATCCCATTAGCCCACGCAATTCCTGTTTGCCACGGTCACATTCCCACAGAGCAATCCTTGCCCTCTCCTGCTAAGGAGCTCAGTCCCCAGTGGGACTGATGGAAAACAAGGCTGTTTTCTCCCTCCTGCTCTCTGGAATCCCCCCTTCCCAGCCTTGCCCAGCTCACCTCAGCAGCTGGAGGGGTCGCAGGACCACGATGAAGTAAAAGGGCTCCATGTTGAATGCCAGTGCCATGAGCCCCAAAAATGCAAACAGGGTGACTGAGAAGTCAAAGCTGGAAAGAAAAATAACATAAAATAAATGTAAGAGCAATTATTTATCAGCAGTGCTTCCGCAGAGAAGAGGGATTGGTGCTGCTCCAGCCTAACAAGATGCACAAGGCCAGGGGCAGAAGAATTATAACAGGCTTGGCTCAGGACTTGGTGTTTCCAACCCAAAAAGATGGATGTGCACTTACAGATTCCAGCCTGAGGACAGGTACTCCACAGGCCCCAGCCCAGTGGTCTTCAGGAGCAGCTCCACGCCATAGACTGCAAAACAAGAGGGGTCAGGAATGAACAGCCTGACAGGAAAGGCTCACGGGAAGGCTCATCCCCTCCTGGATGTGTGGGGATTTTAAAGGATTTCTGAACAGGGGTTTAACAGACCCCACCCATCCTCCTCACTCTCAGTGAGGTGCCAAAGAGACTTTTCCCCTCCAAATCAACACAGTTCCCTGTGTTCATGGAGATTTCTCTCTGGAGAAGTTTGCAAAACAATCCCTGCCAGGCACATCATTGTTCTGGGTGGAGACTCTACACCCATGGTTAAGTTATAACTCCAATTCCCTTCCCAGCTCCTCAGGAAATGACACAGCTCTGTTGGGAGGCATCAGCTTACTTGTGAGGAAGACTATGTAGCTCCATGGGACATTCCTGGAGAAGAAATTCCCTCCTGCAAGACACAAGAACAGCTTTCTCAAGTCCTCCCTTTTTTCCAATCCCCCAGCACCACAGTTAAGCAACAAGCTGTGATGTTTCCTACCTTGCAGCATGAAGGTTTCAACAAGAATCCAAATTCCATTCACAGCCACCACAGTGTCTGGAAAAGAAAGGAAAAACCCATAGCAAAACCACATCTGAATATCCATCTCTTAGGCCAACAAAAAGAATACAATACAGGACAAGTGGCAGGGTCACTGGTTCCAAGTCAATGAACAAACTGAACTCATAAATTGTGAGTCTTCCCCCACGTCTTTCTCCAGGCCTTTAACAGATGCAGTGCCTTTATGTTCAAAAAGAAACAAAACTAAAAGAAAAAACCAAGAAGCCCAGCCCCCCAATTACTGAGTAGGAATAGATCACTTAGAAGCCAGCAGGTAGCACCAGGAGGAAGCACACATTCCCTGTCCCAGGCAGCTCAGTTGCCAAGCAATCCCTCCAGCACTGAGGATGCTCACAGCTCCTGGAGAGCAAACAGAATGTGGCTGACTGGCAAGGCATCCTTCAGCTGCAAGATAAACCCCCCAAGGCTGGGAAAGCTGATCACCAAGCCACCTAAATGCACCAAGCTCCACAGGGCTGCTGTGCAGTGAGCCAGGGAGCCTCTCCAGAACGAGAGCTCAGAGCCCAGGCTGGTGGTACAATGAAGCAGTTCCCTCCTTCTCCACTAAAACTCCAAATTTTGTCCATGAACCACAGCTCAGACCACACCAAGTCCTTGAAGGGCTGGCAGACCCAGCACAGCAGAGCCACCAGATTATTCCTACTCACACATAGTGTACTGGAACACACGGGACTTCACCAGGATGTTGATGCCTGTGTGGAGGAAAGGATGATAAAATAAACGTTTACACTGTCCTCCACACCACAGATCCCTCTGTCTTCTCCTTAGAGACATTTTCCACACCAATCCTCAGCACAGAAGCTAAACAGATCAGCAGATGATTAACTGTCACTTTTTGGGAACAAGTTTAAATATCCTTTAGAATTTTAGCAGCAATGAAGTCATTATCCTTAGCCCCCAAGATGCCCTGTGCTAATTCTGGGGTGGACAGAGGTAAATGCTCTGTCTGTGTTTGGAACAAGGAGGGTTGAGAACATCAGCAGAGCTCTGAGGGCTCCTGTGGCAGCTGTATTTGGATCAGAGGGTGTCAGCTGTTCCCCAGGAGCACACAACACCTCAGAAGAGCTGCAGGTTCTTCATTCTGAATGGCTACATCCAGGCAGGGAACTTGGGACACAGGAGGTAAATTGGCAAGACATGACTCTGATGGGGGTTTCAGGCCTCTCTTCCCTTCCCAAACTGCTGTTCTTGACCTGAGTGGGAGCTGCAGCCACATCTTGGGACCAGGCAGCCTAACAGCTTTTGTGACAACCCAAATCCCAGTCCACAGTCACTGCAGGAATATTTACAGGACAGAAATCTTCCCTGGAGACTCCGAATCCAAGTCTCTGGCTTCAGAGGCTCTGGACACACAGGGAGTTGGTTAGAAGGCCTTCCCTCAGGTGTTTGCCAGGGACACAAGAGAAAGTCCCTTCAGAGTGTCCTGTCTTTGTAAAGAGTACACTTCCTGCCAGCTGAATACACGCTGCCATGAAAAGAGAGTGTCACCTTTGAAAATAAGGAACGCAGTCCTTGGCAGGTCATCAAACCAGTGCTCGCGGCTCCGTTTGGCCTGGAAGCAGAACAGCCACGGTCAGCAGCAGCCAGAGCTACACCCATGCAAATAAAAAGGGCAGGGATGGAGACCCACCCTATCCCCATCACCTGCTTCTCTTAGATTGCCTTTGTTTCTCACCCAGCTCCTCTCCAACCACTCCTTTTCTCTCCCTCCCACACATGGTTTCCTTCCTCTCCACCCAAAGAACTCTTACCTTCCATTTTAAGCCAACAACTTCATAGAAATTGTAAAAATCCTTTAGACTGCAAAACAGAAAGAAACATCTGATCAGAGCCTTGAGGGTGAGCAGATCCCTAATTGTCCCTGTCAGACATCAGCAGTGGAGAGTCCCTGGAAGTTATTAACTCCTTATCAGCGCTGCAGCCACAGCTGACAGGACTCAGCAGTGACCTCTTCCCAGCCTGGCCAAAGGTTCCTGACTGACAATAGCCAGAATCTCCTTTCTGTAATGCTTCAGCCCTTAAGGGAAACTCTGACTCTTCTGAACTCCAGAATTTTACCACTGAGAGGAAAGACCTGAGGCTCAGATGCCAACTCCAAGGGATGGAGATTGCACTGCTCTTCATGAAGAAGTCTTGGACTGGCTTAATTACTCGTACAGTCCTCTTCTAACATCTTTGCACATTTTCTTTTCAAGGTAAAAATGAAGTTTGAAAAAGGACATGAAAGCAAAGAAACTCATAGAACATGAGTGCCTGTCTAAGTGCCCAGGGTCAGGCCTGTAACAGCTTTTATGTGTCTGGAAGTGAGGATGCTGAACTTCTCAGACTCTTACTGGTGACATTGGTGCCTAAATTTCACAACTCAGTCTTTCTCCCTGTGCCATTTTCAATACTTCTCTGCAGCACTTGACTTCAAGGAGAAGCATCAGCACCAGTTTCATAGGAGAGTCACTTGGAACCTGTCTGTGGCTAGAACAAAGGAAAAGGAAGAGGAAGAGTCTCCTGCTCTAATTCCCTCTCTCCCTTGCTGGCTGGAAGTTAGCTGCACCCACCCCCCACCAGAATGGCAATTCTCTGCCTCATAACACAGAGGATGGCCTCCCTGAAAGCACCAGCAGAACCAAATTTTAATTAACAAAACCCTGGGGGGGACAGCCAGCTGCTGGAAAAAAGCAAAACTTGTTAAGCTGCGAGGCTGCGCTGTGCGAGGAAATGCTCCTGGCAGGCTCCAGTGCTGCTCCCCAGCTCCTGCCTCTGCTCTGCCAGGGGAGAGGGAAGCAGCTCCTGCCCGTGAGTGCCAGCACAGCGCCGTATCCACAAGAGGGCACGCAGGAACTCCAGCACCTCAGCTCTCAGGGTACACACCCCTCCCAGCTCCCTGCTTCCCAGAAAAACCCTTCCCCGACGCTCATCCCATAAACCCAGCCATCCTCTGCAAAGCACAGCAACCTCCCTGCTCTGGTGCAGCAGCAGGAGCATCCTACCTGACTAAAGGGGTATTGCTCTGATTCAGTGCTTTGAAGGTGAGATATCTCTCCCTGGCACACATCCGAGGCTTGTAGAACCGCAGCAGCCCTTCGAAGTGCTTGAAGGAAATTCCAGACGGCCTCTGGCAACAAAGGAACGCTGTCAGAAACAGCAGCATCGGGCAGGAATGCACAGAGGCTTTTAATTCTCACTCTGGATTTGTTTTAAGCAGGATTTCATACATTATAACTGAGCCCACTAAGTACCCTGAGCTATTACTTTCACACACCAAGCTCATCCCAGGGCACAGAGATCAGAAAGCTTTGCTGGCAATGGGTCCCTCCAGCAAATGCAGAACTGTTCCCTGCTGCTCCATCACCTGAAAACTGTCCAACCAGACACCCCAAGCAGAGTTCAACCTCTCTTCTTGGGAAATTAGCAGGCAGCCTAACAGATCCCATCATGGCACTTTTTAAAGACCATCAGCTATGTGCACTAAACATGAACTAATCTACTAGAAGTGGGTTAGTTATTTTTGGATCTTATTTCTCTTGCTGCTCCAACAAGTTAAGCAAGAAATCAACCTTCTCCCCACAGTGTTTGTCCCTGTAAAATGCTGTTTGTAGGTGAATTCCTTCTGCTTCTGCACTGCTCACTTGTGCAGGATCTAGAAAATGGATTATATTTTCAACTGCACAACCCATCCCTCCTCTCAGTAGTGATTGTTGGTAAGCTAAACAAGTCCCCAAGTGACCCAGACTGATTCAGAGAGAAATCAATGATCACATGCTCTCCAGAACAAATCTCCCTCATTTTACCAGGCCATAACCTCACGCAGGGCTGAAATTCAGAGCACTCTGCTTTTTCTCCACAAACAGAGAATGAAAAAACCACCAGCCCGTGGTGAGCCTGATCACAATCAAGAGAGATAAAAGCCCTTTTTTTGGAGGTGCTGTTCCAGCAGCCAGCCCAGGGGTGCTGCTGGCACAGCTGTACCTGCTTGGTGACCAGCAGCCGGTACGCGTGCTGGATGGCCGTGCGCTTGTGCAGCAGCAGGGACTTGAACTTCCTCTTCTCAATGTCATTGAAAGTGTCAAACACAACAGCCAGAAGCTGAGAAGACAGGGAAAAAAAAAAAGGGCTGTTTTGACCCTTATACTCTGCAGGGTTTCAGGGAAGCAAGGAGAGGCACTGCCTGCAGCAGGAATGCTGGATGGAGTGGGTGAGGTCGCGCTGGCACGAGGGATCCCACAAAGGGATCCCCAAGCTCACAGCTCTGATCCACTTCTTGGAGGAGGCCCAGATGTTTCTGGCCTCTCACCACTTGCTAGTGGGTTTTAAGAGCTCCACAAATGCCAGCAGAAAACCATAGCAAAGGATTAATTAAAACGCCCTGATCTGTTCCTGGAAAGCAGAGTTTGAGGGCTGCTCTTTGGATTCACCCTTCCTGGGAGCTTTGGCTAGCACATAGCAAAGCTAACCCTCCATCTGGGAAGGCAGTGAAATCCAACCACAAGCATCAAATCCCTCACCTTGGGCTGCAGAATTCCTCAGCTCCTTTGGCAAGTCCTTTTCCAGCACTCAAATCCTCCCCTGGGCAGCCGTGCTCTCCCTCTGCAGTGATCAGCACTGCAGTCCTGCCATCCTGAGTAATTCCATCCCCTTCAAACTGATTTACAAAGTATTTCGGGCAAGTCCAGATAATAAAATGCCATTTTATGATAAATAATTAAGACAGAGAAGGATAATAAATTTCCTGCAACCGAGTATGTCACTCCAAGCACGATATTAATGGGAGAGTAGTTGAAAGATGCTCATATAATTTGGTTTTCTGTGATTTAGTTCAATTCCTCATGGTTAGAACATTAAAAGAGTTCTATCTGTAGCCAAGCTGCCATTTCTAGAAGTGTTCTGCCAAAGGGTCTGAGATGATTGCAGAGCAGTTCTGGGAATGGGGAAGACTCTGCTGAGCAATGAGCTCCAGAAGCAGGCAGAGGGAATGAAGTGCTGCCCTGGGGACTCACCAAGTTCATGATGAAGTAGAGCTCAATGGAGAGGTACACGATGAAGAAGACACAGGACCAGGGGTTGCGGGCGTAGGACGGCATCATCACATCAGGGAAACTGCATCCCAAAGGACACAAGGGTGAGCACCAAAAAAACTCGTGGTGCACAGCCCACTGCACAGGCAGCAGGCACAGGGAGGGGGGTGTGTGTGTATGAACTCACATCTAAAGAGCTGCACATTTTGTACAAAACTCCTGGAGTGAAAATAAATGTGGCGAGCACATTCCTCACACATCCCAAACACCAAATGGGATTTGTGGTGTGGTTAAGGGCTATGCTTTGATACTTAACAACAGCAGCACAGCCTCAGTGCAGGTGTTACAACCTCAGATTCCTTCCATCCTTTGCTAATTTCCTAATCCTCAGGGCTCTCCCTGACAGCAGATCAATATGTACCCACTGCTGTTATCCCAATTTCCTAGCAGACAGGTAACTGCAGCACAGGAATAGGAAGTTACTTCTCAACTGCGAGCTGTTGGCTGACAAAGGAGCACAAACACACATTTTCCCTTCTTGGACCAAGGCCTAACAAAGCTGTTTCCCCCTTATTGCCCTCACAGTGATGAAGACATCTGAGTCCTTAGAGATAACTGCAGCTGAGGTCACAGTGTCCTAAAGTAAAATGAAATACCAGCTCTTCCCATGCAGGCTGACCCTGGACATCTCTCTCAGGCAGAGGAAAGGGGTCACACATTTGCAGAACAGAGCATTTCTGCAGATAAACCCTTGGCTCTGCCAGACTCCTTTGGGATAAAGGGGAAGACTGAGACAGAAGAGCATGAACTTACTTTGAAGTTGTCAAAAGCACAAAGAGATTCACCAGGCTGTTCTCTAAGGTATTGAAGTACTGAAAGAAAAAATTCCCATGACAAAATGCAAGCAGGAACTCATAGGGACATTTTGTTCAAAGAAACAACCAGTCCCCCCAGCCCTTTGGACACAGGCACTCCCACAATTCCCTGATGCCTTCCCTAGGGAAAAGTACTTCAGCACTTCTTAAAGTTCCCTGAGGAATGGTGTGTGAAGGGTTAAACCAAAAGCACATTTTTGTTAGTACTTTCTCCCAGGCATCCACAGCCTGGGCAGCAGCAGGAACCAGTGACTGCTGGACTCTGACCACAGCAGTGGAAGTGGCTGAGCTTTGCCCCAGACACCTCCTCCCCTGGGGACAGTGGCAGGTGGCTCTTTTGGCTGAATGAAGGCATCAAGGACAAGGAACAACTCTGAGAATGTTCCCTTTGGGACATCCTGTCTCGGAGGAAGTTCCTTCCACAGTCTTCCTCCCCAGCAGAGGGTAGAGCAGGGTGACACTGCCAGGAGCAGCCAGAGTTTGGTCTCACATGGAATAAACTATGACTGCACTGTAATGCTGAACTCTTAATGAAAGAATCAAGATACTCACTGGATCCGAGTGGTTAGGAGAAAACAAGTAAAAACCTAAAGAGGTAGCAGGGAAAACAGAGGAGGAGAGAAAGGAGAAAGAACAAACAAAAATAAAGTCAGTTCAATGTCGAGCAGTGGAGCAGTTCCCAGAGGGAAGGTCCCACTAACAGCAAATCCTCTCTGACACCCTGAGGATGGGAGTATCTGGAAGACTTTCTCCACAGATATTTGCCAATAGATGTCATTGGCATTTCGCTGCTCCTTTTGGAAAATAAACTTTCTGGGGATGGTTTGGACTGTAGCAGGTTCACTCCAGACAATGCATTTGTGGGGATGCAGAGATTAAAGTGTCAGCATTGAGCAAGAGCTGGTGGAAGCAGAGCTTGAAAACACACACCACTGACTGTGCTCTGGAAGAGGTCAAAAGGACTTTTGTCTCAAAATTAAATAGCCAGCTTTCAGATTTTAACTCTGCCTTCCAGATGACTGCAGATGAAATGGGATCAATGGAAGATCCTGGCAACACTTTGGATCTGATCAGCTTTATATTCATCCAGGCTGTTCATGTTGCTTTTGGACAATCACTGGTTAAGAGCATCACTTCTCCACCCATAAATACAACTCACCTAGAATAGCAAAAATTACCATGAAGAAAAGCAGGAGGAGAAGGATGTCAATAAATGGTGGGAGGGACTGGAAGATCTGTCGCAGATTTCTGAAAAATAAGAGAAAACATTAATAAATTAAAATTTGCACATTTACTCCTCCAGGTTGTCAGGGGAAAGAAAAAAACCCACCACCACCACTCCACACTCGAGGGCTTTCTTCCCACTCCCTCCAAGGATTAAAAGTAGAAAGCTTGCTAAATTAGGATCATTTCCAAGCTACCCATCTGTCCTTTGCAGTCAGCTCTCAGGTATTGCAAACAACACTAATGTCACGCTGTCAGCTCTCCTTCTGCAGACTGAAGAGCAGCTCTGATTCACTGTGCAGTTTCCAGGCAAGCCCAGGAGCAGAGCCAGTGCAGCCACACCCTGTGCTGGTCTCTCTGAGGTGGTTTATACACCCAAGCCCTGTGCACCATCAGCACATCCACACTTAGCTCACACTGGAACCATCTCCAACACAAATGCCAGTGAAAGACACTGACTTTCCTGGGATGCTTGCAGGATTTTGCTGGAATGCATGAAATAGAAGCCTCTCTGAGTCCCTCAGAGAGAGAAAGGAATGCAGGGATTAAATTGGAACTTTTAGAGAAAGTTAAATATATTAAGCCACACAGACATGAAGTAAAAGTGTAAGTTTTAGTTTTAAGTAAGTAGAAACGTATTTTAAGTGCCTTAAGAGACTGTGTTAGCTAGTTAAAAGCCCTAAAGCCTAGTTTAAAGTTCAGTAGTGTTACCTTTCACAAAATTAACTTAGCTCCAGACATAATGAAAACACAGCAGAACACTGCTTGCATTTCTAGATAGAACAGACAGAACTATTTGCATGAACAGAGAGAACTACCTGTGTAGACTTTGGGTAAGCACTGACACTGCTTTCACATGTTAGAATCAAGCTCGGATAGGTGCAGGAAGGATGTTTTAGAATATTGTTTTTAGCTGACTGGATGATTTATTAATAAAATCCCCCTGTACTGGGGTGCAAAGGGGAAGAAGAAAAAAAAAGGGATAGTAGCTGCTAGCTGCTGCTGCTTCTGCTCAGAACACCAGCACTCTATGCCAGGAAGCTTTTAGCATGGACTTCAACACCCTGAACTCTTCGAGACCGATGTGTTCATGCAATAAACAACTTTACAACAACCAACAGCAGCTCCTATCTTTTTGAAGACCCAAGAGCCACGCCCAACTCGACAGGACGTGAGTGCTTTCCCTCCAGCCCAGCCCAGGAGTGAGGGCAGAAGCCCCAGGCAGCCCAGCATCACCTTCTGACAGCCCCACAGTAGCGGCAGTCCACGAGGAAGATGCAGCGCAGGGCGCGGGTGATGCGCACGTGCGAGGTCTGGCGCACCAGCACCACGATGGCCTCGATGAACTGCACCAACAGCACACACGTCTGCAAGAAAGGGGGGATCAGAGGCAAAGCTCTGGCTGAGCACCTGTTTATCTGCACATTTGAAGGATGGGAGGTGTCCCTGAGAGTTGAGGGATGTCGCACGAATCATCTGGCAGCTGGGACACCGCGGCTACGTCACCCTGCTGCGGTGCAGGACAGCATTTCATCTGGCTCTTTGGTTCTTGGAGGTGCCACAGGAGAAGCCCTGGCAACCAAGCAGACAACTCACCTTGACCATAGTCCTTTTGTGCCTGATAAAGGTTTGGAAGCCCAGCCACCTCATCTTCATGGAGAGCTCAAAGACGACCACGATTAACGCAAACAGCTCCAGGGTTGCGTGGACCTGCCGCAGCACAGGTTTGGTGAGAACAGCAGCACAGCAGAGGCCACTCTCCTGCCCCTCCTTTTCCAAGGAGCAGCTGGCCTTGACAGCAGTCTGAGCATTGCCTTGTGGCATGCAGGAAAACCCCAAGCCACTCTTTTACAGCTAACATAGCAGTGTTTTTCAAAATTTCTGTATCTACTGCTTTGTGCTTTTATTAAAGCCTGTGCAATTTTCTTTTAAGCAGTACCAGGGCAGAAATTCCTGAAATCCATGTCCCTTCTGGGCTTAAGCAACACAGAAAAAAACTTATTGATACATTTGAAACAAAAGGCCAAGACATCAACAACTTGAGAAGAAACACTTTGAAAAAAAAGATGGATACTGTAATTTTTTTTTAGAGGAACACAGGAAGGAGAGCTCCTGGGCAGAGGGAGTTTATACAGAGAGGGTTTTCCCTTGAATTAGACATTCTGGACAATCACAGGGAAGATCCTGATCTGTACTCTAGGAACCAGAGGTGGTGCTGGGGTAATGGCACCAGCCCTCACGACAGCTCTGAAACCACCCCATCAAAGGCCACAGACTGCTGAGTTATCTGACAAAAATGGGAAAAAAACACCAATTTCTGTTACTAAATGAAGAACTGCACAAATTGATAATGCAAAATGAGTATCACTTTCATTGTGGTCTGCCTAGATCAGATGGAAAAGGGAAGTTTTGCTGTCTGGCCTATCTGCTGTCAACCATTTACAGAACAAGCCAGGTGGATTTTTTTCCTCTTACTGCCTCCTCTTCCTCTGTGTTTGGCCATCATTTTCCTGTTACCCACGCTGCAGAGCAAGCAGACTTTGCCATTTAGGCCCAGGTACTCACAAAGATGCCCAGCCGGAGCATGGGGACCGCTGGAGCCTCGCAGAGGGACAGCAGCAGCAGCAGCAGGGCCGTGCTCAGCTCCATCAGGTAGAAAAGGTGGTTGTGTGCAAAGAGGTAGGCAGCGAGTGCTTTGGCATTTTTGGGGTGAGTGAAGAACTTGTCGTTATTTTCTCCTTCCTAGGGCAGCAGGAATAAAGAAGGGATCAGCATTAGTACTCTTGGTACTACAAAAGAGTGAAGAATGCAGACTTTTTTAGGGATTAGATACAATTCCCAACATACTCCCCTTTACAGCCTGTTGTTGATGTGTTTATTGAGGAATGGACTCCACACACATGGGACATCCCCTTCTGCTCATGAGTAATGAAACTCTTTAATATCCACAAACTCCTGCTTCAGAAACCCCTGAGCCTTTTCACAATGAGGCAGAGAGCTGGGAGAGTTTACAAAGACAGGCAAAGAATCTTCAGCCAACATCCCAACATAAACACAGCACTTCATTTACTTGCAACTACTTCCACATTTTTACAGACTTATTTGATTAAACTTCTCCAGGACAGAACATGAAAACACCCAGATAAGCTCCAGGGCACCTGGCTGACAGTTGTTCCTCCTTATCTTGGCCTTGCAAAATGTCTGGGAGAAAACACTGGAGCACACACAGTGTTTTCTGCTTCAGGAATGTAAGACAGACTCCATGAAAAATTAACAAGTCACTGTGCTGATTTGTCATTCCCTCTTAACTAGAAAGCTTAATTAACATTAAAAGGTCAGATACTCCATCTTAACACTTTGCCTACAACTGATTTTCAAACAGCTACATCGTGACTATTTTTACCCCTAGGATGAAACTTAGTTTGGGGAGATTTTAGAGGGTTTCCATCAGAACCACCCAACAGCTTCTTCTCTTTCTCAAGTCAACAGTTTTGGCAAGGGAGCTTTTGTCACTCACAGAAACTTGCTGCCTCTTGGGAACTGTCATAAGAGATGGCTTTTCCCCAGCAGGGCCACACAGATGCACAAGAAGTGGTGAGGTTTTATTTAAATTAACATCTTCCCAGGCAGGCAATTACTGCAAGGACAGTCAAGCTATTACTATCAAAGCAGAATAGCTGTGATTGCAAATGGATAATGAGGTCAGGGAACTCTCCTTTAGGAAGTGAAGCATTCTCCAGACTCGCTCAGAAGAGGGCTCCCAGTGTTTCTCACTTACTCCAGCTCACACTGGGTTTCAGAACAAACACTGCTGGGTCAGAGAGCCAGGCTGGAGCAGGACAGAGCCAGCCCTGCAAAGAGCCCAGGCTGAGATCAGCAGGGTCGTTCCCATCCACGCCTGGCAGGACACACTTGTGGAATGACAAACAGCCTAAATCCTGCCTCTTGGGAGCCAAGCAATTCCAAACGTGCCCGGACAGCAAAGCCTCTTATCCAGACCCAACACTTGCTGCAGCCACTGCTCACAAAACTCTCTTTAATGATTCTACCTCATTTCAAGGACAGTGTCACCGTGGCCATTGGTCAAGGCAGCAGCAGCAATCATCCCCATCCAAAGGGCCAGGCCTGCTGTGCCCATTACCATCAGAGCTGCAGCAGCTCAATGACCCTTTGCAGAGCTGCTCCAATAATCAGGAGTTTAAACAAAAGCCTGGGATGGAGGCTGGAGCCACCCTGCGTTGTCAGAGCTGCTCCATCACGCCAAGGAGCTCAAGGGCTGCCAAGGTCCAGCCTACACTGTTTTAAAATATCTGAGAAGTGAGATTTCTCAGTCCTGTGGGGTCAAAGCATGGAGGAACAAATGGTTTCTGTCACCTTGCAGTAGCTTAAACAAAAAAAATAAACCCAACTGGGTCCAAAGCATCTCAGAGCTTTGAAAGGGAACAAAGAGAAGGAAGGACGGACAGTAATGGAACCAGCAACCATTTCAGACTGGACAGCTCTGGGAGAAGCTCAATGTTGGTGGCTGATTCCTCACACCAGATGTAAAGTAACCTTAAAAAAAGCAAACCCTTTGTTGCAGTAAGGATGGTGTTTCCGGTAACTGAAGCATGGGTGGGGTTTGATTCTTCGTTGTTTTAAATATTATAAATTTCACTTCTGGGCTGATCCTAATCCCAGCATCCTTTAATCCTGTAGAAATCAAGACCTCTGCTTTCTCTCGTGCCTCACATGAGCTGCAGGACTTGACTGACACTAACTGGGCCACCCCATGGCCTAGGCAGGACTGGGACCTGCACTTCCAGAACAGGAGACGTCCCCAGGAGAGCTCTGACCATTCCCCCAGGAGAGACTGCAGAGATGAAATGACAATCTGTGACCAGCTACAAAAACCTCCATGCCAAGGTGGCAGAACTGTGCACGTGCTGAACCCCCCAGCCAGCACAGTCCTTGGGAGAGGGTGGGGATTTTGTTGTTCAGTTGCCCCAGGTGAGTTCCAAAGCCCATCCGGAGGTGCCTCCAGCACCGCCCCACTCCCGAAGCAGAATCCCTGGCCAAGCACCCAATTTTCAGCCTCAAAACAGACACTGTTTGTTTCCCATGGCCAAGAACCACGGTAGCTCCTGCAGAGCATTCTCCCCCCATCCAGCAGGGCTCACCTGGAGGTAGATGGCTGCCTCTTGGTAGTTCATCTCCCAGTTGTGGCGGGCAGAGCTCTGCTGGGCGCAGCACTCCCTGGCCGCGGGGCTGGAGGCATCACTGACAACGTCATAGCTGCCTCCATCTGCAGCAGAGAAACAGGGATCACCATCAGGGAAGCTGGGCTGCAGCAGGAGGCTCTGGGATCACAGACAGCCAGAGCAGCTGGGAAAGTGGCAGCTGTACAGTGACAAATTGACTCTTGGCAGGTAGGAGCTTTAAAGAGACACTCAAAGCCAGCACTTGCACACGGGAATGCTCCCGGAAGATCATCAGAAGAGACAGCTTCCTACTCAGTACAGCAAGGAGCTCTCCTGGCTCAGAGCTCTGTGCTGTCATGCCTGAAGCTTGCCATCAGCATCAGAAACTACAACCAGGCGGGTGAGAGCCACCAGCCTCCCAGGATGGCCAGCCCAGTGAAGAGAAGAGCATTTGCTGATGGAGCAGGAAGCTTTTTGCACGCTTTTTTGTCCTTGGAGCAGAGGCCATGGAAGGACACACACAGCACTGCCCCTGCCCCTGCCCCTCACCAATGGGAGGAGAGAAGCTGTCAGTAGTTTGAGCAGAAAGCCCCATTTCTCCCAGCACTTCAGAGCCACTAAATAACACATCAACACTCGGAGGTGCTGATAAGTTTTGACACCCCTCTGATGCAAACAAACCGCAAGATGAATTTTCTGCTCACACTCCACACATTAATTCTGAAATTTCTGAGCGCCTGTCCTTCTCGCCAGCAAAGAACTATAGAACAATGCCATACTGAACGTGTGAACCAGATTTTGTAAATAAAGATTTTGTTTAAAAAAACCTAAAACAATTCAATCGCAAAAAAAAAACAACTCCCAAGCAGAGCCACACATACACAGTGCCCTTCCCATGGGGGAGTTATACAGGGCATGTATGTAAACTCCAAAATAATTACTATTTTTGCATTCTGCAGCCTCACTGCTATTAAGACAGATGAAAACTAAGCAAGGAAACAATTACTGTACAAAAAGGGAATGTCACTTGGTTTCTTCTTCTGGGACTGGGGGTTTTATTTTACCTTTGACAAAGAATACTGAGCAGAGAACCCCCAGCAGTGAGACCTGCTTAGGGCCTGTGGTGGAGCTAGCCACACTCTCAGTTCTCCAGAGTTTCAAACATTTCCCACATCACATGGTTGTTCCTGCTCTCAGAAGAGACTTCCCTCCTCCAGTGCCTCATGTTCCCGAAGTGGGTACATGTAAAATTGAGCTTGCCAGCACAGCAGTGCTGATTTCCCCCTTTTTTTATGAGCACAGGAGCTGTGGTGTGGCAGCTCGTTCTCTCTGTGTTCAAAGTTGTTATCTGAGAGTGGGCAAAAAGCACCACGAGGTTCTCTTCCCCTCTCATGACAGCCTGCTGAAGAGTTGCTGTGACAAAATAATCCTGGATGAATTACTGATTCAGTCTCTCCAGAACACCCTCTGGAGTGGAGAGGGAGTCCATGCCAAAAACTCTGCACCCGCCAAGAGAAATGGCACCATGTGCTCCTGGCAGAGGCAGGGAGTGGGAAGAAATCAGAACCCCTTCACCAGTGCACAGCCACAGCTGCCTCTTCCACCCCCAAATCAAATTAAGATAACATTTCTCTGGGGTTTGTGAAGACCTTCCAGATTGCACACTCAGGTTGCTGAGCATTCTGCAGCACGAAGCCTGTTTCTCTTCCTTGCTTCCCCCACACCCTTAAAATACCACTCAAAATCTGGACAAATGTTTGAATGAGGCCGGTTCCTCCCCCACACCCCTTGATTTAGCACAGCTCTTGAAAAAAAAAAAAACCTGAATGATGGAGTTTTTATTTATCCACAGAGCTGGAATGGCAGCCTTCTGGTTTGTCTGCTTTTTAACTAAGAGATGACAGCCATATGCAAAAATCAGAAGCGTTATATTGCAAGCTCTAAAAAGTTCTTAAATGTTATTATTTACAAAGCTTTTGCTGGGGATGTGTCTCAAAAAGACAGACTCCCTCAAACTGCAGCCTGAGGGCAAAACCTTTTCACATTTGATGCTTAACAGTTACAGAAGGAACATATCTACATCAGAACCTGGACTTTACATTACAGAATATACAAAATTTACGAGGATCAAAACACAGTGTGGCCAAAACAGCAAAGGTTTGTAGCATTAACCTAAACACCAGCACACTGGACCCTGCCAAAAGATGCCAAAATTACCTTTAACCCTGAAGCAGCTCTTTTGCAAAAACCTCTCTGGAAAGGCTAGACACTAGGAACAGACACACTCCTGCAAAACCCAGGACAGGACCCCGCTCTGTGCTTCCCACAGAAGAGCTGTCCCAGCTCTGAGACCAAGGTTGCAAATACAAAACAGCACGCAGAGATGCAAATCAGAACCAAAAAACAGCTCTAGAAATCAAGATTCTTTCCTGCTGTCTAAACCAGGCACGGACAACAGAAAATGCACTCAAGTGTTCCGGTGGGGAGCTGCGTTTTGTGGATCAGCTCCTTCCCCATCAGGTACCAGAAGGTTGATCTAGCATCCCTGAGGCAACAGCATCATCTGGGTCATAAATAATAATAAAAATAATAATAAATTTGAAGAGCAGCCCTCTGACTGTGTGCTTGGCAGCCCTCCAGCGAGCTAATTTCCTCAGCTGCTCCCATGATAACAATGACACAGACTAATGCAAGCTCGGCTCCGCTCGTGCTGCACAACATCCCCGACGGCGTTTACCATCAGTATGGAGCTCAATGAGATAGGAGGATCTCTCCACGGGGCTCCCGGGATCCTCGAAGTAGATGGCAGGCAGCTCCCTCCACTGCATGGCAGCCGCTGGCGCTCGCAGCCCGAAGTTCCTCCCTCCCTTCCCAAAGCTGCTCCTCGATTTCGCGGCTTCCTCAGGGGAAAGCTCCGCACAAAAGATTCTGCTCTGCTGCCTGCAGAACTGAGCGGCTTCTCCCCTCCCCTCTGAGGAAGGTGGCTCAGACCTCAGTGAGATCCCTTCCCTGGCTGTTTCCGAGGGCGAGATTTTGGAAGGTTTAGCTGCAGGACGAGGAGCTGCCAGGCACAAGCGTGCTGGCGAAGCGGGGATTCGTGTGCTGCGCTCTCGTGTTTTGGCATTTAGCACAACTTGCTCACGATGAGCTAACGGGAGAGGAGTCAAAGTGCTGAGCAGGCACTGCAAGGAATCTCCAGCACGAAAAAGAAAACAGATATTTCGTGAAGTTCGCGGCGCAAGGGGCGCGCCAAAGGAAGAGAACTGAGCCGGTCACAGATGGCAAAGCTTCCTTCCTTACACTTGTGTAACTTATCCCAGTCCGTCCCTGAAAAGAGAGAGAGGCAGGGAGGGAGGGGAAAAAAGAAAAGAGGGGGGGAAAGAAAAAAAAAATAAAAGGAAAAGCAAAACCAGCTGGCTGCTTACACAAGGCATCCAGAACGAGACTGCCGGGACTCCAGCATTTCCATTCAGTGCAGCCGAGCATGCTCCTGTGTAAATAGTTTCCATATGTCATCATTACAATAAAAAACAAAAAAACAAGGAAGAAAGAGAAGGAGCATAAACTTTCCAGAGCCCAAACCTCTCCCTCTGCAAAACAAATTCCCTGCTTAGGGGAAAGAAAAACTCTCCATGGGCCGAGAGCAAACAAACTCCTCTCATTCGGAGGAGCTCACGCAGCCACGGGGGATCTCCAGGGCAGAGCTGAGAGGAGAATAAGGGACAGAAAACATCCACAGGAAGCTGGGGTAAATCACCCTTCCCAGCCAGCTATTATATATCAAACTGAAGTCACTCTGGAATTCCTTGGTTTTTGGTGTCTTGCACTTCTTTAAATAAATAGTAATTTTTCCAAAATTCCAACAAACTAGTAACCTCCTACAAATTCAAAGAGTTATAAACCAGCCCTACGGGGCAGCTCTTCCATTTGCCTTGGAGCTCCCCCAGCCTGGCTCTCATTAGCCAGTTTGGCAGATGTTCTGCCTGCCAGACAGCACACACATTTTTTATGGCCTTGCACTGAAACAGACTGAGATTCCCTAACTGGCTCCAAAGCCTTTACTGGACTTACCAGGGCGTTCTCCTAAATGGCAGAGGATGGTTTGGATGTTAAGTTTCCATCCTGCCCAGATATTGTTATTTTAGCAAGTACACCCGTGCTGACAGAACACTGCAGAACATGTGAAGGCAGAAGTGACTTAAATCAGCAAAAAATATCCTTATTCTGTCATTCATGCTGTTCATGCATCACACGTGGAGTCGATGTAAGATGCAAGTTGCTCCAGTGAGTTCCATGTGTGAGTGATGTTTCTCTTGACAGGCAAAAAAAAAAAGAAATGCCAAGGACACACAACTTTGGAGACAGGACACAGCTTCATTCCTGTGGCCTTGCAAGGACCCTGATTCACCAAAAGAGGGAAGAGGAAGGAAGGCATCACCTCCTGCATGGGGGAAAGGTCAAACTCTCCAGGCACTTGGTCTGGGCAGCTCCAGTCACCAGTGTGCTCAAGGCTGGATGGGGCTTGGAGCAACCTGTTCTAGTGGAAGGAGTCTGCTCCTTCCAATCCAAAGCATTCTATGAATTTACCATTCTACCATTCAGTTGGAGTCATTTCTCTTCAGGCTTTGCATTCCTCACTGCCATAACCCCCTCTATTTCTCACACCCTCCATCTTCACTGGATCTGTAATTCCCAACCTCAGTCACAGAGCCCAAGTTTTTGGTTTAATACAAACATAACCAGGTATCCCACAGCACTGAACATGAGCCCATGGGAGAAGGCAGATCCCAGCAGGATCAAAGGTTCTCTTGGTGTTCCTGGATCTCCTGAGCTCACACCCAAGACCTGTCCCAGTGCAGGAGCCCTGTGCTGGCTGAGGTTTCTGGCTCTCTCAGCCACATTCCTCCCTGAGGCTCTGGTGAGGATGTTCAAGGAGAAGGACAGCACTCCAGAAGCACTCCTCTCTCCTGGAAAGCTCTCATCAGCTGAACCACAGGGAACACTCACTACAGAAGGTACAAATCCATAAAAAAAACCATGGAAACAAGGTAGATGCCTACCCTTCCCCAACACAATCTGTGCAGGCATCTTCAGTCCCAAAGCCAAGATTTTAGTCAAGTATTGGAGCTGTCCCAGCGCCAATGATGGCATTTTCCCTCCCAAGGGCTCACAGGCCATGTAGTTTCACCTCCAGAGGATTAATCTTCCCTCCCTCCTCCAAGGAGGCTGATAAGAAACTGCTCCTTGCAAGCACTGAGGCACAAACACTCACGTGCTTGTCTCTTCAAGGCCAGGCTCACCTACCCCGGAGAAAAAAAGCTGGGAGCTGCCTGGAAAGCACAGCTGGTCTGGCACTTGGCCACACATCTCAGAGGTGAGACAGACAGACAGGGAAATCACTGCCTCTGCTGCCTGATTGCCAGCTCAGCGCCGTGCCAACGGGAGCATCGCAGGACTGCTCCTTGCTGCCCAAATATCTCAGCGCCTGTTCTGTTTCAGGGGACATGGTGGGAAGGAAGAGAACAGCCATGGGCAAGTCTAAACAATTTGCTGTCAGTTTGTTGCCTAGGAAAAAAGGGCATCTCCAACAGAGAGCAGTGCCAAGCCCTTCTGCTACAGGAGGAATAATCTACTTCGGAGTATTTCGAGCCAGCGTAACTGAGTCACACTCTTCCTTGGAGACAACAGCACAGCAGAAACATATGCAAAGGCCTCGGGGCTCTTTGTCTTACTGTATTCTCACAGCACTCACTTGCTGTGAAGCTCAACAAATAAAGTCACTTCAGCTTTTTCCTATTTAACACAGGAAAGTTTTTTTAAAAAATACGGATGTTGCCACTTCCTGTGAGTGGTAAAAGGCGACCGTCCTCGCCTTGACTGGAGGATGCAGCAACACGAGCTCACATCCTGCCTCCATCACCACAGGGAGCTGAATCCTCGTGAAGGAGGAGCAGATGTCCCTCAGCATGGTAAGTCACATTTTATATACCATTGCCTCTTGTCAGTCGTGCTGCCGAGCCCCTTCCACGGCACGCAGCTTATGGCCAGCGCTGCTCCATCAGGGGAGCGCTGCATCCTCGCTAACAGCTGCACTGCACACATGGAAAACCCCCCGGGCACAAACCAGCACCGTGCCACAAGAGCTAAAGCGTGGTAGGACATGGTTGAGCCCCAGCAGAAACCCTGGCTCCATCCAGGGAGCTCTGAGTGAGGCAGAGCCAGTTAACCCTTTGCTCTGCGGCTCTGGAGAAGGGCTGCGATGATTCACTTGGATGTTCACTTCCTGCACCACCCTCCTGGGGACAGAGACATTTGTAAGGAAGAATAAAAAAAAAAAAAAAAATTAAAGACTTCCAGGAAAAGAAGGATGAGGATAATTTTCCCCATCTACAGCAGCCAAGCTCTTTTGGTTGGAGATCCTCATCTGTGCAGTTCACTGCCTCGTCTCCCCAGGACACCTGCTCTCCTCTGATCTCATCCTTGAGTCACTCCAGCTTTTTTTCCCTCTTGAAATATTATGTGGGAAATTTTGGCCAGGAACTGTTAGATCCTGGGACAACTTTCACGCCTGAATACACAGCAGCAAGAGGCAGAGGGGCAGATCCCTCCTTTTTGGGATGTTTGGAATCCATAATTAGGTTAGCAAGACTTCAGCAGCCGAAGATGAACTGACAGATGCAAACCATCCCCTGTCTAAGCCCTGTTCCACAAAGCTGCCTCCTGACAGATGTGGGATTAAATCCTCCTGCATCTGAGAGTCCATGAAATAGCACAGGGAGAGCTGGAACCAGGCACTCCTTCAAAATAAAACTGTGGAACACAGGAGTTCTTGCCTTAACAGAGCTGCCAAGTCAAATCCAAAGCATTTTTATCCAGTCAAAGTCCCACAAAATGAAAGGTTGCATTAGGAAGCTATAATTAAGAACCTCACTTGTGTCAAGCCAAATTGCTGCCGGTTTCATATCCTTTATTTCTTATCTCAACAAATGAACCACAACACCACCAAAAAGGAGAAGCCAATGCCACAACAGAAGGATCACCTACAACTCACATGATCCATCCTTTCAGCAGCCAATATGCTCCATAATCTCATCAGCCCGATCGTATCACGGCAACAAAGGCTTTACACACACTGAGCTGAAATGATACCATAACTGGAATTAAATATCTGAGTCATTGAGGGGCTCTATGGAACAGCTAATGAATGGAAAAAACAATTGGAAGCAGTTAAGGTTTTGCTGAACCGAACCAAAAAGGAAAAATAGAAGAGACAGCTCTGCCTAAGGCAGAGAGAGGAGGCCAGACGTGAAATACACACACACACATTTCTAATTCATAATTTTTGAGGAAGTTAATGGAAAGAGACAATATCAGAGTCCCTCAGCTCTAGCATTTCTTTAGCATATCCTGTTACATGAAGGAATTTCCTCTTTTTGTTCCAAAAAGGGAAACCAGTGTCTCCTGCTTTTAACACATTGAAGATCTGCTTTGGCTTCGGTAACAACACAATGTCAGCAGTTTAAGAGCACGTTCCTCATTTCAATTCTCCAAAGCAGAGCCTCTGGATTTCCCTGGTGCAGTTTGGAAAGATGTTTGATTAAGCTGCAATCTGGCCTTTTAAAGGAGAGCAGTGTGCTGCCAGGACTGACTGCCAGCTCCAGCCGCCAGCAGCTCTCCAGGGAAGTCACAAAGTTAGCAGTGGGAAGCAGAGAGGAAGCTTTGGGAGAAACCAGGATTAATTTGAGTAACAAACCTCCAGCGTGGCCAAAGCAGCACTAGAATGAAGTAGGCAGTAATAAGGTATGTGCTTTACTAACCATTTTTTCCCTGAAGAAAGAGGGATAGCAGGAAAACGACATGAATTTAGAAGTTAAATAACAAATTCTCAACATCTTCCCATGACAGGCTGAGACCAATTAGAGTTATTTGCTGTGGTGCAGCAATGCTAAGGAGGTAATTGTGTTTTGCAGTGTTAGAACACGACTCCACCACACTGATTCCTTTGAAATACAACACTGCCACATCTCCTCTGCCTGGTCCTTCAGAAGGGAAGAGGAGCTGCCAGCTTCAGAGGAAGACACATGGAAAGGAGCAGGGAAAACCCCAGCCCAAGTGCTGGGGAACTGTTCTCCATTAGGAAAAAAGGCTTCTGCACATGTGGTGGAAAGCACTGCTAGCAGCAAGTGGAGGTTGTATTTAATGGCTGGAGAGGAAGGAAGGAGTTAAACCATCAATGTGACATCTGCTGAACAGCTGATTTTCTGATTTTCCCTCAACTGGTCCTTACATCAAGTCCTATAGCCCTCACACAGAACCACATCTTCAGAAAATGGACAACTTTGACGTCAAAAGTCTTCCACACACACAAAAAAATGGCATTTGAATCCAGATTTTAGAAGAGCTACTGCTGGTTTCCCATTGTTTGGCCTGGAAATCTTGGCTGGCTGGCTGGCCTGCAATCTCCTGCCTGGTGCAAAACACCTTCTGGGGCTGGAAGAAAGTCACTCTCATGAAAATGTGCAGACTGCCTCAGCTGCAGCTTCAGAAAGCAAAAGTCATCTGCTGATTTTTAAATGCCAGCCTGTAGAATCAGCTGTTTAATCTCTATTCACTGTGGGGATGGAAGAATAGGTCATACAGTGACTGTGTCATCTGGCTTTTCAGCAAATATAGAATATATTCAGTATCTCTTGAGCTTCCCTTTAGCACTACTGGGGTGTTAAACCCTGAACTCCTGACAGGCTGGAATCATTTAATATGATTTTTTATTTCTCAAGTCCCTTAGAGCACCTTGAACTCTGCTGACTACATTTCTCTTCAGGATTTTCCTCCACTCCCAGGTGCTATTCCTTCATTTGATATATATATTTATCTAAATATCTGTATATCTTTTGTGTTTGCCAGCCCAGACATGTTGGTACTGTGACTTTTTGCTGCCTCTCCAACAGCTTTAAAGCTTCCATGAACATTTCTGCTTTCTAGGCATTTGTGCTGCCCCAAAGTATAGAAAAATTAGATTGTTTAAATCTTCTCCTTTCAAACCACTAGAGATAAGGTCCTGCCACCAGCCTTGTATTTGAAAGGAAAGGGCTTTGACTTGGTCACTTCACTCCCCTGACCCAAATGTTAAAATCTTCCTCAGTGCTCCCACTTCCAGGATTGATCCCTTAGTCTTAATTCTACAGGCATTTCTTCATTTGGTTAATGAAGACCAGGAAGATATTTGTGCATTCCAGTGAAATCCACTTTGCTTTTGTGCCATAAACTTTCCCATATCTGTGGGGGATAGTGAAAATGCTCTCTCTCTGCAAAACAGTGATAGCTGGAATAAAACACAGGCATTCCCAAGTGGCAATAGAGAAACACACACATTAGGTGGGAAATACAAGTGCAGCTGAGATGTCCAGCCCCACAGAACCAGGGGGTTTAACACAGCTGCGCAGAGAGACACAGCCTAAATTTTCTTCCCCCACACACAAGCAAGAGAAGAAAAGCCTTTTGTTCCAAACAGACATCACCAGATCGAGATTGAAAAAGCAGCACTGGATGCTCCAAACCCCCACAGTGTGATTCAAACCACAGCAGTGTCCTCTTGCCGTGCCCAGGATCTGTCCCCAAGCCCCCGGTGCTGCTGTGGACCAACACCAGGTCACCTCTGGTGCCTCCCTGTCCCCAGGTGAGGCACAGGTGCCCCAGTGTCCTGCAGAACCACTGATGGCCCAAACCCTAATGCTGCTCCTGCAGCTCCCAGAAAGCAAGCAGCCATGTGAAAACCAGCCTTCTTCTCCACATGCAAAAAGCAATTATGTTAAAGACACAGAGAGAGCCCTGCGAGGTCCAGAGCAAAAGCCAGAGACACGGGAGGCAGCAGAAAAGCCCGATCAAATTCACCGCGCTCTCCCCAGCTCAAGGATCAGAAATGGAGCGTTCTGGCTCATAAATTCTACTTCCAGCAAATTCAAGCCTAAATCCCCTGAAGGCAATAAGGAAAAGGCAATCAACAACAACTCTAACCACTTCACAGATGCTCCTGTTTAGTTTATACAGCACTTCTTACAGCACTGAGATGGGTAAAATGGGATTTCAACGCAGGGGGGCTGACGGCAGCAGGCAGGATTCCTCAGTGAAGACACCAAGGGCAAAGGAAGTTCTGAGAAGCCTCATATTGGTTATGATGAGTGAACTCAGCGTGCTCAGCCTTTGCTCATTTTAATCTGCCAGTACGCAGGCTTGGCTAAACTGAACATCCTGCATCTACAGTGCCTTAAAAATCCACAGGAACCACAAAATGAGGGGGGAAACGAACAAAGTGATGCGTTCCCTGGGAAGCCATGAAAAAACTAATCACTATTTGTTTCCAACTGTTGTTCCGCTTCCCGAGCCAAATGTTTCCAAGTCAGCTGTGGTGGCTGAGGAGTGACCGGTTCGAGCTGGAAAGTTGTCAATTGAAAATTGCAGCTCAAACACTTTCAAACTCCTTAACATCTTTTATAATTCCAGGACCACCTGTTCAAAAAAGCAGAGCCCCCTGATGACACAACACATGCCCTTATCCCACATTTTCCAATGAAAGCAATCAGCTCAGGGAGGAAACACCCCGTTCTTCGGCTCTCAGCCCAAAAAGATGGGAGATGTGCTGGAGAAGAGACACACAAAGGGCAGAGGCTCCCTCCCTCCAAGCACCAAGGTCATCACTCCCATCTTCAGGGAGTGTGGAGCTTCCAGACTCCTTGCCCCACTCTGCAGGATCCCCCCCGGATTTACAGTGTGGGATGATCTCCATCCCCAGTGCTCCAGGAGATGACAAAGGAGAAAGAACACTGATGGAACACTAACCCAAGTCTTCTCTACCTTGCAGATGCAGTTACCAGCTCAGATTTGAACAGCTTGGGGCATTCAAGACAAAAATCACTGGTTTTTTCTTTTTTTTTTTTTTTCTTCGCTGCGTGAAAGAGTCAACAGCGCAGAGATTCTGTTTGACAGAGCATCCCACTGTGAGACACACAACGTGTGCATTGTGCAAACCACTCTCCTGCAGAGCTCAGAAAACAAGGAAGGCTTGGAAAAAATACCCACAATGACTGCAGCCCTCGATACCTCCTGGTGCTTTACTGTGCTTGGGGTTCTTCCTCTACAGGCACCACGTTCACAGAGCCATGGTGAGAATGTCTCCACACAAATGCTCTTGAGTTTTGGACAACACAGGGCTCTTTCTCATCAAAGAAAGGCACCAGCTCTACTCAAATATTTAAGCCCAGCCCTGCCTTAAAACCTGAATTTTCAGGACAAGTGAGATTCCAGAGGACGGTTCAGAGCAGAAACATATTTTTCACTATTTCTAACATCATAGCAAAAGATCCCCAACATCTTCTAAAAAGCAGCATTTCCCTCCTTCCTCTGAGCTTACAGAGCTCATCACCCAGGGAAACGAATTGTACTGAAGGAGAAAACAATAATCTCCTTATGTTTTGGGTGTTCGTTTCCCTTTCCAAGATTTTCACCCCTCACTCATCTCAGAGGCAGTTTTTGCTTCGCTTTGCTTGCTTAAAACATTCATTTTAAGTGATCTAGGCCAGGAAAGGATTAGAGGAGCCCTGGCAGAAGTTGCAGAATGCAAGGCTGTTAGGTCAGAGAAATGAGACTTTCAGAGGCATAACCAACAACCCACCACAAAACCACCAGTCGAGCTTTGGAAAAATTCCTCTCTCTATAAATTTTAAGCAGGTGCACATTAAGAAAAATGAATCATGCACAGCAATGCAAAACAGCACCTCCTCATAACAAAGGAATGAAGCCTACCTGTCCACTCCTGCTGATTCCCAGGTGTAATCAGCACTCTCCAGGTGAGATTGTGACCCACAGTGGCATTACCTGCCTTACCCTAGGTGCAAGGAGGAGCTGCTTCCCAAAATGAGACCCCAGTCCTGTGCTCTGGCCATGTTTCACCTCCAAAGGCAGCAGCAGAAGCGCTGCTGCTGGAACTAATTAAAGGCAAATTGGTAGAACTAGGGGCCATGACGTGAGGAAATATCCTGCACAGCATCCAAGAAAGGCACCAGATAATCCAAAAGGCTGTTTAAGAGCCTGGCTGTCAGAAATCTTGGAATCTGCCAGGTCCAAAGCAAGCAGTTGCTTGTTCCCTCATCCCCTTCATTCCTTCACCTTAATTAGCTACAGCATTTGATACCCAGTGCCTCAGCCCAAACAGCCACCTCTGAAACAACCCTTGCTTCCACACAAGGATCAAAAGCTACAGATCCTGAAGGATTTACTAAATCTACCAGGTGGCTGACATTTGAAATGCCTCTTTTCCTCCAAGGGCAGCAAAGCCAGAATGCCTCCACAAGGAGCACAGGTCCCCAGAGTTTGTGTGGTTGCAGCATTTTCCCAAAGGTCAGGGGTTTATTCTCTGCTTCCTCAGCCCTTCAGGAATTGTTTTACACCTGGAAATCTCACCCATGGCATGATGGTGGAACAGGATGAGTTTTGAGGCCCCTCCAACCCAAACCATTCTGGATTGTCTGAGATGATTCCATGACCAGATGGGCTGAAGCTGTGGACCACATGGACAGGCTTAACCCTCTCACTGCCAATACAAACATGTTCTGGAGCCAGATCCAACACAGAAGAGATTTCTGTCACTTCAGGTTGCATTGGCTACCAAACATATCAAAATCCAGGTCATTCACATGCCTCAAAAAGAACATTAACTGGCCCAAATCTCAAGTGTCTAGCTGGGGCTTAGTAAAGGAGCTTTGGTTTTGGTTTTTTCTGGGTTTTTTTTCTTTTTTTAAGACAGGTTTGGTGTCTACAAGATCATTTAATGCTGTAATTAGACTCTGTGTTCAGAACCACCACCTGAGTCTCCAGCAGCCAGTTACAAAAGGAACAGCTCTGCTGAAAGCCCCTTCCCACATTCCATCAGGGAACTGTCCCTTCCAGCAGACCCCACACACTGTTCTACCAACAGGCCCTGGCTTTCCTTACCCACATTCCTCACCCAGCACTCCTGGGGCAGCCCCTCCTACCTCAACAACAGAGAAATCTCATTTTCTTCACACACCTTGGGCCACCTGCTCGTCTCCAGCAGTGCCAAGCATATATTCACCTTCCCAAATAATTCACCTTCCCAAAAGGCCAGGCTGGCTCTGGTTTTTCTGACAATTCACTTCTCAGGCAGCAGAAAGTGAGATTGCACCTCACTCAAAGTAGTTACAAGTTCCCATTTTCCAACAATCCTTCTAGAAAACATCGCTCTTGGCTGTTGCAGTTGCTTCCCCACCTCCCTAATAATTAGCTTTTACCTCAATAGAGATGCAGTTTGCTTTCTTGTAAAAACCCAGAGTTGAAAGAGGACTTCTTTCCCCCTGCCATCACCCACTGTGTGGGAAAACAGACAATATCCCATTGTTCCATGTACAACACTCCGAGCTGTACTTTCTGCTCTGAACACACTGAAACTCTACTTGAGGCTACAGCAATTTCCATGCAGGAGGCAAAGGAGAATCTCGTATCTGATCTAATACAGGATAAATCAATGTGCACTCATTTATTGTTTAGAGCTCCCATCAGCTCAAGGAGAGACACTGTCCTAGAGTTTCAAGGCTATCCACGCTGCCTTTGTAGATGGAAACAGACACTGCACTTAGGAGGTATTTTGAGAGCTCTGTTCAAACATTTCCCAGGAGTTCAGGAGGGATGGGAAATCACTAAACCCTGGCAGGTTCTCATCGCTCTCAGGACAGGATTTTGGGAAGGGCCACGCCAGGTTCACATCTCCCTTCTTGCCTTCTGTAGAAATTCAGTCTCCTATTAGTCATTGCCCTCGGGCAGGGGCTGGGGAGCTTAAGTGGAGTTTGCATGGAGATGCTGAGATAAGATGTGCTAGGGAAAGGCAGCTCACATCCACTACTGTGCATCCAGGTGATGCAAGAGCTTCTCCCTGTCTCCTTCAGCTGCTGGAGCTGCAAAGAAAAATTACCCAGCCCCTACACAGCACAGTCAGAAAACCATCAGCACCACAGGGAGCATGTTGCTCTGGATGTGGTCTGAACTCCTGTCAGCTTTGGATTCTGACCCTTTGTGGTGGCTGCAGATGGGAGCTCCCTGGAAGCCCTGTATCCCAGCACAAGCCAAGCAAGGCAGAGTTTAATATTCCTCCCCATGCAAGTATTTTCTCTCATTAAATGCTTAAGAGCTGGAGGATTTGGGAGATTAATTTTTGCAGCTGGACATTTTCTTTAAGAATGCAATTTTCCACACAATTTTCTCCTTTAGCTCTCTTTTATTCTAACCCCAAGACACCCTCTTACCCAGGAGAGGACTCTCCTGCAAGGTTTGGAAAGGAATTCACTCCTGCACTTCAGTCCTTTCTTTTCACATCTGCTACAGGCTTGCTTTCAGAAAACCTTGTTTCTACTTATTTCAACCCACAACTACAAATTCATTTATCCAAAGACCTGACTGGAACAAAGCCAGACCATGGATAGTGGTGGGGTTTTTTTTGTGGGTTTTTTTTTTTTGGTTGTTTTTTTGTTTTTTTTTTTTTTTTTTATTTAAAAGCACAAGAAGTTCCTTAAAAACCATGAGAGCTGATACACTGAACCCCACAGGTACAGAGCACTCAGTGACATGGTTGTGACAGGCTGGAGAATGGACTACAATGTAGAGGAGTTTGTGCACACAGGAACACAAAGCAAGGGTGAGATTTAATTATTAGCAGCCTCAAAGATGTGATTGAACAAGGGGCAGCTACAGCCACTTTGTCTTTCCCCAGGTGTCACCTGGAAGAGGATGGGGGGTCCTTCACTGCAAACAGCCCCAGCCTGTTCTGGGCACACAGCTCAGTGAAAGTTTTGAGTTTAATCTACCATTGAATCCCTTGGAGTTGATGATGGCCAGGCACAGTAATGAGGGAGCTGCTCCTCCAAATTCTGGCTGAATATTCAATTATGAGAGTTTAGGCAAAGGGAGGACAAAGCCAGAAGGAAAGAGCCTCCTGACCTTCCCTGTCCCCATGTCCTCACCTTCACCCTGGCAGGCTCTCTCTCCCCTGACAAGCACTTCTCACACTTTTTCCCTGGAAAAGAAAAGCTTCTGACTGCAAACATGACATCACACAGTTCTGTTAATGCCATTCCAGTCCTCAGCAGCCAAGGGGAGGCAGAGCAGAGGGGACACATTTGATTCCTCACAGCCTCCACGAGACACAACTTTGCTGCATTTCACAGCAGATTTTCTGTGCAGGCAAAGAGCAAAGCTGGACTACACATCCTGGTTTTTAAACAAGCTTACTTTTGCCAGTGCTGGTGTCAGTGTGCTCCCTCCCTGATTTAAGCTTCCCACTTCCCAGAGATAAAGGTGCCTTTCAAGTTGTTGATGCCAGCCTTCCCCTCCTAATCCTTCATCCCACCCTGACTTCAGAAAGCTCTGTATCATTCCCTATTGCTTCCATAGCCTAAGCTTTATATTTCTGCAGCAAATCCAACTTTAACAGTGACTAAAACATACAAATAACAGACATTTCATTTGAAGGATGCCAGGAAATGAGTTCTCAAAAACCACACACAGCGATCCTGTAAGAAGCACAAAATTGGTCCCTAAAGAACTTCCCTGTATTTCAATGTGGAGAATTTTATTTATTAATAGATTCATTCTCATGCCTCTGCTTTAACACAGTCATGCTGGCTTCAAGCAATTGTTAAGCCTCACAACAACTTCTTCTTTGAAGGGATGGGAGGCGGGGGAAAGAAAGAGGGAAGGGTGATTAAAATTAGTCACAAGGAATCCTATAAATACACCCATGGACGGAGGAAGAAATCTCTCTTCTATTTAACTTAAAAATAGAGGGCTCAACTTTAAAAGACAGATGGGATGAAGCAAGGATAAAAGAGAGCTCAGAGAAAGTCAACTGGGCAATTTAGTCAGGAATCTGTATTGTGGGGTGGCAGAGGAGGAGGAGGAGAAGGGAGGAAGAATCTTGATTATCCAAAATTAATTCCTGAGTTGGGAAGCCATAAGGGAACTCATCTTATTGCAAGAGAAATCAAATCTCAGAGGCAGTGTGGCACAGAGGTACAATGTGGAAAAAAGGGATGCCTGGCCAGGAAATGATGCATTTGTTCCAAATGTTCAGCCTGTGGCAGCACGGGCTGGAGCAGGATCACAAGACCTGTGTGTGTGCACCTGCAACTGGAAGTCACGGGGATGTGCTGGACAAAACTGCACACGTACATCCATGAGGGGTAGCACCAAGCAGAAACTCTCTGAACACGCTCAGACACATCTGCTGGCCACATCCAGCCCGCTGCAGGGTGAGGGCTTCAGTGAAGACACACTGAGGAGAAAAGCAAAGCTCCTGAAGGATGATAGCTGCTGTTTTCCCCCTGCCAGTGCTCACAGGCTGGCTATGCCCCACTGAACAGCATGTATTGTCTAAAAGTACTCCAGGTTCTTTGGTAAGAACACAATAAAGATGTGGAAGGGATTTATCAACGCTTCCCTTCTTGGAAAGATCAGAATGTAAACTAGAAACAGACAAAACGAGCCTCACAAAGTGCAGATGTTTATGGTGCTAGGAAAACATGAGATAACTGCAGTGGGACAGTGCCAAGGGAAGGAGACACTCTGGGACAGCGTGCAGGAAAGGGCTTAAGGTCACAGGGGAAAGCGCAAAGTTGTGTGTTAGAAACAGCACTGGAAGGACTGTCCGGGCCCCGCGGTGTCACACGGGGCTGTGAGCAACAAGCGGCACAAGCGGCGGCTCCTGCCCGGCTGTTACCGGGCAGCCCCGGACACCGAGCCACAGCTCTGGGAGTCTCACCGGGACAAAGGGACGAACCCCGGGCAGGCAGTGACAAAGGGCTCTTACTTTCGTTAGGCAGCTCCTCCCGATCCAGCTCATCCAGAGGGGCTGAGGCGCTGCTGCCGCTGTCGTCCAGGGTGAGGATCAGCGGAACATCATCGTCCATGCTCACCGCCATGCCGTCCCTGCCGCGGCTCCTGCTCGCGGAGCTCCCAGCAGCGTTGGGCAGTCCCACAGCGGCGGCGCGGCTGTCAGAGGCTGCGGCCGGGCAGCCCTCCGCCGGGGCTGTCAGCAGGGCACAGGGACACAGCGCTGCGCGCTCCCATCCCGGACACCGCGGCCCAACAGCACCGCGCCGCTCCTCCCCAGGCGCGGGGCTCGATGGATCCGAGCTCAGCTCACACGGCGAGGCCGGGGCTGCCGATCCCGGCCGGACAGCGGGCACGCAGCACGAACCGTTGCTCGGGCGGCTCCTGAGCCCGCGGCAGCAGCATGGCGCTACGAGTCCCGGGCACACGCGGCTCCGTCCGGGCCCGGGAGCGCCGGAGGCCGCCTGCAGTCCGCGCACGTGAAGTTCCCGGAGGGCTTTTTAGAACTGCGCGATGCCACAAGGTCACGGATTTCTCTAAAAGGTGATGGGAAAGGAAAATGAAGCAGGCCCGGGACACCGCCGCGGGGACAATTCACAGCCGCCGTCCCTGTCCGGCGAGAGGGACACCGGCCCGGCGCTGTCACCGCGATGGGGAGGCCCGGCCCGGCGTCCTCCCCGCGCCCCCCTCCCAGCCCTGGGTGAACCTGCTCCTCACCATCCCGCCGTGCCCGCGGCCCCGGGACTCCCCGGACCCTCCGAACCCCCCGGGAGCGCCCGGCCCGGGACCCCCGCACCCCCCGGCCCGGCCCGGCCCGGCCCCTCCGAACCGGCGCCCGCAGCGACGCGGCTCCTCCGCGCCCCGCCCCTCGCCTCGCCTCCCATTGGCTGCTATCGTCTGGTCCCGCCCAAAAAGGCGGGGCCTCAGCTCTCCCGCCAATCCGCGCACCGAGCCCGCTCCCACACCCTGCCAGAGGCTCCGCGTTAATGCCGCCTCCCCTCCCCGCCTCACGCACTTCGCCTCGCCATTGGATAGAAGCGCTGTCTCTCAAGACAGATGGGGGTGCTGATTGGTCCGAGGTGGCGGGGGTGGGCTCTGCGGGAATGAAGCGCGGGCTGCCATTGGCTGCGCCGAGGCCCCGCCCCAGGGTCAGGGAGGAGAGGAGCGGTCACCGGGCAACGGCGGCACGCGGGCGGGAGCGGCTCGGGGACCGCGGGGAGCAGGCCCGGGACCCCGCCGGACCCGGGCGGGACAGCCGCTTCTCCCGGGCGGGACAGCCGCTTCTCCCGGGCCGGGACAGCCGCTTCTCCCGGGCGGGACAGCCGCTTCTCCCGGGCCGGGACAGCCGCTTCTCCCCAGGCCGGGACAGCCGCTTCTCCCGGGCCGGGACAGCCGCTTCTCCTGGGGCGGGACAGCCGCTTCTCCCGGGCGGGACAGCCGCTTCTCCCCAGGCCGGGACAGCCGCTTCTCCCCGGGCCGCCCCCGGGCCGGGACAGCCGCTTCTCCCCGCGCCACATGGAGACGGGGAAAACGGAGACGGGGCCTCCCTGTCCGCAGGCCCGCTGGCGGTAGGAACGAGCCGGGCCCTGAGTGCAGCCCAGCCGTGCCCGGGCGCAGGAGGTGCTGTGAGGGGTATCCAGGAGCTCTCAAAGGCCCTGCAGGAGATGAAGCCTGCTAAGGTCAGGCTGCTGCCGCCATCAAGTTATCACCTGGGTCCTGCCAGCTCTGCTGGTTTTTGGAGTGCTCTGCCTGCAGCAACACAGCTTCTAGCCCCAAGTAAGCAACAAGTCAAGGAGTCAGGGTGGAGTCAAAGGTGGAGAGTGAGGTTTATGTCAGTGCTGAGCAGGCAGAAGAATGAGGGCAGCAGCAGGGAGGATCCCCAGCTTAGTTCAGGCCTCTGTATCAACAGCTCTGGCCTGAGCTGAGCACCAGTGACACTGGACGGGCTGGACTTGGAGGGAGGAAACACCTGAACATTTCCCCCACCTCATTTAATTCAGGTTTAATGTGGGTTTTCTTCCACGTGAGCACCAGCTCCAGCAGTAACAGAGCAGCTTTTGCTCTCGTGCTGGGCTGCACAGCTCTGGCAGAACAAGAGGACAGGGCAACAGTAAAGCACCAATGTGAGAGTCATGGAACAAAATACAAACAACCCGTTTATACTTAACCAACATTGTACTCATGTGTAAATAGCAAGGAAGTGCCAGTTCTGAGCTCCTGGAAGGCCTCAGTGACAACCTGGGCCAGTGTGGGACAGGAAGGCGTGGCTGATGAGACAGGCTCTAGTTTCCCCCACTGATTCCTTGGACCCTGACTGCAGCAGTGGGGGTAAAGTGGCCAATCCTGGCCACACAGGCCACTGTTAACTTGATTCTCAGATAAAATCTCTCGTTATTTTAAGAGGCTTCCTCTTTCAAGGACTCCAGTTCTCCAAGATCCCACTGGTTCAGTTCTCTGCTGCTTAGATTCCAGGGCAGTTCCCCCAGTTTGCTGACGACTCGCCTCGCTGGATCTCCCACCTGCTGCTGGAACAGCATTCCTGCTCCCGTGTCAATCCTCAACCCTCTTGTCTCCATCTAGCGTCCAAATCACATCTGGACTCTCTCCCAGCCCAGTGAGACCTGCAGCCTTCACAGCCTGCACGTCACTGTGCCCACAACCCAAACACAACCTGGATTGACACCAGCACGCCCAGCCCCTCCTCTGAGAAGGCCACGGTTGTTTCCTGTCCCTCCAATTTTACCCCAGGTGGAGAAGAGCTGCAGGATTGCCTCAGTGGGAAGCACAGGGGGAGATCCGAGAGCTCGGAGTGAATCACAAGGATGCTCAGTCACCTTCTCAGGTTTTAATGTCAGGTTATTCTTGCTACCTGTCAGGCCAAGAAATGAGCAGAAATTCCTCTCAGTGCGGGCTCCTGGCTGGCTCCAGCTCCACCTGCTGGAGTGGGTCAAGGGCCAATCCTGCTGCTGCTCAAGGTGCAATAACATCATTTCTGGGGGCAGAAGGATGCTGTTAACCTGGCTTCGTGTGTCCTTGGGTGAATTTGAGCGTTTCCCTCGGCATGGGCGTTACCAAACTCGCAGTAACCTCAGCAGCTCCTCGCTGCAGCCTCCCTCCCCAGGGAGCAGTGACTGCAAACCCCACGTCCTTTATCCACCTCCATACACACAGAGCCGCTCTTTCCCACCTCAGCAAAGGAAGTGGAGGAGCTTTGGACGTGCCCAGATCACTCAGCAGCATCCCCCAGATCCCAGATTTGTCTCAGAGCACTTATGTGGTGACACCGTGGCACTGCTGTGAGCACCTCACAACCCTCAGCCACGCAATTATGGATTTACTCAGCACCTCCTCATCACCACGAGCTGCCAAAATCCCTGTGCAGATCCTTCTCTGTCACAAACCCCATCCAGCCTGGGATCCTCCCACTGCCAGCGGGACGCAGGGCAATGCTTTCCTCACCTCTGTGCTCGTCCTCCCTTGTCCTGCTTTGTCAGAGGAGTCCGTAAGGTGTTGGTGGCACAAAGCAAGGACAGCAGGGAGACACCAAGGCACATGCTGTGCATAGAGGCAGAGGGAATGGAGCTCTTTTCCTGGAGAAGGGAACCTTTGGGAGGGCCTCAGCAGCCTCTCAATACCTGCAAAGAAGAGGAGGCCATGAGGGTTGGGCCAAGGTTTGTGCTCAGGTGCAGAATGAGAGAACAGACACAAAATGAAACGAGAAAGGCTTTGACTGGATAAAGGGAGAATTTTCACCCTGAGCACAGTGGAGCAGTGGGAAGGAGGCCAGAGAGGCTGTGCAGCCTCTATTCCTAGGGGTTTCTACCACCTTGGACTGCCTCGAGCAGGTCAGACTAGGGATGTCCTGCATTCCCGCAGACACGAGCACAGGCGGGATGGCGCAGGATGCCTCTCACCACAAAGGTCCCTGCCAGGGCCCTCCAACCCCAACTGCCCCAGCCAGACTCACCTGGGACCCCACCCCAGCAGCACCCCCTGTTCTGGGAGCTGCATGGCCCCTGCCTGTCTCCACGGAGTTGCACTGTCCCTGCAATGTCCGTGTACCTGTGCCTGGAGGGGCCGGGACTGCACTGTGGGCACTCGGGTCTCCTGCTGCTCCGACCTCCCAGCTGGATTTCCCAGACAGCAGGAACCTCCTCTGACACCCCCTGGACATCTCGGGAAGCAGCTGTTCCCACCAAGGCTCTGGTGCCGTGGGGGTGTGTCCTGAACCAGGACACACAGCTCCCAGCACTGGGGTCAACTCTGGCTCCTGGCTTGTCTTCCAGCATGGAACAGCTCCATCCTTCCTTTCCAGCCATGGAAAGGCCCAGGGTCCTCGTGGGCTTGGTTACAGGGAGGCCTCAGGTAGACTAAGGCTGTATGTACATCCAGAGGGACACCTGGCATCACTTCCAGGGGGGTCTGGCTGTGCAGCCACCTGCTGCCTTGGCATTCCTGGGCACAGGAGATCCGGACACGCTCTTGGACCGACCCCTCACCAGAGGGCCCTGGGGGGCAGCAGGGGTTGTTGGAGCGCTCCGGTTCTTCCACCTTTCTGTGCCGAGGCTGGAAGAAAGGTGAATCCTGTCCGGGGGGGTGCTCAGCCGGCTGACAGACTGGGAACGTCCTCTGCCAGGAGCACCCCAGCCTTCGGAGCGAGCATCGCTCCTGGGATGCCTCCAGCCACACAACTTCTCTTTGTGGCCGGGCTCAGACGTGGCCGGAGGCGCGGAGGCTGGCGGATGGACGGCTCGCAGGGGAGTCCCCCTGCAGTGCGGGGAAAGGCCAGGCTGGTTCTGGGGAGCAGGCGGGGGGCTCCAGAGCAGCGAGTGGAGCTTGGCTACATCTTCCTTCCTCATCCGCGGAGCTGCCCAGGCAGGACCCTGCGGCTTGGCACCAAACAGGGACTCGTCACAGAAGGACGGAGCGTGGCTTCGGGACCTTGGAGGGCGACAAGCGGAGAAACACGGGTTGGTTACAGCGGGGAATGTCAGAGGGGGAGTGACCGAGAGCCGGCGGGGCGGCCGAGCCCGGGCCGGGGGACACCGACGCGGAGCGAGCCCCGAAACCCGGGGCAGCGGCGGGAGCGCCCCGAGGCACGGCTCACCTGCACTGGCTGCCGGGCCGGGAGCCGCCGGCTGAGGGAGCCGCGGGAGCCGCCCAGGGCGGCGGGAAGGCGGGCGGCGGCGGGCGGGCCCCCGCGGGCCGGCCGAACAGCGACTCGTCCACGAAGGACGGCCGCACCCGGCGGCGGCCCCGGGGGCCCCGCGGAGGGCGGGCGGCGGCGGCAGCCGAGCCACCGGCCGGGACCGGACCCGCCGCCCGCATGGCCGCGGCCCCGGGGCGGGCGCGGGCCGGGCCCGGCCCCTTCCGGGCCCGCCCCCGCCACGTGGTTCCGCCGCCGGGACCGACATGGCGCCGCGCGCCCGCCGCCAGCCCCGCGGAGCGCCGGTACGGGACGGGAAAGGGGCGGGACGGGAAGGGAAGCGACGGGAGCGGGAGTGGGACGGGACGGAGCGGAGCGAGGCGGGGCGGGCCCGAGTGAGGCGTGTCCCTGCACCCCCGTGTCCCTGCACCCCCGGGCCGCTGCTCCCGGTACTGGGGCCCCGGTCCCCATGTGCCGGTGTCCGCAGTACCAGTGTCCTTAGTGCCAATGTCCCCAGTGCCCGTATTCCTGGTACGCGTGTCCGCAGTACCCGTGTCCCAGTGCCAGTGTCCCAGTGCCAATGTCCCCAGTACCCACAGTCACCGGCACTGGTGCCCCTGCCTGCCAGAGCTGCAGTGACCCTGACCCATCACCGCAGCCGTGTCCCCCACTGTCCCCAGGTGCCTGCCACCCCACTGCCCGCCTTCCCTACCACCGCCGAGGAGGACGATGGCGCTGATGCTGAGCTGGACACTCAGGCCATGGTGCGGGCCCAGAACCAGAAGAAGAAGAAATCGGGGGGCTTCCAGTCCATGGGTACGTGTGAGGCAGGGGACAACGGTCCCTGGGACAGGGACTGTCCCCACCTGCCCATGCCCCCTCACTTGTCCCTGTTCCTCTAGGCCTCAGCTACCCCGTCTTCAAGGGCATCATGAAGAAGGGCTACAAGGTGCCCACACCCATCCAGAGGAAGGTGAGCCTGGGGAGCGGTGGGTCCCCGTCGCAGGGGGTGGCAGTGGGACAGCGATGGTGACGGTGACAGTGGTGTCCCACAGACCATCCCCGCCATCCTGCGTGGCCGGGATGTGGTGGCGATGGCCCGGACGGGCAGCGGGAAGACGGCCTGTTTCCTCATCCCCATGTTCGAGCGGCTGAAGGCGCCCAGCCAGGCCGGGGCACGCGCCCTCATCCTCTCGCCCACCCGGGAGCTGGCCCTGCAGACCCTCAAGTTCACCAAGGAGGTACAGGGGACCTGGGGGAGAGTGGGAACAACAGGGGCAATGGGTTTGGTTCTGCATCCCACCGGTATGTTTATTCCTCACCCTGCAGCTGGGCAAGTTCACTGGCTTGAAGACAGCCCTGATCCTGGGAGGAGACAAGTAAGCTGTCCCCATGTCCCCTCCAATCCCTGCTACCCTGAGCTTCCCCAAAACCTGGTGAGGGGCTGAGCTGCCCGGTGCCACCCCAGCCTCTCCCCTCTCTCACAGGATGGAGGACCAGTTTGCTGCCCTGCATGAGAACCCTGACATGTGAGTGGGGCACAGGGAGGGGACCCAGTGGGGAAATGGCCACCAGCCATCCAGGGACATCACTGGTGTTTAGAGCTGGTGTGCCTGATGGGCATTCCTGGTGTTCCCTTGGAGCAACTTCCTGTGGGACAACAGGGTCTCTGTTGTGTCGTCTTTGGGTTGGACTTGGGACCTGTTCCCAGGATGGTGTGGGGACACTGCCTCCCCCTCGGCCTGGTCCTGTCACCACCTCTGTCCCCACAGAATCATAGCCACCCCTGGGCGCCTGGTGCACGTGGCAGTGGAGATGAAGCTGAAGCTGCACACCGTGGAGTACGTGGTGTTTGACGAGGCCGACAGGTCAGCAGGGCACAGGGTGTCCCCAGGGCTGGCAGTGTCCCCACACGGGTGAGAGGCCCAGGGAGTGGCAGGGAGGGACCTGCCATGTCCCATATCCCCTCCCCTGCAGGCTCTTTGAGATGGGCTTTGCTGAGCAGCTCCAGGAGATCATCGCCCGGCTCCCAGACTGCCACCAGACCGTGCTGTTCTCCGCCACGCTGCCCAAGCTGCTCGTCGAGTTTGCCCGGGCTGGTGAGGAGCTGGGGGCAGGTGGCACTGGGGACAGGGACACCACACAGTCCTGCAGCCAGGCCGAGCCCAGCACTGGGAAAACCAAGCTGGATTAATGCTGTGCCAAGCGGGTGTCCCCAGCAGGACACGCCGTGAGTGACCCATGTCCTGTGTGTCACCACAGGCCTCACTGAGCCGATGCTGATCCGCCTGGATGTGGAGTCCAAGCTGAGTGAGCAGCTCAAGGTGAGATGGGTGGGGGGAGTTCAAGATGGGCTTTGTGCCCCCTACCCCCTGCAAGCCACGTGGCCCTGAGGAGGGGACAAGGGTGGCAGTGGTGGCAGAGGGCTGAGCGCTGCCCTCGTGCTGCAGCTGGTGTTCTTCCACGTGCGCGGGGACGACAAACCGGCCGTGCTGCTCCACCTGCTCCGCAGCGTGGTGAAGCCCCAGGACCAGACAGTCGTCTTCGTGGCCACCAAGCACCACACGGAGTATCTGAAGGAGGTACGTGGCATTTGGGGGTGCCCCTGTGGGGTCTGCAGCTGTGGCAGGTCCCTGCTGGAATCTCTCCCTCTGTTTCACTGGGTTGAAGGAGAAACCCTACAATGTGTGATCGTGGAGGTGCTGCATCCATTCATCCCTCAGAGAGAGAAGGGAGCACAGCGGGATTTGGAGGTCCAGGTGGCCACTCTAGAGTCTCTGGCCCTGTCTCTCTGCTGAGGGCACACCCATTCAGTCTCTGTTCCCTCCTTCCCAGCTGCTGACGGCGCAGGGCATCCGCTGCACCCACATCTACAGCTCTCTGGACCAGACCGCCCGCAAGATCAACATTGCCAAGTTCTCCCAGGGCAAGTGCCCAGTGCTGCTGGTCACCGACGTGGCTGCCCGGGGGCTGGACATCCCCATGCTGGACAATGTCATCAACTTCAGCTTCCCTGCCAAGGGCAAGCTGTTCCTGCATCGTGTCGGTGGGTGCCAGTGCCCACCTGTGTTGAGATACTGAGGGACAGACTGGGGACAAGCAGTGTCACTGATGTCCCAGCTGGACTGTGAGAGCTCTTGGGGGCAGGACTGGTAGCTTTTCTGTAGAGTTTCCCCTTGTCCCTTTCCCAGCCACCCACAGCCCCTTGCCAGCCATGGCCTCACGGTAAATGTCACGTGTGTAGACTGCCAGGGACACCAGGGATCCCTTGCCCGGGTGGGGCCAGGCTGGGCTGGCTGGGTATGGTTTCCCATTCTCCTCTTGCCCATGCCAGGTCGCGTGGCCCGAGCTGGCCGGAGTGGCACTGCCTACTCGCTGGTGGCTCCTGACGAGATGCCCTATGTGTTCGACCTCCACCTCTTCCTGGGCCGCCCGCTCGTCCTCGCCGGAGCCCAGGAGATGCCTGCAGGTGAGGGATGGCTGTGTGGCCACTGGGGTGTTATCCTTGGCCAGTGCTGGAGTTTGTGGTCTTGTGGTGGGCCCTCACACAGATGGGGAGAATGGGGTGCTGGGGCTGTGATACACCCTGTGTGTGGGGGATGCTGATTGAACAGTGCCGAGCTCCCTGGAGCGGTCAGCTCTGCTCTGAGAAATCCAGGGTGGCTGCTGGGAGGTGACACGGTGTGCCCTGGGCTGCAGATGCTGGCGGGGTCCTGGGCCGTGTCCCGCAGAGCCTGGTGGACGACGAGGAATGCCTGCTGCTGACGGACCACGAGGGCTCTCTGGAGCTGCGCAGCCTCCGCCGCGTCGCAGACAACGCCCACAAGCAGTACCTGCGCTCCCGGCCCGGCCCCTCGCCAGAGTCCATCAAGAGGGCCAAGGACCTGGATGTGTCCCAGCTGGGCATGCACCCCCTCTTCAGTGAGTGCTGAGGGGGTGCTGAGGGAGGAGACCCCGTTGCCCTCCCCAGGAAACTGATCTGTGCCTCTCTCCTGCCTGCCTTCCCCAGGAGCTCGCTTCGAAGACACCGAGCTGCAGAGGCTGAAGTTGGTGGATAGCATTAAAACCTACAAGTCCAAGGCGGTGAGTTGAGACGGGAGGGAAGGAGAGGGGAGGGGAGGGGAGGGGAGGGGAGGGGAGGGGAGGGGAGGGGAGGGGAGGGGAGGGGAGACCCACGTGGCTCACTGGGAATCATGCTCCTGTCCTGGGGACAGACCATCTTTGAGATCAACGCCACATCCCGGACACCGGCCAGCACCATGATGCGATCGAAGCGGCGCCACGACCGTGCCCTGATCGAGAAGTTCCAGCGTGGGCAGCAGGAGAAGCGGGCAGCAGCACTTAAAGGGCAGGGGCTGTGCCCGGCCCCTCCTAAGCCTCAGGATGGGGAAGGAGAGCAGGAAGACCTCCAGGTAATTGGGTCACGGATGCAGGAACTGCTGCAGAGCTGCCTTGGCCCAGTGCTGGCAGCACCAGGGCCCTCAGATTGTGCTGGGGCTCGGGGGTTGGTGCAGAGACTTGCGGGGATGTTGGGGGGACGTGGCTCCTGAACCCCTCCACTGTCCCCATCCAGGACGTGTTCTCCAATGTGGGGGGCCAGAAGCGAAAACGGGGCCGAGGAGGGGAAGATGGTCCCAGGAAAAAGCCACAGCAGCCGGCACAGCAGGCTGAGGACTTCTACATCCCATACCGGCCCAAGGACTTTGAGAGTGAGCGGGGGTAAGTCTGGGGGGGCTCCTGCTGCTGTCCCCTCCCAGCATGTGTGGGGGCTGCTCTCATCACCCCCCTTTGCAGGCTGAGCGTGGGTGGCGAGGGCAGCGCCTTCGAGCAGCAGGCGGCCGGGGCCGTGCTGGATCTCATGGGCGACGAGAACCACAACCTCAACAAGAGCAAGCAGCTGCTCAAGTGGTGAGTGGGGTTTGCCCATGGGCTGGAGGGAGACTCAGGGCTGGGGGTGGCACTGCTCGGTCCCACCACCCTTCTGTCTCTCGCAGGGACCGCAAGAAGAAGCGGTTTGTGGGGCAGACGGGCCAGGAGGACAAGAAGAAGGTGCGGACGGAGAGCGGGCGCTACATCAGCAGCTCCTACAAGAACAACCTGTATCCTGCCATGGGCACTGCTGCCTGCCTGGGCTGGGCGCTGCGGGAGCAGGGCTGGACCCACGTGTCAGGGCTCCATCCCCTGCCACGGCAGCAGCCAGGGGAGGGAGCACAGGGTCAAGGGAAGAGTCACCACGTGTTCCCTTAACGCGCCCGTCCCAGCTATGAGAAGTGGAAGCAGAAGTACAAGGTTGACGAGCGGGATGAGGATGAGGAAGGGCCACGCAGCAGGGAGCAGTTCAGAGGGAAGCACAGGCGTGGGCATGGTGAGTACCTGAAGCAAGCAACAGAGCCCTGCACTGTTCCCCTCAGGCCGGCTCTGAGCACAGCCATGTCCCCGCAGGCCCCGCGCAGCCCCCGGCGCAGGGCAGGGTGCGCTCGGAGCTGAAGAACAAGCAGCAGATCCTGAAGCAGCGCAAGAAGGCGGCCAAGCAGCGCTTCCTGCAGAGCGGGGGCCTGAAGCGCCTCAAGGCCCGCAACCGGCAGCGCGTGCAGGAGCTGCGGCAAATGGCCTTCGGGCGCCGGGCGGGCGCTGCCAGGAAGGGCAAGCTGAGGAAGAGGATGTAGGGGACACGCCTGGGCTGGGAGCTGGGGAAGGGGACAGTAAATATTGGTTGGTTTTGCATCCCAGCTTCTCTCTGTGCTTGCTCCAAGCATCGTGCCTGGGGTAATTCTTTCCCTAGAGACGCAAGAACAAGCAGGTGCTGCGGCTGCACAGCTGGATGTATTTTGATGTATTTTGATGTGAAGCACCTTCAGAGATGCCAACAGCAGCTCCCTCCTCCTCGTCCTCCTGCCTGGGGTGCTCTGTGCAGGAGGGAACCTCAGGAGTGCCCTGACCCTGCCTGGGTGTGGTGCCATCCCAGTGTGACTGTGCCACTGCCATCCATGTTGCCTCTTGACATGGGATTTCCAGACTTGCAGGGAATTACCTCTATCTCCACGGGTCCTGTGGCTCCATGCTGGCCCTGGCAGCCTCTCCGCAGCCCCAGGAGCAGGCAGGTGTCCCCAGGGGCTATTCCTAGCCCCGAAGCAGCCTGGCACTCCTGTGGTGCTGTGGGTGTGTGCCAGTGGCACAGATGTCAGCCAGGGCCTGCATGCAGAGCAGCAGCTGTAGAGATGGGAGATTGATGCCACAGCCATCTAGGGATGTAAATGCCCCTGTGTGTCCCCAGCCCCACTGCCCTGGGAAAGTGTTGTGCTGACCATGTCCAGCTGGGCCTTCGTGTCCTCCTGGGCTCTGTCCGTGGGGATCCTGAGCTGTGCAGTGGTTTGCTGGAAGAGGTTCAGTACAGCCAGCTTGATCTGCCCCAGCAGCAGGGTCTTCTGGATGGCTGTGCTCTGGATGTGGGCCCAGCAGGACTCCTGGGGGACAGAGTGAGCCTTTGGCCACTGCCCTGAGTCCTTCTGCGCCCCCCAGGCCTGGCCAGGGGGACCCAGGAGTCCTGGCTGTGTATCCCCCCCTATGCAGAGCTGCTGCTTTTTCGGCATGTGTGTATCCTCAGCTCAGCCCAGAAGGGTGCAGCCCAACTTGGCACTTCCACCGCACTGGGCATCTCCCTTGTGCAGCACACCTGGGGTCTGTACTGCTGCCCCTCTCCCTGGGGGTCCTTGGGCACCCTACATCCCCCTTACCCACTGGAGCACGTCTTGGCGGGCAGCCTCCAGGCGTGCGTGGAGCCGGGCCAGCTCATTCCTGGTGCCCAGGAGCTGGATGCTGGTCTCCTGACGGTACCGCTGGAGCTGTGCCCTGCCCTGGGCCAGCTGCTCCTGCCCGGCTTCTGCCTCCCGTGCCAGGGCTGCCCGCACCCCCGCCAGCACCCCGAAATGCATCAGCATGGCCGGCACGTCCTGGAACTGGGCAGTGGGAGGCGGCAGCCCTGGAGGGATGACCCCTCCAAGGGGCTTGGGGACACGCGGGGTGGCACCGCAGGAGCCCACGCTCACCTGCCCCATGGTGGCCAGCACGTCCCGCAGGTAGTCCCCGAAGGGCCGGAGGCTCCGCAGGCGCCGGGCCAGGCGCTCCCTGTGCCGCAGCAGCCGCTCCAGCTCCCGCTGCAGCCGGGCGGCCTCAGCTCGCTCCGCCGCCGCCCGCGCCCGCTCCTCGCCCGCCCGGCGCAGCGCCTGCTCCCGCCGGGCCGCCACCGCCTGCGCCGTGGGCACGGGGTCAGCGGGCACCCTCCGGCCGGCCCGGCCCCGGCCCCCGGCCCGGTACCTTGAGGAAGGAGTCAAATCTGAGCACGGCGTCGCGGTGCTGCTCTCGCCTCCGGGCCAGCTGCTGCCGGCGCTGCGCCAGGCGCTGCATCCGCTGCTGGAACTCCTGCGGGATCGCAGGGTATCGAGAGCATCGCCCCCCCGCTTGTGCACTCCCCGGCCCGTGGGGAGCTGGGGACACGCCTGCCAGCCCCCTTGTCCCCACGGCACACCTGCAGCGCCCGGGGAGGGGACGCCCTCACCTGCCGCTGGTTCTGCAGCTCCCGCTCCGCCTCCGCCACCTCCCGCCTCTTCAGGAGCACACGGGTGGATGGCGGGAGCGTGGCGCGGTCCCGCGCCGCCACCGTCCTGCCACGGGCTGCGCGCAGCTCGGCCGGGCTGGGGAGGGAAAGCCTGGGCAGGGCATCTGCCACCGTGGCACGGGCAGGGCTCCCACGGGCCACCGCTGTCCGCGGGGCTCAGCGCGGGGAGCCTGGCCCGCTCCCCCGTGGGTGCAGGGGTTGTCAGGAGCCACACAGGCTTAGCCCTGTCTGCATTCATGTTCTTGGCCCAACCTCGTTCCTGCCCACCCCTCCCACTCCAGCCTCCCCTACTTGGAGCCCCCCAGCACCAGTGCTGTTCCGCAGGGAAGGACAAGTCACACCACAATCTCAGCTTTCTTGTTAGAACCCGGGGAATTCCCCTGCCTGCCCCTGCCCATGGCTGCAATGTCCTCTCCTCCCTGGGAGCCTCAGCTGGGGACACTGCACCCACCCAGTGGCACCCATCCTGGCAGTGGCACCCAGAGATGGGAACACAAACCGAGATCACAGGGCACGCAGGACATGCTGGCCCGGTTGCCAACCCTTTGGTCACCTGCCACGGGGAGGGCAGAGGGGTGTCACTCACAGCAGCCGCAGCTTGTCCCGGAAAGCCTCTCGCAACCGCTCCTCCAGCTCCGAGTCCATCTCGGCCGGTGCCTCCTCCTCGCCCAGGAGCCTGCGGGGAGCTGGGACGGGGACAGCCGAGGTGGTGGCAGCACAACAGAGTTGCCAGGGGCAGCCAGAGGCTCCTGCAGCTCCCTGGGATTTTCCTGGCTTGGCTCCAAGCGCCGCTGCGAGGGCACGGTGCGGGGCACAGGGAATGTACCAGCGCTGCTTGCAGGGAGGCTCCCACTCTCAGCCCTCAAACCATCCCATCCTTCCACCCACATCCGTTCCCTCCAGCCCTCAGACCCCACTCCAGCCCCTGAGAACCCTCTGGCCCTTCAGAGACCACTGTGCACAGCTGGACCACAACCACCGTCCCCACCCCTCCCTGTCCCCCTCAGCCTGCTCCAGCTCCCACTGTTCTGACACCCCAGGGATGGCTCAGACCCCCTGACTTCACCCACAGCGCAGACCCTGCCTCTCCCTGCGTGTCCCAGGAGTGCTTCCCTTCCACTGCACGGGCCATCAGATCCCCTGTGATCCCCTGTGTGCTGTCAGGTCCCCTTTGTCCCCTCGTATGTGTGCTCATGTCCCCCTTACCCTACACCCACACTTGACAAGGAACAGATTAACTCCTGACTTGGACATAGAGCGACACTGCAGAAGGAATAGGGGAAAAATATTTATAATACAAACAATTCAGCCTCCCCAGTCATGTCAGTCATTCATTCAGCCTCCCCAGTGTCAGCCATGTCCTGCCCACACAGCCCTCGTTTCTTCCCTTGTCACAGGACCACTGTGGCCCCGTGGTGACTTTGTCCATCCCAGAGCTCCTCATGGGGACTGAGCCAGAATCCCACACAGGAATTTGAGTCCAGCACAGGCATTGAAATGAAGGGGTGGTCCCATGCTCTGCCTGGGTTGGGTGTCACTTTGTTTTAGGGACACCCAAGATAAGAAGGGAAATGGAAGAGGAGAGAAGAAATGGAGAAACATGGCTGGAGAAGGACGGAGTGAAACTGTGGAAGGGGCAGGTGGAGAGAGAAGTGGGAAGGCTCTGCCTGAAGTGTCCTGGGCCAGGACACTGACAGCCTGTGCTCAGCCACACACAGTGATGGCCTGCTTGATGCTGGATTCCAGCTGGAGCTCCGTGTGCTTCCTCAAGGAGGGATAGAAGCTATGAGCCTCGTGTCTCTCTCTTCTCTCACTTCCTGTGCAGAGACCCCACCATGGAGCTCGTCATCGTCACCTACACAGGGCACAGAGCAGCAGCATCTCAGCTACAACAGCCATCAAGAATTCCTCCCTCCCTGGCAGCTGCTCTGGGAAGACCCAGAGCTCAGCAGGGAGCAGGTGGCTCCTCACCTTCTGTGAGGTGGTTCAGGTGAGCAGCCTGGGCCCTGCTCCCACCGACCAGCGCCATGGCCTCGTGCTCGCTGCAGCTGCTCGGGGCCTCCTCGCTCCCCTTCCCCTCCTCGTCATCTTCAGAGTCCACCAGCACTAAGACATCCCCTGAGTCTGCATTCCTGGGAACAGCAGAGCAAGCTGGATGAAAGGCTGAGGAGAGCCTGTTCCCTGCCCTACAGGAAGGCTGAGTAGTGATGCCATGAGGGACTGGGCTGAGGAATGTCAACTCACCTGAATGCAGCACCTGAACGGGAGAGAAAAGACAGACAGCATTAGAAACTGCCCCTCTGGGAGTGCCACTGGTTTTAGTGGACTGGACAACCCCTGCCAATCCTGCCTCCATGTCTGTGTCTCCCCCAGACGGTCACTGGCAGCCCCATACAGAGGCACAAACGTGGAGGTGACCTGCCCAGACACGGCACAGGCAACCCTGACTGACTCCAGCACATGGGGAGGGACAAGTGGGTTAGGGATAGAGCCCCAGGAAGGAGGAACCAATCCCTACCTCTGAGGCACAGGAGGGGATTGTAGTACAACACAACCCCGGTGACGGTGAGAACAGTCAGGAGGGACAGGACCACCACAGCACCCACGACCCCAACGATGTTCACCGGCTCTGCAGAGAGGGGACACAGACGGATGAGGAATTCTCAGTGCAAGCCAAAGAGCAGGTGTGCAGTGTCCCCAGGCCCTCCTGCCACAGCCCCACTCACGCTTCACCGTGAGGCAGACGAAGAGCTCCCTGAGCCCCACGGGGTTCTGGGCCTTGCAGACGTAGCAGCCACCATCCGTGCCCTGGGAGCAGTTCTGGATGGTGAGCCGGGACACGTTGCCCTCCTGGGCGATGAGAAACCTCCCCCCAGGCTGGATCTCCACCTCGGGCTGGGTGATGTCCCGGAGCCAGCTGAGCCGAGCTGCCGGGGTGCTCTCGGTCACCCGGCAGGTCAGGGTCACACTGTCACCCACAAAGCAGGTCTGCGGGGGCTCCGATTCCAGGGAAGGGAGTTCTGAACACCCCCGGGGAGAAATAAAACAAAAACAGGAGTCAAGGAGGGAATGGAGGCAATTAACATAACGAGCAATCAAGCTTCTGGCTGATTAATAATCATTAACAGAAGGGAGGCAGGCGGGAGTCTGGGAAGCAAGCGTTATGGGTTTGGCATTTGGCTCACTCAGGAGCCTCCCAAGCAGCGACCTGAGCAGCTTTCATGGTGCTCAGTCCCTTCTGACACCTGTCTTCATATCCCCAGGGAAAAATGGCCTGAGGGTAGCCAGCAGGTAGATGGCAGAGAGGAGAAGAGCAGCTCAGGCATTGCTTTCCTTGGGAACAGCAGAGCTCTTGTGAAGCCTTGACAACCCTTGGAGGATAAGCACAGCCCAGATTTCCATCAGCCACCCAGATCCCTGAGATGCCTGAAGGGCACACACAACCCTTAAACCCAACCTTACCAAACCTCATCTCAAGCTGCCCACAGCCCCCAAACCACCTCTCACTTTCACACAGGTGTGTGGGAGCTTTCCACAGGTGAAAACACTGCTGGGGTGAAATTTGTTGGCACCTAAAGATGGGCCCAAAACACAGCTCACCTACAACTCTGCCGTGATGGATGTCAGCTGCAGGACATCTGGGCCTCAGGTGCCCTGCCATGCCTTCCCTGACGTCCTCAGTGCTCTGGAGAGCAGGGAATGACCTGGGTACCCACCTCCCCCCCATTCACCAGCTTCATTAGCAGTTAATGAGGCAGCAAATCCACTCACTTATCTCCACAGTGCAGGCAGGCTGCTCCTGCTTCACCACGTGGCTGCCCACACACTTGAAGACTTTTCGGTGGGAGAGCTGGGAGCTGTTCAGTGTCTCCACGTGGGTGTCTGAGGAGCTGGTGGAGCTGATGACCCAGCTGGAGTTCTCCAAATCCTGCCCCTCTTCTCTCCAGTGCAGGGTGGGGTGGGGGTAACCCCCGGGCCAGCTGCAGAACAGCTGCAGCATCAGCCCTGATGAGGAGCTCTCAGCCCAGCACTTTGGGGTTGCCTGTGGTGGATCTATCAGCAAGGACAGCACGTGGTCAGAAACACTTGCAGGGCTGCAATTAATTTGTCGTCATTCCCCTTGAAAACTCTTTCCCTGCAAGTCTTGCTCCCTGCCCTGCATCCCGCAGCCCCAGGTGTGCACAGCTGTAAGTGACAGCCAGCAGGGACCACGAGGGGCTGTCACAGTCCCCACAGCCAAGCCTTGAGGGAGGGAAAAAATGATTGCTACAGCTTTATCCAATGGAAATGAGATAAACACAGCAGGACAATGAAATCCCACTGCCCTGGTCCTCCTGGCACAGCTACCAGGGAGGGACACTGAGTCATCACTTGAGAGCAAGGCACAGTCCTGGCTCTCTCCCAGCTGCTCCTTCCAAACGTGATCCACACACGTGCTGATTTAACAGCCAGAGGGATTCTGGACTCTGATCCCGGCAGAATTAACAGGCCATGCCCCTGTGTGTGCCTAATGCAGTGCTGAACAAGACCCCACCAAGAGATCAAACCAAAACAAGCCCCACACCAGAGGTGTCAGAGGGATGTCTGAGGCTTATTTTGGGGAGCATTTATTCAGAGGATTTTGAAATTACTTGAATTAATAAAAAAACCATCATGGCAAACCCTCGTGTGAGCTGCAAGAACACACCTTCCTGGGGCTTGTCTCTGCAGGAACTGTACACACACCTCAGGTGATCTTTGAAACCACCCAGCTCTGGCAAGAAAGTTCTCTGCAACACTCCCTGTGTCCTATCTCTGGGGAGGATCAAAGTGATCCCAAACCCTGGCTGTGGTTAATAGTCCTGTCAGCCTCAACCAGCAGAAACTGCCCCACATCGGTGGCACACAGCCCCTCCAGGATGTCCAGCCAGAGCTGCACTTTGTGTGCTCACCTCAGGAACAGTCTCCTGAAGCCATCAGCTTTACATCCTGAACTTCCAGACTCTCCCAGCACAGCTCTGTCTAAAAAAAACCTGCTCCCACAAAGTTAACAAACCAAAAGCCTAAAAATCTCCACCCTCCCAAAACACCAGCAAAAAGGTCCTGTTGTGATTTGACCCACAGAAGAGCCAAGAGTTCTTGCATCAACCCACACACAGATGTGCCAAGGAATCCCTGGAGGTGTGGAACTGCACGTCTCCTTCACAGGTGCTTCCCATCCAAAACAAACACAGAACCACAGCCCAAGGCAGGGCTGCACCTTTGTCCTGTCACTAGAATGCTTACTGCTTGTGAGGTTTTCAAAGTGCAGTTTTAAACAAAAAGAGAACATTTTGGTACCACCCATAGGATGGGCTGAAGACTGTCAGCTGGTTATTCCCACACAAAACCTCTACATATCCTGGGAGGCTCTCCCACAGCAGTGCCAAGTCCGTGTCCAAAATTTGCTCCAGGCCAGGATAAGATGTTCCACCAACAGGACCTGCTACAGGCCAGAGGTTGAACTTCTAACTTTTGCTGATGCTTCTCCTGCTGAGCTAAAGCATCTCCAGAAATCTCCTCCTCACCTATCAAAGGCTATGCCCACATCACCTCTGTTGTTCTTGGAAATTAAGTGACACAATGAATTTCAGACTAAGAAATGAAGTCCAGAGTGCAGCACCAACACTTGGCACCCCATAAATATGTTTTGCTCCTGAGCGTTCTGCCCCAGTGCTCCAGATTTGGGGCTCCCCACTCCTCAGCCCAGTGCCTACAGATCTGTTCCCTGAAGCAGTCTAGGGTTCAATCCTTCCACACCTCCACCTGCACATTCCTTGCTGCAGGAAGAGAACTTTTACTCCTGTGAACTTTCAAGAGGTTAATCTGTACAGAACAGGTGCAGTGTTTACACACAGGCAGAAGGAAGGAACACCCCGAAGGCAAACAGGTCTCACACATGGAAAGAACAGCAAGAAAGGAAAGGGCCAAGGGAGTACAGAGGGTGAAAATGCAGGGGATTTTCCCTCTTCTCAATCCTAAAGGGACTAAGAGTGGCACCAGATCTGGAGGGGGCTGTTCCCATGGAATACATGAGGCATCAGGGCAAAATAATGGTTCCCTGGCAGAAGCAGGAAGGATGAACTGGCTGGAGCACTTTCCAGCCTGACTTCCACCTGTGCTCTGAACATTTCTAAGGGAATGAATGGATGAAATAGAGATGGAAAAGGGGGAGAGCACCAGAAGACACAGAGGGGCTGACAGAACCAGCCTGTGCTGATAACAGGTACAACTCTAAGGACACTGCTCCCACATAAACCTGAGGAATTTTGTGCTGCCATCAATGTAAGACTTCTCAGCTGGGAAGAGTTCTCTCACTAAAAGGATGGCACAGCACATCTACCCCAAACAAGGGAAAGCAGACAGTGAGCAGCAGCCCCTACCCCAAGCTTTATGGAGACTCAAGTCAGCCAGACTCTGAGGCAAAGGGTCCCCGTGGAATAGCTACAGAGAATGGAAGATGTGCCCAAAAACTCATTTATCATCAGCAATGAAGAACAGACACAGCAAGGCCTTGAGAGCTGCCATTTCCCCTGCATATGTCAGACCTGTGACAGGCCACTTGGACACACATTTTGGTGCTTGTGAGCGGATGTGAGAGAGATTCTGCACCATAAAGCCATTTACACTTTCCAAATACTATTTTCCCACCGGTGCCAGATGAATTTGGGGATGTGGAAGGCGGAGGGGAGGAAGCTCAGCTGTGGGGATGACTTACTGGCCACCAGGAGCTGCACCCTGTGCTCATGGTCCGTCTTGTTCAGCACTTCCCTGCAGGTGTAGTTGCCCTCGTCCTGCGCACGCAGCTCCGTGATGCTCAGGGAGCTGTTGTCCACCAGGGAAAAGCGGACGTCGGGGGGGAAGGAGACCCTCGAGGAGAAGAGAGGAGGGAAGGAGTGCGGATCCCCCTGGAACCAGACCACCTCGGCGGCTTCCTTGGACACGTTGCGGCATAAGAGGAGGATGCTTCCTCCCACCTGCCCAAAGACCACTTCATCTGTTCCTGCAAGAGAGAAGGGACGGCGTTAGGGATGGAGGGAACGGGCAAAGCCGCCTTCTGCAGCAAAGACCCGGACTGCTCATCTGTGCCAGCCCTCTGAGGTGCTTGCTAGGGGGGCTGCTGGGGGACCTCTGAGGTGACTAAAATCATCCAGCGCACGCCAGGATCAGGAAAAGGGACGCAGCTCCCTGCTCCCCTCCCCTCAGCCCGCGCTACCTGCGGCCTCCCGGCGCGGCACCAGCCTCCAGAAGCAAAGGGCGAGGAAGAGGCGCGCCGGCGGCATCGCGCCGAGGCGCCGCACGGCCGTGTGCCGGCCGCAGGGCCCCGCGGGGGCGGTGCTGCCCGGCCGCCGCCCCGGCCGCAGGCCCGCGGAGGGCGGGCGGGCCCGGCCGCGGAGGACCCGCCCGCCAGGGCCCGCCAGGGGCCCGACAGGGGGTTTGTCCGTGTGAAAAATGCAGGTTTTATGACTGGCTTTTCGCAAATGTAGCAATGGGCATTATGTGTGTAATGTTGGAAAGTTATGCTTATATTAATTCTCTCGAGTAGTGTGTGTGAAAAACGCCAATCACTGGGTTTTTAAAAGTTTTAAAGTTTAATAATAATAAAATGGTTATAAAAATAGTAATGCAATTAGAGTAATAAAAATTTAGAGTTAGGACAATTACAAGACAATAAAAAGCAAAGAATTACGGACGTCCGGATGCTCTCGGGCACTTAAGCCACGACAAGCATGCTTTGTGAACAAAGGAATCACCTTAAAAGCAATGGCCTGTTGCATATACAAAACACTTCATGATTATGCATATATTTTATTTAAAACAAGAAATTTGTCTGGTTACTTGTCAAAAAGTTTCTGTTAATTCCCAGACGCTTTCGAGTCTAAGTCAGGCTTGAAGAAGTTCGTTTCTGTTGATAAGGAAAGCCATAAATTTCTCTCCTCTGGAAAATTTAGGGGTTTCTGTAATTGTTATCTTTGTGCAAAGAATTCCTTGATTATCCCATCTCTTTCTTGAGCTAGTTAAAAAGTATCTTACGTAGTATAGTTTCTATTTTAACATTGTGTTATAACCTAAAAATACATTTAACACACTGTGAAAAATGCATATTTTGATTGGCTTTTTGCAAATGTTACAATGAATATTATATGTGTAACGTTGGAAAGTTATGCTGTATTAATTATCTCAAGTAGTGTTTTGAATGTATTTTTAGGTTATAACACAATGTTAAAATAGAAACTATACTATGTAAGATACTTTATAACTAACTCAAGAAAGAGATGAGATAATCAAGAAATTCTTCTCACAGAGATGGCAGTGACGGGGCCCACAAAGAGTTACGGCCTCCTTATCGGAAAAGACAAACATTCTTCCACCTTCTCTCCATCTTTATGGAACCACCAGGATTAAGGAGAAGAAGTTGACAAAAACCAGAAAAGCTCTTAATTTGCAAGGAATTTATGCATCATGTATGGGATGTATGAATATGCAACAGGCTATTGCTTTTAAGGTTATTCCTTTGCTCACAAGGGATGCTTATGGGGCTTAAGGGCCCGAGAGCATCCGGACGTCCGTAATTCTTTGCTTTTTATTGTCTTGTAATTGTCCTAACTCTAAATTTTTATTACTCTAATTATATTACTATTTTTATAACCATTTTATTATTATTAAACTTTAAACATTTTAAAAAACAAGTGATTGGCGTTTTTCAGTCCATCCATCGGGTCCCGCCGCCTCAGAACCGCCGCTTTGGGCGGCCGCCATCTTGAGACCCCCCCACCCCCGGCGCCGCCCGCCATCTTGGGGTCCCCTCACGCCCCCCTCGGCCGCCCCAGCAGAGCGGGGCCGGCGCCGCCGCCCGGTGCCGCCCTCGGATCGGGAGAGTTCGAACCGGAGGGAGCGCTGTGTGCTGAGCGCTGTGTGCTGAGCGGTGTTCCCTGAGCGGTAAGCGACCCTCACATCCAGAGGGCTGCTCCAATCCACCCACTTAGGGACACCCCACCACCCGCGCGGCGGGGAGAGCAGAGATAAAACACTTGGTACTCTGTGTAACCCCGCAGCGAGGACCGTAACCACGCAACTATCTTCGGGTTTCTCCGGGACACCTTACACATGGCAGCTTGGAAGCACCAAGGCGTGCGTGAAGCAGAGCGCTGAGACCCACAGGGTTGGCCCACTGGGCCCTGGTACATTAATTATTAATTAACCTAATTAGCGGTAGGGGCGACAGTGCTGGCCCACGTAACCTGAGCTCGGCCGGCCCCCCTCGGCTCCGCCTGGGGGCGCCATACAGCTGGCGCGGGGGAGGCCGGCGGTGCGTCTCCACCAATGGGAGGGGAGCCTAGCGGCGTCTCCACCAATGGGAGGGGAGCCTAGCGGCGTCTCCACCAATAGGAGCGGAGCGGGGCGGTGCCTCCGCCAAGGGGCACGGGCAGCCCGGAGCCGCCGCCGTCGCAGCCGCAAGCGTCGCCATGCCGGTGGACCTGGCCAAGTGGGACGGGCCGCTGAGCCTCGCCGAGGTGGAGCAGAAGCCGGCGCACCCGCTGAGGGTCAAGTATGGCTCCGTGGAGATCGACGAGCTGGGCAAGGTGCTCACGCCCACTCAGGTGAGCAGACTCGGGCCTGCGCGCGGGGGTAGTGCGGCAAAATGGCGGGATGCGGTCGGGCCTCTTGCGCTGTCGCTCCGGCAACTGCCGCGGAGCTTCCCCGCGGAGAGGTGTAGGGGCAGAGAGAGGGGCTGAGCTGTGCGGGCGGCCGTGCCGCAGGAGAGAAGGCCCGTGGCTCTCACAGCCAGGGCGAGCTGGCGCGAATGGCCTTGAACCCCTCGGCGTGGCTGCCAGCGCAGGTCATGCCGGCCCTGTGTGCGGGGCAGGTGGCTGGCGCTGACAGCGGGGCCGGTGCTAACGCGGTCATCCCTGCAGGTCCAGCATCGCCCCACCAGCATCGAGTGGGACGGCTGCGATCCGCAGAAGCTTTACACCCTGGTTCTCACAGACCCTGATGCGCCCAGTCGGAAGGACCCAAAGTTCAGGTAACGGGGATGGACGGCTCCGTGGCTTGCGTGGGGAAAAAGGAGCATCTCTCTTGGGCTGAGCAGAGGCTCAAGGAGGAGATGGGACTGTGTTCTGCCTAAGGTGCAGCTGTGGGGCTGTGGCTTGTCATAGAAATTGTGTCCTTGCCTCTCTCCTTGAGCCAGGGACAGCATGGGGAGGAGCAGCTGCTCTTATCAGGGATGCTCAAAGGTCTGTTGTAGCTGGAGCAGCACAGCGTTTACTGCTTGCTCTAATTTAGTACGTATATGAGTTGGAATTAGGTCTTTGCTGGCAGCAGAATCTTAAATCTGGGACCAGCTCACCTTCCTCAAGTCAGCCTCAGCAGTGTGTGGAATCTCCACTCTCAGAGATCAGGCTGTGGGTTTCCTGCAGCCATGTGGAGCTTGTTTTGGCATGCTGTGCATCCCTACAAAGCGGTGCCTGCTCTGGGACTAGTGTCCTTCGGGTCTGGCAAACCAGCTCTTTGTTTACCCCGTGCTGACAGCCTCATGGAAAAGCAGCAGCTTGGAGTGACGAAGGGTGTTCCTATCTGCAGCTCTGCCACTTTGATTGTTCTGTACCTTCTCTTTTCAGGGAGTGGCATCACTTCCTGGTGACCAACATGAAAGGCAACAACGTGGGCAGCGGGACCGTGATGTCGGATTATGTTGGCTCCGGGCCTCCCAAGGGAACAGGTCGGTACCTGCAGCAGTTCCCAGGTGCTGCTACCTGGATCACACCCAGTGCAGAAGGGTGGGGGGGAAACTGCCTGTGGGAACGATCCGTGCGGGATCCAGCCTATCTAGTGCATCTGCCCTCAGCTGCCCTCGGCTCCATCACCCTTGGCCACTGTGGGGTCAGCTGGGAGCGCGGGCGGTGACGCTGTCCCTCCCCGCAGGGCTGCACCGCTACGTGTGGCTGGTGTACGAGCAGCCCCAGCAGCTGGCCTGCAGCGAGCCCGTGCTGTCCAACCGCTCCGGGGACAAGCGCGGCAAGTTCAAGGTGGCCGCCTTCCGCAGCAAGTACGGGCTGGGGGCGCCGGTGGCGGGCACCTGCTACCAGGCCGAGTGGGACGACTACGTGCCCAAGCTGTACGAGCAGCTCTCGGGGAAGTAGGGCCAGGGCCCTTGGGCACCGCAGCAGCCGTGGCCGGGGCTGGGCACGGCGCTGTAGTTCTGTTCTGTTAATGAGTTGAACCCCAGTGTCCCGCTCTGACCACTGGCAATGTCACCGTCCCTGCTCCGTGTCCCTGTGCTCAGGCCTGTGCTGATGCTCGTGGTATCCTAGCTAGAGAGCTGCTGATGGGTGTCCCTGGCTCCAAACTGACCTGCTTAAGGGAATTAAAAGCCTTTGTGAATTAGTGTCAATTCAGGGGGTCTCTGCTGTCTTGGGATGGCTTGAGGTGGCAGGGGTGTGGGTACACAACCACTTCGGGGTGGGTGCTGGCTGTGGAGACTCCCTTTTCCAGGAGAGGAGAGGGCAGTCAAAGGGAAACTTGCTCCCCTTTTTTTTTCTTTTCCCCCTCCTACATTTGGCCAGTGCCTCCACATCACCACTGCAGTAGTGAAGGTGCAGCTCGAGGGGGAGGCAGGAGCTGGCCTAGAGCACTTCCTTCTGTTCTCTGCTGCCGCTCAAAGCTGAGACCACTTTGTTCTGTTCAGTCCTGTGGTGACCTGCCCTGTGCTCACAGTGCAATTAAAAACTTCCCAAGGTGCTTGGTGTGCTTGGTTGTCTTCTTGGGGGGGATGAGGGCAGTGCTCAGGGAGCAGTGGGTGGTGGTGTGTTCCTGGGAGGAGGCTGGACCTTGTGCCCAGCACTCCCCATTCCTGGGACTCACTGATGCTGCAGGGACACAGCTCAAAGCCATCCTGTCTTTCTATCTTAAAAACATCCCCAGCCTTCAGTTCCTTCCCAAGGGATCTCCCCTCACTCCCAGACCCGTGGGGGTCCTTCCCTCCACAGGAACCCCCACATCACCACAGCAGATCTGACACCCCAGCACTCTGGGCACCCTGACCTGAAGCCACTTCCCAGCCCAGCTGCAGGTCCCATGTGCTTCCTGCTGCTCCAGCAGCTTTGCAGTGAGGCCTGGAGCAGAAATGAGCCTTTGATAGAGCCTGATGGCTATAAAAAGGTAAAAAAGGTGAAGGCAGTGCAATTCAGCTTCATGGAATCAGGAGCTTTCCCCCTTTTTTCAAGCTGCTGTATCAAAGCTCTGCAGTGAGATGGTCTGACAAACAAGAATCAGCAGCACCCCTGAGAAAATTGGGGATTCCAGAACTCAGGTGGATGGTGCTGCCCCCAGGGCAGTTTTATCAGCCCAGCAATTAAAACATTCCAAGAGGATCGATGGTTTTCCAGGAAAACAGCCCCAGCTACTCCAGACAAGGCCCACCGGAGTTAAGGCTGGAGCAGGGCTCAAAAGGCTGATCCATGCTGGGGCTGCTCGGGCTGGGAGGAGAACATTAAACAATTAAAAATCCATTCCCCTAAAAACCTCCACTGTCAGGAAACCAAGCCCTGCCCAGGCTCAGGGACACCTGGAGTGGGATACCAGTGGAATGTGTCCCCTCCCCATCCCCACCTTGCACCTGTGCTGGGCCACGAGCCGCCCCTCCCACAATGACACAGCCAGGCATTGTGATGAACACTTTTATTTACAAATATAATTAAAAGCTCTGACAGTTATTCATGCTCTTCCCTGGAACCTGAAAAATGTTTTTGTTGTTTTGTTGGTTTTTTTGTCCTTTTTTTGTTGTTTTTTTTTTTAAAGTGCATGCAAAAGAAGTAAAGCCTTTTTTTTTTCTCTTTTTATTGTAAGAAAATACACAGTTTGAAAGTGTGAATAATGCAATATTTATGACCAAGATCATGAGGTTGGGGGTGGACTTGGGGGAGGAACAAAAAAAAAAAACCCAAAAAACAAATAAAAGAAAAACTGAAAAGGGCTGGGATGATCTAACAGACAGTGTTGAGCTCCAGAACAGAACTGGAGAGTGGGGGGTGGCTGGAGCAGGAAGGGAGGGGGGGAAAGAAGTAAAAAAATTTTTGATCAGAGAAACAGTTAAAATACAATATGAAAATAAGTAAAAGCTCTCCTTAAATTCCTTCTATACACAAAATACACGATTTGACAAAGCCCAATTTGTGCTACTGGGATCCTGTGGGCTCATTTAAGTGTATTCACATTCTCTGCGACAGCAGAAAATGATTTATGATACAATCAAGAATATGCCCAGGGGCCAGGGCTCGTCCCTGCTGCCCCTGGCATGGTACTCCTAAAAATCACCACGTCATCACCCGCCCCTCCCCACCCCCAAAAAAGTAATAATATGTCACCACTGATATGTACAGCACGATTAAGTTTTTTTTTTTTCTGTAAAATGTATCAAATTTTTTTTTCAATCTTTAATAAAATTTTTTAATTATTATTTAATTATTCCTGATGAATAAATACCAAAAAAATAAAAATAAAATAAAATTATGCAGCAGCTAGTTAAGGTAAGGCTGCGGATTCAGTCTCTCTCCCCCTGGGATCGTAGATATCTTTTAATTATTAATATTTTTTTGCTTGTACTTTCATTGATTGGTGGTAAAATGAGTGATTGCTCAGAAGCAACATACATCCACTTGGTGGCTTTTTTTTTTTTTTTTTTTTTTTTTTTTTTTTTTTTCTCCATTAAAATTGTCTCCAAAGTTTTCACTGAAACATTTTTAATCATTGCACAGAGACATCAATACTGTGACATACTATGGAAAAGACTGCCAGGAGCTGTCCTGCACCGGGACGTGACGGGGGAAAGGGGCCCCTGATGGATAAGAATATACAGGCACTGGTCCGACACGATGTCAGTAAGAGAGACAGAAAGAGAGAGAGCACGCCCGTCAACATGGGGAATGTTGGGTTTGCAAGTTTTATCCTTACTTTGTTTGCTTTCTGTGGTTTTTGTTGGGTTTTTGTTGTTTTTTTTTTTTTTTTTTAAATGGCAAAGAAATTTAACCTCATCTATAGTCCTCCTTGGGATATTCTAATGTGACCAAATTCCCAAAGCCCATCCGCAGGCTCTCCATGTCGAACGTCTCAATCTCTCGCTCCTGCCTTTCCAACAGAAACTTGATCCTCTCGCTACGTTCCTTCTGGAGGGCGGCGAGCTCCTCTTCGATCTGCAAGGAGCACAGTCAGCAGCCCCCAGCACAGCTCCAGCCTGCCCGTGTCCCAAACCCCCTCTGCAAGGAGCAGTCACAGCCTGCCCCGTATCCCCAAACCCCCTCTGCAAGGAGCAGTCACAGCTCCAGCCTGCCCGTGTCCCAAACCCCCTCTGCAAGGAGCAGTCACAGCTCCAGCCTGCCCGTGTCCCAAACCCCCTCTGCAAGGACAGTCACAGCTCCACGTTCCCCGTGTCCCCAAAACCCCTCTGCAAGGAGCACAGTCACAGCTCCAGCCTGCCCGTGTCCCAAACCCCCTCTGCAAGGAGCACAGTCACAGCTCCAGCCTCCCCCATGTCCCCAAACCCCCTCTGCAAGGAGCAGTCACAGCTCCAGCCTGCCCCGTGTCCCAAACCCCCTCTGCAAGGAGCAGTCACAGCTCCAGCCTCCCTCCTGTCCCCAAAACCCCCCTGCAAGGAGCAGTCACAGCTCCAGCCTGCCCCGTGTCCCCAAACCCCCTCTGCAAGGACAGTCACAGCTCCAGCCTGCCTCCTGTCCCCAAACCCCCTCTGCAAGGAGCACAGTCACAGCTCCAGCCTGCCCGTGTCCCCAAACCCCCTCTGCAAGGACAGTCACAGCTCCAGCCTGCCCCATGTCCCCAAACCCCCTCTGCAAGGACAGTCACAGCTCCAGCCTGCCCCATGTCCCCAAACCCCCTCTGCAAGGAGCAGTCACAGCTCCAGCCTGCCCGTGTCCCAAACCCCCTCTGCAAGGAGCACAGTCACAGCTCCAGCCTGCCCCATGTCCCCAAACCCCCTCTGCAAGGAGCAGTCACAGCCTGCCCGTGTCCCCAAAGCCCCTCTGCAAGGAGCAGTCACAGCCTGCCCGTGTCCCCAAAACCCCTCTGCAAGGAGCACAGTCACAGCTCCAGCCTGCCCCGTGTCCCCAAACCCCCTCTGCAAGGAGCACAGTCACAGCTCCAGCCTGCCCCATGTCCCCAAACCCCCTCTGCAAGGAGCAGTCACAGCCTGCCCCATGTCCCCAAACCCCCTCTGCAAGGAGCAGTCACAGCTCCAGCCTGCCCGTGTCCCAAACCCCCTCTGCAAGGAGCAGTCACAGCTCCAGCCTGCCCGTGTCCCAAACCCCCTCTGCAAGGACAGTCACAGCCTGCCCCATGTCCCCAAACCCCCTCTGCAAGGAGCAGTCACAGCTCCAGCCTGCCCCGTGTCCCCAAACCCCCTCTGCAAGGAGCAGTCACAGCCTGCCCGTGTCCCCAAAGCCCCTCTGCAAGGAGCAGTCACAGCTCCAGCCTGCCCCGTGTCCCCAAACCCCCTCTGCAAGGAGCAGTCACAGCCTGCCCCGTGTCCCCAAACCCCCTCTGCAAGGAGCACAGTCACAGCTCCAGCCTGCCCCGTGTCCCCAAACCCCCTCTGGAACGTACCTTCTGTTCCAGGTGTGCCCTGCGCAGCGACACCCGTTGCTCCAGCTTCTGGAGTTCCCTTTCGTGCTGTGCTTCTGTCTGCATCTTTATTTTGCTCTGGTAGGCGTTGAGCAGCTCCATCTCCTGCTGGAGTTGCAGTCTCAGGGCTTGGCATTCTGCTTCCTGGGCCTCGTCCAGCCGGAGCTGTGAGAGCATCGGGAAAACAAGGCTCAAACCCCTGCTGGGAATTCCTCTGCTCCCACACAAGTCACACAACCACTCTATTTCTTCCCAAAGCTGCTGGTGTTGGTGGCAGAGGGAGAAAGCAGGAAAGGCTTCATGAGCAGCAGCTGCTCTGCTCACACTGAGGCAGAGCCTCAGAAGATCCAATCCTAAACCCCAGCACGCAAGGGGAGCAGGGGAAGGACGCGTGTTCCACAGGACACTTATTCCAAGAGGGAAAGTGGCACCTGATGTGTTGTTTAAAGAGTTTTTATAATTCAATGGCTGGAGAAGTACCCCCCAGGGTGCTGCCAGGCCCCCGAGCCCCCTGCACGTACCGCCTGCGAGGCCATCATCTCGTTGATGCTCTGCTCGTACTGCTCGGCCAGGATGGCGAGCTTCCGTGTCTGCTCGTCCTTCAGGCTCTTCAGAATTGTCTTGTGCTCACTCTTTGGAGTTACTTCCAGCTGGTGATTCTTCAGTGCTTTGTACTGCTTAGTTTGCACTTTGCATGTGTCCTGGAACTGCTTTTTGATCTGCATTTCCATAGCCTGCCAAGGAAGGAACGATGTGAAGAGCACGAAGGGCTTTGGGAATGGAGAGGCTGTGGTACGTCCACGTGGGTGGGGTGGTGGGAACCACAGCTCCCCTGTGTGTGCTTCCCACAGGGACTAACCAGCAGCAGCTCAGGCCCTGCTGCAGCCTGGCCAGGAACAGCACCCATTCAGCCCTCCTCAGCCCAGGGCACTGCCCACTTCCTGCAGATCACCCAGCCCATCACCTGCCTCCCAAAACGTATCTGCTTTTTCATAGCATCATTCCCCTTTCATGTCCTTCCCACCTCAACCTTGCACTATGTGGAGGCTGCAGACCTAAGAACTAGCAAGGGTGTGACTGAGTGACAGCAATGTGCCTTCTCTCTGGTGACCAGTGACCCCAGGGAACAGCTGGAGCTGTGGAAGGGAGGTTGAGGCTGGGTATCAGGAAAAGGTTCTTCCCCCAGAGGGTGCTGGACACTGCCCAGGCTCCCCAGGGAATGGGCACAGCCGTGAGGCTGCCAGAGCTCCAAGGGCACTTGGAAAATCCCCCAGGGATGCACAGGGTGGGACTGGTGGGGTGTCTGTGCAGGGCTGGGATTTGGACTCCATGATCCCTGTGAGGCCCTTCCCACTCAGGCTATTCTGTGATTCTGTGACACTGGGAGGAGGAACATGCCTCTGCCACAGAGAGCAGCTCAGAGGTCTGTAAGCACACTGGGGTGTGCACAGAGCTCAGCACACACTCCCAGTGCTCTGTGTTCTCTCTGGACTCTGAAAGCACCACAAACCCTCCATCCTCATCATCCTAAGCTGACACCAGCGAGGGCCTGAACAACACACAGCTTTGTCAGAAACAACTTCTGTAACACTTTGCTTAGGACTGGACTATTTTACAACAGCCTCAATTAGCACAGCACTTTAAAACCCTGCTGTGAGCTCTGGTCTCTCCCAGCCCACAACTTCCCTTATCCGGAGCTGCTCTGTGCAAAGGGAGGGATGCTCTGTGCAAAGGGAGAGCACAGGGTGGGGAGAGCAGTGGTCCCACAGCACGGGTGCTGCATGGAGGACAGAGCTGGAGGAGGAGGAAAGCCTGCAGCACCTTCAGGTTCTTTGGTTGCTGCCGGAGCTCCATGAAATGCTTCCTGTGCAGCTCCCGCTCGCGCCGCTTGTTGTACTCCAGCTGGTTCTCGAGCTCAGTCTGGTGCTGCAGCCGGATGAGGTCCATGCGCAGCTTCTGCAGCGTGTGCAGCTGCCGGTACTCCAGCTCCCGCGTGGACTCGTCGTGCCGGATCAGCATGGCGTGCTCCATCTCCTTCTGCGTCCGCTTCTTGTTCAGCTCCTGCACACACACACACACAGCTGAGCGGGCAGCCCTGGCTGCAGCTCCTGCTCACTGCTCGGCACAGCGCAGGGACTTGGTGTGTCACAGGGAAACACAAACCCAGCAGCACCATGGGGATGCTAGGAGTGACCACCCAGTGACCGACCATCCATCCACCCATCCGTATCCATCTCCATCCATCCATCCCTCCATCCATCCACCATCCATCCATCCATCATCCATCCCTCCACCATCCATCCATCCATCCATCCATCCATCCATCCATCCATCCATCCATCATCCATCCATCCATCCATCCATCCATCCATCCATCCATCCATCCATCCATCATCCATCCATCCCTCCATCCATCCCTCCATCCATCCATCCATCCCTCCATCCATCCATCCATCCATCCCTCCATCCATCCATCCATCCCTCCACCATCCATCCATCCATCCATCCATCCATCCATCCATCCATCCCTCCATCCATCCATCCATCCCTCCATCCGTCCATCCGTCCATCCGTCCATCCGTCCGTCCATCCATCCATCCTCCCCTGCTCAGGGATGGCCCCACGAGTCCCCAGCAGGTGGCACCAGGACCCCACACAAGCCCTCCGTGCCTGCAGAAACTCGCAGCAGCTTTCCATGAACACATCCCAGAGTGCTCAGGGCTGGGCTGATGGAATTGGGGATCTTGTCTGCTTTAAATTCCCCTGTGCCCCTGGTGGGCACTGGCAATGAGCTCCCCCTTCCATCACCTGCACTAGAGTGGCCAAAGCAGAGGTCAGTGGCTCTAACACCACCTCAGGTGAGAAGATGAATTGTCCAGGTGGCATTTTTACCAAGGTGCAGCTTGTGTTTAAAACAAGGCTGGAGCCCGAGGCTCAGAGGGTTTTGCAGCGTTCACCAAGAGCTCCTGCACAGGGTGTCCACAGCCCAGGATAACCTTCCCAAGCCACAAGCCCAGGAAGGGGCAGACACCAGTTGCCTCCCTGGTTATTGCACACATTTGTGTCTCAAGGTGTCAGCCACACCCTGAGCAGCACGGAGCTGACTCCAGCTGTACCCCTTCACAGATGGTGCCGGTGCATCCCTGATCCCGGCTCAGGTTGCAGCCTCAGGCTGTGCTCCGTGCTGCACCAGCCAGGCACAGCAGGGCTGCCCCACCCCACACCGTGCCCAGCCCACGCTGCCTCAGCCTAAGGGGTTTCTGCAGGAGAAGCAAAAAATGTAATTATTCTGAGCTGCTGCTCACATGTGCCAATCCTGTTTTAACTCTCAACAGGATCACCTGCAAACTTCAGCCCCTGTGGCTGCTACACCTGGGACAGGTTTGAGCTGAGAGGATGGGGAAGGAAACAGAGCCAGGGTTTCCCTCTGCCCTCTTGGCCCTAAGGGTGTAGCATGTGTTTACATTTAAGCAAAACTTGACCCCTGACAGCCAAGATTAAAATTTACATGTACTGCTGTGTCAAAATGACTTCCCACTGGCACAAAGGCAGGTGGGACACTGACCAGGCACAGCTGTGGCACATGTGCCTTCACCCCAGGATAGCTCAGCCAGCCTCTCCCAAGCCTATTCCACACCTGATTTCAGTTCATGCAGCATAAACACACACTGTCATTCCACTTCCCTCAAACACTTTCCCATTTGCACAAAAACAGCATCTGTGGTTACTTAAAATATGGAAAACACATTTTGAAAGTGTTATTTACTTCAGGTGATCCAAGTAGTTAGTACTGGCACATTTGAATCAGTAGGGATGTAATTTTCAGGGAATAAAAACTCAGATCATTCTGGAAATTAGGTCTCTCATGAGGTCAGAGGTGTGTTCCTGGTTAAATGCCATGCTAGGCAACTGAACTCTGTTCTCATCCCTGCCACAGAGCGGACATGCTGTGATAAGGGTGCTCAAATCTGAATTTTTGGAGTCAATAGTTTTGAGGGTGCCTGGGTTGAGATATCCGGATCTCAGCAAAGCAGCTGAGCAGCCCCTGGCACATTTGGACCCAAGGGCAGCAAAGCTCTGAACAAGTACAAATTATACTGGAAAGCCTGAGGAGAGCAGGTCAAACACAATTTTTGACCATGCCTTACTCAGTTTTCACTAGAACACCGTCTCATCTGACAGTCTTTATCCAAAAATAACATCACTGAAGAATTCAGATACTACAGTGATGGCCACAGGAACATTTCCAAGTGGAAACTCTTTCTCCAAAGTGGTGTTTGACCACAGGCAGCCTTGAGGCAAGGGGCAAAAACCAACGAGGGGAAGCAGGGTGTGAAAAGCTGCTCTTTGACAACCCACATCCCCATCCCACGGCTCTCCCCACAGCCCAAAGTGGGGCAGGACCCCCAAACCCAACCCTCAGGAGCTGGGATGAGGCATCAGGCCCAGAGGAGGGGCCCACAGGGCGTTTCTGTCTGCAGTCAACACTGCCATCCATCAGCTGATCACAGCAGCCACAGCTGCAGGGAAAACCATTTCCCAAAACATATTTTCTTACATTTTTCTCAGGTCTATTTAGCAACTAGAAACATGAAGACCTAAGTTCAGCCAAGACACGAAGCTAAGGCAGATAAAAAAGGCTGGGAGAGGAAGTGAGGAGTGCCATACTTCCCGAATGTTCTGCTGCTCCATCTCATGCCTCTTGATCATCGTTTTTCTCTTGAAGAAACGGCAGTTTTTGTCGTAGTAGAGTCTCTGCTGGCTGAGAAGCTGGGCCTCCTCTTCAGCCTGTGTGTGCTGCAGGTTCTCTTTGTGTTTGGATATCCTTTCTTGCTTCTCTTTCTTGGGTGTGCTGTGGTCCTCATTCATTTCCTGCAGGGTCAAAGCAAGGCTTCCCTTAGCACCACAGTGACACAGGACATGGGGGACCTTCCTGGCTCCTCCTCTGCCATTCAGTTCATGAAAGGACACCAAAATCCTGCTACAAACCAACAGAGCCAGACCTATCACCTGCCCATGCTCAGCCCTGCTGCCCCTACAGCTGCACCAGACCCACACCAAGAGTAGGAGGAGAAGTGGCCACTGAGCTCCTTGATTATCATTTTCTCACCTTTACCTTAACAGACAATTATTTTTGCAACATGGTGAAGATAAGTAAGGCATTTTGGTACATATGAAGTTACTTCTCTTCCTAATTTATGTAAGTGATCACAGAGCTTTTAGTCAAGGGACACTGAATGGCTGCTCTGATTACTTGAAAAAACAGATGAGGAGAAAGGGGAAGAAGAACTCTCTGTGAAGTCCCATTTTCCCTCATCACCCTTGGTTTCAAAGATTCTGCTCTACAGCAAATTGTGAAGGCACCTGTAGCCACCCTCACAAATTGCTCTGGAAATGCTGCCAGATGCTCCCAGCTCCTGAAAATTTACTTGCTGAGAATCCAAAATTTGCTTCCAAGCCTGACAGTATCCCTTAAACCCCTGGGCTGGCCCAGGTTTATCAAAACGAAAGACTGGTTCGTGTTCATTCCACACCCCTTCAGCCCCTAAAATGAGGGTTTCTTGCCTCTTTAATCTTTTCCTTGCAAAGCTTGTATTGTTTCTTCTGACTTTCTAAAAAGGTCGCCAGGTCTTTCTTTTGCTGAGCCAAAATCTGTTGCTGGAATTTCTTTTCATCTGCTGCAGCTGCCTTTGCCTGCAATGTACAGAGAGGAGAAAAATAACAATAAAAGAAAGAAAAAAAAAGGTGAGTGAGCAGGTGCAGAATCCAGCAGAAATCAATGTTGTGGTTTTTGGTCAGTCATTTTGGTGACTGTGCCAGACAAAGCCATGAGCACTCAGCCACAGCAAAGCTGCTTGCACAGAAAATGCTCCCATAAGTCTGAGGGCTTCCTTGTGCTTCTTAGCCCATCACCAAAACCACACCAGTTTCTTATGTGGATTAACTTGCTGATTTTTAGACTGAGTGACAGCTTTGTCACCCCCTCAGCTGAGGTAAAGCTCCCACCAAGGTGCCCACAGCCCCTTTTATGCAGCCGTGGCACTGGTGGATGCCAACGGAGTGCCCATCAGGCAGAAATGTGCCTCGAGGCTGCCCCAGGGAGCATAAGGTCACAGAATCACCAGGTTGGAAGAGACCTTTGAGATGACTGAGTCCAACCCAGCCCTAACACCTCAACTAAACCATGGCACCGAGTGCCACATCCAATCTTTTTCTAAACACATCCAGGGATGGTGACTCCACCACCTCCCCAGGCAGGCCATTCCAGTACTTTGTGTAAAAAACTTTTTCCTAACGTCCAACCTAAATTTCCCTTGGTGCAGCTAAAGACCGTGTCCTCTCGTTCTGCCCCTCAGACCACGGGTTTGAGCAGCACCTCCCACAGCCCCCCTTGAGACCTGGGTTCTCCTGTCCCTCAGATCCTCCCTGCACTCACCTCCTTCTCCATCACAGCCACTTGCTTCTTGGCCAGCTTCTCCAGCTCAATGGACGAGTTGTTGGCGTGTGTCTCCACCTCCTTCTGCAGCTTGAGGCGGTGCTCGTCCATCTCGGCCTTCAACTTGTTCTCCAGGGCGATCAGCTGCTTCTGGTGCTGGCGCCGCATCCGCTTATATCCTGACATCTGTTCCCGCAGCTCGTTCTCCTGCTCATGCTCATGGATCTGTCTTGTAACCTGCACTCAGGAACAGGGCAACAAGTGCTCCATGGCCTCGCTTCCCACACAAGCTGCTGCTGTGCTGGAAGCCAGGCCCTGCTCTGCTCTCAGCACTCAATGGGTTTTGGAGGTGCTGCCGTTCAATTTCACAAAGCCACAAGGTTTCTCTGTCCTAACTTTTAGCCCCCATCTTTTCCTGAGACTTAAGTGTTTTCAGTAACACAGCAGAAAATGCATTATTACAAATACAGGAAGGGACTGGTTACTCATGGATGCCTTGTGAAGGCTGCCTTAGAACAGAGACTAGATGGAGATAAAGTAGGTATTTATTAAGAGGCCTCAACAGATCTACCTTGGGCAGCACAACCCAAAATGGTCACAAAATGCACAACTGCTGACGGGCGCTCTCACTTTTGTAAGTTCTGCTGCATTTGCATATTGGAGTTAATTGTCAAGTTACAGCTTTAGCCCATGCAGTCCCATCCTGCTTGTTTTCTCTCTTCAGCCCACGTTGTTTGTGCTCTTGGGCCTGAGATTTGGATCATTTGTCCTTGGTCCCCAGCTAGAGAAGGAATTGTTTTGTCTCCCTACTCTGTGAAGAGAGCTCAGCATCCCCTGATATGAAGCTCAGAAGTACACACTAAAGCAGCACAGAATGTGAAAAATAGAAAAGCTAAACCTGAGGCATTATTATCACTCCAGGACACACTGGAGGAGATCTGGAAACAAAGGTGGCTGATGGACAGTGTTCTTCAGACACAAGGGAAAACCTTATTCAAACACAGGACTCACATCCTGAGGGTGGCATGGACTCCCAGAAGCAGCCAGAACCCCCCCAAACCCCCGTTCTTGCCTTCCTCCTCAAGTCACCCCCATGCCAATTCAATCCCTCAACATCTATTTTCTGCTACGAGGAGTGTCCTTCAAAATCTCCCCTTAAAATTCAAGATGATGGCAGACTGAGCTCATTCCTTCCCAGAATTGAAAGTTTTCTAACAAGAGAACACTGTTCTGGAACTGTGTGCTCTTAACAAGATTGATCAGATGGTCTAAGCAGATTTTAAACCCTGCTCAGCTGAAACAAACTCACAAGTTCCACATTCATTTCCATGCCCAAGCGTATCCATGTGAAAGGAAGAAAAAAAAAAAAAAAAACCACCAACAGGCTGTGCCAAAAATGTTCAGAAGAAAATGCAAATGGTGATGCTTCCACTTCAAAAGAAGAAAAGTGTCCAAGACTGGTTTTTATTTTTTAAAAGACAGTCTCAGGAACTTATGAAGATCTGCTGATCATTTGTACAACCTGAGAACCAAGAACTTTGTACATGTATGGAACTGCAGCCCCTGATTCTGTGCAAGGGGACCTTTGCTTTCCCACTGAAGTGTGAAGAGCTCAAGCCTTTGAAGGAGATCACTGAAGCTTTATGAACCAAGAGTCCCTCCTGCAGCCTTCCTGATGGATTCCTCCACAGCAGCCCAAAAAAACTGGCCCCTGTGACGGTGCTGCTGTCATTCAAAGGCAGTTTTGTGGAGATTTTTGCAGTTCAGATGTAGGATGGGATACACCTACAGAGGCTCAGGTTCAACAGAAGAGCAGCTGCTTTAGGGAGCTGCCATCCCAGTGCACTTGCTGGCTCCAGGGCTGGGAGGTGACAGGACGCCAAGTCAGAGCTCCAGAATCAAGAGATGAACACCCTGAATAAGGTCGCCCAAGGCAGGCAGCAAGTGCCACCTGTCTTGGTCCAAATGACCCCCAAGACTTGGGAGGAGTGCGAAGAGGAACTCAGGAAAAGCCTCCCAAAGACTGCAAAGGAACCAAAGAACCAGCCTGACCACAGCACTGTCAGACTCGGGCTGATCACTTCAGTGAGGCTGAGTACCCACCAGGTGGTGATGGACAAACACCTCCTTCCTACAGGAAATCTCAGAATGTCAGTTTGGAGTAGGCTGGATTAAATACACTTAAACCTCAGCAACTGAGGAGCCTGTACATGCTCGAGACCCAATCAGATCCAAGGCAGGCACCAGGAGCACGTGGGATTGTAGGAATGACCACAGAAACACAAACACTGTGTGAGCCCTGTGTTCTCCTACAGCTCAAAACACTTCTGGTTTTTCCAGAGTACCAAGGAAAGCCGTACTAGGAAGAAGTTGGGAAGTGTTCATAGGAACTTGCAAATTTCAGTCAAGTTCAGCAAGATTAAGATCTCTGCCAGAAACTTCCAGGTAAGGAAAATTTCTCTGAGAATCCAAGTTAGTGATAAGAGACAGATGCCAGGTAAGACAGGCAGACCACCAACACTTCACACATGCCATTGACAACATTCAGTGACATCCAGCTGGGAGAGAACAGCCTTGGTCAGGCACTTGAAGAGAAATGGAGATCTGGGAGCCACCAGCAGCACAAGATCTTCCTGGATGTGCTATTTTTGCCCTTTTGTGAGCAATGGGATGTTCTGCATGGCACACTCCGTTCCCTGACGTTGGCAGAACAAAGCAAACAGCAAAAGCCTAAGAAAAAATGGATCTAAGGATCCTCCAACAACTTTGCCAGTCTCCTTTGGTCTGATCTCTAATGAGATGTAGAATGTGCACTTGTTTTATTTACAGCAAAACTCATTAACTTTTATCCTTGTTTTTTCCCTGCTCCTCTGCACCCCATTTCCAATTTTGCTCAGCTTTATTGTGACAAGAATTCCATCTTGGAAAGATTTCCCATGAAATCTAGGATGTTTATCCCTAACAATAGGATGCAATTGCTAATTACAAGCCTAGCTGATAAAGCCTTCCAGTCACAACAGAAGATGAGATATTAAAAAGTCAGAAGAAAACAAAAGCAGTATCTCATCCTAAAGATGAGAGAGGAGAGCAGCAGACTTGGTGGACATCTCATGGATTTAATGTCTGTGTTCAGCAAGCTCATGATAAAGACTTCATTTGTCACCATAATCTCCACTCAAGTCCAACACTCAGGACAGTCTTCAGAGACAAAGCCTGCACATGGTGATCTCAGGAATGGGAGAATGTGGAAGAAATGAACATTAGTTACTGAACATGCCCAGTTCAGTGCCAGAGAAGTCCTTCAGACTATGAATGAATAAAGGATTATGGTTTTAAAGATTAAGCCCCTAATGAATGAACAGCTCCAGCAACCATTTTAACAAGAAAATTTGGGGATGTACCAGTAATCACCTTTCTGGTGTTCTGGGACAAAGACTCCTGGAACTCTATGAACTATTTGGAATATCCTGAGTGGGAAGGACCCCACAAGGATCATGGGAGTCCAACCCCTTGCCCTGAACAGACACCCCAGAAATCCCACCCTGGGCATCCCTAGAAGTATTGTCCAAGTGTTCCCAGAGCTCTGGCAGCCTCGAGGCTGTGCCCATTCCCTGGGCAGTGCCCATTCTTCCCCCAGAAGGGCAAGAACCTTTCCTGATATCCAACCTAAACCTGCCCAGCACAGCTCCAGCCATTCCCTGGGCCCTGTCCCAGGTCACAGGGAGCAGAGATCAGAGCTGCCCCTCAGGAAGAAACCCACAAACAACCCCACAGATTATCATGAGGCAAAAGGTGCTAACTACAAAATTTGTTCTCCATATAACCAGGAAATGTCTGGATCCTTCACAGCACAGCAGAAAGCTGCAGCTTCCTGGATCTCTCCCTGCAGCACACAACAATCAATCAGGTCATCAGGAAAACCAAAAACCTGTATAAACCAGAACAGCTTTTATTAAGGTATGACATTTTCTCAGTTTCTTATCTCTCTGCATCTTTGGCATACACAAAGCTGAGAACAGAGATGTCTTTTCCAACCTACTCCCACAGGCAGTTCATTTGCCATAAAATCCAAACTTTCTTTCACCCCTCCATGATTTTAGCTTTACGTAAGGAAGTTGAGCTCGCAACTTCTTCAAAGCAGCAGCTGTTTAGAGTTCCCTTTTCTACACTGTTTATCCAAGATACTGAACCTCTCCTAAAAGACAGGAATTTTCACCTCTAGATAACTGAAATTCCAAGCTCCCCTGTGCTGGAGGAAGCAGAGCTCTGAGCAAAACACTGCCAGCTGCTTCTCGCAGCAAGAGGAGATGAGAAAGAACAAGTCCAAAATTTTAGAGGAAAGGTCTACAAAGGCAGCAGCCAGATGAGTCCATTGGGAGAAACTCAACCCTCTGGAATAAAACATCAGTGTTTCAGCAGAAGAGGGTGCAGGGAACAGCTCCATGTGAAGGTACCTGGCTCTGGAGTCAGGCTGCCCTGGTGCCATTTTCCTGGCCACATCCAGGGAATCCTGCTCCCATGGACACAGACACTTGGTTCTGCAGGCCCTGGATGAGATCACACCATCTTTTGCTGGCATTTGGATTTCAAAGAGAACACCAAGGCCTTTGATAGAGTCCTCACGGTCTGATCCTTCTATGAAATGGTATATCACACATGTGAGGGAGGAATCCTTCCCTGGGAGGGTGGTGAGCCCTGGCACAGGGTGCCCAGAGCAGCTGTGGCTGCCCCTGGATCCCTGGCAGTGCCCAAGGCCAGGCTGGAGGGGCTTGGAGCAGCCTGGGACAGTGGAAGGTGTCCCTGCCCATGGCAAGGAGTGGAATGAGATGAGATTTAAGATCCTTTCCAACCCAACCCATTCTGGGATTCTATGAAGTTTTAACTACTTGATCATTGCCTTTGAAAACTGTAAAAGCAGCTGTTGAGGAGCTGCACGAGGAAGGGGGGACCTAAGGGGTCAAGCTTGAAAGACACCCAGAAGTGCAGATCAATGCATCTCTGAAGAGATTAAAAAAACAGCTTTCCCTTGAAAACATGGAGAGGTGTAGTCTCATCAACATGCAGAACCTCTGCCCTCCTTTTCAAACAACAGCTGGCTGAGCTTCAAGAGATTTCTGGTTGTAGCTTTTAATTTATGGATCACTGAGAAATAATAATAAATAATAAGAAGAAAAATAATAAGAATAATATTAAGAAGAATACGAAATAATCTGAGAAATAATATGGAGATGTAGATGCCTGGTCTCCATTTCAGATGGCAACTTTTACTCCAACAGCAGAAATATGCAGGGTATTTTCCACCACTGTTCCAGGTGAGTGATGGTTACTGTTACCACACAAAACTGATTAAAGTGGTCCAGGAAAAAATGACTACTAAAATTGCTGATTGAATTATGACCTCAGTTAAGCTCCTTCATCTTTCTTACTCACATTTGCTGATTTTCATTATTTTCTTTAATCTGAGCAATATTAAAGCACTACTGCAAGGTTCAAAAGGAGACATCCACAGCCTGTTTCCTTGTGGATAGTTCATTTGACTATTTTCTCTGGAGCTCTGTCCAGTTTCCTTCATATTCACATGATGCTTTTGCAGCCACTGGGTCACCTGGAGTGTTCAGCTGTCTAACATAAGTTCTTCTGTGACCTCTGCACTTCCTAAACTGCTTCAGCTTGTTTTTGGAAAGAGATCCAACTTGAACACTGGATTACTTTAAGGAATGCCAGTCTTACCTCCTGCAATATCCTGATCTATGGGGAGAAGAGCAAGGACTTGAGGGCCCCAGATCCTGGACTGCACCAGGAGGAACAGCTGTGGAGTGAACAGCCCCAGACTTGGTGCTTTTCTTCTAAAAACACTGCCCTGGTCTCATGTTTGGGGGTGGATTTCAGCAAATCCCATGAAAGGAAGTTGGAAAACCCAAATATCATCCCATATTATTGAGTTTGGGGCCAGAACTCCCATTTTTGATTCTCTGCAATATAGGCCACCTGATGCTCCCAACTGCACAACCCTTCTGTGCAGGGAAGGTGTTCACAGATGCTGAGGAATAGGAAGCAGCCAGCATGTAGGGAACCATCAGAGCTTGCTGGTTTGCTTGTTCTCAACCACTGTGGGATCTTGAGCACCCATTCACACAGGAAAAAATCTGCTCCAGCTGCCATTGAAAGAGTAAACACTGAGAGATGAATAAATCCTGAATTTCTGGGTTTGCACTACAAATTCCAGGCATGGTCAGGTCTTTCTCCCCGTGTCAGCTCCATGACTGACCTTGCCCTTCCCTCAAATATTGGACAGGGAAGCAGGAAGAAGTTCTCCCTTGGCCAGAGGAGCAGCAGCATCCAGCACCTCTCCCACTGACATCATCTGGGCACTGAATGGTGACAGTGATAAAAAGTGCTCCAACACAAGCACTGGCACCCTGATTCTGTGCAGTGGGTTTAAACTCTTTCCCCCCCCCCCCCCAGATTTCCATTTTGGAACATGAAAAGGTGGGAATGGAAGATTATTAAAGGGAAAGCTCATCACCATGAAATATTTCTGTGGCAAACACAGGGTCAGTTCTGCTCCACCACACAACCTCAGTTGTGTAGTAAGGACACAACCTGGAGTGCCCAGGTTGATGTGTTGGGATCTTCCCTCTACCCTGGGAAGAGGAGATGTGTGTGTATGATGGGGATAACAGAGCATGTGCCACAGAAAACCCAAAAAAGAGAAGCTCTCCAAAAAGCTTTCCATCTTCCTCACCCAAAATGAATTATATCTTTATCATCACTTGGCCATTGAAGCAGAGAGATTCAGCAAATCCAAGTGAGTAAGGAATTAAGGCAGACACAATCCCAGCCCCACAGGAGGCTGCCATGGGATTTAGGAGTGACCTTGGGATATCAGCTGTCTTCCCCAGAGCTCAGGGATCTGGGAATCCCTCACAGCCCATATTTTCATTGGCTCCCAAAGGGGCCTGGCCATGCAATCACTTCAAGCCACCCAAGTAGGCCAGAGGTGACATTTCCAGGGAAGACAGGAGTTCTGGGCTCTGCTGCTGAAGGCAGGCCACAAGGTGCAGCAGCTTTGCACAGGGAGTAAAAGAACATGAATATATTCATCACACATATCAATTTATCAATGAAATTGTATGTCTGGAGTATGACACATGAGTCATTCATTATTTCTGCCCTCCAGCCAACCTAACTGGGTCCCACTTTTATCTGCTCAGTGCAGGCAGTAGAAGTGCTGGCACTACACTGGGTGCAAACACACACACACAAAAAGGAAAAAATCCCAGGGCAGAGGGTCTCCAGGAGAGCAGGGATCCTGCCCCTGTCAGGGGTGCTGCATGAAGTCCTCTAACACACACATTTCTAGGTCACGTTAAATTGGGGGGAAGCAGGGGACACCACCCTGGGGGGCATTCAGGGTATGGACACCCAGAAATACACCTGCAAAAGATGGGATTCAGAAGCTCCCAGGAAGCATCTGGGCAGAAGCCCGAATGCCACAGCATCATTTTAGATTTTAACAGCAGCAGCAACAAACACACAGAAAAATTTGGGCTGCTGGCACTGCTGCTGCTGCTTCCCTCCAGTCAGCACCTTTAGCTGTGGTCACACACACACCCCCACACCCCGTGCCTCGTGCGTGCAGGAGTGGGAAGCGATTGTGGGGATCCAGAAATGGTGGTCTGGAAGGAGAACCCCCACGGTGGAGGCAGGAGCAGGCGGGAAGGGGAGGGCTCGCTGGTGTAATTTCGGGGTTGGTCCGGGATGATGTCATAGCACTGAGCAAGTGCCATGGCCAAACCGTGGGGACTTTCTAACGCTCCCCGTCCATCTGACCTCTAATACCAGCGGGCTGAAATATTTAACAGGACATTCCTTTTCCCTCTGAAGGGCCATTTTTCACCGCTTTCCCTGGAAAAGGCTGCTCCCAGCCCGGGTGGATGCGGGGTGGGGGAGGCGGCACACAACTAACTCTTCCGGCACACACCCCTTTCCCTACTACAAAGGCATCCACAGCAATCACATTTGCAATAGTACAAATCTTGATGGATTCATCCCATCCCCCTCCCCTTTGTAAGCCCACAGCCCACTGTAAGCCCTCTCTCTCTCTCCCTTATCACAGCCCAGCAATCCTTCCAAAGGATCAGGCTGGAAAATGCAGTCACGGTACAGTTGCTTGAAATAAATGAATGAATGAAATAAAAAAAAAAAAAAAAAAAAACAACCAGGCGGCAGCTCAGGGCGGGCAGCAGCGATCTTATTGTTCCCAAACCCATCTGCATCTGCATCTCTACGGCGTTCCAGCAGCTCTCACACACCTCACACACTCTTTATGCACATGCAGATAAATATATTAACAAAAGGGACAGGTGGGAAATGGAGCGGGGAGGGAATGAGATGATATTAACTTCACCCAGGAAGGTGGGCTATCTCACACTGGAAATGCACCGAGAAATTAAACATATTTCACATTTACATCTCTCTCACTCACACACACACACACACAGAGGTAAAACCTCTTTCAGTGCAATATCCAGTTGCTATGCCAACAGCACCAACAGCAGGGGAGGCGATGGCAGCGAGGGGCCGCGGGGTGGGGTGGGGTGGGGTGGGATGGGGGCTCTTACCAAAGATGCTGATTTGATTGTGGCAAAGCGCTCTCGGTTCCGGTAGTGGAGGGCCTGATTCTGCACTGACTGGGTAGGCCGCACCTCAGGCCTGCGATCCCTGTGGCCCACCTCATCCCTTATAAATACATGATCCTGCAGAAATGGATAAAAACAAGGAGAAAGTCCGGCTGTGCTCTTCCCGCGGCGGCTGCCTCTCTCTCACCCCTCTGTCTGCACAAGCGCGGCTGTAGGAGAGGCATAGTTCAGCTCTCTGCTTAGCCCCGGCAGCTCCCACCGTACAAAATGAATAAGCAACACATTGCAGCTCGGCTCGGCGCGTCAGCTGATCGCTAGCAGGATGCCTCTGAATCCCTGGATCGGGCTGCCTTTTTTTTTTTTTTTTTTTTAATCTCCTTTTTTTTTTTTTTTTTTTTTTTTAAACCTCCAGTATTACATATGTGCCAGAAAAAAGCGAGCCGGGAGCAGGAAGCAGAGCAGGGCGATCCGAGTCCTCGGGAAGGTCGGGTTCAAGCACTGCAAGCCAGCGATCCTGGTGAAAACGTGATTCCCATGTCTAGGCACGGAGATCCTGTTCCCTTTTAACACCACAGCAACATCCTGCCTCATTCCCTTTGCCGAGCGGTGTGTCCTCGATAGGGTTTCTTTGTCCCTCGTTTGCTATCTGCTGTGGGGGACGAGCATCCTGGCTAAATCCACAGCAGGCTGGAGAGCACCAGGAAAGCCTCCGTGACCACTCAGGGATCCTGCTTTCCAGTCATGATCCTGCACAGTTCTAGCACTTTCTCTCCACAGCCCACAAAGGATTTTTTTTTTTTTTTTCTTTTTAAAGCAACAGCTCCCAGGTTTTAGCAGGAATGGTTCCCGGTGCAGCTTTCCCCCTGCTCCCCGGCAAGGCTTCGCCGGGAGCGGCTGTGCCCTTCCCAAACGGCGCCGGCAAATTTGGGAGTGGAACAAAGCTCCAGGAAAAACCCTCCTCAGAAAAGCCAGCAAAAAAAAACCCCACACCACCAGGATTTTCCCAATGGGAATGGTGACTGCCAAACTCAGCACACCTGCAGGCTGCACCTTGGGGATGGAACAGCCTTTGGACACCCGGCACACCCTGCAGGGCCACACTGGCACCCACCAGGGTCATGACTCCCATCCTCAAACTCCAGCTCCTAAATCCTCACAGGAAGACAGATTATTCCTGAATTAAATCAAGTTTCCAGTTCTTTGAGGGGCAAAATAAAGGCTGCCAGTGCCTGGAAAGCCCTTGCAGGGAAGAGCTGCCTCCATGAGCAGGAGCAGCTCTGCCACCCTGCCATGCCCCAGCAGACACCAGGAAGGTCAGAGAGCCCCACAGGGAGAGAGCAGCCACCATGGAATGGTGTCTCCATCAGGACACTGCTGTCATCCCCGTGCTCCTTTCCCACCCCACAGACACCTGGCTTTCCCCTCTGCTGGCCTCCATTTCCAGCTGCTTCTCACCCCCACCGACACGCACTCAGCCCTTTTCAGTAGGATTCTGGAAATGAGTTCAAGCAAAAGCCTAACTAGGTGCAGAAATGCTGATATTAAGAACTGAACACCACACTGATTGAAAGTGCTTTAACCCCAAAACCTTTCCTTATCCTTCCTTTTGGGCATTCCTAGTCCATGCTCATCTTTGCTCACCTTCCTTGCCTTTGCACGATGCCCAAGGCCACCACAGAGCCAAGTCTGCACCAGCTCCTCTACACCCACACAAGGGACACAGAATGAGCCAAAACAGATAAAAAGGACAGTCCTCCACAGAGATATGGAGAGTCACAAAAAGTTGCAGTTTCATTTTACATTGGACAACCTTATACTGGGCATTTGTGGCACTGTCTGACAGGAAAGGCAGTGAGACCACGAGAGAAATCACTGAAAACTGGGCTGATCTCAGACTTCCAACTTGTGCACGTTGGTCTCATGGGCAGAGCTCTTGGACTTGCCCACATTCCTGAGAAAGGCACATCTGAGGCTCTAGAACAGCCATCCCCAGAAGATCCTGATTAAACATTTAAAGTCCAACAGCATCACTCAGTTTAATCTGACTCTCAGCCTCACCAGAGGGATCCCAAACCCTGTAGTGAAGATCTACCCCAAACTCACCCCTCTGAACCACAGAGGAAACAACAGCACACAGGAGGCACCTGGGCTGTACTCCAGCCATGAAATGAAGGTGGGGACAGGACAAATGTCACCCCTGGTCACACATCTGTGTGACCTGCAGCAGCACCTGTGAGTGCACAGGGTTCCCAAGGCCTGCTAAGCAATATCCCAATCCCTGGATCACCTTCCTTCTCTCCATTACGGTGGTATGGCAAATATTAAATCCAGAGAAGCTGCAAATCACTGAAAAAGAACCCCGAGCTTTTTAAATGGGAATTCAGACTTTCCAGAATGCTCCAAAACACCACCTAAAATAACAAATTTAAGTTGCAATTGCTCTTTCTGCTGGAAAAATAATCTGTGATTTACTTTTTGTTATCCAAGAGGTGGATTTTTAGAGGGCAGAGTGTCACCCTGGCCTTGTTTTATGGGGTCTCTGGTTACCTCAGTGCACATGAGAAGCTCAGAGCAGAATTAAATTGCCCTTCAGGAATGTGAATTAACCACATTCTGCATTTCAAACTCAGCTGGGCAAGGAATGGGAAAATTCCTTTGCAACTGAGCAAGCCAAAAGACCAATTTCAAGGGGACAAAAAACTCAGCTGGTAAGAGAAATACATCCATGGGTAGCCACATCTCCACCAGCCTTCCTCAAATGAGGTGACTGATGGCAAAGGCAAATATCTCCCTACAAACCCATAAAAACATAATTCTGCTACTTTTATTTAAAAATAGAATTCTTCTCCCAAGAACTTGCTAAGAGACACTGCAGTTGTAACTGTTGGCACAGATAAGGAAATTTTGTTTCCAGCTTTTAGCTTCAGATGTGTGGGAAACAAAGACACAAAATTGGCACCTCAGCACAAGGCACCCAATAAATAAAATCTGACTGAAGGAATCCCAGAAACTCATCAAGTTTGGGTCAGGGTATCTCTCAGCCCCAAATTTGCATCTCCAACCCTGGTTTGTTTTTAAAGTAATGCATCTTCTATACACACTTCATTTTCCACCTGTTTTCTGTGGTTTTTTGCAATATCTACCTTAAGGATGCAACTTTAGGCATGCTCAGCTCACAATTCGTTCATTAAAATCCTTTTATTCCGGGCCAACAATCCAGAATCTTCAACTTCCTACTCAAGGAGTAATTTGTTCTTCTGACTGTATCACCCACATGAACAGTTTTCAGGTTGATCAACACAAAGGAGGGGATTTGGCTGGGACGTTGCCAGGACAAAACCTTTCTCAAGGGTTCCCACAGCATTACCTGAGCAGAGCTGGTGGAGCCTCCAGTGGTGCTCCCAGCTGGATCTGAATGGCTGCTCCTGCTGAACTTCTGAGCACCTCACAATGAGTTTGTGGCAAACCACGAGCTCAAAATCCAACACAGAGTGGATTTTGCTCTGAGTCCCATCCCAGTTCTAGCACACACTGTCTTTTCCTCACTGAAAAAAGGCCTTTATCATCCAAATTCTGCCCAAACCAAAGCTGGGATACCTCCACCTTCTCCTCAGGAGGAACATTCTCTTTCACACTGGGTTTTTTTTTTGCTATGCACACCAAATAAAACCTCCAGAGACACAGGAGGACTCATTAACTGCAAGGACTGCCAGTCTCCTACACAAACAGGAAAGGCAATTTCCAAGCCACACTAAGGACTTCCATGGAATTGCAGCAAATCCCTGCTTTCTAAGAATTTAAAGAGCAAGGAAAACAACAGTGTGGCACCATTTGTCTTAATACACTGCTTTAAGTGCCTTGATAATCAACAGGGAGGTTTAAGCTCTCTCCATGCACAAAATTCCCCACAAATGCTGAAATAATTTGGAGCAGCAACAGGAGATGTGCACAGGTTAATTTACAGGATCTGGGAAGTCACTCAAGTTGCAGCAGTTATTGTAAATGTGTTTTATTATTGCAGACATTGGGCGAGAATTCATGATGATCAACTACAAAGATCCTTTTTTCCATGTTTTTGTCAAAAGCCAGATCTTAATCACAAGTTTTCCCTGACATTTTACTGCCCACGTTTCAGAAAGCACTGATGATTTTAAGCTTGAAGCAAGAAACAGCAACAACTGAGTACTGCAGTTGAAAAAAAACCCAATATTGTACTGGCTTTTTGTTTAGATTAAAAGATTACAACAACTTATTATTATAGTTTTGCAGAAATAAAAAATAATAAATTCATTGAGGACAATGAAATACTATTTCTGGGAAGCCACCTGTGCCCACACTGCCATTTACCAGCAGCTGAACAAAACAGGTGACAAAACATCTCTGATGCACCAGCTGATGCCTATACTCACTTTATTGTCTTACTCTGGGAGCCAAAAATCTTTGTCTTCATTTTTAAGATGAATTAACTGGTATTTATCTGACTTTAAAATCTGGGTTATGTGTCTTTGAAGCACAGTGTATTTGGAGTTTTACTCCCTGCCCCATTTTGTTGTTTTTTGGGGCTCTCAGACACAATTGGGTTTGCATCAGAGCTGTCACTTACTCTTCAGCTCTCAACCTGTGCAGCTGAACAACTGCTGAAGGGAGAGGGATGTGACATCCACATAGGCAAGATGACCCTTGCATGCAGTAGCAGAGTTATTAAACTATATTCAGAAGAGAGTTCTTACACTGGACATACTGAGATGTACATGGAGGAGCTCACCACCCTGCAAAAGGGCAAGGAAAACTTCCTCATCCAAGCCAGACATCTGAATTTCCTGAAAAGAATATGCTGGTGATTAAGGTGTCCTCCTGAGGGAGCAGGGTTTGATCCCAAGGATTGGTTTCCTGCCTGAGTAGTTCACTGATTGCCATTTTTTTCCTCCCAGGAGTTCAGGACACAGCTATAAACTGAATAACATGAAAAGCTCCACATTCAATTATGGCTTGTTATTATTGTCAATATTTTATTCCTGTTTGGTGATTTTTCTTCCAGCCTAACAGGTGCACTCTGACAGGTGGAAGTCACCTTTGTTCTAAGCTCAAGTTGAAAACCATGGAGCTCTGCTGTGCTGTGGAAGGGGTTGTTTTCCACAGAGGATTCATCCCAAGTGCAGCAAACCCCAAGCACCTTGGCTGCCATGAACTAGCATAGCCAGTGACGATTAACCAGATCAGAACAGGTCATTTCACTTACCCTGTGACCACAAAACATTTTTGGAAGTTACAGCCAACTAGCAGCTGTTAAAAAAAAGAAAGAAAATGAGTTGTTTACAAGTGCTTTTACTCCATCACCTCTTCCCTAAGCCTCTGCCTCAGGGTAGGTCACAGGACAGGTGCCAGGAGTGCTCCTCAGGTGCCTGAGGCTTTCTCCCAGCCAAGCACCACTCAGGGATGGGCTGCTCCTGGATTCCTGCAGGCCAAGGCCAGCCCAGCCTGGCTCTCCACACCAGCAGCAGCTGGAAGCACTGGGGGCTCAGAACTGCATCTCACAGAACTGCATCTCACACCACCACTGACTCCTCCAGCCTACGTTTTCCTTGCACGTGACATTCTGGGGCTGTGGCCCAAAACACCAAAAGGCCTCTGACTTTTTAGAGCTTTGAGCCATAGAAAATATCAACACTCCAAGCCATTTTGCCTTCTTGGACCCTTTCCACAATCTGGAGGTTGCTCATTAACACATTTGTGGAACACCACAATTTTATACAACACTTTTGACTTCACCCATGTCAAAACCATCTCATATGTGACCCTGTACCCACAAAATGCTGCTTATGTTTATCAGTATTTTCTTTTTAGCCTTTAAAGGCTGATTAAATACAAAACAAGAGCTTAAATTAAACTTGAACCCCAGGTTCTTCCCATTGTATTTGTGAGGGGCTCCAGAGTGATACCCAAAACTCAGCTTCATCCCAGAAATGTTCCCAGAAATGAAGTTAAAGCACAAACCGAAATCTTGGCAGAACTAGGAACTTTACCTTGAAAATAAAGTGGGATGTATGTGGATATAAACCCCCCTGAAATGTCCAGCTCCAATTTTAGTCTCTTCACATGCATTAATACACATGTGAAGCAGTTTTCCATTTAAAATTGCATTCCCCAAAGTAACAAAGAATAAAAAAATCGTGTACTAAATTAAAACAATATATTTGCAGACTGGAATATGTCCTGCTATGCAGAGTCCAAATCTGCTTTATGAATTACATACAGCAGAAGGGAACATTTTCCAAAGGAGAAGGAATCTACTCCAAGGATCAGCAGTCCTAGCCAATTGTTAACTGTTTTGTGAAGACCCTCAGTGCAGACCTGGGCTTTCTACTCCCAAAATTACCCTAAAACACCTGTGTTAAGTGATCTAGAGGTGATTTCTTTTATAATACTTCAGTTACAAGTGTGCAAGAAACCCTGGGTTTTTTTCAAACCAGATAAAAACTTCCATGTGGTGTCCTGTTTGTGCATCCTACACACAAGTCTAGGAGGACTGAATTTACAGCATCAGAAATCCTGTACTGATACCTTACAAGTGTCACACAACCATTATAAAAAACATAAAATTAGTCTTAAAACAAGCAGGAACTCTACTCCTTTCTCAAATGTCATTTATGTCTGGTGGGAGCAGCTGATGTTTTGTTTTTATCAAATATAACAACTCTGAGCAGTGATTATAACCTATGAATTCTGTGTAAATCAGTCCCTCAAAGTTCCATTTTAATGCACGAGTAAATATGGCTATGTAACAATGTGAAATTAAAGCTAACACACATTTTGAAAGCCTACACAAAATAAAGAAGAGCTCCAATCATAACCACCCAGAACATCCATCAGTGGTGCTGCTCCTCATTCAGGACAGTTCCATGGGCTGGCATTTGGTACCTAACACCTTATTTTCACCTTTCTGAACAAACTTCAATAAAGATGCTGTGAAGTGTCTTTAGGAAAGAAGCAAACCCCTAAAAGCTTTGCAACTTCTCTGCCAGTATCTTTAAAATACGTAAGACCACGTTTTGTTGAAGACAAAATGTTTCAATAGTTCTTAACATTCAACAACACAAACCCTGCACTTCAGGAGGAAAAACTGCTTACAAATATTTAGTTAGTTACAACCAAGCCTTACTGTAACCTTACAAACAAGAAATTCATACTTTTCATGCTGCTGCAATGTTTTAGCTCCTCTGGCAAAAAGCAAATGTACACTTTGAAGTTCCTTGCAAACGAAACCAACACAACCAACCTACATTTTGCTGCCCACTAGCAAATGACACTGCCAAGGCCAAGCCAAAACTATTTTAGTCAGACAAACAGTGGAGATGAGATGCTGGCTCACAGCTAGACAACCTCAGCTCGATATCCAGCCCTAGAAAAAGGAAAGGCATCAGATCTCAGTATGCAGCAAAGGAGCAGGAAATCATCGAGTGGGATTTGTCTCCAAACGTACCTCGTGGGAAGGGTCCAAAGTTCTGCACACTTCCACTCCTCACAAGGGAAATCCAAGTGCAGGCAGGTTTAATCACACACTGTGCCTGGCAGAGGGTTAGCTTGGCTGCCAGGAGCACCACAGAGCACAGGACAGGCATTCCCAGGGAAACAAGGACGTCCTAAGCAGAGCAAGAGGTGCACATGCAGGGCTGGGCATGCGGGGAGCCTGGGTGACCCTGCCTAGGCACTGACAGCTCCTGGAGTAGCAACCTCTTTCCATGGACAGAGGTTCTTTAGATGCTTTTAAAGACAAAAACCCCACAGAACTTGACTCTGGCAAGCCCAGCAGCAGCTCCTGCTCTCAGCACAGAGCACCAGGGCACACGTACCTTCTTGTGAACAACGGAGGAGGTGGAATTAATGGTGCTCTCGTCACTATGCATCATGACCAGCTCAGGGCTGCTCTCATCCAGGACCTCCTGCATGCTGCTCACACTGCTGCTCTGGCTGCCTGTGCTCACAGACATGCTGGGGATGGAATGGTTGCTGCCCAGACTGTCCATCTTCCTACTCAGGTTTGATCCATGCTCACTGTCCTATAAAACAAGGGGCATCAGTTACAGATCCTGCAGGAGATCACCTGCCCAGCCCGTGCCTGCAACGCCCAGAGTTTGTTTTAAAGGTGACTCTGCAGACTCCAAGGGTCTTTGGGCATTATTTTGCCAACTGCACATCTCAAAGGGCTGTTTGGGCTCTGGAATGTTCCATATCAGGCAGGCAGCTTCTGCCTTTTCCCCTGCAATCTGATTACATCAGGTTTCAAGCCAGTTTTTTTTCCACATATCCTTAAGTCTGGGCATGGCTCTTGGCTTGACAGGAGACATCCAGGAATACTGGATGGCTGGTGGAAGGAGCCTCATAATTAAGAAAAATTATCCAAGTTTGAATTAAAACAGTGCTTCAAGTCAGGATCTGCTATAACACATTTCCTGAATCAGAAAATGTGTAAGACAACGAATCCATTTATTATTTGATATATTCTGCGTGGTGTAGAGGTTTAACCTCCATGTCCCAAGCAGTCAGCAATTTGATTTTATCAAGCTAGAAAACCCTTGAACCTTGTTTTTACAGCCAAGATAAAGGTGAGTAAAGAATCTTAGCAGCTGACTCAGACCAGCCTGCATTATTTTAGGGGTTAAAACTTGGATATACATAAATAAAGATTCCTCATATAAGAGGTATTTTTGATTCTACAGCCAAATATCAGGAGTTAGCAGCCTTTTTTCTTCTTCCATACCCATAGGAGTACAGTAATGCCAGAGTATGCACTTAGTCTGGACTGATTTAGAGAATTTATGGAGTCCTTTGTAATTAACTAGTGGCACCAAAGAGGCTCGTAAGGAGCTCACAGTGAGGACAGAACTCTGAACATCCTTCAGCTCCTGGGGTGAAGCAGCCTTGACTCACTAAAATGAGCAGCCTGCTCTCAAACTGCATCCAGTTTGCCCTGGCCTCCGAAGGGAGCTTGGGGAGAATTCCATTACAAATCAATTAACGGGGAACTCATTTTGTTGGAGACTGACAGAAAGATAAAATTGAGACTTGACAGATTTGCCTTTGATTGTGTGATTATTTTTTAAGCAATCAGCAGATCATTCAGAGCCTGTGTGAGAGCACTTAAAATCCAGAATAATACTATTTTACAGAGAACACAGGCACAGGGGAATGAAAATATTTTCAGGATGCTTATGTAGAGTTGCAGAAGAAATCACATAATGAAGGCTCTGAGGCTGTGTCACTAATGAATGTTCATGCAGGAAGGACAGAGATGAGATTGCATATGCAACCTTAGCCCTGGCTTCCTGACTTCAACTTTCACCTTCTTGGAAGGGCTCTGGGGAAAGCATTAGTAGTATTTTGCATGTTAAAGATTTTTAGGGCTTATCTTCCACCTTAGAAAGCCCAGGGTAGAAGAAGGAAGTGCCTGGTGGCATTTCCAGTGGGGCAGGTTGTGTCCCCAGTTCAGCAGAACTGCAGCACGTGCTGGGTCTGCTCTCCCTGCCCAGTTAGTGACACACACGAGCAGTGACACCTCCTGTGCTGGGACAGGGGCAGGGGTCAGTGCAGAGCATGCTGTGCACATGCAGAGTGTCAGCTGCATCCCTGCCCTCCCTGCAGATACAACAGCTCTTCTCCCTGCTCTCTTCAGGAGTGGGGACAGGAGGAACAGAAGACACACCTTGGAACCAAACACCACCACGTGTTTCCTGCTGAGCTTGGAAGTGCTCAGCAGCCAAGTGGGAAACCATTCCCTGGCACTCTGCTGACAGCCTGTCACGTGTGGGGAGAGAAACTGGGATCAATCTGACAATCCCCCAGTCCCCAGCTAAGCTCCAGGTCTGGAAGCTGGAGGGGACCTTCAATCACAGCAGTTGCTGCTCTTGCTCCTTTGGGGCATGTTCACAAAGTGCCAGACCCCTCCTCCTGCAGCTCCACCTGAGACCCATGTGCCCATTTCTCCAACCAATTTAGCTTTCAAGGAGCATTTGACACCCTCAAACCCCAAACCAAGGCCCTGAAGATCCTCTGAGCTTGGGCACCTCGCTGTGTGTTACTGCCTCACTCCACTGGAGCAAAGAACACAGACATCAATTTGTCTGTCAGTGTTTTTCATTGAGAAGCAGTCGTGGATTTATTTATGCATTGTGCCTGCACCAAGTGGCATTAATTTCCATCTAAGCTCATCAATTGAAAAATGACTGGTTTCCTTCTCTCAGCCACAGTTAGGGTCAATTATCATACACTGATTAAGTGGGTTGTTTATTACAAGATTTAAACTGAAGCTGCATTTTAGGTCTTTAACCTTTTTCTTCTTTAACATTAAAGAATTAAAAAAAAATAAATCTCACTAATTCGGTGATTTGCTTTTCAGCTCATGAGAGGCCAATTACTTTACACTAAAGTTATGGTAATTGAAAAAATATTAACATTAATGGAGTTGTTTTGACTGTGCAGATGAGAAAGAAAAGCTTGGGCTTGTCAAAGACCCTCCTCCACACAGGCTGGGAGCCACTTCTCACAGAGAACCTCCCTCAGAATGAGTTTCTTCCCTAAGGCTTCCAGAAGAAAGGGCAGCACTGGAAAAAATCCAAAGTTCCACATGTACAGTAATTGGCAGCTTTAACACCGAGCAAGGACTACTTTCACTCATGATCCTCTCCTGTGTCTCTGCTGATCCAGATGATATTCCAAGAACATTCCTCACCTAGGCTGTGCTTGCTCTGCCACCCTAAGGACAGGAACATCTCCCTGGCCCTAAAAGGACAGGTAACAGTGCGAATGGGGTGACAAACCCCGAGTACCTCCTCCTCCTCCTGGGACTCGTTGAGGGGGCCGTTGCGGGTCTCCTGGAAGAGGATTTTCTTCATTTTCCGGTACTGCAGGTTGTCCAGCTCCCTCACTGCATCCTTGGTCCTCTGGATCAGGTCTATGAGCACCCTGGGAGGTCGCTCCCGGCGGACAAAATCGTGCTGGGTTAAAGGAGATATAGAACACCTCACTGCAGGCTCTGGGGTCAAACCAGGGACAGTGGGGGACTTGTCAGACCCCTGAAGTGACACCTCCCATCCTGCAATTTATCTCTTCATATTCAGTAACTGCTAACACCCTTTCTCAAAGGCTCCAAACACACTGAGCTTGTGCTGGGGTCAGGTTTTCTGAGCTCTCCAGGCTACAAAGATGATTTGTCTCTTCCTGAGTGAGCTCACTCAAAACACACGAGGTGACACTTCAAACCTTGGAGGCACAGGAATGAACAAAATGCATCCAGAACAAAGAAGAATCAACCTGAAAAGATTTATCCTGCATCCATCTATTCCAATTCACACATAAAACAAGCAAGGAGACCACAAAGTTTATTTATACCTAAAGCTTTTGTAGCCAGAGTTGAAATCAAATCAGGCTATTGCCAACTCCTGCACAGGTTTTAAGTGCAGACTTAATAAATTCTTTAATGGTATTTTAGGAATATGAGTAAAGCCTCTTCTGTGATTTATCAGATACATTCTCCTGCACTGTACAGCTGGCAGTGGATATAAAAGTCTCCAGCTTTCCCATTTAACCTTGGCTAAAGCAGACAACCTGAGTGTACACTTGCCAATACTTTTATGGGATCCCTACAGCTGGGTGTGCTGCTTAGTAGTTCCCAAGAGGGATGGCTTTAGGGCACAAACATCCTCTGCATGCTTGCAGAAAAACAGTGACAACAGAAAAATTGGCAATGGAAAAAAAAAGAAAGGGTGAAAAAGAGTTGTTCTCTACTGCACATTGCAAATGCCACAAGGGGCTTTTGTTAGAGCCTCAACAGCTGGACCCACCTGCAAGGAAATTCTCAGGAGGTCACCTCTGCCTGCTCGGCCTCCCAGCTCTCCTGTGGGCTCAGCTCAGGAGTGAACTCATCCCCTGGAGCTGGAGTGAGCAGCTCATGGAGCCCCAGCCCGCCCTAAAACAGGAGCCTTCAACAGAAGAGCTGAAAGGATGAGCTAATCACCTTTTAATGATTTGTAAATAAACAAGGAAGGCATCATGCCACAAGCTGATTTCTCGTTTTTCATTGAATTCAAACTGTTGTGCATTTGAGTTTTGCTACTGGGGACAGCCAGTCTTTTCAGTACCCAATTTTGCTTGTAGTGATGGTGTTTATTTTTGAATCAGAGCTAAAAGTTCTTAACATCATTTCACACAGAAACAAAATGAATCATTTCTGCTCCTCAATGCAGATAACCACCATTTATTTCTCTGTGAACAGTAACAATCTGCAGCTTATTTATGATTAGGAAAAAAAAGGAACCCATTTTTATCTCATTGTAGATCATTTTTAGAAAGCAGCAAAACATTTGGAACCATGATCCTGAACCTAAATCCATTCTATGTGTGCACTCAAATATTAAAATGTGACCACGTGAAAAGTGCAAGGCAGACATAAATATAAATAAAATATAAATATAAAAAACGGTATAGACAGGATTTCACACTCAGATCTCAGCTCTAATTGTTTGCACAGACTCCAACCTGAGGTACTCCTGAAATCACATCCTTCAATGAACTCAGCCTGTTCCTAGAGAGCAGCAAGGCTGCCAATCCCCAGGAATGAATCACTCCAAAACTCACATCTTAAACCTATTAGCTGGTCAGGGTGCAACAAGTAGAACCAGGGAACAAAACACTGATTATTTGCCACAGCACAAATGTACCACAGGAAATAAAAATATATACCAGGTGCCAAAGGGAGCACAAACAGCTCCTTCATCATTTACCTGGAGAGGTCATTGGCACCAGCAGCCAGAGGGAGAGCAGGGCTAATAATCAACTTTAAAGAAAGGCAATACTTAAAAGAAAAGCCAAAGCCTGATGGAAAAGGGGCTGGACAGGATTTCACATCCCCCTACTTTCTAATGGAAGGCTGCTCCTGAATTTCCCAAAAGCAAAGCCCTTGGAGCTGTAAACAGTGCCTCTATTTCCCAGGTAAACTGAACCCAAATGACTTAAACTGGACGTGATTCATGATTCACTGACAACACCTTGGCAAACTCTGCACACATCACTCCCAGGTCCCCCTCCTACAGCCTCTGGGCAATTAGGGACCTGTAAAAACCCCTTCCAGAATGATCCAGTTATTTCCAAAATGAGTTTAATTAATTGGGTTCAGTATAGAAACCATTAAAGGGATTTAAACAACTTTTGGGTCTGGTGGTTTGATTAGGGGAGGAAGTCAGCCTTGGCCTATTTTTAACTGCTAAGTGTGATGCATGAATGGAGGGATTAAAGAAAACAAAAAAAAAAACCCAAACAAAGAGTGGATTTTTGTAAGGGAAAATATTTGTTCACCATCTTTACAATTATTCTGGTAGACAAACAGATTTCCCCCCAGATTTCTGGAAAAGATCTGATAAATTACCCGTAACAAATCTGTTGATGATGGCCTTTCCTGAGGTATTTTCTGTAAGCAGTAATCAACAAATCCCCTAAAGGAGTCTGACCTGCAAAATCAAAAAATGAAAAAAAGAAAAAAAAAAAAAAAGAAAAAAAAAAAAGAAAAAAAATCTAAATTAAAAAAAGAAGCTCACAATCTGGAATACATTCAAACTTATCAGTGCAAAGCAAAAGAAAAACGCTGACTAATTTGTTCTTAAATTCTAAGGCAGAGAAAGTAACTGGGTTTTTCCAAATTCCAAATTGATCTCATCAATTCTTTCCCAATTAAAGGCTGTTGAAACAACATGGACACACAACTATCCCCAAGCACAAACTGAAAACCAAGTGAGAACTACGTGTACCTGTCACTATTTTTGATTTTACTTCAACTGCTTAAAAACAAAGGACTGTGGCATTTTTGGGATCTCCAGAAATGCACTCACTGATCTCTTGGAGTAACAGAAGGAACCCTGCCTCAATGCTCAGTCCAACACTTGAGGCTTTATTTGAGGTTTTATCCCAGCTGGAAAGAAGGAAACTGATTTTTTTTTTTTTTTTGTGCCACTGGACTCAAAAGGAGCACAAAAGGCACCTTGGTGACTCCAAGAGAGCAAACAGGGCACTGTAATTTAGTGCTTGCAACCAAGAGCACTGATGTGGTGCTGTGCTTCTTATCCACAGCTGTCTCTGCTCTGCACTGCAAATCCTGCACAGAACGTGGGGACCACGCTGCAGGCAGCAGAGCAAGCTCCTGGAGCCTTGAAAAATGGGCAAAACAGAGAGGATGAAATAAGGAAACTGGAGTGGTTTTGATACAGTGATCAGCAATTAAAGAGTTGTGCTGCTCAAATGCCCAGCAGAGAAATGGGGGAACTCCACACCTCACCAGGAGCTTTTGTGTCAAGGCTTCTGCAGACTCTGCCAAGCATCACCCAACAGCACCACTCCAATCCCGGGTACAGGGAACCCACAGAATGACAAAGTGCTCTTGTATCCAAGCTCAGATTCTGGAACAAGCCTGCAGCACAGGGAGCATTCACTGGCCACAGAGCTCTGAGGGCTTTTGGAGTCCTCCACTGACAAAAATATCCAATTACCTCCACATTCTCCTCCCTTTCTGCACATTTCAGCTGCACAGCAATGCTAACAACTCTTCTGCCAACAGGGATCTTTGGCAGCTGGAAACTTTGCTGATGCTGAGCCATGGCTGGTTTAACACATCTGAGAGTATTTTAATTCCTACAGCAGCTACACCTCACAATTAACACCTCCACACTTTTAGACTGTAGAACAGCCAGAGTAACAGAAGGTCAAAATTGAGCTAGCATACACAAGATTTGAGAACATCCACAAATCACTGCACTGCAATCAACATACTCATTGTCAGGCTTGAATTGTGCAGTGTCACAGGGCATTTTCAGAGAAATAAACAAAAAAAAATCAGCTGTTAATGGTTCTCTTACCATTCATTTGATTGTAACCTAGGGGAATCGTTCTGGGCTATGTGATATAAGGCACTCATTGCATTCATGTTGAAAAGTGGAGGCTTCCTTTCAGCTGGAAAGAGAAAAGAACAGAAAGGTGTGATAAGGCTGTCTGGAAAGAAAGGAGAAATGTATGGAAGTATGAGCAGGGTATCACTGCTAAACCAATACTCAGTGCTGTTGTCATCACCTTTAGGCCAATTATTTTGATATTCCAAGTTAGACCAGGACACCCACTCAAGGAAAACTGCTGTTCACTTGGAGAGGGATGACAAAATCCAAAGAGAGCAGGATACAAATTATAAAGGAAGAGTTTGCAGTACATTTTACTTTTAACTGCAGCATCTCACACCTGATCTGGTGTGGCAAAATCAGCTGAAGCTGAGTAAAAGTGATCTCAGGCAAAGTTCAGGGCCAGGACATGCTGTATCAGTCCCTACAGATGTTTGAGGCACTGCTGGAACATGTGGGTTACAGGAGAAAGTGCTGCCTGCCTCATTTGTCACTGCAAGTGGGACAGGTTACCCAATTCACTTGCCAGATGTGCCATGAACTCCCTCTCACTGAAATCCTTCCCAGTCCCTGCACCCAGAGGGCACCTGCCCAGCAGCCCCTGGCCTCTCGGGAGGGCAGAACTCACAGTGCTGGGGGAGGCTGCTTCTGCCCAGGGTCAGTGGTGCCAGGATTTCTCAGTTCTTTCAGGCCAGAGCCTTTGCCAGGCAGGCAAACCACCACTTCTGCTTTTCCTTAATCACTACTGACTTCAGCTGCACAAGGAATTAAGACATCAGCATTCAAAGAAAGCCAAGTGCTGCTCAACAAGAGATCTCCTCCCTGACCTCGTGCTCAGACAGGGAATCACGCAAAGGCAAAGTCTGAAGTTTAAGAAAGTTTAATGCTTCTCAAAAGGGTATTTTTAAGGAAAGCAAGTCCATCATCTTTGAGGTTCCTGAGCAAAAAGCTCCACAGAAATTCTGGTACCAAGACTGTGTCTACACAGGGCTGCACAGTCTCTCCTACTGCTGTGATTTACTCCTTGAGAGGCTGTGACACACCTGAAACTCCACACAAACAAAAATCATTGGCCATGCACAACAACAGAAGCCTGAAACTTCCAATTCTGGCATTCTTTATGTCACAATACAGACTGTCAGCATGCTGGCACATGAAATGCAGCCATGTTAGTTACTGGTTATCTACACCATCTCAGCTCTGGAGACAGCACTTCTGCACATCCCCCTCTTTGTTATCTCACACATTTCTGCTGATTAAACATTCATCAATGACATTTTCAGCGAACTCACCCACACAATAAGTTATTGGTGTACTGCTGTTAAGCAGACTCCATATCAAGACTGTTTTTTGAAAATAATCTACTCAGCACATGCAATGTCAATATTCAAACTTGAAACACACACTTAAGAGTCTACTCTGTGTACCTGCCATCACATCCACCTCTGCTCCAGGCTCTGTGGATGTGTATCTTTTGCCCTCTGAAGTGCAAACCCTTTTCTTCTCTTCCCATAAAGAACCTGTCCACGATGATTCATGGCACAAACTTTTCAGCTGAGACTGAAGATTTTTGTTTCAGAGAGCAGGGAAGTAAGAAGAATTGAAAATTAAATGTAGGTCCCTTCTGACACACAATCCTTAGGACACCAGTTCCCTTGGCACAACAGCTGGGACAACTTTCTCAGAGTGCAGCTTGGAGAACACAGATGACAAACCATGGTTTCCTCTCACTCAAGAGCAAAATGCTCTGGCTCTCCCAGGAATAACTGAGCACAGACTAACATGAAAGCACAGTGCATTAGTGGCTTGCTCTTGATTTGCCAGCAGAAAAAGACTGAACTCAACTGTCAGGGTGCTCCAAGTCAGGCGTTTTAAAGGGGAAAACTGATGAGGAGTAAGGATCTTCCCTTTTTGCAGCAGTTCCTAACACACTGCAGAGTTAATCGCCCCCCTCAGCTTGTGTTCACTCACCTAACTCGATGCATGTGATCCCCAGAGACCAAACATCCACCTTCCCATCGTACTGCCCCTCGTCCATAGCGAGGATCACCTCTGGTGCCATCCTGCCAAGCACAGAGCAAAGGCTGCGTTGGGGACACACAGGGACACTCCAGGCACGCCAGCTGAGGTGGCTTCATCCCCTTGAGCAAAGCCACAGACCAGGAGAGACAGCAGGCAGCTGAGGAAGGGTGTGCTGGGATGGAACAAGCACTGACCACAGCAGCAACTTGTCAGAGGAGGGGAAAAAGCAAAAGGGGAAAGGAGGGAGAAAAAAGAGGAAGGAGGGGAAATATGAAAGAAGGGAGGGGGGAGAAAAGAACAGGAAAGGGAGGGAGGGAAAAAAGAGGAAAAGGGGGGTGAAAAAAAAGAGGAAAAGAGGGTGAAAAAAAGAGGAAAAGGGGAGAAAAAAAAGAGGAAAAGGGAGAAAAAAATAAGAGGAAAATGGGGAGAAAAAAAAAGAGGAAAAGAGGGGGGAGGAAAAAAAAGATGAAAAGGGGGAGAAAAAAAAAAGAGGAAAAGGGGGAGAAAAAAAAAAGAGGAAGGGGGGGGAGAAAAGAATGGGGAAAGGGGGGGAGAAAAGAAAGCCCTAGAGGCACCCCTTGCACCCTCCCCCAGGCTTCCCTTGGCACACCAGGAGCATTTCCAGCAGACAAATGCAGCCTCTGGGGGCAGCTATGCATGGAACAGGGAAATTGGGAACAGCAAGGGGGGGTTGGTCCAGGATAAAGGGATGAAGTGGGGACAGAGAAGCAGCAGGGCCAGCCTGCAAAAATTCAGCCTCTTAAATTGTGTTCTTCAAAAAAAAGGCTCCCTGCCAAACGGCCTCATTCCAAGGCTGGGCCATGGTGACCTCCCAGCACTGCCTGGGGCCTCTGCCACAAAATCAGTGGAGCATGGAGCTGTGCTGGTCCTCGGTGCTGGGAATGCCAAGGAACTCGGGTGACCCTTCAGCAATTCCTTCAAAACAGGGCTGAAGTAGCTGTGTGCCTTCCAGTCAGACTAACAGGATCCCCTTTCTCCATGAATGTCTCAGCCCCATCACCTGTGGCACGTGTGAGGTGTTTTTAAGCCAATGGCATTGCAAGAGTGGAGCCATTTCCAAGCACTGCACAGCCTAAACCTCTCCTTATGGACCCTGAGCAAGGACAGACTTCATGGAGATGAAGATCTGGACACAGGGATGCCAGGAAAACTGCTTGGCCAATGAAGATTTCATCCAGGTATTGTTATTGTATTGTGAAGCACTGGAAAGGGAAGAGAGCAGTTTTATAAAGGACTAAAGCACTGCAGGCTTCACTCACCAGTAAGGCGTTCCCACAAAAGAGTTGGCAGGGGAGACTATAGATGCAGACCCAAAATCAGCCAGTTTCACCTGACCTGGTTCTGTTAGAAGAATATTTCCAGCTTTAATATCCCTTTAACAGAGAAAAAAAGAGGAAAAGAGAAAAAGTAATTCAGCATGGTGCAAACTCTGGTGAGATGCCTTTGTCTGCAATTCATAATGCTGGCAGAGACACAGAGAAATTCACTGACTGTTTCAGCAGCAAGCCCAGAGTAACCTCTACTCCCCCATTCCCTGGACAGCACTGCTTCAGAAGTAATTCTCTGGAATATTTCATCCACAAGTGCTACATGCTGACACTTCTGCTGCAGGACAAGTGCTGAAGTCTTGTGAGTGCAAGAATGAACACCTCAAAAGGACAAGAGAGACAGCACAGGCTGTCCCCTTCTCTGTCACCTCCACTGCCACCTTCCCTTCCTGTACAACAGCCAAAGGGATGGAGCACCTCTTCCACAGGGAAAGGCTGAAAGAACTGGAATTGTTTAGCCTGAATAAAGAAGGCTTCAGGGTGACCTAATTGTGGCCTTCCAGTACCTGAATGGAACCTAGAAGAAAGATGGAGAGGGATTTATTCCCTATTTACAAGGGATGGAGGGACAGGACACAGGGATTGGCTTCCCACTGACAGAAAGCAGGGTTAGATGGGAACTTAGGAAGGAATCCTTCCCTGTAAGGGTGGTGAGGCCCTGGCACAGGGTGTCCAGAGAAGCTGTGGCTGCCCCTGGATCCCTGGCAGTGCCCAAGGCCAGGCTGGACAGGGCTTGGAGCCACCAGGGATAGTGGAAGGTGTCCCTGCCCATGGATGGGGCGGCACTGGATGAACTTTAAAGTCCCTTCCAAACCAAACCATGCTGTGATTCTATACCATGGCTCAACAGCCACATCAGCTATCAGCAACATATCTGCCAGCCTTGTGCCTGCAATTAAATAATGAAAAAAAACCAAGAATTCTCTCCTTTTCCACCCCCAGCGCCACGCGCAATCAGCCGCGCGGGGCCTGCAGTGCCGCTCCCTCGCCACCAGGTGGCGCCCCCGCGCCGGGTCCCCGCGCGGGGTCGGAGCCGCGGGACCCGCTCCCAAAATCGCGTCCCCAACCCCCAAAATCGCGTCCCCAACCCCCAAAATCGCGTCCCCAACCCCCAAAATCGCGTCTCCAACCCCCAAAATCCTGCCCCTTCTCCCTCACAGCCGCGCCGTTCCAGCAGAGGAACCTCTCGCTGGGCTGCGCGCAGCAGCACGGTGCTGCTCCCCGCCCTGTGGCCTGTCCTTTTCTGCCAGAGCAGAGGATGTGTCGCTGCTCCTCATTCTGGGCGAGCAGATCGACCTTCCCACCTGAGCAGGGAAAAGGTGGAATGGGCTTTGGATGAAAAGCAGGTCACAGAAGCACAGGGTAGCTGGGGTTGGAAGGCAGCTCTGGAAGAGACCCAGAGCAACCCCCCTGGAGCAGGTGACACAGGAACGTGGCCAGGTGGGTTTGGAATGTCTCCAGAGAGGGAAAATCCACACCCTCCTTGGGCAGCTTTTCCAAGGCTCTGCCATCTTCCATGGATTTCTCTTCAGGTAGTTTTATCCTTGACTTACACTTCCATCACCTAATTGTGATTCCATCACACCTCTGTGATTTCCCCCCCGCCCTGCTACCAGAAACCAGGCCTTGCAAAACCAATACAGTTTTACTTATTCGCTTGTAAATATGAAAAATTATCTAGTCTTAGAAATAGTCTAGCTCAGTGAACTCCAATTTATTTGCACATTTAGGGTGGTATTTTTCTATTAGTGTTCAGTGCAGTATTCCTGGGTAGCCTTTGTTACCAGGGTCTGCACAGAACAATTGCCAACAAGGCAGAGAAAATGTTGGTAGAATAACTTTTTCCAAGGTTGGCAGAAAAACTTTCTAAGCAGCTTTGAGACTGCAGGGAGCAGCAGATGGAAGCTCCAGCCTCACCTGTGGATCCTACAGTGGGAGTGCAGGTAGGCCAGCCCCTGCAAGGCACCGTGGGTGATGGCAGCAATCTCCACTTCCTGGAGTGGTTTCTTGTGAACTACGGGGGGAAAAAATCAAGAAAATAAAACAAAACAGAAGAAAATAAATGGGATATTTTCCTGAGAAAGTGTTTTTTAAAGAAAGGAATCCCACCAATCTGCTACGAAGAGAAATTAGGGAAGAATTTTTCCTTGTGAGAACTTTTCCTTGTGAGGGTTTTAAGGTCCCTCCCAACCCAAATTGTGATCCTGTGATCTTGGCCCCCAAGGAACATTAATTTTTGTAAACTTTGGCTTTGATTCCCTATTTTGACTTGGATTCCTCTATTTCTTTGCAGGAGCTGTTCCAGTGTTGAGATCACATCTATAATTATTCCTGCACACTGCAAGGCAAGGACAAAGGTGATCTCTGCAGGATTTTATTGTGGATATTCCAAAACCAGGCAGCCTAAAAAGGCACAGATTACAGGAACACACCTGTACACTTTTATAGCTTCATTTGACAAAATCAAAACGTGCATGCCAACTATCTGTAGCACTGGGAAAGCCTCAAATTGTTCCTAGAGAATGGAGCAGGACAGACAGAGCACCTGTACCATCTGCAAAACCCCACCCTGTGAGGAAACAGCCTCCCATATAATCAGGCTGGGGGCATTGGCAAAAAGAAAATCCAAGATATATCAAACTTACCTTCTAGCAAATCAGAAGCTGATCCTAAACAGTACTCCATAACCAACTGCAAAAGAAAGAGAACATCATGCCTTCAAGTATCTCTGGAAGCATTTTGAAATTAGGAAACATTTTTACATTCCAGATTTAAATCACACGCTGGCTTTAACGCCCTGATTAAGGAGGGAAAAAAAAAAAAACAAAGCAAGTAGTAGGTTTTGTTAGCTTTCCATCAGAAGATGCAAAATTGGACTTTATTTTAGTTCTGTCCAGCACAACCCCAAAGCTGTTTCATAGCCTGTGCTGAGCACATTTTGTCCATGTGCTCCAAATGTCCCTCACTCACCCACGCCGTGTGCTCCTTCAGGTAACAGCCCTTGTACTCTATGGTGTTGGGGTGCTTCAGCTGTTGGAGAAACTTGACTTCTTTGATGATATCCTGCCATTTCTAATGGAAAAACAAAGCAAAAAGTATAAATACATTTCTCTTCTTAATCCTCTACATCCATTCATGCACCACACAGTCTGAAAAGTGACCATAAAACTAATTTACAATATGAAGATGGAAAGTCAGTGTTGCAAAAGCACAGCTGTAAATCAGTTTTCTGTCTCCCTCCTGCACTGAGATACCCTCAAGATATATTAAACAGCTTGAGGACTGCCAAAATAATTTTTTTCCTCATTTTAACTGCAACACATTTTACTTAAATGCTGCTGCTTTGCAAATTGAAGTGTTCAGTGGCCTCGAAGTTAGTAAGAAACTACAGAGAGCAGCAGTGAGCTGCTCACCTTCTGTAACACAGCACAGAACCACTGACATTTGCGAGAAAAAGCAAGGAAAAATGAGTTTAAACCACCTCTGTTTGCTCTTAACAAACAAACACACCCTGCACATCCACACACCAGTCCAAAGGATCAGTGGGTCCAAGTTCCACACAAAAATAAGAGGAACCATTAACACACAACAACTGAGATGAGACTGAGATTAGCAGCTCTTTGCCATTTGATAAAACCTCAGGCCTTTCAGAGAGATGTGCTCCAGTGGCCAGTGTGCTCTTAACACACTTCTTAATAACATTATTTCTGAAGGAAGCCCCATCCAGGCATTTTGAGTCCCCACTCACTTCCTTCAACTGAACTATTTGTCAAAATTTGCATAAACTCATTTTCTCTGCAAACCTCCACGGTTCCCATGGAAGGGAGCAGCAGCTCCTGCATTAAGAGCTGTTCTCTTGGGGTCAAACCAGAGCTGCAGCTCATTCCACTGCTCAATTTCCACTGGAGCTGCCACAGCTCCTGAATGCACAACTGCCTTTATTCCTCTCACCTCATTTGTTTGCTTTCCACTATAGGACATCTTCTTGACTGCCACCACCTCATTAGTGTGGGAATTCGTAGCCTGGAGTAGGGAAAGAGAAACATGGAAAAAAGCTAGAAATAGATTGAAAAAAGCTTCATTTTTTTCCCCCCTCTCCCCACAGAGTGAGCTGTGCCTGTGGCAAATGCAGGCTTTTTTCTCCTATATCCTTGCAAGCTCCTGCACCTCAGAGACATCTTCCTCAGGATATGACTTACCACACAACTGTTAGAACACTTTCCCCTGATTTTATCTGGCCATATCCACTGTTCCTTCCTCAGACTTTGTGCTACTTCTCTATTGATATGTAAAAGATACTGCACCTACTGAGAAGGCTCAAAATACAGTTCTATTGGAATTACAGTAGAAACAGTTTTAGATGAACCTCTGGCAAAATGTTTGCCAAAGAAACAAATAAAGAGGTGTATCCAAATCTCCATGACTTCATCCAAAAACTCCATACAACACTGACATTCTTAAATAGTTATTTCAATTTCCAGCTTCAAAAAGATGATTCAACCTGGAATTTATCTAAATTAAAAAAGCTTTCCTTTCACTGCACTAGATCTTAGTTTTGTTCTGAAGATTATGCAGCTATCAAAATTTTACTTTTCTGCAGCCTGGATGACACAGGGATGGTAATTAGAGGCTAAAAACTCAGGTTTGGAAAGATCTCTCCTTGCCTGGACTGGCACTGCCCTCATTTCTACTTGTTAAGGGTAAAAAATGTCAAGCTTTTGGTCTTAAAACAAGTTGCTGAAATCTCTGTACCTCCAACCATTTTTGGGACAAAAAAATTAGTGACAGTTAAAAGCTTAAGCTATAATAGGAGCTAAATGTGGTAAATCCTCCTTTCAAGTAATGTATTAACTAATAACATTTTCTGAGGCGTGTGGGGACTTCAAAGAAAAACTGTGTTGAGTGAACCAGTGGGGCACAGGAATTACTGAAAGGAGGTGACACAGGCCCCTCACAGCTCACACTCCTCAAACGAGGCACAGAAAGCTGAAAATGAGTAACTCTGGGATAAGGCAAAGCCCTTCCCCACCACTTGCCACCCTGATTCAGCACAGAGAAGATCAAGAGTGTTTTACTCAGATGTATTTATGCTTTCTTTCTGCCTGTCACATGAATTCCAAGCAGCTCCAGCTGACCATGCTGTCTGTCCTTCCAGCTGGGATTTATCACTGAAGGACACACTGCCACCTTCCCAGAGCTGTGGGGGAAGTTCTGGCTGCAAGAGCTTGGGATGCTCCTGGCTGAGACAACTGCCAGGGCTGTGTGAGCACACATGTGCTGAGGCAGTTTTGGGCCTCTTTGGGATGATATACCTTGAGAAATTATATTGTTATCCCTCAAAATACACATGAAATACTTATATGACAAAAAAATTTAAGGTTTGTCTGGTTACAACAGTTCCACCAAGAGCAGTATCACTTCACACAGCTCCAAACAGTGAATTGGAATGCTGGAAATAACTCATGCTACCTGTGGCCAAGCTAGAGCTGTCAGGGATCATACCTTAATGCTTTACTGCCTGATATTCAGAAACCCAGTTCCAGTGAACCCGATCCTCCTGAGTGGTTGACCATGGTTCCAAAGCAGCTTTAATTGATGATTAAATGATTTTTTTTCAATATTGATTCTATTTCAGTCTCATTAATGCCAACTGGATTATAATTATTTCCAATTCCAGTACTTTGGATTTGGCTTTGTTTGATACCAACTGTAAAAGCACTATTTTTCTCATTTCCAGATTAAATTCTCTTGCCTGTATCAATGAGTGTCACACATCCTGCCTGCCTGAATTCCCATTCCTCTGAGGACTCTCTCTTTGCTTTTGCCATAAAGGAATTTGTAGAGATTTCCAAGCATACGAACTCCAAGTATCTTGAAATTCCAGTTTGGCAAATTAATTTTCAACGGTTTAAATTCAACTTTCAGCATCAAACACCATATACTTGACCTGGATAGTTGGGTGCACTATTAAGACTATAGTAAACTGCTACTGTAAATACAGCTGGAACATTAAAGAGATCAGGAATGGTTTGGGAACACTTCTTTTTGAGATGTGTTCTCACCAAACTAATGCACACAAAGCACTAAAAACTCAAGGAACACCTCCTTCTACAAATGCTCTAAAGCCTCCAAAAGGTCACTTGAAATTATTCTGCTCTCCAAAAAATGAATGAACTCTACTTACAAAGTAAACTGCTCCAAAGCTTCCATGTCCAATTTCATGCAAACCCACGAATATTTCCTCAGGATCATCTTTGTAGAACAGGTCAGCTATTTCTGGGTCCTTTGGCACCCCTTTGCGCATGTTGAAGCGTGTTAGGAACTGCTTTGTGCTCTCAAGTCCCAGCCAATTCCTTCCTTCATCGACAAAGCCCTTTGCAGACAGCTCTCAGCACCTGCTGGGAAAGTGCATCTTTAATCTGCTTCCCCTGCACGTGGTTCTGTTCACACTTCTCTGACAGCAACACGAGAGGAAACACTTCCAGTAGCAATAGGCTTCACCATTGCTTCCTCCCTCCAGCTAATTCTTTTTAATTATTAGTCCTATTTAGATAGAGAGATTAAAATGCATTCAGGATACAACAGCTCTTTATCTCACACAGGAAGCAAGTGCTGCAGTGACACTGAAGTCCACTTGAATTCAAGAGTCCTGTTGCTATGCAAAACATCCTGTGACAGGAGTTTGTTATTCTTCACACCAGGCTCCCAGTGTGTCAGTTTTTAGACTCTCTCTGTTGTTCCTCCTACTTTCCTGGCCTGTTTGCTTTGTTTCTCTACTCCCAACTGCCAGCTGGTGCTGGTGGAAAAGTCAGCTGCTATTCCACAGGAACACTTTGCAGCCATGTAATTGTTACTTCTCATTTATTTGCTCAGTGCTGCATGACAGCCAGTGCTACTGGATTGTGATCGCTCCCAGCACAAGGAATTGCTTTTGAAGAATCCTAAACTCCATCCTATAGGGCACATCTTTGCCTCCCTAAATTCTTCCTCAGCACAGAACTGAGCTGCATCTAAATGAAGACTTTCAGTATTCATCCCCAAAATTTTATTTGTGTGGGAAGGAGAAAAAAAAAGAAAAAAAGAAGAAACATCCTAATATCAGGAAGTTTTCCATTTCTTAACAAAACATCTTGAAAAATCTGTATTGACTCATTAAATACACATATGCAAAGCACTGATGGGGGCCTTCACTCATCTGCTTTTGGCTCGTGAAATGCAGCAGAGGAGCTGCAGCTGAGTCACTTGGAGCAGTTTCCATCAGTCTGGAGGTACTTTCACACCTGTGGTTCAGCACCTCCTTTACTAGGGCCACATCTTGTCTGTGCACAACAAACTCCTGCAAACACACACCAGGACCTTCAGCCTGTATCATGATGCAAACCAGGGCAACATTTAATGGGAGCCCAGCTGAAATGTAATAACCAGACAAATTTGAAATGAAAACACACATAGAAAATGCTTTAGAAGGTTTTGGACTTCAAGTGCCATCTGGACAAAAGCAGAATTTTGGCCTGGTGCTGAGACAGCCTCCCTGGCTGAGGGTCAGTGATGGAGCAAGGAGGAGAGGTGCAGTGAGAGGAGCCCACCTGGATAGCTGTGGCACCAACCATGCTCCGTGGCTCACATTCCTTCCAGCAGCATTGTCCCGTGCTCCCAGCCCTCCAGACTCTCCTATTCTGCAAAGAAAAAAACAAGGAACTAGATTTAGAAACATGATTTTGAAGTTTTACACCTTACTCTAACACACAAAACCACCACATCCAGTAAAAGCCAGTGACTACAGGGGAAGCACAAGGAGAACTGGCTGAGAATGCTAATGGTGTGTCTTTAGGTGAGGATTAGCACTTCCTGTGCTCCAAAGCCCTCCGACTATACATCCCTGGAGGACAGAAAACCAGGAAAAGAGGTTAAATGCCAAGTTCTTTGGCTTTTATAAAGACTCTTAAGCTTGCTCAGGCACAAGAAGTTCCCTCTCAGACCCTGCTTTTTAGATCATCTTTAAAAAGAACAAAGTTCAGAAAAAAAATCCCCATCCCTGGCAGTGTCCAAGGCCAGGCTGGATGGGGCTTGGAGCAGCCTGGGACAGTGGAAGGTGTCCCTGCCCTGGCAGGGGTGGCACTGGATGGGCTTTAAGGTCCCTTCCAACCCAAACCATTCCATGATTCTGTCAGAAGCTGACAAGCCTGTGTCCATTGACTCTCTGAGTTCTACCTGATGACACACAAGATTCCAGGGAAAGTCCTGGCCATCAGTAAGTCAAACATTGCTGAATTCCACCAGGGAGAGTCTGAGCAATGCAAAGATGGAAAAGGAGTGCCAGGCAGTGAGCCCCATCAGCTGCAATCAGGTCACAGTGAGGGATGTCCCCCACTGCAGCCACCCACTCCCATGGGTGTAGGGACACCCCCAAAAAGCCACTGCTGTCCCCTCAGGGGAGTGGGACACAGGGAGAGCTGGGAATAGCCTGAACTTGTGGAAAAAGTTATCCTGTAGCTACATGCACAGCAGAAATGCTTCCAAGTTAAGCAGAGTGCAATAGTTACGTTGCCAAAATCTGAATTAATAGGCACCTGATTTAATGACACACTAACTCATGCTCTCCTTTATTAGGGAAAAAATAAATGAGCAGAAATCTTCCTGTTAATAGCTAACATTACCAAAAGTGTTATTTTTGTTACTTTATCTCACCACAGGCCAATAGTATCGAGCTGTTAAAAGGCTATTTGAAGAGCACCAAAAAAAGGTTCTGCACTGCTCTGCTTTTAAATAAAAAATATCTCAAGTATAAACAAAAGCCAGATGAATGAAATGCTTATTCATTTTCAGCTGATTGGCCTCACCCAAAGGTGCTATATTTACTACAGCCCTGCAGACAGGGCAAAGAATGCAGCATTTCAGGTCTGGCATTCTTCAGCCAACAGAAAAATCCATCTGGCTTTAAAAAAATAAAAACAAACGGATGGAGAAAATAGTTTATCCATCTCCAGTCAAATGAACCTCTCTGCCATTAAGAAAGGCTGTGCAGCTCCAGTATTCAAGGTATTTAAAATGGGAGGCTAAATGTCAATACTTAAGAGTTAAGCCCTAAGTGATAATGTCATTTTCCAATTAGGGCAGACACGAGTAGTGAGGCAAGTAAATCTTCCTGGTAAATCTGCTCAGCAGGGCTATTACTTCCCAGTAATGAATATGAAAAAACATAGGATGGAAAGTGTACCAACAGCAACCTGAGTTGTGTTGATTGAACATGATCACCGAGTGATCCACAGGATCCCACAAACCCTGAGAGCCCTCTGCAGACACCAGCACAGCACCAGAGCCACAGTTTGGCTTTTGGACAGTGTAAAACACCACAGATACACATCACACCTCTTTCATTTAGGCTGGCAAGGTCACAAATCCTTAACATCACAACTCTCATCTAGATATGTGGAGACTGAAATAAAAATGGTTTAAATCAAGGCAGAACACTGTAAGAGTGGAGTGCCATTAGTAGAAAAAAAACTTAAATTCAAAGTATGGTCAATTTGAGCAGGTCCCTTTCATTACCAAAGTGCTGAATTAATACACCAAAAACAATTTCTATTAGAAGCCTGATTTCTGCTTTTCATCCTTGTAAAGCAGCTTCTGAGACTCTGCATGCCCTGAAGACCTCAAAAGGAAACATCATTAATCACACTGGCAGTGACTTAGGGAAGTGACAAGTAACTCTGAATTTTGAGGGTTTGGGAGATCAGCATTCTGTTCAGACAGCAGAGTTCCCTCAATGCTAAGCAACCCTCGCATTTAAAAACCATGAATTAACTACTTTTGCTACAGGTGTGTGCACAAAGGTTCTCTCCTACCACTTACAACTTCCAGGTGCTGTACTAATAACAACAGAAAACACCTTGACCTGGATATAAAGAACCAAACACAACTGGAAGCACCTTTAAGAGGAGCTAAAGTACTGACATTTCACGTGGCTTGTGAAAACCCAGTTTGAATTGCACCTCACAGCACCATAGGGCTGTTCCAAATGCGCCCAGAAACTCACAAAATTAATTTTAGTTCCTAACTACACCAGGGTACTTCCCAAAACAAGGACAAAGTTTTCCACTCCATGCAGAAAAACAAACTACAGGAAACAGGGTGGACCAGCAGCAGATTCCACTCAGAGGAGGAGCAACATGACATGGCTCATGCACCCATTTTTAGATGCCTATTTTGAGGGGAATAAATTCACACCAGAATTATTTTCCCAAGAATGGCAAGCCCAGAGCCCCATTTCATCACTTCAGTCTCTCCAAAACCTGGAATACGACGTAAAGGAGGAAATTCTGAGATAAATTCAGCTGATAACTGTCCTGAGTAGGAAACCTTTTGAGCTTGAAGTAAGGAAGGTGCTCAAGTTCCCCTGCAGTCCCCACCCACAAACAGACAGGGTTTTGTTGGTTTGATTTGGGCAGTTTTTGTGTTGTTTTTAGGAAGCTGGAGCTCTTCCCCTTCCCTTTAATTGGTACATATGGCTGGCTGGCCAGGCCAAACACAAACACTTTGTCCTGGGCTGAATCTTTCACATGAAGACCACAGCCTTGGATGAACAGCCCATTATTTTAGAGAAGCTTTTTGGAGAACATTCTGGAACCTCCACATTTTTAAGCAGTTCAGTGTTATTTCTTTGATTGTTAAGAATTACTTTCCCAGCTAACTTGATGTAAGTGAACACAACATATGTGTTTTTTCCAGGCACTTCACCCATTTTAATGCTTAAACCAGTCAGATTCACGTATCTGGCACAGAAATTCGAACTATGAACAGGGCATACAAAAAGCACCTCCACGACAGCCTTTGTTTGCTTCAATTAATCACCAATTCCAAGACACTCAGGAAAGATTTCACTCTGGTCTAGAAGCAGCAAGTCCTCTCACGTCCTTCCCGCAGATTTCTCTGAAGCAAAATGATTCACTTGGGATGGAACTGGAACAGAAGGCACCCAGTGACCTCCAGCAGGAAAGACAAATATTGCTGAGCATTTGGGGCTCTGCAGGTATCAGGGCAGTGCTCCCTGAGGGCACACAGCAGGAGGAGCAGACTCAGGGCATGGGGACACAGCCAGGAAAGCTGGACAACGTGAGCAGAACCCCAGCAGTGGCACAGCAGCAGCTCCTCCAACCCCACCTCTAGGGATGGCTTTTCCAAGGAGTCACCCCAGAACATCCATCAATGTCTCCCCGTTCCTATAAACATCTGGGTGCAGCCACAGCTGTTCACCAGCTCCAGCCTCCGAGCAGAAGTGCAGGAATTTCCCTTTGGAGTGTTTGCTCTGCAGCACACCTGGAATTCCATCCCGGCGCTGCGCTCGGGGGTCAGGGCAGTCCAGAGCTCGTGTGTGCATCAGGTCATGAGGAGTTCACACATTACTCATGCTAATAAAACCCTGAATCACAACTGTTCTGACCCAGGCCATCGCTGCACGCTGCCCCTGGGGTATGAAATCCAGCTAATAACTTGCAGGGCTTGTTGTAGATAAATACCTTCACAAAATCAGCTTTTTTTTCTGATGAGGAGCAGTTAGTTTTAAAGGAAACATTCAATTTATAATTCCCCTACGGCCACCATTTATATAGCACAGGACAAACTTATTAAAAAAATAAAAGACAATCTTATTTAAAAAAAAAATTAAAAATAAATCAGTGGGCTTAAATTCAAGAAACAATCAGTTTTAGTCATCGGGAATGTTTCAACAAGTATGAAATCAAGCCACAGGCCAGCCCTCCCCAAAGGAATAGTCCCAGTTGTGCTCTGAAATTCCACTGCTTTGCTAAATATGTATAATCACAGCTACCCAAAATCATGGGGTACAGCCCAGGCTTTAGTTTAAAAGTCAAACAGCATCATTCTCACAATAGATATGTAATGAAAAAGCAAGAGGCACTGGGTATAGCATCCCAATAGTTTTCTTGTTGAATTTAAAAGAATTTAATGAAATATGTATGCCCTTGTTAAGTTTAAGGGTAATTAACATGTCTTGGATTAGAACCTGTATTTTACCATAAAATCTAGAGAGCATTGTTAAGAGTTCCTCAGCTTTATTTAACAAGATTAAGCACTTTCAGTCATCAAATAAACCTTGCCTAATTAAAAATAAAGGGAAGAAAAAAGGCTGCCTGCTCCTAGCAGCAACATTTCATAATATTTCATCATAGCACACTTGAAATAATTCAGCAGTACATCTGGAAGGGAGGAAAGATCTGGGAATCATTTTAAACCCTAACATACATAAGCCCAAGTAGCATCATACACAGAAATACAAATTTCATCAGACCTTCTCACCAAAACATCTCTAAAAAGCATCACAGATGGATCATGAAATTGAGAAAATTGCCTCCCTATTTTCATCATCTTTTTCTTCTCTTTAGTGTTTTTATCAGGCTCTTCATCATGCTGCTTAAAACTCCAGACCATTATAAAATGATGAGTATTATGCTGTGTGTGCTACTCAGAGGCACAAATAAGTCATTGGATTTGTTTGTGGAGGCCTCAAGAGACACCAGCACACTCAGAGTTTCCTACCTATTAATGTAATGGCTTCCAAAGAGCTGGATCCATTTTGTGGTTTAAAGCTATTTTTAGGTACTTTTAAAAAAAGAGTTTATTTTTTGACCATCACATAATCAAGAAAAAGAAAATAAAAAACCCATCCAGCAACTGACAAATCTATTCCCAGAGCTTTCCAGAGTGTCCAGGGTGATGGTGCAGTGAGATCTGAGCTGCTCCTATTCACCTGCATTCCAACTCAGAGCTGTAGGATCTCCAGGGACACTGAAGCCACCACAGTGGCCACCAGGTCATTTAAATAGCAAACGAGGCTGAAACCTCATCTCCAGCTCCAGTTCAAGTTTTCCTGAAGTGTAAGAAGCAGCTGCCACAATAACTCTGAACACAACAAAATTCTTTGTATTTTTGAAGTCGTTTCCTTATCATGACTTAGATGGCCTGGTTCCTGATTTGTCCCTTAAAGCCAGAAAGTGCAGGGACTGTGAGATTTAACTACCTGAGGTGAACATAGAATTATGTTACTGGACAGTTACTGTGTGCCAGTCAAGGGAAAGGTGTGCTTTGGGAGAGGCACATATTTACGTAAAAAAAATCCTGTGATGCCATTTGGGGCAAAATGTGATTTCATTATGCAAGTGCAGGGCAGTGAGTGAGTCCTGGTGTAGCTACGTGGATTTTGTCATAACATAAGTTGACTTTGAAAAAGGAGTTTTCTATTTAAAAATCCTGTTTATCCTCGTTGTGCAAGAAAACATCAACTCAGGTACTGATTTTCTGGAAGCTGCATCACAGTAGAAGTGGCCAGAAGGAGTCATGCAGGAGGTCCTTACACAAAGTAAGGAAACAGATAAAGGCTGTGTGCATGCAGGAGGAAATGAAAAGGCATTTGCTGGTCATGCAGGGTGAGAACACCTCTCACAAGAAACCAAATTGCAGGGGTTTAACTTTTTTCTTCTCTTTCAAGGCACAGGGGAAGGTATATGTGAAGCATCTTCTTCATGAATCTAAGAAAATCCAGGAATTTTCACCATGACAGACTATTAATAAAACAACCCTCATAAAACCACCCCAAACATCAATTTTACAGAAGATGAGTTGCACAGTGCTGTGCATGTTGTTCCTTCTCTCCATGGATAAAAGGGAAAGGTTTCTCATCCTGCCTTACTGCAGCTGGTTTATTAAGCAGAGAAAGCCACAGCACTCCAACACATTTCCACAACATTCCCAACCTGGCTTTCCACAATTCCATGATATATACCCCCCAAGACACCTTCTGTTCACTGTGTTATAGTTCCCCCTTTCTTTGCCCCCTCAATATCTCCCTGCTACAACTTCTCCTTTCTCAGCCCTCCTTCCTTCCTGCCTGCTCTGTGCTAGCCAGAGATAACACTTGAGGAAACAGCCTTTTGGACTGCTTCAGTTTATCATTTCTGCTCCACCTGCCCTCAGTGACTTTCCAGCACATCCAGCTCTCCTCCTGACCTATTTACAGGCACAACCATTAACATAAAGAACAGGAATTTGTTCCATGCTGGTATCTTCAGGAATGGCTACACCTGTTTCATTCAGGTGCCAAAGTCTGCTTCAGGAGTGGAGTTAAATGAGAAAAAGCTTATTTGGGAAAACCCAACAAACTCCATTTTACATGGGAATATTATTATTAAAGGATGATAGACTAAGTCTAGCAGGTACCAGCCAAGGAAATATCAGTCATTAATATTACATGAGTTATCCACTGGCTTTCTAAGTTTATTCTTTTTATAACCTGCAATTTTTATGACCATTAATAAAAGACACAGATAGAAGTGAAATATGAGTGGCTAACATCTAAAATCTCCTTATTATTATCTAATAACTGTGTCCAAGAAGAGAGTGTTTATGAAAAGAGCACTGGGTGGCTGAAAGTCTGGAAAGAAGAAGGCTCACGTGCTGCTTTTATTCACAGAGAACTCAAAGTTTGCTGTATCAGTCATCAGATGTATTTGTAAGACAGCCCCCTCATGGATCCCCCTTGTTCAGGATCATTTTAACACCCTTGTGACAATCACAGCCCTTAACTGCACGCACAAGTTATCACAGCTATCATGAAAATACTGAAGTATCATGGTTAAGAAAGTAATAAATCGATTTTTTCCTGCCACAATACAGCAAACCACCTCCAAACAGCATGACAGAGACTGTTGAGATGGAAAGAAAACCCACAGTGAATGATGCCAGTTTTCATGCAGGGTTATAACTGGGAATAATGAATGGTTCCTTCCAGGTAGGAGGCTATAATGGAGATCACACATGATGGGGGGGGGGGGGTGAAAAGAAAATAAAAGAAAACTAAGAAAAAAAAAGGAAAAACCTTGATCTATTGATATATCCATTACAAGTTCCAGAGTAAAGCTAAGGAAGAATACAAAAAAAAAAAAAAACCACCCACCAAACAAGCCCACAAACAAACAACAAAAAACCCAACAACAACAAACCAAACCAAAAACCACCCCCAACCCAAAATCCTGCAGAATTCTAAACTGAAATAACTCATTTGCTTTAGCAGATTAAAAAAAAAAAAAAAAATTGAGTTAAGACTGAAATTACAGCTACCACACCATGTCATTATTGCCATTATATGAGAATATACAACACCCAGAGACTCTTTAAATAAATGGATGAGAGGTACAGATCTGTGATTTCAGCCTTAAGTTTTGTCATCTTGGGTTTTATCAGGTCAGAAAAGGCCCTTAATGTTGCTTTAATGCAGAAAAAAACCTACAATTTTAAATTAGAACTGGAAGGCAAAGAAAAATCTGCTTCACTGAGCACTGGAATCAGATGTGCAAAATGAACTTAATCTTGCAGCTCAAGCCAAAGCCTTCTTCAGGCAAACACAGTTTTGGTTCCACCAAAGGGAGGTGGGCAGAGGCAGGGACAGCGAGAAAGTCACCTGGATTGGGATGCACCACCTGGCAGGTACCTGTCCCCTCAGCATTCCCTCTTCTCTATTTTTTAAATTAGCATTGCAGCATTGAAGAACCATTACAGAGTTTTAACTGACTTTTAATTCTCATTGTAAATAATCTATGCTTAAATTTCATTTTTCCACTCGCAATTCCACGTGCAAGTTTCAGCGCTGCATCCTTGTGCACAGGGACATCCTCAGAGGAGCTTTAATGTGCTGAGATTTAATATTTCAGAGTGTTAAAGGCAGAGAGAAAAAAAAAAAAGATTAGCAAACTCAAACTACTTGCTGTAAAGAAAACAAGGCAGAACTAAGGGGAAAATATGGGATGTGACTCATCTTCTCACAGGCAAAGAAAGTAGAGTCTCTCTCCCAGGACCTGGTGGGTCCTTTTAGGAAAAGTGGAAGGTAGATCACCATGGAAACAGAGTATTTTCTGGGGTACTTCAGCAGTGCCATTTGCTATGATATGAACATAATCAGGCGAGCAGCAGTTCCCTTCCAACCAACTAGAAAAGCTTTTAGCACAAACAGCGAGTGCATTTCTGTCTGCTGGAATTCCCAAAAAATGAAAAGCGGATGCAGCAGAAGACACCACGGATATCAGCTGGAGAAAACATTATCCAAGCTCCACTTTTCTGCTCACTGAGGGAGACATCTGAAGGCTCACAGAGCCCAGGAGAGGAAGCCATCAGGAGGGGAGGGTCAAACTTCCTTATTGCTGGCCCAGCTTCTGTGTCAAGTCCCCAGATCACATCAGATCACTGCACAAAAATACCAAGTGACAGCTTTTGGGAGGGGGCTGCGGGGACAAGGGGAGCTTCTGGGGGTGCCAGGGATGGGCATGCATGGCATTTGAGGGCAGGAGGGACAGGCAAGAGAAATTCAGGTCAGAGACATCATTAAAACAAGAAAATAGAACGGAAAGGATAGCAAAGCAAAATGAAAGGCCACCATAATTTAGAAACATCTCTATTTCTGTATGAGAAGCCAAGGAGCTGGCAGCTGATGTTGGAATGTGTGCTCAATGGCTAACAAAAATTCAGGCTTATTGGCAAACACTGCACAGAAGAACCATGTGGAGATTGCTCTAAGATATGACTGAGCTTTATTTTTGCTCTAATGATAATTTACTATTTTGAATCACCACCAAAAAAGCCATTGAGCAGTTTTCTATTTTTGAGACTGTTGCTGGAGTAATGGCACAGATTTGTGTATATTGAATTAGCAGCACCAAAAAGGTTTTGGTCACTTATCTCATAGATAACTTTAATTCATAGCAGAGGTGATAAATCATTATGTTAAAAACACACACAGCCAGGTCCACCTTGAGTGAGTCAGACCTGAAAGATCTCAGCAGCAGAACAGGGGCTGATGAAATGCATTTGGTACAAAAATAGGGTAACAGACAGCAGTAGTAATATTTTCAGCTATTCTACACATTGCTGAATTTTAAATTAATTGTAACCACACAGGAAAAAGACCTGGGGGCTGCTGCAGACAGCTCTCTGAAAACATCTGTTCAGCAGGCAGAGGCAGTCAAAAATAGGCAAATGGAGCGTTGGGATAAATGCAATGACAAGAAACCATGGCCAGAAGTATGGATGGACATAAAAACATTACGTGTTTCTATTCTGATTATAGCAACAAAACCTTCTCAATCGATGAATTCCCCCACCTGCAGCACTGAGTGCAAGGCTCAGAGTGAAGAGCTCAGGTACCTGATAGCTGCAGTGGAAAACAGAGAAGTTTCCCTTCCATGAGGAGCCCACGTGGCTGCCGAGCCCAGGACCAAGGCAGAGTCCCAGCAGCACCTCCTGGGGCTTGTCCCCACCCCTCAGGAGATGCAGCTCAGCATCCCCCTCAGTCACACACAAGTGCACCACACATTTCCCTATGGATTTACTTCAGGAATTCTCTCTCCACACAGAATTTCACAGTAAATCCCTGGCAGACTCCCACAGCAACCCAGCACATTCCCTCCTCACTTCACTCTTTTCTTTGCTTCACACACACCTGCTCAAACCATCTGACTCCAAACCTGCTGTTACCCTGACAAGTAACAAAAAACCTGGTTTAAGCCACGTTTATTGTTCCTGGTAAGAAACTATCCTTGCCAAATATTATAGTTCTGTTTGATATGGCACTTCAGTGTATTCCGACGTCTAGAGTGACAGCTGAATATAATGAATAAAAACTCTTGATTTATTTCATATTTCTGTGGCAATTTTCTGTAGCAAGGAGAGGAAAAACCTCTTTTTCCTCTCTGTAGATTTGTTTTCATTTAACAGACAAATTCCAGTTATACTTTCTAGGGCTCTTAGGAACTGTCAAACTTATTCCAAGGATATTCTGGGAATCAGAGCCATTCAAAGTATGGTTACTGTAGATAAAACACTGATCAAAACCTCAAGCAGCATTCCGTGGATCCTGTCACCACCAAGGCTGGCTCAGAACTGGTCCCCACTGACAAACAACTACATTTGACCATGGCCAGAGCTAAAACATCACAAATATTGCCATGAAGCATCCCAGGGTTCCACAATTTCCTAATTTGATCTAAACAACTTTCTCAGAGCCACTTGAGCAGCTCAAGCCCGGCGCTTTCCAGAGAGAGATGTTCAGGCATCACTTGATCACTTCAAGCTTTGTTTATTTGGACAGATATTGAGATAAAATAGCTCCAAGCTGTGTGAGCAAGGCCCCAGTTACACAAGTGCTTATTTACATCCTGTGCTGCAGCAAGGCTGTCTTTGCAGGGGAAAAAACCTCGAGCTCAACACCACCAGATAAGGCTGGGCATCCTTGATTTTCAGTCTTGTCTTTTGACAGAAATTCCCCCTTTTCTATTAAAAAAAATGCTCCGCTACATTTTTTTTCCTGCAAGCCTTGCCTTGAAAGCAATGCTAAACAAAGCAGGCTTTGAAGGTTGCAGTAGAATTTCAGTATTGTAATCTTAAATCTCATGCAATTAAGCAATTATAAACTTTCCTAAGAGAAACCAAAATGGTCTTTTTTGCTGAATAAAACATCTATAGTTCATTCACCGATATGATCTCGATGCCCTACTTGTTACCTTTTTAACCAGGGAAAAAAAAGAAAAAGCCTGAATGGAGATTAAACAAAACATGAGGTTTTTGTCTAAGGACAACTAACTTAACTGCTACAGTAAAGCTTTCATCACCAGGAAGGTCTCTGCCAACTGTGTTTTCCCCTGCAGGCGATGTTGTTGGACTTAAATCAGAAAAAAAAAAAATCAGTCATTTACGTCAGTCTATTCCAGTTCTGCTTTCTATTAAGACAAACTGGAGTCCTTCCCCAGCAGCAGGGCTGGATACTTCTCCTGTTTTCCCACATTTCATTCTCCTCTCAGTTCATGATGTGAACCTCACCTGCTTAGGGGGCGGATACTCAGCTTAAATTCCTCTAAAAATGTAGTTATGTGAGATGCAGGGGTCTAAACTACAAAAATACATCCTTCACAGCATTAAAGGCAAATTCTTCTGAAATAATCCAACTTTTTTTTTTTTCCCCATTAAAAATACACAAACATCTATTCAATCACTCCTACGTTGCAATTACAGATTCTTTTCCATTTACCTTCTATAACTTAGATTTTGGGTAAGTGTGTGTTGAGGAAAAAGAGCAGGGAAATGAGGTTTGGGGGGTTTGATACCTTTGTTAAGCAAGATGTCAATAGATGAAGCCAATTTTCTCCTGATAAAGAATATCACCCAACCCCACTGTAGCCCCAGAAGCACCAGACATGCCCACAGGATAAAGGTTTTCTGCTGTTTGATGATATTCTGCATAGCCCTGAAGATATTTGGGCAGGGAGATGTCAGTGCTCATGAGAAAATACTCATTTTTGGATCCATAACAAGTTTATGTACAAGAAAAAGATGTTCAGTTTCCCAGAGAAATGGTCCCCTCACTTGACCCTTTGGAGAATATAAATATTATTCTGTTTTGCAGATGGGAGAAATTAGTGTGTTTCGCCTGACAGTGAACATTTTCAGAACTATTTTATAAGGCTTAGCCATCCTTATACCACAGAGAGGAGCCTTCTTTTTTGTGACAGATATATACTTTAAATAAGGCCATTCTGTGGTTTTTATAACTTAGAATTGCTTTTAAATATCTAAAAGAAACTCCATGTGAGGGATTCTGCATACACACCTGCCAATTCAACACCCCAAATAACAGTAATTCTCCAAAAAACACAGAAAGGGTATTTTTAAGTGAGAGAATAGACACAAACTTACTCAACCCAAATGCTGCTGCATCCTTTGCCTTCCCATTCCCCGAAGCCAAATTCCCTTCTGCCTCCCCACGCTCCCTCAGCAGAGCTTCCCTTTCCACGACACGTTCTGTACAAGAGTCTTAAACGTTAATTAAGCCTAACAGTCCTCAGAGATGTTAGCACAGCTATAAAAAGGTTTCTGGATCGAGTGGCTACTGAAGGAACTGGCATCTGATCAAATTTTCAAGAGTTATTCTCCCTGCTTTATGAATAAATCAAGGAATTACCAGTTTTTGACAGTCTCAAACACTACTTGGTGCCTCGTGTACATATTAACAGCCCTATTTTATGGATTCAGCATCCAAGGCATAATGAACCTAAGGGGATATTTGTAGTAAAACTATGAAAGAATCCAATCCCATCATCTAAGCGAGGAATATTTTTAGTTGGGGACAGCTTCTCAATTGCAGAACTCATTATTTTGTTCTGGTTAATTTTAAGCACAGCGGAGACACTCTATGAACAAAATATGTTTTTCTGCAGACTGAAGCATATTGCCACTAATCAAAAGAATGAAAAATTCTAGTATTAATTAATACATTTGTGATAGTTCAGTCTTCTACTTTAAGGTCATGTCAGTCCAAAATGCTGGAGGAGCTCAGGTGACTTTAGAAAGTCACCTGGATCAGGGTCATGACTGTACAGGAGCTTCTAGGCTCCTAGAAAAGGATACTGTAGACAGGAATAATGGGGGGAAAATTCCTTTATGAGCCTTCCTAATGAATCAATAGCTAGTACAAATGTATAACTAATCTAATATGACAACAAGAATGGTCTTAGAAGAGCTACCCTGAATTTTACACATATAAATTTTAAAGCTGTTGCCTCCAAGGAAGGAAAGCTTTCAGGGGAAGTTGCACTGAACTCTTCTGCTAAAGCTTTTTGTATTAAATAACTATACATTTTGGTGATTTTTCCTCATAATGCTGAAAAGAATCAACATTTTCAAAAGTGTAACTACAGGGGAAAACCACCAAATATTTGTATACAAACAACACACACCAGAACTACATACTTCTAACCCAGCCAAATTTAAGTATTATGCCACTTTGGAATAAACAAGTATCAGAAATAACCACAGAATTTATCTTGCAAACTCAAACACAGAAGCTTCCGACCATTTGAGATGATGCTGTTGGAAAAACTCGGTTACACGTTACTTTGGGGAGAAGCAAACTTTCCCAGAGAATATGAGGAGCACAGCAAGGCTGCAGAGCAAGCCTATACTGTGCTTAAACTCTGCATTAATCATGGATGAAGCCCAGCAGAGGAACTGCCCCTGCTCATCTCGCTCTCTAGGGAAGTGCGGCGCGGCGAGGCTCCAGGCTTCCTCTTTTCCAGGCTCGGCAGGGACGGGGCCCCCTCCCTGTCCCACCTACCCCAGGCTGGGGCTGGGAAGCACCAGCTAGGCCTGGCTTTGCACAGCTGCCTCCTTGGCCAAACCCAAGGCTGCAGTTTCCCAGCGAGAGCTGCTGCTCGCTCCAGTGCCACTACAGCAAAAGTCATTTTTGCAATCCAGATCAGAGGCAAAAAAGCACTTAAGGACTCGCCCTTCTCCCAGGAAAACATCAAGTAACAATGTCATTCCATCCTTCTCAGATATTTCACTGTGTGCCCCAGATGATAAGGCACACGTTGCTCATTTCGTGTTTCTGAACAAAGGAACTGCCACCCAAAATGCAGGGCTGAGAAACCCAGCCAGTGTTTTTCTGTTCACTTCCAGATTAGCCCACAACACCAGGATGGGCAACCTTCCCAACCTGGCAAGCCCCATGTTAAAATACAGCCATAAGACACATCAGGAAGATAAACACCACACATCCTGGGCAGCCAAAGGAGTAAATTCAGGGAATATTCCCCAAGCATGAGATGGTCCTGTGTCTCCAGGTCTTACAGCTCCTACACAAAGGAGGAGGGTTAGGGTACAGCCCTGTACACCAAGAGCCTGGAATTCCACTGCCTCCCAAAGCTTTAGATTTTACTCTCAGCAAGCCAGCCCCCACTTAGCTATGGAAAAGGGCAGGCCATAAGGATCTCTTGGATTTGAAGTGGGTCTGGACACGACAGCACTCCACTGAGCACCCTGTGCCTCCAGGCAAGATCCATCCCTGCGTGGGAATCCAGACTTCCACACAGGAGGAAACAGGCACATCAGCTGCTGAAGCAGCAGGTTGGGTTTATTTGGATAATGCTGCAATGAGAACTGATCCCGAGGCTCCACAAGGCAGAGCTGGGTATCTCATCTGGCACGTTCAGCTTGCAGGAGAGCCACTCCCTTCCATGCCCCTTCCAACCACCTCTGTCCTCTCCTCCTCCATGGCAGGAGGGAGCTGTGTTCCCTGCCAGGCACCCCCAGCACCTCCAGCTCCTTGTCTCTTCAATCCCCAGCTCGTTGGACACAGATCTAGGACTGTGGGATGGTTAATCCCATCCCCCTTGTGCTGCTGCACACCCAGTGGGATGCCACTGAAGCCAAAGGTGCTCTGTGACACACCCTGCAGAGGCCCTGCTGAGCCTGCTGGCCATGGCACAGCACTCTGTCTCGGGCTGGAAATGGGGGTGTGTATTCTATTGCCATCTGTCAGAGGTGGGGCAGTTCTCTGCTGTTCATTGGGCAGTTTTCTTTATCTCTCCCACAGCCAATCCTCCCTCCAGGAGATCTCTTCTGTTCATGGGTCATTAATTATTAATTATCTTCTGCTTACGGCCAGTGAGTGTCCCTGCATGGCTCAGAAAATGCCATCATTCCATGGGGAGAGGCTCCACCCAGGGGAGGAGCCAAGCATTCCTACCTGGATCCAATCTGACCTTGGAACAGCACAGCAGCCTTTGCGCACTGCATTCCTAGAGGAGCAGCTTTCTGCCCCACTGCATTCCCAGAGGAGCAGCTTTCTGCCCCACTGCATTCCCAGAGGAGCAGCTTTCTGCCCCACTGCATTCCCAGAGGAGCAGCTTTCTGCCCCACTGCATTCCCAGAGGAGCAGCTTTCTGCCCCACTGCATTCCCAGAGGAAGCCCAGGCCCATCTCCAGCAGCCCTGAGCTCCAGAGGAAAACTCCAGCCTTGTCCAGGATCTTGTCCAGGGCTGAGCCCCCATGGAATGGGACTGCTGCCACCACCCTGACCTACAGGGTGCCAGAGCCTGTTCTCACTCTGGCAGTGTTTTGTTTGTTTGTATGTTTGTTTGTACTATTGCATATTTTATTTTGTTTGTCCTATTGTATTTGTATTTTTAGCTTTCCTAGTAAAGAACTGTTATTCCTATTCCCATATCTTTGCCTGAGAGCCTTTTAATTTCAAAACTATAATAATTTGGAGGGAGGGGGGTTTACATTTTCCGTTTCAGGGGAGGCTCCCGCCTTCCTTAAGCAGACACCTGTCTTTTCAAGCCAAGACACACTCCCAAACCCAATTCTGTATCTGGGATCAGCAGGTACCCAGGAACTCCCCAGGAGCACAGACCCACTGCCAGCGACACAATCTGCTGCTGCTACGGGACTGGAGCTGCTTGAGAGTGACATGTGGCTCGGGGATCACTTTCAAGAGTGTAAAAACCAAAAAAAGGGAAAGAGAAAACATGGGGAAGGTTTCTCAGAATTATAAAGTACTAAAAATAGAGTCAACCCCCCTCCGAGACAGCAAGGTAAAACTGAAATTTCAAAGCAGAAACACATTTTCACAGGAGTGCCACAGGACAGAAAGGGAAGAAAGCACCATCACCTTTATAAAGATTTTGCTTAAGCACCCTCATTAAAAAGGGATAAATAGTAGCAGTGTGTAATCATTACAGTAATCCAATATATTTTTGTGTCCCCAACACTCAATTAAATTTATTGAGACTCCAGAGCTACCATACACAGCTTGAGAGTGTGTAGCATCTGCTACTTCCAAGATGAGTCATGGTAGGAAATTCCCCTGTATTTTCTAGGAACCAGTCAGGCAGCCAGTGATTGAAACAGTGATGTGACTGTATACAACACCCACACAAATGAGAAGAAAGAACTTCTGTCAATAAATGTACATTATATTTAACGTACTCGCTGCAGATTTCAAATAAGAGACTGCAATTAGAAAGATTGTTTTGGGAAAATATTCCCCAGTTTAATTTGAATGCAATGTAGATTTTGCCAAGAAACGTTAAAGGTCAAAAGAGACTGGGAGAAACTAATTTAAATAAATTGCAGGAATTTGAGGACATTTTGAAGAAGGGAAGTAAATATGCAACAAAGCAACACCCCACAGCACTTGCCTCCATTTTCAAGTGCTGCATCACTAACTCTATAATCTCTTACCACATCTGTCCCTCCCCATACTTCAAATCATCTCAACTCTCCCCCTGCACCTTCTGCTTTAGACAAAACTACAGAGGACCAAACTCTTTTTCACCTTCTGATTTCACTCCAAAACAGCAGACAATAAATGCTTCATTTTCAACAGCCACGCTGCCTCCTGCATCCCCAGATGCTCCAAATCACAGAGATACTTTGTGCTCACTCTGCCAACAGCTGGATCTGTCACTGTCCCCTCACTCAGACGTGTGACAGCCCCACAAAAGCCTCTCCAAGGACACATCCACAGCAGCTGCTGTCTCTAGACTGGCCTCAGGAGTAAACCTTGAACATAACAGCATCCTGGCCATGTCCACCTCTCACTTCCAAACAAGTTACCACCGTAACACAGGCACTGTGATGTGCAAAATTTAAACTTACCTGAGGTTTGAGGTAAGCCAGAATAATTGGGATTTTAAGAGTCAGGTCACATTACCAGATGGCAACTAAGGAAGGAAGGAAGGCAGCCTGACAGCACAGAACTAGCTCTTACTTAGCAGGTATGGAGTCTTTTGCTAGGCAAAAAAAATTCAAAGTGCAAACTAAACTTAGGGAGTTATTTTATACTGCGTTGATCAATATATTTTTAGTCCACGATCAAAACAGCTGCAAAGAAAGCACATGGATGCAGGACTGTGATGAAGATCCACGCAGTTCTGGTTATGCATTTCAAGATAAAGGCACATTTTTGGGTTTGACTTCTAATCTGACAAGAGCTCAGACATTTGTGTGCAAGCAGCCAACTAATAACCCTTCCAGATAAGGCCTGGGGCTCCTAGAATTACCAAACAGCAGCAGGCTCACCTTCAGAGAGTACACCATGGCCTTCTTGAATTACCAGGACTCTTGATAAAAATCCAGTAGGACAAAAGAGAAATTCCACCTCACTTTTGAATACCTGAAAGTCACAACCTCATTGATCAATGGAGAGAGCCTAAAACAAATCCACCACAAACCAGCAACTGGAAGGGTATCTGCTTACACAAGACCGTGGACACAGAACAAGATTCACTCATTTTCACCACGGGACTGCAAAGAGGGTCACAAGCCCTTGATTTGAGGACAAAAAACTATTTGCTATCCCAGTAAAGGGATACATCCAGAAGTGAGAGTTTGGTTTTACTGAGAATGAGTCCCCAAACTCATGCAGGCTCCCTCTGCAACCCCAGACCAGTCTTCAGCTCTCTTAGGACAAAACTTTTGGTGAAGTGTAACACCACCCACTTATCTGCAATATTTATACTGACAATGAAGTTCTCCAAGCATGAACTTAAATATATATTTCCACCTAGTTCAGCTAAATGTGGCACCCCATTTGAATAGTCTGTCATGTTACTATAATAAATTAGCAGTAGTATGTCAACAAGGACAAAGAACTACTAATACACAGAGTTTTCCCCAGCACTCACAGAACCCCTTTGCCAGCATCAGACATCACCTAAAATGATTTTTTTTTTCCCTAGACATTGAATTTTCTTTAGAAGACTTCTGGTCAGGGCTTTTTCAGAAAACACCTGATGTAAAGTAAAGCTGGAATACTTTGCAAATATTTACACTAAATTAAGGGTTTGTTCTGAAGTATCAGATCACTACAGTTGGCAGCAATAAAGTAAGGCACAGACCAGGCTGCAGGAATCCACAGTTGGTTTTAGTTCTGAAGGAGAGTATCAATTTTATCAGAATTTCTTCCTTTTCAGACATTATATGGCCTTCAATTGGACAGCAGCACTCATTCAATACCAAAGCAGAATCCACAGATGTCAACCCAATCATATTAATATAGTGTCTTGTTTCTAGCTGCAATCAGTGCTACAAAAGAGGAGATGAAGACACAAAATCTGAATATTATAACCAAAGCTTCTATGTTCACGAGTCTACCCAATTCCCAGGTCCCTCCTGCTTTCCCAAAAACACAAATGCAAATTCCCTGAAGCAACAGGAAAGAGCATTGACAGGCCTGTGCATACAATGGCTTCCATTTGCCCTTATGCATTTTAAGTTATGCTACAGGAAGCACGACTGAAACACAAACCAAACCAGATTTGTCAGAGGTCCCTGGGAGTCTGAAGAGCAGCTCATGGGCAGCTGTTACAGGAAACCTGCTCAGCAAAATAGCCAGAACACATTTGTCATGTGTCACCTCTCTGGGGAAGTGCCAGCTGCATGCCCAGGAGTTGGCATCAGTAGGAGAAGTGTGGGTAATGTCAGTAATTATGTGCATTATATAAGGTGTGCTTGCAACACTCCCATTTCCTTCTCCATAAAGATTAAAACTGTGGCTTCTAAGTAGCTTAACTGTTCAGTGGAGACAAGCACAGCACTGCTGCTCCCATGAACTGCAGGAACTGATTTTCCAAACCAAGGGTTAAGATCCAGCAGTGTCTCCCAGCAATAAGGACTGCTGGGCACACAAGGTCAGTCGTGGCCAGAAGCTCCACCTCAGGAACATCTGCAGAATCGTGCACTGACCTGGCTGCCCCAGTTTGAGTTTCAGCTGCCAGTGCCCACGAAGCACAGCATCCCTGAGGGGCCCTGATGGGATGCACAAGGAGCTCAGCTCTCAGCACAGCATTGCACAGCCTGAATTACACTCACAGGAATTCTACACTGCACCTCAGCACTCACCTCACCTGGATAAAAGGAGGACCCAAACATTTCACCTGTGCTGGCACTGGATGAATAAGTAGATTTAAAATGCTCTTTTCCACAGAGGATGATTCAGCTACCCCACTATACACACACAGAACATGTATCACTTCAAAATGCTTTTTAAAAAAACAGCAACCCACCCAGAAATACATCTGCACAAATCCTTCAATGTACAAACCACCAGCTCTCAGCAGTGCATCATTCATAGCTCTGGTGAAGAGCTGAATGAGAGCACTGTCATTTTTATACCGTGTTTTAAAACCCATTTCATGTCCATGACTGCTGTGTGAGTGTTACTCAGGAAGACACAACAATTCCCACAGCGGGTGCAGAATAACACACAGGCAAACACCCCCAGCCTACCATGGGGACATGAACCAACCACTGCACTAAATATGACCACTGGCTTCTGTGTCTGCAGTGTAAAACAGCTTCCAAACCTGGAAGTGAAATGTCAATATCAAGCTTAAAGATTAATAAACGAGCTGAGGAAGCCCCTTTGCTGTGCAAGGGTGGGACAAGGAGTGTTTTGTCACCAAGGATTAGCCAATACACAGGAACACCAAGGGAAGTACAAGCAGAAAGGACATTTCACATCTGAATGATTAAGACATTTAACCATTTAATTCATTTCCATCATCACAGTACCTTTACAGCTCTTTCAATCACAGAATCAACACAAAGGCTAAGGAAAAGAATCCAAGCATGCACCATGAAGCACAGCATTCCAAACACAGGCTCCCAGAACTTCCTCATCCTCCCCTCCTATCACTCATGGCCAGAAGAGACTGGACTTACTGAGAAAGTGAGATAAAGCAACAGTCAAAACAAACACAAACCGCCCTGTAAATCTCAAAGGGTAACCCAAGGCAAACACTCAACAAACCCGAGAGATTTAAAGGCTGCACAGAAAATGTGTCCTTCAAAATGCTGCACTATCTTCCCAAACAGGGACACACAGAGCCCAAGCACTTTAAGGACAGGGAACAAGATGACCAGCACATACAGAGAAGTGCATTGTGTTCATTTGAAGCACATTTTTGACAGCCAATTAAAATATATCATCATTAAAATTAAATACAAGCCAGCAAAAGCTTTTCAAACAAATTCCATAGCAAAATTTGATTTGTGTTCTGGTATGGTTTGGGATTTGGGTTTAAGTCAGTCCCAACACAGGCAGCAGAGCTCTTTAACTACCTTCTCTGAGTTCCACAGAGATAAATTCTCCGAGTTCCTCAGCAGATAAATTTGGCAGCCTTACACATGGGCTCAAGACTTCCATTTGAACCATCAGAGGTTTCTTGATTCAATTCAGTAAAGGAATCATTTGGCATCTAATTTAGGAGGGAGGATACCATTTTAAAGCTGCTTCTGAAAACAGTGGAATATTCCCAGATTACTGTAGAAAGATCCTGGGAAAGCTGCAAGGAGTTCAGATGGTTAAAGGTACTTCTGCCACCGTCAGCCTGGAAATGCCTTTCTGCCCTGTCCTTCCTTCCAGCGTGGATTTATTGAACCCATAACTGAAAGCATTTGCCATCAGGTCTGTCTGATTTCAGATAACACACTCTAGACCTCATTGCAGCTTCTTAAACAGAAAATGTCAAAGTGCAACCACCAACACTGGCTAAGACAGACTGATCCCAAAGCTCAGCCAGTGAAAGGGTGCTTGGGGAAAGCAGGTCCTTCAAGATCAACATAAAAAATGTTTTAGTCATAGAGAAAAGCTGATTTCCAGCATACACCTGCTCTCCCATCAGAAAAAATACTTGCTCTAGATCACAAGACTTCAGCATTTTACAGCCAAACTGAGTCAGCATGAGACAGTTTAAAGCAGTACAAAAATAATCTCAAAACTCTATGCCCTGGTACATAAACTGCTTGTGTGGTACTTACTGTGGCAAGCAGAAGACTTCCATTTATGAAAATATCCTTAATTTTCTTTGAGAAAGCTGGAATAACCACTGTTAATGCTGCAACAAATGCACATGGCTATGCACTTGACCTAAAGATTGCTGAGTTTTGGTGGCATTTAATCATATTAATATGGGGAGGAAGAGGCAGGGAGCCAGGAAAACATCACCGTGTGCCTTCAGAAAACTTGTTATTTTTAACAGTGCAGTTTAAGATCAGCAACCCTGAAGCAAAATGGTCAGAACATTTTCTTCCACCGGTGTTGACAGCACACCAAGAGCTTTCAGAGGGCGAGGATTTTAGGCCAGTGCAGCAAAACAGAGATCCCAGGAAGGAAAGCTCACCTACTGTGGCAAAAACCATAAGAAGGGTGAGTTTATTCATCCATTATGCTGAAGAGCTTAAAATAGAAACATTCTATATGTCTCACCTCAGGCCAGGATGAACAACTGAACAGCAGTGAATCACTTCTGTTACAGCAAATGACTGGAAAACACTGATGGAAACTGAGGCAGTCTTCTGCCTCTCCCTCCAACCCAGGAAAAAGTCCTTATGCTGCATCTTTTTTACAAGGAGGGACCAAATCAGATCCACTAATTTTCCTTTTTTTTTCCTATAATTAAGCTGGAGAAACAGGGGCTGATCTATGAAGCCTCACCTCTCCCTGCAATCCCTACTATGTCTCTATCCTTACCCGTGGATGCACAACTGCAAAAATCAAGACAGGACAAGAGACACTTGGGAAATGCATCACACCCAGTCCTGCAGCTTTGGAGGTTTAAAAAAAATAACTTCAAATCTTTTGTAAATAAAACTGGGGTGAAGAACTCATGTGTTTAGTGCATTTTGGTAAGAAAAAAAACCTCTTTAAACCAGTAACTGAGAGCTTAATTTACCAAAACCTCTGATTAACAAGAAGAAAACAAAATTCACATTCAAAATGAGGTATTCTGAAGCTAAAAATACCCAGCCAGCTGCAATTCCCACCTTATGCAGGCAGGCAGAAGGGCTCTGCAGTCCCCCTCCCCAAGCAGACACACACTCACTTCCTTCTTCATTGCAACATCAGAGGTTCAGCTCGATGTTAACAAGCCACAAAGTCCTGCCCAGAACTTAAAGTCACGCCCCAGTAATTACATAAAATAAGCTCTAAGTACAAGTGGTTAAAAAAAAACAAAAACAATTTACTCAGCTTCAGTTTTGCTTTTAATTCCAAAATATTTTGACTTGTCATAAAACAGAAAAGCAACTTTCGTTCGAGGCTTGCTCCCTCCACCCAGATGTCTCATTAACTCTTTTTTTTTTTCCAATCTCACTGTAGAACATCAGCACATTCATTTATCTCAATGATGGGCCAATACAAGGATCAAACCCCTGAACATGCAACCATTTAAGGAGGACATTTTAAAGTGTGTTTGATCCTTATTTTTTGTACACAGATGATAGCACTAGTGGAGGGAGGAGAGGAAAAAGAAGGAAATGTAGGATAATATAAAACTCAGTTGTGCAGATGTCCCACTCAAAGGTGGTCCAAGACATCAGAGTAAGCTACAAAGGCAGCAAAGATCCTCCAAAATCTCTGCAAGCTCCCAATAAAAAGGCAAAGTGTTCTCCCCTGGCCTGACCTTAAAAAAAGGCAGCACACAAATTCCTGAACAAGAAAACCCCTGTACACTGCATACGGATTTTCCCTTGAGAAGACAGAATACATCACGTGACAGTTTATGGAACCAAAATTTTAACAATAATTAAATTTTTGTTCTACTGGTGCCCTGACACCAAAAGACCAACAAACCTCCACACAGCCCAGGAGAGGCTTCAGGTCATGGAGCTGAGCTCATCCTGCTCCAGAGGGAACAATACCTGCTGGGCACAGCAGCCTGGCCAGGGTGGGGACATCCCCAAACAGGAACCAAAACCTTCCCCAGTGCACACACACGCAGCTCCCTGGCCACCTCCTACCACCAGCTTTGGTTCTTTGGGGTTTAAACCCCCTGCTTTTTAAAAACCAGCCTGCCCCAGCAGCACAGAGCCCAGCACAGCCATCCCTTCACTCATTTAGACAACGAGCTCTGCCAGGTTTCTTCACTCCCTGCTCAGATTGTAGCAGGGGGATGTGGGGCACAAACAGCAGCAGCAAAGCCTTGTGGTTCAGCAGTTCCTCCTGCCAGGGTGAGTGGGAGCTCTTCACCTCCACAATCCCATCTCTGACACAACTTCCAAGCTGCTGGAATAGAGGCACAGGGGGGGTTTCATCCTGCCCCTCAGCCTTTCAGCTCTGCTTTGCAAGAGTTCCTAATTTATGAATGATGACACCAGTTAAACGTCCGCTTTGTTCAGAGACAGAGATCATAAATATGAAAGTTTCTGACTTCCTCTCTCCACGCCCTCGAGGCTCTTACCAACAGCTTCACTGACAGCAGCTGCAAACGCTCCCTGGAAGGGGAGGCCCAGGCACCAGCAGCCAAATATGCTCTTTAAACAGAGATGTTTTATTCTTCAAACACCCACCACAAATTCCCTGGATGGCTTTGGAAGCCAGGTGGGTTTAGCAATGCTCAGAAAGGCTTCTCTTGTGCTGCACTGTTTACCCTAAATAATGATTTTCCTGAAGAAAAACCAAACAAACTCTCCTCATTTGTATTAATGAAACAGTCTGTTTGTAGACAATGAAGATAAATTGGTGCTTCCTTCTCTAAATTTAGGATCTTGGTTATAAACTGCAAGTAATTCTCACACGTAAACAACAAATTTGATTTAATATTATGAAGTAACTTTTCACCTTCACTTTTCACCTTCCTCTCCTATGGGGACATGGCCTAACATTTTAAAAAGCCACTGTATACCTGAAATATGAAATACATCTTCATGTTTGGGAATACCTGTATCATCATCTAGTCAATATTGTCAGTGCCTCAATGCAAATATTCTGCTTGGGATTTTCCCCTACTTTTTAAGGCAGGGATAATTGTCCATGTAAATTTTAAACCACTGAGCAATGAACATACAGCAAATTGTGTCAGCCTTTCAGAAAAACCCTTCCTCTGTTAAATCTGAATACAAAACCTAAAAAAAAAAAAAAAAAAAAAGAGGTGCAAGTAATGTAAAGCATCAAAATTTGGTTTCCTAAAAAAAAGCACTTCAAATAAATAAAAGCCAGTGAAAGGAGGGAGTGCTAACAATGACTCGAGTCTTCCCCAGAACAACTCAGTGCTGCTAGAGCCAACCCAGGCTCAAGAAATAGAAACTGAAACTCGTTCATTTACTCATTAACTGAAATCCAACAGTGGCACTGGAGGGGTTTTGTTTGGTTTCTTTTTTTTTTTTTTTTAGTAAAACACTCACAGTGTAATTCAGCAGAAGTTTGTACCATCCATCCTCATCCTCTGTCTGTTCCTACCTCCAAACCCTTGGCTTTGCCAGCCCTGGTTATTTCACAGCTGGACCAGTTTGCTGATCTGAACCACCCCTGGTAGCACAAAGGTTTGTGCCAACCCAGCTCAGTGGGAGAAAGGACAGGTGGAATAACAGCTGGTTTTGATTCAGCACTAAAATCAGCTCAAAATTAATATTAATTTTAAAATCATGTAAATATACATGATTTTAAATTCACAATTTAAATTCACAACCAATCCATTTCCTGCTCCCAACCCCTGATCCCTACCTCCTCCAGCCCTGTGCTTCAATAGGAATCCAAGTTTTTATTTTTCTTTCAGTCAATACACTTCTAATCTGCCAAGACACAGAAAACAACTTTTGTATATAATAATGAAGAGATGAAACTGCAAAGATAAATAAAACTGTCTGGATTAGGACCTCCAGCTGTCAAGGCTGCATCTTGACTTTCAAGTGAGTGTGAATTTTAAGAAAGTTATTAAAGTTTAATAAGGTACTATTGCTAATGACTACTTGGTTTGGGAAATAAACACTGGTATCTAGCTTTCCCAAAAATGGGGATTTTGCCTTTCCTTGCACAGTTTATTATAATGGTGGCCAGAAGGGAAGAAATTCTGATAGATACTTTCTATATATACTATAAAATAATTTTAAAAGCCACAACGTCTGCATTCACACAAAAGCTTCAGAGATTGTCAAAAGACCTGAGCTTGAAGATCATCAGATTTAAGAAGTTTTTAATCATTGGTTTACACCTTTTAATACTAAAATTTCTGTTGCTAATACATTTTTCAAAGTGGTTTTTTTTGTTGTTGTTGTTGTTGTTCTATTTACAAAGCGAAAACAGGGCAAATTCCGAGTTAGGCAGACACACAGGAAAAACTCAGCTGATTTTATAGCATTTCTTTTGGCATGAAGGTGCTAAGGGCTCACTAGTGGCAGAAAAAGTCATCATGACCATGCTGAAGTGCCCAAACTCACTGAGGCTATGGCATGACCTGCATGCAAAGCCAGCCGTGAAATGGCAGCGAGGCTCCAGGCAGGCTCCAACATCCCTGCAGATGCTCCAGCTCTGCTCCAGAGCCCTGGAGCTGCAGCAGCCTGGATGTACCCAGGGTAATTGCAGGTGAAGGCAGGAACAGCCTCTATCAGAGCTTCAGCTATTAAGGCTCCTTAATGAATGCTCTAACAATAAGCCAGGCTTAACCAGTTCTCTCATTACAGGACCTTAACCATAATAAACCCCCTGAACATTCCTACAGCGTTTTTCAAAGATCCTACTAACTGTGCTCTCACAGCCTGTGAGGCAGGTATTAGTCAGCTTTTCTTTTTTTTTTTTTTTTTTAAGTACAGATAAAAAGTGAGGCAGAAAGCTGGCAAACAACTTCCCTGTGGATACACAGCTGACTAGTGGCATACAGAATCCAGATCTTCAGGATTCCAGCCCTGTCATCAGCCAAAAGGCCATTATTAGGAGGAAAGAAATTAGTTTGGTCTTATAAATAGCATTTGAATATAAGCCTTGCTAAAATATTTGCAAGGAGTTGACCTTAAACACCAGCAGAGCTGCACTGGTAGCCTGGGGCTCCAAGCAGCAGCTTGCACAGCACTGGGACTGGGATCCCATCCCTCTGCCTCCCTGGGTATCTCCAGAACCTGGATCCAGCACAAACTGTCCAACAGATCAGACCACAACCTTATTTGTGCACCTCTGGTTTGGGCTTAGCATATCAAAAAATGTAAGACTGCTCTAAAAATATAAACAGCGTTGCTCTAAAATACTCAGGTGCACAGGAAAAAGCAAATTTACAACAAGCCTGAGTCAGCAACTTTCTCCTTCTTTAAGGCACCAAGTCAGACTGGCAGAAATCTCCCTTTAATACAAGAACTGGGACCCTGCAATGTAGAAAAGGTGCCCAACACACCTAAAATCTGGAGCACTTGTAAAAGTTAATCATTCAAACTGTTCAGACTGCATTATCACACGTTTACTGTAATTTCTGCAGGTCTCAAATGCCTAAGTGAGATATATTTTGATTTATGGCATTTCCATATGGCCCTACAAAGAAGCAGATCTTTTTCTGCACTACAGCTTCAATACCTGCAGCAGGTATTGAAGTCTAACTCCTGGGCTACAATTCCTGCAGCAAAATACTAAAGCAAATATTATTTTTTGCAACAAAAAAACCTCTTATGTCTCATTCTGTAAGAGTCTAAGTTCATTTGAAGCAATGTACCTTCTAGTAAGGCAATCCTATGATACCAAGTGGAAAACTACAAAAGCAGAGTTAAAGCAAACAGAAGAAAAATAAGACTTTGTGTAGCAAAAAAAGTAATTGCTGTGGTTACTCATTTATTCTGGTTTTAGGTACCTGTGCTGCTCCCTCCCACCATGTGGGCCATGCCCAAGTGCTGAACACACAACCTCTAAACCACAGCAGGAGCTCTCAGTCCAAGGGAAGAGCTGGAAATGGAAAACTTGTTATCCTCTGTGGGGATCCCCCACAGAGGAAAGACAGCAGATGTAAAAAAAACCCAAGAAGTTTTGAGAAAAAGCTGCGCCTGAGTGGAACAACAAGTTGGAAGGTTTTTATATTTCTATTCCTCACTTTAGCAGCTAACTGTTGTTACAGGCAGGAGAGCCATAAAATCCTATTTTTGGCTGTCTGCCTCCCAAATGACAGAAAACTCCTGACTCTGAGAACATGAACATCTCACACTGGAACGAAAGGCTCGTGTCTCTTAATGAAAAAGCAGCAGAGAGAAAATTCCCTGTGTCCTGCCCAGGAAGACCAAACTCCCTGGATTATTATGCATTAAAGCACCACTGGACTGCGGCACAGCGGATGAGACCTGACTCTCAGCAGAGCCTGTTTCCATCCCAGCTCACATTTAGGGCTCAATTATCTTATCTGCTCTGCCACTCGCATACTTTCCAGATAAGAAATGTTTTTCCCCTCTTTTCGAGAGCTAAAACTGACACCACTGCCAGTGTTGAGATTAGAAATGCCCGAAATTAAAATTCATTTGGGCTAATGCTTTTTTAAAAATATTTAATGTGCAGGCTAAGGCTGGGAATTAAGAGTTAATTGAGGCACTGCATGTGAGTTTAACAGGAGTAGGATGTTCCACAAGGGGAATGGAAGTGTGGTCCCCACTTCAGTTTCCTCACAGGGTTTAGGTCACCAGTTCATCCCCAGTTAAGAAACTGCTCAAGAGTTGGAAGGGAGGGAGGGAGGGAAGGAAAAAAAGCCTGTTTTCCTCTTCCAATGTATGACTAAGGATGAGGCAAGCAAAGGGAGGATCTAAGATCCTGAAGGCGATGGTTAACAAGAGGTCATTAGTTAATTCCCTCAAGGGTAGATACAACTTCCTTTTATTAAATAACAGCAGTTTTTAATGATGTCAAATATCTGGTGCCATTCTAAAGGACACAGCATACCCAAACTTTACCTGAACCAGGCAGAATAAGCAGACACACACAAGAAACCCTGAACTGAGAAGCACATTGTCACTAACAAGTAAGGAGGAAAAAAGGCTCATCTGACCTTTATCCCAAACATTTACAATATATATTCTTTCTTAATTACGTATTTTTGGCCTAACAAAAGTAAATTTAGCATAACATCTGTTTTAATCAGTACTTTAAGATGTACAAATAAATTGAGTCATTAGAAAAAAAGAATAATACAAGTACCATTCTAAGGTTTACATGAAGTTTCTTGCTTAAATCATTCCTGAAAAAGCTTAATCAATGAAGATTTGTGACCAGCCATTAATTACCTGTATGACCACAGCACCTGGGAGCTTCAGTTACCCTGCAGCAAGACCCTACAGAGCCAGAGCAGAAGCAATGCCTGCTCTGGAGAGATTACAACCATCCAAAGATGAATAGTTAAGAAAAACAGGAGAGCACAAGGAAATAGGTGTCTGGAATTTATGTGCTCTGTAGCTGCACTTTAGTCCACTTTCCCTCGTGCACTGCAAGGACTAAGGTGTGTGTTTGTTTCCTCTCCCTGCCTCAGTAAAAAAAAAAAAAAAAAAAAACAACCCTCCAGAAGACACATAAAGACAAAAAACCCCAAACAAAACACAGAAAGATGTGTTTTGGATAGTAAGACTGGAAGAAAACTATTTACACATTTTAATACCTCTGCTTCCCGTCTGAGAGAGGAAGGATTTTTTTTTCCTTCAGGTTTTTTAAGCTGTCATCCCACAGAGCAAGACTGTACCACAGTAAAAGGGCAGACACACAACTTTTGGAAGCATTCTCTTGCCATTTAAAGGAATCCTTTGAAATTACCACACAACACAGTAGTGCACCCAACACAAACCAACAGCCAGAGCTGTTTACAAGCTTTCTGCTCAGTGTTAGACTGAAAACCCCAACCCTTTTTGCTGTGTAATAAATCAGTGCTCCACATTTAACAATTTTCAGTGGTACCATATGCTACGTAGTCCCATATGTTCCATTACAAGGGAGAAAAACATCATCTCAACATGAATCATCACTGACTGTGTTCCTGTAAATCTGGCTTAAACACTCACAACGTTCAAGGGCAACACTAAATAAATCTGCTCAATATTATGCCAGATTCTGTGCAACAGAATCACAGCTCACATATAAAAATTAGGGGAAAATGAGATTTAATGTAGGAAGTGAGCACAGTCTGCATCTCTCTAAAAACAGACTCACCACAACGTTTGACATTCAGCAGTTCCAATCTAATAATGACATCCTGCTCACAAAATGTTGATGGTATCTGGGAGTCCCAACATCCTGAACTGTTTGATATGTGTGGAAATACATACACTGCACACAAGACTCATTCCTCCCAGTGCCAGGTTCTGCACCACAGTGATCCTGGGGTACTCCCCAGGAACGAATTTTCTGTAGAAAAGTAACAAACCCAAACCAAACCCAGGTGTGTGTTTTAGACTCCAGGGGAATGCAGCTGGAAGTTTATCCAGGATTTTGGGTTAACATCTCCACTCTCACCGTGACAATTTCTTAGGGAAGTACAAACAGCTTTTTCTCTCTTCCTGAAGACAGCATCACCTGCTCATCCCAAACCAAACTCATGGAACACCAAGGTCATCATTTGCCCTTCTTTTGAGGAATTTCTTGGGCTCCCAGGTAACCCAGCATCATAATTAACAGTGACAGCAGGAAGAGGTACAGATGGAGGCCAAACTGGGAGATTGTCCCTATTTGAAAGCCTTTAGCAGCCAAGGAGGGAGCACGAGTGACCACAGGCTCCCACGGAATGACTGGTGTCATTAAATTCTAAATCAACCAGAGTCCAGCTTGACCTAATATTCAGGGTGGGGGAAAAAAGTAATTACATCAACATCAAGCTATTACCTGTCCAAGGGCATAAGTGCCTAGTTCATTAGCAACTCAGACAAACTTGTTTTGTAAGCTCCCTATATTAAATTTGAAATTTCCCTGCCCTTACAAATTAAACTAACAATTTGTGACACAAACATGAGTATATGAACAAGAAATCTTCCAGCCTGCTCAATCCAATGTGTACTTTGCCATCCTGAATAAGAACAAACTTATTAGTCAACTTCATTTTAGTATTTAATTCATTTAAATAAATTAAAAATAATTTAAAAATTAATACTAGCAGTACTCCAGATCTCTTAAATCTTAGAGCAAAACCTACTAATCTTTAAAATATATATATTTTTCATGTTTCCAGCAGGATGTTAGAAGTGAATTCCCATGGTTTAGTTCTACAGAATAAGGGCAACATGTCATGTTAGGAACACTGCTCTTTAATGCTGAAAGTGGGGCTTTATAACAATTAAGAAGCTGCCACAGTACCATTAATAACTCGGATATCCAACATCCTTCAGTAGCTTAAGAGATGGATGGCCACGCCCAATCAATTTACTTTAATTTCTATTTCAACTTTCCTCCTCATTAATGAGGAGCTGAGGCTCTCACAGATGACAGTTCCTGGCACACAATGCCAGTGATGACTTTTAAGTGATGCCCACTACACGGTCACAATGAAAAGTCACAACCTGGGCTGCCCATGTAAGAATCAGAGGGGAGATTGTCTTCTTTTTACCCAGAGGGAACCCTAAGTTTACCAGAGCAATACTTTCTAAAACACACTTCACTCAGAAAATTACAACAAAGCTGCCAGAGTGATTTCAGGGAGTGATGAAAAGACTGTCAGGAAAACTCACTGAGCTGCCCCTGGAAGAACTGATGACCAAGCAGGCACCAGGCAATTGCATCATGTTTATTACACAGCCAAGGGCAAGCAGATCCTTCTGGTTTAATCAATGGCCTCCAAATGAGGAAGCAGTTTGAAAACAGTAAGCATAAAACAAAATACTCTTTTGGGTTCACTTTTTGAATTTTTGCCCGATGTGTGAAAGCATGTCCATTAATAAAGCTGAGCAGATGCTGAAACAGAATTTTATAGAAATCTACTTCTTGAATACCTTTGATGCCAAAACTGCACTTTTATTCAAACTCAGTTTGGTGTAAATGCTGTGACTGAATTGCAGAGGGGTCCTGTTAAAAGACTCTGAGCTCTGTCTTAAAACAAAATATGTATTTCCTATTTTAAAACATTGATCTTGGACACCTTTTTTTGTGTCAAAGCAACAAATAAATAAAATGTAAAGTGTTCCACAAACACCCCCTTCCCTGGCATTTCTCATAACCTGGATGTTGCAGCATCCCACGAGGCTGCAGAACAACCTGGAACAAAAACCTGTAAGAGGAGAAAACAACGAGTCTGTGTTCCTGGTCCAAACTCACTGACCACTGCCCTGTTCCTGCTCCCCAGCAGTCCAGCAAGCTCCAGCCCTGCTCCATTCAAACGGGGTTTTTCCTTTAAAGGAAGACAGCAGGTTACTCAGAAGGAACAGAGCTCATGCCTGCTGAAAGTTTCCCCCATCCAGCAACACATGATGGAAAACAAATCTAACAGTAAATCCCTGTCGATGCAAGATGTGGCAAGAGCCACATTTAGAATGCACACAAGTAGAAATACCTCACCTTTAAAAGCTTTGACTTGCTAAGATCCTTTTTAACTGATAATGATGCAACAATGTAAAAGGGAAGTACTTAGAGGGAATCACTGTAAGCAATACACACACCCAAACAAGAATTAGTCTGCAATCTGAAAGCCCACAGTACAGAGGAGGGTGGATGGAAACAACCCAGCTCAAGGTTTCCTCAAATCAGATGCCAGAGGAAGTTATATGATGAGCTGGACAGCAAACAAGAAATCTGGATTTGATAAATGAGACATTTATGTAGATAGGAACAGTTTGCAGCGTCACTGTGGGTGCATGAAAGAATGGTCAGATATCTGTATGAAGCTCAAGTGTTAGAAGAGAGATTGCAGACAGGTATTTACATTTAAAACACGCCCTATATTGTTATATTAGCCCCTGAGAACACAAAAATAGCTACCTACCAGAAATAGCCCAATTTTTAGCTCAGAGAGAGGACAAGCACGGTGCATTATCTCTCTCCACAAACAATCCATCAACATAGAAACACCAACACGTGTCCTCTCACAGATCTGGTATGGGATACATCAAAGTAATGACCACTGGCAAAACCAGCTGCCTCACTGCCAGCACTGCAGCGTTCTAAACATTTGCTAAAAGATGTCAGCAGACCTTGGGGAACAGACTGGAGCCCAGTTATTCTCAAACAGCATAAGCACCACAAGCCTCAGCCAGCACTGCTGTACCCAGCAGCTTGAAATCACCCTGTGTTCTGTGGAACTGCATCCACGTGGATGCAGAGCCCTGACTGCTTCCACCTTCTTATGTGGATCACTATCCACAAAGATGGGCAGGGAGATTCCAAACCCTCCTGGCACAACCAGGGCTGGAATCAGCACTGCCTGCTTTGCTGTTTTTAAACAAACACGGAGCTGCTGCTGGACTGTGTGTGAGCCCAGCATTCCACACAGCTTCCAGAGCAGTGTTCCACGGGCTTCTCCCTCACCCTGGGGAGAGCAGTCCAGCTGGGGACAGCAAACCCAGCACCGAGCTCTGCCCAGGCAGCGACCAGGGAAAACCAGGGATCTACCAGGGCTACTCAGTGGCTATTGAAGTTTAGAACTGCCATAGTTGTAGGATTAGGGAATTCATTCCGCTCACGTTCCCGGGGAAGGGGGGTGAGGAGACACGAGGAGATGTATTTATAAAACAAAACTCTGAAGGCTTAGTACTTGCCTCGTGTCCTCCTTCCTTCTCCTTCCCACGCAAGTACGAGTGCTGCTCGATGGCATCCAGCACCTACAGCAAATCATTTCTCTGTGTCATTAAAAGGACAGAGACATCTGCTCGCACCAGAGCTACGTCATCGCTTCCAACTCCGCTCCGAGCTGTCAGAAGCGCGGCTCCCCCTTGCCCTGCACGCCGCGGGTCGCACTCGGGCTCGGACGGACCGCGGGGTATTCCCGGCGGAGCAGCGCCGCTCTCTCTCCCGCCGCTCCTCACGCTCCTGCCGGGGCGTTCCCGTCCGCTCGGGGCGGCTCTGCCGGAGCTCCGACTTCAGAGAGCTCCCGGGGACAGCTCCCGGCACAGCGGCAAGGCACGAGGGAGCGAAGGAAGAAGGGGAGGCAGCAGCGGCTGTTCCCGGTCCCCCGGCACGAGGCGCGGGGCAGCTGCCCCCGTCCCGCCCGGGCCGGGCTCTCTCGGACCCTCACAGCCCGCACCCCGCACTCGCAGCCCCGCGGGAGCTGCCCCGACCCCGAGCAGCCCCATGTCCTGCCATGAGGCACCCCGGGACAGCACCCGCAAAGTGCCTTTTTCAGCCCCAAACGCGCCGCCAGCCCCAGCGCTGCCCCCTGCCCTCCGCGCCCCGGCGGGACCCGCCTGTCAGCGGCGCCGCTCCCTCTGCCGGTGCCTCACCTGGTGCCGGCCGGCGGCAGCGGGCCACGTCCGCGGGGCCCGGGCGGGGAGGAACGAGGAGGAGGAGGAGGAGGAGGAGGAGGAGGAGAAGGAGGAGAAGGAGGAGAGGGGGACGGAGCGTGTCCGCCGGGCCGTGCCCGTCACCGCCGCTTCCTGCCCGGCCCCGCTCGGCGCTCGGCTGCGCCGCCTGGCAGCTCAGGCCGGGCCGCTGAGCGGCGCCGCCTCACCGAGCGCACCGCCCGCGCCATCGGCGCTCGGCTGAGCCGCCTGCGCGGTGCCGCGGCGGGAGCGGGGCGTGAGGGAGGGGAATGGCGGGAGCGCCGTGAGGGGCACGGCCACATTTGCATCCCCTCTAAGGTTTTCTGTGAGCATCCATCCCCTCACACACCTCAGAGTCCAGAAGGAGGAGGAACCCCAGTGCAACTCTAACCAGGCGCTTCTGTACTTTTGTCTCATTCAGACAGTGTGTTCCGGGGAGGGCAGCGGGATGTTGCGGTCTGCAGTGGTCTCAAGCGTGGGGAACAGATGTTGGGGGCCAAATCAGGCTCAGGTGTGTGCGTGGAAGGGTGCCCATAAATAATTCAGAGGTGTTTGTGTGCATTGTCAGGGTCTGTAGTGGTCTCAGGTATGGGGGGGTGTTGGGGCCCACAACCATCTCCTGTGTGAGGGGACAGTGCTTGGGCCCAGTAAAAAGGCAGCTCTGAGTCTTCAATCCCGTGCTGCAGGTTTTGGGGGAGCCCTGACAGGGGCTGTGTATCCTGTGGCACATCCCAGCAGAAAGAGAACCCTGGTACCCAAAAGGAGCAGCTGTGATTTGGCAGCAAAGCCCCAAAGGAAAAGGAGCTGTAGCAGGGGTTGAGAGCTCTGGGTTAGGAATTGCTCAGAGCAGAGGCAGGGTAAGGTGAGTTCATGCTGTTTCTGCCACACTTGGTGGCTCCCCACAGCCTCTGAACCTAAACACTTCTTAGTTATAGAGACTTACTTGACAGGGAGGGGTTAATTACTTCATTTTTCTAAATAAAACTGAAGGAACAGAGCTTTATCTGCCAGTGTCTCATGCAGCCTCATTCTGCCAACTTGCTCCTGACAGCTGTTCCCCTTCTTGGGCTTCTAGAACCATCCTCAGAGAGCTGTGTGAAACCACAGGTACAGAAACCTGAGAGCCCTGAGTCCCTGGCGAGGGGTGTTGGTGTGTCCTGTGCCTCAGAGGCCAAGGTACAATACAGCTCTTCTCAATGTAGTTGAGTAATTTCACACAATGAGTTTCCTGTTTATAAGCTGAGCTCCATAACCCTTTTTTTCCCCCTCTTTCTTACGAGTGGAAAGAAGAGCAGAGTGAGCACGGCTCATCTGTCAGCAGCTCTGTGAAGAGCTGATGCTGAGCAAGCAGGAGGCAGAGATCTCTCCCCAAAGTGAGCGTGCGTAGAGAGCACTGAGCGAGTTGTGACGAGAACAGCTCCGATGGAAGCAGGAGCCAAGAACAACAGCTCGACGGGGAACTTTTACACTTTCCCTGACAGCTCCTTGGGGCGGAGACAGTTAAGTTTCTGCGTTTGTAAGGGAAACATGGCATTCCTTAAAGCTGAGCCTCCTCCCTCGGGTTCCCACTGAATGCCTGAGAGATGACAGCAGAGGGTGTCTCCAGCAGGCTCCTATTAAACAGGAGGAATTAGCACGGAGGGAGCAACAGCTTTGAGATCCCAGTTTTGACCGCAGAATGAGCTAAAAAAGCTTTGCATCAGCAGCAGTTTGCAGTTTTTAGTTTTTTTACCCACTGGCTCCTGTTCAGGGGGTTCCTGTGCCCTCGTGCTGGTGCCTGCACCTGCCCGATGTGTGAAGAGTGCTGGGAGGGCAGATCGGCTCCAAACAGAAAGTGCTGAGGCAGCAGTGAGGCAGGGCAGATGATCCTCGGGAGGGCAGCTGCGGTTCAGGCACACTTAGAACTGGTTTGGTATCCCCAGCAGCACAAACCCGGCTGGCAGGGGAGCTGGTGAGCCGAGTGTGTGGACAGATGGAGCAGATACAGACAGGAAACGGGGGAGAAAGGGGAAATACTAATGTTTGTAAAGCTCCGAGGGGGCTCTGGTTAGTCCTTGAGTCCTGCGGTCCCGTTTCTGGTTTTAGCTCGGTGGCTGGATGGCTTTGGGGAGTGATTTGAGGGGCTCAAGCCGGGTGTGAGTGTGGGGAGAGGACAGACCCGTGGGCACCAGGCAGCTCATGCGATGTGGCAGCCGCCACTACGCCCTTTCCTGTTCACCCCGGGGCCGCGGGCAGCCGTGCCAGCCACACTGCCTGAGCGGGGAGAAGGGAAAAGGAGGGGTTCCCAGCGTGCTGATAACCCACAGCATTCCTTGCGAAAGGAGAGGTGGTGAGCAGCTCTGGGGTGTCTCTCCCCTCACACAAAAACGCTCCCAGAAGTTCTGGGAGCTGCTCGGGGGGCGGTGCCGACTTACGGCCGTGCCTCAGCCTCGTCCCCTGCTAGAGGCAATATTGACTTAAGGAAAGAGGCACGGAGCATACTTGGCATGGGTGTTCCGAGTTAAAAATTGTCAGTCTGGGCAAACAGACCTTTGGGGTGATCGGCAGGAAAGCCGAGTGGCTGCACTGCATTATTCCTGCCCCTCTGAGAACACGGTGTGACAGAGCTGGTGCTGCTCTGGGCACTGAGCACCCGGCTCGGCGGGTTTGGAGAAGCGCTGCAGGTTTTGGAGCTCAGTGCCTCAGATCAAACCCATTTCCTTCCCCTCGGTGAGGTGTTTGTAATGCCTCAGTGAGTCAATAAGCCGTGCATGTGAGGAATGCTCCTCCCGGCTGAAGGTGAGCGATTAGTGTGGCTGTGCTGGAGGTGATGAGATTAATTAATTAGTCGTTCCCAGGCGAATTAGAGCTGCAGAAATAAGATACATAAGATATTTAGTCTGAAATAGCACTGTGAGGCATTTTCAGACGGGAGTGGGATCCTGCATATGACTCTCACCACAGGATATGTGTCTTGATCCTTAATTTTGTAGCAGTGCCTAGTCAGGAGAATAACCAGTACCTGGCACGTGTAGGCATGTGTTCTACAAAAGTTGCTGTTCACTGGCAGGAGGCACCTGATTCACCTGGGCGAGATCACTGCACTCTCTGTGGTGGAGCGCTGCCGGGAGGAACAGGGAAGTAATTTCTCTATTAAAATATAATAAAATTCGAAAGAGTACAAGTGTCCTAATGAGTCTGTCCCCACAGAGGCAAGGTCCTGCTTTGTGTCTGGGGAGCAGCTCTGCTGTATGTCTGTATCACAGAATGGGTGAGGTTGGAAGGGATCACAGTGGGATCATCTGCTCCAGCAGGGTCATCCCAGAGCACGAGGCACACGGCGCTGGAATATGCCCAGGGAGGGAGACTCCACACCCTCTTTGGTCTGTGTTCCGCTGCTCGGTCCCTGCACAGTGAAGAAGCTCTTCCTCATCTCTAGGTGGAACTTCTGTGCATGTTTCTGCCCGTTGCTCTTGTCCTAGCTCTTGGCACGTCTGAGCAGAGCCTGGTCCACGAACACGAGCCCCGGTGGCCGCAAGCCGCTGAGGAGTTAAAGCGCACCGCCAGCACTGTCTAACGCCGTGCCGCACACTGGGCGGGGCCGGGACTCGAACCCGTAACCCCCTGACCCGCAGGGCCCGCGTTGGCCGGGCGGGGGCGCGGCGGCCCCGGCGCCGCCCGGAAGCGGAAGCGCGGCCGCGGTTCCCGCCGCGGTTGCCGAGCGGCGGCCGCTCCGTCCCGTCCCGCCCGCGGCCATGAGCGCGGCCGGGCTCGTGTCCGCGCCGCCCGCAGCCCCGCCGGGGCCGCCCGCCCCCGCCATGGCCCCCGCGCCCGACTACTACGAGGAGGAGGAGCTGGAGAGCGCCGAGGAGGAGGACGGCGAGCGGAGCGCCCGGGCCCGCGACTCCGACGAGGGTGTGTAGGGAGGGGGCGGGGACGGGGTGGAGGGCAGCGCTCCGCGCGGTGTTTGGGGAAGGGCTGGGGGCTTCAGGGGTTCCGACGGCGAGAACACCCGAAGGGAACAAGGACCCGGCAGGTTGCAGCGGTTCCCCGCGGAAAAGTAAAACAGCGAAGCCGCTGGAGAGGTGGAGTTGTGGCTTCGCAGTGGGACACGGGGGAGCGCTGAGCAGGGGCACTGAGTGGCAGAGCAGAGTGAAAACAGGAGAAATCCAGTGTATTGGTTCTGTTTCCGTGGTGCGAAGGGGGAAGGACGCAGCTAAGGGAGGAGAAGATGTGGACAGAAGTGTAGCAGTGCAGGAACAAAAACCAGGGAGCAGGGGAGAAGAGGAATTTAGGTAAAACCCAGAGTGGCCAAGAGTGCAGAGGGCATAAAATGACAGACAAGGGGGATGTAGAAGGACTCTTGGGCAGTGGCTGTTTCTGGCAGCAGAGCCCCCCATCCCCTCTGGTTGTAGATGGGATGACATTGAAGATGCAGAGGGAGACAGGGTCGGTGAGGCTCACCCAACAGAGTATGGAAGTCCTTTGTGGTGGCCCAGACATTTAAGTACATTTCTTGTGGTTAAAAAACTATTTGGTTTATCTTTGGTGCTTTAAATTTTATGTTAAGTTTAAACTTTTTGTAGTTTAATAAAAATCTGAGAAAGGTTTGATTTAAAGGGCTGGGTTTCGCTGCCATGTGTAGGGAATTAGCTGTGGTTTAGGTTTCTCAGCTGTACCCTGTAAAATCTGGAGGCACTTGCCCCCCTCTTTGGGAAAGTAATGGATTGTTGGCTCCTCATGTGTTACAAATAGAAGCCTGAAAAGCCGTAGCAGCAAACTAGGAATCCCACAGTGATGTACTTTATTTACAGTTTATATTGCCTATCTATAAAATGCAGCTATCTTATGGCAGTGCTGGAATTTGGATGTTGAGGTACTAAGTGAAGTATAGGTGAGAAGTTCAGATCCCAGCCAGTGCCTGCTCTCTCTGGTGAAACCTTTGTGTCAACCTGAGCAGCACCGAGGGTGGAACTCCAGTTACAGGTTTGTGAAATGTCATTCAGTGTCTTTAGGCTGTTTGTGTCTCACCTGTGTGTGAGTATCAATGCAGAGCCTCTTGTCATAAATGGGAAGAAATTCCCAAGCTGTCTGAGGTTGAAGTTGTTCGTGTTGTTCTGCACTGCAAACTCACAGTTGCAGGAACATGAGATGTTTCATTTCCCTCCTGAACTCATCTCTCAGGTTGTCTTTGATGCTAAGTTCCCTGAAGGGTGGGGATTTCTATTTTGTTTGCCTGTTTCCTTGTTTTTAAATAATTTGCTACTTAGTTTGTTTTTTTATTTACATACTTTTTAAATTTTAACAAGTTGGTTTTTGCCTTCTTTAGACACTGAGGATGCCAGTGAAACAGACCTGGCAAAGCATGAGGAGGAGGACTTTGTAGAAATGAAAGAACAGTAAGTAACCCATTCCAAATACAAGTAAGGTGATATTCTATTTGTTTGTGTGTTTAGGGGTGTTTATTGCTTAAAGTTTGGCAAAGTTTTGGGAGTTTTAAGTGCTTTGCCCAGTGGAACAGCTCATGAGTCCATACACTTGTATTTCTGCTCTCCCCAGTGACTTTCTCTGTTCTGTATAAATTCAAGGAATTAGGGGCTGCTGCTGTTTTGGGCAAAGAAATAATTATGAGTTCTGGGAGCAGCTGCAAATGGATCCTGCTGCACACAGATCCTTCAAATAAAATAAAGGCTCTGCTTTAGATAAGCCAAGGAAAAGTAAGATACCTATCCAAATGCCTTAAACAATTGAATTCTAGTCCTGAACTAGAAACTGACTTTTGGGGAGACTTGAAATAGTCTGTCCATAGTGTGTAGGAGCATTTGCAGTATTTTGAGTTCTTGCTCATTGGCAGAGACCTGTTTTTATACAGGTCAGGAAGATTTGGCTGGTGTTGTACCACAGATGTGTGGTAAAAGAAATGCAGGTTTGCAGCAGCACCAGGAATAGACTTTAGTGGTTTTTTAAAATAATGTGGGGAGCTCATACACAGCTAATAAAACTTGACATAGTGCAAGAATGATTCTGCTGTAAAGTTTCTGATGTTTGTAGATCTAAAAGTCATTTTAGGTTTCAACAACAACAACGAAATCCTATTTTATCCCAAATTTTAAACCCACTTTTAAGACAGAATGAGAACCTTTCATGGGAATAAAATTCTTTAAGTTTGTAGTTCGTTTGTTTCCTGAAGTTCTGAAAAGTTTTTGATTCTGTGTAAACATGTAACCTCAAGAAGTGGTGGAATAAACTATGTGTGCTTGGTGTTCAAAGTTTCCTGCTGTGTTTGCAGGATGTATCAGGACAAACTGGCATCTCTGAAGAGGCAGTTACAGCAATTGCAGGAAGGTAAGCTTAGAAGAGTAGCTTTGGTTTTTATATTCAGCACTTTTCATATGTCATGGAAGGATGAGGGTTCTGGAAGGTGGGAGCAGCACCTTTCACTGCATGTTGGCTCTCAGCTGTGCTGCAGGGTTAAAAATGTCAGCTGCTTCCCATCTTTTCTCCATCTTAACTCCACTTGTAGTTAAGCCTCTCTGCTAAAACACTCCTTAAAAGGAGTGTTTTTACAAAAGCAGGGAATGTGCTTTGAGTGGTGTATGACTCCTTGAGGATATTTAATATTTGGGGGAAAAAATACAATGAGAATCTACAATTTATTTTCACTAGGTACTCTTCAGGAATATCAGAAAAGGATGAAAAAGTTGGACCAGCAGTACAAAGAAAGGATACGAAATGCAGGTAAAGTGGAATTTCTGTCTAAGACACTGCAGATAACTTAAATGTGTGTTTTGTATAACACTGAAGTAAAAAAGAGGTAATTCTGTCCCTTAAAGAAAAGGAACTTGCTGGAGCAAAGGGATCTTTGGGTACATTGTAGGGTTTTCTCAGAGTCCACCAAACATGACAGGATCTATTTTGATTATTTTTCTTCCCTTGATCAGCCTTGTTTGCTGACTGATAAACAGTTTTAGTCTTCGTTTGTGTGAAGCAGCACAAGTAAAAAGATGACTCCATTTTTATTTAACCCACAGTGTCTCTCTTTGGTTTGTTGTTTTGTGGCCCTTGCTGAAGCCTTTGGCTGCCCTGTCTCCTTCAGTTTGCAGGAGTGGGGAGTTAGGAGCACGTGCTTTCCCCAAGATCTGTTTGTGAGCAATGACCACAGAGCATTTGCTGCTGGAACTGTTGTTCTGCCTGGCTGTGACATGGAATGGGCTGCCTGCACTTTGTGTACTGCTCTGTTTCAAGGAGCAGAGTTAATTTTTAAAGGGCCCAGTGCTTGTCCATCTGGGTGTTTTTACTGTGTTGCTGCAGAGGAATGGCTTGGAAAGATGCAGCTGCTTGCCTTCTCTTTTTTCTTCCCTTTCCAGTAGTTTCCTACCTTGGATATTGAAGCAGGGCCTTTTATAGAAGGCATTATGTGGATATAGGAAATACAGCTGCTCCTCCTTTAGAAAAGCAAGCAGTTCTGCATTTCTGAAAGTGCCTGGGGAAGGTAAAGGGTTTGCTTGAGGAACTGAAGTGGTTTGAACAACTCCTTGTTAACAGGAGCCTGTCTCCTGAGATGAATTTCACTAATGATTTAGGTTGGAAAAGACCTTTCATATGCACTAGAGCTGCATCCTGACAAGCCTGGGCTGTTTTGATAGAATTAAGCCCCAGTGCAAACTGGTATTTCTGGCTGGCCACGAGCAGTGCTGCAGCAGCAGAGTTCTTCCACAGGAGGGCAGGTGGTGATCACTTGGAATTTTATGAGTAAAAAATCCAGCTGCCTTGTACTACAGGAGTACTAAAGGTCTTTTATGTTTGTCCTCGCCACGCTGAGGTTTATGAAACCAACAGTTTCCATTTACCTGCATTTGATTATCTACATAATGCTGCTTTTAGGCTTTGCAGATAGAAAATTTGATTTTATTGCAGCATTCTTATATTTGGTGTATATCTATTACTGTTTAATTTTTTTTTTTTTAATAATGGAGTAGTACGGTGTTGCTGCTACAGCTTGAACTGAACTGAATAGTGTGCAGTAGTGGCAGCTTTTCAGTGATGTGACAATCTGTAAAACACCTCTAGTAACAGTGTATTTTTGTGGAATGTTTTCACAGTCACTTTATTTTCAACATAAAGCTCTGAAGTCAGAGTAGAGATTGGATAAGTACATGAATTATTTGCTTCACTGCCTGTCTTAGCTGCAATATTCAATGGCTTAAAATGTTAAGAAAGTAATTTTGTGCAGCTTTGAAGGTAATAAATTAAGTCTTTCTTGTGTTTCAGAACTGTTCCTGCAGCTGGAAGTAAGTACTCTTAATTTATCAAAAATATGCATTAATTAGATGGAAGAGGCATAGACCTTGTTTCATCAGCCAGTATTTGGGCTTGTTTTCCCAGAAGGCTTAAAGAAATTTTCTTCCTCTAGCAGGATTGTTACACTTGAGATGTAGTAGAGCTTACTGCTGGTATTAACCTCAAGTAACTTCTGACTTTCTTGTTAAAATAGAGTTTAATATTTGATATTGGGCTCTTGTATGTGGCTATGATTTGGGCTGGTCAAAAAAGGGTGTTTAAGCTGATGGGTGCTGTTCAGAAATCAGCAGAGCTCTCTGCTAGGAGCTTGATTTGTTATGCAACATTAAAATATCTTTTTGCAAATAATTATTTTGCCAATATAATAGCACTAAGTGGTATTTAGATGTTTTTCTGTAGAATGTGAATATTGATAATCTTTAGAACTTGGGCCAGTTGTGAACTGAAAAGCTGATCAATAAAGCATTTGAAAAGCTGTTGTGATATCATTAACTGGAGTCCTTAATTAACCTTCTTGCTCTTTGGGTTTGCATTAGACAGATCAGGTGGAAAAAAATTACGTGAAGGAAAAGAAAGCAGCAGCAAAGGAGTTTGAAGATAAGAAAATTGAGCTTAAGGAAAACCTGATAGCGGAGTTGGAAGAGAAGAAGAAGATGATTGAGAATGAAAAGCTAACTATGGAATTAACAGGAGGTAAAGAAGATAAGCACCTGTCATTTGTGTTACCCACTCTGCTCCTGCTTAGGAAAAGAGCTGTAGAGGTGTCAGTGCTGGTTTACACAGCTGGTGGGAAATGCCAAGGGGGGCAGAGCACACATTAATGGTCCTTTAATGGAGAAAGCAGATCAAAATTCAGTGCACTGTTCACAGGAGAACCAAGCAGGGCCAGTGGAGCAGCAGAGAGGATGATGGGCTTGTTTATATGCAGGGAAAGAGCATATAATGTATCTATGTAGCAATAAAACTATTGAGATATGTCACAGTATTGACCTAACAGCTTGTAAAGCTGTGTCCTTGTCTTCCTGCAGGAGTGGGTGCTCAAGTAGCTGCAGAAAGCCAAACAATAAAGGTTGAAATCGGCTGCTTAAAGTCAGAAAACAAAGATTTGTGGGTTACATTTGTGTCCAGGCTCTAGAAAATTTATATTAAATGGACAGATTTTTTTGAGACAGTTGGTACCCCTGGTGCCTTTCAGTGCTCTGTGGTAATGGACACAGGGGAGCTAAGTCAGGGGTTAATTATTCCTGCAGAATTCTGTTGCTGTGGTACTGAACCAAAAGTCTGGTTTGATGTTCTTGGAGAGCAGCTCTCTCACTTCATTGACTGATAGTGTGGTTTTGTTGCTGAGGCCTGTCCATGAGTTACGCCCTTCATATATTTCTTGCATAGTATCTACAGGTTTTGTATTAACTAATAATGTAGTTAATACTCAGAAGTGAGAAATAAACCCTGTTTTGGTGTATTAAATGGTGCTCTTGGCTTAATATAAACTCTTAGGGCTGATGTGGACTGGAAAGCATCTTGAGTTATGCTGTTTCCCTGGTAACTTGTTTTATTTATTTATGAAATCTGGTCTCATGGTCATCCTTGTTCACCCTTGAGAGGAGGAGAGAAGGAATTTGGTGTATTTTGCACATGCAGAGCTGCTCAAGGTTTTTGTGTCTAGTGGGAGCCAAAGGGGCTCCCCAGATGGAAGTGCTTCCCAGGAGGTGATTCAGGGGTGCTTAGAGATGAGCCAATAAATCTCAGCACAGAGAAAGGGAGGTGGGATGATGTGTTTGCCATTTATGGTGTGATCTCCTGGCTGCCAGTTGAACATATCTTGATGAATTAAGGAACGAGTTGAGAGAGTTTAGTGGAGTTGTTCAGTAAAGGTTACCTGTAGGCATTTGGACAAACTAAGTTCAGATAATTATTTGCTGATGAGACTGATGTTTAAGCTTTTAACAGACTTTCTTCTTTTTCCCCAGTGCATATGCTGCAGTTTACTTCCTGTCAGCTACTGCTCTGTGTGTTATTAATTAGGCTCATTTCATTAATCATTCTTAGGTAATCTGAATTTAAATATTGTTTGTTTGAAATCACTCCAGCAGACTTGTATCAGTCTTCAATGCAGAAATTTTCTCTAATCTTTTGACAAAGCTGTTTTTCTGCCTTGAAGATGAGAGAGCAATTGATTTGTAGCTGATGTTTTACATGCTATTAATAATCAGAGTTGGGCTGGGAAGGAACTCCATGAGCTTGGCCTTTTAAATCTGTTCCCAAGCAGATAGGGTGAGCATGAAAGGAGCTTGCCTTGAATCCTTGTAGCATCATTGTGCTGCTTATCTGTACCTGGAGCAGCTGTAACCATGGCATTGCAGCACTGGCACTGAACAGTGACCTGATGGGAGAGAACTTGGATTCACTGTCAGCACTTCCATGCTGCAAGCTAGCACACACACACATACAAAAAAATCCAATTTGCTGAATGAAAGAGGAAAGATTATTTTCCCTGTGCCTTGTATAGAAAGCTGCTGCTGCTTACTCCTTTCTCTCTGGTCTTATCAGCTCTCCATTTCTCTCCAGATTCAATGGAAGTGAAGCCTATTATGACGAGGAAACTGAGACGGCGACCAAATGATCCGGTTCCTATCCCAGACAAGAGGAGGAAACCTGCCCCTGATATCCTTTCCTGGAGTCACTGTTGGCTTTGCAGCTCCTGTGCTACCCACACCTTTGTTGTTTTGTACAGCAAGGAAAAGGAAATGAAATGCTAGGATCAGATTTTAACCTGGGAAATACTGAAGCACAATTGTCATGTATAATGTGTGCTAAAGCAATACCAGCAGTTATACAATTCAATACATATATGTGTTTGGAAATCCTTTGGTATCCTAATTTAATCCTTACAGTATCATAACTTTTTTGTCAGTGACAATAGTTTGAATTCTACAGGCAATTTATTTCACTAAAGAAAAACTTAAAAAGAACATTAGATATGTATATATGTATGCTGAGATAATTGACTCCATAGATAGTAAATGGCTTTTTACATGAGCCAGAGCTTTTCTCATTTCAAGACGTGACAAAGCATTTACCAGAAAGATCATATTTGTCATATCAAAATAGTTTTTCAATTTCTGATAAAAGCTTCAGATCTCTAATCCAGAGATGCATAGCAAAAGCAAGGATGCTAGATTTGTTCTTTGAATAAGAAAATATGAAGATTCATCTTGTTTCATGTATCACAAGAGACAGAAAAACACATCTGTGTAATCCTTAGGATCTGCCTTGCTGCATGTCTCAAAATTAAAATGTTCCTTGGCTTCTGGAAATACGTTTTTAGCTCCTCTGTGATGATAGGCACTTTTTCTATTTGTGTATTAAATTCACCTGCAGAGGAAGGCAAGGATATTTGCTTTGCAGGGGCTTCTTATTAGATTCTAAACCTGTATGTCTTAGATTAAAAAAACTTACCTGAGTGACTCTCATTTTCTGAAGGCAATATCAAACCTTGAACTTTTGGAGTTCATGCAGGATGGTCATGAGCATCTCCAGTTTCAATTAACCTCCTTCTGGTTGGAGATTCTGTTCACTCTTTCAGGAAAAAAAAAAGTCATTTATTAGCGCCCCTATCTCATCCAAAATAAATGAGTTTCATAGTGAACATGACCTGCTAATTGAGCATGATACAGCAACCACACAGGGAAAATCTCTGCCTTTGCTCACTGGGAGAGGATTAAAGTCCATCAAAACCAAAATCCTTGAAATGCAGCCCAGCAATTGTTAACTTTAGTGTAATATTTTGAATACTTTTGGCTAAACACTTGTTATGAAGAAATAAAAGCACAGCAGAGCTCGAAGAAGACTGTAATACACTAATTTCTATTTTCAAAGGTTTTGGGTTTGCTTTCAGGTGCATTGTAGGCTCTTATTTATCCCCAACTACACAAAATTTTATTTAACTAGGTTTAGGTGGAATTTAGCTTCATTGTAGAAAACCTGAAGTGAGTCTGTTGTTTCAGCTCACAGATTCTTCTCCACAGAAATAAAAGATGAAAAGCACTGAAAATGCTGGTGCTTGATGCTTCCATGAAGTAAATGTCAGTGCACTAAAGGTTTTTCATTGATGGTTGTGTTTGAATAAGCTAAAATGATATAGCACTCTGCTGCTAAGATGGTGGGGATGGACTTGTATTAATTCCTCTGACAAGAAATCCAGCTCAAGTAAGACGTTTATTAAAATCCTGGAAACCTTTTGGCTTACATTTATTCAAGTGAAATGTCATTGACCTTTAATTTTTAGCCTTGCTTGTCAAGAGCTTATGGAAACCTTAATTCTGGATACCTCAGCTAAATTATTTGTTGACTGATGAGCAAATAATGGAGGACCTAAGAACGCTGAATAAGGTAGGAATTGTTGCTTGACTGTATTTCTTCATTTTAAAGAGAAGGCAAATGCTTTCTCCTGAAGAGAACAGAGCTCTCTTTAATGTTCATTTTTGAGATGTGGGACTGTTTCATCCCCGTAGGCATTCTGAAGTAGCACAAGAAAAGATTCAGCAAGATGGTATCTCCTGTTTTTTACTGAGGTTTAATTAACCTAATTTGAATGGCTGTCATGTAAAAATATTACCTTTTGTGTGAACCAAGGGATGAGCTATGTTAAGGAGTTTCTTCCTCATGGCTGAACAGATGTCACTGTGTTTTTCTGGGAGATCACAGGCTGCCTTGGGTTTAAGCCTTAGTGTGGGGGTTTTTATTAATTTATTAATTTTATTAATTTTTTTCTCCCTGCTGTCACAAGATTTCAGCAAGCTGGATAGGGGGCAGTGTGCGTGTTTGTAGTTCTTCTGGTTTTGATTAACATATTGTTTTCTTGCTGAACACTTGAAGGCTTATCTAATTTCTTAGAATATAAGCATCTCATTAAGGCATTTTGAGGATGGTGGTAGAACACTGGTTTTGTGCCAGCTGTTGAGGTTTCTCTAATGATTTAGCTCCTGTATTTTGTGTACCCTGAGAAATGTTGTATCACATTCAGAAATAGTGTGTTAGATGGGTTTGACTCATTGGAGTGGGTTGTCTGAATGCTCTCAAGTTCAGTTTTTTGGCCTTTGGATCATTATACTGATCAGCTGCACCTGTCTAGAGCACACTGGTTATGTGTTGTGCCACTTAACAGAGCATTAAAAATAGAAATATTCAGAGTGTGGAAAGTAAGATATTTGAAGTTATCACTGCAGCTTCTGTGGCTCCTGTCAGATCTCTAACACTGCTTTGCTCTCTTCCCTTGTAGCTTAAATCACCCAAGAGACCAGGTGAGTTACAGATGCAGTGGAACTTGTTCTGAGCAGAGAACAGTACTGCAGATACTTGGCTGTGGAATTGCTGTTCTTTGTGTGGTGCTGATGTCTGTCAGGGGTGGGAAGGGGGGCCATGAGCATCTTTGGTGGCTGAAACATTTGGGCATGGGACAATCCAGCTGGAAAAGAGGTTTTCCATTATATTCAGGTGCATCTGGGCACCTTGTCTGCTGCTCAGCTCCACTGGGGGATTCACCACTTACGGTTTTATGCCTCCATCTCTCCAGATGTGCCCATACGCTTTATTTCAAGATAGAGTGGGACTAACTTGCCTCAGTAAATTTAACCATATTTAACTAATTAATTGTGGATTATAACTAAAACAAAATCAAGGACATAATGTCCATCACTTACCCATGAATGTTTTCTCACAAAAATGCTGTATTTCAGTGAATATTTTAATTCAAGGCAGAGGTCAAGTTACTCATCACAACATATAATCTTTTCCTGATGGATATTTGAGTTTGCAGCTTTCTCTGCTTGCTATTTCTGCACACACAACCTTATTAACTGCAGTTTTGCAGTCAGATGTGCTGCTGTGAGATGGGCACGTGCTGGTCTTTAACCAGAGTGTCTCTGCTGTCCCCAGCCTCCCCCTCCTCTCCCGAGCACCTCCCAGCTACACCAGCAGAGTCTCCAGCACAGCGATTTGAAGCTCGGATAGAAGATGGCAAACTCTACTATGACAAGAGATGGTGAGGCCTGGGGAGTTTCTGTTTCCATCAGTCTTTGTTGTGTAGTGAGGAGGCAGAGGCTGCAGAGAGAAATGGCTTTGATCAAAGTATTGGTGGACAAAAGGCTTTTGGGCAGAGGTTTGCTGCTCCCTCCACAAGCTCATCATGGGGCCAGTAAAGCAGAGGGGATGATGGAAGGTTCACACCCTGCAGGCTTTCAGAGATAACTGGTGGCTCCAATAAAAGGAGACTTGAACCTTTTCCATGGCCCACTGTGGCTCTTAGGAAGTCAAACCTAATAAGAGGTAGGAGAGGCAGCAGCAGCCACAGTGGGATGTGACTGAAGCTGCCCAGTTTGGACACAGACACTCCATGATTTACTGTCAGCAGCACTCCCATTTCTGAGGTTCACATTTGTGCCCAGCGTTCCACAAGGTGGCAGAAGAAATGTCATCCACCAGCTGCTCAGGATGAAAGATGCTCCTAATAAATCCAAATAACCTTTAAAGATAAAACCCACCTGGGAGAGGCAACTTCAGAATTGCTGATTGAATTTATCTCTGTTGAGTTTTATGGCCATACAGCTGTACAAGCCTCACAAAACACAAGGAAAATATTAAATTCTGCAGAGGAAACTTGGATCTTAAACTAAATCCATGAGAATTGCAAACCTGGATAATCAAGGGGGCAATCTTGAACTCCTTGAGCAGAAAACAATATGCTTTCAAAAAATCATCTGCTTATTTGTAGCCTACTTCAGTGTTCTGGTGGCTCAAAGCAACAAGTGATGAGGCTAATTTTATCACAGAAGTAGATGTGAAGCTGGTTTTTTTACACAGCAATCCACTTGGCCTGTTGGTCAGTTTTTCCTTCTGCCTGAAGTTTAATTGAGAGTTCAGTGTACACAGCTCTCATAAGAGCTGCTCCCTCAGTTTAAACATTGATGAAGTGTAAAGCAGATAGGAGCTGAACAGGCTACTTATTCCACAGACTCATCAAGGGGTTTTTTTTTTTTTTGCTTTCATAATTTTTTTGTGTGTGTCAAGTGACTATTCCCAGGATATATTTGGATGAATAAACTCTTCTTCAGAATTTTGAGGCATATGAAGTACTTGAAAAGTGTTGATGAGTAAATAAAGAAAGAAAAAAAAAAAAAAAAGCATCTGACGTAATCTGTCAGTAAAGCTCAAAACTTCCCAATAAATTTAAACCTGGAAGAGCTTCAGTGGGCCCAGAACCTCAGCAAAGCACCAGCTCTCTCTGAAGGGTATCTGGCTGTGGCATAAAGCACTTAACAGATATTTTCACCTTGCTGAATTCGCTTGTTATGGGGGTCTTGCTGTCAGGAATTCCAGCTGTTGTCTTTCCTGGCTGCCTTGTTCTTAATGCTGTTTTAAGATTAGTATCTTATATTTTTTTTTGTTGTAATAATCCTGCTTAATTTTTTTTTTTGATTGATAATAAGTAATAGTACTTGTGCCAAGTAGCTGGTGTTTTTAAAAAATGAAGTAACTTGGTAGTGGGAGGGTATTTCTTCCTAAGGTGCATAAAGAATGCTGGCATGCACAGAAATCCTAAACCTGACAGCCCAGGAATGACTTTCTCTGTTTCCTGATGCAGCCCTGCATGACAATTACCTGAAAACAGGGAATGTTTAATGCCAGTAATGAACCCCCTGAAGTCTTGCAGAGACATTTCACAGATGTCTCCAGAGTGGAGTGTTCCAGGTGAATGTGGAATTAGACTCAGTTTTTTTAATCCTCAGAGCTCTGTGCTCCCCCAACAAATCCTAAAGCACAGTTCAGTGTAAAGCAACCATATTTTTGCTCTTAGCTTTGCTGCATACAATAATGCAAAGGGATTTCCTTCAGTCTTTTGATGGAGTTGCACTTGGAAATCTTGGCCTTTTCAGTAAAATATTTTATAGCAGGAAATGGAATTATTTCTGCTTGCTCACTTGGTGTGTTTTACCTGCTGCAACAGCGAGAGTTGTTTGGCTCTGCTTTCTTGAAAGCCAACTTAAACCCCATTGCATTTTTCAACTGAGGTAATTTCCTCAATTCTGTCCCTCTCTGGATATATAAACTTGGCAAAAGGGCGAGACATGACCAGGGAACTGATGCACCAGGGTGCTGTGCCTCCAGCTGCCCTGTCTCTGAGCCAGCTGAGACAACTCCTCAGTGAAACACTGCTGACTTGGTTCTTTGCCTTTTCTGGGCACAATTAGCATTCATTTACTGATGGAGAGTCACTCATGATGTGAAACCCAAGGGCTGAATGAAGCCTCTGACACGTGTGTCATCAGCTTTGGAATTCACTGGTAATCAAAAATTGAAAGTGGAGGAAATATTTCCTTGTCTGTGTGGGCACAGCTAACACTTGAGAGCTGTTGTTTGCACTGGTTTCTCCTGCACTCCTGCTGATTGTATCAAGATCAAAACTCTTGCTTAAGTACTCACAGCATGGCATGGTAGGGCACTGCTGGACTGAGATTCTTGTCTCATCTTAGTGAGACCTGGGGTTTGCAGTAGCTTATCGAGTTCCTCTGTATCATTTAATGACATCTGGACTTGCTGAACTGAAATTTTTTTGGCTCAGATCATTGTTGCTTTGCATTGCCCTGGAACCTGCTGACATTGTTTCTGTCAAAATGAAGGAGAGAGACACTCCTGTCCAACCATTGCTTTAAAGGTTGCAGGATTTGGGGATTTTTTTTTTTTTATTCCCTTATCCCCGCCCATGGGTAATGAGTCTGTTTGGAAGGCTCAAAGCTGACACTGATTCCAGCTACTGGCAAGCACTGTGAAAATTCTGGGGCTAGAATTTTCCAGTAGGAAGAGATTGTGGAATAAACCCTTGGAAGACTTCCACATGTACAGTATGGTTATTGTAGAAAGAACTGTAAAGTTTCAATAAATTCCTGTATTTTGCAAATGGCAGTCAGGCTGCAGGGGGTTGCACTGGGTAGCTGCTGAGGGAATATCTGTGCAGGGATCCTGCAGCTTGGATTGCCCAGATAAAATCATGATTAGGGGAAAGGTAGAAATACAGTCATGCTTTTATAACTGTAAAGTATTTTGGTGCTTGCTTGATTAAGATGATTTACTTCCAAATCACCTGTTCCAGTGTAATTAGTTCTGCCTGTGGAGCAGAATGAGGCCGAATGAACAGAAAGTGGGGGTTTGGGGCTGGCACACTGCAGCACTTAGAGAAATGTGGGCTGTGAAAGAGGGGAGTCCATGGAATCAAATTCAGAGTTATGAATTTCAATGTCTTTGTTTTATACACAACACATTAAGAACAATATGATCTAAAATGGGATGAAATGGATATGTTTAGTCATGGACTCCTTATGGCAGATATTTACAGCTCATTGCAGAGTCAGTTACCCATTAGTTCCCATTTTGGGTATTTTCACAAAATAGGACAGCATTAGAAATTAGAGGTCTCATTAAACAATGCACAGACTGCACTGATTGAGGGGAATTCACTTTTGGTGGTGGTGGTGCTCTAGTAATTCTGTATTGGGGAACAACTTGAGTACCTGTGATTTGCTCTTGTCATATTTTGTCAGGCAAAATAAGGAATCCATCCCGAGTCTGAAATGGGAAAGGCTGCTTGGATTAACCCTTGAAGCCTGGGTGTGTTGTCAGTCACTGTTCCCCTGGGCTGTGGCTGGGGCTCTGCCTCTCCCTCTGGGCAGTTGTGCAATCTGTTTTCAGTAACCTTCAGTGCAGAGTTGAATGTGAGTTAGGACCCTCCTGTATTTCAAAATATCCTCAATGCAGGGGGTGTGTGTGTGATCAGATCACCCCCTATCTTGCAAAAATTGAGAAAGTGGTGTGGAAAGAAAGGCAGATTTGAAATTTACTCTGTCCAGCTTTATCTATAATGGATTAATGCATTTCCCTTTTTTTTCCCTTCTTTTTTCTCTTTGCAGGTACCACAAGAGCCAAGCTATTTACCTGGAGTCTAAGGAGAACACGAAGATTAGCTGTGTGATCAGTTCTGTGGGTGCCAACGAGGTTGTGGCTGCTTTTATTTGTCAGCAGAGGGGGGAAAGACATGGGTTTAGTAAGGGCTGAAGATAGATACCTGTCTGGTGTGTAAAGAAGCTGAAGCCAAGAAAAACTGACTTGAGAAATCTCTTTTTGAGATGGGAAGAGACTTGCTTTGTTTCTGAAGGATAATCCTGTGTTTTGCAAGCTCCTGCAGCAGTTGGGCAAAGGGAGCACTTTGTTTTTGCAGATTCCAGACACTTCAGGGAAAGAAATAATAGATTTGAGAGCACTTCTCCTCCATCAGCCAATAAAGGAACTTAATTTGTTGTAGCAGCTAAGGGAAAACACTTTATTTTCCCCAGACTGAGTTGCATGTGGGATCTCTTTGTGTCACAGTTGTTCCCTTGCTCTGGTAGTTGTGGCACTCAGTTGTTCAGATAAAAGCAGTGCTAGTGTGCTTATGGGTGCATTAAAATTTGTTAAAAGTCATTACTGTAATTTAGCAAAACTAATGTATCATTCCATCGTACTGTGGTAGAATATAAAATTGTACATGTTTGTTTCCCACAGTTGCTCAAAGTTTATGGATTTTTGAATTATTTTGGCAAGCAAAACATTCCAAATCCTTGGAAATGTTGCAATCGGGAGATGATTATCAATGAACGTTGATTTTAATTTCTCTGGAGAAATAAATTGAAGTAGAAATCCAGGCAAATACTAAATTCATTTTATATTAAGGGGATCTGTTAATAAAGACAATTTATAACTAAAATAATAGAGTTAAATTAATTTACTTGTCAGGCCTGTAGCTAATATATGAAGGAAAAAAAAAAAAGTTTAGGGTAAGTCACAGGCCAACATAACTTTATAATCCTTTGCATTAGGAAATACTGGACTTCCCTCCTAAAATACCCCAGTACTAAGGATTGGGTAATTCTTACTCAGTGTATTTTTTAAAATATGTTGAAATGCATTAGAAGGATATAATGCAGAGAAAATTGCTCAGAGTTGATTTTTAAAGTACAGGTTTTTAGATCTAAACACCTTGAAGGTGATTTCAAAAACTCTCTGGAGTGGCTGCCTTGGTGGCAGCAATTTGTCTTCTGGCACGTGGTGTGAATCCTTCCATGCAGGTGGTTAAAAGAGAGGCCCTTTTATCTCCAGACACAATCTCTCTGGTACATTGTGGGAAATGCTTCATGGAACAGAATCAGAATAAGCTTTTCATTTGACTAATAGTTACTTGTCTGGGCAAATCCCAGGATAGATAATTTGATGATCTGTGGATCTAGAGAGACTTAGTCTTGATTAGGCAGAGCTCAGTGCCACGGTTCTGTTGTGAGCTGCTGCAGGAGGAACCTGCTTTCCTGATGGTGCTTGAAAGAGTCATTTTTCTCGAGGACTGTTTTGAGCAGGAAGTTAAGGAGGTGAAGTTAGACACCTTATTTAATTTTCTACTCAGGTTGCAAATGCCTCACGTGGGGAGGAAGAGGGGATTAACCTCATTGATCTGTGCCCCCTGAGGTGTTCAGCTCCGACACTAAGACACTAAGAGTTAATTTGTCTGTGTGCTGCTTGCTGCGAGTTTTCCCTTTTTCTCCCCTAATTCATCTCCCTGCTCCATTCTTTTTGCCCTTCCTCTCCTGCAGATCTGGGTGAGGAAAACCAGCGACAGCACCAAGATGAGGATCTACCTGGGGCAGCTGCAGCGGGGAGTGTTCGTGATCCGCCGGCGCTCGGCCACCTGACTCTGCTCTGCCCTGTCCTGGTTTCTGTCAGATCACCAAACCTCTGCCAGGGGCTCTCAGGCTGCTCACTCCTCCCAGCAGCAGGGAACAGTCCTGACCTCTGACGAGACACTTTGTGGCTGGCCACATAATCCCCAGTAGTCCTTAAACCTTTAGTGATGCCCAAGCACTGCCCTGGACTATTTCTGGATTTTGCATCAAGCTTCTGTACGCTCTCTTTGTATTTTGGGTGACTGAGAACTTGGCATCATCCTCCTTTTTGTTGTTGTTTCGTGGTGCACAGATGGGACTTGTGTGTCAAAAACATCATCATCATGTTTCTGTTGGGACTCAGACCAGTGGAAGAAGCTTTGCTTGTCAAGACCCGAGGTTATTTGTGCTTTTTGGCCTTGTTTTCCTGCAAGGCTCAGGATTTTGGGCAAAATATGAATCCTGCCAGGTTTCAGCTGCAGCTGAGAGATGCCTCCAGAATACCTGGTGCACAACATCAGCTTTATTGGATGGACTGTTGAAAGACTGGAGACTTTTTTAGGATGGTGTGAACAGCTCAGAAACTGCTGAAAATACAGTGATTTTAATGTAGCTCAGAGTCACGCGTGGTTAGTCAGAAGCTTCCATTTCTCTTCACATTAAAGAACCCTTCAATGAACAAGCAAAGCATGTCTGTTTGCTGGTAAAATTAGCTGGGATAGGTGGATGACTAAATTAAAGGAATAATTACCTGGATTTTGCAGATAGCAAGGCTGTATGAACTCTGTGTGTGTCTATAACCACTGAGATGTAAAGAGGCAAAAAATCAATTTCACTTTTTCCACTGATGCTCAGAATGATGGGTTATGGTGGTATCCTGCTGACAGAGGATCTGTAGTATCCTCCCAAGGATCCTGGTACAGAGTAGGAAGTGGCCTTGACATGCTGTTAGCTGGAGCCTTCATTCCCTGAATGCTCTGCAAAGAGCTCCTCTTGAAGGCTGTTTTAATTGCTGGAGGTAGCACTACACTTGCCCTCCTGCAGCACAAGTGAAAATGCCCAAATAATGACATTAAGGTGCTCCCTAGGTGTTTAAAGATCTGCCTCTGGCATTCCTTTGTTATTCCCAGTCATTCCAGATGGCTGGAAGCACCAATGCCACATGGTGCCCTGGCAGTGCTGTCACATCTCTGCCTTCTGCACAGAACAACTTAGTGCTCCTTTTGATTACTACTCAAAAAGTTGTAAATTCTGTCTTTCTCCATCTCTGGCACTTTGAGGCATCTTCTGGTTTTGCTTTTGAGCTGCCTTCTTGTTAGCATCCATCCAGCCTTTCTTTGGTGTGTGGATAAATGGAATCCAGGGAAGGGAGTTGCAGTGGCTGTGCCCCTTCCTTTCCTGCAGTTGGGTGGCAGTCACATCCCAAAAACTGATACCTGTACGTGGGCCTGGAGTGGAGTGTGATGGCTGAGTTCCTGATGTGGCTGAGACACCTGACTTGATTTTTGCTGAGTTTTGAGGATCTGGAGCTCTGGCAAGGAAGGAGAGGGTGTTTCCCACTCCTTGACAATGTGCCATCTCTGCTGCAGCTTAGGCAGCCAAATGCAGCAGGCTGGATTTTGTCAAGTTAACAGCTTACTTAATATAACTTAACATTCTCTGCACATGTCACGGGTTTTTGATAAGGTGATGATGTACCAGACAGGATTTGTCACGGAGCCTTTAAATGAACATCGTTCTAATAATAAGAAGTGCAAAGGAAGTAGCAGGATTTATTTCCTGTCTGTATCACTTCATCAATACATATATTTGTGGGAATAGCTGGTGACTTGTGTTCAGTGTTGGGGAGATACTTTGCCAGCAGCTGTCTGTTCTGTTCCCTGTTCTGGGGTAATTTTGGGAGTTAACAGAAGTGTGGCTGGGATGTCAGTGTGTGTGTGGGACAGGAGAGGGGCTCCATGAACCCATGGTGAATCAGGGCACTGCCTCCTCATGGGAGCTGGCAAACCCCAGTCTCAAACTCTTCCACACCAATCTTATGCCTCCGGGAGGGACGTGTGAGGTTGTGAGCTTTGTACAACTGTCAGAATTCTTTGCCAGTTTCCCCAGTGCTCCTGGGTCAGCTTTTGAACTGTTAATTTCTGCTTTTGGCAGCCCTGAGTAAGGGTTGTACTGCTGTAAATGGCTCAAACTTAACTGCTACACTGAAGGAATTTTGTTTATGGGCTACTTCATCCTCAGTTTCTTAATGAAATGGAAGTTTGCCTTGCCTCTGTCGATCACCCTAAAGAGTAGATGTGTCTCACAGAGTACATGAATATTGTATCCTGGGTTTTTTATCCTGGCAGGCTGTTCTGTAATGGCCTGAGCCATTTGTGAGGCTGGAAGTGATAAAGTGCAGTGCCTTGCTATGCACTCAGGGAAGCAAGTGCTTTTTTTTTTTTTTTTTTAAATCCTAAAAAAATGCACAAGTAGTTCTGTGGTGAGGATGAAGCATGTGGAGATCAAGAGTGGAGACATCAGCTGTAGAGCTGAAGATTTCCTGCCACGAGTTGGAAAAACAGAGACAAGTTAAGGAGATGGACAAGGTCTTGCTTGAATTCTAGGAGAAAATTGGTTTTTCTGTCTGCTCTTTGCCTGCTTATCATCAGTCTTGAAGGATCCCAACCCTCTGAACAGAAACAGCTTTGCTGCAGGTATGAAACAATTTAATCCTCATTAGGAACAGCATTCAAAGCAAATTTAGGAAATGGCTTTAACTCGTCGTTACAGTAATTTTAAAGAAAGGTGAACCTTCTGCCAAAAATAGACTTTTATTGAGGGTTAAATTGCAGTTGGCTGAGTCATATTAAGCATTTTTTTATTGCCTTGAGAAATGGACTGTGATGTTGATATGTGCAAAATAAAAAAGACATTTTCCCCCCAGCCATTAGATGTTCCAGTGGAAGGAAGCCAGATCAGGGAGGCAACTTCCAGGGGTTTTTTGACATCATTCTCAACAGAAAGGTTTCCAAAGAGGCTTTCTCCAAGGACAAATGCTAATACACAAAATTGGCTTTTTTAGTTTATGTGCTCTGCCTGGAATTTTGTAACGAGACAAAGGGATTTAATGACAGAAATCTTAATTGTTTGTCTTGTTTTTTGTAAATTTCTGGGGAACTTAAAGAAAATAAAGCTTAAAAAAGAGCAAGAAATAGCTTTGTGGGTAACTGAGGTTCTTCCTCTTCCAGAAAAAAGGAAAAGCAGCATTTATTTTCTTGTTCCACAGGAGCAAACACTGAAATATTCAGAAATTCTGAATGGGTGTCTAAGGTTTGCTGTTACTATTTTTAGTTTGCCCAATTCTAAAGCTAAGAATTTAATACACAGTGAAGTATTTTGAAAACAAAAGAATGCACGTTTCTGGTTTTCCATGATTTATTGAAAACCTATTTTCACAGAAACTTCAAATTTCATACAGTTAAAAAATTCTACTGTTGTAATGTCTTGCTGAATGTGGAAAACCCCTTTAATATTTAACATCAGCTCAAACTTTGGGGATGCCAAAAATCTTTTAATACTTAAGTGCCTATCACTTTACAGTGGAGAATTCCGTTTATTTGGATTCCTCCTTTTTAAGCAAGAATGCTTTTCTGTAAAATATTGATTTCAATGTTTGAATAGGCATGCAGAGGAGCTTGGGTTTATGAAAACCCCACTTAAAATATTTGGGTTTTTTTTTTTCCTCTCCAATGTGATGCTAATAAATAAGGAGAAGGGAGAGAGTGGCTCAAAGAAGCCTTGGGACCAACATTAAAATAACATTTAGGTGACAACAGAAATGCAGAATATTCTCCATGGTGTATATCTGAACAGGATGGGTGTCTCAACTCCCCTCATATAATTAAAATGCTGAACAGCAGCACGGGAAGAGTTACTTAAGCCTTTGGTTCTAAAATAGCAATGCTCTGAGCAAAGCCAGGCATTTGTGGGGCTTTGGAACCGAGAGCTGTAACCCACGGGAAGCAGCTGCTGATTTATTCCATCAATCTCACATTTGAAAGCTATCAGTTCTCTGGATGCCTCAGGTAGCTTTGTCATTTTCCATTTAGTTCTAATTTGCATCCCCATGTTCTGCCCTGAATCCTGAGAGGGGGGAAAAAAGGCAGGATAGTGATGAAATGTACATTTTTCATTTCACTTTATTAACGCTCCTTATTTTTATTGAGTTTAGGATTCTTTGGAGGGTGGTCACTGCCTGCAGATCTCTGCAGGTTTAATGGCCAGCCCAGGTCATGAAAGCTAACAAGCTTTAACAAAAAAAAAATAAATACAAATGCAAATCCAGGGGGAAAATTGGTATCTTCAGTCAAGGTTTCTGCTTGGTGGTTTCAATCCTGTTTGGAATTGGTGACTGAAGGGTTTTTAAGTGAACAGACTGGTGGCACTGGCTGACACAGGTTTGGAGGACAGGCTCAGGACACATGGATGTCTGCTTCCATCGTTAAATGAGGAGGTAAGTCAAGTTTTTTTTTTTGCTTTTACTTTTTTTTTTTTTGTTTTCAGGGTGTTTGATAAACGATTGATTTCTGTCACACAGTTGAAGGCAGCTGCTGATCATGTCAAGTTCCTGTTAACACTGAAAAATTACTCATTCTGGAGAAGAAACAGCCTTTTGCCCATGATCTAAAATTTAGCAACACTGCCTAATGGCTACAGGAATATATTTTTTCTGATGTGATTAGACAAGAAACATTCCAAACCTCACACATCATGAGGCATCACGTAATGGGGAAGGCTCTGAATACTGATGATGCTAAATCATGTAAAGCAGTTGCACAAAATGTGTAGAAAAGTAGGAGGCAAAGATTCTGTTGGAAAGGATTTCTGGGGTGGTAAAAATCTCATCCATTGAGATTGGGAATTGCTAAAACAATTCAAGACTGTCTGGAAAACTGAGACATGAAGGAGAGTTTGACCTGGGACCCAGGAATGCTCAGTCTGTAATGGGATCTCAGCATTAGAATATTGATTAGGTCTCATTTTGGACCAAGCCTGGAGTTTTGCAGTTCAGGAAAGTGAAATAAAACATGGCAGGGCTGTAACCAGCCCTGCCTCAGCCTCTTGGTCTCATCTTCCCCTGAGAGAATTCAAAACTATGGATTTGGTTCCTCTTTCATTGAAATTTTTGGGAAGAGCTTTGAAAGTCTGGGTGAAATACAGAAATGCAGTGTCTGTCCCCTGAAGAAGGATAAACCCTCCTCTGTTCCAAGGAAGGGACAATTGCTGGCAATCCACTGAGTGGCTCTGCCACAGCAGGGCTTTGCCCCTGGAGGATTTCATCCATCTGAGTAGACACAGGTGCTTGCCTGCCATGTCCAGGTGCTGTGAAGGGGAGTATTTAGCAGATATTTTGGGCTGCAAAGCTGCAGTTTTGGTGCTCTCATACCTGGGCTGCCTGGGTGTGGGAGGTGGGGTGTGGATGGCAGATCTGGACTGTGCTTGGAAGGAATCATGGAATCACAGAATGGTTTGGGTTGGAAGGGACTTTAAAGATCATCTTCCACTCCCTGCCATGGGCAGGGACACCTCCCACTGTCCCAGGCTGCTCCGAGCCCCATCCAGCCTGGCCTTGGGCACTGCCAGGGATCCAGGGGCAGCCACAGCTTCCCTGGGAATCTGTGCCAGGGCCTCAGCTGTGCAGTGAGCAGGGCTGGGCACCTCTCAGTGCTAATTTGCCTTTCTCAGGGAAGTCTGAAGGTTTTGTTTGCTCTGAAATCCCATGAGGGCCAAAGGGAGCATTAGGGATGCAGTTGGATGTGCTGGGCTGGCTCGTGCCAGCCTCTGCTACCCCAGTGCTGATTCCCTGGGGGGGATCTCACCCTCGTGCCTTGTAATGGACGTGAACAGCCTCAAACACTGGCTGTGGCCTTCCTGAGGCCTGCAGTGCCTCTTTATCTTGTCACCCAAGCAAAGGTATCAATAACCCGCACAGCCTCTGAGCAGAGGGGTTTCTCCCCATCCATCCTGCCTGGCAGGTGCTCCATCTCGATTATGCCTCAGCTCTGCTCCATCTGTCATGTTCCTGGCCTGAATGACAGAGCAGGAAGGTGCTGCTGGTGGGAGCATTTCCTGCCTGCCTAATGGGGATGTAATTAATGGATGCAGCCAGCCAGCCGAGCAGAGGCACGAGGCCTCTCCTTCAGCCACCCAACCGTGCCGTGTTACACCCTGCTCCATGGTGGTGCTGCATATTCACTTAAATTCTGAGGCATTGCTACATTTAATTAATGTGTGAGAGTGAACCTTTCCACTGCTCTGCAGCCTTTTATTGCCAAGTACCTGGCTGGATGGATGTGGTGTCGTGCTGCAGGGCCAGGCAGGCTCTGGGTACGTGGCTTGTCCCTGGGGTGATGCCTGTGACCCGGGCGGTGTCCCAGCCCTCCACCCTGCCTGTCACTCGTTCCCTCAGTGAGCTGAGTGTGCTGCACAGGGGCTGCAGGGACAGTCACAAAAATGGGGCTGTTCAAAGGGCTGCTTTGGCTCTCACCCTGCTTCCCCCACGGTCTCCTTTGGGGGCAGACATGTCCTGAGCTCCTGCTGGAAGGCAGGCCGTGAGGGCGAGTTTTGCTGCCTGGGAGTTTAACCCAGCCGTCATCATCATCATCATCATCATCATCAGAGCACCTCGCTGTTCATCGAAAATTGGGGTTTTTACCTTCTGTGTTTTTGGGACGTGCTGCCTGCTCTCAGCCCTGGCACAGCGTGGCCAGGCCAATGCTCGAGTCCTCTGGGGCGCTGTTACAAACGAAATTGGGCAGCACGGTGTCCGTGCCGCCCCTGCTCATTAACTGGTTTAATGAGCCTCTCAAATGGCTTTGGGGCGGAGCACAGGCTCCTGCTCGACCTTCCTGCTCTGCTCCTGTCTGCTCACACGGCTCGGCTGGCAGTGGGGTTGGAACTCCAGCACTGGGGTCTCATTTTGGGGACGGCAGATCGGTGTAGCTCAGCCCTGTGGTGGAGTCTGGGGAGTTGGGAGTTTGCCACAGCTCTGTGTGCGTTACTGACAAGGTTTCCTGAGCGCCGAGACCCCGCAGGGCTCCGGAGCCACACCTGGCTCAGGTGCTCCATCCCCTCAGGTGCTCCATCCCCTCAGGTGCTCCATCCCCTCACCGAGCCAAACTCCTCCCGCCTTTCCAATTTCACACCGATCTGCTCTTGAGGTTTATAAACAAACTCTCCTATGTTCATCCACTTAAAAGCACCCGAATCCGCTCTGGGGAAATGCTTTCCTCCTCTTTCCTGTTGCTGTGGCAATGGCCGCTGCCGAGCAGGGCGGGCGGGAGGAGCCAGCCCCGCGTCAGTGCAGAGCATCCTCCTTTCCTGCCTGGGAAGGGCAGCCACTGCCTGCTGCTGCCTGTCTCGCCGCCGATTTTACCCCCACAGTGGTTTTGAAATACGAATCTCAAAGGTTTCTACAGAGAGAAGTAAATGGGAACAAACATGATGACTCATTGGGGGAGGCTGAGGCACAGGAGGGCAGTGATCAGCCAAAGGCTGAGAGCTGGCTCCCTAACTCAGCTAGACATTACATTCTCCTTCCTCAACTTAGCTTTTACCCTGGGTTTGAGGGCAACTTAACCTTCCTTAAGGCTTTGAGTAGGGTTTTGGATATGTCAGAACTTCACCTACACCTCTGAGCACGTCTTCAGCATCCTACTCTTGCCCCTTCTCCATCCAGCTGGGCAGGCCAAGGCTCCCTGTGGAGCAGGTGACTGGCTGATTTCTGGATCACCAGCTACATTTGGTAGTTGAGTGTGAGAAGCTGGTTGCACCAACCATTGGAAGACAGCACCTTTGCCTTGGCAGTTGGTGGAGATCACGGGGATGTTCTGTTAATCACATCCGTCCTCAGTGACTGGCTGACAGGTGGCAGCTCCCTGGGGATAATTAATCATTTGTTTGTCCAGGGTGTTGAGTGTGGAATGGCAATGCCCATACAGATTCTGGGTGAAGCTCAGAGAGGACCTGTGGCCCTTGGCAAAGAGGATCTCACTCTCCAAGGTGGAACTCATTAGCTAAAGACAATAAAATCCACCCTGAAGGGATCATGGGCTTTCTCCCTGCCACCTTTGGCTCCCCCAGGGCTTCAAGCAGCTAAAGGATTGAAAAAGGAGAGGAAAAAAAACTGTCTGACATCTGTGGGCTTTGATCTGCTGTGGAAGATTTCTCCCCTCAGCTTGGGGAGGAGAGGGGAATGTATTCAAAACCAGAAAGCAAATGCTTGTAGGTCAGGTCTGTGAGGAGCAACACCTTCAGCTGAATTTTCTCCTGGGGAATGAGCAGCAGCAGTGACAAAGCTCTGCTGGCCACTGTCACTGGGGAGCTGAGCACCCTCTGCCACGGGCTCTGCCAGGGGGACACGTGGCACAGGTGCCATTTGCAGACAGTGTCACTCTCCCAGCAGGGAGGAAGGAGGGGAGAGGTCAGGCAACCTCCCTGTAATGTTTGTTTTGTTTTGTTTTTTGTAAGGCTTTCCGCCTTCTCCAAATCCTCCTTTCCAAAGGCAGCTGGCTCAGCAGGGAGGTGGGAGCACAGGCAGGATGGGGATCAATGAGGGGAACCCCCTCCCTCCTTCTAAACTCTGAGGCCTCTGTGTGCAATATAAAGTGGGGAAAGAAAGACATCTGTACCAAGGATTTGTCAGGCTTGTTCCTGCCAGATAAGCTGGCTTTACCGAGTGGCTTGACATGTAATTCCACACAGTGTGTAGATGTTTGTCTTATGTTTACCTAGAGGAGGAGATTTTCTATCAATCCTGAAAAAAACTAACCTTGTGTAACGGTGCATATCCTCGGTGAAAAGGAGTGTGAGGATCTGTCAAAATGTCAGGCTTGCCTGGAATGAGGGTCCTGCAGAAAACAAGTGGGATTAATGTCTTTGAAGATGTTTCATTTAGGAGTAATGGAGTCCCCAGGCTTTTGGGGGCCCCTATAATTGAACTGAAGAGGTTATAAAGCCTAGAAGGGAAATGCTGTGCAGAGCTGGACAGGCAGAGACACTCTCAGAGGGAGAGGGTCAGATAGGTTATTTCTACTGTAAAACAGCATCAGAAGGATGTGAAGAATTGTTCCTAAATTACACTTCTCTGTCTGGATCATTTTAGGGAAGTCAGTAAGACTTGGAGGTTTGCTTCTAGGGGAGAAAAGGGCTTGGGTCTGAGTTTTAGTTTAATGGTGCTCATGGAAAGAAACACAACCCCCTCTGCTCTCTGAATCATTAGGCAGGTTTGCAGGACCATAGAAATTTGTAATTATATATATATATAAAAAAAGAATAAAAAAGGAAACTTCTTGAAGCTTCCACATCTGTAATGCTGCAAGTCAGCACACAGTGTCTTCTCTCTGAGGAAAAACCCATGTTGAGAAAGTGCCTCCTTTCAGAACCTGAAAATGGATCCTTTACAATGTGTATTTTTCCTACCAGGGACAGAGTGTTTGGATGGAGCTGTGTTTTCTGCCTGAGACACTGAGCAGAGTGTTCCTCTTGACAACTTCTTTGTTGGCTTTAAAATGCTTTTTGAAATAATGCCCTTTCTCTTCTGAAGGCTCTCAAGCTCTTAGAGAAGTGGAGAAATTACCATGCTTGTGAGGAAACAGGCACAGGGCTGTGGGGCCTGCACTGCTGGCAGCTTCTTGCTGTTTGTCCCAGCTAGCCAATAACCAAATAAAACAACACCTGTTAATTGCCCTTTCTTTGCAAAATCCACTTATTTCATAAGCACTGGGGGGGACTGGGAGGGTGAGTCTGCGTTGCTCATGTTGATGTTTAACCTCGTAAATCCTCGTTTCTTGCTGGAGATCTGCTGCTGGTGTCAGGGGTACGAGCAGTCTTTAGTTTGCTGTTTCATGGGAGAGACTTTCTGTTGCTGGAGATGTTGTTTTGGCCTTGGACACCTCCTCTCAACAAGCTCCTTCTCCAGGGGAGCTTTGAAACCCGCCTGAGGTTCTGAATAAAAGGTGCTGTGCATCTGAAGTGCCGGGCCCAAGGGCTCTCCAGCAATCCAAACAGCCAGCACACAAAGCCATTAAACCTCAAGTGCCTGGCCACGATTACCTGGAGACAGTTTGCAGCTGAGTCCCGCACGAACCAGCTTTGGCTGAAAAACCACCCGAGGCACGTGGAAAAAGTCCAGGTAGGTCTTGTTGATTCATCAGGGTGGGTGGTTTAGTCCTTCAGCCAAGGTGAGTGGGAACAAGCAGAAATGAGATTAGGGAGGGGACAGGGAGCTGGTTTAAAGGGGTTTCTGTGCTTTCCCCCCCTCTGCCGAGGCACTGGAATTTCCAGCTCAGCTCGCATGACTTAATGGCCCTGGTGTCCTGTATCCTGAAAGCAGATACACGGCCTGGAGGAGCCAGACCTGACCTCCTCAGGTCCATTTGCAGAGTGAAACCCCAGAAGTGCAGCTCCTGTGCTGCCTCAGAGCTCCTCCATCTCCTGGCACCTCTTCCATGAGGAACACGGAGCTTTATTTATTTATGTATTTATTTATTATTATTTTATTTTACCTCTTGGTACCGCACCAGCTGGAGCAGCTTCTTCCAGGGTGGGGAGTCTCCTGTGCACGCTCTGCTGAGCCAGGAGACTGCTTGGATTTGAACATGCACTTCCCTCCTGTGGCTTAAAAGCTGTATCTGCATTTTTAGGGATTTTTTTCCCCCTCCAACTTATTGAGGTACGAAGGGAAGATTATGGCACTTGATGATTTAATCAACATAATCTCTAGATAAAACATGCTTATGTTATACTACTGGGAGATATTAATTTATGCCGGTTTGCTTCTCCAAAGGTAAATTAAATGATTAGTTTTAAGACTGGATTAGTTGCACATGTGCCCTGCCTCTTAAAAAGGCAGTTTAGGAATTCTTAAAAGCTCCTCGGCTTGGCATTTCTCAGGAGTCATCGAGTCCCTTCAGTGCAGGTGCCATGAAAAGTGGAATTGTGGTGCAGCACTTAAAGGTGGGACAGGGGCCGTGCTCCTGCCCCAGGCACCCTTTTTGCCCAGGAGTGTCATTTTACCAACTTGTTAATTCGGAGAGAAGGCTTTGCCCCAGCTCTGGAAACCAGAATTGCTCCTTTGATCCAGCCTGTACCTTGAGCTGGTTCAGCGTGTGCTGGAGCAGACCTGCCTGGAGCAGTGTCCACATCCACGTCCCACTGGAGAGAGCACCGGGACCCCCAGGCTGTGTCACCCACCCACGGCCACGCTGGGTGCAGCTTGGAGCAACCTGGTCTGGTGGAAGGTGTCCCTGCAAGGAGAGGAGCTTCAAGGTCCCTCCCAACCCAAACCATTCTGAGATTCTGTGGTGATGTGCTTGGGTGACCTTGGAAATTCAGGCAGCACCTCGGAACTGCCTGAAAATGTACCACTGAAAATCCCCCCAAATGTACCACTGAAAATCCCCCCAAATGTATCACTGAAACCCCCCCCAAATGTATCACTGAAACCCCCCCCAAATGTACCACTGAAACCCCCCAAATGTACCACTGAAAATCCCCCCCAATGTACCACTGAAATTCCCCCCAAATATATCACTGAAATTCCCCCCAAATATATAACTGAAAATCCCCCCAAATGTATCACTGAAACCCCCCCCAAATGTACCACTGAAAACCCCCCCAAATGTATCACTGAAACCCCCCCCAAATGTACCACTGAAAATCCCCCCAAATATATCACTGAAACCCCCCCAAATATATCACTGAACCCCCCCCCCAAATGTATCACGGAAGCTCCGTGAGGGCAGAACAAGAACTAAGAGCAGGAGATACTCACCGAGGTGGCTGGAAGGTGTCACAGCTCATACAGGCGGGGAAACTGAGGCACAGCGTGCCTCTCCTCACAGAGGGCAGCAGCAGTAAAATGTGGGTGCTTGACGCCAGAGTCATTGGATTTGGAGCAGATGTGCTGAGCTGAGCCGGTCCGTTCCCCTTGGGAATGCCCGAGGAGGTGCCCCGACACCGGCTCCCCCTGACCCAGGGGAGGAGAGCTGCCAGAGGCCCTCACGGCAATTTCAGGGCTATTAAGGATGTGCTAATGAGCTTCCTGCATCGTTTTCCGGCACTCCGCTCCCCCAGCTCTGCCCATGCACTAACACCTCCATCCCGGAGCGCAGCAAACACTCCCCTGGAGCTGTAACTCCATTTCTCATGGATCTGGGCATCCGCTGGGCTGGTGCAGCTGGAGGGGCTGGGGAGAGGACTTCTCCCCATCAACACAGAGAGCAGGCGCTCAAGGCACCTCAAAGGAGCAATTGCTGGTCCTCCAGATCTGGGGCAAAACCTCACAGAATTGTGAAAAACGCCAATCACTTGTTTTTAGAATTTTTAAAAGTTTAATTAAAAAATGGTTATAAAAATAGTAATACAATTAGAGTAATAAAAATGTAGAGTTAGCACAATTACAAGACAATAAAAATCGAAGAATTAGGAAAGTCTGGATGCTCTCAGACACTAAGCCACGACAAGCATGCCTTGTGAACAAAGGAATAACCTTTAAAACAATACACTGTTGCATATTCATATCTACTTCATGGTTATGCATACATTCTATTTAAAACAAGAAATTCTGTTATATGTCAGCTGCTTCTTTTAATCCCCACGGCGTCTTCGAGTCTGAGCAAGGCCTGAAGAAATTAGCTTCTTCTGATAAGAAAACCATCAATTCCTCTTCTCTGGAAGATTTAGGTGTTCTGTGACTGTTATCGCATTCCTTTTAAAAAACCCCACATACATAGTTTCTATTTTAACTACTAAAGCTTCAATTTAACTACAAAACTACACTTACCGTACTATTAAAATGTTAATACAGCACAACTAATCAATATAACATAATACACATAGTAACTATCTGCGTAGAGCCATATGATGTGCATTTTTCACAGAATGAATGAGCTGGTGCAACAGTGCCGTGGGTGAAGGGCGAGGCAGAGACCGCTGCTGCAGGATGCTCTCAGCCATCCCTGGGCTCTGTGCTGCTGGAGGCTCCTGTGTGGGATGGAGCACCCAGGAAAGGCCACATCCATCTGCTGTTTGCCATGGCTCCCTGGTGCTGTTTTCCCTGGTACAGTCAGTCCTTGGGGCTGGCTCTGCACGCCGCGTCTCTGGGATGGTTGGTGGGATCTTCCCCCGCTCTGCTCTGCCTCTCTGCATCCCGGGGCCATCTGCTCCTGCCTGGGGTGGGTGTGCTGGGGGCTGCTCCAAATGTGGGGCTTTGGCTCTGGCACAGCCAGGATTGCTGTTCCCTGTGGGACAGAGGCAGAGCTGGGGGAAGGAAACTTCTGTATCTCCATGGAGGTCAGGACAGGGATGAATTAATGAGGCTGTAGATCACACGAAGGGTGGGAAGCAGGTGTGGAGCTGCCCTGAAGCTTTTCCTGCTGTAGCTCTTCCCATTGCACTGCTGGACGTGGGTGCCTGAGCAAAGAGCACAGAGAGCCCTTCTTGCTTCACGACTTCAATTCTCCCATTTGAATATTCAGAGGCATTTTTTCTGCTCGACTGTTTAGAGGCGAGTGTCTCCTCCTGTGCACGGTGCTTCTGCACCTGATTTACTGTGTGATGCTCTGGGATTAAATGTAAACCAGGGGGGCTGATCCAGTCTGCTCTGAGCTGGGCACCTCCTGGAGCTCCAGAGGCATTTCAGGAATGAAATCAGCTCATGAAACCCTTTGCCACTCTACAGATGTGCCTGGTGTTGTGTTCAGCTCTTCCCCAGCCCCCCCTGGCCACAGGCACCCTTGAGAAGCATCCCTGGGGCTGAGCTCTTGCCCCTCACACGGAGGCCCCTCAGTTCCTGTGTGACTCTGTGCGTGTCCAGCTCCTCAGGGGCTGAATTCTGGGGCTGTGCCTTTGCCCTGGCTGATGCCCGGGCAGGGAATGCCCCACACAAGGTGGAGATCACCTCCCTGCTGCCACGTGGGTGGCTGTCTTACCAGGAGAGGAGATGGAAAGGTGCCCAGCTGGTACTTGTCACTTCTGACTGCAGGCATCACGGACGTGTCACTGGCAGAGCAAAAGGGGAACAATGTTATTTTTGGCTGGATCAGGCTGCTTTCTCTCTCCAAGTACCACAGGCTGACACGAGGTGCTGCTGAACACTCAGTCTGGTTTATCTTTGCCTTGGTGAACAAGGGGAAAAAGCAATTTTTTAAATTATAAAGAAAGTGTTTGTAGTCTTTCGTGCTGGCAGAGCCTTGGCAACAAATCTGGTGTGCAAGGTATATTTTGACTTGGTTTAGTGTCTCTCTCAGGCTGCTGATGGCTCTCCTGCATCTCCCATCCAGCCTTCCATGACTTGTCCTGCAGCCACAGAGGATTCAGGTCAGTGTTGGGCAGCAGGGACTGTGCTGCCACAGGGATCTCCACACTGCAGTCCTTGCTCTGCAGCCTGGGGGAGAGAGAGCCAAAGCAGGTGGGTTTGGAAGGAGGAGAAGTGTGAATTCCTGGCTCCAGGAGGGCAGGCACACGGGGAGCAGCAGTGGGAGAGGGGGGATCCCACTGATGCTGAGCCATCCTGCCGCTGCCTAACACAGAGAGATCAAACCCGAGACAGCAGGTTTATTTATTGAGGTGTTTGTTTGAAGTTGAATGGACAGGAATCACATCTCAAAACTGTAAAGAATGAGCTTTTTAGCCTTTTTCCTTTCCACAAAACAGCAGCAACATCTCGGCAGGGATGTCAGGGCGAATCTGTTTCACTGACAACAAGATTGTTCTGTCTAGACGGGGAAGCGCCGCCAAACCGAGGGAGGCTGCGGAATAATTTAAAGCCAAAATACTTTACAGACATTAAATTTAAAAGTAAAAGCTGGCTTGACACACACGATGCTTGATGGATAGCTGGTGTGAGGGTGGGATGGCAGCTGGCTCTGACACGGAGCGTGGTGGCAGGGATGGGCAGGTGTCACTCGGGTGACCCAGTGGCTGCTGACCTGTCACCTTTCCTGGATAAGTTCCCACCAGAATTGGTCCATGGAGGTCTCTGAGTGGCCTGTGGAGCTCAGTGCAGGGATGCTCTGCAATATCTTGAATTCTGTAGCTCTGAGGCAGCTGCCCAGCCCCGCCTGCCCCCTCAGTGGCACCTCCTGAGTGGCACCAGGGAATGTTGGAGCAGAAAGGTCTGGGTGGGAGATGAGCCTGGCACTCCTTGTCTGCCTGGAGGGGCTGGCAGCCAGGGCTGTCTGAGGCTCAGGGGTGTGGTGGTGAGGTTGCAGCTCAGCCAGCATAAGGAATTTCCTTTCTTCTGGCAGAAAAAGATGAAATATTAAAAACATGGCTCAAAGGCTGCTGTATATATATATATAATCTTTTTTTCCCCTTCTGCTCAGCACTGCTTTGGTGTTGCTCAGAGACAGCAGCCAGTCAGAGCAGGAGGGATGCCAGACTTCAGGAGAGAGCAGGGAGTGGGGCTGATGCAAGGGAGAAAGAGGAGGATTATCACAGGTGGGTTGATTTCAGAGCTCAGGGTGAATGCTGACACTTCAACTCCCCCACAGCCTTCAGGACTTCAGTTTTCTGTTCAGCATCAGGAAACAAAACCTGTTTTTTTGTCTTTGTCTCTACAGGTGAGGGCAGTGCCCTCTGAAGCAGGAGGACACCTCCATGTGGGCCACTGTGCTTGGATGAGGGAGAATGGGAGGAGAAGAGGGCCAAGGCACCCCTGGAGAAGTCCTGCAGGCTCCCAGCTTGCCATTTGTGCCAGCCTGGTGAGTTCAAGGGTCCCTGATGGCTGTCTGAAGTGGTGGTGGAGGTGTGAGGTTTATGTGAGGTTTCTCCAGGGCCAAACTCTTCCATTTGCTTCGGCTGATGCCCTTGGGATGCGGGCAGCAAGGCACGCTGGCAGCACGTGCTGTGTCCTGCTCTCAGGAGATGGGGAGGCTTTCCAGCAATCCCCAGCTGCTGGGGGGGGGCAGCAGGAACCAGCAGCATCCCACAGGAGCCCTCACGGGACTGCAGGAGGAGGCTGCAGGGAGGGAGAGGGATGGGCTGCACTCGATGACCTTTAAGGTCTCTTCCAACCCAGTCATTCTGTGAATTCTGTTCAGGTGGGGTTGGGCTCTTTCTCCAGGCAGCACTGACAGAACCAGAGGACTCAGTCTCAAGCTGTGCCAAGGGAAATACTGGTTGAATATTAGGAAAAGTTTTTTACAGAAGGAGTGATAAAGTTCTGGAATGGTGGAGTCCCCATCCCTGGATGTGTTTAACAAAGCCTGGATGTGGCACTGGGTGCCAGGGTTCAGTCGAGCTGTTGGGGCTGGGTTGGACTCGAAGATCTTGAAGGTCTGGTCCAACCCGGTCATCCTGGGAATTCTGTGAGGGCTGTGTTGTGTGCTGAGGGAGGAGCTGGAGGGATCCAGTTCAGAGTGTTTAAAGCTGTTCCTCGTTTCTTCTGCTCTGTGTCAGCAGGTCTTGATCCTCAGGGATGTGGGAAGGGGAAGATGCAGGGAGTGGGCTTGGAGCAGGATTAACTTTACACCTCTGCAGGCACTGACAGCCAGGGCTGTTCAACTGCTGATCAAGGATGTGCCCAAACGAAGCAGGCTGGGGGCACAGTCACTTGGAGCTCACCAGCTGGGAGGAGCTGTGAAACACAGCTTGACCTCCACTCCAGCTCCAGCTGCTGCCTGGCCTCAGCCCTCGGCTCCTGTGTCGCCTCTGGCAGGGCAGGGTGGGGACAGGCAGCAGAAGGGGGACCCGATGTCCCTTTTCCCACAGCCTTGTGCATTCCCCTGCCTCCTGCTGCCTGTAAAACACCCTGTGATTAATTGCAGCACTCTGCAGCCGCCGAAAATTTATTTAGAGTGTTATGTTTGCTGCTGCTGCCACTTACACAATGGTGAATGTGCTGTGGCTGCTAATGGGTCACTGAAGGGGATCACACCATTGGAGCTGCTCTGGGAGCAGGGCAGGCAGAGGGAACACTGCCAGGAAGGTGAGACAGATCTGTTCCAGTAGAATGGGCTCTGGTGCTTGCAGGAAATTGCTTGCTTCCCTGATAGCATCCATACTTTAATAAATCAATTTTTCCACTAGTTTGTTTAGCTTAAGCTTTCCCCTTCCTGCATCCTAAAAATTAGTCTAATAGGACTTTTTTATCTCTGAGAGGTTTGGAAATTATTTTCCTTCAGGGATTTCACTTTCCTTGGGGTGCTCAGAAAAAGAGGGGCTGAGGGAGTTGTCAGCTGGAGAAAGAGCCTCAGAAAAAGCCTCCCTAAAAATGCTACCAAAGGCATGCAGAAATCAGCCCAAGCTGAACCAGCTGACGGCCCCGCTGTTGAATTTTAATGTTTCTGTGGGGCTGGTTTGTGTGAACTGAAGCAGGTTGTGTTTATTCTATAGAACTCTGTGGGTATCTTGCACTGCATGTCACTCCCTCAGTGCACTGAGAGCAATTCAGCTGGAGGAGCCATCACCAACACTGTTATCTTTATTGCCAGTCCTGCCTGATAAGTCTGCTCCCTCCAGGATGGCTGAGCCCAGTGAGTAGCCCAGACCTGTGTGTGTGTGTTCAGGAGAAAGCAAAGCTCATGCTCGGGAGCTGCTTGCTGGGATCCCAACAGCAGGAGATTCAAACAACCCCAAGGGCTGCTTTAAAAACATGGAATTTGCAGAGCTCTGCACAAGCAGTCCCTGGGTTTTCCCAGCACATTGGGATTCAGGTGGTTCTCAGCTTGGAGGGGCAGAAATGTGCTGTAGTTCCATGGGCCCTGCTGTCCTTCCTGACATTACACTGCAAATTCATTGCAAAACTCAGCATGGAGGCAGTGACTTGTGCTGGGCTGGGGCTTTCTGAGCCCGGGCTTGCTTTCTGAGCTGTGTCCCACGTGGGAGGCGTCTGGGGTTTGCTGTCCTGCAGGGCAGAGCAGAGGTGCACGTTCCTGGCTGGGTGGAGCTGGGCTGGGAGCCCTGGTGCACAGACCCTTGTCTGTGGTGGCAATGTCCCTGGATCTCAGATGGCTGTGGGAGCCAGGAGCTCTTCTCTCACCCATGCCAGCTTCTGGCTGCCTGCTGGCAGTGGCAAACAGCCATTCCCCTCCCTCCTGCTGAGCTGCTGGTGCCACTTGTCCCCTCCATTTCACTTTCTCAGGGACTGGGACTTTCTCCAGGCTCTGGGAACTGCTGGAGGTGGGATCACAGCTGGCTCCTTGTGGAGTCACGACAGCTCCCAGGGCACCAGCAGCTCCCCTGGTTTCTATCTGCTGTGTCTGGTGGCACCTCTGAGCTGTCCAGAACCACCCAGGTGCTGTGGATGCAGCCTTGCCTGGGAAAGGGAGCACTCCTGGCTCGGAGCATCCGAGGAGAAACAATAACAACAATAACAACAATAATAACAATAATAACAACAATAATAATGGCTGCACCTGCTCTTGCTGAGGGATGGAAACAGTTGGAGAAGGTCCCCCTTTGTCCCTCTCTCTGGGCAGAAGGGGCTTGTGGAGCCTGGCAAGGCTCTCTGGGGAGCAGGGGTGTCCCCAAGCTCCTGGCCCTGGGATCTGCCCCCATCCTGGTGCTGCAGGCAGGGGCTGTCCCTGCCCAGCAGTGCCCTGGCAGCAGTGGGTGCTGGAGGGGCACAGGGCAGGCACTTCCAGGCTCTGAGCAGGCACTGGGGAATGCAGAGCTGCCTCCCTGCTCCCTTCTGAGGGCACGGAATGTGGGAGAGAAAGTGACTTTTACTGAAATAAAGGAGACTTCCTTTTGGGTCAAGTGCTCTGGAAGGGAAGGGTTTTGAGATGAAAAGCTTTTTGCTCTGGTAATACAGACTCACATTGCCTAGAGGGAAGTCTGCCTTATGCCAGGCTGCTTTTCCCTCTGGGGGCATTGCGATTGCAATTGAAGATGAATTTTCAACATACAAAAGAGAAGACGAAAGCTGAGAGAAGACTTTAAAACATATCAGGGGTTCTCGTGATCTGTTTTAATTTGTCAGCTTGTCTCTCTCGCTTGTGACATCCCTGTTGGGTGCAGGGATTGTTCCTCCTCTTCCCTTTGTGACTTGCTCCTTCCCTCTGGCATCTTCATCAATCCCAGGCTCTGTTTTAATATTTTCCAGTTTTTTTCTTTTTTTTTTTTTTTTTTTTTTTTTTTTTTTTTTTTTTTTGGGTCTTTTTTTGGGATTTTTTGTTTTCCTTTTTTGCATCCAAGGCTGGTTGACAGAGCAGCAGGAGCTCGTGTGTGCTGCCCTGGGTGATCCCTGGGCTGGAAGAGATCAGAGAAATCACAGAAAGGTTGGGGCTGGAAGGGTCCTTAAAGGCCATTTAATTCCAACCCCCATCCATGGGCAGGAATGTCAGGCACTGGATCAGGGTCTTGGTTAGCAGGGGGTGAGGAGAGAGCAGCCCTCAGCCTTGGGAGCAGCCAGGTGAAGCCCCCTGAAAGGTCTGGCATGGACCTTTTCCCTGTCAGTTTATGATCTTTTGAAAACATGGTACATTTGGTGTTGGTAAGGCCATGGGAAGCATCAGAGTGTTTAATTTCTCTGTTTTCTGCTGGTTTCTCCCCCCTGCCCTGCAGGGAAGAGGCACACGCTGGGCTCTGCTGCTGCTTAGTGTGAAGTGCTGTAAAACCCCAGCATTGATTTCTCAATCAAAGGTGTCTGTTTGCTCCTCGGTCTGTGCTTTAATGCCTGAAAATCCATTTTTCACTCCCCAACAATTTGCTGTAAGGTTTTAAAATCAACTGTTGTGCTTCAGAGCTCTGGGAAGGGAATGGATTCAGTCGAGCTGGCTCACCAGTGAGTTTTGAACCAGACAGAAAACAGCCAGAGGCTGTGGGGGCTCTCCAGTCTCAGGTGAGACCTTTGCCTGTGCATCACGGTGGTTGGTACAGGACAACGCTGTTCTCCTTATTCAGCTTTCCCTCTTTGGAAAGCTGTGGGTCTCCCTCCTGCCCCAACAGTGACCCTGGCTCAGCAGCTCTGTGCTCCCCAGGCTTTGGGGGCTGTAGGCTGAAATTTCAGGGTGTCCTGAAAACAGATGCCAGAAAAACCTCCAGACTTTTACATGATATAAAAAAGGAACACCATGTTCCCACCTGCACTTCCCATATTTTCCTGGCAGTCACAGTGTTTGCTGACTGCTCCCAGAGCTGTTCCCACAGCTCTCCAGGGGCTGCACAGCTGCCCCAAGCCTTGCTGAAATGCAGCTGCTTTTGGGGAGGAGCAGAGTGGCTTGGGGCAGCAGGGAATGCTGCTGGCCCGGGCTGTGCTCCTGCAGGAATTGCAGCTGGAGACTGAGCTGGGAAAGCTGCAGCAGCTCCTGCCTTGGCCTCTGCCCCCTCCAGCAGCTCTCCTTGAATACAGCAACATAGTAAAGATGTTTAACTCCATCTTTCCCCTTGCTAGAGGAGGGCAAATGCCGTGGAAAAATCCTTTCCAAAGGTCGAGTGGAGTTGCTCTGCAGCCCTGGGAAGTGCTGGTGGAGGCTGGACTGGAGGGGAAGGCTGGTGAGATGCAGGTGACTCCTGGTGCTAATTGTATGCAGCAGATTTATCTGGAAGGAGCTGAAGGATGTGCATCAAGGATGTCTCAGCCATTCAAGTGAGAAATCAAATTAAACTTTGCATCAAACAGAGGAGCTGCTCTGTGCTGGGAGTTTTGTCAGATCCATTAAGGTTTTCCTGTGCCAGGCCCCCAGGAGTTGGTGGAGAGGAAAACCAGTGCTCAGGGGCTGTGTTTGCTGCTCACCTGGATGTGTTAAAGATGTGGGCAGCAGGAAAGGGGATGTGTGAGGAGGGGGGAGGGGGACAGTGGCTGCACAGCAATGCCTGTTCTGTGTGCCCATCAGCAGGCACTGAGGGATCCTCAGGGCTCAGCCCCAGGGAGCTGGAGCTCTGGAAAACACTTCTCTTCTCCTGATCTCCCAGCAACAGGCTGGGACACAGAGCCCCTTGGGAACGCTGGGGTGCCTGGGAAGCAGCTGGGAGAAATCTGAGGGAAAGCAAAACCATCAGCATCACACAGAAGCGTGGCTCTGACTTGCCTCTCACCAGGCACAAGTGCATGTGTGCTGCAGGCAAGGGAAAGATCTGGACAGCACTTTGCTCCCCGCACAGGGACAGATTGCTCAGAGGCTGGGTGGAGCAGACTTGGCATGGGAGAGGTGGCAGCCTGGAGGAAGCTGCCAGCCTGGTGCCAGGGGAATCGTCTGCTGGGAATCTGTGCAGGATTTTGGCTGCAAAAGGATTCCCCCACACGGCACCAGAGGCTCTGAGTGCTCCCAGGTAACCAAAGCTCATCCAGCTCTCACCATGGTGATGGTGGGATGCACCAAAGAGCTGTCAGGAGGAGGAGAGGAACGCTGAATGCCAGAGGGTTCTCTGCCTCGGGTCCAAAGGCCCAGCTTGGCAGCTGCTCTCTGGTTTGGTCTCTCTTCATCCCTGATATTCTGCCTTGGAAGCTCTAGCTTGGTATTTAAAAGCCATTTGCAGCACTGCTGCTCTGCTGCCAGGAGTAAAATTGGTCTGACCCTGGGATGTACAGACACGTCCTGGTGCTGGAGCACGACAACCCCCTGACAGGCAGGGCTGAGTCTCCTTGGATGTCCTGCCTACTGCTGGGGCTGGATTAGGGCTCTCCAGCCAAGTAAATATCTTCCCTTCTTCCTTTTCTGTCATCTTACAAGGATTTTCAGGAATTTAAGATGCTAAACCCCAATTAGGCAGCACTTATTAATTTCCGAGATGTAATTTATTTACAGAGTGTTGCCATTCACAGCAGCAAGAGCTGGTAATTGCTGCAGTTTGCTTTCCAGGCTGGGATCTGAGAGGCTTCAAAAGCCTGAGTGTGGCAGCCAGGGCTGGCTCTGGGTGGATCCTGCCTCCCAGGGATGTCAGATTAAGCCCTTTTCTGACCCAGAGATGGGGCAACTGAGAGGTGTTTTTAAAACTTTTATTCCATTTTCAGTCTCATGAGAAGGGTGAGACAATACAGATGTTATAATTCAGGCCATCACAATCAGAAGCCAACTATTTCCTAATTACAAAACACTGTAAGTGTTTCTTGGTCTATCAGCTATAGCCACACAATGCTGTAAATGCCTTAAAGCTAATAATCTAAAATGACTCTTCATGGGTCCTACTGCAATGCATTTTTCACAGTTCTATTTCTCTAAAGTATCCAATCTTATTTGCAAAACCATCCTTTGAAACTTGTTTCTAGCTCCATTTCTCTCTCAGCAATGTCTGTTTCTAAGCCAGCATTTCTTGTCTCAAGGTTTGCACAGATGCACACCGTGTGAGCCTTCTGCCAGGCTTGGAGAACTCTCTACAAATCCATTTCCCACATTTCCCCCTCTCTCTTGAATGGAAAAACTTTTTTGATGGGATACAAGGAGCTGAGGAAGGGGCTGATTCTCACCCAGCCAGCCCAGCTTTTGCTGAAGGCACTCCTGTCCTGGGGCTGGAAACAGGCCAGGGGCAGCAGTGCCGTCCTCTCCTCGCGGCCGTGCTGCCCGCGGTGCCTTTGCTGTCTCAGTGGTTCCCTCTCGTTTGTCCTGGAAGGATGTGGGTGTCCTCATCCTGGACAAGCCACCTGGCTGTGGATCCGAGGGCAGAGCTGAAGGAAATCAGGGAGGCCAAAGCGAACGAGGCCCTGCACGCTCGTCCTTGGGGCTGCCGGCAGCGGGGATGGATCTGTGCAGTGTGATGGCTCCAGGCTGTGCTTGCCCCTTCTCTCCCTGGCACAGGCTGCTGCTCAGAGCTGCAGAGGGGCTGAACCCAGGCCCTGCTGACGTGTGACCAATTCCTCTAGAGCTGGCTGAGATGTTTTCCTGGGACACTGGCTCCTCCAGGATGAGCTGGGCAGTGGGGCAGAGCCCTCCAGCCCCATCCAATTTTGTCTCCATTTTATCTCCAGCTGGGGCTGGGTTGAGAGAAGGGAGCAGCCTCCTGTGGTTTGGGGGTGGAGAAGATCTCCCTTCTCCAGCTCATGGACCACTGGGCTGTGTCTTGCCATCTACACCAGCAACACCTTCAGGAGAGTCTCCCTGGTGGCTCTTTAGGGAAATCAGCTGGAAATTCATCAAAGTGCCAAACCACTGCCTCCACCTTGTCGTGCTTCCCAAGGACCACTGGAAAATGGGGGAACAGAGCTGCTGCCCTTCCCCTCCCATGGGATGGGATCTGCTGGGGATGAGTGTGTTTGTGTAGGACTGTGAGGTCCTGGGTTTGGCTTGGCTCCAGAGGCACTGCCAAAACTTCAGTGTTTCCTGCAGACTTTGACAAATGACTGCAAAACATTCTGGTTTTATCTTGTGGCAGCCTCCTGAGAGGCTCCTGCTCAGCCCTGCTGAGCTTGCCAAGGAAGCAGTTGTACGGAGCCACCATCTCCAGTTGATCCATAGCTCCTGTTTGTGGGCACAGGAAGTGTTCCAGGCTCCCAGGAGGGGGTAGGGATGGGAGCCTGGATGGATTGGCCATCTGGAATGCTGCTGGGCCATTTGGTACGGAGGATCTTGGAGGAAGAGCCTCTGGTGCTGCAGTGAGCTCTGTGCCGTTGGGATAATTTCTGGGAGCTCGTGCAGGCAAGTCCTGGCTTCTGAAATGCCTGAAACCAGTGAGTCTGGACCACTGCCTGCTGCTGGGATGATCCTCTTTAATATCCTTGTCCAAGTATCCATGGAGAAGCATGACCTGCTTCTTCCTAGGCTGAGCATGCCAGGATGCTGCCAGAAGGTTTCTGGTTTTGTTTCTTGATCCTCACCTCTTCCTCCAGCACTTGGTGATGCCTCATGATGTGCTGAGCAGGGGCTGCAGGGAGCCTCTCTTCTCTCTCCATGGCTGACCTGCAGAGCAGGAATCTGGCCCTGGAGCATCCCCTGCCCTTTGTAGGGCTCGAGTTCAGCAGTCCCCAAACTTAAAATGTAAATGAAATGGAAATCTGAGGGACAAAGGGGCTGCTGACTCCTTCACTGCTGGGCTCTGCTGCCTGCAGGAGGAGTGTTGCTTGTGTTGCCCTTTCCCAGCTAGCCTGGCAAGGCCCTGGCATGATAAAGGAAGGCAATTTCCTCGGCTCTGCTGAGATCTTACGCATTTCCACTAAGGCAGAGTAGGGGAGGGAGCACCCCCAGCTTTCTGCAGCTGTGGCACTGTGGAGTTGTGCAGCAGCACAGCCCTACCAGCCCTGGGGGAGGCTGCAGTGGGCTGAGGAAGGGTCACCCAGCCACAAGGAGTCAGGTTAATGTCTCAGAGCCGGGATCTTGGCTCTCTGCCGGCTCCTGAGTGTGCAGGCAGCTGAGGAGCAGAGGCTGTGGATGCAGATGGGGAGATCAGGACAGACAGGGTCTGCACAGGGCTGGAGAGCAGGGTGTTTTCCTCCTTCTCCCTCTCCTGCCTGGTTTGAGTTGTTTTCTGTGTCCTGACCAGTGCAGGGCAGGGTCTCCTGAGAAGGGTGGCAGTGGGGGGTGATGAAGGTGGGTGCTCCCAGGGGGTTACAGGGCAAAATGTCTGTGTTCCCATGCTCCAAGGATTTTTCCAGAGAGCCTTGGAGGTGGCAGGGTAAGGTCTGTGCTGTCCCTTGGGTACCCAGCACTCCCTGTCCATCACCCCCACTCTGCAGGGCTGCACTGTCCCAGCCTCCCCTAATCCCACAGCCTTCAGCCCAGCTTTGTCCTGACCTCAGTCCCTGCTACATCCCCCAGCCCTGAGCTGCTTTTGGGCTCTAGAATGCTCTGGAATCGTGCAGGAGTACCTTCAGCCAGGAGCTGGTTCCTGGCTGGGCTGAGGTTGTGCTGCCTGTTCCAGTGAGGGGATATTTCCCTGGCAAAGGGCTGATCATGGAGCACAGCTTTGCTGCTCTGTGCTCTGGTGGTTTGGAGCTCAGCTTTAAATGTGGGTCACTAATGAAAAAGCTCATCTGCAGCTCATTGCACTTCAGAGGAACATGCCTGTGCTGTTGGGGTGGCTTTTACAGCCTCTGACCATTGTGTTCTCCAGCAGCTTAAACCACATGCATGAGAAACCCCTGAGATGGAGTCGGGCTCTCAGGATAACAGGGAGGTGTGGGCTTGGATTAGACTGAAACGGGAGAAGCCAGGGGCTGGTTCCCAGTGCTAACAGTGTGGTTCTTTCCCCAGGCTGGTGGGAGCTCTTGGCTTGGCTGAAGAGTGAGGGCTGGGCTGGGGGTGATCAGTGTTTTACAGCTGCCTCCTGTGACCTTATCCTGGGGCTGGTCAGTGGGAATGTCAGTCTGATCCACAATGATGACAACTGCCCAGAAACCATTGGCACTGGCTGTGCCATGAGGACAGGCCTGTCATTGCTGCTGGATAGATGAGGCAGCAGATTCCACGGGTGCTGCCTGGCCACCCTGGTGCCCACGTCCCTTTGCACTGTGCTGGGAGATCAGAAGGGATATGTGCCTGCAGGGCTGTTCACTCCCTGGCAGGCCCCTGGCGACTCTCCTGGCCTTCAGCCAGGCATGGGCAGGCAAGGCACACCCTCCCCTGGGCACATCCCTGGCACCTGGGTATTTCTTTTTCCTCTGCATAATCCCATTCAGAGGATTGTCCTGCACTTCTCCCTGGCAAGGCTGCAGCTGGCAGAGAGTGACTGCTTCGTTTGGGGCTGCCTGGAATGGCCCTGGCCCTCGGGAGGAGTGTCTCAGCTTGCTCTGGAGGTAAAGGAGGCTGTGTCCTCACAGCTGTCCAGCTCCTCCCCTGCAGGGCTGGGATTGCCCTCAGCCCATTCAGGCTGGTAACCAAGCACCTGAAGAAGAGCAGGCTGTCAGAAGGCAGGACAGGCATTGCAGTGACAGCTTGTAATGTAATGTATTTGCTACACCTCAGAAGGAAAAGATTTTTAAAATTCTTATCATGAGTTAAGATGGTTTTCCCTCCAGAAATCCTTGAGGTTGGGTGTTTCCAAGACCAGGACTGGAGAAAACCATGGGATTTTTGCAAGCAAATAGTCCTGTTGTGCTGCACAGATAACACTTTTTTCTCTTGTGTCCTTTTTTTTTCTTGTGTGGTGCCTCTTAGAGCTCCGAGGCATCTCCAGCCCCTGTGAAATGTGTCAGGCTTGCAGCCAGAGGTGTTGCTGTGGCTCCAGTACCATGTACTGTTCATGCAGCTCTGGGCACGAGCACACTTGGACTCTGGGGCTGCTGCTAGAGCTGGCAATTTCTAAACTGGTTCAGCTCTTATTTCTTTCTCTGCTGCTCGTGGTTCTGTGCAGCTCAGCCCTGATGTCCTGCAGCAGATCCCATTATGGTCAGCAGTGTGATGGATGTTGAGACTTGTCTGAGGGTTAAAAAGGGGCTTAACACAGAGGAAAGGAACTCCTGCTCTGCCAGACCTCGCTGGAGAACCTTATCTAATTAACCTCGGAGGTGATTGCTCACAGTGCTGTTGTGTGCCAGCAAAGAGCCCAGGAATTGTCTCCATCAGGTATCCCTCCCCTTGGAAATCCTGACCAGACCTGCAGACAAGAGGGGCTGGAGCAGAGCAAGGCTCTGGGGGCATTGCCCATCCAGAAGTTTGACTCAAACTGCAGGGACGTTGTTGCCTGGCTCCAGGTCCCTTTCCTGAGCTGGCAAAGCCTCCTCAAAGTGCTTCTTCAATGGAACCAAGCACCTCAGCTTCTGCAGAGCCCTGATCTCTGCCCTGAGTGGGTTTGTGAGAGGAGCTCCAGGCAGGAGGAGGTGAGTGGGGAGATCTGCCTGGCTGTGGCTGCCAGAGCAAACTCCTGCTGTGTGTGAGCATCTCCAGCCCGGCTCTGCTGCAGGAGGAACAAAGTCCTGCTGTGTCCCAGCCGATGAAGGAGAGATGTGGCTGCACACCCTGCACGTGGCTGTGCCCGAAGAGGGCACTGCTGGGCCACATTCCTCCCCAGCACCCTCCCTTCCCACCAAGTGCCTTCCCAGCCCCAGGGGCTCACTGGGAGCAGGGCTCTCCTCTGCACAGCTCAATGGAAACACCCAACCTCGAGGATTTCTTGAGGGAAAAATCATCTTGGCTCATGATAAGGCTTTTATTTTTCTTTTTCTTCTGAGGTGTAGCAATTACATTAAATAAGAAGCTGTCACTGTGTCACTGCAATGCCTGTCCTGCCTTCTGACAGCTGCTCTTTGCAGGAGCTTAGGTGAAAAAACCACATACCTCAGATGTGCTTTTCCTCCTGTTCACATTTCTCCTTTGCCTTGACTCACCTGTAGGGAAGACTCCAGGTTCATCCCACTGCTGAGGGTCCCCTGAGCTCCCCTGGAGCTGTCAGTCCCCAGGTGTGTCCCCAGCATCTCCCTCTTTGCACACACCCTGGAGTGGCTTCTGCAGGGAAACACTTCTGATTAGATCTTGCTTGTCCAGGGAGAAAACCAGGGAGCAATAGGTCGGGAAGCCTGTTCTGACAGAGAGCTGTCAGAGAAGGGAGTGGCATTCCGAGGCTGCTGCTCTGCTCTGTGGGAGAAAAGGCTTCAAACAGCAATTAGCCTGCACTGCCATTTCCAGGGAAACAGCTCTTGGTGCGCCGGACAATGGGCTGCAGGAGGCAGGCAGGTTAAAAGCTCTAATTCTGGGAGGATATATTTAGGTGGGCTTTTTTCCTTTCAAAGGAAGCTAGGTTAGAAAGGCTCTGACTCCTAGAAATAGACGTTCCCTCCACAAGCAGCTCGGAGCTGCGTCAGGGGCACTGGCCGTTCCCTTCCACCCCGCTGCTGCTGCCAAACGCCCAGCTGGGCTGGCTGGGAACTGCCCTGGCTCACAGCAGAGGCCTGGGGGAAAAGGGTCTGGCTTCCCTTGGGGCTGTCACACCAAGAGCTTCTCTGCTGCCGCTCGCCAGCTGTGTTATTTATTCTGTTAGCTGCAAAAGAGCAGTGTAAATGATCCTTCAGTCTGGCTGAGTGCAGCACCGTGCAAAACTCAGCACCAACCAGAACTGTGTTCTCCTGCCACCATCCCTGAATGTCCCTGATCCCCTCTGGTGGCATGTGTGGGCTGTGGGGGCAGCTGTGGGCCTGCAGAGGGGAGCCCATGGCAATAGGCCAGGTCTCTGTTTCACCCAAAGGGATGCAGAGATGCCTGAGTGAGGACCTGGGGAGTGCAGAAGGAGCAGGGCTGCTCTGTAATGCTGAGCAGCACAAGGAAGTCTCTCCAGCTGTAGGGCTGTTTCTCAGGGTAGGCTGGCCTTGCTGTCTGGGAGATGTCCTGGTGGTGTTTGGGCTATCACCCACAGAGCCACGAGCTGCTGACACACTTTGCTGGCTGCTTGGATGTGTTGTCCTTTCCCAGAAATGTGTTTTCCCCTATGTGGCTGGGCAGGCTGCGATCCCAGACAAGGAGCTCCCAGGGTGGTGTTTACAGAGGGTGAGAGAAGAGGAGCTGAAAGAAGCTTTTTGCTATCCTTTGCTTTGGCATACCTGGGCCTGCTCACTTCCCCACATCTTGTTGCTCTGGGTTAACTTGTCCCTGCTTGTGACGGGGGTTGGAAGCAGATGATCCTTAAGGTCCCTTCCCAGCCAATCCATTCTGTGTTCCTGTGAGCTCCTGGCAGCTGTTTCTGTCTCCCTGAGGTGCTCCTTCCTCTGAACTCCTTCCACTGATGCTTGTGTCCATTCCCTGCTGCTGTGCTTGGCCTGTTCTGCTCCCTCAGGTGTCTCCAGCTCAGCCATCCTCTCCCACAGCTCTGCTGGCCAGCACAGCTCATTCCCAAGCTGGGAAGCTTCCCCTGGAGCAGAGCCCCCCCATCATGCTCTGCCCACGTGCTGGCTGTGGGGGCTCCGTGTTTGTCCCCCTTCCCCAGAGCAGTGGGAAGGGCACATGCTGTGCAGGGGAGGGGGACGTGGGAGGTGGCACCGAGGCCCCTGTGACTCAGGCGACTGCCACGAGCTGGCAGCTGTGCACAGGCTTTTTCAGTGGTGTGGTGAGGAGCTGCATCCTCTCTGCCGTCCCAGGAGGCTCACAGCAGGCTCCTGCACACCTTCTGCAGGGTGGGGAGAATTTATTGAGGTTATTCACGTGGCTTTTGTGGTGTTCAGCCTGACAAGAAGACTGCTGCTCTTTGGCTGTTGTTTGCTTCTGTCTGTACTCCACAGGAACACCAGGAACAAGGAACACCAGGAGATGCAGATGTGCTGGGCCTCCAGAGCTGCTCTGTGCCGTGCTCAAGCCTCCTCCAGACCTGTCCCTGTGCCATGTGTGCCACCAGCCAGCCCTGCCCAGAGCAGCTCCCTGGGGGCTGTGATGGAGCAGAGCTCTGTGCTGAACACCCTTTCCCAGGCTGGCCAGGCAGCTCCTCACAGTCCCCAGAAGTAAATCCTGGCAGTAGAATCCCCACTGCCAGTGGCTGTATCCATTTTTGTGAGGTCCACGAGCATCACTGAGGCTCCTGCTGCCCTCCACAACCCCTTTGCCAAACTGCTGCAGGGACAAAGTGAGCTTTGCCCTGGCAGAAATGAGCCTCTGGCTCTGGGTCCTCTCCCCACAACTCCTCTTGGCCGTGCCCAGCACGAGTGGTGTTTGTTGGCAGGGCTCCCTCCCTGCACTGCTGCCTGCCTCGTGCTTGTTCCTGACAGGAACCAGCAGCACATGATGGTTTCAGAGACAAATCCGGCTCCCAGGTGTCAGGGCAGAAGGATCTGGAAATCTGAGCTTTACCTGCCTGCAACTCATTCTGGGCTTTGCTGGAGCAAACTGCTTATCAGCTGCTTATCAACTGCTGTGGTGCCCAGTTCCCTCTGCCGTGGAACAGAGAGTTGGGAACAAACCTTGGCAAATCAACTCTGCTCTTCGTGGGGAGGTAGCACGGGCTGGGAAAATGCTGGGGCACGGCTCAGCAGCTGCACCCACGGGGCTGGCACTGGGAGCTGGGGCTGGCTGAGCCGGGCTGCAGGGCTGGGAGGTGGTGCCATGGCTGTCCAGGAGCTGTCCCTGTCCCCCTGGACGAGTGGGGGGCTGGCAGGTTCAACCCCAGCCCAGGGCAGCAGCTCTGGCACTGCTGAGTGCTGGAGCCGTTGCCAGCTCCGAGCTGCCAGGGGCTGATCTGTCACCAGTGGCCGTGGCCAGCCCTGGGGACAGCGTGGCTCGTGGTCCCTTGGAGAGGGGGGCAGCCTGGCCCTGCTCCCTGCCCCACAGCAGAGCCCAGCCTGCTCACTCTGCTCGCTCAGTTTGTGGAGGATAAAGTCACAGATATTTCTGGGCAGCGATAGGATCTCCAGCCAGCTCTCCTTTAATAAGATCCCAGGCACTGGAGGTGCCCCATTCCCTTATCTCCCCTCTGCAGATGTACAGGCCCCCCTCTCCCTCCAGACTGGGAGGAAGCAGCTGAATGGCTGCCACAACCCCTTCTCTACCCCTAAACAAAAGGGGGGTTGGATGCCAGGGGAAGGTGTGAACACAGCACTGCCTGAGTTTCTGTGGCTCCCAGCGCTTCCTGGAAGCTGTCTGCTGAAAAGGGAATGTCCCTAGCCAGGGAGGTGAGTGCCAGAGCATGCCTCCTGGCCAGAGTGGCCACCATGAGCCAAAAATGTGGAAAAAGAGGTAGAAAAAGGGAATGGACATCACTTCATCCATTACAGAGCCTGGAAAATGCAGAAATTGGGAAGGGAAGGGAACAATGAGATGGGAAACTTCAGTGGAATTCTTAGCATTGAGGAGGAGGAATTGATTTTTAGCATATGAAAAATGAAAGGGGGAAAGAAAAAAGCTCTCAGCAATGCTGTTGGACTTGGAAAAGCTGAGTGTGTGGTGTTCTCTGTGGAGAAGGGATGATGCCTTCAGCTCATTTGGCAGTGACCCTGTGGGAATCTGTCCCCGTTCCTGCCATGGCCCAGGGCAGCAGGATTTGGGAGCGTGGGGGGCTCGGGGCAGGCAGGGCCCCCAGCTCCTGCCCAGGGCTGGAGAGGAGAGAGGAGAGAGGAGCAGCTCCCCTGGGCTGCTCTGCGGGCTGGGCTCCTGGGAAGAGCTCGATGAAGGTTTAGTGTGAGGTTAGGCAAGGACTGACCTGATGGAGGCAGCTCAGCTCCCAGCCGGGTCAGGCTGTGGTGCTGATACCATCAGGGCTTAGAAGTGGAGTTTTCTTTGATCAGAAAGTCTTGAACACAGCACCCTGCTGTGGAAATTAATCTGGGGGATGCTCTGTGCTTCCCCAGGGGCCATCCCCACTCCCCAGGCCAGGCTGAGCTGTTGGAACAACACCTGCAGGGCTTGCAGAGCCATTTGGGGTCTGCCCACCTGTGTCAGGCAGTGCCACCACCTGGGAACCAGAGGAGCCCCTTGTCCCCAGGTCCTCGGTGCAGACCTACACCTAGCGGCTGTTAGAATTCCCTGTTGCTATGGAGACTCCCCAGGCGTGATGCTCTCGGTGCTGTCTCCACTGCCAGGCCTTGCATGCCCAGCAGAGAGCTGTGTGTGCACCTCAGGACGTCCACGTGCTTCGTCCCAGCCTGCAGAGGTGCTCCATAATCCCCTTGGAGCGTGACTGGAATCTCTCCTGAGCTGGGGAAGGGTTTACCTGCAAGGTCTGATAAGAAGGTTCAGGAGAGGCCAGCAGGGCTCACCCCACTGCCGAGAGCTCCCCAGCTAAACTTAGCCCCTGAGTCACTCGTGAGTCAGCAATTCGGGGGCAGGGGATCTTCATTTCTCTTTTCTTCCTTTTTTTTTTCTTTTTAACAATGATGCACCCAAGGTAGGCTCCAGATTGGATGGATTTTGTTCCTAACCCAGCACGTTGCCTGCCTGCAGTCCTCTCCCCTGGAGCATCCCTGAGCCACCGCAGAAGAGTGAGCTCCATCCTGCTGTGGCCAGGGCCTGTCTGCAGCTGAGCAGCCTCCTTGCCCGTCATTAGTGGCCCAAGATGTGGAAAAGCTCTGCCTGGCCAGCGAGGGCTCGTGCTGGCAAAGCTCTGGCCCAGGCTGTGGGCAAGTAGAGCATCCCTGGAGCTGCTTGGAAACACAGTGAGGGAAGATCCATCCAGGTGCTGTTATCCCAGCGTGGTGCACGAGTGCTGCAGCACTGCCAGCAGCAGCAGAAGTGCTCTGAAAAACCCACCCGAGGGTTAAAACAAGGAACACCAGGAGATGCAGCTGTGCTGGGCCTCCAGAGCTGCTCTGTGCCGTGCTCAAGCCTCCTCCAGACCTGTCCCTGTGCCGGGCGTGCCACCAGCCAGCCCTGCCCAGAGCAGCTCCCTGGGGGCTGTGATGGAGCAGAGCTCTGTGCTGAACACCCTTTCCCAGGCTGGCCAGGCAGCTCCTCACAGTCCCCAGAAGTAAATCCTGGCAGCAGAGTCCCCACTGCCAGCCGGCTCTATCCATTTGTGTGAGATCCCACTGAGTGTGTTTTGCATAATTTGTTTCCCAGAATGAAGTGTTTTACAAGTGCAGTGTTTAATCACCTTGCAAAAAGGGGACGGAAAACCATCCTGGTGCCTGGGCTGGGAAATCGCTGGAGAGGAATCTGGGGGAGGGACCACGCGCTCACCCCACCGTGCCAGCTGGGCTGCAGAGCCCAGAGGAGCGGGTGTGTGCTGGCACAGAGCCTGGGGCTGGACAGGAGAGCTGGAAACGCCAGACATGGAGATACCTGCACAGAGCCAAGCCCCAGCATCCTGCCCAGGAGCTGGATCTGCTCCCCAGCCCACCGTGCCTGCCCTGCCAGGCCCTGACTGGAGGAGATGTGGGTGCTGTGCACCCCAAACCTCTGCCAGCCAGCCCTCTTACAGCTCCTGACACACAGCTCTTCCCTGGGGCCTTGGCACTCCTCCACTTCTGTTCTTGGGAGAGACGCCCCAAAACTTGGCAACTCAGGTATCTTCCCAGCTGAATGTGTGCATTTCTGGCAACAAGGGGAATCCAAGCAAAGCTGACAACACCTGAGGCAGGAGACTACTTCTGGTTCCTGCACAGAACCTGGCTCTTCCTCGAGGCAGTGGTACCTCTGATGTGATTAAGGATTGCTGGCCAGCTTCCTTCTTTTTGGCCCCAGGGATAAATCAGTGGCTTGTTGGACCGTGTAGGGCACAGTGAGCAGTGGGTGCTCCTGCCCTGCTCTGGGGATGGCAGTGGGTGTTGGACTGGGGGCTGCCGCTCTCACTGTCTTTTTTTTTTTTATTATTATTCACAGCAGGTGAAGGATGAAAAATCAAAGTAATGGCCAAGAATCCAGCATGCACTTGCCTTCTCTTGCCCACGGCAGAGCAATAAATCCAGTTAAGGCATTGCAGCGGGCGAGCCACAAGGTTAGCGAGCCCGGAGCCCGCACTCTCGGGGAGCCGAGGCTGATGCTGGCCGGCAGCCTCAAGGTGTGCTCTCCCTCCTGTCCCTGCCTCTGATGTGCTGCTGGACTGCTTCAGCCGGGCTGGCAGAGCAGCAGGAGCCTGCCCGTGACTAATGAGCTGTTTCTGCTGCTGGCCGCGCCGCGGTGGGGCTCTGAGACCCGTGCTGATACAGAGAGTGCCTGCTCCTGCTGCAGGCATGGCCCCCGTGCCCTCTTACCCAAAGGCTGTCTCCTCCGAGCGCTGCTCCTCCTCTTCCACAGCAAAAGACCTGCTGAGGTGTGCTCCTGCTGCCCGGCGGTGTAAGGTGGGGTGACCGAGTGTGGGTGGTCCCTGCTCCGAGCCGTGGGCTCCAGGGTGCGGCTGTCAGCTTCACCGAGAGGCTCTGAGCGTTGAGCTTTGGCTCTGGCAGATGCTGGAGGAGCAGCAGCACCCCTCAGCCAGCCAGGTGCCCTTCCTTTGGCTGTGAAAAGAGAACGAGCAGCTCGGAAGGATGGGTTTTGTTGGTGCTGCTGAACAGGAAAGGGAAGGAGGCCTTCGGAGCACGACCTCCTGTCCCTCAGCCACGTGTGGGGTGATGCCATCCAGGGAGGAGATCTGCAGGGCTGGGTTGGAGCAGCTCAAACAGCGGGGTGCAGAGGGGATGGGTGCTTCTGCCATAAATCCGAGGCAAGGAGCAGCAGTGAGCACTGTGAAGGGTTTCACACGAGTCACCTGTGTGTGTGTGTGATGGAGCAGATGCTCCTCCGAGCCCAGGGGCTCCGTGAGCAGGAGCTGCCGATTGATGGGGCAGCCCTCAGCTGCCTGTGCAGCGACATGGACCTGCTTGGCCGTGAGCTGGGACAGCAGAGACCCTGCAGGAGCAGTGTCCCACCTGTGAGGGCACCTTCTGTGAGGGTGCTTTGTGGCTGGTGCCATCCCAGGGAGGCTGGGACCACTGGGGGGGGGTTTCTTCGAGGAGCTGGTGCTCCCACTGGCTGATTTCCCAGGAAACAAGACGTGTGCCATGGCACTCTGTGTGCGTGCTCATCTGACAGCCCCTGAGCCCCTCGGATGGTCCTGGCTGTGTGTGACAGCAGAGCTGTCACTGGTGCTGGCAGATGTTCCTGCATGGAGCTGTTCCTGTGGGACGTGCAGCCAGCTGGGAGAGGCTGGGGTGACACCTCTGCAGGGGGACAGGCCAGCACACAAACCCCCAGGACGTGCAGGGATGAGTCTGATGTGTGTGGCCCACTCGTGGGTGAAAGGCTGAGCAGGCACTGACAAGCTGGACATCAAACCTGGGTCAGCCAGGAGACATAAATCCTGGTATTTGGGATTAGTGCAGGTAATTTGTTTTAAAGACAGACAAATCCCTTTCCTGGAGGTGCCTGCTTGTCACGGGAGACGTTCCCTGTCTCCAGGAGAGTTACTCCAGTTGAACAGCTCCTGCTCTTTCAAGGGCAATGGACTCTGGAGTTGTTAATCACTGGGCTGCAGGATTTTTTCCCCTAACACCTGTTGGTGATTGCTTCCTCCTCCTCCCTTTTGTGTTTCTGCAACACCCCAGGCTTGGGAAGAACCACCTGCTGATTTGATTAATGGCCCTTTTCTGAAAAAGCAATGGAGACAAATGTCCTCCTGAACATGGCAGAGAGAAATGGAGAAACAGGCTGGCTAATTTTCAGCCATTATTTTGGAACCCAAACTCCTTCCCAGTATCAATTTAGCTATTATTTCAAAAACTAATTAATTTTCACTCGGGCAGCTCCAAGAGACCTCAGTTTAGATAATTAAGAGCCCATAGATTATGAAAATTCCTACTTTTGGATCCCACTCCAATGCTTGACTTCAACAACACTCCCGCCATCGTCCTGCTTACCAACTCCTTTCATCAATCCATTTTTTTTTTTTTGACAATCAAGAGTAAATAGCTATGATGGATTTTGCTTGCTTTCTTGCAGCTCCATTCCAATTTGGTTTTTTTGGGTTTTTTTTTTTTTTTAGTCCTTAAATGTTCTTCAACCAGGCAATTTTTGAGGTGGTTTTGCAGCTAATTACAGCCAAGCAGAGCAAATTGCTACTGCTGCCTGGAAGAGTTGGGGAAAGGTTGGATTTGGCTTACAGAAAAACTGGGCGATAAGGTATGAGAAAGTAGATCCTAGAAAGTTTGGGATGGGATATTTTTTTCTCTTTTTCAGTCTTGCATGATGTAACCTGAATTTAAAACATGAATTGCTGGGCTGGGCTGACTTCCCATGCTGGCCTCTCGCTTGCTGTCCCAGCTCTGATCCTCTTGGACACCCAGTCCCTGGGTGTGACATTCACCTTCTCTGGACAGAGAGACACAATTCTGTCTCTCAGGATTTCTTGGAGAAGCAGAGAGGGAAGAAGAGAAAACAATCTTTATCTCTGCTCCTGTGTTTTCCCCATGTGGAATGTGGTATGGAGATTGTTTACCTGCAGTGATTGCTGGGTTGGATTCTGGTGAAGGTTGTTTGGGTTCAGTGACCAATCGGATCCAGCTGTGGCTCAGACTCTTAGCAGAGAAATCACAAGTTTTGTTAGAGTTAGTCGATAGGTAAGTAAGAAGTAAGTATGTAGAATAGGATAGTATCTCTTTAAATAGTATATTAACGTAATATAGTATAGTTTTGATAAAGCAAGTGCTCAGCCTTCTCATCTGGAGCCAGACATCAGCATTTCTTCCCATCGGGGGGCTCCTGGTTTCCTATACCTGGGAGACTGATCTCACCTTTCCAGGGTCGGAGTGATCTATTTCCCAGGCATTCCCCTGGAAGTGTGCCACAGGGAGAGGGCTTTGGGCAGAGACGTGCTGGTGCAGCGAGGCTGTGAGGTGGGGCTGCTTCTCCCACACCGGCCGGGGTTTATCTCTCCGGATCTCGGGTTTAACAAGGCCCTGCCTAGGGAAGATCGCTAACGATTTAATTTCCAGCGTGTCGGAGTCCAGGACATCCCTCTGGCTGCCCTGGCTGTCTCGAGACCCTGGCAGGGGACTCAGGGACTTTGGCAAGAAGTCAAAAACACCTGTGGCTTCGATTTTAGCCCGTGGGAGAGGCTGCCAACTCTGTATGAGGAATTACAAGTCACAAGGGTTTGAGTGGTCTAGTGGGTGAATTGACACAGGGTGGAAAAGTAGAATTTTGGGGGTTTTAGAGTGTAATTCAGGGGTACAAGATGGAGGACTCTGGGCGTGTCCTGGCCTTCTTCTCCTTTGTCTTGTCCTCCATGTCTTGGTGTGATGGTGACACTTTTCTGTTGGTTTAGGGTGGAGATTCACTGTCTAACACAGGTGGTGGGAATTGGCACAAATCTGTAAACATACCACACGTAATTTTGAGTATATAATGTGGGAGCCACCCAAGGCTCGAGGCAGACTGCCATGGCTTCTGTACTAGACGGACCTTGGCAGGCCAGAGAGAGAATGTTATAGATAAGGAAAAAGAAACAACCTTGAAACCTTGACCTCACGCATTCCAGACCTCTTCTCCGGCTGCCGGGCTAGGGGAACAAGGACTTTTACGATTTTGGGGTCATTCCAAGCAAAGCAGACCCCGTCACCAGTGTGCTGTGAATGAGGAGACAGCCTTGCACAACAATGCCGAGCAGGAACAGGCTCCTCAGCTAATTTCTGTCCCCATGTCCCTGCACTGCCACTGCTGCTGCCCCTGGTTGCACCCTGTCCTGGCTGCATTCCGCTGGTGCTGGTGGTTCATGCACAGCTCTTGCCTGGCTCTCAGCGGTGGCTGCTGCTTTCTCTGCCTCCCCCCCTCAGGTTTATTAATGAAAACCTTATCTGTCTGCACAGATAATGCTGGGAATAATTAGTACTCAGTGAGCTCTGTCGGGCTCCTCAAGCTCTGCCAGCCCCTGCCCTCATCTCCTTCCTCTTTGCAGTTTCCCAGGTGCTTGGTTAGTGCTGGGGATGTTTTGGGGTTTTCTTGGAGGGGAGAAGGAGGGGTTTAAATCTTCCTCACTCTGCGCAGTTTTCAGTCTTCCTGGCTGCATCCACAATCCCTGCTTAAAATTTGTGACAGTGGGATTGGCATCTGTGTTCTGCACCCAGAGCCCCCAGGGCTTGAAGCAAAAGCACTCCCATGCTGGGCTGGGATCAGATGATCCTTTCCAAGCCATTCCATGATTCTGTGAAAACCATCTCAGTTTTCCTTGCTCAGGGCACACCTGGTGCATGTGTGGAGCTACAGCCAGGTATTCTGGATGGGTTCAGTCCCCAGAGACCTGGCTGGGTTACAGCTGCCCCCCAGGTCCCATCCCTGCAGGGGAGCAAGGGACAGCTGCACCTCTGCATCAGGGACCCGTCCCAGCTCTGCTCCAGCTCCATTTTTTTATTATTGTTGTGTTTATATTCGTTGTTTCTTGGCTCAAATCTTTCAGCCTGATAAAGGATGACAGCGCTTCTCGAGTGCCTGGGATGGCATAAATAATTCTGGTGCTGAGAGCGAGATTTACAGTGATATAAATGTCAGGAGTGAGCCCACTTTGTATTAATGGCCTTATTAGTTATGTTGCTGTAAAATACTGATACTCCAGTTGTTAAGCAGCCATGGCTTTGCTCTGCAGCATTAATTCAATAAATTGGGCCTTTTTGATATAAATCTTAGAGTCTGCTGGGCCCCATTAGAAAATCCTTCATGACGTGTGGGACATCTTCAAATGGCTTTGGCTGAGGCACACCTGGGAATAAAAAAGCTGCATGTTGTGCAAGTGTGGGGTGAATTCTGTGCCTGGGTCGCAGCTCAGCATCTCCTGTGGGCTGGGGATGTGGCACAGGGTGTCACACAAGTGCCTCAGGGGCAGCCCCTGGAGGTCTGGGGGTTTCCAGCCACCAGCTCCATGTCCTGCTGTGTCCCAGAGGTCAGGGCTGGGTGTCCCCTGGCCAAAGGTGGACTCGGCTGCAACCCCAAGCTCTGAGAGGCACAGCCAGGCACTGCGAGCAGGTCCCTGGAGGAGAGGGGAAAGGAGGGAAGGCTGGGCTGGGAGGGTGACACAGGAGGGAGGAGACGCCCCTAGCACTGCTCTCATCCCTCTTTGTGCCCTCCCCCGCCGTGTCCCTGTCACCGCCTCCGCTCTGCTCGCTGCTGTCACCTCCTCCCTCGTTAATCCGGAGGTGAGCTGACAGCCGGGACACCTCTCCTCGCCTGACCCCAGCCCCGAGGTGTCCCTTCTCCCCTGCCCCGGCCGGGCTGCCAGCCTCCTCCCGGCCCGTGGGACAGCTGCCACTGCTGTCCCCATCTGTCCCTTCTCTGGAGCCGCTGCTCCTGCCAAGGCTCTTTGTAACTCTGCGAACTTTCCACCAGCAAGATGCGCAGGGAGGGGGGAAAGCACCACGATAATTGAAAATAAATGATGCATTCTATGAAAGAAATGTTCTGGTGCAGCCAGCTTGCTGCAGAGGGGTAGTTATTTATTTATTTTTGTTTGTTTGTTTTTCTTCCTAGAGTTCAGAGGTGCCTGGGAAAAGGGGGCTTGGTAGGAAAGGAATGGCACTCCCAGGCTGGTGGGGATTGGGTTTCCAGCTGTGGTTTGGTCTGTACCTTGCAGTGGTGGCCTCTGCAGTGGGATGTGAGCCTCAGGTGGGAGTCCAGAGCAGGAAAGGCATCGTTCTGAGCCGTGGCAGAGGTGCCTGGGCACACTGCTCACATCAGGATGAGGCAATGGCAGTCCTTTCTCCTCTTGCCACTGCTTGCCTGTGAGGATGTCCCAGGTCTGACACAGTGTCCCTCCATTTCACATCCATCCTCAGGCCATGGCTGTGCCTCTGCTGAGCCTCCTGCCCTGAGACCTGCCTGACCCTGCTGCTCTGACCCACCAGAAGCTGTTCTCCAACCCACTGGTGGGAATTTGGGTTGGCCCTCAGTAACCAGAGCTCTGCTGCTGCCCTGCCTAAGGTTAACACAGGTGAAGCAAACAGCCCCTCTGCCCCAGGTGAGTTTGCTTTGAAATGTTCCTCTGGTGAGGATTGACTCTTGACACAGCTGTTTGTTATGGGAAGAGGCTGCACTTTGCTGGGAAATGTTGGATTTAACCAGGAACACGAAACTTTCTCCTGCTTTGGATCCAGCACATCACTGGCTGACCATGTCATGGTTCTTATGCCTTGTAAGGCTTATCCTGGATTATTATTTAGCTGCTAATTAATCTTGAGAGCAATGTAAAGGCTTTGAACTGCTGTTTGAAGATTTGAGTGGATGGTTTTTGCTCTTGTCAAGGAAGGAGGGATTTGGAGGTGAGATCCCAGCTCTGAATGACATTAAGTTGCTCTGCCCTGACAGGTGGGAACAGCTCCTGACTCCCTCCTGCCAGCACCTGCAGGGCCCCTGCAAGACAAATCCCCTTGGGAATCAGGAGCACAAAGGTGCCTGGGGAGGGATGGCAGCCCAAGTGACACTGCCTGGGGATGGGACACTCCCTGTCCAAAGAGTCACCAACAGGAGGCTCTGGGTGAGGTTTGGAGTTACCAGCCCAGCCCATTTCTTCTCCAACCGGCATTTTCCCTGCTATCTCTTGGTGCTGAAGGACAGCTCAGACGTCTCATTAATCACTGCTGATGATGGAGCTGTGGCACTGAGGTCCCTGGTGGCTGCTGCTTCCCCAGCCAGGGATATTTTGCCGATGCTGATTCCTGAAAACTCCAGCTGAAAAGTGAGGAAAAACTGTGTCCCCCTGGGAGTTGTAGCTTGTGGAAGATTCTCCTTCTCTGTTCCAGCCTCTCATTCCTGCCCATGGGGCACACAGTGAGTTGTGCCCTTGCAAACTTGCATCTTTTTAAAATACATTTTTTCTTTCTCCATGCTTGTCAGGATTGAGAGCAGCTCCATGGTGAGCTATTTGCTGCTGCATTGATCTGGCAAAGTCTGGGGGTGAAAACCCCACAGTCTCCAGACGAGCCCATAGAGCTTTTAGGATGCAGTTTTCCCAAATCTGTCCATCACAAAGCAAACAAACAAACACCCCCAACCTGGAGGCAGCTGGCTCAGGGGTGAGCATCGATCGCTGACTGCTGGGTGAGACCCACCAGAACCCCACTGGTGTCAGGAGGCAGCTCCAGCCCTCCCAGTTTCCAGTCACAGGGCTGGGAAGGAAAGCCAGCCTGCTCAGGAATCAATCATTTGACATCTGCTGCCAGCCTTCTGCCACCCAGCCCTGCCGGTGAGGACCCCAGCAGGAAGCCTGGTGGATCTCAGCTTGTTTTGGTCTTAATCTGACCTGGTTTTGTGATAATGTCATCATCCATCACTGCCTGGGGTTGTGGGGAGGGGAGGTTAAACTCCTCCCTCACACTCCACTGCTCCCCTGTTACTGCTTTATCTCTGCAGAAGCTGCATTCGAGCGCAATTCACTTTGTTATTAATTTCTTTTACACAGAGGCTTTTCAAGTGCCTGGGAGCGGGGCTGGTGTCACGGGGAGGCTGCACAGCCCACAGCTGCAGTGCTGGAGTGCAGCTTGGACAGCCAGCTCCTCCAAGGGCAGCAGGCAGAGAGCTGAGAGCCTGCATGGTGAAAGTGCCCCGCGGAGATGGCTCTGGACTGCAGGAGCTCTACCTCAGCAGCTGCCGGGCTGGATCAGGATGGGATTGCATCACCCTCACACCCACGGAGATCTGCTGCCCAGGGACTCGCTGCACCCTGGGGACGGTCCAGCTCAGTGACAGGGGCAGATCAGGGCTGGGTGGCCGTGGCCCGTGGGTGTCCCTTCACCAGGGGACGTGTGTTGGGTGAGCCCAGTGCTGGAGGAGCGTCTGCAGTGCTGCATTGGCCCTTCCTCAGCTGCATGGATGCCCCTGCCTGCGATCCCCAGGGAACCCACCCACACAGGGCTGCATTCCCAGCTGCAGAAAAGCTGCTGGAGGGCCAGCAGCCTGTGTCCCACTGTCCCCCACAGCCCACCCTGCATGGCTTCTGCTGGCTCTGGGGACTGAGTGTGCTGGGACCCTTCCTGTGGGTTTTATGTGCGTTTCATCTGGTAGTGAAACTATATTGCAAAATGTAATAAATGAGAGGCTTAATCAAACCCAGCCAGCCAGCACTGATGGAAACTTGGTGGTGGAAGAAAATACTGCATTTTTGTTTGTTTATCTCCCCCTGTGCTCCTGGGGCGATGCCCTGACTCTCGTGGGGAGCTCCTCATGCTTGGTGGCACCGGGGGGCACAGCCTGGACGTGGGGCCACTGCAGTGGGGTCACTGCCAGCCTCTGGCTCCCAGCCCCATGCCCTGGTTGGGCTTCCCAGCAGTGAGATCTTCCTCCTGCCACTCTCCTCCACAGCCCCTTTCTCTTCAGGAAGAGGGTCTCACACGGTACCTCCGTTCCTGGAGCTGGTGTGGACGTCAAGCTCTCCATCCCACATTTCCTATCACTCATGATGGCACCAGGTGGTCTTAGGATGTCTCCAGGTCTTGTCTGCCTAAATCTTAGGCATCACGTGGGAAGGTTGAGCATCTCCCCAGGCTGGGAACAGCCCTGCCAAGGGTGGGAGTGAGGATAAAACCACCAGGTTTTTCTGGCTCTGAATTAGGGACAAAACATCCCAATATCCAGCCAGTTGATGTGGCTGGGAATGGGGAAAGACTGCGTTTCCCCTGTGCATCACAGCCCTGGGAACGCACCGGATTCCGGAGCTGCGGGGCCAGCTGCTCCCGGAGCCGCGGCTCCGCTGCCGCCTCTCTCCAGATGGCTTTTCTCAATGAAGCCTCTCCCAGAAATAGCTGCGCACTCGCTCTGCAAATAGCTCCTCTCCTGAGCAGGGGAGGCAGCGCGGTCCGAGCAGCGTCCTCCGTGTCCCTTCCACCCTGCTGAGTGCCTGACACTGACTGCGCTTCCCCTGGGCGCCTCTGCCTCCAGGGAAGCGGGGCTGTGCTGGGATCCCTGGCTTTGAGGAGCGGGCAGGCTGCTCACTCAGCCCCAGGCATCCCACAGCCGCACAGGGAGGGATGGCTGGTGGCCTCCAGGGCAGGGCAGGTGGCCCGGGGGACACGGTGGCCAGGCATCACCACCTGCAGCTGCTGTGCTGCCTCACGGCCCTTTTTATGTGCTTATTGTGGCATCGTAAAATGGGGGAATACAATCTTCTCTGTAGGCTTAACCGATTTATTAATAGTCTGTGATGTCAGTAATAGCTCATCCATAAATCTGATCTTAAGAATTTATGGGGCAAATATTCCAGCGCCGTATTAAAGACACTACTCATAAATGCCTGTAAGTACCAGCTCGGCGGCAGCCGGAGAGACTTATGCTGGGGGAGGGAAAGGTGGTGAGCTCAGCCCACCACACAGAGCCTCCACAATCTTTGGGAAGAAAATTATGTGAGGGGCTGTCCCCTCCAGCCGGGAGGTGCCTGTGGCCCTCAGGGTCGCATCCCTGCAGGCTCCCGGGGTCCCCACAATCTACTTTCACCCGTGCCCAGCCCAGGGTGATGGTATTTCCCCCTGAAGTGCGCCGGGTGTAAATTGCTAATCAGCTACAGGCAATCAATCCACGCTGCCGCCGCTGGGGAGGGGCTGCTTCCCTGCTGAAGGTGACTCCTGCGGGAATTCAGATTTAAAAATAAAGGCGATAGTCATCAGCAGTTCATTAAATTGGCATCAGGCTCATTTGCACTCAATGAGGGAATGAGGCAGAGGTGGCTCTGCCGCCTCCCCTGCCCTCACTCTGGGCTGTCCGCAGGGGACGCTTCCAGCGGGATAAGGCTCCTGGGAGCCCTCTCTGATTTATTCCTCCTGTCCCGGTGTTGCTGCAGTCATGAGTCAATAGAACGGTGCATTTAAGTGCAGAGCACCATTACCGGTCATTAAAAGCTCTGTCACCTCCCAGACTGCACGGAGGGAGTCACGGTGCCACCCCGGTGCCGGGGACACGCGGCAGGGATGCGCGCCGGCCGGGCCGGGTGCCGCGGGGGGCGAGGGCTCTCCGGGTCAAGTGGTGACATCCGATTGTCCCTTCGTGGTGGCCGCAGAGCTGGCAGGGGAGGTGCAGGGAAGCAGGCCTGGAGGGCACGGGGGTGCCGTGGTGCAGGAGGGATGTGGGGACAGGCACCACACGTGCCAAGGATGCTCGAGGGTGGGCTGAGATCCCGGAGCCAGTGGGGGCTGCAGGGCCCCTGTGGACTCCCAGCCCACTGTTCCCAAAGATGGACCAGCCCAGCAGGGCTCAGGTGCTGTTTCCAGCAGGGTTTCCCATCCCTGAGAGCGGGCACAGGCAGAAGAGTGATGCCTCTCCAGCTGCCCCGTGTCCTCCAGCACCTGCCAGGGCCAAAACTGGCTGTGAAATCCTCCCACAGCATCGCTCCCTGCTCCACACCTGGGCCTGGCGTTTGTGTTTCCTCTGCATGAGCCCAGCAGGATGCAGCCCCTGTGCTCTCATGAAATGCCAGCATGAGCAGAGCTGCTGTTTGCCTGTCACTCCTGGTGATTCTTCTGGGAGGAGGGAGTGAGTGAGGCAGAGCAGCTTTGGTAGTGGTGTTGATTCACGGCTTGTAATTTAATTAAGAGAGAAACGAGATCAAAAGGGGACGGTATTAAAAAATAAATCAGGTGAAGGGAGTGGAGTTCCTTCCTATAATTACAGCGTGGATTTGTAACGGAGAGAGACTCGATCACAAAGGAAAGAAAAGGTGTCAAGTGGAGAGACACCTTTCCCAGTTAATTACTGCTAACGGGGAGGGGATGGTTGGGCTGCGTGTTGGTGAGCTGGACGTTCCCAATGATGCTGACGGTGCCTGGTGGTGCAGCCCAGGATCCTCGGGAAATGGGCTGAGAGCTGTGGGGGCAAACAGCTCCCGGCCGGGCCGGGCCAGGCACGGCCTGGGGCAGCGGTGGCCAGGGCTGTCCTGGTTTTGGGGACCACGGGCTGTGCCACCGGCAGCGCCATCAGGGACAGGGGCCGGGCTGGCAGCAGCCCGATTTGTGCAATAATTAATTCTCCTTTGATCATCTGCTGTATAAATCATCAGTGGCCAGGAGTTAATCATGCATATGAAATGAATCCTTCTCCTGCCTTAATGAGCGCTGAATCGTGACCGGCATCTGTTTACTCCTGACACTTTCATCTCTTTGACAGTCTGAACAATCAGTTGTTTCCAATAATCTCATTTTTATTCTATTTTATATATATATAGTCTTGCAGTCTGAGAGCAAGCAGCCTTTTACTTCATACTGCTCCCACCTTCATCCCCCTAAATCTTTGTTTTTTTTAGTCTCAGGCAAGGATTTGTTTTTGGGAGCAGTGCAGGGGCTCTGCAGGCACCCAGCTCCTCACTGTCCCACCGAGGATGATGCTGGTGGCAGGCCTCCTTCCTCCCCAGCTCTTTGAGGCTGGGCTTGGCACAGCAAACAAGAAGCCTGTGTGAGCGTTTCTGCCTCCGTCTACCTGGAACGAACCGCAATTAATCCACCGGTTGCGCCGCCAACGCAGTGTTGTAATTGGATTAATTAGAGCGGAGCTGGCGGCCGCACTGGGGAGGTTTGGCCTTGGCTGCAGCCTCCTCCAGAGCTGGGATCCGTGGGATCCGTGGGATCCGTGCCTGCCGGGCGCTGGACCGGCAGCACCGGGGGATGCTGAGGCTCACCCGGCCGCGGCCGAGGGAGCTGCCGGGTGCTCCGGGAAACGACCTGCCCGCTAATTGGAGTTGATGAGGCGTGGCCGGGTTAACGGGGCTTGTAAGAGGCAGCAGGAGCAGAGGGGGGGCTGTGGGTGGGCTCTGTTATCACCCACCCCGGGTTAAGGCAGGGGGGCACGGAACCCCCTTCCCCACCAGCCCTGGCTGTCTGAGGGGCAGTGGGTGGTGTTCCCTCTGTCCCAGGTGTTGGGGAGAGGCCTGGAGGGAGAGGAAAGGGGAATGTGAGTCCTGCAGCAAGGCTGAGTAGGACAATCCTGGCCATGCCGGGCCCTGCCGTGCTGCTCTGCTGCTCCTGTGCCAAGCCTGGTGCCCGTCTGCCGTGGGGAGAGGTGGGGGACAGATCTGCAGGGACGTGGTGCCCCTAGGCACCAGGAGCATCCCTAAAGGCTGTGGTAGGATGTCAGCCGTGCTCTTCCCGAGCTGTATTGGGTCTAACCTGGCTCAGCTGGAAACCAGTGGCCACAGGGGATTTACTGCAATTGCCTAAATCAACTGGAAAAGGCCTTTGGAGAGCCGGCAGTTCCTGTGCTGGGGCCTGTAGGAGCCCTGAGCTGGCTGCTTTTGAAACCCTCGGGGCAATCCTCACTGGGGCAGGGCCACCCTCAGCTAACCAGAGCAGTAAAAAGCACCCCCAAACTGCTGAGAACAGGCTCTGCACCCTAAACCACCAGGACCCAAGGCTGTGGGACTCCATCCCTGCTGAGGGGAGCCAGGACCCAGCAGTGCAGCCACCAACCCAGCTCAGGATGCCATGGAGGTGATACCAGCAGGCACGACACAGCCTCTGGGTATTCTATTCCTCCCTTTACCCAAAAGGAAGAACAAAATCCCACCAGCTCCTTCATTCTCCAGAAAAATTAGGTGTTTGTCTGTTTGTTTCTGAGATGAATCAGCCTCCCCAGGAGGCAGCTGGGGCGAGGTGTGGGGTGCAGCCTCAGCATTCACCAGGTAATTGGGAACTGAGATGTCCCAGGAAGGACATCAGGGCTGCTGCAAGGGGGACTGGGGGTCTCTGGCCAAGCAGGGAGGGTTTGCTACAGCCCTGGGCTAATCCAAGCTGCCAACAACAGGGAAGAGGACCTTTCCAAGATCCAGGCTCACCCAGATACCCCCAGCAGCTCTGGAGCCTGTGGGGCACTTGCCCCACCCTGGCTGGAAGATCCCATTGTCCTCAGGGATCTGCTGTGACCTTTGGGCGAGCTCCAGGAGCTGTCAGCTCTTGACCCTTGCTCGCAAAGCAGCCTGAACGGTGGCAGCAAGGTCAGCAAGATTTGGGGCCCCTGGACACATCCCTCGTCACATCAGTTCCTGCAGCGTACTTGGCTGTAATTTAGCCTGGTTTAATTGTGCTTAAATTAGCCACAAATGGAACAGCACTGCAGCTGCTCTCAAAAATATATAAAATTACAGCACACTAAAACATTTTCACGTTTCATTAGTGCATCTTAATGGGAAGTGTCTGCTCCCCAAACTCTCTGTTTACCCTCCAGAGCAGTAAAAGTTTACACATTAGCAGTTGTGCTGCCCATTAACACTGCAAAATGCTCTGTGTGTTTTGCAGGGGCAGTGCTGCTCCCCACACGGCTGGGAAGCCTAAAATTTAGGGGAGTGGGTGCTCTCCTGAGGCACCTCTGCATGGGTGGCAGCGAGCTGAGCAAGGAGCACCCTGAATGCCAGGTGGGAGCAATCCCACCCACAGGAGAAGCACCAGAGCCCCTTGCCCTGGATGGGGCTGCCTGTCCCCCCGGCTTTATCCAAGCTCCAGCTCTCTCCCAGGCAGGGTAATGCCTCCAATCCAAATCAGGAAGCTTTTTCAGTGGAAGCAGCATTTTAGCAGAAGCCTATTTAACGCTTAGGCTGACGCCCTCGAGTGCTTTATTTTAAAGCATTTTTGTTCTTCTCCATTATCAGTAATAGTCTATAAAAGCCAAAATGCAGCACTTTGCTCCCTCCTGCTCCATCCCCCTGTGGTGTGAGCAGCCCTGTGTGGCAGGGGCTGAGGAGGCTCCTCTGTCCACTGCTCCCACTGCCCCAGCACAATTATCCAGAGGGGGGAAAATCCAGGGAAAAAACTCAGTGAGAGGTGATTGCATGGGGTCAAACCACTCATCCCATCCGTGTTCCCCAGACAGATTTTGTTAAATACCTTTGGTCTCGGGCAGCATCTTCCTGGGGGCTCGTGAAATGAGTTTCAAGATCCAAATCCAAAGTGAAAGGGTGGGGATTGCCCCTTGTCTCTCTCCACCTTGTCCAGATCTCAGCTTCCCCAGGGAGATGGACTTTTGTGCAAGGGTGGCCAAGGAAGGGTGAAGGCTTGAGCCGTTTGGGGAATTCAGACCTCCTGCCCCTGACTTGGCTCGTGGGTTCAGTGCAGGGAGGTGCTGGAGGAAAGGAAGCAGGAGCTGGGCTGTCACTGAGAGCTGGGCTGAGCCAGGAATGGAAACATCGCAGTGCTGGCTTGGAGGAGGGCGCACATCCTGAGTCTGACCCCTTCCACCGTTCCCAAGCCGGAGGCAAAAGCCCGATGCCTTCCCGCTGTGCAGCCCGAGCTTGTGCTGAGCATCCCCAAACTCCCTCCTCCAGCCAGACCCGAGCTGAGGCTGGGATCCGGCCGAGCTGCTACTGATCACTCCAACACCCAGCGGTGCTGTCCGTGCGATTGGAGGCTGCTAACTGCCAGCGGGGAGGGCAGAGAGAGGCGAGCAGCCTCCCCAGCTCCGGGGAGAACATCCTCGGGGCCTCGGGACCTTGCCCGCGGTCGGGGGCTGCCTGTGCCCACCGCAGCCCAGCGAGGAGCTCAGGAAAGCCGGGCCCTGTCTCTTCTCCTCGGACACACGTGGCTGCGGGCTCTGTCCCCTCCGTCGCCCTCTGCCAGCTCTGTGTGACCTTTCGGCGGTGGCACTCGGGGAGCAGCGGCGGCTGCGCAGCCCCGAGGCCGGCTCGCCGCCACGGCCACTGCCACTCAGAGGGGAAAAATCATATTTTCGGCTCCAACCCTCCATCCCCCTTTCCAGTCTGGAGCTTTTTTAGAGCCAAAGGGGAGAAAAGAACATGGCCTGGCTTCCCTGCCTCCCTCTGCTCCTGCTCTTTCATTCCGCTCTTCCCGGCGGCTGCGAATGGCTTTGCCTGGGAGCGCTCACAGCGTCTGTCCTGCACCTTTTTCCCTTGTACCGCCAAAATATCCGGCTGGGCGGCTTCGCTGGGTAAGCAGAGAGGGAAAAAGGCTTTTGTTGGAGCAGACGCTTGGGCAGGTGAGCTGCAGAGCCCCCTCCTGCCCACAGAGAAGCCGGCTGCTTCCACGGAGGCCAGCACGGAAAGCCGGGGTGGGACACACGTGGTCCTGGGGAGGGGGACACAGGCTTGGCAGGTCCCTGATGTCCACCTGGAGATGATGGAGAGGCATCCAGTGTCCGCCTGGAGATGATGGAGAGGTGTCCTGAGATCCAGGGGCTGGCTGGGGGTGTCCCACCCCGTGCTAGTCTCACTCCCAGCGTGGTTTTTCACACTCAAACCCCACAGGTTTCCCTCTTCCCTGCACAGGCACAGTGCAGCCAGTGCTGATGGAGGGGACGTGGGCATCCGCATCCTTTATCGACCCAAACAAGGGGAGCACAGGTCTTCACCCCAATATCAGCCCCCTCACACCAGGTCCAGCTTCCTGAAGCTCCTGAGCTGGGCACTGATGGGTGGCCCTTGTGGGCAGTGGATGCCCCCAGTGCCCACAGCCTTGGCACTCTGCAGGAAAAGCTGCAGCTCCACTTCCCACTGCCCTTATTTACTGCCTGGAGGAACTTGGGCAGGGTGATGGAGGGAGGGGACAGGGTGGTTGCTGCCACCATCCTGTGCCCAAGGGGCCAGCACAGCCTTGCAGCTGCCCCAGGGCCATGGGCACTCCTGGGTTTCCTGTGGGTGGAAATGGCTTTTCTGTGGGTGGAGAAAGGAAGGACAAAAAAAAAAAAAGAAAAGAAAAGACATCTTTGATGAGTGCCTCAACCTTGGATGCAGCTGGATGTGGGGACAGGCAGGGTGGGACACTTGGGTGCTGGGCTCTGCCTAGGGCTGAGGGGTCAGCCAGGAGCCTTGCAGGGGAAAAGGCCATAAAACAGGTATTTGCCCCTAGAGAGGTGGTGAATTCCTTCTTGCAACAGTTTGATTCTCCTAAATGCTCTTACCAGGCTAAAGGTGCTCCAGTAGCAGCATCCCAACACCATCTGAGGGTTTTTCCCAACTTGGCACACAGTACACATTGTCCTGTGGCTGTTGCAGCTTCTTCACCCTGCAGGCCATTCCCCACTCACTCCTTTCTTGGGAAAACCAGCTTGGATCCAGCCCCAGTGAACATCCTCGGCACGGGTCCATGGCCAAACCAGTTCAGCATCCATCCACATCTCCCATAGCCAAGCATCACTCCTCATCCTCCTCCTCCTCCTCCTGCTCCTGCTCCTCCTGCTCCTCCTGCCTGGCCAAAGCAGGCAGAGTCTTGCAGGACCCCCTCCTGCCAGGCAGGGCAGAGCCAAGGGAATAATTGGTAGGTGCTTCTGGAGTGCCACGAGCAGAGGGCACTCACAGCCTTTGTTTATTGACTCTTGATATAATGACTGCTTCCAGAGATAATTACTGACTTTCTGCCCTCCCAGCAAACCTGTTTGGCTGGGGAATGGGTGGAGTGGTACCATGCCAATGGCATGTGGAGGTGGGAATGGGGTGGATTGAGCAAAACCAGGCTCTGGCTCTTCCCACTGGATACAAGCCAAACAACAACAACAACCAAAAAAAAAAACCCAAACCAAACCAAACCAAACCAAAAAAAAAAAAAAAAAAAAAAAACAACACAAAAAAAAACCCCAACAAAAAAAAAACCCACCAACAAAAAAACAACACCCAACATTTATAGAAAAATATTTGTGCAGCTCCAGGACAAGCCCAGCTTTCTTCTCCCTACTAAGGGGAACAGATTAAAACTTAATCCTAGCTAAACACATTTTCTCCTTTCCCTCCCTTGGGGTACCTCCTGCACACACACAGCTTCTTCCTGCTGATCCCTGCTTCCCTTGGGCTTTTCCTCCTCAGCAGCAGCCCAACGCCCACAGTGGGTGTTCACCAGAGCAGGGACCCCTCTCTTCTCTCCATACCCTCTGAATCAAAGCCTATGTGTGAGAGAGGATGAGGGCACGGGGCCTTTTAAATATGGAAGAGGGAAAAGCAGGAGAAGGCATGGCTGGAATTCCTCTGTCCCTGAGCCAGGTGGGTCCCTCTCACATTTTCCAGGGGCGTTTGGATGCTGAGGGGAAGTTTGGGAGGTAAAGAGGGTTCTGGGTGTTTAATTGTGGGGTACAGGGGGTTGTAGGGCTGCAGAGACAAGTGTGGCAAGCAGGGCTGGGGACCAGCAGCCTCGGGAGAGCCTGGTCTGCAGCCCCCCATGCACACGGGGGAAGTCCTTTAAAAGTGTCACTCAAAAAAAAACCCAAATAATGAAAGAGGAGCTCTTTAAAGAAGGCAGTTTTTATATTTTATATTATTTATATTTTATACTATTATATTTTCTTTTATTACTGGGTTCTGATTAAGAGGAAAAGTGCAATTATCCTTTAAGTCTCAGTTTGGCTGTTCCCATCCCAGGACTCACTCGCTCTGCTACAGTTTATAGCAAACATTTGAACCTGGCAGAGCCCCACGTTACTGCTGCAGCTGTAAATAACCCGGGCTGGCATTTATGGCTTTCCCATGGGTGACTAAGTGAGGGCTCTGTGCTGCTGGCAAACAGTGGTCCCACAGGGCAGGCAGCACCTGCGGGGGCTCCAGGGATGCTGTGGCCACGTGCACCCCCATGGGGCCAGTCCCACAGCCCCCAGAGGGACACCAGCCCCAGTTCAGAGAAGTGTTGGCAATGCCACGGGTTAACAGACACAGCAGCAGCGCACAGCATCCTTTCTGCTTGTGATATAGTGCTTTTTCTGGGTATCCTGTAATGCTTTCTCAGGCTGTTTATTTATGAGACAATTTATTACTGCGCAGTTATTCTATAGCAGGGAAGTCTATTCCTGGGAGCCTCCGTTAACCGAGCCAATTGCTTAATTGGCTCACTGATGTCTCCACAAGGTGTGCCAGGAGAGAGGCTCTTGTAATGATCGCAGCCTTCCTCCTGCCCACACACCACCCGTGCTGCTAATTTAATAGTGCAAACATTTATTATTCCTTTTATTTGGGACTTAATGTTAGGGCGATTGGAGAGATCGCTGGTGGAAGGGGGTGAAATGCCCTGGAGTGCCACTGGTTGCTGCTAGGGGTGGTTGGGCACATCCTGCAAAGCCCAGGGGATGGTGATGCCTTGCAGGAGTTGTGGTTAATGAGGCTCCAGAGGAGGGTTGGGGCTGACAGTGCCGGTGGGGCTCCTGCCTGACCCTCTCCTCACGTTTGGGTCACTCACCAACAAAACAGAGCAAGACTGGGGAGTGTGTGTACTTACACCTATCTCCATTTATTGAGTTTAATGTGCTCTGGGGGGGAAACAGGTTCCTAATGAGCAGCCTGTGTTCTGTAGAAATGACTGGAAGGGCCAGAGGAAAACCAAGCTTGGATTTGCTCGGGTGGGGAGTCCCTGTCCCTGCCCAGCTGCAGGAGAAGAGCTCTGGGCCGCTGGTGACTGTCCTGGGGCTGCTGTGTGTGCCCTCCCCAGCCGTGCTTTCACAGCGCGGCAGCTCTAGCCCTCTCAAACCCTTTCTCCTGCTCCTCCTGCCCTTTCCTGCCTGTGACTGTCCCTGGAGGATCCCCGCTCTGACATCTGCCCACGGCATGTGCAGCGTGCCCTGGGCTGGAGCAGCAGCTCCGAGCCGGCCTTTCCCAGGCATCGCCTTTGGGCGGTTTCCGCGGGGAGCAGCCTCCCAGCGAGCATCTCTGCGCCGTGCATGAACGCTGTCCTTCCCTGTCGGGTTTTTAGGCATTGTTTGGCAGAGATGACAGTGTTTCTATAAGCCCTGCTGGATCCGTGCCCGCTCTCGCTGCTGCCGCTTCCCCAGCATCCATCCCCAGCCGCCCGTGGCCCCGCGGCACAAAGCCCAGCCCGCGTGTGCCACCGGCGCTGCGGGGACACCGCTCCTGACCCCGGCTACCGCCGGCACAGACAGGGCAGGGAAGGAGGAGTTGGCAAACAACGCCGCCAGAACGAGCCTTCTGCTCGTGTTGTATTTGTCGCAAAGAAGCGATTAAGTTTCCCCCTGATTTTCCTTCTTCTCCGGCTCCCACCGCCTATTGTTCCCGGCTCCATTATCCCCCCGCCGCTTACATAAGCGTATCGTGCGGGTTTCTGAGGCACAATAGAGACAGTCTCATTCATCCAAGGTCACCAGCTTTTATTTGCTCTTCAAAGCATGTGGCAGAAGAAGCGTTTTCTCCTAAAGACGTTTTTATTGTACTCAGCGCAGAGGCTGAGGGAAATCGCAGCGCTGCACTTGCACCGCCCCAGCTCTTCTTCCCCCACGCGTCCGCTCCTGGCGGGTCAAATCCTGCCTGGAAGGTGAGGAATTGTTTTCTGTGCTGGCTGGGACCCCACTGTGAGATTCCAGCCTGCCACTGCACGGGAGCCGAGGAACTGCATGCTCCATCCCTGCCCCTTCCCAGTTAAACGGGAACTGGGGTGCAGAGCGGGGAAAGGGGTTGTATTTCGAATTCTCTGTCCCATATGGATCTCGGTATGGACGAGTTACAGAGCGGTCTCTACGGCCTCCTGCTGCTTTCTCCCTCAGCTGTGGCTCCAGGCTCTCCCTTTCTTTACCTGTGTCTGGTCGGGGCTGGGCAAACACGAAGGCTGCTGGCAGCCTCTGTGGGGGACGGGGACTCGCTGTGCCCTGGAGGGTCTGTGCCCCGCAAAGGGCAAAGTGCAGCGGTGGCCCCGATCCGGCAGCGAGCTGGAAGTGGCCTGTCCGCTGGGGAAGGAAATGATGGGGATGGCGCAGGACAGCCCTGGGGGCTGCGAGGGGGTGGAAGCTCCCCCAGGGGCCACCTGGCGGGGTGAGCGGCGTGCGGGGAGCGGACACGACCCGAGCGGGGTCGCGGGTCCCCCGGAGCCGCCCCCTCGCCGGGCCCGGCTCCGTCGCTCCGGGCGCAGCTGCGGCGGGGGCGGTACCGGGGAGGGGACGGCGGCGGGTCCGGCCCCTCTCCCCGCCCCGCCGGCACAAAACGGGAGGCGGGGGGGGCCGGGGCCGCACTCCCCGCAGCGGGCCGGGCTGCGGGCCGGGCCGAGCGGCGCGGGGGATGTAGCGCTCAGCACCGCGGACAGCGGCGGGGCCGGCCGAGGCCATCCCCGGGGCCATGGCTGGCGTGCAGCAGGGCGAGAAGCAGCTCTTCGAGAAGTTCTGGAGAGGCACCTTCAAAGCCGTGGCCACGCCGCGACCCGAGAGCATCATCGTGGCCAGTATCACCGCCCGCAAGCCGCTGCCCAGGTAAGGGCTACCGGGGCAAAGGAGGGGGGGCACTCTGGGAGACCCTGCACCCCTCACCTCTAGTCCTCTTCCCACCATAAGGAGAGTCCTGAGTGTGTCCCCCCGCCACCAGCAGTTCGTGGCTGGAGGAGCCGGGGCACCCTCCCCATGCCTGAGGCTGGGGGATGCTGGCTGGCTGAGCCCCCTCCCTGGGCAGATGCTGTGTTCCAGAGCATGTTTGGGAAACTTTGGCTCGGTGGTGCTTGGAGCCTGGGAGCAGGGTGAGAGTCTGCAAAGCTCTAGCTGGGCTACAGAGGTGTGGAGGGCATCAGCTGGAAAGTGTGAGCAGCTCCATCCCCGCTGTGCAGAGCCCTGGGGTGTGTGTCCTGCTGGTGGCCTTGTCTCTGTGTCAGCCCTTCACCTCAGACCCTTGGGAAGGTGAAGCCTGGGGAGGGAAACAACCCCCTGGGGCTGGACCCTGCCTTGTCACCGAGGGGAGGCTGGTGCCCCCCGGGGACACAGAGCACGAGCAGCCTGGTCACTGCCACGGACAGGGACAGCTGTGGGGATGGTGTCCCCCACGTCCCACAGCCAAGCAGCCCTGACTTTGCTCACCCAGTACCTGTCCTGTCCTCCTGCTCCAGGAAAGCCGATGCCCCCATGTTTGCTAGAGGCTGAGCAACTGAGAAACCTATGAAAAGAGGCAAGGGGGCTGCAGGTACCCCTTGAGCCTCTCTGCCAAGCTGTCACACAGGCAAAGGTCTGTGTGGCTTCCTCACAGCCATGCACACTCTAATTTGGACCAGCTTTATTTTGCTGATTGTCTCAGTATTTGTTAATAATCTCCTATTTGTGCTGATTTTATAAACAAAGGACTTTTTTGCTGGATCTCCTCTCTCTTTGCGCTGTTTTTCCTCTGTTGGGTTCTGCCCAGCTGGTGTGGGGAACCAGCCAAAGTTCCGTGGAGGTGCTGTGTCTGTAGAGGAGAGGGGCTCGGTCTGCAGGAGGCTGGGTGTTGGGGGCTCAGCCCGTACTAGGGAGGAGAGAGATCCTTTGGAATGAGCCATTTCAGATGCTTCCCGTGCCAGTGGAGGCTGTGAGCCACAGCAGCAGTGGGGATGGGGGTCCCTTCTGCCCCTGCAGCCCAGCTGCTGAGCGTGAATTTTTCCCATCTCTCTGATTTTCATTAATCTGGGTAGGAAAATGGGAAATGCATGGGTTTGGCCTCCAGTTGTGAAGAAACTCTTGTTTCCACAGGCAGTGTTTGCAGGGCTTCAGCCTTTGTGGCAGAGAGGAACCACCGTGTCTTTCTCCATCCCTGCATCGGGTATGGTCAGCACCTGAAGGGCTGAGGGCTGACTCACACACACACTCCTGCCTGGAGGTTCCTGAGTGAGCAGTGCTGCTTAAATATCTTGCAGTTGGAGGTGTAATAAGGCAACTAATTCGGGTTTTGGGGAAATACAGCCAGCCTGGGTGCCAGGAATGATGCCTACTCTATCTAGCCAGCAGTTTGGATTGCGCAGACATTGTGGTGGGGCTGAGCACCGCGGCTCAGGGTGGTTGCAGATCCATTAAAAAGTTCCTAAATGTGTGCAGCTCTCCGTGCTGTTGGTAGGGACAGCCCTGGTGGGAGTGAAACAGTCCAGGAGCTCTTGGCACAGAGCAAAGCGGCCCCGCCAACTCGGCTTTGCTGTGGTTTGTGGTGGCCCCAGCAGATCCAGGTGGCCCCGCCGGGCTGTGCTCTGGCCACGCCGCTGCCGGGTCAGTGCAGCCTGGCTCCTTTTGTCCCCTGGCGGCGTGTGCCGGCCGGGCCCGGGGATGTTCCCTGCGGTGTGGCAGCTGCACAGAGCGGGGCTCACCCCGTGGTCCGCGGGGCACTCGCTGACCTCGCCCTGCCCCAGGCACGGAGGGGCTCTGCCGCTCCAGGGGCTGCCACCAAAGGCTGCGGGGACAGAGATGCTGTGGTTCCCAGCTCTTCTCATCGGTGCTGCTGGCTCGGCTCACATCCCACAGGGCTCTGCCAGGAGCCCGAGCTGCCATCTGGGCAGGATCACACCTCTGAGATGCCAGATGTCACAGCCCCAGGGGCTTTGCAGCAGGTCCCCACTGGGCTGCACAGTGATGTCCCCAAGCTGGCCCTAGGCTCGTAGTCCAGCAGTAGCCAGAGCCAGGCTCCTGCTCCCCATCCGTGGCAAGAACAGACCCAAGGCTTGCAGCAGCTCCTCTTGTAGTGGTCTCCATGCCTGGCTCCGCTCTGGGCTTGTTTTTCCGGAAGGTTTTGCTGCGCCACTGCTTGGATCAGCCTCTCTTCCCTGACGATACTCCCAACTAATTTAAGAGCAAATGACTGTGGTGCCAGAGAGGAGATGGGGAGACCAGTTAGCCAAATGAAATATTAAGATGACCATCTGGATTCCTGTTTTCTCCCACACTTGACAGCTGGTCCCCTGCAAACACCCTGCCCTGGATCTGGCTCCATGCTTCCCACAGCAGGGGAAATGATGCCATGGTTTCTAGGCCAGTGCTGCCTACCTCCCATCAGTTTTCCTGGCTGGCCTTGTGCCCTTGTGGAGTGTCAAGGGACTCAGCTGCAGCATGGGGGTCCTGCCAGGGACCCCCCCAGTGTCCATAGCCCAAAGCATCCTGCAGGGTGCCCTGAGAATGGCTAAGGGCCCAATCCTGCATTCTTGTGGGGCAGTGATGGAGTTAGCTGGACAGAAAGTGATGCTTTTTCCCCTTGCCCCATCCCTCACCACTACCTTCCTGATGCTTCTGCAGGTAAAGCCTCTTCCATCTAAATTCCCATCAAGCTGTCTTGGAGGTTGGGAGGGTTAAAGCTTTGCTAAACCCATGGTTCATCCTGGAACAAAAGAGTATATTAATACCTTCCCTCCTGCTGGGGCTGTGGGCGCATGAAATCCAGCCCCCCAGACAGCTTTGTGTCCAGAGCAGAGCTCTGCCAAAGTAAATGGATTATTGACCAGTTTGCAGAGTGAAAGGAAAAACCGAGGTGATGGGGAAAGGGACTTTTCCAATTAACCTTTGCCCACACAGGGCCTGGTGGGGCTTTGCTGTGCACCTGAGGGTGGGAGATTGCGTGGTGAGGGGAGGCTGGGAAAGGCTGGGGCTGACCCAGAGCTTGCCTTTGCAGGGGAATTGCTCCAGCATATGCAAAATCCCAGTGTGGGATTTGAGGGGGTTTTGTGCCCAGTGTGCTGGGGAGGGATGGGGTCAGGGACAGGCACCTGCCCTGCCCGGAGCCCCTCTGCCAAACTGGGGTGCCCTCAGTCTCTCTGACTGGGCCATGAGGATGGGGCTTTGGCTGAGGTGAACTGAAAATGCTTTTAAAATCTGCTGTGTAAAGGTGCCACTGGCCTCTCGGGATGGGTATGAACAGCATGCTCTGGCTGCAGCCTCAGAGCAGGATCTGCTTTCCTCCCTCTGGGCTGAGCTTTTGTCTGCATCTCTTCCCTGGCCGTGACCTCGGGCACAGCGCAGGGCTGGGAGCCTTGTCCCACTTGGAGCAAGCACTGCTAAGAATTCCATCAGCACCGGTGCCGGGATCTGGGGACATCCAGGCGGGAAATGCTCCAGGGTATCCCAGGAACTGGAGCTGGTGGGAGTCTGGGGGCTTGTGGGATGATTCTGGGGGTGGTTTAGTTCTCTGCTGCCACACTGCCAGCCACAGTACTGTTGGTGTGAGCTGCCCTGTCCCCAGAAATTCATCCAAAATCCCCTTTTGGGCACTCTGGGGCTGGGGCCTGCGGGTGCTGGTGTCAGCTCCTGGGGCAGCCGGTGATGCCGAGTGAGTGCCGGCAGCGCTGGGGAGAGGAGGCTCCTGCATCCCTCCCTGCCAGATGGTCTAAGTGGGTCACATCAGGGCAGCGCTGGGGATTTGTGCTTTAACCCTTAATCCCCCGAGATGCACCGTGCACGGAGGGGGAGGGATGTGCTGCTGAAGTGGGATTAAGCCATCGTTTGCCATTGCGGGTGATCTTGAAGAAGTCTGGGTGCTGCTGCAAACGTGCTGGGCCAAGGGTGACGTGTCCTCCCCGCTGCACTGGGACAAGGCAGGAGCAGCCGCGGCACTGCAGTGTCAGAGGTCTCAGTACCCCAGCGAGTGCACAAAGCAGCTGCAGTTCTCCTGTGACCTTAGCAGCGACTTTTGGCCATCCCAAACTCTGGCTTCCTTTGGCTCCCGCGAGTCCCCAGCGGGCTGGCAGCCCCTCGGCGGGGACGTGCGGTGTGCTGCCGGGGAGGAAGCCCCGCTGGCAGCCCTGCAGTGCCGCTGGCCCCCCACTCCCGTTAATCCTCCCCCTTGTTGGCCGGGCATCTGTTCCGCGGCAAGAGGCGGCGGCGGGGCCGGCCGCGCCAGCCGCCTGGCTGCCATCTGCTGCCTCCATCCAACGAGCCCAAGTGCTAATGAGCCCGTGGCCCCGGCCCAACACGGGGGGAGAGGGGCTTGAAAAGAAAAGCGAGGGGGAGAAGAAAAGCCCCTTCCTCGGAGGGGCTGTCAATAGCGAGGCTTTTGTGTGCCCCTGCCCTCCGGCTCCAGCTGGACGGCGCTGGGAGCAGGGAGAGCTAATTAGGCAGCTCGGAACTGCCGCGGGGCTGGGGGCAGCTGAGTGAGGGGAAGAGCTGGGAATGCCCACAGGACCCACTCCCTGCTGCTCACAGAGCCTTCATCATCCTCATCCTTCTCCTTTCCCCCGGCCCTGTCCATCTGCCTCTCCTCTGGACTGGTGCTGGGCACCGTGACCCTGCTGGCCTCTCCACTGGGAAACGCTGTGATTTTGGGGACAGGTAATTTCTCACCTGTAAAAGTCACTTGAGAGCTTTGCTGAGCTCTGCTTGGGGCCCAAACCATGGGTCCTGCTCCCACGCTCACCAGCAAGAACACGGACACAACCTGCCCTGCTGCAGAGTGAAGGGCCACAGCAACTGCTGAGGAGACACAGGATGGGGGTCTCCCTAAATCCGGGATTTGCTGCTGCCCTAACTCTGGCCAAGGGGGAGCCTGTGGTGTCCACGCTGTGCCAGGGGAAGCACCATATCCCATCTCTTTAGATGAGGGATGAAATCAGGTGGAAGGAAGCAAAAGGAAGGACAGTTTCACTGGCTGGCTGGAGAATGGTTTTGTATAAATATTTGATTTCACCCTTGATCAAACCCACTGAAGACACTGGCCTGGCTGCCAGGCAGCCCCCTGTCTGCAGATGCTGGGGGTGCTGGGTTTGTGAGGGTAGCACTTGGTGGGGTCTGGCACCTCAGGGTTCTGTGCTGACCATGGGGTCCCCTCCCTGCCTCAGCAACATCCCCACGCTTGTGTGAGGCTGTTTCATGGAGTGTGGAGAACCAGGCCAGGGCAAAATATGACAGTTTAGGGTCTCGCAGGGCTGGAGTTCATCCTTGCCTGGCTCAGGTAGCAGCACCAGCTCCAGCCAGTCCCCATCCCTGCTTTTATCCCATCCCTGGAGAGGCAAGAGAGCAGGACACTCGAACCCCATGCACGTGTTCACACCCCTCCCACAAAGTCCTGCTAATGAATATTTAGGGCTGTGAGGCCCTAAATAATAAATAGCAGTGATGACCTTGATGACAGGGATTGCTGAGGAGCTTCTGCCCAGCGCCAGGTCCTGTGGCTGCTCGTGTCTCCTTGCTGTCACCATCCTGCCCCCATCATCTGGGACAGCCTGTCCTGCTGCAGCTTGACCCCAGAAAGGGCCTCTGCAGGTCCCATTCTCATGGTGTGTCGGGGTCCCTTCTCTCACCAGGCTCCCTGCGCTTGGGAGATTTCCCTGGCCTTCTCTGCTCAGCCCCATTCCTACCCCTTCCCACACCTCCATGGCTCCTCCATGGTACCTTTCCACACCTCCATTTCTCCATAAGCTGCACTTATCAAATGCAACCCCCGCGTCACTGAAATGAAATCATTTCATGCATGACCACCCTTTCCTTTTCTCCCCTTTTTCTTTTTTTTTTTCTTTTTTTTTTTTTTTTTTCTTTCATTTTCTACCTGTGGGCACTGAAACCTCTTCATCACTGCAAAGCCTGACCCAGGCCAGAAAATCCCACACAGTTCCTACCCCCTTGGGTCCTCCTCTGGTCCCAAATCCCTGGTGGTGCCATCATCTGGAAAACAGGCCTGTGTTTGATGCCTGGATTGGAGCCCTTTGGCATTCCCATCAAAGGGCAGGGAGAAAGGCCAAATCCCGGGAGCCAGCTTGTGTTTGCAGCCTTGCTTGATGATTTCATAGGTGTCTGCAAAGGCACAGAGGTTGTGATGCCTGAAATGTGGTGGGAGTGGTGGGTCCCAGCAGCATGGCATCCTGAACAGGGCTTTGGCGTGGATCTGGCACGTGCCAGGGATGAGCGGGCTGGACCATCAGCCCCGGCAGCGTGGCCAGGCACAGTGCCCAGGTCTGTGCCACCATCTCCTGGCAAAGGCCACGCGACCCTCTGCGGGACACCGGGTGCTGCAAAACTGGCTTCTCCATCAGGCACTCGAGCTGAAAGCGCTGACAAACACGGGGAGTTTAAAAATAGCCATTTCTTTCGCACGCGGCGGGAACACTTTCCCTGCCAACACAGCAGGGACTGCAGGAAGGGCTTACAAAAAATAATGCAAGTGGCAAAATAAACTCTATTAAAAACTGCACTGGTGTTTGAGGCAGGCTGAAATGAGTCTCTGGTATGGAGGCAGCGAGGCTGGGGTTCCACCAATGACCCGTTTAACTCTGCATGTTTAATTTATGTCTCGTCATTAATGGAAGAAGAAGCAGCTGCTGCCCAGCCCCAGCTGGGGGCATCCCCTCATTCACCCCCGAGTGGGTGCCTGGGTGGACAGAGGGGACACTGTGGGCAGGGTCCTGCTGCCTGTGGGGCTGCTCTTCTCTCTCCTTGCTGGGGCAGGGGAGGCTGTGACTTGCTGGTATGGGCAGTGGGGGCTTTCTGCTGCTGGGTTCCAGGGCTGGGGTCAGGTGCCTGTCTCGCAGGCTGAAGGGTGGCTGCAGTGCTCTGAGACCCACAGGCAGTGATGAGAAAATGGGTTTGCACTGCCACTAACATCAAATTCCAGCAGTGCATCATCCCTCTGGAACTTGACGGCACTTTGGCAAAGGGCTACTTGTATTGAATTTATCTCTGTGCCCACATGTGTTGGAGGGTGACTGGAAGAGAGTGAGGCAGGAGGCTGGGATTTGGGCTACATTACCATTAGGATGAAGAATTAGCTACTGCCCAGCAAGAGAAATATTTTTGCATTAAGAGAGATTTCACAGTTAAAGAGCTCCTGCTGCATTAATCTGTGGGTCAGCTGGAGCTGCCGTACAATCCCCTGCCCAGCAGAGCTGTGCAAGTGTAACACCCATCTGTAAGAGCATGTAAATATGACAGAACTTATTCTCCACAGCTCTATCAGCTGCAGCCAGCAGAGCAACCCTGCTCTGCCAGGGCACGGACGTGGCTGGGGCCCAGAGGGTGCAGGAGGCACTTTGGGATTTGGGCAGATCTACTCCTGAGGTTGGTGCTTTAACTCAGAAAACTTACTTCCTGTAAAGCATTTGCCCTCTTCAAATCCCCCTGGTCAGGATTGCTATGATGGGGACAAGCAAGACAACTGGCTTCAGCACTTCTTTGAAGGGATATGGCTTTTATTCTCCTGAAAATTCCAAGACTGCCAATTTACAGAAAAGAAAACCCCAAAGCAACAAAACTTGTCATGAGTCACCTGCCCTTCCCTGTGTGTGGGGCAGCCTCTGTGGTTATCCCTTATCTCCACTCCCTCCCTGCCTTTGTCTGCCCATCAGCCACACCTTGGCAGGGTTAGAGGGTGATGGTGCAGGGCCAACGCAGCAGAGGGGCAGGAGGATAATGCCACAGAGAGGGAGGTGCAGGGGGTCTGGGTGGGCACTGCCAGTGGAGGAGGAACAAAGGGAGCTGTGGTGTAACCCCTGAAATGGGGAGGTTTGCAGCCTGACCTGCTGGGGAATGGTGGGACCCACGGGCTGTGGGCCTGGCTGTGCCCTGTGTCTCCTAATCTTGGTCTCCTGGTGACCTCCTCTGGACTCTGGAGTGGGACCCCCCCTCAGTCCCTGTGTGGGGCTGAGCTCTGCAGGGCACAGGATATGTTGGTTGCATCTCCCCCAGGATCCCTGAACATCCCCAAATGCATGGATTCAGTTTTGTCTGGTGGCTGGAGAAGTTGTTGGTGTGGTTTTGGACCAGTTCTTGTGCTCTCCCAAACACTTCCCACATGTGAGTCAGGAGCCAGTGAGGGTGAAGGATGTTCCTCATATATTTTGGAGGGGTTTTGGATGTTTTGGTGAATCCAGGCTGCCAGAGTCCCTGTCTCTAACCCTGCCCTCACCATGAGTGTGGAGCATCTCTGCACCTGCAGGGGCAGAGCCAAAGGCACAATGCTGGCAGCACGTGCCAGTGGAAGGTTTAGCTCCTGCTATGTGCTGCCTTGTGGCAGTAGTTACTCCCCCATTGCCTCAGGAGTTCACCACAAGTGCTTTTTTCCACCCAGAGTCCTCAGTTTCCCCGATCCCCCAAGCAGGCTCTGATGCCCAAGGGCTCTGGGCATGGGAGATGTGCCATGGGGACGGGTGGGTTAATTTTGCAGTGGAGGCTTGTGGTCCAAAGTGCTGCCTGCCAGCTCTCTGGGCTGTGAATGCCACCCAGGGCACATCCATCCCTGATTAATGGAAACTAAAAAGCAGGATCCTAAGGACCCGTGGCTCCCCTACCCCTCCCCACTGCTGGCTGCCACAGCCAGCCCTCAGCCTGCATTGCTGCCGGGTTTGTCCTGCGTGGAGCAGAGGACAGCGGGTGTCACCTCGCCTGCCTGTGGTGGAAAAGCAGGCACTGGAGCCTGTGGACACAGCCTGTGCCCTGCCTGCAGAGCTGGCACTGGGACTCAGCCAGTGCCCTGCTCCCCCCGCTCACCCTCCCCAGCACGCTGGTATTGATTTGACCTGAACTCCCTTTAATGTGCTGTGATTTCTTTCAATTAGGCTTTGAGCGAGGTCTCTGCCACGTTCAATAGAACTGGACCGGTGCCTGGACTAGCACAGCCCAGAGGGAGATGTTTGCAGATGCTCCCCCATCCCTGGCAAGAGCATCCCCCCATGCCCTATTTTCCCCATGTCCCATGAGGATAATCCCACTACTTAAAGGTTTCTCCTTGTCCCCTCTGTGTTTCCTGGCCCTTTGCATGCACTGGACTGGTGGCTTTGCCAAAGGGCAGATTCAGGGTGCTTCCTGCTGTGTGCAGGAGCAGCCCCACTGCAAACAGGAACTGAACACTCCTCATCTTCACATGGCCAGCAGAGCTTTTCCCTCTCTCCTTGGTGGCTGTCATCTCCTCAGGGCTGCACTCAGCCAAGTCAGGGCTTGGTGTCACATTGTTTGCGGCAAACTGATGGGCAGGGTGCTTGTTTCCAGAGATTGTGTGGAGCAGAAATCCCTGCCCTTCATCTCCAGCTGCAATTACTGAAGCCAAGTCGATGCAGTTGATGGTAATAGGATGGTAACACTGTCTGAATTTGTATTTAATGCTGATTCCAAGGGTCTATAATCTTCATCAGCACCACATGACTTTTTATAGAACAGAAAAATGTGAGAGCGGTTAATGAGCTGTAATTCTGGAGAGCTTCTGCCTTGATTGGGACTAATTATTTTCTTTATAAAAATAATTAACCATCCACACAACCTATAGAGTGAAAGGCATGTGGCATTAATTAAACCATGCAGTATTTTTCACTGCACCTTCATCTCCCATTTCCCAGCACATCCCAAATAGATGGTCACACACTGCTGAAAGCCAGGCTGGGCACAAGCTGGCATCGTGTGAGGGCTTGTGCTGGGCACAAAGGGCAGGCCCTGGGTGAGTGGGCTGCCTCCAGGTCCCAAATCCACAGCCTCTTGGCCCTGCATGTAGTGTGAAAGCCCTCATTTGTGTGGGGAAGGCTGGTTTGGGGGGGTAAGGTGATGGTGCTCACATGTGGGCTGTCTGTGAGGGTACAGAGGGGATACTGGGGGTGTCACTAGGGCAGCCAGGGGGGCCCTGGCAGGGCACAGGGCTCTGTGCTGTGTGCTGTGCCTTGCTGTGGGGCAGCAGCATATCCCAGAATTGACGTGGTGGCTTTGTACAGGCCAAACCTTTGTTCTCCAGCCCTCTAGGATCTTGGGATGAGTCCCAGGTGAATGTGCCCGAGCACCGGGGCTGTGCGTGCTTAGACACACACTTACATAATACATAATTGTTAACAAAACTAATTCCTCTATTTTCCTGGAGGTATTCTGAGAACTAATGAATATATTTGCATAATCTTGATTTTGTTTATGAATAATTCTGGATTATCCAAATGTGAATAACACCAGGGCTTTGCCACTCTAGATTGCCTTTCAGCTGAGGATAGCAAAGCATTTTACAAATATTAGTTCAGCCTCACAAATCCCAGCAAGCAATAAAATTATTATTACACCCAATTAAAGATGGATGGGATGGAAACTGAAATGATTCTCTGCAGCCTGTCCTGGCAGGGTCTGCCACAGTGACTCACCTGCCTCTTCCAAATCTTCCCCCTAGGAAGCAGCAAGCTGACAAATATCCCCTTTTTTCTTTTTTGGGATGATTTAAAAGACTGTCCAGAGTTGCAGGGTGGTGTGGATGGTTGGGGACCTCCTGCCTGAGAGCAGACAGGAGGTTTCTTTCTGGCTCTGACTCTCACACAGCACTGAGCACCCCACAGCTCTGTGTGTGGCAGGGATGGCACAGACCAATCTTTTCCTCCTTGGAGCACAGTGGGAGGAGAAAAGGTCCTGTCTTCCCTTCCAGAAACTCTCCTTTACTCAAAACCTCCTCACCAGTCCTTCCTGGACAGGCAGCCTGACCACTGAGGTGTTTCCTACAGGACCAGGGGGTGTTACAGGGAAAGAGGATTGGGGTCAAACCAAACACTCCCACCCATGAAGCTGCAGTTCAGGAGCTTCCCAGCTCAGCTGCCACTGCACACACAGGGAGGCAAAGGGCCTTTCTGGCCATAAAAAGCCCCCATCAGAAAGTGAGGGTGGGAGTTTAAAGTCCACTTTCCACATCCCTTGCTGGGCTGGGATCCTTGCAGGCTCATTGCTCAGCAGCAGAAATCTGCTGGTTAATTCCTTCCCATGGGAGCTAATTTCTGCCCATGCTTCTCTGCGTGGGGACATCTGCTCCTCACGGTGTCGTGGAGCCCTCCTGGCCCCAGGTGGCACTGGCAGTGCAGCCCTGTACATCACAGGGGGCTGGATGTTCAGGAGACAAGTCCCAAAGAGAAGGATGGCCAGGGAACCCCTCCTCACCAGACCCTGCCCATGTGATGCCCTGGCTGGGGACACCCATTTGGCACCCAAGCTGGGGACATCCATTTGGCTGCATGCCTGAGTGTGTCCTGGGGGTTGTTGAGCATTTTTTAATGTTGGAGTAATTTCAAGCTGAGCCCTTGGAAATCACTGTTCTGTAGTGAGCACCATGCCTGTGTTCTGGCACATGGGGCTGGTTTATGAACAGCATCTGGTGACCTGGGTGTCCCTGTCCCCAGCCTGGATGGATGGGTGGGGCAGCAGAGAGTCTCAACCAGAGGCATTTCCAGGGCAGCTCTGCAGGCAGGTGGCAGCTCATGAACAGGTTGTGTTCTTGGAGTTACCTGAGTGTTGGGACCTCCAGTGTGCTCTCCCTTTATCCACTGACAATTCAAAGGAAGGAAATTAAGGGAGAGGAGGAAAAAGTTTATGTGAGTGGCAAAGAAAGCATTGCTGCTCCAAGTGGATCTTCTCCAGCCATCTTCTCCTTGCTGCTTCCAAAGTGCCTAATTACTAATTCATTTTTAAAGTGATCTCTCAGTGGTCCCAGGAGCTGTGGGTAACTGTGTGCTTACAATTCCCTATTTGATTAAAATTTAACCAGTTGTTATTGGCAAATTCGCTATTTCACTGCTGTTTGCCATGCCAAATAGCACGGGGTTTGGACAACGGGGGGAAGCAGGCACATCTGAAGGTCCCAGGAGCAGAGGCTGGCACTGTGCAGCCCCTTGGGTGTGAAGGTGCCCTCCAGCCTGACCATACTGCAGGCAGTGCCAAGGCACTTCTTTTCTAGGACATCAATGAGTTCATTTTTTTTTTGTTAAAACCTTCCTAAAGCGTTAAGCATCATCCTCAGCTTCTGGCTCCCCATGCTGTGTTGAGAAGTGCCCAACTGCAGCCACTTCCTCCCAGCTCCTTGGTCCTGACCTTTGCCCAGCTTGGCTTTGCCCTGTGCTGCTTGTGGGCAAGTGTTTAATGGGAAACGTGAGCTCAGATCCAGACTTTTCCTAATCACAAGCTCTGCAAGGGCTGTTTCGGGTTGCCCCCATGCCTGGCTGTCAGCTCACCCCCTTCATGGCTGCTGCAGGCTGCCTGGGGGTGATGGCAAGGAAAGGAGCCGGGAGTGCTGTTTGGGGCCAGCTGGGAGGAGAGTGACTGTGGGGCAATGGTGTGATTTAGCATAAGCTCTCATCACCCAGGAGCCCGGCATTCCCCAAAACATGGATCAGGGATGTGCCAGATTGCTGTGCCACGGGGCAGCACGTCAGCACTTTCGTCTCCATTTGCGGGCACCTGAAAGCGCCAAAGCTCCTCTCGTCATATTTCCTGATGGAGGAGAAAACTGGCTCCTGTACAGACATGGGAACCCGCGGGGTGTTTGTCTAAGGAGGAGGATTTGAGGACAGGAAAGGCACAAGGTTGTCCCCCTGAGAGCAAGCCTGGCCCGGCAGTGTGCAGGTGCTGACGGGCAGGAAGCTCCGCAGGGACCTCCGAGCCGGCAGCGTGGGAGGCACAAGATGCCGTAGAAACCGTTCGAGATGGGGCAGCAGTCCAGGTTTTCTTTAGAAACAATGTGACCATGTGCCATATTCCTCAGGTTTCTCTCTGTTGTCGCTGGCAGGCAGTCAGCAGAGCCATCCTGGGTCGCTGGCAGCGAGGGAAAGGGACACCGAGCCCTGCAAGGTGCTCGGGAAGGAAGGGCGACAGGGGATGTGGCTTCTGGTGCCCCTGGGGCGGAGGAAACCGAGCTGTGGGGAGCAGAGAGAGGCTGTGCTCACCCTCGTGCCTGACCCTGCCTAAGAAGGCGATTCACGGAGGCATCGCTTTCCCCCGTGGAGTTTTCCCTCTGCAGGGATTGTCCATCCCCTGCTGCACAGCAGGAGCCGCCGCCGCTGCCAGCTGGTGGCCGGGACAGAGCCCTCCCCGTGGGCTGCCACCTCACAGCATCCCCCGGAGCATCTGGCACTGATCCTGCGCCGCCACCGCGGCCTCTTCCAGCAGGGAAGCTCCTCTGTTCTGATCCAACCATGCATAATAAATCAACTGCTGGAAAAGAAAGAGCCAAGCTGCTTTTTTGGCCCGGGATGTGCTGAGAGCAGTCCTTAAACCTTTCTGGAGTGCAAGAAGGAAAAGGAGCCGCATCCAGCCAGGACACAGGGTTCCCAGGAGCAGGAGGGGGAGGAGAATCGCAACTGGCAAAAATCTTATGAAAAATGTATAGTACAGAATTGTGTTTCTCTTGTGCGTTTGAACTGCCTCAAGAAACCCACGTGCCTTTCTGCAGCTGGTGCCTCTGCTGATACACAGAAAAAAATAGCAGGGAGAAGATTAAAATTGAACTGGCTTGGAGTCTGTGTAATCAAGGAAAATATCTCAGTGATTTGCTATTATAATTTTCAATAACAAACTGCAGGGCTCCTGCTGCACTAATAATAACGGGTTGAATGAGGTGGGCAAAGAACCTGCCATGGGTGTTTGTGTGTGTATGTGTGTGCTTGTGGGAAGCACTCACAATATTCCCCATCTCCTAATTTTGAAGAGGTATTTTTAGTGTGTATTTCAAAGAGCTTTACATAAACACATCTGCTGGAGTTTTTGCTGGGAAATGTCTTCACAACAGTCTTTCTGTCCCCTCCCTTTCAGGGGACAAGGGAATGGTCTGACCATTTTCTTTTTCAATCAGATAAGCAAACCCAGAGAGTGAAAGAGAAAATCACAGGCTCATTTTGCCAGTGCCAAAAGGCTTCTCAGCCCAAAGGGTGGATTTTAGAAACACTTTGAGCAGCTCAGATCACCCTCACTAGAGTCCAGGACAGAAGCACATGTGATATGGCTGTGGCAGAGAGTGCAGGGATGTGGGAGAGCAGGGATCCTGGCCCACCATTGCCCTCTCTTGCACAGCCAAAACTTCCAGGTGAGGAAAGGAGAGGAAGGATGGGATATTCCATCACCTGTCCATGCACTTTTTGCATGTTACTCAGGAGAAGTGGCAAGAACATCCCTGGTGCAAGCAGCTACAGGCACAGGAGTTTCTCCAGCCTCCCCTCAGGATGCCATGTCCTGATGTTCTCAGTTCCAGGCAAGGTGCCCATCCTTCATCATGTAATGCCAGTGAAACATTCACAGCTTTTAGGCTCATCAGAGATGTTTTAGCCTTTTTTGTTTGGGGGGTTTGGTTGGCTGAAGCTGCTCCTGCCTTTTCACTGAGGGTATAGAGATGATGGGAACATGAAGCCAGCTAGGGCTGAAGCAGGGAATGTAGTAAAGTTTCTGTGTTGGCTATCCCAAATCCTCTGACCTTGGAAGTGCTGCCAGTGCAGGTCTGCCAAGAGCACTCAGTGCCTAGGGCCTCTGAAGTGCTTGTGCATCCAGCACCCAACCCAGCTGCATGTGCAAAGGAAAATAAAGGATAAAAAAAAATCCCCAAAAACTGCTTGGTTAGCATGGTCCAGCCCCAGTTTGCTTACACTGCTGCTTGCAGGGCAGCTGGGAAGGACACAGGGGCTGCACAAGGCCACCGATGGCTGGAACTGCTGGGGTCCATCCTGTGGAGGTGAGGGACAGCACAATTGAGTGGGGAGATGGTCTGGTGCCACACTCTGGCAGCTGAATTGTCTCCCTGGTCGGTCACTAGGGAGACAATTTTCCTGCTTTTGTCTCCTCTTGAGATGAGTTACTGCGGGGAAAAGGCTGATTGATGGAAGGTTTGTGGCAGGAGACAGCTGCAGGGCCAGGGGAGCTGGGCTGGGACACGGGAGCCTGTGGGCAGGGGAGGGCAGTGCCCCGCGATGGCAGCACCCAGGGAACGTCAAGTGCACAGCAAACCCCCCTGACTGCTGTCACTGCGGAGCCGGGGGGGACGGGTGTCACTGGGCTCAGCTCCCCGAGCTGTGTGCGTCACCAAGTGCCACATTTCATGGCCTGATGAGATGGCATTTGGCCATGGCATGCAGCATGGCAGCCCAGGATGGAGGGATGGGCATGGTTTGGGAGTTTGCTCCCTTAGGCAGCAAATGCTTTGTGCCTTTGTCTCATCCTCTGTGGGCAGTGCCAGGATCTGTCCGTGGGCAAGGGCAGTCATTAACTGGTCTCCATGGTATCCCCACACACTGGGGATGACATCCATTCCCCACGCAAGGGTGGCAGAGTGGGTTGGCCTCAGGGCACTGCCAGCAGCAAAGAGCCACCCATCCCTTCTCCTCCATGTGGCCATAGTGGTTTATGATGGTTTCATCTGCCTTCAGATAAGGAATGTTTGGGTTCCTTCCCATTAGTGACCTTTCCTGCATCATTTGTATTAGGGTAGGCAATAGATCATGACCCTCTGCTGCCAGCACATTCTGTTAGAGAGGGAATACATGTGAGAACCCGAATTGACACCACAGTGTGGAGGTGGGCAAGCTGGGCTGTGAGAGGCTTGTGCTGGTGGAGAGTTGAGGGCACTGTGTGCCTGCTGCTTCTCTTCCAGCCACTGTGGCATTGGCAAAATCTGCCATGAGCCCAAAACCCCCTCCTGGACCAGAGACTGCTGGGATGGGAAGGGACAGGATGAACCAGCTGTGGTGGGTGGTTGCACAGGGCATGTTCTGCACTGAGTGGGTGGCAGGCAGCCCAAAGGTGCCCTACTCTGGGGGTCTCCCATCAGCAGTAGCTGTGCTGCTTCTGGACAGGTCTGATGGATAGGCTGGATTTCTGCACAGGAGAAAGGAAGGGAAAAGAAAAACGAGTGCAAGTGATCAAATTGCCAAGTGGAAATGGAGGCAGGTGGGATGGGTGGGCAGCTGCCTTGTCCTGGTCTGACTGCCAGGAGTGAGTGCATCCTTAGGGACAAACATGCAACCAACACACAGGGGAGAGAGGCCGTGCTCCTCACTAGGAGTGCTGGAGCAGTGCTGCCCCCCAGCAGGGCATTCCTCCTTCTCCTCTTCTTCCTGCCTCCTCTGGCACACCCACTGAGTGAGTCCCGTGCTCCCAGCAGCATCCTGCTGAGCATCCCCGCTGCTCTCCCTGGGCCAGCTCCAGCAAAAACACCCACAGAGGCTTCTTCTTTTCTGCTGCAGGCACAAACAGCAGGGAAGGTGTGATAATCCCTCCTTTGAGGCCACAGAGATCATTCACACCAAACTGCATCACTTTTATATCAGTCATGAAAGACACGAAAGACAATAAGAAAAGAAAGTGTTTATATATATATATATATATATTTTTTTTTTTTTTTTCAATCAATGTCTATGGAGCTCCACGCCAGGGGATTACTAGCCAGTTTAAAGCATTAGTGACTCTCAGCATCCATCAGAGGGGAGCATTTGGTTGAATGGAAGCCAGCCTTTGATGGAATTGGAGAATAATTATTTCCATCAATAATTACTTCCAAGCCCAGAAGAAATGGTGCCTGGCACATTGCAGGACAGAAGTCCTTGATTGCCTCGAGGCCAATATGTTTTAACCCCAGGACCTGGAAATCCCATTAGAGGCTGGGTGAACAAGGATGTTTCCAGGTCCTGGCAGTGGTGTTCCAGCCTGCTGCCAGCCTGAGGAGGATCCCTCCTGCCTCTGCTGCTGGAGTGCATCCAGCTCAGACTTTGCACAGGTCATTAATCTGGGGACGTTTTTAATGGATCCTAATGATTGGGCCTCAGAAGGCTGTTCTTAAAAGGGGTTTGGGAAAGGCCACAAGCCAATTAGCTGGCACACAGAAAATTATTAACCATGTAGCTTCCTGGATGGTTAAAAACAATGGAGATGTTGGGAAGCGACTGAGGGATTTATTACAAACAGACAAAAAGCAAGAGAGACTATTCACCTCCTGCATGTTCTGGGCCAGAAACATTTCACCCAGCTTCCCCCCACTGATCCTTTCATTTGGCTGTGCATATCCTTAAATGTTAAGGCATTACAAAATGGGCTCCAAGGAGGAGCTGGCTATTAGAGAAAGTGGATGCTTGTTGAGAGAGAGGTGGGAAGAGAGGGGTGACCCTTCTGCAGGTGTTCCTGTGCCAACTCCAACCCCAAGGAGTGTTATTCATGGCTGAGGCAGGCAGCAGGATGCTCCCTGGGGCATGCAAGGCTCTGGCCATGCCTATTTGGGCCATTTTTAACGTGCCATTGCTCTTTAGTCACCCTCTTGCCCCCACTTAACCCCCAGATGTGCAGCACACACCTGGCCCTGGGCCTTGTTCCTGTCTCCACAGACCATGAGTGATGGCTGTGGTGGTCTCTGCAGCCAAAGCATCTTTCACTGTGGCTGCAGGGCTGGCAGGGGGACATCCCAGCCTCTCCCTGCTCTGGTGGGATCCACATGGCCTGAGGGCTCCAGAGTGTTGCTTTCCAAGGACAGGGGTAGGTCTGATGGCAGACACAGTCACGGGACTTTGCAGAGCTGACCCTAAAGTGGCACCCACAGCCCAGTCCTGTGATTGGCTTTAAAATGGGGACACTTTTAGTGCCAGTTGAACCCAGCCTACTCAGGGTATCACCCCACAAACTGTTTGGGCCTGGACATGCCCACATTTGCTTTATCTATTCCATAATGCTCTGGATGACACTAAACACCAGCGTTTTCAGCACCCCTGCTGGGTATGGTTTATGGCTTTTCATTAATCTTTTCATTCTTTGAAATAAATATCTGCAGGGCCTAGAAACCGATTTACTTTCCTCCTGAGTGTCTGCACGCAGCCTTGTTTGGGTTTGTTTTCTCCATTCAGCGGCTTCTTTTCTCCATTTCAGCTTGCACAAGTCCCAGTGTTTCTTAGAAACCACTCCCTCCAGGCTTTCCCTGCCTTTGCTCTGCTCCTTGCCAGCTGTCAGGGTTCTTGCAGGCACTCACCTGGCCCAGGTGGTTCCCCTTAACTCTGCTGGCCTGTCCCAGGTTCTCAAGGTTGAGCTGTCAGCAGGACCAGGTGTGTTCACAAGCCCAGCACCTTGTCTGTAGGAAGTTTGCTGCCAGTCCAGGATGAGGATGTGTGGCAAGGTGTTATCAAGGCATTAGCAGGTTTGGAAAACTACATTGAAATGGGAAAGGGTTGTGTTTTTTTTCCTATCAGAGTGCAAAATCTGTGCTGTCTTTGCAGAGCCGGTGATCTAAACCCCACAGTGCAGGTGAAGATGTCCTGACTGGCTCCTGTTATTCTTTCCCACTGGATTGGATCTGGCCCTGTGCTGTCCAGCTGCTCCTTTGGCTGCACCGTGCTCGTGGCATCTCTGCCTGAACAATGAGCACAGCATGCCTGGGCTGGGGTGCAGCTTGGCTTGGGAAGGGGGCATTCCAGAGCCCTGTGGGAGCACTTCCCACGGCAGAACTGAGCACTGAGAGCAACCTGCAGCTCTCCTTCACAGCTGCACAGCTCCTAACTGCAGAAGGGAAAGGAGATTCCCCAGGAGGTGGGGAATGACCCCAGCCGAAGGGACAGCTCCTGACGGCTCTTTGTCGCCTCTTGCCCCGGCAGTGGGACGCTCAGCTGCCTGCCGTACCCTGCGGAGGACAGACGGCCCGAGAAGCTGAGCAGCTGCGTGGTCAGGGAGCCCGCCAGCACCAATGGCTGTGCCAAGGGGAGGGACAGACGAGACCATGGCCACCGCAGGTCACGCAGGTAGGAGCCAGGGCCGTCAGCAGGGGACACGGGGCTGGCAGGGAAGGTGTCTGTGGATGTTTGCTCAGCCCTTCTGGGGTCTGTGAGAGCTGGGGGGGGGGGGTCTTCAACGGCTTAGTGTGTGCGCAGAAAATGTGTGCAATCGCATGAAATCCCTGTGTGAGTTTGCAGGGACAAACATACAGTTCGTTTCTACTCCAGGGCTTGCTCTTACAGCCTCCTTCGGAGTCTTCCAAGACCTGCCAGCACTCCTCTGCACTACCAGCTCTGCTGGGAATCGCCCTCAGCAATTCCCCTCTCCCCATGCTAGATCAGCTCAGCAGCGCTGCCTTCATTAGGACACAGCCTCGTTATCAGCTTGTCGTTAGTCCCTGACCACTTGAGAGGAGAAAAATGAATGAAACGTTGTAAATGAAGCAGCTGGGGTTTCTGAGCCCTGCCTGCTCAACCATCTCTGGGATTAAAGCCTCTCCGTTCAGTTAAAGATGCTGGAAAGAAAGAGCAAGAAAGCACATTTCATATCTTCAGATTTCAGGCCAACCACAACAATAATCTAAAGCACACTTTTAATTAGACTTTGATGATAATCGCGGAGGAACAATTGAAGTCAGATCAGTGCAAGGGAGAAAGCTGCCACATCAAAGACAAAAGACTTTATCTGGGGAGAGGGAGAAGGGCTCTGCAGAAACTGCCCGCGGCTGCATGGTCAGATGTTGCTCCCTGCTCTCCCGTGGCTGTGGCAGTGCCCAGCTGTGTCCCTGGGTGTCTTTGGGCAGGTATCTGAGCTTAGTGACAATGAGACATCCTGGAAAATGCGTTATTTCTGTCTGCATTGAGGTAGAAGGGCCACTGAGCCCAAGGTGTGCCACATCCTCTCGTGGTGCTGCTGCTGATCCGTGAAATCCTTGGGAGGAGCAGTGAGGATGAAGATGTGGGTGCTTCATGGGGCCATGCTGTGCTTGCACACTGGGTTTACTGCACCAGAACTGCTCATTATTCACAGCTCACAGCTGAAGCATTAGCCTGCAGTTTCATTTTGCAGAGCTTTTATTTTTTTTCCCAAAGTGTATTAAAAGCACTAAGCAATTGAGTTTTTATGATAGTGTAATTTCAGTGGTAATTCAAGCCCTGGATGATCAAGTGTTGAGGGGTGCTGGAATCTGAGTGTCCCCCTGCAAAGTGTCGTTTGCTCTGCATTAGGACTTTCATTAGCAATAATGTTTGTTCTTGCTGCAGAAAACTGCTCAATTTTTGGCCTGTTTATGTAGTGAAGATCTCAGCATTCTCTGGCCATGGGGCTGCTTCCACCCATTCCTTGCTCCTGGCTATTCCCAGGGGCAGGATGAGAAGTGGGGAAACTGAGGCACAAACCCAGCACCCTCAGTGATTTATCAGAGGCCCTGGGGAGCTCGCTGTGCCCCCACAAACCTTGATCCTGGATCCATTAGGGGATTCAGAGGGACCTGTGGATCTGTTTGGAGATCCACATGGATGATTTGGGCTGATTTAGGGATGCCACCAGCTGCCTCTGTCTTTACAAGCATTTGCTTTAGTTAATGAGTAGCCACAGAGTATCTGTTATTTTTTTCAGCCCAATGCTCTGAATTAATTAACCACGGTATTTGCTTTTCATTGAAATATAACACAATTCAGCATGATGTGTTTAAAGAAGAAATTAATTTGCAGGAGGGTTTATTTTCAAGGCTTAACAACTGTATAAGAGATGCATATCTCCTTAAATTACCATAGTGTCTCAATAAATATATATATATTTCTAATCAATTGCTACTTAACACATGTCAAGTCTTTATTATAGTTAGATGCATCTGGTTGCAATAATTACTGTATGCAAATTAAATGCCAATTAATTATTTAAAGCATATTTACAAAGAGCAACAAAACCTATAAATCTGTTTTGGAGTCATTAACCTCAGCAAACATGTTTTAAATAATCAGCATTGCTCCACATTAGTGGTGGAGCTGTCTTGTTATATCTCTATTAGACAGTTTGTTTAAACTGTGACTAAATAATTCGTTAGAGGGTAATGAGGCAACACCCACACCCTTGGCCCACCACGAACACTGACCTTGCTGCCCCACGTCCCTGAGGCGGGGATGCCAGAGTCCCAGGTGAGCCCATTCAGGGTTTATTTTTATTATTTTTAATGTTTATTTGATCTTGTCCCCAATCTTCAGCCCTTCGTGCGATGGGGAGCGGCCACTGCCAGCTCGGGGGAAGAAGAAGAAAAAGAAATCTAGCCGCAAGAAGCGAAGGAGGTGAGGGAGCCATGGTGGCGTGAGGGGACGGGCAGGACAGCCCTTGGCTGGGTGTGAGGGAAGAGCGTCATGAGGGAGCCATGGTGGCATGAGGGGACTGATAGGGCAGCCCTTGGCTGGGTGTGAGGGAAGAGCATGAGGGAGCCATGGCGGTGTGAGGGGGCTGATAGGGCAGTCTTTGGCTGGGTGTAAAGGAAGAGCGTTATGAGGGAGCCATGGCGGTGTGAGGAGACGGGCAGGGCTGCCCTTGGCTGGGTGTGAGGGAAGAGCGTCATGAGGGGACGGGCAGGGCTGCCCTTGTCTGGGTGTGAGGGAAAAGGGTCATGAGGGAGCCATGGCAGTGTGAGGGGACTGATAGGGCAGCCCTTGGCTGGGTGTGAGGGAAGAGCATTATGAGGGAGCCATGGCGGTGTGAGGGGGCTGACAGGGCAGCCTTTGGCTGGGTCTGAGGGAAAAGGGTCATGAGGGAGCCATGGCAGCGTGAGGGGATGGGCAGGACAGCCCTTGGCTGGGTGTGAGGGAAGAGCGTCATGAGGGACCTATGGCAGCATGAGGGGACGGGCAGGGCAGCCCTTGGTGTGAGGGAAAAGGGTTGGTGAAGGATGTGAGCGTGGCCATGACGGTGTGTGGGGCAGGAGGGGATGGCAGCTCTCAGCTGGGTGTGAGGGAAAAGGGGCTGTGTAAGATGGAGGTGTGAGGGCCTGGGGGTTCCACAGCCCAGGGAGGTGCCACCATCTTCTCACCCTCCCCTCAGGGCAGCAGAGCTGGGTTGAAGCTCATCCCTGGGCCCATTCTGCTCCTACCAGGAGCCCCCAGTCACGCTCTGCCCTGGAGATGCCGCTGGTGGTGGGGTGAGTGTTGGGGTGGCCAGCATGGCTGTGAGCAGCCCTGTGGTCCCTAATGCCCCTCTGCCCCCCTCAGGTCTCCCTCCTACAGCCCTTCACCTGTGAAGAAGAAGAAGAAGAAAAGCTCCAAGAAGCGAAAAAGAAACAGGTATTTTTTTCTTTGAAAATGTAATTCCCTGCTGGCAATGGCTATTGGGGGTTTGGAGAAGGGGTGGAAGACACTGCTGCCTTGGGCAGCTGTTGGTCCCAGTGGGCAGAGAGGTATGAGGATCTGTGAGCACTGGCCAGCCAAAGGGAGGCATAGCTGGAGTCCCTCTGGACTAGGAGGGCATGGAATGGGGTGTCCACCCAGTGCAAACAGAGAAACATGAACTGTTGGGGTGTGAGGACACAGAGGTGGGCAAGTCACATCACTGTGAGGTCTGCGGAGCCTCAGCCTGCTGTCCTTACTATCCTATTCACATGTGTCCATCCTCTGGAATGCCAATGGGATCAGTGCTCAGGGCTTGTGCTGGTCCCCATCTCTTCCTCCCCAGCCTGCAGAGAGTGTCAGGACCAGAAAAAGGCTCAGACCAGCTCCACACACCCACATCCCACTCTTCTCTTCCAGCCCTAGTGACTGTTTCCACCTTCCCCTTCTGAAGTCCATTTTTAATTCAAAGAGCATGATTAAATTTTAAAACTGCAAATATTGCACTGTTTTCTCTCAGCTGTTAAACCAATATTTGATGAGAACAGTGGATTCCATCTCCCTAAGAAGGCTCATGTATTTATAATATATTGAACCAAAGAGAGAAGCTACCAAAAGTGGATAACAGGGTGAAAAGTTGAGCTTGAATCTCAAAAGAAGAACAAGGGAGAAGGAGAGACAAGGATATAGGGACTCCTTTAAAACACTTTCTTCCCAAGGAGGAATTCTTATGCTGTTTTGTGGGTGCCATCTCCTGATGGAAGTCCTGGGTCAGAGACTCTGGCTTTGAACCTTTGGTAGCCATTTATGCCCCTGCAAGCCAAGGATAAGCTGGAGCTGGTCTCATAAGACAGCATGATAAGAACCATTCAGGATTAGTGACCAGTGGAGGTTGTTTCCAGACACCGGGTAGCATTTCAGCTACAGACCCCAAGTGACTTTGAGAGAGGCAATCTCACAGCCCCTCCAAGCAGGACTTCAGGCCATGTCTTCTGCAGGATGTTGTGTTCCAAGCTGAGAGGAGAGACAGTGGGGTGTGCAGTGCACTGGGGCCAGGCCTTGCTGCAGGGACATGTCCTCCATGCCACCAGCGATGAGAGAGGTGTCTCCTATGTCATCCCAGAGGTGCTCCAGGAGGCAAGAGTGCTGGTTTGGCTGTGAGACTGCTCTGGAGTTACACAGAGAGGATATTTCCCTTGACTGCTATTTGGCCTTTCATGCAGAACACCAGGGAATGGACCCACCTCTACATGCAGTGCAAAACTGGAGGCAGTAGCAGAGAAAAAGGACCCACCAGAGATGGGGGATGTATCTGATCTCTCTAAAGACTTGCTATCCTGAGGACCATGTTCTCAGTTACTTGTAGGGTGTGCCGGTCCCTTCTGCCACACCAGCATTTCTCAGCTGCTCCCTCACCAGCTGGCTAAAGGAGAGGAGGGACCATTCTGCCCAGGTGCTGCATGAGGTCTTCTCTCAGTGCTCAGTCTGAGCCTAAATGTATTGTCTTGGACTCAAATTTCCAATTTTGTGAGACCCTGTATTCAATGTACATATTTGTGTCTTGCAGGTTATCATCAAAGAAGAGAAGGCACAGGTAAGAACTGAGCAAGTATGGGTGGTCCATTAGAAACAAGAGTTTAATGGTCTCTTCAAGGTTAATGTTCACTGAATGGGGGCAGAAGACATTTTTTCTGTGTTTCTTTGTGGAATCCCCTTGGGTCCCCCCATTCCATGTGGGTCTGGGGTCAGTGACTCCCCAGGTGTGGACTGGAAGAGCTCTTCTGATTCCAGTATGTGTGTATACATGATCAAGAAGTACTCATTTTCTCTATGGAAAAAGGCAAAGTCACCAAGTTGGCTGATCCCTTTGAGGGTTTTGGCCAAGCCCATGAAGCAGATTTGCCAGCAGGCACTGACCCCCTGTGCTGTGACAATCATGAATCCCTTTCATTTTTTACTGCATGCTCTTGGGCAACTGAGCTGTAACGTTGATGTGTGATTGTGCAGCTTTTTATCGGAACAGAAATCTCCGAATTAATTAGCCATTTCTTATTTAGTTCTTCAAGCCCCAAAAGTAAGAGAAAGGAAGAAAGAAAACACAAAAAACAGTAAGTAGTGGTTCATGGTGTTCTCTGCCCTGCCTGCACAGTGTGGGGCTTGATGTGGTGGGGCCCCTGGAGCTAACAACTGCGGCACAGCTCTAAGCATTTCTCAGATTTATTTTGAAGCTAAAACCGGCAATTCTGGTTTTGCTGGAATGGAAAAAGGGTTTGTAGAGGCTGGAGATCTTTCCTCTGCCTTTCTTATATGACACCTCTTTCTGTACTTTGTGTATCTTGCACGGATGTGCAGAGTCTTGTCCACCAGTCCAGAGGAAAAGGCTTCAGCTTTTCTGGTGGGGGCAGCTGAACACTGACCTGCCAAAAGGCAGGCTGGCACACCCTTACTGGGAAGGGCCTCAGCAGCTCCTGGTTTGCTGCTCTAGGAGGTTGCATTAGGACCTACCCATGAGGTACAATACAGCCAAGGATCTGAATGGGGTCAAGGGGAAGAGAAGGGATTGTTTGGAGGGGACAGAGTTTGCAAAAATCTGCTGTTGAGGTTCTGCTGGAGTGTTAGCAGAGCACAATCCTTGTCCTGTGGGGCACTTAATCGAGGGGTATGGTATAACATGGGGTTCCTCAGGACAGGAAGGAAGGACTGTTCCTCAGGACTGGAAGGACTGTAAGCTGCCTCTGTTTTTCCCTTTGTTCTCTGTCTTCTGGGAACTGCAGCTCATGGCTTCTGACCTGCTTTCAGAGCAAGGTAACAGTCCTGAGGCTGAACCTTGGGCGCTGACCCCCCAGTCAGTTTTGCTGGGCCTTGGGATACTCTCCATTGCATGCAGAAAGCCAGTCTCCTTTTCACGAAGATTTCTGCATGTTAAGTGGCACAGTTTCAGCTCAGTTTCCCCTCAAAGTGGGCTGCCCTGCACCTAGAAACCTTGGTGGTAAAAGAGAGGCTTCCTAGGTTATCTGTAAAAGGAGGGATCTCCCCAGCCTAACACAGCAGTACCCTAACAGTGCAGTTAAAGCTAAGATCCATGTCCTGCTGGGGTGCCCTGACCTCAGGGAACTAGAGCTGCTGGAATTGCTCTTTGGGGATAAACCAGCCAAGGCATTTTAGTCTCATCTTTCTGATGGCAAATCAGAGCTCAGCCACTCCCAGTTTCTGCAAATCTTTTGCTCCCAGGCATGGATCAGATGGATCCCAAGAGGATTTTTGTATAATCACACTGCTTTGACTTATCTTTGCATCAAGCGACTGGTTATCTAAATCACACAGGACCAGTTTTCCCTTCTGCAGGAAGGGAAGACAAATTGGAAGGACTGGTGCAGGGGGTGAAAGGCAAACATGGGGATTTTCACACAAATCCATGATATGAGTGAAACATACCACTGTTGCTGATTTCAGCTGTATGGAAATAAGAAAGGAGGATCCCAAAATGCGAAGTTTAAGAAAAATAGAATCATTGGGTGTGAAAAGCATCAAAGAAAACAGCCAAGCAGAGTTGAAGGAATTGCCCTGGAGGTTGCCCTTTTGTCTTAAAGGAGATGCTGTTCTCAAGCAATTATTTGCTGAGTTTTTATACCAGCAAGTTGCTAAATGCTGTCCAAGCAAGTTGTATTTGTGCTGTCAGAGCCTGTGTTGTGTGGCCATGAAGTCAGGCTGTTCCCACCAGCTCACCCACAGTTAGCTTTGCCTGCTGGCACAGCCATGCCAGCCTGAGCAGATGGAAACACTTCCAGATCTAAATTAACTGCTGTAGTGAACAAAGATGGGAGGGACAGGGCACAGAAGCTGGCAGCTAGCCTGTCACCCATGTCACCCTGCTCTCTGCACGCAGGACTTCAGCTGTTGGCATGGACAACTATAGCCCTTAGGTAACAGGGCCAGGTAATCCATGAGAAACAGCCTGGTGCTGCAAAGGAACTGCAGCAGGGCACTGGTCCTCTGTCCCCTTCCCACAGTTTGCTGAGGACTGTCCTCAGGTCCTCTCAGAAAAGGCAGCAGCAGTGACTGGGCACCTGTCAGAAGCCAGGGAAATGTTCCTGTCCCTCAAGCAGGAACTGTGCACAAGGCAGGCTGTGCTTGGGAGAGCTGTACTTTGTGCAGCAACCACGAGAGCTGCCCACAGGACTGGCTAAATGCTCCCACCTGGAGAGGGTGGGGAAGGCTGGCTGCTACTGAGTGTACTCTATTACTTGGAGCTTGTCCTTCTGTACCTGCTTTTTAACAAGGACTAGGGACAGGGCTGCAGGTTTGTGATGGGTTGCACACAGAGATGGTGCTTCCCCCAAGGCTCAGCAACAGGAAGGTCTTGGGCAGTTGCCTGGCTATTACAGGGTAGGCTGCAGGATGAGAGGCAAGCACATGGCTCTTTAAAGACTTGAAAGGATTGGTACTGGCTGCTGCACTCCCACATACTTGTCCACAAATCTTCCCCCAGCATGCTACAGAGCCAACCTAATAGCTTGTGTGTAAAATGCAAGCAGAGATCTCAGGAAGATGTCACTTCAGCAATGAAAGGACGGAGAATTTCTCATGCTTTGAGATGTGCCATGTTTCATACACCAATCTCTTTGGTTTAAAAGGCATAGCTCCCTTCTGATTTGAACATTATCGACCTCAGCCTTCAGCTGCTGGCTCTTGCATCCCCCCACTTGCTAACCTAATGCTGGTTTTCTCTATGCTTCTTAAAGCTCTCGTGGGCGCACCCGGAAATCCCATCGGCATCGTCGCTGCCACTCTCGCTCAGAGAGCTCCGACTCCCACTCCCCCAGCTGCCGGAGCAGGTAACGGCGCTGCTCCCAAGCTCAGTGTCCTCAGCACTGCCTGCTGGGCTCACGGATGTGGCTGCCACAGCCTGTGTGACCTGCAGGCTCTCTGTGCACTTCCCACTCTGGTAGCAGCAAGTATCACACACTGGGGGCTGAGCTGTTTGTGGTCCCAGCCATGGAAGGGTTTTGCCTCAAGAAGCAGTGGCTGCAGCTTTTTGATCTGACAGTCACTTCTAATTCCTATGGCTGACGATCAGCCCATGACAGCTGATTCCAGTCTAGCGTCCCTTCCCCAGCCCAAGGGCTCTGTTCTGCTGATGTCCCAGGAAACCCTAAAACATGGTCTTAGCAATGGAAATATATTTGCCCGTGGCAATATATAATCATTGTCTTTGACCTGATTAAAATCTCTCCTCTGGATGACAGATGCGTCCTGGGGCCGGCTAAGTGGATGCTGGTGCTAGACCCAGCATTGCTGCAACAGCAAGTGATTTATACACATAATAATTTCATTTTTCATGTTCTCTGAAAGCACTTGAACAGCCCACCCCCACTCTCCTACTTCACTCCTTCTAAGTACTGGGAATTTTCTTATGAAAAGCTGAGGATCAGTGGGGGGAGGAATGCAATCAGTAATTGGAGGGGCGCTCATGCAAGAGCAGAGCGTGTTTTCTCTTGGAGGTGTGTCACCAAAAGAATATTCTATGGTGCAGGAAGGTCATGGCTTGCCTTGAGCCACCATAAAATCATGCATTGGAGCTGAAATTTGAGGTTAAGGTCCAAAGCCTGGATGCAAAGTTATTATTTTTCTTTTAAAGTAGAAAAGCAAAACATCCCTTTTCTCTCCCTCATGACTCCACAGAGCAGTCATGTGGAAGGACATTCTCCCATACGCAGAGTCCTAGCACAGACCTGCCAAGGGTTGGTGTGGAGCTGGGAATGGGCACTACTGCAATCCTAAGGAATAACATTTTGGCTGTTCCTGTCTCCTGGAGGCACAGAGCCAGGTCCCGAGAGGAAGGGCGTAAAACACGGCGACGACGCTCCTGCCACCATTCAAAGATCACGGCAAAGAGAAGCTCCTCTGCAGAGGTTCAGGCCAGCCAAAAAGCCAGCCAAACCCTCCCACTCTACAGCTTCCTGTCTTCTAAGGAAGTAGTAAGTATTACACACTGTCCTTCTTTGCTTGAACTAGCCAGAGGAATCTGGGCAAGAACTCTGATATGAAATTTTTATAACTCAATTATAGTGATGTTAGACAAACTTGGTTAAACTGTATTATTAATTCATGGAGCTGTTTTCCACTGTATGTAAAGTCATTCCTTCCTTCAGCACTTTCACACCAAGGGTGGGGCTGGAGAGGGGGAAAACTTGCAAAGTCTTTAGCCTATGAATAATAAATTGAGGACATTAAAAAAAAAAAAAAAAAAAAAAAAAAAAAAAAAAAAAAAAAGTGGCCTCCAGAAATGATATTTTAAAGGGAAGAGTTTCTTATGCAGTCTTTGCTCAGCTGGATGTGAACTTATTTCACTGGTCTCTACATCCAAAAGTTTAGTCCTTCAGGCTGGAAAAGGGTATCAAACATATACAGAAGGAACATTTACATTTAATGAGCTGATGATTATTGGCATGGGATGTTTTCTGACTATCAGGATCCTTCTAGGATCACTGTTCCTCTGGACTGACAAGCCCAGGGGCCAAATTTGGAAGTTATGAGCAGCCCTCATTGATGTTAATGGGAACTGCATGTGCATCTGAGGGTAAAATCAGGCTCAGTGCCTTGGGATGTTTTTCCATATACACAGAAAGAGATGATATAATACATGAATTGAGAGAGCAAGAGATGGAGAGAAATATTAAATAGAGATTGGTATCAATCTTCCTTTTCTGTGGCATGCTTCCCCTTTGTTCCTGGCAGCAGTAAAGCAGAGCTGTGATGCCCTGACTGTGGTGTTGGTATCAGGCACTCTGGAGAGAGAAATTGCTACATGGGACTGGAAGTAGTGCAGGATCTGATAGTCACACATGTGGATGTGTAATGCTAGAGGTGTTTTGACTACAGAGTCCTCCAAGCCCCAAAGTTGTTTTCTCCTTTAGGCCCAGTCATCAGTTGGAAATAGCTCAGCCACACGCAGGAGCTACATCAGATAGGAGAGAGATGGTGCCAGCAAGAGGAGAGACTCTACCCACTCACCCACACAGACAGCGTGCCGATCAAAATACCCAGGGATTGTACGTGGGTACAGACAGGCACAAGCTGTCTCTCAACATTATAGATATGCATATTTGCTCTCGTTATAGAGCGTGTGGGGCCATGTGAGTCACTGCTTGTAAAGCCTTATAAGGCAGCGTGGAGAGCAGAACCTCACACCACACGCTGATGTGTGCACGCACACGCAGAGGAAGAAAAACAAGGTATGAAGCTCATTGTCATGAACTGGGGGTGTTGCTGAGTTCAGAGCTCCTCCCCCCCAAAAAAACCAGCCAGCCAAAGACTGCATCATGTCACCAGGGTGTTGTTTAGTTCAAGCAGCGTATTTTTCATAAATGCTTTTGAGCCCAAGCCTAGTTTTTAATTAGTGCTAGGTTTCCTCTCTCGGAAGCCAGGCTTCCTAAGTCCTGTGAGGCCAATTGCCAGCTGTTCTGTTTCCTGAGAAAGAGTAAACTCTAATTTAAATTTTTAAAAGCTTTAAAATGAGCTAAACTCAAGCATCCTGCACTCGTTTTCCCATTTGCTTCACTCAAGGTAAATGAGTGAAGCAAATGGAAAAGCTGCAGGGAAGGAAAGACAAGAGCTTGATAGTTCCAGATGCAGGGGGTGGATGCAAAGTAAAAGTCATCAGGATACTCCTGTGTTCTTTCTAGTAAGGGTTAATAACTTAGGCAAATATTTTAATGACTAAAAGGCATAATGACTCATGAAAGCCACTACTGTCCTCCTGTCCCCAAAAGAAGTACATTCTCTTGGGACACCATTCAAGAGCACATTTAAGTACTTGTTCAAATTGAAGCCCCTGGTTAAGAGCTGCCCCTGAAATTTTGCTGAATAAGGTCATTAAATATCATGTACTCAAAACTGGCAAGGGAAAAATGGAATGAGAACCTTTAGTCTCATTTATTAATGACTATACACAACCCTTTGAAGCCTTTTCTTTTCATGAGTTAAATGGTTGCTCTATTAATAAGCTTCATTCTGTCAGACTTTGAGAGCAGCCTGAAATGAAAATGTTGGAGAATAGAAGATTTTGTGGAAAAAAATCAGAATTAGGATTCAAAAATGGCATGTTTCAGTCCTCTGTGAGAGTTGGTATGTTACATTCCCTATTCTTCCATCTGGCGAGGGCTTCCAGACCAAACCATCCTTACCTGGGGAGAAGCACTGTCATATCTCCAAAGGAAAGGGACTGTCCAAGGAGGATCAGGGAAAAATACACAGAGATACAGGGAAATATGAGATCATGCTATAGCACTTCCAAAACAAAGGTTTTGCTTTTTAAGATGTTTTTTATTCTACACTGTTTTGCTTCTGAAAATTTGAAGTACTTTTTGGTAAATTCTGCTATCCTCCTCACCCTATTAGCCTTCATTCCTTTGTAGTGAAACAACCACAGTTTCTGACTAGATCTACCTGGAACTGCTGGGGGATAAAGCACAGAAAATGTCCTGCCTATGCATCTACCTTGCTGCTTCCTTCCCTCTTTATGCAAAAGCTGATGCACCCACACATGCATGTACACATGCAGAAACACCTCAAAGTTCCCTGCTACTTCTCTTTATGGCAGCGAATTTCCAGGCTTCTCCCTCTCCTTTAATCCCATGCAGCCGCAAGAGGCACCTGTAGAGAGCAGGATTGTGGGTCTGTGCCTCAGCAGGCACAGAGAAGCTGTGGGTAATGTGCAGCATTTATTTCTGTACAGAATACCCCTGCCCAGCTGCAGGCACTTTATTCCACACCGACACAGATGGATGACTGTGCCACTGTGCTTTCCTTTAGCTGTGCAATATAAATACCTGCAGGGCACGGATCTAATTGCCTTTGTTGTTGCTGATGAAGATAACTGCACCGTGCATACACTTTCCTTGCCAGCTCCTTTGCTTTCACTGTAACTCATTTGTGATGCCACAAATTATCACAGGCTTGAGCCAGATTTCCAGTGAAGCTCAGTGGGGTACAGCTGGTCCAAATGATGCTGTTTGTCTTTGTGCTCGTGTCTGCAGGAAGGTAGAATGGGGGAAATGCTGTGCAGGGACTCGGACAGAGTGTGTTGGAAGGCTGAGGAAACCTTATGGCAGACCTGCATATTGGCTTGCTGCTGCTGTTTTCTAACTTGGGTTTTGGCTTACATAGGAAAAACTATTCTTTTGAGTGCGAGGCAGCATGTTTTTGACAGCAGACAGGGCCCTTCAAGAGCAGAAAGGCAAAACCTATAAATATGGAAGTTGTACTCTTTTTTCTTTTCCTGTTTTCCCCTCCCAGCCCTGGTTACTGTGTGACAAATTCACAGCTCAGAAATGGGAGCAGCCCCTGGGGGGAAAGGATCGTTGCCTGTATCCATTGAAGGGCTGGGCTGTGCACCAGGTACCAAAAAGAGGTGGTGGAAGACAAACCCTTGCTCCAAAGCAGTACCAGCCTGGCTCAAGCTGAGGTGGGGATAAAATGCCAGCACCCCAGCAAGCTAAAAAGATCCTTGAAAAGAAACAAACCTTTGCTTGGCATTCTTTGGAGTTTACCCCAGCAATGTATTGGTGAGCCAGGCTGCTCAGCAGTGTCACCATCCAGCCCCAAATAACCCAAGCTCAGGGCTTGCAGGGACAGCTGTGTCACTGCCTCCCTGCTCTGGGACTCAGCTTAGCCCTTGTGGTACAGAAAGCCTCACCCTGAACTCCCCATTTTGCCAAAAAAAGGGGGATTTTCCCACTCAGTGCTCCTTGAGTCAGGGACTCATAACTGTGCAAAAAGGGGTTATACCGAATTCCTACAGAATTTCTGGTTTTTGTACTCAATCAGAAATTGGCTTTTCAGCTGGGGTAGGTTCTCGGCAGAGGTGAGGCCATTTCCCCCCAGCTCTGGCAGGTGGAGGAGCCCCAGGGCAGGCACAGAGCCCCATCCCCAGAAGCCCCAGCAGGTGCTGGCTCTGTGCCGGCGGCTCTGGCAGATGTTGGCCAGGGCTCACCGGGGTCACCGACACAAGTGTTTTACTCCGTTTTCATTAGCACAGTGCCTAGAAAAAGAGAGAAAAGCAGACGTTATGCCTCTCTGAAAGAGAAATTAACTCTGCTTTGAAGTGAGTTGCAAAACAAGAGAAAAAAAGACCCACGGAAGGAATCCTGCAGCTCTGAGTGAGGCTGTGCCACACTGCTGTCCCCACATGGCTGAGACAACTTTGAGCATTGTCATCTCTTGCCCCGGGGCTGTTTATGGCACAGTAAATGGAGCTGTTCAGTTTAATTGGAAGATGAGCAGTGACTGTATTTTTGTAACCTATTAGACTGTGCTGCCTCTTGGTCTGGGATTGCACTTGGAATTACAGTCTGGAATATGAGTGTTTCATTTCTGCTTCCCCCTCATCTTGATTAAATAATGATTTGAAACAAAAAATCCAATAAATACATATCCTGGGTTCCCTTGAGGGCAGGAGTATGTTCCCTGCTGAAAGCTGGATGAAACAAAGTTCACTGAGATTATTTGATTACTTATTAGGGGTTGGGGGGGGGGGAAATCCAAATGTTCACATAGAGAGAATTAGATCTGTGAAAGAGCAGGTTCTTTTAAGCCACCCTAAAAAAGTAAAAAGCCATTAGAATTCAGAATCACACAGAATGGTATGATTCAATTGAGCTCCGTGAGGTGTTTTTAGATGTGGTACTCTGTTTCCATCCTGGGTGGCTGACATGGCTTTCAGAAACAGTAAACGGGACCACGACCAAAGCCAAGATCATCCAGTGGGGAATATGGGGAATTGGTCTGAGCAGTTAGGCAAGCTGAGCAGCCTGAGACTTGTCCTGGCTCTTGCTCCAGGGCAGAACCTCCCCCAGAGCCTGCAGGAAGCCACTGGTTACAGGTGCCCCAGAGTGGTGGGGCTGAGAAGCTGCTGTATCCCCCCTGGCACCTCCCTTGCCCCATGCAGACCCTCCAGCCCTTACCCTGTCAGCTCCATATTTCACTGATATCCACACTGCCTCTTCCCAGAGTGTTGCTGCCACAGATGTTGAACTACAGAGGAGCTTGTTGATCCTCCCGGTCATTTGACAGATTTTGTGATGTGCTGACAACAGTTGCTGCTTTGAAGGTAGATGTCAGCCAAGGCAGAGCAGAAGCAAGGATGCCAGGTTCTGGAGTCAGTCTGAAAAGCTAGTTTAGAAATGCCAAGAAACTGCTGTATTTCTTGGCAGCAGTTTAAACTGGGAGGGAACAGAAGGGGAGGTATTTCTGTGTCTGATGCTGGGGTCAGTGTCCCTTGGAGCAGCCCTGTGCCCACTCCAGGCTCATCCTACCCCTGCAGCCAGGAAGTACCTCACATGCTGGTTTTATGCCTGTAAGTGAAAGGTGGTGAAAAGCTAGTTGTCTCTGAGTTAGGATTCAGTTTAAATGCAAACCAAAAGCCATCTTTTAAGAAAAACACCTGGTAACGTATTTGAAAATGAATCCTGTATCTTCTGGAATGGGGCTGGGGAGAGTGCAGTGGTCCATAGCACAGAGGTCAGATGTCTTGGGGCTCTGAATGTAGCATCAGGGTTTCAGAAAGAACTGTGAAAAGCAGAGCTGGCTATTTGGCTCCCTTAGGCTCTCTGACATTCCAGTTTCTGCTGGAGTAAGCAAGGACTAGTAGAGAATTGCTAGAGCTGAGAGGAAGCAAGGAGCAGTTCCAGATGCTAAAATGAGGACTTCCAATGTGTGTCTCCACTCATTCCTAGTTGTGAGCATTTGGGAGATGATTCTGCTCTGTCCAGGGCTTCTGCATTGAAGGTGCAAGTTGGCTAATGAAGAAGGATCACTTTATTTCCCATGTTTGCTGCTGGGGCTTCTGATTTCTCTGAGCTGGGACTGAGCGTCAATTAGAAGTTAGTGTGGGGTGGAGATGGGGAACTCTATTATGGATTTGCTGTGATGAGCCAATCCCTTATCCAGAAGCAGTAATGCTTCTCTCCCTGGCAACACAGAAAGTACTTGGAGATCCTCCAGCTCCAGGTGTTCTCAGAGCAGCAGAGTGTTGTGGGCAGCCTTCCTTCTGCAGGCTGTGCTGAGAGCTGCTGTGGGTGTTGGTAGCTCTGCTCTGGTTTCAGTCACTGCTGGTTCAGCACCTGTGTCCGAGTCAGCTGTCCCTGTCCCAGTTAGCACCTTGAACTGGGTCAGGAGCAGCTCTCCCTGGGGACACAGATTGAATGTCACAGGCAGGAGCCTGGATATGGAGGCACCATCTGATAGGATGAAGGAGATCCATGTGAAACATGACACAGGCTGAGTCTGCAGCCCCTCTGAGGATGAAAAAGTCATCCAGACCAGAGCTAAACTTTCAAAAGGGAATGGCCCTGTACCTGCTGTGTGACAGCTGATCCAGGTCTCCTCTGCTGCCTGAGATAGCACCAACATGGCAATGTGGTTTTTTGGCTCAGAAGGCCCCAGATTGGTGAGGGCATGGCCCAGGTCCTCAGTGTGGAGAGCATGGCATAGATGGGGGCATTGTGTGCCCCAGAGCGTGGCATGAGGGCATGTGCACATGTTTGAGGGAGCACAGCTTGCTGGGAACATGTTTGGAGGACTGTCCTGAGTGGGGGGAGCCCCAAACCTGTGTGTCCACACTCTAAGAACCCTGCACCAAATCTCATGGGTGGGTTTGAGGAGAGTGGAGGCTCCAAGTGAAAGAGGAGAAGGCCACATGAGAGTGTAGACGTGTGCATTGGGTCCCAGTTCTCACCCCATTGCAAGGACAGATGTTAGCACTAACACAGCCTCCCTCCCAGTGCTGCCACACTCCTGAGCTGGCTCAGGTAAATGCCAGTGCAGTTAAAGCTGAACTATAAAATACTGAAATTATGTAAATCCCCTTGGTGGTGCTCAGGGTCCCAGAGAACAGCCCTGCCCAGGTCAGTCTATGTGAGTTTGGGGTCCTTGCTTGCCTTGTTGTGTTCAGCAACCCAGCCAGGGTGTGGCTGGACCCCCCTTGCAGAGGCTGGCAGGAGCAGAGCTGCTGTCCCCTTCCCCAGAGCTCTCTGATACACAGTGGGGATACTTTTCCTCCTCCATTCTTTTGCTTCTTCCCTCACTCGAGTTCCCTTTGTCATTTCCATACAACTCAGGGGGATTCAGTGCAAGCTGCAGCTTTCAGCACAAGCCATCAGCCTCCAGGAACGGGCTGGACAGGCTAATTTAAAGCAGAAGGAAACAAAAATGAATAAGGGAGACAAGTGAGCAGACAAAAAGCAGTCATTACATTTGCATAGAGGAGGCAGCAAACAGTTGGCAGTGTGGATTGAAGAGAGGGTTTATGTTTTTTTCATGTAATTTGAGACTCTAATGATGGACTTATGTTGCCCGCTCTTCCTTTTTTCTTACACCTTACCTACTAAAGGAGGAGTTCTTGATGGGTAAGTGGATGCTATCCGCAAGACACCAGGGAATTTATTAGAGGTCACTTGAGCGCATTAGCTATATCTTCTTCAGGGGGTAAAAAGCACACAAAGAAGTATATGTATACCTTTTATTTCCAAAGGGATTTTTCTTTTTTCCCTCACCCTCTTTTTTCTTTTTCTTTTGTCTTTTTTTTTTAATTTCAAAGTGATAAGCTTGTTCATTTGCCAGTTTTTGCTTTGTACAGAAGCCCTTAATTTGTTTTGATTTGGTTTTTTGTTGCTTATTTTAGTGACATTGGTTCAGCCACTTTATTAAGGAAGCTTAAAAAAATTCACTCATCTAAGTTTTTGTTTCATTTTTGTTTTCTTTGCAAGGATTATGTAGGTTTTTTAATATGTATATACCCCCTTTATTTTCCTCCCCTCTTTAAGGTTAAATAAGGGCTTTGTCCTCTGTTACATTTTTTTATTTAGTTAGTTATTTTAATTCTTTGGTTGCCCACTTACTTTGTTGAACTCTTTTGTTTAACATGAACCGCATGCTGATACTCTTTGCATGATCTCTAAATCTTCCCATTATTATAGCAGGGGGAAAATAAGTTTCTTCTTACTGTGGATTTCTTTTAGGGATATGTGCTTTTGTTTTCTTCTCCTTTCTTCTTTTTTTCTCTCTTTCTTACTTTGTTTATTTTCTTTCCTTTCCTTTTGTTTCTCAGTGCATCATGATGGTAAAATTTCTGGGTTTATTTGAAAAAAAAAAAAAAAAAAGCAAAATAAAACCAAAAAAAAAACCCCCAAAAACCATTCAAACAATGCCAAATGGCTTTTTTGCTTTCAGATCTCTCAGTCAGGGTCTTCTGCTGACCTCTTTACCAAAACAGACAGCCCGCCTGGCAACCTAGCCAGCCAGAATGGAGAGTATCATGAATATGACTCAGGAAACGATACTTCCTCCCCTCCCTCCACTCAAACGAGCTCATCCAGGTCAAAGGACAGCCAGGAGAAAAGAAGTCTAGTCCATGATGGCTTTGGCCATGCCTTCTCGTCCGGGAAGCCCAAACTGGCCAACAGCGATAACAGCTCTGATTCAGGAAATTCCTTCACCAGTTGCTTTTCCCAGACCAAGGGAACAGCTTTGGAAAATCTGTCTCCAGATGCCCAGGGACAAGACCGAAGGTCAGTGATTACCAGTAGCTGCTGCAGGCAGCCCAATACCTGGTACGTTGTTGCTCTGTGTCTCCTGCCCGCTCGCCAGTTGCTGTGGTGAGCTGGCAGGGAGCTTTCTGTGCTCTGGAGGCAGGCAGGTACCAACCAGACCCACGGTCTTGCCAGTCTGGAGTCCAGAACCCAGCAAGGACCAGTACTGTAGCCTGAGGAGGAAGATAAAACCCAGCCATCGCATCCCTGGACATTGCTTGTGTCAGTGCTTTGGCATTGCTGTGGCTCATGCAGGGTTTGGGCCTGAGTCAGGCCATGGTCACAGCACATCCCTGCTCACCTGGGCATGGCCATGTCAAAAAAAAGCCTCTGGCCCTTCTGGGCACAATCTGAAAGGAGCATTTGGGGGTTGCCATGCTAATTCTCCCTCTCTGCCTACTGTGGGGAAGGGAAGTGGGGCTTGTTTCCACTAATATCATTATGGGCTGTTCTTTCACCTGTCCAATGAGCCAAATCCAGCGTGCCCCTTCCCAGCTCATCCAGCACAGCTCCAGGGTGACAAGATAGCATCTCCTGCCAGTGGGGAGCATAGGGAGGGGCAAGGACTTGGCTGGCTGCAGGATAACACAGCAGCAGCTCTCCACTGGCACCATGGGGCATCCAACCACCACCCAGTGCCACAGGTCATCTTCAGGAGAGAGGAGTAGCTGCCAGCCTCCATCACTGCCTCCCATTCCTGGGTTTTTGCCAGGGGATGTTGGGAATGAGGGCACTGAAGCATGGTGGCTGGTACCCAGGGCTGTGCTCAGGCAGTGGTTGTAGGGAACTCTTCCAGCTCAGGCCCTTGGGTCCTAAAGGCTGAAAGTCAGAGCCAGGACATGATTTGGAGCACTGAATGTGACAGGAGGGAGCCAGCGTAATGGGTTTTAGTAAGAACAAGCCTCATTTTTCAGTCAGAGGGTAAAATTTTAGGTCTGTCTGTACTTTTCACATGGTGACTCCAGTGGGGTAACTCTGCCTTCACATGGGTGGAGCTGGGATTGCAGCTAGCCCTGGCTGCTGGGAGGCTGCTTGGCTGCTGGGCTCTGACCCCAGTTCATTCCCAGGGCACTTCTGGAAGAGGAGGAATTCACGCAGCGCTGTCCAAAGGCAACAGAACATGCCTGCTCAGTGCCCACTCATGCTGCTCCACAGCCAGGCTGGAGCACAGCCCTTGCCCTGCCACGCTCTGCCTTTCCCCTGCTCCAGCACTTTTTACTTCACTCCCTGCCCAGGACCAGCACTGCTCACTGGCCTGACCACACTCTGCCAGCCAGACACCTCTGGTGTGTTGGGTATGGGGCAGATGAGCTGCTGCTTATGCCACCCGAGAGCTCTTCCACACCTCTTCTCCCTGGCAGAGCCCAGAGGGTGAGCTCTTGGACTCTGACCCACACATATGGGCAACAGCAGCCTGGGGAGCTGAGAGGTCTTTTTTACCTCCAGTTAGGGAATGGAAGGATGGGAATATTTATTTGCTGGAGCATGGTGCTCCCCTCAGCCAGGGACCAGTCCTGGTTCAGCCATAGCTTCAAAAAGTGTCCAAATATATGTTCACAGAGCGTGCCTACCCTCATGTCTCGGTTCCTCAGAGGAGAAGAAGCGAATCTTCCTCCCCTCGCCAGCCCCCAGCTCCCCGCCCAGGCCTGGCTCCCGCAGCTCCTGCAGCAGCACGGGCCGATCCTCCCCCAGCTCCAGCCGCTCCCGCTCCTCGCACCACAAGGCCTCGCCCAGGTACTCCCGAAGCAGGTCCTGCTCCTCGGGAAAGAGGTAAGGCCAGCTGGAGCGGCTGTCTCTGTGACCCGGGACAGTGTCTAGTTCTTGCCAGCCGGCAGGCTCCTTGCAGGGGGAGGTGTAAGAGTTTGGGGGTGCCTGTGGATCCACAAGGCTTGGGGTGAATGGTCACGCAGAGCTGGGCTGAGACCCTGGAGAGTGGGACATCTCTTCCCCCTCATGATTTGGAGTAGTCTGGTACAGCCTCACCCTCCAGCATCTTTAACTCCTTTATGTTTCTCTCCTATCTCCAGGTCTTCCTCACGTTCCCCCAGCTATTCCTCCAAATCCTGCAAAAAAAGTCCTGGGAGTAGAAGTTCAAGGCCTCGCCGGAGCCCCAGTTACTCCCGCTACAGCCGTAGCAGGTACAGCTGTCTACTTATGTGGTATCTGCTGTCCACTCATGTGGTACCTGCTGCCTCACACTTTCCCCTGCCTCTATCACTGTCATGCTGCTGTGAGTGGTGGGCAGAGCCCAAGGCTCCAGCTGGGTCTGCCCACACAGCCAGCAGCAGAGCTGCAGCCCCTGTCAGAGAGGGATCTGGTTGCAGCAGGGAAAGACACTCTACTTTTTAGAGTCACAGCTCTGACAAAGAGTTGTCAGGCCTGGGGAAGTGGCCCTGCTGTGAGAGCAGATGCCAAGTATCCTCAGGCTGGCACTCATAACCTTGCAGAGAGAAACGCAGTCCAGGCACCTCTACTCCCTCCATACACCATAGGAAACAGTCTCACAGTTCAACCCTAGTGCTGCCTTTGGCAGGTTTTCCTGGTAGCACCTGTGCTGCTGTGAACATTTTGCAACCTCAAAATCGTACATTGCCAGGGTCGATTCTTGCAGGCTTTGACAATCCCTGTGCTGGTGGGGAGAACACTTCCTGCATGCAGGGATCAGGTAGGCCCTTGACCTGCAGCTTGTTGCTTTGCAGATGGTACTGAGCAGGGTGTATGAAGTCAGCCACACTGCACAGAAGGGCCTGTGCTGACGTGTATGGGAATTTAACAAAAGAGAAAACCATAGCAACACCGGCACTCCTTCTGGCGAGGCTTGCAGAGCCCTGCAGGGCTACCAGGCCCTCAGCTCACGTGGGGCCTGCTGGCAGGGCTGTTCCTGCCAGCTCCAGCAGCACGGCCAGCAAGAGCTAAATACAGACTGCACCCACAGATACAGGTCCCTGGAAGCCATCTTAGCTTGGCAGTGCAAAGCCAGTGGAAGACCCTGCTGGAACCTCTGGACGCAATTAGCGGTGTCCAGTCTTTGTCCAGCTGTGTGAGCTCTCAGGGGTGATGCCACCAGAGCGCTCAGAGTTGTCCCTTTTGGAGTTGAGCGTCCTCTGCTCATCTGTGCCTTCGTAGGTCGTTGTCTGTCCTTCCCTGACCCAGCCCCAAGCCCCTGCAGTGACAGTCCCCCTGCTGTGCCCTCCGCAGGGACCGCGAGCGGGAGCACAAGTACAGCTCCAGCGAGAAGGAGTCGCACCGGGAGCGGCAGCGGCGGCGCCGCTCCTATTCCCCCCTGAGGAAACGCCGGAGAGACTCTCCCAGCCACCTCGAAGCTCGGCGCATCACAAGGCAAGGGGATGCTGTCCCAGCCTTTGGAGACAGGCTCAGCTGGCACTTCCCAGGGGGATGAGGGCTGTCCTTGGGTCCCAGCCCTTGCCAGAGGAGGTTTCTCCGGGAGACCAGTTTCCCTGAGCCTGATCAGCAGGCCCTTCCACCCCTCCTCTAGAGCTTGGGGATTTCCATCTGAAGGCAGAGGGAGGATGGAGAGGGTCTCAATTTACAATAGCTGAAGGAAAAAAGAAGATGAAATCAGAGCAGGGACTCAGGTGCCAAGAGCATTCCCTCACAGGCTTTTTATTTCACCCTGCCCTGTGGTAGATGTCCCACAATGGAGAGTGTCAACTATTGACTCTACCCTTCATGCAGAGGGCTCTTTGGGACATCATCAAGTAGAGCCCAGCAGACTGAGTGGCTGGGTTTTCCCCAGGGCTGTGGGGGTGGGTAGTTTAAATCCCAAGGCCCATCAGCTACGTTTGAAACAAACACAATCACATTTTTGGGAGTGTTGTGCAGAGTAAACAGTGTTTTTTTGAGATTTTGGCAGTAAGTCCTTGTGCTGCTGGTAACCCACATCTCTCTGTCCCCACAGTGCCCGCAAACGCCCCATCCCCTACTACCGTCCCAGCCCCTCCTCCTCCAGCAGCGCCGGCAGCTATTCCTCCTGGTACAGCAGCTTCAGCCGCTCCCCGAGCCGCAGCCGCAGCTATTCCAGCTACGGGACGAGCCGGAGCCGAAGCTGGAGCAGCAGCCGGAGCTCGGGCCCCAGGAGCAGCCGCAGCAGGAGCAGGAGCTATGACTCAGGAGCCAGCTCCGACAGCCTGCGTCGTTAGGGAGTGCCACTGCTGGCTGACACCGGGTGCCGGCGTCACCGCCACATTCCTGGCATTCTCTGCTTCCTTCCCACCTACCTGGCCATCGATAGCAATCATCCCCGATACTGACGTGGTGGCTTTGCCGGGTCCCCCTTCCCCGGTTCGGAGTAAGAGCCCTGGAGCGCCTGGTGCAGCCCCTCCGCCCCAGCGCGGAGTGGGTGGATCAGCCCCAGCTCCCCAGGCCAGGCTGGAAGAAGGGTCGGTGCTTTATAGAGGGTCTGTCACGACAGATCTGCTCCATCCTCCCCGATGCTCCCATCTCCCCTTTGCTACTGCTCTCCAAAGCACTACCAGTGGGTCCAAAGGAAAGAATTCTGCTCCTTGCTCTTCTGACAAACCAGGAACCAACAAATTAACTTCTGCTGCAGAGACAGACCCAACTGGGGAGGAGTTTGCTGGAAAGCTTCAGTGATGGGGGAATGGCTGTTCCCACCAAGGAACCAGATGGCTACCAGGTCCTTTGGGTCTCTCCTCCAGAGCTGCTGCCCACTCTGCAGAGAAAATTTTTTTTTTTTTTTTGCCAGTCAGCCAGTCCCTGCTATAAATAGAAGGCTAGAAATCCCTCCCGACGTACTTCCTGGGGAAAAAAAAGGCTGTTTGCTCTTTCTCCTGCCCTTTCCTACCAGCAGCAGCACTTGTTGCAGGGTTGTTTTATCCCCCCAGCACTGAATTGTTTGCAAACCACCTGCTGAGGTCTGAAGCGGGCCTGGGGCTGGTGGGGTACAAGGCAGAGGGGAGGTGGTGCCGTGCTGTGCTCTGAGGGCCAGGCCACACATGGGAGACAAGGGCCGTGGGCTTCCCCTCTTGGAGGAAGCCTCAGACAGGCTGGGTTTAGGTTCTTCTGCAGGGAGCGTTGCCCTTGGAGTGCATTGCTGGTGGGAGGTGAAGAGATAGCAGCTGTGGGGTGCAGTCAGAACAAGCAGGGTTAAAAGGGCATTGCAAGAGCCAGGGGACCCCAATTTCCCTTCTCAAAACACGAAGCAATTTTAGGCAAGATTCCAGGCCATCGTTCCTCCTTGAGGCCCTCTGGCAGCCCTGGGGCAGGATCAGCAGCACAGTTGCAGGGTGAGTGCCAGGCTGCAGCAGGATGCACTGGTGCCCCAGTTTGTTACTGGGAGGCTGGAGCAGTGCAGGGGGACAGAAAGGGCCCCCCACTAATTGCCTGTTTTTCCAGGGAGCTACAGGCTGCCCGGGGCCCTGGGGTTTTGTCTCCCTGCCAGCCCAGCTGCCTGCGCAATTACTGTGTTTTGCCGGGTAACAAAGGCTTCTCCCAGCACAGGCTGAGCTGGTGCTGAGGAGTTTATTTCTCTTACAACACCTGGGTGCTTAGAGACGCTAATTTGGGCTTAAGACTTCCCTCCCTCCCTTTTTCCATCCCCTCCCCTTCCATCCTGTATGATTATTAACAAGTTTGGGCTTAATGAGTCAAGGAGGTGTGTGTTGTTTAAGTGTTACAGAAAAGGGCTGAGTGTAGCCACCAACTGCAGGAGGAGAGGGGGTAGAAAGGAATGCAACCCACCACCCACACCCTATCTACAGAATTACCTACAGGCCCCTGGCAGCTGGAAAAGGGACAAAGCAGCAGCGGGAGGAAGGCTGAGTGCCACGAGCTGCTGTGGTGGAACTGGATGATCACCTCAGCAAGCCTATAAATCTGTTATCTGTTGGAAAGTACAGCAGCGCAGGCAGGGATTCCATCTGGGTGGTACAGGAGGAAGTTTTATGACAGGGACCTCTTTCCCAGGATCTTTGCTGGTGTGGACCCCCTTGTCCTGTGCCTTCAATGGCCAAAGCTCCCCTTTTTCCCAGACCTTCATCCCCCGCCTTGCTTGCTGCAGGCAATGTGAGGATGAGGGGGCTGAGGCAGAGAGCTGGGCACTGCTATGGTTGGTGGCTTAGTGGGGATGGGTCCATCTTCTGGAAAGACCCTTTCTAGGATACAGAGAGAAGTGCTCCTGGTAGGGCTGAGCAAATGCTCCAGGGCTGTGGTTGAGGGATCAAAGACAGGATGCCACTGCCTTCCCTCCTGCAGCGGCCCCTTGGCCACCTTCTGCAGTGAACTCCCTCTCAAAAGGGCTGAAAACCTCATGCTTCTTCTCCAAAGAGTCTCTCCCAATTTGATGCTAAAATTCCCCATCCTTCTGCTCCCTGGGAAGATCCAAAGGCAGTGATGGGAACCCAGACCTCCCCAGCCCTTCCAGTGTTTCAGGAGCAGCCTCCTGCCCCTTGGCACCCTGTAACGCACGCGCGGAGCTGCAGCAAGGAAGCAGCGAGCCCGAAGATCCAAAACTAGGAAAGGAAAGAAGAGGTGCTTTGTGCAACTGGTGTAAATACCAAACTCACACTGACTGGAGTCCTCGTGGCTGGGGACAGATGATGGAAGCACCACACCAGGGTTGGCAGCATCCACCCCCTGTGGGCCAGGAGATGACCCCAAGGGTTGTGTGAGGCTGACGGCAGCTCCTGCACTCATCCAGCTGATCCCTACATCAAGGACTGCCTCTGCCTGTACAGTCCGTGGCAGCTAAATGCTCCTGGTGTTTCCCAAGCAGACTTGCATTGGAGTAAACCTCTCTAAAATATTTATTTATTTATTTATTTAATATTATTATTATTCTATTTTTAATTGTATGTCAGAATGGACCAGTATTTATTTTTTTTTTTCTAGCATTAAGTTAATTTTGGATCTGTTTGTTTGTTTGTTTGTTTGTTCAAATGTATCCATGCCGCCGGTCTCGTGTAAAGGTTTACAGCTCTGGCCCCTCTCTCAGTGAGGTGGCCGGAGGAGTGACAGTCACTCCTGCTGCCACCGTGTCCCCCTGCGGAGAGCACGGGACGGACGAAGGGACGCAGGGCAGAGCTGCGCGTTTTCATGTTGGAATCTCGGGTTTCTCGTTAGATTTGTGCAGGAATGTGATGGGTGTGACCATAAAAACGGGTCTAGGACGTGTCGGAGGTGACGGCGAGGGTCTGCCGGCCGGCCGAGCGCGGGGTGCTGGCAGTGCCACCAGCGAAGTGTCGCCTGCGCGCGCGCCGGCCGGCTGCCAGCTGGCCCCGCGCTGTTTGCCTTGGCTCCGCCGCCAGCGCTCAACCCGAAACCCGGCTGCTCCGCGCAGCCACCGCCGCTTTCCCTGGGAGGATGCCGTCGCTAGGACTCCCCTGCCGTGTTTATCCCTGCGCGCTGACCCACCCATGGGAAAACAAAAGAGATGAGACTGTGAGAAAGAGATCCCTGCGGAAGGTCCTTGCAAAATCCAGCCTCTGGTGACGGATCTGATTCAAGGCTGTGTGTGTGTGTATGTGCACATGTTCATATACATGTGAATTGCCCTCGGTGTTATTTATTTTTTAACTTATTTAATATTTTTAGTACAAGCTTTAGTACGCCCTTCCTGTTAGTGGACAGATGGGGTTTCTGTGGGTTTGTGTGAAGCTGTGAGTTTTTCTGTCTCTGTGCCTTTTGCCAGTGCTTTTTAAATTTTTTTTTAAGTTGTTTCTCTCATTCACTGCTTTTATGGATTTTTGCTCTGCATCCAGCACCTCAGATTGCTGCAGGTGCTCTCTGCAAAAAGCAGGTTCACCTGGAGGAAAGGCAGCTTGGTCATTTTGGTGTTGGTGAATCGCTGCTGTGGTCAGACACACAAGGGGTGTTCAGGGCTGGCCACATCAGGATATCTTGGCTGTTTTTTGAAAGCCCTGTCTCACACTCAAAGGCTCTTTCCCACCCATGATTTTGAACCATCCCACAAAGCACCCCTGCTGCCTTTCCCTGGCAGAGCACGTCACAGCGCTCACTCCCAAATGTCTCCTTGACCCTGAAGCATCAACTCCCCCCATTCACTGGACCTGCCTTGACTCTGGGTTTGTCCCCCCAAGGGAGGCTTGTCCCACCTCTCCCAACCCCATGCTCCAGAAAATCCAACACAATTTCTGCAGGTTTGCTGGGAAGCAAAGATAAGGGATGTTTCAAAGCATTGTTCTGATCTTTCTTCAGTGTTGCAGCACTCAGCTGAGCTTTGCTTTATGTTAACTGCAATTTTCTCAATGTTTTTGTTGTTTTGGGGACTGAATTTGTACCAAACTTGTCTGCAACAGCCAATCACTGTTATTTTGCTATGCATTGTACATATATTGAACAGGCTGAGAGGACTTGGCCTCTATTTAATATTTATTTCTTCTATTTATTGAGCATTACTTTAAAAAAAAAACTATTTGGGTCATGCTGTTGGGTCCATGAAGGCAGGAGCCTTTGAAGTGTTGCCAGATATGTTGGAGAGAGGAAGGCAAATTTGGCTCATTTGAACCTCACCACCTGTATTTAGAGAGGAACCTCATTGTGATGGAGATGGGCAAGGCAGGGGAAAACTCTCCATCTCCTTGAACCAGCTTCTGATGACAAATCACATCCCCCTGCAAAGGAGTGGGGAATTCAGAGGTGATTGCCCAGTTCTGGTGGAGGAATAACCCTGCTCCTCTTCCTCTGCCACGTGGCATAGGGCTGCCATCACCAAAAATCCCTGGAGTTCTCTGATCTCCCACTGCTGGTCCCCTCTTCCCTCTGGGACGGGGACACGTGTCACCCTTTGCATCAGTGATGAGGAAGGGAATAGGATGGAAGTGATGGCCATGGTCTCCACCAGGAAGCAAGGATGTCCACCCTGCCCCATCCTGAGACCCTTGTGCCATGTCCTGCTTTGCCCCCTTCCCCAGGCTTTGTGCCAGTAGCATTTCCCAGATGTGAGCTCAGTAGCTAGCACAAGCAGAGCTTGCTGCAGGCGTCCTCCTCCAGCTTTGAGAAGAGCATGAGATGTGCTAAAAGTCCCACCCTGCCCCAGCGTCGCTCCACCAAGGCCGCAGCCGCTGCTCTGCTCACCCGGGGGGAGGTGTTTGTGCTCCTGGGGCAGAGCTGCCTGTGCTGGTGGAGTGTGGACACAGCTCCAGCATCAGCAGGCGAGTGCCAGCGCTGGGCTGGTCCCACAGAGCTGGCCCAGAGCTGCTGGGTGCTCAGCCTCGGACTCTCGGGGTACTGGTTTGAGAAAGGGGCAGGTTCAGGTGCCTAAGGGAAGACTTTGCCCTTCAGTGTCCAGTGGGATTTTATTACCTCTTCACCAGAGAATAAATAATTCTCATGACTTTGCTGCTACCTGGCAGTTTGCACATGACTGGGAGGGTCTCCAAAGCAACAGTGTCATGGTGAAGCACCCCAGCTTTTGGGGTATTGCCTAGAGAACAACACCCTCCCCAGCCCAGGGTACCTCTCCACCTTTGAAACACGGGGAGTTAGCAGGAGATGTAGAACAAAAGCCAAGACGTGAGAAAAGCCGCGAGGGAAACGGTGTCTCTGTTCTCTGCCTGTTGGTTGGTTCCACCCCCAACGACACCGGCACATCTGTTTGTTTGAGTTCATTGTAAAGCTCCCCTTGCTCTCCATCCACACGTGTTCTGTATCCTTTAGTCTTCCTGGGTGTTTGAGTTGTTAGCCTTGTTAGAAAAAGGTTCCAATAAAGGTTTGGACAGTATTTCCTTTGCATCATGTTCCTTTTGGATACAAGTGTGTGCAGAGGGATATTTCGGGTTGTTTCAGCTGCTCTGCAGAGAAGGGCATGTGCCTCCGCTCCCAGCTGCCAAGGACTGGCTCCTCAGGGCACCGGCTGAAGCAAAAAAAGTTGTGGGCTAGTATTTCTGGCAGCTCTCCTTTCCCTGCTGGGCCAGGCTCCTGCTGCCCTTTGCCAGGCCCTTTGGATCCCCCCACCCTGTTCAGCACTGGGAGTCCAAGCCAGAAATGCGTCCATCTCTCCCTGGAGGTCACACTGGGCTCACCAGTGCTCTCCTCAGGGCTGTGCCCTTCCCTTCCTGCACAGCCCTTGCTCCAAGCCCTGCACAGAGTTCCCATGCCACAGGGTCCTGCCATTGTCACCTTCTCGGCAGGAGCCAGGGGCAATGGGGACTCTCCAGCACCCTGGAAGCCCCCCAGGGGAGCAGCAGCCCTGGGCCATGTCCCCATGCTCCTCATCAGGGCTCAGATGGGCACCCAGGAAAGGTCTGGGTGTGGCACAGGGGGATCGTGGGGACACGGGGCAGCATCCCCAGGTCACTCGGAGGAGAAGGGGGCCTGCAAGGGCACTTCATGTTTCCCAGAGCTGATGTCGTGGGGTGGCTCGGCGGTGGGAGGCAGCCGGGAGGATTGGAATGACAACAGGAGCTAAATTGGGATGGCCCAGAGAGGGTGAGAGCAGGCGGGAGGAGGGGACGTGTGACTAATGGGGATGAACGAGGCGACAGAAAGAATTCCTGGCCGGGGAGGGAGGATGGCCTGGAGCTATGTGGGAAACGTGGGATGGGGGATGTTATGAGGCTCCTGGAAACACGGCAGGATCGTGGGACTGCCTGAAACCTCCTGGGGGCTTGTCCCTCTCACCCCGTGCGCTGCTGTTTGCCCAAGGGGGTGGCAGAGCTGGGTGCTGGGGCAATCCTGCTCCTCAGCCAAGCTGAGATGTGCCCAGCTCAGCTCGGGCTGTGTGTGGCAGTGACCCCCAGGACTGTCGCTGTACTGTCACCCACGGGCACCAGGAGCCCCCAGCCAGGCAGAGGCAGCCGGGTCGGACAAGGGAATGGAGGGGGATGCTCAGTCCCTCCACCAGCAGCTGCCTCCCCACACCAGGAGTACTCATCTGGCACCTGGGACCTCCTCGGGCACCTCCAGGCATCCCTTCCGACCCCAGGGAGACCCCTGTGATGCCCAGGTGTCTCCGTGCACGGGGGGCAGCCCTGCCCTAAGCCAAGGAGAGGCAGCTCCCCGTCCCCAGTGATGCTGCCGTGATTAATGCCGTAGAGCGACCAGCGGCTGCATCCCTGTGCTGCATTAACGCCTTCCTGCTGCAATTACTTCCACAGAGTCCATTAGAAAAATTGCAGATGCTGGAGAGAAGGAGCATGATGCAGAGCCAGGATGCGGCATGAGGAAGTGGCTCCGTAGCCAACGTCACCCTCATTGATGACATCCCATCCTCCAGCACAGCCCGCTGCCCACCGGAGCCGTGCCTGGATCGCCTCCATGGGGACCCCGTCCCTGCCAGCCGTACCCCCGCTTGTGGCCGGGCTCGGGGCCGTGTCTCCCGGGTGGATGCTCGCTGGGAGCTCCCCCTCCAGTGCTGCTGCCGCGCCCCATCCCACAGCTCGCAGCTCGCTCCCGCCGCTGCCCTGTAATTACGGGCCCGGCCGCGGCTGTGATTAACGCCTCGCCCTGCCCGCACCGCGATTGCGGCAGGGCCGGGCCATGCGCTGGGGCCAGGAGGAGGAGGAGGAGGAGGCAGGTGCTGAGCAGCGCCGTGAGCGCCCTGTCCTGCCTGCTGCCCGGGGTCCCTCTCTTTTCTGCAGTTAGGGGATGTTTCTCCGGGCCCAGCTGGTGAGGATGGCCAAAGAAGCAGTGCTGGAGAGGCTCATTTGTCCCCCTGCCCCACACGGCCCAAACAGCCACCCCCGGGGTCCCAGTGCGCTGGGGGTGCCCCCAGTGACCCATTTCCCGGCACAGTGGTGCTCGGTGCCGTGGGGACACGTGCCTTTACAGTGAGGGGAGCAGCTTGCTCAGCCCCACCGCGGTATTTTTAACAGGTGACACCGGGGTGAAAGCAGCCGGCCCTGAGTGAGCTTGGGGGCTATTTTGGGCGGGCAGAGCAGCAGGAGGGGGCGGCAGGGGCCGGGGCAGCTGCCGAAGCGCCGTGGCCCCGTGGCAGCCGGGATCCTCGGGCCAGCAGGAGAGGTCAGCTGCCACTGCCCAAATTCTCCACGGCTGTTTCATCCTCTCCAAAATACTCGGCTGACAGGGCAGGACTTGCAAAACACACACCCCCCTCCTCCGAAATCCATATAAATAGTACTCGCCCAACGGCTGGAAGGTTAGAGAAGTTTCTGGGCTCCAGGCTCAGGCATTTATTGCAGCTCTCACCCAAGAGCAGCAGGGAAAGTTGCACATAAAGTGCTGGAGAGTGAGAAGTGAGAGAGAAGCTTTTTAATCTCAGGATATTTGGGTTTATTATTTTTTTTTCTCTCTCCTGACAAGAAGTTTTATTTTCCTCTCCCCAGTCCTGGGATCGCAGCCAGACAGGAAGCGTTTTCTAGCGGCCAGAGAGCTCCCTCCGTCCTTCCTGCGCTCCTCCAGCTCCCGGTGATTCAGCCTGAATTGATTTTCTCGTCGTCCTTCACCTGGTGCCGGGCAGGAGGGACCGTCCCCGCGCACCCACGTCCCACCCGGGGTGGATGCGTCTCCTCCGGGACAGGCTCCCGGGGGAAGTTTGCAGCCAGGAGCAGCCGCACAGAGGCTGAGGCTCCGTTGGAGAGCCCCGGGGACACGCTCAGACCCCTCCGAAGGAAGCCATGGCCGATAGCCAGATGCCCTTCTCCTGCCATTATCCCGGCAGGCGCAGCCTCCGCGACCCTTTCCGGGAGCCCGGCCTGACCTCGCGCCTGCTGGACGATGACTTCGGCTTGTCGCCCTTCCCCGGGGATCTGACGGCGGACTGGCCCGACTGGGCTCGGCCCCGGCTCACCACCACCTGGCCGGGCCCCCTGCGCGCCGGCCTCGGCCGCTCCCCCCCCATGGCCCCCGCCTACGGCGCCCACTTCGGGGGGTACCCCGAGAGCCGCAGCCCCGCGCCCTTCCCCCGCGAGCCCTGGAAGGTGTGTGTCAACGTGCACAGCTTCAAACCCGAGGAGCTGACGGTCAAAACCAAGGATGGCTACGTCGAGGTGTCAGGTGAGAGCCAAGGCACCGGGGAGGTGGCACTGCCAGCTCAAGGAATTGCTGCAAAATGCCAAAATCGCCTTTGTTTTAAGGCGGCGGCAGAACCCCTCCGCTTGGGAGCAGGGGAGGGCTGCAGCAGGGCTTTAGGGCATCTCCAGAGGCAGATTGTGTGTCACGGGGGGATCTGGCTCACAAGCCGTGGTGGTTTGCTGCCAAAATGAGAAAGGATACGTGTCCTTTGGGGTAAATCTCCCTGCTTTATGCCCTGGCTGGCAGCACCCTGCAGCGAGCGGCCAAGAGGGGCCCCAGCTCTGCTCGGTTAATTATAGCCAGGGTGAGGTCGGCACGGAGGGAGATTCCCTTTAAAGGGGCCGAGGGAGAGGCTGGGAAGAAAGGAGCAGCTGCTCACAGCCCCCAGCCCAGCCCGGCTCTGAGTCGGCCAGAAACATGTCCCTGAAAAGTGAATTAATGTCGGGAACAGTGTGTGTGGGGTTCAGCACTTCTGGGGTGCCCACGACTGCCCTCAGTGTCCCATCAGCCTGGCACTGACATTCCCCATTGTGCCTCGGTCCTCTGGTTGGGATCACCAGGGGTGGCTGGGGGCTGCCACCTAACACAGCCCTGAGTGTTTATTTCATGCTCACTGCAGCACAGGGGGAAAGCCACAGGTCGTGGGGGGAGGGGTCCAGGTAGCCTCTGGCTGATGCTCCAGGTACAGGGACCCCCAGCCTGACAGAGGGGTGGAAAGGAACCCATCCTGGGGATTGAGGCCAAGGGGGATGCTGCCACCTATAATGGTTTTATTATTTGTTTATTTTCTTAAGCCCCAGCTCTTGGCAGCCTGTGAGACCCTGGTTTTGCACTGGAAATGTGGCTGGGCTGTGTCTAGCGTCTCTTTCTCCACATGGAGAGGCTTCCTGAGCCCTCCCCAGAGAAAGAGTTTGCACCAGGGCAGAGAAACAGCTGCTCGGAAAACTTTCCTGTTTGGTTTAGTTGTTATTGTTTGTTGGGGAAAAAAAATAATCCCCCGGTAAGATGCTGATGTGGGGTGTTGGCCTTCCCTGCAGGCAAACACGAGGAGCAGCAGGTGGAAGGAGGGATCGTCTCCAAGAACTTCACCAAGAAAATCCAGTAGGTACCGGTCGGCCTGGCCGAGCTCTGCCAGTCCCCGCTCCCCAGCTCACACAAGCAGGGACTGTTTCCACCCCAAAATCTGCCCTTCTGCTGCACGTGCCTGGCCGGGCCGGGCCACAGAGTGATTTCCCAAGGGAAGGAAAGGAGGACGAGGCCTTTTTTGAGGCGCTCTGTCAGTCTCCTGCACGCCCGGGGCTGCGGCCGGGGCCGGCGGGGGTGCGGGGAGGAGGCGTCCCCGGGGAGCAGCGGGGCACGGCGGGCGGGCTCCGCCGCCAGCCCCGGAGCACATCCCTGCGTATCCCCGCATCTCCATGATGTCAGTGAGATCGCTATCGCGTTGACTCACCCGTGGCTCGCTTTGGCAACAACAACCGCAAAGGCGAGCCCCGACCGACGTGGGGGGCAGATCCCACCCGCGGGGCTCGCACGGTTAACAGGGAAAAGCATCAAAGCCCAGGGCATGGGAAGGGTTTCCTCGGCTGGCAGCAGCTCAGCTTTGCTTTTCCACCCTGAGGGAGCCCTGTGCATCCCGAACTCCCACGGGAACGCTGGGGCGAGCACCGCTCGCTCCTGCTCGGCGCTCGGGCTCCTTTTACGGGCAAGGCTGGCGGCTGACGTGGGCTGCGCACGGCCGGGATTTACTCCTGCTCCGCGCGGCACAAGCGGCGCTGACATCCCGTCAAACACATCTGCCGGGGAGATTAAACAGAGCTCCCGCGGGGGCCAGGCCGGCCAGGAGCCCGCTCTAAATATCCCCCGCACATTCCCAGGCGCTCCAGTAATAACAGAGGCTTTGCCGGGGCGCCGGGGCTGCTGCCTCGGCACCGCTGGGTCCCCGCGTGCTGGGGGTCCGGGGGTCGGGATCCACCGGGGATGCAGCATCCTAACCCATCGCCTCTTTCCTGCCCCTCTGCAGGCTGCCCTACGAGGTGGATCCCATCACGGTGTTCGCCTCCTTGTCCCCGGAGGGGCTGCTGATCATCGAGGCGCCCCAGATCCCCCCCTACCAGCAGTACGGCGAGGGCAGCAGCGGCAGCGAGATCCCCGTCGAGAGCCAGGAGGCCACCTGCACCTGAGCAGCCACCCGCGGCCCTCCCGCGCCCCGGCACCCCCGCCCCTTGTCCCCTTCCCCCGCTCCCCGCTCCCCTGCGGCGCGGCGTCCTGACAGCCTCGGGCAAGGGTGACGGGTGCCGCTCGCAGGGATGGCAGCACCCGCCACCCCAGCTGAGAGCCGGGGCACGCACCGGGTGCCAGCCACCGTCCCTGAGGGCTTCTAGCGGTCTGAGGTGCCGGTAGAGGTTTTGTGCCCACGGGGCCAAGCAGAAAGGATGCTCCTCCTTATGGTTATTGTTTGTTCCGAGTCGCTCGGATGGGATATTTATAACAATAGCAAAAAAAAGGGCCTGTTTTTTTTCTTTAAAATTGACATGGAAACCCGTAGCTCTGTGTCTTTCCTCCTCCATGAGTTGTTTTTTTTTTTTTTTAAACTACATCTCTGCGAAGGACACGCGTCTGGCGGCGGAGCTTGATGGCGTGGCCTCCATCCTGAGAAATGGTCTGCGTGCTTTGAACGTTGGTTTGGGGTTTTGGTGTTGGTTTATTTTTTTCCTTATTTCCAAAGAGAATTTGTGCTTTTACTTGTCAGACCTGAGGAATAAAACCCAGTTGATGTTCTTAGCCTCCGCTTGTCTCGGCTGAGCTGGTGAGGTGGCTGTAGGGCTGCGGGAGGGTGGTGGGGACGAGGGGAATGTCACTGTGTGCCACCTCCCAGCTTGGCACAGGTCATCCTCATGAAGGCAAGGACAAGAGAGATGTGTGGGATGCCTGCACTGATGGGGGAATTCCAAGTCCCAGCTGACACTGTGCTGGGGAGGCATCAGGCTTGGCAAGGACCATGGGCTCATCCTGGCCTAGCCCCTGAGGGGGTTGAAAATGTTCTTCCTGCTTGGGGATGCTAAACCAGGCTGTGAGTAGGGAAAGCTGGGTTTTCCCCATCCCCACTTCCATCTCACCATGCCAGGTCCCCACCTGCAGCTCCACAGGGAAGCACTTCCCAGTGGAATGGCAAATGGTGTCTGCTGGGTTCTGGGCACAGCCTTAAAACCATTCCTATTTGCCAACCCACTGCAGTGCCTGGGCTTAGCAAAGCCGAGCTGTCGATGGGAGGCAGGAAATTTTCCAACGATCTGTGCAGCACCTGGGCCAGGCACCCAGTTTTCCATGTTACCAGGACCTCAGAGTTAAAAATACAGCCTCACGTGTTCCGCTCTGGCTCATTTGGGATGTGGTTACCAACAACACCCACCACGCGCTGTAAAGCCTGGCCCAGCACCGCGTGCCACGAAGGCACCCGCGTTCCAGGTCATGGAGGGGAACCTGGGCACTCTCACCCACTTGTGCAGATTATATTTAACTTCCAGCAGTTGTTCCAGAGCTGGGACCCCCCAACGGTACAGAGCACAGCCTGCCCCAAGCTCAGCCTCTCTGGCCCTGCCAGGCATGGCTGTGAGCACAGCAATTTTTATGAATAAAATACAATCCCCGAAATGTGATACCGACACCGGCATGGAACGCTAAAAAGTCATGAGTCACAGCTCCAGCCCTGTGTCCTTGTGCCACTTGGAGCTGTCAGGCCCTGTGGGTGACACCTCTCCAGCACAAATTGTCCTTCCTCTTCCTCACCCCTTCAAAGAGTTATTTTTATCAGACTTTTGATAAAATATCCCCAGACCCAACCTCAATTTTCCCCCTTTCATAGAAGGACCCCGGGGGTACCTGGGGACACGCTCAGGCTCAGCACCCTGGCTGGATGTCCCTGCACCCCTATCCTGGCCCTGCACCCATGTCTGGCACAGGATGGTTCCCTGGGCAGGGCTGCAGGTGCAGCTGTGACTCCACAGGGAGCTGCCAGGGGGGAATGAGCCACAGCCGAGCCACTCTCCCATCCCGGGGTATCTGGGGAGGGCCCCGGGCTGATGGAACAGCAGTGCTGGGACAAAGGGAGCCCCAGGCTCAGCCTGGGGGCTGCTGCACTCACACAACAGCTCCTGCTCTTGTTCCTGCTGATCCTGCAGTTTGGGGTGAGTTTTGTTTTTCTTTAATAGCTTTTTGCTTTATTTGGTTCTGCTTTCTGATGAATTCCTTAATAGCATCTTATAAAAGCTGTTGTCAGCTGCATTAGCAATGATTTCCTAATGGCTGGGGTTGGCATTGGCAATTAGCACTAAGGACCTCTTCCATGGGCAGCGTGCTCAGGCCTGTGCAGACAGCAGCTTCCCAAGCTCTTGGATGGTCTGGAGTATCACATCCTAATGAAATAATTGTAACTGGAGATCCGGAGGCTCTTTTCAAGTATGATCTGATTATCCCTGCAAAAGAGGTTTTAAACAAGTAATCCCTACCGGTGTTTCTGCAAATGCAAAAATCGGTTTGGAAACACTGAGGCACTTCTGCACCAGCCTCTCCCTCTGTGTCTGAGGACAGGGAGTGGCATCTGTGCATTTCTGGGGTTCCAGGGGGAGCAGAGCTTTATGAGCCCCAGAGCTGGGGCTGCTGGGGACTGGGAGCAGTTCGCTCACCCTCCCTCGTGTGTGAGATGTTGGTTTGGAGCCTCCAGCCCCATAGCACAGAGCAGTGGAGGCCAGTCTGCAGTGACATCACATCTGTGGGTTTGGAGCAATTACAGCCTGCCAGGTGTGTCAGAACACAGCGTGGCCCAGGGCTTAGGACCAGCTCTAAGGGACAGGCGTGGTGCAGGCTCTGACTGAGGGCAGCATTCTCCAGGAGGGGAGGAGTGGGCATCCTGTGGGTCTGACCCTGGGGCTGCCTGAGGGAGCCCAGGAGGGGCTGAGATCCTGGCTGTGCATTTTGGGACCTCTCTCACACAAGGGAGAAAGGGCAGGGTTGTGATTATCAGCAATTCCCACTGCACGGGGCAGCCCAGCCTCGGCAGCACCTCTCTGCCAGCCCTGCCCCAGTCGTTCCAGAAGGACAGTGCTCCCTTTTTTCGCCCAGAGCAGCATTAGACTCACCAATATCCACATCATTCCAGACTAAGTGATTTTCACTGCTGAAGGAGACAGAGGAGCCATCCTAATCTGGCTTTTGCATGCTGCTCTTGAAGCAGCACTGATGCTGCCAACACAGCATCCTGGATGGAGACAGGAGCAGGTGCTTGGAAGATTTTATTTTTTTTTCTTTCTAAGAAGCCAGTTCTGATCAAATACACAACCACATCTGAAGAGCTGGTGGGATTAAGTAGTTGAATGCTGGGCAATTTGTAACTGGCACTGATGGGGCAGGAGAAAGGGGAGTGCTTGTTCCAGGAGAGGAATTCTGGGCTTGGGGCTGAGGTGGAAATCCAGCAGTTCCTGATGCATCTCAGGACCGTGAGCTTGCAAGGTTCCCTCTGAGGAGTCCCAGAAAAGCTCTCCTGGGCAGCTGGAGGGAAATGTGGATGGTCCATACAGCTTTTTTTTTGTTTTGGGAAAAATTTTTGGTGATCCCTCCCACAGCACAAGCGGGTGATTCCCAGTGCTGCCAACACAGAGCTGGAACAGGCTGGTGGGGAGGGCTCAGCACCATGAGATAAGAGGCTACATCATGGGAAACTGGCCCTGGAGGACCTGCTGCTCCAGCTGGCTGCTGCGAGGGGCTGAAGGACGTGAGGAGATAAGGATAAGGTCACCCAAGGCGTGGGAGACCTCTCCAGGCAGCTCGGTGGCAGGAGGCTCAGTAAACCTCCTGCCTGTGTCCTGCTGTCTGTCCCAAGCTGCCAAGGAAGCTGTGGAGCACCACCTGCCCCCTGCAGGGCAGGGACATGGGGCAGTGGGCCCAAGGGCTTCCAAGTCCTGCTTGCATCCCACCAGGGCTGCGATGGGGAGCGTGTGGCTCCCAGCAGGGCACCAGCTCCCAGCCTGTCCCAGAGGATTTATTTGCCTAAAATGGAAGCAAAAGCTGAATTGATTTATTTTGGTTGGCAGCATGTGGAGCTGGGTAAATAATTCACAAGAAGCTCCAGAGCCGTCCAGACCCACCAGGCACCTCCAGAGACCTGCTCTCTTCTCCTAGAAGAACGAGGTTAATCTAATTTTCCAGCTGCCCAGCCCCTGTGGCAGGAGCAGGTGGTGGCTGGGTAGAGCTGTGGCCAGCACAGCAGCTCCCAGAGCTGTGTCCACCCCTGCTCTGGGGAACATCACCCTCACCAGCTCATGTGCCCATGGACTGGGACACCCTTGCAGGCTCACCCTGCAGGGATGCCCTTGATGTCTCTCACTGCTCCCTGCTGGATCATGCTGTGGTGTCCTGGGGTGCCCACAGAGACCCCTTTGTTGTTTCATGGGGTTGTTTGTGCTTTCCAGCCCCTCTGGGAGCCTCTGCACACGCAGGAGCTCAGCCTGACTTCCTCCAGCATCCTCCTCCTCAGTCCCTGGGGCTGCAGAGCTCCCCTGGTCTCCCCAGGACACGTGCAGCTCTCAGGCTCTCTTGGCAGCTGTTCCTATTGCTGCAGTGACTCCATCTGGGTTTGCACAGGGGATTTGCTGTAATATTTCCAGGAGTTTTTCCTTCCCAGAGCCCTCCAGAGCATTCCTGGCTCCCCAAGGGTTTCTCACTATTTCTCACACAAATCTCAGCTGCTTCAGTTCAAGCCAGTCCCTTTTCCCTGAGAAAATATCCTGTAATCACCCAGGTGTTTCTCTGCTGTAGCTGAAGCCATCTGGGGGTTTTCATGCTTCTCTCTGGGAGTTTCTCCTCCTTTGGAGGTTTTGCTTTCATGAAGTTTTTGTTTCTACTTGCAAAGTGAATCTCATCTGCTTTATTTTGGATGTCTCCAAAGGGAACACTTGGCCATGTCATGTCCGTGGGGACAGAGAAGCAAAAAATGACTTTTTTTTTTTCTAATGGAAGAACCCAATGTCACAGAAATAACCCACCTGACCTGATGGCCTTTCTCTCCCTTCCAAATTAAAGGCTGGAAAGCCACGAAATGGCCCAGCCACCCCTGGGAGCAGATCAAGAAGTTCCTGCAGCTTCACCCATCCCAGCAGAGGGAAGGGGAGGAGAGATCTCTGTGGGTGAAGCAATGCTGATTATGGCATCGTGTCCTGGATGCTTCTGCCTGTGTCCACCCCAGGAGGGGACTGGGTGGGCTCTGAGGCCCTGTGACCCCCCCCAGCAGCACAGACCCTCCTGGCTGGGCAGTGTGGGTGACTCTGGTGTTGAGCATCCCTGATGTATCCATGGAATTGCAGCACCTTCCAGGCCCAAATTCTCTGCTCCAGAGCTGCAGCAGGATGAAGGAGAGTTTTCTCCTATTTGTTTTTCTTTTGTCAGTCTTTAAACCCAGTTGCAAATGCTGCTGATAATTAAGGAGACTCTTGCCATTTGGGTGAAGTGCTGAAGTGCAGCCTCCTGCTCCCAGCCAGATGCTCCCCAGCAAACCCATCCTGGAGGAGAGGAAAATTTCAGCTTCATTTTGATTCTTTCATACTCCAACAAAAGCCTCCCTATCTGAGGCAGCCTTGGAAACCTTTCCTTATTAAAAGACCTCCTTGAAATGCATTGTAGCAGCCAAGGAGGGTGGTTATGAAGCACAAAAAGCCTGCAGAAGAGCTCATTAAAACAATAAATTACAACTAATTAGAATAAATCAAGCTAAATCATCTCCAGTGGGAAGGTAAAATAAGGTGTGAGTGAGTGGTTTTAATAAGGATGGTGCTAATCCCCAGCTCCCCTTTAAAGTGATGCTGAGTCCTGCTGCAGCAATGATCCCGCTGCTGGGACCAGGGTGGAAAACACACATGGACAAAGAGGAAAGTGGAGCTGATGGCAGTTTGAATTGTGTCCCAGCCTGAGCTGCCTGTCTCTAATTGCAGTGGGTTTGGGGGTAGCACACAGCACCCACAGAGGCTCACAGAGGTCGAGGTGCTGGGTTTGCTCACTTTGGGTTTTATTTCTGTTTAATTTGCAATGGACAAAGTGGCTGTGGGGTTTTGCTCCTCTCATATCACCTCATCACCACAGCCACAGCAAAATGACTTCTCTGCATAATTAGCAGTGAGATCATCGCAGCCGCCTTGGCTCCAAATCATTTCTCCTCCGCTCTCCAAGAGCTGCTCAAAACAAGGAGAGGAGGGAGGTGTGGGATAAGCACCCTGCCAGGGTGGGGCTGGATGGGGCTCTGAGCAGCCTGGTGGAAGGTGCTCCTGCCCATGGAATCAGGAGGTCTTCAGGGTCCTTTCCCTTCCAAACCATTGAGCAGAAGGTCTTGGAGCTGCCAAAGCAAAAGGCTGATGTTGAAGGGAGTGAATCGCTGCTGGAAGCACCTGGAAGGGGGCTCAGTGTTGTACTGTGACACGAAAGAACTCACACATTCACTTCAGATGTAAAAGAAGGAAAAGAGGAAGTTTTATTTCTGACTTTGTAATATATACAATTCTAAAAGTGACAGTGGATTGGAGGGTGAAATTATCACCTCTCCAACCACACTGGTTAAACTAACAGTCTATCCATTTTCTCTTCCTACAAAGAAGAATGCAAAACAATCATTATTTACACGAATAGTGTGTGAGAACTCTAGAAATATGTAAACATCAGAAGGTATAGAAAACTTTTAAAAGAACTCTAAATGTTTTAAAAGAACAGGGTGACAGCTCAGCTCTGGGGAACAGAGAGCCCAGAGCCAGCAGGGCACTGGTGCAGCAGTGAAGCTGCAGGGACAGCACTGCTCGAGCCTTCCCTGGCTGCCACCTCCCTCCAAGGGATGAGCACTGCTGCCGGTGCTGGAGAAATGTATTGGTTTCATTAAGCTTAAATGATTAGCTCCAGGCCTTGATAATGATACTTAATGGATCTAATATTTTTGGGGGTGATTATGCTGCTGTATACAGCGTGTATATCATTAATAACCTTCTTTAAACCTCCTTGCTTTCACTGCCACTAATGATGTTCAAGCCCTTCTTATGCCTAAGCCCAATTAGCTGCCAAGATAGAGGCTTTGTCCCATGGAGGATGTCTGGCTGTGCTGGAGGCAGATGCTGATGGTTTGGGCAGGAAGATGTTTGGATTTGGTGGCAGGAGCCCCAGGCTGGACCCTGCAGGGGGGTGAGGGCAGCCCTGGTGGGTGCAGGCAGTGGTTGAAAGCTTCTGTTCAAAACCCCTTTCCCAATCCCATCCAGAGTTCTGCAGGGGGGTTAACACCAGTCAGGGCCTCCCCACATCCTGGGTTTTGTCACCTCTTGGTTTCTGTAGGTGAGGGTGGTGATGTCAAACACTCCTCACCCTTTTCCACAGGGGATAATGACAGATGCATCGGGGGCTCTGTTTTCTCAGGGAAGATATCCCTAAGTCCAGGGCACATTATTCCTCTGCTGGATCCAGCCAACTGGAAGAAGCAATATCACCACTGACTCCACACTCCCCCTGAACCTTTCCATCACCCCTGGGAGGAGGAACCAGGCTTGGCTGCTTCTCTGCTCCTTCTCACCCGAGCATCCTCCCCATCCTCCTGCGAGCTGATTAATCCATTAGGATTAACCTCTCTTTAACTCCTTGATTAGCTGCATTTTAAAACTCCATTTGTTTTCCTTTTTACATCAAGCTGGAGCCAAAAAAAGAGGGCAATTTGCAGCAATACTGATTTAATGCAATTTCTGAAAATCAGGGTGAACGTCGGGAAGGCGTGCTCAGCATTCCAACTCCTCCCAGCAAGCTGCCCGGGGCTTCATCCTGCTGGAGGCAGATTTGGGAAGAACACCACAGAACCAGCATCTACCTGAGTCCCCAGAGCTGCTTTCTGGTGGCATTGGGGCAAAACTGAAAGATGCATCTTGGTTTCAAGGTGTTGTTGGGGAAACTGAGGCTCTTGTGATGTGATATGATGTGGGCTTTTTGGTGCCACAGGGACAACCCATTTCTCCTTTGGAAATGTCCCTGATTTCCCTGAACTGTGCATGGCAGAAATTGCTCAAGACAGGGCTTCTTGCTCTGAGACAGGATAATGGTTTAGATCCATCCAGGTTTGATTTGCCAGGTTTAGACTCAGTCCTGCGTTTACAAAACCCAAGTTTAGTCCATGCCCTAGGTGAGCTACCAGACCCCTCCAAAATCTGAGGGTTTTTGATGACAAAAACTTTGCTTGTCTGTGGCAGGGGTTTGGCTCAGTGTCAGCTCCAGCTTTTCTTATGGGACCCTTCTTTGCCATGCAGGAGCCATGTGGGAAAAATCACTAATATCTTCAAAAATAAGCAAACCCTCTGGCTTTAGACCAAAATCTCCACTGTTCTCAAATGCCTGTCTGTCCCTTCCCTGTGTGTCCCAGAGTGGGAGAGAGTGACTCCTCCATCCTGGGGCTGTCCCGTTGCCCAGGCTGGGGCTGTGGGACACAGGCAGCACTGGGGGTGTGCTGGGGTGAGCAGTGCTGTGGTAGTTCCATGGTGGGGGCTCCTTGGACCCCCTGTCCTGGTTTCACCCCAGCTCTGAGCCCCGTGGCTCTCCCCATGCAGGAGGAGTGGGCAGTCACCCCCTGTCCCATCTCTGCCAGGCACAGCTCATCCCCTGGATGAACTGGCTGCTCCAGAGGTACTCTGCTGTGTTTATGGGATTATTAAGCTCTAAGGTGACTGACACCAAACACCCCTGGCCTGTGTTAACCTGTGTTAACCCATTTTTGGGCCACTTCCTTGTGGTATTCATATGCCCTCTGAACAGAGAGAGACTTAGCTTTCTCAGGATTTCTCCTGAGAGATGCTGTGAGAGAAGCAGAGACAAGAGAATCAAAACAATTCTTATCTCGCTCGCTCTTTGTGCCCATGTGGAATGTGGGATGGAGATTGTTTACCCAAGGTGATTGCTTGATTGGATTCTGGTTATTTGGATTCATTGACCAATTGGATCCACGTGTGTGTCGGGACTCTCAGGAGAGGTCACCAGTTTTTCTAGTTAGTGATAGTTCTTGGTAGTGTAATATAGTTATAGTATAATATAAAATATAATAAAGTAATTAATTAGCCTCCTGAAACCATTGGAGTCAGAGCTCATTCTTCCCACGTCGGGCATCCCAGCACCAGTACTTCCTCTGGCTCAATCAGTGTTTGAGTTTGGATGCTTTCACAGGTGGCTGGTAGGGCTGAGGCTCAGGGAGCTCAGCAAAGCCAAGGCTGAGAGCTGGGGTGTCTTTCTCAGCTGGCTGAGGGCTGGGAGTCTCCCCTGGGAGTGGGGTGCTGAAGAAAATGCCTGCCCTCTCCTGTGGAGCTGGATTTTTGGGGCTGTCTGCTCAGAGCAGCTCTCCCTGCAGTTGTTTGGGGTGTTTAGGAAAGGCTGAGAGCAGCAGGGACATCACTGGAGCCTTTCTCCTCTTCCAGACTCCCCACTTGCAGGATGTTTAACAGGGACTTTGAGATGTCTCTAAGGTTTTGGAGCAGTTCAATGTATTTCTAAGTTATTTTGGGGTGCATGAGTGGGAAATACACACGATGAACACATGTGAGCCTGCAGCTCCAAGTGTTCAGGAGAGATCTGCAAGGGAAACTTCTTCCCAGTGCTGAAGCAAAACAAGACAAAACCAAGCAGAAATTGGTACAAAACCAAGCAGAGAGCCTTGCCTGGTAGGACTGCAGCTCCCAAAGCTGAGCCCCCCTGCATGGGTAGTGTTGGAACAGGGAAATTCTCTCAGGAGCCGTCTGGGAGCTGTCAAAATAAATCATAGCTGCTGTTGAGGTTTAAAAAGCTTCACGCTGATGCACAATTTAGGGGAAGCATCTTGCATTTCCATAGATGTACAACATGATTTTCTGAAATTGCAATGATATGAGAAAACATCTTTTAAAGTGGAACCCAGATGGCGGGAGGAAATTGTGCTGTTTGAATTCTCCTCAGATAAATCGAAGCTAAAGGGATGTTAAACATTTTATAGGTTTTTTCTTCCCCCCACTTCCACCACCTGCTATTGGAATGACATAAGAGGAGCCATCAAACAGTGAGATCCTTACAGCACATGGCTAGGAAATGGCTTTGTCTGAGGGCATTTAACACCCAGAGATCCCAAACCCAGCAGGGTCAGGTCAGGGCTCCTCCACAGCTCCCTGGGAAGGTGCTTTTAGGGACAGGAATTTCTGGAGGGGCTGCCCAAACCCATTTCTAACAAAGGAGCCATACACAAACCTCGGCTGTCAGGGCTCAGCCTCGGGGGTTGCAGTGGGAGTGCAATGCCATGTCTGGAGCTGTATTTCTCCTTGGAAAGCCACCTCCTACAGGAGGAGAGACCCTCAAATGGAGCATTTGGCTGTAAATCCCCCTAATTCCAGCCATGCCCAGAGCTGCTCTGCCTTAGGGACAAGCTCTCTGTGCCTCTTCGAGGTGAGGTTTCAGAGCCTCCCCAACAGCAGGCATTTCCCTCGCAGGTGCTTTTTGTTTTCCTGCTCCTTGGCATTCACAGGCGAGCAGCATTTTCACTCCCGAGCTAAATATGTCACTTCGTCTCTAGCGGCTGCCAGGTTTAAAGCGCCGGCACCTCGCGGAAACGCCCGGAGGACAAATGCCAAGGATTACACACCGTCCTTACTCAAGGAGGAGGAACTGATGGAGGAACTTTGTGGCTCCTTGTTTTTGTTTTGAAAGTAAATCGAGCCTGTTTACCTGGCTGTTTACTTAAGCTGGGTGAGTCACGGCCCAGGAAACGTGTGCGGGCTGGTTTGTCCCCTCGGACGGGTCCCACTTCCCCCGGGATGGGCTCAGGGGACACCGTGAGCAATAGCAGCAAATATTCCAGCCCTGGTTGTGCTCCTGCCGGGGGAGTGTGCTGGGGATGACAGGGGAGCAGTGCTGGCATTCCCGGGAAGCCTTTTCCCTGTCCATCTCTGCTTGTGCTGGAGGGCACCAGCGGCCTGGGAAGCCTCGGTATGGGCAGCACCTGAACCCCCAGCTGGGTCAGGAGCTGCTGCTTCCAGCCCCATCCGGGCTGGTCCCCCTGGGCCAGTTTTGCCTCCAGCCCATCTCCGGGCACGCTATTTTTACATCCTCCTTTTAAAATTCTTTCCAGCGTTGTCGGATTCATCCCAGCAGATGGGTCCATCAGCAGGCAGGGTGGTGCTCCCCATGGGTGGCTTTGTGCTGAACACCAAATGGAGGTCACTGCCAGGGCATGTGGGTGTGTTTTTTTAGAGCGCTTCCCAGCTGGGATCTGGCTTAGATTTTGGGAGAAGAGACCCTGGGCAAGATCCCAGCAGCTTTTTTAAAGGGCTGAGCCTGCAAGGAGCACCTGCTCATCACCAGCGTGGGCTTCCCGACTCCCAGCAGAGCTGCAGAAACCACGGGGGCCGGGACTGGGTATTTTTAAACAACCTTGGCCGGGCAGGCTCTGCCGGAGCGCTGCCTTTTGCTGTTACCTCTTCCTGCAATTCCGGATTTGGAGACAGCCGTCCCGCAGCCCAGGGTGTGCAGCCACAGCCGCAGGACACAGCGCTGCCTCCTTTATCACAGCGTGGGATGCTCAGCAAACATCCCAATCTTCCCTCCAAATTGCTCCCAACGCCAGGTTATTTTGGAGAGGGAGGGCTGGTGTGTTATCTATTATACCCACAAGCACGGATAATAACAGTAATACCATGTGGTGGAGCGCTGTTAATGCAACGAGGCTGTCTCTTTGTCTCCAAGAATGCTGCGTGTGGCAGCCTGTTCAAAAGAGAGCCACAACAAGGCTGGCACAGCCAGCCCGAGCACAGGGATGTTCTGTATGAACAGGGATGTTCTGTACTGCTCAGCTCTGCTCCCTGGCTGCTGCAGCCCCGATGCAGCGATGTCCTGGCGTGCTGTGGCTTGTAGGGACACCGAGAGCATGGCCCCAGGGCTCAGGAGCGTCTTGTTTTGGCAGAGATGCTTCCCTGAGCCAGGCTGGGCCTGCCTGCCTCGCTGTGTGCGTCACTCCTTCCTCAATCCACGTGCTGTTCAGAGGGTGGCCTTGCCCAATGGATCCCAAATTTGGGACCAGTGGAGGCTAGATGCATCCCGTGAGGTGAGCAGCCCAGGGGCTCACACACCTGCTGCTCCCCCTGCACACCCCATGGGATGGGCAGGTGCTGCATCACCCCCACACCTGAGCTCCCAGAGCAGGCAGTATCAGCTTGTAGCTGGAGGCACTGGGTGCTTACCTTTCTCCTCCCTTGTTCCCTTAAAAAAGGTATTTCAAACGTGAAAGCAATGTGAAGACAGGCACTTACACATCTGGAAATGTGTCGTGAATGAAATAAGGATATGGGAAGGTTTCTGTAGGAATTCATCTCTGCTGTATCTGCTTCACAGTAAGCCATAAACTTCTGAAGAACATAAAAATCTCACTTTTTTTTCCCCTTGAGCACTTACCCAGTGCCTGTTTCCCCCAGCTGCAGACCTTCTGCATGAGCAGAGAGAATGTTCTCTGCATCCACACTGAGAGCAGTGCTGAACCTCCCACAAGCCTCAATAACTCCAGCAATTTATGTTTATAATGGAACAGGGAACAGAGAGCTCTGTGGAAGTGAAAAGTCTTTCTCAAATCATCAGGCTATTTTTATGTGCATCAATACTTTCTCATGTGTGTGTAAATACCTCCCCCACACATGTAGCTTTATCTCAAGAGTGAAATAAAAATAGCTGGGGATTGAAAGGGAAGCTGGTGAGGGGGCGGTTGTGCTTTTGGGAAGAATCTCTTCAAGGCTCGGAAACAGCAAAGTCACGGTGACAACACGATCTGACAAAACCCCAGCCTCCCTGGGCCTGGCAGGAATGGTGTTAATGGAAGAGCTCTTCATGACTTTCCCTCTGTGTTTCCATGTCTCCTCCCAAGCCCAGCCCGGGCGCAGGCTCAGCGCTGCTCTGGGGGAAGTTTTGAGCAGCTCCAAGGAGCAGGCTCTGTGCCTGCCAGGAACTGCTGCTCAGTGGCTCGGATAAATGCCCCCCATGCCAGCAGACACCGGGATGGCACAGAGGGATCCCTGTCTCTCTGGACTCCTAGCAGTGCCTGCTTTGCCCAGCTGCTTTCCCTTGCCAATTCCTGGCCCTGCTTCTTCCCTGCTTCCCTCCTCTGCAAGCCTGGGCTGGGCCAGTCTCAGGGGGAGGTGGTGCTTGACCCCAGAGGAGTACAGGGATGTGCTGCAGCTTGTACAGATGATCTGTAGGCTCTTATTTCATTCCCCTCAACCTCCCTGGTAGGAGAGTAGCAAAGGGATTTCTGAGAGCTCAAGCTCTGCAAAGTGGGGAGGAAATTTCCCTAGGGAATGTAAGTAAGGAGGGTTATATCACCTGGCAGAGCTGGTGCCCTGCGTGACCTGGCTTAGTATCATTTATGGTCATTGCTTTTCTTAATTTTTAGTGATAACAAAAGGAGGATTAGGAAATACCTCGCAGTAGGAAGCTGCATGGCTGGGTGGTGGCACGTGGGGGACATGGTGACTGTCAGCACCAAGTGTTTCTAGAGGGACAGGATGCATCCAGCACCTATCACAGCATCAGAGCTCAAACTGCACCAGCTGAACTTTGGCTGGAGCAGAAATAAAACCATCAGGCCTAATAATACCCAGGTGCAGCCAGCTCCAGGGAGCCTCTGCCAGCTGCTGCAGTGTCACGAGTCACCAGGGCACAGCATTGTGCAAAGTCACCGTTCCTGTCCCAACCATCCGGGTCCCACAGGTCCCCTCTCCCAGCCGGTCCCTCAGGGGCCTCAGAGGGGTTGGAGGAACCCAGCTCAGCTCAGGCAACTCCTCCTCCTCGTCCACTTTGGGAAAGAGCTGGGAGGATTTCCAAATGCCTCCGCTTGGCAGCCGATCCCCGCCATTCCGGTAATGCACTGGAAGTCAGTCCGGAGAAAGTTCAAGGCTGTATCCCCATAAACTTCATTTCTGGTCCCCCTCACTCTGCACAGCATCTCCTGGCTGCTGACAATGCCCAGTCTGGTAATTTCCAGCGATGCCAGTGCTGGATGCAGGTGGGAAATGATGTCTTGAGAAGGGATAACTCAAATATCTTTTTTTTTTTCTGTAAATTTCCCAGCTCCTACGATGTCCCCACAGTGACCTGCTATGGTTGGCACAGGGACTTGGGCATCCCCCACATATCTGTGCTCCTGGTGCTCCTTGCACAAGCCTGTGCACCGGGCAGGTCACAGGTAATGCCTGGCAAAGGCACGTGGTGTCCAAAGCCAGCTCCAGGGGATTGGCAGTGTCCCATGAACTTCTTGCTGAGCATTCACAGGGGTGAGTTCATGGCATTCACAGGGGCAGGACAGCACTGTGAGGGACAGGGTGGCCTTTGGTAGCAGAGCATTGTCCTGCTCTGTGTTTTGGGCACAGATTTGCTCCATGCACTGAATGCCAGAGCTGCCCTGGTAGTTGAGACCAGGGTACATCAGACCTTGGCCAAGCCCCTGGGAGCAGTTTCACTGGTGGGCTCCCCCCATCACTAATCTGAGCCACTGCTGCTGTAGCAAAGCTGTTGGCAGCACAAACTGAAGCCATTTGGGTTTTCTTCCCTGCAAAACCCATTTTGTCAGCAGCCCCTCTCTCCTCCTCACCCACACTGCAGCAGACACTTCTCACTTAAGTGGCGTGTGCCCACCACTCCTCTGAGTCACGTCTGTTAGCAGGGAGCTCATAATTCTTCAGGTTTTTTCAAGTACAAATGTCTTTGGAAAAGGGCATTAAATAAAACACTTGACTGAGGTCCCGGTGGTGACTAATTCCCATGGTACGCCCCGCTCAGCGTTAACCCTGCTGAGCTCTGCAGCCTGGGGGTTGCAAAGGGACCCTCGCAGGCAGAGGGGCAAATGAAAAGCTGGATGTTGCAAGAGAACAGCTTGAAAGGGGCAGATGGGGGTGGTGGCACAGTGGGGATGGACCCCAGAGTGCTCCCTCCAGGTGCCACATTCCCTGGAGAGCTCGTCCGTGTGAGCTGTGCCTTAGTCCAAAGCAGGGGTACAGCCCAAAGCTTGGGGGGTAGCAAAACTGAATGCTCGTGCCAAAAACTGGCTGGAAAGGAGGGGGGGGGAAATCAGACAATGGTTTGGGTTGGAAGGGAATATAAAGATTATTGAGTTCAACCCCCCTGCCATGGGCAGGGACACCTTGGGGATGACTACACCAGTTGCTTCAAGCTCCGTCCAAACCAACCTTGGAACACTTCCAGGGATGGGGCATCCACAGCCCCCTGAAAGAAATCCCTCTCCATGACAGAGCTGGGTTTAGTGGTAGACCTGGCAGTGCTGGATTAATTGTTGGATTCAATGACCTTCGAGGTCTTTCCCAGCCTGAGTTGTTCTGTGATTCTGTGATCTCCTTGTGGCCAGCAGTGGGTGGCTCTGGATGGCTGCACAGGCCACCTCCACAAAACAACCCCAGCTTTGCTTGCTGCTTGGGTCCCTGCTGAAAACACGACCCTCGTGGGGACTTTGGCACGGTGCAGCAGCTTTCCCCCCAGCTTTGCTCTCCCCCTGAGTACCTGGAGAGCCCGGGGAGCTGCGGAGCAGGAGCAGCCTGTGAGCGCCGCAGCTGAATGGCTGCGGGACGGGGCAGAACTAATTAGAGCCTCCACAGAATGACATCTCTTTCCACAGATGGGAAGCTGCTTCCCCTTTGTCTGCCTCCTTCAGTTAATTAGTTATCTAGGAGGCTGCATTTGCATTCCCCTCTTTGTGAAGTACCCTTTTGTTAACTACTTTTCATATACTTTTATGAAGTCGGCTGCTGAAACAGGCTCATTTATCTCACCAGCGACAGGCTGAGAGCCTTGCCCAGAGCTCTGTGCCAGATGCTGGGACTGGAAAATAATGTTTGGCTTGTCTGGTGTTTGGAAAGGAGACAGAAGGTGCAGGCCTGCGAGAAGAAAGTCCCAGGCTGCTAAAGCCAAGGGCTGGATCTTGACAACTTCTATAAAAATGTTCAATCTGTTGCTTTTGGGCAGCTTGCAGGAGCCAGGGAGGATGGTGTTGCTGCCAGCCGTGGGCTTGGATATCTCCATTGTTATCTGATGGGAGCAGGGTGTGAGCATCCAAATTTCTCTAGATTTATCTGCTGCATCCCTCCTCCAGCACTGCTGGGTGTGAGTGTGTCCCCCCAGGAGTCCTCCTTTCCACAGGGAGCCCAGGGACACCTCAAAGCTGCAGCTCCACACATTTATCCTCCATTAGCAAAACCATGAGCAACAGCATCACAAATCGATCCCTGTTGTTATTGTTAGGAAATGTTTGCAAAAATCAATGTTTCCTCTGTAGCATAAACAATCTGTGAATGCAGTGGGGGGGGGGCATGGCTGGGTGGGTTTGGCTGCTCTGAGGCATTTTCCAGGGATCCCAAGGGATGTCACATTGCAAAAAAGGGAATTCTGCCATGAATTCACCCTCCAATGCAGGAGAGGGTTTTTTTTTTGGCACAGAGCAACCACACCTTTAAACTGAAACTTTGAAAATGCAGAGTACAGCTCGACTACCAGGGATGAAACAAAGCCCAAAATACATAAATCTCTTTATTTTCTGCACCAGTGGGTTTGTATTGGCCTGTTAGCTGACAGTCCTGGAGGTATCCGCTGGGATGCAACTATTACACATCCAAACTGTCACAAATGGAACCATCGCTGCGAGAGACAAAGGGTAATTTATTGAGAAAAGGTGTCATTTAGGTGGAAGGTTGGAAGGAAGAGAGACAGTCACTGTGGAACTGCCAAAAGAGAATACCAGATCCGCTGATAGGCAGGGAACAGCTTTGAATTTCCAAGGCTGCCCTTCAGGGATAAGAAAATAAAAGCTAAGGACAAAAAAAAAAAAAAAAAAAAAAAAAAAAAAAAGTCTTAAATACAGTGACAACAGAAACCTGAAAGATCACAGTGAAAAATGGGACTTCCTCCTCTAACAATAACAGTGAAAAAGATAGGAATGTAATTTGTAAAGGCTGTTAAATTGCCGCCAAAATTGTAAGCTGGATGGAGAAATGACACAGAAGGAAAAAAAGAAACAAATGCAGACCTGTTGTTATTGGAGTATTGCTTGAAAATGAGACTAGAGATGAACAGGGTGGAGGAGAAATGGAGCTGAGGAAGGGCAGAGCTGGGAGACCCCACCCAGCTCTGTGAACCTCTGTGGGCTGCGGGAGGGAAATAGGGGAAGTGTCTCCAAAACCATAAACCTATCAATCCATCTTTGGGGATAATTTTTGTTTGTTTCTGAATAATACATCCCCTGTGTCTTGGAGAGAGCTCATTTCTGTGGACGTGGCACTAAGGAGCCAGGCACGTGCTCCTCTCTGAGCTCCAGAGGGAACTCCTTACCAGGAAGGAGATTGCAGGGTGGGCTCCCCATGGAAGAATTTTGGGAGAAACGAATTGCAAAGAGCCTGGAGACAGACACAGTGATGTGTGCAAGAGCCTTGCCCCAAGGCTTGCAGGCTGCCCTGGGGTGCAGGTGCCACTGAGATGGGGGACAAACTGCAGGAAGGGAGAGCAGGAGGGACAGGGAGTGTCCAGCATGAGGAGGACACATCCCCTCCATCCCCTCTGGGCCCTTCCAGGCTCCTGAACACCTTAAGCCACTTTGGCTGTTTCAAAGCCATTGAAACCAGACCTGCCGGGGGGCAGAGTGAGTCTCCGGCACAGCTCCGGAGGGTGACAGCGTTGATGCCTGCAGGGCAGGGCCGTGGTGTAAGAGCCTTGTTATTAAATGCAGTCACTCTTGTCTTGCAGTAGTTTAGCAAAAAGTTGCAATCCCATGATTTCAGAGGGAGTCAAGTAGGACTCCCAAATTTCCCCCCAAGTTTAATTGGGGGGAAAAGGTATTGAAGAATTTTCTGGGTTTAATTTGGGGTTTCCCCCTTCCCATTCGTTACATGACACTGCATCATTTTCTGGGACTTAAGATAACTTTCTGTGGTAACGTCTGCTTTCAGTTTTCTGGTGGACCTCTGAGTGGTTGTTACTATGTAATAGGTCATTAAGAAATGTGTTTGAGGCTTACAGAGGCCGGCACGTGTTATACTGGCAAATTTCACAACAGGCCCATTTTCTCTTTAGGTGGTTGCTACTGATCCTCAGCTATGAGACATGAAAAGAGGACAAGTGTCTTGTAGTCCTTACTCAGACAATTCTCTTAAAAAGCATGTTTTTGTCCTCACAATTAATTTCTGCTAGAAAGCACTCAAGGAACTAATTAATTTTAGCCTTTCACTCATCCAAGTATTTTACACCTACATCCTGTGTGCCCACCTGCTCCTCTGCAGCTCCTGCAGGGGCTCTCAGCTCCAGAGGGTGCAGGGTGACATGTCTCAGCTGGCTTCCCCCTCTCCAGGAGCCAGAGCCCCAGCAGGTTCCACCCTGCTGAGGACAAAGGTTGCCCGAGCTAAAATCCCAGCTCCAGATGAGATGTCATCATTTGTATCAGGGAATTCACTGAAACTGGTTCTTTCTCCAATATTTCCGTTGGAATCATTCCTGTATGCCCATGTCCAACACCAGCAGGTGCTCAGAGGCCCATTGTTACCAAGTTGTGATATTTCTCATGGCTGTCTCATACACTGGGTGTCAGAATATTCCCTTTCAGCTGGAAACATCTATGATTAAACTGCTTCCAATGAGAAGAGTAGCAGAAATTGCATTTCCAGCTCCTCAGTTTAGCATGTCAGTGGGTGAGCACCTCTGGCCTCGACCTCTCAACATGCCTGAGAAGTTTTTCCTGAAAAGAAAAGCAGAGCAATGCATGAGGTTTGAGGGTAAAAATTAGCTTGTAGAAAATATAAAGCCAGGGAAGAAAATGAGGTGGGAGGAACCTGCCCAGCTGCAAATGCCCCCTGCTTTCTCCTGCAGCCTCTGGAGCCCCACAGCCCCACTGTGGCTCCCTGCTTCTCCTGTCTGGTCACATCCCTCTAAATCAAAAGTTATAATAGCAAAGAAGAGTTGGACAGATTAAAATGCAGGGAAATGATAGCAAGGGTGTTTTTTCAGAGCTGAGAGGAAAGCTAGGGAGGGGGGAGGGAGGAGGGAGGAGATGTTTTCAGATACCTTGTCCCTTTAGAGAACTCACAGCATTCAGATGGTTGGAGTCATCTTGACAGGCTAAAAACCCAATCTGCTGGAAATCATATTCCTCAAATAATGTGCTATTGCTGCTGATCAGCCATGTATTTTAGGGCTGAATAGGTACAGTATTAAATTCATCTAAAGTTTTCATTTGCACCAGTTACAGCCTGTTTGACAAGGTGTGAGTGGGATTTAAAAGGCTTTTACTGAAAACAGTCGTGGGAGGAGTAAGGTTTGATGGATTTTCTCAAGGGCTGAGCAGCACCAGGGGGTTGGGGAGGGTGGGGTTGCTCTGTCCTGTACCCCAAGCTGCCACATGGGAGAGTAGCCAAGGATTACATTTAATTAATTGAAATACTGATTAATTTTGCCCTTACTGTTATAATGACATTCAGGTCTTCTCCTTCCCAGTGCTTTAACTGCTGGGCTCTCCATCAGTGTTGTGCAGTGATGAAGTTCTCTTGATCTAAAGGCAAAACACATTTATGGCCATGTCCCTTGGCCACAGCTCTGGTGTGCCTCAGCTTGAGGCAGTGGGACACCCCAGCTTGGCCTTCAGCCGAAGGAAAGGTGAGAAAATCCTCCTCCAGAGGTGACCTTCATGCTTGGAGAAGCCAGCAGGTGTCCCCTTGTGTGGGTTTGGCAGGAGGAACCCCCCTGCAGCTCTGTCCTGTGGGACACAGGGAGATGTCAGAGCTGATTCCAGCACAGTTGCTGAGTTGGGTTTATTAGTTTATTCCTTATCTTGGGAGTTTTGCCAGATGACCCATAAATTCTGCATTCTTCTGTCCACTATCAGTGGGCATCCATTTTCCCCAATCTTTGTTGACCTCCCCCTAAACCTGAGATCATTGAAACATGTCAAGCCCTAAACTTAACAAGGCAATTCCACCAACTGGTAATTTGGTTATTTTTTTCTGCTTGGTTATTAGCCCCAATCTGTTGATTAGGCTTGAAAATATATAATTATCAAACATCAAAAGCATCCTCTCCTAAGAAAATTTTTACGTATTCCACATTTTGTCACGGCCCCATGACCCTTGGCAAGTCTGTGCTTGTGCATGGCCCTCTTGGCCCCAGGAGGGGATGAGGAAACTTCATCCCAGTCCCTGGAATTTGGGTGGTGGGAGGCCCTTGGCATGAGGGCTGCAGGCAGGGGAGGTGGTGCTGCAGCTAGAAATAGATATAAATATGTTTTATTTGACATATAAATACAAAGGAGGTGTTCTGGGTTGTCCCCAGGAGGCTGGTTAGGTGTAAGGTGTCCTGGCCCCTCAGGATTTGTTTCTATTTTTGAGGGGCTGCTGAGGGGAATGAGACCTCCTGTGGTGTTAATTAGCTGCAGATCCTTCTGCTGGGCTACCCTTTAGAAAATTAAAAACTCTTGCTTCAGAGTTTGGGCAGCTGTGTGTGTTTTCATAACTGGGGAACAACTGGCTTTAATAACTTAGGGAATTAAAAACACCAAAGCTCCTGTTCTGGAACAATGCCAGTACCAGATGCATTTAAAAATTGTAGACTCGAGGGACCTGTGATAGCAAATGCAGGTGAGAACAGCAAAGTCGAGGCACCTGTGGTCCCAGTTCCACCTGGGAACAGCAGAATAACAGTGCCAGCAGCCACTAAAGCGCTGAATCCTCGGGATTTGGTGCCCATTTAGGATTTGCTTGGTTCTCTGCTCAGGAGGAAGGAAAGGTCTTGGCCTGGAGCAGCAAACTTCCAAGGGAGTAAGTTCTGGGAAAATGATCATTAGGAGGGGAAAAATAATTCATTCAGAGGTGGTTCAACCACTTGAGAAGCCTTACCAGGAGCTTGGAGAGATTCTCCACAAAGATCCAAGTTTTCCTGGTTCCCTTTTAAAGCAGGTGAGATTTTCCTTTGAAGTAAGCTCTTGTTTCTAGGGAAAAAAAAAAATCATTATTTCTGTTTAAATAAATGCTTGGAACATTCTTCCATGCCTTCCTGTGGGTAATCTCAGGGAATGTGTCACAGGCTACAATATTTGATGGTGGTACAGCGTGTTTGTAAGAAAAGCAAGACTGTTTTGATGGGTACATTGTGGCTTTTTGAAACAGATCTTTGAAGTTTGTAATGAGAGCACTTAAAATGGAGCAGGGACAGTAGCAGGCTGAGTGAAAAGGAAAATGTGAAATGAGGATGCACTTAAGGGAAAATATTCAGGAAAAGGTAGCAAATCATAAAAATGGAAGGAAAAGAATTGAAGTGAGGGTTTGAGGATAAAGAATGGATTGAGAAGCAGGAATGATAAATGCTGGCAGGTGAGGGATGGGTAAGCAGCTCAAAAGATGGGCAGAAGAATGGTATAAAAATGGAGTTTTTGCAATACAGCTTAGATAAGTAGGGATAGCTTCAGAGATGGTGCATTGACTGTTTTACATTTCACTTCACCTCTGTGTTTGGTTTCAGGAGGGTGTTGGGGGTGAGCCAGGACTCTCTGTGATAAAACCCACACAAACAACAAACTGATTATCTCCTGGTCTCCTCACTCCTGCAATAGTCACTGACTTTGTGAGCCTTGCACTGTCTCAAGGCACTTGCAAGCTTGACTCACAAACCACAGGGACAAGAGCTGTGTCGCTGATCTCTGTGTCGCTGCCTTGCAGTCTTCTGCTGCTGGTTCTCTTTCCTCGTGCTGTTGGCTCATGTAGGGAGAGCTGAGGCTCTCTTGATGCCTTGTGAAGGCTGCCCTAGAACAGAGGCTGGACAGAGCTAAAGAATAAAGCAGGGATTTATTAAAAACCTCAGTGGATCCACCTTGAGCAGCACAAGAGCCCAGCCAGGGCTGCACCCAAGATGAACCAAAATGGTCCCAAAATGCACGAGCGCTCATTGGAGTTCATTGTCCCATTCCAGCTTTAGCCCATGCAGTCCCATCCTGCTTGTTTTCTCTCTCCAGCCCACGCTGTTTGTGCTCTTGGGCCTGAGATTTGGATCATTTGTCCTTGGTGCCCAGCTAGAGAAGGAATTGTTTTGTCTCCCTGCTCTGTGAAGAGAGCTCACCATCTCCTAATATGAAGCTCAGAACTACACACTAAAGCAGCACAGAATCCAAAAAATGTAAAAGCTAAACCTGAGGCATCACTCTGAGGTATCTGGGCTGGTTTGTACTGAGCCATTTTCTGTGGAAAAGCAGAATGGAGTCTCTGCAGCCCCCTGTGCCATCAGGCCCAGCTCCAGACAACGTCTGCGTTCTCTTCATTTTTAAATTCCACCTGAAGCAGCATCTGGCTGCCTGTGCTCATCCAGGGGCCATCAGCAAGTGTTGCCAGTGTTCTTGCCCCTTAAATTCTAAAGCATCTTTTCTGCTGAATATTGGAAGTTGTTTTCAAGATTTTTTAACAGCAAATACGCCCTTTTAAATTCTGGTAATCCTGAAAATACTGGTTAATTCAAGGTAATGATTGTTGTTTTGGTATTGAAAAATGATGTCAGGGTTTGATCCTTAAGGGTGCTCTGAAACCCAGTTGGAACTTGGCTGTTTAACTTGACCAAAGTAAAAGGTCACAATTCAAATAGAAAATAAACTATGTAGATTACTAAATGTGTAGTTGTGGCTTATGCTTAAGCTTCATGAAGCAATCAGAGATGAATGGTCTTGCCTGCTGTTCCTTTTTGTGCAGAGCGTGGCTGAAAGCACTACAGAGTGTTGGAAATCTCAGACTGATGATTCTTTTCCCTTTTACTAAAAGGCTACTGAGTTGGAAATAGAAAAAAAAAAAAAAAAAAAAAAGGAGGGAAAAAAGGAATCTGACCTGTCCTCTGCTTCCTTTCATCCCCCCAGTCTGGGGAAGGCCTGGGGATTTCATGCTGCTCACACATCAGGTCTCACTGTTTAGGCTGTCAGTGCTCTCTGCAGAAATATTTGTTTATAGGATTTTTTTTTTTAGAAATTCTGGAACAGAAATGTGGTTTTATAGCCCAAGTCTAAAACTACTTTGCTTTACCTGTATTTTTTGCTTTGTGTTGTTAATTCACTCCATTCCTACCCGCACTGAGCAGTCCCCATTATGTTTTGAATATCTGAGAAGATTATAGGTACTGGATATGTCTAATTATAGGTGTCTGAGAGCATAACATTCCTGGTAGAAAAATCATGATCTCTGATTAATGCATTTGCACTCATCTCTGCCTCCTGAGTTAGTGTTTTCTTCAGCCACAAGTGCAGCTGATGATTTGCAATGATGAATGACAGGAAAATTTGTAAACAACAAGATGATGATAAAATGTGAATTCAACAGGGCTTGAGTATGCTAATATCTGCTGGCAAATGCTGCTTTCTAAACTGGTATTATTTAAAAAATAGATGTTAAGAGCTAAAACCACTTGAGGGAGTGTGGATGGTTTCACAAAATAATATGGCCATAGGGCATTACATGGAATAATTGCATGTTTAAGACACTTTTGAATATACTTGATGGCAACAAATATGTTCAGACAAGCTGTATGTTCATGGATGCTTTTTGTATCTTTAAGTAAATGTGGTGTCAGGAAACATAGGGCTGATATTTGAATATTCTCACTGGAAGCTGTTGTTTTGTAGTCTCTCGGGAATGTGGTGGCTCTTACAGGGAAAATACTAAGCTGGCCAGCACAGTGGAAGAATTGCATTCCACTGCAACACACTGGAACAAAATAAACCCTGTCCAACCCACTGGCAGTACCAGTGAAGGACAGGGGAAGCTCAGGGTGTGTAGAAGTTGTGTTTGTAAAACCAACCAAACAAAACCTTCCCCAAAACCCACAAAAAATAAAAGTCCTCCAACCCTGACCTCTTTCAGCCACCCTGTGTGGCAGTATCTGGGCAGAATGGAGTGGACATTTTTCACAGTGACGTGGATTTTGTGACCCTCATGGCTTTAGATGTGGTGGCTCTTCTCCATCTGCTCCCTGCCACTCTATTCTCCAGGAGATTCCTGGGGAGTTGAACAGACCATGATTTTTAACCAGAATACCCCGGGCATCTTCCAAGAGGATTTTGGGTTCTTGTATTCTCCAAACCTTGTTGGGAAGGGGACTCCCTGCAGGGCTGCCTGGTTCTGTGTTGGGTTAAAATCAGCTGATGTCGGTCCACGTGAGACAGAGCCCTTCAACCCCTGGTACAGATCACTGGAAGTTACTTGGCTCAGTCTGAGGCTTGCTCCCCTCTGCCTCAGAGGTCGGGTGTGCATTGCAGACACCACTGATTCATTGGAAGTCACAGAATGTAGCTCTCCAGACTGTATTTTTGATTTCCTAAGTGTTCAGAACAATGTGTTAAAGGTCTCCCTCATTCTGTAATGTAGCGGTGCACGGTGTTGTCAGTCACCTTTTATCATGGCTAGATGGATTCTTCCCCTTAATTGCCATGACAAATTCATTTGCAAAACCTCTGAGGTGGATTGTTGACTTCTTGCATTGGAAGGAAGGTGGCCTTTCTGACCAAGCACTAAAAACAATCCGAGTCCAAAAAATCTTGAGTGTTATTAATGTCAAAGCCAGCTCTGTACTTGTCATAATATTGTGTTCTGTAATTCTGTGCTTTGGGTAAATGGGTCACTAGATAAGATTGACAACAGCCTCAGCAATGAAAGGTTTTAAGCTGGAAACTGGATGAGAAAGCAGAGCAATTTCTTTCAAGAGAAATTACACTGATGTTTGTTATTGCTGCAGTTAGAGATCTGTCAGTGTTTCCAATTTAAAACCTTGCTTTCTAGAAGACTAAAAACATGTATTTCAAGGCAGAACTTTTAATGCAAAGACCTTTTTTTTCCCCTGCCATCTCTCTTATGTGAAGGTTAGTCATAATTTCTTATTGCTCTGGGAGCAGCAGGAAAACATTGGTGGTGGATGGTCTTGCTATGTTCTCCAAAATGGAGAAACTGGTCTGGCCAGACTACACTGGTGTGGTGACATTCCTAATCCTTTCTGAATTGAGTGCGTGGTCACTGATCAGCACAGGTGTTCTCCCTTTATCTGGCAAGTGCCTAAATAATTTAAAAAACAAAAAAAAAAACACACAAAAAAAAAAAAAAAAAAAAAAAAAAAAAAAACCAAAAAAAAAAAAAAAAAAAAAAAAAAAAAACCAAACCCACCCCAGCTTCAGACATACCCTGAAACTTCCTATTTAAAGCACATAAAATTTCAACAAAATGCCTCTGAGAAAGGATAACCCAGTATTTCTTTCCATAAACTGCTCAACTATCCTTGTAAGTGAAAAGGCACAAAATACTTTCTAGAGTATTTGTCTGTGTTAGCTATATGAGGTAGATACAAATATGGTGAGATGTTCAGATTCAAGTACCTCTTTGGGGTATTTTGGTAGCTTTCTGACAGGTGAAACTGGGCCCTTCCACATCTTTCCACTGCTTGCTAGAGGCAACCTCAAAGTCTTCATTGGTAACACTTGAGTATCTTTTCAACAATTAAAAAAAATGCATATTGGCAGCATGGAGCTGACAGTTTTGAGATGTGCTTTGTTTGCAGGGGTTAATTTATATTTGATTGAAGGCTGTTTGGTTTGGGTTTGTTTTTTCCTGCTGTACTATTTTGCCAGGCTCCTCATGTGACAACCTGTCAGCTCAAGAATTCCAGTGTTAGTAAAGGCTGGTCTTTTGGACACAATGAAGGGAACAAGACAAAACAGGGAGTGCACAGAAGAGATTGTAGCAGTGAGAGTCATGCTTTCAGCTTCCCCAGCCATCCAAGTTTATCTTGTTTGTCCTTGTTGTTTCTGATGAAGAATTGGGAATGAAAAAAGAGAACTTGGGCATAATTGTGTGAGTTGTTTATTATTTTCTTTGAAGCTTTGACTGCTGCATGTGCCCTCCACATGGACCAGCATGAAAAATAAAAGCATCTGCAGAACAGGTTTGTTTTTAGCCCATGACTGTGTCATGGCTTGCACGATCTTGCAGAGCATGAACAAAATCAATTTCCTGAGTGCAAGAAAAGTCAGTATTTGGAAAACTGCCCTTTGTCAATTGTCTGCAGTTTCTCACCTTGCTGTTGCCTAAACCTGTTAGTGATGGTGAGTTTGGAGTATGTAAAAAAACCAAAGCAGCTGTGAGCACACTGGCACCATGTGTGGTTACACATTCAGAGCTGGTGGTGTCACAGTGAAGGAAAGACTCTCACTGCTTGTACAGCACTGAAAGGGTGCATGTGTTGGTGCCTCTGAGGGACCTGGAATGTCAGAAAGACTTTGTCACGGTGTGTGATGCCTCCCTCTGAAAGCTCTGCCAAGCAGAGGGGACACAGGTATGCCTGACTTAGGTTTCCATGGAGATTTCTTGTCCCTCATTACCATAGGTGGATTTTGCAGATAGTTTTTCTTTGCCTAACCTTCTCTAGTTTCCTTGTCTGTTTTGTTTGGTTTTGTTTTGAGAGGGGGGAAAAGGATGTTGTGCTTTTTCTTATTGTTTGGGGTTTGTTTCTTTGGGTTTGTTTTTTTTTTTTTTTTTTCCTTTTGGTGTTAACAAGTTGTGAGCTGTTTGGGTTTTTTTTTTCCTTTCTGGAGTGAAGGGGGAGGGAAGCAGCTGTTCTGCTGGTGTTTGTGGGCAGAATGAGCTGTGGGTGCTGCACCAATGGCTTTTCCTACAAGCTCCATCCATGACTTGTGTGCCAGCTGGTAACGGCAGGCAGGACAGGATTCACGCCCCATCTCCATTTGAGATGATGTCTCTGCTCCACTTCTCCCAATGAGAACTGATGTGCACTTCCAGTTCTCAGCAAGCCAGTGCAACCCTGGCTGTACATGTTTGATGGGAAATGTGCTTTCCAGCAAACAGAAGGAGTTGCTCAAGTGTTATTTTTAACTGTCTCCTGTCACCTTTAACTGTATTAGCAAGGGTAATACTGCACTACTTTTCCTTTTTTCAAATAGCAAAAGATGCATTTCTTGTTGCAGAAGATGAACTAGGAGGGTTTGTTTTTTTTTTTTTTTTAATAAACAACCTAATGGCTTGGGCTCCCTCTCCTACATGACTTCCTTCTCCCCCATCCAAGGAGGCATTGACCCACCAGACATTTGCAATGTAACCATGAAGTGCCGTTGTATTTCTACTTTTATGCGCTGTCGTTGAATGTTAGTAAACCTGACTGCATGAGGTGTGAGGGTGTGTGAGGAACTGGTGACCAAGCAGATGTGGATAATGGGGCTGTGCAATAAAAGAAATGGTTGTGTCTTTAGGTGAGAGAACTGGTGGTCTGCAGCAGTTTGGTTTGTGAGAGTTGGTAAAAGGAGGAGTGGAATGAAAGATAAATAGAAGCTGTGAAGTGAGGTGGTCATAGAACTGGAAGAGAACAAATGAAGCAAGAAGAAAAGTTCAGTTTTACATATATGTCATCAAACTTGGATACATGTTTAAGTTTCAATCGCAGAGAGCTTTCTGTCTCTTTCAGCAAATATTACATTAGGCTGTTAGACTGTACACTGGCTAATGTTTGTTTTAGTAATTAAGCTCATTTGATAACCTGAACCAAAAATGTATATCTTCTAACTTGGGCTTAATTCTCAAAAAGCCTTAATAAAAAGTTGCAAAGTATCAGTAACACCATACCTGAGGAACTAAAATTCTTATTTGCACGTGTGTGTGGACAAAATGGGGAAATATGACATCATACTGCAGTAATTCTAACAAGAGAATAACAACACTGACAGTCGAGTATCTGAGATTGCTTAGCAGGTGTAGTAGTGAAGCTGGTGGTGCAGAATTTCTGAATTTTATCTTTTATTCTGAACTATGACCTACTCTGCCACTGTAGTCAGACTGGATTAGAAATTCTTGACTGTCTTAGAAGAGCAGCACTCCTTCAGTGCTGAAGTATTTGGTTCTATTACTGTTAACCATAATGTTTAAGCACTCATGTACTGAGAGTTGTGTTGAAATGTTTTTCATGGCCTTGTGAGACTGACAGTCATTGACTTTCTTGTACTTGCACACAAAATGACTTAGAAAAGTGAATTATCTTTAGGTAATTGCATATGGAAAGGGCAAAATTGTTATTACAGCAAAAAGCTTTTTGGTCCTGAGCTCTTGGCTTTTCCTGCAAGTGTTTTGCTTTGTCTTTTAGAATGTGAAACAAAAATGGTGATAAAAATCAGACTCGAGATGGGGCTCATGCTTATGGAACTATGGTTTTAAGAATGGGCCTTTTTTATTTGGTTAAGTGTTAGTTTTACTGTCTAACATGAATATAAAATGCAAGGTGGTACTCCTGACCTGAGCCTAATGAAGTGAAAATGTTATGTTCTATAAAAATAAAGGGTTTATGATCACCAAATGAGTTTGACATATCTGTGAAACAGCAGCCACCCAGGAAGGACCACACAATATCCGTGCTATTAAAGCTCAAAACTGTCTAATCAATTCCAAAAGTTCAATTTCTGTTCCTAAAGGCTGCTTCCATAATGAATTAAGGGAGGCATATCAAATGTAATAATGCATTGTTATGAAGGTTTCAGTAAACTTGCCAAATGTCAGGCTGCTGGTCCAGTCATGGTGCATTAACTGCTGTGATTAAAGCTGAGCTGTCCTCAGAGCTCACCTGGCTTTGGGAATTGAGCTGCAATATCCTGCCTGGGGCAGCAGGGAAGTGCACTACAAAGGTTACACTGAGCTGTGAATATTCAAAATACTACATTTCTAACAGGTTTAGTGCCTCTTCTCTGAAATGGAGCATACAAATGCTCTGTAGTTTGGATAATGAAGGCAATGAACTATTTCCTGTATTTGGAGAATCTGCTGCTCCCCCAGATGCAGTGTGGCAGCCAAAAATTACTTTTGGTAACTGCAAACATTGCATGGAATGTCTATTTTGGGGTGAGAATGGGAAAAAAAAAACCCTTTCATATTTGACTAGAAGTTCTATGTAAGAAATAAATGGTAGTTCCTATTTCTGGGCAGGCTCAGTTTAGAGTTTGTACTGGACAGTAAGGTTAACACTTGGTAATTTATGGATGAGCTTCTGGTTCCTTTGTGTCACTCAGCACAAAGGAATGTTAATGCTGATCTTACTAGACACTGGTGGATTTCTCTAGTGTCCTGTTCAGTGGAATTATGTCTGGAATGAATGTGTGCATAGCTGAAATGTTAAGGAAATGTTTCAGGAGGGAAAGCTGAGCTCTTTTGCATACACAGAACTTAAGAACTGCTCTGTGATCACTAGCAGGAAATGCTAATTGTTTTTTTAGGGGTAGGGGAACATGATCAATGTGCAGACTTTTATATTCCAAGAAAAATAATCAGAACTGATAGAGAAATTCAGGACTAGATTTGTAGATAGAGGCTGGATTGTGATAATTTCTAGGAAGAATCATATATTCATAGAAAAGTTTTGCCCCAGATGATGCCAAAAGCACCTTGCAGGCTGAATGCAGAGGTCACATCAGCCATCCCTGGTTAACTGTGGCCAACAGAGCAGAGCAAAGCTACCTGAGAGAGCAGGGTAGAAAATGATGAAGAATGATGGATCCAGCTGAAAAGGAGAGGTGAGATTCAGTGAGCAGACAGCAGCTGAAGCAGTTGAAGTTTAGCTGGGACACCTTGCTAATTCCTCCCAAACACTGCATGGCAGACAAGGAATCATTGCCCTCATAAAGAAAATGAGTTTCAGGGTAACTTGCTCCATATGCAAGAACTCTGAAACCTGTTCTTGGATTGGAATATTGCCTTGTGTGGGCAAAGTGAATGAAGGCATTCAGGAGTGACAGGGAAAGCATAATAATTAAATCTTGAGTTTGACTTGCAGTGGAAAAACCATTTGTGTACAATCAAGTGGGTGGTGTTTTCCTTTTCTTGAGACTGCAGAATGATGCACAACAGCAAGTGGTGGAAGGCAGCACTTTCCCTGGATAGATGGTTTCTCATTATTCATTAAATGTTTATAGGAAATGTCTTGCATGCATGGCAGCAGTAGGGGGAGGATTGTGAGCGGGGAGAGAAGGACACAGTGGAATGTCACTCCCTTCCTTGTAGTATAATGTGACCTTTCCATTAAATTAACATTATGCTGTTTGCACAGAAGGAGAGCTAAGATAGAAAGTATTTTTAGGGGGCAATATTCAAGTTAATTAGGCAGCTGTAACGTAGTCTGTACATTAAGAGCTCAAAAGCAGGGTATGGGGAGTGGGGGTTTAATGTTGCTTTGCATTCCATCCATTTTGAAGGAGTTGCTTTGTGTTGACTGTGAAATCTGGGCTGTGACGTTGTTCCAAGCACTGTAGCCTGGACCTGTTTTTTCCTGTGTATTAAGAGGAAGGTTTTAACTTTAATTCCTCAATGACTTGCTGCTAAAAGGTTTAGGCATCCTCTCTGCTAATCTAATGGACAAAAAAGATAGATTCTGCAATCCTTCTTGGTGGGGAGGACTGAGATATTTTATGTGCCTGTCTATCAACCTCAGAGCAGTAATCATTTTCCAAAAGAACACTGCTAGATTTTGTTCTGTGAGCATTTCACTTCATTCACACCTACTCTATTTCATTTAAGGGTTAAAAGATGCTTCATAAAGCTGATATGACTCATGTAAATTCTTAATGGCTCATTCATACATTGCATCCATTACAAATCTTCCCTTTTGAAGAATGACTCTGACTTTCCCCTAAGTTTCCTCACTCAGAAAAGGCACGTTCTAGCTGTGTTACATCAGGCTGCAGATAACAACCCATGTGTTTCAAATAAGGAGATTGCAAGGCTGTTAGGGTTATTTGTAATATTTTCTCTTCTGCAATTAAAGTCAGGTTGCAGTAGGTTCCAGAACCCACTGAAGCCAATGCTGATCACTGTGTGCTCTCTGCTGTGTCTTTGGCCTTGAGCAAAGGTCTGTTGTACTGCTGGGAGGGTGAAATCATATCATTCTTCATCTGTTAGAGCAGCCCTTGGACTGCAGTCCTTCAGTCTGAAGTGTATTTACTTCAATAGTTTTGGCCTCGCTGGTTCATTTCTCCCCTGCAGGTACAACAGTGATCAGAGAGCTTCATTTGTCTACCATGCTGAGGATCCTCATCTGTCCAGGTGGCATCACTTAGTCCCAGTGTTTGTCAACATTTCCTTCCCAGTGCTTCAGGAATCCAGTGGTTTTCACTTCTGCTCTCAGGTGATAGTGCTTGTACCACTTGAACCTGATAGTTCCCAGTTCAGATAGAGGAAGACTTGCAGCTTTATTAGATTAACAATTGATCCTCAGGGCTTGTTGTTTACCCTGCTTTTTGGGGAGCTATTTCATTTAAGAATAAATTAAGTTATCTCACAATTAGGGCCTAAAACTAAAGAACAAGCTTTTACCTTTATGATGGGGGAGTTAATGGCAGGAAGTCAAACCTGTCCCATCTGACAGTGTCAGAATAAGACTTTTACGTGTTATTGTTGGTTGAATTGTGGACGAATTCAACTTGTGTATTTGTGGGCCAGCAGTCTTCCTCTCCTGTCACTTCCTGCCTGGATACACTTCCTGGGGAATAGGAACCAGGAAAGGACCAGAGGTTGCTCACTGAGAGCTCTTAGGATCAGTACTTCCTTGCAGGTGTCACGACCTCGGCAGGTTCACTGGCTGGTGAAGAATGGTGTGACTGCCTTCGGCTCATGATGGCCAAGCATGACAACCTGAAGCCACAGCTCAGTGTCAGTTTGCTAATGACAAAGATTTTTGCCCAAAACATGCTGAAATAGAGGGTTTGTGATCCATCTGCAGCATAATGACAGCATAACAGTAGGATTGAATTTAACGAGGGTTTATATTCCCTTCCTAAATGACTTCCAAAGCCGCTATTTGCTGCTCTATTTGGTGTTGATCAGTTCAGCCAGAGTGAGAAATATTTATGGTTTTCATGCAGTGCACTTATCACATTAGCAAGATAATTAAAGCTCTATAGCAACTGTCTTGTAATTAAACCCCAAACATATTCTAGTCCAATTCCATTGTGATGGAACTGATGTCCTTTTCCAGTGGGCAGAGAGTTGAAATAAAGGATCTGTTCTTCCACTCAGGAAGCCTCTCACATACCTAGGACCAACACACTATTAGCTTACAGCATATGGCTAAAAGATTTTGTCCTTTACACTGCTTTACTTTGTTGATGCTTTGCCTTGGGTAGGGTTATGTATTTATGTGCTCAAGAAATTGAGAGCTTTTGTGCTGAACAAGTGATATTTAACTTTGCTGTCAACACCTGCAGCAGGTGATAGGTTATCTACAGATATCTACCATGTACTGTTTCCATTTTTTTTTACTAGGTTACCCTGAAATGTTAGAAATTAATTCCTGGAGTCAGTGTCAGCTAAAGTGACAGTGGATCAAAGCTGTGAGACAAATTGCTCATCACAGTTCAGGGAGCTGACTCCTCTGTGCAGGCAGCTGTACATCACTGGAGGCTCCTCATCCCCCCCAAGCTCTGCTCCACAACTGCTGCCAGTGCTGGGGAAGATCATAGGTGGATTTCTGTAAGATAAGCTCATTCTAAACACCCATCAGAGGCATTGCTGCATCTTGGAATTGTTATTTGTTTGGTTGGGTTGGTTTCTTGTCAGCCTGTTTAGAGCCTGTGTCACTATGCAACAGCCTGAACTACATAAACAATGATGTTAATCCATGAAAAATGAGAAATTAAACCTTGGCAAGATCCTAGTGATCCCTGTCCAGGTTCATCAGATCAAAGCTCTATTTTTTTTTCCTGACTTTTTCTAAAAGCTCAAAATTCAAATTAGTTTTGTTGTCTGACAGTCAGAAATCACTCTTGCTGATAGTGAGCTTGCTTCATCTCTTATTGAAAGCAGATAAAAACATTAAAAAAAAAAAAAAAAAACAACAACAACAACAAACCAACCCCCTAAAAACCTTTTCCAAACAGTCACTTGGCTGTTTCCATTAGCTCATCAGTAATGTTCGAATCCTTCCCTTTTGAGAAGCTGCTCTCAGTGAAATACTGTGTATGTAATTTTTTCCCTTCAGGTATTTCCACTTTGAGCTGTTCTCGTAAATTAATGTTCGTTTTGATTATCTGTGTGAGATCTGGGTTGGTGTGTGGTGAGTCAGAGCATGTTTGCTGTGTGAGCTGGAGGCTCTCAGCACCCCTGGCTTGTCAGAGAAGTGGAGAGAAATCAAGTCTTTGTGCCTTTGCTCTGAGGTCAGCTGGGAGACACCGCTGCTCGAAAACAGTGATTTAACAGCACTGTGACATCCAGCCTTAAAACTGATGGGACACCAACTAGGAGATCAAAACAAAGGCAATGCTCACAGAGAATGGGCCACAGATGCAAGGCAGGCTGTGTGTGCAGCTGGCAGGGCCATCACAAACTGCTGCTCAAAATAGCTGTCCTTCAGAAAGGCAAGCTTGACTGGGGCTTATTCCCTTATTTACGTATCAGACCTTCAGCAGTTTGGACTGAGTGTCACCTGTGAGGAGTGTAGGGTAGTACCTAAATACTAATATTTTTTAAAGTCACAGGTAGAGCTTTGTTTGCAGTAAACCAAACAAATCTAGGCCAGAATGTTAACAAATATAAACCCATGTCCAGCCTAGATGTGTGTGCCTGAATGCTAGTTTTAATGTAAATTACAAACACATAATAAAGACAGGTCATTTTGAATTCTACATGTTACATTTCAATTGTGTTCTGCGTGTTACATTTAAAGCACATTTTGTATGCATAGCTCTAAAGGGTGATTTGGAGTTTGTATCAGGATTAAAGGACACTCTGTAATCTTGCATAAAACGTAGCCACTAAGATTTTTTTAAAGGACACTCTGTAATCTTGCATAAAACGTAGCCACTAAGATTTTTTTAAAGGACACTCTGTAATCTTGCATAAAACGTAGCCACTAAGATCTTTTTCTTGACATGTTCATCTGTCTCATGTTTACTGTGGATGCAGTTGGTGCCAGCCAGTCTTTGGATACATACTCATTCTGCTGTTGCAATATGGATCATATTCATCCCTGTCAAAATACATATTCAATCAGGATTTTTATTCCAGCACAGAACTTGACCCTTTGACAAAAATACGCTTGAGTGAAACTTAAGCAGTGGCTCAGAATTTGCTTATCTTTTTGTTTGCAAATTCTCTATTTTCAGTTTACTTAGAGAGGGTGAATATTTCTCTGCAAAGTGTTATTGGAAAAATATTTTAAGAAATATTTAAGCATTTTAATATTCTTAGTCTTCAACTTACATCCCAAAATGTACATTTGTTTTAAGGAGGCAACAGGAGCGGATACCTGGAAAAGTAACAGTGGAACCATCAGACCCATATTGCGATGTGCACGTGGTGAAAAGATTACTTTTTTAGGGCTGGCAGATGCACTCACTTTACAGGTCATTAAATTTCTCATTATACAAACTCAGTCATCTGTGTTTTTGAAATAGGTTTAGAATCTCAAAAAGATTAGACAGTGTGAAAAATAAATATAGGAGTTGATGTTTTGATAGACAAAACATAATTTGATAAATTCCATAATGATCCTACAGAAGTTTATTCCTGTTGTCTAACTCCTCCATATGGAGGGTTGCAGTCTGACCTTAGGTATATCACAGCGTGCAGAGTGACACCAAACAAATTTTGTGTTTGCCAATCTGCTGAGAGATTCTGACTCATCTGCCTGTGCTCTTCAAGGAGAGCATCTGTAATTTGTACATTAGGCTATTGTCTATTTGGATGTGATGAGAAAACTGCATCCTTTTAAAAGGATGTGTGTTCTGCTTCCAGGGCTGGTTTTGCACCCCCAGTTCTTTCCACAGGTGAATTTAACCATAATTAGTTGTTCATTCTACCAATAGCTTTTCTACCCCTAAGCCAACTAAAAGAACTTTTCTTTGGATCAAGGGAGTTCTGAGATCTGAGTTTGAAATAATGTCTGTTACAAAGCACAGCCAGCTCTTTCTTCTATGTGAATCTGTCATACTTGGCCAGCTGTTGTTTGAGACAGTTATTCCAGGAAGCCTGTCATTGTATCTTTTTAATATGTTTTTCTTTGTTGTTGGGGATTAAAATGATTTTTAGTTCTTATGAAAAATGTTCATTTCTGTTTGCAGAATGAGTTTTTCTATTTATGGACAAAACCAGTGGGGTATTTCATGGTTGCTCCCAGGACCTCTGATAATGCTTTTCTGTGGGAATGGGCTCAGTGATGACAATGGCTTTGGCCAGAAATCCATTTACTCGCTAAGTGGGATACAGCAGCTTACAGGAAAAAGGACTCCAAAGCTCTTTTCTTTCACCTCAGGCTACATAGCAAGTCTCACTGCATTGTCTGCATTGTGTTGGCACTTGGATAATTTTTTTTTCCTATTATATGTCTGACAGTGAAATAGGAAGTAGTTAATCTTTCTGAGGGTTTTTTTCTGGACCGAGGATGGTACTTGTAGTGGAAGTCAGCTCTATTTCACTGAAAAATTAGTAATGTTTTAGGCATGTCTGCATTTTGGCAAGACCTATGCAAAAACGGTAAGATGTATATTTCTAGGGGAAAAAATGTCTTGTAATATCAAGTTTTCAATTATTTTAAAATTCTGGCTAGTGTGACTGTGGCTTTAGACAGCAAAGATGCTACATTTGCAGGTTTGATCCCTGTGTGAAAGACCTATAAAACTTGCTGCTCAGTTACAGGCCAGCTTGTTGGTGCTGTAAAATTTAGTTTCTGCTAGAATTTCATCTCACAGCTGTACTGTGAAGAGGATAAAGCAGATGATCACTGTCAGACACCTCGTGAGGGGCTGGTGAACAGATCAGCTGAGCCAGCCATCCTAGCATGTGTGCTGTGAATGTAGATGCAGAATTCTGGAGATGGAAAATGACCACTCTGCTTCCCTTCAAGAAAAAAATCCAAGCAAAAGTCATATCAGAGTGAAATTTCATTTACTCAGTCCATAAAATGAACACATTTTCCTGCTCACATATAGGTGCCAAGACTTTTAAACTGTTTGAAACGCTGAAGATCTTAAGGTCCCCAAGGAGTTGTGATAAGAAAGAGAAAAAGGCAGAGGGCGAGGTGTCGACAGCACATCTGAAATGTGCTTTAACCCCAGTGCCCAGCAGCCACATGAAGAACAGTTGTGGAATGTTAAACTAAAGCGTGGTTGAGGAGAGAGGAGGAGATTCAGCAATTTGCCTCCTCACACGTTCCTCTGTGACAGTGACAAATGCTGGAATGTTCAGTCAGGCTGTATGAGGGGATCCGGGGCTTCCATGCTGAGCTGGAGGGTTTGGGTTCACTGCCTTGCTTGGAATAGCCAGGACAAGGCATTTGTCCTGTTCCACCCTCATTCTTCAGTGAGACAAAGTGGAAAATGCCACATTGTTGCTGTGGGAATTAATGTCTGAAAGGTGCTGAACTGCTAAACTGCTGTGATAATGAGAACCACGTATTATTAATTAATTATTAAAGATAGGCTGGGAGTCTTTGCTGCTGGATGCCAGCGCAGCCCCTGCAGCCCCTCCATCTCTGCCTTGCCAGAGGGCTGTGTCTCATCCAGCCCTGCTTAGCTACACACACATAACCTCTGGGTGTGAGTATTCCTGCTCAGACCTGGGAACCGAGCCAAGGGAGAGGTAAGATCCTGCTCTGGTTTATTAACACACTGACAAGAATAAGTGCTTGCCTTGAGCTCAAACAGTAAAGAATTCCTACATTGGTGTCTGGTAAATAAAAGCCAGCATGGGAGAAGTAATGGAGATTCAGGAGGAAACGAGAGGTCTTGGGGATTCTTCTTTCTGATTCCTGAGTAATGATGGGATATTTTGGGAGTGGACAAAATAGTGAAGCATTAACAGTCTTCACAGCTGAGAACAGAGAGAAGTGGCCAAAAACAACCACTAACTTCTGCTCTCACAGTTTGTTTATCAAGCTAATACTCTTCACACTCTTCTTTTTTTTTTTTTTCCAATTTGGTAAAAGAAGTGCTCTGATTGTCCTTAACACAGCTGTGTTTTACTTTTGTGTTACTTTTCAACTTTGGTGTTCTTAGTCCTCTACCAGGTGGCAGCCATCATGCTCTTTATTCCATGCTTCTTATTGATTTGGTCAAAAGTAATTAAAGAGATAATTTGTTCTCAATTACATTTCCTTGAATTTCCTGAGGCTGGAAACTCTGCTCTCCAGCTGTGTCTTCCCCCAATTCTTTTTCAAATTAACTTTGCTCTCACTCTGAAATAAAACAGAATAACATGTTCTTTTTTTGTTTGCTGCTTGTGGATTGAATAGAGAGTCTGTGCTGTAGGAGATATCGATCTGATAATTTTATTAGGTACTCCTGCCTTGGTTCATGAACTCTCGTGTTTTTAGCATAACATTGCAATAAGAAATCCTGTGTTAGACTAGCAGAAGTAAGAAACCAATTTTTTTTAAAAGATGTTTATGGATGTTTCTGCTTTCTGAGTGTCCTTTGTGCCTGAAGGGTTCTTTTCAGCACTTTTGTAATCTATTTTGAACTCTAATAGCAAGGGGGAAGTGAGCAGTATTATGGTGCAGATGAGGTTTTCTTCTTTTCTGTTTAACAGTGATTGCATTAATTTTTAGTAGAATGGATTTTTGGCAATTGAAAATGGCTTTGGGACATTTGGTATTCTGGGAGATTTGGCAAGAACATTTGTAATTTTGACTTAACTGGGAGGAAAATATCTAAAAAACATTAGCTAACACTGAGCAACACTGTCATTGCCAGTAAGCAACCAAAAATGTGCATAAAGGGCTTTGGAAGGGTTGCAAATATCTAATTACAGGCACAATGTCCAAAGACCACAAAAAGGACAGAAACAGAAGACAAAGATAGGTGGTACAAAGAGATGCCATACCTAAAAACAGAAGGAAATTTTTTTTCCTTCCTTATTTGTACTGACTTCCAAGGACACATTTTAATATTTTTAAATCATCTCAATGAAAAGAGTTTACAAAGACTATAAAGATGGCAGATCAAATTATGTAGTTGCTTATAGGGTTCAAAGTTACTATAGGGTAAATGCCCTGATAGCAATAATATTGCAACGTGATTAATTTGATCCAGTTATTTTACAAAACTTACCAACCTTGCCAGAACTAGTAAATAATCCTTGGAGACAAGAAAATAAAAAGAAGATTTCTCTCAGGTGTATGAGAAATGGAAGCACATGGATGGCATAAACAATACCAAGCTATTCAAGTTGGTTTTGTTATGAATACAGGGGTTTTTTTTCTGTACAGGTGCTTTCCATGATATCCACAATATCAGAATGCTTTTTCTGATATCCATAATATCAGAATCCTTTGTGGATATTTATGGAAGTGTTTTATTTCCCATTCCATGCACTGGAAGTGGAGGCACGATGAGCTGTGGAATTCATCGCAGTCGAGAAAAGGCCTCTGCTAGCTGGGATAAGGTGCTAAATGATTTATTTAGGGTGTAAGAGGAAATTCCTGACAGAGATGAAATTGAATTTATTTATTCCGAGTTTCCTCCTCGTGCTCTCACTAGCAGGCAGCCTTTGTCTGACTTCTGAGCTGTCTCCTTCCATTTGGCTGATGTGTCTCCACTGACAGTAACATGTTCATTGGAGTGCAGAAGGACACCCAGCAGGACTGGAACTGCTTTACTCATTAAAACTGCCACAGAAAAACAGTGGGATGAGGTCCCTTTCCGTGGGTGCCAGCACAGAGCAGCAGCATGGAAGCTGCTGCAGCAGCTCTTACCAAGTGCTCCCCTTGGCAACTGAGATCCTCAACTGCAAAGTGCTTTGCATTATTGATATGGCACAGCACAGCCTTAACAAATCAGGTGTCTTGTCTTTGTGCAGATTTAGTTGTGGCTTTTTTTCTTTTTTTCCTAAGCACTAAAATAGTGTTGCTCTGAAAGGAATCTACTTTTTCTGCAGTCTATTCCTTGTCACATCCTTTGTCTTGGAGCCTCTTGTGTTTAATTGAAAATTCTCTTTTGGTCCTGATGTCTGTTCTGTGTTCCCACTTTCTAGTGAGAGGGCAGGATGGGTCAGTATTGAGCAGCAGCAATAAAAGAGGAAATAGGGGGAAAAAAAATTCCTGGGTGCTTGGCTAGAACACTGTCTTTAAAATTCAACATTTAGAATCCTGCCTGCAGAACTGCAGCAGCCATCTCTGTATGTGGTGCTTTACAAAAGCTGTCTAAACATATTCATAAAATCAAAAACCACTTTTTTTTAGGTCAATCTTGCATTTGGGTGACTAAATGTTGGCTCATGATGAGGCTGTGCTGATTGATTTTCATCAAAACACATTCAGTTTGCAAATGTTATCATAATACTCCTGGTTGAGCGATATATTATCAGGAAGAAGAGTGCAATAGGTGTGTCAATCTGCTAGTTTTGACACAACATATAAACATAATGAGTTACCCAGAATTAAAAAAAAAAAAAGGGTCATTAGTTCAGAGGAAACAGGTATTTCACCAGCTTAAACAAACAAACAAAATTGGAAAAATCTCAGAACTTACAGAATGACATCTGCAAAGATGACAGGTGGTGTGACACGGGGATAATGTTAACAAAAGGATGGATTTGTCAGAATTGAGCAATTTTTAACCTCCAGAATTATCTAGAAGACAAAGTGGAAGTATTTGGGAATTGTTAGGGTGAAATCTAGAGTCTACAGAAGAGGGGTTTGACCGAAAGAAATAAATTTTTTTCTGATCCAAAAATAGTTCAGGAGCCTGCAATTTTCTTTCTAGAGGTGAGGCGATCACGGGAAGAGTTGTCTGAGGCAGGGAGCAGGAATGCCAGGAATTCCCGTGAGCTCTGGTCGCCTCCAGGTCCTTGGGAGTCGAGTCCTGGCCGATCAGAGGGCATCGAGCTCCACCTGCTGCGGCAGCGCTGCAGCCTGGCTGCCGTCCTCTCACCTGCAGCTGCCCCATTGCAGTTCTCAAAAATCGCCAAAATCATCCCCACAGAAAACTTTCGGGTCATTTCCTTAGGTAATCTCACTTCATGACAACGTCTCATGTATTACTTTATGATTTTTTTTTTATTTATTTATTGGGGTTTTTGGTTGGTTTTTTTTTTGTGTTTTTTTGTTTGTTTGTTTGTTTTGTTTTGGTTTTGTTTTGTTTTTTTTTTTTGTTTTTTTTTTTTTTGCCTTTTTTAAGATCAGGAAATGATCACTGCAACAGGCTTGCAGCAAATTAGATGAGCTATAATGAAAGTCTTCTTAAGTTGAAAGCACTAAAAACCCCCACCAAGAGCCAAGCTGCAAAGACTGTTCAGATTGTCACAATAATGTATTGTTGAGTTTAACAAACGAGACACTCCAGCAGTGTTTTCTGGGTTTATAACTGCACGGCAAATTAAAAAGAGAGAGTTCTACTGTTCTATAATTACGTCCCCTTTTAAGCTCGGATTGCACCTTTCCAATTCATGCCGTTGTAATGACAGATAATACCGAGGAAAAAAGCTTTTCCCTTCTGTTTCCCGAGAGGAAGGAGATGGAGTCACTCCCTCAGGGCCTGAGGGGAGGGCATCAGTGAGGGACCCGTCCCTGAGGGAGGCAGGGGCGGCCGCAGCTCTTTCCCCAGAGCCTGGCAGAGCTCGCTGGCCAGAGACAGGAGAAAAGGAAATGTTTTGCCTGAGAGAACAAATTTTCGATCTCTGTGGCGTCAAGGACTTTAAATGATCGCGGTTAAACGTCTCCCGTGGTCACTGCTCTGGTGCTTTCCCGCCATTGAAACCTGAGGGCTCCGTTCCCACCCACCTTCCTGCCCCTCAGAGGGGAGCGAGCCTGACACACTCTTAATTTGTTCTAATTGTCTCATCAGGGGAGAACTAATGGTTCTGCTGGCAACACTTGGCTGCTTCTGGAAAACAACACCAAGTAGGTGTCGTGAACAAAGCAGACTGGAAATTCCCTGTTCCTGGAGTATCCAAGTCAGGTTTCTTCTAATATTTTCTTTAAATACAATGTGTAATTAAAACAACAACAACAACAACAAACCCAACAAAATAACCAGTGTTCCGTGCTGTTCCTGTAGCAGAGGTGATGAGAAAGCTGGCACAAAGTTGATGGATGGATTTTGGGGTGTTGTTACATTTTGTGCTGTGGGATGGTGCTGAGCAGGTGCTGTTCCGGATTACAGACATGCCAGGGAAGACAGCCTTAAGGAAAGGGTAACTGAAAAGGAGAAAAAAGATCAAAGGGTGTTCAAATACTTAGAATTTATTGGATTTTCTACTGAACTCTCAAAAGCCATGTCCCCTGATACAAGTTGAATATTGCCCAAAATATGAAAACTTCAGTTTTTAAAACCAATTTGCTTCTGAAGCAACTTCTCTGAAGGTATTTCACCCTCAAAGTCTGTTCCATCCATCTGGCTCCTTTCTACCTTCAAAAGTATTGTGAAATGTAGAAGGGCTTATCAGAGGAAATAATTATTTGTCTTTTATCATTATTTATGGGTAGATCAGTTGTGTTCTTGAGTGTAAGGAATGAAGTTACAAACATTTATGTTTTTATGCTGGAAGTAATTTTTTTAAAATGCTTTGTCTAGTAACTCATTTCTAAAATCCAGTCTACTTTTGAAAGCCTATTTCCACAGATTAAGACATTTAATATTCTAAACCTGCTTTTTATTACAAATTGTTGCAATAAATAACTTTGATCTCTGGGGGGAAAAAAGTCAAATTGTGATTATTAAATTTATGTGATGACAAATATTTAATTTTTATTTTCCTTGCACAGTTCAGTGTAAGAGACTCTCCACGCTGAATGTGTCCAATAATCTCTGGTTGGCATTTCCAGCAGGTGAAGCCTGTGTACCCAAGTCACTGCTCCTTACATTTTGAACCTTTGTTCTGCTGAAATCTTAGATAGGAACACAATTTTTAAAAGTCTTATGCCTTCTTAAGTCAAGATTCCAAAAAGCAAAATGTTCTCCTCCATTTTTTTTTAAGTACCTGAATTTTCTCAGGCTTTACTCTGTTGTGCAAAAGCTACACAGCAGAGCAAGTGCTCCAGCCACAGCTCTGAGACTGCTGGGCCTCCTCTTTTGTGCATTTGCTCTACCTTTAATACGTGGACACAAATTCTAGGGCCCTGGAGCTTTGGATTGCTTGGAATCAGTGAATGAACCCTTTGATCTAAATCTAGTGCAGGAAGGAATTACTGTTTTCATGGTCTTTTTAGCCTGAACTCCAGACACAGCTGAGTGATCTGAAGTCTTTTTTTATTAATCTACCTATATAATATTTTTTAATAGGCAGGAATGTGTCTGTTTTTTCCACTTGAAGAAACTGATGGTTGAGGGAGTTCCAAAATTGTGTTTCTGTCTGACTTGAGGGCTTGTTATGGGTCTGTGCCTTCCTTGAGGGTGAAAGCACAGACCCAGAATAGAGGTTTATGACAGAGTGTACCTTCAGGGAAAAGCAGCTACAAGTAAGTAATTTTCTATTCCCAGGTTTGGAAATTGGATATTCTTTTTATGTCAGACACAGTAGTCTATATAATAGTCTCCCAAGAGAAAAGTTACATTTCTTAAGCATTTAAGCATAACAATTTATTAAGCATACATGCATTTTGCACAGGTACTTCCTATGTGAATCTCTTTGTGCACCAAAGACACTTCCTGGCATACAAAGTTTTTCTACACCAGACTGGTGGAGCCAATTTTGCTCCAGTTTGCATCTCAGTAGAAAAATCTATTTACACCACTTGGTTTTGAAAATTATTCATAAGTTTTGTAGTTTGTTAATCCATGAGCACTCACAGCAGCCATTCTTTAAGTCTGGGCTATTGAACAAGCTCTTCTCCCTGCCTGGTATTTTAATGAAGGTTGTGGTTACTCAACTTCCTGCAAGGTCTCTGTCAAACTTGAACTCAGACTTGTTTCCATGCTGGTGAGATGACACGATGCTGTCACAGGTGATGACCAGCTCAGAAAATATTTGGTGACTGAAACCAAACCCTGAGACTGCACATACCTTCTCTGTGCTGAGCTGTTCTTAATTAATGCTGTAATGTTTATTTTCAATTTGGTGACTTTCAGTCTGATCCACAGGAACCAGGGAAGATGCTCTTCCCCTTCAAAGAATTGGGAATGGATCCGAGTCAAGGGAAGGAACCCAAAGCACACGGAAACTTTAGTCAGCCAGGGCTGTACAAGGTTGTACAATCTTTTCCCAGAAACCATCTTCTATTGCCACGAGACACAAGAAACTTCTGGTCCAGCAGGACATTTCTTTTGGTCTCATTTAAATAAATAAATAACCATTAGAAACCAAACAAACGAAACAAAGCACCCACATGCAGGGGGTCTGTCTAGTTTGGCAGAGTTTACTCCCGTTTAGGCACGAGTACTCTTAATATGTAAAAATGTGTTGTCACCCAGATGTCACCATTGCCACTGCAGGTGGTGCTTAAGCTGACAGCCCTGAGGCTTCATTCTGCTTTTCTGTGGCACTCACAAGTTCTGCTTGCACTCCAAACTTGCCTACAGAGACCACTCACTCTGTTTTCTCAGAATTACCTTAAATAGTTACTAAACTGCATCATAAACCTTGGATTTGGTGACTCCAGGATTTTCTAATTTTTTCTGGAATCTTCTGACTTCGTTGATGGGAGTGTTAATCTAAGGAAAGAGATTAATTTGCAATTGAACAGCAAAGAGTACAAAAAGATGATTTACATCTGGCAGGGTTTAGTTACAGCCTGCTGCAAATAAAACTGACAAATTACTCCTGCCAGCCCCAGCAGGGTACAAATTACACGAGTGTTTACAAGCTTCTGAGACTTTAAGTCTTTGAAGAGCATTCACTAGGGGAAAAAAGTTGAATTAAAGCAAGCAGCAATAAGACAGACATCTATATAAAGACTTAATAATTAGGTTAAATCTAAGCAAATGTGGCAGTCAAGGCAACGTGGGATATTGTATCAGCATAAGTTGAAGAAAAATTAAGCTCTTGCATTGTTTGAGATTAACTGCATAAAAGTCAAAGAAGTTAAACCAGTTTCTTTGCATGTACTGCTGTAGAGAAACCAGAGCTTTACATTTCACAATGAAGTGAAATTTATATGGTTTAAATGTTCCCAAATTTTTATGTGAGAGCAATTTCTAAATTTTATACTATTTACTTGTGGTAACATTAGATTTCACATACTTCCCTTTTTATCCTTCTATGTCCCCAATTATTTTTATTATTCACTTAGTCAACTGAATCAATTTTAGTGGATTTTCCCTTGATAAACTTAACTGAAAATAGTATTAAACTGTAAACAAAATAATAAATCCAATGTATTTTGAAGGCTGGATAAGCCATTTTAGTAAAGCATGACTTGGTTTTGCAATAAATGCACTGTTAGTTATGTTTGCCTTCAGTCATCATTCTCTGCTAAGTTTCAGAGGGATTGTCTCCTTGAGGACAAGTTAAAGTTCTTTTGATGATAACCTGCCAAAGATCACTTTACTTCTTGATCTACGAGTTGCAGGTGCTTGGAGCTTGCTTTTGGTTGCTTTGCATTCTTTATTTTCAAATGAGTAGGAGGAGAAATAGCTGCAAGTGTTCTGTAGGATGCAAATTCCCCTCATTTAATTGGTATTAAAAGCTTAAATAGTAACACTGATTTGTAGGCATTTAAATGTAGCAAGATGGACCACTCATTTCAATGCAAGTTACAGGATTTTTACATATAAGTAATATTTGTTCTTACTATTTTAATGGAATTGTTTCTCTTTTTTAAATCTTATTTCCACTCTCTTAAACTTTTACGAATGCTAATCTGATAAATCTTCTAATGCCTAGTACTCAAGTTATGTGCAGGCATTGTCCTGTTTATCTCTGCAGCACCAATAGGTATTAGGTGGATAAATATTACTACTCTCAGGGCTAAATTATGAAAGCCAAATTGGGGATGTAAGATTGTCACTTTTACAGCTGCAACTGGAACTTTGGGTCTCTCGAGGAAGTAAATACCCAACTCACCTTACTAATTCTTCTAGACTTCAGTGCTGCCTCTGCTTCTCTGATTTTATTTCTAATTTCAAAGTTTACCTACTAAATTAGAATCTCCAGGGAAAGAATTTTTGTGAGCTGCAGCCCATTACTCCAGGGGAGTGCACTTGTGCTCTCTAACAGCTGGACTGTTTAGCCTGATTTTGCTGAGGACATTTGTTTCCTGGGCCACATTATGCTAAATGCAGACTCGCCTTCCACTGAATTTTTAATGGCAATGCAATCTGCAAAATTATGTTAGATGTATATTTTTAATGATGTGAATATATTTGATCTTAATGTGCTTTGATATATTTTAGGACATGTTTAAAGGACTGTGGTCTTTTATGTACATTATCAGCAGGATTGTCTGTTCAGTCCTGACCAGACCTGTCCTCCAACCCACAGAAGACCGTGGTTTTTGTGAAACTGTTCTTGGCTATAAAATTTGGGTTGCAGAATCCCTTTTATTCCTGATGCAGAAGATGGAAAGAGCCCAATTTAATTTTAGCATCCCAAGCAGAGTTTGAAGGGCAGGTAAGTAAGAAACCCCCCACCTGTTAAACATCCCTTGGCCATCTTCATCTAGTCCCACAAATTGAACTTGCAGCTGCATTCAAAACTAAGTTCACATGCCTGGGTGGAAACAGTTTCACAAGGAAAACGTGTTAGCCATTCACATTAAGGGTTTGTTACTTTGGCTAAATCTAGAAAAAAAAAGAAACAGTAAAAATGGCAAAGAAATCAAACCCCACAGACGTTTTAGCCAAATATTGAAATAGGAAGTTGCAGGAGAAGATAATTTCAAATAAGAATGACTATGCTGCTGGTTTGGATCAAAGGCTGTGTCAGCAATGCTTCTTGTAATAATTTCAGACATTAAAAAAGGAGAATGGAAAGTGCAAGAAATAAAGAAGAATACTGGAGTTTTCTTCTTCAGGGCAGCAACTTTTAATCTCAATTAAAGTAGTCAGGCTAGCAGAGCAGCATGCTAATATTTACTACAGAGAGCCAGTGAATACAAATGACCTTTGTGGATTTGGTTTTTGCTGCTTTTCCTCCTGATTGAAAAGGACACCCAGCAGTTGTCTTAATTGGATGTTAATTGATACATATTCACAGGAAGTAGAGTCTGTGATCTTGCAGCTTGTTTGTATGAAAGAGTATAATGGAAAAAAGTGTGAGGAAGTTTTTTTAATGATCACAGTGACATAGCAGAGCAGTAGGAATTTTAAAATTATCTCAGAAATGTTTGAGGAGTCATTACTGGAACAGACTTAGCTGCATTCATACAGCTTTAATATTCTGCCTTACACATTAAAAACATAATTAAACTAAAGATAAACCTTATAATTATGACCTCATGCCTCCTGTCAGTAATATTCTCTTACATTTTCTTGAGTTCTCATGATGATATAAAAGAGGATGATGAGACAGGATGCAAACTACTCATCTTTCAAAACTATCAGTCACTATTGCCAGGTATGAAGTGTTCCCTGATGACCTGGGCACAGTCACTCCAGGAGACCCCTGTTCCCTCCTGGCTATCCTTCCACCCCCACACAGCATGGAAACATGGGAAGGAATTTGCTCAGTACTTCCCAGTGTTGGATTCAGTGGATGCAATACAGTGTGGCAGGAAAGACACCACCTTTGTCCTTGAGCATTCAAGAGCATTCAAATAACTGTGGCTTTGAGCTAAGAATTATGTTTTCATTTCTATTGCTATTTTAACTAGAACTGAGTAAACTCAAACAGCACAGCCCCTTCAAAATGCCACTGAGCGCTGAGGGAGATCCTGTCTTATTGCTTTGTTCCAGTGACACCTGTAAATGGATCCAGAAATAATGTTAAGTAATCCCTGCTTGCATGAGGATGTACTGTATGAGAACCAAGAAAGTAGAAGTCTTTCTAATTAACAAATTGCAGAAGCATTAAGAGCTGCTACACAGCAAGAGATACTACAAATCTTTTGGAAACGTGTAGTGCTTAATCCATAAATAAAGGCAGGTTGCCATAAACCACTTCTGAGACCAACTCAGCCCATCAACACCATGCAAGTGTACTGGACATACTCCTGTTCAGAAAAAAATAGTATTTAAAATGAAGCATATTGCTTCCAATGAGACTGGCTGAAAACATTTTTTTGTGTGTGTGTAAAAAGGAGGTATGAAAAATGATAGAAACTGGAGTCTTTGCAAGGACAGTCATCTAAGCACAGGTACCATGTAAAAATGGCAAGTTGTGGTCATCCTCAGTGTCTAAGAATTGACCCCTTTGGGCTTGCAGAAGTGTCTGTGTCATTCCACGAGCCAGCCAAGCCCTGCAAAGGGCACATGGAACCTCTGCATGGAATTAGCCAGAGTCTGAGGGAAATGCCTCCTGTGCTTCTCTTTCCCTGGGCTGTGCTGGTTAGATAAAGTGAAATGTCAAACTGCTGGAAGTTCAACAGTGTTCAACCGGCTGCTTTTTCTGGTTTAAATTAGGAACTGGATTGCTCTTTAAAATGGTTTCAGTTTCCTGAAGGCAGATCTCTAAAAGTCACTCTGCATGCAGAAAGCCCAGCCTCTCCTAATCCATCCTTTCTGCCTGGAACCACAGACTGACTGTAACCTGAAGAGCAGTTTCTCCAGTTGCTTTTCCTGACAGTGGCTGTGGCTCTCCCTTTAGTACAAAACCATTTCAATGTGATTGAAATGGCAGCCTGTACTGACAGACTTTAATGTGTTATTTTTGGAGTACTTGTCTGTCCTTACCTGTGCATCTGTCCCAGTGCTACTCTAATATATGCAGACAGAAGGTGTTTAGTGTTTAGGTGTGTGATAAGCTGGCATCCCTTAGTGCATATATTTCCTGGAAGGTACAGTGGAGTCTATAGGAACAGGCAGGAGAGGCAATGTAGAGTTGAGAAGCAAAAAGAAAGCGAGGCAGCACTGAGAAGGTGAAGTGTTTATCTGCCAATTTTAGTTTCCAGTGTATTTAATACTTTATAATGTTAGTTGCTTGGAAACCAGTGTTTTGTGCCCTTTTGCTGCTTGGCAGAAATCACTCTAATTGGCATGTTTCTAGCACTGTCACTACTGGCAGTTTGCAGCATTTTTTTTTTTCTCCAGAAGCAAAATTTTTCTTTTACATGAATGATGGCTCACATTAATTAGACAGCAGTCATGGGGAAAGACAGCCATTTAAGTGTATGGATGTATGAACTGTTATCTCTATCATCAATCACTGGGAAGACTGCTATTCCTATCAGCATTTCTGCCTTTCCAGAGGCTGTTCCTTTGAGTCTCAAATCCTTTCCTTTTAGGCAAAAATACTTCTTTATGCTTTGAGATTTCTTGAGTGGAAATAGTTCATCTTTATTTGATTTCACTACTTATCTAAACAGAACAGTGTAATTCCACATTCCTGGTACCCCAATGCCACATTGTCACTGCATGCTAGAACAATGCTGACATGTAAAATGAGGTTTCTGTTATTTAGCAGTAAAATGTCATTGCTCTGTAAATACCTTAATGTAGTAAAGCAAGCCATTAAGTTATGAGAATTGTTTTCTACTTTCACATGAAAATCTTGAAGCAGCATTATTTCCTGGTGGAGGATCCTGAAATTCCACTTAACAAGCAGTGAGTTTTTATTGGTACTATGAACATAAAGTCATTATTGTACATTATTACAGCTAGAAAATGGAAACCCCAGAAATCGCCACATGATTTTTTTTTATTTTGAAGATTTGGTAATAGCTTACCCACAGCTTTTTGGAGAAAAATTTAAACAAAGCTCTGAAATCTCACAGGTCTATTTTTCTGCCCTTTATCAGTACAAAACTGACTCTTTGGTGCTGCTCTGGAAGTACTTCACCCACTCACCTTTGTTTATGTACTCCTCCTGAGACAGGTTTTTTGTAACTCCTAGAAGCCAAATGTGCTTGGGCTTCTCAGTGTTAGAGAGCCTCCTCATTTTCCAACGAGAAGTTCTTATTTCACAATGGAAGCAACATCTGTGTTTTAACATCTTTGTAGTTCATTGAACAGCACTCTGAGACACTTTAAATATGCAGTACTACATGAATGCATCTACCTGTGACATCTCCTGTCACAGTGTGGGTGGTGTTTTGACTGTTGAAGATCTTTATTTCCTGCCACACAACCTTCTGTGACTGTACCACAAATTTGCTGTCTTATTTGAACTTGTTTTTTGACTGATTTCCTGGTCAGATTTCCATGGATAATGTGCATCTTTCTCATTATGCAAATCCTGGTTTTGTTTTTTAAATAGACACTTGAGTACAGAATATTGTACTTATCTGCAGGAGAATAAAATGGGAATCAACATCTGAAACAATGTGGGTATTCCAGATTGTTTGTGTGTCTTCAGACAGATGTTGATGTGGTGCTACTTGAGTTCCTTGGCAGAATCATCAGTGATTCAGCCTGGTAAATGATCACAGATGTCTGAGTTTCTGGGGGTTGGTACCTGCATTTAATAGATTTTTAATGTCCTTATCATCTGGTCTTCACTAAATTAAAGAAAAGTGGGTGAATGAATGTTTACCCATTTGGTTCTTAGTATGTAATTCTTCAAGCATTGAATGGGAGCAGTCACCACTGTGTTCCTGATTCCTTGTGTGGGCATCTCTAACTTGGCTGTGAACACTACCAAACCAAAATTTATAATTCATTTGCATTAGTATTCATATTTGAACTGTGAGTAGTTGCAAGCTTTTTCTGTCCACTTGCTGAGCTTTTAGAGCATGACCCAAATGCAGAGCTCAATAGTAGGACTTGCTGGCTCAGGCTCACTGCCACGTAAATTCAACTTCAGGGCTTTTGGTAATTTCAGAAATAAATTTCAGGATAATGTGTGTGCCCTGTAATAACTCACTGAATAATTTTTAAGTGAACAATGCCCTAATTCTCCTTTGCAATGAGACTGCCTTACACTGCTCAGGAAAGGTGATAGAACGATCCTAATATAAATAAATTTGGGACATACTGGCATGGATATAAATTGTAATGTTGAATGTAATGCCCTGCAGTACTGAGTGGAATGGTCAGCAGCTCCAGTATTTGCTGATAAGAGAATGGAACTGGTGTAAATCAGTATCACTGCTGACAGTTTATAAGAAATGCAGGGTTTGCTCTCCTATTGTTCTGTGTGTGCTCTGTAAATAAGAAAAGCACTGTGTACATATGGATTTTCCTTTACCTTGGCAGTTCCTGCAGTTTCACAATTATTTGCTATTTAGCTGTTACAGCACCTTGTCAGAAAGTTAAGGGACATGGAAGAATTGTTTTAGCCATTAGAATGCAGCAACAGCTCCAGTGGAGTCTGATGTGTTCTAAAGCAGATACATTCAACATATATTTTGGGGGATTGGAAGGATTTAAAAAAAAATGTGTCCTATTTTATGAAATGGTGGCTAAAAATTTCCATGATCAGAGAAATATATATGTATACATTGCTTGATAGCTACCTAATTACTTTTTTTACTGCTTGAAATATTTGTTCACCAGGAATCTTCAGCCCCAGGGAGAGAATCAAGCTGTATAAATTGTTTGCAACTCCAGCCTCAGAGAACAGGGCAGAGGGAGATGAGCAGGAAGAGTGAGAGGCTGAAGCACTTGGTGACACCAGGATTGCATCAAACAGTAGAGCAGCCAAGGACTTTGCAATTTTCTTTCCATTTTCCTGGCTAATCTGTTCAGGCTGGAGCCAAACCCGCTGAGCTGGGCAAGGGTTTGGCATCACATCAGTGCTTTAATAACCATCTCTCCCCTGAATTTGTTTTTTACACACCGTAGATCTGACATTATCAACTATAAAATTCTACCTTCTGCAACAAATACAACCTTATTGTGATTTCTTTGAAGGCAGTGCAGATGACCCGGGGTACTTAAGCAAGTAGAAACTATGCAAAAAAACCCTAGTAAATATCTAGCTTGTCCTTACCCTGATGAAAAAGTTTCTGACATTACTATCGCACTAAGACAAATTTAGTATTTCCTTTTATTTTTATGAGTAATTTCTTAATCAAAGGCACCAAGAATCCAAAATCTTAGCAGTAAAAGTTCAATTCCCCAACACTTTAATGGTCAATTAACTGATGACCTTGAGTCTCTAAAGGATTTCCAGAGTAATTTAGTAAGTGCATAGTTACACCAAGTACTGAAAATACACTTGGAACCAATTTTCTGTATGTGCAGTGCACTGCTGGGTCACTCCTTTGTGCATGTCTTTGACCCTTATCTGTAATAATATATTCCTGCAGAGAAAACTGGAATTATTCCACACTACATTATTACTGCTCAGAAAACTCCTTTAATGTTCACACTGATAAAGATATTAATGTAGTAGAATTAGACATATCCTTTTGTCTGAACGGCACTTGAAAATCTCTGTTGTGACTACAGTTGACTGAAGCTCAATTACTTTAATAAATGTATTCCAAATTTCACCTTGATTACATTAGCATTTTAATGAAGGATTCTTGCCTACTTGTCAAATAGGCAGCCCAGCTAAATTTATTAAGTTATTGTATAAACAGGGTATTGTGATGCCTGAATTTAAATGGAGAAATATTTGATGTCATGTTCCAGCAATATGTGGTAAATCTACAGTGTAGAAGAGTGCATTGGTTATCTCTGTATTTTAATTTTGAGTTTGTTTTACTGGGGGTTTTTAAAGAGCCCATGAACCTTGAGAATCATTCATAAATACCCCAAAAAGATGAAATTATGGGTAGGTATTTTGGTGTATTTAATCCAAATGGTTATTACAGCTCTTTTATATGCTGTGTTGCTGTTTAATGTTCTGTTTTATACTTCTTTTGCTGTAGCTGAGAAGGAAGGAGGGAGTCATCTTCTCCCTTTGAGAACTGGGGAATTTGGTGCCTGAAATTACAGAATCACAGAATGTGCTGAGTTGCAAGGGACCCCCAGGGATCACAGAGTCCAGCTCCTGGCCGTGCACAGGACCATCAGCAAGAGACCATCATCATATCCTGTGCCCAAGAGTGATGAGCACCTTGTGGCCTTTGGGTGCTTTAACTCCTCTGGTAAGAAAAGATAGTTATTACTTGTCAGTAAAACAAATGAGGCCCAGCTTTCAAGCCTGGATTGTGTTTAAAAGAATCAATACAGTCTCATTCAAAAGTCAGCAGCACATTCACTGGCAGGGATGTGTCCTGCAGTGTGGGGTAAGATGCTCCCTGGACTTGGATTTGCTGCTACATCCTTACTTACCATTTTACTCTGAGGCTGCAGAGTACCTGTGTGCCAAATCCCTTTCACTGCCATCATTTTTGCTTGTTCTATTTTTTTTTAACCTCTATTATTATCCCACAGGCAGCACAGCAGAGTCATTTCTTATTTCCTTCTCCTGCAGGAATACCCTGCCTGTTCCCTCCAGCTCACTGACAGGCTGCACTGGCACCTTCCCTTTTCCTCAACAGTGCAGCCTCCCAAGAGCATGTGGAATTCAGCAGTGAACAGGCAGCTGCAGGACAGTGACGGCTGAGCTCACACTGTGAGTCCAGTACTGCTAGAAATTAGAAATTAGGATTAGACAGGGTGGTTTTGAACCAAGGACTGGACAAAGTCATGCCAAGCTCAAGACATTCAACAGTTCACCTGTGTGATGCTGAAAGAGATAAGGGAAAGTTCTCCCAGTTCATACTGGGGAATTGCTGTCCTTTGTTATCATATTGCAGAGGGAGATACTAATGTTGAACTCTTGAATATAGAAGAAATCACCTTTAAAAGTTAAGTTGGTGGGCAACAGAGAAATCAATCAATTCAACAGTGTAGGATCAGAACACTACCCAAGTTGTGATGATTTTTGGCAGGCATTACCTCAGTTCTGTGAAGCAAGGTGGAGAATACTTTCATATACTTGGTCAGGAATGACTGAAGAGGAAGAGCACACAGAAAGCAGCCCAGTAGGCTTGGGGCACATGAGAAAACTGAGTTCCACCCAAATATTCCTCTGATGTGGAGGAGTCAAAGGAACAAATAAACATGTAAGTCAGCTCAGAGGGCTTTGGGTGATCTGAGGGCAGTGATTTTAAAAAGCAACAGTTTCCAGTTTCTGTCATTCCTTGCTATTGAGGTGGTTCCCTTGGATGGACTTGAAAGGGATGATGCTTAAAGTCTGGGTAAGTGAGCAGCTGTAAACTTTGCAAGCGTGGGGGGAAACGTGCTTGAAGTGGTTTTAAAAAAGAGAACCTTTAGAAGACAGGAGGAAGGTGAGTGAACTCTGAAGAGGTTTCACAGCTACCTCAGAAATGAAAAGAAAAAACCTGGTGAGCTTGTGCCATGTTTTTGTTTCCCCAGTGTGGGACCCTCACAGCACTAAGAATAAAATAGAAGCAGAAGTAGCTGGGTTTCTTCACAACTCCACCCCTATCACTTACAACCTTCTTCAGGTCTTCTCTCCATTTGATCATTGAATTGTCTTCAGTCCTTTGGCTCCCACTGTACCTCTATTGCCCATTGTAACACTGGAGTTGTCCTCCACCTACCAGCCCTCACTGGGTGATGATTAAATCCTTGCTCAACAGGACAGGGAGACTTCTGGAGGTTACAGACCTTTGGAGTTTTAGTGCCTCAACAGCTCATCCACCTCCAGCAGCCTTTTCTCATCACTTTGCTGTGGCTTTTGTCACTCCCAAGTACCACCCTCCTCTCATGAACTGACTCTCAACTTGGAAAACTCACTCTCCACAGTCATCAGAGATGCCATTATGCTCTAATCATGAACTGAGACAACAATATGTAGCCATTAATTAAAAAAAAAAAAGGAATTTAAATATCTCCTGAGAGTACAAAAAAAAAAAAAAAAAAAAAAAAAAAAAAAAAAAAAAAGAAAAAAAAAGGAAAGTAACAAAATATTCCTGAGAGACAGTGTGATGGAAGAAGAAAACAAAAACAGGTCAAAGAGACTCATGCAGTGAATGAGCAGCATCCACAGCCTGCAAAAAGCTCAGTTTTCTGTTACACTGCTTTGGCCAAGACTCTTCTCACTGGGGTGAATCTTTTCAACTTAATCTTTTCTATTTCTGTGCCGACAACATGGTAACCCAGGAAAAACTGAATTTGAAGCACATCTTGAAACTCTGGCCTCAAGTATATAATCCTACCAACTCCAGTGGCATGATTCCAACAGAAAACAAGTGAAAACAAGAATGGAATGCCAGCAGTGTGTCAGCATCTCTTCTCAAACAAATCAGTCACATTATTTCCTCTGCCTCCAAATCTGGTTTCACATAAATACTTAATTGCTAATAATAAGCAGTAGTATAAATTTGTGAATACAAATAATACTGTATTTATCATTTATAAATGATAAGCATATTAGAAATAAATGAAAACTATATGTCCTGGTAAACATAGAACTATCCAACTTTCAATATTAATAAATGCTAATAAGTGCAGTCATTAACAATTTAGAAATGCATCTAAGTATTCTTTGAAAAGCTAAGAAGGGGATGAAGTGTGATGAAAACAATACACAGTTTTATTTGTTCTACCTTCATTTCACATACTCCTTTTTTAACTTCAGTCTTTCTTCTTTCCCACATGAGAAAGGAAAGAAGAAATAAAAGATGACCTTACAGTGGTTTATTACTGTTTATGCCAGTGTCTGGATTCCAAACCACCTTGGAGCAGAAAGGTAAGTTTGAAGGAAGATTCATGTCCTACCCTCCATGGTAGGACATGAGTGAAACCCACAGTAACAAAAACCCATCACAGGTACACCCAGAGCTGCTGTTCAGCTGCTGGAATTGTATTCTGAGAATTCCAGGACTTGGTGGTGCTGTATTTACTGACAGCAAATTTTAACATTAAATGATTGAATCCTGAAGAACACCTTGTATGTGTATGTGCTGAAGCACAATCATTTGCCTTGCTGAGATTCACTCAGCAAGCTCTAAACTGCATAAAATGTTTTATGTGATGCAGCTTTCAGGACTGGGCTCATTTTAAGAAAAGCATGTGAAAATTAAAATTCAATCAGCCAAGGTAAAAGTGGGCCTATGAAAGAGAGAGAGAAGACAGTGCTTGTACCATGTTTGTTTCTCTGTAGCTTGGATTAGTCACTAACACAGTCTGGTCTGTTCGAAGTTCATGAACCCAATTGCTCAGCAAATGTATCTTTATATATTTACATGGAACAAGTTGAATGCCAAAAATAATCTTGGTTTGGAAAAAGATGAGCTCAACATTATAAATTTGCACACTGTTTTTACTTAAATGCAAAACTTAGAAGCTCCTATAGAATCCAAATCCCCAAGAATCCACACCATAATGGGACAAATGTCAAAATTCTCCTAGATTTGAAAGCACAGGGCACATCATCAAGATAACCCCATTGGAAATTTCACATCCAAAAATATTCTTTGAGGACACAGAGTTATGTATCAATACTAGAAAAACCTTGAGAGATGCCTAGAACCCACTGGGACAATTAAAGCTCCTTCTACAGAAATAATTGGATGTGTCTGTTTGAGCCCACATGGTGCCAGCTGGGCTTTTTCCCTGACTAGAATGTAACATGTTGGTTTCTCCTCTTTGCAGTGAATGCCTTTTCCAACAGCTCTGTGCCACACACTGGCTTTTGGAAGCTTTGGCTCTCAAATCCATCAGTTTGACCTATTCCATACTGACCTGCTGGAATCCATGGGGAAGGAGCATGGTGCTGGGGATCTTTTGTCCTTTGTATATTGTTGTTTCTCTTCTTTCAAGAAGTAATAACCGTTTCAGTGGAATGTTATTAATTCAGTGCCATGCACCATAAACAAATCCTGGACTGACTTTGTCCCTGTGCAGTCAGCAGGGAGTGGTACAGTCAGACCAGCAGCACAGCATTCTCCTCTCTTATTGCAGCTTGCAGAACCAGGAGAAAATACTGAGATCACAGCCAAATCTGTGTTTTCTTCCCTTTTTCTCTTTTGGCCAATAAATATGCAAATTAAATGCATTTAGTAATAGATGTATGTATATTCCTACAGCCTTCCTTTGAAGGGTTATCCCACTGAACTCAACAGGAATTCCATATACATAATCATTACAGAACAAAGCCAGCTATTAAGTGATATTTAGTAGCTGATTTTATTCTATCAATTATGTATGACAGTGATGGGTATTTTGTAAAAGATCTCTTGCTTCTGAACTTTTATACTGACAGAAGTAAATAGTAATTTAGGTTTTCAACATTTTTTTAGTCAATACAATAATATTGACATAACGTGCATTTAAATTATTCATGAGTGGTTGGTAACAGTGAAAAGAAGAACAGTGAGCAGTTTAGGCTCTGACTTGCAGGGTAAAGCTCTCCAAAGCTGTTGTGTTTTCTGCCTGTGTTCTCAGCCAAGACAAAATGTGTCTATGTATAGCAGAGACATAAGAGTAGCATTATGTAGAATTAGCCTGAGAAATTGGAGGACAGAAGCAGTCCTGGTGTGTGTGGTGAATGGCTTTTTGACCCCTTTACATATGGGGACCAAACAATAGACTGAGATAAAGGAGAGTTTGTCAGCAAATCTCCCAGGTACAGGCTGGCAGCAGAGTATAAATGCACAGAGCCCTGGATTTTCCCCAGGTTTTCCAGTTCTGCAGCTCCTGGTTGCAAACTTCCTTTTGCCTCTGACCACTTGATAGACCTGACAGAGTCTTTATCTGCTGGCTCTCAATGCAGTTCACTACAAAATTAGGTGATCTTAAATCTTTTTGTTTCCTTCCAAGTCAAACTGGACCAGAAAGGCAGTTTACCATTTAGTACTACTAATTACCTTTTAATTGATATTTATATTATCATTATTAGGCTGACAGCATGCTCTGCTACACTCTAAATTACTGCTCAGGAAGGAGCTCTTGGAGCCATTTGGAAAGAGTTCTGGGACTGTTCAGGAGCTGTCAAAAAGGCAAGAAGAACCCTAAGAATGAAGAGGAGGCTAAAAAGAAAGTATTTATGGAAAATATAAATATTTTAAAGCACTTAAGAACTTTAAGAACTTTATCAGTTTCCGTCCTTCCCATTCAGCCAGTAGTAAAGTTTCACAAGTAGTAAAGTTTGACTGAAAAAAAAGTGGTGAGATATGGTAAAGATCTGAAATGACTTCCACATGAGAACCAGTTAAACAGACTGAGGCTCTTCAGGGCAGGAGAGAAATGGCTGGAGACAAGGTTATGACAGATGTCTCTAATGTCATGGAGTGCATGGGAAAAAAGTGATTAGAGAGTGGTTATTCACAAGTTCCCTTGACACTAGATTTACTGCACACCAAATTAAATTATCTGGCAGAAAATTTAAAGCAATGGGAAGTGTTTTCAAGCATGATTAAATTTAGGAACTCATTGCTACAATATATTGCTGGAACTATATTCAAGTGCAAATACAATTTAACAGACTAGAAGGAAAAACAATTAATGGATTACATGTACAGCTGCCTTGTAGCCTCATACCCCAAATTCACAAATCTTCATGTAGCTCATACAGACATAATTTTGAGAGCATACACAACCCTAACCCACATGGGTACATATTTATATTTCAAAGCTGGGAACGAGATTCTGTAGCAGGCAGATAATCTGTAGATACAGCTGAGCGTGACTCTAACAGAAAGATTTCTTTTAAGAATTCACGACTCAATACAAGGCCTTTTGTCCAGTGGTACCTTTGCTTAGATAAATTGGATTTTTCAGTGCTTGGTGGCTGAGTGAGGAGCTGCATTAGTGCAAAGGTTAAAATGTTACATCATGCTGACAGAGGTAAATGTTGAAGCTGCAGTGGTGGCAGCTGTGGTAGAACAACAGGTCACTGCTGAGGAAGTACCATTTATCACTCAGTCCCCACCCAGTCAGTCAAAGGTTTTACAGAGCAATTAGAGTTCTAAGCTTGCTTTCTTCACCCCATTTTAAGAAAAATTAAAAATCTCATTTTCCACAGACAGGGAGTATGTGATCCAAATGTACAAAATGAAAGCCTAATTTTTCATGGCTCCTGTGTCACGAGCAATGTATGTGTGCAGACCAGTTCAGATGACATTTTCTTCACAATGCAAAGGAAAATGTGGGACTTGTATGAAAGATTAAACAATAACTGGATTTTTTTTCCCCAAAGCTTTCCAGCAGTTTAGATTTGACTTCCCCATAAAAAAAATGTATTTTTTAAAAGAGGATATAAGTATTTGTGCAAAGAATCTTCCTTATAAAACTTATTCCTGAATTTGGGACTTTTCTTTTAGGTTGATCAATGCCTCTTCAACTGATTTATCACTGTTAGATCTTTGCAGAACAGGTAAATATAGTACCCTATTTCACAGATGATTAACTAAGGCATAGATATCAAAGTCAGGTGAAATTACTAAATCCTTCTTTGCCTTTTTCTCTTTTCTAATTAATGTCTGACTAGCTCAGATCTATGGAAGTTAATATTTCAAAAATATTATTATTAATACAGACAAGCTTGATTATTTGTCTTCAGTTGCTCCAGGTGGAGATGAATGAAAGGACTGAGCTCTTCCAAGCAGGGCTCTGACTTTTACCATGTAAAAATCGCTTGGGCTGCTATTTAACACAGCCACCATTCAGCAGCCATTTCCTCTTCTGTATGCAGTGCTGCCCAAAAAGATAGGAAAAGGACCTTTTGAATTTGGGGATTACAACTTCAAGGTGTGTTGTGTGCTCAGGGAAATGTCACTTATTACCATGTGGGACACACCAAGCACCTCAGAGGATGATCTAGGATATGACAGCTAACACTGGGATTTCTGCCAAGGAGTGTGACAGGTGTTTTACTGCATGAGTGATTGGAGGGAATAAGACAGAGAAAATGGGTGTGTCTGTCTCTCCAGGGGATTGGCACCAAGGCAGGAATGAAGCAGCAGTAGGAAGGACAAAGATGTTAATTTGAAGGAAAACAGTGAGTTAAATTGACTTTGCAAGAATGGAGAAGAAAAGCATTCAACTTGAGGTGGGAGGCAGCAACAGTAAAGGGTATTTTTGGAGAGATATCTGCTCAAAGAGGGGGAGTCTGGAAACTGCAGCCAGTGAAGGGCTGCTTGAGGGTGTCTGGAGTGGTGGTGGATGCTGATAAGGAGACACAGAGATGTAATTAGATACCTGATGGTGTTAAATGCATTAAATTCCACATGACATTTAAAAGAAGAATACCAAAGTGATACAGTAGGTTTAGGAATTCACCAGACTTGACAGCTGTGCCACTAGCACAGCATGGCACTGAAAACAGACTCTCTTCATAATCTACCTTATTTTCTAATACACTATTTTTATAAGCATCTAATGTAAAAAATATTTATTGTCTTCTACTTGATGGCTGGGGTTTTTCACAGCTGAAAGAACAAAGGTTATCTTTTCAACAATGATTAATGAATTAGGTGCATTTGTATTTGCATACCTATCTTGAAACCTGTCTAAAAATCTGCTTTTCTTTTAAGAAACTTTAATTTTCAGGAATACTAAGTAGCATGTTTCTTTAGGATGTCTCATTCAGGGCAGCATAAATTGCATCATCTCTGGAAGAGAGAGCTCAATCACTACTGAGTTGGCAAGATTTTACAGAATAGTTTTTGTCATCCCTACAGGTAAAACATGAAGAGGTGTCAAAAGATGTCCATAAACAAAAAGATGGTTAAGAAGGTTGGACTGCAGGTATGTTACCTGATGGGTTTCTGAATAACAAGGGAAAACAACTCATCAGAACAGAGTTTATGCCTTTTTTCTTTCTTTATTCTTTATTCTTTTTTTCCCCCCAAACAACCTAATTCAGCATTCACTAAATTCAGATAATAGCTGCATTTTATTTTTTTTTTTTTTGCATGGGTGGCAGAATAACCATTTTGCTGCTGTACAAGCAGTATGTACAAGCAGTATGTACTGTCTGGAAAATACTCCATAAATCTTGCTGTTGCAAATGGAAGAAATCTTGTGCTCCAGCAGCTTTGTAGAAAAAGCAATGTTGTATCTTATTCCTGTGGAATAAGTGTTTTTTTCTGTAGTCTCTCTATAACATTTCCAGCTAACATGAGGTGTGTTCCCTCATCACTCAGCTCTGTGGTGGTTTCCACAGCTATAAGATCAACATAACAAAGCATTCTTACAAATAGACTTTGGTGGTGGGTTTTTTTTTCCCCTTGCGGTCAAGAGAAATAAATTTTATACCAGGATAGCTCCATCAAGTGTGTAATATTAAGAGGGTTTTATCAGCACCTATAGAATGTCTCACATCCTGGAGAAGGCACAGTGTACATTATTTTAAAGGTGGTCATGTCCTAGGGTTTGCTGCCAGAAGAGCTACAAAGTGAACTTGCCATTCATTAAGGACCATGAGAGTGTAACATCAAGGAAGCAGAGGCCCAGAAGGCAGGGTGAGGGCACAGAACTGGTTCTGAAGCACATGATGTGCTGTACAGACTCAACCCTCTGTATGCAAAGCACTTGGCATGCAAATGTCAGGGAGCATTTTCTGACACGAGAGCAGCCCAAGCCACAGAAACCTTGCAGCACTTTTAGTACATCCCAATGCAATGTGAGATCACTTCCCGGCCAGGATGTGACTGGAGTGAAAGATGATAATAATCCAAATTCAATATCATTTACCATTTTTTTAATGCATCAAATTATTTCATAAATTTGAGTTTAAAAACCACCGCCTGTACATTATATTAAATTTTGATTTTTAGTGAGAATAAGAGGTCTTGCTGTATGTTCTGAGCAATACTGGTGCTTGCCACAAAATGGTTACTACAGGATGTCAGTTTCTTGCTTTAGCTGCCCTGAAAGCTCTTCCATTAAAAGCAAATCCATCTCATTGCCAATATGAGGCAGAAGATCATGAAGAAGTAGTTTGATCCTTACATACACCCCAGTGAGCCTTGAGAGGTAGAAAGAGACTGGTTTTTGTAACTCTTGTAACACAACTCATCTTCCTTTTGACCAGATTTTGTTTTCAGGCCTTTTAAAGATGAATTTATGTGATTTGACATTAAAATAAAAATATAGGAATGATGATGGACAGTTCTATGACTGTGTACAAAAAATACATTACAGGTTAACTATTTACAGCAGTGTTTTGGGGTTATTTCTGAATGGCTGCTCTAGGCATATATGTTGGATATATTTACTCTGCACATTTTAATCCTTTTCACACAAAAACTGAATAATAAATTCAGCCTGCACACAGTCTGCAGTTTGACTCTAAAGATTTTCTTACCTACAGCCTAAAGTTGATACAAAATGTGAACACTTTTTTTATATTTGTAAGATAGGGATGTATACAGGATACTGCAAAAGCTGGTAGTAATGCCCACAGGCAGAACATAAAATATGTTCTTCACATTCATTGTTTTCTGCCTTCCTTAATGTCTTCCCAGTTAACTCTGCAGAAGTACGAGCATGTTTAAAACACAGATTGGTTTTGGTTGGTTGGGCTAGTTTGGTTTTTTGCAGCAGGCAGGAAGGGTGATATTGTCAGGAATAACAGGCTCTGAAACAAAAGAAGTGTTTTGGAAGTGACATGGAAAGATTAAGACAGCTGGGCATGAGAACTGAAGGAGAACGTGATGAAGATGGACAAAACTGATAAGGAGGCACAGAACCCCTGGGTAGCTTTGACGTTGCCAGCACAGAACAGATGTGTTCAGCTCCCTGTGCCAGCCCTGCCCTGCCAAGGGCTGCCTGTGAGGACTGAAATCTCTGTTCCTGCTCCGACAAGGCTGGTCACCCCTCTCGTGGAGACACAAAGCCATGGCAGAGGCGTTGCTTTCCCCAGGCACTTGTCTCGTTTACAATGGGGCTGGTTTTTCCATGCTCTGCCTGCCAAGGAAGATGAATCACAGAGGAACACTTGACTGCTGCGTGCTGCTTGTCTTGGCTCTCTCACGAAGTGAGAAAAACAAACAAATATGAGCAGTGTAGTGTAAGAATGCACAGAGCAGAACTTCCCTTCTCAAAATAGTGCATGGAGGGGCTATAGAAGGGTTGTGTGTGACATGATTCCAGCTACCTGGATAATCCAGCCAGGTATAAGGATTTGGCCGTACATCCACACCAGCAGGACACTTCTAAGTGTAGAACTGGCCCTGCTGAAGCTGAGAACCATGAGTTTCCTTTTCTACTGGTTTAATGAGGAAATTTCTCACCCCTTCCCTCCTATCCCAGTAACACATATCCTAAACTGGTGGGAGGCAGCTCTTCCTGATGATGTGCTGCCAAATGCCAATGATGTGGCTTTGCAATGGAAGCCACAGCCCAGTCATGCACAGACTAGAAAGGTTTGGAACATCAGTCTTCAGGACTGTCAAAGCAGCACTGCAGAATTTAGACAGAACATTTAAAAATGGCAGTCTTTTCACAAGAGTTTTATTTTTATTGTAAGGTGTAATTCTCTTCCTGTATCTCTGCATTCAGAGTGAAATGGTAGAGGCTGCGTGTTGCAGAGCACTTACATCAGTGAGATTTATCTCAGCACATGGAGAGAGGAGAATGATGATAGCACAGGGAAAAGGGATAGTAAAGACAATCAGAAAGTGTGTCAGAACAGGGACTGATTGTACTGGAAAATCCATAGAGGCCAAACAAAATAAATAGAGAAAAATGAAGAGGACAAATCTGTAGTAAAATGAAAGCATTTGTTGGGATTTTATTATTTCCTTCCATACCCAAGTTTGTCATCCAGAATTTGATGAACAATGAAGAAGCCCTCATTTCAAAGCTCAGCAAAGGGAATTGGTGCTCAAGTCCAATAAAGTAAAGCTGTTTGGCATTATTTGCTTTAAAGGTGCCTTCCAACCCCAAACGTTCTATGATTCATTCAGAATTACACTGAGTGGTGCATTCCCCAAAGAGCCATTTTTTTCTGTGGAAGTTATGGAGGCTGTGAAGTGGCAGAAATGCCAGGCAAACTCTGAGTTATTAATCAGACGTGCATTTGTTCCCAAAAGCTTCTCTTTTATTGCTGTTCTTTCTGCTAAAAGTTTCCTGCATTGCTTGCCTGACTCCCAGAGTGTGTGAAGGGTGACCATTATGTACAGAAAAACTGGGAAAAAAGGAAGAATCCTGATTTGAAAATTCACCCAGACACCTTTTTTAAGGTTCTGGCTGCTCTGCTCTGCTGTTCTCCAGAGCTGCTGCAGCTGTGGAGCTGAGAGGAGCCCAGGTCTTGATTCCCTGTGTGCTGAGGGTGGGGAGAGCAGGCACCTGTGGGTGAAATCCCTGCATTGAAAAGTTACCAGATGAAATCATTTAGGATCTCATTAAATGAAGATTCATTTTTTACAGTACACTTTGAACTCTTCAGAGGACAGATGTTATGACAACCATTGGCTTATTAATCAGTATCATTTGATTATTATGTCATTGTTGATTTATTTACCACCTCAGTGTAAGTCACATCTATTCAGGTTTTGTAAAATTGTCGCAGACCCTGGAATAGGATACCCCCCAGATACCTTTTGCTTCAGCAACGCTGAAAAAAAAAACAACAGCTCCTTCTCTAGATCTTAAGCTGGGCTCCGCTCTTGTCGTTCTGGAAGTTATTGGCCGACGAGGAAGGACATAAGGAAGGGAAGAGAGCACATTGACAGCGTTACCTCTGTGCGGTGTAACCAGGCACCTCCGACCAAAATGGCAACGATGCCACCTCGTGTTTGCTGTTCTCATCACAGTTGTTCCCCTGACTGCGGGACGAGAGAAATCTCTACCGGCAGCAGTTCAGTCTGCATTTTACACATATCGAGTGTTATCATGCCTTACAAAGGCAAACTTTTAGCCCCCAACACGTCCAGATCAGACTCTCTGTATTGTCTTGATGTTTTATAACGTTCCTCTAACAATATCTACGGTATAGGAAGCATCTACTCAGTACAGATATACTGATTTTCACATCTAAACAGCACTGACTCTATCTGCTGTTCAGTTTTGCTCTCCTTTGTACAAAAATAACTCAAACACAGGGTAGTTGTAAGACTTAAGACATTTTTTCTGCATTCATTATTTTATTTTTGTTATTGGGGGGGGGAGATGGCATTGAGTTTATTCTGTAGTTATTTCCTGATTATGGGTTAATTCTTGCCTTACTAACATCAGTAGTGAAACATTAGAGGCATTTCCCAGCTTTCCAGCTGAAGGTACATTTTACATTTTCCCCTGATTATCTCAACATATGTTTGCCATCACTTTGCAGGGAAAGGCAGTAGAATGACACACCTGAATTTGTAGACAGTGATAAATATGTGATATTTATGAACCTGTCTGGGCTCAAATGTGTATTTCCTGATGGGTCACAGTTGCTGGATGATGGAATTGATGACCTAGTGATTTTCTTAGCTGATGATTTTAATGAACTGCTTCCCTGCCTGTCAAAGCTTCCTGAGGGCCCACTGGGGAGAAATGCTGTTTATCCTTCAGCCACAATAAGGGGAAACAAGGCCAGGTGAGCTCAGTGACCACTGATATGTAATTATTTACTGATTAATGGCCTTATTTTGTCCATCCTCATTATCAAGAGGTAATTGTTTCTCAGGGATAAGCACCAAGAGCACAGATTTCTTTGACTTACAAACATTTAAAGATAAGTAAGTTCTTAAAGTTCTCTTGTGCTCCTGCTTTTCTCTTTCTATATATGGCAGTGATAAATTAGCATTTGTACAGGTAAAGAAATCATACTTTCCCCTGTCCATGCTTTTCTTTTCCTCCATCTCAAAATCCAGTGGAAAAGCTTCCCTCCACAAACTCTGTGGGCCTGATCTGGTGCTCAGAGAAATCAGTTGCAGTGATTCTGGCAGATAAGCACAATCAGGTCTCCTGATCTTTGAAACCTCAATTCCAGCATTTGCTTCTATTTCTTTTAACTTCCTTGCAGCCCTCAACAGGTTTTGAGAGCCCCCAGTTCTGCTGTTCTTCTGGGATTGTTTCACCATGATCTAGGTCAAGTTTCATCTATAGGGCTGTTGTGTTACCCTGTGGCCAACAAAAAGAAATCTTAATTTAGCAGCCTGGAAGCTCCTGGTTGAACTGTGGTTACAGAGGGTGGAACTTTCATCTTGGTCCTTCCTCACTGTATGGAACTGCAGGCAGAGTTTGTGACAATTCATTAATAAATGAAATTTATTTATATATCATATATAAAAAATAATGGAAACAAAGGGGCTTGTCCTCAGCTGGAGGGCACGAGCCACACTGCCAAAATCCAAACTTTATACCAGCTGAGGAGGCAACCTAATATGTCTGCCTGCATGTAAGATAAGAGGATTGTGCCAAATGTAATTAGCTAATGTCTGAGCAGTTCTGTGAGCTCCCAGAGTAGGATGCCAGTGTGAATGTTAGGAGTCTCTAATGGTTTTGTCTCTTATGTATGCTTTTGCTTTATGTATGTTTTGTTTTCTCTCTCCTATTGCCACCAGGTTTCTCCTCTAAAAAGAAAGCAGATTGTTGTCTTTTTTGCTCCTCCAGCATCAGCATAATGAAAAAATGTTCTGCTTCTTTCACTCTGAGGTGGCAAAGAGCTCCTCTGGAGCAAAAAAGCAGCTTTCCTTTTCCTGCTTCCTGAAAAGCTTAGCTTCCTCAGGCAAGATCCTCAGCTCCACTCAAATCTTTATCTGCTAATTTAAAGGACTGAAACAGAACGCTAAGAGGTCCATACCCAGATAAAAGGAGATTTGGGCTTCTTAAACTTCGGAGAGCTTTTTCCTGCAGATATCTTGGATTCTCCCACATGCTTCCATGAGCAATCTCACAGTCTTACACTCTCAATTTCAGCAGACCCTTCCAAGGGAGGTTCAAAGTAACATGTTTAACACCTGGAGATGCACCAAAAGTCCAAGCTGCTTGCTAAAGGTCACCAGAGCATATGGTAGAGCTGCTCAGATCAGAGTTCTGTCCCATCCTGTTCTGACCCTCAACAATTTCAGCTGATGGAGCAGTCTAACAAATTCCATTAGCCAAAACAAGCCATGAAAACTTGGGTTGGTCACTTGCTTGGAGGGGATTCAGGCAATGAACTCTTCCCTGCTGTCCATTCCCAGTGTCACTCAAACCCCTCCCTCCCCAGGTTTCACCTGTGACACTGAAATAAGATTTGTTTGGGTGTCACTGGGCAGAAAGCTCTGGTTCCATGAGAATTTCCTGGATTTTGGGCTGGCAAGTGCTACAGGAAAACTCATTAATTAAAAGAGTAAACAATGCCTCTTTCAGCACTCACCCTTCCCTTTTGCTTCACAAGGGTTCTGAAATTGTCATCTCTATTCTCTTTTCCTAGGAAAGCTTTCACCATGGTAGAAAATAAGCCAACCATCCTATTTTATCAACAATAGTCCCTTTTTGTTTTATACTGGACATAAAAAGCAGCATCTTAGGGATTATAAAATAAACATCTCGGAGATAGGCTGTTTTATTGGAAAGAAATGTCACTGGAGGGGTATTCAGAAACTGGGGTGCATCTTCCTAATCGGAATTTCAGATTTATGTATCACCATTCTGTTCTGCTGTCTTGTAAATTAATGGTACCACACCAGCTAAAGAGATGGAATTATATTTAACCTGGCATACTAATAACAACAATTCTTTCTGCTAAGTTTCAATAAACATCACTGTTGTAGCATTGCAGAAGATGAAAACTCAGGCTTACAAACTCCAGGATATTTGGGATCAGTTCCAGCTCCTGTTAAGGTCAGTGGAAAGATTCTTGTTTACCCTGATGAGTGTTGATGACTGTAAAATCAGAATAGATTATTATCACAAGAGCCATGGCTGATCTTGTAACCAGCAGTTTGATCTGGTAACTGGCTCTCTGTAGCCACAATCCTACACAGAATACATTTCCCAGTAGGAAAACTGACCCACCACAACAATAAAATTATCAAAGACAGAGCTGTGAAGAATTCTTAGGTGCCCCAAGCTTAATTTTCTTGATTTTGAATCAAAAATAGCTGATCACGAGAAGCTGGGAGAAGGTACCAGGGTCTGAAATACCCTGAAATTGCCTTGTTTCTTGTACTCTTCCTAATCATCTGAACATCAAAAAGGGGCTGTAGATGCATTTTGATCTACCTGATATAGTATAAGTCAGATCCTTGTTTATTCTGCAGTCAAAAGGGGAAATAAAGTGTGTATTCCAGAAGGGAAAAGCTCACTTTTGCACAAAGTACAGCAACCTTGAAACTCTTTCCCCTCAGAACGTGCCTCCCCAAGGAGCTGGAATACTCCACAAACCTGCAGGCTTTGGGCTGCATCAGTCCCACACTGTAACATTATTTTTAGTGGTGTCAGTCCTGATTAACAATGTCCATTTTCAAGATTCTGATTTTCCATTGTTGATCCAAATTTCTGCAGTGCACTTCACAGGGGCAAGATGAGACCCCGAAGTAGGGGAAGGCTGAAGAGGAATCCTTTTCTCTTTGTTGACATCTTTTTTTTTCCTCCCTGGCAAATGGTTGTTTCTTTTCCATGTAAATTATACTGCTTGTTATTAGGGTGGCTGTATTTTAGTACATTACATGGTAAATTACACCCAACCATTACATGATAGATTTGGTTATCGTGCCACAAATTGTAGCAGATTTTTAAAAGAACTTGTCGTGGTTGACCACTCCAGCATCTATCTTATTTCTAGGACCAGGTTACTGTAGCAGTCATCAAAACATTGAGCACAGAGAGTTCATTAGAATATTTCTCAGACTATTCTAGGAAATCCTTGCCTTTCAAAGGCTGCTGTTCCTTACCTGTGGCCCTTCAAACCATGCTTACAGAGGGCAGGTTGAAGCTAAGGGAAACACACATATTCTGTAATGAAAGCTTTGCATTAAAACAATGTCCAGCTGTTCCCATTTCTTGTAGGAAAAGAGGAAGAACTGTGACACACATAATCTAAGTGGCTGAGAGAAAAATGGCAGAAAACCAAGCTTTTGCTCCTGTAAAAAATCAGACTTGATTACTGCAGGCTTCTAAAAGGGATCCAGAGCATGAGCAAGGGCTGAAAGATGTTCAACTTTTTTGGAAGCCCTCTACAAATTCCATGAGAGAGTTACCAGATTTTCTCACACATGAAGTGTCAAAGGAAGATACTGAAATTATTACACAAGACAACCATTTAGCATGGAAGCTCTGTGGGGATGAGCAGTGGGCACTCAGACTCCTCAGTCATGGGCAAGGAGCTGATAATCTTCCTCTACAATTGCAGTTTCCATAGCTAAAGGGGAGCAAAAGCCCCTCGCCCTCACAGAAATCCACAAGCTCCTACAAGTAGCCCTCCAAGGAGCTTTTGCCCTGTGACAACAGTGCACCTGGATTTCTGACAGTCATGCAGCATAGCATGGCAATTCTGTCCCAGACCAGAATATTTTGGGATATTATTTATCAATCTGATGTGCTGGTGTCTGTACCATGGCTTGTCTTGGTATCAGAGGACAAACACATTGAATTCATGCATTTGAACTTTTTCTTTTTTTAATTGTGATAAATGTAATGTATAAATTAGGAAAAATAACAAGGTCCTGTTATGTGTACAAGCAGGTTATTTCCTGGTGGATTCCTATCCCACAAAGTGTCTCACTAGCTTTTTCCTCATTAAATGATCTCTGATAAAATAATTACCTGAGCCCTGGGCATGTTCACCAGTGCACCCGAGGCCACTGCAATTACATTGAAATAAAGCTGGAGTGGCGTTGATCAGCCAGATGCAAATTTGATGACTGTTCTAATTACTGTATTTGGGAACCTTTAATGAAAGAAGAGTACGGGTGTGTATGTGTGAGAGAAGGAAAGATGCCTCCTTTGGGATGCTACACAATGGGAAAGTGCTAGGTATATTAAATATTTATAGAACAATTAGTATTCAGCTCCTCCCACAAGTTCAGATGTGAGTCCAGATCCAAACTGTCCCTAATGGGTGTATTTAGCCTTTTGTTCAAGACTTATCCTGCTTGTAACATAGCTGTGCACAGCCCTGCCTGTGTTTTCCTGTTGTTTGTGCTGTGCAAAGCTGGAGCTGACCCAGGGAAGTCCATGAAAAGATTCCAGGCTGACTGTGGAGTGGGAATTAATTAAATTAATTGTCTAAGTAAAATACCTTTATTAATGGAATATAAGATAATATAAAATAACCTCAAAATATTTCCATAAACATTTGAATTTGTAAAAAACATTCAAAAGAGGAATCCTCCAATATTTGCCTCTACAGTTTCTTTAATGATACAAATACCACTCAGGCTGACAAAACTGTTCAAATTCTTAAACTAACAAGTTTATAATGAATGGCTTTCATGAACTCCTAGACAATTACTGGTCAGTAATATTTCCAAAAGGCTGAATTCACAGCACTGCATTGCACAACCACATCTGAAATGAATCCTCGTAGCAGGAAATCTGAAGAATTAGGTGTCCAGTTTAAAAAAAGCCCATAAATGAGAAGGTATCTGCTATTTAACTCCCTTGTAGTAACTCTCCACACGAATTCTAAAGGAAACTTGACTGAGCTGAGCTTTGATGTTCTGGTTTCAGAGCATTAAAGTGAGGTATGATAAAATCCTGTCCTTTCAGTGCTACAACAGACTGTCTTGCCAGTCACAAGGAGAAAAGCTTTCAAGAACATGAACTGGTTTGCAGGGAAGTGGAGCACTGAGATGAAACCAGGGCTCCTCCCAGCACAGCACAGGTCACCCATGGCACTGAGCAGATGCCCAGCACTGTCTGAGCTGCTGGAACAGATCCTCTAATGTTGATATCTGACTTCATCAGACAGGTCAGAAGCCAGGAGACAGAATGGAAAAGGACAGATCATGGAAAACACCCAAAGGCATCTTCACATGTGTTTGAGCTCTTGCAGGCTTGCACAGTCAACTTATTTATTGACTTCAAAACATCATAGCATTCCAGAAGGTAATCACTGAATGAAAAAGCAATCTCAGACTGTGAAGGAAACTTTCATTTTTATCTGACCATTTCACTGGTCACATATTTATTTACCATGAATAATTTACCATCGTTAACAGCTTATCACAAATCTTTGGTGTTTCCAAAGCCACAGCCCTCAGCTGTGGCCCACAATGAAAAATGGGAATCTGCAGCTGCAAGGGTAAAATTGCAAAGTTTGATTTAAACTAAGAAAAGCATTTCTCTCACCTGTTACAGCATCAGTGTACAGAGTACAGCCCCACAGCCACTGCTGAGTCAGTAACACTCACAGAAATACAACAGCAAAACCAGTCCTGATCTGTAATTTTTAAGGAAGGGAATGTGCATCCTTCCAGCCATTACAGTTTCCACTGCTTAATATGCCACATATTAAACTCTGCCCACTTCAAAAGCAGGAACAAGGAACTGTTTCCTTTGCATAGTGTTGACAAGTAATTTGATTCATATATTCATTTGGAATTACCAAATGAGAAGTAGTTTAAGCAGCCTCCCAAACCTCTCCCTTTTCATTTCTCCTCATGCTTCAGTGTAGTGCTCTCAACATGTCTGAACAAAATGCTTCTATCTATAAGCTTCACTTTACAAACCATATCATCACCTGAAGAGCAGCTAAAAGATACCAAAACATCTAAAACCAAAAGCATAATGGCTATTTTCCAAAGCATGCCAGTAAACAAAATTTTAACAAACCAAATTGTGAAGGTATTTGTATTTAATACCTCAGGGGGAAAAAAGGAAGGTGGGATGGAATGTTTTCTGCAGCTGAAGTTCAGGCAGAAGTTAAGAAGACAGTTCACCTCAGTTCACTATAAATAGAGGCTTCCAAGCAAAGACCTATCAGTGCAAATTTGGACACCAAAATGTACAAAATGTACCAAGGAAAGAGCTGATTTAGCAGGAGACCTGCAAAGAGGAAAAGCTGGAGACACTGGTGGCTGCCTGGGAACAGACATTTCTCTCCAGTGGCTGCTGGAGTGGCACAGATTTCCTTACAGCTTCACAGCACCAAGAACCAATACTGCAGCTCTGGCTGTGTTCCTTTATAGGCACAGTCCCTGAGTTTGGGAAGTGTTGCTAAGGGGCCTGGCAGTCCTGAGGATGGGCAGCCAGCAGAGAAGGGAGGCTCCCACATGCTGGCAAGACCAGAATGACCAGATACAGAATTATCTTTGAAAAGAGAAGGGTGGATTGGTTTTCCCCTGCTCCCCTGCAAAATATTTCTGTACAAGGACTTATTAAACCAAGCCAAAATACTACTTTTTTGGAATATGGGAGGCTTCCATCCAACCTCTTGTGTCCCGTCTCCAGGTGATCCCCCTTTTGGGTAAGGGGAAGAGTTATATTAAGCTATGTGACAGAAAAAAACAGCCCTGCTGTGTATGCATCATTCAAACCCCATGGGCTTTCCTCCAAAACAGGGATGGATTTTACTGTCATGAGATATTGTGATGAAGTATACAAGAACTTTAAATTACTGTGTAATAATGGATGCAGTATGAGAATTTTAGGCACTGAATGACTTCATTTCCAGTTTATATTTTTTTCTTCCCTTAGAAGGCAGGGAGGTTCTTTGCTCTCTCAAGAAAGACAAAGCATGGCTAAATGTTGGAAGATGGTGAGGGTACTTTTTTTTCAGGTAAGTAGAGCTCAGCTTGGAGCCTGACGTGCCATTTGGCTGTTACTGTTTCATGTCTGGACATACATGTTAGCCCCAGAGAAGCTCTGGGCATTAAACTGCCATTTTTGGTCTTTATGTGGACTTGTGTGCAGACACTGGAACTTCTTGGCAGGATCACTCTGAGCTGTGAACATGCCTTTGAGGAGAGTCCTTCCAGCCAGGAATACAGCAAAATGTGGTGGAGAGACCCTATTCCACCATACAAGGAATCCTGCTGGCAAGCCATAGCATCTGAAATCAGGATACCTTCCCAAAAAAAAAAAAAATTTTGCAACTGTTATGTCTCTGGCCCATCTGCTTTGCCCATCGTGATAAGCAATTTATCCATGATCTTGCCTTACTCATATCCCTGAAAAATCGCTGCTCTATGCAGAGTGATCAGTTTCTCTTTCAAGTTTCAGCATGAAGTGTAAGGCTGTAAGCAGCAATATTGGGTACTCTGACTCATTCCCTTGGAGGGCTATTTTTATGATTGTTCATGGAACTATATCTTAAAACTCTCAGGTCACGTTCTTAAATCATTTTCACAGCTTTCTGCTGAGCCGTCTCAGCGCAGCGGTTCTTCCCTCTGAGGTTACAACTTCTCCGAGGCTCTCGGGGCTGTAACTGCCCTCCCTCACTGCAGCCAGCGAACCCAAAATGTTGGCTGAGGACCTCCTTCCTTTTCCTCACCTCGGTAAGTGGCTGCAAGTCAGTGCCGTTTAAAATTTAATCAGTCTCGTCCTAACAGGACATAGTTCTTGGATTTTAACCCATCTTCTACACAAACCACTAAATTCAGCCACACTAACTGCCTCCTGACAGAACCTTTATCTCAAGAACCTCTTAATGAGCTCTCATTAGCACAAATTGGCCCTGAATATCTCACCACTTCCTATCTCTTGCTTTCTCTGCAATCCATTAGCATCTGTTAGCAGCCTCGTTTGAACAATTAAACTTAACGGTTTCTAAAAACACACAAGAAACACCAGGTTCTACTATTAGGTCTGTGTCTTTGACACACCTGGGAAGGGATTCACACGGTCCAGCCTAACGGAGCCCAAATTCTACCTGCACTTCATTGTCCTCCGAGGAAGATTTAACTTAAGTTGTTTATGTCACTGGTGACTCTGCCAGTCTCCGGATCGCTCTCTTGGAGGTCCCCTGGAAAAGCACTAAAACTCAATGTCTGATGTTAGACAGGAAGAATCTACATCCTTTCCTGAGAGCCCAGGATCACGTTTCTCTGGCTGATCTCTGCACACAACTTTGCCTTCTCCTCAGAGTTGATTTGCCACAGCTTTTTGCTGTCCTTGTTTGTGTCCACCTTGGATGGCTCAAACTGCCCTAAGCAGCTGGATTTTCACAGTCACGAGATAACAGGTTCTTATTTAACTGTGTTTCAACCACCAGCAGGCAAACTCAAACTGCAAGCCATTACAATGGGTCCTGAAAGTGTGCTCGTGGATTAAAGCCTTGAGGGGCCCTGGAAGATGCTGATCCCTGACAGAGGATGTGGACTCCATCCCTACTGAATCAGCCCTAACAGTAATCGTGTGGTGTGATGTGTACTGTTTTCCCTGCACTTGTCTGGTGACTGTGTTTAAAGTCCCCTGAGAACAAACAGATCAGAGATTTTACAGCTGCACAGAGCTTGTGCTTGAACATTAATGGCTATATTGGCAAGCAGATGGGAGCTGGTCTTTCTTACTCTTTCCTAAAGATGTACCATCTTTTCTTTTGACATTTTGATAAATCAGCAGATTCTCACCCTGTGTTACATTCCAGGCATGCAGCTGAGAGACGATTAATGTCTATGAAAGTGAAAACATGGCATCTTTATTTCTTATAAAAATCTTTACTGTGCCACATCTTGTAGGATAACATCCAGAACAGGGAAACGGCGGCTCCATTCAAGTCTATTGCAAAACTCCCGGGGATAAAATTGTCTCATTCATAAAGCTGTAAGCACACCTTACTATTTTTTTAAATTTTAATTAATGAAATGCTGTCAGGACGAGCCAGTGAGAGCAAAATCTCAACTTCAGCCTTCATCTGACCAAAAGTCTCCATTTTGCTGATACAGGTGTGAAGGTTTTTTTAGGATCACATAGCAGAAACAGCCTGTTCCTTTCTCAATGTAGGCTGCCATGTCATTCCTCACCAACTTGAAAATCATTATGGAAGTAGATATTTATTTACTTGTGGTTGTTTGGGTTTTTTTTTTTTCCTAATATGCTAGGGTTTAGGCATAATATTGATTTCCTTGCTCCCTTTCGTGCATCCCCCACAGTGGGTTTCACCTTACAGATGTCATGTTCAGTAAGAACTGAATCGTTTGCTTAAAAATTTACCATAATCCTTGAAGTTCGTTAGTTTCTGCTGCTCTTCAATGTTTTTGCTAAGCTCAGCAAGAGGCTGGGGTTAGGAGATGGCAAATTCAGTCCAGATGCGAAGAAATGGCTTTGCGGGCTTCACCCCCCTTGCTGAAGCAGCTCGGACACTTGGAAACGCGAGTTTAAGAACGCAGCACAGTTCTCCTGGGGGTTGTGCAAACTCGACTTAAGTCCTTTAAGTGCAGGCGCTGAAGAAGTTCCGTAAAGGCCGGACCAGCCGCAGGTTTTGCGCCCCGGCCGCGCTGCGGCGGCGCCGGGGGCGCTCCCGGGGCCGGGCGGGAGCAGCGCGGGGACCCCGCGGGGACGGGGCGCTGGGAACCTCGGCGGGCGGCGTCGGGCTCCGTGTTCTTCCCATCGCTCCCCGTGATCCCAGCCCCGCGCTGAGACCCGGGGGCAGCCCCCCCCGCCCCGCCCGGCCCCGTCCCGGGGCGGCTCCCTTGGCTCGGCGCCGCTCGGTCCCGCCTGCCCGGAGCGCTGGGCTTTCCGCGCCGCCCGCCCGCCGCACCGCAGCCCCATGTCCGCGCTCCCCGCCGGCGCCGACATCAAGCGGGCTCTGGAGAACAGCCCCGAGACCAACATCGAGGATGAGCTGCCCGACGGGCCGCCGCAGCCGCAGCCCAAGAACTACCTGCTCCTCAGCATCCTCGCCTGCTTCTGTCCCGCCTATCCCGTCAACATCGTCGCCTTCGTGTTCGCCGTCATGGTGAGTAGCACCTCCGGCTTGGGCTCCGAGGGGCCACCGCCGGCCCCGGCGGGGAAAGGGGCATCCAGCCGCCTTTGAGCCGCTACCCCGGGAGCCTGCGGACGCTGGGTGAGGCAGCGAGCCTGGGAGCATCAGCAGGCGCGGGCAGGGGGTCCACCGAGCTGTCCCAGCAGCGATGGAAAGCGTGGAGTGAAAGGCAGTTTCCAACAAGTTTTCACTGTCAGGTGCCAGGTTTATTCCAGTTAATGGGGTTTGTTACATCAACTAAGTCGCACGCTGAACTGGACACAGTATCTTGGTGAAGTGTCAGCTGGAGAACAGAAATCAGATTTGGTTTCTGCTTTAGCTAATCAAATATAATAGGAGTGCCTTTTTTCCAGTAAACAGGTTCTTTGATCCTATTTGTTAGAATAATATAGACGATAATGATTGCAGGTTGTTGGCAATTGCCTGTGTAAATTGAGTATCAAACAAACTGAGAGAACAGCCTTACTCCTACAATCCAAAATTGATACACACTGTCCTTAATAACCCAGCAATCCCCTTAACTTCCAAAGGAGTGTTGGAACAGAATCTCCTTTAAGTTAAAAGTTGCAGAGTCAGATCCAGAGTTTTCTAGCCGTATACATGATCAGTGTTATCAGTAACACTGCAATGTATTTCTGTTGTTTAGGAGCTGAAAAAGGTTTAAAACATGTTGTGTATTTTCATCCTTTTCTCTGACAGCCAAGCTGAAAAGGTAAGAAAAAATGTAGTTATTTCTTTTTGCAATTAAGTATAAGAATAGCTAACTATGTCTAAAATATCCCAAAACACACTCTTGTGAAGTGTGATGAGTAAAGATTGATGAGAAATCACATTGCTGAAGTTTGTTTGAAAACTGCTATTCCAAAGCCATTGTTCAAGTCTCTTTTTTTTTTTTTTTTTTTTTTTTTTAGTTAAGTATTAGCTGTCTTCTTTTTTTCTTTTTCCTTCTGTGTTTATTTTCTTTGTTGTTACCTTAACTATACAATATGCTCTTTTCCTTCTTTTGGGAAGATTTGGTTCTGCTGGTACTCAGCATCCTTTCTGCCCATGGACACTGAGGGTGCTATATAAAGTGATGAGAGCTGATGATCTGGGGCTGGGAGCATCTGTTCACTGTGACACTGCTTTCGTCAGGGTGCTGGGGCTGTACAGAAGTTAACTGTCAAGGACAGAATTTGGCCTCTAAAGATTTTTGCACCCCATATGGAGAAATCTCCACCCACAACCTGGTTGAAGTTCATGCAGGCTTCTGGAGTCAGGCATCAGTAACTGTTACCAGGGGATATGAAGGAACCAGGGTGGGAAGAGCACTTCCTGAATGCTGAACAGCCTGTGCAGGTCTCAGCTGCCCACTCCCTTACAGGGGGAAACAAAAACCAGACCAATAACCTCCCCTGTCTGGGAATAGCTTCTGTTTCAACAGCATCCTACCTAAACCCTCTCCTTTTCTATAAAAATAACACGTCCAACTTCTTTTCCACAGCCTGACCCCCCCTGGCTTTCCAAGCTGCAACCTGTAACTGCTGCATTATCCTCAGCTGCAGGTTCTGCATTTTAGCCTGTGCTGATTTTATTTCCACTTCTGCTGGGATATGCACCCTCTCTGCCTTTCTCAGCTGGAGTTAACACTGTTAGTTCTATTAACTGTTAGCTCTCTGCTAAGGGTTAACACTGAGATACAAGAGTGGTTTATTTTCTTTCTTGCAGAAGATACCTTTACAGTCTGCAGAGCCTACCTGAGACCATGGGTCAGATTTAAACACCCTCACAAGTGGATTTCCTAAAAATTTCCACTTCACAAAATGGGCCTAAAACGAAAAGTCCTATTGGCTTCTAGAGGGGGCATGGTTCAGCACCCTGTGTACCTGTGTCACGTCCTCCTTAACTGTTCTAAATTCAGACAATGTTTTCACTCTAAAAGTAGAGTCTGGGTTCTAACACACCCCCAAAATAAGTGACAGGCTTGTCTTCAGTCTCTTCTGTCTCTTCTGCTGCCCCATTTACAACTCCAGCACTGGTTTCCTCACTTCTTTCTCACCTTTGGAGGCTCAAACCTCACCGTTACAGATCTTACCTCCTTTATTTTTAGAATAAACCTTTTGCAAGTTCTTATTGCAATAATAACTTTCCTTGTTCCTTACCTGTCTGTTTCTCCTGGCAGGGGTCAGAGGAGAGCTGGTAGAAAGGGTATTATTGGCATCACTGTGTTGCCATATTGGCACTACAAGAGCCCCCCTCCAACGAGCCATTGGCCACTTGCAGAGTGAGCATTGCTCGGCATTTTTGGCAAATGGAGTTCTGCTTTCCCCAGGACTCCTGACTGTAGGATCACTGCTCTCAATACCCTTCTGCAGCCCCAGATGCCATCAGCTCTGCTCCTTGGTGCTTCCAGCAGCTGGATCACTGTGAGCAGCTGTTGTGCCATCAGTTGGCTCACTCAGCCCCAGGGACACCTCCCTCAGATCTGCCCTATTCTTCCCCATACAGGTGTAACCTCAGGCAAGAGTTTGGGGGCAGGTACCAGGTCAGGAGGCTTCTGTGGCACAGATTTCTCTGGTGTGAGGTTGGGGGTGGGCACTGTGTCACCGAGCTCTTTGGCTCCTCAATGCAGTGGTGAACCCAAAGAGCTCTCAGGGAGCTGCCAGCTGTGCCTGAGACCTGCCTGGGGTGGACTGGCTGTGTCAGCTCATGGGGTCAGAGCTAGAGGGAGGCTGTGGAATAACTCTGGGAAATTAATTGGATATTTTCAATGCCAGCACTGAGGTGTGACAATTGAACATATTTTGTTGGCCTTCCTCAGTACTCCCCCTTCAGCTGTCTTATTTCTAAGATCTCTATGTCGGACTAGTTCTGTAATTTCATAGGGCCTTACATTTGTAACAGTCTCCAAACAGTCTCTCCAAAGCTATTTCTCACTGTTTTTTTGCTCCAAATTCCCTCTTTCTGTTGACACATTTTTGTTTAATCATTTCCATGCTTCAAACAACATATGTGGTCAAGCTGTGACAATCTTGGCTCGTCTGCCTCTGATAGTAACAAGTTCTTTGTCTGCATTTGTTGCTGTTGGATTCAGATGCCTTGTCTTTATATAGGTTTCCCTCAGCAGAGACAACAAATTAGAGGGTAGTGGAATCCGTGGGGACAGGAAAGGATGGACCTTGCTTTCTCAGGGAGCCACCTCTTCTAATTGGGATCCTAATGAGCCATGTGCAGTGTGTTGGCTGTGGCCAGCTCAGTGACCAGTGGAGTGACCAGTGTTTCTGTAGTTAAAAAGTTTACCTGCAGAGTTTATTATTTATACATCCCTTGTTAGGTAGCTTGTAGGTACCTGGATATCTAACACCATATGGGACAGCCTGTAGTCACTTCAGGAATATTAAACAGCATATTTAATATTCAGGAATATTAAACAACAGGGCTCAGCAGCTGCTGTTAAGGCATTTTTGCATGGCCCTTGCCTTTGCAAACTGGTAGGGTTTTGTTTTTCTCTGCAGCACCCTGCAGAGCTAACTCCCCTTTCATGTGTCCTGCTCAGCACCTGCCTGTTCTGAATTGCTCCCCAAGTCCCCCCTCTTCTTTGTGTTTCCCTGTGAGCTGTTCCTACAGTGAGGAGTCACCCTGAGTCAGCAGTCTCGTTCTTCCTTAGGTCTGAACTAGAGAGTGTCTCCTCTCCAGGCACAGCCAATTAAGGTTCTCCCAGCCTGGCTTATAGAGCCTAGAAAATGCTGATCTGAGAACCTCAGTCTGGTCTGCCCAGATCTGTAAAAAACGCAGAGGAAGATTTCTGAAGTAACTCAGTGTTCTTTCTGGTTTTGCCATGATCAGTGCTCTGGGAGTGTGGAACAGAAAATAAACATTAAAAAGGGATTAATATTTTATAGCTAATTCAGTACAGTTCTGTTCACATGAGGTCAAGTCACTTTATTGTTGAACTGAGAATGTTTTATAAATAGATGTGTGTGAACCTGGTGAAGTCACTGAGATTACTCAAGTAAATAAACAGCTGCAGAACTGTGGCTTTAACTTACATTATGACTTCATAGCCAGCGAGGTAGCAGAAACCTGAGAAATCATATGGTGTTAGGGTGAAAAGGGCTGAAATTTGTTTTAAAAGTTGGACAGACCAAATGCCTCATACAGATGCTGTGTTCTCAATATATTGCCCAGCCCTTGGAAATAAATAGATGTAACAGTTAAAGCTTTAACAGTTGACATTGTCTCTGTCTAATGTTGAAAACTGGAAGCTTGACCAGGAGCCCTTTGAAGCAGATGGAAGTAATGAATTTCAAAAAGCTTTGCATCAGACCCCAACCACTCCCTCAAACCTCTTATTTTTTTTATTGAATGCTTTCATTTAATTTAAACCTCTTCATAGAGAAACTTTGGTCTCCTTCCTGTCTCTCCCAAATCCTATTCTTTATCATTAATGCTGTTTTCCTCCTCTTCATCGTGGATTTATATTAAAATGACATTATTTATTAAAGTTTATACGGTGAATTATTTATGCAGTACCTGCAGAAATCACATGGACGTTTTCCAGACTTCCTAAATACATTGGTAAAATGGCCCAGAACTGCAAGCTGGTGCTGTCAGGTCTCGCTTACAACTCTGTCTCACTTTTGAGACCACAAGCCTGGGGAACCGAGTCAATGGTGTCTGCAGAACCCCTCTGCAGATGCCATGCAAGGGGAGTCCTTTGATAAGAGGGGAGTACAAAGTCCAGGGCCAGGGTGTCTGTGGTGCTTCTCTGTGTTTCTCCCTGCAGCCACTGTGGCATTGGTGGCTGTTGGCAGAGACAGGAGGAGGTCAGTCTGCTCAAGGCCAAGCTGAGCTGTGTTTCTCCTCATAACCCTTTTAAAGACATTTCCAAATGTACTTTGGGAAAGCTCTTCTGCAGCCAGGACTGCTGAGGACAGTGGAGTGGTTTAGGTGAGAGGACTGTGCCATCCCCTTTGTAGCAGGATCAGGGCTGGCACTGTCCTGTTTGACCATGTCCTTGTGTCCATCTCTCATTTCCATCTCTGCCCTCTTTCCCCATTATGTGCTTTCCAACCTCAATGAAATCTGACAGCAGAGCAGAGGTATTAGTGATATTCTTTGGGGACACAAACCAGAGAAATGTTTAGGCATGTGGGCTTCCAGGAAGGGAAGAAATGTATCAGTGCTCTCTTTAAGGACATGAGTGCATCAGCATCTCAGCCTTTCGTAGACTCCAGAGAATAAGTACCTGCACTTATCCTTGAGATGCAGTTCTAGGAATGCAGGCTGTGTTGCTTTGGGACTGTCTGGGCTGGACTGATGCTCCTGCAGTGCTGACACCACGAGTGCACCCAGCCCATTAGCTCTGCGTGCTCACTAATTGACACAGCACACACATCATGCCCCTCATTACTTTCCTGCCTGGGAGGAATGGCTCTACAGCCATTGCTTGGTGTGCTCTGAACTTCATCCCTTTCCTGCCCCCACAGACTCAGCTCTTCACTCTGTTGTTCTGTGTTTGCTGCAAAAAGTGATTTATAGCTGAAGCACTTTCATTATAGCACTTGGTGATACCTCATACAGTCGTTTTCTAGAGACAATCTGAATTCTTTAGTCCAGAGAGCAGTTAATTTGATCAGGTCCCCATATCTCTCCCCCTACTCTTCCCATTTCTCTGATACCTCCTGAAATATATACAAGATACTAAAAACCATGTTGTGACTAATCTGATTCCCTGAGGAAGTATGCTGGGTTCAATAGTGAAACCTGATCAAGAAATCTGGACTCAGTGTTATGGTTTATGAACTCAAACTCGCATGATTTTACAAAAGAATTCTTAGGAATAATGCCCTTTTTAATGCTTTGATAGCATCTCATTCTTGGGGAAAAAATTCTACAAACTGTGTTTAGACTCATGTACTACAGTACTTCTGTGTTGATTACTGAATCTTTTCCTTTTAAAATGGATTGGTTAAACCAAAATAAATTCAGAAAATCTTATTCTCTGTCTCACAGAAGCCTAGAAGGTCAGAGTGGTCCTATCACACATTGCAATCTGAGCATGAAATTAGTGTAAGGCATCTGCTAAGTCACAGTGGGTAGAGAGAAACTCAAGTCTCTTGAGATAATATGGTGATATATCAGGATGGATATGATAATAATTATCAGTGTCTTCTGAAATGCAAAGGAACACAACTTCTAGCCCATGAAGATGGCACTCAGATGTTTTGTTCAGATGACCTGTGTTTCTTTGGTTTGTATTTTTCCCACCACTAGCAAACTACCTATTAATTCTTCAGACTTTGTTTGGAAAAGTAAAATACTGGAAATATAGGAAATTAGTAAGCTTTTTTAAGTTTTGCAGAGACTTTCTCTAAAAATGCAGCCTATTTATGCTCTTTTTTTATGCTTATAGTCTTGTAAAGAATAAGAATTTATCTCACTGCTGGTGAAGTGGCCAACTAATAATTCCCATATTCTGCAAAACTATTTCCAAAGATAAAAGCCACTGGTTTATGCAAGTGGGTGGATGTTGGTTTGACAGCTTTTATGCTGGTATGTATCATATGAACAAAGCTCCACCACTGGAGAAAAAAAAAAAAAAAAAAGAGCTGTAGCTTCAATGAAAGGTACTGAAAATGAGTGGAACAGAAAATTCCGGAAGACTCCCTGCTTACCTTGGCAGCAGACCTTGATTTGTTCTGTTGGTTCAGAGCTGTCACGTTTGTGTTTGAAAGGAAGAGCTGTGACTCCCTGTTTGCCCTCTGCAGGCTCTGAACAGTTACAACCAAGGGGACATAGAAGGCTCCAAGCGGCTGGGTCGCAACGCGCTCTGGGTGGCCGTGGCCTCCATCATCATCGGCCTCGTCATCATCGGCATCTACTGCGTGGTTCACTTCACAACGGTGAGCAAGGGCTCTCCCAGCCCTCTGGGCTGGGCCTCCAGAGCAAGACTCTAAGGGCTGCCACAACCACCTCTCTCTATCTATTTAGGGATGCATGTATGCTTTCCAAAGGGATTTTATCATATTTTACGCTTCAGAAAATTCTGCTGTCTGGGGTTAAACACAAGCAGCAGGTGGTTTTCTAGAAACTCTTGCAGCTCCAATTTGTTTTTCCAATTTTGGCCAGTTGCTTTTTGGTTTTTCTCCTCATCAGCTTCACCATCTTTCAGATCAAGTGACCTGAGATCTTTAAATTTCAGGTTACAGAATCCCCAGGTGCTAATTTTCAGTCTCACGGCCAACTGATCTTTTAACTCTGCAAGGAGGAGACAACAGTCAGTTACTCTTCTACTATTTGACAGTAAAACAGATGACCAGAACTATATCAAAAGTGACCACAAATGTCATTCTGACAGGTGTCTCTGTGAGGTACGGCCCTTCACTCTCCATGCTGTGTTATTGTCCTGCCCTCCCCCACCTGCAATAATAGAAACAAAGCTCAACAAATGAATCTCTGGGGTTACCCAGATGGATTACTGGAAAAGAGGACAAAAGCAATTGAGGGTATTGATAATCTTTCTTAAGGTTGTACAACAATATGTTCTTTTCTCCACAGTACTGTGCACTTCCCATTAAAATAACCAATTTAAATTAATTTATTATTGGCTGGTTTGGTTGGAGGGCATTTCAGTGCACTGTACAAACTTATGCATAAGCTATAAACAGAGAACACCCCATTTACCACTGAAATGAAGACATCTCTGGAGAGTGGAATGCAGTAACTGCTTAAACATGTACAGCATTTTCATACAAGATTTGAAGCACAACATATTGAGCTGCAGGGAAGCTACTGGACAGGGGGTCCAGCTCTGTGGGATATTATTAGATGGTGCTGCAGACTCTAAGTGTCCTGTGCATTCATTAATTTTCTGTGCATTTTGCAAGCATGAGTCCTGGTTCAGCTTGTGTTCAGCTCATTCAGCGCTGGCAGATTTAAACCCAAGTCCCTGCAGGCTGGGGGTGCCAAGTTTTGTAATTGACAGCAGCAGTAAATTCTTCTGTTCATCTCCACCACCTTACTCATCATTTCACAGGCAAAGGGAGCAGCTCAGTTATTTTTTCAAAGTAGGGGAGGGAAGGGCAGTGTGAGGAGTGGTAGACAGCCCTGGCCTGAAGCATTCACAGTGACCAAGCAGCAGTAAACCAGTATAATACAACTTTGTTTTTATTTTGAGGACTTTTTAAATTGGTTTTGGTTCTGGGGTTTTTTTAGAGAGAAAACTCTGTTGGCTGGAAGCAGCCAGGTGCCTGGGAACCCTCAGAACACTGCTGGGATATTATTTTCTGTACATAGTTTCCACAGAGCTTTATTGGCCAAATGGTACCATGACTTTTGTGAGGAGTCCAGGTTTACTGGATTCACTCTGCTCTCTGCCTTTCCAGCCTCTTTACTGCTCCCCTTCTCCCTCTCACTTGTCACCCTCCAAAGAGCCTTTGCTTCTAGGAAAGGATTTGATGGCAACAACAACCTTTTGATGTGAAAATGACTGAACAGAAGCACCCAGCTGGTCTTTCCACTCTCCATGCTTACCTGGGTCCCCTCTGTTGCCTTACTTTTGGACATTTTTACTTTATACTAAATTGTTTTAGTCGACAATCCACTGCTGTGAATGGCTTTGCACACTCCATTCAGTGACCTCACACCCATTTGTGCCTTTCTCATGATTATTTACTGACAGCCACTTTGCTTCTGCTGAAGTGAAGTGATTGTAAATTAATTCTATGCTAACTTTAATATATTTTTCAATATTAGTAAGGTAGCACAAAATAGCCTTGATACAATAATATGGCAGATTTATTTGATCACCATTAAGCACAGATTTAATGTTTCCCTGACCTACACATTCATTTTTCCTGAAGGTTAGACTTCAGCAGTATGTATGAAAAGCTTGACCCTTCCAAGATTCATTCCTGTACTTTATCCACTTGAAATGAATCAGATACCACAGTACCCAGTTCTTCCTGCTGCCATTCCTTGTGGCATCTTTTGGTCTTCAAGGGATAACAAGTCTCACTGTAAATTACCTCTGGGAGATACTGCTGCCAGTATCAAAGATGCAAAGTGTACAGAGAACTCAAGTTCTCATCCACAACATGAAGCCTCTGAGAAACAACAAAAGTGAGACATCCAAGTCAGGTTGGCAGGGGGGAATCTCTATCAACTGTTACACAAGTTTTCTTATAGGTACAGGAACTTGAGTCAGGCTCAGCTGGCTCTGAAGCCTCCTTCAAAACAACTCCACATGCCTCAGCCAGGAGAAAAATACTGAGTCAGGCGTGTTGAGGGTAGAAATGGTAGAAGTTGCAGAGAGAGGAAGAGCAGGAAATTGCTGCTTTGAGCAAACAATGATTTTATACAACCAATAATACTCCCAAGTGTACCCCCAGTAATAGTGCCAGACTTGGGAAGAGGAAGATCCTTTCACTTTTCAGAAAACCCCTTCTTCCAAGTGTCCTCATGTGCCTTCCTTGGTTTGTTCAGTCACAGAGCAACAGTAGCACAGGAATAACAGCAGCCAACACCTACGTCTGCAGGGAAGAAACAGCCTTGACTTCTCATTTTGAAGATTTACTCAGAGCTAAGTCAGTTTGGGGCTTCTCCTGCTGCCTTGCAGAGCCTCATTTGTCTCGAACACTGGCATGTTATCTTTAGCAGACATATATTAAGATATGTAGTGATACATATTTATATCCTGGAACAGGATATAAGCACTTGGGAACCATCTATGTTCTGCAGTCATGCCCCTAAATGTAGGCAAGGGGAAGCCATCACTTGCATCACTGGAGCTGACAGCCCAGCAATAAAACTTGTGTGTCCTGATCAGTGTAAAATGGTGTGTCCCTCATCGTGCTGAGGACTCTGAGTGCAGAGCTGTGGTGTGTGTGAAGTCAGGGCTGGGCCTCCTTCCACACTGGGCCAAATTTATTCTTACTCTTCCCCATTTGCTTTTACCCTCCCCTGTCAGCTTCCCCTGTGCCCCTGCCTTGCCTGTCCTGAGTGCTGAGCATTTCCAGGGTTTGCTCAGATGTAACTTTAGCTGGTATTTGTGTCACCACAGTCTGGCCCTGCATGTGTGCCTCAGGCATGTTGTCCATCAAGAACTGCAGTGAGAAATGGGATGTATTTGCCTTCCCTGAGGGACACCAGCGTGACCTGGAGCAGGGCAGGGCTGTGTGCCACAGCCTGTGTGTGCCATACCCTCTTTGCTCCCACCCAGTGCCACTGTTCTCATCATGCTCCTCTCAGCAGCCTTTCCCCAGACTTGCACATGCTTGGAGTCAGCCTTCCCACCTCTAAGCATTTTGTTCAGCAAAAGGTGGTGATTTTGTGATACAGTGAGGGCTCTCAAGTCACTTACAATCTGTGTTTTCAGAGGAGCCTCAACATTTTTGAAGCAGATTCCAAATTCTGTTTAGTTTTGGGTTTTGCTGACACTAGACACCCTCAGATAACATTTGAGTTCTGCTGGCAGGGTTTAGGGAAACAAAAGCCTGGGCTGGATCCTCCTTACTTAAGTGAAAGAGATCCTAGGTATCCCAAAGCCTATTCTTAACTGGATCTAAACATGTCATATTCTACTTCATCCTGCCATGAAGATCAGAACAATATTCAGCTCCTCACAGCACATACTTGTAGACCACCTCTAGTGTCTGAGTGACACTTTGCAGTGCTGTTCAGGGCTGAACTAGAGCTCACATGAGTTTTGCCACCCAGTTGAGCCACAAGGCATTTCATATACAGCCCACGTCTTCTGTGCTCCTCTCTCATGGACTTCTGCAGTCTGGACAAGTACGAGTGAGCCAAGCAGAAATGTGGAGAATGAGTGAGAGGTGTTAGAGAGAAGTAAAAACTTTAGTAGACTGAAACAGCAACAGTTTTGCTCTGAGAAAGGAAGCCAAAATGCTGTGACTTTGGAATTTTATGCAAACCCTTATGATATTTTAATGCTTTCCTAGAGGAGCCTGAACTTCTGACCCCTTCTTTAATCTCACTTGATTTAGAACTTCACCCCAGGGAAGCCACAGAAATGCCACCTGTCAGCATGGCTTCCAAGGAACACAAAGCCAGCCAGGCTGTGAGGAAAGCACCAGCTTGCACTGCTCAGAATCAGAAGGGTTTTAAATCAAGCACATGTGCAGTAATGCAGCATTGGTAATTCCAGGTAGGAGGAAAAGGAGTAAGTGTTTAGACTGTGCACCAGGAACAGTTTCCTCACTGACTTAGAAATAATTCTTCAGGAGGAAAAGGAGTGCAAGATTATTTTTAATATCTCTGCCATCCTGTTCCTGCAGCTCTCAGAAGCCTTTGCAGGCATTCCACTCAGTGACTGCCTGTCTTTCAGAGACAGAATAAGCTGAAGACCAGCACAAGGACAGGGATTACTCAGCCAGCCTCCAGATCTTTACATTGGCCATCCTGTCCTCTGTACCTTGTTTATAAAAATAAACAAGGCAGGGTCTTGTGCTGCAGGGATTGGCCTGCCAGTAAGGGATAGAGCTCCAAGCCTGAAGTCAGGGCATTCCTGTTCTTTAATTCTTGGTGTCCACCCAGCCAGGTAGCTCATACTGCTGCTTTTCTATTGTAAGGGCACATACTGATTATTTCCTTGATCCTTACCTTGTTTCACTGGATTTGTGAAAACATAGGAGCCTAAAGTCCTCAACCTGTCTCTCAAAGTGTTCCCTCAGCTGGGAGGCAGAGCAGTGGCACAGTGTGCAGGTGCACAGACAATGTGGTCACATCAGCCTGACTTCCTTAGCAAACCACATGAAAAATCCTGGTCCAGAAACAGCTGTTTCATCTGTGCACAGAGGAGATGTTCCCACAATGGATTCGACCCAGTGGAGCCATGAGTAGCATCCAAGAGACAGTCAGCAAAGGCATTAATGGTGTCTGCAGGATGTATTTACTGTGCAGTGCCTCAGGTCCCAAATCCCTCCTTGAGGAGCTGCTAGATTGCAGCTGCCTGATGGAAGAGATCCCCCAAACTCCAGCAGAACCCAGAATCCAGGGACAGGTCAGGGCATCCATGGGTATTGTCTGAGAGCTTTCCTCTACACTAGAATTTGAGGGAACTCCTCAGATCCTTCCTCTCCTAATGCAGATTCACAGCACAGGTTTCCCAGTCCTTTTAAAGTGTGTTGAGTGTTACTGTTGGATTTACCAAGTTCTCCACTGCTGGAGGGTTGTTCTTGTCTGACTGCTTTATGTACCACTCCAAGGAAGCAGAGATGCTGTTGACCTCATGAATCTTTGTCAAATGAGAGCCCGTTTCCTGGCAATGAAAGGCCCTAATTTGCATTGATTCAGGTAACCCAGTTTAAAAATTTAGTTCAGATTGACAGATGACCAATGCCATTAGAAACTCAGCTCTTTGACTCAAAACTGTATTGAGCTGCTAGTCTAGAGGGATGTTTGTTAAGAGAACAAGTGCTCCTAATGTGGCATAATGTATCCATTAGAACTGTAGAATTAATAATTTAAACTCATAGGGCAAACTCTCTGTCTTCTCCTCCTTTAAACACACATATTTCTGTGTCCTTGCAGCATGCTATCTGAAGACCAGGACTGCACTTGGATGATATCAACATGTAAACCTCTGGAGGGGAAAAAAGAAGAGATGGAAACCATTCCAGACTGTTAGCTCTGACCCTACAAGTCTGCAGAGGCATGTTGCTGGTGAATGAACTGATAGCCCAGTTAGTTAATCAGCATGGCGTGACCAGGTTTTCAAAATTATTTATTTATAAGACACCTCAGTATAAAGCAGTATTTTCTCTTTTACCCTAATGTATAATGAGATCTTGCCCTAAAAAAAAATCCCTTTTCTTTCTCTTTTCCATGGAATGTATGCTGGATCTGTGATGTTCCCTGGCTGACCCCAGCCAGACAAAGCCAACGTATCCAGACTGTTTATGGTGCACAGTGTAAGATCTGATGCACAGCCCACTGAAGCTAGTAGAAGAACTCCTGTTACTTCTGGCAGATTTTGGATCAGGCCATTAAGGATTTTTTCATTATTTTAAAATAATCTCACCATGACACAACTGTACCCATGGGTTTGTGATTTTATCCTGCTCTGTGATTTTATAATGCCATGGGCGCACTCTGACTCAGCAGCTGCTTTCTTTTGTCATCCTCAGCTTTTAGAACTTTACCTTGGATTTTTAAACACCTGGGACCGATTTCAATAACTTGATTATTAAGAGAGACTCTTCTTCCATAGCATCCATGTTTTTCTTAATATTTTTTTTGTTTTGTTGTCTTTCATTGTTGCACTCCCTTGACTTAGCTCTTGTCCCACATTAAATTTGCACTGATCATATTTTCCTCTTTAAACCTCACATATGTAAAAAGTTCCTATTTTTTTATCTGACAGAAGATCTTCTTTTTAAACAGATGTCCTTCATCCCTTTGTTGTTGTGCTTCTAGCAAGGCACATAGTTTCATTGTGTTCTGCTTTGTTCTTGTGGGTTTTGTTTAGCTCATCCTCTCATCTCTATGACTGGTCTGTGTATCACTGCAGATAGAGATGGACAGACTTTTGCACCTCTGCCTAGTTACAGGCACACTTCCTGATCCTTAAACACTACTCAGCAAGCAGCCTCAGGTTCTAGAATTGATGGCCTCTAAATTACTGCAGTTTCTTGATACCTTGTGAAAATTTAGCATGGGACAGCTGTTTCTATTAGCTGGAAACTGTTTCACAGAATACAATTGTTTTGTCACACAGATATTCTATATTAAAAGGAGCAAGCTCTGGTGAGTATTAAGATGTGGCTGCACCCTCAGCAGTTGCTGCTCTGCTTTATTACCACACTTTCAAGAGAGTTGTGCCAACTTCCACTCCCTCTCCCTGCACCAACATCAACCTGGAGCAACTGCCCAGAAATCCAGGGAGTTCTGCAGGTGCAGGTGAGAGAAGAATCATCTGTCAGGAGTTCAACAACCAATTAAAAAAAAAAATCCTCCCAGAAACCTTTACCTGTTGAAGCATATGCCTGGAAGTAGCATGTATTTTTTTTTGTGCCTTGATATTATATTTTCAATGTGCTTTTCCGCTTTCCTTCCTGCCAAATTCTGTTTTTCATTGAAGTCAGTGAAGCATTACCTCTCCTTAATTACTGCAGTATTAAACTTCACAAACACTGGTGAAGTCAGCTGATTTATTAAACATTTACACTGATCAGATTTGTCCACATGGGAATCTTGCCACTGATTTTGATGATCCCTAGAATTGGCTGTTCTGTGAACTCCTCTTTGGTTTTTGAATACTATTTTAATGGTCTGATATGTCTTGTGGGACTTTTAGTAGCTTGCCTTATTATCAGATATGATAGAAATGTCATTGACAAATGGAATAAAATTACTTTTAATTCATGTCTATTCTGGTATGTGGGAAGTGTCTTTCGTAAGTTTTGTTGCCTCTTCTACTGGAAAAAGTAATATCCCTTTTTCTAACCCCTTGGACAGTTTCAGAATGAAGTGAATCACAGCAAAAGGAGGTTTCCAAAGTTATGTGGGCACCAGAGGATAGGAATAGACAACTTGAAATATGTTTTTAACTGCCTGACAAGGGTTGAGATCAATAGGAGCTAGACACCCGACTTGTTCAGAAGCTTTTGAAAACCATACTGGAAATCTAACTTGCATCTTGTTCCTCATAAATATCTTTGAAGTCTCACTCTTAATATAATTGAGAATTGAGCCATTGTATCTTCAGTGCTTCTGAAGATAAATGTTGGTACCTTACAGTGCTATTGATTGGTATAAAAATAAAGGCTTTATATTAAACCACTTAATGTGACAGAGAGGAGAGAATGCAGCAATTCCTCTAATGTCCTTAGTGCTTCTGTGTCATAGGTAATCTTATTTTTGCTTTACTAATGTATTGGTATTGGTTCTCTTCATTTATTTATGTTTACATAAATTTTCAACCATGTTTGGGAAGTGCAGCTTGTGCTGGAAAGAGGTATGGTCCTTGTACAACCACATTGTTCTGCTGTAGGTGTGACAGAGACATCCCGAAGCAGGCAGCAAACACAGGGAGCCTAAATGACTTTTAGTGCCCAAATCAGCAAGGCCCTAGTGCCAGCAGTGGGTATGGAAGGCAGAATGCAGGTGTCTGACTGAGGAATTTGTGCCTGCTCCATATTTAAAGGGGCATGTATAGAAATTTCATTATCTCTGACAGCTCTGGAAATTACCTGTTCTTCATTCATACGCATCTAGGTATGGATTTGGTCCATTATTCTGCATTGGACCTACATTTTTTGGTAGGAAAAAAACCCTGTTATATGATATATGTGCTGAATGATGTTATTTGATGAAACAGAGGGAAGTGGGAAGCAGTAAGATGTATTTCAACTCAACATCTGTGTCCTGGGTGCATGAACAGAGTCTTCCTTCTGCAAAGCTGCTTCAGGCTTCCATTTTTTGGACTCAGTGTCCTCACACACTGAAGGCAGCAACTAATGCCTCAAGTCCAACTCCCTTTTCTTTCCTGCACATATTACAGGCAGAGACAGATGGAAACTTGAAATTGCTGGCCTCAGCTCCTGGATCATGTTGGCACCTTTGGCTTCTTACAAGGCAGCTGCATTCTGCAAAACAGCCCAGTGCACGTATCTTGATATGTAATCCTAGAAGAGGCTTCTAAATATAAGTGGGGATTCTTTGCTGCTGTATGAAGGGGGTCAGCCAGACACTCAAAATGTGGTGTAAGTTTCTTCAGATTGCACAAAAAACAAATTCTCTTGGGGATAATATGAAATTAAATTCTTGGGGTGCCTCCCTGCAGGCACAGCCAGGGGTTTACAGCTTTCACCTGAAGATCAGCACTGGCTCTTCAATTTCTGTGGTTGCAGCCAGGATCCATGAGTGGTGAGGCTCCAGAAGTTGTAGCTTTTGGATCTCTATCTTTGGATATGTGCTCACAGTGTGTTCTGCCTCTCAACCTGGAAATAGGTTGTATCTGGTTGCTGCCACAGTGTCCCTCACTCTCAGCATCTGTTCAGGTGCCTCTGCTGAAACAGTGTGCAAACATCTCTCTCTAGGCTCATTTCCTCCCCTGGGCCCTAACTTGGTCTGTCAGTTATTTATTCCTGATTGCCTCAGAAGGGGGAAGATGGAGTCATCTCCACCATTAGTCTTTACTTTGTGTGTCTGTGTGTGCACACATGTCACCAAATGACACAAGCAAAAATGACGCACCACAGCCTTGGTCACGATGAAGAGACTAATTTATTTTTTCTGACTCCAATCTTTTATAGTTCTCAAAAGATGCCAGTGGATTGGAGGGTGAACGTGCCACCTCTCCAACGACACTGGACAAACTACCTGTGCATCAAATTTCTCCGCCTCTATGAAAGAATGCAAAACAATAGGTTATTTACAGAAAGTTGTGAGAGAAAGTTCTCTACAAGAATGTAAACTCAGAAGGCTTTAGAAAACTCTTGATAACCAGGGCGACACACACACACAAGAAGAGTTGAAGGGTCGAATTCCCAAAGGCAAGTAAAATCTAAATACAAGGAAAGTCACTGGGTTGACGGGGCCAAGCGGGTTAGAAACACCCTGGTTACCTGACAGCTGTTCAGGAGCCTTTGTGGAAGGTGGTGTTTCCTGGAAGGAAGAGTCCATATCACCAAACCTTGAACAGATGTGGAACCTACCCAGGCTTTGAGATAGCTCCAGGCAAGGCTGGAGCCCTCAGGGCTCTGCAGGGCTGCTGCCTGACCCCCAGCTTTCTGAGACTGAGCCCTCGCTCTCCACAGGCAGCACCTTCAGGCTCAAAAACTACCTAAACATTGGTTTCCTCTTACAATCCTCCCACCTCCAAACCTCATTTTGAATCAGCAGGTCTCGGGAGGCATGCAGTGGTGGAGCAGAGAAGGGTGTGTGAGGGGTTTCTTCTGTGCACTCCCAACTTTCCATTTGCCAAGCACAACGGCATGTTCTGCACGCACAGCAGGACACGTGTCCCTGGGATGGGACTGAGCCTCTGACAAGGCTGCCCGACCTCTTCTGCTGCACTCCCTGCCAGCCTGGCAAAGTGGGCTCAATCCACAAGTCACCCAAAAGCAGGAGGGGGCCTGGAAACAGATCACTCAGCCACTGTAAAGACAGAGGAACAAATCTGGGACCCCAAGGTATAGTAAGAAATTTATCCAGAGGGTTTCTGCCAGTAACTGTACCCTGTCTTGAACTCTGGGGTGAGTTCTATTCTGCTCCCACGCAGCTCACTCTCCACAGCACACAAGCTGCAAGAAGCACTTGCTCATGTGTCCTTTACAATGTGATTTATGACATGTGTGAATCTGATCTCCCAGCTCACGTCTGAGGATGGCTCCTCTGAGTTTGTCATCTCTCGCTGTAGGGCTGAGTCAGCTTCCACACCACTTGCAATGACTTCTCTTTGGCTGAATAAGCTTGCATTATGTCAAGGGAAAAGAACTTTGCCAGATATCAATGGATTCTTCAGGACTTTGAACTGCACAGCCTGAGGTTGAAGGCCACTGCATTTCTTTTTTGACACCTACTCTGAGGTAAGAGAAGGGGAAACTCCACTGGAAGTGAAGTATCCAGACCAAAGTAGGCTGTGTGGTCATGGTGAGCCATGGCAGCCTCATGTTCACATTTCAACCAGTATTCAGTGGGGGCTTAACTGCCTTTTGTTTTTAATCAAATAATAAGAGAGATAATCTAAACAGTGAAAATGAGAGATTCTGGCCTAGAGCACGGTGTTTGGTGAGTGTCATCCCTGACTTCTGTGCCTGAAAAGCTTGTAAGGTCACTCCTCACCCCATCTAATCCAAGACATGCATTCCCCTAACACAGGTCTCTCCTGACCTCAGATCTATCCTGTTTGGTCCCTACTCTCTTTTAAAATGAGTCAGCTGATAGAGGGACGGTAAGTGATATCTCCAAGGGGGTAGAGTGACTCAGTAGCAAAGATGTCACTTCACTTGACCCCTCAGCCTCACCCAAAGTGCTCTGTAATGATTCCCAGAACTTTGACCAGCTCTGCTGAGTCTCATCATTTTAAGAGCCAAGAACCAAAGTGCCTTAAAATTAACTTCTGACTAAGAAGATTTAATAGTCAGGCCAGGTCTAGCTCGTGTTTACTAAAAAAGGTAGGTGTGAGGGAGGGAAAAAGGAGCTGAGCTTTGCTTGTGGCTACTGACATGGCAACTAACAGAGACCACACAACTCTTCATATCCTGCAGGTCTTTCACAAGCCTCTGCTTTTAAAACCTCACATTGTCCTAGGAGGTGGTGTGGCACAGTCATGACAACAGATGAAGCATTTCTCCAATTACTTTTATCTTGTTTTATGGGCTGTGAAGAGTGTGAAAGTGGAATGTGTCCATTTTTTTGTTAAGTGAATTTCTTATTCAGAATTAGTCACTTGTGTTTTTCCCTGGTCCTTTTACCCCAGTAGGGGCAGAGGTAGAAAAGGTATTTTGTAGGCTTCCTTTGGAATGTGGAGGCTGGTTCAGATGGGGTGGTAGAGGGACAGTTTTTATGCCCTTCAGGCTACAAAGCATAAAAGGAGACAAAAAGTCACAGATGCTGTTAAAGGGAGGAGCAAAACTCCAGGGTTCCAGAGAATCAGTGGGAGGCTGAGCTCTGCCAGGCCTGTGGCTTGTCTTTAGCTGATCCCTCGCTTCCCACATGTCCTGCATTAACAGCTGTGAGGGAATGGGGCTCCCACTCAGGCTGAGGGGAGAAAACAACACTCCAGTGAATGCAAGGACCGTGCACACAGACGTGTGTGAGGAGGTGGGGGATGATTTAGTTGTTCATGGTGTGATGTCATCCAGCCCTCGATATTCTCAGGGAGAAGCACCTGACAAAGCGAGTCACAGGCTGATTGCTCCAGGAGTGTGCTACACCCACCAGTCACGGGGAGGGGAGACAAGAACCAGTCCTGAAAAGGCAGCAGAAACAGGGAAAACACGGAGGAGAAGGCAGCAACAGTGAGGCTGAGATGCCTTGTCCATGGCCTGTGTCCTGTCCACAGGCCAGCAGCTCCCAGAGGTTGCGGTATGATGGATGGTTCATCACCATGGAAGGAGGAACCACCACATTTTAACAGCAGACTTTAAAATGAATGCTTGTACCTACCACAGAGTGGTTACCACAGCCTCGTGATCTGCTAGCAGTCCTTACCCTGCAGTTTGTGGTTCCTAGAAGAACAAAAGACATTGCAAATGCCAGGCCCCAGATGAAGGTACTGTGGCCTGCAGTGGGTCTATGTGGCTCTTGTGCAGATCATCACAATGGTCCTGGATGGGCAAGTGATGGGCAAGACACGGTACCCTGTACTGCAAACAGTGCTGGCCAAGAGAACTGGGGAGAACAAAACAACCAGGGTTGGAGTCAGGGAATTTAGGAGCACTAAGCTGTGTGAAATGCCAAAATAACAGCAGCTGCATTTTCCAGCAGGGGCTGTGTGCAGGGCTGGGGCAATGCCTGCACACACTGCCCTGGCAGCCAGTCCTGGGCAGGGTCTTCAACCCCCAGAGGCAAAAAGGGAGCAGCTCTTCCCCAAAACACAGCGGGAGCCGGCACTGCACTGCCGCAGCCATCCCGGCAGAATTCCTCCCACAGTGTTACAGTGTGTGGATACTTCCATTTGGTAGGAATCCTGCTGTCTGCGTGCGGGTTGCTCCCATTTGTAATGACAAAAACGCGATTTATCTGCAAAGAGAACGGTGACACGCCTGCAGGCCTCAGCTCTGTGGCTGTGAAGAAAGAGGAGGAAAAAAACAGCAACAGCTGGGGAGAGCCAAGGGTAAAACCAGGTAGTGTGAGTGGGAATGCTTTGAGAAATGTATCGGTGTAATTTCATTTGGGAAACATTTATCATTTAAGGACTTGGCTTTGCAATCTGTGCCCCCCCAGGCGCCAGAGCTGACGGTTCCAGCGCGCTCTGCCCGCGGCGCTCAGGGACACGCCATTGCCCCGGGGCTCCAACACCGCCCTCAGGCGCTGCCCCGGGCACGGCGGCTCCCGGGGCGGGCACGGAGCCGTGCCCTGGCAGCAGCGGCTGCTGAGAGGCGCGGGGGGAGTCCGCCATGGAGGCCGGGGCAGCCCGGAACGGCCGCGCCGGGCTCGGTTCCCCCCGGCGGGCGCGGGCCGGGCCCGGCGGAAGCGGAAGCGCTGCGGCGGCGGCGGGAGCGCGGCGGGCGGTGGGTGCGGGCCGGCGGGGCCGGGCCGGGCAGGGCAGGGGCGGCTCCCGGGGCCGCGCTCCCGGGGCTGCCAGGCCGGGCTGTGCCCCCCGTGCCCCCCGTGCCCCGTGGAGGTCCCGGGGGGCTGGGTCTCTGCAGGCGCTGCCTGTCCCGGAGGAGAGCGGGGACTGAGGGAGCGGCAGCGGCAGTGAGCTCTCCCCAGGGAGTGGTCACAGCCCCGAGGCTGCCGGAGCGCCGGGAGCGTTTGGACACCGCCCTCAGGCACTGGGTGGGAGTGTTGGGTGTCTGTGCAGGAGCTGGACCGGGTGGTCCCTGTGGGGCCCTCCAGCTCAGGACATTTTGTGGTTCTTTGTTTAGAACCCCTTTCGCCTGCTCTCAGCATCCTCAGCAGGGTGAGACAACGTTCTTCTAATGAGGTCACATTTCAGGCAGGCTGCTTTTGGAGCCTTCCCACAGAAAGTTCCCCTGGTGTTCAGCTGGCGAGTGAAGCGCTGTGTGCACGGCGGGGAGAGGGCAAAGAAGGAGCCCTTGGCTTGGGGAGCACAACAGCTTTGTGCTGTGTGCAGGGAGTGCTTGCTCAGCTCCCTGGGTGCCTGAGTCTGGTAGAGGAGCTCACGCATAGAACTGTAGCACATTAACAGCAGCAGCTAAAAACTGTCACTCAGAGCCTTTGTGCAGAGTATGGTGTCACTTTACAGTGAGTTATTCAAGTTCCTGAGGCTCCAACTCAAAAACCCAGCCCAAGGCTATGGATGAGTTTTCTTTCCTGCCTGCTGGTGTTCCAGCTGTGGGAGTACCTGTGCTAATGTGGCTTTCCCTGCTCTCTTAGATCCATAGGGATGGGGAACACGAGCAGCGAGCGAGCGGGGCTGGAGCGCCACGGGCACAAAGCCTCCCGAGGGGACGGCTCAGGAGGAGCCATCAGTACCAAGGAGGGGGACAGACCCAAAATCCTCATGGACAGTCCTGAAGATGCAGACTTGTTCCACTCAGAGGAAATGAAGGTATTGCTGGTTTGTTCTCCCAGCATTGCTTGCTTGGAATGCTCTGGGGCTGTTTGCAGGCTGCAGGGATTTTGTCATTGACTTTACACAAAGCTGTCCATCCCTCTTCCTTCCCATGCCAAGGAGACAGTGAATTGGTGTTTAAGCAGGTATAATTGGGGCTGGAGGGAGGGGCATTATTTTGCTTTCCACTCTTCCTGCAGATTTGGAAGGCTTCAACACATTTGCAGAATTTGTGGAAATGAACTTGTGAACAGTATCCAGAAATGCAGCTTGTATTCTGCATCTGGCAAAAACTGCTTGTCGCAGACTTAGAGAATCGTGCCTGAGGGCAAAAAAAGTGTTCAGTTCAACACAGGTTGTCCGAGTCTGCCAGGAAAGAACCTTTTTGATTGAGACATTGTGCTTGTAGGCTCCGTTGGAGAAAGAGGAATTCCTAGCTTGGCAGCAAGACCTGGAAGTGAATGACAAAACCCCCACTCAAGCTCGGCCAACGGTCTTCCGCTGGACTGGAGGAGGGAAAGAAGTTTATTTATCAGGGTCCTTCAACAACTGGAGTAAAATTCCTCTGACAAGGAGGTAATGAAGTGCTGCTGCAGCGTGTTCCCCATGGACTGGCAGTGCTCAGTGCCATGAGGAAGGTGGTCAGCTCAGAGATGGGATTGGGCTTGATTTACCACTGTCCTGCTTCTCTCCTGGAGCCCTTGATGGCAATCTGACTTCTCCATTCTTGGATGGCACGGGGTGGAAGTTGAGCTGTGTGTCAGTTCCCTGGGCACAACGCACAGATAACCCCAAACAGTCCCTGCTGTGAGTCTGTGCCTGGAGCAGGGCTGGGCAGTGGCCAGGGGAGCTGCTTCCAGCTCAGTGTCTCTGATGACACATCCTTGCCATGTCAGTGGCTTTTGCCCAGCTCAGAGGGTCCAGAGGCTGTGGCCTGTTGGAGCAGCATCAACTGTTTCTCAGCTTTTCTGAGATGCTGCTAAAGCCTTCTGAAGAATCAGGGAGTTCACAGCCCAAGGAGTTTGGAAATTGCCAAGCAGCAGCTCTTCAGACCCAAAGGAACCCAGAAGTATCGAGTTGCTGCTTTTATCTGCTCATTGTTCATTTATTTCATGGGCATTTGGGAAATGCAATTTGTGATGGCAAATACTGAAAGGCAAGGAAATATGAGAAAGCTGATCTGGTTCCATCAGCAGATAAATGAGGTCTCGTGTGCTAACAAGTAACATGAAGATGTGAGAGTGACTTTACAAAAGCTCAGTGCCAGTTATGGGCTGTCAGGAGTGTGGGGGGACTCAGTGTCACAGAGGAAATTATCGTGAGCATTAATCATTATTTGATTCTTTACCTTTGGATTGCATCACAGGTTCTCTGCCTGTTTTAGGTTTTGCACGTTGAGGAGGCTTGTGCTGTGTGTCACAGTGTGTGTCACAGTTTAGAGACCAAGGTCCTTTTCAGAATATTGCAGGGCTGATTGTTTGTCTTAAATTCCAGTCACAATAACTTCGTGGCAATCCTGGACCTGCCAGAAGGAGAGCACCAGTACAAGTTCCTGGTGGATGGACAGTGGACACACGATCCTGCAGAGGTAATGTTTGCTTTGAGTCACTGTTCATTGGGTGAGGCATCTGAAGAGGAGAAAGGGGCTGTTCCAGCTGGTGAGAGAGAGGTTTCTGATGGCTGCTGGCCTGGGTGGCAGCATCAGCCTGAGCTCAGATGGCAGGGGATGCAAAGAGGGACAGGATCTCTTGGCCATTGGTTTATAAGTGATGCCAAGCTTTTCTTGTCCAGGGCCAAACTGCCTTTTAGAGCATTGCAGCACTGCTGGCAGCCCAGAGCTTGCTGTGCCTTCCTGGCTCTCTGTGCCAGCATGTTGCTATTGCTGCTCTAGATCTTTTCACAGTCCAGTAATTGTGCCAAAATCTAGCAGGCCTGTTTTTCCTCCTCTGCTATAAAATGAGCTTTAACCCCAGCCTGCCCAGCAGTTCCCCAAGTGCTTAAGGATGCAGTGTCACAGGTAACTCCAGGCCAGACCTGACCCCTGCCTTGTCTGGAGCCCTGTGGGCTTGGCAGGTTCAGCTGGCATTTTCCCCTCCCAGCCCTTAAAATCCTGCCCTTCCTCTTAACCTAACACTTGCTGGGCTCTTCTCACATCTGGTCCTGTCATGTTTCAAAAGTAATGTACCTCATTCTTGGTAATGCTGATTGTGTAGTTCTGAGAATCTATTGGTCCCACAGGCTTTTTTTATTCTGATTTTTCTATCTTGTCTTTTGCCAGCCAGTAGTAACCAGCCAGCTGGGTACTGTCAACAACATCATCCAGGTGAAGAAAACTGACTTTGAAGTGTTCGACGCTTTGATGGTGGACTCCCAAAAATGTTCAGACATGTCTGGTATGAGCTTACTGCTAACTTTATGTCACGCTTCTTAGAGCTGTTCAAAATTTCATTTTCCCTTTTTATCTGAGTTAAAGCTGCAGCAGAGATTAATCTGCACTTGTGTCAGGCCCTGTGGATGTGTGCAGGAATCACAAATGCCCAAAGGAAGGAAGTGGAATGCACAGAGGAGGAAGCCCATAACAGAGCAACACAGATCTGATGAGGAGGAAGTCCTGGGTGCTCAATAACTGTTTGTTTGTCCCTGCTGTGTGCAATGGCTGGGTTTAGGGCAGTCACTGGTGGATCAGTGTCTGCTTTACCACATCAAACCACGTTGACAGCCTATGCTGCTCCTAATTCACTCTTCCTCTATGAAGGAGGTGGCTGAGGGGGTCAGGAGTTGCACTTTAGCAGGGGGAAATTAGGTGCATCTCCATGCTAACACAGGCTGGGGAGTATCCTCACAGTGTAGTACAAATTATCTATCTAAGAATAACACAAAAATGCAATTTTTGCCTTAAGTTTCATGTTCCAGGGTAACAGAAGAGAGGTGGGATTTAGTTTGAGCCGTGTCTGAGCTCAGCCTTGCCCTGTTGGTTGCTGAGCTCTGGAGGGATGGAGCCCATGACTGAAGCAGTACCTTACACCCTCCTTCAGAAGACCTTTGAACCTGAGGCAGGAGGTGTGTTTGGGTGTGTTTTGCTCTGTGCAACTTTGCCCTGGACAAAGCCTTTTTGGAGAAAGTGTTATATAATTGTGAGGCAGGCCAGGAGGAGATTCTAGTAGATGCCTTCCCCCACAGGCTGTAGCAGTGTAGACTTTGAAGGGCTCTTCCCACAGCCCAGTCTGCAGGGGGGAGCAGTTGCCTTTCACAGGTGCATCCCATGTTCTTGTCCTTTGGAGGGAGACTTGTAAGGCAGCCTGCACTGTGGAGTGTTTGCAGGAGAAGTGCTGGGCAGAGGTGACAGAGAAGTTCTGAAGTGCAGTTGTGCCCTCAGAGCTCTGCTGCCCAGAGCCCCACAGCTCATTCCAAGCCAGACTTTGGACACCAGAAATCCCCTCTTTCGGGCAGTGACTGATTCTCTGGCACTGCACCAGCTGCTGCAGTTGTACTTAAGAGCCATTGATTCCTTTAGGCTGCATGTACCTATAAAGAGCAGATGTTCTTACAAAGTTTTTAGGATTAAATATTTACCATCTCTCTGGCAGAGCTGTCCAGTTCACCCCCAGGACCGTACCACCAGGAGCCCTATGTCTGTAAGGCAGAGGAGCGCTTTAAATCTCCACCCATTCTCCCCCCACACCTGTTGCAGGTCATCCTGAACAAGGACACAGGGATTTCTGTGAGTACATCACTTTGGTTTGCTAAATAATGCCCTTGAAGGTGGGAACAGATGGGGAAAAATCTGGATACAGGCAGGGGACAGCTTAGGAAAAACATTAGGATAAGTTATTGTGTTGGTAAGTTCCTTATTATGTATGTCCAGATGGATTCATCTGAAGTAAATCTATTTTTCTAGTTGACTGTCTTTAAAATGGAAAACTAGAATGCTGTTTTCCTCCCAAAAGCTTGATCTTGTTTACTGTTAGGACACCAGAAGCACGTAAGGGATAATCACAGTCTGATTCATGGACCTGTGAGGATGCAGAAGGTTTTACCCAGAGGGACCTGGGGTTGTTCTGAAATGGTGACTGTGTTTGTGATGGACTCAGCGTGAGCAGCACTGATGTACTGGGGGGTGTGGCTGGTCACAGATGCTGTTGTCACCCCTCTGCTGTGAGGAGTGAGCTGTGACTTCTGTTACTGTCACACTGTCCCTCTTCTCTGCAGTGCGACCCCGCTCTGCTCCCTGAGCCCAACCACGTCATGCTGAACCACCTGTATGCACTTTCCATCAAGGTGAGAGGCCAGGGCCTGTCCTGCCCACGGGCAGCCTGGGTGTCTGAGCGTGGCACCTGCTCACTCGTTTTCCCTCCCCTGCAGGATGGAGTGATGGTGCTCAGTGCTACGCACCGTTACAAGAAGAAATACGTGACCACTTTGCTGTACAAGCCAATATGAGCATCACAGTCATTTGTGACCAATTGTTCTGGGCCAGTGCAGTCTCAGAAAAAAATGCTTCACTTAACCAAATGTACTTCTGCTCTGTGCTGTAGCAAACAAACTCTGATTTCATATTTTTCCTGAGACTTCCAGGTTCTCCTGTATTTGCCTTATTTTGTTAGCACCACCTCGGAAGTTCTTGGAAATGGCAGCTTCACAGCAACCAGACAGGTGGCAAAGGTGTCAGTGCCCCTTGTCAGTTAGTTAAAAAACCACCAATTTAATTAGGCTGAATAATGTCAGAACAGCAACAGATCAAAGAGCTTTAGCAGCGAGGCAGACTGGGAGTCTGCCAGCCCAAAGTCTAGAAAGTTCAGGATTCTTGGGGAATCTGATTTGAGCATAACACTCAGCAAAAGCAAGCTCATTACTGCTTCCGTTGCTCATCAAACACTATTTCAGTAGCAAGTTCCAAACTTGTCTGGCTGAAGTAAGTGTGAATATTGATGATCATTTTGTAGCAGCCTTTTCTGGGCAAAATCAGCAACATAATCATCACTACAAGCTCATTATTATTTTACGGTAGAGTGGGGTGCACTGTTTCTACTGTGAATAGCTCTGTAGTTTTTTCTCTTCATGAGAACTGAAATACATCTTTTCCCCTGTGGAATTTCTGGTAATGACAATTGTTTTTAATGGCTGGATTTTTCTGTAAATCGTAAATGTGTCTTGCAGTAATCTGCTTTTGGAAAACTGGTTTCTCTTGCTGTCACTGAGGAGGACTTCCTTAAGCTGAGAGAGGAAGGAGATGGATGGATGCAGTTTAGGGCTGAGTTCCTCAGTAACAGCCTGAGGGTGACTGTAAGTCTCCTGTGTCCAGTGGCCAAACTTACCCCTCAGTGTCAGCCCTTGCCGAGTGCTGGATGCATCAGCACTGCAGCCCTCTGTGCCCAGGGCTGGAGCAGGGCAACTTTTTATTCTGTTTCTGTTTTCTAAGTGATTCTAGTAATGCCAGGCTGCCCGTCCTTGGTGTTGACAGCCTGTTTTATCCCAAAACAAATGCAACATTAATGCAAACCTGCTGCCAGTGTGCCCCGGGCCTGCCCGGGAGGAGCCAGCGCGGGAGGGGCCCTTCCCTGGCTTGTTTTGGTGCCTGAGGCACCGTGACCGTGCCAATGATAACCAGCCCCTCCCACTGGGGGGGAAAGCACTTTGCACAAGTCTCTGAGGTCTCTGTGGGGACAGAGCTGCAGCAGCCAGCGTGGAGTGGAGCGAGCCACAGTGGGAGGGTGCCTTGCCATCCTGGGGTCTGTTCACCAGCCTTGTTGCAATATCTTCAGTAGCTGAGTAGATCTGGGTCTAGTGCAATGGTTTTCTCTGAAAACTCTTTCTTCATTCTGTGCTATGGATAGTATTTGGTATTCTGAACTACAGAATTGCTTGTTTTCAGCCTCTTTAGAAAAAAATAAAACATTTTTAAGAGAAGTGCGTGACCTGTCTTGTTATTACCTTGGCCACCTGTGGTAACTTGACCTTCAGTGAGTTACTTTGTTATTACATGTGATTTCCTGATTGCAGTTTCATGCCTTGGTGGGTTGTACAAGCTTTTCATTAAAGGATACAGATTGAAAGACTTTCTCCTCTTGCACTCAGTCAGTGAACAAGAGCGAGGTGTTCATGTTTATTTGTGAGGTAAAGTTTAGAGGAAGGACAAGAGGCCAATTATTTAAACGCTCCAGCAACAGAGCTGGAAAGCTTGGGATGGGCCTTAAGCTTCCTGTCAGCTTCTCTTTGTTCCAGCAGCCACTTCAAGCAGACCTTTTTCCCCAAGTCTTTGTCCTCACCAGGGTGGCTCTCTGGGCTCCAGGTCCAGCTGTGTGAGGGGACAGTCTGTGCCCCTGCAGTGTCCAGTAGCTCCAGGGAATGGAGGCTGTGGGATGTCTGGTCAGTGCTGGTACCTGCAGAGCACTCCACCTTCTTCATCAATGCATCAGGTATGGTGGAACCACAGGACAGGAACAGTTATTGTATAAAAAGCTTGAGGATTTTGATTTTTGGTTTGTAGCCGCTAGCCCTGTCTCAGCTGGCAGAGGGCTCAGTACAGGGACTGCACAATCAGCTTTTGCAGCCCCAAAAAGTTTAGAGGGCCGGGAGGGAGCCCAGGGTGGGGTCCCAGGCTGTGTGTGGGCCTGCAGGAGGGACCCTCCCTCTGCTCCACCCTTCCCTGCCCACGGGTGACCAAGCCCAGCTGCCCCCAGGCCTCTCCAGTCAGGAGCAGCAGTGATGGAGGTGAGCTGGTCCCTGGCACCTGTGGCCTCAGGTGACAGTCCCAGGAGCCACAGATTTCCTCAGGTAAGCCACTGCCACCCTCAGCCCCCCAAAGCCCTTTCTCTCCAGCAGGAGGGTGGATGTTTTGGGTTTTGCTGGGGGGTGGGTTTTGGGGTGTTTTATTGGATTTTTTTGCTAGGTCATTTTCTGCTTGACAAGTGAATGAATTCGATTAATCACTCTGTGTTCACTTATTGCAATGGGATGAATCAAATCCCTCCAAAGGCAAAAGCAGGATCAAGAGTTGGATTTATTAGCTCACTTACATTCCCCACCCACAGCTCACAGTCTGTGCTGTTATGTTTATTCTTGGCTGTTGCTAGGAGAGCACATTTTTTTAAAGGTAGATGCAGACACTTTTGTTACAGTCACTTTTGGGGACCCTGGAGTAAACCAGTACAGGAATAACAAGAGCTCCCTGCCCTCCCCGACCCCCTGAATTTCAGCACAGCACGTGGGGGTCAAGCTGACATGGCTTTGTGTAGGGTTCTTGGGAATCAAAAAGCTCAATAAATAATTAATTTCTTTTTTTACTCCACCAGTTTCTGGATTAATTTAGTTTTGTTACAATTCGGATCATGCATCATAGGACTGCAACAATGAGCTTTAAATAGGTATTGTTTGTGCACAGTAAAAGAAATAAAGGAACATTGAACAAGTCAGCATTTCATCATATACATCATAGTAGGCACAATAGATAAATCAAGCAGCTCAGGGTTGATGGAGAGCATGTTGATGGAGGATGTCATGTAGACCAAATTGTAAGAGGAGCCATTGGTAACCCACCCCCCGAGCCTCCAACAAGCCCTTTCTCAGGGCTGAGGGCGTGGGTATGTGCACAGAACCAAAAACACTGAACAGTAGGAGGACAAATTAAGTTACTGTAGGCAGCAGTGTGAATATTAAAAACCTCTTCCTGTGAAAGAATACTTCAGACCCTGTAAAAACTAGTTCAGTTAAAAATAGATGTATTTACATTTAAGTCTGATCTAGCAAGTTTTCCCAGCAGGTGTAAGTTGAGCTGTACAGTAACTGCAGGTTGTACTCAATCTGACTGGATTTGTGAATGGTCTTTTTTTTAAAGTTGCAGCTATTAGGCCTTAAAGCACCAGCATTTTACAGCAGTGGAATGAGGGACTGCCTCCCTCTGCTTTGCTCCCAGTACAGTGCTGGGATAAGCCCCAAACCTGTGTGATCATTAGATCACACTCTTGTTGATTAAGATGCCTTTTTCCCAGCTCAAGATGTGTGGGGTCATTTCCCAGGGCAAGACTGTTTTCCCAGATACTCACAGGTGCTCCACCTCTGTCCATCTCACGGGTGAGGCAGGATTGAGCTGTAGGTGCTTGCAGCTGACTGCTGCTCTAGTGAAGTACCTGGATAAATCCTGGGTTAGTGCATGTGAACATGCTTGGGGTTTGTGAAGCCACTTATGCTACTGTTCAGGGAATAAAGAGCATTAAATGCTAAATATTTGCCAGGGCTTGCTCTTGGGTCAGCTGTGACACCTAGGATTCCCCAGAGCCAGGTATGGGGCAGGAGGGGCAGGGGCACTCCAGAGAGAAGGAAGCCGTCATTTCACCATGCCAGTCAAGATAGTTATTTGTTTTATTTGGTTATTGTTCAACAACAAAGTTCAATACTTTCCCGGTGGAGCTTTGAACTGTCCCTCTGGTTCCCTCCCTTGTCAATAATAAAAAGGTAATGAAGAAAAATCCTGTACTTTTAAGAGACCTAAAACCTCATTTATGCTAACAAGCTTCAATTGCAATTTAATGTTACAATATTTCTTCATGGGAGCGAGGAGGACCGAGGCGAGGCCCCTCCAGTGTCTGAAGATGGCTGTCCACAACCACCAGTAAAACAAAAAGCCAGTGTTGAAAAACGCACAGTTTACAATAAAAAAGTAGAAACCAATTCAATTCCCTTTTGTTACGAATATAAAGTTTCTTGTAAATATGTACAGTCCTTTGAGCTATTTCTATAGCAGGAAGCATTTCACGAACAAGACACAAGATATACACTTTCAGGACTCAACAGGCCCATTTCTGAGGTCTTGAAGATCTTCCATGAGATGCAAAGATTTAAAGACTGATCTCAGTGACCTTTCAAAATATTCAGACCAGGAGACAAAAACTTTCAGCAAATTTCCTGCCAAATCATCTGACTGAAAATGACCCAACAGACAAGAGAACAGAATACAATATTCATGAAACTCGCCAAAGGACACTGACAAGGCATTGGAATTTTGATGGGTTTCTAGAACAGGTTAGCACAGGCTTGCAAGGGACTAGCAGAAGTTTAAGTGTGGCGCCAAGGGAAGATTGGATGCAGTTTTGCTCTTTCCAGTTGTAAAGAACATGGTTGTTCACTTAGAATGTTGCTATTGCAGAGTGAATGGTCAAAACCTGCTTTGAAAATCATTTGCTCTCTGCTTCATGTTCACAGCAAAAGAGAATAGGAAGCAATAAAAGGCTCGAGGTCAAACACGGGGAAGCGAAGGTGTGTCAGCAACTGCCAAAGCTGCTCCCTGTGGGTGTCCTGTGCCAAGACACCGGATCTGACTGCACCAAGCTACAGCTCACGGGAGGAGCCAGCCCGGGCCGCTCCCCCTGGGGAGCTGAGGCTGGCAGGACTCATTACTGAAGAGACCATGTCCAGTGCTGAGAGGAGAACACAAGTGTGACTGTAATTCTTGTCATAGAATAAGGCTTGTTAACTCTTCGGTGCCAAATTTCCAGAGTAATTAACGGCTATTTTGCAGCGTAATCTAAAGGTTTCAGTTAATTTACAAGTGAGGTACAATACACTACTCAGCAAAGCAACCTAAAAGGAGAGAGCCAGTGATGGTGCAGCAGCATGCAGTGAACTGTCATGCAGAAGACCTGGATAAAGTCTTACAACCCAGTAGCTTATAGGTAATGCACTTTGTCTCAGGGCCGGGCAGGGGGGTTGGTTAAAGCAGGGTTCTTCCCTCCCCATCAGAGCTGCTCTAAAGCAATTTTAGTGAGAACAAAATAACTTTCAGAAGTGGCAGGTGAACAGGCTAATCAGAAGAAATTTTTCATGTGTTCTGTGGAGAACATCCAGCCACAGCTCCTATTGAAAGACTCACTCACCTTGGCCCTTCTGTTTCCAGGCCATCAGGGGCTCCCAGCACATCTCAGAACTTTGACCAACTCTCTGTTAAGGGGTGCTAACCACAGTGATGACCTGGGGTAGGACACGAGTCCCATTTCCTGGATGAACTGCTAGGGACTAAAGTGGATACAAAAAGTTCATGAACTGCTTGAAAGAGTAACAGTAGTACAAAGTGCAAAAACAGGAGTGCAGGAAAGTGCAGAGAAATTAACTGAGCTGCAAACGGTCTTCGAAAGCGTCACGGCTCCCGCTGCAGAGCGAGCTTTGGCCCAGGAATGCTGTTTGGGAACTGGGCTGCAGACAGATGGAGTGCATATACTCAGTATATTTCCTTTTTTTCCTGCAGGTCAAGACGAGTAACTTTGTCTAGCTGAGACTTACACTGAAGACTGGTCCCAGACCTGGCAGGGAAATAAAAGGACAGGTTACAAGTCACAGGTATTTCTCTTCCAGGCACGAGGTGGTGGGAGCAGTACATCCATCACCTGCTGCTGCCACAGAGCCAGGGCTCCTGTCATCCACAAACACTGACAAAGGCAGGCACTGCCAGCACCACTCTGAGCACAGCAGGCTCCCACGTTCCCTGCTCCAGACATTATTCCCCTTCAAATCCTGTATCGCTTGCTAGCAAATGCACCTTTGCTTTCAGCCCATTCTAGTGTCAAGCAGCTTTTGCAGTACCAGAACCAGCCCAGGGCTGGTGTCACAGGGCCAGTGCATCACGATGTGGGCTCTGCTCCAACAGAGCTTGAGGAGCAGGGGGGTGAGATTTGATCTGCTCTTGTGCTTTCCAGTACCACCAGCCCTTCTGCAGTACCAACAAGCCTTTCCCTGAGAACAGAGGCTTCCCGCAGGCTCCTGACTCACCTTATTGACTTGAGCAAGAGGAGTTCTGGCCCCACTCACAGGCACCCTCCCTCGGCTGCTGTCCTCGAAGAGCCGTCCTGGGGAGCGCTCCCTGCGGGTGCTCAGCAGCCGGCCCGGGGACTTCTCCCTCTCCAGGGGCCTCCCCGGGGACTTGTCCCTGCGCAGCTCCGTGCGGCCCTCGCGGTACCGGTGAGGGGTGCTGGGCTCCCGGGGGTGGCTGGGCCCTTCCGGGGGCCCCGGGCTGGAGGCCACCCGCTTGGTGATGTGCTCGTTGTACGTGGGAGGGCCTCTCTTGTTCGGGCTGCTGTCATTCAAAAATAATTGACGCGAACCGCTGAGTGACAAAAACCTCCCGTTACATTTTCTTTTAGCAAAAATGTAACTTTTCCCCCAGCACCCTTCAGGTGAGAAGCAACAGCCCCTCCCTGAGCCAAGATGGAAAACGCAGAGGTATTTTGGCAGCTGGGGTATCCATCACATGAGCCACACTGGCAAAGTGCCTTAATGAATTGCCAGTGTAAGTCATGCATACAGAACAGGCCAGAGAACCTGCTCATACACTTCATACACAACATACAGAGAACACCTTTTCATACACTCCAGCCATATGCTTTTTTCATATAAAAATACACTAAAATTTGATATATGTCTTTTCACACAATTTTCTCTAGCTCAGGATGTTCAGGCCAGGCTGGGATGAAGTACAAGCCTCGATTTCTCTGTGTCCTGTGCATATAGTGGCACCATCAGCCCCAGTATTTAATTACCTGTGTATCACATCACAACTTCCCAACACTATCTCCCGAAGGCAGACTCATTATTTGATAGAAAGGTGCTCTTGCTTTACATCTTGTTACAGCCAAGCTGTGTTTAGTGTCATATCAACAGTATCTGAGCTCAAGAAAGCTTTGAAGCCAGAGCTCTATCACAACATCAAAGCAAACCAGCACAAGGTCACAAAGCATTTGTGGAGATTATCCACATCTTCCTAGAGCTGCTGTTTGTTTCCTTGTGGCTGTTAATCCATTAGTGACTCTATTCCAGCATTACAGTAACTGATTGTCACCAGGCTCTAAGAACAGAACAAGGGCATCCCACCACACCAGGGGAAAAGGCATCAGGAGGGAAGTTTGCTCCAGAGGCACCCAGGGGCTGTAACACCCCGACATCGTCACCATGACACCCCGATGTCCCCGTACCTGCGCGTGGCAGAGGAGCCTCTGTGGTGCTGCTGCTGCTGCTGCTCGTTGTTGGTCTCCTTCACCAGATTGCCCTTACAGCAGATCACCCTTAGCTTGTCTTGGTAGGAGGAGGCCAAGTAGATCGCTCCCGAGGAGATTGCAGGCCCAAGGTACCGCGGGTTCGGGATCTCCAAGTGGGCTCGTGCCGGAGTTCTGGGAAAAATTGCAGGAAAAAGTCTTTACAGTGGCAGCACGGTACCTTTTCCTGGCAAGTCCATATTTTCCTGCAAAACAGGCTGTTCAAAGAGATGAAAAGAGAACCACTTACCCTAGAGAAGCTCGTGCCTGAATCTCGATCACTTCAAGGGAATTGAAGTGGGTCACGAACAGATAGGGCTCCCTGTAGGCTGGAGGAGCAGTGCAAAGGCAGGAAAAAACACAAAATACATTCTCTATTAAAAACTTCTAAAACACAACAGCAAGCACAAGAGAGGCTGACAGCCCTGTGGGAAAAGTAAGGAATACTTTTTATGTAATGACACAGACACTATCAGTAAAGGGGGAGATGCAAGTTTAAAGAATTGTTGCTTTGAAACTGTATCTCAAGGACTTTACTAGCCAAAGAATCATGAAAAAGGCATTAAAGCCAGACTATTAACTGAACAAAATCCCATTAAGCAGTGCAAAAGGCCTGAGGGAGCCATGCTGCCCTCATATATTCTTCACTATTTCAGAAACTTAGAGCTTTGTTAAAAATTCCACTAGCCAGTTCAGTGTTAGACCAGGAACATTAAGGAAATGGAACTTTGGGTTTTCCTTAAATTGCTTATATTTCAGAGGGTTTGCCATCTGGATTTATAATAATCTTAAATAGTGGGAAAAAGCTCCATAGTTTCTGGAAGAATTGGGCTGAGTGCAGAGTACCCATTCCACAAGGATGCTTCCTGGTTTCAGTAACCTCCATAATCCAAGGGATTGTCCCTCAACACCTACCAAAAGCTAAGGGCAAGCGGTTCCATTTCAGGTCGTCTGTCCTACTGCGTCTCCCATAGGAATCCACAAAGACACCAAACTCTGCCAAGAGAAGTCACATCAGGTCATGAACATCTGCCTGAATTTTATTCATTATTTCTGAAGGGACAAATGCAGTTGTTCCCAGGCTTTTTATCAGGGGCATCTTGCAAATCCCAGATTGCCATGAATTACTCTAAATGCCACGGAATTGGTTGGATGTAGGAATACTGCCAGGCCAAAAGGTGCTGTGATTCCATGTCTCTTTGCTCCAGCTAAACTAAGGTCATTATTTAATCTACAGTTGTGAAGGTGATGACATTCCTACCATTATTCACCCAAAATTACTGCTAGAGGGCTTCAGAGGGTTTGTGCATTCCCATGACAGTATACAAGAGGGCAACAAAAGCAGCTATACAAAAAAATAACACCCTCTCTTATTTAATCACCAGAAGGTTAAAAAGTCTCATCTGTCTGCACAGAAACCAGACAAAGCCCAAGTCTGAGAGCCCCTCAACATCTTATCAGGGTAATCAAGCACCTGTTTGCACTTAACACACTGCTTGCAGTCCTTCCCTCAGCACTGAAATCTTGTGCAAAAACTGATCCACCAGGCATGGAGAACTTTTAAGCCAAAGCAGGTTGTCCAAAATTCAACAGCATTTGGGTACCTTCTGCAGCTCAGAGAACAGGAGCAGTGCAACACCTGCACAACCATCCACCACTTACCATGGAAACACAGCAGATACTCCTCCCTCTGCCCTGCTGGGTTCACTTGGATGATACTGACTGGGAAACTGTTGGTGGAAGCAGCAAACACAGCAGAGGCCAAAGTGTGGTCATTTTTATCCAAAAACTCTGCAAAGAGAATGGAGAAAGACACTTTGATTTGCACCAACATGTTTCCTAAAATGCTTTCAAAAAACCCTATAAAAGAACCTGTGGAGCCACTTGGAGGATTTCTCAGGAATTATCTCCTACCCTCCAGTGTGTACTGCTTCATCTCAATTTCATAGAACTTGTTGGTTCCAATGATGATGCTGTAAGTGGTCAAATGGATGCAGCTGCAAGGCTCAGAGGTTTCAATCTCCTGGAAAAAAGGAGAGTATGGACAGATATTAGTCCCCTGTACCAGCTTACAGATAACACTGAGTCTGGAAAGTTGTATATTGCTACATTTATCTTTACAAAAGGGAGAGGCAGCAACCTCAAAGACCCTAGCAGTCTTTCAAAAGCATGTGGACAAAAACTCTTGCTAGAAGAAAGTTTTGTTTTGTTGGAAGTGATGCTTGAATGTAGACTTGCATATCAACTCGCCTCGGGAGAGATCCTCTTCCTTTTGGAAGAATATACAGTTCTGGGAGATAGTCTTCTGCTCTGCAGCTCAGTTTTCCAGAGCAGCAGTGAGCAGCTCCCTTGTAGGTCACAGCCAATCTTCTTTCCTTCCTTCTCTGTACATGACAGAGAGATGTTGTTCACCAAGACCTGCCTTGTGACTGAGGAGCTGAGATACTCTGCAGGTTAGCCTGACACAACGCACAGATCCCCAGATCTTCTGAGGACAAGATTCCTCACATAAATCCTACTTTATCTGGAAATTTTGTTGGCAGAAAGGAAAAGCATATTCTGGGCCTGCTGCCATCTTGTTAGGATCTAAATTCAGTTGTCTGGATTAGTGGAGCTAAGGAAAATTTGCCCTCTAAAACAAGCCTTTGCATGTTGAGCATGTAAGCCCTTGTCACAGGAAGGGCTGCAGACCCTCAGTGTCCCCTGCTGTGAACAGGAGTTGGTATCAGCTGCAATGCTTGTAGACATTCCAGGTGTGCTGGCATCCATCTGTGCCCAGATCTCCATCAGTCATGCCTTTCCTCCTGAGGAGGCCAGATCTGCATGGCTGTGCCCACTGCTTCCCTCCAGCAGCCTCAGTCACACTGGAAAATTATCTGGTGCCTGCAAAATCACCTGCAGAACCTCCCAGGGAGGTGTAGTTTGAATGGAACATCCTTTACTTTGTGCACAGGAGAAGACATGAGTTTCTGGGTGCTAGACTGTTTTAAGGCATGTGGTGTGTAAACTTTTTGTCCTGAGGAGAGATCTCTGAGGGTATGATTACAGCTAAGCCAAATATCTCAAAAAATCACAGTTCTGTTCTGCATCTCTCCAAAAATGCCAACTCTTATTAAAGGAAATTGCTGCCTACTCCACTTTGAGTCAGTGCACAGTGCAATTTGTTATCATTTTAGCTGGCAAACAAATTTTCTCATGCCCACAGAAAGGTTTTAGATGTTTGCTCCAAAGCAAAGGCTTAGAGCACTATGTGAATTAACATCAACTACAGCAGGGAGTAACTAAACTCACCTTTCTGATACAGAACTTGCTCAAGCTCTCGTTATATCGCAGAACCACCACTTTATTGGGCATGGCTGCACAGATACAGAGACTGTTCTCAACCTGTAAGGAAGATAACAAGCATAGTTCAGGACAGCAATAAAATAAATTCTATTGCTGAGCGTGTGAAACAGATCTGAGAACCTCTTGCCACAAAAAGAACTTAGCAGAGATAAGCAAGTACATTTTATTAATAGGGTAATTATTGTGAATTCAAGAAATAATGAAAAGTCTCTTCACATTCTCAAAAAAGAACGTGAATTTAAATGGCTTCTATGATTTCCTTTATGCTTGAAAGACGTTAATAAAATATGAGAAGGTTTTGCACAGAAAAGGGATTGACAAATTGAAATAGGTTAGGTCTACACTGTAACCCCTGAAACTTATCTTAAGCATCACTTTGAAATGAGTGGTGCTCAGTTTGTTACCAGAGTAGTCCACAGAAGTAACTGTTAATGAGAATTTTTGCTGTGGTTAAACGCTCCATACTAAAACCAGTAATCTGTGTAAATGTTTAGAACTAAAGTGACACAAACACCTAAGGAAATTTGCTAGCCTGGAAGCATGACATTCAAGAACAAAGACTGGACAGAATTCACTAATTTAACATCTCAAAACTGTAGCCAACAGTGAGGAGGCAGTAGTACCATGCTATGCTGGATTTCTTACCATCTAGCAGTTTAAGCTATACCATCATGGCATCCTGACTAAATTGATCCACGTTAGCAGCAAATCCCCCATTCTGCCTCCAGCTCAGCCTCTCTTCAGCCCATCCATTCTTCTTATTTAAAGAAAAATATTCAGAGCAAGAATATAGACCTTGGAAGTGTTGCCAGTGGAGTAAAGATGCTGATTTGTTAATATGAAACTCAGAGCAGTCTAAGGGGTGGTCTGGGGGCACGAGGGAGCTGTGACTTACTTTGCCAGCAGCAAAAAGGTGACATCCTTTGACAGCCTCAAAGACATTTGGTGAGACATCTGGCTGGGCTGGGAGGTGAGACTGGGCTAGGGACTGCTTCACTTTCTTTACATCAACAAGACACAGAGCCCTTTCTTCTCCTGGAAACAAAAAAAAAAAAAAGGGTACATTTCATCAAGGGAGAACTCTCTATTCACTACAAAAGTCTTACCTAAGCAGCAGATCATTGTTACAGGCTGTTACTGTGGAAACAGTCACAAGTACCATGCAGAATTCATTCCATATTATTCCTATTCAAACTGAAACAGAAAACTTACAAAAACCCAACCCTACAACAGGCAGTAAATCCACCAGGAGAACAACCATTCCCTGCGTGGATTGTTAGTGTTGCTGAAGTCTAGCAGAACACAGTAATTGTGGCCTCATTAAGACATTATTCAAAATTCAACAGGAAGTTTTATTTTGCCCTTCAGAACTCCTTCAAGTACAAGATGTTTTAATCACACTGTGCCAACAGAACTGGCAAGGGATTTCCAAGAACTGCCCTAATGAATTGCATTGCAGCCCAAGGCCAATTCCTCTCAGAAGTCCAGTGACAGACTAACACAACCTTCTCATTATGTGTGAGATTTGCTTTGCTCCCTACTACCCTGGCACAAATAAACCATGGACATCTTAAACCCTTGCCAGGAAAAAAACCACGAAACTAGCAGAACAGGAAAGAATTTGTTTCTCATTCCCTGCAAATGTCATATAGACACTTGATAACTTGGGCTTTCAGATGAAGATGCAGCCTAATGTTCAGCATGCCTACATCCGTGTGGGAAGGATTATCTCTGGAAAACCACAGATGGAAAGATTAAAGCTGGTGTTCCTTTCATAAAGAAATCTTAAATCACAACAGAAGTCCCAGCTTTGTTACAGGGCAAGAGAGGGTAAGAGTTGGCCCTACGCCCCAGTGATCACAGAGTGGTCCTCAAATAGTTAATTACATTTAAAAAGTTATGCAATAATTAGGAAGATATGTTCACTGATTAGCACAACACTTTTTAAATTGAACTTAAAATGACCACTGACCTCTAACCTGGAAATGTTTTGTCCCTGGCTGTTCCCTCCCTCAGCTCTGCAATCAGTTTCTCGTGAAGGTTTAACCGAGTGCTCATTCACATAATCCCTTACCAGCCAGCCTCACACAGGACTGTGTTAACCACAGCAAGGCATTCCTGCCAATTTGCTGATAAAAAAAACAGACAAAAGCCTGGAGCAAACCCAAAGGCAAGCAGGACCTGGCAGCACAGAGCCACTGCAGGGCCAGTGGGGACACACAGCCCTGTACCTGCTATCATGAGTAGCTTCTCCAGATCCTTGATGAGGTGAATTTGGAAGACAGCTCCCATTCCTGGGATGTGCGTTAAGGAATTCTTCAGTACATTCAGGGCATAGAGACCTTCTTCTGCACCCACCAGTACTACCTACAATAGGGGAAAAAATAGCACTACGTGAGGAGAACAAGGAATGCTCCAACAGCAACTTGGGTAATACTCTTTAGCAGTGAAGAAAAAATCAAACCCACAAACAAGGGCGTAATTACACATATTGCAATCAAGATACCGTTTTCCCTGAATCAATTATCCACTACTGAGAAAGACCAAGTGCACATGACCATTACCTGGTCACTGAAGGGCATTGTGCAATTTATATCCAAACGGTCTTCACCCTCCAGCTTCAGCAGGGAGTTCCCCAGCAGTTTCTGTAAATGACAAAAATATTTTTTTCTTGTTGAGTTAATCTTCGTCTCTTCATCTGTGTGTATTTTAACAATGTAAGGTCATTATTTCAGACAGGCAAAGAGTTTGGCACAGATTTCTTTTTCTCAGAAAGCTAGAAGTTGCAGGGATGCCTCCTACAGAAGAATTAGTAAACTTTTATCTACCTTAGACACAGTAAGGCAAACTGATCAGAATTATCCTAAATTCAGACAGAACCTATTGTTGTCTCTATCCTTTCCATTTTCCCCAACCTCCTTCAACAGAGCAGTGGAATTTTCCAAGGGGAAGGATTAAAGAAAAGTATAAATGTTGGTGGGAGCATGTATTTTTCTCAGATACAAAAGAAATGTGAGCCTGAGGAAAAAAGAGTATTTCCTGCAGTCAGATATTCCCTACCTCCAGAGCTAATACTCTTATGCAATGCCACAGAATCCAACCTCCCTTTGCCAGAAAATAGTTATCAGTGTAACTGTGTGAGAAAGGCTATCCAAAACCTAAACGAATCTGTTTAACCTCTTATTAGGAATAAAACAAATTAAAAAGTACCCACACACACCTCCCCCCAGCAAGAAACATAAAACCTCTGACTCTCTAAGAATGGGAGGGGAGGGAGTTTTTGCTTCTTTTAAGGTTTGCTCGTTCCCTGTGGTACTTTATGAGATTGGAGTTAAACCATGTCCTAACTGCTCTTCCTTCCTCTGCTGGAATTACAGAGATATTTTGGGACTCTCTTACTACACTCCCCAAGTCTAAAGAAGGGTATTGGAATGCACAGCATCAGTCTCACAGTGAACTGGCTCCTGGTGCTCAAATCATAAGGCAGAAGCAATAACTTACCTTCAGTTAAACCTCAGTATGTCAAATACCGAAAAAATATTTTTCAAAACTCTGCTCCCTCCCAGAATATTTTATTATTAAATGAAACTTTTATACTCACAGCATCAGCCTCAGCTTTTTCTCTGGAAACTCTCCCACCTGCCACTATTGATTCCAGTGCTGTGACCCAGCGCTGTTTGTCAGGGAAGCTGGGTGCTAACAGGTAGAGTGTTCTACCAGGCCAGCAAGTGGTGTGTGGATGAGACTCCAATTTTAGGATATATGGCACATCTGAGATGTTATATAGATAGAATAAGACTTAGATTAGTTTTTGGAATATTGTCAGTGGACTTAAAATCAACACCTTTCAGCCTCATTGGAGAGAAGTTGTATTTATCATGACGTACCATGGCAATTTACACACTGGTTTCTCCTTTACAGGTCCTGCACAGGCTAGCTACTTACACCTAAATATTAGCTGGATGTATGCAATCCATACATACAAGGCTGTCTTTAACTCAACAAAAATAATTTCTTGCCTTTTATTCAAAACAGAAAGAAATTCCATTGTGGGGGAAAAACAAAACAAAACAAAACCAGCCACTTGACTAAAGTTTTCCCTGTACTGATTAAGAAAAATCTGTAAAAACTGGTTATGGAAACCTTTGTTTTTAACAGTCTGTATCCTTTAATGTAACAGTCAAGACATACAGAATCTTATCCATCAGTTCTATTCAGTACATACAAATCAACACATCAACATTTTTCATAATAAGAGACTGTATACACCCCACAGCATTTCTAAGTTAATGGCTTTGTGGTCAGAGCACAATGGTGGCAGAAGTTATGATACATCACAGTTAATAGAGAAGAATATTTAAATAAAGCGAGTGTTTATGCTACAGATCTCTTAAGATTTACTTCCATTTGGGTTGATGACTATATTAACCACAGTTCTACCACGACAGAAGCAACAGCCTGGGTGTAACTAGACCTGGAGTGCTGAGCTACTCCCCTGATTCAGATGGAGGTAAATTACAGCGTTACACAATGAAAGCTCGAGGGAGAAAATTCTGTTCAGCCGAACAAGGCTAACTGATGGCAAGCCAGATGAAATCCATTTGACCTCATCTATGTAAAATTCTCACCTGTCTTTGCTGTATTGGTAAGCTCAGTAGCTCCTACAGCTCCATGAACAGTTACATCACCATCAGGAAGGCAGAGCTCAAATTCCTCTAGAGGCCTCTGTCCAGCTGCAGGAAAAGGGAGAGACAGATTAGGAACAGACAAACAGGTAGCAAGAAAATAACTGTGACAGCAAAAGGAAGTGGATGCACACTGGATGTTTTCACAGCTGGATTATTATGACATGCCAGCCCATAAAATGGCTAAGACTGCAGAAAAAAATAATGTTGCCTTATCACTGAAGATTTAGCTAAATTTGGTACAGCCATAGGGAGCAGTAATAATCTTTAAGCCTCTCAACCCACCAAACAATATCTGAAGATTAAAAAATATGTTCTTGCTAGAAATTCTAACTTACCTTCTCTTGCTTCTGCATCATAAATGAGCACTTTGGTTCCTTCCAGGACAATATACTTCCTGTCCCAGCCCTGTTGCCCACGTTTATTATTCCTGAGGAAAATAAGCACAAAGCCATGTTGGACTCTCTGCTTGGATTCTATATAAAGCAAACATGCAACTCCTATAAAAGAGAAATTCCAGTGGTAACAATTGTAATTATAGTGGTGGTAATTGTAATGCCCATGTAATGGGCCTGTACCAATTATCTCATTGTAAGAGCCACGGTAAAATAAGGCCAAATATTTCAGCACCTGACATGGCACCAAGATTCCTGTTTATACCTTGGCACTTTCATCCACCCTTCAAGACGCAGACTGGTGCTTGGCTCCTTCAGCTGCAGGCCAGGGGAATTCATCTTATCCCGGCAGAACGCTTCCGAGAAGTGTGTGGCATATTCTGCTGGCAGCCCACAAGTAGCTGGCAAGCAAGTTGAGCATTTTGGGTGACACATCACCTGGCATTCTGACAAGAGGACAGGGAAAAACTTCTGTTAAATGACAAAAAGAAAAAAAAATCATGACACAGCTGCCTCAACTTCTAACACACAAATCCCAGTTTCTCCAAGGTTCCCCTTCCACTCCAAACCATGATGTTTCCTCAAGTAGTTTCAGAGTCTTCACACTGTCGTTTCTTTCCCTGCTCTAGATGGCTGATGCCTTTCCTCCCCCCGAGCTGTGCTGTGTTTTGCCCTTACCCAGACACTTGGAGGCCTGCCTGCCGAAGTGCACCGTGTCCAGGCACACGGCGCACTTGGTGGCCCTCATGTTGAGCCCCACGTTGAAGCGATGGGGGATGTTGTGGTGCATTCGCTCCTTCAGGCGCCGGCTGTACTCTGCAAGGGACAGAACTCATCAGCAGGGTAAAAACTAAATCAATAAACAGATGGCATTGACAGGGGTAGGTAAAGAGGAGTGAAACAAACTTTAAGAGATTTAGAGATTTTAGAGGAGCTAAGATTTTAGTTAGAGATAAGCCTTACTAGAGTTAATTAAAATAAATGAGTAGGCCTTGATGAAGTTAAGAGTTAGTAGTTAACTAAGAATTGATTGCTTGTCAACACAATGTTTAGTTAGCTGGGTTTATAATGAAGAATATAGAAACTGACAAATGGCTTTTAGGAACATGAGACAATTGTGGGCCTCCTCTGTTCTGAAACCAATTGAAGACAAGGAATGGGAGTTCTACCAAGGTTCATTTGTCATATTTGCATTGAAAAGGTAGAAAGGTCAGAATGAGGAAGACTTCATTTACTTCCTCATTCTGGGACCCCTCCTCATGAAAGGGACCACTGACCCATTTCAAGGAACAAACTACGTATGCTTAATAGCTTTTGGAATGATTAGCATAGGAAGCGAGGAATGAGATGTACCAGAATGATGAATATGTATTTGTATTTTGGGTATTCAATTCTTGTGTGGATAAAAGGACTCTGTAATCATTTGAAAGGTGCGGTGTGTATTTGGGAGCTGTCCTGCATGCTGCCCGGCATCACAATGAAGATACACTTTCTAACTTTAAACTGTCAGAGAGTTTTTGTCCATCACAGTTGGATATCGGTACTAGATCAATATCCACATTTCTTTAATAAATCAGGAGCTGAGCAGGAGCCTACCCTCTGGCGTGGAGGATTCCTTCCGGCGGCTGGAGGGTGGAGCCAGCAGGCTGATGGGCGTGGGCTGGTGCTCTGGGGAGCGCACTATGGCAGACATGATGATCTGCTGCCTGGCTGTGGCCGGGGTGGAGGGGTGAGGGTGGTCGGATATTTTCCGATGAGCAGCTACAGACAAGACAAATGTCCCTGGTTAACATGACCAACACGGCACTCTGGTTCCTAGCAGGGCTCTGTGTGACCAGTCTGCAGCTACAGCCCACAGAATCAAGTGTAGCTTTATTGTAACATCATAGCAGTGGTAATAATTAAACAACATAGGTTATTGCTAGAGTGGCACACAATTAAAGACATGTTTTCAAACCAAAAACGTGTGCCTCCTTCCAGATTCACCTTTTCTGTTAACCCCTACCTTCTTCACGAGCAGATCTGAGTTCAATGCGTGTTTTCTGTAGAGCCTCCTCCAGCTCAGCAGAACGAGCCTTCTCCTTCTCCAGTGCCACTTTCAGCTCATTGTATTGCAGGGGAACCTGTGTGGGTAAAGAAGGGTCCTCTTTCCGCCGACTAAACAGGCCCTAGCAACAGAAACACACAGACAACTCCTAACTCCTAGCAAGAGATGGCTTAAACTAGGCAAAGTGACACTAGCTAGTGGCAGTCCGGCCAGAGGGCCTAATGGCAATTCTGTTATGTGTAAGGATGGATTTTTAGTTCATATTGGCACTGGAGAGAAAAATGTCAAGATATGGATTAATTTAAAGAGGGACATACATTACCTGTTAGTACTCACACCTGGAGTCTCCAAAAGCATCTAAACAGAGGATCTCAAAATATGTGGTTAAAATTAAATCATTTCATTCAAAATGACAGAACAGCTTATGACAAAGATGTGACACGAGTCACATTGCCTGACTGCTCCGTCCTATGCTGTGACTACAGGACAACCACTCTCGATGCACAATAGGTTCATACACATATACATACTTAGCATTAAAAAAAATGCTTAAAATTCTGTATTCCTACAGCCTCGTTGAGGTGTAGCTACTGGGCTTATAACCTAAGTGTTGTAGGAATAACCAGAAAAGCCACAAAGAACACATTCTGCCTAGTAAAGTTGGTGTTAACCAACTCAGAATGGTCTTAAATTAGGACAACATTTTGTTACACAAAGAAAGATAAAACAGAATATTAAGAATACACAGCACGTAACTAATTACAAAACCATTTAATTCCATGCCTCTCAAACCTTCTTCACCCACCTTTTTCTTTTTTGCTGGTTGGTCCATCTTTGCCTGCAGGAAATCAATGAGTTTAGTTTGCTGAGAAATAGTGCCCTCCATTTTCACTTTTTCATGGGAATAGAGAACCTGTGAATCACACACAGATGCAAGAAACTTCATCTTAACAGAAGTAACAAAAACAACTCAATAGCAAAGCAGAGCTAAAAAATACCCTAAAGAAAGTGTCACACAAACTGTAAATCACATACTAAAGCCTCACAGGGAATGATGCAGAGCACTGCCCTGCTTCCTCACCCTCACCTGAATGTTTTCCAGCTGATATTCCAGGTCACTTCTTTCAGTCTTCAGAAGATCTGCTCGGTCCAGAGCTTCTTGCAGACCTTGAGTCAGGCGGAAGATGTGATTCTTCTGCAGATCCATTTGCTGCTGCAGCTTTGCCTGCTGTTGAAAGGAAAACAAAGGCCAGGGTTTTGGGTTTGTTGTCTTCTTGTTTGTAAGTAAAAGCTATTAAATGTTGTCACTCCTTGTAAAATAATCATCATTGCAGAACTTATAAATAAACACACAATTCTTCAAAAGCTGGAAAATTACAATACTCTAGAAGATTCCTTTCCTTTCAGAATGCATTGTGACTAGACAAGCATTTCTGTGTATTTATATTAAACTGTAGCAATGCTATTTCCTCAAGCTCTCTGTAAAACCACCAGAAGCCACCTCAGTACTTTGTAAAACTAAATTAAAACTATAATCTTTACTATAAGCCAGGACAGTCATAGTCACATGAGATAAGGAAAATAGTGGCCAGCTGTTTACATCTTTGTCTCCAGTTAACACCAGAGGAGAGTACATGACAAAATACTCCTAATTCTTTTAGAATTTACACTTTCTTGACAAGAAGGTCCCTGACTAGGAAAACCATGAATGCTCCTATGTTACAAAGCAAGAGTCAGAAATCTTTCCTGGTGATGTATAAAGGGGTAGGCAACCTGTCAGTACCTCAAGAATACCAGAAGGTTCTAACTGTCCATAATAACCACCCCTGAAATCCTCCTCTGGGACCTCTTCCCCCACCAACCAGAACTGGTTGCCTGCATTCAATTACTCCCTGATATGGTGCAGGTGTGTGACCTTGGATCCAAAACCTGTGACCCAAATTAATGATGAAAAGAGCTGTGAGAAAAGCCTCACCTGTGGCCTCCAGGTGTGCACCCCTCAGCATGTTGGCTCCAGAGCTGGTTTTAAGCTATGGCCCTTGCCCTTAGCCTGGTCAGAGCTGTGCCTGGGCACAGACCTGGCCTTGCAGGCCTGACCTAGGACATGCCTCGTGACTAGAGGCTTCTATAATGATCACTGGTACCTTTAGCAAATCTGCCCTGCTCCTCTTGTTCAGGTGCTGTGGGTCTGAGCCTGCAGGCTGCAAGGTCCTGTCCTTGCCTGGCACGCTGTCCCTCTTGGCTGCCATCTCCCCTGCCTCTGAGGAGCAGCTCACTTTTACTGCTCCCTGACATGGCCACACACTCTGCAAACTTTTAAGTGAAAACAACTCCCCCAACCTGATTAATCTCCCCAGTTATACAGAAGGATGGATATGTAATTCTTATTCACACAACCTCCCCTCTTCAAGATGTGGAGCCTTCTGAAGTTCTAACATGAATCTCCAAGGTTACCTCCTCCAGAAGCCTCTGTTTGAGCTCCCTTTCTGTCTCAAGCTTCTGCTGTAAACTGCGGGCATTCATCTCCAGCATGGCATGCTTCTTCTCCAGGTCATTGAGCTGGGAAAGAGGGTCAGAATAACATTGAACACTAATAAATACAGTTCCACAGTCTTAAAATCCAACTTCAACAAGCACGTGCTGAAGAAAAATTATACAATTAGCCTTTGGTTGCTGGGGAAAAGCCAGCCAAAAGACATTTTGGCTTGTTCAAATGCAGATACCAAGTTATTGAAGGACTTCATTCCAGGCATCATAGGCTGCTGTCTGCTTTAGTCTTTTTCAAAGAAAAGCTGAGGTCTTTGGCTTGAAGATAGAATGCTATTCTATGCCCTCCAGTCTATTTAATTTGTCTCTATAACATCTTGAAAAAAAGCTGCTCAAGGCCACATTTCTAAAAGTAATATCAGTGGAAAAGTATTTCATCTAATTATGTAAGTCTAGGATTGAAAGTTACTTACCTTATCAGAAAGGCTCTCTGCTTTGAGTTTTTGTTCCTTGAGTGCTTGCTGCAGGGCCAGAATCTCTGCCTTGTGTTCCTTGACAGCCAGTTCTACCACCTGGCGAGATTCAGTAATACGCTGATCTGCTCTCACTCTGCATTAAAATGGAAAATAATGTTACCTAACTCCTTGCAGGCTTGACCTCTCCCTAGCAGGCAGTGGCATCAATAACTCTTTCAGGGGTTGCCTCAAATTCAAGATGTTACATTAGAAAGCCAGACTGTTTGCTGCAACATTTTTATATTATATAATCCTGTTCCTGCCCCTGCTAGAACTACAGCCTTAAAATTTTCAAGACCCCACAGGAACAGTCAGGAGCAAAGACTATTTTTTCCATAAAATAAAATAGAAGATAATAAATCAAGACATTTTATAAATTGCAATGATAAATACCACTCCCCTTGAATTGTTCACTTGCAGAGAAACAAAAGGAACAATATCAGTGATGACTATTAACTAATAAACCATTTTTAGAACTACCTCACAAGGTTTTATATTTAGCTCCAACTCCCATATCCTATGCTAAATATAATTTTTGTACTAGCTTCTATAGAGAATTTTCATAGAAGTTAATAAAAGGGAAAGAAGGGAGAGAAACCTGCTCTGTTTCTCAGTATCCAGCATCCTCTGCAACTCTCTAACTCGACATTCAAACTGGGACTTCTCATCCCCTAGAACATTTCTCCACGCTTCCCACTGGCGCTCTTTCTCCAGGAGTTCATCATTCAGGGCCTCCAAGTCCATTACTTGCTCTTCCAGCATCGTACATGTTGTCTTCAAGGCCTCCATAGTCTAAAAATAAATCCTCCTATCAATTCTCACATCCCACATCAAGCGTGCACTTTCAGCTTCAGCCTTACCATTTTGATTACAGTACATGCAAATCGGCAGCGAGCAGGAGCTGGGAAATCACAGCCCATTTATTTCAAGGCTCCTGTACATTCACTTGTGGTCCCTGATAATGTCAGGTCAATCTCATTATGAACATTTTGAGATTTCCAGGGCCACAAAATTAAAATGAGTAATTCTAAATGACAGTGCCTTCAGAGTGCAGGATTGCTAAATAAAATTGTGTAAAAACATGATGAGAAATATAAAAAATTTCCATTCACTCAACTGCCCTGGGAAGGAAGGCTTAAATGCCACTGCCCCCAGAAGCATCATCATTTCTTATGGGTTTCCAGATGCAAAAGGAATTTTTGCCAGCTCCCACCAAGAGCTCCTGACCCAGACCTAGAGAGCCTCACTTGTTTCTGGCTGGTCAGCTGCATCTCCCTCTCTGTGATCTCTCGGCGGAGATGATCGACTTCACTCCGCAGCTGCACAACCTCGTCGTTGGCCCCTGAGGCCTCGTCGAGTTGTTTGGACAGGAAGAAATTCTGGTTGTTCAGCTCTGCATTGTCTTCAGTGAGCTGGTTCAGCTGCTCTTCCAAATCTGAAATCACCTAGAAAGAAAAATAAATTACATGTGAGTAAGCACAGGTTTTTGAAATCATCCATCCTTCTTCTGTATAACGGAGATTAATCAATTCACACAGAATTGTTTATTGCCAAGCTTTTACATTTTTTCTAATTCAAAAAAAAAAAGGGCAGCATTATAGTCATAGATATTTTTGCATTGTAATGTACTTGGATTAGGAGTAGAGTTTTGTGTCTTAGAGAAAATAGCTTTTTTTTTAATCTGGTTTAGAGCATAAATATGCTGCAATGTAATTTATTATTTGAGAGATCTGTCATAGTTAAAGCACTGGGTTTGGAGCCAGGAGTTCTGGCTGGATTCTCAGCTCTGCTGCTGACTTGCAGTGACCTTTTTTTGCCTCAATCTCCCCTAAGTGCAATGAGGCTAATCACTCTCAGAAAGGTTTTCAAAGTGTGGTACTGAAGAAAACAGACCAAGAGGTGCAGTGGAGGCAGTGCAACCTGATGGATATCCCTGGGAATTGCTTATATTATTATTTGTAATACTGGGTATAACCAGGAAAGGCAGAAAAGTGTTAAGAAATACATTCTATCAAAGTAACAGCATTATGGATGGCAGCTGGGTACACAGGAGGGAAAAAACCAGTGTGGTAACACAATATGGAAAATCAGTGAAAAGCAAAAACTCAACAGGGCCTTTGCCAAAGTGGGAGCATCCATTTGTTCAGTCAGCATTAACTAAAAGCTTTCAACCACAGTCCCCTCTAACTGAAAGACAAAAATAAACAACAGTGGGCCAATTTCACAGTTGGTTTTATGAATGAAAGGCCTGAATGCTGGGTGGATGAATTTGTACCTCCTCCTAACTCAAAACCAACATCACCACAACAGAAGAGAAAGAAACCCCAGTAATCTTGAAATCAGCTTAATAAAAAGAATTTCAGAAACTGAAATAAACTCTATACAATTCACATTCAACTCTTAAAAATATATTCTAGAGGCTCTTTTGCCTGGATGTCAAAGAAAAGTGAATAAGATACTTCATTAAATGGGGAAAAATAAAATCTCAGAGCACAGTTGGCCACACATTCAAATGTAAATGTTCCAATTTCCTACACAAGCCAAGGACTTAAATATCTAAAGCAGTAGAGGATAGAGCACACAGCTCTTCTCAGCTCTCTGGAAAGATGACAACCACTTCTTTTTGAAGAATCTGTAATGCACATTTTGGCAGCCTTTTACCATGCCTCTCCTAGACCTAAATTAACAGTATTTGGTTTTTAAACTGTGAGCAGAAAAAGTCCAACAGCCATTACTCCCTGCTGGGTGAAGGGGAGTTCCTGCCACCCATATGTTCAGGGTCAAATCAAGATGATTCACACTTCAAAACACAACATTTCTGAAGAAATCTGATTATGTGCTCGTTTCTAAGCACTCTCACTGCCCCATTCAAAAATCCACATTTTCCCCTACATTGTTTGCACCAAGCTTCCAAGCTTTCAGAGGGGGCAGCCTGTGTAGTGAGGACATGTTAGTGCCTATACTGCTACAGAAATAAGAACTTAGATTTGTTTATACAAGCAAAAAGGAGCAAAAGAACATTTGTTTTCACAGTGTTTTACCTACTGCTCTTACAACAGCTGAGATCTCTACTAACTGCCAGATCAGAAACTCACTTTTTCTTCCATTTGTTTTAATTTTATGTTTAACCACACCATATATCTAAGCAGTTTCAAGATATATTTTATACACTCATGGTTTCTTCTCCATCTATTTTATATACTAATACAAGTAATTTCTATTAAAAATATTAAGCTAGTTTTGAAATACAAGAAAACCAAGATGAGGGAAACACAAAATGGATAAAGTAATATGCAGAGTTATTATGTCCAACTACTTAATTATTAAAACTGGCTGTATTTCAAGTTGATTTTATTCCTTAAGGGCTAGAAGTTAAGCTCCCATTTTCTTTTTTTCTAGGTTCTGAGATTTTGACTTCTTTCCCTGAATGCAACTAAAATTAAACCAGATCATATTATATTTCACTGCTACATTTTATCTAGTAGGATATTTCTGGAAAATTTCAGACAAATAACAAAGCAGTTAACAAAGAAGGTTTCCAGAAGATGTGACATGATCTCTTTCCTTCTTCTAACAGTGTGTTTACTGACAATTCCAAAATACCTTGGCTTAAATTCCAACTATATTATAATCTAGATAAGGTAGTCTAGATAGATATATAGATTTTTTTTAACAAGAGAAAATTTGTTCCTCTTGGTACAATCTTTCATTTTTCATGGGGAAAGGGGATGTTTTTTAACACACCCAATAGCTATCTACAGCTATGTATAACCCAACTGGATTAGAGAGATAATTACCACTATAAAGCCTAAAGAGTAATGGGTAATGCTGACACAGAAAAATGTGCTTGGGCATACATACAACCTATACTAGAATCCTGTACCTGGAAAGAGTTAATAGCTTTAGGTATTTTTTCTTTTCAGTGAAGGAAATCCCCAGGCAAAAAAAAAAAAAAAACCCAAAGAACCCCAAACAAACCAACCAACCCTCAGCTATTCTGAAGTAAATGTGAAGTATATTAAAGGAAAGTCAGTAAGAAAATGCTATTATATCCGTTAGAAACCCATAATATTATTAGAAAAATCTTCTCATTTTAAGTTTATAAATTAACCAAACACTTGAAACCTTGGAAAAGCAATTCTAGACAATCTAGACAGCCACTGTATCTGTGCCACTGCATCACCACTCACTGAGCAACAGGAATTTTCTCCTCTATTTATGCACATCTTCATCACAACTAATCCATAAACCAGAGATATCATCTAACTACACAGATTGTTCAATGCACACCACATCTAAGCACACAGCTTATCTTTATCCTGATGCAGAGGACTGGATCTCATTTTTAAATATTGCAGAGCAACCCAAGCATAGCAGTTTTTCAGCAGAAGGGGCCATATCCAGCAGAATTCCCTCCCCACTGAATAATCTGAGGAAAGCAAAGTATTGCTCTAGTGAGGCTGAGCAGATTCACAGCTGTTACCCCTGGTCCTACAAACCTCTCCAGCCATGGATTAAATCAAATATCAGAGCAACAAACAGTCCATGATGATTTGGTCTGCATACCAGATAAAATGTACTAAATTTAATCCATATGCTCCACATAGCAAAACCGAAGGCACAATAATGAGGAAAAGGAGAAAAAGAAGGAGTTTTATTTATATACTAGTAACTGCAGCTTCCAAACTTCCCCATACCCTATTCCTTCATTAAAGGTGTTCAGTTCTCAGATGCCATCAACAAACATGCAGAAAAATGCTAGGACACAGCAAGGGAAACTGTTTTGGGATGCTATCAGCAGTGTCTTATTTGGAGTTTAATGCAATTCCAGACTAATAGTGTTGCTCTATCCATTTCCACTCCTCCCCATCCCCACTAATCTTTACCAGAAAGCTACCTGTCAGAAGTAAATAGGAAACAAGAAAAAGCTGTCTCTCAGCCCCAAATTATTGTGAGCAGGAAGTGAGAGCAGACATCAGACTCCTTTTGTCTTTACCTACTCTCTGAGACAAAGCTTTTCAGGCAGAGAAATCCCAACACTGGGAGGCTCAGGCCCTCAAACAGGGCTGCAGACAGATTGTATCTCTGCCTGTTCCATCAACAGCTGACAATTAATCCTTCACTTTCCTCCCCTCTCTGTAGTCAGACAATATCTGTGCCTTGAAACACACCTTAAACACAGATCTCAGTCTCCAAAAACTCTCCATGGTTTATCTTGAGGGATGTTGCCCATTGGACGCTGCCCAGACTGCATTCCTCTCCTTCCCACAGCAAGCCAGCATTAAAACACCCAGTCCCTGTGTTCCTGTCCTAGGCTCCAGAAGCTGAGCTGCCTCTCCCAAACAGGAGACTCTTCCTTAAATGATGATGATGTTATCTCATTAACCCCTCACAGCACTGCCTTAAAAGTCTCTGATTTTCTGTCAGGCTACAAAAACTACAAAACTCCATTTCTGCCTGTAACTGGCATCTGCCATCATATTTTCTGTGAAATGGGAATCAAGGATAACCCCTTCCACCCAACAGGAAATTTACTTAAAAAAAAAAATTAACAAAGCCATATAAAAGTTTTTGCCTGGGTATTAGCCTTGTCACAGTGGGCAAGATTCCTTTACTCTGAAAGACAATTTAGCATCAAAGTAACATCTCTGAGTATTATTTTGGAAGCTCACAAGAACACAACTTATGTCAACTTATGGAGCAATTGTGGAATCAGGATGTTAGAACGAATTCAGCAGGAACTCACACATAACTTAAATTATACCTGCCTGGTGTGCTTGCAGATTTAATGCCTCAGTATCCAAGCTCTCACACAAGTGCAGATCAAGCCTGTTAATGTTTAAGACTGGAACACAAGATGATGACAAAAGAAACCCAAGAAGGGAAGAAGATAAACCTTGTTTTATAGGGGAAAACTTGAATAAATGGAAATGCGATATCCAATTAGGAATAAGAAATGCTACTCATTCCTAGATTAAAAGCAACAGCCTGTACCTGAAAAACCCAGATGATTCAGATGGTGGTTCTCTGGTATCTTACTAAGCTGAATGCAAGGCTTTTATAAGACTGTTTCCTGCTAAATACTTAAATACTTTACTGTCTGCTTACTGGAAGTTTCCTTTCGTAAACAATTCTGTTATTATCTAAATAACTTAGTTGTATTTTTAACTTTAAACATGTTGGTGATCTCAGAACAAGCCATAATTCAGAGATATCTGGAAACAAATGTGTAAATTTTCCTATTTAAGAATGCCTTTTATTTCTAGATCTTGCTTTGATTGCCTGGAAAATACTTTTAACACTCAAATGGGCCATTTATTTCATAGAATAAAGGTAGGGATCTAGTTTTTCTCCCTCAACAGATTTGCTGGATGAGCTATCATTGTGAGAAGGTTGTGATAAGATGATTGTGTGTGTGCCTACTAGCACATGTGTGTGTTCAGCAGGTACCACAAGTTACAATTTTTGTTGTAATTACACTTCCTATTATTTCTTGCTCAACTGAGTGACAGAAAGCATGAAAAAGGAGAACCTAAAAATGCCTCCTTGGTCAGAGACCTCAGCAAAAGGAAGAACAAGTGTGCAACGAGGATACAAGGAAAGCAGACACAGCCTTCCCTACAATCAGAAGCTGTGACCTTTGTGAAGCTAGAGAAACAGGAACAATACCAATAAAAGTAGATTAAGTATTTTTATTTATCTTTTAAAGACCGCAAAAGTACTGAAGTAATTCAATTTGTTAATTTTTCTTTTCCTGCCTAATCTTATTTTTGTAATTCTTACGTTGTTTGGGGCTTCTCAATAAGATCAAATAAAAAGTAATTCCCTACCAAAGTTTGCCAGACTAGTTCAAGGAGTTTGTGTCAGCTTAAAAAGGATCTCTCTTGAGAACTTCCTGAAAGAATAAATCCATCCTTTATCAGGCTATATAAGTAGCAGCATATTATAATTATTCCCTTGAAGTGTTGTTGGAGTATAAATTCTAATCACCTTCAAGTGGAGTCACATGGTCACCAAAAAGCACAGCCTGCATCATACTGCTACCATCAGACAAAAACAAGTTGAAACATCTGGTGAAAGCAGTGTAATTAGCATTTCTTGACTCTCACTGGCAATAGAAGATTGCCCTGATTTCCTCATTCCTCAGGCAGGATGGACAGCCAGGAGCAGCCATAACACACAACATGAAATTATCTGTCCATGGTCAATTAAATTACACATGCATTCTCCTGGGCTGCAAAGAGAATGTACCATGGGCATGCATTATTCATTTAGGAACTATTTAATTAATTTCTTATTGATGAGGATGTCTGATCCCACTTATCCCACTGAAGGGCCTTACAGTGCACAACACTTTTACAAGTCCTTTGAAGTTCTTGACATTCTGGAAATGTTATGGGTCATTCTTCACTGCTGGAGCTTGTTCCCCATGCTCAGAGCTGAAGTGTCACTGGATAATGAGCTACAGCTCTGCAAGGCAGCTGAGCCTGCAGTGCACAGAAGCCACAGAGTTTCCACACCTGGTTTTTCCCTGCATGGAGATCACAAAAGTGATCACTCATTCAGAGTGCCACTCTGAATGAAAGGCAAGATCCAGAGCAACAGAAGATAGCTCTGGATATAAGATCTATGATGACACATAGGAGCTAGACAGTCAATCTAAGAAATGAGGAAGGGAAGAGAAAGTGAAGTTTCTTGTGTAGGATTTCTTTTAGACAGAGGTTAAAACAGTTTGGAAAGCTGTACTTCCTCACTTCTTCCTATCGAGATATTCCATGTCCAGAAGAACCCCCTTGCTTAGTGCTAAAGAGCAAGTGAGGAAAATAGAATGATTCTCATGCTGAAAACATATTTTAAAAGATGAAAACTTACACATTAGAGACTTACTCCTACAGCATGAAACATTACATTTGAGGAAATCACTGAAAGCAGGGAAACAATCAAGATAAAAAACCCCAGCAATTAAGCCCTGCTTACAGTGTGGGGTAGAGAGAAAAAGCCCAGAATAATTTACAATCCCTGCTGACCCAGAGGACTGTGGTCCTTATCCAACACTTGTGTAATTCACGTCATTGGAAGGCAGATACTCTCCAACTACCATGAACAAGTGTGAAGATAGTGTTAAACTGCAAGGATCCCTGTGGATAGACAAAGCCCTTGGACATCTGTCCTGGACTGATGAAATGAATCTGAAAACATGTCAAAGCTCTCAGGCAACAGAAGGTGAAAACTCAGATCCTGGAGTTCTCTCTGCTGTATGTCAATGTATTATTTAGAACCTTAACACTTCTTGTTTCTTCAAACAGTGTTAAAATCCTCCTTAAAACCCACTCAGGCCTAGAACTACAATGCAGCTCAGAATTTGGACAGGTAGATCTTTTCTTGTGAGCAGAAAAGATCTTCACCTACAGTCACTTTTTGCAGCTGCTATACCATTCTTACTAGCTGCACTGCAATGAGATATTTTAATTTACTTTCTTCTCCAAAAAGAAGAACCATGACAATTTCATGATCAGACTAAAACCTCAAAATTGAGGTTTACCTGAAACCTGAAAGAAATCCAATCCATCCAGCTCCTACTAGCACCTTGAAGCCAGAAGTCCACATTAGGAACTAGTGTCATCAAGGATTAAATGAGGAAATAGTTTGTTTCATTATCCTTAATTTCAAAATAATTCAATGATCTGTATTTAATACTCACTGTGCAGCTATTACGAAGGGCTTCAAATTTACGCTGGATTTCATCTCTATGTGCCTAAAGGAGGTAAGAAGTTAATCATCAATTTTTCATACATTAGAATTCAAGAATGCTGTTGCTAAACAAACTGCAGAACAGTCTACCAGCAAGCAAAGTTTGGAAGGCAGATGCTGCAGGCTATGAAAGCACTTTGGAGTGGCAAAGAACTGATTAGCAAAAGTCCCATCCTACTTAATCAAAATACACTTCTGCTCCCAACTCTGAAGTGCTTTAGGAAAATGTACAAGCTCAAGAATGGAATTATGTAACAGGTTCCATCTGAAATGGTCACCAGAAGACTTGCTGATCTCATTTTAAGTTTTTACATTCTTGACATTTTGATTTGAGTTTGTTTTACTTCCATATCCCGATTGGTGTTTCATAGAAAATAAACACTGCACACAATTTAATGCTTGCAAAGAAAAACTGTAGTGATGTATAATGCAAGCTACCCCAAACAGCTCTGCCAATCTACCTGAATCCTACCATAAAGTCACATTTAAGCCCAAGCCTCTCTAAAAAGCAGTGATAAAACATAATAATCAATTCTTTGGAGGACAGCATCTAAAGTACAGAAAAGTTCAAACACTCATATTAAAGAATGCAGTGTTGCATGCACCATTTTATCCCCTAATTTACAAGCACAGCATGACAAAGCAAAAAGTTCTTGTTTCAGCCTCATGGCCTCTCTCAAAATTCAAAGTGATTTAACAAGTGTCTAATGTCATGTGCTATCTGAAAACTTAACAAAAGAAAGGTTACTGCTCAAGCACATCCAGCCACCTTTCTTCATTCAGAACATTCTCCTTAGAGCCAAGAGACTAAACAGGAAAAAAAAAAAAAAACCCATTCAGCAGAAGTCAAACATGAGAGTTTAAAAGCTATCTTACCACAACAGGCAATGTGAGAAATAAAAGTATGTAACAAACTCCATGACAGGAATAGTCCCAAGCCTGCTTGGCTGGACTGTCTAACAGCAGCTGGTCCAGCACGACCAGTTTGCCCCCTTAACTGGAGCAATACTGAGTGAACAGAGGTCATGAATATTCATCTGTTTCATGGCTGGGTAAGGATCCCAAGTGCATTGCCAGCCCCCTGGCAGTGATCGTGGCTGTTATGCAAAGCTTTCAGCTGGGAAGGGACTGCCTCAGTTCTGAGCAAAAAGAACCCAATGCCATTTCTATTCAGTTATTCTTAGGCCTCCATGCTGTTGCTGCACTTGCCCAGCCTGTGCTCACTTTAGAACTGAGGGAATGGTTCTGCCATTCATCTACCCAAAGCATCAGCATAGTACCAGTGCCCATGCCAGCTGAGCCCCCCTCCCCTCCCAAAAACCAGCAATGGCAGCAATATTCAGAACAGTTCTTGGATTAAATGCCACTGGAGCACAAGAATGCACATTTTCAACAATCACAGGATTTGAAGGTCATTGAAGGCTGCTGCTCAAGGTGGGGTTATAGCTGGTAGCAGGTCAAACTCTCTACCCACAACTCTGGGAATCTTTTGTGAAGGAAATATTTCTTAGAATCAAACATTTTGAAAGCATCTTTTTGTGCTCAAGAGACAGCAACCAGCAGCATATAATCTAGAACTCCATTTACAGGGGTTGGGGTGGAAGAGGGTGACAGGACTTGAGCTTTGTTTTCCTTTCTATCACTGACACACCTCACCAGACTGCAAGACACACATGACAATTTTTAATGAAACAAACATTGGAATAAAATTATGTGTTAGAACACCCTCCCTAGGAATTTGCTGGGGTGTTTTTTTCTCCTGAATAAGTATCCTCAAAGCAGGGTAACTGATAGAAAAAAAAAAAAATCATCAAAACATTCCATCAAGTACTTCCAAACTCATGAGCTATTATTTAAATAAGTAAATCACAGAGTTAAACTCCTAACAATACCAGTTTCAGATGCAACTTTCACCTCAAAACAAAAGTAATAATGCTCCTACAAGCCATCAGTTTAGGCAGCAATGAACCATTACTAGGAAGTATTCAAATGGTTAAAGGTAAAATTTGACATTTTAGCCATTCATGCCTCTATCAACACAAGGCACAATTCATACCCATTTCTGAAAATTAAAAATTAGATGATATAAATTCCTTTTAACCTCTTTGTGAAACATGCACCTACATAATTCTAGTGTGTATCTGCAGCTCACAGGACAAGTTCCAGGGCTCACCGTGAGGGCTTGAATCTCCTCCTCTGCCTCAGCCGTGGTCTCCTCCAGCTCGGTCTTGGCCTCGCGGAGCTGGTTCTCCAGGGCTGTCCGTGCAGCCTGCAGCCCAGTGATCTGGGATTCCCTCTCCTGCAGGGTCAGCTGCAGCTCTGTCAGCTGCCTCTTGAGCTCCAGCTTTTGTTCTTCGTGCTCTAGGCTAACCTGAAGAAAGACAAAGTAGTACCCAAATGTGAGTTACTAACAAAGACATGACAGGCAATGGAGTCTTGTTTCAGAACCCACTTGAAGATGCTATTGCCATGTCCATTCCCAAAATCACATCCTGACAGGCTGCTTAAGGCACTGAGAAATCAAGGACACAGCTTTGTCTACTCTCTAAAATCTACTGGTTTTCTTGGAAAAAAAAAACAACCTGACATTTTGAAACAACAAGGGCACAAGAATAGTTCCAGCTGTAACTCAAACATATCAAACACTGATATAAAATGTTGAGGTAGTTTGTGATGAACTTCCTCTTTCTTTACTGAAGCTAAGAGTCTCTAAGGATCTTTATTTGGGAATCTCTGGGCATACATTACATACATTTTGCAATCAACTTCATGTTTCATCTTCCCTTCAGATTCCTTTTATAGAAACCCACAAGCTCATCTGGCTCTGGGTTTACCTGAATGGCTTCTGATGAAGGTTTTCTTGCAGCACACACAGGGATAAATATGTCACTCCAGGGATAAGAAATAAACAACTAAAACAGATCTCAGTGTTCAGAATCAATTCCAAACCTTAGCACCTTCTTCAGGCTCCCTGCTATCCCAAGGGAATCTGTCTGTTGTGCTTGAGATGTGTGACAAGGCTTCAGAAATCTTATACTGGTCTCAGTCAGCTTCTGGCCAAAGTAGGACAGGTTGGTTGCTCAACAACCTTAGCTGAAGGCAAGATTTCAGCCTTAGCTGAAAATTAGTGGACTGAGACTGGAGAGGAATTTGTAGAACCAAACTAGTTAATACAAAATTAAAACTGAAGCACAACTCACAGATCTTTAAAAGAGCATATTTCCATATTACTGTTAGGTTTTCTTTGCAGAAAACTCTGAAAATGGTGCATGAAGCAGCAGCTTCCTCTTTTCTTACAGAAATTCTGCTGTGTCCATTGCTTTCTAAGCTGTAGACTCTAAGGCTACAGGTTATCTGTCTGGTCATTGTACATTGCTGACCTATTACTCTCTACCCAGACAATATTATAAGGGTATTGTACAAACAAACACAGAAATAGAATTCTGAAAAAGCAAGATGATCTAAAAGCTCAGATTCAGGATGACAAGTCCCTAATACTTTCATTTATCTCCTTTTAATGAGTTTTTAAAAATTACTAATACACTTTCAAATACCATTCCAAGAAGATAATTCTAGTTCTCACTGCATTCACAAAATGGGGTACATTTAGGAAAGTTTGCTGAGAGGATTAGAGCCATGATTTCACCTCTCTCAGCCGTGTCTCCAACTCCAGCAGGCGGTTCTTGTCAGTGTGATCTTGGTGACTCATCTTTTCCAATTGTTCTTCTAATTTTCGATTCTGGGCCTCCAACTTTCCAGCTTGTGTTTCCAAGTAGAACTTCTGTTGCCTGAGCTCTGAAATCATCTCCTCTTGGGCTTTCCTGGTAGGAGACATGCACAAGTGACAAACCCGAAATGCCCTTAACATATGTCCTTCCACTGGGGCCAACTAAGGAAAACACAAGTTTGCTGTGAAGTAGAACAGTTAAGTTCCTGGCTTAAATTCTACATCCCAGATAAAAATAAAAATCAACATACTAACACATGCCCAGAGCTCTAAAATTCCATATTTGCCAGTTGCACAGACAAACAAATCTTGCAGAGGGTAATCTATAATGCTATTTAAGATACAATTAATTCTTCTCATTTCATCAGTTCCTTGTCACATGTTTTTCTGTAGGGGAAAGATAAATTCTGAGAGTTGCTTTCTCAGAGTTAATTTCCATGAGATAAGAGGAACCCCATGCCTTAGGACTGGGGGTAGTGTGTTGAGGGTTGTTTTGTTGGGGGCTTTTGAAAGTTGTAATGGACATAGAACTTGACCTGAAGTGAAGCTAAAGTGAAGCTTTGCTGTCTCTGATCAAAGTCTTAATCCACAAACTGGACAAAAATAATTACTTGTTCTGATAAGAATTTTGAGAGCTGGCAATGATTAATTATTATCATTTGAAATGGACACTCTCCAAAAAAAGGGTCTTTCTGCATTATTTACAGTTCCTAGAATTGTGTTGTCATGCATTGGAAAATTCTGCCTCATAGAGTGCTTTCTCCTTAAAAGCCTCACAAAGCTCTACATATATTAATGAATTAATATTTTAAGAAGTTCACTGTGAGATAAGCTGTTATTAATCCTATCCCAGAGAAATTATGTGGGTTGCCCAGGATCAAATAGGAAGACTTAACAAAACTAAAAATAGAACTTAAGTCTTCTGACTCACATTTCTGTGCATTGCAAGCAAAACCACCCTTTCACCCTCTCTGTTTTTTTTTAATTTACCTCTACAGATTATTGTCAGCCAGAACTGTCAAATGGTGTTATTTCATTTCCTGCTGTTTACTGGGCTATCTTCTCAGGAACCTGATAATCATTGGTTTCCTCAGATACTGCTGGAACAAAAGCTTGCAGAGCTCCCCTCTCCTCTGAAGAGTTTAATCACTAGCTCTCCTCTTGATGCACGCTCAGATTAGCTGCAGCTTTTGTGGGTTCAAAATGCAGTCCAACAACAATTTATACATTTTCAACAGCTCAATTCACAAAATAAGCACAAATTCATTAACTATCTGCATGCATAATTAAGCAATTTTCTCTCACAATGTTGCTAATTCTGTACTATCTCCTACCAATCCGGCAAAGTTCATCATTTGACAATATGTCTCTCAATAATCTATTTTAAATTTTATGTTAAAACATTATTATATGTTTTTCTTGATTTCTGTGTCTCTCCAGTCAAGGATAGGGCTCCCAGAAGATGCTTTAAGTCCTTACACTCAGTTCAACAGCCATGACTGAGACACTCAACCTTCCATACATTTCCCAGCTCCACCTCGAGACATTTCTGTTTTATTTTAGACTGAAGGTAAGTTATGGCTTTTGCTGCCTCAACAAACTCCCTGGGTGATTAACTGGAGGTCATCTGGAACATTAAGCAACACAATTAAGTTCCTCAGTTATTTCTGTGAATATTTTTGGCTGCTTAGGCTAAAATAACTTGCAAGATATTTGAAATGCAATGAAAATTGGAGCCATTACATATCTGGAGGCATAATGACCACAAAAAAGGAATGAAACCAAAGCAAGTCTTTGCCAAAACTCATCCTTGTCTGATTCTATTCAATATTAGAGGTGAATCTATTCCAAGTGCTTCCCACAAAGGCACTGCCTGATGTTGGATCCAGCAGCTGATGGACACTGAAAACATTTGTGCAAACCAAGCTGGTGAATCTGTGAACTCAGTAAGGGCAAATACTGTTTTGCAAATCCAGTCCTGCAGATTGTATCAAACAACCCATGCTTTTCCTACACTTGAATTAGAACACCTCTAAGTCATTTATGAAGGAAAAACAACATTGTAAGGATAAGGAATCTCAGCTAAAATCTAAAGAAAAATAAAGTTTGGGCAGACAAAATAATCTGAAATAGAAGAATTCGAGAACATGCAGAGAAATTCTTGGCTTAAAAATCTAGTGTTCTTCCTTGTCATCTCACCCATCAAGGCATGATGGAATGTTTGTGAGTGAAGGGTGTTTAATGTTTTCAATTTCAAAATCACGTGTCAGGGGAACTGAGTAAAATATAAATCTATTAGCAATGTTTATGTTTAAAGAAGGAATGCATGCTTCTCCAGGGGTATTTTAGACAAAATTATTAGTATTCATTTAACATATTTGGCAAACCTACACAAATCACCTGCCTTAGGAAATGCTCCAAAGTAAACACTGTAATACAAACCAATTTTCCCTGTCATGTTTGAGAAAACACAAAATACACAGCGAGCCCCAACTATTTGAAGAACGGAGCATATTTTTGAAAGGCTATCAATGAAAAACAAGCAGGGAGCAGAGCAGGCCTGCAAAAAAGAGCCACTTTTACATGGTGAATTAGAGAATAATTTCAATTGGAAAAGGCTTTAAGGTCATCTTCCTGAGACCTGTTCAGCAGTGACAGCAGCTGCCACACTTACATGTTCCTCTGGGTAAAGAGGCTGCTATTTGCTGCCAGTTTGTTGGCCTCAGACAATTCCACAATTCTCTGCTCCAGTGACCTGATCTTCGAATCCATTGCATTGATCATCTGAAACACAGCAGTGAGCCTTTGAGACTGCACAACACCAGCGGTTACAAAAATAAAGTTTATACAAAAGTCTGAACTTTTTCCAGAAACAAAAAAGAACTAAAATAAAACTGATCCAATGGCCAAAATGAGCAACACAAATGCAATTACTGGAGCTATTTGCAGCTGCTTGCTACTGCTTTAATGTTAGGAAAAAGCAATCATTATCAAGGCACAAAACAATGGGCACACAGCAAGCTGCACGGCTTTTTTTAAGGAAATATTCTTGAAGATGCTCTGAATTTAAAAGAAACATGTCTTTTAAAATTCATATTAATCAATGAATTTTCTTCAAAGCAGCTCAGCAGCACTACAGAACCTCAAACAAGATTATCTTGCTTGAAATCAGCTTTAGAAAGCTACTCTTCAAATAGCTTTGATTTCCAGCTCAGCACTACATACCGCCTTCTGTTCAGCCAGAACTTTGCATTTCTCACGTGCTTCTTCTTCATGTCTTCTGAGCATATTCTCAAGTGCTTCCTTATCTGCAAGATCCTTCTTCATCTGATTTTCCAACACCTAAATGAAGACATTTCTTTTGTCTAAATTATATCTGTTTCACTGGGCAAAGGGCAAGCAGAAAGAAAACCATCAATATAGATTTTTTTTTTTGGTAAGCAATTGGTCATATCTCAAGCAAAATTAAATCCATGATGCAATTGCATGAAATCCATGGAAGAGCAAACTCCAAAAAGAGCACTCTCTCAGTTATCTCTGAAGACTGAATTTAACAATAAGATTTTATAGAGATATGGAGATACTGTAGGTATTTTATTTATTATTTTGAGTAATATAAACTGTGTTCAATAATTGTTCCAGCCTAATGCAACAGAAACACAGAAAAGCCTCTCTACCCCAATATGTACAGCAGAAGAATTAGGAAAGTGCCCATCCTTTGGCTGGCCTCCCAACATGGCTCACAAATAATTTGTGAGTTCCATAGGTATGGATGAGAAGGCAGCTGAGACCACACAAATTCTTCCAGTCAGAGAAGAAAATCTAACAGTAAAGTAAAAAACTTCTTTTTGTGACACAAATAGCTGTCATTGGGAACAGGACTAAAGTAATGAATTGCTACATTTTTCTAGAAATGCATGTTGTGTATGTATGACCAGAGTTATATAAATCAGTTGTTAAAATGAAGGTCTCTTCCTTCAAAGAAAAATTTATCAAAGACACAAATTCTGGACACCACAGGATAGTTTTTACTTTTCCAGTTACAACAACTCCATGTCCTTTTTTAAGTCCTTTGAACCTCTTTCACCTGGCTTCCTGATTTCTCCTATTAAACCCTACATCATAGGGCCCCATAATACACCAGTTCTCTATTTTTTCCAATGCTTATCCTCTTTTCCAGTTTTTATATGATCACTTATTTCTCAATATCTACATCTCATCTTCCTGCTTTCTATCACTTTCCTCTCATTACTGATAACCACATGCTCTGATCTGCCAGCAAATCTTATTTTTTTTTCCTTCATATTTCTCCCACAAAAATTTCTTCTCTGCTCTTAAATACTACATGCTCACATTTCAGCAGAAATGTAGAATTAAAATATTAGATAAAAGTAGAAGATAAAGACTGTTTCTACTGAGAATAATTTGTTCTTATGAAAGATTCTTACAAAATGCATTTACTGGCTGTCATATTGCAAGCTCTTTAGAAAAATCCTTAGCCAGTGCACATATTCCTATTTGCCAGCTTGTTTTTCCTAATTTTAGATGGTGTCTATTTCTAACTGTTTGTTAATGCTACCCTGGAAAAGACAAAAACAAAGTAGGTGGTTTCTGTGGCTTCTTGGCAGATGTTCCAGCTCCAAGATGGAATTTCAGAAATGGTCTACTATTTGCTGCATTTAAAACTTGCAGGTAGGCTGAGTGAGCCCTCATAGAAAATCAGTGGGAACTGAAAGCTTCTTCAGGGTGTGAGATCCAACAGCATTAACTAAGTATTATTTAGTCATCAAAAGTCAAATTACAATCAACAAATGCCTTCCTGTAGTTCTGGCTTCAAATGCTACCTCTCCTAATCCAGTGTCACAGATAGATAAGAGAAGGCAGAAAAAATAGGAGAAAACTGATTTAGGTTCCACTAAGCTCCCTCAACATTGCAGCAATGGCAACAAGAAGGCAACTCACAAGACAAAGCCATCAGAGCCTAAAGGCAACTGTTTTTCCCTGAACTCATTCTACCCACAAAAGCTTGTAGCAAGATAAGATATTTTTACTTTGAGTTTCTCCTCATAGAATTGTTCCTTCTGTTTCAGCTGCAACTCCAGATGTTGTGCTGAGATCTGAGCCTCACGGTGCTTTTCCTCTAGCTCCTAAAAGCAGCAAAAAATCATATTTAGACACAAGGAAATGGTAGGTGCTGTGGGTATGTGTTACACAGGTACCAAACATTCATTCACACTATAAAAACCTCAAGTCCAGTGCTGTCATGGTTAAAAAAAAAAAAAAAAAAAAAAAAAAAAAAAAAAAAAAAAAAAAAAAAAAAATGCATTATGAGACCTGAACATTATCAACTTAAAGTTTGCACATTGCTGCTGACCCATCTACTGCAGAGTGGGAACACTGCTAAGGACAAGGATTTCTACTTCCATGGTAAGAATCTCCATCTCCCAGTAAAATATACCCAAAGATAGGCCAAGGACATTTGGTGAAAACATAGTTATAAACATTTTATAGCTGCAGTGGCATCACAGGAAGTTCAGATCTATTTTTAACAAGGTCTCTCACTTGTTTTCTTACAGCAGACCTCAATAACGGGGTACTGCTGTCTGTGCTTTTCATTCTGCATTCAGAGGGGGAATAGCATTTACTTTGCTGTATTCCTTGGACAAATGTTGTCAGAAATGCTATTTATAAATGGCTTCAAAAATGAAAAGCGCAGGATGCAATATATGTGGTGGAACATACCAGAATCCTTCTAGCCTCTTTATTTCACATCAGATAGTTTCAGCCATGCACAGTAAGGACTTAAATAATTTGTATTTCAGAAATCAGCTATTTCTGCAGTCTGACTATATTATTTGGGGTCTATCTATAATCACCTTTCAAAAGGACACTTCTCAAGAGCCTAGCTTACAACTTTATGCTCATTTTGTGTCATATTTGTCATTCCAACAATTTCTTTAGAACAGGAGCAGGTTCAGGTCTGTCATTCACTACCACTGGGCTGACTCTTGCATAGACAAATTCAGGTGCTGAGGTGCATCTGGATCTCCTGTCTACTCTCTTTACTGCACAGCACAGGAAAATTTCCTGATACTTGTGTGTATTTTAGTACTTTACATAGTATTTTGATATGCTTTTTCCTGATCTTCCTCATCTCGAAGGCTTTTTTGCTCCAGTAATTGCAATAGACCTCCTTTTCCAGAAGTGAGAATCAAAGAGGAGGTTCACCAAAAGTAGGTCATCAACAGTGCCTAGTCCCTGACACTCCTGCATGGAATGGAGATTGCTGCTTTTTGCAATTGAAATATGTCTCCCAGCAACAAGAGGGACAACTCACCTCCCCCAGAAACCCACACATTTCAGGTCCTGGCAGAGAATCAGACAACCAGATCAGCAGCAGCTTCAAAGCTCCCAGCATCAGACTGCTCATATTGTAGCAGGAGCTTCACCAGTTCCTGCAGTGGCACTTAACAGCCAGTGTGGGCTTAAAAAGGTAATCTCCTACCATTCCTGCTCTCAGTATTCTCTATGTAGCACTGACTTTGTTATTGGCATCACAGCAGTGATCTGCACTTTCAGGCAGGCAGAAGTATTTTCTCTAACTTGTTTCTTCTTCATCAGTTCCTTACAGACAAATGAGCAGGTACTGCTACATGAGTGTACATGAAAACCATGCCTTTATTCAACAATTTCCACCTTATTCTACGCAATTCTCTATCTTCAACTCCCTTCTTACATCTCTATACCAGGAAAAGTCAAAAATGTTTGAAGAGACAACTTGAGGGAAGGTACAGGGTAGGAGTGGAAGAAAAAAGAATACCAGTACACTGTGCTTCCAGATCAGGTGCAAGGGACTAGGAAAGATTCTGTAGGATTACTTCTTCAATGCCTGTTTGACTTTTTTTATAAAATAGTTTTGTACCTCTCCAACATGCTGTTAGGACTCCATGGAAACTATCTATAAGAAGAGCTAAACATATCCCATGGTGTAAAACAATTAGTAGATATTTCTGCCTTCCCTTCCACTTTCTCCTCCACAGAGAACATAATCAAAACCAAGGAACAATCCCCAAATATACACAAGAGGCTTATGAAACAATTCAAAGTTTTACACTACTTCTAAACATAAAGTTGGCTCTCTGCCCAGCACAACCATAGTCTCCCACTTACCATGCACTCCTGCTATCAAAACAATTTGAAAGGAACAGCACTACTAAAGAACTGATTCTACCTTTTCTTGACAGTGCTCAGCATACTGATGCTAAACTCTCTACACCCAGAACAAGCCTGGGTCATCTGTTCACTCCAAATATGTTTATTTTTACATTTCCATTTGACCTTCCTCAGGTGTGTCTCAGCTTGGGATTACTACCAGTAAAATGCAATCCTTTTTTTCCTTGTCATATTGGCAACACACAGAGAAAATTCATGAGGGAGGCAAAATAAATTTAATTATTCCAGTATTAAATTATGCTTTCTGTCCCAGGGAAGCAAAATTTTTAGAAATACCTTCTGCTCGATTCACTAGAGACTGACATACTAACTTGCCTTAATAGTTTTAACCAGGAAAGAAACAAGAAATTGCCAACAGAGAAGTTATGTGGGTGCAAATGGTTTCCTAACAAGTATCTTTGGAGATAAACAGTTTGGATGACAAATTTCTCTCCGCTTCAAAATGTAAGCACTTCTAATAGATCTGACCTCTAAATTCCTCTGCAATTTACTTAAAAAGAGAGATGTTTTTGTTGTTGCCATAACCCGCCCTCAGAATGTTTTACCTCTGAAACAATCACGGGGTAAATAATTTAAATATTACTGTGTTGACTGAAAAGTTTCCCCACTGAGATGACTCCAGCTTTGAAGCACTATTAAGACTAAAGGCACAGGAGTGAGTTTGTAACTAGAGGTGCAAATATTGAATGCTTACGCTTTCTCCAGTATGACTGGTCCAGGAAACAAATCCTGTTATTCAACAATTTCCACCTTAATGCAATTCTACATCTTCTGATTCTTCCCTACTCCTTCCTTACAAACTCCTACCCTCTAGGTTTCATTTATCACCTCTGCTCACCAGAATTTTTTCTGCCATCTGTTGAATCTGTTGAGATTTAGTTTGAATATCTTCTTTTAGGCGGTTTTCTCTTCGTTCCACTGTCTCTAATCTCTTCACTTGATTCTCCAGAGAATGGCGCCGTTCCTGCACAGCAAATATGAGCTGCTGTTTAGGCCACTCAACTCTGCATTAGCACAAAGCAAGGAGAAGTTTCTAGAGGAAACAGGCTGAAGCAGCCAATATAAGGCTGGCTTTCATATTCTGAATCCTCATCACACCCCAAATCCCCCAGGCTAACCATATGTCCTTATCCACTCCTCACTGAAAATAAAACCCCTCAGTTTTCCTCAAAGAAATAGGTTTCTTGATTAAAAATGGCTTCATGTCCAACAACACTTTCCCCTGAAGAATTACTCCAGGAATGCATGCTGTTCAGAGCCACCCAGGTAAGGGTTCCTAAACTAAGTCACGTCCCAATAACTGATTTACTCTGGACAGACACTCTGCACTCACCTCTGCTTCAAGCAATTTTTTCTTCATGCTTTCATTAGAATCTTCCCGGTTCTGCAGTTTCTCCAACTCCTTCTCAGCTCTCTCCTTTGCCTGACGGATATTCTGCAGGAGCTCAGTTGCCTCTGAGCTGGCTTTCACAGCCTGAAGGTCAAGAGAGAAGAAAAAAAGGTATTATAGGAAAAGCACACACAAAAATTTGGTGTATGAAAGGTTCAGAACTTCAAGATGGTCAACATTCTCAATAAAACCACTACAGAACTTTGGTTTAACAGTTTAAATTAACATGCGCATGAGTCCAAATTTTAACTTCCAGAACATAATTTTGACTTCTATTTCACAAAAAAAAAAAAATTAAAATATAGGATACATATAGTAAGACATATTTGTCTTGCTATATTTCAAGTTACTTGACTCTACATACTGAAAGTTAAGTCTATCCCAAATTCAGCCTAAGTTTCTTAAAAGAACTCAGAAAATACTCTTACTGAAGGACAAGGAGAATAACCTGTTGGCCTACAGATAATTCCTTGGCATTAATGCAGGTAGAAAAGGAGACAGGGGATTAAAACATGATTGTTTTGAAATATTAGAAGTACTATTCCTATGTCATTTTGGCCTCCATGTTCATGATCATTAACCCTTGAAATAGCCCTCTCTCAGCAGGTGCCAAGTTTGAAAAGCTCAATCAGGGGATTATTATTGACAATCCCTTTCTTTCCTGCTGAAGGATTCCAATAAGAGAAGTTCCCTGACTGTTCTTACAGTGACACCTTAAGTGCCAGGCTGACCACGACAGCAAATCTTAGATATTCTGCACTACTTTCAGCAGACATCGATAAGGGGTTTTAATTCTGTTGTGAATCCTTATCATTCAACATGTTCACTGTGAAGAACCTGTGAAGAACTGAACTGTCAAGTGATTAAAGCAGATTATACTGGGAGACTAAAGCAAGTCCAACATGTTTTTTATTAGTGAGGTAAAACCAGCTGAACCCTTCTTTAGAAGCAAGGGACCAGGGTAGTGTCCAGAGCATACCTAAACAGGCCTTTAAATGAGAATTTCTCTACACTACTCCAGTTCTGACTCAGCTTCATTTGTAAAAATAAACACTTGACATGTCTCAAGAGCCAAAAGCATATTGAGAGCACCAGCGATTTCAGATACCAGTTCCCACCCCCTTTTCCTTATCATCCCCCATGCTATGACTAATTCTATTTTTGAGGGTAAAACAAAGTGCACCCCTCCTCTTCATTAAGGTTTCACTGGGAAATCTTGTGAAAAACTCACTTTCACCACCCAGTTGTTACCTTTGTCAGCTTTTCCTGCAGCTCCTGGATTTTGGCTTGCTGCTCTGTATTGATCTGTAGTTAGATAAAAAGATGGAGGGAAAGAGTCAAAACCAAAGAGGAGAAAATGCTCTTTGCTTATGATACCATATTTGTTTTAATTTGCTTCCCAAAAACCTTGGTTTCCCCCTGTAATTCCATCACACCAAAACACTTCTTGGCAAATCCAATCCCATTTTGCTGAATTCCAGTTGATTTAATATTTTGGTTACCAAGAAGATTGTTCAGTGTGACAACACTCAGAATACTTTTTGCTTTTCACTTGCTGCTCTTTCTGAGTAAAGAAAACCCTGATGTACCCCCAGCTTGACTCCAAACTTGGATGACACATAACAGACTGTCTTTGCCTAGCTTCTCAACACAATCCATTAAGAACAGGTTATCCAGAGACAGATCAAATAAGAGAGAAGAGTGAATCACACCAAGATGTCTTAAAACAGAAAATGAAAGAGGGTGGGGGCTGTGAGGCCATGCATGCCACTGACTAGCCACAGTTTGGTTTCTGTGCATAAAATGAAAGACCCAGGAAGCAAAATCTAGAACACTGAAGTAACATACCTTTTCCAGTTTGGAATACAACTCTCCTGCCTCATTTTTTCCTTGATCTTTAACCTGTAACTTAAATATAAAATACATGAAAATCTCAGGAAAAGCTAGGTTTCTATCCAGTCATCACCTCATGCAATTTGAACACCAGCAGTTACACAAAGTATAAATCACATCATGAAAAACATGTTGTGTTAGTTGTACGAACCACGCTAATCTTTGAAGGGCACACCCACAACTTGTGTGTGCATGTGTCAAACAGCACTAGATATTCCAGCAAGCCTCAGCCCCCTCTCCCATGAAGCCTAAACTACCTTTTGCAGTTTGTTGTGGCATTCGGCAGCTTTACGTTTGAATTCCTCGGCTGCCAGGCGGGACTCCCTCAACTCCGACTCGTAGAGATCGCTGCGCCTGCGAGCTGAGATCAGATCCTCTTCCAGCTGATTCATCATCAGCCTCATTTCTTCTACTTGAGCTTGGTATTCCTGTAGTTGGGGTGCAAGGGAAGGAGAAGGGATTACAGTTTAGAGGCAACAGGGGAAATGCTTGGAGCAGCAGATTCCAGAATACTGACTGCAGGCAAGAGATGCACTTAAAAGCATGTAGAACAAAGGTAAACTACAAAATAAAACAATAAAAACTAACCAAAATAACATCCACGGTGTTCTGGTTTGAGTCTTGCCACTTTCAACTCAATACCTCAAAATCAAAACATTGACTTTTTGAGAGTGCAGGAACACATACATACATCTATGTACAAATGATAAAAATTACTTACATTTCTAATTTCTGAAACAGAAATGTGCCTTTGAGTTGATGTCTCTACTAAATGCCCAGATGCTCCCTCAAGATCTATTTTCTCAGGCTGATAACATGACAGTTATCACAGATATGCACAGCTTGGGTAAAAGGAAAGAAGGAGAAGCAGAGGGGTAGCACACTGTGGCTTGCAGCCATCAGATTTCTCTTGACAAAGTTAAAAAGGATCACTTTGCTCAGTATGGGAGACAACCTAAAATCAAATATTATCTTAGAAAAACTACCTAAAACTCACATTGCTCATAGAAGATATTTACCTATACAGGCAGAAATAAAGATTCCCCATGTAGGAGACTACAAGACAGGGCATTTGGATGGGGAAGGTGGGAGAAGAAAAGAACATTTGAATTGTCTATCTCAATGAGACTGGGAATTCAAACTGAGACTAGCTCAAGAGATTGCTTCACATATCTTCACTGGAAGACAAGAATTTAATTATGTTTAGCATTTATTAAGTCCTAGAAGTATGCATTTCATAAAATTACTCTAAAGAAAAAAAAAAAGCCACTAAAAAGCCCTCTCCAAAATCAAAGTATTTTTTATGAAGCTGAGAACAAGTAGAAAACATGCACATCAAGAGTTAGGAACAAAGATTGTGAAGGACTGACAGTGGGGGAGTCTATCTTTCTTGCCATTTTAATATCTTACAGTATGCCTGACTACCCCCATATTCAGAAGAGTAACTGTCTCGTGACAGAATCAGGTTTGTCATCGCTCCCTCCAGACAGGCAGCTCCCTTCAGCTCGACGAGTGACTGCACGAGCACTGACCCTGATGGCAGCCCCTCATTCTCCAGCATGGAGAGCTTATGCAGATATTGAAAGAAGCCAGGCCTTTAGCAGATTGCTTTACTGTCCTTTACAGGGAGCAAAGAATGGCTCTTTGGCTTGTAATCCCAAAACTGGTTCTCCACTTTGACAGGAACCTACTCTTTCTAGTCCATCTCCTATGCAAGGATAATCTTTTCTTGCTGGAAAAAAAATTGAGCTTTTTTTTAATAACTAAGCATTAACTCAAATATTCTTTTTATACAAATACATCTGTGAAAAAAAAGTCAGAACAATTTGAAGGAATAAATGTTCCACTCAGAAATCATAATTTGTTTAGACTTCCTAAAGTACTGGGCTTTTATATCAGCAAACACTTGACCAAAGAGTCAAAGGTATGACAATAGTTGCCACTGTTACAATGAGCATTTGGGAAGGGAGGAAAATGGGGAGGGAGAAAAGAAGAAAGAAGAGGAGATAATTAGTAATATTTCAGGTTTTCTTGTTTCATCACATTTGCAAGACTGTCTTTGAATAAGTCCCAAGATCAGATCAGAGGAACAGGGCACACCACTCAAAGCAACACAGAACAAACCTCTGGGATATGCATTGCTCAGAGTTCTAAAATACCAAGAGGCATTTAAGCACAGATTACTAGACAAGTTCAGGGCATGTACCTGAAGCAAATCACATCAGGGAACTACACAGACATGAGTGGGGCTTTCAAAAAAATACAGATTCTGATTAGTTGCAAGTTTGTCTGTTAGTACAGTTCTTCATCAAAAAACGACCAGAGCACAGGTTTAGTTAAAACAAAAAAACAAAACAAAACAAAAACCAAACACACACCCCAAGCAAACAAAAAAACCCACAAACCCACCATACTCTTCTATCCAAGTACCTGAGGCTAAGTTGAATTCACAGCCTGTTGATTTGCTGTTGATTTGACTTATTCTCTCTTATTAAGCCTCAGGTTTCCAACAGCAAAATTCTAAGGGGTTCTTCCAACTCCCAGATCCCTCTGACTTAAAAATCATGGTCCAAGTCTTTAATGGCCAAGATCCACCAGCTCATGAGAGTCAGCACAAATCTCTCAGCATTTTTGGTTGCAAGGTTCTTGCAACATGTGTTTCAGGGGGCTTAGAAGGCCACCACAGACAGGAAAGTCTGCAGCATTCATTTGTTGAACTAAGCAGCCTCTTTATGTCATTGTGAATCTTCACAAGCCAAATTAAGAGACTGTGGGACAAAGCATTTGATTAAAAATTACTTGCATTATGTTTCCTCTGTTACATGTGTCTGTATTGCCTAAGAATCTGTGGATATTTAAAATCATCAAAAATGTTCCCCATTTCAGCATTTAAAGCAACTTTGCTAGCAAAGCACCAGAAGAGAGAGCAGGGAGCTTTAGATCCCTTGTATTACATAAAACAACCACCCAGAAGAATGCTGGGGAAGTCTGTGGAGGCCAGATACATCCAGAGGGTTGGGTTTGCATTTCATTACTTTTTACATAAGAGCTACTCATGTCTGGAGAATTATTACCAAGGTTTCAGGGCTTCCTTGTCGCAGAGACTTTGAAATGAGTCAGTTAATGTTTGTAAAGTGCTTTGAAGATGAAAACCAACTGATAATTACAAAGAATTGCTTGAATGCTATAACAAATTTCAGTTTCTTTTTCCTCAATGCAGTATGTTGCTGTTAATTCATAAAACTGAATGGGCTCTCCCTTGCTATGACCACATTTGTCACAGTGTTTTAATTTAATTTTGACTTTTTCTTAGGAGCAACTATGTGAATTAACGAAATTTCAACATTCTTTGAGTGGAAAAGAAAATTATCCATTTCTACTTCACAAACAGATCAAATCAGGAAAAGAACAGTTAGGCAACACACATTCTATTTTGAAATGCTATTAAGCATTTTAAATGGTAAGATAAAGAAGAAAAATTTTAAAAAAACCAACACAAAATTCAGGTTAGCTCAGTTCTCTCCCAGGTGAAGACTCACTAACTTGTGACATTTCCATATCTTAACCATTTAAAATGGATAGGTCATTTCTAGTGCAGCATATTACTGAAGCATTGGAACTTTCTCCTAAATGGATTGTATAGACAAAGTACTTTCAGGACTAGGAAAAGAAAAGGCGAACTTTGGAGTTTGTGCTTACTTGCAAAATACACAAGTGGAATATTGGTGCTTCCTGTATTGTTCAGGAACCCCTGTGAAATCACACAGCTTGGGAGTTATCACAGCCTATCAACACCGAGCGTAATCCTGGCACCAGAGCTAGAATGTGCCAAGAATGCCTATTTGTGGGCAGCCACTCTGCTCCCCAAAGAAGCAGGAATACCTGTTCTTTGATCTCTTGCAGTTTTCGGCTTTGCTCTCTGATATCATGAAGTAGCTGTAGTGCCTTATCATCTTCCTGAGACACCTCCATCCGTGCCTGCTCCAGGCTGCGCTTTAAGCTCTGCAGAAAGCAAAATGTTCAATACATAGGCTTTGGTTTCTCAAATGGTTGTATAATGAAGATCTTTAGTTACACAAATGCCTCCTTGACTGCAGTGAGGCATCAGAAAAATGGAGGCACCAATGATGGAACCCTAATGAAATTCATGGCCAGTGCTGCATCTGAACAGAAGCAGCCCATTTTACAAACACTGTTTACTCAAATCTTAGTTCAAATCTCCACTTCCTCACATCAGGTTTAGAGACAAAAACCAAGCACAGATCACAAAAGGCATCCATTTTTGACAGCATTTATCTATATTTTATCCAGCACTATTAATTCACAACCTAGATACAATCCTTCAACTTCATGTTACTTACATTTTTCTTGTTGCTGTTAAGTGATTCAAATGGTTTAATCATTGTTAAATTTCTGTAAGGAACAGAAGAGCTGAGTCTGTATCGCACCACATGCCTTACCTCCAAATTTGGAGTCACCAGTGGAGTGGTGGTGCTCCTATTAACTGAGTGTTTTTCACCAACGGGAAGATACAAACTGAATTTTCTTTCTTTGCCTAGTAGCATTCAGTATAGGAAAATCACTTGGCCCCGTTTTAAGATGTCCTTCCCAACAAACCAAGACATCAGAAATGGTTTTCAATTCTCTGGAACAGAGTATTAGCTGCATTTTTGTTCTTGGTACAAGAGAGGAAACGTAATTGTGTATCTAACTGAAAATACAGAGACTATCAACTAGAATGAAAATATCCTCACTGGAATATTGCCAGTGACAACTGGGCAGACATTCCAGCTCTCGTGAAAAATGATCTCTGAAGACATGGCTTTACAGCCTCATTTTTATATTCTACCTGAAAAATAGCACCTGTCCTAGATCTTCCCTGACACTGTGCTGGGGAACAGGATGGGTCTGAACTCAGGACACCACAGATGGAGGCAACACCACTGCTTCCTAATCCTATTTGTTCTTGAAGATTTCTGTCTAGGCACTGATTAGGCCCCATCCTCTTCCGGCTAAGAAACCTTCAAGAAGCACAACCCAGGCATGTTCTAGCACAGCCAGTAAGACAAACATCACAAAGAGTTTCAGCAAGACCAGGACAGTAGTCACTCCTGCATGATCTAAGCACATGACCATGAAACAACACCTGAATAAAACTACCAATCAAGCTTGTGCAAACACTTCAGGGCTCCATGTTCAACAGATATCCTCTCACATAGTATTTTCTCTCCATCAAGTACCCCACTGAAAGCATGATGGAAGAGAAAGACAAAGACCACCAGATTTCAGGCCTTCAGAGCTGAAAGGACTGGTGTAAGGGCTCACACTGCATTCTGTGATATAGGTGGCCAGGTCCTGCTCCAGGAGGGATCGCTGGGTCTCAGAGGCTTTCAGTTCCACCTCCTTTTGGCTAAGTACAGCCTCCACCTCTGACACTCTCCGGTGCAACCGCGTCATTTCCTGCTCCATCTGCAATAAATATCAAGAGGTTATAAAGGGGGGCTTCAAAAGCTTTGTTAACTGCTACTTTCAGAGCTCTCTTTGTAAGGAATTTGTCTCCGAGAGACTTCTAGCTATGTTTCTCCAAATGGTGTTTAAATTCCGATACCATTGTCTCTGCTCCAGGAATGCACAGTTCTTCTTAAGGACAAAGTAGTAAGTCTAAGTCACCCCATTCATTCAAGCTGCTTGTTCATATTCAGTCATTCTTCGAACCCCAGTTAGCAAAGAAGACACAATCATTTTTCACCTGACTTGCAGAGATGGGTCACTTTAACCTTATCCCAAATCCATGCTGGACCAGAAGATGGTTTCCCCCCATCTCCTTGTCAGGAGCAAATGGTCAAATCCAGAACCGAGCAGGGAGACAAGTAATGGAACTCTCATAAAAGTCTCAAAACAAGCAGTAAGTGTTAAAAGACTCCACCAGGTTCCCTTTATTGGAGCACAGCAACTGTTACAAGACGTTCACCATAAGCAGTGACGTGACAACAGTTATATAAGCAGGAGCTGATGAGTGAGGAAGAGCCCTCAGAACAGTACTGCTGTAATGTGTGTCTGATGAAGAGGCAGGGCCTGCAGGAAGAAGCAGTCGTCTGTGGCACGCTGAGAAAAGCACTGTTTAAAATCCAGAGCCGCTTCTTGTTAAGTTAAAAGTATCTACAGCAACAGCATGGCCTAAATTCATCTCCCCTTGTACTGGACAGGAAGCCACCTCTCTGAAGGAAAAGCACTTTGCCCACCACGAGTCTGGATGATCAGCAGCATCTGACAGATCCCTGGACATACAGTGGTTGCAGATTCCTGGAGCAATGGGTGTGGCCAATCGCATAAATAAATACCTTGTGACACTTGTCCTGGGCGTCTTGGAGCTCTTTGCTCTTGAGAAGAAGTGTCTTTTCCATGGAGCTGACCTTGGCTGGGGAATCCACACTTGAAAAAACAGATCTAAAAGAGCAAAGCCAAACAGCACATGAATATGGGCAAAAGGCACAGAAATCTGATTTATGCAGCCTCTGTAAAGTCACTGGGTACTTACTTATTCCAGGATAAAAGAAATGTGATTGTGCAGCAATCACAGCCTAACAGCCATCATTGCAGATCAAACGTACCATAAAAGCTAATGACAGTACATCATTATTAAATAATCCACGTGTACTTCTAGTTACAATATTAATATTTTCCATCAGTGGCTATGTCAGAGTGCAAAACAATAAATCACAGCAGCAGTTTTGCATGATTTGTAGGGATTTATAGGTGCAACAAAAACAGAGCATAAAGTCAACATAACCATTTGGAAAGAGAACAAATTTTCAGAGAAATGCTTTTTATTTGGTACTATATTTTTAAACGGGTTTTTAAATTATCTTCAAAGTATAAAAGCCTTACAAACTTCAACATGTCATAATCTGCACCACACAAAGAAAATTTAATATCCTTAGTTACATTCTGTGAATCAAAATTGAAACTTCCCTAACCCAATTCATATGATCCCTACAAACCCAATCAATATCAATATGATTAGTCACACTGCAGAACTTCAGAGTTCCACTTACAAGTAATTTTTTTTTCCTGAGACACAACTCTACTGTTCAAAACAATTTGACTCCAGAAGCCAGGGGAAAATATTTACTTGTTCTTAAGCTTTCTGTCTAATTGAGACTCAGCATTTAAGAAGTTTACCATTCCTGTTGGTTTAAATTTATTTTAGAAAAGGATAGGAAGCCACCTGATGTTTAGGAGCATATTTTTAGTGCTTTGCAGTCTTAAATATGCAACCTGCAACCAAAAAATTAAGTACACACATCAAAACACAATTTAAAAAACCACATTCTCCCTCGCATAAAATGATTCAGACTAGAGACTCGAGCAGCTAATGATGGAAGCAGTGTTAACTGATAGATGAAAAAGCAGCAGTACAATGAAGGTGCTAATAAAAGATCACACAGGCTGCCCACACGTTGCTTTCTGCTTCTCCTGGCCACAGTTTGGTGTGCAGCCAGTTATCCCCACGGAGAGAGAGGAGCTTTGAGCAGCTCTCTGCATAGAGCCAGACACCCACACACAGCAGCACAGGCTCCTCTCAACACCCAGGAAAGTTTCATTCCATCACCACCATTTTCTGAGAAAAATCTACTCCTTAATCCAACTGGATATGCAGCAGAGGCACAGAAAGATATACATGGATTTTTACAAAAAAGCAGCAACATTTCTGTATCAAACAGATTTTCAGCACCACCACCTTGAGCAGTGACTAGGAAAGACTGTTTCAATATCAGCAAACAAACACAGCAAAATCCACCAATGCTGCCTTGAAAGGTCAGATATTAATATATCTCTTCAGAAACCTGATATGGAAAAACTTAGAAGAAAGAATCCTGCATGTCAATGGTAGAGATATGATCAGGACTTACTAAAAAAAAATGTTTCAAATTAATGCTTTTATACAGCATTCCTTTAGCCCCGGTCCAATCAATCTGATCCATCAAAGTACCATATTTAAAAATCAATTTATAAAGCATGTCTATACTCCTACAGAGAAAAAGCAACCATCTGAGAAAGATGCATATTAAATCCCATAACAGCTGGGTGTACAAACAAGGCTAAAAATGAATAGTTGAGAAAAGCAGTCTAAAAATACAAATTAAAGCTCACATTAACTAAAAAAGACACTAAGGAATCTGCTTTCAAATGTTAATCAAATATATGTAAATAGCTGCAAATATGTACTGAGACAAATCTGAAAATCTTCTTTTAATAAAAATTTAATTTTACAGGTCTAAACTGCATTGGCTGAAGCAATCTTTTTTTTTTTAATTATAGTTTCGACTTTAACCATCACTTTTTTACTTCCATTCTTTTCAGATCTGAGGCATTACCTAAGAAAACTCTAGCCAGTTCTCACAGAGCTGGTTTTATTTGTGTCTTCTATTCCACCTCCCCAAAGGAGCTAATTTTATTTATCATTTTTGCTTGTTTATTTTATTTGCTATTAAAAGAATCAGAGCCTAATATTACAGGCACCATTTTGCATTTCAAAAATTTCTCATGGTGAGCCAGCTGAAAACATCCCCAGGCACTGCAAGGCAGGCTGGAACAGGAGGGATTCAGGGAAGGAAATGAAGAGCTCTGCAAAAGGTAGGAAGTTCAGCCAGGTGGGATGGGATGGGACAGGGCACAGGAGACTGCCCAAGCTTGGATTTCACCAGGTGACTGCAGAGGGAGCTGCTCCTCAGGGCTGATGCTGGCTTTGTAAGAGTAGAGAAGGCTGCAGACACAACTACAATCTTTCTTCCCCATCCCTGTCCAAAGCGAGGAAGAAATTCCTTAAAAATATATGTGCTGGTGACACAATGATTTTCCTGCCATGGAAACAGTACATCTTATCCCCAAGGGAAGCTGACCTCAGTTAGCACTGGACACACAGTTTTTAGGAGACATGCTCTCCCAGTAATTCTTTCCTGTGTACAAATTGTATTAGAACAACTTCCTGAACATCCATACAACCTTCAAAGTATCAGAAAGGGGCAGACAGAGGAAATCAAGAGAAATGGAATACTGGTTAATCTAATAAGCCTTGTCATGGTGATAGAAGCTCTCAACAGAGCATGACAAGGTGGAAAATACCCACATTTCTGGGGCACTTATATTCTTCCTCAGTCAGCATCATTGCAGAAATTAAATACATACAATCCAACATCAAAAGCCATGATGCAAAGCTATCATTCAGGCTGGGACCATCTCAGAGTATTTCATTTAATTAACTGCTACATCTGGATCAATTCTCTTAGCACAACAGAGCAGTTTCTGCTGTTTCCTCTCAAGTGTGAAAAAAAATTATTAACAAAAGGTAACCAGCTCCATCAACAAAAAAATTGCAATAAAAGACTAAAAAAAACCCAAATCCAAGTCTAGAGTACCAAGCTCTCATAGGACTGGCTGTGCCAATTTACTTTCCAGAGAAGCAGTGCCTGCATGACTAAAAGCCAAGTTAACTTAGAGCTGACTAGTGATTTCACAGCTAGATCAGCAGCAGCCTCAACCAGCAGAATGAGCAGAAATGGTGCTGCTTGTGTAAAAGCTCCTCCAGCCCTAACGTGGTTGAGATGAAGAAGAAAAAAGCACTGGCATGGGAAAAGCTCCAAGCTGATTCTTGGTATCCAACTTGTACCTTGTGCATCCCATCACACCTTGTAACTTCCTGTGTCCTTTTCTGCCACTGTCCTGAACCCCCAACTCACCTGTGCTGCTTCCTTCTCACAATGATTGGCACCATCTGTCCTAATCCTGGCCCCCACACAACATGCTGATAATCTCATCCCCCATCCCTCATGCTCTATTCTTTTTAGCATTATACTCACTGTACCTTCCACCCCCTCGTAAATGCTTGCTCAGGCCTAAAAAAAACCAACCAAAAACAAACAGTGATACCATCAATCTGTGAATAGAGCTTGTTGAAGCAAAGCATATTTTTGGTATGCTCATCCTGTACTTCCTCTTTCATCTATCTTTGGTGAAAGAGCTTACCAGAACCCAACAAACTGTTGGAAGAAATCAGTAGAAATCCTTCTTTTTGGAGGAATGGCCCATTTTAACTCAGTATTTTATAATGACAGTCACAAATCCATACCAAAATTTTAAATTAAAAAAACCTCAATCCCAGTAACCCAAAGCAAAGCAGAAAATAAAACCCCAGAAATCTTGAAAAAAAACCACCATTTCTTAGGATCTTAGAAAGAGAACATAGGCAGGCAAAATTTTGCATAATAAAATATTTTTTAATTAGGCACTTATTTTTATTAGGTTTTTTGATATATTTTATTTGGTATTTATTTTTATTAGGCACTAATTTTATTAGGTATTTCTTTTTATTGGGCAGTTTGGTATATTTGGTTAGCCCTGGATTTATAACATATTTATCTTATGCTTCTGCTAGTCACCTGCAAAAGACAAGAACAATTTTCTTCCACCACTTGATGCATCTTTTTGGCAGCTGAGGGTTTCATTCACTTGTTCTAAGCACTGGAGATCAGCCATGGTTAGGGACAGGAAGTAAGGTGGGGCTGGCTTTTAATGGAATTAAACTCTTGGTTGCCTCTTATCTTGTCACAGTCACACGCTTGCAGCCAAGGCAGCAGCCAGATTTGCAGTCAGACAGGCTTTTCTCCCCCACATCCAGAATTCAGAGGCCATGCTGAGAGGAGGAGTTAGCTGGTCCTTCTCTGCAGCCTCAGCCCAGCCCTCCTAAGAGATTGACTTAAACACTTTGCTAGTACAGGAACCCACGACTTAAGCAATGCCCTTGATTTCTCCTGATTGCTTCCAATGACACATTAGTGCTGTGCCTTTTGCATTTTTGTTAAATCTCATGTTTGTTAGAGGGACACCAATTCTTCTCAAATCTCATGGTACGGAGCAGCAGACAGAGCACTATAATTCAATGGACCCTTCTAAACTACACACCAAGCATGTAATTTCTGGCAACAGGTCTAAGTGACTCAGGCAAACCCTTCTAGCCCAAAGTCATTGGAAGAGTGGAAAAGAGAACTTCTGTTATCCCTCTTCTGTCCTTTTTTTTTAGCTGCCTTTTCTCTGAAGTATTTGAAATACTCAGCTCAGCCATAGTTTCTTACTGTCCAGTGGACAAGGGCAAGAGCATAACCCTCACCTTCAGAGTTTGACAACCCCCAGATGGAAAGTGCTGAAAGTTTCAAGGACCTCGTCACAGGCACTCTGCAGTTGCCTGGCCTTACTGTAAGCAGCACTAGAGGGTTCGTGCTGCAGACAGGAAAATAGATCTGCATCACTTAGCAACCGTAAGGATAGACTTGCACAGGAAAAGATTTTCTTTTTTAATTCTGGACTGATAAACTTCATGACTTAGGACCTTCCAAAGAAGGCACCCCAAGATTCACAACAGATTAGCCCCCTCCATACTTTACTGTTCTTCATCTAAGAATTTGATTTTCAAGGCAGTGCGGACAGAAACAGTTTCTATTTCCTCAAGTAAAACATACACCAGACAATATTTTATAAGTAAGAAGTTATCTTTGTGACCCATTTGCAGTGGTATTGAGAATAAACTAATCACTGCATTACTTAAATACAGGTATTTTAAAGTCTCCATAAAGGCTTTGACATACTTAAATCACCTTCTTAGAACAAAAGGCAAGTATTTACTGCTAAAAATAAGTGCATTTATCGAGATCTACTCAGGAAAAAGAAACCATTAAGATCTACTCATATTAAAATTATTTAGGGGAAAATATAAGATGACTTTCTGTTCCAGTTTAAGAAAAAACAGGCCACACCAAACAGAAATTTTATTTCAATCAAAATTTCTGCAGAGGACATTAATCACTATATTCATTTGCTATACCTCTTCTCATCTAGTCCCAAAATTCAAATGTAACTTCAATACACATTTTTTGTACCAGCTCCACAGAGAAAGCATCTCAGTCCATCTGCCACAGCTCTCTCAGCCTCCAGCACAGTTACTCCACTGTTCTGAGACTTTACCCCATGCTCCTCTTCAGTTCTAGTCCTGGGCCCAATTACATGGCTGTTTTTACCACACATATATGGTCACTGTTGAGGCTTTTCTGACTGTTCCCTGAATGGTCACATAGACCTGGTACACGGATTGCAGTTCTCCAGGCAGACAAGATAACAGCCTAAGTTATCTCACTCCTAAATTAAGACAGATTTTAATTCCAGGTAGCTACTGATCTAACATTCCATCCTGCTGACAATATTAGATCATTTCACCAAAAGAACACTTTCTGGGGTTTTATATCCTCTCCCTTCCTTCCTCTTTTGCCATAAAAGCAACTCTGCTGAGGAGGGGAAGGCAAAGACTCCCTTTTTATTTCTGGCATAACCATCATATAACCTTGATTCACGGTGTGAGCAAGATCAAGGATGTCAACAGTATAACCAAATTCGGTGACAAGCTTACTGCAGAGCAACTATCACCAATATGACATAAAATGAAACTCAGTTAAGACAGATTGACAATGAAGTCCCTGAAGGGAGCAAAACAGCATCAGGTAATGAGGGCTGACATGAAAACACAGTGCATTGAGTCACTAACCCAGCCAAAGCCACTGCGTTCCTGAGAGGCCTCCTGGTCCTGAGCTAAGGACTTCCCAACTTAACACACTGCACTAATACTTTTTCAATAGCTCTGTCATCAGAAACCAACAACCCACCACATCAAATGGTTTATATCACACTACTTATAGTCTTCTTTTTCCTCTGACTCTGTTCTCTTGGGAATCATGTTTTCTTTCCATTGAAAACCATTTCTCTGAGGTCTTTACATCCCTCCACACACATGGCCACTGCATATTTGATCTGAATCTCCAGTCTTTGAACACACACCACAGCAATGTCCAGTCCTCCTGTTTAACTTGACCCAGCAGCACAGAGCCAGCTGCCATGCAGCTCCTTCCCTTGCTCACTGACCCATCACTGCACATTCCCAGGTTAGTGGAGCTCCTTTTCCATGGATCACTGATTCAGCTTTACACATTCCCAGCACTTGGTGCCCACTCTCTGACCCAATAAAATAACACCATCCCCTTTTTCCATCTCTGAACTCCTCAGTATTCTCCTCCTTGCAGGGATCTGCAGTACCAGAAATGCAATCACCTTCTGCTCCCTGCTAAACAGCAACAACTAATCCAAACTATTTGAACTACAGTTTTAATAATAACTGGTTTAGAATGAATCTCTCCATCCCATTTCCTCCCCCTCATCCCAGAAATAATCAGAGAACAGTAGGACATGCACAAGACACACCAGCAACAGATAAAGCCCGAATCTGGCAGCTTCCCTACAGCAGAGTACAGGTCAGTTAAAACAGCTTTCCCTCACATACACACACCATCCTCTCTGCAACAAACCTACCCATTTTTCCAGCAGTCCTATCCACCTGAGCAATAATTTCTACTTACTCTGATCTGAGTATCCCCAAAGCCTTGATGAATGAAAACCCCACAAATGGCAAATCTTCCCCCGAGAATCCTGCTGGGTTCAACTGGCGCGTAGAGGATAACACCCGCAAATTCTTCTCTGGTTCATCAAAATTTGAGGTGTCATCATCAGACTTGAGAGTAGGAACGAAGGGGGGAGGAGCTGGTGGGAAAAAAGCAAGAAGAAAAGACAAAATTCAGCTACAGTTCACTCTGCAACAGTCCCACTCATTCAGTGCTTGCAATGGCACTGCAGCTCCTGCTTTTAATCTTGCTAACACAAGCAGACCGAGCTGCTGCTCTCAAAGCGTATTACAGCAACAAGAGATTAACCCTTGAGCTGCCAACATGGCTACCACTCTGCAGGCACAGCATCTCCCACACTGATCAAACTGGGGTTTAGCTTAGGCATTTGAGATTCTGGGGTTTGGGTTTTTTTCAGGTTAAGATGTTGGGTTTTTTAACACATAAATAATAAAATCAAAGCACCAGGCTAAGAAAATCATTACTGTAATATAGCCAGAAGCCTGTCAATTCTGATTCAGCTTGAAAAGAAAAATGTCTTCAACCTGTCCAATTAGTGATACTACCTGAGAAAGAAGCCTGATCCTGTGCTAGTCAGCTAAGGGATATATCTTACCCTTTAACACTAACAAGAATCTTCCCAGCATGGGTTTCTAATCAACAGCAAACTGGTCTTTCTCCTGCAAGGTTCTAATAAACTATAGCTACTAAAAGCTCACTGGTCTTTAGGAAAAGAAGATTGATTTTATTTCTCTAAAAGAGCTTGCTTAAAATCTGGAACTCTTGCCGGGACACCACTGCAGTCTGGCTCTGATACAATCAGCTCTGAAGAGAGGTATAAATAGCAGGAATTACAATGTATTTCCTACTATAATTTCTAAATTGGTACCACTTAACTTGCTAAGCAGTTGTTTAATTCCAGGTGATTTTCTCGTGCTTGCTTCAGTTTAATTAACCTAAGGAACAAAAAGGACAAGTTCTTCTTGGTGCTGTGCAGCACCCGAGCTACCTGCTGGCTTGGCTACATGTGGGAAAGGAATGAATGCAGAAACCCTGCTGTGCAATCCCTACCTCATTAAATCACATTTCCTGACATTTATTTATTTAATTTCATCACTCGGGTCCCCACTCACTGCAACTCTGAGATCAGCAAAGGGGAGACAGCTCCTCAGCCAGCAGCTAGAACAGCTCATTGTCACCAGCTGATGGAAGTGGAGTGTGCTAAAGCCGTTACCATGGATCCAGTATGGATCTCCTGTAGCTGAAGGGCTGATGAGGATTGAAGGACTGGGAACAACATTCCAACCCCTGCAGTGCAGGCTCCCTGCTCCCGAGTCCCCGCATGCCGGCTTTAACCCTGCCTGCCTGCGGCGTGACAGCCGCTGCTGCCCGTGAGTGGCAGGGGCACAGCGAGTCACGGCTGGAGGCGCTGGCTCCCTCTAGGCTGCCAAAGCCTTCCACTGCCCGCCTTTAACTCTCCCTTCCCTCGCTGGAACTACCCACCAGACCAGCATTAACAGACAAAAAAAAAAAAAAAATAAAGAAGCCGTCTCCGTCAACTGCCAAATCCCAACTACACGCGCAGGCTTTGGTAGCAGCTCCCTGAAGAGCCATCCTGACGCTGCTCCCAAGCAGGGAAGTGAGAAGAAATTCCATGAAGCAGATGCTGCTCGTGTACAGTAGTTCCAAGTACATTAGAATGAGATAAATGGGGAAAATACACAAATTAAATAGGTTCTATAGTAAGCAGTTTCAGCCTACTGGAACTTACCAGCTCCAGAACATTTAAAATGTATGTCAGTATCACAAATTTATTAATTTCTTTTATTTAATTAGTTATAATAAAAATATAATATAATGCTGATATTTATGCAACATAATCGTAATTTTGAAATATAGCTTGTTGATTTGGAGATGTATTTCCTTTTAAAAATTACTTAATGTCAGGATAATGTCCAGCTACTCTTACATACATTCTTAATGATTAAAAACAGAAAAGTAACAGAGAACAATTTGTAAGCATATCATCTTTAATGCAAATACAAGCCAAAAGTTGTAGTTAATTCACAGCAGAGGAGAATCAGTTCAGGATTAGTATTTTTTAGTTTCAGGACCTTCACTGAAAGAACTCTGTGCTTTCTCTCACAGAAAGGGGTTGCTGTGGGATTTTTAACACTGTTTTTGAAGGCAGATACTGTGTATGAGGTAAAGTAATAGAGAAAATAGCAAACACTTCACTTCATCTGCAAAAGGCTAGAACGTTTTTAAAGAGGTAACAAAAACCAACTTAGCTGCCTTTTTATAATGGTACAAGCACCCTGTTCTGTACTCCCCAAAGCCTGACAGATGACTTCATCTCTGAAAGAGCCATCTAAAGCCTTACTTCCCTCCAGAAATTAGCAAAGATCTTAAGAGTCATCTTCAAGGCCTTGCAATTAAAGTTGTTCCTCTTACCAATAATAAGAATTGCTACTCAAACCACACGCATGAAAGAAAATACCATTTAACTATGCATGCAAATAAAAAGACGAATAAGCACTCAGTGGGACAACAATGGATGCACAAAGATAAAACTGAATGTGAGACAGAGCAAACCTTTGGAGCTGGTGGGAAACTAGTTTAAAGAGCACCATGTTTTACACTACACCTTCCTCTGATGTTAAATAAAATATGAGAACAAAGAAGAGAAATTGTGAAAACTAGATTAAAAAGAAAAAATCCTTTGCCCTCTATTTTGTATTCAGTAAAATCCATGACTAACAGTCCAAAACCTCTGCAACTCTGCAGTATAACTGTTACAATATTTGTATCAAGAAATAGTAGCACCTAAAGAGAAAATTGAGAAAAGTCATTTGACAAAAACACCCCTAGATGTTAACTAGTTCTGAACTTGTCAACAGTGGCTGTAAATGAGAAGCAGAACTTCTGAAGAAGTTTCAGCATGTTGAAGAAAAAAAAAATCACTTAGGGGTAAGAGGGAATAACTGAAAAAAAAAAAAAAAAAGCTAGATCCACTCTGCCTGATGTTGCTAATTATTTGGTAGCTTCCTCATAGATTTTTATTCCTCAGATTAAGCAGTCCTTTATCTGATGTCCAAAATACCCACAGAATAAACAGAGTAGTCACGTAAAACCAAGCTAAAACAGACAAGCAATTTTGTCCTCAAGTGTGGGTCACATCATGGAATAATGTCTATTTAAGTTATTATTACTTGCTTAAAATCAGAAAGCTGTCACACAACTATAGCATTTTCAGAAGATGAAGATTGGTGAATGCAAATACATTGATGTGCTTATCAGTTGCTCCTTGAAAGGGAAGGATCCTTCAGCAGAGGTCAAGATAAGCCTCTGAGAAATAAATGTGAGCACCATGCCATCACATCTGACAAGGTGACAAATTTACACTTTTCTCAGGCTCACCCAAAAAGGGAGGCAAAAGTACTACTCAAAAAGACAGTAAACCCAGTGCTTCTACTCACACAAACTGGTTGGGTACAAAGAGCTCCTTTTGTCTCCGACACGTTACAACGAACGTACATGTTCTGTTTACCATTTAAAGAATCTTGTAGAGAACTGCATGTTTTAAAAAAGTCAATTCCTTGCCTAGATACATCCCCACTTGTGGAAGGATGTAACCCTCTTCCATCTGTTCTAAAGAATGACTTTCAGAGGAAAAGGGGGTGTTGTAGGTTGCTAAGTTTAAGAGAAAAAAGAAAAAATGAAAAAGAGAAAGGAAAAATCCAAAAGCACCACACATACTCCAGTACTTTAATCAGTTTATCATTAAGATTAGATAAAGTGTCTCTTATGGAAAAAAAGGCTTTTTCTTAAACTCTGCTTCAGTGTGTATTTATGACTGGTACAAAGAACATTGCCTTAACAAGGTCTTTCCACCCTTTCAAAATATTTTCATGCAAATTCACAAAAGAGAGACTGCATTTCCCCTGGGACAGCGAAAGACTCAACTGAAATAGGAAACTTAAAAGCAATACAGAATGTTTCTTGAGGATAAAAATGTGTCTCTTCTTGATCTACAAGGTGATCTATAAATGCTTTCTGAGGAAAAGCATCCACACAGCCTTTTTAAATAGGTTAGGCATTCATCTTCCTCAGGCTCTAACAGACCTATTTGAGAAAGTGTTATAAAAGAAAAATAGACAATCCCAGTGATGAAACTAAAGGAAAATTTTGCTAAAACCACTTATAAAAAAGGCACTGTGCTAGTTCTAACCTATCATTACAATATTATCTTAACACCTTTAGTGTTTTGTCAAGACAATGACACAACACATACATTTCTATTAATAAAAGTGATTTCCAACCTGCAATGCAAGTGATCTCCACTTCAAGAAACAAGTCAACACATTATTCTGAAGACAAGAATTTAAATGAAACCCCACAATGTGTTACTGTTAACATCCTGAATGACAACGTGGTGTTCATAAGGATAAGTGTCTGGGACTTATGAATAATGAGATTTGGGTCCTGCCTCTTTAACAGCAGAAAACAGTTTAAAAATCAGCAATTAATACTTTCTCAAGTTCTTCTGTTTGCACGAGACATTAACTCTTGTCTTTTCATATATGTAGTTTCCATGTGCAAGTCCAAATATGCCATTCCATTTTCAACCCTCTTGGACTGTAGTTACATAGCAATTCTTAAAATGAAAGGCTCTTTATGCTGTACACATATTGCTTAGGTAAAAATGAAAGTTTTCTGACCATCTCCCAGCTAGACTTCAGCAAGCAGATTTTTGATTCCAAATTAAAAAGCTGATGCAATTTATGGATGTCAAATAACAAAAAACAACCCAAAAAATCCCAAAATTATACAGAATGCAGCCTTGTTACTGGTAACTGGAGTATGTCATTCCCCCATACTCTACCTCTGATTTTAGATACTTTTTAGGTACTCAAATGGTTCTGTTGTAAACTTTTCAGTGAAATACCTGATCATTTAGCTGAAAAACAGATAGAAATATGTTTATTTCAGGTAAATAAATTCCAAAATATTTTCAGAAAATTCTCCAGTAAATGAACACAAACTTTTGAGTTTTGGTTTATTTTATTTTTGGCGAGGAAGTGCGGTGGTATCTGCTTTCAGGTGGGGTTTTTTAAATAAGTTTTAGAAGTCATTAAATAGCAGAAAAGAGACAGAAAGCAACAGAGAGCAGAATCTATAAGTGTGTTTCAGTACAATACTCCAACAAAGGGGAAAAAACACCTGTTGAGACAAATTCAGATAAACCTGACCCTAGGTTTAATGGTTTGATTCTGTTTCTGCAACTTAAGAGCTGCTTCTGCAGATACATTACTTGGACCCGGGGAAGTTGGGAGCTTGTTTTTAGAGGCAGTGATCTTTTGGAAAGGGGTTTACTAAAAAGTCAAGTGTTTCACAGGTTACCATAACAACAAAGTGTAACACTGAAAAGCCCCTTAATGACACATTCTTAACCAAAATCGTTGTATTAAGAATGCCTATCCTGGAGCTCTCAGCATGATAATTAAATACCTGCAAGGCAAAGGTACCAATTTTTTCCCTACCTTGCTCAGCCTGAAATAGAAATTACATCACTGCCCTTATAGACTATAGGAAAGTCTGACTATGCTGACACAGAATTTGTCTAACAATTGTGGATCAGAGTCACTTCACTTGGCAAAGGCTTTAGGATCACCCAGTTGCAATACTCCATAACCTTAAAGTCTTTGACCAGATTAACGTGGGGTAGTGAGATTCTTTAATGTAAATCTAAATCCTATGACCTCTTCCATCACCCAACTTCTCGAGCTGCCATTTCTCCAATTAAATATCTCTATCAGTAGAGGTCAAGATTAGAAAGAAGCCTTTAGCTTTTAGATAGCCCAGGTCAAACCTGACCCAGGTTTTGAACAGAATGACAGCAAGACTGCTCAGAAAAACCAGCACAGGAAGAACCACTACTGAGAGCAAAGCAATAGGTGATACATTGAATCTGCTGCTTGAAGCAGAGACTGCTGCGTTTTGTGCTAGTTACAGTGAGGATTTATCAAGTATGAGGCATAACAACAAAATGAGGGGTCAAAACTGCATGAAACCTCACAGTAGGTAGGTGTGGATATTACAGGGAATGATGCAATCAGCTGGCCAGCTGCAGACAGAAATGGGATTTTTTAAATCCCAAATGACTACTCCAACAGTATAACCACACCAGGGCTGCCTAGTGGCTTGTCCATCAGCATCACCACTGTCACATGAATTGGCAAAATGCTCCATTAGCTCCTGCAGCTGTGTGAATACTACACAGGCAATTGCCAAGGAAACACCAGAACATATGCTCACATATCATTCTTCTCTCTATATCTGAGGTAACAGGATATAAATGCAACACAAAATTCAGGAACAGAAACTGGTGGCTTAGGCAGGGCTCTGGGGAGAGAAGGCAGAGAGCACTGGGAAATGTATGCTAAAGTGATGAAAAGGGCTCAAGGCTCAATGACTCTCAAAAGGGCAGAAACAATGGAATTTAACAGAACAGCAGCTCCACAAGTTCAAAATTAATGAATCGACAGAAAAGTGAGCAAACGTCTGTGGAGCTGACAGCTGAAGTGCTGAGATAGTCATCAAAAGTAGAAGCACTGGCTTAGCAATTTATCATGGAAAATGGAGCAGAATCATTCCCTTACAGCATATTTGACAAAAAACATAAGGCAGACATGTTGCTCGCCCAGATAATCTTACAGTCCAAATAATTTAAAATACTCTCCAACACAATCAGGTCCCCATAGAGATCACTGATGAACTGTGAAGTATTTGTTTTTGCCATGGAGCTGGTGCCTCACTACTTCCAAATACCAAATTCCATTGCTTACATAGTATTATAAACAGTTTTCTGCATAGAGAATTATCTGGTTCACTGGTTTTATTCTATTCCTGGTTGAATGAACAGATTTTTGACCAAAATAAAGCAGTAATACATTATCCCCATTGACTTTGACAAAAAGCTCCAATGGCCTCTATGGCCACAGACATTTCGTCACCTACTGGAACTACAAAAAGTAACCCAACCTTAAGTAAAGTTGGTTCACAAGTAACAAAAGAGAAAGCTGAGAATACAACAACAAGAAAAGATGAAGCCAAATTTAGCAAACTGAAGTGGGAAAGGCCTGAAAAAACATACTGATGCCTTTTAATCTGAAGAAGGACATGGAAAGGACCATTTTGATTTTCCAGTCTAGTGCCTGCAGTAATATGGCAATTGCATCAGAAATTCATATGCAGTTTTATTAAACATCCTCTTACCTTACAATTTTTACCTGAGATGTTAACACAGCCTTTGCAAAAACCAAAATGAGCTGTTTTGTTAAAAACACCTGCTCCAGAAACCAGTCTTGTTTCATTATGAATAATTCAGATCAAACACACTTAAATACTCATGCTACACATTTTCTCAGTACCTAAAAAACCCAGAAATTGTTTATAAATATAATTTTATTCTACTTACAATTACGGATATTGTTCCAGTCAATTTTAGAAAAAAATGGATGGCAGCAGAGATCCTCATAACCCAGCCTTTCCTTCTGCCCACAGAGCAGGCTCTGGATCAGGTCAAGAAAGTCACTGCTAACTTGCACATCCTCTGGGAACTTCAGAAATCTCTGCATTAGAAAGAAATGGATTTCTGCTCAGTAGGAAAACAGGCTCAGAACAGGAAGATTAAGTTTCATTATGCTGAGATATGTCAGGTACAAAGGATGACTATTTATAGCACACAAATAAAAGCATGGTGCATTTTATCCAAGTAGGCTTTTATATGCATTTACTGCATATAGATAAGAACACAGGAACAACCATTCCCACCAAGGCAAATGGTATCCCAGGTCAGCATCTTATGCTGAACAATGGCCAATGGCACACACAAATGGAAGAGTAAAACAAGACACTTCCCCAGAAAATTCTCACAAACTTTCAAAGGGTGGGTCATAGGATTGTTTGAATCAGGGATGATGTTACAAAAAGTAACTTGATACCTATAATACCTATATAAATACAACACAGTGCATATATTCCAAGTATTTTATGAACATGACAAAGTAAGAGACATCCATAAACTTATGTAAAGCTGAGAAAAACAACCTTTAGTTACAACCTTTTTACTTGAGAACAGGGAAGGAGATCTTTCTACCTGGAAGTTCATGATGTTATTGAAAGTTTTTGCTGATGTGCCTTCAGTGAAAGGAGACCTTCCATAAATCATTTCATAGGCAATGACTCCAAGGGACCACCAGTCACACTCGGGGCCGTAGGAGGCTTTGCCATCCCCTCCCAACCCTGTCAGCATCTCTGGTGCCATGTAGTCAGGTGTGCCCACAGGGAGCCTGGCATTTACCTGGGAGCAAAGATAAACCCAGTGAAATTACAGCACTTTCTGTTCAATGGCATCTTGGTAATAAAACAAGGTTTTATTTTTACCCCCATGCTTTTTTTCTTTTTAATGAGACATAATTTTCAGCCCTTCACATGAATTTTAAGAAAGTAATTTTAAAATTTTGCAAATAAGCACTAGGTTAAGGAAGCTGCTGATAAACAAACAAAGAGAGCTATTTGATATAAAGAGTCAAATTATCAGAGCTAATTGTTACTATAAAGTACAAATTGATAAAGTAGAAAAGTAGTATCCCAAAAAAGCACAGAAATACTAAACTGATGTTTGTTTTAAACAGCAAGCATACTCTGCTTCAACTAGTATTAACAGGAACATAGCTGAAATTTCAAAAATGGCCAAATTCAGACATAAATATTTCCTGCCCTCATTACATTCTCTGTCATCTTTACCTTTTTGCCTAGTGTTCATGACCAGCAAAGTACTAATATTTGAATTTCTGGATTGCTTAGAAAAGGTAATTCAGGAGCCAATGCTGCAATCATTTTTGTACTGAGTAGCATAAAAGAATGCACAAAGCAGCAGGCAGGCTAACACAGAAACCTATAAGAGACTGAAAAGATAGTGTGAAGAAAAAGTTTTTTAAAAATTTAAATGAAATGCAGAGAAGCACTGAAAGTGTAAGAGCAGGGAAAACAGGATATTAAGAATCACATTACAAAGAAAATGTTATGGAAAAATAAAGACTGTAAAACAAGACAGAAATATGGTACAGAACTTCATGTTCTCACTTGGATACATTTAAATTTTAAAAATTTTCACTGGAAGTTGTATGCAGTTACCAAAACTTACAAGCAACTTATAAAAATCTCCACTGATTTAGATTTGATGCAGTACTTTCTGGTGAGTGAAGCCCAGAATATTTAAATGTGACTCATTTTGATCAGAGCTCCCCAGTCTTCAAAGTTATGTCACCTTAGTTACGACAGGCACAATTTTCATTCCAACCATAAATCCATGTCCCCTTTAAACACAGCACTGAACAACTGTAAGAACCTGTAGAAGTATGATTTTGTATCACAGTGCAGCACCATGAGAAAGCAAACTTACCATTACCTTTCTTGTGTATTAATATTTTAAAAAGCAAATATGTATCTGCTGAAGGCTGCAAAAGATACTTGAGCTCCTGCTTGAAAAGCCATTCACAAATGGAAAAACAGAATTATGAATAGATTCCATAATGGACAAGAAAGGCAGAAGAGAGAAGAGCAAGGTGTAATCAAAGAACAGATACCAAGTTAGTTTTCCCTTTTCAACTGGGCTATCCAAACAAGCCACAGACAAAGTTTAAATCTGCATTGTTACCGTTTTGTTTACTGTCATTTTGGCCGCTGACCCAAAGTCCACCAGTTTGATGTGCCCTGTTCGGTCAATGAGAACATTCTCTGGTTTGATATCCCTGTGAGCCAGAAGAAAGCAATCAGAACCTTTCCAGACCATTCCCTACTGTCACTGCCAGATATCAGGATATCCCTATTCACCTATACTCAACCACATGCATAAAACCTTTCAAGTGGGAGTCTTCTTCCAAAAATTGCCCTGTTTCCAAGCACATATGGAAGTATTACAGCTCCCCTTAGTTCATGGAAGGTTAATAATTATTGGCAGCAGATGAAAAGAGAAGGTGACTTTGCACCTTGACCACATTGTAACTGAGTTACAGTAAAGTATTTTGTAGTTTTCTTCCCAAACTCCCTCACAACTTATTCTGCAAATCTTCCAAATTCAGCCAGTGACCTTGCACTAGAAAGCCACAGCCCATGCTCTAAGTGGAGCCACTACAAACTCTTGGAACATAATATACTTCCTAACATTTCCACACCCTCAGAATGGAATAATTTCTTTAAATACCAGTATGATTTGAAAGTGCACACAGTAACAGTCTCCAAGCCCTGAGAGAAGACACTGTGATATTTAAGTACTCCAACATCCTATACTGCCCCGTTCACCAATCAGCACACAACCATTTTTAACAATTACATTAATTTCCCATAGTATTTGGTGCCAAAAGCAGCAATCCATGGAAAATATTTAAATTTGTTATAGTGAAACATTAAGGTTTCTTTTTACTGAGCCTCCAGAAAAATATATGTAACAATCCTTTCTTGATATTGGTCTGAACTTTACATCAAAGTTAATGCCTTGAGCTACAATTATAGTTGGGAGTCTGATTAATTTTCTAATTTTTTCCTCTGACACAGCATGTGAAATACTGAAAGAGGACAGAATATAGAAGCACCCAAAGCAACCTTTACGTACCGGTGGACATAACCCATCTGATGGACACTGTGAATGGCCAAAACCAACTCTGCAAGGTAAAACTGCACCATATTCTCATCCAGCTGGTCCTCATATCTGTTTAAGAGTGACAGCAAGTCCCCTCCAGGCTGATATTCCATAACCTACATACAATTTTAAACAGATATACAAGATATTCCATTCAACTACCCAGTAAGACACTGGGCATATATCAAATAGTGCTATGTAGTGCAGGAAAATTTACAGAAAACAAGCACATTTCAACCATCACATTATTCTTTAATAAACTAACAACAGTGGTGTTCAATAGAGGAGAAAATCAAAAACTAGGCATTACCAAGTAGAGATTTTTCTTGTCTTGAAATGCATACTGTAATTGTGGAATCCATGGACTGGTGCTCTGAGCTAATATGCTGCGTTCTTCCTCAAAAAATGACACCTACCAAAAAAGTGTTCAGTTACATCATGATGAGAGGGAGTGAGAATACATTAGAATCCCCTAGTTTTAGAAAAACTTGGCACACATCACAAAAAAATTACACAGAAATTATTAAGTGCTGTTTCCTGAACAAGTGCCATGTGAGGATAGTGCCATACTTTGCTTTCTTGTCAATCTATGCCCCAGAAAGGGTAATTTTAGTTGGGCTCCATTTCTCTTAGCCACAAAAAATGCTGAGGGATATTAGGAGCAACCTTACTGCACCATGTATTGGGAACAACCGATGCAGATATTGTATAAATTCATGAGGTCTCTCATGGAGTATCTCTGTCCTACTTGTCATCTCATGTCAGCAAAGATTAACTTCTGTTTCTCACCAAACTATGAGAACAACCTCCATTATCCCTTTTTTAAGTTTCCAAGTAACACATTTCTCAAGCTAGCGAGAGGCTCTCCATAAAAATCCAGTCACCACAGTTTGCCTTCACACCCACTCTTGACATTCTACTTCGCTCTTTAAAATAAAAAAAAAAAACCCTTAATGAATAGATTGTCTGAAAATTCAAACCATCATCAACAAGATCAATACTGATTCAGTGTTTTCGTCATCTGTTTTTCTTTTCTTATAATTAGATGGGAAGCTCTTTACAACAAGGGCCATGTTTTGGTACCTGAGGATGGCACCTCACCCAACAGACCCATAGACTGTGACGATGACTTTTAAACACAGCAAGACTACACACAATTTATTGCTTCACTCAAATGTAGGATGAGCTTTCTCAAGATATATTTTTAACTCAGTTCTAATAATAGTGAGAGAAAGGAAGTGTTCAACAAATTGCAATTTATCCTCCTAGTCACATAACATAAAAATATACATACGTGCTCCTGCGCCAGCAAGGACTCCTTGCTCATCACCTTCATAGCATAGACATCACCAGTGACTTTCTCTCTCACTACTTTGACTTCTGCAAAGTGACCACAGCCAACCACACTCTTTACTTCAAAGTCCTTCACACTGGGTTGCAGTTCCTTTAGTTCAGCGATAGCCTCTGCATCTATAAAAATAAAATACTTATTTTACATTTGGCAACTGGCATTTTATAAAAAAGAGACAATATCAAAACCGGGGAATAAAATTAAAAAAGCTCCAGCAAACCAAAACAAAAAAAAAAAAAAAATCCCAACATTCATTTCCAGATTCTCAAGAAATGTTAAATCTTTCCAGAATATGCTTCTTAAAAATAACACCATGCATCAGAACTAGAAAAAGACTGTATCAGTGCAGAGTTAAGTCTGAAATATGGTACATACAAAAGGATCAGGAAATGCTAAGACAGTTCCCATAGCAACCATAATTCTGTCCCATTCATAACATCAGAGGCTGAGAACCTCTTAGGTTCTTAATTTCTTTCCAGCCATCCTTTATCAAAAGTATATTCTCTACACATGAAGGCTTTACCCAGCGAGTTCTAGTCCAGGGACAGGGTTTGCTCCTCTGCCTGAGGGAGGCACCAGTCCATTGTCTAACAACCAGCCACAGGCATTTATTGCAGATATTCAGCTCAAATTTTCCACTGACTAGTTCCAGCCAGCATGCACTGTGATAATCAGTCACTCAGGGGAGATTGTTCTAAAAATTCTTCAAACTAGCAGAAAATTACTGTCTGCTAATAATACCTACAAACCATTGGGTGGAGCTATAACAGGGGGCACAACACATTACTTGAAATCAAATGTCTTTCTGCTACATCTTAATGGAAAAATTGATGGAAATTTTCTTTGCTCTTCCCCAAAAGGAATCTGGGCACATTAGCAATAAAATACTTACTTCTTTAGGACCTGTATTTCTGAAGTACAGAAATACTCTTTGCAAGTTACACATGCAAAACCTGGGTAACACATGGAATCCAAAAGGTGAAAGAGCCAGGGATTACCAAATTTCTCTCTCAAATCTTTTTTTTTTTCCCTCATAGTCACTATCCTGCTCTCAACTTCTGACATCCTTCTGTGGTGCACACTCAGAGCTTTGCTGGAGCCACTACTCACTTTCCAAGAAAGTACCTCTTGAAATATAAATACAGTACAGACTAAGAAGGAGGTATATTTGAGTCACAGCACTTCAAAAGCCACTTGCATTTGATCTTCTTGGACCTGAACAAATCCTTACCAAGATTGCCAAGATCCCCTTTGCAGAGTTGAGTCTGCCAACAAAAAATCAGATGCTCAAAGTCCTGGGTTACAATCAAAGCAACTAAAGCATTACTCTAACATCCAGATTCTTAAGAACTGTTTAGTAAAGTGACACCTGAAAATTAGTCTAAACAAACTTACACTTCTTGACAAAGTTGCCAACATGTTTAATTTTCATTAAAGCAGGGTTTCTGCATTCTTCAAAAAGAACAAATAATGAATCAAGGATGCCTTCCCGGGAGAGAGGAGACATCTGCTGTTGAGTCACAAAGAGTGGCTTCCCCTGGAAAAAAAAAGCAGCAACAGCAGATGGAGTCTCAGACAACAATGAAAAGCCTCAAATCAATAACAGATGTATAGAGCAGATAATATATATCCATTTTAAAATCACTACTTCGGAAATTAGGCAAATGATACAGAAGTGTGAGGTAAATATATCAACTCACTATGTCTATCTGTAATAGCTGTTACAGGTATTTTTCTTTTAGACAAAGCAATCCTTTGAAGTTTCAAGCAACTAAACTAGCAGTCTCAAGAAAGCTGTGATTCAAATTTTAACAATCTATATTCTCCTGATGACTCTGATCTGACTGGCCTTTTCCTTGACACTGCATCATGCAGGTCTTTTCATGGTACAAACAATTTAAGAAATCAGCATCAACAGCAGCTCTGGAAGGAAAAGCTGTTGGACCTCAGAAAGGAGCCCCTGGGTAAATTCATCTTGGGAGAAACCCACAGCTCCTTCACTCATGAAAAAAACTGAAGCTTACAGGGCACAGAAAACAATATTCCATCTTTATGTGGAAAAAATCTACCAGGCTAAAACATCAGCAGATGAACAAAACATAAGACCAGTTAGTATCCACTGAATTTTGTGCAAACCAGGTACACTTTGAACTTCACCTAGTTACTTCCTTATTTTATCCCAAAGAATGACACAGGCATGGTTTCATCATCCAAACAAGCAAAGCTGTATTTTGAGATACAAAATGGGGATGGACAAGGACAAAAGTGAGATCAGCTGCTCCCAGGTCAGACATCCTTCACCTGAAAGAGCAGATTTAGCCGAGAAGCTCTGCTGGTGATGGGCTCCATCGGTCCTGCCTCGACCGGATTTCGGGCTCCACATTTAAACTTCAACATCTTTACAGCTTATCTCATAGAAACGAGCACCTGAAAAAGGGAACAGGGACATTCAGGAAGCACTTAACTGGCTGACTCTAAACAAAAGATATGGATATGGGGGGATTAATTTAAGTAACATCTACTTTTCCTCGGGGACGAAATTTATAAGTTTAAACTCGCCTGGAGCGCCCCGGCAGTTAAAGTGGGGAGAAGCACCGAAGCAATTACGTTGAAGAAGAACTCCGAGACTGCCGAGCCCAAGCTGTGAGCGAACCCCACCGCGCCACCTTTCCCGCGGCACTCAGCGCCTCGGCCAGCCTTCCCTCAAACACCTCCAGGGACGGTGACCGCATCACCTCGCTGGGAGGGCGCGGAGCCGCCCGGACTCCCGAGGTTACAGCGGGCGGACCCGGGTCCCCCTCAGCGCTGCCCCATCCCAAGCCCCGTGTCCCCCTCAGAGCTGCCCCATCCCAAGCCCCGTGTCCCCCTCAGAGCTGCCCCATCCCAAGCCCCGTGTCCCCCTCAGAGCTGCCTCATCCCAAGCCCCGTCCCCACTCCAGCCACCCCCCGCCCCAGGTCCCTCAGAGCCCGCCCCAGGTCCCTCAGAGCCCCCGGGTCCCCTCAGTCCCCGCGCGCGCCCCGCTTTTACCGCCGCCAGCGTTTGAACGGCGCGGTGGGCGTGAGGCTCCTGACGTCACTTCTGGTACCGCGGCGCGGGCCAATCGCAGGCCGGCGGGGCCGGAAGCCCTGCCTGGGTGTGGCGGCGGCCCCGTGAGGGCGGGAGCGGCTGCGGGCTCTGAGGGGGCTCTGAGGGGACTCCGGGGGGATCCCGGTGCCGCGGGGCTTCCCCAGCTCCGGAGGGAGCACAGGAGGGCCTTTGGACACTGCCGGTGCTGCTCTGCCCTCACGGGTTTGCTCGCGCTTGTCGTGTATTTCACGTCTTTTTGTTTGTTTGTTTGTTTGTTTGTTTTCCCGTGCCAAATCTTAAAAGGGAAAAATGACTCATTCGCAGTAGTTCTGAGTGGAGCTGGCTTAACCCTACGCTAGACGTCATAGTTGGCAGCAGCTGCTGCCAGGTAGGGCAGCCAGAGGGGAAATGGAAAGGTTTTCAGAAGCTTTAAATTTCCATCTGTAAAATGCTTGCCTGACCTTTATGACCCTTTCTGTACGGCCGTTTTATTCAGGTACAGGGTAATCAACTCTGAAGTGAAGCGCTGGTGAAAGGCTCCCAGCTCGGCAGCCCTGTGTCAGTGACGCAGCGTCAGAACGTTCAGTGGGATGCAGGATGACCTTGTGTGAGGAGGGACCCGGTGGGTCCGTGTGGAGATGTCCGTGGAGGACACTGCTGTGACCTGCAGACATCACAGGGGTGCAAAACACATCCCCTTGTTAGACAGGGCAAGATTTAAATCTAGTAACAAAAATCTCGGTGGCGTGCCCGTTAAAAATAATCATGTAGCTGTGAGATATAAGATAGTTTGCTCTCTTACATTCATTTTAATGATGCTAATAGTGGTTTGGCATCTTGCTGGTCAAGTAATGAACTGATGGATTTATTACATTTGACTTTATACAAATAATTTTACAGATTTGTGCTTCCTTTCACCTCCCCCAGCCCACCCCTGGAACACTGATATATTTGTGGTGTATTTCTCATCTGAAACTTACATAGCTGGGTTTATTTCAAGTTACAAAGCCTGAAAGAGTTTTTAAAATCTAATTTATTGTCCACTACCTGCACTGCCAATTTGGTTTTGGACTCCACTCAGGACACTGTCAGTGGCTCTGTCTCATCCACATCCGCATTTCCCAGGGAGATCAGCTCTTAAACAGAAATGCAATAAAGAGCTTCCTGTGCATGAACTGGGCAATTGCCATGCATTTTCGTCAAATGCCACATCCTGCCCTGATGTTGGAGCCCTACCATGACTAAAGGTGCTCTACCCTAGATTTTGAACAAGTCTGCCATCCAAACTAAGAGAACTTCAGGCTCCTCTGTCTTTCCCTTTCTCCAGCCTGTCTCCTCAGCAAATATCATTAACCCCCCTCTGTTTTAACTGCCAGAATTACTGTTAAATATCCACACTGTTTCTAATTCCACTGAGGATATCACCATATCTGCACAGCAGTTTGGATTTCGAAAATGGGGGCAGCAGAAGACCTGTGTTCTCCTTCTGAACAGCTCAGTTCTGTTTTGTCTTTAAATCACAAGGTGTGGCTGAGTCTCTTTCCCTCTTCTCTGCAGGGTGCTGTGGAGCAGCTGATCCACACCCTGGGAGAGGAGATGGCTCATTAAGGGTCTCATCTCATGTACATTAATGCTCCCCTTTCCCTTCAGAACATGAACACTGGCTCTGGTGTCTCACACAATATCCTGAATTTAACCAGCCAGGTGAGCTGCTTGGCTGGACCATGGGCCTCTCTCAGCTGCCCAACAGGTTCAGCAATAGCATCAGTTTACTGATTTACAGTAAATTAATTTATAATTAATTTTTCCAAATAAAGATTTTTTGAGTGTTTGCACACAAAGATGCTGGCTCTTAAAAGCCTGTGGGACTGATACAGTTTTACTCATCATTTAAGTGAAGACTTAAGTTAGATTAGTTCCCTTAAGAAGGCCTTTAAATGCATATTTTGCTAGAAGCAGCCATGTGATATAAGATCATGTACTGTTTTTTTTCTTTCTTTGTTGCTCTGTAACAGACTTAGGTAAACAGGAGTGTCTAGCAGCAAAATGAAGTAGTAGCATAAAAATGCAGTTGCACTAGAACTGTTATCAAATGGTAAGAAAACAACTGAAGTGGCAGATGAGGAGAGGAGAGAGAGAAAAACTGCAGTTTCAGTGCTAACACCTCAGTACCCATTTCTGATGTCTCAGGTAAAAAAAGAAATACATACCTGTTCAGAAGAAAACATATTTTATTTTTCTTTAGATTGGTGATCTGAAGTCTTCAGACTGAAAGTGATGATTCCTTCCTACCTTTGATATTTTTATCAAGAGGAATCATAGTGCACCAGTCCTTTGTAACAGCCAAATTATGTATCACTCCTTGAACTTGACAGCTGCTCCTGGCTACAACCTCACTTAACTGGAAGGAGCAGCAGCAGACTTGCAACTGTACAAAGCAAGGGCTTATTCCTACTATTAAATTAATAGGTTGTTCAAAAGTGTAACAGAATAAATAGCACTGTGAGTTTCCCTAAGAAGGTCCCAATATGGTGCTCAACATGTTTTGACATCTCACCATGCGTTGATTTGGTTACCATCTGTTTGACATTATTTTATTATAAAAGTAGGGGTTTCCCTTTGTTTCCTTGGCCCAAATTCTCCCTCATGCTGTTGCATTGTGCTCCAAGGTGACTGTTCCAGGATTGCTTGTCACAGTAACACCCTTCAGGCTTGCCTGAGGTCTAGGATACCCTGTACATGTAGAAGTAAACGACCAGGCAGGCAGGTACACCAGCTTTTTGCCAAGAGCCTGGTGCTCAGATCCTCATCCTAACTAACCTCACCATATTTTAATGGGCAGAGAGCTGCCAAGTTCCCCCAACACCATCTGGCTGTGAACTTCTGTATTTACAGCAGCATTACTCAGAAATCTCTTCATCTGTGAAGCACTGAGACACTCACGGCTGTGCCCAAGGTGCTAATGAATTTATATATGCTTAGAAAGCAATAAACAGGGCTTGTGCTATCACAATGCTAAGAGCTAAGTATGACCAAAAACCTGGGGTTTTGTCCTACCTTGCAAATCTTTCCAGCTCTTTTCTTTCCAAACTGTGATGCTGCACATGCAGATGGGTCTGCAGCCAAGGCTTCCAGGGGATGTGGATGCCACAAATAAATCATGCTCTTCAGCAAGGCCTTTGCCATAGCTAATCTATATGTCAATCTATAATCTATAATTCTATATGACAACAAAAAATGAATTTGCCTTTATCAGATCTATCTCTTCCTCTAACTCACCAATATTTAAAGAGCTTGTAATAAACCAAGCTCTTTCTTCAGCCCTAAGCCTGATCACACCTGGGTTACCACTTCCTATTTCAAAATAAAGGGTTTAACTTGGCTGACTCCAATACTGTCATAAACCCTTGCTAAGTGTAGCTCTCCCCACTGCTTAATGGGACCTAAATAATCCTTAGATTCCTGACACATTTTGTTCCACTTCCTTTTCCTAAACTATCACAAAGTATCTAACCTGACATAACAGTCATGCACACTACAAGGGATAGGAATATTTGCAAAACACAGATTTGGGAAGAAGAGTTATGGAAAGAGGGAAGTAAATTCCTTATCAAAGATATGAAGGCAAAGAGAAATAATCACCAGGAAAACAATTACTTTGTCTTTCCTTCTGCAGTATTTTTAATTTCCTTCTGAGAATTTTTGGAAGAAGACCACCCTGCTGTCATCCTCCTGGGATAAGCAGAAAGGAAATGAATCTTCAAAAGACCTGAAAGGCTGTTTGGTCTTTCTTCCATAGACTTTCACTAGAAGGTAGGCACAGAGATAATATCCTTCAAGGTTATTTTGACTAAAATATTAAAGGCATTTTTTGTTTGTATTAGTAATATGCTAATAATTATATAATGCAAGTGCTAATGTTCACTGGGGTTTTTTATGTATTGTTTCTATTTTCTTTATATTTACAGGAGTAAAATCAATTAAAACAGTTTTTAAAACACAGGGCCTTCCTATTAGATACATCGTTGTCATCTCCCTGTTGATTTATTCATAAAAATGCAAACAGACATATGTGATGATGCTCTTCAGACCAAATCTCAGTTCTGAGGGCTCCTCATTCCACAGTTGTGACCACACTCTCCTAACACACAGCCATATGTTGAATTTCTCTGTAAGACAAAACATAATCATGACAAATTTCTGGTGTGACCAAAATGAAATAGTAACAGAATTGGGTCACTAAGAATCTTTATGTGCAAACTGAGCATTTAACCTCATGAAAGTGAAGTGCTTTTTTTAATCCTAATTGACTTCTACATTTTTTTTTTAATATTTAGCCTAAAACAAATCCCTCATTACTTTCCAGAGAAATAATTTATTAACTTGTAGATGCAGTGAAAAGCAAATGGTATTTTATATAACTCATCTTCAGGCTTCCTTTGTGCTATCAGAGGAGCACCCCTGATTCCACAAAAATTATTTTGTAGAAATCAATTTATTAAACCTCACAATCTGTCAAGAGACATGAATATTGATGTGTTCACATTAACATCTCCTGGAGCTGCTGAAAACTACATTTGTCATGACTTAATGGGAATTACATGTTGCACAGCAACAGGTGACAGGAGCTTAATTAAAGCAAAACTGATAAAGTATCTGAGCCATTATAAAAAAATGTTTTGTTTTAAACGTCCTAAAGAACCACTTGCATGTTTGTATTGATGGGGAAGGGAAGGCAACTCTGGTTTACAAGATAAAACCTAAAACAGGACAGGTGCTGCTTATCAGATGGCAACTGCATCTAACATAACTCTCAATTACTCTGGAATTTAGATAGAATAATCATGTAAAAATGGCCATATCCAGTTATATTTTACTTGGATTCCAAAAGAAAAAAAGAACAGCAATACCTTTATGGTGAAGAGACAGAATTCTTTTGAGAGCTAAACTAAAACTTATTATTAAAATTTAATTATAAGTTTGTCCTAGGGTGAATGAATTCTAGATGTTCACAGCAGGACTCTTTTCTTTGCCTTAAATCAAGAAATCCACAGAAAAGACATCCCTTCCTCAACTACAGCAATAATTTGCTTGTTTATGGGATTGGGCATCAGTGCCCAGGTATTTTGTTAAAAAAACAAATCCCATCAGACTGAAGTATCAAAATTAAGTATGAAAATAGATTAAACAAAATATGTCTGTTAAAATTATGCCAGCTTTTTAAAAGAAAACAAACTCAGTCTTTAGACTCTGATGATTTAAGATACAGAGGTAGACTTAGCTTCTTTGTATAATTGAAGTTGAAATAAACTGTCTTTTTCCTTTGAAGATTTATTCCAAAATTTCCAGTAACCAATAATCTGTGCTCTGCAGCCCTATAGCATGGTGGGCAATGTGAATAGGGTATAAAAGAACAATAGTAGCACTTTGTGCAGAGTATAAATAAAAGCAGCAGATGAGGCAATGACAGTTTTAATGTCAAAGGACTCTTCCAGGTGAGACTAAAAGAAATTTAGATTTGATTGCTTGCCTATTTTTTAATCTGGAATCACGATTTTGGTACCTTATGGATTTTAGATGTTCTTGCTCTGAGTGGGTGTGTTCGTTCCTGTCCCGAAGAGCTCGGCAATGACAGCCTACATGTTACTTTATTTAATTCTTCTAGAATTAGTTCTATAATGTTTGCTTGGAGGCCAGGAGATATTTTACAGTGACTGTTGTGGGATTCTCATTTTTAAACAGCTTTTCCATGTTAAGAATTGTGATGAATACGTGATTAAGAAATAACACTGACAAACAGTGAAGTAATTTAAGGTTCATAAAGGAAGTGAATGACAATTTCTGGCTGCTTTGGAGGTCACTGCATGGTGAAATTGCTTTTTTTGGAGTGCTTTTCACCATTTCTCATGGTGATTCGCCTGGCTTACATTGTTTTCTCACACTTTTAAATTTCCTTTACTACCTGGAAAGAAAAGGCTCCAAACCCAGTATATTCTTCCAAAAAAAAAAAAAAAAAAGGAAGGTGGGAAGTTGTTGCAATGGTGCAGTGCTCATGGTCTGCCAAGGAATTGCATTTTGCCATTTTTAGCCAAAGGCTGGATACAAATATGCAAATCTTGAAAGAGGAATGGAAGCTCCACGTGAAAGAGTTTCTGTGGAATAAACATTTCCTGAATAAAAAGTAGCTTTAGGCTATTTCTTTTTTCCCCTGTGTTTTTAATAACTGCAGGTGGACTTTTGTTTTGAAAATAACTTTTTAATGAAAGGGGGGTTTATGCTATTATTTCAAATTCCTCTATAATTGAATTAATTACCGAAGTACTAAGGTAGAATATTTTCTTCTTTCTATTCCTCTCACCGCTTAGCTCAGTTTTCCTGAGAGCAATGGATCTTGTGCATTGCTTCTCTGCAATTTGAAATGGATCAGATGCAGCATTAATGAGTTGTGCCAGTGGATGAGAACAATTAATAGCAATTAGTGCCTTGGAAATGAGGGGAAGGTGCAGACTTGGCACACCCCACATCTTAAAGCTTTTAAGCATGAAGCAGAAAGTAGTCAGCTTTTCATATCAAACAGTGATCAAAAAAAGCCTAATAGCCAACCTCAAAATGACAAAAAACAACAATAACTATAATAAATAAATAAATTTTAAATATCTCTTTTAAGTAATTGTTATTTGTTAACAACCAGCTACCACTTAAAATCCTCAAGAAGACAGCATTTAAATTCAGTGGAGGAGTCTGGGTTCTGCATCAGCCTTTCCTCCATGAACAGATACTACAAAATAAAGGTTATTTAGAATACAAGATGCTGGAATGAAAGAGATTTGCACACAGGCTGCATAGTTTATTACACCTCTTTCCTCTCTATGTTCCCCTGGCTTTCATTCTGATGCCTTTCAGTATTCCAGCCTCAAAAGATGATGTGTCATCTAGTTCCTGTGAATAAGAACTGCTACTTCTCTCTTGAAAAGGGTTCTTTAAATCCTACTTGTTTTCTGGAATTCAGCTCCAAACTGAGCTAGAGGCACAGCCAGGAAATGCTGGCAGTGGTGTTCAACAGCTGTGTAGAGTCTACAAAAGTCTTCCCCCCTTATATGTAGCCTCCTGGGGCAAATATACTATTCCACATTCAGAAATATCCAATGAACAGGCTGATCCAAGGTATTTATAAACAATGAAGGTGCAGGAACCAGGCTGCCTCCCCCTGTCATTGCCTGCCCAGCTGTGGTGTGAGAGAAGGACACACAGCCCCCACTGCATCATTCAGCACTACCAACACATCAGAAAATGGCAACTCCTAAATAGCATTCTTCTTTTCATGCCTACCAAGTCATTTGTAAAGGGCCATTTCTGCCCAAGCTGCATATAAATCCTAGGTTGTTAGTGGATTGCTGCTCTCTGGCTTCATCTGCACAGAGCTCTGTGCCAAAACCCCGGCTCTGCAGGACCTCAGTCGTAAAGAAGAAAATGATCAATAAGCCTGGGCAGCTTGTGACGCTCAGTGACAGATTTTCACTGCCTCTACGGCTGTATTTTAATTTAGACAAAAATAGTTAACAGCGCAGTTGCAAGGGAAAAGAAGTCATCTGCTTCTTATCTAATGTGTAATTCAAAAATTCCTATAATTGATCTTCATTGACAGTTTCAGCAAGCTCACTCACCCACACTGCACATATTGTGCTTCCTGACATAATTCCCGACATAGACGATGATATTTCAACAGAGGAAGCTTGTTAAATCAGGTCAAACACAATAAAGAATTAGAATGTGCTGCAAGTCCTTGCAGCTGTCTGTCTTTTCACCCTTTCCCCTTATCCCCACCAAAAAAAAAATACAAACCAAAACAAACAAAACCCACAAAACAACAACAACAAAATGCACACAAAACAATACAAAACCAATTTCCAAATACTGGTATTTTTTAATGGGCTAAAAATACAAAATTCAGCTTTGTTAAATGTTGATAGGCTTCTGAATTAAAATACATTATTTCTTCCCAAGATGCTGGAGTATTACTGTTGATCAGACATAACTGCCAGTCTTTTATTGTTTCCACATGGTTTAATTTTCCCTGGAAGTGTCATATATATTCTAATGATCTGCTGAATTAAAAGAATTCTAAATCAGTTCCCAACTGATGAGATGGTGTTTCTGAGATAGGATAATAAAGGGCATTTTCTCTCACAGACAAACACAAAAATTCAGGAGGTGATAATGGGTCCTCAGGTGTCTGAAAGAGCAATACATAATTTCAGAGCAACACAAACAATAGATGCATTTTCCATTTACAATGACTGTAAATAAAGAGGAACATAATGTTTCTGTTTTATAAACACAATCATTGGCCTAGGCAGCATTCTCCAGCTACTCAAACTACTCTTATTCTTCAAAAGCTGAGATAAAGGAAGGGTTCAACAGACTGACAACTAATAGATACAATTAATGGTAGCAGAAAGCCAGGCAAGTTAAAGCACGTTAGAATAATAGATACAAAAGGCTGGCACAGGGGAACCCTATTTTAACTTCTATAAATACAACTCCAGCTTTTAAAACAAAACACTTGAAGTGCAGAGTGAGGCACTTTTCCATAGAGGTAGATTCCTTTATTCCAGATTCTTTTTCCAACTCTAGGTGCTAATTCTATAGCAGTTGAGAGATGATTCCCATAAATCACCTCCCTGACCCACAAGCCTTTCTCCCATTGGCTGGAGGTGGCTCTTAGGCTGTGCTGCTGAATGATTTTCCAATTTCTGGTGGCTGTAGCACTGCAGGTTATTTATGCTGCACCTTACTGAGCTGAAAAGTCATCAGGAGAAAAAGAGAAGCAACCAAGGGTGACGCATGTGCAGACACACTAAAAATCACAGTAAGCTCTCACCTTTCATGCCCACAGCAAGTTCCCAGGAGGCTTCTGCACTGGACAGGGATGTTGGTGTGCTTCAAAAATGAGACAATATTTCCTGAACTCTGCAGACGTATCATGTTATGTGCAAGCATCTCCTTTTTCCCACTGAGTAAGTTCTGAAACACTCAACAAACAAAAACACTTGAAGGGCAAATCCATAAATATTTCAGCTAGTTGTATATGGGTTACTCCTTTGTAGCTAAATAACTGGAGTAAAACTGACACAGTGTGTATTTTATACAGAATAGCACAAAACTGACCCAGGGAGTAGCAAGGATTATGAGGAAGACTGTGGAATGGGAAGCCATACAGGCTCTTCTGCAAGGATATTCAGTAATGGAATGTTTGGAAGGTAGTTGCTGCCTTCATTTTTGGCCTTCACTAAAATTTCTTCATGTAAAGTGTAAATTTGGGGAAGCAAAACTCATCTGTCTATATGATGACTTTATATGAAAACAGGGGAAATAAAAACAAAATTCTTCACATAAGGCTACATCTGACACTGACCTAAAAGAGGATGGCTAAAATAGGCAAAAACATGTTTATTTAAACTAAGATACACTTTTAATATCAAAGTGTTGCTGAAAGAAACCAGATATCCAAATAAGTGGCAAGCTAACCCACAGAAGTGAAATAATGTACAAAATAGGATTTTTTATTACTTCCTGCTGAACAAAGCTGATTTCACATCATTCTAGGCAGGCAGAGGTGTGGAGCTTTATAAAATGACCTGATCTCAAAGAGAGAGGGGAATCACAAACCAAAGGGCATTCAGCCAAACCCAGAGCCTGGATTGCTGGGGAGTTTTATCAGTCTCTACATCCAGGATGAAAGGCCATTGAGTAAGAAAAATATGTACCCAATCTTCATATCTTTTGACAACAGCATGTCAACATATTCATTGATCCCAGTGAAGAGTACCTGGCTCCCTTTTTGTCACATGGCTGCCTTCACACACCCCATGGGAGAAGTTGGCTGTGAACGCACACTGAGGCTGCACTAAATGTTCATAAATGTCATTCCCAATGCTGCTGAGCTCACCCAGCCCCTGCAGGCATGGAATGCTGTACAGCAAAGTGCAAAAATGGGAAACAAGAATAGAAGGCACTTTATTAAGGTAATTAAGGTTCACATCTAAATTTCACCCCCATATAGATAATGTGTGGGTGAATATTAGACTTAAATAGTTAGCTTAATGCTGAATATTTTAGTGACAAATATGGTCTATGCACTTCCTAAAATGTCTAGAAGTATGCAAAGCAACAATATGGGAAAGGCAGGATAGAAAGAGAAAGGAAACTTTTAATCTTAAGGTTTATTTTTAGGTGATCCATTGAATGAAGGTTTGGCTTTTCCTTAGAACACCCACACCCATGCAGCAGAGCAAAGATTCTGATGAATGTGATACCCAGAGTATCACAGCTTTCTCCATGGTTGTTTTTTTCATATAATGTAGTCAGTTAATTAGATCTCCTCTGATCAATCATTGAATTACTGCTTCAAAAGGCATTATGATATTATGAGAGTGCCTCGCAGCAGTTAAACACTTTGATTTTTCTGTCCTAACACATTTACAACTGATGTCAACTAGGTCCTCCCAGCAGGAATAAAGAAATACTTTTTTAAATTACAAGAATAATTTATCTCACAATTTAAAATCTAAAAAAATTACTGTAAACTAGACCAGGAAAATTACTGTAATATGGATTCATTCTCTCCATTGGTCCTTTCTAGTATTTAAGACAAATCTCTTTCATGTTTTCCATGTTTCTTATGTTTTGATCTCAAGCCCTCTGGAGCTTCAACCTTCTCTCTTGCTCTTGTTCTATTCAGCTGTTTTATAGCATCTCTGTTATCTGTCTGTGACTTCAGCTGTGTTGCAGTAGCTCCTTCCTTGATCCTCGACTCAAAAACCAAAGCAGTGTAGTTATTGCAAAGAGATATTGACAGGAACTTTTTTGTTTTCCTTTTTTGACTTGGTTCTTGAAGAGAAACTGTGATCTAAGGGTTACAACTGTAGGTCACAACTCGATCATGAGATTTGCATGCCTTGGCCTTGGGGACTGTTGGCAAGTTACTGCCTTGGCTTCTCCTCCTCCCTCTGTGAAAGGGGAACAGGGATTACAGGACAATGTCACCCCAAGAGTTGCCTCATTACGGTTTCTGTGAAGAGCTTTGAACTCCTTGGAAAGCAGACAGTACAGGGAGGGGTGGTGTGCAGTTTTGGAAAAGGTCTGGGTTTGCTTCCTCTCCAAAAGCAGATGCCATGTGCCACATCCAGAGATCTTTGTACAGTGATGTACAGAGTTCTTATGTTTGCAGTAAAACAAGAAAATAAAGAACTTTCTATATCCTGCTTTTGTTTGTGATTCAAGTCCACAAATTAGGCAAAAAAGATACATTGGTTTTCTCAGCAGTACAAGTGATGGAAAATAATTTACTTCCTAATCCTACAGAAATACTTTTGCCAGATGAAAACTGTTCTGCCGTTGCCTTCCCAACAGGATAGTGCAGTCTGCAGGTAATTAAACAGCAGAAAGCAATACCCATAATTCAACAATATGTCTTAGCTGTAATTTGGCAATTCTTTTTCTCTTGAAAACTCCTATACGTAATATGAGCTTAAAATGGAAATCACTCATAGCAAGTTTCATTTCATTGTGAATTGTTCTCATAGACCAATACGTAACCACATTTGTAAGAAACCCAAATCTTTTCCTGCCAGCTGAAGCTGTCCTGCACTCTTACAAAGTCTGCTATTTTGAATTTGAATACCTGCTACGTGGGCAGCAGACCCCAGGGAGATGATACATCAGTCTGGCAACTCGCCATTCTGTGAAACAGAAGGGTGTTGACAAAACTGAAGGGGATTTAGAAATCATCAACTAGCATGAGAAGACACAGGATTTTCATTTTTCTGGAGAAATCAAGAATTGGCTATTTTTATAGCAAGGTTGATTACTGCCTCCCAAATTAAACCCCGCTACTCAGGGAAACATCATCTGGAGACTTGTTCCCTAGTACTTGCAGGTCTCCCCATGGCCAGGCTGACACAGCAAAGACAGATTTCCAGGTGCCTCCAGAGCTAAGAGGAGGAGAGGTTATTGCTCCTAACAGTGCAGAGCACTCCTGGGGCCCAGGGAGACAGTGTGCCCCCTGTCCTGTGAGCTGAATATGTAAAAGGTGACAATGTTTTTTTTAGTATCTCAACTGTTAAAAAGAACCAGAAGAAATCTCAGTTTGAAAGCGTGAAGAAAGAGAAAGATGCTGGGGAATAGCACTGACTACCTCGAGCTGATGCAGGGTTCCTCATCCATGTAGAATGAGCTTTAGCTCACCAGGAGCAACTTAATTACTTCTGTTCAATGGTTTTCCACCCACATGTTTATCGTAGTTTGTGCTCTTGGAAAGTGCTGAGGAAACAGCTCAGAGCATGAAAAGGGATTACTCTCGTAGGTAATGGGTGCTGCGAAAGCTCCTCTGAAATCTTCTGTGCTGCACATACCCAGGATGCCTCCCCCTGGGCAGGATTGTCTGGCTCCTAATGATGTGACAACAGAGCAGATCCTGCAGGGACACGAAGGTGCTGATATTTGCACCAAGGAGTTAACAGCTCTAAGGATTAGTAATTACACAAATAAGTGTACAGGTAACGAACAACCCTGTTATCCTGTACTTTTTACTTTAAAATTTCTTGTTCCCAATAATTGAATCAGGCCTCTCTTTGGATAATTTATAGAATACCAGTTTCCATAACAACATAATTGCTCAATGAAGCAAAAATACCTGGCAGAGTTGCCATTATCATGAAATAATTGACCACAACAGTGAGTGAAAGAGGCTGCATTAAACCCCACCATTGCTTTGTGTCAACATGGTCAATTACATTCCAGTAATGCCAGATCAAAGACCAGCATTCCTAAAACAAGTAATTACAAATCACAGCATATCCCTAAGAAGCAGAGCAAGATCATAGTGAACAAGTATTTTCCCCTACAACAAAGCACAAAGTCATGTCCAATCATTTAATGGTTGCAGAACTCCACGGCCCACACCATGACAGGTAATTTTAGGACCTAAGGGTTTGCTGTAAAGAAATACAAGCAAGAACAGCTCTCTCATTTTGTGCCTTAATATGGGCAAAGGCACAAGCTACTTTTTAATTCTTAATAGGAGTGTTTGTTTCACAAAGGCTTGGCAAACGTGGTAAGATTCAAGAGGGAGAACTCATACCCACTGCTGAAAACACCTAGTTCATTAAAAAAACACAGCACCAGTCTAGATGCAGATGTACATCTCCCCATGGAACCATTACATCTTTATTCCTCCTGTGGGCTGCAGAAGAAGCCAGCCCACAGCTGGGTTTGTGTGGGAGCACTCAGACCCAACATCTCTCACATGAGTGTTCAATGCCACCCCATACGTTCCCAGCCCAGCTCTCCTCTGCACCCTGTTGTGCTCATGAGACATTTTCTGTTTCTCTGCAGCTTCTCCAGCAGCTCTGAGGAGCTGCAGCAGTCTGTCACATGCTGCTGAAGGCACACTTCAATCCCAGCAGCTGGCACAAGGGTGTGTGAGGATGGGAGCCCTCTTGGCGTAAGTGTTGGAAGATCATCCCACTAAGAAGGATCCAGCTTGGATCCTGTGTCCAGAGTCTCCCTGGAGTATGGTAAGCCAAGAAGGAGCCTCGGGTGCAAGGCAGCATGTGTGTCAGATCAGGGCCAGGCATGAACCAAAGTCAAACTGTTGGTGGGATACTCCAAAGAGATCAAGCTGGCCTGAAATATTGGCCATGCAACTCCTCCAGGTCCAGAGTAGTTCTTGTTCCCAGCACTGTCAGCTTTGTTTTGGAGAGACTGTTACAGAATGCTTCCAAACTTCACAATTCACAGAGACTAACACCTATAGTACAAAATAGTTACATCTCTAACTCCTATGTGCCACATTGCAAGTCAAATTGTTCCCCTATTCTTTTCCCTTTGCACCCCTTGTTCCTTACACATATGCAGGGTGAGCACAGCATGGTGTTGGCTCTGTCCTTGGGCACTCCTGAGTCATCCATGCTTTACCCCCTTAGCAGTCAAGGGATGTTTCCCCTGACTTCAATGCCATGAGTCACCATGGTGGATGAGTGGTCTTTCTGTTCTGTGATATTGATAACCCTGGAAAAAAAACAAACTTGTCATAAACTCTGTGGAGATACTGAGCCTTGAGAAAAATCAGGATGGTCTTTTATTTTACTACATCTTGCTTGGTTAAGACTCATAACAGCTTTCTTTCCCTTCTGTTTAATAATAAATCTCTTTTTTTCACCCTTACCAAGCTCTGCAAATACACCTTCCCATCCTGTATTTCCTCTACTCAGCATCAGGGAAAAGCTGGGCACACACGTATTGCATAGCTTTGGACATTACAGAAGCAAAGAGAAAGAAAGGTCACACATGAGTCTTATCTCTGGCTTTGCAGTTCTTGCCTGTTTTGCAAGCAAGACACATATGTCCTTTAATTATTCATTAGGGTAACTGCAAACTCTCTGAGACTGCCTGCACCTCTTGCAGCCGAGGAGGCTGTGGCTGTAACACCGGCACAGAGGTACACAAACAACCAGAAAAAGTAAGATATTTGTCGGAAATAAAGTGCAGGAAAACAGAGAGAAGAATGAAGCAATTAATCATTCAGAAAGGAGGGAGTAGGGCAGGGAGGGAGAGAGAAAGAGAAAGAGAGAGAGAGAGAGAGAATGGCAAAAGAAACCTGATAGCTTATGCTGCCTCCCCTGAAGTCTGTCAGCCCACTGGCAGGAAGATTAAGGCTGTTGATGGGAATTCCTTTCTCACCACAGTCGGCTTTAAAAGCACAGGACAATAACCTACTTTTACAGGTCTGGCTGTGGCTTTCCCACAACACATCTTTTTCTCCCCTTACTCTAAACAAAAAAGGATGATCCCTTGCAGTGCCTGTTATCTGAGTGCTGCCCTCACAGCTGAGGTGAAGGTATTGATTGAAACACTTGGACATTTATTGGATTTGCAGCTTTTCTGATGTGTGAAAAATGCTTTGTCCCGCTCAAGTCATACAGTCCTACATGCTCCAGCATTTGCTGATGTAACCACCAAAGGTCCAGACCCTCTGCTAGACTTCTTTTGTGAAGAGACCAAGCAGTGAAATCCCTGCAAGGCAGAATACAGATTTCAAAGCATCAGATTTAACAATATACTTGACTCTGGACTTGAAGAGCCTGCACAGCTTAGACTTCACCTCCCCTTGACCCTCTGGGAAGGACAATACCCACTGCTGTATCCACAGCTTAAGCTGGATTGCCTGTTTCAGTATCTTGCTCTTTTAGGAACCTGTTTAGCAGAGGGAATTTGCACTGGCAGGTTGCCCTGGATGGCTCCTTGAATCAAGTTCTCCATCCCTGCCCATGGCTTATTTACTGGATTCAGTACTTGTGGAATGGGAAAAAGCAAGAAAGAAAAGAAAAAAATTATTTAGATGCAAGGTCAGTGCCATCCTTTTGCCCCATAAGAATAGAACCTTTTGCTTTCTAGTTTATACAGACCTGCAAGATTTTGATCTGAGCAAGGAAAGAATAATTGACCCTCTTACAAAGACTCTTGCACCACTCTCTTACACCTGTGCTTTACTTTTACCCTTGTTTGCTAATATCACAAGGCAATGTGTCCTGGGCAAGGTGACATTTCTGTGCTCTGTGATGACATCACTGGCATCAGTCACTTGCTCTTGGATCTCTGTGTGCTTGAGTCAGCCTGGCCTTTTTGCATTTTCAGAAAGGGCCATCCCTGGAGTGATTTCCAGGCTAAAAGATCGTTGGTTCTGTACACACAGGATCCTTCTGTGTTGCAAGAGCATCAGCTCTTGAAATGCCTGATCTAAATCTCCACAAGAACTACTCATTATTGCAGTACCTGAGGAGTGAAGTCTCACATCAGCCTTCAGCAGTGCAATTAAAACAAAACAGCCTCATGTTTGACTTGTTTCCAATACATGATTCTTCTATTTTCCGGGTTGAGGCTCTCCAAATAACCAGGCTGAAGAAGAGCAGGAAGAACAGAAATGGTAGTTGGGTGTCCACTTACCAGCAGCAACTGTCCCAGCTCTCAGCTGAAATATATTTTAGGATCCTAATAGATAATGCCACCATTTCTTTGTAAAGAAAATGCATTGTTATATTCTTAACAGTTTTTCATAGGTATTTGATTGGGATGACACATATAAAATAAAAAGTAGCATACAAAGGAGTTTTAGAAGCAGTAACATACCATATTTCTAAAAAGCCAAACCAATAATTAAATTCACAGGACAATGGATTTTTAATTTTTTTTTTTAAGTGGAAGTCAATATGTTGTGCTATAAACAAAGCTTTAATCCAGGGTTACTCCAGATAACACAGTTATGTTTTGCAGTCAATAGTCCCCAAAAGAACATTAAGCTTGTATAGATGCCTGACTAAGAAGGTGGCATATTTACAATACATTTCACTGATTTATATGTGCTTTTCCCTCTCCATCCAAGCAATAGCTTTTCTTCATCCCTATCCTAACAGATGCAGCAATGGGGTTTGTTTCAGGCTTTGTTTGGGAGATTAAAACCATCTCAGTATAATCTCTTTTTGTTTTATACATTGAAGGAAGCATTAGAGATGAAAATTAAAGCCACAATGGATTTCATTAATCACACCGGGAGGCTTGGTTTGCTGTAGTAGGCACTTCCAGCAGAAGGTGCTCACAATCAGTTTAAATATTAAACGCCCTCCTGTGTTTAAATAGTGATGAGAAAATCTGTGCAATCACAGCTCCTCTTGGGACAGGGGTTCTTTTAAAAGGGCCAATATTGTCCAAACCATCTCATCCTATGGTCAATCCCTCTTTCCAGCAATGTAAGCCTCTGTGGAACTGCAAGGACAAAAGGACTGGAAAAGTCAGTGCCTGGGGGAATTGCTGTGAGATAAAGGAAGTGTCACCTCTGGGTCACCGGCGCAAAAGAAATAATGGTCATAAGGCCCAACAGTTACAGTGGTGGGACAGGTGCTGGCAGCACGACGCACCAGCCTGCCCAGTCCTTGGAGAGTAGGTGCTCACATTACAAAAAGCAGCACTGCTGTTAACTGATGCTGCCAAGAAAAAGGCCAAGATTCAACGGGTCCCCCAAGCTGGGCTGTTGGGGTGTATCCCCACAAAAGGCCAAGTCCCAGTGGCAGATGGCCAGAGGGAAGTTTGCATTCCCACAATTCATGTTCTAACTGTTAGGAATAATCAGCAGCTCTCCGGGGCCCTGAGTCTGACGCCAGGCAGGAGCCAGCCCTACTTGAAAACTGCATCAGTCACCAACTGTCCCAGCCAAAAACATCCTTGGACTGATGTGTTGGGTCTGTTGCATACAGATGAACATGGTCTAAGTGAAGGAAAGGAAAGCAAGCCCCAAGAAAGAAGCGTACAAAGAAAAAAGCTGTAAAACTCATAATTCCTGTCTGCAGAATCTTGGAATCAAAAGCACAAGTTCCCTTTAAAATGTTTTTGTGCCATCACTGTTAAAGCCTTGCTTGAAATTAGAGTATAATCAGAAATTGAGGGAATGGGGTCTTAGGAAATGTGACAATATACAGGTTTATGCTTCTGTATTCTGCCTCAGCCTCCCTCCTGGTACTGGGATCTAAGGAGATAAAAAAATTAACAAAATCAAAACTGAAACCCCAACCAGTCCTGCCCCTAATAGAGGGAATAGTACTGGGAGCTGAACTGACTACAACTCCCAACGTACACTGAGGGTACCTTTAGGACAAATGTTACCCGAGAACATGCCGAACAATCTGAAATTGAAAGCAAGCCCCGGTGGCTGTTGGAAGCTGTAGTCAGCTCTCCGGGATGAACTACTGAGCACAAAGATCCCGAGAGCAGCTCTGGCTACAGAAAGAGCCCCGCTAGAGCTCTGGGGGAGCGGGAGGCGAGCGAGGAGAACGCGCTGTGCCCCCCGGGGCTGCCAAGTTCCCTCCTTGGACTTCCCCGATGTTTTGGGTGGATTTTTGGCCTGGGCCTGCGGCAGAAGGGGAGAGACCTGCCCGCGGCAGCCGGTGCCAGCAGGACCCGGTTTCCCCCGCGCTACCCGGGCCCGGTGCCGGTGGCGGCGGCTGCGCCGGCGGCAGTGGCGGTGGCCGTGGCGGTGGCGATGCGCTGCCGGGGCCCGGCGCCGGGGGGCGGGGGCCGGGGGCGGCGGCGCTCCCCGCCCAGCCGCCGCAGCCGCGGGCCGGGCGCGGGGGGCGCAGCGGAGCGGCGGCGGCGCGCAGGGCCATGTCGGCGCCGTGCCTGCGCCTGCCCGCCGCCGGGTCAGCACCGGCGGAGGCGGACAGCGCCGGCGGCATGGAGCCGCCCGGGGCCGCCGCCCTGGAGCTGGCCCTGGAGGAGGAGCTGGCGCTGCTGGCCGCCGCCGGGGAGCCGCCGGAGCCGCCGCCCGCCGCCGCCGCCCGCGACCCCGAGCTGCTCTCGCTGATCCGGCAGAAGGAGAAGGACCTGGTGCTGGCGGCGCGGCTGGGCAAGGCGCTGCTGGAGCGCAACCAGGACATGAGCCGGCAGTACGAGAGGATGCACAAGGAGCTCACCGACAAGCTGGAGGTGAGGCCCCGTCGCGCTGCGCCCGGCCCCGGCCCCGGCCCCGGCCCCGGCCCGCGGGTTCTCCCCGCGCAACGCGGCCGCTTCCCCGGCGGGCGGCGGGCGCGGGCCCTGCCGAGCAGCCCACGGGACTCGCTGTGGCCGTGACGGGGAAGAAAGGGTCTGAGCAATGCCTGCGAGGCCTGGGGGAGGCAAAGCTGCCGTTCTCCCCCGCTCCCCCCGGCCGAGAGCCGGCGTGTGGGGCCGGGGCCGGGCTGCAGCACGGCGCTCCAGAGGCTCCTGGGGGGCTGTTCTGCCCCGGGACCACCTGGGAGAGATGTGCGCGGCTCATCTCGTCACAGAAATACCTCGGAAGTTAAATTTACACAGCAGGTACTGAGCTACAGAGCATATGTGACCCTTATGCTTAAGCTGTTGCAGCTAAGGCTTTAGGCATGGCAGGAGATAAGCCCTAACGATACGTCGCTGTTAGCTGTTTGGTAAGAAAAATGCCTACAGGTATCTGGAGAGAGCTGTTTGCCAAGAACTCGGGGGATTGAGCTATTTATTGATTTTTAATGCTAAAATAGAGCTATTACAAAGAAAAAGACTTGTGCAGGCAGCTTTTTTTTTTTTTTTGGAACAGCTCTCTTGCACAATTGTGAGAGAACCACTGTTATTTACTCTTCCTCATAGGTACTCTTGGAATTGTATTTCTTCCAATAAGTAATACTGCTTAGAAGTCTGAGGAAAACCTCTCTCACCTTTCTAGAGAGAGTTTGAACAGTGCTGGATTAACATTCACATTTCAAGTCACAGCCCTAGACCAGTCCTTTCTGCACAGTCCTGCATATTCCTGTATTCCTTCCTCACAGACTTAACATTTCTCAAGTTCAAGAGGATTTGTGAAATTAATGTATGCCCTTTGTTCTCCTGACAAAAATTCCTCTCTCTTATTAAGCTTGTCATTTACCCCAGCTGATCCCTTCCTTTTTGCAGGGGAATCTCTCTGCCTTTGCTATTTTAATAGAAAAAAGTGAAGGTGACATTTGCTCAAATTGTTGCTTAGTGTCTCTGTTTATCAGATGAAAATTTCCCAGAGTATTAAAATTTGCCAGAGTGAATGTTTCCAGGTTGATCTTTAAGCAAGAACAGACGTATGTGGTGTTGTGCTGACATGGTTTTCCTGAGGAGTTGGAGTAGAACCTTTCCTACCGTTAAAGGAAAAATGCACAAGTTTAGGTACCCAGCAAGCTGCCTCTTAGGGAGTTCAGGAGCCTCAAATACCACTCACTGCTTGCAAAACGTAGAGGTGAAAAGGAGAAGGGAGAAACTACGACTTTATAGTAGTTTAAATAACACCCCACAAATGTTTACCTCTGCTCTCACAGGCCCATTCAGAAGGTAAATGAAGAGATTGTAAACACAACTGACTCTTCACATATTTTCATCCCATTACTATCACCCTAACTTCCCAGTGGAATAACAGATTGCTATTTTCCAGGCTACCCATTTGAGAGGAATTAGTGTTATCTACTTAAGGGTCATTTTTTTTCCCACTGGGTTTGGCAAATTTAACCCAGTGCTGCTTCACACAAAAAAATCAAATTTCAACATTAATCTTCTAAAACACAAGCTCGATAATCCCAGCCTATGCAGATTAAATCTCGGCCTCCTCCTGTTGCTACTGAAGTGAATAAAATTTCACAATAAGCTTTTCGATTTCAGAGGAGCAGAGGAAGGACCCACAGCTGTTCCCTCCTTCCCTGTGCTGAGAACTTTCTGACAGTGACACAAAGCAAAGTCTCAGATGAGATCCTTGGTGACAACCTGATATAATGATGTTCAGCTCTTAGAAGGAGATATTTTGTTCCAGTTCACAGTTCAGAATTGGTTACAAGAGCTCAGTGAAGCCTCTCCATTTCACAACAGCCAAGGTACTGGTCTGCTTGTTGGGTGCTTTGCCTCAAGATTAAATATGTTCTAGTTTTGTGGGTTCATTGCTGAGGTACAGCATTCCTGCGTACACTTCCTCTGGCAAACCTTTCACTTCACAGCCTGAATTTAAATTCATTTCTAATCATGAAATTGAAGTTCTGTAATAAATTCTGATATGTGATCCTAGACAGTTTTATCCTCTCTAAGGGATTAAGACAGTTAATAGTGCTGTTCCTCTGACACAGAGGAGCCTGTTGTGTCCAAGCATTTTACAGTATGAACCCTCTTTATCAGCTGGGAAACTCCCCCTTGCTTTCATCTCTTCAGATGAGGACCAGCCCAGCTCAGTTAAGTTGAAGAGAAGCTGTTTTCAGAAGAAAACATCTTCTAGAAAGCTGTGTAAAAATCAGTGAGCAGCTGGTGAATGGAGAGACGCTCAGGAAACAAGAAACTCCCCTACTGAGGACAGCAGTTTGCCCTATCAGCACTATGTGCAGAAATCCCCTCCAGACTGCAGCCCTGCAGGTGCTGGGGGCAGGCCAGGAGAGATGGCTGCTGACAGAAGCAGGGGAGACCAGTCAGCACATCTCATCTGGGTTATCCTCCTCTTTGCAACAGCCTCTCCGTGCCCCACTGCTCTGTTCTGGTTTCTCTGTCACAACAGAATAAACTTCATATTCTTCACCTTCTTCTCACACCAGCCTTTGTGATGGTCATTTATTGGGGCTGTGTGTAGTGGAGATTTTCTTTTGCAGTGAAAGACTAAAGTGCTTTTTAAATGATTGACAAGGCTTATCAGTGGCTTCTAAATCACATTTGGGTGTCTGGGGCACTTCAGCTGCAGTGCTGCTTCTCAGCAGGCTGAAGTTCCACTTACCATTTACAGAAGGCCCTGGATCTTTCTAAACGTTGCCTAGCAGTGAAAGAGGCAGAGCTATAAAAGACAGAATTTTCAGTGTGCTGCTGAAAGTGAAATTGTGGCTGCTCCAGCCACACTTGGACTACAAACAAGATGTCTTTGCAATGGTTGTCATGGGCCAGGTGCTGGGATCTCATGCCTACCTATTGCATTAAAATATTTATATTACTGCTTAGCTCTCATTTGCAAGAATGCTCATTCTGTTAGTGTCTGAAACATGGGGAAATCCCCTACTATGGGCCACTGTTTTTAATCAGCTTTCCCTCATATTTAAGGGTTTTTCATGAAAGTCTGGAATTTGCAGAAGGATTTGAAGGGCACAAGCACTGTGCTGCTACACTGAGCTGGAAGGAGCATAGGAAAGGATTTGGGGATCAGGTGAAGAAAGAGAAAACATGGCATCTGTGTGGCAGAGCAAAAAAAGGTGGAAGATTAGCAATACAAAGGCCAGAGGCTGGAGAGGTACTGGAAGGTTTTGACATTCAGACCTGCTTGGGAAGGTGACAGGGACCCTGCCAGGGAGGCTGTGTGTCATTAGCAATAGGCACCCAGGGGAAACAGCCCCCTCACAGCCTGTGTTTCTAACAAGCAATAAAAAGCCACTTCACATAAATGCAGTGCAATTTTCTTTTCCGCCTAGCAGGTTTATTTTCCCTTCCTATCAGAAGTGCCATGGGAATTGTTCACTAGGGAACAATTCACCTGGGAGTAATAGGCAAGTGCTACCAGTGTTTGGCCCAGTGGGTTTCTGTTCTTCTCTAAGACATATTCCTTAAAGACTAGGGAATCTGATAGAGAGTAGCAGGAGATTTTTCTGGGGATCAGAGGACAACCAACAAGGAGAGGACTCCCATTTTTCAGGTTTCCCTGCTAATCCTGGGACGTGCCCATGTCCCCAGTCTGTGACTGTTCTGAAAGTAAATGTGTGTCTTCAGTCACCAAGGGAAATTCAAGCTCAGGGTTTTGGAGCAGGGATTCTTTCAAATGGGCACAACATAAATCTGCTTTGACCTGATTTGCAGCTCTGTTTCAATCAAGCCCTCATTTAACTAAGCCTGGAAAACATGCAAAAGTTTCACCAGATTTGTGCTGTCCCTCATTTTCCAGCCAATCCAAAGCAGAGCAGAGTCTCCAGAACTGAGAGTGGTTTCTAAGAAACCTGAATCCAGAACGTGGACGTACATAATGTCTATAGCAACCAGTTCATTGCATCCATTGCCATTCCAGAGCGGGTTGCATCAAACAATGGAGTTACTGTGCACTATCAAACTCTCAGACAACTAATTAGGTCAGGAATAGAAGGAGCAAATGGATAGATGATTCAACTGTTGTTCATGAGACCCATATGACAACAAGGATGCCTCATCTACATTCCTCACCAACAGTAAGGGTATACAGTTTGTGTATTTTGACTATAAAGGCAATTAAAAAAAATTATGCCACTGACCACTTTTTTTTTTTTTTATTGCTTTGGAGTTAAGCTGGGCTCTGCTAAATCAATTGCTCTGTCTGACCTATATGTCTCGCCTATTGACATGCAGCCTACTTTACTCTTTTGGCAGTTATTTCAGTAAAAATCCAATGTGCTGAACTCCAGTGGCCAAGGACAGGCCAATTGCTGGAAATGGAAAATGGCTTTGGTGCCAGTGACCTGCCCTGATGTGGAATTGTCATCTCCATGGCATTGTCACGCTCTAGCACCATCTTCTTTCCTGCACAGGGTTTTAGCCCTAGCACAGAGGAGGAAAAGGAGACATTCACCTTTTTTTCCTCCCTTCCTAACCTCCCCCATAATGTAGCACCTGGAACAAGAGAAACACGAATTGCGGCGGCGATTTGAGAACAAGGAGGGAGAGTGGGAAGGAAGGGTATCAGAGCTGGAGAGCGACGTGAAGCAGCTGCAGGACGAGCTGGAGAAGCAGCAGGTCCACCTGCGCGAAGCCGACCGGGAGAAGACGCGCGCTGTCCAGGAACTCTCCGAGCAGAACCAAAGACTCCTGGACCAGCTCAGTAGGGTGAGTCAGCTGGGTGGCACAGCTGGGCAGGGGACAGGGTCACAGCTCTGCTGTCATCCCCCTCTGGGGCAAAGGAGTGGGAAAGCTCCAACTTCCAGGGAAACAAACGGTTCTGCCTCTGGTCAGGTTACACAGGTGTCGCTATAAGACGTGCCGCCTTTAAACTGATTTTACACCTCTAAGGAGCGATGCATTTCTTTGGCAAAACAGTTGTGTTTCTGGGTTGAGTGGTCATTTACTGCATAGTTATCTCTCTCAACTGTTCTTGTATCTAGAACTGATTTAGAAAATCTGTTTATAATTTACTAATAGGCTGAACAAATGTAGCATGTAAGAAGAAGGCTAATCTGCAACAGTGGGGTGAAATGCTTTTTGCAGGTCTCCCTTTTTTGAGATACATTGGCTATAATGTTGTAGAATTGAATATACCATGTCATTCTCAGATGGTGTGTCACTACAGATAGTTTTGCCATGGTTAGATGTGTGAGAACCTACTGAAATTCCTTGGAATGCCATGTTTCATCAAAGAGCTTAACTTGCCTCTGAATGAAAGAGGATTTACAGTGAAGCTGCTACAAATCAGCCTAATTGGCTGAATACTTGCAGCATGAGTTTCTTTCTGACAGCAAAAGAATTAACAGTTTCTGCCTCCTTCCCACAGAAGTTAACCTGTCTTCTGGAATTAAGAACCTTGATTTTTTTCCTCCCCACTGGACAGTTAGTACAAACCAAAATTTTAATGCTTGAGAACATAGTCCAGCAGACGAAAGCATTTGCTTGTTATCAGTTGCTTATTCCCAAAATAGCATACAACGAAAACACACACACACACAGATTCAGGCTGAAGAGGCCCACCTCATGCTGTAAGAACATCTCTCAGTCTAAATTCTGTCAGAGCTGAGTCTCTGGGGCTGACACGAGGATTTTGCCTATGAGAGGGTGGACGCCTCAACCACAACACTAGGATCAGAGGACTTTGAAGAGGGTCAGATGTACAGGTCTTCACTCAAGCTGTGTATGCAGTTGTCCTGTGCCTCTGGAGGTGACAAGAGCTAGTGTTGAGTATGACACTCTGTAGTGACACTTGAGGAAATCATTCCTCATTCCACTGTAGATTTTTCTTGTCAAGGATTAAAAAGTCACTTATTCCAATTTGGTTAACTGGCTTAAAAAAGAAAAGAGAAAAAAAAAAAAAAAACACCACCTCATCTTCCTTAGCTCAAGAATGCTGCTAAGTTTATCCACATTTTTAAAGCAATGTGTCCCAAGTGAGCTACAGATCTTTTACCTTTTCTCTGGACAGAGCGTAATCCACATGCACCATGGATGAGAGTTTCCACCCAAGATTGCACAAGCCCTGTGTTATGTCAGGTTTCTTACCCAGGACTAAGAACTTGGCTCCTTCTGTGTATGTATGATTTCTGTCACTGGCTGGGGAATGTAAGATTTGTTATTGTCCCAGCATAAGCATAAACTGGAAGAACAGACTAGAAGGTAGGAGAGCCAAAGCAGACAGCTTGTTTTGGGCTTTTAAACCACATGGGATTATCCTCACATGATACTTGTGCTACAGGAACCTCTCACAGCCAGATGCTCAGAAAGCCATTCCACAAAGCCTTGTCAGAGGAACCACCAAATTAAGTCTACCAGCATGTGGTGTCCAAGCATGGGTTTTTTCCCTTAACTCCCTATTAGTGCTAGAAATGGTCTTCACTGACCCACTTCAGAACTGCCACATTCAAAAATGCTGAGTGTTGGTGCTGCCCTTCCCATTCCAGCCCAGCCCTGCTCCCAGCTTGGAGGACAGTTTTTCTCCAATGCAGATAAGCTCTGATAGAGACAGAGCTGATGTTTGCCGAGGCACGATTCAGTGCTCATTGAGTTTGTCACCTGGCCAAAACTTGCCAGAAACTCAAATACAGCAATATATTTGGTATAGCAAGGGTGTAAACAGTCTTCCCACAGTCAGGAAAACCTGGACAAATTGAAAGAGACTAGGGAACAATCTGTTGTCATTCTCAGGGCTTTAGCTGAGGCTTTTTAAAATCTCAGCATTATATTAGCACTTGATTCCTGCTGCTTAATATTCCATATTTGCTGCTCCATAGTGTATTTGCAGTCTCATGTGCCTGGTCTCTCATTCTGAAGAGGTTACATATGTAATCCCTGAGGCAGTGGCACTGCCTAAACCCTGCACCCATGTAGTTCTGGCTCCTGTTACCATTTAGGCTTCCAATTAATAAAAAGGACAAACAAGAGTAGCATGGATGTGCTTGCCCACAGCCATACTGACATAGGCTGGAGTCTCTCCTGGGATCATGAACTGAGCACTGGGAGAGGAAAAGTCCTACAAAGAGGTGCTGTTACAGCTTCTGTGACCTTTAAGGTGTTGCTGGTGTCCTCCTTGTGTTCCTGGTTCTTTGTGTCACCGTGGTTGTTTGGGAGCAGAGGGTTAAGAGAAATCTGGAATAAGGTGATGAAAGCCTTATTCAGAGCCTCAAGTCTGCCCCATTCAACACTTTATATCCTGCTTCACTCACAGGACACAAAGACAGGCTTCTCTCTGGTAGAGTCATTCTACACTAGAAGGTACTGGCTCCTTAAATTTGAATTTCTACAATTTTTAGCAATTAACACCTCATGGCCCCACTTAACAACACTTGATCATCTCACTCCTGGAGAAGGTATCCCCTTGGCACTAGGCTCTGTGTGTTGAATGACAGCCTCAGGAGCTGCCAGCCCACATGGTCCTGCTTGTTTCTTCTGGATTTCTGGATTTCCTGGGCTTTAGCCTCTTTTATCTCAAAGCAGGGCAGCAGCCACCATCTCCTTCATCCTGCCCCTCCTCCTTCCTGCTGCTGCCATACTTTCACTAACTAATTAGTCTTTAGGACATTTTTTAAACTCTGCCTTCCCCAGAGATGAAAAGCCAACACATACTCACTTTGTCTAAACCTGTCACTAATGCCAACCAGCCAAGCACACACACCCACACAAGGACAGCAAGGGGACCTGTCTTGCAATTAATTCCTGGGACTGAAAAAATCCACCATCAATTTTAGCAAAGACTGGTAAGGAAAACTCAAGGATAGGAATGTTAAGTCTGTTCCGGTATCTAAAAATTAGCCTCTTGCCTCTGTCACCAAGGGGCTAAAATAAGGTCCTTAAAATGGTTTGAGGTCTTCCAATGAGGTGGTGATATAGGAGAACTTTAAATATCTAATAATAGTAAGTAGGCTATAAGGAACTTTGCCTTCTCTTGAAATATAGCCCTTGGTTCTCTGCTTTTAGCAGAACAAAGATACTGCCCGAGGTTAGAACAGCATTAAACCATAGGGAAAATCTGGTTTGCTGGACTGGGAGCACATAGTGAAAGACGTGACTGAAATGCCAAAGAGCAAGTTTAAGACCTCCACCGTATTTTTTAATTTGCTACATGATGATTAAAGGCCCTTCTGCACATTGCTTTGATTTCCCTCCCCCTGCCTCAGCACAGCAAAGGGTGCAGGAGCTCTCAGCAGTGTGTCCACACCAAGCTAAATGCCGAGTTTACCAAGGAGAACTGTAGAGCTCCTCATGAACAGTGTGCCAGGGTACAAACCACTCACCAGAGCTGCTCAGAGCTAAAGTATAGGAGGCAAAGAACAGTTCTGCTGAGAAAGTCAAGGCTTGGGAATTATTACATGTTCTGTTTCCAGCTCCTTCAGTCTCTCCCATCTGTTTCAGTTCCCCACAAGGATAAAAAAAGAAAAGAGAAAAACACAAAAACCACAATCCTATGCCTTCTGTCCTTTTATGGGGGAGTGTGTGTAGGGAAAAGTCTCCTCTTACATGTGCCCACAGCAGGTAACACAGCAAGAGTCCTGTCCTCACCTTTGGGCTTCTAGGAGTTACTAATATACAAATAATAATAACACCCAGTCATCTTCCTATAATGAGGCAACATATTACTACTTTGTCAGGAAGTGAATGAAAAAAGATTTCCACGCTGTTTCTGAGTGCCTTCACCAGATGGCTTTCCCACACATTTCCTGCTCCCCAGCTCTGGCTCCTGGAGCTGTTTGCTGCATGTAGCTTGGGTGAGGCTCATCCTTCTGGGTTCAGCTGGGCTTCTTTTATGGTTCATGGAGCACTGGGGAGCGATTTCACAACGTCAGCTCAGGTAGTTTTTGCAATGCAAATCTGTTTCCCGGGGCAGTGGCAGAGTGTCATCTTGCACTGCTGAAACAGCTCCTTGTGTTTAGAGGAGCGCTGGGCTGCTGTGGCATCCCTCAGAGGGGCCCTCAATCACCAACTCCTTAAATTCACTCAGCATCTAGAGCCAGCATGCTGCTACAAAGAATGAGGTGTTTCAGTCAATCCCTCTGCTGCAGCAAGAACAGGAGCAGCCAGCCCACAATTCTCCAAAGGAGGTATTATTTACAAACCACAAAACCCTCCTTTCAGTAATATTTCAGTTGAAGTTTCTCACTTCATGCTCTAACATGCAGCATGTTAGAGAACTGGGAGGCACTGCCTGGCTTTGCTTTGAAAGAAACAGGTTTTTATTTAAGAACAAGCTGACCATAATGTATTCTCCTTTCCAAATTACTTATTTTAAATGCAAACTTTTATGGTCAAGAACACACAGGAGAGGCAGTTCTGTTGTCAGGTATTTATTTGAAGAGATTTTTCTGAATGCTTGGTTGCTGGGTCTATCAGCATAGGAACAATGTTAGTTTTAAGAAATTCAGATTATTCACTGAAAAATAAAGTTATTGGGAAAAGTGTGCTGGGCAAGATGCACTGTTTTTCCCCATGCCAGAGATTTGTAGCAGTTACACTATGAATTATGTCTTTAATTCCTTATTTTATCTATACAGGTGCTTAATGCAGGCCTCCTTATGTTTCTTGTTTATTAAGTTGTCTCCAATAGCCCAGCAGGGTCTATTGGGAGCTCCATCCTTAGTACAGAGACAAGACAGGCTGAATTTAAGTCCTGCTTTGGGGGGGTTTATTTTTAACCAGATAAAGATCCTGAGTGAACCTGGGCTAAAGAAGAGTTGCTTTTACTATCCCTACATTTCAAGGTGCAGATCAACCACTACACTGAATTATTTTTCATAAAAACTCTCTAGTTTTTGCTCTCCAAAGTGTTTACCAGACCTATTCAGTGAGCAGCTTATTAGTAGGAGCTCTACACTGAACTCCTCAAGCACGGAGTCCTGAGTAGCAAATCTTCACCTGCATCACCACTGAGCAGTCCAAATTCACTGGAAGGGGAGATTGCAGGAGAAAAGGCAGCACTGCTTCCTGTTGAAGGGGCTGAAAGACCTGCTTGTCATGGCAGCTTTGGTGGTGCTGCTCATTCCTTGGGGGAAGAAGGCCTTGAGCACTGTTTTGTGCCTGGCATAAGGCACACTTGTGTCACACATGGTGAGGTGAGAGGAAACAGACACCAGCACCAGACAGCCAAACACTGATTCCAGCAAACCTCCCAGTAACCTCATTCCCCAGCTCCCCACCCCTCTGGAGCATCAGCAGATCCTCACGCCACATAGCCAGATCCCTGATCACCCAGGGAATACTAATGAGAAAGGCTCCTTCTCTCCAGTTGCTTCTCCTCTAGCAGAGAGCACTTGTTAATAATTCAGCTTCATGCCACATCAGGCCTGGAGTGCTGAGCCTTTCCATGCTACAGCTGTGAATAGAGGACGTGACTGCAGCTGCGTGTTCTCGCCTGCACAGTCCTTCAATGAAATGATTCAGTGCCCTAGAAGGTAATGGAGAAACACCTTGAGGTCACTGCTGAGTGGCACTTACCCACCATCCCTCTGGGAGAACAAGGAGAAAGGCTCAGCCCTCTGCTGAGAGTCAGTCCAAGCCTGCAGCAGCAGTTAACCCCATTTTAGGACACACAGAGTTTTGGGACCCAACAGGAACAGGGCCATGCAGACATCAAGGAATAAATACAGGAAGTGCCAAAGTAATTTCAGCAAACATGAGGGGGAGCACCCCTACAGAATTTGCCCAAGGATTTTGCACACACTCATTTAATGAAAGATTTTTACCCTTGAGTCCTTTGGGTGATGAGCACTTATGGAATGGGTAGAAGGAGAATGGGCTGTAGTGGTAGAACAAGGGGGAATGAGGACAAATTAAAATAAGGGAAATTTAGGTTAAGTATTAGAAAGAAATTCTCTCCTGTGAGGGTCTTGAGACACTGGAGCAGGTTGCCCAGGGAGGTTGTAGCTGTCCCAACACTGGCAATGTTCAAAACCAGATTGGACAGGGCTTGGAACAGCCTGGTCTAGTGGGAAAATTCCCTGCCTGTGGCAGGGGAAATTGGGACCAGATGATCTGTAAGGTCCATTCCAATCCCTTAACATTTCATGCTTCTATGAAGGCTGTGCATGGAATAAAATAGGGACTCATGAATAGCAAAGCCCTCCCTAGGAAAAGGATTAAACTACTATTTAGATTAGAAGAAAAAAAAATGTTGCTGTTAAGGTAGTGGAACTACATAAGTCGCTGCTCCTGGGCAAAAGGATGGCATCCCTGGGTCCCAGGGGCTGGGTGGGACCCTCATCCTCCTCTGCGGCAGCAGAGCATCCCCTCCGTCCCCGGGGACCCCTGGCTGGTTGCTGGATGACAGCACGGCGTGTCCCAGCTGGTGATGTTGCCGTGGCAACCGGGTGTGATTTCTGTGCTTGTAATGCCACGACAGCCAGGGACACGCAGGGAGACGCACTTGTGACGTCCGAGGCGGGCGGGCGGTGGCCGCGGCCCGTCTGCCACCGCCGTGGGCTCGGCTCGCTGCCACGACGTGTTCCCTGCCGCCTCTGCATCCCCCGCGGGCCCCTCCCCACCTTTCCTCCTCTGCTCACGGCAATTTCACCCCCAGAATCGCGCTGGAGCTGTACCAGCCCAAGGCAGCATGTTGTCTGTACCATCCACAGTGAGCTCCCGAGCCTGCTGGGACAGGTAAACGTTTTATATCCTGGGTGAAAAGAGCCCCTTGTGAGCAGATCAGTGAGCCCACGCAGGTGACCCTGCCGGGGCTTGGCACAGAGCATCTCCCGGGAGTCCAGCTCGGGATGTGGCACCAGAGAAATGATTGTTTGCCCGAGCCACTGAGCCTGCAGGCCGTGCACGGCTCATCTCCCACCCTCCGAGGCTCTTTGTGCCTGGATGGAGCAGCAGAGGCTGCCCCGGGAGATATCACAGAGCCACACCTCCTGTCCCACCACCACCCCCTTTGAGCACATCTGCAGGAATGAGTGGACAAACACGTAGGTGTAAAGCCTTTGGTAGTCAGCCATACACTGTTCTTCCCTGCACTTCAGCTGAGCCCAGATCATAAGCCAGCTTTCTCCTCTGGCAAGTGGTGCTAGAAGAGATTTCAAAAGTTCATACAAGGCTCCTGTCTTGAGACATCAGCAGCACCACTTATCTGTGAACATCTGAAAGCCAGAATCCAACATAAAACTGAAGCTGAACTTGTCCTGGAGTAAGAAGATAAAATCCTGAATGAGTTCTTTCTTCCTCTCTTGCACTGCACTAAAAATTTTGAGTGGCTATTCTGTTTACATCCAGATTGTGTATTGGAATTGTTTTATTATGCAGTAGCTCAGAGGTAGGAACACATGGGCAGAAGAAATTTTTTCAAACTATTTCTGCTTGTTCACACTTGCTGTAAACACTTCCTCCAGGAGATTCTAGAAAGTAGGACACAGAAGGTGTTTGTATCCAGCCACTGCTAGCTTACTGGCTAGAACCAGAGACAAACATGATTGAAAGCTTTGCAAATAGCTACATAAGAAAAAACCAATTAAAAAGCATTTGATCTTTAAAGACCCATTCTGGGTTATAAAGTTTGCACACCTTATAATTAAAGTCTTCTTTTTTCAAGCAGGCTTGCTTTTTGTAAATGCAATTCAGTAGACAATAGCTCAAGAGGGAAATCTCTCCTACACTGAGAAGGTTTTGCCAGCTGTACTGGGTGCTCTGATTACCCATGAAATCAGAGGCCTCTTGCAAAACAGCCAAGAGCATAACCAGCATTTTGTTTAGAATGGCATTTAGCAGAACCCAGTTTATTTTGAGCAGAGACATAGGATCAGCAAGACACTCTTGTTGACTGCTGGTGGCCACAGTACAATACAGAGCTGGCTTGTGCTTGGCAGCACCACCACAGGAATGGGAAATGCCACCTCATACAGGGACACAACAGTATCCAGAGGCAAGGGTACAACAGAAAACTGACATAAGTCAAGGGACCTGCCTGTCAGAGCAACTGGAGTAAAAGGCTGCTCATAAGCAGCCCAAGGAAGCATTTCATTTGGAGGAGATACAGGCTGGCCTCACAATCTCAGTAGTTATCCTTCTGCAGAGGCTCAGTTCTGTAGATGCCAAGACCTGCAACAGATTTCCATCATGGATGGGATCCCTGTCAGTGTTTGAGGGGGGACTGCTGAGGTCAGAAGTGTTGGAAACAACTCCATTAACTGTTCTTGCCCTGTCCTAGCTATTCTTGCCTGGAAGGTTCTAATGTTGAAGCATGGAAAGAACATTTTTGAAAGGAGGCACTGCTTGGATAGTTTCAGCTGGGTTATGACTCTACCACGATTAGCACAATAATGCAGATGTGTCATAGATGCAGAGCTTTCACAGAACAGTTACACGATCTGCTGATGTTTGGGTAACTAAAGCATCCAGCTCAGTGGATTTGCCCTTTAAATTGAATCCGCCACTTCCTTTGCACTTCAGTGCACCAAGATAACAAAATTTAACCTTGTGATTGCTTTGTTCTCTACATCCTTTAAAGTCTGTTCCAGAATCCACTTCCAGACTTGGCACAGTTTTGTAGTGACAGGGGTGCTCTTAGAAAGCTGTTCCAATTTGGCAACTATTTAGCCTGAGCTGTTCCTGGTTACTTGTTGACTAAAGCACCATTGTATACTCAGCTGTCTACAAGCTCAGATCCGGGAAAATGGAAGTCTTCTACAATTCGGGTGTAGACCAGCAGATTTGTCACTCACACCAGGACCATCAGACAGGTACAAATCTTAAGACTTACTGGAGGGAAGGGTCTGTATTTATAGAAGAGATCCATGGTCCCTATTGCTTTTGCAGGTGATGTGTTTCAGTATAAAAACACCCACAAATTTCAAGAGAAGGGCACATTTTGGAGAAGTGCCCAAAAAGCTCTCCATTGTTTCTTTACTTGGTTAGCAAGGGATTGGCATAGATTTTATTGGAACATCAGGAAACTGAGGCACTGACAGAGTTTTCAATGTAAACCAACGACCAAGACCCTAGTGAACGAAAAATCTCCTCTCCACTCAGGCAGAGTACACAAGAGTTTGAGCTTTTCTCTTGATCTTATAGAATAAGGATGAACTGGGGTAGGGCTTTTTGTTTGTTTTTAAGATGTGGCATAGGAATTTAGTGCTCTGTGTCCCACACTGACAGCATGACAGGGTAAAGCTAGTGCTCAGACATTACTCCTTGACCGAGTATAAGCTTTCCTTATTCTCTGTGTCCCTTACATAAATGGCCATGTGTATTAATTGAAGGATAAAAATTAGACTGATATTTTTAAAAAAAGAGAGCTGTAAGTTTGGCTGAGTAGAAGAGATGGCCCAGAGACTTTGCAAGGTCTCCATCAAAGGAAACTTTTGGGAAGTGGCCAAGTAGACACCAGTCAGGGAGGGCTGGCTAATTTTTGCACTGATACAAGAAGAACTAGGCAAAGTTAAGTCTGAAAGAAACCTTCTGAGGTTTCCCTTTTATGCAGGCAAGAGTTTGACTAACATCAAGTCATGTCTTCCTGCTATTTATGAATACTAAAGAATGAGGCAGAGAAGCCTGAGGGAATACTCACAAGGAATGTATGATCTCAAAGGCTTTAGAATTGACTTGTATTTTAACTCTACATGGGCATAAAGTAATGAAAGGGTGAAAACAAATGTAAACAGGGCATTATTCAAAATGCTTGAATAGACTCAGATTTTGTGGAGTTATGCTTTCAACAGATTTATGTTTAGAAGCCAAATGAGAAAGCCTGGAATGACCATGTTTGTTTAAAAGAGATCATTGGTAGAATGTAGCAGTGTGATATTTGTCTAAATAACATCTATTGATCAGCTATGAAGTTGCACGGGGTTTTGCCAACTCAAAGTATTCCTGTAGGTTTGCCTCTATTCCAAAGAGATTTATTTCCCTAGGCTTTACTGGATGTTGTACTTCACTTTTCACACAAATTCTCCCTAAATGTTGTGCTGTTTAGCCTTTATTTCACTCTCCACCTTAGCACAAGGGATGAGACTCTTAGTGAAGTCTAACTCATAAATATTTTAAAGCTTTAAGGGGTCCAGGCAAATGCTTATGAAATTGATGATTTCATTAACGCCACCTCTTCCTGGGGCCCTCCTGTGCCTGAGGCACTGCTGCCATGGACACAGGCCCTCACCCTGCAGAGCTGCAGACAAGGAGGGGTCTCTGAGGCTCAGGCTGCTTTATCAGCAGAAGCTGCAATAAACCAGTTGAGGCATTATCCAATCCAGCAGCTCAGTTAATCTCTGCTTACCCAGATTAACTCTGGCATCACGAGACACAGCCCATCAGCTGCAGACTGGCTCTCAGCATCTCCCTCTTTCAAAGGAGTTCTTTGCATCAGGCATTCAAAACTTGGGAAATTCCTTCTGTCTTCCCATCCTTCTTAATCCTCCATCAAGAGACAGTATCAGAGACTAAGAAGGTCAAACTAGGGGAGAGGGAAGGAGACAGGCAGCTTTCTCCCTCACTGCATGTCACTGCCTCAGCACAGCAAGGGGAGATTTGCCCAGTGTGGGACACCTCCAGATCACACAATTTTAGTGCTCCTGGTCCCAGACATGGGCCTCCTCCAACTTCTCACCTTTTTCATGGCCAGGGAACACCCTGCCAAGGAAATACTTTGCTGTGTGTAACCAATAGTGCAGAAGCCTTTCCAAGCATGAACTTGTTCAAATGAAGGTATTAACTCTCTGGCTTATTTAATCTCCCTAAGCAGAGCTATAAGGCACCTTAGGTCAGAGAAAGTGGCATATTTGCCCAAAATGCCTGCCTAGACCCACATACCAAGTAGGCCATGAGATGCTGACCCTGCCCACAGCTCAGTGAATGTGACACAAGCACCCAGAGCCAGGTGTCTGTGGTGCAGCTGGGCTCACCCTGCAGGGGGGAGGAATGAGCTGGCTGGCTGTAAAGCCATGGACAAAGCACAAACACCTCCATGCCTGTGAGTACCTGCACACCACCACCTCCACTCTTCCCTGCCCTCACTCCACTTGGCATCCAAGACCTTTGCATGAGGCACCTGTGAGTATTTCAAGCATGTGGAGTGGACAGTTTTCATTAAGCCTCTGTCAGACTGAAATGGCTTCTTTACACTGTTTATCCTTGTGTATGCTCTGCTGATGCCACAGAGTGCAGGTGGCTGGACAGGGAACTGACAGCACTGCAAAAGCCTTTCTGCCCTTCTCCATGAAGCCTTGGAGTGACTGCCTAGAACAGAGGCTGGACAAAATTAAGAGAATAACAGTAGGTATTTATTAAAGGCCTTCAATAAGTACACCTTGGGCAGTCAGAAGCCTCCCAGAGGCCACATCCAAGATGGATGATGGCCACAAGTTTTTCAAAGTTTGGTCCATTTGCATATAAGGGTTCAATTTCAGGTAATGAAGTAATTTACCCCGTTTGCTCCCCCCCCAGTTCACTTTTGTGTATACTTTTCAGGGCCTGAGGCTGTAGGGTGTCCTTGAGTTTTAGGCTTAGAGGAATTGTTATGCCTGACCAAAATGTGAAGACAGTAATTAATATTTTATATGTAGTTTAGAGTTATGCACTAATGCAGGAGAGGATGGAAACATAAAGGCTAAAATCTTAAGGCATCACCCACAGCACTGGAAGAGGCCACCACAGGATAAAAGGAAAAAACCAAGGCCAAGCTGCTACTGCTTTAATTTCACAGGGACATATTTTGCATGTGTACCAGTCCTCCATATTCATCACAGAAGAGGTAGTACTTCAAAGGCACTCAGATAATCACTTCTTGGTGCATTCCACCAGCATCGTTAGGCAAATGTCCATAAATACCCTTCTCACATATCTTGTTTCACTCAGATTATCCTAGTCTCCTTGGCAACTGTCAGATGATGTATAATGCTAGCAGGGATTAGCCCCAATGAGCCTTATAACCCTCGTGTAAATTCCAACTCTGTGAAGGGACCTGGCCAAAACACTCCTTTCCTGGTAATGTTTAACTGTTGCCATAAACAATATTAAATCTTAGACCCTTTCAGCAAACCTGAGAAAGGGTGAAAACCAATAGAGAGCTTTTTAACTGGTAGTATTTGTCTTGTCCTCCAGATAAATAAGTTTGAGACATGAGTATACTTGGTGTTTCACAGCTTGACATGTAAAGCTGTATTTTGAATCAGTACTTGAGAGAAGGCTTGTGCTGAAAACTTGGCTTTAATATCTTTATCTCCTTCGTCCCTTGTTGTCAGTGGGATCACACTGGGAAATTCCAAATCCCTGCAGGAGCTTCACAAAATTATGCTTCACTTTAACCTATTAATTTCTGAAAACTATCTGGAGTTCAGGTCATCACTTGGTATGCACACACTGACATGGGTCGTACTGAGACTTTCTGCCTCTGAGCAAGCAGCTCTGGGTTACACCCTCGTGCCCCACTGCTCAGGCAGAAATGACCAAAGCATCAAGCTTCAACACATGCTGCATTTGCATGAAGCTTGTCTCCACTCCACATGGTGTGTGGGTCTGCTGAAGAAGAAGTTTGGTGTCTCATGTGGCACCCGAAGCCAGCTTTTGCCATGTGTGGCACTGACATGAGACCTGTCTCCACACAGGAGATGCAGAGAGTGCCAGTGCATGGAGCTGAGCTGCCCTGCATTACATACAAGTGTTAAGAGTTGAAGATCTAAGTGATAAAAGCCTACCTGTGCTGCAGCAGTGACATGGTTAAACCACTTGTTCCTTCTTCAGTCCACTCAGTTCTTTATAACTTTCCAAACCGGGGATATCTGCTCTAATTAATCAGAATAACAAAAAATATCTTTAAGCAGAGCCAAGGAAAGGAGGCTGAAATCAGCACCAGCCTCAGGAACAAAACCAAATCCAGACATACTACGACAGAAATAATAGTATTTCTGTAATTAAGCAAACAAATCTCTGGCACAGCATTGTGTCTAAAAATTACTTCAACAATGTACCATGGCTGATATCTCTTAGACTCCTCAGCTAGAGAGAGCTGAGAGAGAAGGGATAGAAACATTCCAGGAGGTAGATCACCAAACAGCCAAGCCAAGGGCTGATGGGGAAGCCAGTGTAGGCAGGGCAGTGACAGGCAGAAGAAAACCCAAGTCCTGGCACAGGCTGGTTAGCAGTGATGCAACCTGATTCTTTTGCATGCTTGTGTGGACCTGTTTGCTCCCCAGCCATCTGCCAGCTCCAGCACACACCTCACTGCATGCAAGACTTGCGAGGAGGGGGGAAAGGGATCAGTGGCTTAAGGCAGGTGATTTTTAGCACTGATAGGATGCAAGCCCTCCTAACTCACTCACATGTCTATGTACTGGCAGAAGCTCTAAGCAGCACCATTTTAGACACTCCAGCACACAGCAGGGGCTCGGGAGATTTAGTACTGCTACCACTGGCTTGTGCACATAGAGAAATTCAGCTACAGCGCAGGAGTAATAAAAACTGCTGAGAGCTGAATACCACAGTCTCCTCTGTCACTGGTCACATTACTCTTGATTTCAGGCAGCAAGAGGAAGAGAAAATTAATCATTTATGTGTAGCAAAGCTAGGGAGGATGCCAGTTTAAAATCCTACTGTAGTAGCAGAAGAGATGGAGTAGATCAGCCCACGATTAAGTGCAGGAGAATCCACACACACACTCAGGCAAGGCAGTCCTCTCTGCTGAAGATAGAGTGATAAATGAACATACCTGGACCAAACCTTGCTGCTGGAAAGGTTGCCACAGGTAAAGTATGAGCATGCTCAAACAGGGCTTTGAAAATGAAGCACATTCCCAACAGTAACTTGTCAGGGAGTCTCTGAAGCTGAAGAACAGCCACTGCCACACCACTTTAGTTGTGTTTTTCTTGTTCCACTTTACAGCTGTTCCCCTTTTTGGCCCTAGGTAGGGTCAAAAGGCACATGCACAGGGTACATGTCATTGGTACTGACTTCTGCTTAAAACACCAAAGCCAAAAGCAACAATATTTTCCCTAAAGGGCAGCTGTAGGGAAACTCTCCTTGTTTACAAACACTGCCTCTCCAAGACAAATGAGTGAGGGTGAACGGGGAACTTTGGTGAAGGAGGGAAGCATGCCTCTTACCAGCCAAAGCCTCAGCTGTGAAACCTTGACAGAGAAAAGAGATCTTTTCTCAGCATCAAACATAGGACAGGCTGCTAATTCTGTCTGTGCAGCGTTTTCCAGTCTAAGACCTTGAGCAGTGCTTACAGGTTTGCAGGCAGCCCCACGCCAGGGCTGTGGGTCAGTCCCAGACCTGCCTGGCACCTGCTCTAGCTCAGCCCAGGCTTGCTGAGAGCTGGCTGTGTCTGCATAGAGTCAGTTGTCAGAAAACAGCAGCCTCTGTGCCAAAAAAAAACGCGGCTTCAGTGACTCTTATCCCTCTAAGCAGCGTCTTAGACAGTGGGGGAAAGGGCTTTCACTTGAATGACACCTGACCTGGATTTGCAAAACCTGGTACAAGTCTGAGTCTAACATGTTTGTGCCAAACCAGCTGCCCACAGCCAAGCACAGCTTTTGTAATACTTTCACTGGACTCTCTCCCAGGCAGTTTCTCTTAACAGAGCTGCTGGGATGTTGCTGCAGCAGGTTTTTTCTTCCTTCAATAACACTGCACTTCTTTTCCATCAGAAAAATAGCTGAATACATGAAGGGTTGCTGAGGCATCTTCCCCCATACAGGACCATCCATACTTTACCTTTAGTGATATTCAGATACACTAAACCCTGAAACTCATACAGAGAGGGGCTCTTTCCAGTCCCTGACAATGATTCCCCTGCATGTGTATGATTTGGCAGAGTATAGTATCTTCTATACACCATCCCACAGCATGTGCTGCACCCACCTCATTTTTCAGCTATGTTTCCTCTCCACATCTACTTGCATTATTTTTTATTTCCAAGCACAGCCTGTTGTAGGACTTAAAGTACCAAAATGCCAGCAAGTTTGCCAAAAGCTGTTATTTCAATAAAATTCATGCAAGAGCTTTTTAAAAGCAAGATGGTAGGAGGACAAAGCTGCAAGGAGAGATCCCTATTTCCAGACCCTCCCTGCATCCAGACACAGCTGCAGCCATGCAGTCTCTCCAGAGGAGTACCCCACCTGCCAGGCTGGCACCTGCATAACATCTGGCCACTTGCAGAAGTACTCAGAAGCTTCCCAAAAGCTGGGTTACAGGTGTGGTTTGGAAAATACATCTTCAGCTTTGAATACACTTGCTGTGAATTTAGGCTCTGGCTCACACTAGAAATTACTATTGCGTATTTGCCCCTCTGTAAATAAAGCTGGGGAGGTGCAGACTGCTCTGAAGGCCAAGCCCTGCCCTGAGGATCTGGGAATTAAAGACCTAATCCCCTCAGTGTTTACATCTGTGCACTGTACAGAAGGTAAACGTGCTGTGTTCCAGCATCTGCTGCACCTGCATCCACAGGCTCAACCTGGGTGGAAACAGAGCAAAGCTGGGCTAAAAGGAGACAGAATTCCTGTACTTATTACCCATGTTAATGCACTAAGTATAGATTCAGCTTCAGTAGATCAAAGTGCTCAGATGTTATTACTAACACATTGTAATTATCTTTTGTCAGCAATCACCAAGAGCAAGGTCTGCCTTGTGCTCAAAGGCTGCTCCAAAGACCTTATGCTCTAAACAGATCTTTTCATGCTGTCAAGAGGGAGAACAATTCAGATATAGCTGGAGGCTGCCAAAGTACAGGAAGAAGCACTGCTAAGTTAAATGGTATCTCTCTAGAAGCTTTTTGTCTGCAGGTATTCAGCACAGTTCTTTTGTGTTTAGAAGGACAGATCAAATACTAGCTGACCAAGAAATATTTTCAAGTAAAATGTTACTTAACAGCTCCAGAGCAATCCTTTAAGAACATAGATTTGTACCTTTTTGAGTGTTGCAATGTGACATACTGCAATATGAGTTTAATGGCTTCAAGTCCATCACAAAGTTTCCAAAACTTTGTGATGGACTTGCTCATTTTTATGGCATTCACTTTCTATGTGTGACCCTATTGCACTTATCCATAGTTAAAACATTTAGTGAAGAGGAAACTTCATTGGAATAGTTGGAAGCTGTAGCTTTCATCCTGGCCAGTATTCACTATAGGGTTTGGGTTTCTTTATTTTCCACAGAAAGCAGCCACAAGTTCTACTGAATTGGCTATGAGAAATCAGCCTTCTGCCCAAAACACTTGCACATCTTGCTTTAGTCAAGCCAAGCTACAAAAACCACTTCTTAGCTCTTCTTCCTCTCACATTTGAAATAAATTTATCAAGTTTTAAAGGAAATGAGCAAACACACATGAGCACTGTTTTTAAGAAACAGCCTGAGAGAAGTTATTTGGAATCACACTTTGCAGGGATTTAAAAGCTAATCAAATATGTCCAGGTCAATCTACCATAAAATTTAAATAGACATTTGAGAAAATGTTTTCTCTCTTCCCGTCCAAAGACTTCCTGGGAGAGTTTAATATATTTTAAACCAACTCCTTAAATTTTGTCCCATCTTTTTTGGTACTCACTCATTTCACATATATGGGAATGGACACTCCTATTTTCATGCATTCAGACATGTTTGTAACTGCAGGTTTGAGCATCAAGTCTACACACACTGGAAAACTTTTGGCTTGTATTTACTATTAAGAAATCCTAAAAACAGTATATTGTGAGCTTAACATGGTGAAGACATGAAGATTTCAAGAGCAGACAGAGCTGCTAGTTTGCCATCACGTATTAGATATCCCCAAAAGAACTCAGTTAATTTGTCGTGAAATAAAGGGAGGAGAGTGCTTAAAGCCAGAGCAGGAGACTGTAAGAAGCTTAATTATTGTCTCTTTCTTCCAGGCACAACCATTTGGGTTTGAACATCTCCAGGTTTAAGGTCTTAAGACTAAAATGATTTCATAAAGAAATTAATTCAAGAATGGAGATTGGCTGTTCTGACTTCAGGCTACCATGGAAAGACAGCAAAGCCTCTCAGAGCAGGAGGGAATGTTACATTTTTTTGTCTCCACCATTATAGCCTTCTTCTTAATTTTTCAAAAGGTTTTAATGACCAGGTTAAGTGTTCATGTTTCCAGTTCAGTTATTTCCAGAGTAGTCAGGCATTTTGTATTTCATTGTCCTCTCATCTGACCCATACTTTTGGCTCACTAGAAAGTTACTGGAAGAAATATTTCTCAGCCTTTAGCTTATGTAGCAAAGACAGACTGAGCTCCTGCAAATCTGGATTAAAAACCCACATCAAAGGTAATGGCCAAAATGGTCTATCAAGATAAAATATGCCTTTTTCAGGGAAAAAAACCCCAACTTATTACTGGAAATTAAATATTAGAAATGCATTGGAAGTTATCTCAGAGAGTAGACCACAGAGCTTACTGCTGCAAAACATGAACTGTCCAGCTTCCAAACTGTACCATTCCCTCTGCTAGTGCAATACAAGGCTTCAGGCACTGTGCTCTTGCACAGGCACAAGGGGAATGACAAACTTTTTAACCTGAAGGTCCCAGACCCCCTTGCAACAAAGGCCAGGCTGTGCTGCAGTGAATTCATGTGGTGGCTCCTCTCAGCTCCACCAGACTTGATTATTGCAGCCTTTCTGCTCCCACGTGCAATAGGTAACAAACGCTTCGCTCCAGGTGATGTGCAGCATCCCCACAGAACTAGACAAGCCTGCTGGTGTCACATGTTATTAGCTTAATCCTCTCACCATCCAGGAGCCAAACAGCTACCAACAAGCCCGTGTTCACTCTCTGTGCAGAGCCCCCCAACAGACACAGTGCAGGGCTGTCTCATCTCCCACACTTCTGCAAAGCAGGATTTGCACACTGAGAGCAGGAGCCACTTCGTGCACTACTTAGCATGGCGTGTCCTCCAGGCACACTTTGTCCTCTGAATTATCTCCAGTGCTAATTTATTGCAGCATTCAAAGCATCGTGCCTCCTGCAGTCCCTCCCACAGGAAGCTGGCTGACTCATTTTTCCACACACTCTATTTTCTTCTCCACAAGAGCCAAATGTTTAGGTCAAGAATAAACCACAAAAAAAAGGGAGGCTCATGTTTAAGCACCTCCTAAAACAGCCCACAGCCAGTTGTGAAGCTCTTTCTTTCATTCAAACAACAGACCTGGAAGTGTTACACGCAGGTAGAGTTACCCCCATATGGCACCCAACTGCCCTTGCTTCTGTTCTAAACAGCAGTTCCTAATCCTGTAAATTGATTTAGCCCAAGCTAATGGTTATCTGAACACTTACTAAAAGACAAGATGAAGGCCACCATTTTGCATTTGTCCCCCTAAGCTCTTTCTCAAAGCATTCAGGTTCTGATATATCACCTAACCTTACAGGAAGGGAAAAAAAGAACATTGCTAGGAAAACCCCATCTACTTTTTCACACTTTGCTTAGTGATGCAGCAAAAGTCCACTGTCTTTGTTAAAAGGACTTTTCAAGGACACCTGAAACAAAAAAAAAAAAAAAAAAAGGCAGCAGTAGCTTTTCTCCATCTCTAGCCACAGTTACAGTCCTCCACTCACCAGAAATATAGGAAGCAACCAGAGTCATACAATGCAAACACTTTTCCTTCCAAAAAGAAGAAAGCCAGCTTCATCCTGAGAAAAGCCAAGGATTGTAGAGGTTTACACCACGGAACTAAATATCTCCACCTCAAGAAGCAGGTGCCAGACCACCCCACCCCAAACTAAAAATCCTCAGGTGCTCCCTGCTCTCTCTTCCAGCCAGCTGGGCCTCTGTCTGTCAGGTGTGAGGCCTCAGAGTTGATTGGCATTAACCCATTGCTACTCACTGCACAACTAGGGCTTGTTGAGAGGAAACACAATCTTGGGTTTTTTTATGGTTAAACTATGGTAAATAGGAGTGAGGTCAAAGGACACATTATGCATTTCCCATTTGTCCTACAGACAGGAAAGGGAACAAATCTGAAGCAAAAATTTCTCACTTTCATGCAAGCAATAGAAACTTGTATTCTTGTATTTCCAAAGCGTCAAAACTGTGGAAGTAGTGCAGAGCTTAGCATAAGCTGCCACTGCTGCTCTTTGTCTCACAGAATCCTCTCAGGATAGGTTTAATGCTGCAGCCACGAGGCTTTTCCCATCACTAATGTGTCCCCTAGCTGATGCTTATAAAAGTCATAATAGTGCCTTTCCTCCATTACTCAGTCTTCTTGCTTTGGCAGTCCTTTGGATCAAGAGCTCTGATTTCCTTTCTTCTTGACAGATTCATTTTGTGCAAAAATAACATTCTTTGTTTACTGTTTTGTCCCCCTGCCCTGTTGTCAGTGTAGGGCCCCCCCACCCAATGGAGCTGGCCTGTAGCAGCCTGTTTCCTGCCAGAGGGAAAGCTCATCAGCCTTAAATCCCCCAGCCTGGGCAGCAGCAGAGTGAAGGATGAGGCGAGGAGGATTCAGCCCTGCTCCCCATTTGGCTGGGATGACTTCCCAGCTCCAATGTCCTGTGCTGCACTGGGGAGAGGCAGGAAGAGGTCTTTGGAGAAGGCCTAGCCAAGTCCCCTCCTACTCCTCCTTCAACCACGAGGCTGTTTCACACAATTTTTAGCTCAGCTGCCACTGGCAGAAGGTGTTCTGTCCTTTCCTGAGTGCATTTTTCCAGAGGCAGTGAATGACAGGCTCAGCCCTGCCTGCAGAGGGGCTGGGGTGGAGCTCACCATGTCCACCCTGGGGCAGCCCCAGCCTCACTCCAGAGGGTCTCTCAGCCCCCCAGCAGTGCCTGGGCACCTGCAGCAAATAAATTCCATCCCTTGTCTCAGCAAAATGCTAATTTCATAATGGGCATTAAAATATTCACTGGCTACACACCCTTCACAGCTCCACTGGTGACATCAGCCCCCAAAAAATCTCCTCACACCACAAAGGAAACAGCACCATCACAATCCCACCAGGGTGAGCAATATCCACCCTCAGTACAGTTCCATCCTCTCCCTCACCACAAAAATCCCGTTGCTAACCCAGTCCCAGGCAATGGCTGATCTGAGCTTTGCCTTTTACTTTACTGATCACTGTTTTAACTTCAAATTCCCCTAACAGTGTCTAATCTCCCTGTCTTTGTCTCAACCCACGAGCTTTTAAATCTTATTTTCTCCCCCATTGTTGAGGGGCTGGGGGGTGAGAGCAGCTGGGTGGGCATCTGGCCAGCCCACCAGGGTGCCACTGCTCTTCTCCACAGAGAATTCCACAGGGAATCCCTCTGGGCACATACATCAGCAAATACAAGCTGAAGGCCTCAAGAGGCAGTGAATTCAAGCACCTCTATTATGTAAGAACTTTCCTGGATAGGCTGATGTTTCAAATAACAATTTGAAGTTGACCTGCATTCAAAGCTTTGCTAAAAATCTCTCAAAGATTCCCAAACTGAGCAACTCCCAGGTGTGCAAAATATTGATGGTGGCTTATAGTGCCAATGTGCCAAGGGCTGGGAAACATCCAATTTATTGGCATGGATCAAGTATCCCAGAAAACCAGGCTTCTTCCAGCACCAGGATGCTGGCTGCAGTGGCAAGACAGCAATCCCAGTCCTCTGGGACTTCCCTCAGAAGCCAGATTAACAAATTTTTTATAAATTATTATTCTAAAGCAATTTGTTGTTGTTGTTGTTGTTTCCTGCTCTGGTTATGTTTTAGTTGCCAAATATATTTTCCTTCCAGAGAAGAGCTGGGAATCCAGGAACCTGCAGCCAGGGGAGGCAGCAATTAGTGGTTTGAAGTGTTAATGGGACCACAGTGGGAACTGGAAGTTCCTTGAACTCAGCTATTAGCAAATTAATAAAAGGGGTAACACGCTCTCCTGAGTGCTACAAATTTAGCACTAATTAGGACTTCTCTTTCTTAGCTATTTTAGGCAAGAAAATCTTCAATATCCTTTGTTAAATCTTAATCATCTTGTTTGTAGAAGTAAGTCATATGGAAACATTGGTTTCTCCACCCAGCTACAGTCTATTAAACTTTTTCCATTCTCCTTTTCTTTGTGACATGACTTATAGCTAGATATTTTCTAATCAGTTAGCTTTATTTATCAAATCTTACCCCAGAGGAAGGTTTTCTTTGACTAAGACTAACCTACAGGCCATTAATTTGTCACAGTCCATCCCTAACTTCTCAAAGATTCCCCCCTTCACAGGAACATCAGTGGTCCAATTTATTTATATTCGTTTTTTGTTTTTATTGTCCATATATTCCAGATGTTAAACCTCATGGAGTTCTTGTAACTGGCAAGCATCTCTTTCTGCCAAAGAGATCTACACATGTAGATATTTGTGTATTTTAGCACTTGGGAATTAATCACGAGAGAAACTTAATCAAGTTTGCAATGATGAAAAGCCCTTAATTAGAGCAGAAGCCAAAATGTCCTCCTGCTCTTCTTGCACTGCCCAAATCTCATTGAAACCTTGCCTGAAGACCAGAAAACAAATCTCACAGTTGATTGCATATATCTAATTGTGAATTGATGTCTATGCTTTTGCAGATATGTTTCAAATCTTGCCTGGCGGCTGCGTTGGCCAATTTGCCCATACTGAGGAAATTAATTCATTTTTAACTACAGAGCAAAGCTGTGATGTTGGGCAATATATGTCTGCCTTTCTGCAAAGAATATTACTTGTCTCTAGCAAAATCAGTGCATTGATAAATGCTTGACAGAACCACAAAAGATTTAGCTTTTAATGTTTAGGAAACACTGATGGAGAAGAGAAAGCCCTACAGGCTGGCTGAGGCAGAACAAACTCACTTCCATTCAGCAAAAGCCATATTGAGCATTAAAGAGGAAATGGAGATGGAAGGTTACAGCTTCACTGATGCCACTAAGTAAAAAGAGCATGTTAGAAGTAATCAGTGGTGAGCTCATGGTTTAAAACACACATATACAGGTGCACACCAACAGCAGTGCTGAGAGCTGAAGTAGGCACTGTCTGAACACCATAAAGCCTGAGAAATACTGGACACTGTCAAGGTGGCTTTCATAAATTAATGCAAGCTGATGTTAAAATCTCTGTTCTACAATCAATTAGGAAGGGTAGTTTGGCAGCAGGATTAATAACCTCTGAAACAAATGTAGCATGAAAAGGAAGATTCCATGACCAGAGCTCAGCTCAGAAGACTTTGTTTCATGTCTACAAAACTGGATGAAGACTGTTCCTGGTTAGCCTGGGGAAGGAAACACAAAATACAGACATTTCTGTTTACTTCTGCTAAACAGCTGGTCAGAGAGTATTTTCTGCACTGTGTGAGCCTAAAGCAAGTGTTATTTTTACTTTTCTCTACTGCATGAGGTAGGATGCAAGTGGTGTTCACTGAGGTGACACTGTGACATCCCATCTGTCTTTAGGGCTCTAAGTACTAACAGTAACTGAGTCCTTTTTTCCCTCCATGTGGCTTATAATTGTGGGAATAAGATGTGTGAGCCTGTGAGCTGGGCAGCACATAGATAAATTCCAGATGATGATCTAATACTGGTGAACACAAGTCTTATAGTACTGCCAGCAGCCTGGTACTGGAGAGGACCTTTGAGGTCAATTCATTTCCCTTCTGTCACAGTCAGCCCTCTGAAAGAAGCTGCATTATAAAGTGACCCAGCTCCATTACAAAGTTGTTTTTTTTTTTTTTTTTTTGCCACCATTTCTACTACTGTAATGGTGCAGGAAGAGGAATCCTACAGCAGGTCCTTGGAAATGTAGAAATCTTCCTATTGCCAGCCTTAATATACTCTTATCCGGTTTATTCACATCTTTCTTTTCTGCCAAAATTGTGCTTCTGCTTAAATAGCGCTTCTCCCTTCTGTGTGCTCATCCGTGATGTATTTATAGGGAGTCCTCTCTCAGCATTCACTGCATGAGATAAAACAAGCCATCCTTTTTTTAGACTCCTTTCGTATAACAGACTTTCCACAATCTGAATCATCCTTGCAGCTCATCCCTTCACCTGCTCCTGTCTGGGCATGGGGAGCAGAGCAAGCAAGAGCAGCTATATATTCTCCTACCAGGGATTTTTACAATGCCATTAATACTGCCTTGTTTCCTTACTGCTCTGTTGTACATTTATATTCTCTGTATGTAAAATTCTTCAAGCATATAAATTATGTTACACAGTGAACTATCAAATACTGGTGTGTCATCTCCTCTGGTGCCACTTGTGCTCCTTGGGAGTGTGGTCAGCATCTTGCAGGCAAAATCCTTCAGTGCTTTTCATCTGGTGCTTTTTCATCCTTGATAGCTCCTGCAGAGTGTTTCAGCATGAAGATGTTTCAGCAGTCATTACAAAAGCAAGTGAATCATTCAAAAAAAGCACAATCCATCCATCTTCTTTAGTGTCACCAATTAATAGCTGCTCAGGATGCTCTGCAACCTATAGTTGCTTAAGGGAAGAAAAATAACCACCCCCTTCCTATAGTGCTGACCTGTCATTATATTCTGTGTATCCTGCCCAAGCAAGGAAGCTTTATTAAATAAATTAGGCAATATGCAAAGGGTTCTGCTATGGGGCTTTAAAGAAGAGTGAAAAAACAGTATAAAGAAGGGAACTAAAAAACAATTGGTAGACCAGATTATTTCTTTTTATTGGAACCCATTTCTCTTTTCAGAAGCCAGCAGTCAGAACCTGATTTGGTGGCCCCACTTCCATCTGCTGCTGCCCCTCCAAGCCAACAGTGCTGAGGCCACCAGTTTCCTCCACTTGATGGAGCTGGAACAGCCTTTTACTTCATGCTTCTGGTTTGGAATATTTTGCTGCAGACTGTGCAAAATAAGGGACCATTTTTAAAAGGGTGCAGTGTTGCCTTTGTGGGCAGCTCAGGCTGGGTCTGTGTGCTCATTGCTCCAGTCACAAGCTGCTAGAGCAGAGTCATTGCACACTTTGGTGAAGCTCTGCCTTGGGCACTGTCAGAGCATCTGGAGAAAATCCAGACCCACATTTGCCAGACCTAAAGATGCATTCCCCAGCCCACCCACAGCTGCTGACTCCAATCCTTCCCTCCCATCTCACCTCCCTGTCTAAAGCACTGTGGCTTTTGCCACTGGACACACTCCAAGCAGGACAGCAATGCCACCTCTTGAGGGGAATCAACTCAATCCCAGCCCATGTGGCATAGTTGGAGCTCTGTGCCTAAGTGTAATGGAACCTGAAGGAAGCTAATTAAAAAGAAAACTGTCCATTTTGCTGTCTCTTTAGGGTTTCGTCATAAAAACCTTATGTTGTCTTATAAGCCTAACAAGTGTGTTCACATGTAAAAATCAGCCATAAAGCTGCCTGGAGAGTACTTAACATGTCTAAGCTGTCATTTGTAAGGGCTGCCTCAAGCCTGGATCCTGCAGGTAGGAGTGACCTTTCTGCTGTCCTCAAACCACCCTGCATAAGTGGGGCATCCCTGCTTCCAAATGGGAAAGAGGAACAAGCCCAGGGATCCTGCACTGACAGTCATGTGCAGGGGATGTTTCTCCATCTGGCCTTGACAGGAGCTGGGAATCAGAGGCAAAGAGTACTTGTTGTATTAGAGCAGTGCCAAAGATGTTCAGAGATTAAGAGAGTGTAAATCTAATAGGAGTGTTTCCTGGTCTTGTCCTCAACCCCAGCTAGGCTACAATTTTTAAGGCAAAGTGAATTTTCTTTAGGACACAGAAGTCATCATGTTTTTTTACAGTGGAAGAAAATTATGTGCTGTGTCCCCTTGGCTGCCCCAAGGGAAAAATCAACATGGTTTAAATGGCAGCTCTCCCCAGTGTCTGTCCAGGATGAGATTTTCACTCACCCAAACTATGCAGAATTCAGAGTTTCTGCTGAAACTGGGCTTGTGCAGAAGTTGTATCTGGGCAGGAGGAGAGGGCTGCTTTGGATCCATGGGGTAACTCCAGCTGGTGTCTCCTTGCAGGCGTCAGAGGTGGAGCGGCAGCTCTCCCTGCAGGTCCACACCCTCCGGGAGGACTTTCGGGAGAAGAATTCCTCCAGCAGCCAACACATCGTGCGGCTGGAGAGCCTCCAGGCCGAGGTGAGTCACCTGCCTCCCTCCTGCAGAAAGCAGCCAGGGCTGTTGGAGCTTGTGTATGGACCCTCTCTGAGCTGAGCAAACACAGTCAGCTGGATGGCAGCACTGGGGCAAAGGACTCCCCCAGCAAGGATTGCTCCATGGTGTTCTGGCTGGGCTGGCTCAGGGCACATTCCAGTGCTGCCTTGGCCACAGCATTCCTGCAAAATGAATGGATAAGGATCTTCCAGGAGCCAATCCATGGCTGTGCTCCTGCAGGGCTGCTGCCCAGTACAGATTAAACTCTGGTAGGAATGGTGGGAAGGTCTGCAAGAGTTTTTTTTCCTCTGTTCCTCATACTTGCAAAGAAAGCAGCAATCCTCTCTTGCCTCTGAGCCATGCACTTGGGAAAGCAAGGAGCCCCTGCCTGTTTTAACTCAGGTACATTTGCAGGAATGAGACAACTTCCTTCCTTTTCCCTTCCCTGACAGGGTCACTGGGGATCACATAGGCAGGAGTTAGATGGGTAGAAGATGGCCACTTCTACTACCTGACCTTTTATTTAAAGCTGTCTGGAAAAGCTTTTGCTAAAATCTCTCGATTTGTTTTCTCCTGCTCCCACCTGCTCCTTGCTGGTCCCTCGCCTTTTCTTCCCCTCCCCTTGGTGTGGAGCAGCAAGTCCTTGAAGTAAGTATGGAGGCTTGGAAAGGCTTTGTCTGCAAGTACATTGCTGTTACCAAGCATGCCTGTCACCATGCATGCCACACCTTGTCTCCTCACCTGTCTCTTGCTTTCCAGACCCTTTCCCCTTGTGCCTTTCCCATGGTCCAGGGCTCATGGCAGAGTGGTGTTTTTTATGTTGTATTGTTATTTATAGCATGTTCATTACTGGACTGCCTACCAAATATGAAATCTCTCCATTAAACCTCTTATTTTTCTTTCTCCAACCCACGCAAATCATGATGATGGTGGGCAGAGACAGAAACCATTAGTCACCTCAGAGAAGCTTTCTAATACCTCCAGTGGCCTTTACTCTGCAGAAATAGCAAGTCCACATACTTGGCTGATATTCCTTTGTGCAGCCAAATCTTTCCAGCAACCTGGAAAGCAGCAAAGGCACAAGATCCCAAAGAGGCCAAGAAAACAGCGGGAATTTGCTGAATTTGTCTATGCTTCATGAGCTGAAAGGAGGCCATAGGGAATATTTAGGGATATACTGGACTGGTGGATGGCTGGCATACCAGACCCCAGAGATCCTGTGTGTACTAATGTGGGAAAAAGCTCCTTCTTTGTTAAACAAGAAGTGACCTTGGCTAGTGCTGATTCATCCCTTGCACTGTTCCCAGCTAACTGACTCATGGAGGGTTTGTTTGGCAAACTGTCCCTCGCCTGAAATCACTGCCCTTGACAATTAAAAGAAATGAACCAATTTTAAAGGCAGACGATCACTGGGAGGCTAAAAATAAGCACGGCACAGAAAGGAGTCTTCACAAGTGAAAAGACAGAAAAATCCCTGGGGGGGACCTGATGAACCCACACCAATTAAGGACAGCAATGGGCAGTGCTGTGGCACAGCCCTGCAGGGTGCAGGATCTCACAGGCTCACCCTGGATCCTGCTGGCCACCCTGTGGACTCCAGCACCCATACAGGAGAAAATGTCACCATCAGGACCAGCCAGGAAAAGTAACCAGTTTTTCCCAGTCTTTCAAATGTTACGGTTCAAGGGGTGGGCAGGGATGTTCTTCACTTAATACCCTTGAATATTCCTGCCTGCTCCCTGACCTGCCAATGCACCCCCAGCCCCTTTGGAGCTGGCTCTGCAGCCTGGGGAAGGAGTTGTTTCCTTTCAGAGCTTTCCTGAGCTTTAAACCACACACAGAGGTAGTTTCTCTCATACAGGCACAGAACATCTGTGTACATCCTTCTGCTTTTTGCTGTTTCATTTCTCTCCTGGGAATGTGGTGTCTCTCCTCTCTGGTCCCTGCAAAGTCTGACAGGGCCTCTCTTTGCCCTGCAGATCAAAATGCTGACGGACAGGAAGCGGGAGCTGGAGCATCGCCTCAGTGCCATGATGGAGGAGAACGACCTGCTCCAAGGAACCGTGGAGGAGCTGCAGGACCGAGTCCTCATCCTGGAGAGACAAAGCCATGACAAGGACCTGCAGGTGAGGAGGCAGCAGTGAGACAGGGAAGGGGTGGGGACATGCAGTAAAAGTCATGATTTGGGGTAAAATTGGCCATGAACTGGGAGACAGAACAACTGGAAGAATGAAATGGCTCACGCAAGAATGGCAGCAAGCGAGGTCCTGGGTGTTCCCATGAAGACAGGTAACAGGAACATCAACGAGGCATCTTGGCAGCAAAGAGCAGCTTAGGAGGGAGATCTGAGCAAGGAAGTGGGGCAGGGTACTGGGGAAATGAGGTAAATGCAAAAAGAATCAGAGGACTCTGGTTACAGTTCATTTTATTTAATTTTTTAAGAGTAGAATTGGCTTCAAAAGGGGCTTCTCCAGATCCTGCTGTTCCAGAGGGCAGTCACTGGCCTCTTAGATCCCAATGCTCAGGTGGTTTCCCAAGAATCTCCATGGTGTTCACAGCCATGAATCACCAAATGTCACTCCCCAGAAAGCAAGCTTGGCACCTCTGGGGCTTAGGACGAGCAAGGTTTTTCTATTTCACTTCTGTGGTTTACCAAGCACTGGATCCTCAGCTCTGCAAAACAAACCTGAATATTTTTTCCTAAAAGTATTTTTTTTTTTATGTAGATAGCACTTTCTTTTTGGATGCACTTCCTGCTGTGTTGTTTTCAGCAAATTTCTTTACCTGAGTCCCAACTTCTTCACAATGTTCTTCATTTTAGTGCTGATTAATCTGCTATTTTTATCTTTCTGGATATTCTGGATTCTAAACAGTGTCTAATGACACTTGGAGATTATTAAGCTCCAATAAACAGCAATACCAGCCAAGAGTACTTTCCTCCTGGCTGGAAACCCTGTTTTGTGCCACTCATTCCTCCCTCCCAGCTCCCTCACAAACCAAGAGATCGATCCAGTCCATATTGCCTCCCATTAATATTTTTCTGATTCCTTGATTTTCTTCCCAAGCTGCACCAAAGCCAGCTGGAGCTCCAGGAGGTGAGGCTGTCCTACCGACAGCTGCAGGGCAAGGTGGAGGAGCTCAGCGAGGAGAAAAGTCTCCAAAACCTCAACACAACCAGCACATCCCTGCTCTCTGAGATAGAGCAGAGCATGGAGGCAGAGGAGCTGGAGCAAGAACGAGAACAGGTATTTGCCCTCCAGCCACTGGGAAAGCCTGCGGGCCCCTGTGACCAGTCCCAGAGCAAAAGGGAGTTTAATGCCTTTGATCTGGATTTGGAGCTGAGCCAAAGGCCAGAAAATTGGGGTTGGGGTCTGGCATCAACACTTTTTTGACCATATGAAAGTAAACCTCTGCATCCATTTCCAAATCAGCACGGCAAATATTTGTGAGGGCTGGCAATCACACGCTTCACTTGGCCATGGAAGGAGGATCTCCATGGCCCTGCCAGCCCAGGCTGATGGCAGGCTCTCTGTTCCAGCTGAGGCTGCAGCTCTGGGAGGCGTACTGCCAAGTGCGGTACCTCTGCTCCCACCTGCGGGGCAACGACAGCGCCGACTCGGCCGTGTCCACTGACTCCTCCATGGACGAGTCCTCAGAAACCTCTTCAGCCAAAGACGTGCCAGCCGGGAGCCTGCGCGCAGCTCTCAGCGAGCTCAAGAGACTGATCCAGAATGTGCTGGACGGGGCAGACTCCACGGTAAGTTGGTGGCACAGAGAGGCCTTGCCTTGTGCACGTCCCCTGGCCCAGAGCTTGCTGCAGCTGCTGCTGGATCCTGAAGGCCCCAGTCTCCCAGAAAACCTCTTCCCTGAGATGGGAAGTCACAGAGCATAGCCCACTCTTTGTGTCTCAAGTGGTCAGCCAAGAGCCAAGCACGTGGGGTTTCAGCCTGAAGTGCTCAGACCACCTAAAGTTTCAAGCTCATACAGCTGTCATTGGCCTGGGAGTCGTTCTGGAAAACTAATAAAAGTAGGCTTACTTGGAGATTTTCAGTAAGTTAGAGTTTCAACGTGGAAATATTGCAGATTGCCTTACACATCACGGTCCGGTTATTTCCCTTGGGATTTTCCTAACCTTGCTTTATTAGCAATGGTATCACATCTTAACCCCTGTGTTGGGAGGTTCTGTCCCTGTGAATTGTCATTGGTAGAAATGTCTTGGCAGGAGCTGCCAAACTCAGATCCGTGGCAGGTTACGGGTTTTTCCGTGGCAGGTTAAGGTGATGTCTGTAGGATGTGGTCCCCAGGCTGCTGGGCAGAGGGGGTGGCATGGAGGGACCACTCAGCATCCACAGAAGTGCAGAATGACAACAAAACACCTCACTTTGTGTTGTGGCTCAAATCAGGCCTGGTCCCATTCCCTACAAGCTGGCTGCATTGCCATTAGGGCTTACTTGGGGTGCTGTGGTGAGGAAAACAGTGCAGCCCCTGCAGGGGGCTGTGGGGGAGTACTCACCCTCCTCATTTAAATACCCATAGGCTGAGTATAGAGATGAAATTGCATTTGTTGAAAAAATTCAGAGAGTTGTGGAAAAGGTCCACAAACAGAGACTGTAGCCACATGGGCTACCAAATGGGCAGTAGGTCTCTGTAAATTTGCTTTATGTCAAGCTCTGCATGCTCTTTGCATCATGTGTGGAAGCCCTGCCCTTGGTTGTGGAGGTATGTGGAAACAAAAAACTCTACCAAAGTCACACTCACATTTTCTTCTTCCTTGTTTAGCACCCTCATCCCAAACTGGTACCAAATTAATACAATTGCCTTTTTTAAAGTGAAATCTGAGCAAGAGATTTCTCTCCCGCTCTCAGAGCTCTCGGCGAAGCGACGACGACACCTTAGAGGAGCAGATCAGGAGAACAAGTGAGGATTCGCGAGCCCTGAGGGAGTTAATGGAGGGAGAACGGGGGAAACTGAGGCAGAGTTTGGAGGAGCTGCAGCGACTGCACAGCCAGGTTAGCAACTCCCACACTTCACATGTGGTCTTGTAATAGCAGTGTTCATCCTCCAAGACATGCCTTCCATCAAAGAGACCAACATGATAAATAACCCAGGAGGAATTAGGCCAAAATGGTTGGATGAGAGAGATTTGTTAAACCAAATGCAGAAGATTTAAGCATTTAGGATTAAAATTTCTGACCAATTGTCTGGGGCCCATCTGAGGCATCATCTTAAGCAGCCAAACTTCCTATAGGCCTTTCTCCCAGTCCACTTTTTAGCCAGTCTCTGTTACTTAAATTCTTCTCAGCAGAAGTACGAGGCTTCTTAATATGAGGTACTGGAAACCCAAAGGTACCCAGGCTGACCTGAATTGCTGCACTGAGCCCTTGGGAGGGGTATGTGCACCATTCCATGGATATAAAGGTGCTGCTCTGCTGTGCATGGAGCGGGGCTTGATCTCTTCCACAGCAGCATCACAAAACCCTCAGAAAAGCACTTCCAGAGAATCCTAATTGTGGCCAGGCTGGCACCTGGCAGCACCCCAGGGACCAGCTGAGGCAACCTCAACAGCGAGGAATGGTCCATCCCAACACCAACTCCACACCCAGAGCACAGAATTCCATTGCACCCCCACCCAGCATCATCTGTGTCTGAGGCCCTATGCCAAGAGCAGGAAATGGACACAGCATCCAAAGAGGTGCTTGGCAGTCCTTGTCTCTGTGGGACAAGACTCCAGATGCTGGAGGGGATCTGGAGGCTGCAGCAGAAGCAGCAGCAGTGGCACTGGAGCAGGGAATGGGATTAATGTCCTTGGCTGCTATTCCCAGCAGTGCTGTATCACCCTTTGGAGAATAAATAGGAAAACACACCCCTGTTCAGAAAGTCAGCACAACCTGGGGTCTGACAGCCTCGTGTAGAGCTGTGGGAGCTCCCACCATGGGACTAAAGGGAAAAGAGAGCATCATTAAATACCCTGGCAGAGGTGGCTGGAAATGTCCTGCTTCCACAGCGGCTGATCAGGGCTGGGGAGGGGAGGGGAGCAGCTCTGGAGCCCATCCTTCCCCTAGGACTGCTCCTCTCAGCAGTGTGGCCACCACAAGAGACACTTTTGAAGGTCCAGTGAGACATAAGCCCAGGCTGTGCTGCTGCAGTCCTGTGCACCACACACAAGCTTCCCTGGCCCTTAAACACACCTGAGATGGAGGAGACAAGGGCTTGACCTCTGCAATTTGGCAGTGCTGACAGAGACCTTTAGAGCCTTATTCACACATTTTAGGCTTGTCTGATCTCCCCAAACTCTCTGGCCAGGAGGAAGCAGAAGACCAGCTCTGGGTTGCAAGTCTGGAACCCTGGGTCTGCTTTTAGGGGTCCCCAGCTACCAAAGCTCTGAATATTTAGTAAGCAGAGGGAGGACTGCAGTTCTGATTTCTTCTCACACCTCTGTGTGATGTGGAGAAAGATGGGGCATAGCTACAAATGCAACAGCCATTACTCTCAGAGAGGAACTCCAGCCTCCCACAGCAAGTACATGTCTCCCACAGCTTTTGCCTGTTATCCAGCCTCACACTTGCTGCAGGTTAATAATTACTCTCACCACCTGTTTAAGAGGCAACATCGTCTTCTGTTCAGTGCTACAGAAAATTGATGCATGTGGAAATCTGGTCCACCCAGGGGAAGCAGTGCTCTGCTGCCTCCTCATCCCTCTGTTCTGGCACTGGTATTGATACAATCAAAGGGAGCTGCTTCTAAATGGCTTTTAGGATCTTGTGGCATCACACACATTCATTGCTCCTGCTCAAGAGCACGGTGAGCAGGTGGAGACATCCCCTTCTCTGTCTATACTGAGAAGTTATTTCACACCTTCTGCATGTTTGTTTCCTCCCGTTCTTACCTGAAGCACAGACACAACCTATTAAAATCCCAAACCTATCCCCAAACACCATGCTTTGGGCCTCTGGATCCTCTGTCCCCTGGGATTTCTGTAGAAGTGCTCAGCACCTTTTACATCACCCCATCACTACTGCACTCTGTCACATCATTGCTCTGAGGTGCTCCCCATGTAGGGCTGAGGGAGGTAAAATGGGGCAGTTCCCTGGCAGCCCCAGTTCCCTGGCAGCCCCAGCACAGCTCCCTGGTTCCCTGGCAGCCCCAGCACAGCCCCCCAGTCCCGTGGGGAGTCTCTGCACAGAGAGGGTGCATTCACACCCTCCTCCCCCCGGCCCAGCCGTGCCTCACTATCGGCAGATCCTCCCACGCCCTGGATGTGATGAGCCCTTTTTGACTGTCTGCCCTCTATTTAAAGATTTCTTTGAAGATTCAAGCACTACTGAGCTGCATTTAGAGGCAGGAGGTGGGTCAAACACTGGAAGGGTTTCCAGGTGGTGGAGTAGCGTAACAGAGCATGTGTGTGCCCTAGACAAAGAAATTAAATGTGTACGAAGAATTATGAATCTCTGCTAATGCAATCCTTGCATGATTTCACACCCTATTAACTCACTCTGCACAGGACCAAAACGATAGATCATTTCTCAGACTATTAAAGACTCCAGACATATTTTAAAGTCTAATTAAAATTGTAAGATGTGCCAGAAACACCTTCCATGGCATGAAAGAGAATTTTCACATCCTTTGTCTACAGCTTCATATTACTTCAAAAGACATAATGGTCCCTTCAAAAAATATTACTTGCTGGTAAATTATGTTAGCAATAATTTAACCCTGGAAAGATCAGAATTACAACAGGCAGACTCAGAGGATGTGTGCAAACTGCAAGACAAACTGCTTGGAGAGGGACAACATTTTAGCACTGATGCCATAGTGTCAGCAAAGTCACATGTGGGTCCTGCCCTGCACAGCTTTCAGTGCTGTTTCTGCATGTTGCTGAAGCCATCCTGGTGACACATCTTGCCCAGGTCAGCATCCCAGGGAAACTCAGCACATTTCATGGAGGGTGGCACCAGCACTAACAGCCCCACTCAGCGGACACAGCTTTTTCTACGACCAGGGCATCTCTCAACCTGCGGCTTGGCCCATGTGGCTTTCCCCACACACACTTGTGCATTTTCCTGAGCAGCCCCGGGTTTCACAGCCTCCCTCTGCCCACAGGTGACGCTGCTGAGTGTGGAGATGACGACGCTGAAGGAGGAGCGGGACCGGCTGCGCGGCGCTGCCGAGGACAAGGAGGCGAGCGAACGGCTCCTGCAGGCCATCAGGGACCGCGACGAGGCCATCGCCAAGTGAGTGGCACCAGCAGCCAGAGCCAGGCGGGGGCGGCACCTGTGCAGTGCCAGGGCAGGAGATGCCTCTGCAGTGGCTTTCTCCTACTCTCCACAGCAGCTGTGACAAAGTGATGGCTTGGCTTTGCTGGCCTTGGGAAATGCTGCCAGGAGCTTGGGAGCAGGGCAGGAGATACTAAAGGCAGAGCTGCCCCACGGCTGGACTGGGGGCATTTAGGAGCATTCTGTGAACCACGTTTGTGCCATCCCTAGTGCTGGTGTGATTCACAGCAGGGAGGAGAGGACTTCAGGGAGCCAAATGGAAACACTAGGTCTGCCCTATGTGTTCTTTGCTATTCCAGACACACAGCCCTGCTTTCCTGACCATTCTCATTACAGCCTGCCTGGGCTTCTTCCCTAAGCCATTCCTCTGGTCACTCCCTCTCCTTTCCTGTTCCAAGGTCTTTTTTGCCTCTCCAGCCCTGTAATTCTCTGGTTCTCCTTTTGGGATTCTCCCACTGGTTTGGCTCTTTGTTTTGCCCATCCTCCTGTCAGATCTGTGCAGTTCTGCTCCCCCATACCCCAAATCTCCCTTCCCCAGCTCTGTCCTTGGGCTTGCCAAAATGCACTGAGGAGAGGGATAGACACCTTTACTGCTCTGTGCTCTGCTAGAAAGGATTCATCTGATAATCCCTTCAACAAGCAGGTAGGCCAGGACACACCAATCCAGCTTCTTAGGGGAAAAGCCCTGGACAAGAGGAGGAGCAGGAGAGGGTTGCAGCTCTGAGGGTGCAGGAGCTAAATCAGCCTGCACCATCCCTTTTTATAAGTGGCTCGATCGCCCGTGCTGTCCCTGCTGGGCTAGCTGGCTACCAAATTGCTATTGCTGTCCCTGCTGGGCTAGCTGGCTACCAAATTGCCATTGCTGTCCCTGCTGGGCTAGCTGGCTACCAAATTGCCATTGCTGTCCCTGCTGGGCTAGCTGGCTACCAAATTGCTATTGCTGTCCCTGCTGGGCTAGCTGGCTACCAAATTGCCATTGCTGTCCTCTGTAACACCTCCATCTGTTGGCAAGGAGCAGGAGCATCCCAGCTGTGGTTCTGCCGTTCCGTGGGTTGCTGGCTCTGCCGTGGCTATGGCAACACTGCCGCTGCCATCAACGCTGGAAGCATCCAACCAGCAGGGGGGAAGCACCGCAGCAAAAGGCTGCTTCAGGTGCTCAAACCACAGCCCGGAGTGGAAGGGCACAGCTTCTCCAGTTCACTGTGACCCTGCTGGACAAAGCACCAATATTTGGGGCTGGCTGTCCTGCAGTGCAGGGGCCGCGGGAATGGGGCACGCGTGAGGGAATGAAGGAGCAGAGAGTGGCCAACAAGTGAGAGCATCCTGTCACTGAAGTGAAAACATCCCTCCCAGACTGAGTGGGCTGGTTGCTGCCTGGGGAGGCTCGTGATTTTCTTCCCACCTCACACCCCAAGGGTTAAGTTGCTTTTGTTCAACCCATCCCCCCACAAAAATCCCTAACTCAGAACAGAAATAAAATCGCTGCCCAAGGCAGACATCTGGTGTGGAAAATTTTTGCTTGAAGCTGAAGTTTGGCAACATGGGAAGCAATAGGAAAATAGGATCCTTTCACTAGGAAGTGTTAAGCAACCAGTACCTGGAATATTTGTGTTTATATTCTAGTACCTGGAATATAAACACAAATTCCCAAATTGCTCTTCTGCAGGGGAGCACAAGGGAGCTATTATAAGACAAGGAATGAGCTACATTTAATAAGAGGCAATTATTTATCTCAAAAATGTTTGCAAGGAAAGATGGTTCCCAGGAAGTCATGTTACATTTTCCTATCACACAGCAGTTAATTGAAAACTTAAGCTTTGTGCTCACCTGTGTGCTCCCAGTATGGTGAGCAGCATTTCCCAGCTTGAGCAGCTTAGGAAATTGCTTCATCCTAAGAGACAATTCCTTTCCATGATCAAAGAGCAGCTGGAACACCTCAGCCACTGAGCATTTGGGGCTCTTTGGGTAACCTTGTCCATGGCATGACACGCTCAATGGCCACCAAATGTCTGGGAAGAAATGCAGCAGAGGTGTTCCCAAGGGCTTGGACAACTCCACTGAAATTTGGAGCTTTCCTTAAAGCCTAACTTTTAATTCAAACAATTTTGACAGTTTGTCATTCTTAAAAAGTATATGCTGTGATAAGCTTTCTTCTTTCATTTCTTTCTTCAATTCTTCCTTCAATCAAGTCCCAATTGAAAGCAGAATTGTACTCTTTAAGAGGTGTCTTTATGTTTGTTTTATATTTCAATTTATTGATCAAGCAGTCAGATACAAGTAATTTGATTTTTAGCATGTATCGTTTGTTTTCTATGCATGTAAACAGAAGAAAAAGAGAAAATATTTGAATATAGATTCTATCTTGTTCTAGATCTCCATATTATTGGTAGATCTTGCACATTATCCAGGCACACTATTATCTTACACAGCAGTGTATCTGATTTTCTTTCAGTGTTCTTCATAGTGTGCATATCAGAAATCTGCTGCTTTTCAGGTAAAGATGTCAAAACTCCTGTCCCACTCTTCAGATTAATAGATTGTTCAGAATACAACAGAGATGAGCACCTTCGGATGTGGGGACTTGCCAGTGAAAGACATAAACTGTAGACTTGTTTAGATATGCTTAACTCTGTTTAGAAAGAAAGAGGTGCCATGCCCGGATTTGTGTCCCCGCAGGAAGAACGCGGTGGAGGTGGAGCTGACCAAGTGCAAGATTGACATGATGTCCCTCAACAGCCAACTCCTGGACGCCATCCAGCAGAAGGTGAACCTCTCGCAGCAGCTGGAGGCCTGGCAGGTGAGCACCTGGCAGGGCAGGGGCTGTGGGACACATGACCCCAGGGCCACCTGCGGGGGACATCCCTGCTCCCTGTGGGTCCTGTTCTCCGCCTGAGCATCTCTGGATTGAGTGTTTGGGGGTGCTGGGTTTTGGCTCTGCAGGAGCCAGCGGTGCCATGGGGTGTGGGGGGGAGCTGCCCCTCCCTGCTCCGACCCTTTTGGCTGTGAGCAGTTAATTCTACAGCTCTAAACACTCCTTTAAAATGGAGAAGCAGACTGTGCCTCCTGGCAGAAGGGGAGATGTGCACGTTGCTCTGCCCCGGGGTGGGGAGGGGTCTGTGCAGGAAGTGTCCCTAGGCAGGCACACCTTGGGTACACGTGGGCACAGCATGTCTGTGCATTTCCATGATGGAGCAGAAAGGTGGGAGAATGAGGTTGTGCTGATTGTTGCTGCACTGTTTGCATCAACTCCGAAGATCCATCAAGAAGGAGAAGCTAAAATTCCAGTTCTTCACCAAGGTGAAAAAACAAAGTCATGGCAGTTCCACAGCTGCCCTGGAGATGCTCTGCTTGGGGTCAGTGAGGAAAACCCTTGTGAGCAGGCAAAGCTGCCTCCTCCCAAAACCAGCACCAAGGGAGGGCTACTTCAACAGAAAATAAAGCAGACTCGAAGAAAAGGTCTGTGCCATTTATAGTGATTTGTTGCAGACCTTGCAGGACCCCAGCTCTCCTAACAACCAGCCTGACCAGTAGAAACCTTTCCCGTACAACCTCGCTCCTGTTTCAACTCCACTGTGTTTTCGTTTCTCTCTCTCTTTTTTTTTTTTCCCTTTTCTTTTCTTCTTTCTTTTCTTTTTCCTGCTTACAGTTTGCTTCCTCAGGGCTTTTTACTATCTGGCTCCTTTGGTTTCTGATCTAGTGGCCTTTCTCAGTTCCTGTACCAACAGCTTTAGTCGTACACCCCTCCTGCCTTTGAGGTGAGCTCCCCACACCCACCATCCCCTGTCCATCTGCTGCCACCATCACCCACATCCTTCTCTGCCCTCACCATCATCTGGCAAGAGGGGCCCATGGGGGTCTCCATCACCCCCCAGTATTCTGCCACAGCCCCCATCCCAGCACCAGCCAGGGGCAGCATCCTGCACCCCATGGTGAGGCTTTACCAGGGCACCACGGGGAAAGCCAGGCTGAGGTGCACATAATATTAACCCTCTCTAGCCACATATTTAGTATCTGGAAAGTTAAGATACTATTTCTAGTATCTGGAAAGCTTCTTGAAAGACAGACTGGGATTTTCCTTCTCAGCCTCATTGTCCAGTAAGTGACACTCAGTGCTCTGCATAGGAGCTGTCTGGATCCAAGTTCAGTCTGGATGGGTGCTATAAAGTTAGGCCTACTTAGTGCTAGAATAAACCCAGCTTAGGGGTTAAGAACAGGTCCTGTTGCAGTAACACAGCAACCCCAGACCTGCTCCCATCAGCTCTCTGAGCTAAGGCTCAGGCCCACTTCATGGAAGTAAGTTGTCTCCAACATACTGACCTGAGGTGTTACTACACAGCAGCAAAATAGTTTCCAGCCACCTCATGTCCCCTCAACAGCAGCTCAGCCACAGAGGCACAAAACAAGTGGGGTGATTTATGTATTTTGGGGACTGTTTTGCAAAGGAGTTTGCAGAAAAGTTTCTGATCAAATAGGATAAAAGTCTCTGCTTTAGCTGGGCATAATTGGAGGCTTTAATCTGGTAACATTTTGCTCTTGCACACTTCTAGTCTGTATTTCACCAAGGGCTGTCAACAAGATGACAGTTTTCTTTAAGGACATAATCATACAGGCTGTAAAATAGGACTCAAGCAAAAAATCCTCCCCATCCAAATGCTTTGCTCTCTGACTCACACATCTGACAGACAGGGACCCAATGCAGTGCACTCTCAATAGTGCATTCTGTATTTTTATATATATATATTATATTTTTGTATATATATATATATACATATAAATCATTCTCGTCCCTTGTTGTATGGTCAATCAAGGACACAGATCTGCCATGCAGGAGCCTGGGTACCTACTTCATTTAGCAGAAGAGGTACCTTCAAAATCCAAGTGCTGTACATTTTCACATGGCAGCTTCAGCTCTGGAAATCTGTCTCACTGATATTTCATACTGATGTTCACCTCAACCTCTTCAGCTCTCCCTCTGCCTTTCCTCTCTCCAGCCCTCTCTAAAAAGACCCAAAGCTTCCCCAGTCTGTGTAGCTCTGCACCCTCCTGCTCCCACAGGGGAAGCCCCCATACTAAATTCAGGTCCAGGTCATGGCTATCAATCCTTTTCCCTGCAGAAAATGCTGTGACAAGAGATTAGCCATTATTAAGTTTCCAGTCCCAGCTGGCTGATTTGATTCCAATCCAGAGCAGCTGGGGCACCTGCTGGGCAATGGCAGCACCTTCCCTTCAGTCCTGGGGCTGCCCTGACAGGCTGCCCCTCACCAGGTGCTGAATGAACAGCACTTCCACCACTCCAGCCCATCCAGAGTATTGCTGTTCTCACCAGACAGTCTCCTCAGCCCTAGTCAGGGACCAAACTGCTGGAGAGTAGTTGATTCCTCCTGTGGGGCTAGTTTGTGTACATACATTTTCACTAAGCTGTAGCTTAAATATGCAATTATAGGAGAAGCAATGGATCTGAAAGTTTAAAATCTAAAATTTATAGCCAGGTTTTCAAGGAAGATGTTAGCACATCATTAGGGGCAACAGAACTGGGTAATTATTTTGTATCAAGCAGCTTCACTGTGGTGCAAACATGGCTGAAATCAGAGCATTCCTGGTACACCTGCAAAGCCACACTTCATGCTGAGCTGTCAGTCAGAGCTCCCGCTGCTCTGCTGGCTCTAGGGGAAGGAGGGGGTCTAAGGGATGAGCTCAGTTCTGTTTGGTGAGTCTGGTGCAAAGCCCAGGAGGGCTCTGGTGGGCCCACACCTCCCCCAGCCCCTTGGCACCTTCCCCAGAGGAGCCCCAGTGACAGTGGCCATGCAGCAGCTCTGCCACCCCTGCCTGTGCACACAGACCCGCTCAGCACAGACCTCCGTCCTTCTTCTGACCTTTGCTTTCAGCTGCATTTGTTCTTATTTATTTCTCCCCCAAAGGGGACATCTGCAAGCTGCAGACAGCAGAGAAACCCAGCTTAGGGGTGGCACAGAGTCCCAGGCAGGCACAGAGCGCCTGTGCAAGACCACCTGAGCAATTCATCCCTCAGAATTGTGTGATTGCTCTTCCTCATTCCCTAAAAAGCCTCACGGCAGCGGGCACAGCTGAGCCTGCTGTCGGGTGGGGACACAGCCCTGTCCCCGCTCCCGTCATCCCTGCTCCATCTCATCTCTGCACGTGTCATACCCATTTCAGCCGCCCTGCACGAGCTCCCACTGAGTGAGCATCAGCTGCCACTAACGCCCCTGTCCTCTCCCTCTGCTGCAGGATGACATGCACAGGGTCATTGACCAGCAGCTGATGGACAAACACCCGAAGGAATGGAGCCAGCTTGCTTATTCCTTCTCCAGTGGCTCCGGCGCCAGGCGGAGTGCCAGGCCCTCCCCCGCGCTCAGGCCGGAGCAGCAGGGGGACGAGCCCGTCGGGGCCGAAGGAAACCGTCTCTTCTCCTTTTTCAAGAAAAATTAATTTGAAAAAGAGAAAACTCTCCAACGATTCCTGCTTCAAGATGGGGAGTGGGGCAGCTGCCCAGCTTGCTGATGGACCCAAGTCTGATTCACTGAGTAAAAAAGAAGGGGGCAAAGGAGTTAACCCTTGAGACTCTGCACTATTTACACTGCACCTGGTCTGAACCAAATGTTTACATGAATTGGAGATTTGCAAATTGACAATGTGATTCTACTAGAAAGAAACTTTTCTTATTCTGTAAGTGAAGTGATAAACTTCAGGGTATATTTTAGGCGCTTTGACACAGTCCAGTTTCTGCTGTGAAGAATTCTCTGATTGTCTTAAAAGCATTCTTATGCTGGAGAAGGAAATAAGCAGCCCCAAGACAGAGCGGTGCAGGGGATTGAGAACTTCTGTCACAGCGAGCACAGGGGGAAGAAGAGAGCTGAATGCAAAAGGACAGAAGGGAGCCACTTGTATCACCCTGGCAGCTGTGACATCCTTCATCCATCCCACTGAGACTGGAGTCACTCTGGCCCCAGCATTTCCATGTTTTGACAAATGTAGCTTTCTCCGTGGTGGAAGTTGAGCCCTCACTGCCGCTCCTGCCTGGGCACCATCTCCCCTGGAGCTCTGCGTGGCTGTTCACCCTCGCTGGGATCCAGGCTCCTTGCAGCTCAGGGCAGGGGACAGATAGATGGTGTCACTGTCCTTCCAGCTCCCTCCTGTTACAGAGGTAAGAGTTGCAGGCTGTAGCTACACAGATTTCTCCCCAGGAGACTGACCATCTACAACAGATTACAGACTGGATAAAAGTTGTGCATGTTCAGTCCTGGGGCACCTGCTGTTCCTCCAATGACCAAAAGTAGTTTGGGAGCTTCAGCAAGTCACACACCTTTCTCCAAAGCCATACACATCACCCAGAGTAAGAAAACTGTCATTTTAACTGGATAGGCCCCCAAAAGCCTGAGTAATAATTCACTGAAAGCCTACTCCCAATGATGTCAGTCAGTCTTTGACACTGGGTTGGCAGACTCGATCCTCAGAAAGCACACTGGCATCTGCCTTCACTGAAGCCAAAGGCTATCAAGGTGTCTACAAAGCTCTGGAAAGCCTGCAGGTTACTCTGCCCTATGCAGTAACACTGGCTATGGCCTGACAGAAAGGAGCATTTGTCCCTGCCTGTGGGTCAGTTGCTACTCAGCCCTTTGGTGAGCAGGTAGCCAAAGGTCCTTTTGATCAAAGATGACCAGAGCCTGCTTTGCACGATTTGATCAACAAGAAGGAACGTGGCTTTTTTTGGTGTATTCCAGCACACAGCAGTGCTGGAAATCATGCAATACTCAAGTAAGGACCTCCCCTCTGCACTGGATGGGCACTTTACAGCTCTTTTATCAGTCTACCATCATAAGCCAGTGAGGAGTACCAGGCTCAGTTCAGAGATGTCCTGCTGCTGTCATGCAATTTTCACACATTCTCCCAGCTCCTGATATCCATGGGCAGGTCCCAGTTTGTTTCCTGCTTCTTCCAAAAGGCCACCACCTACACTGTCCCACAGCAGACAGAGCTGGTGCACCTTCAGCTCTGCCCTGCTCAGCAACTTCGGTGCTAACACACCATCCCACAGGGAGCTGCTATCTCTGCTCACACTCACTTAAAGGAACAAGCTTTCTGCTAGAATAGGTACCAAACACCCTCTAAGCAGCAGGTAAGAGGCTGGTTGGTGGCTTGGGTTTTAGTGTTATTAAGCTTCCCTGTGGGATAGAACATCCATAATACCTCAGTACAAATATCCTTTCTGCCTATGAAGATCTGAGCGTTCCTGTATTTCCTTGTTACATGAAACCACCACACTGGTATGAAACCATCTTGCACTAAGGCAGCTCTGGGTTGCAAGGAGCAGAGTGCTCTGAGATTGGCAATGATAGTGAAGAGCTGAGTGGTAAAACCCATCCACATGAAAGCAATGAACCCTGGATTGCAGAGCTTTCTTCAGGAAATACTTGGGCAAAGCCCCACCAATACAGCTTGATGCTTTTGGGGAAAGGCATCAGGAGCCTCACAGGCAGGGAAGGAAACTGAACCTTGGCCTCTCCTTTCTAGGCAATGCTCAGCTGTTGAGTATCTGCTTGTAGCCACTTGTAGCCAGTATCTGCAAGCGAGGGGAAGGGCTGCAGTAGCTGCCACATGCTCTCAGTCCTCATCTTCCCGTCCTGCCTCTACTGTGATTCTGGATAGGGCAGGGACACGAGGCACACACTCAGCATCTCCTGCTGCCAGGACTCAGTCACACCCACATGCATTACCCCAACCTTTGATTGCTGCAAAATGAGGCGTGGCAGCGTGGATGCCAGTGACACCTGTGACACAGAGACACCTGTGACAGTGACACCTGTGAACACTGAGAACGATGCTCTATCACAGGAGAGCCACGTGACCATCTCGGTCCTCAGGGACCTTTCTTCTGCTGTCAGTTGTCATTTCCCAGTCCCCACCAACTCTCTTCAAGCCACATGCCCAACAGTTGTGTGGGACTCTACCCCAGTGAGGATGGATGGATGGATGGATGGATGGATGGATGGATGGATGGATGGATGGATGGATGGATGGAATCTCTAAGGCAAGGGCCTTAAGTTATCCCATGAAGATGCAGTAACGAGATGAAGGTGCCTTCTGCTATGTTTGCTGAGGAAAGTGACTCAATCAGTTGCAGGGGTAGGCACAGCACATCTCTTCATTTAATGGGAATCCTTAATCCCATTGCAATTTTCTTTATTTAACAAAGAGTGATGGAAGAGATTGCAAGAGGAAAGTCTGCATGTTCTGAGGTGCCAGTTGGGTATGGTTTCTTCAAACAAGCCCCTTCATCCTAAAGACTTAGTTGCACTACTAAACCCAGAGATAAAAGAGAACTGGGTGTAATGAACTGGACAACACACCAAAGGAGACCTCCTTGTGCTGAGCTGCTACTCCACAGGAACAGAAACTGCCTTAACACAGCAGCTAGGTTTTGTCTTCTGTCTTGAAAAACCTCACCTGTGCAGTCCTTCACACCCATTTGTCACATTGTGTTTTAACAAGGTCCCAACTACTTCACCCCATGCTGTCATTAACACAATCACCTCCATCCTGTCATGGCCAGGAGCCCGGAATCAGCCTTGCAGTGCTGGTTAGAAGACACTTCACTTGTGGCTCTTCCAGGACACGCCCACGGTGTAAAGGAAACATCAGCTCCAGGAGATGAGGAGGAGGAAGCACATTAATCCAGCAGGTACTCAGGATCCCAGAGGAGATTTAATGAGTGGGATCAGCAGCTGTAAACACAACCCTCAGCCTTGTTTTTGAGATAATAGTAAATAAAACAGTAGTGCTGGCTCAGTCACTGTTCAAATACTGCACAGAGAAGAGATGCCTGCTGAGATTAAAGTTACAAAGGACTTTCCCACAGGTAACAGGTGACTGGGCAAATGTTTGTTATGCCAGCCTGAGGGAAAAGGGATCAGTTTCCCCTTCCTAAACTCTGCAAGGGAAGCAACTGTAAACAAGGAACAAATGTAAATGAAAGGCAAGTCACTAGCACTTTATCTTCATACAAACTTAGATCAGCAACTTGCCGTGGAGATGAACAGTAAATCAAAAAGTTACTGACAACAGAGTCATTCTGCAGAGAGAGCAGGAAGTGAGGGTGCAGCCAGGGCCACATGCACTTGTCCCACTTAGAATGGTAGATTCCAGATATGCCTCTCCATCAGGCAAACTCTCTACTCCCCACTCGGCTATAAAAAGCAAGATTGTTTGAACCAAAAAGCCAAGAAAGGAAGTGTCTGGGTGCTGCAGCAATGATTCCCTTGGATTGAGAGGGAAAAAGCACACAGCAGGGACAAGCAGAAAGAATGTACCTATAGATATGTACATATACCACAGTGCTGTAATTTTTGTATGTAGCAGTCATGTAAATAAATGTATGGTTTTTATAAGATACATATTATAAAAATCTATAAAGGCATATTTTTAGTAAAAACAATGCTCTACTTCTTTTGTAAATAGTTCTCTTCAGAATAAAACAGATCATTTATACGACACTGTCTCAGCTCTCACCACTTTACTGTGCTCAGCTGCAAAACAAGCTCATTTTTTGAACTGTCATTTAACACCCAACAGCATCTTTGGTGCTGCATCATCCTATGGAATTCAGCCAGGTAAAGCCCCTGTGTGTGCTTAGGAGAGAAGGGGCCAGGGCAAAAACATTTGAAACATCTGCATCTCCTGGTGCACAGGAACACCTAAAGATGGATAAATCATCCCACCTTCCAGCCATTTGTGTCCTTTACTGGCCCTGGTATGGAGGCAGACTCAAATTGAAGGAATTTAGACACCAAACACAGACAGTGACACATCCACAGCTGGCAGCAGCTGCAGCTCAGACCATCCACATGTCCCCTCCAGCTACTCCTCCCAGATGGGTGCAGACGCAGCAAAGGCACCTTCCCAGAGCAGGTTTCCATCACACTCTCCAGGAGCAACCTGGGCAGGGCAAGGGGATGCTGAAGGCACAGCCACGGCTGCAGTTCCTGCACAGATTAATTAAACACACAGTAATTTCCTGAGAAAGTGAGGAGAGACTCCAGATGCTTTTTAGTCACCTCGGGAGGAGGAGCTTTCAAAACTCACTCAATACTTTTTGTTGAGCAGAAAAACAAAAGATTACAGCACAATCACAGGCATTTCAATTCACACAAAAATAAGTTACTCGTTCCACCTTCCTCTGTCATTCAAACTAAAAAAGCAACTAAACATTTGAAAGCATTAATTATGTTGTTTTTTTTTTTAATATCCCCTCTCAGGAAATAACCCTTTACACACAGCAGCAGAGCTCACCCCTGACTTGCCACCCTCCACCTCCAGGTGCTGGACAGCAGAGGAAACAGAGCCTCAAAAAGAGATTTGGCAGCTTGTAACCTTTATTTTTAGTTTTTTAAAATTATTTAAAAAGCATAATTAGAAACTTTCATTACAGAAATAATCCTAGCAAACCAGTTAGACATTCCATTGCTCAACATTTAGGAAACTTCACATCAGCACCACTAGAGACACGGTCCCCACCCCTTCCAACTGAACAGTGATGGCAAGAGCAGAGGTAACTGCTCCTCTACAGCCAGCTCTGGGGAAAAAAAAAAAAGAAATTCCCACTTTAAGCCAGGAAGCTGGACCTGGATTGATAGAATTCCAACCACGGCCACAAAAACCTGGACTCAGAGATCAATTTTTCCATATAAGAGAACACTCCAGGCTTGGGTGCACCATTTCCTCATTTTATTGCATCATTTCCAGTAAATTCAGACATGTTCTTCTGCCTATATGAAGTTACTCCCTCCTAGATCTGCACACAGCTACCAACAAGATTCCCAAAGCCACACAGCTGGGCCCCTCAATCTGCAGGGAAGAACCCCCACAGGACAGCTCCAGGGACTGGCCCAGCTCCTCCCAGCACACACCACATTCCACACTGGAGAGCAGGCAGGATGGACTGGTGTGACCTAAGGCTTTGCACAGCCTCTCAACAATGACCAGAGCTCACCCCAGCTCACTGCAATTCTTGGGTTACCAATGCAGGATATGTGAAGAAAAGAGGTGGGTGAAGGCAGCTGGATACGTATCCCCAGCACCTGATCCCATTAAAAACCCACGTGTTACACATTCATCGTTTGCACTTCAGAAAAAGTCTTTAAAGTGATTGACTGTGATGTGATTGTATGCTCAGGGCTCTTACCACAACCTGAACAATCTAAAAAAATGCAGGCAAAATAAGTGACTAAAATTTAGCCTCTCCTGGGGAAAGGGTGAGGAAGGGAGAGAAGTGGGGCTGATTCCAAGCTCATGGACATAGGTGAATCACATCCTACCAAACTAAGGCCAGCAATTCCATAGGGCCACTTACTGGCACATGGAGTATGTCCACCTTCAAGGCCTTAAAGGAAGACATATCCTCCATGCCTTTTAAGGTAAAATTATTTTTTATTATTTAGGCAAGAATTCAGGTGCTGAGCATGTCCTTTCAGCCCAGACATTTGATATTTTAGTTACACACACATACACTCTCCACCTTTAACTACATCTATTCAGGCTGAGGAAGTGAGCCCTTGTTTTCCCAGAAAGGCTGACGAGGGCCAGGAAAATGTTGCTGAGCACAGCAAGCCCAGCTTGTTTCCAAGTGTGATCCTCCACCACCGCATAACCCAAGCAAGCAAGCCTTCCATTTCTTTGCATTAAACAGCAGTCCTCCTTCCTAACAGAAGAATCCTGGGTATGATCCTGCAGCTTTCATATTCAGACATCAATAAGAAGAGCTGGATTTTTTTTCGTGCCTTTTCTCTCTCAAAAACAAAAGCTTTGCCAACAAAATTCACATTCAGGTTCAGATTGCCTATTTGTGGACAGGGCAACAAGGAGAAGTTTGGGGGTTTTGGCAGAATCACATGATTTTTGTTCTTCTCAAAAGAAATGGACCCTCACTTAGGACACTGGCAGAACCAGAAGCAGAGGTCAAAGTTGTTAAACTTTGTTTAAAAAAAAAAAAGGTTTTATCCAAACAAATCCCACTTCTGCAGGTCAGTTTGTTTTCCAGTATCTTGATACAAACTACAGGAGAGCACAGGTACAGCTGGACTGCAGCACAAGGAGGTGAAACCCAAGGATCCAGCCACAAATCTGGATGATGGCAAGCTGAAATTCCAGGCCCCAGCAGCAGCTCCAGCTGCCAGCCCAGGGGCTGGTGAAAGGAAACCCCAGGCTCCAGCAGCGACACCTGCAATCCTGGTACCTAGAAAAACACAGCCCGAGCCCCAGGAAAAGCCTGGGACTCCAGGAGAAGCCAGGGGCCCCAGGGGCACCAGTTGCCAGCCTGGAGCCCAACAGAAATGCAGCTGGAGGCCCCAGGAAGCAGTCGCTGCCAGCCCGGGGCCAACTCAATTTAAGAACTTTTAAACTTTTTCTTTAAAAAGATGAACTCTGCAGTCCATGATTGGTTGACATTAAGAAGGCAGAAGCTAAAGCGACAACAGAGAGGCGAGGCTGTTTAAAGCAATATACATTATATACAAACTCTTGGGTTAATTAGTCCACTTGGTAGGCAACGTCCTTCTTGTCTACAAGGCGCACTGGAATGAGCAGGGGAGGAGAAGGGGGCAAGATTCCATCCGATACCTTCTTGGCACTGCAGTGGGAAGGTGCCAGCGCCTCTTGATAGAAAACATGAAGAAAAAATAATCTTTAAATAACGGCACAAAACTGAGAAAGTCCTCCCAAAGCCTGCCCCAGTGGAATTGCCCGAGTCTAGCTGGAGGGGCTGATCTGTCTGAGAGCAGAGTCTCTGCAGCAGGGAAGGGGCATTAGCAGCACCGCTTCTTCCTTTTACTGTTCTTCGTTAGCTTCACCACATCGTTCTGTTGCTGCTGTTGCTGCTTTGCTAAGTTTTCTTTCTTTGCTCGCAGGACAAGCTCTGTAATGCAATTAAACATCTGCAAGAGAAACAAGCAGGCTCAGACCACCGTGGAACTCAGGCCGGCTCCTGTGGGGTGCTGCTCCTTGGAAGCCATTCCCCTTTTCTCTATGTTTTAATAATGCTTCAGAGACCTTCCCCAACCCAGAACGGCCCAAGTGGAAATCCAATACCTTTTCCCAACCCACTCCCAAGCTAAACAGTACCTCTATCCCTTTTTCCAAACCAGTAAATAAAACCAGGGCAGTTTGGCAACTGAGGCCAGAAGTGAAGCCTGGGCAGTCTTACCTCCTACAAGCATTCTCAAGTCTTTCCTGCTTAATACATGAGCACTGCAAAGCTACTGAAAATGCAGTGTGGGCTCCTTCATTTTGCTTTCCCAACTCTTCCAAAAACAGCTGAATGTCTCTTTTTGACATTTTACCTACTACTTGCAACTTGTACAAGCACTTTTTCTTTCTCAATGGGAAGAATGGAATTTTTATTTCTTCCCATACCATTATCCCTAAATCATTGTATCTCTACTCTTTTGAATATTATATTACCTCTTCCACATTAATATTTTCTTTGGCGCTGGTCTCAAACAATTGGATCTCCATCTGCCCAGCAAATTTATAGGCATCTTCTGTTTCTACCACTTTTCGGTCTGGGTCATCATTCTTATTGCCCACTAAAAAAGGAAAGAGAATAAAAGTCAGTTTGGTATTTCAGCAGGCCAGCCCACTAAATAAGATGCTGTAACTCCCTAATTACCCACCTAGTATCCTGCAGACATCATCACAGTTTTGATTAATTTCATGCAACCACCGTTTTACATTCACAAAAGATTCTGCGCTCGTTACATCATAGACAACAATGACCCCATGTGTTCCTCTGTAATACCTGTGGGGTACAAAAGGACAGCAAATGTTAACTCAGGGTATCACCTTCTCTTCCACTGAGCTTCTACAGGATTCACAACAAATCCTCAAGTTATGGTACCCAAGCGATCCCATTTTCTTTCCATTGAGACTCATGTAGCTCTTTTATAACAGCTTGATCCCAGGCTGCTCCTCCAAAGCTACAGAGCTCCCTGCTCATTCACTCTACACAAATACGTTTCCAAGTCCAAAGTCTTCTAAAATCTTCCTTGTTCAGGTTGTCAAGACCTTCAAAGATGAATGCTGTCTTCCAGCTGCAGGACCAAAGGCAATGGTACCCCCAGCACATCCTCAGAACTGGCTGTAATGTGATCCTTGGGGCTGTATAAGCCACATCAAGTTTTTGCAGTAATTCTGTTATCTGTGAACAATCACTTACAGACTAAAATTTCAGCAGATCTCCAAATATACTCAACCTTCAGCCACAGTTCTCTTGAGCTCTCAAAAATTTCTGTCTTGTTGAGCGACTGTGTTCTGATCACACCTTCCTACTCAACAGATCGACTCCATATGTGCATTCAATACACTCTGCTACCTTTAGCCATTAAAAATAAGCTTTATTTCAGTTCATTCCCATTAGTCTTGGGCAACTGGCACCTTTAAAAAATGATGCACAAGTCTGATATGCAAGAAAAATATCTGAATTCAGGTTCCAACATTATCACCTGCATGAAGCTACCAAAGACAGACAGTAAGTGCACCACGAAAATGCTAAATAGAAAACCAGCAACCTCTACCTTCTCAGTTTTCAGCCACAATCACAAGGCTACTAAGTACATTCCTTATTGCAAATCAGGCAATTGAAACAGGAAACAGTTAACAGTGAGGTCTTCATCAGGATCCATTTTTCATATTACGTGTAGCTTTACTCTTTTCCTTTCATCCTCTTTCTTCTGATCAATATTAAAATTTTTAATAAAACAAATTCAAGAAACCAGCATACAAAATCGAGAATATTTCCTTAAACTGTGACAGCATTCCTAGACCTTGCTGTCTTATCACAAGTACTTCTTGCAGTACATCCACTGCACTTCAGAGATGTCCATTCTGCTCCTCTGATTTTTCCAACTCAGCAAACCCACCTTTGAACCTCAAAGCTTTTGAATCTAACCCAAACACACCTTTGAGAAGATCTCAAAGCTTCAGCTCACTTTGCTACTGAAGTGCTTAAGCAAGTCACTGTCTCCTCCCACCTCCAGCCTCATCATCCTTCTACAAGAGAAGCCACCTGCCTTCATGCACCATCAGACAGACTTGCAGAGAGGCACAGATCAGCCCCAGAGGCTCACATCTTCCTCTCCTGATCCCCCTGCAGCTATGGTCCCTGGCTATCAGTGCTCCTCCAGGATGCTCTGCAGCAGTAGAACAGTCTGCTCCTACTGCCCATCTGGGCACTTGCAGAAGACACTCAAATACTTCTCCCATGCCATGTTTTACCAGTGATTTATGCTGTGCATTTGCATCCCTTGGCAAGAACTAACTCAGGTAAGAAATACTTATTGCCAGCCCATAGGAAATCCTGCACTTTCAAACATTCTAGTCCATTCACAGTTAGTTCTTTCAACAACTTCAACACTTGCTACAGCACTGCATTGTGCTTTACTTGATTACAACCCAACTTTATTATATAACTTGGATCCTTTAGAGGGAAAAGTACTCCATGGCCTGAATCCACAGGTTGCAAAAATAACCCATCCTCTCCTGACACTAGCATGCCCTGCACACTGGTTTTGATGAATCCTGTTTTGTGTGATAACATCAGAAAGGGATAGATCCCCAGTCCTACCAACACACTGGATTTCTCCACAGCTGAACAATACACCAATTGTCTTCAAGCTCTCCCATATCATCACCTACTAGTCTTTTAATTCAGCAGCCCCCAGACTGACCTACCACTTCCTCCCCAACACTGAGCATTGCATTTGCCAAGACAACACTCAGCCCTTGGAGAAGCACAGTGGTTCAGCTGCACCTACGCAGAGCTGCTTCATTCTGCTGTGCACACCGAGCCCAGCCTGGCATCCCTGTCAGCCCAGCCAGGGGCCCAACGGAGCATCCTGCTGCTCCTACCTTGCCCACGCACCTACATTTTCTTCTAAGCAAAGCATATGATGTCGAGGAGTGGAAAACTGGCAGCCTGCACGTACCGATCCCACTCCTGACACATCGTCAGCACCGTCACATTTTGCTTCTGGGATGGGGTCTGTGGGCTGGACCCTGCAGCAGAGACCACCACAGCAATGGGAACACTGCAGGGGCTTGGAGCTCGGGCCACTGATATTGCCAACCAGCTCATCAGAAATAGCTTCCTTTGTGCAAGACAGCAACCCCTGACTCCTGCTGAGTGCCTACCAGCATACACTGCTGCTATTTTTGGAACGGAAAATTGTCTGGCACATCGTTCTAGAAAGGTTGCCAACCCCTCATCTACACTAAAATGTCATTTTCTCTATTGGCTGTCATTACCAAGAGAGATAAGCCTGAGAGATAAGACCATGACTACCTGTTATTCTCAAACTCTTAAGTCTCATAGCACACATTTTTTCTCAAAAAGCTGGTCATGCTATTTTCTAGGATGCTCTGCATGCTATTATCTAGGATGCAAAGCATCCCAGATAACATTTTAGGCTTAACAAGTACAGCGAAGTTTCTCCAACCCCAAATGCAGGACAGTACTAGAAAACAAAATCTGATTTATCCTATCCCATACTTCAACTTCCAGAATGATGCAGTGCAGAATTGCTTTTATAACAGGTTGTGGGCTTTGGCGAGTAGAGAACAGATGGGGCTTTTGGCATTCAGGGAGGAGTAGGTGTAAATTTTGTGCTTTTGGCAACCAAGAGGTAGTTGAGACTTTGACACAAGGGAAAGAATGTCTTATCTCCTTCCCATACACAGTTTTGGGGAAATGGAGACCACAGAAGTGAAAGCAGAAGAGACCTGAAGTCCTCAATCTGAGCTTCTCAGTCACAGACTGATGCTGGCTGTCCTCTGTGTGGTGGGAGTGCCCTGCCATGTCTTCTGCAAACCCCAAAGCCAGCATCTGCTGGTGGAAATACCTTCGTGAAATACAGAAAACAAATATTCTAGACCAGTTATTCACGTTAAGAGTATCCATTAAAGTTTCATCCTGAGGTGAAAGACAACCAAACCTGACCCTTGGATGCTTGCCAATAATCTCCTATATAGTTGGAAGTCCCTAGACCTAGAGGCTTTACATTTAGTTTAGGTGTGGAAAAGGCTTAAGAAAGTCAACATTTAAGTTAAAATAAACACCTTATTGCTTGTTCTACCACTAGAATTAAACTGGGGATTACCAAAACTCAACATGTCCTTCAGCCACCTGCATCCCACTCTCAAGTCCCCTGAACACAGCCTTGGGAAACATGAGGGAACATTTGCCACTCACTGGGGCATTGGCTATTGCAAGAAACCAGTGAGAAAGCTCTCATATTCCCTCTAGCAATTGCTTCCCAATATTAACATCTGGAGTAATAACAACCAGTTTCATGAAACACAGCAGTAGCTAAGTCAGATTTAAAAGAGACACTATGTTGGTCCAGTAAGACCCATACGTTGTTTTTTTTCAGGAAAACAGTTAACTGCTAAATGTGAAAGACAGGGCACTGGTTTAATCCAGCTTCTTTGTTCATATTTCACTATGTAGCACACATTTCCTTCATTTTTTCATTCATTAGAATTCTAACCATTTCCAGAGACTTCTAATTATCTGGTTTCATACTCATCTTTCTTTCAAGTTCTTGGAACACATCTATTGTCAGTCAGACCAGTCTTTTAGCTACTAGCCTTTTAGTCATATCTGCTTTATAAGACACAGCAATTCTATCATCTCAAAGATCTTATCCCTCTCTCAAACATGCTATTCTACAGGAAACCATGGCAGAAGGTCCCTCTGCTATCACTATTCATCCTGAGCTGGCATCTGACAGCCATTATGTAAAGCTTGAATCCTAAACCCACAGTCCTGAATCAGGACAAAGTAGTCCTGTCTACAAGAGGAAATCAAGTACAGGGACTGGCTGTTCATGCATTTTAAGTATTCCTGCTAATACAGCTGCATCCTGGCATGCTAAATCCCTGGTGAATTTAAATCAAATTTAATTTGGATGACATTCCATGGCAACCAAATTCACACAGCTCAGCCTCTCCTCCCAGAAGGCACCAGTTAGCCCAGTATTTCCACATTTAACAGACAATAAAACCAGCTGCCTTTATACTTCCTAGTCTGAAATTCTGATCTAGTTTCATTTTCTTGAGCTTCTGTAGAATACTCCAGACCAACTTGATTTCTCTTCCTTAACAGTTTTATTCTGCTTTTCAGCTTTTGACTGTAGCTACAGTGATGTGAAATCAAATTACTACAACCTTTTAATGTTTCCCAGTTTTCCACTATTAACTTCCTATCACCTCTAGCATTTTGCAGTTCTAAGTCCACGCAGCAGCACTACCAACCTGTTACTGTAATTACCAGATGGGCTCTGATTTCAGGCTTGCTTGCCAGGCTTGGCTCAACATCAATCTGAACTCTGCCTTTCACTGTAAAGGGACTCCCTGACCTACTGTAATACTGAAGGAACACCTTTGATATTCTTAACTTCAGTCTAAACCTCCATCTAGTCAAAGACTAGGCAGACTACTACATTCTGTTGACAGGGCACTCACACTCCACCCATGATTTGATAGCCAAGCCCTTTTGTAAGAACAAGCAAGGTTACTTTATTTGTCAGTCAGTTTAGGATAAATAAATCAGTTACAGTACTACTTTGCCAATAAATGAATAAAAAAAAAAAAAAACACCAAAAAAAACCAAAACACCAAAAAAAAAAAACCAAAACCAAGCCAGCCAGAACCATTTCTAAAATTTAACTCTTATTATTGCCTGATATGATTAGGAACACTAGACAGGCACAGCCAACCAACCTAGCAAGAGGAGCCCATGATAACCAGCATTCCCAAAGCTTTCCTCAACACTTCAAATGCACTTGGACAATGAACTTCTTTGCACAGAATTGTAAAAAATGCAGATCTTTTTCCCTGACCATGGAGTTAACATTCAGTAATGCTAAGGCAGAAACCCCAAAAGGTTAGATCCCCCCAGAGTAAAACATGCCTCACTTGGGTAAAAAGCAATGCAAAAGCAAGTAGCAGCAGAGTTCCAAGAGGTCATGGCATAAATCCCTCAAACCATTTCAGCTTATCTGAAATGTTAATCAAGAAAAGAATTTACATAAAACACTGTGCAAGGTCCGATCCGCAGCTATTCCCACTGACAGAAGGAATCCTCCTTTGCTGGTATTCCCTGCTCAGTGCTGGATACACCATGGCTTTCTAAGCTAGCTGGCATCAGCCCCACGAGCCAGCGTTCATTCCCGAGCCCGAGCCGCGCCGGGGAATCTGCAAACAGGAAGGCCGTTTGCTGACTCAGCAGTAATCGGGGCTCTCTGACTCGCCTGTCACAGCTGACAGGGCCGCAGCACTGCACAGCTGCCTCCCCCTCACCACTTCCTTCCCAAAACTGCCTGCAGCGCTCCAACAAGAAGTGATGTCACACACAGGAACCCTACAAGAGGCAACCGAGTTTTTTTTCAAGCTAAACACTTAGGAAACAATGGAAGTAACCCAGTAATATCCGTATAGGAGTGCAGAGGAAAGGGGCGGCGCACACATCACGTTCAACTTTGCCATTTCTAGTGCTTTAGACATAACACAGATGTAACCAATCTCATTATTTTCAGGTCTAAGTAAATTAATCAATTCATCAGCTGAAAAAGATCCTCCTCTCAAATAAGAGCCAAAGGAGAAGTGAGTCATGAAAGACCAAGTAAAACACATGGATCTTTCAAGAATTATTTTGGTTAAAACCCAAGGAACAAAAGTTCCATTTCCAAGTGCACTTTTCCCTCTTCCCCCCGTGAGCAGTCCATTTTTACTGCAATCAGTTTACAAACACATTTTATTCTTAGTTCCCACCACCACAGCTCTAGGTGTGGTTTCTTCAGGAACAGGAAAAGCTCTGCACATGCTGTTCAAAAGGACAATGAGTTCGAATCTGAATTCCAACCAAGGAAAAGGTTAATATCATGTGGGCGTCTGCTTCAGCAGAACTCCACACAAAGATAGCTGCTAAAGCATTTGTCCTAAAGGAAAACCAAGAAAAATCCTACTCTTCAATCTTCAAGCTGTTCATTAGTTATATGACACTGACAGAGGGTTTGCACTCTGTGCTTCTGCAGTGCATTCAATCAGAGGACAAACTTGGACAGGCACAGAGACAAGCTACTATATGCAGTCTAATAACTCCAGTTCTACCATTTGGAAACCAGCAGCAAAGGAATAAGACAAAGCCACCACAGAAATGCATAGAACGGTGAGTAACTCTGAAATCCTAGTTCCAAACTTTGCTAGAATATCACCATCATGATTGGTTCTGACAAAGCTGAGAGAAGTTTCACTGTACAGACCACACAGCTATCATGAGTTAATCAACTGCAACACTTAAATATCTAAACTCCAACTCTGGACTATGAGATCCAGACCCAAAGCTCCACATCACAAAGGCCAGCGTTACTCACGTTGATGTAATAGTCCGGAAGCGTTCTTGGCCAGCTGTGTCCCAGATCTGGAGTTTCACCTTCTCTCCATTGATCTCAACTGTCCGGATTTTAAAATCCACTCCAATGGTGGTAATGTAGCTGCCTGGAGGGAAAGCGTGGGTAAGTGAGAACCTAAGTCTTGTTTATTTTGGATGTCCCAAAGCACACTTCTTGAACACTACTTGGCAGCAGCTCTCAGACTGGACAGGAGAACAAGGTTCCCCATATCTGCTTGCTGTTTAAAATGCCTTATATCATGCTGATCTACATATTTTTATCTGCAGCTAATAGCTTTTCTTCCTAGCCATAAAACCACTTCTCCCATGCCACCTTTAAAATTAAAAGCTCAGTGTTACAAAATAACATTATTATTTTTCAACCCCATTGATCAAGACTATGCACCGAAATATCTCAAGAAATAGGCAGTAACTATGAGAGCATTTCACTTGTGAAAATTTTGAGACAACACTTGTCTTTAAATGCTTGTGGAAACGCTTATTTTGGACATTCTAGGAGCTTCCTCCCGATAAACTGGTTATATCAGAAATGTAAGTGGTTCACCACAATACTCAATCAATCTAAATCCCAAATGGCTAACAGGAAGTCTGCAGAGAGTATAGCATAACCTAAACCACCTAAGCTGTTTCTGGAACCACCTCAGTATTTCAATAGTCAGGGACTTCCAGCTGCGAGAGAAGATCAGACAGGATGGCCTGTACAGGCTTATACCAAGAGATGCAAATTTAAAAGCATGATGTATTCCTAGCACAACTATCAGTGGGCAAACACAGATTTCTTACCAATCAGCACTGGAGCAAACCTAGAGCATTTCACTTACTGAAGGAAACAAACCACTCACCTGAGAAGGTATTATCTGCAAAACGCAACAGCAAACTGCTCTTGCCCACACCTATGACAAACAAACACAGCAAATCTTTCAATATAGTCATCCTGGGGGTCAGGAACATAACAGTATTTTAACCATCCATAGCATAAAAAACAGCACATCATTTAGTACCATCCACCTTGACTGTTCATCTCCACACTCTCTTTGGAGATTTGACTAAGCACCGTCACCCCAAGACTCAGGATGCTCCTGATAGCAGTGCAGGGAGGGGAGACTTGTGCCCTCCCTCCTCCAGCCCTCAGCAAACCCTCCAAGAGCAGCTTCTGAAATGTGGTCAGAGAAGAATAATAACTAAAAGCAAGTTTACAATCAGTAGGCTTACATCTGGCTAGGGAAAGAGCCAAAGCTGAGCATGTCCTGTGAATTAGCAAGTGCTCAGAACACTGCTCTGAATTCAGCACTCTATTGAATTCCACTTGCACATCATGTGCGACGTCAGTAACACCACTGCCTACCTCCCATTCTGCGTGGAATTTGGACTGCTCTGACAATCACACCAGGGCTCGGTACTACAAAGCTCCCATTAGCATGGCCACAGTCTAACAGAAGCCTAATCCAAACAGGAATTGGGAATCACAGTCCTGTATTGCCATCCAAAACAGCCTTGTTCCACATCTCACAGGAAGGACACACACCTTTCTGAAGCTGTCCCTGTTGCCATGAAACATTCCTCTAAATGCTTTGAGTAGCTCTTCATCCAGGTTTTCCATAACTGATTGTTTGCACCCTGATAACACCCTGTTGCAGGGAAGCATTTTTCACAGTGCTTCAGACAAGAACTGTAAGAAACTTATTCCTGCACACCCACCCAAGGGAATCTGGGTATCTAAATGCCTCCACGTTGTTATCTCTGCATAACATCTCTGCTGTTAATGACCCTTCCTCCCCAAAACAAATCTGCTATGGCATGAATAGGAAATTCAACTTCACCGAGGTTAATTATTAATCCATTAAATCTTTTAATGTTTTAATGTTTTAATTCTTAATCCATTAAATCTTTTCAGGTAGAAGTTATCCAAGGTAATTATTCTGATGATGTGTAACTCACAAGTTCTTCTTAATAGAAGACCTATGCAAAGGCTATCCAGAACTCCAGTAGTTCTCAGCTGCTGGCATGTGACAACAGCTACCAACAAAAAATAAAAACCAGCCTAAAATCTGCATGATTACTGTAAGCCAGGTCTCATTTGCAAAGAGTTCAAACCACCAGCCACCTGGAGAAGCCATGCTCATTCCTCACTGCTATCAAGCTAAGGAGGAAAAGAGGAAAGGAATTAAAAAATACAAAGTTTCAGCATGCATATAATCAGTACCTCTGAGCTCAAAAAAGGTAGTAGAGCAGTCCCTGTACTTCAGAGGACTGGTTATTTAGCCAGAATTAAAGCTCTGCAAATACCGGTCAGCTAAGAAAAAATTAGAAACTAAGAGAAAAGAAGAATGCTTCAGCATCAAGTGCTGTGCTTCTTGACCAAGCAACCTTGGCCTTCAGCTCAGTGAAAGGCAAGAAGGTGCCAGAACCCAGACTTGTCAGACCACAGCACCGGGTCCGAGCTCAGCCAGCCCTGGGCGATGCTGCAGAGCTGCACATGACACTGCTCTGTCACACTGCCCTCCACTGCACAAGCTGCACAGCCCCCAGCAGGCTGGCAGCTTCCAGAGAGAAGAAAGCTCCCAAACTCAGGAAGTTCTGCATGCTCCCAGTGACAAAGATCTCACTAAGCAAACACTGCCTCTGACCCACACTGTTCACGCATAGAGAAACCACACTCTTGGTGACCCCACACTTCCCACACAGAGCTGTTTGAAGATCTGAAGAGAAGGCTTGCAGGGCCCTCAGCTTCTTGAAGATAGCAAAATGAAACAAAACAAAACAAAAAAGGCATATTGACTTTGCATAATTAAAATTAAAAGTGTATTTCAGTGTCAGACAGGATTCTAAGACCCCTATCTTACTGAACATCAGAGTGAACTAAAGAATCAGAAGCAAAGCACAAATCATCTGTATTATTTTTAAATATCTGGCACAGCTGAAATCACCAGCAGCTTTTCAACCTGACCTGTTCTAAAAACACACAAACCTACTACCCCCCTGACAGATTTGCATACAGGGGAAAGCAGATGAGACATAATTATCCTATCCAGTAACAGTCCACTTCCTATTGCAGGGAATAAATGTCAATAAACAAGGCAAGCAAACTGTTTCATGCAAGCAGAGACAAAGCCTTCCTGTTGGGGTTAGCAAAAACAAAACCAAAGAAAAATCAATAGTCAAACTATATAGTGAGATTTAATTACAGCAGAGAACCACAGGCAGCCTGACAATTCTCACAACACTCACTGGATACACTATAGGGATTTTGCTCAAGAAGACTGAGCTGACAAAATTTATTTAATTGTTTAAAATGAGAAGTCTTCCTCAGAGTTTTCACCATCCTGTTTATCTTGCCTGAACAGTTTTGGAACTCATTAGCAACCAACAGAGCCACTGCTCTACTCAGAATGCAGCGTTTGGTTGCAATAATCCAAGGCTCCCAGAATTGCCTGAGGTTTAAGCTGCTCTGAGGCTGTTGTCCTGTCTCCCTCCTTAGATCACTTCATGCAGACAGAGTTTAGCATAGAAAAAAATATTTTTGACACGAAGCTAAAGCTTCTGAAGGTGACAACGGCCAAGATCGTGCAACATCACCCTTTCTTTCATCAAGAGCTGTGCCTCGCTGCATGCCGGGACCTGCCGCCCCACGGACCACACCTCTGTTAAAAGAAGAGGGTGGATGCACCCTTCTCCAGTTTATGGAAATTCAGCTGTAAGCTGCTGGAGTGCTACCAACACCGAGCTGCACCGACGGCAGCAATCCTCCCAGTCCCAATTCCTATGCACCCAGACCAAAGCACCAGACACTGGCACAGTTCACACGCTCAGCCCTCCAGAAGTTTCTGAGATTGCTGCAGAAGTATTTAAAGGTCTATTTTCAAAAAAACCTCAAACTACGCCTTTATCTCCTGTTTTTAGATATTTGCACCCTATGCTATAACAAGAAGTACACAAAGCTACCACCTCTTCCAGGATTCATTAAGAAAAATAAAGAAATCTAGAACTGAGACTTCAGGCTAAAGCACAGAAAAGGTCTTAAGGAATAATTAAGACAATAATGACTGTTAAAACGTACTAGCTGCCGCACTGGAAACAACAGTCCTTAGGGCAGCCAGCCCTTCCCATCGATCCCTAAACTGCCTGTCACAGGGGAAGGGAATTCCCTCCTCATCCCAGCAACAGATTAGTGGGCGCCGTCAAAACATGCGCTCGCCAAGGTTGATGCCGGCAGCACCGCCGGTGGTGTCCTGGCTTCTACGTGTCTAATCTGCATTTTCCCAAACCCAGCCAAGCTATTTACCATAATATCCTGCGGTAGCCAGTTCCGCAGGTTTATCAGATAAAACCTCCCCAAGCCCAAGCGAACGCGCCCCGCCATTCACACACAGCGCGGGGTCCCGGCTCAGCCCCGCGCCGCGGCACCGGCAGCACAATGCCGAGGGTGGCCCGGGCGGAGGAGACCGCCCCTCCCCGACTCCCCCGCGCCGCCCGCCCCGGCCCCGCCGCAGCACTCCGGCCCCTCACGGCCCGAGGGGCGGCCACCCCGCCAGCGGCCTACCCACGCCCCCGGGCCGTGCCGCCCGCGCTCACCGCTATCGCCGATGATGAGCAGCTTGAAGAGGTGGTCGTAGTCCCGGGCCATGGCCGGGGCGCGGCCGCGGGCGGCGGAGCGGGCGGGGGGGGTGGGGGGCGGGGGGCGGCGGCGGCTCCGGCCGGAGCCACTTCCCGGACAAACAGCCGGAACTGACAGCGGGGCCGCCGCCGCGCATGCGCCGGGCCGCCGCCACGGGCCGCCGGCTGCGCCGCCGCGCCTGCGCCGGCCCCGCCCCGCGCCGCGCCGCGGCTGCGCGGGAAAACGGCCGCGCCCTCACGCGCCCGCGCCTGCGCGCGAAGGGCGGTGGTTGGGGAGGGCGGCGCGCGCCGGCGGCCATGGCGGCAGCGTGAGGGACCCGCCGCCCTCCCTGGGAACCTTGTCCTCCCCCCGTGCCGAGCCGAGCCGCCCACAGACCTCCGTCGGACGCGCGTTTCCGCCCCCCCCCCCCCCCGCCCGTTCTCGTAGGTGCTCCTGTGAGGAGGCGGCTGAAAGCGACGCTGCCCCCAGGAAAGCATCAATGGCGTGAGGGAGCCCCAGCACTCCCAGCTCCGCTCCGAAGGAGCGATTTGTGTAGGTACAGGAACAGTTCCCAGCGCAGCCCAAGCCGCAGGTGAGGAGCCCCACAGCAGTGATATGAAGTACCCAGGTGTGTGTCACAGGCCTGGCAAGTCAGGCCAGTCTGAAATGAAATTCCTGGGGTTTTTAGTCCAGAGATGTGCCTGTGTGTGGCTCAGGAAGGGCCTTACCTCACGCCCATCAGCAGCTGTGCTTGCACCGTCCCCAGCCCACACAGGCAATTCAAAAGCACTCCCAGTCATCCAGCAGCCTGAGTGATTTTGTTACCAGTTGCACAGACATTGACTACACAAATTCTGCAATACTATGGTCACATTTTAGGTGATCATCACTTCTAAGTGGAGACATGGCACAAGAAAAGTGCTGGGTTTTTGCTCTGATTAATTTTTCTTAAAAAAACATTCTCACTGGTACTTGAACTCCTGAGATCAAGTTTGAAATTATTTAATGAAACCTGTTTTACTAACATGCATTGTCATTCAGATAGGAAGAGGTATATTAGCACTAAAGAACTTGGATTGTTATAGATTATAAATGAGTCTGTATTAGGAATAAGTTGTTCCCTGTGAGGGTGGTGAGGCCCTGGCACAGGTTGCCCAGACAAGCTGTGGCTGCCCCATCCCTGGATGTGTCCAAGGCCAGGCTGGGTGGGGACTGGGGCAGCCTGGGACAGTGGGTCATGTTCCACTTATTTATAAACCTTTCTTAATCTTAACCTTCAAAAACATATTATAGTTTTCAAAGTTCACTCTGTCAAGGTCCTCACATCCTGGAATCCACTCATGTGACCTTCAGCTCACATTCTCTCTGCAATTCATGCATTTTAAACACCACACACACACATATATACATATATATATATATATCACTCACCCCAGACAAGCACTGGGGCAATCCAGCACCACCAGAGTAACTGAGGACACTGTAGCTGCAGGGAAATCCCTTGAATCCAGCACACAAACCACCACTCAAACCCAAAATGACAGTGACTCCTATTACCTCTATTTTTAAGCTCATGAAACCTCATCATGTGAAAAGCGTGAAGTGTCATGATGTTGCCAAATAAAATGGACAGTAAGAACTGTGACTAATCAAAAAAAAAATCAAAATATGAATATTTTATGCTTTTACATTTGTCTTCCATTGTAATTTTTAGCACTGTGTAAGTTTATACCTTTCTCATAAATTATTTTTTGATCTTCTTGAAATACACACAGTTCAGCTGTCACTCAGAGACAGTTGCTTGACAGTTCAAAGATGTTATTACCATCAGTTGTAGGGAAAAATTATCTTTTACTGACAACTGGTATTTTTAAGACATTTGAAATGAGAAAATTAATTCTTTAGTCTCCAAGTTGGCACAATCAATTTATCAGATCTCGTGGCAAAAATTATGGCTATTTTATCTCTGATACATTATAGTGCATTATATAAATAGTTTAGCAAAAGTAGCTATCAAAATCCAAATTGAGTGTTTCACTGTGACTGAAAAATCAGCATATTCTCCACAAGTGCAAGTGAGCTCCTAGCTTTTACTCCTCCCTCTCAGGAACAACTAACCTCAGTGCAGAAATTCAGGTGCTGTTTGGGAAGATGAATGAGTTTTTCCACTTGCTGCTACCTAAGTTGGAAATACAGATCATCAAAATAATAGAGTATCTTATTGGCTGAAATGAACAAGTTAATAAAAAAGGCTTCATTTACCTATAATTTTCTTTCCCATGTTTATGTGGAGCATCAATTGGAATCAGAATAGGTAAGCCAAGGTGCCCATGATCAAGAGCTCAAACAGCATCTTCACCAAAACTTGCCATTTTTTCATTCCTTCCTGGCTGCAGTGATGGAGTGATTCCAGTACAATCACAGCTTTTTGACACCTACTCAGTAGGTTTTGAGTGGCATCAAATTTTGTACATGTTTCAAGGCAGAGGTTTTTGCATTGCATGGTTTAACTGCTGTTCCTGGCATCCCAAAGCACAGCTAATTCATCACAGGTGAAACTCATTCCAGTGCCCCAAGCTGCCAAATCTTTAAGAGCATTTAGCTGAGTTTTCACTCTTGAGTATTACCAATTCAATGCAAAATATGTAGTTTTGAGATGATTTCAGATTCACAAGTATTTTGAAAGGCAAAAATCAGAATGCAGCTAAATGTGATGAACACAATTTCCATCAGACCAACTGGGAAGCACTGCAGTTTTGTAGAAATACGTCCAATGCATAAATACAAGATTAGACATAATTAACTAAAGAGCCATTTTGTAGCTTGGCTTCATAGCTGATCACAAACTAAACATGTCCACGACATGGTGTTGCAACAAAGGAACACCCAGGCCTTGTGCTGGGGTGGACAACTGTGTTTGTTATGTGGGGCTTGCAAAACAACTCCCTGGGAGACCTGGGCCAGCAGTGGACACCTCAAGGCAAAGAGGAGTCAGAATGAAAGAAACCAACATGAGGGGCAGCAGTATAAGTTTAGAAACCATGGAAATCTCTAAGGATATGCATAGAAAATCTGAATTTATTTCATCCAGGGGTCAGGACACTGAAGTGACGATGTGGTTGCTGCAAAAAAGAACTGTTTTCAATGTCTGTGGGAACAGGACAAACAGCAATGGATTCAAGTAGCAGCAAAGAAAACTTTTTCTTCAGACATGAGGTAAGTTCTGACAGTCTGGTAAGTTCATATAACAAAATAGATGGCATAGAGAGGTTATGGAATCGCCATCCTATAATGCTACATAAGCAATTGTGTGGCAGTCAGCTAGGAATGGTTTAGTGGGAGCTGAGCCTATCTTAGGTACAGGGTAAAACAGCTGATTTCCCAAGTTCCTTCCACTAACTCCTACAGCAAATCTGTTGTCAGGACACTACACCACAGGCTGGGAACTGACACAGCACCAAGAACCTTTTGTCAGATTTTTGTACTTCTGACCAGAACAAACCACAGCATTCCCAAATACCTACTCATGATTGTATTTTGCTGTTGGAGGCATGAGTATGATAAAAATGTTCTTGTGTTTGCTGCTACTGCCATAACAATCAGAAAATTGCTTCTAGCAGAATGTGTGCTCCCATGGAGTTCCACTTAATGTTCTCAGATTTTACCTGTAGTGTTGTGTTCTCCCATCATCATGGTTTGAGGCATCCAGAGTTACAAGCAAGGAAGATTACACACACACACATACACTCCACCCACATGAAATAACAAATCTTAGTACTCTGGTTTCTCAGGTGCAACCAGCTTCTGTGAGTTTCATAAAATAGGTAAGGCTAACGTAACTATTGCTCCACATGGAACATAAAGCTCATTTTGCCTTCTAAAAATTTGTATTCTGCAACAAGATTTTCAGTATTTCCATCAAGTGACATCAAATCTACTAGTAAATTGATTTTTTTCAAGAGAGATATATGTGGCCAGGTAAAATAAAAGACTTTCTTGGAGCAGCACAAGTCATTGACCAAAAAACCTAATGCCAAGTATTTTGTGAGGCCTTTGAAGATGTAAATACAAAGGACTTTTCACAAGTTGGGTAATTAAAAAGCTGTCTGTAGTCAAAAATACTTTGGAAATCAACAGGAGTAATTACTTACAAATTTCATTAAATGTCAGTTCTGCCTTGGCTTTAAACCCTGTCTTGCCTCAGTTCTGCAAAAGGTTTTCACAGACCACAGCATTGTCCACTCTATAAACTGTATGCCCTAGAACAAACAGGTCTGAAAAGTAAGTCACAGTGTAAGTTTGTTGACAAATGAATTTGTAAAAAGAACAGTTTACATCAGAAGGATCAAAGTCAGAGCCTTTATTAAATGTTCCTTCTCTAAACAGACTGCATTTAATCCCCCTTTTGCATCTGTGATTTCTAAGGCTATTTTAAATACTTCGTTTTACAGGGATTTTCAGTCTTCAGAACCATCACAAGCAGCAAGTTAGCAGTACACAGAAACAATACAACTGAACTTTCACTGAGTTCTATTCCTGCCTCCCAGGGTATGTGGAAAAACCAATATACCTCCAGTACTGGAGTTTTTGCACAGACCCTGGAAAAGAAATAGTTGTCACCAGAGATTATGCCTGATGTGCTCTAGCCACATGTCACAATTGGCCACAGCTGACCAGTATTGGTTAGTATGTCTGTCTCTTGCACATTATCTGTTTCAAAAAGGGGACCAAATTTTTTTATTTTCATCTAGTGTGGGTCTAATTAAGGCTATTCTGGTATATTTGATACTAAAATACTCTCTGGGAGTCCTTTTCATGAAATCCCATCAGAATTAACATTTTCAAAAATGAAAACATTTATAATAGGTGTTTGAGTTGAAATGCTGATGCAGCGGTTGGTTCAGTGTTTCCTGGTCTTCGGGAGCTTTATCACGTCAGGATAGTGTCATCGATCTGTTCCTCAGAGTCAGCCTGCCCAGCCAGCTTCCGCAGGGACCTCCTGCAGCTTTCACTGAGAAGCTCCAGGCTGGCAGCATCCAGAATCTTGGAAACTGACTGTGGAAGGGAGACAGCAACAATTACCAACTCCTTTCAACACACCACTCAAAATCAGGGTAAGTGCCTTAGGCGCTGTATCAACTAAAATCTTTCAAATGTCCCAAAAGTCTTCACCTGGTTTTACAATTCCAGACGTGGGAACTATCCAAAAGCAAGTCAGACTTAGAAAACAGGTCTGGAAATGGATGCATGAAATAGTCCATCCTAGCACCACTGTGATCATCCAAGTGACCAAAGCAATGAATTATCAGTGCTGGCTGAGGGAACTCAGCACAGGCAAGGCTTAAAGGGGGTATTTTAAATGCCTCGATTCTGTGAATGCTGCACTGTAAGGTTGTACAGAACAGGTGTTGTTGATTTCTTCAGAGCTTAGCATGAGAATGCTGCTGAAGATCTAAATGAAAATGGGATGTCCCACTTTATCTATTGCATTAGAGACTTCCAGCACATTCTAAGGCTGCAGGCACCACACAGACAAACACAGAATGAGGTGACACAGCCTTACTACCAACAGTTACAGGATTTTTATATGTCTCATACCTCAAGCACTTCTTCACCCGCTCTCATCTTCAGGAGGTTGACAATAGCCTGGTCACTGTAGGCTCTTACACTGGTGTTTTTGTCTTTTGTGTTGTCCAGAAGTGCTTTGAGAATTGGTTTAATTGTCTGAGTATCCAATGGGGGAAGATGACTTTTATTTGCCCACCAAATCATCTTTTCTGCAACTAACTTTATGTCACTGGATGAGTTCTGAAGACACTGGTGGAGACAAAGATACACTTACATTCAGATATACCACGGACACATATTTAAAGCAGTTGGTTTGGTTTTTTTCTAATTTAAGTATTTAAAACTATGCTAAGAAAAGCAGACAGTTTTCAACTCACAGGTACAGAAGATACACACTTGTTGCCAATTAAGTCTGACCAAATTGTGTAAGACAAGGTTAAACCTCGAAAACATGACAACTTTTCAATAGAAAATTTCTAAATATATAGTTGATGACTATGTATCACATGTTCATCTCAACTGTCTCAGGAAATGACAATGACCACTAAGTGCAGAAAAGCTGATAGTGTCAGCACCTCTACAACACACTCACACAGCAACAACAGCCAAGCCAGTCTCTGGTTGGAATACTGGATGCATTTTAACAGTGGATTTCACTTCAAAATTCTAAGAATGAGAGTTTTGTATTTTAATCTTAACCCATTTAAAACATGAAAGCTAATGTCTAAATGTGAAGTGCATTATTAATAAGGTGATAAAGGTTTTGTGGCAAGTGTGATATTTTATATTTTAACACAATACTATTATATTAAATAGAAAAGTTGGACTTCTAACAAAAAGTCTGCTCTGAAGAGTGTTGGCCTGTATTGTGTCAACTTGACATGTTTGGTAGTTTTTCAAGTAACTTGCAAAGAAATGTAAACCTGAAAATGTAATATGCTGCAGCATCACCCCTCTATCTATCCTTGTCTACAAGAGGGATACTCAGGTCTATGGTGGGGTTTGGGGAGGGCAGACAACTAAAGAAACGAAGAAACCTCAGCCACACACCAAAAGAAACAATCGACCAATAAAGGAATTTTGAAGAAAAATATTTAAATCTAATGAACTGAAAAAGATGTTAACTTCAATGTTCTCAGGTCAAGTTTTGGTATTTGATACATTTCTAGCAAAGGCTGTTTGACCTTCAGCAATCTTAAAAACCTTACACCTCACACTCTGCCTCTCTGCCAGCTGTTTGCTACTGCAAAGGAAAAATGCATTTATAAGACTCAGACTTGGGATTCAGCACAGAAGGCTCAAAAGCAAATGTCCATGTTAGAGCAGGGATGGCAGTGTTGTATTCAGAGCTTCAAAGCAGGCTAATACAGTGGTTCTGTCTGCACTCTGCCTCAAGAAGAAATATCTATATTTTCAGGGACTTGATAGACCCACCCATGAGTTAGGTCAGAGATTCAGATCACACAAGAACACCAGCAGGTAGCTATTCTTACCTTAATAAAGAGGCTGGAAAGTTTGGGAGGCAGGTTGCCTCCCTCTTCCATGTGGTATTTCATGAGAAAGCCCATCCCTCTGATGCCACTAACTGCAATGGGGATCTTCACCATAAAGACAAGAATTGTTACTACTACAGCACAGTTCAACAACAGTCTTTAAAACCAAACTTATTGTTTGTCAGCTTCTGTGGAAAGCTAAACCCATCTTTCAAAAGAATAGCAGCATCAAAAAACATTGGGTTAATGGTATTGGATAATATAATGAAAAAATTCCAGTGCAACCACAAGCCAAAAGAAATAAGGCAGCAGGCCCCACCAAGCCCACAAAATTCCTAACCCAAACTACTCATTCAACACCAGATTTAAACTCTCCCTCCTAAAATGAGTAATTTCCACTTCCTGGAAACTTGGTCAGTGAGTGATAACTCTCTAGGGAAACAGGAGTGTAATTTACTCCAAATGAAAGCTACTCTGGAGTTAAAGATTAAATAATCTTCATCTCCCCAGAGATCAGAACTCAAAGAACCAGAACAGTTGTGTAATTTCACCATAAAAACTGCATCTAGCCAAGGGAGACTCTTCAGATGGCACTTGGGGGTTTTTGTCCTGGTTGGTAACACAGGAACCTGTTCACACACCTTTCAAAATTGTTCCCAACAAGGGCTTGCAACAGCACTCCCCCCGTGGGGCAGGACTCACCCTGTCGGCTGTGGCATTGCTGATGATCATCTCCTGGACACTGTTGTAGTATTTTGGGGAACACAGCTTGCCAGGAGCCACATTCACAGCCACAGAGAGAGCCAGGCTCCGGCCGTGCCTCACCATCCAGTCAATGCCAGAGACATCTGCTGCAGAGGAAAGAACAGAACAATGACAGAGCTCCTGCTAGCTACTCCTCTTCATCTGAGAGGCTTTGGGCAGTTTGTCAATTCACTGCCATAAAATGAAGTAACAAGCAGCATCTAAACCAATGCCCTGCTTCCTCCATTCTCTCAAAAAGACATACCAACAGAGCTAAAATGCAACACGTTTTCCAGGCAGGACCACCACCTGGGCAGGCAGGGAAGCAGACACAAACAAAGGACCCTCTTGTTCAACTCATATACTTCTGATTGTTCGAAATTAGACAAGCTTTGACTCTCTTAATAAATTTGTAAAAGTCATCTATAATTTGACCAGCCAACAGACTTCCTTTTTGAGCCCACAAGGGAGAGTGGGCTTAAAACTCTCAAACACTGGGGTCCTATAAAGCTCACATTTTTTTCTAACTTGGAGGCAAATTAGTTAATTCTCTGAAAGCATGTGAAGTCATCAGATGTGGCCTGCAATTAACATCAGCCAACCTAAGATCACAGTGCTCTCCCCAAAAGGTGGGATTGCCCTCCTGTCCACCCTGCCATGTCCAACTGTCCTCGTGTCAGCAACAGCAATTACTCAGCCATGCTAGTACTTCTATCAAGTCATCAGATAACAAATCCAGAGAAAAAAGTCTGGGCAACCCCAGCTGACAACCAGTTACCTGTGCTCCCTGTGTACCAGAGTGCACAAATTAAGAGCCATGAGCAAAGAAAAACACAAGAAAATACAGAGCAGAGATTCAGTCACAAAGTTAGCCTGAATCAGTGGCTGAGAAGGAATCTTCCCTGCTTTCAGCATCTGTTCCAGTCCTGTAAACAGCTTGACCTACCCAGTAAGTGCTGGTAGAGAACAGTGCTGAGCTCATCGTCGGACAGAAAGGCGCACAGCTCTGCCAGGCAGCCGGCCGAGGCCATGCGGGTGGCATCCTGACAGGGGATGGGAGAACAGAGAACATGGCTTGAGCTCAACACACCCCAGAGACAGGCAGCACGAAAAACAAGTGTCAGAAGACAACAGGAAATAAAGAGGAGAAGAAAATAAATAGTAGTATTTCACTCGTACTCCTGAGGATTTCTTTCAGTTCATATTTTTTCTTGTACATAATGGAACTTAAAACCAAATTTAAGGTCAAAAAGCCAGCAGAGACTGAAGAATTACAGATTTTATCTAAGTTCTGATTTGTTAAATGGAAAAGTCATAAAGATGAAATTCAATGTTTTAAAAGATGAGTTCACAAGAGCTTACTTTAGATTCACTTACTGTAAATGTTATTTTTAGCCATCTCAGCATGAGCTGGTCTCTGTAATAAACTCTTACTACTCTTCATTTAACACTTCCAGGCTTTTGCTATTTTGGCTTCCTTATGTGAACATCCCATTACTGTCCACTTCTCCCCCAAATTTACTTCTATTTCTAGCATGTCAACAGTTTCATGTCTGTTGCAGAGACTGACATAAAAAATAAATTATTAGATTATTAATTTAATCTCCCTCATGTTACCGTTGCTATCTGCTCTATACAGAAGACCCTATATTAAACTTGGAGAGCTTATTCTCATTGGAGAGCTTATTCTCATTATCTGAAAAATTTCTCACAGGGAATGATAAACCTCACCTGAGAGGTTACAAACACATCCACGCATATAGTGAAGGTACTGCAGGCTTTCTCCAAGATAAAAAGCAAATCCTGACTGCAGAGCTACCTGAAACCTGTTAGTGAGGATCTGCAGGTCAAACCCACATATGCAGTTGCCAAGGAAACATTAAACTGAAGGCTTTTCAGAGTTACCAGGGACTGGTCAGGAATCTCAAATTCTTCACTGTGACTACATCATTAGTAATTTTCCCAGAAGTTATTTTAGATAGTAATTCTGTTAGAAAGTTCAGATTTTAAATGTAAGAACAAGACTGTCTGCAGCAGGGGACCTTTGCAGCTGGCTGAAGCAGTACCTCATCGTGTCCCAGCATCCCCAGCAGCACCGTGCTAATATTCTTCCTAATTGCAGCATCCACTTTAGCACCAGCTCCTCGTGTGACAAAACGCAGCGCTTGCAGCATCGTATCCCTGGAAGAGATCACATTCTACAGTCAGACATTGCCTCTCCCCCACCCTCTAAGAGGAGTTTTGCTCTGGATACCTGTAGATCCTTGCACAGCAATTACACTGAGATGCCTTATAGTTTGGGAGAGTGATCCCCTCTCTGCACTGCTGGAGACTCCATCCTAGACAGTACTTCCATGTTTCTGTCTAACACAACACAGATATTTTCTGAATGTTCAAACATTAAAAAAATTATCACATCAGGAAGTTCATATCTTAGGGATCTTGTGCCCATAGGATACAAGAACAGCTGCTTTACTTCAGGTCAGACTGACCATTAATACTGCCTTTTATCTGAAAGTGGGCTGCTTGGGGATGTGCAGGAGAGGAGAACTGGGCAGACCCCAAGCACTCTTTCTCCTAAATACCCTCAAGCTCACCTTCTGACACAAGAAGGCCTCATCATCCCCATTCCTGGTTTACAGTCCACTGCTTTCATTAATATATGCATCTTACTCTAACTGGGGGTTTTGTTCATTCATCCCAGCTCTTTATTTCATCCTCAGTAAGCAGGAAGGTCTGAGCTGTCAGCCGCAGCTTACCTGATGGCAGAGTCATCACTGGAACGAATTCCATTCAGGAGCTCCGTGAAGAGAGGATCCACTTTGACATGGATGACAATGAGTTTCCCAAGAGCATCGGCAGCTTTAAGGCGAACAGCGCGGTTTGAGTCTTGCAGAGCTTTGGTGAACGTTGTTTGCAACTGAGGCAAAAATGGTTTCAGAGCAATCTCAACCTATTCCAGAGTGGAAGAAGGGAAAGTGGTGGGGTCAAGTATTAAAGAGCAGCTAGAGATCAAAGCCTGAAAACCTCTTCTACAGCCGTTTGTTATCAGAGAACCCTCGTTAAATCTAATGCACTACTAAAATAGGAAAAACAATTTACCATAAAACCATTGTTGTGGTGACACAAAAATTTACCACAAAACCTTTGACCTTTTCCAATCTAATAATCTTTTCTTCACACTGAAATACAAGGGTAGCACTGAGAAATTTTACACTATCATGTACTCAGAGCCTTTTGTAGTCAGAGCACTGAATAAAAGCTCCGCTCTCTTCAAAGATACATAAGATCTTTGCACTTAACAATACATAAAAATTGTGGATACAGGAGAAATTAATTACATGGTGGGTTTTAATCACTTGAAAGTGGGATCAGCATTTATCAGTATTTCTAAGTCCAGTTTTTCAGCATTGGGGTTTTTTTTTTGTAGGCCAGAAGCTGCTGGAAGAATGCAATCCAGTTACAATGCTATCCCTACATATCAAATCCACAGCAGCAGGCATCCCAGCTGTATTTACATGAACAGCAACAGGTATTCCTGAAGGTTGCCATGGAAAATGTTCACAAACCACAGTCCAATACTTTGAATCTTACCTTAGCTAAAAGAAGGCTTAATGTTTCAAGCAGAGCCACCTTGACATTCCAGCTGAACCGATCTCCCAAGATTCGAATGAGTGGCCCAGTGATGCTCACCACAGATGGTTTGAGAGCTTCAGCAGAAGTCAGCTTTATAACCAGCCCTAAGGCCTTTGCTGCCTCCTCCTTCTGTTCTGGATTACCAGTTAAAACACCTTCCCGCAGCACCACAAGTATGGAAGTCACTCCCTGTCACGAAAATCGGATAAGAAAGCTTAGAAGCTAAGATGCAAGAAATATGTATCTTATTTTTGCTGCTATTATACACCAGATGCACAAACTTGGAGAGTTTCTCTCAATTTCCTGTTGACCTTCAGCTGCCTGATTCCACATTGACAGAGCTACTTTTATTTGGTTTGATTTCATGCCTCTCCGCCTTACTAAGCCAGTTGCTATGAGAAAAGTGGTGGCGGCTCAGGGAATTTTTAAACCAGAGAAATTTGGCACAGAAGTCCAGTGTTACTCCCCCACAAAAAGCAGCCAGTAACCATAACTTACGTACATAACAGAACTGTCAGAGACCTCATTGCAAGAGGGGTCTTCTGTAGGGTTACTCAAGAGCTCTAACCTACAAAAAGTCCTCCAATATAAAGGTTTGGAATGCCAAAATAGTCACTGCTTCTAATAGCTATAATATCAACCAGCTCTCCCCAAAGGTGGGGTATTGTAGCTGTGAAGAATCCGCGCTCATTCTGATCCTTTACCTTCTTAGGAATACAGAATCCTGGCACATGCTCGCCCTTGGCCTCATTCCCTACAATCCGGATATCCCTATGCAGGTCCTCAATGAGAGCAAGCTGGTTCCCAGCGTCTAATTTCTGCAGGAGAGAGGGGTAAAACAAAGATCAGGCAACATGACATCCAGATATCTTTTGTGAAGTCTTCTCAGGCCAGGCATTACTCCTGTAACCTTTCTAAGCTGCCTCTCACCTTGGTGATGGAATTAAGCGCATCCCAGCTTTCATTCAGAACTACAGGGTTGGTGTCATTAAACAGGCGAATCAAGCCTGAAACCAAGCTCCTGAGATGCCCAGTGTAGTCTGCTTTTGTCTTGGAGCAGTAGATATTCAGCATGACAGCTGCTGCCTGTCTCATGCCCAGCTCAGGGCTGCGGGTAGCTTCTAGCAAATCTTCAGTTATAATTCTTTGTCCAACGTCATCTTCCACAGACAGGATCACAGACTGGCAGTTTGCCATCTCCTGAAGAGTCCAGATTAACTTTACATTAGCTCTCAAACAGAACAAAGCCAAGTTTAGCCCCAAGTTTGTCCACGTTATCCCCAGCATTGTGTCTAGATGAACACTACAACACACCCCACATACTAATTGTTTCTCATTAAAGAGCTGGTCACATCACCATTAAAGGCTTGACTCAGTCCTGGTGCAGACACAGTTCTTAAAATTTAAAATTCTTAAAATTTAACAAGTGACCAAACTCTGCTGAACTGATTGCTCCAGCAGCTGCAGGAGGGCTAATTTACAAAAACTAGAGTAGTTCAGTCTCCCCCATCTTACTCATGAGAGACTGTGAGTCTTGTCAGATAACATTCTTCTGATTTAGGTAGTTTAATGCTGTGCGTCACAGCCCTAATTACAAGCACGTCTGTGGGTACATTAGAGATCTCCAGGCAGACTTGGGGCTAGAAGCTGATGTAATGAGTATCCACAGCAGAAAGGCAACAGGACTCTGTCACTCATTCCTAATTCACCAACTGACTATGAAAATGTCTGTCCACAGTCACAACTCCAGGATGTTCTCTGGAGTCCAAACACCAGATGTTTTGGAAAGCAGTGCATGAGGAGTGCAGCATGCAAAATAGGAGATTTCCTCCCTGCAGCCCTTTAATCTCTCAGTCTTCTACACCAAGAATAAATACAAAGTTAACTAGACTTTCTGGCAGTTCTCCAGGAATAAGCAAACTGAGAATTTTATCTTTTAGCAGGCCAAGGAGACTTTTAAATGGATACAAATAGATTTGGAAAGCATACGTTTTTTGACTCACAATATGCCACCAGGCAAAAAGACTCATCCTGGAGAAGCTAATGGACTGAATTAAACATGCAATCTGTGAATCTAGAAAACACAGATTCTGGGATGGAAAGTAAACCTGGTGCACTATCTTCAGGCAACCTGTCACAACAAAGAGCTGAGCTGTGCTACTTGCCAATTGCTCTTCACTGGTGCCCAGCTTCTCTTTGAGTGCAGACATCATGGCAGGCAGGATGACACTCAAATGCCGTGTCAGAGCGTCCCCTGCCACTGAGGAGAGGAAAGCCAGCACCCGGGTATTCACTGGGGGGGTAGTCAGCTACAAAAATAAAAAATAACACCAAAAATTGACACAAGCAGAAAGTTTTTTCAGAAGGAGTCTCACTTTCTCTACATGAAATATTTATGCATCACAAGCCAAATAACAATGTTTTGAGCACAAAATCAGAAGAAAATTTCAGACTGTGCTCTCCCTTTTGCTATATTGGTCCAAAGAAAACTGGCAGCAAGCAAAGGAAACAGCACAGATATCATGTTTAAAATTTGTTTCTCATTGTACCTTTGGCACCAAGTAAGGCAGCACCACACGGCTCTTGACAGCCATAACTTGTTTAAGACCATCCACAGCAAAGTCAGCTGTTTCTTCATTATCCTATAGAGAAAGAGAAAGAGACAAACCTGAAAAATTATCTGTGCACACCAAGCTAAGCTCTGTTTCAAGGGACAATTTTCCATGTGATCATAAATACAAAACCAAGTCCTTCTATTATAAAAATGTTCTCATATTCTCATAGTACCTAGCAAAACCCAAACCAAACTCTTTTGTCATGTCAGAAAGATTTTCCATTTCAGGCATAGTGGCCAAGCAACTTCATCGGGTGACAGTGGCAATTCCATCACAGAGCCAGGTATAGCAATTCTTAACCCTAGGCTTAAGCCACAACATCTTCCCTATCACTGGCTAGCATGACTCCAGGAGGAGACAAAATACTGCTGCCATTCCCTGGTGGGTCTGCCACTACAATCCTCCTGCTCCTTTAAGTAAATTATTCAAAACTTGTCCCACAGCATCATTAATCAGATTGTTGACTATTGCTGAGCAATGCTCACCAGCTGCTTCAGCAAGAAGGGCAGGATGTCTTCAAGAGCCTGATGGCCAATTGTTGAGTGCAGCTGTTCAAATGTTTTGGCTGCAGCCTCTCGAACTTCTTCCAGAGGGTCACACAGTGCTTTTCTCACTGTAGGAACCAGGGACTCAGAGAAAAGCAGCACCTGTAGATGAAGAGATAAAATTACAGAACATCTAAAGCACAATAGATGCGCATATCTCAGTAGTGAAAGTAGAGAAGAATGCAGAATTTGCACAACTGAAACTAAACTGCAGTTTGCTTGGAATAATATTGGAAGAAAGCAGGATCCATCAGCACAAATAATTGCAGTGCTCTAAGGCTACCTAGTGGAAGATTTCTAGTATTATATCTCATAAAAGGCAATGTTTAAATTTACCGACTGATACAAATTCATACAATTTGCCTGAGCAGCAACTCAGCATTAGTTACAAGCCCTGACTTCAGACCACATAAGTCCAGCACTGTATTTTTCTGTCTCAAGTGCAACACCTGCACCATAACATCAATACCTGGGAAAATGGGAATTTCACCTGGCACATGTGACTCACCGCATCCCTGCTGGTTGATTTCATGATCTCGCTCAAACCAATGCAGACTCCTTGCCTCTCATCACTCTTGTCTGATCTCAGTCCATCTTCCAGGATAGGAATGATTTCAGGGAGGATCTTCTCCCCTAACTTTCGGACAAGGTCTCCTAATGTCCGTGCTGCAACCTGTCCCCAAAAATGTATTAATTATTTTCCTTTTTATAAAACTTAAGAAGGTGAACTGTGAGCAAATGTTCGCTTTTGACCATATTCTACTGTTCATAGTGCAGACAGAGCCTAGGAATGGAAACAGTATTACAAATAACCATCGAAAAATAGTTTTACTGTCATCACAATCACAGTTGCCTTCAGCAGAGAACTCAGACCTGCTCATGCTCAGAACAGTTAAACTGATGACAGCTTTGGAGTTACTTAAAGAGAAGAATTATCCTGTGTTCCTCAGGAGTTATTTTCTACAGTCACCTGCAGGATCAGGAAGGCACAACTTAATTCCTCACCGTTCGTTTATCTGCACAAGTACTGGCCAGGAATTTCAGCAGAAGCCCAAAGAGTGTTGGCAGGATTTCCCGCAGCGTGCGAGGAGTGTTTGAGACAACGATTTTCCAGACATGTAAGGAGGCCTGGCGCACCACCAGCTGCGTGTCCGAGCGGCCCATGTACAGTCCCGCCAGCACCCTGTTCCTCCTCTCCACTCCCAAAGCAGTAATGATAGCCTGCAAAGAAATAGCACAGAATTGTATTTTCTGCCCCTGAAATCTATAAAAAGAACAGAATACATGATTATTCAGTATGTCTTTCCAGCAGGCTGTCCATGCTGATTTTTAAAATAGGAGAATTTGAAAAAAGTTAAGGCACAATGGGCAAGAGCGGCTTTACCTTGTTTGACTGGGCTGTTCCAAAGTTGTCATCCTCTGAGGCAGTTTCTGTGGTCATTTTTCCAGTGACTCCTGAGATATGGAATAGAAGATCTCCAAGGAGCTGAACTGAGCTAAACCTGGCAACAGGAGCAAGTCAAGTGTTACAAACAGGGCACTCAGGCAGTACCTGTCCAATTCTGACAGGATGTCGGCTACAGACTGGAGCCAAATGTGAAGCACAGATGGATCTGCACTGAAATGCTGCATGGGCTGATGTGTAACATCAGTCTGCCGACATGGCTGAAAGTAGCATGATAAAGAGAAAGAGAAGGAGTGAATTCCAAAGTGGAAGGGCCGAGAGACTGTTCAAATCAAAGCATTGAATCCAAGAATAGCCTTGCGTCTAATAAGGAACAAGACATTGCCTGCATCTGTCTAACCCAAACAACATTCACCTGGGGCAAGAGTACTTAGCAGCACTCAGCTGGCACAAATCATTTGGTGCAGCTAATTTTTGAGTAACTGCTATTGGCTGTGAGTGCTCCACTGAGCATCTTCATACACAGGAGAACAATAACTTGCTCAGCATTTGGAGAAGTGAAAAACAGTACACAAGGGCTAAATATTGCCACATCAACTGCCTTGGAAGTGCATTTCAGAGTCACTGCCTGTATTAATAATCCAGCATGAATGCTCTGCAGGTAGTAGGAAACCTGATCCAGCCTGGCAGGGCTTTGCAGACTCAAGTGCTGTAAGGCATCCTAATCAAATCAACAAGCAAAAAGAGACACTTGTTTTTGCTTCACAGGAGGTCTCTGCATTTTTTTTGAGGAGCAACACAGGGCCTAAATCTCACCAGTTTTTCAAGCATGGAAGGGAAACGTTTGTGGCTAAGCTGGTTCTGCCTTACCTTATCCTCCACAAGTCATCAAAGAGCCCATCCTCCAGCTGTGGCAGGAGCAGAGCAATGGCAGTCTCAGCATACATGCTAATGATTCGCTGCCCCGCACGCAGCGCCGTGTCCCGCACAAACTCGTTCTCGTCTGCCAGGGCCTGCACACAGGCACAAAAGGGGCTCTGAAAACTTGGCCTTTCAGCACAATAAACAAAAGCAGCAGGAGGAAAACAAACCAATGTTTTCTCTCTACACCATGAAAACCAAATGAACTACGGAGTTGTGAATGCACAAAGATGACTTCAAAAAAATGACTAGTGACCACAAGTAAAAGACAGCAAGCCAATAACTTAGAAGAAATCATTTATAATTTAAATTCCCTTTCTTTTTTTCTAGTAGTCCAGCCAAGCTGGACAAGTCTCTGCACATCCCACAATTATTGAAAATTATACTTAAAATATTCTGGAGGCTTATTTTTATTCTCATAAATAAATTTCTTCAGTTTTGCTACATACCTTAAGGATACAAGGAATGATGGGGCCAACATAGGGAGTGAACTTGTCTCCAAAGGTAATTGGCAGGTAGTTGAACATCATGATATAACCATCTCGTACATGTGGAGCAATATCCACTTTACTGGCAGTTGCTACAATCTCTGGCATAAGTTTCTCCAGCTTTTCTACCCCCAAACCAGCCATAACCTCAGCCAGACCTGGGGGGAAAAAGCGGGGAACAGAGCTGATAAACACAAGAAACAAGCGGCTAATCTGATTTAATATGAGAGGACCTGAGTACAGTGCTCACTCAGCTGTCCCCACCTTGAGCAGCACCAGAGCGATCCACTGAGCTCTGCTCATATGTCAGTGTCTCCATCAGCCACGGCAACAAATCCTCAAAGCACGACTCTCCCATACCCTTCACCATGGCCCCCAGGGCCTTTGCAGACACTGTGCGCACCTAACAGACAAGAGAAACAGAGATCTGCAAAATGTCCAGTCAAAGGTGCTACAGATGTGCCAGCCTGATTAGGACAATGTTTAACCTAATGCACTGAAAGATAAACTGTGTTTGTACAAAAGACTTACTTCAGGTACAGGATCCAAGAGAGAAGCCTTCAGTCCGGGGGTCACACTGGGTAGGTACGGAGCCAGATCCTAAAACCAAGAGCCCGAAAAGTCAGAACCAGATTCAAAATGAAAGAAAACATAGTCACCTTTATGTAAAGAACATTCACCCCTTATAATCAGCAAACATCCGTAACATCCTGAGAGTTTAATTAGCTGCTGTCACAGTACTGCAGGCAAGCATAGTGAATTATTCTGCAAGTTCAAGAAACACCAGTTCTGTGCAGATCACTCAAAACCTTTTTAATGCTCACTCACAACCCAGCAGTTTGTGTCTTAGGAAAATCCAACACTCTTAACATTTACACAAGGTTTAAATGTAGAGATTATCAGCACAAAAATTAAACACAGATCTTTAGCCTACAGTCAGGTCCTACAAATACTTTCCAAACAAACCCTGGATCCATTTGTTAGCAGCTGATCTGTGTTTCACTTGTTTGTTTGTTAAGGCATTTCTTATATGGTAAAGATTACAAGACCTTTTTGCAGGGATAAACTGGTAATAACTAGATGACCAAAGTCGACAGTCTTAAGGACCTCAGAACTGTCACTATCCTTATAGTCATCTGCTCATTTACATACATTTAATTAAGAAGTTGCATGGATGATAGTATTTTCTACCTTAACAGCAAAATCACCAAACCTCTCTAGTGCTTGTCACAGTGATCAATTAGAATACAGTTAGAGGGCTTTTTTAGCACTGTACCTTCTGGTCAGTCAGGGAGTACATGTTCCCAATGATCTGGGCAGCCATTTTCCTGGTGTCTGTGGAACGATCCTGGAAAGCTCTCTGAACAATTGGCATGATCAGGGCTAAGGATGGAGCATCAATGAAATGGACAAATTTGGTATCCAGTAGAGTCTGCAAACACTTCTGAGTCTTCCTGGAGGGATCAGTAAGAGCATCCAACAGAACTGGAGCAATTGCTGAGTGTTTTTAAAAAGGAGAGAAAAGACTTTATTTGTACATAAACCAAAAACGTGTCAGCATGAGCTGGTGTGCTCTCATGGGATGTTGTGGGCAACAAGCAACACAAGGACAAGAGAAACTCTATTAACATCAGATGAAAAAATGGACAGGAACATTTAAAAAGCCTGGAAGCAGACAGCTTCTGTTAAGCTTTCATGTTTTACTTCTGTAAGATTAGTTTCATCTCTATATAAATTTGCATTAAATCCTAAATACCATGAACCTGAACTTTGCTATTATAAACCACAGTCACATCAGGACATTAGAGATGCACAGACAGGTCTTACCCAGGATCTCTGGATTCCTGATGACAGATCCAATCTGCCTAAGAGCCTGCTGCCCTGCATTCTGCACCTTCACATGGGAATCTGTCAGCACTTCAGTGAGTTTGGGCACAATGTTGGGTAAACAGGAGGAGAGCTGTTTGGGAGCACAGTAAGCCATAGCCCCCAGCAATTCCACTGAGCCTGTGGAAAAAATACACCAAGAAAAAAAAGACAAAAGAAAAGACAAAACACAATATTAAGAACTGACATGAGATGATGATCACATTTACTTCAAACTCAAATCTACCAGTCAGAGAGGCTGAAATGCATTAAATCACTCTATGCCACCTACAGACACCAAAAAATACTTTTCTTTTGTACGAGGAAAAAGGAATATGTTAAGAAAATTCCAGGTTCTGAAGTACAACTATAGAGACAGGATACAAACTGTCCCTTGAATATGCCAGAGGGAAAAAAGTTACTCAAATGTGTCAGGAAACTCAGCTGTAAAAAGCTGGAAAAGTTCCACAGTCCCTTATAAGACAATAAACCATCATGGCCATGTGTAGGGATGAAGGAATACATAAGGGGGATGACAGCAAAGGGAACTGTGGGTTACTCTCAATCATGTCAGGTGCATATTGGTCCATACCAGCTTTAGTTCTCCAAGATTCCTCTTCTAGTGCTGCAAGAAGTGATGGCAAAACCAGCTTCACTCCATGAGTACTCAGATTGCTCATTACAGCTTTGGCACAGTCATCTGCAGCCTCCAAGGAGAAGAGAACACTTACAAACTGTGACACAACACTGTTTTCCTTCCTCTGAGACTCTCTGGGAACAAAGCCTTCATGTAAATAGTGTCTCAGTACAATGATGCAGCTGGCTAAGTAGCTCCCAATTAATGACCAATGAAATCAGATGCTTTCAGTTACTAAGAAGATCAAATTTTATTAGTGGTATCTTAAGGGATAGGTCACCTTCTGTATTTGCCTCATTATAAACAGGATTCACATCCATCTCCATTCCATCTGGTTTTTTTAACATTCTGTGATAGCAGAAATTTAAGGCACCTTACCTCTCGCACGTACTGGTTTCCATCTCCGAAACAAAGCAGCAGGTGAGGCAGCACATGAACCACATAGGGCTCAAACAGCTTCCCAAGCATGCTGCAGAGCATCTCGAAGGCAAACAGAGCCCCTAAAAACCAAAAAAAGGACAGTCAGAGGAAAATACAACTTCATTTAAGGAGGATGGGTAAAGCAGATGCAATTTGCCAAATATTGTTCCAGAAACACTCAAACACACAGCTGAAAGTCTCTTGCTTTCTTGCCCTTCCGGCTTGTGCTGTAGTAGGGATTTGTGGCCTTAGAAAAGGAGATCTCCCCCAGCAACACCTGTCTTTGGAAACAGGAGAGGAGGGCACATCCATATGGTCTAGGACTAGAAATCCTTCTTCCACCCCAATGTGAATCAAGCAATTTTGGGACTATACACAACCAACAGCCTCACAAGAGATAGTTCCCATTTCTTTCTTGCCAAACTTTAGTAAAATAAATGTAGCTAAAGCAAACACAGGGGTGCAGGAACTTCACCTGACCACAATGGCAGTAAGTACAAGAGAAATGACAAGTATCTGGAGGGAAAAGCTCCTGTCTCTTACCCTCCCGCCGGCGGAAGTTCTTCTTGTCCTGGATAGCATCGGTCAGTGTGGTCATCATCTCCTGCTGCTTGAGAGAGAGGATGCCCAGGCCTTTCACCAGGCCTGCCAGACCATAGGCTGCCCCTTTGCGCTCAGCGTACTTATCAGACTCCAACAGCAGCTGCATCAGCTTCTGGATCATTCCTCCTGCATCTTCCTTAATTGCAGGCACTAGAGGTGGTAAACAGCTTGCCACTGACTCTTGAACCTATAAAACAATCCACCAGCCACCAGACCACAAAACAGTCATTACCAATATAAATTCCCCTTAGAATGCACCCCAAGTGAAACCTTTCTGTCACCATTTTTCATCTCTCTGCTACCCCTAACAGTATCCTGGTGTTAGCCTGCCTCTGTGTGGAACCTGACAACTCCTCCCAAAGGCACCTACCTGCTGAGATGGGGTGGACAAGGCTGCTATCAGTTTGCCAACAATTGGTTTCACTTTAGGGTCACTCTTGTCCAGATGTTTTGCCAGTGACCCCATCAGAATGACCACGCTTTGCCTGACAGCATCATAACTGGCATCATTAGGAGCATTTTTCAGGAATTCTTCAAACACTGGCAAGAGAGAGTTAACATTGTCCTGAAAAACAAAACCACAGAACTTGCCACTAGAGTCCACTCAGAATGAGATTTGCTATGCTCAGTGGACTTGTTTGCTCTTCTCTGAGCCAACAACTGAACAATCACACTGTATTTACAGTTCATTTCATGTGTCACATCACATAAAACCTTGTACCATCCGGACAGGCAACAAATATTTCCTGCTAGAGAGAAAATAGTTCTTCAAAATTAAAATCCTTGAGCCTGCCAGCATGATGTTCTGATAGAAGCAACACAAGGCCTGAACATCAGTGCCCACTCCTCTGCTTGCCCCATTTGCTAAGGGAGAGCAGAAACATCAAACTAACTTCTCACACTTTTTCTAAGAAACACAGTGAAATAATGAATAATAGGAAAATACCCCAGTTGTCTTGGGTTAAACTGAAGAATACAGCCATCAGTCCAGAGGTGACTGGCACATATGAGGAAATCAGAAGCTGAGCAATTTACACCCTGCACACCTTCCCCATCTGACACTGCTGGGGAAGAGCTGGCTGGAAGAAGGATGGTCCTCAGCTCCTCAATGTTTTAAGTTTAATTAAGCCAACAATCAGCGATGTTTCATGGGTTTTTTTGCATGAAGCCTGAAAAGGAATTCTCATCTTCACAGGATTAAAAGATCTATGGTCTGATCTTACTTTTATTACTCTAGTTTTATACCATTTTAACTCCATATGATCCAGGAATATTACATTTTATAGGAATGACAGGGATGAACCGCACTTAGTCAACACTAGACACTAACAGAACAACTCTAAACACAAAAATTCCTAAATGAAAGCTTTCAGTTGTTACAAGTAACAGCAACCTCTAAGAAATTAGTATTTTTTTTTATCTGTGGGCTCTACACAGTATCTACATATCCATATCTACATCTTTTTTTCCCTGATAGAGACAGAAACATTCAGACTTACTTTGCCATGAGTGTTGAGTGTTGAAAGAGCTGCATCCAACATGCACTTCCTGACCTCAGGACTGCGATCATTCAGAGCATCCGGCACAAAAAACTGAAAGAGGGGCTTCACCTGAGAACTGTCCAGATGCTCTGAGAGCTTGTTAAGGGCCAGTGCTATGCCACACCTGTGAAGAAGGTGATGAGCCTGTGAGCTTACTGACTTCTCACCGAACTGAGAGCTCACAATCACATTTGCTATCAGCAGCAATTACAGAAACTGAGAGCAAGAACCGTTACGGAAACAAAATGCCTCAGTGTGTCCAACCTCTGTGCATTTCATTACATAACTCCATGCTGCAGTCTCCCACAAGGACAACAATCCCTCAGCCATATAATAGCTTTTATCTCAATTAAGCTTTAGGGATACTTGAGACAACTTAGACATCAGATCACTTGAACTACTGCTGAAATGCAGCAGCTTTACAACAAGGTACATCAGCATTAAAGGACAGATTAGCTCAACACAAGTAGCAAACAAGATGATCTCCAATTAAACCTGTACAGAACATACAAGTAAACAGAAAGTAATTATCCAATCTGGAATTTGGCCAGTTCATTAAGGCTTGCACTGCTGCTCTTGAAACAATCAATGGCCCATACAGAGGTGGGAACACGATAAGCTAAGACAAAAGACAGTCTGAGAAGGAAAGACTGTTTTTATTAGGACATTGAGATGACAGCACCCAATATTTTGATGGAGTTCTGCCTGCCCCCAGTTTGTTTGAAGGGCACATGAAAACAGCAAGTCAATACAACTGCATGTAATTTTTTGTTCTAATAAAAATCAAAAACATTTCATTTGGATGCACAGGAAGTGATGAGATCAATCTGAATATGACTGTACCTTGCTTCCCACTGGTCAGGTGGTGATTCAGATATCACTCGTCCCAAAGCATCCAAAACTGGAGGTGGCCTCTGGAAGGAGAAAAGATTTCATTAAAATAATGCCCTTTCCAAGGATAGGCTTGCAGAAAATTTGTCAATCATACCTGCAATGCCATTTGATAATAGTGCACAGAGTTATGATACCACTAGCAGAAGAGCAAGATAAAAAAATAAGCAGAAAGCAAGTCTGAAGTCAAAATTACTTCAACTGACACTGCCCTACCACCGCCTTTCTGTATCATCTAAGGCACCCCTCCCACCCAAAGGTGCCATTAGTGGCTGATAACATGAAGTTCAAGATACTGAAGTCTGTGTTAACCTCAAACAGGACAACAGTAGATTCAACGCACATCTTCAGGACAGACAAAAGGAAAAGTGACTAACAGAAAATAAAGCAGCAGCTCATGCCTGTCAACCCCTTAGGGTAAGAGTACTTACATAGAGCTTCTCCTGGTAGATCTCTGTGAGCTTGCTCATGACCTCTGCTGCTTGCTTTCGGTACTGAGCTACAGCTCTGGAAAGAGCCTCAGCCCCTGCCTGTCGCACTGCCTCCTCATGGTAGATGACATCTTTGATCAGCAGGGAACACAGGTCAGGCTGCAGCTCCAGACCCATGGACTCCCACAGCCTGCAGCACACACACAGAGGTGATGGGTCACCCTTCAGCAAAGAAGCCACTGCCACATGTACAACTGGAGAGACCTACAGCTGTCCTCCAGCTGTGAGGGAAAGCCCCTGAGTGTAGCTCCATGCCATGGGCAGAGAAGAGGTCCCCCTAAAACCCAATCAAAGAAGAACCCTTACCTCTCTGCCAGCTTCTGAATCTCATCTTCAACATCAAACTTAACTACCCAAAGGCGACGCAACAAGTTCAGTCCGTTCTTCTCATCACTGTCTGGGGTTGGTAGAACCATTTGTAGCTCCATCAGTCCCTGAATTAGTTAACAGGAAAATCAGTGCAAGGATCTGATTTTTAGAAACAGACACTTTAAAACACTTAAAACTTTTGGCAAATCAAGCTCTCAGTGGTTGGAAGTGTCAAAATTCATGTTTGCTTGTGCCTTACACTGCCCATAGTGGTCAAGGACTTCCTATTGCTAGTAGGCGAGATGGTAGGACTCAAGAACAGTGCTCCACAGGCAGGTTGCAGAGAGGCTCTGGTGACTACAGTCTGTTCTGCTTCTAAGTACAGACAAAACAGCTCAGGTGGGCTAAACTGGAATTTGTTAATTTGTTTCATAGCAAAGAACACCAAGCACCCTTGAGGTTTTTCTTTCTGTGTTCTCAGAAGTGACTAAGCCTGAAGCTTTCCAATAACAAGGCCTAGTACAGAAAGGAATTTTTTGACAGCTTTTCACTTTAAGACTAAGCTCTAATTGTAAACAGAAGGTGTTAAGTAGTCCTAATTATGCCTTTTTTAAGGAAACAAAGGTGTGGATAAACCCAGAGTACTCCTTTTTGCAGATAAATCCGGCACAAAAAGCATGACTTGGAGCAATATTGTATGACTGCCTCTGACACACTGCCCAAAGCTTGGCATCACAGCTGAAGCCTCTCTGCATCAGTGTCAGAGAAGATTCACCTCCCAAAAACTTAAGGAATTTGGTGTGACCCTGAATGATTCCCACCTACCCTGAGAGCTGCATCTCGAACGTTCATGCAGGGAGACTGCAGGGCCTGCAGGAGCACATCGATCTCCTCCTGCTCGGCGTAGGCACAGCCGTCCTCACCGCTGCTGCTCGCGCACAGCGCCGTCAGCGCCTCCGAGGCCAGCACCTACAACAGCACCAGCACGTGCCACAGACTCCACTACACCTTGAACTGCTGGCAGAGCAAGTGCTGAGTGCTGCCACAGCAGAAGAAATTCCCAAAGGACAGTGACAAAACCGAGACGTGACAAGTTCAGCCCAACTCCTTGCTTTTTATTATTGACCTTTCTGCCGCCTCATCCCTTACAACAAACACTCAGAGGAGAGACTACTGAGCTTATCTAGCAGGGCAAGGCCTTAAAGAAAGAAAAAATGTCACCTCTGGAAGACTGAAGAATATTTTTGGTGCAATAAAACCCACAGAAAAAAAAGATGCAGACGTTTTAATCCAAGAATACCATAAACACAGAAGGAAATTGAGAATGTATCAAACACCAGCACCAGAGACTTACACCAGTTGGTACATTTCCCTCATTTAGATGCTGATGAAACTTAGGGAGAATGCTGACTGTGGTAATGAAGCTAAGCACTCACCTGTAACCGTGGAGAACCCGTTCCTATCACTCGGGTCAGCAGAACCAGCATGTCCCTGCGGGGCAGCAACTCTGGGCCATTCTGAAAGGTTGAGGGGAGAAAAGGGCGGGGGAGGAAGGAAAAAGACTTTTATCTTGTGATTTCATAGTGCCTTGCCTAGGTATGACACTCCTTAAAACATCCCAGTCAAAACCCATGGCAGAAAGCAATCCTATACAGTTAACTCTAACCTGGACAATTCATCTGCTTTGTCCAGTTTACACATCAGCTGTTTTATCCCATGGCTCATCTGAAGGAGATAATCTGACCCCACAGCTCTCACCTCATCCACCAGCAAAGACTCGCCATTTCCTGATGATCTCAGCTGAGCATGGACTGTAAGAATCTGCAGAATCTTGACCAAGAACTCCTCCTTGTCTTCGCTGTTATGGGGTGTCTCAGTCATAACTGTCTTCAGGAGAGGAAAGACTAAGGAAAATGCTGGAGCTGATAATGGGGCAGCACCTTTGAAAAGGAAAAAACCATCCTGTGAACACAGCTGATCCTCCCATGACTTGGTTGATACTACTGACTGGTATAAAATGTACACTTGAGCAGCTCATAATAGATACGGCGAAGCTCCAGCCTCATGCACAAAGATGTTGAGTACACCTAAGTATCTGCCACTTGACAGCAGCAACAGTGTAGGTCCAACAGTGACTTTTGGCATTTCAATGTTAGGTTAAGGGAAGGACTTGATGATCTTAATGGTCTTTTCCAGCCTAAATGATTCTGTGATTCTACCTGGCTTCAGTTAAAGTCACATTAGGATTCCAAATTACTACCAATGCCTCAAGAGTATAGAAATACATACTCTAAATGGAATTGAAACAATTCAATGAATTAGACAGTCACTAGTTCGTTTGTCCCAAAGCAAGGCCCTGTTTGTCAGCTGCATTTCCTTTAAACACTTCCTACCAACCTAGCTAACCTGTCATTCCAGCCTTCAGCTGTATCCTTGAGAATTAAGTCCTTCTAATTCTGGTGCAAGCTTCAACTCCCCTCCCCTCCTTGAAAAAATTAAAGCTTTTGGATTCCCGTTGTTAAAAGATTTTGCTCCTTCCTTTCTGCAGGGCCTTGGCTATAGCATGTAACAAATGCTCCTTCCGGTCCTTCATTAGTCCAGTTAATAATCAAGTATCAGGTGTCTACAGAAAGTATTTCCTTTCTCTATTCTATCCATGCTGACAGAGAATGCCCAAGTTAAATTTCTAAATGCAGATGAAGAGCATTGCAGATACAATACTGCAGTATTAGTCAGCTTATGTAGGGCAAAAATACTGCAAAAATAGTTCAAGGGAGAAACACATTCTGAGCCCTATTTAACATGAACAGCTTCAGTAAAACCCTCTCTATTTCTCATGTGGGATTTTTGTCTCTGTTTGCTCAGTATCTGTTTGCTTTTACACTTTTTTTTTTTTAATTATTGGCCAGATATTTTTAGCCTGAAACCACTGTCCCTCTATACACAGCAGGAGGAAGAAAGTTTTACCGGAGGAGAAAAATGCTCTACTTACACAGTAGCTGGCACTGACCAACACAAGAAAGACTATATGTTGTATCCTGGCATTTCAGCAATGAATGATAAATTCTGTCATCCACATTACAAGGAGGTATGGTGTCTCTTAGGTGTCATAGTAACCTAAGAAATTAATCTCTACTAATTAATCTCTCTAATGTACTAAGTACATTCCAAAGAACTTTGAAAACGAGGAAAAATCCTTTGGGAATATAGTATGATTTGTCCAACAAAGTGCTGTAGAAACTGCTGCCCTTCTCTTGCAAAAGTGGAAAAATAATTAGATATTAATATAATTTAACAATATAGGAAATCTTGAAGGACTGAAAATACTTCCACTATTTTCTAGAAATAAGCCTGAAAAAGGATTCAAATGTTAATGAACATGCACTTACTACAGCAATAAATTGCACAGTGGTGACACCAAATTATCACTGAGGTGTTCAGCACTGAAGTCGTGATCAACATGGCCAATGGCCGCTCACAGTGACACCACTCACCACTGAGCAGCAAGAGAACTGAACTATGGGACTAAGGGACCAAACAGAATCACACATTTCCCTTAAAAATATACACCATCTACCATAGCAGCTTTTGAGTGGGTTATTTGATGAACAGCTCCAAAGATGGGTGAAGTGAACCACCTCTCTCCCTGGAGTATTCCCTGAGACAGCCAAAGCCATCCCAGCCCCCAAAGGACACAAACCAACTCTCCTCTTCTGAACTGTTACCTTCAGCGGAGTGGCACAAGTACTGGTGCACTTTAACTCAAATCATTACCTTGCACTGTAAAAATATTGGTGCTTGCCTTCATGTTACAGAGTAGAGAGAACTGCTCTTCCTACAATCATGCCAGTATAAAATATTCATGAACTGCAGCACCACACAGCAAACAAGCAGAGGCCATGGGCACTTCACTGCTGTGATCACAGATAACAAGCAATTATTTTGTCTCTCCACTTAGTCTCACTGAATCCCTTATGCTAAGTGGTGCTGAAAGGTCGGAGCTGAGCTGTCCTTGGCAAAGATGAACCTTAATTTCACTACTGTTATTTCTCTATGAACCATTTTAAGAAAAAAACCTGTTATTTCATTTCTACACTTAACTATAGTTACAACATCACTTCTACTACTACCAGCAGAAAAAAAACCTTAAAGTTTTTCTTATCTATGAACAGCTATCCAATTAAAAAAGAAAAAGTGAAGTTTTGCTTGCAAAATATAATACAAACTCTGAAAACTAAACCAGTCCATAGTTATTGGAGGTGGGGGCAGTGTCAGCAGGTACCATATCTACCATACTTCATACCTGGCTCTCCCTTGCTAGTTCGGCCGGGAATGGTGTGGGCATGCAGCAAACTGACCACTCTGTTGAGAGCAATAGGCAGCTCTTCCTGACACCAGGATTCATCTAATTCACACTCCGGCTTCATCAGGCGCAAGGTCACATGGCTCACCAGAGTACCTGGAATGGAAGAATAAAGAATCCATGAGAGGGCTAAACCAAAAGATTTCTCAAGAGAAAAAGCCCCAGGAACACAGACTCAAGAATTGTAACAAAGCTCTGGGCAAGAGCCCAGGCTGCAAAGATGCTCAGAGCAGGAAGCCCAGCCCAGGGCCATCAGGGGACAGATTTCTTCACAACGTTTGTGAGTTACACTCACACCCTCCGAACTCTGCACAGGGAAGATAAATCCCACAGTGACCAGCTGCTCCTCAGAGCTGGTCACTGATCAGACAAGTCCTTGTCTTTGGTCTCAGTCCTACCCAGCAGTAGGATCTCTGGGAAATCACAGTCATCTCCCTAAGCACTGTTCCAGGTGGTTTTTCCTCTTGGCTTCCTGTGGTACATGGTCATGATCCACAGTCTGTAAGAGCAAGAATTTTCACCACCATCAAAATGACACACCCTGCCCTTAAAGAGCAATTGCAAACACTCACCAAAGGTTTTCAGTCGAGCAGGCATGACACAGGAAGCTAAGGAAAGAAAAGGCTTCTTAATCCTTGGAGCAGCCAAAGGAGATCGAAGAAGTGGCAAGAAGGAACTGATGAGACCAGGGATATACTGAGTTAGACCAGGAGGCTTTTTCTTTATAACAGTATCCAGGAGTCCTAGAGCTGTTTCCAGCTCATTATCAAGCTGTAAGAAAAACAATTCAAGAGATTACCATCAAAAATGCTCCACTGGGAAAAAAAAATCCGAGTTTTTAAATCTCATTTCTAATAACAGAAACAAACAGGTGATTGTTACACCATTTTCTCTCCATCAAAGTGATTGGGGTCATGGTGGCCTCAGAGGTGGCAAAAAATACAACCAAAACTCACCTCCTTCAGCCGTTTTCTTATCTGAGCCTCCCTTTCCAGCTGTGCATGCATCAGCTCTTTCTGCTTGCTCGTCAACTGCACCTCATCCTTTATTCCCTTCTTCTTCTTTATCTCCTGCAATGGAGAGCCATGGTCATCATTATCTGGAAGCTACAAACACCATCCCTTCAATTAGTCAGAGAAGCAAGTTGGAAACAGGGTTTTTTGGAAGTTACTTTTAAAACAGTATCAAAACATTCTTCCAATTATATCCCTCTGGAGTTAAGAGACAAAATGGAAATCAGCAGGTTAACAACACTTTAGTGTCCCTCAGCATAAGTTTCTCCGCATTGATCACAAATTATTTGGTATCATTAAAAAGTGCTGTCCAGTTCATTTACAGGGGATGGTACATCACACTCCCCAGAGCTAAGAGAAGTCAATCTTTGTTTAAAAAATGGGATACATACAGATAGAAGTATTCCAAGTAGTTCAGAGAATCTTTCCCACAAGCACACAGACATATGCCAGAAGCCATGAACAACACACAACTTGCAGTGAAGATTCTGACCAGCCTGGCTATACCTTTTTCTATCAACTCACCTCCTTCAGCTCCAGCTCAATGATTTGTTCCTTGAAGGAATAAGCTTTGTTCTCCCTCTTCATGTTAGCCTTTTTCATACTATCCTGTTGAGCACTGAGAAGGAAAAGTAGAGAAAGAATCAGCACTGCTCTGGATTAAGGACCAGGCATAAAAATCCATGAACCTCTGTGCAGAAAGAGCATCCGACACACCCAGTCACCCACTGGCGAGAACATCAGCAGTCATCAATCCCCAGATGCACAGAAATGATGCAGACTTACCTCTGTATAATAGATTTGTCATACAGCTCTCCCTCGGGTGTCTTCATGATGGCAAATTCCTCTCGAGTAACCTGGCACAGAGCTGGATTCTCCATTGATGCTGAGATAGTGCTGATGAGCTGTGGGAGCACTCTGCCAGGTAAAAGCAGGGAGAGAGACCCCACTGCATTCATAGATGACTGTCAGGAAAATGGAGGAAAAAACATAATCAATCTTGCTTAAAATTATCTCCTGAAGTACGCCCTGCTGAGGCAGTCCCCATTACATTCCAATCCGCAATTCGTTGTTTAGTGGGTATTTGAATGTTATCTAAAATTCTACTCAGTTGCTGGTACATTCTTTCCCTCTTAAATCTCAGCTCCTTTTCCCCATATACATTATCTTTTAACCTCCCTCTTCCACACCTTTTAGACAGCTCTCCTTCATTACAGACCAGTTACTACTGCACTCCTCCAAGATATTTCCCAAAATTAACATAAGGAAAGCAGTTTATCACCTGGTTCTCCAGAGTGTAGGTGGTGATCCTGGGTAAAATGTCATTCAGATGTTTGGTAATGAAGTCTTTAGGATCTATCTTCATCTTGATGAGGAGAGCTGGCCAAAGTCCTGGCTGCACTGCCACTAGCAAGAAGAATAAATGAGCATAATAAACATGAAGCAGGTTGCTGTCACGACAAAACAAAAAGGTACAATAAAAACTCATACATTGGCCATGAGATCCTTATCCCTGCACTTACCTACAGATGGATGATGGCTCACCAGCAGCATCTCCAGGGCCAGCTTCTCTGGCTCAAAGGAGTCCACATCAAGCCCTGCCACACTGGAGATGACACAGAGGGCCTCATGCAGCACACGAGGAGGAATGTATGTCCTTCCCAGCTCCGACAGCTCTCCCGCTTCTGTCACCAGAACCTCGTGAGGCAGAATCTGAATGGACAACACCAAACCTCCCTGAGACCTGAACACACTTCCTCACAGTAATACCAGGCTGAATGCCATCTCCCTGTCAATACCAAAAACCTGAAGTTTTCAAAGGAAAGAAGGGGATAAGGATAACAGCAAAACCAAAGCACAGGGATGACAGTGACAAGAAGATTAGGAATGGAGGACTATACTGGATTTGGCAAGCTGGGGTAAAATAAAAGTAAAATTATCACTTCTGGCAAAGGCTGAGCCAGCTGGCTGGGAACATTATGCTCAACTTCTGCAGTCTATAAGCCAGGGCCAAAGAACCAAGATACAAAAAAAGGAATGAAGCACTTGGTCTTCCAGCAGATATTAAATCTGCATTAAAATAATAAAAATACATGGAGAACTACAGCTTGCTCCCCAAAATATTTGGAATATGTCTTTTCTATGTATGTAGGGAAGACTAGGCATACCCCAGACATTGATAGTGTAATATGCAGTAATCCAGTAAAAAGTGGCATTCCAGGAGCTGAATCCTGTTCACATCAGGCTGTTTGTCAATGCTAACAGCAAACCTAGGGCAGGGAGGTGACTGGCAACACTCAGACATCTGTCTGAGCAGACACTTGCTGGCTACTCACCTTATGAGAACTGAGAACCACTTTGAGTTCCTCCAAGAGCCCATAGGCCAGCCTGTACCCTCCCAAAGAGGACAAGAGCTTCTTCACTGTTTGGTGGGCCTGTCTGCGGACGTGCCAGGTGCGGCTCAGCAGCACGGCCACCAGGGCCCGGTGGTACTGCCTGCAAGCACACACAGGGTTAGCCAGGGAGCCAGCTCTGCAGCCAAGGGGACACAAAGGCACCAAAATTCAACATTCCGTGCAAAGCTCCAAGCCCACAGTGCCCACAGCAGCACTCTGGGGTCACACAGGGATCGGGGACAGCAAGTGCACCGTACGTACTGAACTTTGCTTTCAGGCAGCCGCTGTGCATGATCCAAGAGCAGGCGCTCTGTCAGCTGCAGCACTGTGCACATGGCTGAGGGAAAAGACAAATATTTAAAACAGCATGAGACTTCATAAGGAAACTGATTTTTTTACCTGAAAACAAATGAACAGCAAACAGGACACATTAATATAGCCCCCCAAGCTGAGCCTCTACATAATCTTCTCGCTGAAGTTAGAGACAAATCCAGCTCAGAACTGCCAACACTGGGAAGTGAACCATGATTTCATTGAAATGTTGTTAGCTGGATCCCAGAACAATTTTCCTGACCATTGTGTGTGACCTATTTTGGTCTAAGTTGACAGAGCAAACCGAATTATAAACACCACGCTCAGTGCTTCCGTTCTGTTAATTCCTGAGCCCTGCCAAAACAGCTTCAGTGGCAATGAAATGGGTACTGAGTGTCAGCTATCACAAGGCCCTTCTATTTCTTTATCATTCAGAATGATAAATGAGTGATAACTCAGGTTCATCAAGAAATAAATAAATTAATTTTCAAGCTTAGGCTACAGCTAGTGTAGATGTACTCCGAAGAGTACACAGCAGTACACAGCTCCTTTTAATCTGAAACTGTATCCTCCAAGGACATAGAACAGGGCTAACAACATTAGCTGTCAAGTACTAAGAAACACAGTCAAACAGCAACTGGATATACAGTAACTGCCAATTACCTTCCTCTGATGCAGACTGCAAAAACTTCTCAGATGTAAAAATTTGTTTTTTCTCATCCAAAATCAGCTGCCAGAAACCACTCAGCTTAGACTCTGATGGGAAAAGAACAGATGTCGATCAAGGATGTTTCAAAATAAGTCAGAACTCATCAGTGTACATAAAATACAGTAGAATTCTCTCTCCTGAAATCCCTCAAGTTACTTCTAGCCTTACTGGTCTTCAATTCTAAAGCCTCTCATTTCTCTCATTCAGAACTATAAATACCCCAAAAAAACACCAGCTGACAAAAATACCTTTCTCTGACTTATATGTGTGAAATATAAAGTCTAATTCACCTTAATCTTTCATAGGGCAAACCTTCCTACATGTAAAGAAGAGGAGGGAAGTGGTGTGTTGCTTTTGGTAGAACACACCTGATTTTATGTCCTGGCAGATATATGAACTCAGAGGGCTCTTGTAATATCCTCTAATGGGAGACAGAATTCCAGTCCCTACGCTTCCCAAAAGTTAAAAACACTACCCAAATAACAGTCAAATAATACTTCCAATGCATCAGTCAAATCTGACCATGTAAGGTCAGGGTGAACATCTCCTGTCAGAATAAAGAGGAATATTTCCCTATGTGAATGGAAGCTGGAATTTTTAAAGCCATGGAAGAGTAAGAACTCTTCAATGATATAAATGAGAGAGATGGGAATTAATCTTTCCCTGGTTTATAGAAGATCAGTGATGCTCTATGTAGAAACTATACACAGATTAAGAAATAGTACCTCCCGCACACTGTCAAGAAGTGTCAACCCTCAGAACCTGTTTATATTGGATTCTGCCAGCTGTTTTGTGACCTTACCAGTTTGTCCCTCAATTACAGACATCCTGCAGATCAACAAAGCTGCAGCAACTCCTTCAGTTACCATGGGAACCTGAGTACTTTGAGATGCTGCTTTTTCTACGGTCTGGATCAGCATTGGCAGCAAGTCCATTCCCTGCAATAATGTGTCACCTGAGGGGATAAAAGAGACACATTACAAAACAGCATGGTCCTAACTTTACAACCCAGCTATCAATGGTTTTTCTGCTGCCAGGAGACAAGGAGAGGAATCAGACACACACTGGGAACACTGAATCTCCCAAAGTATTTGCCAATCACTATCACTAAATTGCAACTATGAAAAGCTCAGTGGCAACCACTTCGGTCCTTTTCTCACAGACAGAACAGTCCCATCTCAATAGATTAAGTTTCTGTTCATGGGATGCAAAAGAAAATGCTAATTCAGTTACATTAAAGGAATCACAAATCACTTCAAATCACAGGAAGTCTGACTTCAAAGATGAATGTTTCCCTGAGAGAGGGAAAGCAAATTCCTGGCAAGCCATGACCATCTGTTTCACTTCAAACATTCAGAAGTTAAGGAATCCCAGAGGTCTAACAAATGTGGATGAAATGCTGCAGTCAAAGGGGGCAGGACCAACAGATGTCAATCCTGAGAGGATGACCAAAAGAGAGTAATTTCTTGAGTTCTTAATTTCAAACACAGAAATTTTTTTTTTTAGACTTTCCAAAAGTCAAAGCCAGAGACCAAGATCCAACTGTGCTGGGTGCTATATAAAACAGAAGTATGGCCCCTGAGCTAGAATTCAGTTGTAAGACAAAAATAAAGCAATCAAAAATTACTTTGAGATATATGAAAGACAGCATGATGGACAGTTATTTTAGTTATACAATGAAACAAACCATCTTTATAAACTTGAAGGCAAAAGAGTTTAAGGAGAAATATGAAGGAGATCAGTAAAAAAGACACTGCCTTACAAAATCTTTCCTCATCTGCACAGCTGTCTGTATCAGGAAGTAGAAAGGTTGCTAACTCTCCTCCTAAGCCCCACAACAAAGTTATTAACAGCTACCCAGTCTTACCTTTGAAGGAAGCTAGCATGCACTGCAGGTAGGCATGTCTCACTGCTGAAGTCGAGGTTTTAAGGCTGAAGGCTTTCTTTAGCCATTCCACCAGCTTTTTAGGAACTTCTGTGGTGAACCGAACACACCAAAGGGCCAGGACAGAGACTGCATGAACCAATGTGCCTTCATGGACTGGGGAGAAATACAGAGCTTACATCAGTTCAGCAATTGCAGAAAGCACAGAACATAAAACAGAAAGCGGGTAACAACATCAGGATGCAGGAAAAGAACATGTGCTCCTGACAGGCACAGCACAGTCTCCCTGGGATTGCTCATCAAAACAGGGCAACAGATTCTCTTACACAGCAGGCAAGAATCCAGATTAATCTTGAATGACCATGTGAAAACCCTGCTCAAGATGAATGCAGCTTAGCAAACTCAGAACAAAGGCAAAAGGTCTCACCTTCTTGTTGCAGGAAAGGGATGAAAAGCTCAGCCACAGTTGCACTCAGAGCTTGGCTGGAGGGTCCAGAAACCACATGGTGACTAAGGCTGCCAATCCCTGAAAGGATAGAATTCTCTCAGTAATTCCTAAACTACCAGCACAACATCTAAAACAAATCAAGAACGACCCTTCGCACTTCAATCCTTGCACAGACATCTCTTTTTCTTGTCACTACATCTGGATATCACATCCACCATGTACCACACTGCCAGACCTCTGTCTTCATTTTCACTCTGGGTGGAAGTAATCTTCTTTGAAGAAAATTTTTGGCCTAACAGCCGATTATTTTCTTTGAACAGAAAGTCAGGAACTGGTATGTGGTATTCAGCACCCTCTATGGCTTCAACTACACCCAATTTAGAGTGACAGGCTGGAAATCCTGAAGACTGAGGTACAGATCCTTTCCATTCAGCCTTCTGCTCAATTTCTTCCACCAGAGAAGCAGCTCTCTTCTAGGATCCTCACCTGAAAGGACACTCATCTTCTGAGCAACAACTGTCAGCTTCCCCTCTGAGCCTGCCAGCAAGAAACACAAAGGTGACAGGTGATTACAGGCAACAGCTCTGTGTTACACCAAGAATCGCCTCCAAAACACAAAAGCTTGCCCCATTATCCCTGATCCAGCTGAGCCACCCCTTCCATACAGGCAGTAAAGAGAACAGAAAATACAATACACAAAACTCCTTGAGGCTGTCAAACCTTGATTCATCCCCACTGCTTATCCTACAATTTACTCACCCCCTAAGATAGCAAAAAGGTGCCTGCCCAGCGACTCCACAGCCGAAGGATCGCTGCACTGCCGAGCCAAGTTCTTTAATGCCACAACTGCTTCATCCATCAGCTGCACACTGTTGGATTTCAGGTGACCTAGAAAATAACACATGTGCCAAGAGATCCTTACGACAAACTGCATACAATCAGCAAGTAAGGATTATCTTTACTTGTGGCTTAATGCAGCTTCTGGAACCATCATGTGAACTATTCCAGTTCCAATTTACAGCATCATCCTCCCTCCCACCTAGAACAACCTTTTCAGCAGCAATCAAGCTGTTGTAGGTACAAACAGGAAGTTCCAGAAAGCCTTATTCTGAATTCATAATTCCCTCCAGAAGTGAGAGTACTTACTAGCCAGTCCTTTCACGATGTCTAGAGCATACTGGCTAAGGTCCAGGTTCACAGATACAAGCAAGCAAGAGATTGCTGATAACACAAGAGATAAAAACAGTTACTTAACAAAATGTCATATACCATTAGCATTTTAATACACTCTTCCCACAATTCACATCAAGAGCAGACAGGTTAGTAAGGAGTAGGAATAAAAAAAACCTACTGAAATTGATGCCCAATGAACAGAATAATCCAGGATTATTCTTAGCACTCAGCTGTGAAATCCTGTCCTCAGTGCAAACAGTAGCTATCACATACCCTGACACTTGGGATCACACCACAAATGTTGCTTCTCCACATCTAACCCTCAATGCCAGGCAATCCTGCCTGTACTTGGGGACCAAAAGCATAGCCCAGAGTGACACTGCCCCAACAGCTCCAGAGCACTAAGGATTTAGGCTCTTTGACAGAGCAATGCAGAGATGACAAGACTCACTTTCAGTTACGTTCTCAGGGCTCCGCAGCAGGGACTTCTGCAGAGTTGGCAAAACAGAGTCCTTGAATTCGGCGTGGGACATGTAGCGAAGCAGCGGAGAACAGCTGTCCTGCAAAGGGGACAGGGCACTCAGCACAGGGCAGTGCTGCCTGTTGGACAACATCACAAGCAGCTCTAAACACTGTCTCACCAGCACATGCTTCTGAGGCTTTGTCTTGCTCATAAGGATGGTCTTCAAGTAGAAATCCAGGAGAGCACTCTGAACAAGCAGAAACACCAGATTACAGCCACATCTCAACCTGTACTCAGCTCCCAGCACACCGTCAGATGCCAAGCTGGACACCTCATCTCTTCCACCTCTTCCTCCTCCTCTGAAAGCTTTCCTTCCACCCTCACATAAGCCAGTCAAGCAGAGACCAGCACTCCCTACTCTACTCTGAGGCCAACACTCAAACCACACTGAGAGCTACATGCTGCCTTTCGTTCCCACAACAGGGACAAGGCAGGAAGCTGTATGTTGGACGTCTACAGCAATGCACAGGTAACACCAAACAGCCACATATCTGGCACCTCCTCTCTAAACATTCCCCAGTTGTTTCAGTCAGAAGTGCAGGACTACTGAATTGACAGACAGTGAAATCAGGGCAGATGCAAAGTACCAGCCTCACTAAGACATCTATTCAGTCCCTTCTTCATGGTAACAAGTGATGCTTCTTATTTCCCCCCAAAAAAAGCTGTACAACAGATTCACCTTGTATCGTTTAATAATATCCATCTCCTTCTGGGCTGTGCAAAACTGCACCACAAGTCCCAGCATTGCAGCATAACTCTGGTTTGGTTCAAGCCCAAGAATGACAGATAGGTACTGATCCACCAGATCCTGGTTCTTAAGAGAGAAAAAGCAAGGCACGTTAACACTACAGAACAGAACAGCTGAAGAATATGGCACATAGTGTAAACATCACCTCTTTCCACAGCCTGTTCAATTTCTTCACAGCCCCATCCACCGCCTGCTTGTGAGAGCCTCCCAGGACTTCCAAAAGGAGCAAACACTGAACCTCCACCTGCCAAAGGCAACAGCCAAAAAACCCTTTGTGCACCTGCTTCTCAGAGAGCTGGTATCAAACAAGCCATGCCAAGTGTCAATGATTGTCAATGATTAGCTGAATCTGTTTAAGTCTTCAGATCATCTAAGTTCTTTCCAATTAAGTTCTTCCAAAGCTGCCTTTACTTTCATCCCACACCTCGAGCAGAACCATGCCTGACAGTTTTGGAAACACTGAAAACAGAGTACATCTCTTCTTAAAATCTGTTCCAACTATATCCCAGTGTGCTATGAGCACAGTCGCACGTTTGTGTAAAGGAAGTGAAAGGAAGGCAAAAGCTATTTCAGGGGAGGCACAAGGACTTCCTGTCACACTGAAGGCACCAGTAGCCATCTCAGTACATGAACAACTGCAAAGGTGCAAGACTGCCCCACTCATGCTTTATACACCTCCTGCTTTCTCCAGAGGAACAGGAGAAACATCACAGTACACCAAATCTCCCTCTAAACCTGGATTCCAACTTGGTGTTTTCAGTTACATTCAGAATTGTTTGCAACATTGCAGCAACTTAAACACATTAGAAATATTTGAGTCCATATCTGCGATGGGATATTTTTGCAAACCTTAAAGAACCTACCAGTTTTTTCCATGTTTCTCCCTGTCTCTTATCAGGTGTTGGAAAGACGGTGCGTACAAGCAGGCATGTCCAGGAGAGTGCCAGCAGGGCTGCAGATCCACTGCTCTTACTGTTGTACAAACAGGAGAGGGAGGTAAATCTACACTTCCTAGGATATAAATTACACCTACTAGACCTTTACAGACCCATTTTGCCCCAGTTAGAACAGCACCTGACTGACAAGCAATTTTATTATACAAAAATACAGCTAAAGCCTTAGTTTTTACAGGAAATAGTCAGCCCTCAGACGTTTGTTTCAGTTCTGGTTTGACACTCAAAGCTTCCAAATGGCACAAGAGGCAGCTGAACATTTGACAGGTGATGAAATTCCGTTTCCTAGTAATTCTGGAGACTGTTTCTTGAAAGAGTTTGTTCCCCATCTTCCCAGACCTCAAGTTTAAGACCAAACTGTAACTCAGCCCAAATCCACCAGCAGTTATACCAGGATATTCCCTCTGCTTTCCCAGATGACATGGAAGAGGTAAGAGAGGAACATCTGAACGGCATTAACAGCTTGTCTCTAAAGGCTTTTAACATCTCTGCCAAGCAGCAGCAGAAGCCTTATTCTGAACAGGGAGGAACTACCAGCAACTCAGAACTGCTTCCACACAAAGCGACTCACCTGGGCACTCCAGCCCTGCCGCCGATCCCTGAAGACTGAAGTGAGTGCAGCAGGTTTTTCGCCGTGGCCTCCGGCTGGGATTCTGCGAGCTGCTGAAGGGCCAGCTGCAGGGCTCTGCGGGATGCCGCATCCCTGTGACAAACACGGATCAGGAACATCCTAAACCTGCCACACCGCACCGCTACCACCCCTGCACCACACTAAGGGCTCTGCTTTCTCACTTCAGCAATCAGCCTAAGAACTATTTTATCCTTGCTGTTCTGCACAGTGGAGAGGTTTTTGTCAGGAACCTCCATTCCCTTCCTCAAGTGACAGCAGTTATGTGGAGGCCCTCCGGCAGATTTTAGAAGAAAATGGGCTCTGAACAGCTCCTCTATAACAGACCATGATTTAATCCCACCTAAAATTTTCTAAAAGGCAGTCAGTCTTGCTTCACAAGAACATGGGTGTTCATTCTTGCAAACTGAACCACAGGATTAAAGTTTTAATTTCAAAATTAAAGGTGAAATGCAAGGCAAATATTGTAAAACTTTTTAATGTCAGTCCTCCCCTGAGAATGTAGTTACAAGATGACATTCTTCAGTGTCATATACATCTTTGTGACACTGCATGCTAACATTTCCAGACATCCAGACCAATTTAACTACTAAATACTGACAGATTACATAATATAGCCTTTCCACATCAATTTACTCACCGGTATCGATGCAGAGTAAGGCAGAAGAGTTTGCAAAGGCCTTTCACTGCACCTTCTGGGAGATCTGTAATAATGTATTTCAAAATACTTCTTCATTAATCACTGAGCTCTTAATCTTTAACATGAACATGATTCACTTCATGACTGAAATCAGTAAACTGCTTGCATCTACAAAATTACTTGCAAGAATCACAGTAAAAGTTTGCTCTTTTTATACATTTTATGTGTATTTTTACAAATAACAGTAAAACTGGAACACATGAAACACAGTCATCTTCAGAAAATGAGAGAAGTTTAAAAAATTTGCTTCAGCTGTTTTATTAAGACCATCTGTAATCTTCCACATTCCCCATCTCTATACATATGTGTACCCAAATATTCCATGAGTACTAAAAGAACAAGCCAAGAGGCATGAAAGAAACTCAAATGATATACTAATGAAGAACTAACATAAACAGTGCTACAACTACTGATTGGAAAAAGCAGTACCAAAAGCTACCCACAAATCCCACACTTGGAATTAACCCTGCGATGGAGCACTGGCTCAAAATGCTGCCAACCTCCTCCCTCAAACAAATACCCCTCACACAGGCTTTTGAAACAAAACATTTTAACATTCTCCTCCACCCAGGTAAGCAGAACAGTGCTCCCAAGCTTTTACCTTTCCCAGAAATGCATTTTCCCAGCTCACTGAGGATCTCTCTCCGCTCCTTCACACTGGCTGTAGTTACTTTCACTGCAAACCGCTTCAGTGTGTCAGAAATCTAAAACCACAAAGCAGAAAAACACCAGACTGCCTTTGATATCAACCCACAGAACATACACTAGGGCAAGCAGAACATGTCACTTGCTGCCACATGACCTCTTAGTGCCCAAATGTGAGTATCCACCATCTCATCCACCAAGGAAGGGTCACTGTGCTTCGTACACTCTGAAACTCCTTTCCCAGGGCTGAGGGACAACTGCTCTCCAGTTATCTGTGCTCTTATCTGTCATGCTCTGTAAGAGACACTTACCCCTCTAAAAGTAACACAGAGTAAGAGCTAGGATCCGTAATCTGGAGGACAGGACCTTTCAAAGCAAAAAATAGTAACTTCCAGAATTCAAAGGAGCTTCTCCCTGGATGTTATCTCCTGAAGTCCAGGTAGTCTTGAAGGGGCAATCAAACTGCAGACAACGCAGGGAGACCTAAACACCCAGGTTTTCTGCATTTACATAAACCAAAACACAGGTCTCCAGGAAAGGCTTTTGAAATTCAGCTCTTAAACTGAGCAACTTTATATCATCTTTCCAAAAGGCAGAGCATGTCTTTAGAAACTCACAGAAAACCGTTCCTTCCATTTTCAATCTTCTTCAAAGAGCTCCTCAGAGCTGCTTTCAGTGGAGCTTTCTGCCTACATGCTGGAAGGCTAATCCTGCACAGTGGATTCCTGGCCTTTCAAGTCCATCCACACCCCCCTGAGACTGGCACCATTTCACACCCACAGGTCCCCTTAAAAGCTGGTTGGAAGCAGTGCTGCACCTCTGAACAGGAAGGCTGGGTTGAGCTGCAAAGGATGACCAACAATGTCACTGACACAAGAACCAAACAAACCAGCTGGTGTTATGGACCTGTTAGGGACCTGCTCTTCTCTCAAAGCTCTCAACTACATGAGTTCATCATATGCAAACTCAAACCAAGCTGCACTTAGTCATGCTGCTTAATGACGAGCAGGGGAATGTGCAGACATGAAAAACGTGTTAAAATTATCCTAAGTCTAGAAATGAAAATTATAAATTATGTATAACACTACAGGATCTCACCAGCATCTCAGTGACTTACACAAACTCCAAAACCTCGACTACCCCACTGAGTCTCCACGGAAAAGCCACTGGGACAGGCTTCACCAGTTTGCTTTTTATTTTAATTTTTTAGGATGTTTATGTACACATTACACCGCCAGCATACCAGCAATGCTTCTGCAAACCAATACAGAGCATAAAGGCAGTATTTGTACCAGTAAGGACCTGATGCTGAGCAGACTGGGATTTGCTCTGGGAACATCCCAAAGCCCCTCAGGATGAAGCCGGCGGTGCCACAGCCGGGGCACAGGGAGCGGTCACACCGCGGCCGGGCGGTGCGAACCGGGATCAGCCGCGCACGGCGCCGCAGCCGGGGGGCATGCGGCTCGTGCCGGGCCTCCATCGGGACGGGCCCGGTCGGCCCCCGCTCTGCCCGGGTTCCCCGGCGGCGGCGCCTTCCCGCGGGCCGGGCACGGCGCGGTGCGGGCGCCTCGGCGGGGCCCGCCCCGGCTGCCACGTCCCCGGGCGGCTTCGGGCGCCGGGCCGGGCCCCGCAGCCGGGCCGAGGGCGCGGCGGGGCGCGAGCGGGACGAGGCGCGGCCCCGGGCGCAGCCCCCGCCGGTCTCCCGTGCCCCGGCCGGACCCTGCGCGGCCCGTCTCACACTCACCTGCGTGTCGGCCGCCATCTCTCCACCGCGACCCCGGAACCGGTAGCGGCTTCCGGGGCGGGCCCGGCGCCACGGCGATGGGCGCTGCCCGCCCGTCCCGGGAGCCCCGGCCCCGCCGCGCGGGGAATCGGAACGGGACGGGACCGGAGGCGGCCGCAGCGCCCAGACGTGCTGCGGGCAAGGCCTGTGCTCGGCCCCGCCGGGCAGATCTGCGCCGCGGCCCCGAGAACAACTGCTCCCCCTGCAGCACCCGGGGCCGGGGCACAACCGCTCCCCTGCCGTGCCCCATTGCCCTGGAGCGCAGGGCCCCTCAGGTTACACCTTTCCCAAACCCCAGCTGATATGGAGACTACACCATCGATGCAGGCACACGTGAAGGTGTAAAATAGCTTTTTATTTCTCCCATCGGGCCAACTCTGACAAAGGCAGAGGGTGGCTGCTGTTAGTCAAAGAGACCAAATCCCATGTCCTCGTCAGACTCCTCCGACTCCTCCTTCGCTGCCTCCTTTGCTGGAGCAGCAGCAGCGGCAGCAGCAGGAGCAGCAGCTTCAGCCACCACAGGCATAGCTGCCACAAAAGCTGAGGGGTCTGCCAGGAAGGCCTTCACCTGTAAAAGTGGAGGGAAAAAATGTAAACTCACAGGGAACAAAACAGTTTGCAGGACTAAACCTTTGCAATGATAAAGGCAGCACTTGCAGCTTGCCAGAATCCATACAGGTCCACTTATCAGTAGCAGATATGAAGAACCAAAGACATTTCAGCTAAGCTTTCAGCTCCAAAGAAGGAACACCAGGTAAATCAGCTTTCTCCTGCCATTTGTACATAATATATGGAAAGAAGCAAGTACCCCTTCTCCAGACATGTCTCACACACACAGGTGTGTACCAGTCCTCTCAAACCAGAGAACATGCTGAGAATGTGCCTGGCTGCACTTCTAACACGTCTCTCTGCAGAGCTGGGAGCCAGCCATTACCTTTTCAGCCAGTGGGAAGGTGTAGTCAGTCTCCACAGCCACGGCCAGGACACGCTTGTACCCATTGATGATGGAGTGGGGCACGGACGCAATGGTTGGGTACCCAATTTGCAGACAGATGCTGGCAACGTTACGAACACCCTGCGAAGAAACAGACTTGTGTTTCTGTGGTCTGAGAAATAACCTAGAAATCACAGCAGAGGATGGCCAGCCAGATGACAATTTTTACACTGTCAACAGAAAGGAAAGCATGCAATGCACACAGGTAACAGCTCCAGTGAAATCAAGGCATCAATATTTAAATGTCAGTGATCTCTGCTCTCTGACACAGCTGTCTTAAAACTCCCCTGACACAGCTTTATGCCATTCTCTCTGGTAACCAGTGACAGGACCCGAGAGAACAGCATAAAGCTGTGTCAGGGAAGTTTTAACTGGAATAGTAAGAAAAAGTTCTTCCCCCATAAGGTGGTCAGGGACTGAACAGACTCCCCATGGAATGGTCATGGCCCCAAGGCTGCTAGAGCTCAAGAAGCATTTGGACAATGCTCTCAGCCACAGGGTAGGATTGCTGGGGTGTCTTGTGCAGGGCCAGGAGATGGACTTGATGATCCTTGTGGAGCCCTTCCAATTCAGGATATTCCATGATTTTAACTGGCCTCAAATGATTTCTGAAGCAGATTCAGATGAAGAATCCTACAGGAAGGTACTCCCTGACACACAGTTTCTCTAGGGAACCAGGGAGAGCTCCTGGCTCTGCAGGACCTCATGGAAAATACCAGACAGGACACTTTTGTTCTGGCAGTGCTGGCTCCCAGAGCAGCAAGGCAGAATGCGAGGGACAGGGCTGTGGCACTCACCTCCAGAAAACGCTTGTGCAAGGTCTCCTCGGTGATGTCCAGCACTTCAGGGTTGTAAATGCTGCCATTATCAAAGACCTGCTGGATCACCAACCCGAAGGAGAACGGGGAGATGTTCAGCATGTTAAGCAAGGTGGCTTCGCTGGCACCCACTTTGTCTCCAGTCTTGATAAGCTGCACATCACTCTGAGGAGATCAGGGAAAAGGAGTGAATACACACCGAGAAATTCCAGCATGTCAAAAGCAGTGAGAGACAGACAGTGGAACTGGAGGAGCAAATGAGCACAACCAACATGCTCCACATTCAGCTCCACAAGCAGAGAAAGCCCCAGACTACATAAACAAGTCCATGAGAAAGGCAGCACCTTTCCTGCATTACCTACAGGTAGTTCACCTGCACGTTCCTCTGACAGAGCCTACCCGTGGAAATCTGATGGAGAACTTCAATCCCCCCGTGCTGCACATTGAAGCCACGCCAGACACCCTCCTCCAGATCCCAAAGTACAATAATCACACTGCTCATACAGTATCTTGGCACTAATGAGAGCTTTGGCCTTCACAGCTCCCTCAGCTGCCGCAATCAAGGAACAGCTCGAACAACTGCAGCTCACTGACCAGAATTTCAATGGTTCCTCTGGAAATCTTTGTGGTGATACCCAAGGCCTGGAAAAAGGAGGTCTTCTCAGGCCCGAGGCCCGTGTTCTGGGCTGGCACAGTCACATCACAAGGAGCGATAGCACCGGCACGGGCAGCAGCTGGCACCTGAAAGGGGAGAGACGAGAAGCTGCAAGAATGCTCACCTCAGATCCTGTGGGATCACCTCCTCCCTGACATGCTCCTCCATGAGACAGCACCCATGCACACACAAGTGAGGCACCTGAACTTAAGCAGTTTGGCTAAGACTGCAAGGGCCAATTCCCGACCCTTGATGATTTCCTGTCCACCGTGAAGACTCAGTTTTATTTTGTATTCCATCTCAGCACAAACATGCAGTGAGGGATGATCTCCCTTACCTTGTTAGCCAGCAGCATGTCCCGGATCTCAGTCAGATCCTCCTTAGTGAAGACAAAGCCCACATTCCCACGGATGTGAGGAAGCAGCCTGAAGAAAAGATGACAGCTTTCAGTTTTACTCCTTAGACAACCTCCCCTCCTCCAAGACAAAGGACCCAGAAGTGCCCTCAGGCAGCACTACCCATTACCCACTTTTCTAGAGCAGGGTTATTCTCCAGATGACCACGAATAGCTTTGCGCATCATCGTATTCTTCCCCATCAGCACAACAGCTTTTCCACGCAGGGACATACGGATCTGCTGCATCTGCTTGGATCCCACGTTGTCTGCTCCCACAATGAAACATTTTGGGTAATCATCCAGGAGTTGCTATAGCAAAACAAACACTATAACTATACAAAGAAATTCGGAGCAGTGCACAGAGCAACATTAAAACTGCAACATATTAAAACGTAAAAAAAGCCTATCAGAAGTTTGAGAATGATGAGCTCCAAATGAGGCTGGGTGTGCCACAGGCTGCATCTTTCACTCAGCCATCGAGTCACATCCCTGAACAAGTCTGCAAGCACCACGGCAAATTCTCAGGAGGCCTCATCTGGCCTATCTCAGATCGCTTCCTAGTGCCAAGAACTCGTTCAGACACCCCATAGCGCTCACCTACCTCTCTTAAAAGCCTCCACAGCCCGGCCCGCCCAGTTCCCGCCGCCCCGAGCCTGCCCCGGCAGCGCCCCACGAGGGTTCCGAGTCGACACTCACGATGATTTTCATAAAATAGTTGGACTTCCACGTAGCCCTGTCTTCCCTGGGCATCTCGACGGTGCTCCAAGGATCGCCCGGTGGGTTTAAAGACGAGCTAAGACCTGCCAGCAGAAGAGCGGCTTAGGGGGGTCCCCACCCTTCCCTTCCCTCCGCCCTGGGGCCCAGCGCTCCCAACCCCACAGCCTAGCCTCAGCCCAGGACCCCGCTCTTGGTCCCGGTCCGCTCCCCTCGGCGCGGCCGCCCAGCCCCAGCCCCAGCCCCGCCCGGGCCCTGGAGCCGCCGCACCGCGCCCGCACCTCCACGAGGGCTCCGGGAAAGAAGGGCCGCAGGGCGGGCCCGTCTCCTTTTATACCGCGGCTCATGACCAATCGCAGAGCGCCGCGGCGCTGCCTACCCTCAGCCCATTGGCTACCCTCCGCGTCAATCATCCGCCGCTCTGTGGGAAGCGCGTGACGCCAGCGGAAGGTGCGAACAGCGCAGGAGAGCGGCGGCCGGGCGCGCGTCGCCCCCTGGCGGCCGGAGGACCGCACTGCCCCTCCCTCCCTCCCCTCAGCCCGGTCCCTCACGAGCTCGGGGGCGGAAAACAACCGCGACACAGGCGTGACTATAATGGTAAAAATTTTATTGGCGTAACTGCAAGAATTTTAAATTGAGAAAAAAAAAAAAAGCGGTTAGAAGTTTACAAGGCAGGAAAGAATCAAATAACTGTCGACCCAGCGGAGTTTCCCCCAGCCCAGCCCGGACATGCTGTGAAAGGCCGTCCCCAGGGGTAGCGCCCGGCCCGGGGCGCACACACACACCCCAACAGCGGCTGTGTTACCCCAAAATCGCATCTGCACTGAATGAATTTTGGACGCCCACAGTGGCCGCAGCCACCACCAGGCATTATTTGGCAGAGTAGCATCAGAATAGCCTGACCATGAGCATCAGATGCTCATTATTTGGCATCCCAGCATATCAGACACCAGATGAAGGCAGAAGGTGAGTGTGACATCATCTCGGTTAAGCACTAAGGCCAGAGGAGCCTCCTCTCAGCACCACTCACCCCACACAGCACCCTGCACACAAGTGTGCCACAAGTGTCACTGACAAAGCCTCAGCTAGCAGTGAGGTAGGTTAAAGATTCCCCAGACAGGGAAACTGAGGCACAGGATTACACAGTTTGCAGGTGTCAAAGTGAAAGTGCCAGAAACATCTCACCCCTCTCCAGCATCTGCACACAACAGCTGCGTGTTCCCTCAGCGGCACCAAGGAAGTTGACCATTCCAGCAAGATAAACACAGGCAGCTTAGGAACATCCATTTTAAGTCAAATAGACTTAAAAGATGAAAAGGCGAATGCGCAAGGACTCTTGCCTCAAGAATTTCCCACAGCTGTGCTCAGCCCAGCTGACACAGCTGCAGCGCTCCCACAGCTCCCTCTGGCCTCACACCCACACACTGAGGTTTGTTTGTTGGGGGAAATCTGTGGGACAGTTTCAGTGACCTGAGCAAGGCAGCGCAGCACCGTGATGAGGTTACATGGGACAGTGACCCATGGGTTTCAGGGCTGGTTTCTGACACAGCCACCCCTGGACCCCTACAATGCACCTGCCAAGCTGCAAACACAACTGGATGCCAATGGTGACAGAGCTGCAGCTCCCTGGAGCAGTAATTCCAAACCCCGCTCCCACAGAACGCCACTGGGAATTTCAGCGCAGTACTTCCCTCTCCACAGCACCCTCCAGTCAGAGACCTAAAAGTGCATTACCAAACATGAACTAGGTCTCACAATAACCTCACAAATCCAGCCTAAACTGACCCCATTTTACAGATGGGGAAACTGAGGCACGGTAAGGTTTAGTGACTGGCCCAAAGCTGCACAGCTAGTCAGGAACAGATTCTGTCTCCCAGTTTCTTCTTGTCAGTCACAAGACCTTTCTTCCACAGAAAAAAGGGAGACCCTTCCCCAGTTAACCCTGTTCTGGTTTCAGGCAGCTGAAGAAGAGAAACCAAGGTAAAAGATCTGAACTCCTTCCCCCCTAGCATCATATTAAGACTCACTTTTAACATCCTGGAAGCTGGGCTTTGGGAGAATGGCAGGTGATTCAAATACAGCAGTTTACAGGTTACAATAAAAACCAAAATTATACCTTTAGGTGACCCAGAGGAGGGGAAAAAAACCCCAAAACTCAAATCTATTCACAGTTCACCTGCCTGTGCTAGGGAAAAAAAAATACAAGTCATGTTCCCTTGCCCATAGATTCCAGCCCCTCCCAACCCGCAACAAAAAGGAAATATTGAATGTTAGTTAGGCTTAATAAAGCATTGAGATTACAGATGCAGTAAACCAGCACAACTGGCACACTGCCTAGTACAGCACAGCTTGATATAAAAGTTGCTTTCTTAAAATCACTTCAAAACCAATTTCTGTATAAGAGGATTAAAAGTAAATTAGATATGAATTCAAAATCAGTGTAGAAATCTACAGTTCTTATCAAAGACAGGATACAGTATTCACTTTGATAGTAAAACTCCAAGTGTGTCATGCACACCTGACCCCCAGGACTCGTTATACCAGTAACAGTCAATATAAAAGGTTATTGCTGTAGCATCTCTCAGTAGAACATGTTTAACAAGAGCACAGAAAAAGGAAACACCAAGGGGCTGATAGGTCTCATTAGCAAACTGGAAAAAGAAAGGATATAAATTTAGGGTTTTTTTTTTCCTGGCTTCTTAAACCCTTCCTTCTATTCACTCTTGTGATAGATTCAGGCCCTGATAGATGGGAGAGTTCCAGGCCAGATAAACACACACACATCACACACTCATGACAGGGCTGGATGAAAAAGGCTGCTCTAACCTCTCTGCACCTGTGTTTAAAGAAGGGGTGATGCCTCTTCCTCTCCCAGGAGCAGAAGGTGAGGGGAGCAGATTCCCTGAGCTGGCCTGGGTGCCTATGGAGCTGCCTGGCACGGCATGTCCCCACAGGAGAGCACAACAGTGCTGAGGGATGGTTGGGGCTTACCCCACCTCCTGAGAAAAGGCATTGAGAAAGGGAGTAACAAACTAGGGAAAAAAAGAAAAACACCCCACACAGTAATATCTGGATTCCTCTTAATTAAAAAAAGATTTAAGTGGTATTATCTCCTTACAGTGTAATGGAACTGGAGAGACCCTTGCAAGGTCTTGGCTGCCTGTGCTGATGCTCTAGTCTCAGCAAGTCACACACACCATGTAACTCTGTGAGGAGAGCCAGGGTGGCCTCGCTGTGCAGGCAAAAGCCAGAGAATGAGGTGTCAAAGCAGAGGGTCGTGTTGTCTGCAAGTGTCACCGTTTGCTCAGAGAGCTGACACAGGCTGAAATGTACTGGCAAAGCCTTCTGCTGCCAGGAGGGGGCTGGGAAAATCTCCCTGTTAGAGCCCTCGAGCTAAGCTCAGCTGTCAGTCACACACACAGACACACACACACCGTAATGAGGGATGTCAGCCTCTCTCTTCTGAGACACAGCAAGGGCATTTCCAGTTTAATGGTCCATCTCATCTCTGGATCTACTGCCTCTCCATAGCAGCACTTCCCACCCCCCACCCCCCTCCTCCCCTGCCTGGTAAGGTTCCTAAATCACAGTAATGTTCAGAGAGACAGAACTGCCAAGGGGGTGGCAGAAAGATGCTTGAGCGCCCATCTATAGTGCCTCTAACAGAAGAGCTTGATGAAGCAGTTCTGGCAGTAGGGCTTGTCGTTCTGCTCTTTGAAGGTTCCTTTGTTGAGTTGCTTGAGGCAGAAGGCACAGACAAAGTGTTCTGGGTGGAATTTCTTGCCCATAGCAGTGATGCAGCGTCCTGTGATGGGCTTCTGGCAGCCGGAGCAGAGCGAGCCGCGGCGCTCGTGATAATGCACCTCGCAGTAGGGCTGCCCGTCATGCTCGAAGAAGCTGCCGTTGACAAACGGGGTGAAACATTCCTGCAGCAGGACAAAGCAAAGGGGACAGGTTGTATGAGAAGCTGGGGTCGTGGGGAGGGGGCAGCTCTACAAGCATCCTCTGCTCTATGGCACAGCCCAGCTGTGCTGTGGGCAGGTCAACTGCTGCCTTTCAGCACTGTCCAGTTATCCAGAGCCAAACTCTGTCCATCATGAAGGGTTTCCAAAAAAAAGACTGAGAAATGCACAGATACAGACACAAGCAAGGGAATTAATCAGCTCCTTCGCCCAGCTGGCTTCACTTCAACAAAGAAAATACTATGGACGAGCTAACAGATGTATCCAGCCAGGAAAAAGGAGAACATTCCTGCCCTGAGATGGGAAACACTGCAGCACCTTTCCCTGTTTTTTTTTTTTTTTCCCTCACTCCAGTTTCCCCACAAGGGCAAGCAGAAGAAAGGACCAACACAGACTTTCATGCAGCAGAATCCTGATGAGCATGGGACTGGTTCCAGCTGAGAAAATCAGGCACAATTAATCTTTATGAGTGACCTCTCCAGAATGGCTGGCATTAGGCATGTACACTCTGCAAAAGATTGTCCAGCCTGAAATATTTCCACCAGTTACATATGGGTCACTGCTGGGAGAAACTGTTTGTTCTATAGTGCTAATGCTATTGAATAAATAGATAAGGGGAAGAGGATACACCAGCTATGTGCTAATAAATAAATGTCCAGAGCTGCTCCCTCCCCCCCTCAGCGTCAGGCAGCTGAGGACACTTCACTGCAGAACTTGCAACAGAAGCACCCACTATCCCCACCAGACTGGGGAGACTCCTCTCCTTGTAAAAGTGGGAAACTGAGGCAGCAGAGTAAGGGAGAGAGTTTAGGACACTGCCAGATTTACCAAATATATCAGCAGCAAGACCCAGAGGAGCCAGTTTCCTGAATCCTGGTTTTGCTGTCCTTTTCCCCAGGGAGGACACTGAGTATCACACACAGCTGGCTCCCAGCGTGTGGACAAGAGTCCAGCAAGCAGCATGCAGAGCCATGGGCAGCTAAACACTTGCAGTACCAGGAGAATGCACTTTGCCTGCAGCGAGTCCAAGGCTGCCAATGCTGACAGTTACTTCAGTAGACAGTCTCTTCCTTCAGTCAGCAGAACAGCTGAAAAGATCGCTCTGCTTTTGCAGAAACAGGAAGAGAATCACGTCTTGTGGCCTGAAGAAATCTGTGCTGGCCTCACTAATTCAGGCCGAGCAGGGGGAAAACAGAACTGCCTGATAGAGTCTGAATCTCTACATGAGAAGGCACAGCCCCCCCAGCCCCAGTCAGGCACAGCTTCTGCCTCACTCTGCACACCACTGCAGGAGCCACAGACAGTCCCAACAGGCCAGTGACTGTCTGTTCTGAAGCATCACAACAGGAATCAGCAACTTGTAGTTCTGGCTGCTTGATCTGGTTTCTGCCTTCTCTCCCGCTCTAGGAAACAGTGGCTGATTTGGCTCATCTCTTGGGGACAGTAAGAGTTAATATTTGCAATGCTCTCTGAAAGAGTGCCAAGCATTTAATCTGCAGTACTCCTGTTTATTATGCCTGTTGTATGGAGCCTGCCGCTATTTCACTGACTTGCATGTTTGTCTGAACAAGGTCACTCTCATTAGTTTACATTTTCAGATGGAGCATGGGAGGAATATCATCAAAATCTGATTGCTGAGGCAAGTGCTCAGAGAGAAGCTTAGCTTATAATTATTTGAAGGCCACAGAAAATATCTCTATTTGTGAGCTGCTGCAGAAGCCCATAGTTAAAGCTGGGAACAGAAAGAGCAAAGCAACTCCAAAGTTTAATATAAACAGACAGAGAACAAGAAGACTGCTGGCATATTTTTATGTTGTGGGGCTGGCTGCCCTTCACTACCCCACAGACACCTTACCCCGATATGGGACCAGATGCCTCAGGGTGGAAACAAGAGGGGTCATACAGCAGCAGCAAAGGACCTTGGGTTTCTTACCCGACAGACAAAGCACTCGGGGTGCCACAGGGTGTTCAAGGCAGAGATGTAGTTCTCCAGGATAGCCCGGGCACAGCCTCCACACTTGGGAGCAAACATATCAAAGTAGTCCTTGCGGCAATAGGCTTTGCCATCCTTCTCGTGAAATCCTGCCAGAAGAGAGGAGAGGCAAAGGGATCAGCTCCCCATCTTCACCTGTGGCCAAAAAACCTGTGCAGGGTAACCCATATGGGTAGGATCATCCTTCCTCCTGCTAACATACACAGCAGCTAGAGCTGTTTCTTGTTCTGTTCCCTTCCCATCCCAGCAAAGGCATGTTCTTCCTCCCCAGGGAGAAGCTGTTATTACTGGCACCATCCTTCCCCCATAAACAGCTCCCTTGGAACTCCAGTAGTTCCCCTGTGATGCATCAGGCTGCTCCCCAGAAGCAGCTCTGCCTCACTCCCTCATCTGCAGTTCAGAGGGGAGATTGCTTTCCCCGTGCATAAACCAGCAATACCTTCAGGTCCAAAGAAAGCTCCACACTGAGCACAGAAAAAGTGTTCAGGGTGCCATGTCCTGTCCAAAGCCGTCACCACTTTCTGTTCAGAAGAAAACACAAAGTGCAGGTCATGTAAATGACTTGGAGGTGAGTAAGGGGGTCTGGAGAGAAGAAAGAACACATTAATGCTAGTGCTGACAAGAGGAAGCATTAAAATAGACTGTCCTTTAGAGAGCAGAGTCAATTTGCCCCTGCCGCTGGTTCATTCAGACTTTCCCACTGCACACTTTTTTTTACCCTAAAAGGATCTTAGGCACTGCTTCCTCCCTTACACAGGGCCCCATCCAGTCCCAAGGACCAGCACTGGTGCCTGTTACCACAGGCTGCCAACAACAAAAGCTGAGGAGTCATTACCAGAATGATGGAGCAATGTGGGGCTCTGAAGGAACTTCAGCAAAGGTAAGAGCAACCAACTCCACTCACTAGTGTAAGAATTTGACTGTGCCAAGTTGTTTCCCTTTCAAAGGAAGGACAAAACAACTACAGAAATCCCTAAACAAAACCTTCCACCCAGGATACATGGGAGAAGTGGAATTTTAACACCTAGGCCTGCAGCAATTTGCCATCACTATGACTCCCCCAAGGAACTCACATCAAGGATGGGCCCGTTGCAGTAGTAGCAGCGAGGAGAGAAGAGGTTGTGATAGTCCTTCTCGCAGTAGGGCTGCCCATCCCGTTCAAAGAAGTTCCGAGACCCGATCTCCTCCTGGCAGTGGGTGCAGACGAAGTGCTCAGGGTGCCAGGTTTTCCCCATGGCTGTAACTACCTGTTGGGAAAACAGATTTTGGAGAACAACTCTTATCTCTCCCTCCCCTAGACTACATGACAAGATACCAGCTGGAGGTCAGCAAGAATGACAAGTTCTACTACTCAAGTGAGCCCTGGACTGGGGTAGCATGAAAACTGAATTACCTATCATCTCAGGAGAGGGCAGTCCCTCAGGGGCAGGGTAGAGGTCACTGGAGGAGCTTACAGCGTACCTAGCCAGTGGATAAATAGAGTACTTCAGTTTCTCCAGCATCTCCAGTCTCTCCAGCCTCACGAAACAGCCCTCCCCATTACTCCCAGCTGCAGCCCAAGGTTCAGCAATGAGGCAGCACCTTCAACTCACCTGCCCAGCAATAGGCTTCTTGCAGGCTCCACAGACACCTTTGGCAACTGTAGCTACACCCAGTTTATTCAGATCAGACTGAAGACTTCCCAGCATGGTATCCAGCTGACTGCCAGGCTTGGAGGCTGTGGATGGAGGGGAGCTGCTTCCAGCTTTTCCCTGCGCCATGAACTGCAGGTAAGAGAAAACAAATACTGTAAGGTGAATGCTGCTATGCTTATCAGATAAATGCCTGCTGTTGCTGCCAGTGACTCCCCTGGAGAGACAGACAGCTATGCTCTCTGAAGAAGCTGGTGAGAGCCAGGATCAAGTACACACATGTATTCTGCCCATGCAGAGACATGCAGAGAACTGAGAGTATGTAACAGCAGAGCTGTGAACTGAGAATTTGATTTTCTTTCACTGCACATATAGCAAAAGTCACCAGCACATCCCAGGCACTCAGTACAGTGCTCTCTAAGCCTCTGCCAAAAATCTCCCTTTACTTCATCAGTTCCTAGCCAGCTGACAAAGCAGACGCCATCCAGAGGGACCCTTCTCTTTGACCTCTCTCCATTCCTATGCTCTTGCTCTCAGTTTTCTCTCCTCTCTGATAGAGAAGCTCTTCTCTCCCTCATCTCACCTCCCTTTCAGCTAGAAAATCTTCTCCCTTTGCACCACCGTCTGCACATCTGTTTGCCAAGTCTCTCTCTCACTCTCAGGTGGTTCTCACCCCATGCCTGAGCTAAGCAACTGGAAGCAGGAAGGAAGTAACTCCCTCCCAGCTGGCTGCTGTTTACCTACAGAGAGGGCAGTGCATCCCCTAGGGCCGCTAGGTGTATTGAAATGCACCAGTGGGGGGAAGGGGATTTGGATGATTGTCTCATTTCTGAAACTCACACCACCAGAGCACACATGGCTTGGAAAGGCTTCCCAGAGGAGGGGAGAAATGTTTTACTGAGGTTTGTAACTTATAAACAAAGCGTATGTTCTCCTTGGCCACCACAGCCCCCTTTGCAGACAAACCCCAACAGGGAAATAGAGATTATTTTAGCTGACTTGGCACTGCCACAGCTTTAGGGACATGTAAAGAAGCTTGGTTTAGAGCATGTTTTCTTTTACTAAGGGAGTAAATTAAAACAGCAAAATCTATGCCTAGGAACAGCCCACCAGCCTGCCGCCAACACAGCCAAAGGAGCAGGGATATGCTCCAAGTGCTCCAAGCCTTGGCAGACTCTGCCCTTCTAGCCACGGGAGGAGCTCTATTCCCTGTCCTGCAGCTGCCTGTACTTGCAGTTGACCAGTTTACTCAATGACAAATCCTGGTTTCTGCTCATTCTTATGACATACATGAAATTAGCTGCTTTTACACACACATCCATACACTCCCCAGCCTTGCCTCACATGCAGTGTGACTCCAAATGGATCCTAACACACAGCTTTTCCCCTCCTCTCTCAACTTGCTTCTCCTGGACCAGCAGCACAGAACAGCCCTATCACACCCCAGCATCCTCATTCTAAAACAAACCCTTCACCACACAACACACATTTGCTACCAAAAACTATTTCAGTGACTACCTCCAAAGCACACACACAACTTCAAGGATATTCTCACTGAGAGACACAACAGGTGTTTGGAGACAAAGCCTGTCCAGAGCCCCAGGATAAAGCCCAGGTTTCCTGCATGGTGTAGCAGGAGGAAAAGGGCTGCACTGTGTGGAAAGAGCCACAGCTTCTCTTGCTCTAGCCAGGGGTTATGGCCACACAAGGCAGACACAGATGCCACACACAAGTAATAAATACCATTCAGGGAGAAAGGAGATGAGATGAATTCAACATGTAGCAACAGAGCACTTCCCCCTTGTAGTGACCTGGAGGGACCACACACTCCTGCCAGTCACAGCTGACCCCAGAGCAGGCACAAATACCTGTGCACACCTCCATTTCTAGCTGGCCTGGCCATCCAGCCCTCTTGACAGCTTACAAATGAGCCCGTGCCTGAAAGAGGTTTGTTTCCACCTCCTGTACATAATGCATGCTGTTTGTAAGGGACACTCAGCACATCATCCTCAGGCAAACTGATCATGCAAAGGCTCTTCAAACTCCCACCCTTCACCCATGAGATTTGCCACCACTCAAGTTCAGAAAGGAATTCTATGAGTAGCAAACCATGCAATACAGGATATTATCCACATTAACAGTGCTGGGAGCTCCAGGAGCAGATCCCAGCACACTCATCAACCAGAAGAGTACACACCATGCTGAGGAAACAGAAAGGGGATCCTGCCTTGTCAGGGGTTGTGGGGCCCCAGGGTGCAGGAGCAGCCAACAGACTGGCACTGTGGACTAAGGGAGGAGCAGAGGTCACCTGGAAAGTACAACACGTCAAGATGCAGAGATGTTTCTTGCTCACTGCTTTAGAGCTGCCTGTACACTAACACTGCACTGTACATATATGTTAAGACTCCCCACCACCCTGGAGCTACAGCCCTTCCCTGGCAGGAGATGCAGAACCCAGGTCTTGACCATGCCATCTCCTCCCCCAAATCCACTCGTACAGTGGACATCTGCCTAAAAAGGTAAACATAGGAAGCACTGCTGAGTTGCTCCTTCCATTATGCATGTTCTGCCATCTTTTACTCCCCCCCCACTTCAGAGAGATTGTGGCAGGGATAGCTCCAGGCTGTGTTTCAGAGTTACGTTCTTAATCTCAGAGGGAAATGAGAGTCCCTGCTGCACAAAGTGACTGTCAGGACACACAGGAGCCGCATATCCCAGCAAACTGTTGCACAGGCATGTACAGTGCAGTGCTACAGCTGGGATTAGATTTGTCCATGAGTCCTCCCTCCCATCCAGCAGTTCATACCAGCCTTTACCTGAACACTGTATCTATTGAGCTGTCAAATTACAAGCAGTAGTTGGATTGGAAAATACTGTTAAAAACACAAATCAGAATAGAGAAGCCTGCCTGCATTTCTGGGAGGAAAGCTTCATCTTCAGTCTGACAGCCAACAGAGACAACTGCCTTGGTGCTAGGAGTCCAGGTCTGGGGAGAATAGGAATGTTTGGGATCTTCATTAGGAGGAGTGCCCACAACAGAAACCTCATGATAATCATTATCAGAAGCTTCCCACCGGAAGAGAGGCTGGGGAGCCAAGCTGAAGGAAGAGGAAGAGACTGGACTAGGAGCTGGGGTAGATGACACATGGGAAGGCTGAGGTGGGAGTGAGAGAATAGGTGCAGGGCCAGAGGCAGGAGAAGGAGCAGCGTTAGCAGGGACTATCTTTGCAGCTTCTTTGGAAGGCTGGAGCTGGGAAGAGACTGGAACAGAGATTGTCCTCCTGGGGAGGAGTGGGGATTCTGGAGGAAAAACCACCTAGAAAGACATGGAGGAAGAAGAAAGGTGAATAAATCCAAAGAGGAACCAACAAGCACTTCCTTTAACAGGAAGGCTGGCTGCTACCAGTATGTTTATCTAAGGGGGAAAAGCAGCAAGAAGGAGAAGGGAACTACAAAAGGTGCCGCTCTTTGTAGCTTAAGGAAGAGCACCATCTTATTCATCCCCAGAAAGCCCTGCACAGGTACAGCACTGGACAAAATAAAGCCTGTGTGTCAGGCTTCCCAGTGGGGTTTTAAAAATAATCCCCACATGGACATTTGAGATGTGATAGCAGCAGACTGCATCAACAGATACCATAAGCAGCTCCCTCAGATCCCACTCCAGTTCTTAAACATCCAGAACTAGGAACCTGTGCTGCCTTCCCTTCTCAGACCAGACAAGGGTGAGTAGTTACTTCTTCATTCTGGGTTGTTTAGGATGCTCAGAAACTCAATCTGCACCTCCACACAATGCGATCTGGACAGAGGGACATGCTGGAATTTTCCAGTGCACGTGACCCTGCTTTCTACCTTCTCTACTTGCTGTTCACCACTCTGCTCTTCCCCCCGGGGCCTGGCAGTGACAGTGACCCCCTCTGTCAGCCAGGCGTCCTGGCTTTGCCATTCTTCCTGCTCCTGGTTATCGATGCCCAGTCTGTCCTGAAGCTCCTCAATCAAGCGATCTTGGGACTCAGTCTTGTGGAATATGGCAGGACCTAGTTTACGCCTTGGAGAGAGATCCCGAGACATTGGATGCACATTCGCAGTCTCTTTTGTCCTCTTGATTAAAGATTTAATCTAAATGACAAAAGCAATAGTATCAGCAGAGAAGAGCAAAGTCAGAGCAGGACCCAAGATGCAACAGCACAAACTCAAAGACATTAGTGACAATTGTGAGCAGGAAGAGTGATGGCATTTATTCCACAATGCCAAAATTCCTCTTGGCACAGCCCAGAATGGTGACTCAGTGCAAGGAAAAACCCAGTAAGGATAATCACAGCAGCCAAAAATAACTGTCTAGAAAAGGAAGGGAAAGATTAACCAGTGGGAAGCCAAGATAGGAGGTACAGCATGAGCACTCCACTGAGCATTACAGAAACCTCAGCATCCCAAGGGCACAGAGCTGCGCCTCTGTGTTTGCCCTTGACAGGCACAAGGCTCTTGGTCGGAGATGTCTGGTGCACAAAGTGTACTTCCAGCACAGAAAGGAACACTGACAGCTTCAGTAATGAGACCTAAAATGGTAAGCAGAGCAGAGGAGCTGCCATCCCAATCAGTAGCACAAAACAGTCCTTTCGGCTTTTTGGAGGTCTCTGTGGACTGAGCCTTACCCCAGTTAGGGAATAAAAGTCCACTTCACAAGGAAGTCCCTACAAACTGCCATGTTCTGTGCTGCTGAACCACATGCAGGAGAGACCAGAAGATAAAGCCGGGGGTTGTGAAGCCCTGTGACATGCAGCTGTCAGTGACACTGCTCAGAGCTCGTGCTGTTAGTGGGGTTAGCCCCGGCACACTCACTGCATGCACACCCTGTTAGTGTGCTGGCAGAACAGTCCTGGCTAGGACTTGCCCTACTCCTACATTCACTCAGTGCCTGCCTGGCCTGATGCAGAAATCCTCTCAATGGGTGGTTTGGAGACACATGGCAGATCCCATTCAGCCTTCCCAAGGTTTTCAGGAGATTCTGGAGTGACTGTAGAGCTTCTGAATTGCTCATTTTCTTGGTCTCCTCTGGCCTTGTTCATGTTAGCAGTACCTGCCTTCCTTAGAGTTCTATCTCTGCCCTGTCTCTTCTTGCCCAGATCAGGACAGTGGTACACCTTGGTTTCATGTGGCACTTCAGCTTTTAGCTCCTGTCCTTGCTCCACTACAAAGCCCATCTGGTTTTTAGTGTCCGGGAAGACATCCCACCGATCCAGTGCAACAACAGAAGGTTCATTAACAGAATCCAAAACATTCTCATTCTTTGCATGCACCTCTGGTACATGTGCAGGCAGCTCCAGGGCCCACAGCTCATCTAAAGCTGTTTCCACACTTCTGCCCTGGGAGGAAAGAGCTGAGTTGTCCCTGAGTGCTCCCTGCTGATGCAGCTCCTTGGCTATCTGCCCCTTCTTTGAAATGGGTACACTTGAGATTCTGGGGTCAGTTATCTGCTCCTTCTTCTCAGTCTCTTTTGCCACGTCATACCCTAAGCCCCGTGCCTCCACATTAGCAGATCTACAGAGAAGCTCCACACTGGAAGCTGGCACAGCCTGGGAAGCATTTTTGGAAGAGTCAGGCTTCCTGTTCAGCTGAACTAAGCTGGCAGAAGCCACTTGCTCCCCACGAGTAGCATAACCAGAGGAGCTCCGTGGTGGGGGCACAGGGACAGTTTGTGCTAAATGGGGCACAGGTGGAGGGGCAGCAGGATGCTCTGACAAAGGCAGAACTGTGGTGTCACTCCCTTCCTCAATGCAGGTGTCTGCTGAGGGGACAGATGTTGGCACTGTTGAGACCCCACTGTGACTTGCAGAAGGGTGTTTGGAATGGGACAGCACTGTTAAACTGTGAGGAGCGTTGCTGAAGTCTGCATTTGCTGAACTGAGAACCGGTTCTAGGGAAGATTCAGAAATCAGAGACATAGTGGAACTAGTCTGCAAAAGAAGAGATAGAAGGAATAAGGAGAGAAAAAGATAATGACAGAGATAAGGAGAAGGAAAAAAAGACACAGAATTAAGCATTATAAGTATCATGACTTCCAAATCAAAAAGCCATGTTGACCCAAATCCTTACTTCCAAGAGTAAGGAAGAAAAATGAGACACAAAAGAGCAGAACCAGTATGACACTGTACTGATCTTCATGAGTTCTACAGCCACTGCGATCCTTTTCCTGGGCCCTCCTCCTCAGTGACAGCTCAGTGTTCACCTACAGCTGTGATGGGGGCATGGCACAGCCACTGCCACTGCTGGGAAGCCAGCTCCAAACCCAGGAGTGTCTTGACTGTGAATAAAGGTCACATAAATTTACTCACAGTCAGACATGTAAATTTCATATTCAAAAGCTGCAAAAAATTCAATCAATGACTAGAACAAAGCATGACATTTTCTTCTTGATACACTTAATAAAATGCTCCAGTTGGCTGAGTTCATGGCAGTGAAAACAAAGCTTCAGGGCATTCACAGCAGGAGCAGATGACATGGGCTTTGTTCTATTCACATCACTAATCTCACCTTGGAAGTGACACACACCGAATCTATACGAGCCTGTCAGTCATTCCAGGCCCTTGTGAGCATTGCTTAGGTGGCAGATTAGCATCTTCCCCTTAGGCCAAAGACTCCACATTGACATTGTAATAAAATCAGTATTAATTTTGATCCAAAAAACATTCCAAGAAGAGCAACTAATACATAGGTTTTGGTTTTCCTTGACTTACGGGATCTTTTGAAAACAAAAGATCATAGGTCCTTCTGTGTGGTGGTTCCTGACTAAACTCTAGGAGACTAAGTAGTACTACTCCTTTTTCTTAGAAAGGGAGACAGAACAGCAACTTGGACAAGCTCACACAGCAGGTCCACCTAAGACCAAGACTGTGCCTTCTCAGTTTTAAAAATGTACCCACAAAGGACTTCCAAATCCAAGAGCTATCAAGACCTGCTCTGACTGACTCTTAGTCATATTTTCCAGAGAAGCCTAAAAAAACCAGATGCTTATGCTCTGAGTGGAAGGGCACATAACTTCGTAAGCCCCATGTATGCTACCTCTCAGTCTCCACTTACCTTTCTGAGATACTTATAATGAAAAAAACTATATAATTAACAGAACAATCACAAAACCTGTCAGTAAATGGAATAATAATAACCTTCAGCTGACCTGAGCTCCTGCCATGCTGAGGGGCCAGGAGCTGGCACACATGCACAAGCTTGCAAAGTCACACCAGTAGTGCTACAAGGAGACTGTTCTCAGAAAGGAAAGAGCAATAAAGAGACCAAATTTCTTTACAGATTGTTCTTCCCTTCGAGTAGCACAGCCAGCCTACTGTGACCACAGTCACAGCTGAGAGAAAAATGACTAGCAAGTATATTAAAATGAGGGAATTTCCCAACAGTGCCCTCTCCCTGAATTTTGCCTAAGCTGGGTACACCTGTAAACGTAACCTGGTTTGATGCTGTGCTTCACATTTGGTTTCCAGACTTCCTAAAATGAAGTCAGTAATTTTCAAGGCAAGAGTAACGTTTTGCTCAAATGTGATTATTTTCAACATACTGAAATCATACTAATTCCAAAATAAGAGCAACGGGTGAGCACTCAACAGTAACAGAACAGTTAACTACAAGCATTCAGCTATGCAGTAAGCAGGCATCACATTACACAGAAATGGCAGAGGGTAAAAAAACAAGTGCATTAAGTAATCTCAGTGCCTGATGACTGATTAACCAGATAACCAAAATCAAATGGATTCTGCAAGCAAAAAGAAGGGGCAACAAATTAGGGTGACAAAATATAATAAAGGGGTAATGTATCATCACCTTTTACTCGGGGGTACAAGGCAAATCAAGCACCAGTGCCCTCCACTCCTCCCATCCTCATCTACTGCAACTTCTATCAATTCCAACTCATTACACATCATATTTGGGTTTTTGATCCTATATCCTGCAGTCACACACAGGTCTGATGCTCAAACAGCAGCCTTTCATATTCCACCTTTGCAAGAACTCTCCTTGTCTCCCTTATATTCTGACACTAGTACAGACTAGAATACATTTTACAGGCAAGTTAACACCCCCAGCTAGCACAATCAGAAGAGGTAAAACCAAATAAAAAGGACCAAAGGGAAAATGAAGCAACCTGGAGGACAGGAAAAAAGGAAAGTAACTTAAGAACTCTGACATTAACTTTGTTAATGACACCATTAACAAAAGGGAAATTATCACAGAAGCCATGTTCCTTGTGCTCCAGGAAGAATGTTTAGGCACAGATGAGCTCAATGCTTCACAAAAATACAATGCTGTGCTTAATAAAGCCCAATTCTTAACATCTTGCTGCATTTCAATTTGGTCTCTGAGATCAACTGAAAACTAAGCCAGGAAGGCAGGTGGTATTAGCCACAGCAGCTCATCTCTGTCACGCAGGTTTTAGTGGAGATTCTAAAGCTTCTCATAGTACTGGAACACCCACAGTTAAAAATGTCCACTCCCTGTATCTTGCCAAAGAAACCTGAGCTGGGCAAGGTCATTCTCAGTTGCAGAGAGCTCACCTGGGAGCAAAGGCTGGGCCACACCCTGAGCTAGTTGCCTGATAAAAGCAACAGGGGCACAAGGCCATAGAGCTCAGCTCCCACAGCACATGGAAGGAGCAGGGCACAGAATGCCAGAAGCACAAGTGGAAACTCTCTCCAGCTTCACAACACTGCAGTGTTTCAACCAGGCTGAACAGACCTTGTGGCTATCCTGCACCACACCGTAGGACCTCAGAAGGAGAAAAAAGACAACACTAAGGTGTCAATATTTGCAATTGACTAAACACACACTATAATAAACCTAGAGAAAACACTGAGGAACTCCAAGAGTCTCACCGATTTAGGTGCATGTGCCAGGAATGGCAGACTGAATTCCATTCCAGCAAGCACAAGGCAAGTGAAGCTTCTCAGAACAGTGCTAGGGTCTGAACTCACACACTTGTCACAACTCTGGGTATTGTACTGACCTCCATGGGACCCACCAAGCACAGTAAGAGCAGCAAACAGCAAAAGTTGTCACGACAAGTTCTGCACCTCTCCTCACAAAACATTGCTTAGCTCTGGCTGCCCCACCTAACGTCATCTAGGAGGGGATGGAGTTCAGCACAGACAGGAAATCTCAAGCATCCAGCAGAATCTTCCATATAGGGATAAAACAGAGTTAGGAACTGATTTAGGATTAGAAAGCAGATAGGAATGTAAAAAAGGCAGACCTAACAAAGAGATTATCCAGTATATTTGCTTTCTCCACCTCTCAGAAGAAATCCAAGTCAATAATTCAGTAAAACTATAAGCAAAGCAGCTGAAAGTAGGAAGTGAGAAAGTATTTTTCATTTTGCTATGTGTATGGGTAAATGAAATCTCATGAAAACAACCTCCACAGTTCATCATCTAGTGCAGGAATGGTAACACGCCCACATAAATAAAGAAAAAGTTTTTAAAGTACATATGCCGACACTGAATAGTATTTGCCATCCTTTGCCCCCACAAGAAGCTGAAATTTAATCCCATGTTGAAGTGAATGGGAGATTTTGTTTTAAGATAAAACCTTTGAAATCTCCTTCTGTCTTATGTAAATGCCCGGAATATCCATCCTCCTCAGGGAAAGCGCATCAGGGTAAAAACACACTCCAGAGAGGAGCCATCCCACAGAACAGAAGGGCCTGGTCTCTGTCAGTAAGCAGAGTGGTGTCCCATGCCTCTCTCCTTCTCATTAAGTTGTAGCACAGCAAAATAATTCACTCTGTACCAAGCAGTAACAAAGCTCATTATCTCTGGCAAACAGACAAACTGCAGAACTGAAGGAAAAACAGATCCCAGAACTGCCTTACCCTGCCAGTGATAAGAATTTATAGCAGTCAAGGATACCCACAGCCCCACTCAGAAAGCACAAATACACCACAGGAAGTTTATCAGAGCAAATGTGAGACGTAAAGGAGGCATTCTGGACACCAACCAAGGTCAGCAAATGTGGTTAACAGGCAAGAGAGACTGGGGTGGATAGGGACAAGATGAAGCATTAAGCTGTCATGACAGGGTACCTTGAAGTCAGAGAGGGATGCCATCAGCTCATCCAGTTCTCGTGTAGCTGAAGAAGCAGAAATTCGGGTCTGCTGCTGACTGGCAGTGACACGCTGGGGGCTGCTCACCTCACCCTGGCTCACAGTGATTGCAGGCCTGGCCAGGGGGAAAAAATAAAATAAAATTTTAGAAAGAGTGTGTTTAAACATGGGAGAGCATTCCTAGACTCAAAGTCCCACTGTTCCCCCAAGTAAGCAGAGCATGAGGAGTTTCACCAGCACAGCCCAACCTGGCCCAGCTTCCCCAGCATGCGCAGACCCTGCCTCACGTGTGCACACACATCCCATCCACTAAGAAACAGAGGATGCCTGCACATTCTTTTTGTCAGACAGGGGTATTTGTGGTCAGCTCTAAATCTGAGCTTGAACAGCCTACCTCTAATGCATGATTTAGGCATTTTTCCATCCAGAAGTAGATTACAAAGCACCAGCACCACCTGACTTGTGACCCTGTAGACAAAACCCATCTTCCATCCATCTCCTGCAGCAGCTGCCCCTACACTACAGTCACCCTTCCCCTAGGAGCCCATCCCACCTCACCCAAGCCTGCAACCACCACATTACTCACACTGGACTTGGCACGGAGCTCTCCAGCTCATCCAGCAGGCTCTCCACACTGGGACGCACATCTTCAATCCCACGTGCACCATTTCGCTTTGGCTTTTCTTTTGTTGGGGGTGCAGCCTTCCCTCCCCCTGAGCTGCTGTTCTCTGGGACAACATAGTGAGGGCCAGCCACACTGGGCAGTGACGGGCTTCTGCCAGCCTCATCTGAAGAAAGGGGAGCAGAAAAGAGCCATTCAGAGCCCCATTCCACACATACACATATGCTAATCACAGGCAAATACAAAACATCGTCCAGAAATGTTGTGGAACATCCATCTTCGAGGATATTAAAAACTTAACAGTGCAAGGGGCTGAGCAACCTAAACTAACTTCAAAACTTTAGTTAGAAGCAGTTTTGAAGTTGGCCTTGCTTTGAGCAGAGTGCTGCAGCTCAAACCTCAACAGATCCCACCCTCACTAAATGAATCTTTGATTAAGGGCTGGAGGGGTCTCCCTCACTAAGGATGTTGAAAAGAAAAAGCAAGCTACAATTCTGAGAATCAAATTATCCACTCATACCAAATGTCCTCCTATTCCTTACCTGCTGTGAAGCCACTGGCAGGAGTATGTTGAACAGCATTCAGTTCCAGAAGGAGTCTGTCCAATTCTGAGAGGTTGCTGCCCAGAGAGGAGCTGGTCATTGTGGGAGATGGTTCCGCAGACTTCTGCTTGTTTGGAAAACTGAAGATAAAAGGGAAATGTGAAACTTCTTTTATCAAGATACAGCAGAGGGATGGAGGGAAAATCCTTAGGTTCCCAAACTTTACACATGTGCTGTGGTCTTTCAGGCTGATGCTTTTAGCTCCGGGGCTAAAGAAGACACATGCTTTGTGACATGACTAAACACAGCCACTGCTATTCTTGTAAATCACAAAAATAGCATTGATGGACAAGGCCTCTGATTTTAGGAGTACATGCTGCCCAGCCCTGTAGGAAAGAGTTAACTGTCTGTAGATCCAAAATGCACAGAACAGCAGCAGAACCATTAGCTCACGTATGGGAAAATGACTTTTTTCTGCTGACACCACACCAAGCAGCAACATCCTCCTCCCTGAGCAAGGGAATGCAGGGCTAGCACAGACTGGAGACAGAGGCAAAGCACAAGCCTCAGGTTAGCAGCAGAAACAGAGAAGCAGTAGGATATGTCATTGCCTCTTGCAGCACTCAAGGTCTCCCCAAGTCCTCACACCTTTAATTTGGGGAACTCTAATCAATTCATAAGAAGGTAACTTGGTATTATTTTCTACTGTGTTAAATACACATGTATGTATAAAGCACTGGCTGTAATTACTGCTAGCCTTATATGGCTGATATTATTTACCACACAGAATTGCAAACTGTTCCAAAGCAGAACTTCACATCAATGCAGTGATTTTTATAGCAGTTACACTGTAGTAACAGTCTTTACATTGTCAATGGCAGGAACTTTTTTTTCTCCTGGTTTTACAAATGAAGAAATAACTTTTAATGCTCTAGATGTTCTTATTTTATCAAAAAGATATTTTCCAAATCCAAAATGGGAACCTCTGCCTTGTGCACAGGACCACGTTATGCTCAAAAAGTTAGTATCTAGCAGGTTAAGTTAACTCTTGACACCTGTAACACCAGTGACAATTACGAATTCCATAAGGGAAGTTATCCTTCTCTTCAAGTTGAAAAACAAGATCCACAACTGCAATCTGAGGAGAACATACCTCACGCCGAACCAACACACCAGCTACGAGTCAGACCAGAACCAAGCCATGCCAGACCCTTGTTCAAGGGGACTTACGGCTCTAATTACCTTCATTTCATACTAATTGCATGCAGTCATCTGAAAAAATTGCAATTATCGTCTCCACTGGATCATCTCTGGCTAGGCTGCCCAGAGATGAGCTGAGCTCTAACCAGAATTAGTTCTGGTTGGAAGCAACTTCCTGCTCAGCAGAAAGAGCTGGCATGGTTAGATTATGACTCCAAAGAAACATCAGTCTCCAAAGTGTAAAAAGGTGCCTAGGATGAATTTCTGACAGCCTCTGCATCACTCATCCCTATGTCAGCAGAAAGGTCTGTCCTACTGTGCAGGATACTCCTCCAACCTCTCAAGAGTCAGAGCAGCTGCCTTTGCAAGTGTGAACTTGTTATCTATCGATCACCTACTGAGATGGAAGTTTTAAGAAGCTTGAATTTACCTGAAAACTCAAGTCCCTGCACAACACTCCAGGCCACAAGTACTGAGTTCCCAGGGAAAAATAACCCAAAGGCCATCCACCTCCTGAAGAACTTTTGTGCTGTTTAGGGGTGGATTTGTCACTTGTGTCTGGATCATATCCTCACAACACAATCCAGATCCTGCTGTGTCTGATGGATCCTTAACCTCCTGCAGCTGAGCAAGCTCAAGGGCCAGGTCAAAGTTTGAAATGAGTATGAAAGTTACAGTGGCATGTTACAAAAGAGGCAATCAAAACTGACACAAAGCAACATAACACACAAGGAGAGCAGTGTTTGTTTCCACTTATAGAAGGCAGCTTGACCCTCAGCAAGCTCAAGTTGTGAGTCAGGCTTATCTCTTAAAAGGGACAGGATACCTGTAGACGTGTTCCTCTTCACTGGCACGGGGAGTAGGAGAGTTGAGCCCGTCTCTAGGAACGGAGGCACTGGAGCTTTTGGCACTAGAGCTGTATATAGGAGACTGGGACTGAGGCTGTGGAAACAAGATTTGCATTGGAAACAGAGAATACAAAACAAATATGTACCTTGCTGCGCTGCAAACCCATACATTGACAGGGCAGAACAAAAAAAAATATCTGCTCTTTAGTCAAGCCTGCCTCTATCAGATGAGCTACACCAGGAACAGTTTTCCCCTTACTTCAGACCCGCCTATGAGTCACAGCTTTGTGCTGGAAACCCCCAGTCTGCCTTCCACAGGCTCAAGACAGATGACTAACACTAATCTCATCCATTTTTGTCAGCACAATGACGATGGCTTTCAAATTCTTTTCTGCCATTTGCTCCAACCAGTTAGTTCTAATAAAAACTCCCACCTTCCCCCATTTCCCAAATTCATCCTCGCTTCTTCCTATTCCCTCCTCCTTACTTTCCTGAGAGATCCTGCACTTACAAAACAAGCACCCTCCCACTCGCACACACCCACTCACCTGCTGGTGGCCGTATCTGGGTGTGTTGGGTTGCCACTGGTCTAAGGGGTCGATCACGGTGCCATTCAGGGCGTCGTTGGAAGGTGGCGGGGGCACCGGGGGTGGCACAGAAATCTCCTGGTACGTGTGGTTTCCAGTTGGGTAGGAGTAAGGAGTTTCCTCCGTGAGAAATACTGGTCGTTTGGAGATATGCGAGGTGGTTGATTCCAGGTCTGCCAGTAAGGCGTCTGCAGAAAAGCAAAAAAACCCAACAAAATGGTAAAAGCCTGGACTAGAGCTTTGTCTCTTTCTTCTCATTTAATGTATCTGTGTCAGAAGTTTTTTGGGAGGACTTTTTGTCTCGGGTAATCTACCAAATGCCCTGAAAAACACTACTGCTGCTCAGAAATGAACGAGTTAATCAAACTTCTACTACAAGAAAAACACCAAGATGTAGCCAAGCAGCCAGAAAAGCTGTGTCAGTCTCAGATTTTTGCCTTAACTGGAAAAACACCCAACAACAGGAACCCGTGGTCTCACTGTACCCTGCAGAACTGCAACCTAGGCAAGCCTGTCCAGAGATCTACTCCAACAGGATATTGACACAGACTAATTACAGGCCCCACATCATCACAGAGTCATTTACCATGGCCGCAGGCACTGCTTTCTGCAGGAAACAAGATCTCTGGAGGTGTGTTCTCCAGAGTCCAAGGTAGTGGAAGAAGCATGACACGTTCAGATCAGTCCGTCAGTGCAGCAGAAGGATGTATTTCAGTTCTCCTGACAAAAATCCCTCTCAGTACATCATATAAGCAGTTAACAAGTTTCCAGAGGCTGCCAGGTAAACGCCATTTCTTCTGGAAACAATTCTTAACCAGATGGGTGGAGACTGCTCACAAATTCCTCAAGAGAAGGAAAATCTCCATCAGCTAGAAACACTCATGCCAGGCAGAGGACCTACATCACACAGTTAAAAATCTCACACTTCTCAAAAATCTCACACTCCCATCAGAGATTAGGCATAAAACGGCATTCCCAGCCTTCTGGATTTCTCCCTACAAATGTATCCTCTGCCCACTCCCAACCCTGCACTCCTCTGGGGTGACTCAAAGGCAAATCCTGACCTGTTGGACCTTGCAGCTCGTGTGCCCACCCTGCAGAGCCCATTGCAGCACCAGTGCACACCTCTGCAAGGCTGTTAGAGAGGAGTCAGTTCACTGGAGACATCAGCGCTCTCCATGTAACAGCACCAGGACACACCTGGCAGGTCCCTTCGGGGATGTGGAATTCAGCCAGAAAACAGTAACGCATTTCAGCAGAATTAGGAGGGGACACTCTGTGAAGCCCCCTGGATCTCCCTTCCCCCTGGGCAGACCCAGCTGTCCTCAAAGAGACTCAGCAGACCCCTTCTCCTGCACACAGCAGGTACTTGACACTCAGGTTTGGGGCACAGGGGCTCAGCCTGAGTGTGGCCACCCTGCAGTGTCCCCCACCAGGTCACAAGGAGCTGGTGGCACCAGAATAGCAACCGAGCAACTGCTCACACTAATGGCTGCCCACAGCTCCCTGGGCAGCACCTGCCAGCCTTGAGCCACTTCCTGAGCACAGCACTCCACAGCAGCCAATGCACTTAGCAAGCCTTCAAGAAAATGTATTAGAAGAGGACAGTATTATTGCATTACAAGATGAGGAAGGTGGCGCTTTTATATTCACTCTTTTCAAAAAACCAAAGCATCGCAAAAGAAAAATAAGTAGTCCTGCACTCAGAGAGCAGAATACAGCCATTAGCAAATTAAATACTATGTTAAATTATTTCTATACACCTTTCATTTAGTTAAAAAGATGCTCCAAACCATTAAAGTCACAGGATCTATCTTCCTCATGGGACCAAAATATCCCAGAAGCACATTCTCTGAAGGGAGATGAGTATTCTGCAGCTGAGGAAAAATGAACTGAATCTTTTCAAGCAAAAGAACAGCTGGTGGATTCCAGAGTGAAAGGCACATACCTCCAGGGAACTGCCGATGAACCGAAATTCCTGCAGTCAGGCAGGTCCTATGACTGGAGGTTTCACGCACACAACCTCCCAGAGAAGTGCTTGCCGAGAAGGAGTGGTTTTTTGCTTCTCCCCTCCAATGACAAAGGCAATTCAAACTCCACCAGGAAGTGAAAATCCCGTGAGGGTGTTGGGCTCCTCCGGCCCTGCAGAGGGGATGCAAACCATTTTTCCACCCTCCACCTCCAGCCCTCAGTGCAGGACCGGCAGCTGTAACCATCTCGCCACAGACACTGCCCTGCTCGGCTCGTCTCTGTGCTGATGACCCATGGGACAGACACCCACTGCCTTTTGCTGATGACACAGAGTGAGCTCGGCTACACGCACCGGTTTACTTTTACAGGTCTGCGGAAGAAGGGAGGTCTGGAAATACCGGGAGCACTGAGCCCCATGGCTGTGAAGGAGTTAAGATTAATGATTAACCTCCGGCATGCCCTCCCTCTTTCTGACTTGAGCAAACAAGGCAAAGCCGAGGAAAGGAAAGCGGAGGGAGGAGAAAAGGCCGGAGAGGAATTACTCGGTAACTCAAACTAAACTCCAACTTTACAACTGATATCGAAGCAGCTGCACGAAGGCACCACCCTAAGCAGGCGGGACAGGAAAGGCGCTCACACACCGGTTTCCCGATGCGAAAGGACTTCTTGTGCTTGTTCGCCCCCAAGTCCTGCAATCCCCTGTCCTCCCTTCCCTGCGCCCCCGCTCCTCCAAGCTCACAGCCATGACAGAGGGAAGGTCTTCCCCATTCGCGTCCCTCCCCGCTGCTGTTCCCGGATCCAATCTCAGCAGCAACCGCAGCTCCCCGAAACTCCGCTGCAGTGGGAAATTGCGCCCGTTTAAAGGGCCCAACGGCAGCAGCAGAACGTCCGCGGCGAGGGCAGGGTGAGAGTGGCAGTGGCACCGTCCCACCTCACGGACATCACCCTGCCAGGGGGAAGCGACTCCCCAGTCCACAGGCACGGGCTGCAGGTCGCTCCCTTGGAGGTGAGCCCAAGGAGTCCTACAGTCCAGTGACTTGAGGCTATTATTCAAATCCCGACCAAAGATTAACCAAAGGGATTAACATTTTGTTTTCCATGAAGCACCTCATCCCAAAAGGTCCCAAAGCACCATGCATTCATTTAGGATTTGTACAACTACCAGAAGACAATATGAGATAAGAGATGAGGGGAAAGAATGGAGATTTATTAATAGAAAAAGATGCATCACTCTCTCTTTTGTAAAAGGGACCAGCACCTGTAACAGGGATGCTGTGCCTTGTGCAGTGCTGCACCTCGCGTCACAGCACTGAGTTCACTACAGCGACCGCTCCTTAAATGGAATATTAAATGCTTAAATAGAAATATTAAAGTCTAGATCGATTTACTGGGTAATGAAGTGTTCCTGCCCAAGGTGACCCCTGAGGGACAGTGCTGCAGGACGTGTGAATCAGCCGGTTAGTCCCCACAGCCCGTAGGAAGCAGCTGACTGGGCCACCGTAAGGCAGTGAGTCGGGCCAGTGCCCACCGGCACCATCCATCAGAGGGCACCACCAACACCCTCACAGGGACACAGCGACGAAACCCACGGCAGTGCCCAGCCTGGCAGTGCCTTCACCTCACCTGTTCAGCCCCGCAAGAGCCGGGAACCTGTCCCTGTTTCAGGCACGCAGAAACTCTCGGCGGTGCCACGTGTGCGGCACCTCCCCACGGAGACGCGCATCTTCACAGCAGCTACCGCCCAGTACTCCGGAAACAACCACACACACTGACCTCACCACAGCCTTACCGCTGCCCCAAATACTCTCTGGAACACCACAGGCACAGCTCTAGGAGGCAGAACCTCCCAAGGATGAAGACCATACATTTATAGTTATCTCAAGAGAATAGATTTAACCATTTTGTAGCAGTAAACCAGACAGTTATAATGGACCTTCAAACCATTGCTCCTCCTCAGGATCACCCCTCTCTCCACTCTCACAACTACAACAAGCCACTGACACAACCCACAGACAAAATGTCAACTCACAGACATATGCATGGAGCAGAATCACTCCAGTTTCCAAAGACTCGGTAGGAGTCAGCCATCTATGGGCTGTGTATATAGAAATCTGCATTTTCCACTCCATTCACAGGGTGCTGCTCAGCAGGGTGCAAAAGGGACTCCTGCTAGAACACCACCAACCTGGACACTCCTGCTTATCATGGCTACTCTGGAGCAGTTACACAGCCAAGAAAACCCTAACTCCCTGTGCACTGCAGCACAGAGCACCTCAGCATAAGTATGGCTGGTCCTCCACAGGCTCAGGTACTGGTCAACCACCTGGTAAAGCTGTGTGAAAACACTGAACAGAAGGGCAGAGTCTTCCTCCCCTCCACTGAGCAACCCAAAATTGCACACTCGATTGAAATCACATTTAGGCCTGAGGGCTACTCAAACCACATCCTCGCCAGTATGGGAGGACATTGAGGTTCGCATTCAGGTGGGTTTTCTACAAAGATTTTCCTGTGGAGGAGGGACAGTTAAAGAATGATGCCACATTGGACACCTTTACTACTAAAAAGCACTCCAATACACCAGGAGGTCCAGGGACATTAGTTTGCTCCTCTCTCCCGTTCCTCACTTTTGCCAAAGATCATTATTAACTAAGAGGTCCTTGGGATTCTCATCTACAAATCCTCCACACTACTCTGCACATTAGTTAGGTGTGTACAAGTGGCCCTTTAATACCAACTGCAGCGCTTCCAGGTAATTGCCAGCAAAAGCCAAAGCTCTGCTGGTCATTTCAACAGCTCAGGACAAGAACTCTCACGCTGACGACCACTCAGAAAACATCCCTTCTACCACCAAAGTAGCACGGCAGAAGAGCAGGACAAATCCTTAGGCTAAGCCCCATTTACCAGTTCAAGCTGCACTGAAAAGATCAAGTTCTACAGTGCACATTCCTGTGCTATCTCCCCAGCCCACAGCTCCGTGGGCCCAGAACAGCTCAGGCATTCCAGGGGCTCCAAGGCGGGCTCCTTGGGCATGGCTGCGTGTCAGCACTCGCTGGCCTGCAGATGCAGCATCCTGCAGCAGCAATGGCCTCTGTGCAGCCAGGGGCACATTCTTCAGCTTCCCACAGCCCAGGTCTGTCTGACACAGAGCAGTAACACCAGCCTAGGGAGCACAGCACTGCTCTACAGTCTGCAACAGCACTGGGTAACACCGGGGCCCCTTTGTACACATCAACACCCCTTTCTAGGAATTTGAGCTGGACTCAGCCCCCTTAAATAAGCAGAGTGAAGTTACTAAAAAGAAAAATATATATTTACATATATTTAGATGTATCTTCTCATGCATATCAAAGCATACTTTGTTCACTTCCCCTTTCCTGCGCATCTCAAAAATGCTCTTGGATTAAGGTGATACAGTGAAGCAGACTGCATCATGGACTAATTCTGAAAAAACCTACATGACAACATTTGCCAACCTACATCACATTTGCCAACTCACATCAAGCAGCTTTTCAATGCTAATTTTTCTTCAAGCAGTAAATAATTTTCCACTATTCATAAGCAGTTTAGAATTTATCTTTTCCTTTTTTTTTTTTTCTCGTGAGGCAATTTAGAGAAATCTAAATTTGCTTTCCTCTGGAGAAAGGATTTCCATATGCAGTTCATCTCTCTCAACAACTGAGGATTATTAAGCCATGCTGACACAGCAAATCACAGCATTATCAAGACAGTGAGTAGATCAAAAGGATGGTGGTCAATTTTCTTCCACATCTCATCTACTGCTGGGGAGGAAATGGAAGCATAACTGAAGCAAGATACTTCAAATGCCTCAGATATCAACCTTTCATTTTCTACAGCTGAAAGCCACATCTGCACATGTATCAAACCACACGGTGCCTGTAGCTCTGCTTCTTGCATGTGACATCTGGAAAGTGAGTAGCACTGGAGACAGGATTCCTCCTCCAGCCAGCACACAGAGCAAATGCATTCAGCCACAGAGTCCCATCTGCCCCAGCATTTCTGGTGCCACATGTCCCTGACTGCCCAGACACAGCACACTGGGGAATCAGGATGAGATGTCTGAGCACAAACTACAGAATTTCCTCTGCTGCAGCTGCACAGAACAGGTATCTGCACAGAACAGGTATCTGCACCTCCCCCATTTCCCCCCCTGCCTCTATTTATGCAATTAAGTAGAAGTGCTGCAAGTTTTCCTGGTTTAGGCAGCAGAAAATTCCTAGAGGACTGGCAAATAGAAATAAACATGAAGATACCCCTAAGGGCAGTTCTCAATGAGGAGATGAACTTCACATGCTAATCATGTCTCACTTGGCATCAGACAAATTGCAGACCTCTCATTGGCAGAATAACTCATCATTCTCCAGCCCTTTTTTCTGAATTCCTGCAAGATGCTGAATTCAAATCCTTGATTTTTGCTGTGCCCTGAGAGAGTGAGGAGAAGGGAATTGCATCTCCAGAACTGCAGTTTGAGCTTGCAGCCTCATCTGAGCCACCTCTTTGCAAAATCCCTGAATGCAAACTTTAAAAATCTCATTAGGTTCAAATAAGTCTTCTCCCCATCACCTCCAGGAGTAAATGCAGCTCCAGCTCACATACAGGAAGACAGCTCAAGGCAGTAACCCAATCCCTGGCATGACAGTTTTACGTTGTGAGTAACTGCAGAGGAATGGAGAGCCTGGGTATATTTATCCTATTCAATAGCCTTTCGAAAGAAATATTTGCAGTGCTCTAGAAGACCTGCATCAAGAAGACTTGCTGGAGTCTTGCTAAGACTTCTCACTGCCCTGGAGTTTGGCTGCAGAAGGTGTGGGTAGCCCCTAACACTGATTGCTGGATTTTCCATTTTGATTTTTCTCAGCAAAATGGCAGAGCCTTATCAGAAATAGGAAAATCATTGAATGGGTAAAGGCAGGCATTGACTTCCAGGTAAAAGGCATTTATTAACAGGTTCTTAAGGCACTATATTCCAATCAATGCTTTTAAATGCAAAAAGATCAGAGACTACAAAAGCAATAAAATACAAAGACTACATTCAAAATGAGACCTTAAAAACTCAAAGTGCAATTATATGCTCTTAAAATCCTCAAGTTCTTCAGCTCACATATATAGAAAGCATGTAAAATAGTTTGGTTTACTGTCTAAGACATTTTAAGGAGATGACATCTAAAAGTTTTCCAAAATTTAACCAATATGTCAAGAAGGTGGTGAGAACACAGGACACATAAAAGTGCTCAGCTTTTTTGTGAAGCAGGGGCAGATTGTTATTTAAGATACACAAAAATTCAAGGCACAAAAGATAAGTCCTTTTCCAGACCTAACAACTGCTGGAGTATCAGTACAGAGCAGCCACTGGGATTTTTACTTCACATTGCTCAGACCTGCCTAGAGAAAGTTCAGATTGTATGATCAGTAAAATCACTCAGCTCTCTCTTTAATGTACTAATGTTTAAAGCCTTGTGGTTTCTCACTATCAAGGTATTGTTGCAAGTCATGCCTCGTGTCACTGCTTGAAAAAAAGAATGTCCAAACTAATATCAATATGTGGAATGGTAAATTACAGGAGAGACAACAGCCATTGAAATTTTGAAGCTTCTCTCTACTTTCAGACCAAAATTGCCCCTTAAAATTATCAAAACTTTGCATTTGTAGCACCAATTTACAAACTTGTGTGGGTGCTCCCAAAAAGCTTAACAGCAAAGGCAACCTCCCAGCTGTAGTTATGCCTGGCTACCCCAGGCTGCAGAGACAAACTGAGCAAGGATTCATCCTGTGACAGCCAGAACTGCTGTCAGAATCAGGTGGTGGCAGCCACGGTGAATCCTTTCTGTGCCAGAACTGGAGTACTGACAGCCAAACCAGTGAGCCTTGCCCAGTACAGCAGCCCATGCACCCAGCTCTGACCACTATCAGCAAATGTCTAAACAAAGACAAGACACTGCAGTGTGAGATGTGGTCTGCATGAGCAGCTGCAGCAACGACTGTGGCTTCCTTTCCCAACCACTGAGACCCAAGCTGGAGAGTTTATACCAGAGCTTGTGGCCAACTAACTGGTCACAACTAACATGCACTGGCACCACCCTAAGCCTGGGGTTGTAAAAGAGTGTGCAAATACAGCCTGTGTGAAGCAATTTCTGGAACTGTTTATCAGTAACTACTCACTGCACTTTTGAGGATGAACTGCAAACCCTTGGAGTGCTCTGGCTGTAGTTCCAGCAGAGCTGACACCATCACACACTGCCAGCATAAGGGAAAAGCCCCGGGATCCTCCCTTCCCCACCATGCAAACCCAGGCTGTGCCTGGAACTTGCCCCGCTGATCATCAGACACTTTCTAAACCAATTCAACTTACTAATCCAATAAAGTTTGCTGAGATGTTGGTTTCAGTTTTTTTAGATAAACTCATTAGGTTTCTTGGAAGCACAGCTCCAACCACTCTAAGTAGCTTTTAGAAAATATATTAAAAAGACCAATGGCAGAATTGAGCTCTTGTTCAAGTAAGTGAATAAAATTTGTGCTTTAAATGGAAATGTTCTATTTTCACCTTCAAAACTTAGGCCAGAGCACAAATTGTAAATCCAGCCCATCCTGCCATTAGCTGAAAGAAATCACCCACCCTCCTGTCAGATTCCCATCATTCATCTGCAGGTCAGATGCAGACCAGAAAAAAAGGCAGCCTGAAAAGATGCAGCCAGCAGACAGCTCCAACTGAAACGCTCCTTATTCTGGAGACATCCCTCACCATTACCTGCCACTTCCACCCGAGCCTACGCTGACATTTTATTTTGGCTTTTCAGCCCCAGAATTGTGACCTGGCTCAGTCCCTAGGGCTGCACACGCTATGTACCCACTGATGCCTCCTTTGTGCTGCTGAGCTGAAGAGTGAGCTTTTGACACACTCCTGACCATAAAACTGAAGATAAGCCAACTCTGTATGCTATAAAAACCCAACAGAAGTCATCATGTGAGCTCAGACCTTCCACCAGATCCCTCAGATGGGCAGGAGGGCTTTTTGTGTGTACGTGTGCTGAAAAACCATTAACGTCACCACTAGATCCTTCCTGCCCACACCATGTTCTTGCAAATGAATGCATTTCTGTGACACCCAGAGCTGCAGTGGTGTATCTGTCTGCAGGGTGAGGCTGCTGGAGCGATGGGCAGCATCACGTGGAGTCAGCAGGTTCCTGTGTAGCCCAGCAGCTGCAAGGCTCTCAGGGGCACAATGACACTGTAGGACAACCAGCTGACCAGTTTGCAGCTTGACACCAGCAGTCCCTGGGAGTCACGGCCCCGTTCCTTGAGGGAGCACCTCAGATCCACCTCTTGACATCTTGGATGCAACAGGCTGGGAAATCCTTTGGCTGCTGGCTCCGTTCACATCACCAAGCTGGCAGGGAGGTAACCTAATCTTAACTAGTTCCACAGGGCATGGGATCACCAACTCAGCATGCTGGCTGAGAGACACACCGCAAGTGCTTTAAAGACTGAGTCAGCACAGTTTCCTGGATGAAACAATACAAATCCACAGCACTCCCTGGCCTACAGTCCAAGTTGTGTGAAGGAGCCACAAATGATTTTCCCATAGGACCAGAATTTTTCCACTTAGCTCTCTGAACACTAAACTAGACTCCAGTTTAAACTGAGTGAGAGAAACAAACCACCACCTACAAAAAGAGAAACACATAGTTAATCTGCCTTTCTCCAACTTCCTGATCAAAACTTCCATCCCCTTTCCACTGTCCAGAACAGTTCATTAGATGGCTGAGATAATGGAAGTCCCACAAGGTACATAAATGCTTTTGTGGTCAGAGATAAATATTCCTCAATATGTCACAAGTGTGCTGAGCATCCTCACACTGAAAGTGATTTGTACTTCAAGTCCCTTCCCTTTCCAGAAGGGAAAATGCTCCAGAGAAACAAAATACGGTTCGAATGGGTTTTTTTTTTTTTTGGTTTTCAGACAAAAAGTTGCTAAAACCAAGTGTAGCCTTTTGAAGTTTTTCAAATTAACCTCATCTGTCCACTCCACTGCCTTGCCTATCACATTCAAAAGGTGGCAACAGAAACAGCAGGAAGAACAAATTCTTACTGGCACTGAAGATCTAAGGACAGCAGAGAGGAAAGCAAGGCCATACAAACCCAGCAAGGGGGGGGCTATTGTATTCTGCACCTATTGCCTCCAAAAGGAGCACTCGAACTAAGCAGCAGCACTGTGACAGCTACTTTCAGAGGCTGCTCCCTCCTAAGGTGTGTCCTGCCATTTATTTCTCATTTCTAGAAGTGCTAGATCAGGGGGTGGGAAGGGAGGGAATGGTTATTTCCTGCCACATACAGCATCTTCTTTTTTATAGCATGGTTTTCTCCACACCTGAAGTGAAAAGAGACACCTTATATTTACTTCCCTCTGTTTATAGTGGTGAGCAGCAAACAGCTCATGCCAAGAAAAAACACCTTATGCTAAGAGGGGCTGCTAAAAACTGAATTCATGTTCCATGTTCCTTACCAAACAAATATTTTCAGTTTCACAGCTACCAAAGGCTCCTGCAATGCCAGATCCAGCTACACAAGCCTTGAATGCATCTAGAGATTCATGGTTGTGTGAAGCCAAAATAGAAAATAATCCTTTGTGTGGTTCCTTTCTACCTAGATTCACTGGGCTGTCAAAGTCCAAAGTCCTGAATAACAGGAAGCCATTTCCAAAGCTGGATAAGCACAAAAAATTCTTCCACTGCTCCATGAACTATCTTCAGGAGAATGAGGAAAAGTTTGTCAAGGGTTTGTACATCACAGCTGTGGCACATCCTGTGACACAGCGTCTGCAAAAGCTGATCTGACCTCAACGTTTGCACAATTCTGAAGAGCAAAGCTGGGGGCTCTGCTTCACTGGACAGAGAAGTTGGAAATTGCACAAGAGAAGGATCACAAGGTGATACGTAAGTTGTAACCAGCCTTACCCAGTACTCCAGCTCCTGGCCTCCAGGGATTCAGACTGCTACGATTTAAGTACCACTGTCCTCAGATGATGTTCCCACCCACAAGTTACAGCACTTATCACATGGAAGCCTTTTTCAGTCACAGCTGTCACAGTTCCACACCCTAAACCTATATCTCTACATATTCCATTTTGTATTGATAGAACTGGCTGTGGCCTGCAGCAACTGCAGGCAGTAAAGTCTGCAGCCACTGCACCTGAATCCCAACGAGGCTCACAAATCAGAATCCTCACCCTAACATTCACACTTCCTTGACAGCACAAAAGAAATGTACCTTTCAGAAATGGAGAACTGAGATGCAGCCTTGAATAGCCCAACATAGCATGGCATGTCCATATTATATCAGAATAGAAAGCAAATCTGACTCTCAGGCCTGTACTAAAAATATTTAAGTTGGAATTTCTCAGCCTTAATCTGCAGTCTTCTGTGAGCTCTGCCTGTCACCAAGTCTTTTGTCAGAATCTTCTCCTTTTGGAAGCAAATTGACTGGTGTTCAACAGGCAGTTATACCTAGTCCTGTAAAAGATCACAAGGAACAACTATCAGCACAAATGACAGAGTCTCCATTTCTCTCCCTGCGTGTCAGCTGTGAAATTGGAAACAGCTTTGGACTCCAAGGAGGTTAAGCGCAGCCTCTGACAGTCTTCTCCTGGAGTGGCTCTTCTTATGCAAGATCTATTTCTGATCTCTGCCTGACAGCAAACACATCCTCAGGCATTTCCAGGAAGTCCCAGACAAAGGCAGTAGCAAATGGCCAATCCTGACCCAACTGTCTCTGGGAGGGAGGTCAGCTGGCTCAGACTAAAGCAAGGGACATTGGTCTGTACAAACAGGAATGAAATGGCATCCTGGCCAGTTTGGTGGGAGGAACAGGCTGGAGGGAGTGTAAACATTTTACACAAACATCTAAGCAGTTAACACCTCACTACTGACCTGGGCTGGATTTTAGCCAACATTCTAGATGGGAAAAAATGACTTAATAAACCCAAAAACACTAGTAAACAATACACTGTCTTTTTTAGTCCTTTATTTATCCTTACACATGCAAAATATTAAGTTAACCTTCCTTGTGCATGTTGTAATTTTCATTTGCTGCTGGCTTCCCTCTGAAAGCTTCTAGAAGTCCAACAGTATCTGTTCTCCTCTGCCAAAAACAAAAAATAAATATTCACGAACACCAAACAAGCAGCCACTGAACTGACCCCTCAGGGAAAATTTCCAGGGCCAAGGCCTCTGGACAAAATACCAGCTCCCTTGTATTCCTACAGGAAGAGGGGCTCAGCCAAGGCAGCTATCTGAGGAACCAGACCCTTCCTGCTACACCAGCGTGCAGCTACCCCACAAGCACTAGGTCAAAACACAGCGCTGCCATTCTACAAACATCTGACAAATCTGGTACAAAGGAGATCTCCACTAGACAAAAGAGTCCAAGGATGGGAATAGAACCAGCAGGAAACAAGACACTGGATTTTAAACCACAGCTCTGGTAACAAAAGCTCAAGGCTTGAATGCAGAGGTGTGCAGCACCCAGCTACATACAACAAGCAACCCTTTACATGTCCATACATGCCCACTGAAAAGAGGGTAGATAAGGGCATTTTTTAAGTCCTGCGTTGGTATTTAGTTGAAATTTGTACAACCGTAAGTTGTCATAAAAAGCACTGAGGTTACAACACATGCTGGATCACTCTTCCAAGCAGCTTCTAAGCAGTACCTTAGTGTGAAATCAACAGTGGCAAATCACAACATTGTGAACACACAGCAGTGGTCTCCAAATCTCTGGGCAGCAGCAATCCTGGTGTACTTGTGCTCCAGAGCCCTCAGGTGGAAATGAGAAGGGCATGGATTTGATCTCTCTCAAGGGGACCCCTCACAACAGCTGTAAAGCACTTGTCAGCTTGGAGATCATAATTTGGTAAGTGCTGATTCTAACTCATCTAGGGAAGGAAAACATGTTACATCAGGGTTTACAGGAGTACAGGAGTTCCACTGGACAGTGAGCACCCTGGAGAGAAGGATACAGTTTCATAAGATGCAGAAAGGCAAATTAACAGCTCACCACTGCCAAAAATGGAGAGGTTTTACTCCCTCTTCCAGACATGTGCTGCTGCCACTTCTTGTGCAGGCTCGGGCTCTCACAAGACCCCTCTGTGAACCAGTCCAACAGAATATACACCCAGTGGAAAAAAGCTGACTGTCTTCTTTTGGGTGGGGGAAGAGATGAGCACAGCAGTCAGACGGAAGGACTATGTCCAAACAGTCAGAAAACACAGAAGGAGAAAGGAAAGGTAAAAGTAAAGGCATCTCCCTGTTCAGCAGCAGCAGGACCACCACCTCAGACACCCCAGCAGCACACAGGTAACGACACAGCCAGTAAAAACATTGCTAAGGATCCCCGTGATCCTCTCCATCTGCTTATGTAAAAATGGGTTTGGACACAGTCGCAGACAAAATACTGTCAGAGCTTGCACATTCCAAGTTAATTATCTGCCTTTTTAAAAGTAACAGAAACAGGAAAGCATGTGGACCCTATTACCAATAAAGGGAAGAGCAGGATTTGCATGGTTATGCAATAATGGACATGGAATTTGAGGGGAAAAAAACAGCATCTTTTAAGCTGTGGAAATCCTATCCAAGCGGCATAAACAGATCTGAATACAGACCCATCTAGGCAAAGTGCCAGTTACAAAATTTGAGACACACATAAAGATGATGAAATAAAGGACTGAAATACTAGTGTAAATTCTGAATTCATTAAAAGAATTCTGAATTCATTAAAAGCATTAGAAGCACAAATTCTGCCAATGAGATGTAGAGTGCCCAGGCTACCAGCAAAAAGAAGACTCCAGTAATAAAGAATGCGGACACTAAAGAGACTCTGTAATCATACCCATATTTAGTACAGTTTTATTGAGGCATTCCTATCCTGAAGGCTCTTAAAAGGGATATCAGAATGCAGACTTGACAGATTTTAGACCTTGAAACACATACTTTTCATTAGCTTCAGCAACTTCCCATTCAGTAAGTAACAAGCATAGCTCCCAAAAGCATAAATGCAAATAACATTCAACAAATGCAAATCTACCCTTAAAAAACCAAGGTATCCCAAGATTTAAAAGCCTTTGTCAATAAGGAGATACAGAGTCCCAGCAAATCTCACCCAGATAAAAAGTTAGTATATTGAGATATAAATAAAGACCTTCTGGCTTGACCTGCCAACCACTCTGAAGTGGGTTGTTTCCCTTTTTTTAAAATGGGAACTTGTGTCAAATGTGGTTTAACTGGCTTGTTAAAAATCTAATTATTAAGGAAGTACTCTAAAAATGGTGGATGTTTCTTTTAAAAAGTTTTCATTTCTGCAAAGGTCTTCTGCAACAGGGTGGGAGCAGACTTGGAAGCAACACCAAAATCTTTGTAAGCCAAAAAGTGTAAGTCATCATCAAAAACTGACTTTACACAAAGCGCTGCCAAAAGCACAATGTAAACTCACAGAACAGGGCGGGGGGAAATGACAACAAAATATTTCACATTTTTCAGTTGTGTGGATCTTGGTACTACTTATAACTATAATAGGTAGAAAGTCTTAAAATGAAGCTTTCAGTCTGATGAGCACTGAACTGTAACTTAAAAATAACCCAAGTTATTGCAGATAGTGGGCAAGCAACAGCTTTGAAAGACAACAGAGTACAAGGGGCCAAGAAGCACATGGTTAAAAATCTAGTTAAAGCAGCTTCTTTTCACTTTAAAAACAGCTTCTGGGAATGAAAGGAGGACAGTGTTTCAGAAATGAATGTGGGAACTGGTCCCCCAGTCCACTTTGGGAGATGTGGGTGGCAATTCGATGGAGACTGCTGATGGCTCTGTAGCTGCAGAGCTCTGACGTAGGGGTGTTTTTTTATTTTTTTTTTAGCATTGGCAGAAGAATGTGGCTCAAGAGTTTCACAATGTCATGACACTGGCCCACTGCAAGAAAGAAAAATGTTAAATCTAGATAGAAAACTAACACTTTTAGAACTGGAGTATATTGGAGCCAGTGGATGGAGAAGAGCTGGAGAATGTTTAAGGTTTTTTTATCTCTTCCTACCTGAGAAGGTAGATGACCCATCATTGTACCTGTCATCTGGTATCATGACACAAGTACCAGTCACAAGTCTCTTGCTTGTTTCAACAGCAGCAAGAGAAATAGTGAGGATATTTTACCAAGAGCAATATTAATAAAGCAATTAAACGCATGACAGCTTCTTCATCTCAGTGCCCTGATCACAAGTTGTTGTTGTTCTTTGATAAAGAAAAATTTTATTCTATCAAAGGCTGTTACTCACAAGAGAACTCTTGACTGCAGAAAAGAATAACTGAGAAAAAAATTACAAAGACTAAAAAGCAAGTAGATTTTGAGAGGTAGAGATGACTAAGAGAGACCGATCTCCAGCACTGACCAAAAATGGAAATGGCAGCAGTACTGAAATAGAAGCAGCATGAGAATAAACTTCCCTTTCAGAGGTTCATGAAATAAATCCTTCTTCAAATTGCTTTCTAAAAAAGGGTTTTCAGCATGATCTCTGATTGTCCCTCCACCAATCCTATGATAAAAGTCACCAATCCGCTGAGATAACTGGAGAGACTGTTTTGCACTAGTCTAGAGAAGTCAAGATTTCCAGTGCCTACATATTTGCTTCGCTGAAAATTAAGTTGACTTCTTTGTCTCAGCTCATCATGTTCTTCCCCGCTATGCCCTGAACTAGGGCACAGAGGAAAAAGAGATGAATTTTCTTATCAAGTAGCTGGATGCACGCATATTTTATATGGACGTGTACTTACATCACTTTCATCCCATTACTGCTGGGTACTTTAAAATTAACCTGCTCCACCTCAAACCACACTGGCATCCACAGCCCTCAGAGAAACCCAGGGACCAGGCTCTGCCACTTACACAGCCAATGTACAAGACAACGTCTCACACATGCACAGCAGTGCAACTGCCCCCTCACTAAGAAAATATTCCACTTCTATCTTTGTGACAAATCCAAGCCTAGGGTGTTTAAAGCAGCTGGAAAATAGAGCAACTCCAACTCCTTTCCCCCCTCCGAGACAGAAAACAACAAAAAAAAAGTTGTTTCTGCCAAGCAAGTACTGAATACACTGCATTCCATTTCATTAAAACAATTATTCAAAAGCCAGCCAAGAATTACATAAAGCTTCCTCCCTGCACCACCCCCAGCCCCTTCCTTCAACCCCTCCTCCCCAGCAAACAGCCTCCCGACCCTGCAAGGCCAGGACCACACCACACAGACACCCTCCGAATGCTCGCAGCCCGCTGGCTCTCCCATCCCACACACAGCACTTTCCAGACCCAAGCAATACCATCAGGGGGCTCCAGCAGATCCAGACAGCCCAGAAGCTCTCAGAGTTTCACATCACCACAGCCATACCATGGTGATCTGTTTCAAGTAGATTTCTCCCTCACATTTGATGGGAAAGTAGCATCCAACAAATGAAGCCCTTAACCAACCCTACCAGAAAAATGAATGATAACCTAACAGATTTTCTCTCTAACTCACACCAAGGCTTTTAAGCATGACCCCATGACAGAAGGTGCTGGAGGCACTGGATTTAAGCAGTTCAGAAGTACAGGAGCGGAATGCCACAGCAGCTGTGAGGCACCCAAGCAAACTGCTCAGGACAGCCAAGCAGCAAATCTCAGATTAAGCACAAACCGGATCGATTGAAAACTACAAGCTTAGGGTTATAAGAACTTGACTGACAAATTCATCTCAAACTCCACACAGCCACTCTACAGCTCTCAGCCTGACTGACAATGCTGAGCTCCTCATCTTTCACAAGAGAAATAAAAGGCAGCTTCTTCAGGCCAATGCAGCTCACCCACTCACAACACTGAGTTGGCCACTGATAAGAGATTCATGACGTGGATGAAATGGCATTTCGTTCCCTCCCCCGGTGCTCCAGCTCTCTGCAGGGATCCTGTCTAACTGCTGGAGCTGCTCACAGCCAGGCAGAATAGTTCCAGCTGTGTGTCACACTGTCTGACCAGGCCTACACAGCCCAAAAAGTCTCCCATATAAAACCATAATGACCAGGAGCTTCAAACCAAAAGTACTACTCTAGGCACCTTACTATTGGGGATCACCTCTGCCCAAAAGGGATCATTTGCTAGCAGCAAAAAAAAAAAAAAAAAAGAACGAACAACCCAAACCTAGTCCCACAGCAGCTGCTGGTGCTGAGAAACAGGGAGCAACGGATGCAACTAATGGTAAAACAAGATGAGGAACACAGACCAGCCAAGCCATCGTCTTATTCCAGCTCATGGGGCACCAGTAACCTCAACTGACATGCAGTTAGCCCTAGGCTTTTTTGTCTGACCCAGCTGAAATTAGTGGCTTCAACCCAAAAGCAACCTTTTCACAGAGAAGCCCTGAACTGGTTTAGAACCATGAAAGAGGATAAAACAAGGGAATACTAAGCCCCTAATCCACGGCAAATTATTTACAGCCCTCCTGCCCATGACCTTTTCTACCTCTGGCTTCGTTTACCACCTCCTGCTCTTATTAAAACTTAGCCTAACCACAGTCCCTGAACCACCACAAACTTCCCCATAGCACAAAGTGAAATTCTCTGTTCACCTTCCTCTTCAACAATGGAAATTAAGCAAGATCCTGTGAGGCATCTAGACAGACAGATTAATTCTGTCTGCCAGCTCAGTTCTGTGACAAAAACACGGGACTGGTTTATTCCTGGAGCCCCCATACAGTCTGATTTATAGCTGAGCCATTTAAAGCACAATTCCCCATGTAGAGTGTCATTCAGAAGGTTTATTCCCTGGAGCGCCATTTACTTTTTTTTTTTTGTTCTTCAAATGATGTGTAAAATGTTAGAGGTTTACACACATGCAATAAACAGTAAAAAAACACAAGAAATCAAGCTACACTCCACTGCATGCCAGCCACTCAGTACCTCACCCAGCAGAGCCATCTGCACAGATGTGCTCATGGTAATAAGAACACTGTGAGAAGTGGCACGACAAGCTGCACTGGACAACTTCAGACTACCTCATCATCATTTAAATAACTTGGAACTGAACTTGTTCACAGTGTAGAGACAGTCCAGCTCAGGGAAAAAGGAGCCAAGCACTAACAATGCAGGCTGCCTCCCCCTGTGGCCTGCCATAAGTTCTCTTGGCTCCTCAGTTTACAGTTGTCTCAAACTGCTTAGATAAATTTCCCATGTAAATTCAGAATAGTTACCGTCTGCTAAAAGAAAAAGCTGCATTTGTGTGAGCAAAAAAAGAGTTTACCAGACTGCTAAACAGCACAAACACGTAACCTCAGGGACTCCGTTCCTGTAACTGAAACACCAACACCAAACTTGTTCCACAGCACTCCAGTTGCCAGTTCAACTTGTTTGCTTCATCGGGATTTAAAAACACACATGTACAGAAAAGAAAGCATGGATTTTAACACCCATCAGCCAAGGGACACTGTCCCCAGCTAGCTGGTTGCTGCTGCTCTGGGGCCATTTGCAAAGAGAATGAGCATGGATGGGAAAAACAGCTAAAACTGATATGAGGAAGTCATCATCCACCTCCTATTTTTATGGTATATATTTAGCACACAACATTCTTTGAATGACTTCACGATGCTCTGTGGTAAAGGGAAAGACTAGGGTAGAACTACTGTGGGGAACTTGGAAGGGAAAGAAAATCTTTTCTCCCTACTCACACAGCCTGTCATAACGGGGGGTGAAGAAAGGATGAGCAATCAGAAAGGCACAGAGGGAATATTCAATAGGGCTGAGAAAGGAATAAAACCTTGTAAATCTAATTCAAACTTGCCACTGTAAACTTTTCCAGCAATGGTGACCAGAAAAGCTTGAAAGAAGCTTTTCAGCTGGAAGCTATTTCAGAAACACAAAGATCTCAACCAACATAACCACACTTTGCAGGTAAGGAGTAATTACCCGTTTCACAGACAGATAAACAGCATGCCTTAAGTTAGGGTACATTTTTGAGGGTGTGGAGAAATGGTTACCTTATGCTATATTAAACATAACCCACTGCTGAAAGAGGTAGCCTCACTTCCCAGTCCACTGTCCATGTACAAAAATGACTTTGAGAAGAATCAGCTTGCTGATGCAGTTAACTGTCCAACAGTTATTGTGGACACAAGCAAGGGAGATGGCCACAGGGAAACCTCAGCAGCCAGCACTTCAATCAAGTGAAACCAATTTGAGATCACAACTTATTCTCTAACCCATTCAACTTCAACCAAAGTGGAAGGTAATGGTGCCATTTCTTGCTTCTACTCTGCACTACTGGATGTAGTAATCCTGCCACAGATGAGACAGTTCCCTACTTAACATTTTAAAATGCAGTATCTTAACAGTCATGACAACCTGTACTCCCAGGGTTTGTTACTAAACCTCAGTTAGTTAGGACAGGCCTGAAGTGAGCAAGGAACTCATTCTCTAAACCTCATCATCTTATCATAGTGTGAGAAAGCTTCCCATGGACAATGTTTCACTTTCATGCAGCTGGAACAGAAGAGCATCCTCATTAGCAGCTTCCGCATCAGCCAAAAAGGGACACACAGGATCAGTACACAAAGAGGGAAGCATAGGCTGAGACCAGAGATCCTATTCACTCACACTGATTTTCCACTGGCACACACAAGTGCATTCAGAATCTGCTCTGGCGGTCTCCAAAGCTGCATCAGATTCTAGGTATCACAACTAACACATTAGTTTGATTCAAACAGATTTGTTTTGTCGCCATGGACAGGCTTTCCCCCGCTCTAGTTAGAGGGTTTTAATATAAGGAATTTATGTCTGTGTGTCTGAGCAGCAAATCAGAAACACTGATCTACACAGAAGTGCATTATTAGTCCTTGTTCTGCTGCCAGACTTTAAAATTTTAGCTGTCATTTCTACAGTTTCACAACTTGTTTCATATAATAGATAGACTTCAAAGGGCAAGAGGTGAGGAAAAAGGGGTCTGGAGAAACTCAAGTATTGTGATTCCCTAGGAAAGAAAGAAAAACGGGGGGGAGAGAGAGCGAGAGAGCGATGAAGATGTATGAGAAGTTTCCCACTTGTTTCTCTAGTGGCAGAGATGGTGTCGGAGGATCAGTTTTAACCAGGAGGGCAGCTGAACACTTAGGGTAAGTTGACCTCTCCCAGAGAGGGACAAAGGAGCTAAAGACAGCACAGAGTCCAGCCTTTCCGTGGAAATAGAGCAACAAGAAAAGAAGCCTCTCTCTGCATCACATACTGCTTGAGGCAGAGGACTCCCTGTCTGAGTTGCTCAGGACAATGAAGTCCCTGTTTTATGAGGGGTCACAACAGCTAAGGAGCTGAAACGAGTCAGAACCCCATTGTGCAGAGTATTAGTTCTGTTTACAGTCTTCTCGCCCAGCAGCAGGAAGGACTCAGAAATCTGAGCCAGTAGAAAACCAAGGCACCAAATTACTTTACCAGTGCTTCTCCCCAATACCATTTCCTGGGCGTAGCTGACCATAAGCAATTTCACAGCAAACTTTTAGTCAAGTGAGCCCAAAACCCATAGCATATGACTCCCAAACTAAAGGAACTGAGTCAGAAACAGGCAAGCATCCCCCTCTGGAAAGGGACAGACAGCACCGCCCTGTAGAGCACAGCAATCTTCCAAATGTTAGGACAGATGACAGATGGAAACACGTGCACCTCCCTCCACACTCCCATTAAAAATCAAAGGCAAGATTGCTCCCTTTAAAGTCAATCTTGAGAGGATTAAACACTGAAGAGAGGGTGGATTAGAGTTCCTAAAACAGAGGAAAACAACTAATAAAGCAAAATCTCTTGTGCCCTTGAACTGTGCACCCAGAATTTTGAAGTCAAATTGCTAGAAAAACCTTATGCAAAAAAAAAATCCTTCTAGAAGTGAGCAAGCACACCTAAAAAAAAGCAGCCCACAATCTAGTTGACGTGGACAGACAAAACACTGCCATAAATACGTCCCCATTAAACAGATATAACTTCTTTGTAAAACACCTTTTACAAGCTCCAGTGAATGCTGTTTTGTTTTCAATTGGAAAATCCAGTGTAAAAATATCTGAGGCCTTTGAAAACAACAAAAAAAAAAAATTAATAGCAGTAGAGAAGTGAGAATTTCATCAAATGAAAGCTTCTAAAAGCCACAACATTTCCATCTGGAGTTACCAAAAGGTTTCCAAGTAGTATTTGCAAATAACCCTTCCAGAAAAAGGCTGTAAAAAAATTTTGGAGTCAAAATCAAACAGTATTCTGACTAAAGCAAAAGTAAAGTTTCTCTTCTCCTACTCCTCTCACCATAAATACATGACAGGTTACACAAATTAGGTTTCTTCCTCTGCAACAAGCAGATCCTAATGCATCTGTTCCCTCATACTACTTAGACAAGGTAGCACCACAGAACCAGTAACTCAGCATCTCATTCAGTGTCTCAGATTGTCTGAAGCATGTGTGCATAGTCATTTGTGTGCTGGAAGCACAGGCTGTGCTTTGGCAATCCCCTGAAAGGGGCAAGAGCCCCAAATCTGGATTCTCACTCTTTAGGACAAAGCTGTACTCTCTGTGCCAATTTATAGCACTGCAGAACGGCAAATTCATTCAGCAAACTTCCTGTCAAACTCCAAGCACATCCGCAAAATGCGCTTCCTCAGAGAGACTGGAGGGAGACAATCTGGACAAGCCTGGCCAGCTGCTCTCCTCCCCCTTCCCACCACGGGCTGTTCTAGTTTACATCCAGCCCAGCACTGTGTGTCCTGTGCCACAGAGGCTCCTCCAGAACAACAGGGTGCACGGCTCCAGCCTGCAGAAAGTTTCCTGTGTGAGCTTCTTCAACACTGGGGGAGGGGGTAGAAAGGGAACAAAGGGTTTTTTTCAATTCCAAACGAATCCTCAAAGCAAGACAAATCCATTCTCATATGTTTCATAAACTCTCCAGTCCAAGAATGAAACTGAGATACTTCTGGACCTCCATTTTACAGTGGACATGTATACACTGATCAAATCCTCCAGTTCTAGGAAAAGGGAGGCGATTTTTGATAAAGGCAGGGAGTTAAGAACAGACACACCAATGGTCTCTGTGAGGGGGTCACTCATGCCCAGCAAGGCCCTTCACTCACTGCTCATTTCCGTGCCACACAGATTCAGAAGCGAGGTGTGGAAGTATCTGAGCTGATTTTAGTTGACATCAACTCTGCACCAACAAGTCCCAGCTCAATACCAAACTCCTTTTGGGCCAAAACTGTCGCTGGAAGCAGAGCAGCTTTGTCCACATGGCACTGTGCCTGGACCAACAAGTCCTGCCTAACCAGCTTGACTCTGGACAGAGCCAGTGCAGACGTCTGTATCCATGGCACAGTTAATCCACAACTCAGATAATCCACCCATAGATAATGAGGAAAGAAAAACAAACAACTCTCACTTGAGTTCGAAAGTCTGACTTATTTGAGGGGAGTTGTATCCGTTATGTGTGCATCCCAAGGTGAATGGCTTTAGAGCATAAGTGAGCCATTTTGGGGCTAACAATGATTCACAGAGGGAAAACAGCTGGTGTGCTTTTCCGTGGTGAATTCTGTACACCACAGAAAAGCTTAGAGAGAGAAAAGGTCACACTTTTTTGTTCAGCTGCCTACTGTTAATTAGATCTTGTCCAGTCTGAAAGGCTGCACAAAAATTGAGACAGACGCAGTGTAATTAAGACTTGATGAAATCAAGTTGCTCAGACTAAAAGGTCTAACTTTTGGTTGTCCCAATACACTTTAGAGCTCAGAAAAAAACAAACCAGGCACAATTTCAGATCTTTTTCACAATTTCTTTGCAGTTCACCTCTAATTCTCCTACAGAGGAAAGAAAAAATGTTAAGGGACTGCAGCAGCCTATTCCAACAACTGGGAAGTCACACTACCACTGTTTAGGAATGCAGCTCTTGCAGTGGGCACAGTGAGGCTCCCATGGTTTACTGAAGAGCATGCCGGTGAGACACTAAACCAGCCCTACACAGACCTGTATGCTCACCTTGAAGGGCTACTCATCAAGTCAATACACAGACTGGGTGAATCCTGTTCTGACTAGCAATGCATTCCTGAACACGCTAGGAACTCTCACCAAATCTCCAAGAGATAACCAGAATGAGGGATATGAGAAAAGGTAAACAAAGCTGTCTCCACTTAAAGGAACAATAACCATGAGAAGAAGCTGCAGCAGAAATTACTTTTGTTTCCACCAACAGCTACTTCACTGAAGCAGAGGGTTTCACTCCCAAGGATGAATCCTCCATGGGCACACCTTTCACCAGAAAGCCACGCAGCAGATGGACTCCTTACCCTGTAAGTTTTATCATTAGCCCAATTCAAAGTCTATTTTCTGAAGGTGTGACCACCAGCTTTATGCCATCACCGTAATGTGAGCTTCGAGGTCCAGAAATAAACCTGCAATTTTCCTGGACTATATGTCAACAGAACGTCTGGTTTCTATTAAAGGTAGGATGGAAGTAACGGATCACAGCCCCTCCCCAGTGTCTGATTTAATCAGTTTCATAAGCGGAACTCAGTCGTCCTAATGCCTCCCAGAGCACAAGGGATTTTGGCAGATCCACACCCTTTCCGGCTTGGTACCAAAGGAACTCAAATTCTCTAGATCTTTCCCTTGAGACCAGTTGCCTGACATTTCTCCATTACATGGTTTCGGGGAAAACCGTATAATGCAGCACACCTGGGAGAAGCAGAGGGAGGACAAGGATGAGCTCCGAGCGCGGCTGGGCTCCGCTTATCCCCCCAGGGCTCCCCACTCCATACCCGCGCAAAGTTCAGATCTCGCCCGGGAACAGGCTGGAGAGGCTGCGGCGGGGCAGGGGAGGAGATGTTTGCTGAAACCCGAGTACGCTGCACGCTGCTCCAGGCACAGGAACGCAGGGCGCCCTTCCCGGCCGGGATAGCCACCGCCTGCCCTGGCTGCGGGCGGGCGGCGGCGGCCCCGGGACAGCCCAGCCGCGGGGGCCCGGGGGCGGGCGGCGGCGCGGGGAGCCGGACTGGCCGGCGCGGTGCGCGGGGAGCGACACGTCCCCGGACGCCGACAGGCGCGGCCCGAGCCCCGCGGCGCCGAGGGGCGCAGCGTGGCCGGGAGGGCCGCGGCCGCCGCCGCCTGCCGCCGCGGGGAGCCCGCGCAGCTCGGAACTCACCCAAGTCGTCCATGGTGCCGTCGCGCCCGGTGCCGGTGCCGCCGCGCCCGGAGCCGCTCCCGCCCCGCCGGTGCCGCCGCCGCCCCGGAGCCCGCAACTTTCCCGGCCCGCCCCCGCGCGCGCCCGCCCGCGCGCCCCCGCTGCGCGCGCTCCGCGCCGCCCCCTGGCGGCCGCCGCGGGAGCCGCCAGCCCGGCCGCGGACAGGGCAGCGGGGTCGGGAAAGGGCCCCGGGAAATGCCGGGCGAGGCGGCAGCGCCCAGAGCCGCCACCCGCGGGGTGTGCCCGGGGAGAAGCCTGTCCCGCTCGCCTGCGGCCCCACGCGCGTCCGAGACTGAGCGGGAACGCGACACGAGCCCCGCACTCGTGTCCCTGCAGGACCTTTCCCAGAGGAATGTGCTCCCGGGGCAGGGATGCGGCCGCGCTGGGCTTGTTGAGTGCTGCGGTAGGGCTGTGCCCCAAAACCTTCAAACAAACATTTCAGAGCCTCAGCTGATTTACCCATCCCAGGGAAGCTGGGCAGCAGAAACCTTTCCTGAACAATTTTCCATACGCTGTGGCCATCATAAAGGAAAGTCACCAGCTACTTCTCCTTTGCTGTGTTCAAAGACTGTAACAGCCCTCTGGGATTTCTCATGTGATGGTCTAGAACCATCATTTCCCACGTGCTTTTCCTTTCAAACCTCTATAAAACAACACTCCAAGGCAGCAAAGGCCTCACTTTGTCTGAGCCACAGCACAGCACAACCCTCATCAGAGCTACTGTTTCCCACTGTGCTCCAGCCAAGTTGACATGGCAGTAAATGCAGTTGCTCAGCCCAAATGTCCACTTCTTAATCTGATGAGAGATACACCAAAAAATATCAGTGTGGGAACTGCCAAGGATCCAGGAAACATGACTCTTGTAGCTCTTTTCCTTACAAAATGACTACCAAGTCAGAGAATGTTCCCAGAACTGAGCAGCACATGTCCTGTTGTTGAGCTGATTACGGAATTGTATTTCCATTAAACAGAGACCGTGAGGTCAGCTGTGAGCAATCTCCAGTGCTGTATTTTTCACTCTCTAGGCACAAACATGCCCAGTTTCCCCTGCTAGCACAAGTCAGACATCATTATTTCCTGTGTTAAGTCATGCTTTAATGGGAATTATCGCTAGGGGGGCAGGGAAATATCTCCTCCCTCATCCCAGCCAATGCTTACGAATAGTCAAAAACCTCCAAGAAATTCATTCCAGCTTTAACTCCAAATACAGTTGTCACAAAATAATATCCTTACTGAGATCTAAGTACAACACAAATGTAAGGAAAGACTTTCATTGCATGCTTCACCATCCATGCCAAAGATTTCACCTGACATCCACCTTGCTGGTCTCCCTCAGCAAAATGTAAAACATTATTTGTAGGGACTGTTAAATTTTCTCAAAATCCGTCACTGGCTATACAATGACAACTTCAGGATGCATGTCCCCAGGTGGAGCAACACGAACCACTAGCGCTGGCTGGTCACAGAGCAGACCTAAAGTCATTAGAAATGTGTCCTTTCCTGGGGTCTGCATGTTTCCTCCACCATGTGACAAGCATGTGCCTCAACTTGGGTTGTATTTTTACTTCTGCATAAAGTGCCTACTGTGCTCTGTTCATATTGTAGCCTGGTATGCAGGTTTTATTTTCAGCTTCCTACAGTGTCCTTTGGGAGTCTGGAAGTGAATGTAAATCAAGAAAGCAGTTTCTATTGTGTCTCAGGGCTGAAATTAAGCTGTCATAGAACCAGTTAGGGTTGCACCCACAAGAAATGGGTTGTGTCCAAGATGCTCAGTGTTAAAAACAAAAAAATAAAGTCATTGTTTCTAAAGCTTTGCCTATGGGTTCTGCACTGCATTGAAAGGGTTGGTGGGGTGGGAAGGCAGGGCTGTCCATGAGTGATACTATCCTCTAGGCATCCTGCTTTTAAAAGCAACCTGCTCACAGCCAGGTGCTGTTCATAACTGAATTCTTCACACATTGACATTTCTTACTTAAAATTGCCAGTCCCTAACCCTCCCATGAGAGCTAAAGGAGTTAGGGGCAGGTTAACACCCTAGCTGCCAAGGCAACTTCTCAGTGTTGTGGGCTCAAGCTCTGCCCTTCCCAATACCTTGAACTCCTGTTTCCTCATCATCTACCTGCTCTTTGGCTCAGACTCTTCCTGACTCACAAATACCTGCTTGCTGCTAGAAATACACAGGCCTTCTTCTTATGCTGTGCCCTGTGGCTGAGACATTTTGATCTACCCTTGTCTTTCACAGAAGGTGTAACAAGAAGTTACCACCCCCATTTGCAGATGGGAATCAGGAACTGGAAATGAAGTTAGACAGTGAGTTAACATCAACAAAATGCTGAACTTTAGGGCTGCCTGTCTCCACACAATCCGTGTTCAGAGTATTCCTGACTCCACACCATCTGTGTCCAGAGTACTTGCTCAAGGCATCTTTCCCTCTTGTTGAAGAGTTACCAGTTACAGACCAAGTCCCTCAAAGTGGCGCTGACCACTGACCACACACAGGACCCTCAGAGTTGATGGATTAACTGTCCACCTGTGCCCTGTCATTTCAGACTGGCTGCCAAACAGAGGAGTGATCCAGCTCATTTCATAATACCAGCAAAGAAAAGCATCGTTATTTGCAACCTGTGTCAGAGAACAGAAATAAAGCTACACTGGCCTGTGAGGCATGTTTAGAACTTACCTGTGCGCTTTCCAGAGAGTGACTTGAAACTGCAGAGCAATGACAGCGCCTTCATTGCAGTGTTTGCCCTCTGTGCTGTGCTACATGAACATCATGCAAGGGGATTTTGCTCTTTCTTCAGGTGAATGCAAGGGGAAAATTTCAATCAGAGCTTTAGGCTTCAGGCAATAGCAGTAAATCACAGCATGCAACTCCCACATTCGAGGTCCAACTTCACGCTTGTTGAAAGGATCTATTACAGCAAAATTAACAAACTTGGTTTCTGGCATAAGATGTAGGACATGACTTTGCAATGCAGATTGAAAGCACCACACCAAGGCATTATCACAGACAATTCTGGCAGTAAAGATGAGAAACAATCAAGTGATAAATCCAATACTTATCAACACAGTTTATAAGAATCAAGAAATTACCTGAAGTGTACGACTCACTACAAACTACATATCCTTTGCTATTTACCAGTGTGGCTTATTTTGCCAAAGGGTAATGGCATTCCTGTGCTTCAGGGTTTGATTTCAATTGATATTGCTGGCAATAGGAACAAATGGGGGGACAAAGGCAATCTATGAGGTTTCACTGTCACTCTTGGTCACTGTTGTGTATAATATCCCAGCATGACTGAATGTTATTTAAAAAAATAATAGTAATTATTAAGAGGAAACACTGATGTTCACTACTAAGTTTTCTACTCTACCAAAGTTTCAAGCAGCTGCCCAGCTCAAGGTCTAACCGGCAGGGTAGGAGCATCGGGGTGGCACACGTGGATCTGATTCTCTGCCCATACAGAGAATGTCAGAGGCAAGCTGTCAGCAGCAGAAGGTACATCTCACTCACACAGCCACGGAGGGCAGCTGCTCCCAGCTGCAGCGGAGCTGGTGTGCAGTGGTCATTAGTCTCCCTCCGCAGGGTCTGCCTAGCTATTCAATTGCTGCAAATTAGGAAAGGATGGGGTTTACTTATAGAATAGGAGTTGGCACCAGCAGCTGCTTTTTCCAGAGTAAAGATTTGTGATTTCTTTGACAATAAGGAGCCTTTTCCTATTGGTGTTTTTTTTTTTTTTTTTTCTTAAAGCGAGTGATGTCAATAAAGAACTGCACACAAAATGGAGTTTACAGTACTTTACACTAAGTGTTCCCTAATGGATTTTAGAGGACTCCTGCAGCTGGGGAAGCACGATTCAGACTTTCATTCCCCCTGGATTCCTCCCTGCCTGTTGAGAGGCTGAGCTCTCCTAAGGATCCTGCTCAACAAGAGCTACTCCAGAAACCTTTCTCCAGCACCTAAGCCCCCTCCACTTCCGTTTTCACTGACCGATTCCTTTTTCAGTAACTCTGAGAAAAAAAGAAACGAGCTTTTCATGTAAGAGCGCCCTCATTTTATTAAACCGTGGTTTTGGCGGCAGCAAACCCCAGCAGCGCTGAAAGAACAAAAGCCGTACTATCTTCCGTAAAAAACCTCTCCAACCTCGGGATGCAAGACGACTGGAAACATAAACCAGAATAAAATTGACTGAACTCATCTTAATCTAAATCTATCTTTCACCACCATATTCAGTCTCCGTAGAGACTGTCAAAAATTGCCAATGCCGACTATATTTCAAGTCGTCATGGCGGGGTATTGGGAAAAGTTTTCAATTAGCAATAATCGCGCCTCGGATTAACCTCATTGGCTACGATACTGCCACTGCGCAAAGCTGACTGGGCTAACCCGCCGCTGCCACCACTCGCCCCGGGGCTGCCGCCAAGCTCGCGGCGAGTCCTACCGCCCGCCCGCTCCTGCCTGCACCCTCCCAGCCATGCTCCCAGCCGTGCCCCCCGCCCGCCCCGCGCCCTCCGCGGCCCGCCGGGACCGGGGCGCTCCGTTCTGATCTCCGTTCCGGGCCCCCGTTACACCCGCGAAGGCTGCTGGGAGGGAATATGCAAAGTAAGCGTGACGTCACCGGGGCCGCCCCGCGCGGATCGGGGGGCCCTTCCCGCGCATCCCCGCCGTACCGAGCCCGGGCACCGCGGGCCGTGAGCCCCAGCCAGCCCCGAGCGGCCACAGCGCCGGGGAGCCCCATCCCAGCACGAGTCCTTGCCGAGCATCCCCACCACCTGCTCCAGCAAGAGACACGGTTTAATAAACTGAACGCGCTTTTAGATTAAGAGATCGCTGTCTGTCTTCTTTTTTCAAAGGTGCTGAAGGAGGAACGATCAGTGAAACGAGACTTGGAGTAACCCAAGTGCTGAGTGATCCCCACTTCTGAGACCGAGATCCTAAACGCGACACCCACTTCTTCGTCTCCACATATCTATCTTTTGACCACACATAATCCGCCTCCGAAGAGGCTCTCAAAAATTGCCAATGCCGACTATATTTCAAGTCGTCATGGCGGGGTATTGGGAAAAGTTTTCAATTAGCAATAATCGCGCCTCGGAACACCCTCATCGGCTACGATACTGCCACTGCGCAAGGCTGCCCTGCCCCCCCGCCCTCCCGGCCCCACGGCCGCCGCGCCCCCGCTGCGCTCAGAGCGGGTGCGGGTGGTCCCGCTGCCCCCCGCCCGCAGCCCCCGCCCGCAGCCCGCGCCGCCCTGCGGCGGCCGGGGATGGACCGGGAGGCGACGGAGGGATCGACCGGCAGCCGGTGGCACCGCCGGGACCCGCGGAGGTTGCCGGGAGGGCACTATGGTAATGAGCACTGCTCGAGCTGGGGCACTGGCCAAAAATCGCCGTTTTCCACCCCGAGAGGGAGCGCACGGAACAGGGAGGGCACTCTCGAGGAGCACCAGGGAGAAACGGCGTCTGCCGGGTGCCACCAAAGCAAAGTCATCACCCAAACAGTTTAAAACACGTTTAAACTCCTAAAGTGTAAATCACTCAAAGTCGTTTAGACTCACGACGCTGCCAAAAACAAGGCTGCACTCCACACCTAAGCCCAGGGGCAGAGGGACAGGCAGGGTGGCTCTGCACACCAAGCGAGCAGGATGCGCTTCTTCCTTGTGATCACAGAATTACACACTACTACACAGACGTTCAGGCTCACCTGGTGTTTGAAATAACTGTAAGAGGAAAAAAAAAATGCATTAAAACTTTCTGCAATGTTTTGAACTGTTTAGCAAAAGCTCTTTGATGAATACATTTGAAAAGCAGCCCAAATCTTTAGAAAGAGCCCTTTGTCTGTAAGACTGCTGGGCATCCAGTGCATCAGGCTGCTACCATACAGCAGTCTGGCCTTCCCCATATTATTTGTTCCTCAGAAATTTTTGCTTCATTTGAAGAAGAACAAAGCAAACACAAAACCAAACCAAAACAAAAAAGAAGGAGGGAAAAAAAAAAAAAAAACCGAATGCAAATTCCTTATTGCCAGGCAAATGAAACAAATTATCAGGTGATTATTGAGACTGAAACCTGCACCAAGCAGAGAGGCAAAAACATGGGTTCCTGCCAGGGTGCAGAGTCAGCACCAGACAGGTTGGCACTGCCCTAATTCCCAGGCTAGACATGTCTTTAACAGCCCTCAGTGGACTTTTCTTCCATAATTTATTTAGCCACATTTTAAGCCTAAAACATGTCAGTATCAGTTAAAAGAAAACACATCTTTTATAAGGACAAGCACCTACAATGCATTTTATCAAAGCTATCACATGCATTTCTATCAAATGAATTCGGATTTTAACCTCACACGTTTCCTCGAGGGCTGCTATGGAGCTCTGAGCGTTTTCAAATTGTCTCAGGTGTTAGGATGTTGGGAACACCTTTCACTGCCCCTCCGCCCCCCTCTGACGCATGGGAGTTGTAGTGTCTGTGCTTTTTTTCCCCGTGAACTACATTTCCCAGAGGGCTCCCCTTCCGGTAGGCCAGCCCTGTCCTTCCGCGGCCGGGCGGCAGCAGCATGAAAGGTGAGTTTTCAGCGTTATTCACCGCACGGCTCTTCTTCCATCAGCCGGGTTCGGTGCGGCTGTCACCCCGTCCCCGTCACAGCACAAGAGACACGTGCGGGTCCTTGTGGCGCGGGGCCCCCTTTGGATTTCTGGCCTGTAGCCGTTTGTAGGATCCTATTTATCTTCCTTAACCTTGCCTGATCTTTTTCCTGTGGAGCATCTTGGGTGTGTGCTAAAAACAAACTCTAGCCTCAGATCTTCGTAGGTTTGTTTGAAGAGTTTCACTTGTTATGTAAAGTAGGTTTGGTTGGTTTTTTTTGGTTTTTTTTTTTTTTTTAATCTGAGCACTTTCATTTTAAAAGCAGCTTCGTATTTGACAAGAAGTATTCCATCCTTTAACATTTTCTCTTCCATAGTCCTTACCTGGTTCACAGCAGCTTTCAAATGTATCTAAATGTATCTGTAATTTTTCCTTTCTCTCTCTTGTGGGCCAACCCTTATTACATTTCTATTTCATTTTGCCTCTGAACATTTCCTTCTGAGAGATCTTTTGATAATAAGGGGCAAGAATGAAGAGTTTTCATCAGTTAAAGCAATTTAATTACCATCAAGCTGGCTTAACAGCCTTTGGGGAGCATAATGACACAAGTTACTCTCAAAACAAATTAGTTTATTGGGAAACTTTGTCCCTTCTAATTAATTCATATGGGAAATTAAACCTCTTTAGAGGGAATGCCCAACACAACTCCTGCTAAACAGCAAGACAAAGCAAAAATCATTGCAAACAGAATCACTTCTTAGATACAAAAAGCAATTCAGACTATGGAGTCTGTCCAATCATCCCTGTATTTTAACTCATGATCACAAAAAGCTTTGAGAACTGAAGACTAACTGAGCCAAATCTACCCTTTGCTACTAGCAACAATTTAGTATCACAATGCTTGGAGCTGAACACCTAAACTTCAGATGTATCTAAGCCCTCAGTTACCTAACAGTACTAGGTCTTACAGTAAACACAGTAATATTTAGATACATCTGAAGTTTAAGCATTCAGGAGATCATTCCCTTTTATCAGTAAGTAAAGTTCTTCCTCCGTCTTCCACATCTTGTACAAAGCCCCCTGCTTAGGGAGATTTAAGGAGGCAGAAATACCAGACAGTCAATTTTCAGGATTGTTGCTTTCAAATCTTTTTGTACATTATTTGCAAAACCATAGTGAGGCCGAGAAAAAACAGTTTTAAAACAGTGAAATGGAGAAAGAACTGCAGACTGCTGGAAAGCCCAAACAAAATCAAAGTCCAAACCCATCCACTCGTGTCTCAACAGGTCCTGCACACAATTCCAGGCTACTTAATCAGCAAAGCCATCCATCCTGCCTGTCCCCAGCAGGGCATGTCATTCCTCCCTTAAGCAGAGTGTCCCTCCCAATTCATACCTGCCAGGCAGTTCCTTCTGCCCCAAACACTTTGGATGATCCCTTCTCTCTCAGAAGGCCCCTGTGTCTGCTGGAGAAGCAAAGCAGTGCCCACCCAACTCCCCACTGACTCTGGTGAGGTGGCACCCACAGAAGAGGAGGTGCCAGAGGCATTTAGACAGTGCCCTAATCATCTTCAGTCCCATTTCAAGGCCTGTTCTGCACCAGGCCTTTGTAAAAAACAAAAACAAAAAAAACCAACCAAAACACGCCACACAGGAGTAACTCCAGTCAAGGCCTTTGTCAGGGAAAAAAAAAAATTCAAGGCTGTTTTTCTTTCCCTTCCTACAACATTTGTAAAGAATGGGGTAAATATAAAAGACTGATTTGGAGCAGGCAGAATGTTAAAAATGCAGAACAAGGGTCTCTTCTGGGGAGGAACCAGCCAGTGCCTCTGGGGTGAGGTGCTTGGCTTTCCTGCCATTTCCTCTCTGGCCTGCTGCACATACATGGGAAAGCCTTTGCATGCACAGGTCTTTCTTTGCTCTTTACAAGTCCTCTTAGGCAACCATCCTTCACACCAGGGTAGAACAGCAGGAACCCTGCAAGTCAGAGTTGTTAACTTTGTGCTCAGTGTTCCCCTCTTCCAAAAGTACATACTTAGATGGTGGGCTTTAGTTCATGTTCCCAAAATAATTTGTTTCTTTACTAAAAAGAGAGCAAAGAATACTTCACAGTGTCATTTCCCAGAGACTCACAAGCAAATGGCATTAAGGACATGGGTTTTGCTTTCTTTTACCTGCCATGTGTTCTGTTCTTGCCTTTTAGCTGAACATGTTCTCTGCCAGGACGTGGTCTGGAGTTTTCAGGGCTGTCAGACTGCATCATTTCAGATCCCGTTCTATATCCAGAGCCTCTCCAAACCTGACTTTTGTGCCAGCCTGTCTTCCCCCAGATCCCGCGGAAGTGGAGGAGCTGCAGCGCTTTGTTTCTAACTCCAAGAGGCTGTTTGTAATGACTGGAGCTGGAATCTCCACGGAGTCAGGGATCCCTGATTACCGCTCTGAGGGCGTTGGGCTCTACGCCAGGACAGACAGACGGCCAATCCAGCACGCTGAGTTCGTCCGCAGCGCCAGTGCCCGGCAGCGCTACTGGGCAAGGAACTTCGTGGGCTGGCCCCAGTTCTCCTCCCACCAGCCAAACAAGGCACACCTGGTACTGAGAGACTGGGAGAAGCTGGGCAAGCTGCACTGGCTGGTGACCCAGAACGTGGATGCCCTTCACACCAAAGCCGGGAGCCAGCGCATGACGGAGCTGCACGGCTGCATACACAGGTACAGCTGCTGGCACAGGGGGTTGTCAGTGGTGACTGACAGGCAGCTGCAGTGTCAGCTGCTGAGAAAGGAGGCAAAATGTCCATGCTGCATTCCTGCAGATGACAGGCACAAAGGTGGTATTGGGCTGGGGTAGAGAAAAAGATCACAAGCCAGTGCTGTTCACAGCATGGTATTTAAGAAACATGACCACCACTCCATTTTTGGAGCATTATTTGGATCCATTTCCTGGAAACCTGTATCCATTTCCCCTTTCCTTGGTACAGCAAATGTCCTCTTAGTAAAGAGAACGAGGGGATCATGAGGATACAAGGATTATCCACCTTAAGCAGAGTGGATAGTGCCAGAATTGCACAGGATATGTGTATTACAGAAGGGCCATCACTGTCTGTCTGGGATCACCCAAAATTTCTAAATGAAAAAGCACAGCATGAACTGGGAGAGAGGATGCATGGCAGGGTTGAAAGCACTTCCTCTAGAGCATTCCTACAAAGCAACAGAGTAGAAAGACATCTCCTTGACCTGTACTATTTGGTAAATAAATGTGGAAAATCATTACAGGCCTCCTAACGAACAAGTTAGAATCTCCAGATCTTCGGCTGACATGAAACTCTCCATTAAGACTTTGCTCTGAATTTCAGGGTTTTCTGCTTGGCCTGTGGAGACCAAATCTTGCGTTCTGAGCTCCAGGAGCACTTTGAAGCTCTGAATCCTACTTGGAAAGCTGAAGCGTTTGGAGTGGCTCCGGATGGGGATGTCTTCCTGACGGACGAGCAGGTGCGCAATTTCCAAGTCCCAGCCTGCCGTAAATGTGGTGGAATCCTGAAGCCCGATGTGACCTTCTTTGGAGACACAGTGAGCCAGGAAAAAGTCAGTTTTGTACACCAACGCCTGGCAGAATCAGATTCCATGCTGATAGCAGGATCCTCTATGCAGGTAAGTAGGTCTGCCTCCCAAACTGCATTCCTACTTTGCTGCTACTCTGCCTGCAATGATCCTTGGTGCCACAGCTTAGGACTACAAATGGCTTGTGGATCAGATCAGCCTTTGCAGAGCTTCTTTGTATTTTATCTTTACCTTGTTTGGAATCTGGCTTTATGGGTGACCTGTTTGGGCTTCCCTGTTACTCTCTTGCCAGTCTACTTCGTGCTGCTGTAAATACCTCCATTCAGACCTCTCTCTGCTGGCTCCTCCATCAGGTCACAATTGTCCATAAAGACAAGATACCTGACACAATTCATTCCTCACATTTTTTTACCTGAAATTTTTAGCCTTTGGTAGCTTTTTAGGCCTTGTGGCACACTGTCTAAAATACCAGGTTTTGGGACCTCTAATTCTTTATTAAATTCCCAATAAGAGAGCTGAAATATCTCTGCTGCTTGGTATTGTCTTTTGTATCACAATGTGTTTTCTCCACTAGCCTCTTATCTATAAGGTAAGGTAGCTAAACAACAGGGGTTTCTAAACCCATAGAAGCTTTTGTAACGGTGTTTATGTAAGATAATTTTTTCCAGGGACAAGGTCTATTACATAAAAAAAACTTTACTCTTAACACCTCCCAGAAGGAGATAAAACCAAGGCTGCATGATTGTGATTCTCTTGGCTTCAGGATACTGGATACAAATTCATTGAGCTTGCACTTCTTAAGCTTATAATCCTCTGTACAGGAATGATTGAAATGCCTTAAGTTGGTTCTTGTACTACCTAAGGTGGGCCATGCAGAAACCATCAAAGTGCAGCATTTAAGTACCTGTGATAACTAATAAAAACTGCTGCAGAGATTTACTAAAAGACAAGGACATTTCCCTTCAATCTGCTCTGAAGTTTCAGTTTCTATGAAACTGCAAATCCTTCACTGAGAGAGGTTAAAACCTGTTCTATTCTGTGCACTCCTGAACAAAGACATTTCCTACCCGAGCTCAGTGCAGCTGCCTAACACAGCATGTATGTACAGCCCTTTTCCCACTGTCAATGGCAACCATTTTATTCCTTTCTGTAACTCCTCTTTTGCCTAAGCTGCCTGTAATTTTGTTTTCTGGTACTCCTGCAGGTGTATTCTGGTTACAGGTTTGCTCTTGCTGCTCGGGAGAAGAAGCTGCCAATTGCAGTCCTTAACATTGGGCCCACCAGGTTAGATCACTTTGCATCCTTAAAGCTGAATTTCCGCTGTGGAGAGCTGCTGCCTTTGATTGTTTGCACATGACCCAACCAGCTGAGCTTCAGTAGCTATCAGGATTAAAGTTATTTTTACAAGGTGAGTACCTTCCCTGGTCAGTCACCTTTCAGGGTAAGAATATGGGTTCCTAGCAAATGCTGAGACTGAGATGTGCTCACTGCACCAAAAAGTGGATGTAAATTTTAATCTGTAATTGGTCTGCTCTGATGGGACATGATACTATTTCCCATGATCATAAACAAAAAACATAGTAAGTGCTAGCATTCCCAGGGAATTGGGTAGGAGTATCCAGAAGACTCAGTAGTGTAGAATTCCAATCCATTTGTTACTATCAGAAAACTACAGGGGATCACCTGTAGTTCCAGAGAACTTAATCACAATTGTTGCCTTTGCAACTGACAATTCAAAAGCTGTTCCTGATTGAAACTGGTCCAGCTAATCCAAATCAAACACTGCTGTTTAAAATCATCAATTCAGTCCATAAAGCTTCTTTCCTCCTCTCCTGCAGGACTCATCTCAGAAAAGGGAAAACTCCAATCCAAGAGGCAGCTGTGAGATGCAGTGCTGAGGGCACCAGGAGAGGGCAGCAAGTCTCACACGCGTCAGCCTCACCAGTTCTCTCCACTGAAACCATCTCCACGTATCAGGAAACAGAATGAGGATGAAAAAAAAGTACTTTTTTTGCCTTACCTTGCTGTTTTAAACAGTGCCTTTTCATTCACTGGGACAGGATAATTGGACTACCATGTCTGAGGACAAAATACCTTTGTTATAATTATCCCCAGAGGAGAAGGGGGGAACGGGGATTTTGCAGGTAATTTGAGGCTGTAGCACAGGAGGGCGATGTGGGACTGCTGGGGGATCCAGTGGCACTGGTGGGATACTGTAGAGTGTGCAAAGAGGAAAAGGAGGCAAGAGGAACTGCAGTGGTCACTTAAAAGAAAAAAGGTTCAAAATAGAAGCTGAACAAGAGCATTGCTCTTGTAACAGATTATTTGGAAGCACAGGCTATAAGGCTGACATCTTCCAGCAAGGAGGGGAAGTCAACTGTTGGTTGACAAGGTAAACTCCTTCCTATCTGACCCCTTTAAAAATGAAATATTGTTGAGATGCCAGAAGCTAATCTGACCAGCACTACTTTCAGTGAGGCCACTACATTTTCCAGAATGCATTTTTGAAGATGTTATTTAATTAATGAATAGCTACGGAATCAATTAAAATTGTTTAGAAGATTGAGACTATTTGCATTGTAATTTTCTCTCCCTCCCATGATTTATTTAAGTACATTCTCAGTAGCCAGTTTAGATGCTTTGTTTTTCCATTTTCCTGCAAAAATGCAGATTGTAATTACTAGCAGCTGATGAATTAAGAGAGAAATACAATTAAATCTGTACAATAGGTCTCCCTCAGGAGGTAAACTCTGTTGAAAGGCGCAATTTCCACACTCCTAACAGGAGATCCATCACTACCGGGTAGTGATTTTTTGTTGATCCTTATGATGGTATTGTAAGCTCTATCAAACTGTGTCCAGAGTAAAATACAGAACTGGCACAAACTAGAACACTAACTTTTTGACCTGACCTTCTTCATGAAACTACCACTCCCCCTCTTCTAGCTCTGAAGAATTTAATTGTTGGGGTTTTCCAAGTGCCCCCTCCTACTCCAAGTAACATGTCCTGGACTAATATTTTGACAAGAACTGTAACAAGCAGTTGGAAACAAGGATGCCAGAGTCATCTGCTAAAAGGTCAAGTAGCAAAGCAAGGACAACTGACCACAGGATGCAAAGTTCATTTTTGCTTTGTTGTCGATTCAAATCCACTCCAAGAGAGAGCAAATAAAACACAGAATCTAAGGCATACATAAAGCATCCAATTTCCGCAGAAGGTAGAGGGCATTAAGATGCATAACACATTTCAATATTTGGCTGTATTGTGTTAGAGGAGAGACAGCTTCACTTTGAAGCCAAGCAAGAACAGTTCAGGACTCCCAGCTGCATTCTGCTCTCATTGAATGGTGACTCCACTTTCCAATGACTCAGGTTTCTGCTGCTTGGCAGTGAGCAAAGCTCACAGATCTCTCTCCATCTTTAGCTGTCCTGTCCACAGTTCTGCTGTCCCACCAACCAAAGCTATTGCAGAAATCATGCTTAAAGCACAGCAGAATCTCCACATACACCATGTTTTCATGTAGGGGCTTTTCCTGTAAGAAAAGATGCTGATGCCTCCTTAGCAGAGGAGCTGGGGCTGAGTTTCTCACTATTCACATCATCTTCTCCCCCTCCTTGAAACTTACACAACATTGGTGTGTCAAAACCAGAGGCTGCAAGTTCAGTGCCAGTAGAGCCAGCATTTTGAGAAGGTGTGGGAGCATTGCCAAGCAGTCTAAAGTCTTGGAATGAGTTCTGTGACAGGTAACTAAACCTCCCTGCCTCCTCTCCAGTTCTGCAGCTGAGCCTGTGGGACAGGAGTCAGGATGTCTCTTCAGCATCAGTCTCAGAAGAGTCATTACCCCAGCTCTCCACTGATTGTACTTTTAAGCCACCGGGACGATGATTTAGAATAAATGAACATAACAGTAAATTTCCTGTGCATTGTTTATTACTATATGGTAATGAGCATATCTACAACATCTATATGAGGCCGAGATGAAGAAGTTCCTTCTTTTTTCTGTTAAGTTGATACAGCACTACTAAAATTGACCTCTTTTAGAACAGGATCAGAGCACTTCACTTTTTAAAATATTCCCCAAGATACCATTAAGTTTGCTCATGTGAGAAATGCCTGAGAGAGCCTAAAATTCCTATACCAAAAGCCATGACATGAAATTAGCTGAATCAACAGCTTTTGCTCTTCTCTTTTCTTACAACTGTTCCTCCTGAAGCTTGGATAGAGGAGATGAGAGTACCTTATAATGGATTTTTCTTCTGCTCCTCTGAAAGTGGGTCTGCTTTGTTGGGTCAACCCAACTCTGAAAGTGGGGTTGGAGTTCCCCAAAGCAAATAAAAGTTACTTCCTATTTGGCAAATCTTGTCTTTGTTTCTGGGCAAATTCTCAGAGCAAACTGTAATTGAGTCCAGCAGCCTGAGGAAGGTATTTCACATACTGAGCTCCGGTGGGGGCAGCACACAATGCAGATGGTCCAGAGGGTTTGGTGTCTGTGGTGCAAGTGCAGCCTCCCACATCTTACAGTCAGATTTCTCCTACTGACACACTGGCTTGTTCATTACTTCTGGAAAATGACCCAAAACCCTGGGCATGGAGAACTTGGGAGGTTCAGTGGAGTGAAGGTGACTAAATCTACCATCTAGAGTGTGCTTCTTCCCCTGTGCCTTGGATGTCGCCCTTTCCCAGCCTTTGCAGCAGGCAGGGAAACAGCAAAGTCAAGCCAGATGGGCTTTAAAACCTCTGTTCCAGACTGTTCCTGCAATTCTGTGTGCAGCTCCCTGTCATCTCCCTTCCCACCAAGGAAAGGTACACCAGTGCAGTTCTTCCCTTCTGCACTAGACAATGGCAGAGGAAAAGAGCCTGAAGAGGACGCGCAACAGTGCAAGTGTCTCGAATTGGTTCCAGGCCCAAACAGAAACTGACACAGGATGATTACCATCAGCAGAATTGTTTGCTCTCTGCAGTCTCACCTCAGCTGGAGCACTCTTTTTCATCTGTGCAATGCCCATGTAGTTAAAAGTAATTCAGCTCTCCCTGCAGAGAGTGAAAAATCTTGGCATAGAAAACAACAATAGAGAAAAGATAAGAGACTGAGACTTCACTTCTGCAGTGAGCCCACGGAGCTGCTCTCTCTCCAGCATCCTATGCACCAGCTGTGGTGCTGTGTAGGGTCTCAGATCTCCCCCTTGCTGAGCACAGGGATACCTTGCGTTCCAGGCAGTCCCTTTCTGGTTTGGAACAGAAGTACAGGCCGGCATGGTAGGTCTTCACACACTCCTTGTACTCCCCCCTACGCTGGCAGTTCAGGCAGTCACCAGCCCTGCTCTTACTCTTCCCACGACGTTCCTCAAAGCCCTAATGAGCAGCTTTGCACACCCCCTTCAGCCTCCCCACCTGTGCTGTTCATTAGGGCCTGACACTCTGCATTATGTGGGAAGGCTCCCTATGGATGGGGAATGTTTGGATTTAATGGTGGGTCTTTCACACCATCAAAGCAGCATGGAAATGAGAAGGGACCAAACATATGTGCAGGCTTATAAAATCTGTATGGAGTAAGACAGATACGGAATCAATTTGAGCCTTTATCTGTCTATTTGGTTTATCTACGGAATGCTAGCATGCTCCAAATGCTGAATGCCAGGAGTAGATATACTGCTCACCTCAAATCTGCAGTTCCTGTTACAGGCAAAATTCATACTAAGTTTCTGAAATGCTTCCAATGCACTCCAGCAATCTTCCCTACTTGTGCTAATACAGCTTGGAAGTGCAGTGTTCCTTACAGATAGTGATCATATTTTACTTTTTTCCTCTACAATGAGGTTTATCACAAGGGGACTTTCATAACATTTACTTAGGAGCTTTACTGTTCTACAAACAGTAATTTCAGGGAATCTAAGCTAGTGAGTGAGTACAAGAGACCTCATCTTGCTCTTCTAGTCCTAAGAATGATTCATTTTGGCCATATGACAAGATCACATCCAGGATCCTCAAGATTTCTGTGGAGGGCTCCAAGCACTCAAAGTTTCCAGAAAATTCACATACACAAACACCTGACGAAAAATAAGCAACAAAACCAGGACTCAATCTACCATAAAATGGAATGCCTGGCTGTGACACAGTCCCCTCCCCTTTTCAAGGAAAAGAAGAACTAAATGCAATTCTCTATCCATTCTCAATATCATTCTAATGCCCTCAAAGATACATTTCAGAAGGAAGGCATTGCAAGTACCTTGCAATAACATACCAAACCGGCTTCTTCCTTCTCCATTTGTTTCTCATTTCCCAGAGCACTCTCAGATCCTTGGGGTGTGCTCCATGTTTGTGAACAGTTCATTCTGATGATGAACCAGGGCCCCCCTCATGCCCTGCCAGCAAGCAGAGTGTGTGTGTAGACCCTGCCCCAGGAGTTCACCCACACCCCAAAAACATCTGCCAGCAAAACCGGTACCAAGGGTGGGGGCAGCTTTGGCACAGGACCTTGGCAGGGCTGGGAAAGTGGGGCAGATATTGTCCCTCAGAGGGGTTCCCTGCCTTCCAGGCTGACATTACCTCCTTCTCTGCAGCTCCTGACTGGGAACAGGGCAGGGGAAAAGCTCCCCAGGGTAAGTGCACAGGAGACCCTCAGGAGAAAGGAGCACCCAACGGCTCAAGACCCTCACACAGCGATGCCCCGGGAAAGAGGGACAGCTGTGCTTTGGCTAACGCATGGGCAGCCCGAGGCGAGGGCGGCCGAGGGAAGGCTTGAAGGGCGCCCTCTGTAATCCCAGGAGCGTGAGGGCGGGCGGGAAGGGCGCCCTGAGGAGCCCCGGGGAGGTGAGGGCAGGCAGGGACGGTCGCCCCCAGAGGCCTGCGGAGGGCGAGGGCGGGAAGCCGCAGCCCCCCTGAGGGCACCCGAGGGGAGGGGCGGGGCGGGGCACGCGAGGCCGCGAGCAGGTGCGCCCCGCCCCCGCCGCCTCCGGGGGCCAATCAGCGAACGCGGAGGCGCCACCCAGGGCCGTGGGCAGAGGGGGCGGGGCCTCCCTCCCCTCACACCGCCCCGTCCCCTCAGGCGGCGGTGAGCAGCGGCCAGGGGTGTCGGTTTAGGTTATTTATTTGTTTATTTGGTCCTGCGGCCGCCCTGAGGCACATGAAGGCGATTATTTGCAGTATTTGTCGGTGTCTAGCTTCTTGTACGCGGGGTTGTAGGGCGCCTTGGCGAAGCACATGGCAGCGGCCCGGTCGCAGTTGCAGATGAACTTGGCGCACTCCTTGTTCTTGCCTGGAGGAGAGAGAGGAGCGGTCAGAGCCCGCGGCTCCTTCGCCAGGCGCTGCAGTGGCTCGGGCTGGCATTTCTGTTGTCACGGTGTACCCGTTTCACTGCTGCCATCGTTTTGGGGATGCACAGGCTTCTACCCACTAACCCACTGCCCGAAAGCTGTGTGTTGCTGCCAAACCGTCTCTCTCCTTGCCCCTTTGTCCCTTCCCTGCAGCCCTATTTGCCAAACTCTGCTCTTTACCTCTGTTCCAGAGTCCCGTAAAGTCTCCACTATTCATCAGAGGTGTCTGCCAGAAAATGTATAACAGTGCCAAGATCTCTTGGATACTGCCATTAGAAGGCCTCCCAGAAAAATACTCAATCCCCTGAAGACTAGACGGGTTTCTCTATATTCTGTTGTACCATATATCTTCACAAACTTTAAATTGTGAGCTATATAGAGAATACTCATTCCAGTGCCTGTGTGAGGTGCCCTCTTTCTAACAACCAGGTCCCCTGGCAAGAACTTGCACTGTGCCTTCCTGCCTCAGCAGTGTGAGTGTAACACAGCCCTGCTCCACCCTAAGAGAGGCTGGAGAACATCTGGAGTGAAGTGGAAATGGACGTACTGCTACATGCGATCTGCTCATCAGAGCAGCTGAAGCGGTACAGCTTAGTGTAGGGGTTGTCCAGGAGGAATTTGCAGGATTCCATTTTCAGTGCCTGTGTGTAGCAGTTATCATGTACTTGGCAGCACCTGGGAAACAAGGAGAAAAAGGTTAGAAAATACCAGAATCAACGGACCTGTAAGACACACAAATACATTAGATTTGCTTTGACAAAACTCTTGACAATAAAAAAAAAGATACCCAGCAAAAAGAGGGCAGACACAAAGGACCTCAAAGGGATACAGTTGTGCCAGCTCATGGTCCAAGAGGTGTCTGGTACATATATACTTATGGGAGCATCTTCACAGTTGTCTATTGAGCACCGGGAAAGCAAAAGCCAGTGTTTACACTTCCCCTCAGTGCCTGGTAGCTGAGAAGCTCTCAGCCAACACAATCCACGACTTGGCTGCCAGATTTGTGTGTCTCTAAATTGTCCATGCCATTTCCTAGCATTTTGCAGCCCAGCCTGTATATGTTGATGGTCAAGTACCAGGCAGAGTGTGCAGAGTTGCATCCATGCTGCTGGCCCAGCACTGTTGCAAAAAAATGCTGGAATGAGCACACTGTGCTGCCATAGAAGAGAAGAGCTACTGTAATTATATTTTATCTTAATAATAAGGCATCAAGGTGTGATAGTGCACATTCTTTTTCCCCTGAATCCACCTGTGAAAGAAAGCTTCCTTCACAGCCGCCAGAGAGTTTTGTAAACATTCATAGGCAGGGCCAGCTGAAGCAGAAAAGTACAAGCAAGGAAAGAGGTTTGTAAAAGCAGTCTTACAAACCTGTCGAGCTCGTCCACTGGAGTGCCGCTGCCCCCCAAGCCACAGTAGCAGCCGTAGTGGTTGAATTCCAGCAGTGGGTGGCTTTTGGGCAGGGTGCACTTGATCATTTCGCGGAACAGCCACACGGCCCGGGACGAGACCTCAGCACTGGCTGCACCCACTGGGGAGAGACACAGAGCGTGGTTAGAGTCAGGTGCAGGGTTACCAGTGCCAGGACGAGGGCACCTACACCTACCTGACAGCAGGAAAAGCAGGGCCAGGAACTTCATTCTCGCAGCTCTTGACACAAACACTGGTGCTAAGGGAAATGAGTCTTTATACAACAGGCTCACCTTGACATGGGTATGAGATAAAACAGCCAGTATTTATGTTGCTAAATGCAGATTTCTTCCATCAGAGGCTATGGGCGGCAGGCTGTGGCGTGACCAGTTGAAGGCCAATTGAGTTAAATCCATAAAAGCCCGAAAGGCAAATATTTGCTCTCTAGATTTTCACTATTAAATTCTTGTAGTACTACTATTAGAAGTCAGCCTGAAATATCTGGATATTTTCAAGGGCTCTCTACTAAAAAATAATCGCAGTGTGGTAATTAAGTTGGAAGTTTCTGGCACACTAATAACCACCTGCCACTAATACTTGCATCCTCTTTTTATGGTATCCCATGTATCATTAATCCTGTATCTCTCCATGGGTCCTCCTGGCATAATTCAGAGAATAAGATACAGGTTGTCCACTCACATCAAATGTCCATTTGGCATAAGATCAACTCAAAAAAAAAAAAAAAAAAAAAATCAAGCTATTCTTTACTTTAAAACCACAGAGGAGAAGGAGGTACTACTAGGCAAGAAATAGGACCCAAGTGACCTGGAAAACTTTTAGGTGGGTTAAACAAGGAATAGTATCTGGTTTTATGTGGCCTTAAGCAATCTACATTGGAAATGAACCAGGCTTAGAAGTTTCAACATGCACAGCAGACTTCAGTTACTTAGAGCAGTTCGTCTTTCTCCAACACCAATGCAGAACCCAGTTAAGAACCTTTGGTTTTCTATGCCATGGGATGAGGAGAGTTGGGAACCTTGAAAGAAGCTCAAAAAATGGGTAAGAAAAAATCTTCCTGGAATCAGTCAGGGATAAGTAAAAACACTGCACTCATATTTAGATCCCAGAGGCTCTGGCATTTTCAGGGCTATGGGTTTGGCATTTTTACACACTCAAGATACAATTCCTTGACATAGTTATGAAGTCTGCATTGATTTCCAAAGCACCAAACAAACCCTCAGCTTTTAAGAGCAGAGGAGGACACAAAGGCCACCTTTCTGCAATAGCCTGATACACCAGGGTGTTCATGCAGGAAGCTTTGGGCTCACATCCCACCAGTAGGTTCCAAAAGGGGTGATGAGGACACCTTCCTCCTCATAGGGTCTGAAACTACACCAGGGTACCCACAGTACCTGGTGGATATTATATGGATATATCCATAGGACAGCTAGGGAAAGCTAGACATGGTGCTGAACAACCAGATCCATTCCGACTTTTTTGATCTCTTCCAGCGCTCCCATTCTGGGGCTCCCCACTCGTGGGTTACCTACAGCTGAGCAGATGCTGAGTTGATTTAAGATTCTCAGTGTTCTAACCAAGTATTGAACAAACATTAAAAGCTGATGTAAAGGACAATGTGTACCACAGTTAGTTCAGAAAAAATAATTTTATCTTTTGCCCACAGATCAATCTGTCAACTTTCCCTTCAATATCCACCTAAGAGTTCTCTGTATTCTCTCCTTTTAACTTTTTAATTAAAAAAATAATTTGTTTTCTTACCTATGAAATGTAGGAGTTTGGTTCCTTTTTCCTCAGTATCCTCCTTGTTCTCAGTATCGGATGTATTATTGATGTTTCCTAGAAAGTTTCCAGTCAACTGGCCTTTTTAAAATTGTAAGTCAACAATTTCCTACATTTTTAGTTCAACAAAAGGATCACCAAGTGTGGGAAAGCAAGCACATGAGTATTACAAGAGCGCCTCATGAGAAAACTCCCAGCAGGGTAAAGGTTTTTCCAGCAATGCTATTTTTGGTTTCCCCCAACCTGTACTGTATACAAAGCCACTGGTCCCTTGGTACACTTGTGAGCACATTTCAACCTATAACTTGGTTCCAATTTATAGGCTTAAGCCTTAAATTATTTTTAAGACTTTTTTTATAAGCCCTATTGCAGAGTTCCCTACTATTCCATACTGTTAAAATTCTCCTTTCTTTCTTTTGTCTGTTAAGGACTTTACTCTTCCCATCTCCACATTTTACTTCCTTACATCTAGCTTCCTTGGTCCACCACAGTCAATTGAATCCAGGGCATGTGCTAAACCTGTAAGCACCACATTATCTCCTTTTCTGAACCTACAAATACTTACACAAAACCTCTGTAAGGTAAAGAGACACAATCTCTACTAAAACCAGATCTGCCTCACATTATAAACTGGCCACTGCCAAAGTGTGGGAGCAGAACAGCAAGTCACAGACCTGCCTGGGGCTTTTATCCTTAAGGCAGGATACAACTCCTGCCAGGTCCAGAAATCTCCCCCACTGGAAAACCTCGCACCCTCAAATAATGACAGAGAAGGACAGTTTTCAAATAATTTATTAGGAATTTAAAACTGAAATCTGGAAAAAGGGTTACAGGTGTGGAGAGAACAAACACTGGAGTGTAATAACTTACTGGCTTAAAAACACAGCTTTATTTCTTTTAAAAAAAATGCCCACCCTGAAACCAGAGCCCCAGCCTCCAGGCAGTGGCCAGAAAGTGACTCACAGCCCAGCAGCAGCACAGCTGGCCCGGGATGTCTGGAGGGGGCACGGAAGCAGCTCAGCGCATACACCAAGAGGGAGGAAAGCGCTGTCCGCAGACCCAAATTTGAAGTATATAGAATAAAAATAAACCCAATAAAATGCAGCTCTTCTTTAATTAGGAAATATTTAAAAAAACAGACATACAGACTCTTGTCTCAGTAACAAAAATTATTGCTTTGTGTTTTCAGTACTGATCTGTTAAGTACCTTTCTTACCTAAACAGAACTCTCCAAACGCATCGCCCAAGTCAGGACAAGTTCCAGCAGACGGGGGAGAGATAGAAGAGAAAAAGGGCCCTGTGGGCACTGTGGCCCTCCCAGTCCTTTTCTAAATGCCCATCTCCTTTACAGGGGCTCAGTTTGGGGGAAGAGAGGGAATGATTTTTAAAACTTAAGATGAAGCTTTTATTTCCCTGGGAAAAGAGTTTGGCTGCATCTTAATAAAAGGCTTAATCACCCCCCTTAACAAGGTCTTTGGTTCACTGAAATCCAGACCCAAACCTGCCCCATGTATTCCTGCTGGAGGCCTCCCATGGCAGAGTGCTGGTTGGCAGAGGCCTGGACCATACCAGGGGAAGCCCTAGCAGGTTCTGGAGAAGGGACCAGATCACCCCGCACAGGACAACGGACAAATTCCCACAGTCTTCAGAACACAGAGTAAAGCAAACGGGAAGCTGCAATTCTATAATTCATATAATCCCTGAGAAGCCCTTAACCCGCCCCCAAATCACCACCCTAATGCTTTTCTCCCCTGTTAATGAATCCCCATCCCAGAGCCCTGCCCTTCAGAGAACGACTACCCAAATCTCCCCTGGCTGACACCCCTTCCGATACCCTCGCCTCCGGAGGAGGATCCCCTTTCCCAGGAAATCTTGACGCAAGCGATAAAGTTTGGAGAGTGAATTCCTTTCAAAGTAACCAAGACAAGCAACGGCAGCAAAGCCCTTTCCCTAAGCCAGCCCAGAGCCGGTGCTACGGAGCCCAGGGATGGAGTCTGTACATCAAGCAATTGGAAGCAGCTTTAACCCGCTCAGCAAAACAGCCGATGGCTGGTACGTTTCACCCCACCCGCCCCCCCACCCCCCCCTTTCATCTCATCTCATCAGAGGTCTTAAAATCTTACAGTAAAAGGTGTACAAAAAAAGAACAAAGTCCTGTCAGGATTCTGCTGGAGAGTATTGCTCACGCTGCGGCACCAAGTCCAGGACCTGGAGCTGCTCCTTGGAGCCAGGCTGCCGGCAGCAGCCAGGTTCAGCTCACGATATTTACATATTATACAGGAGGAAAAAGAAAACCCCACATAAAACTAAACCTAGGGAAAAAAAATCTTTTCAGCTGTAAGGATAGTGTTTTTCACTTAGCAAAATATACATTTGTTTTGTTCCATAGCGATGTCCAACGTTTTCGGATCCTTGGAGTTTCACACTTTTCAAAGCCTCACATTTACAAAACAGAAACAATTAAAAACAGTTTCTTTAAAAAAAATAGAAATACAGCAGTTCCTCTCAGCCTTTTCTCTCTCTCTGTCTCTTTCTTCCCTTCAGAACTGCATTCTTGTTACATACCGTGCTTTAAAAACACTGACGACAACAACAACAGAGTTGAAAATATTCAAAACAGTTTCAAAGCCAAATAAAAATACTCCTCAATGAAAACTACCTAACACAATCACAAAGCCAATTCATAAAATATGTCTACTAGCTCAGGAAAGAGCAAACAACAAAAAGAAGGGGTAGCCCCCAAAAAAGATAAAAAAATAAAATAAAAAAATAAAACTAACAGCTAATAAAATAAATAAAAGAAGAATCAGTGGGCTGGGGGCAGGGAGGGGGAAGCGTAAACCGTCGGTGGTTAGTAGGAAAGCGAGATGATCTCCTCGGGTTCAGTCCAGTGTGGTCTGGTCAAAGGGAGAGATCGGGCAGGGCGGCAGGAGCCTGGCAGCCAGCCGGCAGTGTGCAGTTTGATTCAAGAGAAAGGTAACCTTGGCTCATCCCCCGAGGCTCACCAGATCCTCCAGCCACTCGCTGTCCTCGGTTAGGTCACTGGGGAATCTGCGGGAAACAGCAGGGGAGGGAAGGGACAGGGTCTAGAACAACCACAGCTTTCCTCCTGGGGTTTTCTTCTGGTGTGATCTGACAGGAACACCCAATACCCAAACTTTGCCCCAATACAGTCTTGTTCTGCACATGGCTGGCACAGGGACAGGGCATGGCAGGGATGTTTCTGTCTTCAGTGGCAATGTGCAGGCCTGGGAAACAAGTCCCACACACCACGTGGCCTGGTCCCTGTGAGGGCTGGGACATAGCAGAGTCCAGCCATTTCCCCAGCACTCAGCTCAGTCCAGCCCTGCCAGGCTGCCATGGGCTCCTGTCTGTGGACACTATTCCCTCCAGTTTTTGCCCTCCTTTTTGAAAAGCTGATTTTTTACTTTTTTTTATTTTAAATTTTAAGCCAGCTAACTTCAGTCACATTTACAAAGCAAACAAAGACTATTAACCAGTTCCCTCTCAGCCCATCCAAGGACCAATACCAGAACTGATCAGATTGTCCTTCTGCCCTTTTCCCAGGCAGGAGATGAAAAACTTCACTTCCCAGAGACTGGTCTCGGCAGCAGTGAGAACAACCAGCTGCATGGTGGAGGCTTCCCCAGCCACACAGAAGAGCCAAGCTTGTATCTCAGATCACTGGGTTGTGACTCTGGCCGACCCTGCAGATGTTCTCTCTTTTTGTCAGTGCTTCATTTTCTTCCTCTTTGTGCTAGACACTAAGACACTCTCCACACCCAGCCTGGGGAGCGTTCAGTAGGAACCCAACCTGCCAAGCCTCCTGGTTCAGGAGAGAGCTCATGCTGGCCACAGGACTCCTCCCACAGACTGGGCCAGGCCATGGAGCCTCACAGCAACATTCACAGCAACATTCACAGCTTCAGCTGAGAGCCAAAGCACAGAGACCAGCTCAGAACCTCACTCCTCTCTCTCATTACCTGCTCCTGTTCAAAGCTGTCTTACCTCCTGCCTCCTTGGTCCCCAGCTTCAGTGATACCCATTGGTAAAAGCTGTTGCAATCAAGGGACCCTGTGAAGAAAGAGTTAAAATCCCCCTCTTAAACAAAAGAACAGTGAAGAAGAATTGCTAACACAACAAATTCAGTCATGGCCCAGATGACAGAGTAAATGTTTTCAGTTGGAGGTGCCAGATCTAAAGATCACATCGCGCTGCAGAATGCTGTATCAGGGCCAAGATGGGTTCTTGGAAAGCCTGAGCTAGATCAGGGAAAGAACTGGAGATCAGGACCTTGAGTGGTGATCAGAGAGAGCCAGCAGAAACCAAGCATGTGGGCTCCAAGTGAGCTGCTGCACTCTGCACCGTCCATCTAGGTGTGAGGCTCAGCAGTGGCACAGCCAATGCTGCAGTGGGTGGTATTTCATAACTAGAAAACAGACTGTAGGCTGAGGGGGCTGCCCGCTGCTGCTCACCTCCCTCACCACGAGGACACACAGCCCACTCCCCATCTCCCTCCTCCACAGAGGGCGCAAGGAGCACTCACCCCTAGGCTGTGTCCAAAGCCGGTGCTCGGGGCTGGACTGGCAGCGCTGATGTAACTGCTGACCCCTGAGTCCTGGTTGGCTGCTCCATAAAGCTCTGCCATCGGCCCGGGACTGGTGGTGCCCAGAAAGCCACCGGTGCGACTGGGGGTGGAACCTACAGCAGGCAGCAGAACTACGTAGTGAAGATCCCAAAAATGCAACCCTGTCCCACCCCCCCCCCCCCCCCGCAGCCCCTTGGCAAAGCTCTGTGACAGGACCCGTGCTGGGGAGGAAAGTGGAGTTACCTGTCCCTCGCACCACGGCCGCTGCAGCCGCTGCTGCCGCCATCGGTCCATACGCAGTGAGGGGGATTGCTGGAAAAGAAGGAACAGGCATCTCAGGAGCACCGTGGCTACATGGGAAACTCCTCAAAGGGAGCATGCATTTCTACTGCAAAATACTGGGCTCACACATATGTACTGGCTTAGTGCACCACAGAGGACATTAAAGGATGACAACAGATAAGTGCATAGCCCTGAATTTATCAGTGTTCTTTTGCACAGCCAATGTCCAGGGGAATGCACGAGCCATGCTCTGTCAAGCCCACATCCCAGAGCAGCCAAAGGCATGGTGTGCAAGAGCTGAATGAGAAGTGGGCAATTTCAAATGTATCCTGTCACTACTAAGCTTTCAAGATGCAGTTAATCTGAAGCTACAGATCCAGATTTTGGCAGTAAACGTGGAGAATGGCAACAGCTCAGGGACAGCAGCTGAAGCTTAAGATCCTGAGGCTCAGCCCCTCCTCTGTCTCTTGTTAATATTCTTGAATAACAGTTTAATAGCTTTTTTCTCCCTATTTCTTTGCTCAAGACATACCATTCTCCCCACACTGAATTTAGCTCCTGATTGCTCAGAACCTCATTGTTCAATGTAGAAAAGCAGGAAATATATACCTAGGGAGCAGGAACTAAAAATGGCTTAATTAAAACACTAAGTCTTAATTTATATGTAGCAGTTCTAATTCCCAACTCTACTGCCACAGGCATTCAGCCCTCGGGGCAGGAGGCATCTAAGCCAGTATGTTTCTCTTTGCCCTTAAAATGACTGGGTCAGCATTTCATGCTTGAATGTGAAATTCACTGTGATTCTGTTTAGAGCACCATAAAAAGAGGTCAGAACAAATCAATCGCGTAAAGGCTGAAACCCAGACTAGCTTAGGAGGGAATATTTAGTAGCAGGCACCAGCCTGTGTCGAGCAAACGTCATACGAGGCTTCTATCTGGGTTAGCCGCTCATTACAGGCCCTGGGCCAATGCAGGCATGTTGCTGCTTCACATCACCCCCAAAGATGCTGTTCTGGGAAAGAAAGGCTGCTGGCAGCCACCCTCCTGCCCCATCCCTGCTGCAAGTCCCTAACACATGAGTGAATGTGGTTTTACCGAGAAAGGAGGCAAGGTAATCTCAAAAGCTCCAGCTCTTTTTCCAAGAAAAATCCTTCTTGCCTTTGCAGTCTTATCTGCTGAGACACCGGGTTTGTGTTGCGGTGACAAAGCACGTGTGCGTGCATCCCTGCCTGTGCCATCCCCTCCTCTTGGCTCCCCTCACAGAGCTGTGAAGCGCAGCCCGTGTGTGCTGCAGCCACTCGAAGGCACAAGGGCCCTCGAGCGCACGGCTCGCTGGGCTCTGCCCTCCGCAGGGCCAACTCCAGCCTATACATGGGAACCGCAGCCGCGGCCCAGCCAAGCGGCTGCACAACGCCTGCTTAACAGGAGGTAAGCGTATCGGGGAGGGAAGAATGCCACGATCCCCAGCTGGTACTTCAGCGAGATACTCAGGACTGTAAGCTAACGTGGCACCCAGCCAGGACAGCAGCATTAATAACGTCTTGTTGTGGAGAGCCCTGGTGCACCCCGGCCACCAGTGACAGCCAGGCCCCAGGCGAGTCACTTCTGCTAGGAAAAGGCACAGGGCAGCCTGGGGTGGACATGAAGGGAAAAACTATTCTACCAAGTCACCAACATTCCTCTACAAATGTGATGGGTTTTGCAGAAAAACACACAAGTAAATAAACAACTGGACGCGCATCTGCTTTGCTTGCCAAGCAGAAGGCTCAAAGGTGCTTATGCAGCTGCATACATGGTGTCAGGGAAGGGTTTTGTTATGGGGGAAATGGGATTTAGTTTTTCCCTACCTCCCTCAGGGAAATTTGTTCATTGGTGGCTGCCAACCTCAGCATCCTCACAAACAGAGTCCCCGAGGATTAACATAGTTTTGTGCCACAGAAACTCCCTTTCAATCCTGTTTGTACTGCTAATTGCAGAAGAGCTTCCTAGGAAGGTTTTCCATACCCCTTTGCAGAGAGATTCAAACCCTGAAACAGGTGGGGGCAAGGAAGCACTGGGAAGGAGGCACACTATGGAAATGAAATGGCACATGGGGAGCAGGGTGCTACACAAAGCTGCTTTTCTATGATAGAAACCAGGGACAGGACAGAGCTGGGGAAAACATGGCCATGGAGGGGAGAGTAGGTAGAAGGAACATCACGTAGGGAGAACACACTGCACACACCCCAGGGGCTGAGGATCCGGAGGGCATTTGCACTTTGAGGACACTGAGGACAATCCTCTGCTCCTATTTTGTTCCACAGCTCCCTACAAGCAGTGCAGGACTTTGCAAGGTCCCACCACGCTCACTCCTACCTGGGAAGCCTGTGTGGGAGTATCTGAGGAACTGCACCACTCAGAGCAGGGAAAGCATTCCCTGCAGCCCCTCCTTCCCAGGGAAATGGGATTAGAGTAACCAGGAGTACATCCACACCCTCTCCCTCCTCCCAGCACTCCAAATTTCATCCTTGCAACAGCTCAGGTTAAAGCCATTTGTAGACCTGTGGAAGTCACCCTGCTCTCTGCAGCTTCCATATCTGGTTTACATACAGCCTGGGGCAAGGAGCTAAAAAATGAGGCAAGCAGCAAGAAAGGACCTGCATGGTCCTCTTCAGAGGCAATACACATGGCTCTGATTGCCTCTCCATCTTTCCATCCCCAGCTTTGGATGGAGCTTATCCAGATGAAAGAGGAAATAAGGCACATTTCCAGTCTAACTGTGCCAGGCTGTGGAGCAGCAACACCACTGAAACAGCACAAAGCCCCCTTCTCCCCTTCCAGCTTGTGAGTTTAGGAAATGAGTGGGACTGACCTGTGAGCTCAGGGAGGACGGGGGCACTCGGGAGAGGGGTCCGCTCTACACGGAACTCTAAAAACGAAATGCAAGACAGCTTAGGAACTCATCAAACGCCCCGAGGGAGACCCCCAGAGACACAGCAGCCGGGGTCTGCTGGGGGAGCAGTCTGCAACCAGACTGCGACCAGGCCAGAGTCTTCTTTAAACTGATTTATAACTGGTGCTGAAAGGTGCTGGACTCCTGCCCTGAAGGCTGAAAGGATCCATTTATCCTTGTAATAAATGTGGCCAGGGCAGGGCGAGTTCAAGCATCACTCTGTAGCCTCAGGTCTGCCCTGGAGCACCGCTCGGTGACCCGGCCAATCTGACCTCTTAACGGCAAGGCTAGTGTGTGCTCAGTATGTGCCACACTCAGCCTGGCACAGGTTTACAATGAGGGACTTGAAGCCACTACAGCTAGATTCATGGAGAGCTTCCAGACAGCCAGGAGGCAACAGCAACTTTCAGCCAGTCAGCCTGGGCTCACCTCAGACAAAGAAGAAACTTCCCATTCCCAGCCCTTAATATCAAAACTTCATATATCAACCATCACATGGAGGGATGGAGTAAGGAAGGGATGCTCAGAGTTGCCACAACTCTAGAAAATAGCAATAGCACAGTGTGTCCCTTAAGTGTGCTCTGCCTCATTCCCCGGCCTGGCAGAGAGCAGGAGGGGAGGCCCCACAGCTCTGAGCAGCTGCGGCACAGCAGGTTCCAGCCATTGATCGCTGAATCCATGTTCTCAGCACATGGCAGTATTAGAAGCTTGAAACCACCCAGTTTGCAGGGGATCTGCAGCCCCCTGGCCCAGCAGATGCTTTGTGAAGGCTGTGAGTGGTCCAGGCACTGTTCAGAATACAACTGCAGTGCTGCAGGCACCTGCCTTTCGTGTGCTCAGGAGATCCCTGGCACATGGGGTTCACCATTCTGTGCTACTTTCAGAGTGGTGGCAGCTCTGGTAAAGAGAGACAGACACACACAAAGGCAGTGAGACAGGCAGAGCTGCGGGGCCCTTCCGTGTCACAGCAGCAGCCCTGCGGAGGAGGCCAGCAGAAAGGACGTCGGAGCAGCCTTGGGCTTTTCCTGCCACTGCAGTGTGAGGATAATCCTAATGAAGGACAAGCTGTTCCCACCTATTCCAGGGCTTCTCCAATCCCCCTTCCACATCCATCTCCAATTTAAAGAAAGACCAAACAGGGGAAAGGGTGAAAGGGGCAGAGCCTGGGTTATAGATCATGCCAGGGGCTCCCATCACCTGAAGGCAGACCAAAGAACAGGGCAGAGAGCTCCACTCACCAGGGAACTGGTAAGTGTAACCAGGTGCAATGCCAGTGTAACTTCGACTCGCGTAGGTGGCAGCTTGGAAGCCCGGATAACCTGGGGAAGAGAACAGGACTCCATTACTGCAAGCTGGCAAGGTCTGGCTGCTCATGAGCAGCATGAGCATCCTTTGGCATTAGACAGCAGAAAGGGGTAACAGCAGAAGCCCCAGGAGAGCGCTGGGCAGAGCGCACAACACGTGCGAGCCTGCAGAGGAGTTTCAGCAGGCCCATTTAATTTTAACTTGTTTCAAACATGTAAGGACATGGAGATTTCCTTCTCAGACTCACAGCTCTGCAGACTAAGGCTTTCTGATGCATCAGCTGGATTTACAAACAGGAGATCAGGGACGAAAGGGCATTTGAATGGCTGAGTCACTTTTGCACTAGAAGGGCTGGTGAATGCAGTTACAAAGAACATTTCTTCATGGCACACACAGGAGCACAAGTCCTGCTCTTCCCCAAGAAGCTGACCACCTATATGAACAAGCTGGTGAGAATGCAGGGCATTGACTCACAGATGAATATTTGATTTGAGATCTCCCAAGACAAGAGTCCGTGGATTTCCCAGTGACTCAGTTTGAGTCTTGCTGCTTTAAAATTCAGATGGCTTAGAAAAGGTAAAACCACAGGCTGGAGATTTATTTCTCTTCAATAAGTCAAGTGAAAACATTGGTGGAGAAATGCCCTTTTGGGAGTTTTGTTCAGTGACTAACTGCTACTCAGCAGGCTTAGCACTGAGAGCCAGGCTGAGTACACCCTGCCCAGCAACACCAGCAATGATCCTGAGCAAACAGTGCTCTTGGGTCAGCTCAGTCCTGGCTCCAATGAAAGTGAGAAGAGACAGAAGTCAGGACCAGCACCCACACTGGAAGGATCATGCTGACTCTCAGATCTAGGCATGAGGTTTTGTGGTCCTGGAAGACAGGGCTACAAATTACTTCTGGTTTTAATTTTTAAATTTTTATCTGAATGCTTTTGTCTTGGGAGCATTGGTAGACATAAAACCCAGCCTGCTTGTCACCAGCTTCTCCTTACAAGATAGTCCCATTATAAATGTAGAGCTTTCCCTGCAATACCAGGTATTTGCTGTACTTGAGAACATGGGAACAGAGTGAGACAACACTCAACTAGAACTTTAAGGACATTTTAACACTCTTTAAATGACAGTGAGGACACTGCCATTACACGGACCACTGCTTCAAGTGAAAGGTCAGCAGCTCTTTAATCAACTAATTCACCAGAAAGCCTGTACAAGTGTGGGATGAAGATGCCTGGGTACAGATTACTCCACACTCAGCTCTGCTGTTACATCCTATTCCAAATCAAGGAATTGCTGTCCATGTGCCCCGGCATTGCGGGACCGTGGAGGAGCTGTCGAAGGGCAGAACCGCCCCGCAGGGGCTGTGCCCAGCCAGCCCGGCTGTCGCAGGGCAGCGGTGGCACGTTTGCAGTTTTTCCAGGTGCCACCAGAGGGCAAGTTGCGATCGCGAACAGGTCCCGGCGGCCCCGCACGGGGAGCGCTGCCCTTGGCCGCCCCGCCGCTCCCGGAATAAACCTCTAAGCTGCTGCCTGGCACGGCCGGGAGCGGGGGGAGCGCGGCAGAGCTGACCGGGGGCTTACCCAGCATGCCGATCCCCAGCATGAAGGCATCCATCCCGTAAGGCATGACTCGGGACCGCCCTCGTGCAGAGCCCGTTGGGGACATCACCTCCTTCGGCTGAGCTTTTTTACACTCCACCTGCCACAGGAAAGTAAGGATCAGGCTTGCCTGTCACAGCCTGGATCACAGACTGTCACAGGACACGGCCACAGAGCACAGGCAGGTCAGGCAGGGCTGCCTGCGTGACAGCACGTCCCAGCTCCAGCCACCTCTGTCAGCCCGCTCCGCTGCCCTTCTCTGGCATTGCTGTCCCCAGCCCACATGGTGCCAGCCTTCCCTCTTGCTCTGCAGCCACCACAGGCAATGAGTTCCAACACTGCTTTTCTCCTCATGGTGTTGCCCTTGATGTTCTACCTGACCCTGCACTAGAGCCTCAAAGCCTAATTTTCCTCATTTCTGAATAAAGGTAAAACCCACCCCCTCCCAGGCCACTACAAGGTTTTGTTTAACTTCGAAAACTCCAAGCACAGTACAATTCCTTGTTTAGTTAGGTGTCCTCCTTGAGAACTCAGTATTATGCTTGCTCACCCCCATACAGTGAGTTTCTTCCCCAGACTGACTGCTGTGATTTTTAGGAAAAGACTAAATGTGATTCCCCACTGCAGAGAGGATGCGTCAGGACCCAAGTGCCTCGCACCCTGCCTCTGTGCCACTGCCCTGCTCTCTCCCACACCTCTGTCCCTGCTGCCCCAGGTTCTGCCCCAGACACTCACCATTTTGTTGTTGATCTCATGGAAGTGGATTTCACATACTTTTTCCACAATGTCTTCACTTTCAAATGTGACAAACCCAAATCCTGAAGAAAAAGCAAAACTCCCTGATCAGGTCAGACCTCTCACAGTTTGAACCCTCTACTCACAGCCTTTTATTGGCAGGAGAAAAGGAGAGTACAGTCAACCCTTTCGAAAACAGCTGTCACTCATCTTCTCTCTCCAGCAAATTCTACTTTTATGTATAAGAACAGGACTCTCCTCTTACAGGTTGTCTTCTCCTACTCATCCTGTACTTCCCACCCACTCTGAACCCAATTGGTCTCAAACTCAGGTTTGTTGTTCCTTTTGGCTTTGTTTTTTTTTGGTTTTTTTTTTTGTTTTTTTTTTAATTTTGCTATTTGCAAGGCAAACCACATGGCTGGTAACACTGGGAGGATCTGGGCAGATGCTCACACAAAGAATCGGTGGGGAAACCAACAGCTGCTTGCCAGGACATCACCACCCTCGCTAAATGCACCCCACCAGCAGGAACACCCTGCAGCTCCCTTGCAGGCACTGGCCATAAAGCCTTGTATGAGCAGGCACAGATCAGCAGTGCAGCTGCACACAGCAAGGCAGATACAGGCACAGTGATTTGCAGTTTCACCAAAGTAGGGTTTGTATCTGGGGTAAGACAGGACAGCATGTTCCTGGCCCCTGGCCCACGCTCACACCTCCTTTCTCTCACCAACCCCTTTGCTGACAGTTTTGGCAAAGCCCAGCTCGGGTGGGCAGACTGAACTCCTCTAAGCTGACTGCAACCGTTTCCGGAGAACTGAGGCAGGTGGGAGGATGTCTTAAAGCTTGCTGTGCAAGCAAGCTGGGATTAAGCAGAACTTTCCGCTTTCCAGAGCTGGCCAATTCCATGGCGCTGTAAAATAACATTCAAAAGCACACGGGAATCCACTGCCCAGAACCCCACCTTTTCTCCACACTGCCAGAAACATCTCACTATAAACTCCTCCATCTGTCTGTGCCCAGGTAGATTCACATCACTCACCCCAACACCCACAAGCAGAGGAGCTCAGGAATTCAGCAGAAAAATGTCAAAAGCAGTCCTGAGCCCCATCAGACCCCCACCAGGCCTGCTATGCCCTGGGCTGAGCCCTCACTCTTGATACAGTGGCTGGCAGCTCTCCCTGCTGTCTCCCAAAATGCCCAACAGCTCTAATTGGACCAGTGACTGGTAGGCACCCATGAAGGAACAGGAGTTAATGCTTCTTCCCTTTCAAGATGAAGCTGGAACAACATCCTAGGACTGCTGAGGCCTGGCAGTCAGAGTACATTTAATGGCTTTAGAAAAAAGTAAAAATCTGAAGGGCACAGGGTGTAGCAAGAGCAGAAGGGAGAGTTCCCTCGCTGCTCTGGGAGCAGGAGTGCTTGGAAGTGCTTCAAACACACAGGAAAGCAGCCAGCATAGGGCTGTTACTGACCCTGACTGGGAAGAGGCTGAAGCTAAGTTTGCAGGTCAAGTTATTGCTATTAAATCTCTGAGTTGGATGCAAGTGTCAAGCCCTGCCACACCACCAGGTAGTTGGTCTGAGGACTGACCAGGAAGGCAGAGACGCCCATGGATGGGCTGGGTCCGTATAGCACAAATAGTAGAGCCTTGCTCCCATCCTGTAACCAGACTCCACCAGCAGGACTCGGGTAAGAAAAGGTGACCTGGGAGCACAAGTGGGCTCTGGGCCGAGGAAGGGGCAAGAAGCAGGCACTCTTCAGGCTCTCGTGTCAGCTTTCCCAGAGCTCAGATTACTCGGGACAAGGTAAGACACACACTGCAGGCTGGAGCCACGGAGGTGAGCATGCAGAAGAAGGGGCCGTCTCCTCTCACATATCTGCAACTTGACGAGTTTACAGCACAGGAAACGCACTGGACAAAAGCTCTCTGTGCTGAGAGGGCCACTGGTAAAAGATGCAGATGTAAAAGAATGGGGCGACTGGAGGTAAGATAGAGAGCAGCTGCAACCCGCATCCCCTGCTGCTGGGATACCGACCCCTCCCTAGGCAAGGCAGGAGGCAAATCCTCTGCAGTAACCTCTCCTAGGGCCAGAAGACAGCTCTCACCTCGGTGTCGGTTGGTTGTCTTGTCGAACATCAGCATCGCATCATCCACCTGCAAAGAGAATGGCTGCAGTCAGATTATTATTGCTGCAACGAGCATCTACCAACACAATTGTTCAGAGCTTCCCTGGCCTTCCCAAACCTGAGGGGATCAAGATGAGACATCTTGTCCCCAAGAAGGAAACTGGGTGCACACATATGCAGTGCACATAAGCTATCACACCAGGCACTTCCTCAAGCCACAACCAGCATGGTCCTGGTCCCCCCACCAGCCCAGGGCAGGTGCTGCTGGGCTGAGCCCCCTCGACCCAGCCCCTGGCAGCAAGCGACCCTGATTGTTCGCCTGCAGCTCCAGCCGGGGGCCAAGGAGCAGGGAGGGCATTGTTCCCAAATCCCGGCCTCAAAAGAGAGGAGAATCAAAGGGGGGCAGAGAAGCAAAGCTGGAGAGGGGAGAGGAATAAGGGGCCTCCCAGCGGTGGGGGAAGCGGAGGCCTCAGACAACAGAGCCTGCCTGGGAAAGCTGGGAAGCACCCCCACCCCCACCCCATGAGGAGCCTTTCCTCTAAGTGAGGTTTCCCACTGCTGGAGGCTGTAATTAGAGCAAATTTACTGCAAGGCCTGAGCAGGGCTGCCTTCCCGGGGGGGAGGGGCGGCCGGATCCCATCCCCCAGCCGGCCTGGGGCTGCTCTCCTCCCCAGCACATCACCGCCTGGTGCCACTTTTCCCCCCATCTTCCCGCGGGTGTTGCCTTGCGGAGCCGCATCCACTCCGCAGGTCAGCCCGAGCGGGGTTAAAAAATACACTTCAATCCCCTCCGTGTAAGCCCCAGTGTAAACCTGTCCCACTGACCCATCCCTCCTCTAATACCACTGCCTTAATCCGATTATGAAACTGGACGTGCAAGTGCTCAGGGGAGGTGGCAGCAGTCTCCGGCCAGCAGCTGCCCTGGCCCTCCTCCTTCTCCATGTGACACAGCCGCTCCCTGAGCAGCAAGCCCTGCACGCCCCCCAACTCTACAGGATTACTCCCTTGCCTCGCCCAGGGAAGAATCTGCATTGCTGCCTCCTCCTGAACAGTCACTGCAGAGGGCAGAGCGCTGCCCATGCCCTGGCACAGGCAGCCACGGGCTTTGCCCATGGAGACCCCACAACCCCAGTCAGGAAGGGGAGAGGCTCCTACCCTCAGGCCCCCAGGACACTCAGCTCCACCTCAGGGCCAGGTGGATGGAAGGAGCCCTTACAGACATTTCCAGTACCATCATAAGCAGACAGAGATCATATTTGATGCCCTTGGCCTTGTCTAACACATCCACTCCAGGTGACAACAGACAACCTGGCTCCTTCTTATCTCACACACTTACCATCCTGGCTCAGCCTCTCTCAGCCAAGTAAACAAACACCTGAGAAACACGCCAAGCATCCAACCTGGAGCCACAGGGGACATAAGCCTTGACACAGACTCAAAGCAACTCCTCAGCAGCTTCCCATGACACACAGTTAGGGAGATGGGCGCTGAAGGTAGCTCCTCACACTGTCATTCCCCATCACCACTTGCTCCCACATTTGCACCATTTCCCTTCATGGTACAGCACAACTGTGATGTGCTGGAGGGAAACCCAATGTGGCTTAAAAAAAGTTCAACAGGTTTTGTTGTCTGGTTTTCCTCATTTTAAAATCTAGATCCATTCCCCCATCCAATTCACAAGAAGGCTGGAGAAATAGCTGTTCTCCAGTAAACACTGGAGAGCTTTCCCCAGTAAACACTGGGAGAAAGCTGTGTAAAAGGCAGTCTGAGGCAGTGCCACTCCTAGCTCAGGTAGCTGGAGACCACAAACTCATCGCAATGAGAGATGAGCATGAGGAAAAAAAACAAACTAGTATCAACGAGCACAGGCCCACTGCTGACTTACTCTGCCTGACCAGCCCTCCTCTCTGCAGAGCCTGGGAAGCAGGAACAACTGCAAGTGGCAGAGCCCATTGCACTTCCACACAAACTCCTGGCACAGCAATATCCCAGGCAATGGCTGGGCAGTGCCACAGCACTCAAGCACTCAGAGAAAGAAGATGTGCAACCACTTCATCCCAAACCATGCTGTATGCGGTGAGGAGAGCTGCAGCCTTCCTCCTTCTGTGCTTTTTCCAATGGCTGTGCTTTGAGGTGCCTACACAGCATCCCAAAATGTACTTGCCTTGTAAGAACATGCTTATTGTAAGACATGTACTCTATTTGAAAGCTGTTTCCTATTAAAAACTAAATCTTATACAGTACATAAGTGGAAAAAAAAAAAAAATACATAGGTGTATATGCACACAACTCCAGGGCTTCAACTCTGTGTATGGCTGTAATTTATATATTTTATTGCCATTAAAATCTACACATGGCCATCTTTATGTCTCCTTTTAAGGCAGCCCGTGAGCTGAGTTGGGTGGTCTCAGCACACACCTGTGAGGTAAAGCAGGGCCCAGATCCCCCCTAACCCTTGCTACAGGGGATACGCCTGTCCTGTACCATGGATAACTTGGGCAGACCCGCACGCTGAGGCACCACATCCAGCACCCAGCAAAGCTCTGCCTGCACCGACTCTACAACCACCACGAGCCCTAAGTGGGCAGCTATTGCGGTGGTGAACCACCACAGTCCCCCCCCACCCCCGCTCTTCCCTCCCCGCCCGCCACCGCCGCGTTAGGCCTTTCCCGGCTGGGCCGCGCCGGGCCCCAACAAAGGCGGCCGCCGGCGGGGCCGTCGCGATGGCAACGCGGCCGCCATGGCAGCTGGGGCCCGGATTAGCGGCTCACAAAGCCGCCCCGCAGCGCTCCCTGCCCGCGGCCTGCGGTGGGCTTCGGGAGGGCACCCAACGGGGGCCTCCGGCACCCCAGCACAGGCGAATCGGCATTCCCGAGGGATTCGTCACCTCGTTCCAACCCCGCGGCTCTGTGCAGGGACACCTATCACCAGGGTGCGGCAAGCCCCGTGCAACCTGGCCTTGAACCTGCCCCTAGATGGGGCAGCCACAGCTTCTCTGGGCAACCTGTGCCACGGCCGCCTCACAGGGAAAACCTTTATCCTAAGATCCAATCTAAACCTACTCTCTCTCTCTCTTTCAGCTTGAAGCTATTCCCCCTTGTCCTGTCACTACATGCTCTTGTAAATGATCACCCCCAGTAACTCGGTGCCTTGAGCTAGAGCATTTGAGTCAGGATGACTTGGTGCTCCCTGCTTTCTAGGTCCTAAGTGTTCCTATGCCTCCCCTAAATAAGAAGAGAAAAAGAGGAGTGTTTTTTGCATGCTTTCTGTCTGGGCTAAAATGTATTTTTCCAAAGCATCTATCCTAATTTAAAGTGGTAGCAAATCTGAGACACACTCAGGCTTGTGGCCTGAGGGTGACATTCAAACCTTCATGCAAAAGCCATCCAGCAGCCTGGACTTCCCTGTCCTCAGAAGCAGAGCATGATCTCCCCCTAAAGCCAATATCCAAACTGAACTTACCACTGGATTCTCAACAATTGACTAAAAATCACCCCTGGGAACCTGGTACCTTGAGCTTGAGGAATCAGCTGTCTTCTCTCTAGATCCTAAGTGCTCCCATGCCTTTCCTGGACAGGCAGGAGGAAAAAAGAGCAATTTTTGTCCTGCCAGGTGCTAAAAAACTGTGAGGCCATTTGGGAAAAGAGTGAACAGAGCTCACTCAGAGAAAGCCCTTTCCTCAGAGGGTAAGTCCCCTAAAGGAATGCTTTAAAAGAGCATCCTCAATAGTTCCTTTTGACACAGTCCCAATGCAATTCCAGAAGTAGTATTAGACCTGAATTACTCAGAAAAAGTCTGTCTGAAAAAACATTTTCTGAGATGACTGAAGCTTCAGCACCTCTTACTTAAAGGTGCCATAATCACAAATGATCCATCCAGCCTTGGCCAAAATACCTGGGGGTTTTCAGAGGTTTAATTCCACTCTAATGTCTTTCAATCTTTCAATGTTTCATTCTTAGTTATCTGCTATGGGGAACCAATGACATCCTCATGCAGATTTAATAAAATAATAATTTCCAATACCAGTTTGATAGGAAAGGTTGGATGCACTTTCACAAATGTAAATTTTGAAAGCTGTAAATCTTTCCAAAAAAATCTTTTAAATTCAAGCAAAGGGTTTGTGGAGATGGACATCTTCCACGTGAACTGTAAATAAAAATATCTGGGCTGGTCCTAGAAGGAATCACAGCAACATATTTGTAGTAAAGTTAGGCAGAAAAATAGTAACTGTTGAGACAGCTTCCATAAGGAAAATAGAAACCAAACTATCTAGAAACCACTCTGCCATCCTGTCAAGAGACAGACAGCACTAACAACCCTGTGAGGTTCTCCCAGCTGCACAAACAGGACAGGCCAGTTCCAGGGAGGAGGATGCATGGACAGAGAGCCTAGCTCCAGGGAACAGATGTGCTGTGCCATTAGGATCCTTCTTACCCCACTCTGCAGACCCACTCTCAGAACTCTTGGGAGTGAGACTTGGCCAAGGGGACAGAACCTGCTCCATGCCACAGGAGAGCAGAACAGCCTGTCCAGGTGTCCTTGCCTGCTCTCACAAAGGCACCTGGCAAATATCAGATGAACCCCAGAAGACCTGAATGACCATTACTGCTAGAGTGTTTTTGGCTATGTGCCTACCAGATGCGGAGCACAGAGAACTCTTTGTTCCAGAGGCATTGTTACCACAGGCCAAACTGCCTACTGCCACAAGAGAGGTGATCAGATTCCCCTTCTCCTCCCCTCCCCATCTGTTCATGGCAACCATGTTATGTGTGAGAATTTACATAAATTGCCCTCTGATCTGTGGAAGAAAATCCAAAATCCAGTTTGGAAATCCACAGCAGGTTGACAAGTAGCTTTGATCCCTGAAATTTCCAGAGAGCGGCAGATTAAGGATTAATTAATTAACATTCTCCCAATCCAAAGTGAGGAAAATCATGGCCACTGTAAGCACAGAAACAAGTCTTCCTTTAAAGACATCAGTATCTGAAGATTCTCCCATTAGTCAGCAGGGAAAACTCATTTCATACACCTAAGTCAACCACCCCATTCTTCTGTCAGGAGTACATGAATAGGCATTTGTGACAGACCTACAAACCCTCATCTTACCCAGCACCTCAGATACTGTGATTTTCCCTCATCACAACAGTAACAGCCATCACCCCAGTGAGACCTCAGGACCTCTCATGTCCAGAATTTGGATGGAGTATTAGATGGCAGCCTAAAGGTCAGAACCCTCCTCAGACCCCAGATCTTTTTTCTTGTTTGCTTCCAGGGTATTTTTAGAGAGGAGATCTCTCTGGGCAAGAGCTGCCTCACAGAGAGGCTGAGATTTCATGACCGACTCATCCACACACAATTACCTCAGGCCCAGCGAGAGATGCAGACTGGTTTTAAGCACTTTCCAAGCACCCTTGGTGCTGCAACTGATTAGTGAGTCATGCAAAGACGTCACTGTGAATGTATTTCCTGCACTGCTGCTTCACCAAATATAAAAGCACACAACAAAACCATGAGTTCAAAAACCTGATTTGGGTGCAGGCCCCCATTTCTTCCAGGACCTCTGCACTTCCAGTTTCTGTTAAGATCAGCTTCTCTCCTGATGACAAACAAAAAACCAGCTGCATCAAGTTAGAGCAGAGCTCTGCCTTGCCCAAAACCTCCCAAGATACCAACCAAGAGACAACTTTGGAAGAACATAAAGTTAAGGCAAGGATATTACAACAGAGCCCAGAACACTACATCCCCATCCAAGCTATTTATGATGTGGAGATTTTCTGAATTCAAAGGGGTGTCTGTGTGTGTTAAAAGACCTTCCATGAATCTTCCCAATCATTTTGAAGCCTATGTAAATTTTAGCAACAACATCCTGCGGCAAAGATTTCACAGTAGATATGCTCCATGATAAAATGACTTTATTTGTTCTAAGCCTCCTCCTATCTTGCAATTTATAGGACTTTCTCTACCACAAAACTTCATCAGACCAACTCTTGCATTAGAAAGATGATCTGAGTTTTTTCAGTTTTGATTTGAAACAAATAACCTTGCTTACAAGATTGGAGACCCAACAGTCCAAAGAAATTACTCTGATGGATAACCCCTTTTCCTCCCAAAAATAATACAGAACAACATGTTCCCACAGGTCGAAGTAGCAGAGGACGAAGCTGCAACTTGAGCTCCTCTGGCATTCTCATACGTGTTGAACTAGACAGAGGACTAGCTGTGCCTGAGGTGGTAGATGCAAGACACCTTCCTCCTCTCTTTCTGCTGCAGGTTTCAGTGAGGGTGGTAGCCTGAATCTAGAGAAGCTGTTGAAATAATTCCTTGTGCTGTCTAAAGATCTTCAACACCATCCAACTTAAGCCAAACTACTTGGCTACACATACAGTGAATGAGAAGTCTTTCCAGGACTTCTGTCCTACAGCTGAAAAAATGATCTCCTTTAGAAAGCATGTGCATGGCCTGAGCTTGGATTTGAGAGAGATTCAAGTTTTGGAACCAGAGAGGTGTTTCCTAGAGATCCTGCTATGCTCAAAGCCCTTGCAGCTGCACCTGACAAACCACAGCCAGCTTGAGATCACTTTTCAGTCTCTCTCTCTCTCTGTACTAAAAAAATAAAAAAAAACTTTGTACTTTCTTTCTCAGGAAAACAGCAGCCCATATATTTTAGTCAGAGTTTTGGAAGGGAAAAAACCCAAAAGTGATTCCTCTTTGAAGCAGAGACACTCACACTGTATTTGGGATCCTCTTTGAAGCTTCACCTTTTGTGCCTGTTAAAACCAAGTATTTTGATATGAAGAAATGGGGTGTCAGCCTCTCCCTCTCTTTTTTTATCACTGAGTAATACTCGTGGATTTCCTTTTCACACATTTTCACTTTTTTTTGCCACTTCCATTTTACAAAGGTGAGAGAAGGTTTTGGACACAGCAAGGAAAGAAAACAAAACCAAACAAAAATAAGAGAATAAGCAGAAATGCCAAAATGGAAAAATCACATTTGGGACTTTTGTCTAATGAAATAGAAAACCATTTCCTTTGCAGCCCAACTAAACTTGCATTTTTTTTCCTGCTAATGGATGTAGGAGGTGTGCTGCTTCTGACCTGAGATGCACCGACACCAACCACCTTGGTAGACTTGTGAGCTGCAGTTCACGGATTTGAACTGGAGAGAACATTATGATAATCTAATTTGACCTCATCTGTTCTGCAGGCCATAGCACTTCCTCTTGTAATTCCTTCAGCATGTACATGCTTTCTGTCTGGGCTAAAATGTATTTTTCAAAAGCATCTATCCTAATTTAAAGACCTTAAGTGGTGGCAAATCTAAGACACACTCAGGCTTGTGGCCCGAGGGTGACATACAAACCTTCATGCAAAAGCCATCCAGCAGCCTCGACTCCCCTGTCCTCAGAAGCAGAGCATGATCTCCCCCTGAAGCCAACATCCAAACTGAGCTTGCCACTGGATTCTCAACAATTGACTAAAAATCACCCCTGGGACACTGGCACCTTGAGCAACCAAGACAGAATGACTTGGTGCTCTCAGCTCGCTCCTCTCTAGGTCTAAGTGTTCCCATGCCTTCCCTGGACAGGCAGGAGGAAAGAGGAGCAATTTTTGTCCTGCCATGTACTAGGTAACTGTGGGGCCACTTAAAAGAGAAGGGAATAGTTACAAAGCTCTTTCCTCAGAGGGTAAGTGCTCTGCTTTCAAAGAGCATCCTTAAAGTTCCTTTTCACACAGTCCTGATACAATTCCAGAAGCAGTACTGGACCCAAATGACTTGGAAAGTCTTAATGAAAAAACATTTTCTGAGATGAGGAGACCATGACTGGAGCTTCAGCACCTCTCACTTAAAGATGCCATAAATCAAAGAGATGAAGGCCACTCGTGGTGTGTAGGACACCCATAAAGATGGGATTCTAGGAGACCTCTGAAACCTGGGAGGCCCCAGCACATCATAAAGAGCCACCAAAAGAGAGTGTGCATCAAAATCATGTTTTCCATGTGTCACAGCTGAAACTGAAGGCAACAGGCTTAGCCCTACAAACCCTACAATGGCACATTCAGAGCTCAGAACTCCAGAGGTGAAGGCCACAAGGCTTTCCTCTGAAATGAACTTTCCATCTGATCCCACCCATCAGCCATACCAAGCTATCTACTGTAGAGAATCTCTCAGGAAACAGTTCTCCTGGCCGTGGGTGAATTATTTGAGGCTTAGTCTGGAAGATGGTTACAGGCCAGGAACGATGCTTTACACAAGAGCTCTGAAGAGTCTCTCATCTGAAGTGAACAGATGAGTCAGAAAATTGCTCTGAAAATGGCAAGTCAATCTGACCAGGCCTAACGTCTCCCCATGGAAACTCCCCAGAGCCAAGGGAACAACTGCTCCAGCCTCATGCAGACTTGAAGCACTGGATGTTGTCCAGAACACTGGTTCTTCAGAAACAAATTGCACCAAGCTGTGCAGAACTCTCCCTCCTGCCCACTCCAGAAAACAGTCTCACACAACAGTCCTTTGCCAGTCACCTGACGTCAGGACATCTCTCAGCACACAACCATTAAACAAGAGAAACAAAACAGCACCCCAAAAGAGCTGGAAAGGACTGCTCAGACTAGAGCAACTGTAACTGCCTATAAACTGAGTGCCCTGTGACATGCTTCTTTGAATTAGCAGGGATACAGTCAAGGTTAAAAGGGGATTATGCCAAAGACAATTTGTTTTCCTATCAAACACATCCATCCACAGGAGACCTTGCAAGTCAAACAGCCTTTAGACTGCATAGACACTTGAACACCACCACCTTTAGTGGTGGCACCCTTGAGGATACCATGTAAAAACTCTTGGGGACATAACAAGAGTTTGCCTATTTCTTATAGAAAATGAAACCACACAGAGCTACCAACTGGCAAACATGAGGATATCTGACCACTTTCTCTTAGGAGTGAACAGAGTCCCACTTTGCACACCAGGACATGCAAATTTGGTTTCAGAAGCTGAACGAAAGTTCTGAACAGATACTTGTCCCAAACTTTCTGCCCAAAAGTTTCAGCAATATGGCAAATCTGGTTACAAAACTCCCTTTCCTTTCACTAATTAGCATGCCTTAACATGACATCACCCTTTTGCAGGAAATTTCAAAAGAAAAATAATACCAATCCTTCATCCCTACACTGCACCTTCCATGGTGCTTCCCTCCATGACCATGATTCTATCAGCAATGTTCTGGCCAGGTCACCACCTACCAAACCATGTTCTTCCCTCCTAACCGGGCAGGAAGGTTCCAAGAGCTGCAGAACGCAACACTTCCTGCCTCAAAGAACAAACCTATGCACAACTCCACTGAACAATAGTGAAACAGTCACAGTGTCCTGTCCACAGAGGTGACCACATTCGGCACTTGGGTATGATGATCCCCTTCAGTTCCTAATCCCATTAAAAATCTTGGGATCCTTCAGTCTAATCCTGCTGATATCACTCCTGGAGATGCTGACAACCTCCTCAGTTGAAAGGTCACAACTGAGCTCCCTCCAATCCTCAGATTCAGTCCACTCTCACAATTCACACACCAGGCTGTCATGGACCATGACACAAGTGACTTCCAGCCGCAGTAGCCCACCCTTTCCTGAGCAACCACCAGCCACAGAAGAGCCAGACCAACACAAGGGACAGCCTTAGTGCCAAACTTTCTTCAACTATACAAAACTTACACCACCACTTGCCCAAGACTCAGCAGGAGAAGTTTCAGGACCAAAAGACTTATTTTTAATATAGGATTATTGAAAAAGAAATCACAAGGTTTTGAGTTAGAAACAGGCCAAAATCAGAGGTTTGATAAAGCAGTCACTCTGTTAGGAGTGTCTACAAACCTTCCTCCAGCATTTGAACAGACTGCAAATCTGTGTGCCACAAGAGGCTTCTGGATAGGGAAAAAATTCCCATAGCCGATATCCTAGCAACTCTGGGAACAAGAATAAACTCTGTTTCAAATCACCACAGGGCAGGAGTCACTGGCTGTAGCCCCTACAAGGACATTACAGGCAGCCAGCATCTGTAAGTGACCTTTAATCTACTTAACCCTTGCAAAAGATTCAAACTTCTAATCCCGCCCCCACAGAAGTTCAGAAAACTCCTTTTGCCCCAGAAGCAACAGCTTTGATCCAACATCACTCAAGAGACTTACCTTCCCGAACTGCTCGAAATATTGTTTCACATCCTCCACAGTAGTGTTCACAGACAGACCACCCACAAATATCTTCTTCGTTCGGGTCACCATCTGGAAAAGGGAAGGACAGGAATTCACCAAATAAACCCAGAGCGAGCAGAGAACGAGGCTCAAAAGGCCACTAACTCCCCTCTGCTGCCGGGAAGCGCTTTTGCCTTTGCTGCAGCTGAGCTTCCAACTTCTTGAAGCCCTCTGGCCAAGCACAGCTGGCAGATCTGTCCCACACTAGATTCATGCTCTTGTTTTCACAGAGCCCACCACACATGCCAGCACCCAGCCACCACCTCCTCGTCAGACAATTACCAGCCTCTTCCCTCACCAACATGCCACCTCTCCCTTGGCACTGTGATATCATCCCAAATGTGTGGGGCACACCTATCCCTTCCCCAGCCCTGCCACTCTGCACAGCCAGTGCAACCCCAGAGGTACTTGCTCTGCTCCCAGGGTGGCAAGAAGCTTGCCATCACAGGCAGGTTCCCTAGGCCTTGCCCTCCCACCCCACAAATTACACAGCCTTCCAGTCTGAAATGGAATAAGCCTCATTTCACTTAAATGGAGCCCAGTCAACACCCAGTTAAATCACATTGCCTCTGCAAGAAGGTAAAGACAAGATCCCTCTGCCACTTGTCACTGATACAGCTGGGACAAGGAACAAAACGAACTACCCTGAGAGGGGCCATGGCTGCCAGGCTTGAGGCACACCGACATCCTTTGAACCAGCTCTCCAGCTGCATCCTCCCTTTAGCTGCTTGGCTACACCCCTGCTCTCAGAGGAACACATGGTCCTAATTACCCCAAGGAGCATAGGGCTAATCCGCAGCAATTCCCTGGCTTGGAGAGCAGCCCGTTCTAACACTAAAGCACCTTCTGTCACCAAACTGCTTAATGGAATTAACCCAATTCCTACCATGTGCTTCCTGGCTCCAGTTACTTGGGATACCTGCTCACCAATTGTTCTCAGTGCCTGAACCCCTTACTTCCCTCCCAGCACCAGTCTCCTCTTTCCTCTCTGCTTCTCAGCACAGCTTCTCCCCAGCTCTTTCACCCCTAACAGGACTTGGAATACAGACTCTAAACTTTAAAACTCACATCCAAGAGCCAAGCTAAAGAAAGACCCAAAGTATAAAGGCAGTCTCCAGTACGCTGCTGGCTCCTCAGCTAAAAGTTTCTAGCTGCACACCTGGAAAAAGTTCCTGCCACTGTGCATTTTAACAGCAGAGCCTCTTGTACATAAGATCCAACACCAAACTCCTTTTGCCTTTTCCAGTGCTGAGGCACACAAGGGCATTTCACAAAGTGAAATCCTTCTCCTCTTCCCTGTCATACATTCATCACACACAGGTGCACACTCTTCCACATGTGTCACATCACAGCAGGGAGCTGTTCCATATCTCCTAAGACTGGAACTTCTACCATTGTCTGCAATTTCAGAAGGACTAAGTTCACCCTGGGCAGCATTTAATCCACCAGCTCTATCTAATGCATTCTGAAGTACAACCAAGGGGCCTCCTGGTTCCTTCAGTGCCATGCAAACTCCCAGCACTCCGCTCCAGGTGAGTCCTGACCAAACCCCAGTGAGCAGCTCTGTTGCATGCACTGGCCACCTTGCACAGAAGGACAAGGTTCACCATCACAAATTCTGCCCCTTGTGGCACAAGGCTGCCCACAGTGCTTACCTTGGGCTGTGCTCGGCGAGGGAACGCTACCTTCGGGTCAATCTGAAAGAGATGTGGGGAAGAACAGGTGAACACACTTTTCCTGCCTATTTACAGACACAGGGTTTCCTCCATATGTGCAGCTGTCTCTGCCCATGTGGCACCTTGCTAAAAACCCAAAGAATCTACCTGAGGTGCATAAAATGAAGCTGGCTGCAGACATCTTTCCCTCTTGGTAAGGTGTAACCCAGGGAGACTACAAGTCCCAGCATGCAGTGGTCCATCTCCAGCTGAGCGCTGGGCAGATGCACTGAGAGCCCATCACATGCTGGGATTAACAGGCTGGGCTGCACCCTCCCGCTTGGCCAGCCCCTGGGTGCCTTGCATCACCAGCCTCATATTAAAAGTGGTTTCTTTTGCCTTTTTTGCTCTCACCCTTCACTCTTCCTACAAGCACAGAGTTCATCTGGGTAGTAACAAGACAGAAAAGAAGCAGCGCACATACCCCCAAACATTTCATCCCTTCAAACACAGACTGAAGAGCAGACAAAAAGAAGCTATAAAAGAGCAGACAGGATGGCACAAATTAACCCGAGGAGCCCAGGCCTGCCGGCTGCGGAGGCTGCGGCCGCAGGGATCGTGCTGCCCCTCTCCCCAGGCCGCGCTGCACACAAAGCCGTGATGCCTCCCTCCCTCCCACCGCGGGCTGAGCCTCCATTGTGCCTGTTCAGCTTCCCTATAAACCTGCTGCTGGCCGGAGCAGCCGGGCCCGCGCCGCCATCCAGGTGCCGCGCGTTCTGCCGGGCTCAGCACGGATGAGCGCGTGCCTACATTGGCCTCACACCACCACCAGCACCACCACCACAAAAGCTGGGACAACACTAATGCAGCTGCAAGCCAAACACCCACAAAGCCTTCTCTCCTCCTCAGCCACCACTTCTTTCTTTATAGGCCTATTTTTACAGCAACTCCTGTAAAGTTACATCACATCAGGGATGATCCAGACCTACAAATCAGCTTACAAAGACCTGTGGTAAAGGCAGGTTTGGCTCATCCCCACACTTGGACTGGCTGCAGCTGGGAGGGCAGCCTGGAGCATTGTCCCATCAGCCCAGCAGCTCCAACAGCCCAAAAGGAAGCTGTGTTTCTCCAGCTCCTCTCACTGCTTTGTTCAGCTTTCCAGCCTGGCTGCCCTCCTGTCCCGCATCCTTTTACTTGTCTCACAGCCCCGGAGCTTGGCCCCCCTGTGCCCTTCCACCAGCTCCTCTCCCTGCCTTCCCCACCTCCATCCTGACTCACAGCTTACAACATAAATAAACTCAGCACGTAGGTAAACACAGGCAAAACTGAAAAGCACAAATAAATTCAAAAATAAACCTTGCTCCCCAAGCTCCTTGCAGATTAGCATACCCTCCAGTGCCCCCCTGGGGCATCGGAACCATCCAGGCCCTCCCCTCCTCAGGCACACCACACCCCCCCACCCCCCCCCGCCCCGCTTCCTGGCTAGTGCAGACACCCACAGCGAATTCTGAGGACAGGGGACGGCAGGAGACCAGGAGGTTGATGGCAGATAATAAGCAAAAACAATAATCTACTGTCTTTTACTTCTCAGCCAGTGTCATTCAGCTCCTGCCAATAAGATGCTTTCATACTCAGCAATGCTAAGCTCAGCCTCATTTTCTCATTACCCTGAGTGTGATCAACTGGGCAGAGATAACGTGTCCTCCTGGCTGGAGAGAGCAGGCAGTCATTTCACAAATTCTTCTGCACAACCAGCTATTGTTGCAGGTAGAGGGAGGCTGGGGTGACTGATTGCAGGCACAGCCCTGGGAACATGCAGAGGGGAGCGAGTTCGGTGCCGGACTCAAGTTACTCAAACTGGACTGTTCCTTGGCTGCTGGAGTCTTTCCTCATTAAAGCAAAGGCACTGGTACCTTATTCCCTCATTTCTGGTGTTAAAACAAATAGCCCTGGAGGAGTTGTGTTTCACTGTCACCCACTGACGTAATGGATCCTTTTTACAAACCCAGATAGAAATCTGCTAAGAGCATTCAGAACTGCTCAGATTGTATCCAAAAAACAAAAACCCAGATCAGGCTGCAGTGAATGGAAGTCACCTGAGCTCAAACCGCTTCCAGTTCACCCCACAAGACTTTGATGAGGAATCCCACGGAAGCTGCAGGTGTACCAACAGGCCAGCCAGGTCCTCAGCAATGCTCTTCAGGCCACCTACAGCCCCATTTCATAGCTCAGATCTCGTAACTCCAGTGTTAGCCTAGTTGGTATCAGTGTCCCAAAGCACAGGGAAGGCTGGGAAGGACCTGTGAGATGTCAGGTCCGGGTTTGTTCTTTCATTTTACCTCTGTCACTACCTCCGCCCTGCTGGTCTGCACTGCAGGGGAGCTGCAGATCACTCCCTCCATCACAAAAGACAAACCCAGCAAAAACTCAACAACGGCAACAAAGAAACGATGGGATGACCCAGCACTGCCAAGTGCTCTTCCCAGAGCGCGTAAAGAAGCAGCTCAAGGCAGCGGCCAGCTGCAGCTTTACAAAGTCACGCAAATCTTTTACCTTGAGACTGTAAAGCCAATTCTCCTATCAAGTATTTTCAAAAATAACCCTGTAGTCTGCTATCTAGCTTACAAACAAAGAGGAGTCTGAAAAGAACAAGGCTGCCCCAAAGAATTGGGCCAACCGCCTTCATTAGAGTAGGAAGAATCAGAAGACAATGAAGCAACAAGTTGAGCAGACACTGTCTATCAAATGCTGTTTGCCAGGAGACACCAAGCCCCGTGAGAAGGCTGTCCTTACAGGGCACCAGGCCTTTTTCTGCAAAGTTTCATAAAACTCTAAATTAGGATTTAGGTGAGTTTGTGTCATTTAACCCATGACTCACAGCAAAGCCTTTCACCTCAGCAGGCAAAAGGCATCTGGAGGTTCCATGTGCTCCCATTAAGATCAACCTCTCACGAGGCAAAACACCCCAAAACATCTGCCTCAGCTGAAAACTGCACCAAACAAAAAATAAGAATGAAGGGGAAAGAGGATCAAAGTTCCTAACAAAGAAGGCCCTGGTGAAACTGTCCCCATTATCTGTGCCGTGCCGGCGGGGTGAGCAGAGCAGATGCAGCAGGGAATTTCAATGGCTGGCCGGTCCCCACGCGCCCTACACCACGAGGCTCTTCTGTTCTCCTGCAGCGGCCACCGTCCCTCCCCGCCCGCGTGGGCTGCACTGTGGGATGCAGAGCGCCTTCGCACAGCCGGCAGCGGCGGCTTGGGGAGAAGAATGGACAACGTGGATTTCAGCTCTCTCCCAGCCCTGAAACACTTCCAGGATTAATGCAACAACCAACATCCATCAGTTGCCTTTTCAAGAGGGGTCTATGCCAGCCCACAGACTCATGACAGGACTAGCTGATCAGACACTGTGTTTACATAGGCTAGTGAAAAAAGGAAAAAAAAAAAAAAGAGAGAAAAAGAAAACCTTGGGCCCTCCTCAAAAGACATTACTGTAAACCCCCCACTCAGAGCAAAATTCACTTTACATCACTCCTGGAAGCAGGAGGGCCAGGAGTCCTGGGGACCCAGCCTCAGCCAGGAAGGCTGGGGTGGGTTTAACTAGGAGCTCCCGTGGGGAGGAAGGACCTGTGCACATCAAAGGGAGCGATCCAGGCAGTTAAACAGGAACAGACATAAATCTTGCTGCAACTCATGCCGTAAACCCTAAGAAAGAGGGTCTCGCTCTCCCGCCCTCTCCTTCTGCCAAGATAAAGACTAGGACGCCTGGGCCACGCACTGGAAGAAATAAAACTCTGCATTTGGACTCCTCAACAGCCGTTGCCTGGAGCCAGAACATGCCCCCTCACCATGCCATCCCCTGCAGCCCCAGCCACTCCCCCATCACTCCCCCATCACTACCCTCACCTTCACCCCAGGGCAGCAATAAGGAAAAGGAATTCAGGGGAAGGCAAGTCACTGAAACTAAAGAGAAGGGACCTCCCACTCAGACATCTCACCCCCACCCCTCAAAACAGTCTGCACATCTCCTGAGTAACACAGATTCACAAGACAGGACCCACCACCTTACGCCACTAGTCCAGTGAGCCACCAAATCTTTCTGCTGCCCAGCTAGGGCTCCTCATCACCCAAACCTTCAGAGTGAGGCTGGAGCCGCAGCCACTCCAAGAAGCTGGTGGTAGCCCACATGGGCAGACATTGGCCACACTTGGAGACAATAAAATCCTAAACCTCCATGACCATTACAAAAACATCACCTGGGGAAACCACAAGAGAGTCTCTGGGGTGCACAGAATGAGGACTCTCTGCCGGGAAGGGGAGATGCACAGGCCACCATTGGCAGGGAAGCAGGGCCTGGGCGCTGGGGAACAGCACCCCTGAGGAGGGATCAGTGCTCAGCAGCACACCGGATGAATGGGCGGCTTCCCTCTCTCCGAATGCAGCCACGTCTTATTTCCCGGGGCAAATTCTCATCCCAAACGTGTTCAGGTGTCCCAGCTTCGAGAGGGCTACAGTCACTGCCCGGACGGGCCTTACAACCAACGAGCGAGAAGAAAACCATCACCAGGATCCACAGACCCACACCAGGAATCGGCGCACGGTGAGCCCTGTGCTTGGGCAGCAGCTAGGGTACCCGCCGGCAAGTGGGACAGAGAAGGGAACGATCGATCCGTATCGGGAATCAATAGTTTACAACCTCTAACTGGAAATCAAACACTACAATCGACGGCTGCTCCGAGCACAGCCGTTCCGCCGGTAAAAGCACCCCTGAGATGAGAGAAGTCATCTCACCGTCTTGGAGTCCAGTTCATGTCTGGATTGGGCCAGGACCTTGTCGACGCCAGCCTGGTCCATGAACGTGACGAACCCGAAGCCCCTGAGCCCCGCAGCCCGGGCAGAAGAGGGGGTGCGGAGAGAAGAGAGAAAGTTGGTTAAAGTGGCGGTCGGGCCGCGGCGGGGGCGAAGGGAGGCGCGGGCCCGGCCTCTCACCTGGATCTCTTTGTCAGCGGGTCCCGCATCACCAGGCACTCCTTCACCTCGCCGAACTGGCTGAAGTACTCCCGCAAGCCCTCTGCAAGCACAGCATCCACTGTGGGTCTCCCGTCCCGTCCCGGCCTCGCCGCGCCCCCCCCCCACTCGAGCTTAGCCCCAGCTCCACCACCCCCGGCCCCGGCGGCAGGTGCGGGGCCCCGCGACGCTCACCTTGCGTGGTCTGCCAGCTCAGTCCCCCGATGAACATTTTGCTGCGGGAGGAAGGGGAGAGCCGTGAGCGGGGCCGCGCCGGGGGGCCGCGGCACCCCGCGGGGGTGGCGGCAGCGGCGGCGGGGCCGCGCGGGGAGGGGAGGGCGCGGATCGGCCATGTTGGCAGCGGCACCGCCGCCGCTGCCGCCTCCGCCGCCGCCGCGCCTGCCCGGGCCGGGCGGCCGGGGCCGGGGGAGGGGGCGGCCGCGGCCGCGGCCGGCCCGGGGGGGGTGGTGGGGGCGGCCGGTGGCGGCCACCGCGGAGGTACCAGGGGTCGTGCGGGGAGTCCGGGGAGGCGAGGCCGGGCTGGCTGCCGTCTGTCTCCATTCGGACCTCTTCTCCCTGCGAGGAGCGGCGCCGCACTCCCGGGGCAGATGAGCGCTGGAAAAGGGGCCGGACGGACAGGCCATGCTGCCCCCTCCCCCGACCCCTCTCCGCCGGGCGGGGAGGGAGCGAGGGAGGAGGGCCCGGCGGGCACAACCTGCCCGGCTCCTCCCACCCCCGCCGGCCCGCCGGCCGCCCTGCGCATAAAACCCGCCGGCGGCACCGGGGCCGAGTGCCGGGAGCCGCGCCCGCACCGCGCTGGGGGAGAGCGCCCGACCCCGGGCTCGGCGGCGGCAGGAGTAGCCCCGGAGCTCGCAGCCGCTTTGTCCCTGGCCTGGCCTCGCTGCCCGCACCTGCCCCGGGGCGGTGGACAAAGGGTAACGGAGCCAGGCCGGCCCGGTGCGCTCGGGCTCGCTGCGGCGGGCCCCGGAGACCCCGGCCCTGTTCCTCCCGGTGTTTCGCCGCTGCCGAGGGCGCTTCCAGGTCGGGACCAGGACTGCCCTGCTCACCCCGGGATCCCGACCGGGCGGTGGAGAGTCGAGGCTCCTTCTCGGAGCCCTGGTACCTCCATGCCCTCTGGCAGCCCACGGGGACCCTGCAGGGGTCAGGGGCTTCCCGGCCTCGCCGCTTGCTGCCCCGCACGGCAGTGCCCAGGCTCCAGGACCCGGGGTAGAGCTGCTGCCGGGCAGCGCGGAGCCCCGTAGAGCCCCGCAGCACCAGGTATGCACAGCCCAGCCGCTCTCCTCTGCCCGTGGCTCACTGGGAAGGGGGTAGGCTGGTCCCCAAGGCACCGCGCAGTTTCTTGCTCATTCAGGCTGCCAGACTCGTGCCGAGCTCCATTCGAGTTCTACTGCCACAAAAGTTCATTCATATGCTGCTTCTCGAGCAGGTCTGTGCACTCTGCCTCCGCTCTTGGGCAACCTAGCCCGGGTGGCTGGAGGAGCTCAGCGAGGAACAGATGAAATACCTGTAAAGTTGGAGTCAAGAGGAGAGCTGAAACCTTGCCTGACTGCACCAAGCATCTCTGGGAGAAGGCACTTGTTTGCATCTGTGGCATATCAGAACAGAGCAGTGCTCAAAACCTCTGGTGACAGTTCTGTGACCCCTTCTCTTGTCAAGAGGGTATCACTGGATTCCAGGCATAAGCTACTGTGATGCGAAATACTTCCCACAGGCATCCCTGGCTCTGCTCCTTCCAGCATGCCCCCCCCCATACCCCCTCACTGCCTAAAGCAAGGTATTGACAGCTCAGGTCAGTGCCATTCTCATTTGACCTGTCTTCCCCTTCTCTCATGACTATTTTTCCAAGTCCCAATACACATCCTCTCCTTCCTGGAGAGGAACCACTACACCTTTGTCATAACAATACTTTGCAACAGTATCTTTTGTTAGTTACATGGGCTGCAAGTCTGAGTTAAATTCATCCTCTGCCCATTAGCTCTGCCAAACCATCATTTACCCACCCCGTTTCCTGAGCTGGTTCAGGATCCTGTCCTGTGTCCTGGCCCTGTGCTCGGGCACAACAACACACTCAACACCAGAGACTTGGTAGCTGCCCCTGGGAACTGAGCTATGCAGCATCCCAGCTCCTGCTGCCACTGGTCCAGGCTGAGTTGCTTCTCCATAATAACCCACTCTTCATTCCACAGGGCTGAAGTCATCACTTTGGGTGGAGGTGCCCTGAGAGGCAGCAGGGCTGGTGCAGCAGGGAAATATAAATAATGACATGCAGAGGTGGTACTGTAGCTGGCAGTGACAGGCAGCAGTGCAGAGCCAGTGGAAACAGCGGTGCTGGGGCAGCACCCCAACCATCTCCCCTTGCATGTCCTGAGAAACCTGGACAAAGCTGGGCTAGCAGGGCCACCACAGCTGCCTGCCACACTGCCCAAACTCAGTGATGTTTTACTTCTTCCCAGCACCTGCTCTCTCCCATTTGGAGGGCAAATACTTTCTAGGAGGAACTAGCTAACAATTTCAAGTCACCTGGCACAGGGTTTATGTTCCATAATTGCCCAACGTAGGCACACTACTAATGCTAATTAAAAACAATAGGGAAAAAAAGGAAACAAGAGGTCAGTGTTGGACTCACTAAAGGATAACATCTCTTGGTTTGCTACCAGTGCATTACTATCATTTTAAATGTGTTATTTTTAAGACAGTACAAGTTGAGCACTCTCAGGAACACTATTAAAATGCTTCGTTGTCTTTTTTTAATGTTTATTATTTTACTTACTTTTTCTCCACCAAAGTAATATTGGAGAGGGGAGAACAGGATCAATGTGAGTTAACATCTGTGAAGATCAGAGGAAAAAAATGAGCTTCAGGAAGATTTGGATGGAGGATGTGGTTGGACTTGCATCACTGGCAATGACACAGTAACCTACTATGTAACTTATTCCAAGGTTGTTTCCAAAACATACACATGATATTTTGTATATCCACCTTAGGACCCCGAAGTGCTTTGTAAGTATCAATTCATTTATCTCTGTAATGCACAGGACAGTGGGTCTTGAAAAATCTGCTGATTAGTGACAGTAGGAAGCTTTCCTCACAGAGAAGTAAACATATAAAACATTCCAGACCTTATGATTGGAAAGATGATCTGCCGAATATAAAATAATGCAGCATTGTATTCCTGGGACTGCAGACAGACAGCTGTAGTGCCTCTGTGGCTGCTGCTGAGAGGTTGCCAAACACCAGCAAGATTAACAAAACTGCTCAGTTTTCTTGCTGCTATTCAGTGTCTCATGTGTGGTAGAGTGACACTATCAAAATCATGTCCACTTCCTGCTGAGGAGGATGATTGGCAAAGCTCTGCCCAGCACCAGTGGCAGACACTGGAGTTATTCATGGTGAGAGGGAGGTTCCAAAAGTGGAGGTTAGGGGAGGGTCAGGGAGAGCAGCCGCCTCTTTTCCTCCCTCATCATATAAAGCTTAAGGAGAGATTGTCTTGGAGACCTGTCTCTTGCTGGGAGGTTTTGGCTGTCAGGAACCATGAAAGTTTAACTTTTTATTTAGTTTGGACAGTTAATAAATAAATTTGAACTGAAATTGAAATATTTTTTGTAACACTTGCATTACAGTGCTGAAGATGCAAACCTGGAAGGTATTAGCTGTGGCTCCATAGGCAGCCTGGGGGCACTGCCTGGCTCTGGCAGTGGCTCCTGGTGGTTCTCACGCCTGCTTTAGGAAGGATGCTGACCCTCTGGAAAGGCTGCTGGCAAAACCCTGCTAGCCCATGCATGAGGCAGCCAGGGGTGTCTACCTTGAAGGGAACCCACTGCTCCAACAACCACCTGCCTGGCAGGAGCTGGCTTGGGGCAAGAGTCAGGCACACAGGCAGAGAGGAGCTATTTAGGGAAATTAAATAATTTAGATTCCACTCAGGTGGGGGGGGAGGGACAGAGTCAGCAATAGGAAGAGACGAATGACTGCAAATGCACCAAGGACTTCTTTAATTCATATAAGAAACCTTGGGGAGCAAGATTCATGGGGGTTTACATGGTGCAGAGCACTGAAGAACCAAATGGGTGGGAATACAGAAGAGGAACAGGGTGGCATGCAAGAGAAACATAGGTGTTAATAAAGAGCAAGAAAGGAAGAGTAAATAGAGACAACTGGGATAACTGGAAAAGGAGTGAGGAAGGAAGGAGGAGGAGACCACCCCAACTACCACAAAGCAGCAAGAGAGATTGAAGCCTCACAGGGAAAAAAAGGGAAAGAAATCTGCAGGGGATTAAAAATAAAGCATTAAGAGAACTTGCAGCATAGTAAATTCAGTGTAGGGATTCAGCATAAAACAGCCAAACCAGAGAGGTCTCTGAAGGACAGTAGGAGATTGCAAGCTTCCACCCGCTGTCCTGGAAATGATAGCTAAGGGAAAAATCAGAGAGCCCTGCCTGCTATTCTCCCTCTCTACAAACTCTAAAAACTACTACGTGGCGTCTAGTCTCCATGATCCTGTCTAAATCAGTCCAGCAAACGAGGGAGGAAGCCCTGGATGCTGAGCTCTAACACAGGAGCTGTTCCATGCATGGAGTGTGCCCAGCACCGCAGCAGCCCAGCCCAGGTGCCACTTCTCTGCAGTAGCCTGCAAAGGATCCCCCCTCCCCAAAGATGAAAAATTTTGAAGAATAAATTAAATGAATGTCAGTTTGGTGATTATATCCTGTTTTGTTCTTGCACATTAATTACATGCATAGATGGAGCCTAGAGAAGAGGAATAACAGAGAAATTTAAGGGCTTTGGTCCATGGGTTAATATCAGGGCAAGTAACAGTGCAGCATGAGGCTGGGCAAGACCAAATACCACCAGACTGAGAAGATGTTTGGGAAAGAGCTGGATGAAGAGGGGTAACAGAAAAGTTCTGAGTCAGGTTTGGGAGCTGCCAGACACCTTATACCGTATGAACATCTTAACAAAGTATTAAAGTTCTGAATTTAAAATAAAATCCTGTATCCCAGTGGAAGAGGGGCAGGGTGAGCCCCAAACACACCACCACAGCCAACACAGTGCTTCCAATGTCTCCTTGCAGAGACACCACTGGTGCCTGGCTGCCCAGTGTGCTGGGCCTCCAGCACCAGCTCCTCAGGCAGTGATGCTGCACTATCTGTGCACCTGCACATTCTCTGCAGGTCTGACGCATGTGTGAATTATTAATCTGGGGATGAAGTCAGCACCATGTCAAGGACCTCTAAAATCTGCCTTAAAGAAGGTAGAGTCCAAGAAAATAGAAGAACAAGGGGAGAACAGGACTGGATAGAAGAACAAGGGAAGGACTGGATTCCCTGCTGAGATGCTTGCAGGAGGCAGAAATCTGGGTCCTGGCACTGTCGCAGAGCAGCACCAGAAGGAAGCACTCAGAGGAGCAAACAGAGAACTTTTGGCTCAACACATGAACAGGAGCTGAGCAAGCAGAAGCTGTTTCTTCATCCCCTCTCTTTCAGGATATAATCGATTTCCTACTGTAGCACTCACACTGGCTTTTAACTCTCCCATTTCTTCAAGAGTTATTTTCTAATCTAAGATGATGGGACCTCTGCTCCACAAATCCCAATGGCACTCCTCAGAGGACGACATCATAGCATTCAGGTACTATGATGGTATAAAGTAACTGGGGCTAAGTAACTGTTAAACTTAACAGCACAACATTGAGAAGGTTTGCAGATTATTTGGAGGAAAGAACAGAAAAAAGTATCTTTAAAATCCAGGGTGCATGCTGGAGCTCCTGAGATGAGAAAGGTTCAGACCAAGGCAAATATACAAGACAGAAATACACACTGTAAATCTTCCTAAGCAGCTCAGCCTGTCCTGGTTCCTCAAGGTTTTGCCAAGGTATTTTGTTTGTACTTGTCACATGACTTACATCAGGCATCACATCCTAATCAAGACAGACACCAGTGTCTTCCCAGGCAAAGCTCCCATCCTCAGATTGCAGGAGAGGCTTAGCTGCTCTGTACACGTCATTGCTGCCTGAGCCTCCTCCCTGCTGAAGGGGAAAGGAGGCAAGAGGCTGCCAGGGTCCAGGTGCACTTGCAGTCAGTCATCCCTGGTCATTCTCCTTTTGCTGTAGAACAGGCTACTGCAAGGCACAAACTCATCCAGTGGGTGTTACACTCAGAACTGTTTTTCTACAGCAGTGCACCCACCACAGATGCTTTGGAGCAGGAGTGGTGTCCCCCAGAGAGGAAGGGCTTCCCTCACCACAGGGCACATCTTTACTCAGGCTTATAGGCTCCCAATCCTTCCAGGCCAGGGAATGTGAAATGAGATGGCTGTTACTAAATACTCTATTTTCTGCAACCTTCACCATCTTTTAAATGTGTTTGGAACTAGAAAAGGCTCAGAATCTGTTCTTTGGTCCCAAGACGCAGCGATTCCCCTGCCCACACACCCTGCAAGCTGACCTCTAACTGAAGAGAAGCTCTCATTCTGCACTGCTCAAAGTCTAGTGGGAAATACTTTGCTCATGCTGCTACTTGTCCATCCTTGCCCATCTTTTTCTCACTTTTCACAGCCTTAAAGCATTTATCTTTTCACGCCTTTGCCTGCTGTGGATTTCCCTCAAGGCTGATTTTGCTACCTTAGGGTCCTTATGCCATTTTCTTTTATTTGGGTTTTTTTTGTTTTGGTTTGGGGTTTTTTGTTGTGGTGGTGGTGTTTTTTTTTGGTTTTTTTTGGTTTTTTTTTGGTTTTTTTTTGTTTGGTTTGGGTTTTTTTTGTTTGGTTGTTTTTTGTTTTTTTTTTTTTAGTTTTTGCTTGTTTTGTTCTGGGGGATTTTGGTTTTTCTTTGTTTGTTTGTTTTTGTTTTGGTTTGGGTTTTTTGTGGGGGAGTGTTTTGTGGTTGGTTTTTTGGGCGGTGTTGGGTTTTTGGTTTGTTGGGGTTTTTTTGGTTCCAGGAAGAAATTTATCCACCTACCTCATGCCCATGCAGTTCCATGAGCTGAAGTAAACTGAGTCACTGACCCTTTTCCCACCAGGAGCAAGTAGTGATTCAAATGTATTCCTCAGAGCTCCCAGCTGGCTGGTGGCCAAGGCACTGCAACAGCTAAGGACCAGCCCCCTCCAAAGTAGCTGGCCAAGGCATTATTTAGCACAAGGCTAAGACAGACATGGAGATACTCCTTCAAAAGCAGGGACACACAGGAGCAGTAGGAAACCTCTGTCACAGTGGAGGTGTGAAATGTATACTGAAACCATCCCTTTAGTAAAAGTATGAATGAAACAGTAACCTCTACAATTCAAAGATTCTGTCAGATACATTAATCAAAATGGAGAATAGTAACATTAAACATTTAAGTAATATTAGCATAGTAACATTAAAAAATGCTTAAGGCTCAGACAAAAACATGTTTAAGATTTTAGTTCCATCTCCATGCCATATTCCCAATTATTCAATGAGCAATTCTGCACTCCTTTTTGCAGGAATGATCAGTGCCTTTTTAGAGACTTCAGAAGAAAGGACTCTCATGAGTTACACGTGAAATAGAGGGATCATACTCTGCTTTAAGACATCTTGACTCACTGGACTTGTAATCTGATTATACGGGTGTTTTTGGAATCCCTGTGCAGTATGTCCTGCCCTGCTCTAGCCTTTCCCTTCTGGAGGTAACCACGTGTACTGCTTCACAGACACCCTTGGGGTTTGGAACCTGCCCACTTGTCATGGATGGAAATAGTGAGGTGTCTTCCAAAACTTCCCACTGATTTTAAATGTTTGAAAGAAGCTGGAAAAGAGTAAACATTCCTCTTCCAAAGAAGGCCTGGGAAAGCTCTCAGCACACAGCATTTTCTGCAAAACAAGCTCATGATGTCTCATGGTGCACACACAAGGTCTGGGATTGTTAGTGGCACAGGTGACCAGGTCAAAAGCATAAGGCTCAGTAATTTATACCTTCTCTATGTTTTTAACTGCCATGCATCCTGGCCTCTGTTTACTGGCACTCTACTGGACACCCAGGACGCCAGTAGGAGTGTTTTGCTCTCTCAAATGCTACAATGTTCCTGTAACAGACAGTGTATTTAAATCACATTTTCAAGGGTGAATCTAAAAGGGCCTCTCTGGTGTTTGAAGAAACCTGGGAATAGAACAGACAGCTGCTAGTAGAGCAGCTCTGGAGTAAAACAAGTTTTTGAAGTAGGAAAGCTGCTCTTACACACTCCGGCTGTCAGGCAAAGCATGCTCAAATGTGTTGGTCACTCTGGAGCCTTGAAAGCAATGCAGTGTCTGGCAAGTTCACTCCCAGATGCTGGGAGAACAAGGGATTGTGGGAGACAGTGTAAGATGGGGAGGGATTTACAGAGAAAAAGTGTATCAGTGGAAGTTTGTTCAGCCTTACTTCCCTTTTGGTTTGTTTTTAGTGAGGCTGCAGTAGGAAAAAATTTAAGATTTTATGCCTGTGTTGCTTTAAGGACAGGAATGCTGGAAAGAGAGGTATTTGATACCTTTGCTGCTAATTACAGTGCAAGCTCCCAGTGTCCTGACAATGCCCTTGTCCCTGACCTGGAGGGGCCTCACTGTCTCAGGGTCAGCTGTAATTTAGTTTCAGGTCAGACCTGGGACTCTCCTGCCAAACCAACTGCACTTTGTTTTGAAGTAGAGACCATTTACTAGAAAGTCTGAGACCATCAAACTCATTTCACTAACAAGAAACAGGAACAAAGTGCAGAGCCCCTGAGACGAAGGTCAGTGTTCGACACAGGGAGAGTTCAGCTGCATCATGAAGGAAGGGGCTGTTCTGCCCACTGAGCCTCACAACCACAGGAGCTCAGATCTCCTGCTCTCTTCAATTAAGTGAGTTTATTGCAGACAGGCCTAGGGACCAACCAAGCTGTGCCAGGCCCTGAGCAGGCAACAGCACTGTCAGGCCCCACCTTAGAGTGCTGCTAAACCGTTGCTCCATTTCACAGGAGGCTGCAGAGGAGAGAGCTCTTCAGTGAAGTCATAAGTTGTTTGTGCTGCTCCTACCTCTTTCTCACAAATTGGCCAGGTGATTTGGGCCAAGAAAATTCTCTTTTACTACTTGAAAACCAATGGGTTTTCTCCCTTCCTCAAAAAAAAAAAAAATTTCAAGATCTTCAGAGAGAACATGCTGCAGAAAATAACTCAAAGCTGTAAAGGGAAATACTTTTTATCTTCCCCAAATAATCAGCCCTCTCTAACTCAAGGGAAAGTAGTATTTTTTCAGCAGAGAAACAGATTTTGGTTCTGATCTTCTTCCCCTTCACCACACTGATGGAGAGATTCTACTGTCATGATAACACATGGCATTATCTGAAATTAACTTGTCATTTAATGAACAGTTCTTTACAATTTATGTCTTAGTCTGAGCACCCCAAGCATTTTGCATATTGTCAGAGTCCCTGTTCTTTTGCTTTTATGTAGATATAGGACTGAGTTTGCTAAGGGATAATCCATCCACAACACGTTTTTTTTTACTTTTAACTCTGCACATCACTGCAACAAGAGGCCAACTTAAAGAAAAAAAAAAATCTGGATGAAAAATTGGTGCCAATTTACAAAATAGTAACAGGTTTTTGACATCCAAGGAAGGTTTCATGTCCAAATCTATAAACACATAAGTGAGACAGACAAGTATAGACCCAAACATTTTTTTTGGAAACAGTAAAATATATTCAGCTCTAGGTGATGGCCAGAGTTGGGGTTGTTGGTAGGATGTGAGAGACCACAGCTATAGCAAGGAACAGGACTTCAAAGGGATGTTCAAATCTTTCTTTCATAAAAGTTGAGTAGAAGACTGCAACACACCCTGAGGTGTGTTAACACTGGTTCCCTGCCATGCTGGACACCTGCAAAGCAGTGTGGCAGGAAGAATTACCAGCACCACAAACTACAGATGAGTTCAAAATGCAGTGTGGCAGGAAGAATTACCAGCACCACAAACTACAGATGAGTTCAAAATGCAGTGTGGCAGGAAGAATTACCAGCACCACAAACTACAGATGAGTTCAAAATGCAATAGTTCTGTTGTCAGACATCACAGTACAAACCTGTACAAACCATTGCTCTAAGCATTGGTGCCTCTAAAAATATAAAACCAGCTTCCAAGAGCTCATGTCAATTGCCAGAGCTCTTTGGGACAGGTCCCAGCTACCCAAAAGCTGGATATCTCCTTTCTGACTCCCTGAGAAAACCACGTGTTTCAGGAGCAATGGAATTGCCATACACCAGAACAAGGCTCTGGAACAGAGCAGATAGCTTCCTTGGCAGCTGGCCTGCAATGTAGGAGCTCACTCCCAGGAGAGATTAGAGGGAGTAAAAACCTCATTGCGATCACAGCAAAGCGCTCAACCTGCTTCTACCAGTGATTTCTCACAAGAGCAAAAAAAAAAAAAAAAAAAAAAAAATCCAAAAGTATCTGTACAAATAGGAGGCTGCAGGAACAGAGAAAAGATAACCCAGTTAATGTCATGCACACAGCTTTGCTACCAGCTCAGACAACACTGATCAGTAAAGGACAGGCAGAAGCTCTGACTACAGCCTGTTTTACACCTGGAAGATTACCTGGCTAACATCTGGACAGAGAATTGCCTCCCTACATAAAGTCACCTAAGCTCCAGACCTGCAGCTGCAAAGCTTCCAAGTGAGGTTTTTAAATATGGAAATTGAATAGCATGAAATGTATTCTATCCCCCAGATGACCTTATCCAAGCTCATTTTCAGGGCACAATAAAGGACAGAAGTTACCCTCAGGTTTCCAGGTAGTGCAATTTACACCCTGAGGAAGATGAAAGTACAAACCACTTGGACTCATATAGACTTTGTGTGCTTTTGGACTTCTCTGCTACTTCAGGTGTCACTACATTGGCATGACCCCCACAGTGACAGAAAAAAAGAGAGGGTTTTCACTCATTTCAAGGAAGGCTGAGCTCTGCCCATAGACAAGGTAATTTTCTGTCTACACACAGAGGACTCTGCACACAGGAGCTGTTTCCCAAGGGCACAGCAAGAGATCCTTTCCAGACAGCTCCCAGGGCTGGAGCTCCTGCAGGGCACCATGTGGGCTCATCCCCAGCCTAGGAGGCTCCTCGGAACAGGGACACAATGAGCAAGGACTGCCCAGTTAACCATATGGAGGTCATCTCCCATCCTCTGCTTCACTGCCACTGAAGTAGGACTCTGCAAGGTGAAGCATGAAGCTCTGGGCAGGGCTGTGCGGGTGGCAGCCCAGCCTGGGAATTCAGGAGCAGCAAGGAAGGAGAGGATGCTGGAGTGGAAGTGATTTGAATTAGAACAAACTGGCTGCTGAATAGAAGCTTTTATTCCAGCATGGAGAAGGCTTTGTTAGTCAAGCACATGTGATGCACAAAAGCCTCCACTTGAATTCATTGAGTTTTAATTGGTTCTCAGGTGGGGGAGGAGATGGGTGTTAGGAATTAGGGATTCCTTAAAGAGGCAATATCATTAAATCTTAACGCCTCTTCCCTCTCACCCCCAGCTTCGGCTTAGGAGTCTGGCCTCATTCAATTGTCTCATGTTAGAGAATCAGAAAAACTGAGGGAGAGAAAGGGTGGGAGGGAGAGTCACTAATAAAGCCTAAAGGGAGATCAATGAATGAGGAGGGTGAGGGGCAGGAGGAAGACTGAAAAAAGAAAGAGCCTGGTTGGAAGAGGAGGGAGGTCACACGCAGGCAGGGAAGACAGGAGAACCTCAAAGGGACGCGGGGAAAGAGAATGATGCCATTCGAGTCGGTGCTTTCTTTTCTCCCCACATTCCTTCTTTTATTGAACACTTAAAACTTTCCTTGGAGATCCTCTATCTTGGCTCTGTAAGCCTGTGCTCCAAAATAACAGAGTCAATCACCAGAAGGAAGCAAGCAAATCCTGGTATGGGTGTGGGGTGCATGGTGCATGTGCAAGGGGAATGACAGCAGTGAGAGAAACCTGCTTGGAAGGACCTCGCGAGAGCTGCTGCTTGTTTTGCCAGACATAGCACTTTTCAAACACAAGTTTTGTTACTAAGAGCCTGCCACAGACGTAGCTGACTCAAGGTCCTTGTGAGTGAAAAAAAAAAGAGAGTAATCAGGAGCTAAGGAGAGTGCATAGCCAACACTGCAGAAAGCTCAGCACGCTGCCTAGTGTACAGAAGGGACCCTGGGTACCTGCGAGCCAGACCCTGATGGACAGCTGCTATGCTGTGATGTGGAACACACATCTCCCAAATGTGTAATGATTTCCATCAGTCCAATACATCATAAGAGAATGAATTAACGTTGATTTAACTACTACACTTGGAATTTAGATAGGTAAGTGAATGACATACCAAATGCACTGCCAGCAAACACCAACTCAAATGCATTTTCTTTTAGAGTTCCTGACAGAAGAACACTGTTTCTATATTTAAGCCAGACAGTTTATTCTGTACAAAGCCACACGCAGGAGATATTTTTTGCAGGAAGCACTGCCTACTGTTTTATTATAATTCTTCATTACAAAATTAGACTGCACGATCTCTGCTTGTAGACAGCATGGCACTAAAACAGTGGCACTGCAACCAATTACTATAAAAACTCAAATAGGAGGTCTCTGACTTCTGTTCAAGGACAGTGTGGGATGCTGAAAACAGCATTCCCATGGTGGCTTCTCTCTGAGAGACTGTCTGATCCAAGTAACTCACTGTGTTGTGAAATCTGAAGGAAACACAAGATCCTCCACTGACATAGCTGTGGTACAGGGTAGCTCTCATACACTTTGGTTATTCATGTATTTCAGAGCACAGGAGAAAAAAGAGAGATTGGTGAATTACCCCATTGAAAGTGTCAAAGGATTCAATTTTCTAAACCTCCTACCTGAAAGAGGAGCCTAAGTATCATTTAGAAGTGACACAGAAAACAAAGTCTCATTTGGTCCTTAACTCCAACTACAAGCAGACGTGGTCTCCACCTGGCAAAGGCATTTGTGAGCAGTGGGCCGCGACAGTGCCTGGCACCAGCTACAGAGAAAGCATTTAACCACACATGGAGAAGAGCTAACACCACTTGCCTTGATTTTTAGTACTCCAAAGTCTACATGCAGACTCTGCCAAGCTGCCTACTGTCACCACTTGACCAGTGACAACCCATGAGAGCCCTGCCCTTCAGCAGCAGCAGGGCTTTCCTCCAACAAGGAAGTCTCCTTTAGACAGCTCACATAGGAAAGTACAAACAAAAAAATAATATTAGAGAGACATTATTTTTCTTTTTCAATAAATGTTTCCTGTGTGCTTCAGCTTGTCTCTTCTCAGAGTATACCTGCATTATGGGTAACAGATTTATTTCAGTTTTTATCTTAAGGGTTTTAAATACTTTATGTAATTCCAGACATAATTTCAAATTATATCTGACTCACTTGAAGCAACCAGCTGCTCTCCATCAACAACAGTAACGTGGGTGAGTCCATCTCATAGTGCATAGCTCTAAACACTATCCCTGCCCTGTTGGAAAGCCACATCACTCTACACAGGACTGAGCAATTGTACTGTTTTCCTACAACCCTGCATTCCACACTGGAGATAGAACAACACCTGTTACTATCTTCCCAGCAGCAAAATGTAGGAAAAGGCTGTTGTAGTAAGGATGGGCAAGGTCATGCCTCCAAGACTGTTCCCTATATTTATCCTAGACTTGTTGCCCTGGATGCATTTGCCCTCCCAGCAGTTTGCTAGTAACAGCTTTTCCTGTAATTTTCTTCTCTTTCAGATATGTTTAGTTTATACTTCAGTGCTGGAGTATTAGTTTTCATGATTTCACCTTGTTTCTCAAGAATCCCCTATTTTGTAGCTCTCAATAGAATCAGACCATTTGGAAAGAAAAATAACAGGGAAAAAAAAATCTCCCAGTACTCTCAAATATCTCATTGCTCTCCTGCGGCTTTCAGTAGATGCCTTTGGTAGTTGGGATCTTCTTGCAACATATTTCCTAGCAAGCACCATTTCCACAACCTCTTGGTATGCGACAGCAGGCACTTCTGAACTGCTTCGCTACACAAGCCACAGATTTGTCTGTCACAAACAGTGTCAGTTATCACAGCATCAAATTTGCTGTGTGCAGCAGGTCTCCAAGACTGCCATGAATTGAAAATTGTTTTGCTACCTCTTCTCAATGCATGATGGGACAGGTATCTCAGCAATCAGCAGTGGCTTTGGGGCAAAGTGTGACTGACACATCTGTATCAGCTATCCAGTTAATTTTATTCCTGGCCTGTTTCATTACATTAAGCCTCACGATGCTCACCATATTTCCTCCTTTCCAAGAGGAGAGATAGCAAAACCATCCTTTCAGCTCCAGAAGCAGTTTAGCTACGGCTGCTCCACCAATTAGACTGGCTTCACCTCACAGGTCCTCCTGCAACCAGGAGATTGCCTCTTTCTTTTTGCGTACTAAAACCACAAAATGAAGCCAATCCTAAGCAAAACTTAGCCTCAACAAGGTATCACTGACAATTTCAACAGGACCACAACAGAAATATCCTGTGCCAAGCTACTGGTCAGGCACAAACTTTTACTTTCCGTTATTCTCTGGGGAGGGGCCGATTTCTCTGCTGACAGTTTCAAGAATATGAAGGCCACAGCACAGTCTTTACAAAGCTGTTCAGAACGTTCAAACAAAAACAAGCCCTGCCATCCTCGGAAATCACTTGTTTCTGCTGCAATGGACAAGCCCTTGGAAGGACACTGGGAGCACCATCCTTTGCTCTGTCAAAGGCCACATCAGCATCCTGTGATGAGCCCAAGGGTGTCCTGCAGATTGCAGCTTCTCATGCTGCTTCATTTGAAGCTCCAGCTCCCAGGCAGGCTCCATACACAGGCTCCTGCTCCAGCCCATGCCAGGGCTGTAGTACTGCAGGACCAACCACCAGAGCACTCACAGCTTCTCTAGGCCCAATGGCCACATCCAAGTTTGTGCAGGAGGAAGCCAGAGCTGCACTGGAGCCAGGCGCTCTGTGTTACAGACAGAATGAGGCTAGGATGACTAATGAGAGAAGCCAGCACTGCAGAAGCTTTCCAGCCCAGTGCCCTCACAGGTTTCTGTGTGAGATGATAGCATTTGCACATTTATCAGTGTAATAGTGCACACTTTACTCTTCTTCAAATTTGAACAAACCTGCACCTCCATTGCTCTGCTGGTCAGTGGACCTTGCTTGGATAGAGCTTTACAAATGCACATCACTACTGGTAACAACAAAAAAGTTTCCACTGGGAACTTCAGGGAAGAGCTCTGCACTTCGGTACATTCACTCATTGTATCTAAACGTGTTATTTCTCTGAATGCTACCAGTGCTCTGTGTTTTGACAGGTAAGTAGATGAGGGGCACTGTGACTTTAAGAAGGTCATTTCCACTGTCCTGCCGCTGTAATTAGCCTGCTAAAGAAAGGGCAGAGGCTGGAAATTGGATTGAGCAAACCAGGCTTTAGCCGCAGGATGAAGGCAGAGCTCCGGGATTGTTATGTTAATCACCTGAGCTCAGCAGTCCCTGCCCTTCAAACAAGCGCAAACCCAGTGCAAACCCAGGACCTCTCTGCAAAGCAAACCCAGCCTGGCTCAGGCTTCAGCTGCCCCAGGACATCTCCCTCCAACTCCTGGGATGCAGGGGCCTCCCCTGTGGACAGGCCTGGTGGCACCTGGAGAGGATCCTCTGCCAGGCCACAGCCTCAGCCCGTGGTCAGACAGCTCCTCTGATCCAGAGCACCGGGACATAACTGCCAGCGGTGGGAACATTAAATGGGGGTCACAGGTGATGCTGTGAGCTGATGGGCCAGGGCTGTTTTACACCATCGGAGGCTCCAACCCCAGCCGTGCTGAGTCAAAAGCACGTCTGAAAGCACAGATTGCTTACTGCTACTTCACCGAAGAAAAATAGCATTAAGAACAATAGGCCAGATTCGTATTTGGCATAATAATGGCTGTAGGCAGCAGGACTGCAGGCGGGTGTCAGGCCCTCTGCAACAACAGCACAAGACCCCCACGTCCCTGAGCTGCTGGCTAGGTGCTCCAGTCCCGTATCTTCAGCACCAGAACTACCACAAGTTAATCCCTGGAGCAGGTCCTGAGGGTACAGCTCCCAGCCTGCCCCCAAACTCTCTCCAGGAATGCAGCCACACCGTGTGCCAGAGCTGTCACCTGCACCAGACAGTGGTGTCACCTCAACAAGAGGTGCCGCACAAGCCAGCAGCAGTGGCAACCTTGGCCCAAGGTGCCCTGTGTGCTGTAAAGACATGTTTGTGGCACGGCCAGTGAGAGTTGGCCATGAATTGCTCCCAGCCGGCTGCCTGCTGCCTCCTGTTTTGTCCTCTCCACCTCTCCCCTCCACGGGGAGGGTTTACCTCACTGCACTTTACTAGCTTGTATCCCTGGGAAACGTACCATTTTGTCTCCTCTCTGCTCAGAAACTTTGGGCTAACAGCCCTCACCACCACCACCCACCTTCTTTTTAAGGCAGTAACCCAGGCTGGCCATTGTCCCCTCCTTTTGCCCCTATTTTCTTAGGGCAAGCTTGTGCTTCTCCCCCGCATCGGGACAGCTGGGGCTCTGCGTTACCTCCCTTGTTCTTTGGCACATTTTCTCACTGCACCCCTGCGCTGCTGGGGAGGGGGGAGGGAGGGGAGGAGGATGGGAGGGCAGTGTCTGGCTCTGCATCCAGCGCGCCGGATGGCATGGTTTTGGAGAGGCCTGGCTTAGTGAAGTTATTCAAGCCAACGGCAGCCTGGCAACCAGGCGGCCACAATGGGAGTGCAGGAGGAGGAATGTTTCCACATGCCTGATCAATGGGAGCAAGGGAGACAGCAAAGCAAACAGAAGCTGGGAAAGAGACACAAAGAGAAAGCAGCCTTTTCTCTGCTCAGTTCCTTTCATTTGTCACAGCTCTTTGTGCAGCTGATGACAACGGAGGCCCTTTGGAGGCTAGTTTTAGGGAGTTTGGTTTTTCTAATTAAATAAAATGCCGTGTCCTTCTTATTCACTTGTCACCTTCCCGCTCGCCAAAAAACCCCCAAGAGCAGCCCCATCAGCACCTCAGCCTCCGGCTCCATGCACCTCCCAGGAGCCCCAAGCAGCACTTTCTGCCTGGGAAGGTAGAAAGGCACAACCACCCCCTCACCCACTCAAGAGCAGCTCTGTGCTGGATGCGCTGCCCTGCCCAAGCGCCACCAGGGCCCTGCTCAGGGGCTGCAGCACAGGCCACCCGTGGCCCCCTGCCTGCTCATTACGGGAATAAAGAGTCCAGCGAAGGACAACTTCTCTGGTGGTGCTCCTGCAGCAGCTGCTGACGAGACTAACGGGCAACTTTCTATGGGAATGAGGCAGTTCAGAACAGGGTGAGGGGACAGTTGCCTTGGAAACTGGGGCCATTTCTGCTGCAGAGCTACAATTTCCCTCAAAATGTCCCAGACAGGATTTACCTGGGAGCCGACTGTGGGACAGAAACTCCTGCGATCTGCAAAGCAGATGCTCAGAGAACAGATGGAGGCAAATGAGGGGTGTCAGAACAGAAGCACTAGCGTGCTGGTGCTAAGTTGTGTGGTGACAAACAATCCAGTCCTGTTGCATAACCAGTGGTGGGAGCCCAAAGTTGTTTCCTCTAATTACTATGCAAGAGTTCACAGCGACAGGCCTCCTCTTGTGCAGGAGTTTACAGGAAAGGTCCTCCCTGGCTCGAAGGCATCACCAAGGAAAGTAACAGGAGAGGGAGTTTGAGGGTAAGCTTTCCTCCATTGAGGCCAGAGGAGAGGTTATTAGGTCTCTTTTTTAAAAAGAAGTCTAGCTGAATGTATGTAGCCCTGAAGAACAGAGAAACCTCCTGGCTGCTGAGGAAGAGGAGGCAGGACATCTGCCTCCTCCATACCTCCACAGAAACACAAGCTTCCCCCTCCTGTAAACAACTCTATCCCCAAGCAGACAGGGCTGCAGCAGCTCAGCTTCAGCCCCCTGAGCATCATGAGTGCAGGAAAAGGACTAGTGATCCTGCATATGTCTTAGGAGGAGGGAAGTTCTTTAATAATCATGGCAACATTTGGGATCTCACCAGGCTTTTGTTCAGAGTTAGCGTCAAGCTGCAAGCAAACCATGAAAATGAGCTCCAGCACTGTAAGTCAGTGAATGGCAGCATGAGCTCAAGGAAATGGAATGAACCTTGGTCCTAAATCATGGATGTAGCCTTGGTTCAACAGCACAGGAAAATTCCTGCCCACTTTCAACATCCAAAGACACAAACAGCTAAATACAGGCTTCTCAGTCCTCATGGGCAGATGTTCCAGACTGTCCAGGAGGACAGCAAGTTGTTCTGCCAACACCTCTTTCTATTCCCAGGATTTACACTGAGCTCAGGACCTCTTGGGCCTTTAGTAGTCTTGTGTCTCAGTTAATCAGTGGGACCAATATTGGACCAGACATTTTGACTCCACCTGAATTGCACTTCACATCCTGCTTCTCTACTCAGACCTCTCCTTTGGGGGTTCAGGAACATCGGTGTAGGCAGGTTAAAGAGAATCCCACAAACCATTTTTCACAAAAGCTGAATTTCAGCAGTGCTGGGGTTTCTTCTGCCTCATTCTGGAGGTATCAAGGAGGTGTTATGCCTCAGTTTCACTATTTTCTCCAGCTTCCCACAGTATCACATGCTATGCTATGCTAGCTAATAATGTTCATGGGTTCATTTAACAATGTAATTGCCTCGAAATAATAATAATTACAATTACTTCAAAAGAGGGTTCTACCCTACCCCTTAACACCAAGTTGTTTGCTGCCATATAATCAGCAAACTTGCTTTTGGGAAGCATCTTAATTTCCATAGTGACTATATCATTGTTGTCCCAGTCCTGCCTGGCTCTTCCACTGCCCCCAGACGCGTGCTAAGTACCAATCTGCAGATGAATGAATGGGAGCCTCCCCTCCATAACTTCAGAGAGAAAACTAACTCCACAGACATTATCTACCTCTTCAAACTTATTCTGGTGTTCATTGAACATTTTTGTAAGGAAGGAGAAATCCACCTTCACTTCTGCTCAAAGGATTGCTTTCATTAAGGCCTCTGTAGATTTGCAATGGCAAGTATTTGACCTGCTTCAAAAATATTCATGAGACTTACATGCATTCAGTGAGGGCAGACAAGCAAAATCCTCAGCTCAAGTTCTCCTGTGGTCTCAGGGTGCTGATGGCAGTATACATCCTAATTACAATATATAACATATTGAGAATGAGACCTTGTCAGCTCTGGTGATGCTTTCTTTGAGTCAAAAGAATCTGGAAGTGATTGTGATTATTTCTTAGTAGATCAGAAAAAAGTCTAACCACGTGCAAATATTTTTATGTAATTGTCCTTTTCCCTGGCCTCAGTGAGAGGCTTTCAAGACAGGCCACAGGTAACATTTGAACTGTACAAGAAAACTTAGACAAGTCCATAACTGGGGTTGTGCAGAACAGCAAATTGGGCTGCTACTATGCAGGAAAAAAAAAAAATCCTCAGGTATGCAGACTGCCAAGACAGTCCATTATAGCATTCATTAAGCTCCAAAACAGAGATTGCTCTTCTTCACACACAGTGCATGGTGTAATGTGCATGCACAACACAGAATCCCAAGCAGTTACTGCAGACTTCCAGAAATATTGCAAAGCAGTGCAAAACACAGTGCAAGTGGTCTCTTGTGAGGCAGAAAAGCAAAGTGTACTCTCTCTTAACACAATCACTGCAAGGCAGAGCAGGTGCCGCAGAGCTGGTGCTGCTCTTTCACTCCTGCACCTGCTGTGAAGACACCATCCCAATAAGCAGTGGCACTCTACAGCTCCCTGCTCTGCCACTCTCAACAAGATCTTTCTGTGCTGCCTGTGGACTCATCTCAAGATAACATTCTTTGATAGAAGGACAACCTGCTGATGGACACATGCAATTAGTAGCCTGCTGACAGGAGCCCTTTCAGCCTGTCTGTGGCCCCTTTTACTCAGGTAAAGCTGGCACAGTGATCCAGCCACTCATCCTTTGTTACAGCTCTATAAAGCGGAGGAAATAATTCAAAAAGTCTTAAAGGGAACCTCAGGGTGGAAAGAGAAAACCTGACAGGTATTCCATAACTGAGGGACAGGCACCGTTTTATCACTGTTGACACAGCTCCCACTACTGAATCAATAAGTGCTTGAGCTTTTTATGATCCTCCTTAGCACAGGTAATACCACAACAAGGTAAAGATCTACCTCCTGCAACCACATAAACAAGTAAATCTCAGAGGGGAGAAGGAGTGGGATGGACAGAGAGCATTTCTCTCACAAAATACTGTGTTCATCCCAACTGAAAGGGGAATACTTCCTCTAATAGCCTTTCTTTCAGTTTGTGACAATGTGACCCTGATCCAGACAGTGCACAGGTGATGGAGAGAGCACACACAAGACACCTGGGATGGTGGTACTGTCCCACCAACCTGCTGGCCTCCTGCAACTTACAGAGTACACACCATACCCAAGGACCAGATCTCCCAACAGTCTAATTATACAACCTTGCCACAGGGGTCAACCCCCAGGAAAGGAAATTCCTTCGGGCATATCACATCAGATCTTCTTGAGATCCTTCCCACTTATTTAAGTCTCAGTCCCACTGGCACACATGTGCCACAGCCTTGCATAGTTGTTTTCTGAACAAAACTGGAAGTAAAATTATTCCAACTAATTTTGATATGGAGCAAGGAAAACAACTTCACGTGGCTACAGGACAGACTGCAAATGTTTACTATAACACCCTCTTCCACCCACAGCCCCACATCCTGCTGAAAATCAGAGAAGCCCATGTCTTGGGTACAGCCTGTTCTTGGCCACAGCACATGTGGGTGCCAGAGACAAAGCACAGGGTAGATCCAGCCCTGTTTACTTCACCACTTGAGACCCTGACCTTGATCATTCACTTGGCAGAGGATGTATGTGGTGTTCAGAGGTTGCTCTTTGCAGTGTTCAGGCTCTTCTCTTTGCTCACAAATATGTTACACAAAACACAGCCTAAAGTTACCACAGATTTTCATAGTTGTGAAAACCAAACATCCTCTCTATGAAAATCCACCGGTTTCCCTTTAGCCTACCACAGCCCGCTCAGACATTCCTAAAAACCCAAGGAAAGCGGCTTTTAACCTGTTCTCATTTGCAGACCCTTACAGGATTTTCACTAGAAATCTGGACCTATACACAGTGACTTCCAGCCTGCTGCAAATACACCACATTTGTGTTGTTAAACACGTAGCAAGAATCCTTGCAAGCTGGAGAAGCAGATATTAAGCTGGGTCAACCAGGACAACAAGAAAAAATTACAATTTATCGTCTTTACGTAGGGAAGGAATGGTGCTTACTTCCAGTAAAAAAAAAAAAAAATCTAAAGAGTTGCAGAGAGTTTAGGCACACTGACTTATGTAGCCCATCCTTCATTTTGCAGTGATCAGCCAGGCTGTGCAGTGCAAGGGAGAAATCTCTTCTGGCTTGCTCTCTGTCTTAGAACAGGGGACCAGACCAGCACCAGAACAGAGTGCCATCCATAAACTGCACTGAAATGAAAAAGCCATTCATACAAAGCCATCAGTACCCTCCTATACCCTGCCAAGGTCTATGACTACGCACAGAAGTACCTTCCTAATGGCTCTGCAAATTCCCTTTCAGAAAGGCTCTGACAGCTGATCTCTGTTACAGCACTTAGCACCTGATGAGCAGCAACCCGGAAGGGGATCCTTACAGGCGACCGCGATGTGTGATGTGCATCTCAATACTGGGGCCCTGCCAGAGGCAAAGTCCTGCACAGGTCCGGGGAGAAGTGGATTTCGGCACTCCAAAACGGTGTCAGTGCAGCAGGTCAGCCATCTTTCTGCATTGTCCCTCTGTCCAGCTGTTTACAGACTTGTTGGCTTGAACTCCAGGAGCAGCAAAAGCCGCTGTCTCATTTCCTCTGTCATCTGTATTGTCTTAGCTCTAAAAGCCATGTGAACCCGCAGAGACAAATCCACCCACCTCTGCAATTCCAGAAGTGTTTGCATCCTTCTATCATACTAAAACTGCCACACTAATGGTGCCTAGCAGCAATTCCCCATCCTGCCTCTTGGGCAATGTGAAAATAACTCTGTCATGCTAGAGGAGTTTGTCAGCTTGTCTCACACCCAGTCCTGGGGATACTGGTGTATGGAAAAGGCATCTCTCAACAGCCCATCATAAAAACAACCACAGGGCTGAGTACCGAAACTGGCCAAGGGATCTCTGACCACAGCTCCATGGAGCTAATTTGAACCAGGCCGAGCTGTATGGACTCAATAATTAAGAAAGAATGTACATGAAGTCAGTATATTAAGGGGTGAGAATGCATTTCAGGTCTAGAGAATTAAACCATTGTAATCAGAGAAGAAAAAAATATGAAGTAAAACCCTTGCATAGACCTTGACTATTCCCTCGGCAGGACAACCCTGATGACTAGTTGTTGTTTACAACGATAAGGTCAGAGGAAAGGCCATTTCCTCTCAACAATTGTCAGAAAGGATTAAAACCTGCATTCAGGCTCGCTTTGAACTAGCAGGTACTCCATTCCCCGATGGTATCAGGATCCATTCAGCGAGGTCTCCGGCAGCCTCCGGGGCATGTCTCCATAATGCCCCCATTGTGGAAGTATGCACAGCACCGCTTCCTGCAGTCACTCCATCTTTATGAAGCTTCACCCTTGTGGTCTGATACCCAGGGCAGGAAGCAATCCTGCAATCATTGTTTAATTAGTCATTTCCCAAGTCTGCCTCAGTTGAGAGTTGCTGCTGCTTGTCAGCTTCTGGAGAGGGAGGCGGGGAGACAGAAACATCACTACTAGATTGTGAAAGAAGAGTTGCTCGTAGCATTTGAGGCGCATTATACCGCAGCTCCACAGGCCACATTCTCCGTTTCCACTTTTTTTTTTTTTTTTTTCCAAGTAGAAGGATTTGAGCAGATGAAGGGGCCATTGCACCTTCTGCAAGTCAAGACAAAACTGATTTATAACAAAAGTGGCTTTACTTTTGTTGATTTGTTATTATGGGCTGAGCTTTGGTTGGCTTGGGTTCTGTTTTGGTTTGGTTTATTTTTTCCTTGAGAAATAGCATCTTTGATACAAAACACATACTTCAAGAGAGGCCTGCTCCAGGAATTCCAGTTGCATACTTTCCTTTGTGGAAGTCAGGACTGAGCCCGAGAGGTTGGATATGTGCAGCCTCGGCTTTTCCAAGTGAGATCACTGGAAGAGGTACTTCTTAACACACAGTCACCAATTTGAAAAGAATGAGAGTTACATAGTATTAAAATATTTGTCTAGATAATGAGTGTTTATGTGTGGATGAACGCTAAAGGAAAAAAATATGTTTGTTGAAGCCCAACTGTTTTGAAAAACTTTATGATTTCTCTGTTTAACAAAATTAATGTGGTATTTAAATAATGTCAAAAAGGCCTATTTTGGCTTTTTTGATGTACTGCACATAGCTGAGGAAAGCTTTCCAAAATAAAAAAATATATACAATTATATAAAAAGCTAGATTTTTTTTTCAGTTTAAAGACACTTAAATCAGAGAAGCTGCTCTGATCAAAAAAAGACAATGTTTCCAGAGTTTAATTTTGTAAGAAAGCTTGATCTAAAATGTGATAGACTCTGGAATGATTTTGAAATCTCAAAATTTCCCAGTAAAATGAGAACTTCTCTCTTTCTCTAGTTCCAGTTTCCTCTACTGCAATGAAATAAGTGGAAAAGTTGTGTATGCAAAAAATTTCCTTGTGCCAGTAGGACAACCCTGCTTTTGGTAAGTGTGTTGTGAAGCAGGAAAAAGAAAAGCAGCAGAAGAAAAACCCCAGATCAGTGATCCCACTGAGAAATGTACATAAATTTCAAGAAGCTGGAATTCTCAGAAGACACTGGAACATGACTCCAATGGGGAGTAGGACTGGTGAGGGAATTATGAATTTTTGTTGTTATCATATGAAAAGTTCCCACTCTCTCTGCAGATCTAGCATGTAACTTCTTTTAACCTTGTTCAAATCACATCCTGTAATATGCTGGATCAGCCTCTGTACAAGGCTAATGCACACAGCTTCCAGCAGCTCTGAGTGCAGGCAGAAAAAAACCCTATTTGCTACAAAAAATGGTGCAAGTATGTCCTCGGAAGGGTTTTTTCCCCTCTTCTTTTTCCCACTGAGGCTATACTAACCTTGGCAACAAAATTGAGAAGATATGGGCATAAGACAATTTCACATGAGCATGTCTCCTCAGCCACGCTAGTAGACAAGTAGCATCTTCTCTATGCTCCTTTCCTCTGATTCCACGACAGTTTCCCTTTCTGCAGTGATGTTTCTGGGACCACACTATGCTCCTCTGTAATGTGATCTCCCTCTTAAGCTGAGGTTTCTTGCAAAGTGCCAAAGCACAACAAGAAAAATTATCGTTAAGACTGACATGGATGAGAGAAGGGTGCACAAGAGAGCTGTGAGAGAGCCCAGGAACACCTGTGAGGTTATGGGCTCCATCCCCTCACCTGGGGGAACAAAGGCTCAGCATCCAGCATTGCCATAGCACCAGCAGCCATCAATAAATTGCTCTTCTAAGAAAAGAACAGATGTGACAAAGATTGTTCCAGGGTCTGTAGCAGACCACAGCCAAAGCAGAAGAGTCTAAATGTGCTGGGCTGGGATGGCAAGGGAAGTCACAACTGAGTTCAATCTAGGGGGAATTATTCTTACACTCAATTCATCAATTTATGGGCAAGCAATTCCACAGGCAACATTGACTTGATTAAACAGAGCCATAATGAGAGTGAGTGTAGGGAAGTATCCAGCCAAGTATGCAAACTAGCCTTCTCAGCCTAGAATAAAAGCTTTCCAACCAATAATTTCATGCTTTTATCTATACGATCATTAATACAGATACCAAACAATGCCAGCTCAACGTAGTGTCAAAGGCTCTGACAACCTCTAATTGATAATAAATAATTCAATTTCTGTCCCAGTCCAAAACTGCTGAATCTTGGGACATGTTCCAAATAAATGATTAAAAAGAACTTTGAATGTAATTATATCTAACACAATTGGGGATATTGCCCAGATGAAATTTACAGCAACTATTCAGAGCTACAAAATTTCAATGACACTGACAACTCCTCATGCCCACTAGAAAATGAAATGTTCTTTACCCAGGCAATGGCACAGAGTGCATTTTTTATCAACAGCTTTATGCCAGCAACTCACCCAGGCCAACAGTGCTTCCCACAGCAGTGCAGTCTTTCCCAAAAACACCAGAGAAAATTTGGGAACACGGTTTTGACACAGCCAAGTCTTCATTATTCTGTACAAGAAGAACTGGATCTTCTATCTGATACAGCTGAGTTTACCCCTCTCCCCAGACTGCTTACTTACAATTACAATTAGCAGAAGTTTCTTAAGAAATTAACACTCTTTGTTCATGGAAGGAAACTAGGGCGAGGTGTTTCAGCAAGGAAAGTGACTGTCAGCACACCTGAAGGGATGAATGCAGCATCTCAGAGGCACACCAGTTCTTCTCAGTAATTCCCAAACTCCAAAGCCAGAAGGATCTCTGAACACTTACTGAAACACAGGACACATACTTACAGAAACATGCTTATATAACATTTGACTCCTATTTTTCTCTCATATGTATAAGTCCTTGCTGAAATTTTACTTTCTGAATCTGTAAACAAGGGATGATAGTCACTTTGAATTATTCGGATGTAAATTTTTTTGAATGCCAATTTTTAATTTTCTTAGGAGAAAGGTATATGTAAGTTATATAAAGTAAATTATTTAAAAGTGCATATATATATATATACACACACATGTAAGATACAAAAAGGAGAGTGACTAACAGAATATTTAAATATCAGAAAAAACAAGGATACTTTCCTTATGCAATCTCAGTTGCACACACAAACTAGAAAAAGATCTCACATGTCTTCAGAGTCTTGGTCAGGTGGTTGTTATTTTCCAAGATAATGGACCAGTGGAAACCAAGAACAACGTACTGTAATGTCAGAAATCACTCTGGAAGTTGCTGAGAGAACTGGATTGAGTTCTGTGACCCTGTAACATTTTCACTGCCAGGTCACAGGTACGGAATGTTTGTTCACAAAGTAACTTTTAATACTTTGTGGTTAAGCCATATATCTATAGGAAAAATGTTCCTAGTACTTTGTTATGCAAAGTTCATTAAAAGGGAGTTTGCAGCAGTTCATTCAGAAATTCCACATGGTCAAGTCCTTTTTGAAAACCCAGAAACCAGTGGCAATAACAGAGGATTCAAATTAATATTCTGATTTCTCATTGCACACCTGCAGGTTGGAAAGGGCATGGGATAATAAACAGCTGTGTGCTTCCCCTCTAGAGAACCAGGCAACACATCCCTGCTGGCAGCTTTTTAGCAGAACAGAAGGGACAGCACAGGAAGACTCGATCTAACATCTCTAATGTTAACAGAATTTCTCTACTAAAAAGCCCAGAAAAACAAAACAAGAAGGAAAAGCATTTCAGAGCTCCAAGAGGGGCCAGAAATGGGATAAGAGAGAAGTAGAAATACAGATGATGTATTAAAAAGATGTCATCACCTCTTTAATATGTTTTGTCTTGTCAGCTGTTAACATCCTTAGCTGCTCCATTTGCAGAAGATGGGGAAAGGCTGAGCTTGGAGCAGCAGCTGTACTCTGAGGGCTGGGTAACTGGATCCAGCCTTCTCAAGAAGACACAGGGCGAGTGCTGCTGAGGTGAACTCAGTAATAGGTTGCTACTTACAGGCTTAGACTGATTTACAGGTGTTTGCCCTGAAATATGACCATCCATGTCACCACTGCTAATCTTCTTCCCTTCTGAAATACTCCCACTTCAACAGGTAGCTATTTTTGGGGAAGAAAACCCACATATATACCAAAAAGCAGCAGTGCTCTCTAAATCTCCTCCCAAAGGCAGGGCAGCCTGACTATCACACATGAGACAAGTTGTCTTTGGTGTACAGCACAACACCAAACCCTCGTTTGCCTCTGTCATGGCGGGTGTCAGCCACCTGCAAGTGACAGTAATAACAGGGATGTCACAGGGAGGGCACACACAGACTTCACATCCTCCTCCCTGGCAGCCTGGTAGAAAACCTCCTGCTGGCAATGCAAAGCCTGGGAAGCATAGCTGGCTGCTCCCACTGTGTCCAGGGGAACAGTGTTTTTTCATCTTTCTCTGCTGAACACTTCCCGTTTGCCTGCTCTCTCAGGCTTCTGACCTTCTTTTCCGCAACTGAGTTTCCATCCAGCCTGCAGGCAAGTTTTGGATCCTGACACACTGCTGGAGACATACTCTGAGAGATTCAATGGCCAGGGCACTGTGATGCTCTGGACCTGGTGCATCAGTTCCTGTTCCCTGCAAGCACTGCTCCAGCACTGTGGTAATGATTTGCAGACATACATGAGGACAGAGTTCACAGTCTAAGTATACCAAAGAAAAAATTATCTTGGGATTGAATGTAAGTTTACATAAGTAGATAATATTTTTTTTCCTTAAGTAATATATCATATAGGTACTGACTGTGTTGCATACATCTGTCTCTTAGCTAAGCTTAGAGACTGCTAGGTACAGTTTCTAGGAATCTACCGCTCACAGCAAAATGCAGCTTCTAGGAGTTCAAGGCCATGCCAAATCTCACATACTGAGCATAAGATCTGGTATCCTTGCTGCTGTTCTCAGCTCCATACCCACAGAACCTGCATTTTAGCTATTTCGAAGCATAGCAACACTCCCTCTCTGTCACTTTGGGATTTTTATGTGGCAGATATTTTGGTATTGCAGGGCATGCTATGGGAGAGGTGCCCTGCAGGCACCACAGGTGAACCACAACCAAAACTGCTGCCAGAAGGAAAAGCCTGGTGTTGGGGACCCCCTTGCCCATCATGTGGCCCAACACAGCTGCCAAGTGGGAGATACGCAAACCGATCTCAGAGCCCAAACAATGCTAATCAGGATCTCAGTGTATTCCACAGCTTAAAGAATCACATCCATAGGCACAGGAGCCCAACTTTTTGCCCTGAAAACATTGTCCAGAAAGCCACTACAAATTTTTTATGGACTTTCTAAGCAGAAACCAAGCAGGAAGCCAAAATATACAAGTTAGATACAGGGATAAAGCTGGATGAAAGTCCACAGTGAATGTGAGTTTCAAATCCAAACTAGCAGGGAAAATGGATCTCTGTGCTGCTGTAAAACAATCACACTGGAGCTCCCAGCACAGCAAAGAACAATTCTGTCTGGGATTCCTCACTTCTTTCCAGTACTACAGAACAAATACCTCCACCAAAAGCTGATGGTGATTATAAGTGGTGAGGGGGTAGGGATCCCATTCCCTGCAACAGGGACCCCTCACATGCTTCATCTCCATCTCTCCTATTTTTGGCCCTAAAAATACCATAATATTTTGAGGTATCTAAGTGTGTGCCAAGAGACTGACATTGCCCTTCAGGTTCTGTGGATGCCACTGCTCTCCAAAATTTTTCCTTGGTGTAAACAATGATAGATAGATATGTCCATATCTACCCTTTCCATTTTCCCAATGGCTTCCTCTTTCCATTCCAATACATCCTGCTTCTGTTGTTCCTCTGCTATGTAAGCAGTTCTCTGTCTATTCTTGCTTTTTTTTTTTTCCCTAGCTCTGCACAGCAGCTACTTGCTAGTTACTCAGAATCCAAATAATTTAGGTCAAAAAGCTCAGTGAATCTGATGTGGTTTGTTTCACATAAAAAGAGTGAAATTGAAAACCACCTTATTCTTCTCAACTGAAATGCTGCATCCCTATTAATTCAGGTGTATAAATAACACTCTCTAATGCTGCATCAAGGGCTCTGCTGTGTGATTAAACCTGCCTCCCTGACCTGTAATTAGAAACTTTGGTTTTGAAAGGCAGTTTGCAGAGAGAAAAGGAGAAAGAAAAAGAGAAAGGAACCAGCTCTCAGACCCAACAATTTTGTTCTTAATAAATTATTCAGAGTTTTTGAAAGTTGAGCTGGATTTCCATCTGCTAGCATTAAAGACCCAAAGGGAAGAAGAACTGAAGGATTCTCACAGTACAACACAACAGCACAGAGCATAAGGTTTGAAACCAAAACCCAGGGGAGAAGTTCACTGTGTCCTCTGCCTGTCCCTGCTGCCTGTGCACACCTGGACTTCCAGCAGGTCTCAGAGTAATGCAGAGTGACCCTCCACCAGAGTCCCACTGAGCTACATGTACACTTTGGGACATAAGATTAGAAGAAAACCCCCAAATTTCATGAATGTTTTACAAATGTCAGTGCAATCAGGCAACAAACATGCAAAATAGTGATGGTGATGAGTACAGAAACAACATAGACACCAGATTGCATGGTCGTACACCAGTAATATATAGCCTTTTCAAGACAAGTAATTTAAAGATGAATTATAAATGATTGAACTGATTTTTTGCTCCAGGGGCAGTCAGACAGTACAGACCATTATACTGTTAGAGATGCTAATCACTGTTAGTTGCAACCCCAAGCTACATCTGCTGTTACAAGGTGAACTTCTCACTTGGAAGTGGGGAGATAGTAATTCCCTTTTGCTCCTGGAGTCATAGTAAAAAAACTACTTTTCCTTCAGCCAAATGTTGACTCATTTTAACATTAAAAAAAAAACCCAAACCAACAAAATAAAAACAAAACCAAAAAAACCACCAAACATAACCCACAAATAAAACATTCCAATTTTTGCAAAGGATCTCAGTAAGCTTTCCTCTTTCCACAAACTGGGGATAGAACAAGCTTTTGAGCCCCGAATAACACAGGTGATGAACCGGCCCTGGGATGAGAGGTCTCTGGCCTTGGGTATTTGGCAGCTGTTTCCACAGCTCTGCTTGACTTCAGATCAGAGAGATTTTGTGATGAATTCCTCCTCTGGTTACACCTATAATCTTTGTGTTGAGGGTGTGACTGACATCAGTTTCAGTCTTTTATGTTTTCAGGCTCAAGTTTGCAAGGCCTCACACCAGGGGAATCAAGAGTCGGCTAATTTTCTGCATAACACTTTTTCTCTAGGAACTTTACCAGGTTGATCCAAAGTTTCAGGGCAGCCTTATGAATTGAGTCATCCAGTTTAAGGAGACTTAAGTGAGAGAGGGAAAACCTGAGTTTCACATCTCAAGGACCCTTTGGTCAAAATACCAGACCTCACTGAATTCTCCAATACTTTATATCTTCTACTGTGTTTTTTTTTACATGCACAACTTTAACAAAAAGAACAGGCTAAATCTACCAAAATAATAAATTGTCACTGGTGGAAATGTCTTCATTCCAGTTTGCCTAAGTTTGTAAATGTATAAGGTACAGAGCCACTGGAGAGCACAGGCTTGGTACGAGGGTGTGGATCCACGAAACAAAAGAGTCCTTCAAATTCAATAACAACAAGTTTAAGTAATCTTTTGTGTTTGCAGTGTGGTAGAGTCCAAGTTTATCACAGAGCTGCCAGAACATAAATCTGATACAAACTACTTTGGATTAGATAGCACAGCAGAAAGAGCTTTACTAGGGTACTGTGACAAGTTTTATAAACTTTTTAAAGAAACAGGACTTGGAAATACTCACTGTTGTTAAGTTATTGTCTTGAGGACTTGAATACTCAGCACTAAGAAGGGAAGAATGAAAAAAACTAAGAAATTCAGAAAAAAGAGTAGTACTTGAAACTCGTATTAAGACACATTTGTTTTTCAACTGGAATTTTATGTCAGTTATACTTTAAGCTGAGTCCTGTGAATCCAGCATGCCCTGCCTTCCTTGGATGCAACCATGGGGTCTCCTCCCTCCGTTTTTACAAATGCTCAGTGAGTACGGTGTCAATTCTCTACCCTTGCCTTTGAGGGTCTCTCTCATCTTTTAACATTGGTATGCAAATACATAAGCCAAAAGAGGTAAAGAATTAGGAATACATCACCTTCCAGGGACTGTCTCTGCATGGTACCTTCAGGCACAGGGAGTGCCCGGTAGCCGCTGAGATGCACCACCTCTGCACCAGCACAGAGGGGAGCAGTTTCAGCTCTCTGCAGGGACCACGTTCAGGGTGAGTGACTTGTGTAGCTCTCCTCGGAGCTCTGTCCAGCCCTGGGCTCCATGTTGGCCTGCTTGAGTTACTAACCAGTTTCTCTGGTTTCCAGCAAGTCATACATGGCCAGAACCAGCCCACGTGGCTTAAAACCTCTTTCCCATCCGCTGCCACGGTCCCCCTCACTCTCCACAGCCGTCAGCAGAGTTGCTCAGGGTGAGGTGGCTGCCTGCCCTCTATTTCTCATTTCTTGTGGGCAGTTTATGATCTACAGCCATTCCTTTGAAGATTTTGCTCTCCCATACAGGGATTTATTCCACAAGCCTCACACCCCCCTATACATATGCCTCATATGCCACCTTCTCAAGCTTCTCAGCTCCCCAGGCAATGTCTGGGGCACGTGCATGCCCTCAAGCAGATTGTGTATATGTTGCTGTGATAGCAGCGTTTTCCTCTTCAGGAATCTCTTATTCTCTCTTACAATAGCATTTTAATGCCCCATCTACCTCCACTCCCTGAGTAAATGGGTTCTCTAAATGTCACTGTCAGTGTTCCTGTGTATGCTTACATTGCTCCTCTAGCAGAGCACCCTTAACTCCCTCACAGCTGGCTTTCTTTTTCCTTCTAACTTTGGATCTCGATTCTTCAATTCTGCACAGGTTGCTGCACAAGCTGTGTATTTATCTGGTGACAGATTTTTCTGTGTGTTCACATAACATTTCTAGAACAATAGACAGAGATGAGATAAAGGTATTGGTATGCGAGAGCTATCACCCAGTTACTTCACACCTTCAAGTGCAGTGGTACCTAAATCACTGCTGCTTCACAATTCTCCATTTTTGATTCCCTAGTATTTCCACAAATTAGTGGTGTTCTCTCTCACAGTAATAATAGAAAGTCACTGAAGATTTTGTAGTCGATCAGATGAAGAATTTAGAAGTCATCCTATACCATGAAGTCAGAGAGAAACAATGACCAGATGAGCACACAGCCTTACAAGTTTAGCCTTAGTCATAGTCATAGTTTAGCCTTAGGCAAATCAAAGGGAAACTTTCATCATTCAAACACTGAGCTGAATCACAGTGGAATAATGTTCAGTTGGTCTTGGGAAAAAGAGGGTTTATGTGAGGTTTTCTTGGTGACATCCCAAGTGATTTCCTAATCTCAGAATAAAAGGAAAGATGGATCCAATGGTTATCCAATGGTTTGTATTATTCCCAACCTCCAGGCTGAAATATAGTACTACACTGAAAAATAACGCTAAAAAAAAAAAAAAAAAAAAAAAAAAAAAAAGGAATTGTTCAGCATCTATCCAGCGACTCTGAAGAACACCTTCACTGTAAATGTTTTTCTGGCTTTAAGAATGCAGAGAGGGTTCTAAAAATCAAGCTGGGTTTCTGAGTATCAACAGAGGTGCCATTTCTACACTGCAGCTTTGAAAATATGATTAAAGCCTGAAGCACAATGCTGTGCTCCATGGGACATATCTGACCCACACGCTGCCTTTTCAACTCTCTACGTTTTCTAAATCATGTACATTATGAGTGAATAGGAAGAAAATGTGTAAACAAGAACAGAAAAGGTCATTGCAAGTTCATTAATTCTGATCACTTAATAAGCTGTAAATTGAAGTGCATGAATTCCATTCTCTTGAACACCAGGATAAATTTGAAGAATCTCTATTGACTTAATTTACGCTGATATGCATTAGAATAGTTTCTGGCACATTCAAGATCAAAATAATTATTACAGCAACCTTCAGGACCAGAAGGCACCCAGCTCCCATTTAGTAACTAAATGAGGGACAGACTTACAAAAGCAAAGAATTCACCAATTAAAAGAAAAAAAAAATCTTAATGATTTTTAAAGGTGGTGCAGAAGCACAACCATGGAGGTTGTGAAATTTAGGGCTGCAGGACTGGCCCTAAGAAGCAGAGTGACACTTTGCACCTAAGTAATGAGAACACTGTGCTGTGCAAAAGAGCTACTACTGTCCTCTGTGCCCGCTTCTCACAGAAGACATAGGTGAACTGTATACAAGGAGGTAGAACTGTTTGAATAACTTTGTCAAGCCAATAATCAGAGTGGTACTGATAGATTTCAGAGCTTTTTGCTTGCAGGTCCTCTCAGAGGTCATGAGGACTCCAGGAGGATATCTTCCTCTGCTAAGACAAACATTGTTTTTGAATTCTTTACTCCGTGGTTAGAATGCTGTCCAAGAAATCTTACGCTAGCTTTCTTGGAAAATAAAACAGTTGGCCACTTCTAGGGACTAAAAGGCATCCTCAATATCTTCCTGAACACCCTTAAGTATCTAAAATAATGACAGATAAAAGCATCATGGTGGGAGAAACAAGCTGAGCAAAGTCTAAAAAAGTTTAATATAAATCACTGGGGCTGCTCGGTTGCAATACCACGAAGTTTCCTCTGTCTTCTGCTGTTGGTGGTTTGTCTGCAAGAAAGTCCCAAGAAGGCAGATCTAAAGTGATGCCCTTGAAACATGCGTCTGTGACTGCCTGGGAACGATCCAGCGACGTGTCCAGCGAGCTCCTCCTGCCGGCTGCTCTCCCGGCATCCGGGCTCGTGCAGATAGACCTGAATTTCGCCTTGGCTTTTCAGGTAGCTGTAGAGAGGCAAAGCTAATGCCACACCTTCCTTATTGTCATAGCAATAATGTCTCTCATGTCACTGCCCATCCCCTCCAGGAGTCTCAGACACACGGAGGTGCTGTGGTCCATGCCAGGAGCTGGGCAGAGCAGCAGCTGCAGAGGAGCTTGGGGAGCCTGAGAAGCAAAGGTGAGCAGGGCTGGCAGCAAGGACAGCAGGGGCCTTGGGTAAAGGGGCACACAGACACAGTGACCAAGCAAGAAGAGCACAGCAGGTCTTGTGACAGTGACCACATATAGCCAGGAGATCAGTGAGCCCACAGGGATGAAGCGCCAGGTCTGAAGTGAAGCCAGGAACTCAAGTCAGGATCAGCCACAGCCAGGTCCACAGTCAGGCACAAACTGCCTTACAGCCCACCCCAAATGAGGACTGAGGACAAGGGCAGCTCTGTGCCATGGCTCCCAGTGGAATTGGGGAGGCCCCAGCTGGCTTCTCCCAGCTCTTTGGCAGACAGCTCTTCTCACAGCACTCTAATCCCAGATTGCATTCCACTGTATCATGACAGACCTCAAACACAGGCAGCCAAACCTGTAGGACAGGGGTAGGAGGTTGCAGAATCAGCTGGTGCACTCAGGGCCCTGTCAGCACACTGCCCAGCACAGCCAGGAGAGAACATAAAAATTATTCCAGGTGTTGACAAAGGAACCTGGGTACAAATATGCCACAGAGATTAGCAGTGTGCAAGACAGACAATCTGTACTTCAGCTGTGTCAGGGTCTGGTAAGGAATTACCTTTGCAGGGCACTGCATGTGCTTGTGCTTTGCCAGTCTGCTGGGAAACCCTTCTTTCTAGGCCAAAATAAAACTGCCACTGAGTAATGACAAAGCCTTTTCAACTTTTAACTGAAACCAGAAAAAATGCAAATGTAAACTAATCCTGGTTTCCCATAAAAAAAGCCACCCACACCATATATTCCTCTGTGACATTTCAGTTGCTCAGCTCTGTGGTGATACTATGTCCCAGAAGAAGAACACAGACCAGACATACTGGTACCCCATTTCCTACCTCCCCACAGGTGACATCTACCATGACCCTGCACTGGCAGGTCTTGTAGGTATCTGCATCAGTCCAAACTCCCAACCCTGCCTGCATGGAGAGGTGAAACTTCCTGAGGCAACAAAATCCAAGTGGCAGATAACAACTGTCTTCAAAAAGGCAACTTCTTGAATCAATAAGGAAAGACTAACCCTTTAGAAAAGGGTGTCTGTGATTATCTTATTGAGTTACACCAGGAAAAATCAAAGACAGACAGAGAAGGGAAGGGGAAAAACATGAGGTGAGCATCCCAAAAGTGTTCCCAGCTGCACTGACACTGATAAACTGCCCAGATAAAGCCAGTCTGCCCTGCAAAGTTTACATGGATACAGTAGAGAGCAATGATGTACTGAAAAAAGAACTTATTTTATCAATATTGATTTAAAAACCTTCCAAATTATGTAAAATATTTTGGAAAAAAAGCCACATTGATGAAGAGAAACCCTTAATTTTGCTGAGGTGGCCAGGGATATATTGTGTCTCCTTCCATATAGAGCACTGAAAGTATACAGGACTGTTACTAAATGTGGCTTCTCTGCCAAGTAATTGTATTCTCATGCTTTGTATTTCCAGTGTGAAAACTCTAATGAAACATTTTAAACCAAAGCCGTTTCCTTGGAGCTGCCTTTGACCTTCTTTTCCTTCTCTCTCAGCCAAATCTCCCTGCCAGGATGAATTCAGACCTAATGTCTGCTCCTCCCACCAGGCTTTTGGATATGTGACAATATCCCAGTCACTGGGAGCTGTGCCTGCTGGTGTCCATTGTCTTGTGTCCAGTTTGGGAGAGGGCTTTTAAGGAAAAGCCCAGAATTAAATTTATGAAAAGTTCAATGATTTACAGGAATGACCAATCCTGTAGCTACTTTCTGCACACATCTACCAAAAACTTGTGAGTCCTTACTAACTTACAAGGCATCATCATAGAAATGGTTCAGGGTCCGAGAAAAACCTTTTGAAAGTTTAAAAAAACAAAACAAATAGACAAAAACAAATTTCAAATGAGGGTCCAATCGAAAAATACTACAATCCTGTGCATCAGCTAGAGGTGTGCTAGTGGGACTGCCTAAAAAGCTGCTGTGCAGAGCCTGTTACATTCCCGACAGGCACCAAAAAAGGGTTACACACAGCCCAGACAGAGCTGCTGGCTGTGCTCTGTGGAATGCATCTGTCCCAGCAGTTCAATGACAGGCACAGCACAGATATTCAGCCTGATGACAGCCACTGCTGAGTACAGCCAAGGCACTATATGATGACACTGAGGTCCCAGTGCAATGACAGGACATAATAAAGGGTCTGAGAAAGGTGCTGCTCAGAATGGGAATGCCAGGTGCATTGCCCAGGTAGAAGAGGAGTGGGTCTGTGGGACAGGGGACACAGACCAGCAGCCAGGTGTAGCAAAGTGCAGCTGATGCAAGGCCCTGGATAATTCACCAGTGCTGTTGATGGTACAGTCAGACACTACCCAAAGGAAACCACATTTTATGCCTTATTTACAATCAGTCCAAATCTGTGGAAATGTTATATGTATCATCTGTGTGTCACTTTGTGTGCTGTCATACTGCCTGCCCTATATAGTTTTGGTACATGAACAAATACATACCTTGGGAGAAAGTAAAACTGCTTTCTCTGTTAAATCTCTTGTAATCACACCAAAAACAAAACAAAACAAAAAAATCCTTTGCAGATATCTATCCAATTCCCACATTAAATCAGTATGTTACTTGACAAACGTTTTCATTTAAAGACCAAGTACCTGCTAGGAATTCACAACTAGGCTTGAGTCCTTTGTCTACAAACTCTTAACTTTTCTTCTTCAGCCCCCTGTTCCCCCTTGCATCTCTGTTCTGCAATTTGCCAGCCTCCTTTATGTCTCAGTTATGTCTGCACAATGTGAGGCAGGCAGACCCATGTGCCCACAAACAGAAAAGCTCCTCCAGCTCACAATAACTCAGCAGGCTTCTGCGATTTTCAGAGCCTGCACTACTGTGTGCCCATATCTGCTGTCAAATTACTGCCTGGACACAGGCTCCACAGCTAACCTCAGCCTTACCCCAAACATGAAATTGTCTCTGAGACCTCAGGAACATTCATCTTGTCCTGCAGCTCTTCCTACATAAAATGGTGTAAACCCAGCTGATGCTTCTAGGAAATAAAGAACAAGCTTACCCCTCCAAAGATGTGTTATGATTTTATGGCTCCTTCCTGCAACCCACTGAGAGTGGATGTGCTCCATATCATACATTTAAAACACATCAACACAGATTTGAAGGGTGTACAGTTCTTCTGAGGTTTCTAAAGGAAAATAGAGATGAAAGCCATAAAAAACAACCCTTCACACACAGCAGAGGTTGAGAAGTAAAATTTAAACATAAGTTCACGTTTCCCTTTAGTGTAAGTTCTGGCAGTCCCAAGACTGTTCTTACTTCTAGCTGCTTGTCATGGCTGTAACATTACAGCAGTGAGAGAAAACCCTGAGTACATTTGACTCCAACCTTAGCTGCCTTCCCTTAAAACACTCATCTTGCCCTACTCTACTTGAAGCTGTGAAAAGACAGTGATAATAATAGGAAGCTGCTCCTAGAGCTCCTGCAAAGGAGACAGTTATTTTCATGTCCTGCCTCACTGCAAATACCTGTACATAGGAGAGATGACATGCACAGATCACACACAAACCTGTAATAGAGGCAAGTCAGGATGTTATTGACTGTAATTGCTGTTGCCTGTCTCGACCTTCTCCTCGAGGTGTCTCCACCTTCCATTACAATGTCACAGCTAAAGGAGTTCCCCGGTGGTCTGCAAAGAAGCAAAACAGCAAATGGCAAGAGAGAACTGACATCATTTATATAACATTAAAATTAATTCTAAATCAACAATTCAGAGAAAGTAATGTTGCATAAAAGTAGACTAAAAGAGATTTCACTGACAGACAGTGCTAGCAGTGATATTTTGTATATACAAAGCATCCTGTACCCTAAATCCTCAAGATGTTACAAAAAAAAAAAAAAAAAAAAAAAAAAAAGGCAAAAGCCAAACAAAAAAAAACCCCCACACTACCTTTCTTCAGTGTTTTGCAGAAAGAGTGAGGCATAGGTATTCATAGGACTTTGCAGAGTAACTGAAAATTTACAACCACAATGAAGAACAGAATCCAGGCTTTTTGATCCATTAGTCAGTTATGTGCATTATTTTAAAGCAACCCTTGGATTTACGTATTTTAATGTAGGTTGGGTAAAAAGGAGCACTAAACCAGAAATACACATGTGTTCTACATCTTAAACCAAGACTTTCCTCCTGGAAAGGCAATAAGGATACCCTGCAGCCCAAGGTTTTCTATGCAGCCATAAAACCTTCATCCTCTTGAGTATGCTGGTAGCCAGGATAACCCCATTCCATGTTCTATACCCACTGCATGCTGCACTGGAAAGATAACAAAGGCTGTTTAATGGAGACAGAACTCCATCAGGGAAGTCCTTTTGGGCCCCATTTCCATTAGGTCATAAAAGGAACAGCCTGGACCCACATGCTGGGCTCTACTAAGGCTGCTCCAGGCTGCAGCTCTTCATTTGCAAAAGAAATGACCCATTCGTTTCCCTCTGACCTCTGCAGATACTTCAGACTGCTGACCTCATCTGCCGATGGCTCCCACCACTACGAGCCAGCATCTTCAAACAGGTGCTCCCAGACAAACCCCTCCACCTTCCCAGGTAAGCTGAACTAAGACAGCTGCAAAAATTATGAATCAAGGCTCCCAGGAGGCTATTTTTGCATGGGCTGGGAATGCTCAGCCCTCAATGCATTTATTTCCTGTTCCGAAAAGCAGAGGCCATATATGAAAAGGAGGTACAGATGAGAAGGTGTAAATTTTGTCAGGTGAAGTTAAAACATCTACGTGCACACTCACATGCTTGTATGAGTATGCACTTGACAGCACAGATTTCTTTCCTGCAGCTACTGATAGTTACACTTTCTATTAGTGTGTGGTGGTCCAAGCAGGTTCTGAAGTCCCTCTAGACAACTCAGTGACTTGTGACTGGGAGTTCTCACCTCTGCAGTAGATTTCCAGACTTGGTTTAATGACCAGAGATGAAAGGTGACAATTCTACTTCAGCAGAAGAATTCCCGTGCTTGTATTGCATCCCAGGAAAAAGACACATCTCTTTAGACACACCCATTTACCCTGGCATTCACAGCCTTATTACCAAGAGTATCACAATATATATTGACTTTTGTTCTTAACAGCCCTGTTCCAGAGAGATTGCTCCATTCCACAGCTAAGGATACAAAGGCATTTGGTGGCTGAACTGGGAATCCAGTGCTGGTTTCAAGTTCAAATTCAGAGTCCTGCTCACTGGACTAATCTCTGGACAGTATTTTTCTACTTGGCAGAGAAATTTGAGTTTTCAGGTCTGAAAGAATACTGAGGATGGAGTCACAGATACATGTATCACAGACTAATATCTTTGTCAATAAAAGTAGCATAAAAACCAAGCAAGCTAGGTCAGCTCTTCCGTTGGTCTCCAAAGAACACCCAATTATTAGAGTGAGCATAACCATTTTTAATAAGTAAGCTGTTTTGGAAGCTGAACTGTTTGTTCCGAGTGCCACATAGACAGCTCTTGCTACTGGCAGAAGAGGCCTGTGAATCAGAGCCCGAAATCTGATGCAAGAGAAATTTGGGCGTCTCAAGCTGATTTCCCCAGCAGAGAACAACCCTATTAGTTTGAGAAAGTCCCCTGCCTGCTTTCTCTCTGAGTAATTAAGAGTGAAATCCTCCTCTCAGTGACCCCAATGCTCTCAGCCTAGGCTGATTTACACATGAAAGGAACCCTCTGAGGGGCTTTCTCTCTTTCACATTCACAACCAGGCAGGACCTATAAATAAAACCTTTCTGAAAACAGGAGCTTTCAAAAAGGTCTGTGTATGTGCACAAACGTGTATGAGAGAAAGGGAATGGCTGTGTGCACTCGAGGATGTGTGTTTGCATGCGTATGTGAGGCGTGGGTGAGAAGAATGTGCATTCACACACCAGCCCTCATGCAAACAAGTGTACTCAGAAAAGCATCTGCACGGATGCGGGAGCGTGCACAGGTGCTGGGGCCACTTACAGGAGCCAGAGGGCATGTCCAGGCTGGTTTTCAGCCTGCACAATTCCTGGGGTTCACCCCAGTCAGCTGAGTCATGCTAGAGTTACACACAGAAAACGAGAGCAGATTCAGACCCAATTGTGCCTATGAGACCAAGCTTGTGAAGCACTTTCCCTCCACAAAGCAGTGAAGTAACTGTAGGACAAACACCACTGGTTTACACTGCTTTGGCTTTGACGTGGGAGGTAACACAGAATCAGGGCTCAGTTCCTACGGTTTTGACAGAAGATGAGATTTTTAAGTGGTCACATCTTTTCAGCTGGCCGGGAGAGAGTGAGTCGTGTTGCATTTTCCAGGGCTGTCATTGTTCAAAAGTAAAATTTAGTTTTCTGGAACATTAAACCCCTCAAAGTTTGAAAAATAAACGACTAGACAGATGACCTGAAAATGAAGGTCAGGAAACCAAAAGGACTATGACTACCTTTAGAGTAGTTATAAAAACAAAAATGCCTAGATATGCAACTGAGTTGTCCTTCCCCCACTGTCCCGTTGATCCATGTAGCTACGAAGTCAGGCCAGGATATTTCCCCTTCCATGAGGCCTACGGAGGACCCTACAAAACTTCCAGGAAACTTGGCAGTTAGTGTGACCCTGCCCTAATACAAAACAGGTGACACGGAGCTTGGAGCCAAGCCAGGACAGCCCACAGAGTTTCACGAAGCAGGTTCTGCTCTCTGGGTCTTTGTCCCTGTAAGAGGTGGCTTCTTAGGACCTGGCTACAACGCGGTAATTTCAGAACTGCAAATTATTCTACTCCAGTACTCCTGACCAGCTGAACCATTTGCTTTACTGAATCTGTGCCCGTGCCGTATGCTAATGCCAGTAATCGGGAGGTAGGTGTGTTAGAACCACTGCAGCTGCTCCACTGCTTCGGAGACTCCAGGGTGTGAGAGGGAGGCAGGAGAGGCGCTGCACCCTTCTGACTTCATCACTGCTAATCGCAGCTCTTGGATCTCTTCCCCTGCCCCCAATTCTTATGCAAACATTTAGAAGAAGTAGGCAGGAAAAAAGGCACAAAACAGGAGACATAAAGAGCGCAAAGCCTCACAGGAGCGCACAAAGCACAAAACGTCTCTTCTGCGTGTTCAAAAGACTCTTCCCAGCTCCTTGCGCTAGGCAGGAGTGTGTGAGCCGGGATTCAGAGCTCCCCTCCCACTGAGCTCGCAGCTAAAGCCCTCCCCCAGTTCCCAGGGTCTTCAAATGAAGATTTGCATAGTAGTTCCAGATCATTCCCGAGGGAAGGGACAATGGCTCACTCAAGGCCCTCTTCCCCCCAGCCCTCCCTCCCAAAGCTGATAAAGCCCTGGTGAAAAGGGGAACAAAGGATTTACAGATGTCAGAATATTGATTTCGGCCGTTCCAGGACTACAGGGAGAAGATGAAGAAAACTTTTGCCCCAGAAACTTTGTGGAGTTTGAGACACAGACGCTATCTCTGCAGCACGAACTCCGCGTTTGTTAAAACTCTATCTGATGGAGGCAATATTGCTATTCGAGAGGGATGAGCAGGGCCCTAAAAACGCGAAAATCCACGGGGATGAGATTACAGCCTGCAGTTCCCGAGAGCGCATTTGTTGTTCCCAGACCTGGTGAACGGAGGCACTTCACTGCACGGTGAAAGCAGTTTGCCACCAGGCGGGCCGGGCCGGCATTGCTGCGGGCGGCGGCGGTACCTCCCTCCCAGCGCACCGTGACTCTCGCTGGTGTCCTGCCCTCTCTCTGCCACCCACCGCTGCACCTGCGAAAAGTAACTGAAAGGAAGGTGAACGTCTTCGAGTCTGGCAAGTGGCCTTTGATTCGGAATCAGAGTGGAAAGGAGGATCTCAAAACTCACTAAATTTCGGGCCGTTCCCTGAAAGCCAAAGCTTTCTGCTCCCACAACGTCTCTGTCCATGTAAACCAGAGCTTGCTTTTGCACTACAAACATTCCTTTTCACTGTAGTGCATCAACTCTACTGAACTCCACCTCCACCAGCTCCCTGCAATCGTTCAAACTGTGCTAAACAGAACAGCAACACCATCCAAAGTGTCACTTGTCACTGCTGCACGCCGAGCAGGGCACTGGTACTGGGCAGCCAAGTGAGCTACCAGGAGTTCTGGCCTGACCTCCACCTGTCCCACCACTACTCTGAAACAGCTTTCTCTCAGTGACTGGCTACTACCACTTATACACATACATACATATATGTGTATATATATACTTAATATATATTTTCCCCATCCCTTTTCAGAACTAACTCTGTAGCATTTCTGCACTCAGAAAGTTCCTGGGATGCTGGATCTTTTGTAAAAATGTACCTGATGAAAATTCCTCAAAATGTTGGATTTGGGCCTGGATTTTTAAAGGTGATAAGATGTTTTCTAAATCAAGCTCTAGGCCCTCAGATAGGTCAGCTGGGGGAAAACCCCACCTGAAACCCTTTCTGCAAGGCACAGTAGTGAGTTCGAGAGGGGCTTCCCATGCCATGGGTCAATAATTCAGACAGAGCTCCAGAGCCAGAGCTGACTGTTCCCTCATTTCCCACACACCTTTGTAAAAACACGTGCTGTCGGGAGGACTGCAATCATCACAGTGATAATAACCATCACGTATTGTAGAGTTAAACACATTTCATACAACTACATCAAAACATTAATCACAATACTCTTAAAATATCTAGGTTTCTTTCAATACCTGCCTGTCTTCCCTCAGCTAAAAGAAATTATTCTTATGGAATCTTTTGTGTCTCCCAGCAGTCACTCCTAATTTACATTTAAAGATGTGAATCAGACCCACTAGACTCCTGATACACCTCATACAGAGATTAATCACAGCTGTTGGGATGATGAAGACTAAGACAGACCCATTTTACATCAGTGTTATTCAGACTGTAATGAACCTGCTACCACACTCAGGTTCAGGACAGACTTAAACCCCATTTTCAGTTGCTCTCCACGAGCCCCTTAGAACTACATGGGTGAGCTCCTGGGGCAGCTGTGCTAAGAGGTGCCACTACTGCCTTCTCCACAGGGCATTTTCCAGACTGTCAGAGGAGTAAAGGTGTCAGGGAGAACTTGGGAGAAGCAAACCTTGGCTGCTCTCACCTCCTGCTTAACACTTGCATGTTGTGTTTTGAGGGTGCTGCAGCAGCAGCAGAGCTCACAAACCTGTTTAATTTTAGAGAGAATTTTTCCTCATCCTAGACAGATGTTTACTTATTTTGCTGGTTCTTTGTTTTCTCTTGTTCCTAAACTTTACTGTCTGTTGCTTGCTTAAAGGTTTTTTTGCTACAAACAAGAGTAGTTTTGTTTATATAGCTCCTGCTGCAAATTTGCTTTAGGATACAGAACTTAGTTCCATCACTGAAATATTGTACCGAATAATTCTCAGATCTTCTGTTTTCCCCAAAAATCCACATGCAAATTCCTTTTAAATTAAAAGTCTGATATGTTAGACATCTCATAAGCCTGAATGCAAAGGATGAGGGTGTGGAAAGGCAAAATCTACCTCCAATGTGGATTTAGCAAAGCAGGTGTGTGTGCACGTGGCAAGCCCCAGTGGTTTGAGGGCTGCTTTGTACAAAATGCATCATGTCCATGATGACAGAACACTTGTGCAGGTACACACAGTACCTGGGAATAACTTCTTTCAGTATGGAAGCAAAGCTGTCCTTAAAACTATTTATTAAAATAATACAAAAGCAAAGTGCTGGATGAGGTAATTGTAATTAAAAAAAAAATAAGAGAAGAACAAAGAAACCAAAGCACCCAGATAAAGTAAATAACTGAGCGATATTTTTATGCCAAGGTGTGTTTCACAACAGCTTCCAAGGTTCTGGCCATCTTACTATTCCTTTATACTACACAGTAAATTGGACACAAGCCGTGCTCCAAGTGAAAATGGGTAAAGAAATCCTGTTTCCCAGCAGCAAACACATCTCCCCACCATCTTACAGCCATGCCACGCTGCATGCCTTGGTCTTGGCAGCAGAGAAGTGACCAATTCCAAGGGACCAAGGTGTGCACGACCGACCAACCTCCTCCTTCCAACAGCAACCTTGTTTGGAGTAAAACACAATTCCTTCATGTCATTCCTCTCAGACCTGCCCTTACCATTGTCCTTCCCAAAAGCTCGGTTTATTTGCTTTTTTATTGTTACAGTTTCTATATTCACCATGGGAATCTTCTCATTTTGCTCTGCAGTTTTAAGTGCTGAAAAATGTACTGTCCACCTACACAGCTTCTGCCAGAAGTCAAACAGCCAGGCCCCAATAAAGAACTAAAAGATAATCTAGATATTTGTAAATTATTTTTTCCCCCTAGAGATCTTGTGTTCATTCGAGTGATGTTATTATTTCAGTAGGATCATCCCAGGATTCCATGTAATTAAAAACACATTAGTGGTAACAGAATTGCACCATTTGAGGGCCCTTTGATCCCCTCATGCCTGGAACATCCCCAGCACTCTCCTTGACCCCACAGCCCGAGGACTTTTCACTCCTTGAACTACTTATCCCTCTCTACCTGACAGGAGGATGTGGGCAGGTGAGGATCGGCCTCTTCTCCCTGGCAATAGCAATAGGACAGGAGGAAATGGCCTCCAGCTGCACCAGGGGAGGTTAAGGTTGGACATCAAGAGTAACTTCTCCACAGAGAGTGTGATCAGACATTGGAATGGGCTGCTCAGGGAGGTGGTGGAATCACTGTCCCTGGAGGTGTTTAAGGAAAGACCGGACACGGCACTGAGTGCCATGGTCTGACTGACACGGTGATGTTCGGTCACAGGATGGAGACGATGCCGTGCGAGGTCCCCTCCAAGCTAAGCGGGTCGGTGTCTCTGTCACCGCCCGCAGGACGAGCTCCCTCAGCCGCGACCGGACTCGCCCCGCCCTCAGCACCAAGATGGCGCCGGCCCGCCCCTCAGGCCGCGCCGCGTGACGTCACTGCCCCGCCCCTCCCGCGCAGGGCGGCGCGTGCGCGCGGGCGGCCCCGCTCAAGGTCAGCGCGGGCGCTGCTGCCGTCGGTTCCGCCCGGCGCGGTTCCGGTTCCGGTCCCGGTGTGCGGACAGGAGGACATGGCGGCCCTCGGACGGGCGTCCCGCCTGCTGCTCGGCGCCGCCGCCCCGCGCTCCCTGCCGGCGCGCGGCGTGGCGGCGGCCGCGGCACACGAGGAGGGCGGAGGTAACGGGGCTCTGCGGGGCGAGGGCGGAGCCGGGGCCCGCGGCCGGCGCGGTGCTGCCCTTGACAGCCGGTGCCCTTCGCTGCGGGAGCGGGGTATGGCAGGCGCTCGGCGTGAGCCCGGATCCCTGTTACAGACGGGGAGGGGACCGGCGCTCGAGTGAGGGACACGGGGTTCATTAGTGCCTCGTTAATGCGCTGATCGCGTCTGGCGCGCCGTGAGGTCGGTAGCGCTAAGGAAAGCCGCGGTTGTTGCTCTAATCGCTGTCCCGCTGCCCCCGCCCAGCCCGCATGTGGAAGACGTTGACCTTCGTGGTGGCGCTGCCCGGCGTGGCCGTGTGCATGCTGAACTGCTACCTGAAGGCACAGCACGAGCACGAGCGGCCCGAGTTCGTGCCCTACCCCCACCTCCGCATCAGGACCAAGGTACTTCTGCCCGCGGCGTTTCACAGCCCTCTTTTCCTCCACGGCTGCAGAGCTCCCTCTAAGATTGCCGTTTTCCTTTCTCGACTGCTACATGAGGTGGCTGTGATATCAACTCGTGACCGTTGAGTTTGTCACAGCTCTGATGAAGTACCCGTGATGTTCACAGGCCTTCCCCCCCCAGAGTGATCCTCCTAATGTCTTGCTGAAAAATGTTTCAGTCCTAGAGCTGCTGTACTTAAAGTAATACAGATCTAAAAGGTAGCAGTGGAGATCCCAAATACTGAAAATTGGGGTCCTCATAATACAGCACAGTGGATGTTTAAGTAAGAGCAAAGATTGTGCTGTTCAGAGACTGTGGCTCCCAGCTAAGGGAGTTTTCCAACTCTAGCTTCCCACATCCTGGGAGCCAGCTTGCTTAATTCACCAGCCTGTCAAGCTGTGTGATCATAAAATCATTTAGGTTAGAAAAGTCTTCTGAGGTGGAGTCCAGCCTTTGACTCATCTCCACCCTGTCGACCAGGTGATGGCACTAAGTGCTGCATCCAGTCTATACCTAAACACCTCCAAGGGATGGTGACCCCAGCAGCCTGGGCAATTTGTCCCAATGTTTAGCAACCCTTTTTGTGAAGAAATTCCTCCTGATGTCCAGCCTGAACCTTCCGTGGCACAGCTTGAGGCTATTTCCTCGTGTCCTGTCACTAATTGCCTGGGAGAATTGATGTTTGAGTCCGTACTGTTCTTGGTTTCAGGTGCTTGGAGGGATTGTTCAGGAGCTGCCACTGGCTTATTTTCTTTCTTCTTTCAACAGCGTTTCCCCTGGGGTGATGGGAATAAAACTCTGTTTCACAACCCCCACGTTAACCCTCTCCCAACTGGTTATGAAGATTAAAACCAAGATCCTGACAACAGCCAGAACTTTGGCTCTTGAACCAGAATGTTGAGTGGGAACCATCATTTCTGGGGTCCTAGTTTCAGAAACTCTGTTTCTTCTGAGATGAAGCTGAGTGGTGTTGTGGCCCCCGCTTGTACTTGTGATGGGGCCCTTTAAATAAACAATTCTGAACGTGAATTTGGGATTTGACTTGTTTACCTGAATCCTTAGGAGTTTTCTAGTTCAGTGTTGGCATAAAGCATTAAGGTTTCCCACGGGACAGAGTGCAAAGGGGTTTGACTGCCTGGATGGTAACGCATGTTCTGGGTCTGTAACACAAACAACAGGAATGCATTTGGCATAGGACATGAATCAATTTCACATTCTTCATGTCTGGTTTAACTGATGACTCTAAACTCGCAGCCAGAACAACAGATACGTAGATTAAAATTCAATATATACTGAAGCACATTCTCCATTATCAGCTTTTGCAATATTTATTAACAGTCATGAAGGTGATTTTCTCTTGGTCCCTTCTGGCAGAGGGAGTGGCAGCAAAGATGATGAGCTAAGCTCTGCCTTCACACTGTTCACCTTCAGCTCTCAAATTTTCAAGTACATCAGCACATATCTTGCTCACCACTCTGCTTTTCATAAAGCTGCAGTCTGTACAAAGTCTCTCACGCAGGTTTTGTAGAAGAAAACACAATTTTGGTTCTACTGCTTATGTATGTGTACTGTGTCATGCAGAAGCTGCTTGAAGCAGAAGGAAATAGTGAGCCAACAGCATGAGCCTGTGCCAGTACAACTTTAATTTTCAAATTTTTGCTCACTACAAGTCAACCATTTTCAAGTTCTTACTGTAACTTCTGTATTTTTTGCACAATGTGAAACTGAGCTCTATCTCAGCTGTTATTAACGTGGTTCTTCCCAAAAGCTAGAACACAGCAGCTGCTTTGGCATCTTGCTGTTGAAAGGAGTGATGGATGGCAAGAGAGAATCTCAAAGTGGTACTGCAGGATGCCCTTCCCCATGTTTCCACGTGAGTTTTTTTTGTCTGCTTACCAGTAAAAGATGGTTGAGACAAAGTTTTCCTGTGTTGCAAGTACAAGGCACTGATGGGCACAGTTGTTTTAAAGCTGACAAAGTCACATTTAGCCCTACATGAAGATCAAAGAAAAGCAAACTGGGTTTGTGTGTTATTCCTTAAAAAAGAAAAGCTACAGAGTCAACCGTCTCCAAAATGCTCTTTATAGCTCCTTCCCTTAGACCTGCTGCACTTTGCCAAAAGCCTCTTTCTTCAGTGCTATATTTAAGCCCTGTGCTGGCACTGTAGGAGCTCTCTGCACCTGAGAACAGGAGGGTGGCTCACCTGGCACAGGAACAACAGCCTCAGGCTGCAGCACTTCTGATCCCTGCACAAGGCCCACAGGACTCAGTGTCTGGGGTCTACGAGGGGCTGTGGTGCAGCCAGGCCAGCTATAATGTTTGAGAACTGCACCTTTTTATTTTTTTTTTAAGTAAAACCTTTAAATAATTAGTAGTAATTAAAAGCAGAGAGCGAAGCTTTATTTTTTTCTCACTGTAATTCTAGAATTATGAAGTTATCTTTTGTCCCCAGACCATAATATCTTTTTTACCTGTGTTGGTGAAAGGAGGGGGGCAAGCTTTGCCTCATCCCTGTGTGAGGATCAAACCCCAGAAATGTGTAATGCTAAAGGAGAGAGAATTCAAGTTCATGGATGTGTTGGTCTCTCAGAAAAGGCTGAGGTAACCTCTGCGTCAGAAGGCTCCTCTTCAGCTGCTGAGGCCACTTCCATCCCTCCCAGGGGGCACAGTCAGACTCTACTGCACAGTTACCTACTTGAACAAAATATAACCTGGTTGTATTTATTTTAGCCAAGCTGTTGCAGGTCCACTAGTGCTCTTAAACCATCTCTGTAGCTGACACAAAACAGTGCTTAAGCCCTTCAGCATTCAGGATTACAAGAAACTAATTTCATCACCAAAATTCAGCAGCATAGAGACGATAGAAAGTGCATCAACCCCCTTCATATTCTTTTGAAACACTTTCAAGTGTTACATAAATAAGCAAGAGAAATCAGTCACAAAGAACCCATCTCAGCCCACTCCAAGCAGCATTCCCCCATTACAGAGTACATTCAGTAGGAAATTAGTTCACATGGAGTTTTCAGCCGTTAGATGCTGAACCACCACCAAGTTTCACTGGAAGGAGGCAGCAGTTACCACGTGGTCCAGTCTTTTTTTTTTTTTTTTTTTCCTTTCAGCTGTTTGTTTTCACAAGCAGAGAACATTTGTCACTTCCTAGAAAGCAGTTAACAAAGGTCTTCTCCAGGTGGCATGTGTGGTACACCTGGTGATGGTGCTTAGTCCAAAGGCTCCTATTAGTGACTCCACCCATACAGCCAACATCAAGAGGAGTTCTCAGTTTTTCCTTTACTTGGGCCCATGAACTCCAGGCCCTCAATGGGTATGTCCTTTTCCTTGATTGCTTTCTGAAAAGAAGAAAAAGAAAACCAAATAATTAAATTCAGCACTTCCTTATAGGGCTACATGATGTTATCTTTGGTACAAAACACAGAACCACAGAATCAGGCTGTAAAACACCTCGGAGATCATCAGGTCCAACCTGTGACCCGTGAGTAACAGCACCATGTCAACCAGACCTTGGCCATGCCCAGGCTCTCCTTAAACACTGACTACACCACCTCCCTGGGCAGCCCACTGCAACGGCTGATCGCCCTTTCTGTGAAAAAATTCCTCCTGATGTCCAACCTAAACCTCCCTGCTGCAGCTTAAATCTGTAACCGCTTGTCCTAACGCTTGTTGCCTGAATAGGAATCATGTAAAAACACAAGTGATCTAGAGAAAGTAATCTTAAAAGCTGGTTTGAATAAAGCTTCAGTGTTCGAGTTGCTGAAGGACGTACTGAGAACTGCCTGAACTACAGTCGGTTTAACAGAAACGTGCGGCAGCCTCTGCACACCAGCCTTAAGAAGTCAAGTACAATAAAAATAGGAGACGCCTGTAAAATATTCCACGTAATGACCGACAGACGCAGGGCGAGAGAAACCCAGAGCTGCGTGTGGGGTCACTGGTGAGGCCTGAGGCGGCCCTGGGGCAGCGGGCCGGCGGTAGGAAGGGCCAGCGCGGGGGAAGGACGCTCGGGGCACGGAGGGAAGGAGGCCCGGGCCGGACGCACCTGCACGCAGAGCTGGTAGCGCTTGAAGAGCTGCCCGCAGGGGTCGCCGGCGCTGTCGCCCTTGAGGAACTTCTCGGCGAACCAGCGGTTGAAGCACTGGTCGTACTCGCGCTTCAGCTCGGTGCACGCCTCACCCACGCTGTTCATCGCGGCGGCCGCGCCGGGACGGGCCGGGCCGGGCCGGGCGCGCCGCTCCGTGACGCACATCCGGCGCGCCGGCGGCGTCACGCGATGCGCGCGCTGCTCCTCGGGCGGTGGCTCCGCGCCGGGCCGGGCCCCCCGCGCCCGGAGAGCCGGAACGGCGGGAACGGCGGGCACCGCGGGAACGGCGGGCACCGCGGGAACGGCGGGAACGGCGGGCACGGACCGCTCCGGGTAACGCCGCACGCACCGCTCCGGGCAGCGCCAACAGCGCAAAACACCGGCTGAGTTCCCAGTAGAGGGACAGCAAGCAGCGGGTCCCTGCCGGTGGCCTGGATTTGATGACCTTAAAGGTCTTTTCCAGCCTTAACGATTTTAGGGCTCTTTGTAAACTCCGGTTTTGACGTGTAACAATTTTCTAATTAAAAGAAAGTAGCACTATTAAACTTGTCAGTTTTTGACTTTTTTTTTGTCCGTATTGATGCCTTTGTACAGCAGAAGGTGTCGGTGGAAGTGCTGGACCACTTGGAGCACCTGGCCCTGGTGGATTTCCGGGATTCGGAGGGCGTGGAGCGGCTGCACAAAGCGATCCAGTTTGCTGATCAGCTTCATGAAGTAAACACCGACGGCGTGGAACCGATGGATTCAGTGCTGGAGGACAGGTGGTGAACCGCAGCAGCCTCCTTTTATCTGCTAATGCATCAAACTGTTTGTTCTGGGACCTTTTTCCCTGGGAATCACCATGCGTGTGGCCCCTTTGCTCAAAACGTCTTCCCGTGGTTCTGTGTGGGAGAAGGGTGTCATTGGTATGTGTAATTTTTATGTGTGAGCAAAGCAAAGGTGAACTTCAGTTCTTTAATCTGTCTTAATTGTCACACTGCTCCCCAGATGCCTGCCAGTGCCATTCTTGGGTGCTTCAAAATGTTCCAGTACTTGTCTCAGTGCTTATTTAAGAGACCAAAACCAGATTTAGAAATAAGCCACCCTTCCTACCTCATATTCACAGAACAGCTTAAAGGCAACCAGTAATCTTTGTCTTTCAGGTGTCTGTATCTCAGAGAAGATGATGTGACAGAAGGCAACTGCACCAAAGAACTGCTGGAAAATGCCAGAGAGAAAGTGGAGGAGTATTTTGTAGCTCCACCAGGTATTGACTTGCTTACAAAAATCTCTTAATCTCACCTGAATTAACTTGAAGAAAATAACCTGCCACAGCTGCATTTACTTTCAGAAATACTAGTCAATAATAGGGAGCACTAAGAGAAATTACTGTAGCCATCTGTGTAAAACAATGTGCAGTTCATTAGTCCAGAAGCAGCACAGGGGCTGGCCTGACTCTGAACTTACTGCACATGTTGAGAAATTCCTTACAGGAATTCAGGCAGGACTTTCCTGACTTTCTCAGGCTATTTAGGCAGCCTGTACACGGAGTAAACTGGAGAAGCACTTCCATGCCAAGGTGTCCTGCCCACAAGGTAACTTACAGCTGGTCTCACACAACTTGTTTTATGTTTTCTCTCAGGTAACATCCCTTTACCAAAGCTGGAAGAACGAGAGACTTTTCTGCAGGGCTCTTAGTGACAGCCCAGAGCCTAAATGCCCTTTGAGTATTTTATTTGGAGAAAATGAAAGTTTTGTGCAGTCACAGCTGAAACACCCTGGCATGTATTTTGGTCAAAAGAAGAGCACTTGCAAGACAGAAGAAAGAAAGGGTAAAAGTTTAGTAGTGCTGCTGAAATATTCAATGTCTCTGAAGCTGGATGGCAGCATGGCAGATGATCTTGGTGCTTTTATTTGCAAAGTGAATTTGCTGTCTGGAGGTGAGAGCAAACCCTTGTCCCACTCTTCATTGTGCAATTACCTAATTATTTGTTTAAGCATCCATAATATACTCATAGAGATGCATAAAACATGTAATCACTATGATACTTGAATTCTTTCAAGGGTATTGAAATAAAGCCTGTATTTAACACCACTAATCCAATTCTCTGCAAAGCTGTAACACTGTATTATTGCTTTAGCCTCAGTCTTGTCAAGATTCAGACCCTGCAAATGTTTAAGTTTTACAAATACACAAGCTCAGCCTGTAAGTAATTTATGAGGTGTATAGCAATCATTAGAAGGAAAGACTTCAAATATCTATCAAACAATATGATTAATACCCCAATCATAATATCAGGTAATTCCCACTTTGAGAAGTCCCCCTTTGATCCATCCATTTTGGCCTCTTCCTTTGACCATCAGAGAGAATGGGGAAAAAGGAAGAGGAATTTGAGAGGGAACTGAATGGCTGCAGGAGCTTTTAACCCAAAATAGCATCAAGTAACTATTTAAAGGCAGCAGCTAAACCAGCAATTTGGACAAGATGATCCCACATTCCCAACACAGCACAGGCTAAACTTAAAACTGCCAGTTCAGTGCTGCTCCCACACACTCCAGTGAGAGAACAGACTGCCTGATGCTTGTTCCCTGCAGCCCAAGCTGCATTTAATGAAGGGGTTTGATGCAACTTCACCACAAATAAGGGAATTACAACCTTGACTCAGATACCTGTAAAAAGAAAAGCTCACAGAGGGCAGATGAGCTGCCCGTGGGGCAGGGCATGTCAGTGCCTCAGTGGGTCTAACACTGGTGGTGCTGAGCCCCACTGGGCCCTGGGTGCACTTTGAGAGAGGGAGAGAGACCCCTCATGTGCTGGCTCCCCTGCATTCACTGCAGCACTCAGTAAATGGATCCAGTTTCTCTGGAGACCATGGAGATAACCTCATTTAGAGCTGCCGACATTTTTCCACCACCACAAAACTGTAGATATAAAATTGCATTGGAAGCTCTTGCATATAAACCAGGTTTACAAAGAAAATTTCAATGTGGAGATTTCTGCACCTTTGTGGAAAGAAAAAGAAGATGGAAGTTCTTTTATTGCTAATAATGATTATTTCATGTTTTGATATTAACTAGGAGCCCCAGGAAAAAGCTCTGTTAGTACAGTGTTAGGTTGTGCAACACAGAGTAAAAAACCACCTCTGCAACTCAGAGTAAAAACCCACCTCATGAAAAGTGCTTACAGCCTAAACTGGGAGAGCAATCTCATGAGATACCTTATCCATTACCCAGTTTTCTTCAGCACCTCCTCTACCCCAGCTATCATCTCCTGTGTTTATTTGTTCTGCCTTTCCCTGCAGCTCTGTCCCGAGGGAAACTGCACTTTTATATTCTTGATTAACAAGTAGGACTCTAATGTATCCCAGGCTTTAATGTTTCTCATTAACAACGTGCATCTCACCCACCCTGACATTTCCTGCAGTCGTCATCACAATTGTTCCTTCAGCAAACCATTTCTTAATGCAGAGAAATTTGCCTGCAGCTACCAAACACAACCACCTCCTCAGAGATTTCATGGGTGTTTCTGAACTTCAGTGGAAGCACTTGGAGGATTGTTAAATGGTTCCATTCTGTCAGCACAAAACTGTCCAGTACTCAAAGAGCTACTGCAAGTGCTGCAGATACTGAACACAGTTCTGGAAATTAGTTACTTACTGTGGCCCCGAGACCACTCAAAACTTCTTAATGTTTTTAGCAAAAGAACACAAGCAAAGTTGTGAATTGTATCTCTAATCAGAATGCTAAAACCTGGGAGTCAGGAGTTATTCCTGAGGTATTCTAGAGTGACAAAAGTATTACATTATGCAGCTTCAATATTTCTGGGGGCAGTGTATTCTTCTGAGATTGCCTTAGAGTTTGCAAAAGCAAAGCATTGCTCTGAACGACACTGAGCAGGTAACTACACTGTATGAATATGCAAAATATTTACATTTCAAGTGAGGTGAATGACTGCTCTTGAGGTGGGCTTTTTTAAAATTTCTACAAGGAAATGGGAGTCCTACCAACCAGTATTTAAAAACCTCTTTTAAATCATCCTGTACTGTTTGCTGTAGACATGGTTCAGAGTCCTGTTATTAACAGATCACCAGCTGTGGAAGACTCAACAGCAATGTTCTATCTGCTGACAAGAGTGTAAGCAGAAAGTGCCCCAGGGAGAGTGAAACTAAGAAAACAGAGCACTGAGGTTCTACCAAAACATCTTGCTTCATTTAAACAAAAAAACCCAAAACAAAACCAACCCAGCCAACCAACCAAAATAACCCCCAAACCAAACACAAACAAAAAAAGGCAAGAGTTGCAGAAATAGGGAGGTCTGCAAAAGATGGTGTAAAAGTCTGATAGATTTGGTTCACTAAAGGAACAAAGTTTGCAGCTGACTTGATCATACTCAATAAACATGGGGCAGAGATTTCTATCAGAGGTCATTTAGTGTGACTTGAGAAGACACAAGTGAAACAGACAAGTGAACAGGACAGGTGACAAGTGCCATTCACAGGCCATGGAACTCCTTCACTCCCAGCAAAGGGTACATTACTGAAACAGCTGCCCCAGATGATATCCCAGTATTCTTTCAGTAATATCACATACTATTGAAAGGGCTATTCCCAACAAGAGCTTGTTCCAAAGAGAAACAAAGTCTCTTATTGGTTAAACTCATCATCTCTGTGATCCAGGCTGGGGCAAGTAATAAAATGGCTTTTGGGGCCCACATATCAGCTATGGAAAGGTGTTTTACAGAAGCTGGTGGACACAGCTGGTGGCATTGCATTGCCTTGGAGACTGAGCATACTTTAAGGAACAAGTTTTTTACCCAGGATCACCTGGTGATGATGCTACACAGAATCATAGATTAGAAAAGACTTCTGAGATTTTCAAGTCCAATCGGTGACCGAACACCACCATGTCAACCAGAGCACGGCACTCAGTGTCATGTCCAGTCTTTCTTTAAACTCCTCCAGGGACAGTGACACCACCCTTGGGCAGCCCCTTCCAATGTCTAATCGCCAGTTCTGTGAAGAAAGTCCTCCTGATGTCCAACCTAAACCTCCCCTGGCGCAGCAGACCGGTAGCACGGGAGTCAGGACTGGAAGCCTTCCATGCGGAGCCCATATGCACGAGGTCATCCCGGAACAGGCGCCCGTTCTCCCGTTACCTGCCCGCATTCCGCGGGTCGCCATGGGAACGGGCGCGGCGCGGGGCATCCCGGGCCGCAACAGAACGCTGCAGTAAAACCCGGCCGGGCGCCGCGCCGCAGCCAATGGGCGTTCAGGGAACGGCAGCACTGGCCAATGGGCGCCCGGGAGGCGGTGCCGGTGGCCAATGGGGGGCGGCCGGCGCGCAGGGGGCGGGGCAGAGGCGCTGCGAGGCGCGCAGGGAGCAGAGCGCAGCGCCGTCCGCTCTGCAGCGCCCGAACGGTGAGGGACGGGGCGCGGGCGGCTCCAGACCCAGCCATCCCGGTACCCGGGCACCTCGCGTGTCCCGCCGGCTCCCCCGTGCCTGGGCTCTTCCCGGCCGCCGCCTCCGGTTTTCCCGCATCCCCGGCAGCTGCCGGGGTGGCGGCGCGCTGTAGCCGCGCGTGCCGGGCTTTCTTCGCCTCCCTCGGGGGAGGAAGGGCCGTCGGGCCGGGCGGTGGAGCGGCCGCGCTCTCTCGCGGAGCTCCCGGGCTGGAGCGGGGCCGGGCCGGGCCGGAGGGCGGCGGTGCGTGTGGGGCTCCCGGCCGGGGAGCGGGTGCTGAACGTGAGGCGGCGTTTGAGCCGCCGCCGCTCGGGCTGTGCCCGTGCCCGTGCCCGGCACGCCCAGCCAGGGCGGGGGCACCGCGCGGCGATACCTGTGGGGCTGCTTGGCAGCAGGTGCTTCTGGCAGGCGCTCCTGCAACTTTGAATTTCCTTCTTTTTATTTCTCCAAGCAGGCAATCATGAGTGATCGAAAGGCAGTGATCAAAAATGCGGACATGTCAGAAGAGATGCAGCAAGACTCGGTGGAATGTGCAACTCAAGCCTTGGAGAAATACAACATTGAGAAGGACATCGCTGCTCACATAAAGAAGGTAGATGTTGGCTTGTAATGTGCTCATGAAAAATCAATCGGGGAGAATGCTGCTAGGCCAGTAGCTCTAGAGAAACGAGTTCTAGAGGCACCAGATAATCAAGTTAGACTTTGTCTCTTTCTGTTCCATTCCCCACCCTTTATGTGGACCTTTCTAGGTCCCTCTGCTTTTCTCTTGTAGTGCCTTACACCTTTTCTGCCACTGTCCCGTTGTCCAGCTGAGCAGAGAGTGGCAGCTAACTGTCCCTGTAACTGATGAGCTGGTACAAGACACGGGCTCTGTGCAGCCTATTTAAAGAGTGGTGGTTTGCCAGCCATGTAATAAGTGGGTTTGGTTTTCTGCCTTTCCCACCACATGTAAAACAAGCTGTTCATGCTAATGCCGAACAGATGGTTCATAGCTTACAGTTTGTCACATTTTCTCTCTTGACTCCTACTGGGAGCCTAACTGAGCTGCAGGGAGCTGAAGGGTTTGGTTGAGCAGAACAGAAACTTCCATGTCCTCAGAAAAATCTCTTCAGCTGACAGCTGTTAGGTACTGCAGTATAAATTCACTGACTGCATGGGTTTGCTCACTGTAGACCTGTACACAGGATTTTATTTGTAGCAGGCTCATGACAGCAGCATGTCACATCATCATCTCATGACCAGGTGTCAGGGATGTGGCAGAGAATTTTCCAGCACGTGTCCTTTCAGCATCCTTATTGCAAAAAACAGCTAATGAAGTAAAAATACCAGTTTCGTTGGCTATTCAGAACAAGCAAATTCTTAGTAGTTATGGTTTGAGATCGTGGCATGACTGCAGGGGAAAAGTTACCTCCCCAAACATATGTTTTAAGCTTATTCCTGCTCTGCTTGGAAGCACTTTTTTTTTTTTTTGTATGACTAAGCAGCAGATGAGTTATAAAGTGACAGATGATCCTTGTGCTTAAGAGCATATGCTGCTCCTTAATTGCCTTCTTCCAAAAGTGATACTTGTTATCAAGTGACAAATCATTGCCAAAAAAACCTCCCCAACTGTTAGACAATATTAGTATAATTACCATGAAAATGCTGACTTTCTAATTCTCTATTCTGTAGGAATTTGACAAGAAATACAATCCCACGTGGCACTGCATCGTGGGAAGGAATTTTGGCAGCTACGTGACTCATGAGACCAAGCACTTCATCTACTTCTACCTCGGCCAAGTCGCTATTCTTCTTTTCAAGTCTGGCTAGAGCCATGGACTGTTACTGAAACTTGCACTTGGGTACAGGACTGCACACTGATTCCCACCTTCAGCCTTCCTGGGGAAATACATCTTGATCTTCAGGTCTTTTGTTGTGTTGTTAATGGTCAGGGATTTTGCTGTAGCGGCTGGTATTTTCATTGTGGCTATATAGAGAAGCAAAAATGTCTTCCTTGTATTTATTTTCTTTCAAAAGATGGCTTCTTTGCTAATAAAACCGTTGGAACAAGTTTATCCCTTTGCCCTCTTGAATTACCCTCTTTTTTGCCATGTGAATGAAGGATGAACATCCCCACCTCTATTCCCACACCCCAAATCCATCCTTTCTTAGGAAACATTCTTACAAGACTGATTTAAGTAGAAAAATTTGATGCAGAGCCCTTTTATTTCATAAGCCTTCCATTTGCCTTTGAAAGAAGGAGTCATGGGAAAAAATCCTTAAACTCCACATGACAAAGATAATAACAGCTTCATAAAAGACCATAGTTACTTCATAAATCCAAGTTACTTCTCACAAGTATAATATCCTCCTTTAAAGCTTAGTAAAAAAAAAGGCATCTTATTTGGAGACTAATCAGTCTCTATCCACACCCACTGCCAACTTGCTTCGCTTGTCAGCATTGCTCAGTTTTGGCCACATCCTTTACATTGCACTTGAAGGGAAATGCAAGTGTAAGAAACACCACTGGAGTCACTCCACAGGTTTCTTGGTGGGGAGAGGTAACTTGTGTTCTTCTGAGTCCAGCTCCTGAGCAAGTATCTGCTGCACAACTTCTTAGAACTCCTTTTGATATCATTAAAATTCCACAGCTTTCATATCCCTCATGAAAATGTTTTGGTGTTTTGCTACCCAGACCTCACAGTTTGAAACCTGAGTGAATGGCAACAATGCCAAAGTTTAAATTCTCATAATCCACTTTGAAAAAGCCTGCATCTTCTATCATTGCCTTCAGCTCCTCCTGAAAAATAAGTGCCATAAGTATTAACAACCTGAAGGCCTGTAAGCCAGCTGGTCACAAGATTATGCTGGAATTGTGTTTTGTGTGTTAATGAATTTGGGGAAATCCTGCCTTACCTGAGGGGGGAACTGTCGGATGCTCTCCACAAGATACTGGTAAGACTTCCAGTCACCAGCAATAACCTCACCCAGAACAGGGATTACCTGGAAACTGTAGAGATCATAGAGCCTGCACACAGAGATGGCAAATACAGATTAATAGAAACAAATTTAAATCCCCTCCCAACAAGAGCTGGTCTCTGTGCCACGAGGCTATGCAGTCTGTAGCTGACTTTAAAAGTGGTGATCAAGATGTGGTCTCAAGTGTCTCCACCTTTTATTCTCTCTGAGTACAAACAAGAGAGCCTTGTGACCTGGCATGAAGCATCACCATGTTCCTACCTGGAAAGAAGAGGGTTGCTGACATGACTAAATTCAAGGCAGAGAAATCTTCCTCCTGGTTTCAGCACACGATAGGCCTCTTGAAGTGCCTGAGACAAAGCAGATGTGATAAGTTTGCTTCTGTAGAACAGCACCTGCCTGTTATCATGCCATGTGATATTATCATACAACTCTGATGAACTGAGGGAAATTAAAGAGTATCCTGACTGGCAATCTGCAATATTTACTGTAGAGAAGCATTCCAAGACAAGTAAAAAAAAAACCCAAATGTGCCACAAACCCAAAGCACAAATACTCTTGCTGTTACATAAATAGATTTTTACAAGGCTTTGTGTCAAAACTGTGATGTTGGGCTTGCAATTTTCTTTTCTTTCCCTACTCGCAGTTGATGAAAGTTTGTTGGCAGAGCTCTTATAATTACAGACCAAACACAAAAGGGAGAAGGTGACTCAGCTACAAGAAACTGAAATCAAAAACAGGCATGATCTTTTTTTTTCAATCAAAAGATTTTACTGTGAGGCACACCCAAAGGTTCAAAGAAGGAATGATACTGGGCTTCGGATGAGCAATGTGTAAGAACAGGAAGGAAAGAGAAAGAAGAAGAAAGTCTCTGGCTACTTTGAAAATTCCATCCTACATCAAAATAGAATACCTAACAAGAATCTAGACAAAATCCTGTTTAAAACTGTATGTTCTTTCATACAAGAGCAGAGTTGTATCCCAGAACCTCTGAAGGTTGTACATCTGCTTGACTTCAACTGTCCTGTTCCTATGGGATAAAATATCAACACTACACAGGAGCTCTGCAAAAGAGTTGGCAGCTTGGGTGTGTTTTGTATCAGGTCTCCAGGGAGCTCTGCTACCAGACTGCTGTATGCATGAAGGCAAAGAGCCTGTGCTTTGGAAGGGTGCAGACAAGGCACAAGGAAAAGCCACATGCACATTAAGTTCAAAGGCATATGGTTCAAGGTGGTTTGGATGCAAATGCTTCACCTTCCACAGGAGCTCTGCCAAGGTTGTAACATACTCCTCCAAAACAGACAACTAGTGCATCCAGACAGGTGTCACCCCCACAACAGCCAGTCCTTCTCAAAGGACAGAGATAGTTCAGAACAAAGAGTACTACTTATCCTAATTAAAATCGTACTTGTTCTTTATAGGGAGCTCTGCCACCAGCCAGTGTAAAGACACTCAGCAGAAGTGGGCTGAACAGGCTGGTTCAGCAGCAGTGGGGGCAGCAGCCTCCTTCCCACTCTGCTCTGGCAGTTCTGTTGGCTCAGGCAGGGAAACAGAAGGGGACAGGAAGCATTGGACCCACTGTTGGTGGGCTATAGATCAGGTGCTGCAGAAGATTTGAGACATGCAGACTGACTGCCCTGTGCACATGTAGATCCATCCATTCCATAGGTCAGGAGAAGGTGGGGAATGACTGTAGCATGCAGCCCTTTGCCTTAGGAAGACACTGTGTAGTTTGCCAAGCTGGAAGGATCGGGTGCAACTGGTATAAATCTATCTTTTTATGACAAAGGTGGGGCACTTAATTGCATTTTCTATTCACACAAGTTGCATACTACATGCCACTTATTTTTAATGTTTCAGGAGTAGACTAAGACCTTCCTTTATCCAAAGGAGTTCCTACTTTGCTTCCTTTAAAATATCATAAGGACCCCATGTCAGGATACACTATAGTAACTTACCAAATCAATACGAGTTACATTTCGGATTCCAAAGGCAATTGTGTAAACATCAAACTTATCATCATCAAAGGGTAACTCTTCAGCATTCCCAAGTACCCAGGACAAGCCTGTAGTGAAAGACAAGTCATAGAATGATCTCAGACTGCTCCAGAAAGGCTAGAACTTACCCATTCTAGAAGGAAATTATTATTTTTAAAGTCATATTGAAAACAAGTATTTCCATTTTGCAGTTTTGTTAGAGAAAAGACACCTTGGCCTCTACTTGTGAATCTTTCAAGACAGAGTAGTTCATTTTGCAGATCAGCCAAAACAATGTTCTGCACATACACACACTGTGTATATGCCACAAAGATTTTACCCAAAACTTGCGTCATAGTGGAAAGCACTGTTGGCTGCCATTTGTTTGTGGCAAAGTTCTAAAAAGAGAATCTCTGCTTAAAGTGTAGCTATAGACAATTACTAACATCTTGCCATGCAACAATGGCCAAAACACTTAACACATTTTGCTAGAAAGCTCCCACAGGTTGAGGAACATGAAAAGCCACACTCCCTCCATCAGGACTATCAGTATGTGATGCAGTTGCAGCTGTTTTGTTTCCTAGTCCCCAAAGGATCAAGACCATGTCTATCTGTGGAGCATGGATGTCCACGTTACTGGCAAACACACAAACTGCACAATCAGTGACTGTGCAACTTATGCTCCTTTTCCCCATGCACAGCTCCCACTCTTCCTCAATGTACATAGGGAAACAGCAAAAAAACCCCTGTCCCTTACAATTTCTTGTATTGCTATCAGGAATGTTACTGCCACAGTACAATGCATTTATTTACCTTCAGAGTAGCCAAGGTGCTGTGCTTTCTGCTTCCCAACTTTTAACATTTCTCTGTTGATGTCACAGACCACCACTTGGGAATCCCCTAGTGAGTTAAATTTGTCTTTCTGGTAACTCTCAAAAATTTCCTGCCATGACAAATTCTGATGGTGCTTGAGCTTCCTCTGGAGCTGGCGTTGTTGTACAGAGCGAACATAATTAATGAATCGAAAGGCAATGTCACCTGCAGTTGTTTCAAAGGAAAGATACACATTTCAGGAATGTTTTCTGACTCCAGGAAGTTGAAACATAAGGCTTTGAACATCCAACTGACTTACTATTTCTTTTTAGTCATATATATTTATAAAAACACTCCCTCAAACATACTGTAATAGACACAGAAAGAGTGCGTGTGTACATGTATATAGACAAAAAAGGAACTTATTAAGGTCAAAGAGTCCATGACATTCTACAAATTAACACAGTTCCCCATAACATCATGGCAGGACTATAACACTTTCAGACCCTTAAAGCAAGATCGTACAAAACACAAAGATATCAGTTCTCACCCCTTCTCTGGGAAAGTCAAGTAGATGCTTCACTAGTTTTAAAGACAGGGAGCTAAGGGCGAGGAAAAAACCTCAGCAGGAAATGTAATTCTGAGCAGACTCCAACAGCTGAAAAACAGTGTGGCATTGTCATGTGGAACTCACCAAAATTATTTACCTGTTCCCCCAGCAACATCAAGGAGCAGTGTTCCTGGGCAAGGGTTCATTTTATGCATGAGGATATCCTTCCATACCCGATGAATTCCTAGAGTCATTGAATCATTCATTACATCGTATTTCTTGGCCACATTTTCAAAGACCTGATAAACTGCAAAGAAAGGACAATGGGAATGAGATGCAATTTACTTAAAAATGCTTATGTCTAAGTAAAACGTGTCCTTCATTGCTCTGTGGAGGTCTGTCCACTATGTGGAGCTGAAAAATACCACAAGAAAACTCATTAAAAAAAAAAAAAAAATTGAATCTACTGAGCCTGTTGCCTGACGAAAGTATCTGGAGAAACACAGCCTTCCCGAGCTGAAGGAAGTAACAGTGATATTATTCACCGAGACTCCCGGTAACGCCTCAGTCAAGGGCCCAAACACGTCCCCGGCACTCTGGAGAACGATCACGGGCTGCCGGGATCCCAGCTCGGCTCCGGGCCCGGCCCGCCCTCTCCCGCCGCCGCCGCCGCCGCCCTCACTTTTCTCTCTCCTCTCCTCCTCCGTCACGGTCTGGAAGCCGAAGTGCATCTCCGGCCCCGCGGCCAGGCCGCGGCGCGCCCGCGGAGCGCCGGCGGGCCGGGACAGCAGCGCCCGGCAGCGGCACCGCCACAGCCACAGCCGCGCCGCCGCCATCTTCGGGCTCCGCCGGGCCGGGGGCACCGCCGGGCCGGGGGCACCGCCGGGCCGGGGGCGGCGCTCCGCCGAGTGCCCGCTCCTACCGGGACGGGCCCGGGAGCCGCTCGTTCTCCGCAGCCCAAGGCGCCGCCGCCGCTGCCGGACACGGTCACCGAACCCCCTGGCCCCCGGTGCCACCGCTGCTCCGCGGCGCGACGGAACCTGTGCTGCGAGGACAAACGTGACGGGGAAAAAAAACCCCCAAAAACCCAAACCCAACACAACCCTCACGGTGTACTTGAGTAATTTTGCAAATAGTTTTCTTCATCTTTATTTTATTTAGTTTTCTCTAGATTTCTAATTTTGCAGTTTTCTTCACTTAAGCCTTGTGGGGAACAGGAGGGAGGATTTGTGTGTTCTGATGAATTGCAAGAGGAGTGAAAGATGTCTTGATTCCAGTCAGGAGCATTAGGACACTTAGAAACTCTTCTTTTTTTTTTTTTTTTTTTTTTTTTTTTTTTTTTTTTTTCCTCACTGAAACCTGTCCTGCTTATCACATTATTTGAATCATCCAGGAGTTCTGCCAGCTTTGTAGATACAAAGAAGTTACTTAACCCATTCTCAGGAGAGATGACATCATACAATTAAAATCAGCCCAGGGACTGCATTCCCAGGGCATGAGCTGGGCTCCCTCACCCAGGACCTTCCTGCCATATTGGGACTTTTAGCACCATCATCAGACCACACCTCGATTTTCTCCTATTTTCCTCATATAATATTTTTTTACTCTATGTTCTTTGCAGTAGGATGCCCTCCAAAGCATCATATTTGGGTTTTGTTGGGTATTTTTCTCAGTCCCTCTCACGCTGTAGTCACGGACACTGCACGGACACCAGTGACCAGCTGCATTCAAAGAGTCACAGAACAGGTCAAGCTGGAAGGGACCACTGTGGGTCATATGGTCCAACCTTCCTGCTCCAGCAGGGTCATCCCACAGCACATGGCACAGGATTGTGTCCAAACGGTTCTGGAGTATCTTCACTGAGGGAGACTCCACAACCTCTCTGGGCAACCTGAGTCACCTGCACAGTGAAGAAATTCTTCTTCTTGCTCAGGTGGAACTTCCTGTGCATCAGTTTCTGCCTGTTGTCTGCCCCTTGTCCTATTTATCAGCACCACTGAGAAGACCCTGGTCCATCCTCAGACACCCACCCTTTAGACATTTATACACATTAATGAGGTCCCGTGTCAGCTGTCTTTTCTTGAGGCTGAACAGGCCCAGCTTCCTCAGCCTCCCCTCATAGGAGAGATGCTCTGGTCCCTTAATCATCCGTGCTGCCCTCCGCTGGACCTGCTCCAGGAGCTCCACGTCTCTCTTATCCTGAGGAGCACAGAACTGGGCAAAGCACTCCAGATGTGCCTCACAGGGCTGAGCAGAGGGGCAGGATCACCTCCCTGACCTGCTGGCAATGCTCTTCCTAATGCTCCCCAGGATTCCATTGCCCTTCTTGGCCCCCAAGGCACACTGCTGGCTCAGGGACAGTTTGCTGTCCACGAGGACCCCAAGCTCCATCTCCGCAGAGCCGCTTTCCAGCCGGTCAGACCCCAACCTGTGCCGGTGCTCGGGGTTATTCCTTCCCCGTCTTCCTTCCTGCGTTCAAGCAGCTCAGCCGTGAAGAAAAAAAACCAAAGCGACGGGGAAGGGCTGCGCACGGCCTGACAGCCACCAGCCCTGGCCTGGTCGGCGGGGCCCCGGGGCCGCCCCAAGGCCGCGCCGCGCATCACCGCCGGTCGCCATGGGAACGGCCGCAAGGCATGCCGGGCTGAAAGAAATTGCTGCGGCAAAACCCTGCAAGAGCGCCGGGCCGGGGCCAATAAGATCTCGGGGTGATGGTAGCGGTGACCAATGGCTGGCGGCCGGCGCTGAGGGGGCGGGGCTGGGGGCGCTCGGAGGCGCCGGCGGCGCGCGCGGGTCGGTTAAACAGCCGCGGCGGCGGAGCCGAGTGCGTGCCTCGCTCCGCGCCTCGCTCCGCGCCGCCGCCGGCTCTGCATCCGCACCGCGCCGATATCGCGGCGCCCGCTTGACGGTGAGGGCGAGGCGTTGCCGGCCTTGAGAATTGGGCAGGGGAAGCTGCCGAGAGGGACCGGGTCCGGCTCGGGAAGTCTGGGACTGGGCAGCCCCCATGCCTGGGCTCTTCCCCGGCCGCCGCCTCCGGTTTTCCCGCATCCCCGGCAGCTGCCGGGGTGGCGGCGCGCTGTAGCCGCGCGTGCCGGGCTTTCTTCGCCTCCCTCGGGGGAGGAAGGGCCGTCGGGCCGGGCGGTGGAGCGGCCGCGCTCTCTCGCGGAGCTCCCGGGCTGGAGCGGGGCCGGGCCGGGCCGGAGGGCGGCGGTGCGTGTGGGGCTCCCGGCCGGGGAGCGGGTGCTGAACGTGAGGCGGCGTTTGAGCCGCCGCCGCTCGGGCTGTGCCCGTGCCCGTGCCCGGCACGCCCAGCCAGGGCGGGGGCACCGCGCGGCGATACCTGTGGGGCTGCTTGGCAGCAGGTGCTTCTGGCAGGCGCTCCTGCAACTCTAAATTTCCTTGTTTTTTGTTTTTGTTTTTGTTTTTTTTTTTCCCTTCAAGCAGGCAATCATGAGTGATCGAAAGGCAGTGATCAAAAATGCGGACATGTCAGAAGAGATGCAGCAAGATGCTGTGGAATGTGCAACTCAAGCCTTGGAGAAATACAACATTGAGAAGGACATCGCTGCTCACATAAAGAAGGTAGATGTTGGTTTGTTATGTGCTCATGATATCTCTATGCACATGAAAAATCAATCGGGGAGAATGCTGCTAGGCCAGTAGTGCTAGAAAAGCAAGTTCTAGAGACGCTAGATAATCAAGTTGGACTTTCTCTTTAGGCTGATGTCCATGTGTTCCTTTACCCACCCTTTACGTGGCCCTTTCTAGGTGCTGCTTTTCTCTTGCAGTGCCTTCTGCTTATGGCCTTTTTTGCCACTGTCTGTTGTCCACGTGAGGCTAGAGTGGCACCTGACTGTCCTTGTGACTGATGAGCTGGAACAAAACACAGGGACTCTATTGAGCTCTCTTTTGGTTTTGCTCTGAGAACTAGTTTGTTATTCTTGGTTTCATTTGTATTTAACTTAATCTTGAGGATCTCTTTACAATTCTTGCCAGCTGGATCAAAAATAGCAGGGGAAAAGTAGTTTTCTGCAATTCTCTGTAATCACACCTCTCCGTACCTAGTGATACAAGCAAAAAAGAAAAAAAATCCTGGTGGCACTGGTTATCTGTTGTTTGCAATATCTGTGTCATCCTTTATGTAGAATTAACAATGCATGAGAAAGATCTAGTTCAGATTATATTTCCTGCTTCGTCAGCTCAGAAGAACGGAGAAATCAAAGTGCGTCAGTAGAAGTTAAAGTGATCTGAGTGGAAGAGCTGTTGAAATGTTAAGGCCGATTGAACTGAAACTGTCTGGAGTTAACTGCTTGGCATGAGGAGCTAAGTTTGATAAAGTTTTAGGCCACAAGCTGTGAATTTTCACATAGGTATGTTAACTTTTACCTAACACTGTGAAAAAGGGCCTCAAGAGCGGTTCAAGCTGGAAAATAAGGAAGTTATAACTGTCAGAAATCACAACATGAGAGAGAAAAAAGACTGTCCCGAGACAACGAAAGAAACCCAATAAAGAACAAGAAGTCCCCAGCCCCTGATGTTATTATTAGTCAGAACTGTGAAGGGTGGGGAACTGAGACTGGGAGGGTGTAATTGCCTGGCAGTTTCTTTGTTCGGGGTCCTTCTGAAGGCACCCAGCTGGAGCTGTTCTGCTGCTGTACCACTCAAAGCCTGGGGCTCTGCTCCAGGATACCTGGGGTGGAGGTAACTTTAAGATTTGGGATACTTGGGGTGGAGAAGCTTCTCTAACATGAGAAGTAATTCATCCATGCAGAACGATTGCTTCTGCTAAAGAAATACTTGTTTGCTATCACCAGAATATAGAAAGGCTTTTTTTTCTCCAGATGCAGAAAGTATCTATGAAAATTGAAAAGAGAGTTTAGTACTTTTCAGATATCCTTTGTTGCAACTGCTGGGAATTTATAGAGGATTTGTTTGAAAAATATGTAAAAATATGTAAAGCACAACTGCTTAGATTTATTTATTATACTGTTGTTATAGAGCATGTGGCAGAAAATTTTCTGTTTAGCAGCTGTGCTGCTGATAAACAGTGAAGTCTAAATTACGGCTTTATCTCTGTGAGTACAAAACTAATGGTAAATCTTCTGCTTGGAAATTGTAGATTCAATCATGTTATGAATTATGGGGGAAGAGAAGACTACTTTCCTTCAACAAAAGTAATGTTTTAAACTTACTACTGCTCAGTTAGGAAGCGCTGTAGTGTTTTTGTGTGTCTGACTAAGCAGCAGGTGAACAATAAGATGTAAATTAAATAATCCTCTAGTACTTAAGAGCATCTGTTCTTCCTCTGATTGCCTTGCTCAGAAGGTAAATACCTATTAGAAGAGTTCTTAATTTGTAGTGATCTGTTTTGCAGGAGTTTGACAAGAAATACAATCCCACTTGGCACTGCATCGTGGGAAGGAATTTTGGCAGCTATGTGACTCATGAGACCAAGCACTTCATCTACTTCTACCTCGGCCAAGTCGCTATTCTTCTTTTCAAGTCTGGCTAGAGCCATGGACTGTTACTGAAACTTGCATCCAGTTACAGGACTCTCTGACTAGTTACTGCAGCCTTCCTGAGGACACAGGCCTTGAATCTTCAAGGGCAATGGCAGGGATTATGTTGTTGTAACAGATGACATTACATCGTGGATATAAAAAGGAAAAGTACCAAAAAAGTCTTCCTTGTATTTATTTTTTTTTCCAAAAGGCTCCTCCTTTGCTACTAGAGCTGTTGGAGCAGTTTTGCTTTTGCAAGTTTTGTAGCCATTTCCCAATTTATTTCCCAATTACTGCTAGTGCTATGCAAGTACTGACAGTGTTTAGCTCTTTATGTTCCTAACTTCTTATTTTATAAAAGTAAAATCAAAAGAATAATTTTCCCCCTCTTGTTTGGATGTGCTGTCCCAAAACCTGAGCTGTTTCTTTTTTCTGCCATCTCTGAAGAAGTGTACTGGAGAATAAAAGCCAAGTTCTACCCCAGCCAGGTTGTTATTTCTGGCTGATTTGTAATGTTGTGATGGTGGATGGCTGGGTCTGGGCGAGCCACGGGGAGTGCTGCCTGAGGGGGTGTGCAGGGCTCTGTGTGGGGCCTGCAGCATTCCCATTGCAGCTGACAGCTACGAGTGTCATCGTGCCTGGGCTCCATCCGGAGCCGGCCCGGGCTGCGGGTGACTCACCAGTACCGGGCATGGAGTGCAGCCACCCCTGCGGGCCTGGCAACAAAGGACAACAGCTGAACTCGCCGGGAGTGGGAGCCCCAGGGCGGTGCTTGTGTCCTCCCCAGCCAGAGAGCGGGTGTTTAACGTGAGCCCGTGTTTGAGCTGCTGCTGCTCGACCCGTGCTCCTGCTGGGCACACCCGGCTGATGCTGCCCAGGGACAGTGGTGGCACCGTGGGCATGCTGGGGATGACAATACCTGTGTGCCTGGCAGGTGGTTGCTCCTGCAACTAGACCCTCTTCACTGCTTGATACAAACACCCATGTATGATCAGGCAGCTGTGGTAGAGGATACAGACGTGCCAAAGAAACGCAGCAGCCGCTTCTGCAGTGTCCATTTGGGCTGTGGAGAAATGGGAAGTTGAAAGAGAAATCACAGTCATAAAGAGGATAAATCTTTGATTGTAATAGCCTTTCTTTAAACACTATCCACACCAGATATCAAGGGGGAACATTTGGAAAAGTGAAATACTGTGATCATGTTATACTGTGGACTTTTCCTGGGGGGCCTGGTGTCAGCTCAAAGAAATCTCTTCCAAAATCCAGAATACCTGAATGCTGAGCTGGATACAAAAGTCACCAAGGAGTACTGTGGTTAGACAGGCCTGTGCTCTGTCAGGGACAAGTAGGAGCCTCAGTAGCCCTTGGCCTGGGTTGAAGGCCATCTGTCTGACCCATGTCCTACTCCTGGTGACGTGTTACAGGGAAGGAAAGTATGTGGAGCCTTGAAGATAAGCCCAGTGTCCTCTGTGATTTTCCAGTAACCCCAGACTCTGCTGATAGCAGTTATCGTACTGAGAAGAAACTCAGAAACTCTTCCCAGTGTGGGCTCAAAAGCTCCTTGACAAACTAGAGGTAGTGGCCAGCCAGGCCAAAAGAACGACCCACGCTCTTCTACAGGAAACCGTGCTTTCAGGAGCAGCGGGAGGCTTTTAATGGAATCCCCTCCCCGTTCATTACAGCGTCCACAGCATTACAATTGTTTTGGGCAGAGATAGGCCGCAGCCGCTCTCCCTGGTGATCCCGGTTACCGGGGCCGCAGCGGCCGCGGAACCGGCGGCGTTCCCGTCGCCATGGAAATGGGAGCGGGCGCGCGCCACGCCGGGCTAGGGAAAGCCCCGCCCATCATCGCGCGTCTGGCCAATGGGCTCCTGGGGCGCTCCTGCCGCTGACCAATGGCTGGCGGCCGGCGCGCCGGGGGCGTGGCCGGGGCGCTTCCGAGCAATGGCGGCGGGGGCGGGGCCGCCGGGCGGGGATGGCGGAGCGCGGCCGGGCCGTGAGGGGAGCCGCGGGTCCTGGCGCGGCCGGGCCGTGAGGGGAGCCGCGGGTCCTGGCGCGGCCGGGCCGTGAGGGGAGCCGCGGGTCCTGGCGCGGCCGGGCCGTGAGGGGAGCCGCGGGTCCTGGCGCGGCCGGGCCGTGAGGGGAGCCGCGGGCCCTGGCGCGGCCTCCCCTTCCCGTGCCCGGCACACCCGGCCAACGCTGCCCGGCCACGGCGGTGGCACCGAGCGGCGCCCGAGAGCGCGCTGGCAATGACAATACCTGTGGGGCTGCTTGGCGGGTGGTTCTGGCAGGGAGCTGCTCGTGGAACTTTGAATGCTTTTTTATTATAGGTGACCTATTTATTACGTGTGATCTGACGGTTGTGATAAAGGATATTGAACCTGTCTGAGGCGATGCTCTGCCGGGTGCCAGTCGGTCTCTGCAGTGTTGACTGTGGCACTACAGCTCATATAACGAGGGCAAGTGTTTGCTGCTAATACCTTCCTATCGAGCACTATTTGAACTATATGGTTGTTTTTATTTAAGGGAAGACTTCCTTGTATTTATTTTCTTTCTGCAGCAAGCTAATTTGCTAGTAAAAATAATTGTGTTTTGCTTTTAAAAGTTTTGTGTCTCTCTACTCTCTTTCTGGTACTGCTTGTGGTATTTCTTACTTCTTTTCAAATGTGGAGGAGCAGCTTCGTTAGAAAGTTGAGGGTTTTCCCTCCCCACAAATCCAGAAGATCTAAACTCTGTGGTAACTACACTCCCAGTTTGGTCAGTAATTCTATGAATAATAGATTTAAATAGGGAACAATCAGGTGTTAAAATAAGGCCTTTATGAGGCTTTTCTTAAAATAATATTTGTAGAGGATTTGTTTGAAACGTGTAAAACACAGATTCCTGGATTTGTTGATCATAGTGGTGTTACAGAGCATGTGGCCTGTGCACACTAAACTCGTAGTGAAGCTTTACTTGAGGGGCTGTACTTTGAGATCATGGTATGAGTTATGGGGTAAAGGTGCCCTTACATGCTCCACCTGTACTTTTTTAAAGAAGCTGAGAATGGCTCTCCTACAGAACTTGAAGTTCTCATCCCTAAAATAATGGAAAAGGCGTCAGGAGATGCATTCAAGAATGCATTTTAAAGGTTAAAAGAAATATCTTTAGGATCCGAACTGCCTTGTGGGTTTTTTTCCCCTTTGAGGGAAAAGTTAAAAAATATCACTTCAAGTAGGCCTGATGAGTTTTTTTTTTTTTTTTTTAACTTTTACGGTTATTTGCTACAATCCGATGGCAATGACTTTATACCAAATGATTTTCTACCCTGCTGAGGTGGGGGTGAGCCCCCGGTGCCGGTGGGGAGCGAGGGGCGGGCTCCGGGCTCGGCGCGGGGCCGGGCCGCGGCTCCCGGCACGCCCCGCGCGGCCCAGGACTACAAGTCCCGTCATGCCCGCGGGCCCGCCCGGACCGGCTGCATCCGGGTCCGGCCACTGCTGCGGGCGACTCGTCGCCATTACGGGGCAGCGGCGGCCGAGCCGGGGCCGGTGCGGCGCCGAGCAGCCGGTGGGTGCCGGGGTGGTGCCGACCCCTCGGGCGGCAGCAGCGCCGGGCCCCGCGGGGCTCCGTGAGCAGCTCTTCTCTCCCCCGCGCCCGGAGCCCCGCAGGCCCGGCCCGGCCTCCCGCGGCCTTCCCCGGTTCGAGCGGAGCAGCGAGAAGATGTCGCCATGAAGGAGGCCGAGTCCGCGCTGTGCCGCCCCCGCCGGTCGCCCCCGCGGGCCATGAGCCTGGGCCCCCGCCGGCTCCGCCAGCGCCCGTCGAGCCCCCCCGCCCAGGGCCGCCGCTCGCCCGGGGCGCCCGTTGATGCTGCAGAGCCCGCCCGGCGCGACCCCCGCAGCCCCCGCCATGGACAAGAGCAGCCCCTGCGGCTCCGGTGCGCCCGGATCCTCGGCCGGCAGCAAAGGGCAGCAGCCGCGGTCCGCCTCGGCCGGGCCCGCCGCGGGGGAGTCTAAGCCCAAAGGCGGTGAGAGCTGGGAGGGGGCTCCGCGGGAGGGGCGCTGAGCGTGGGGCTGCGGGGACGGACAGCCTTGTGCCGCCCTTGGGTTTGTGGTGACGCTGAACTTCGCCTTGTCGGGTTGTTTGTGTCTCAGCTGGGTTTAATAGGCGGCGTTTCAGGTCACTGCCTGTTTTTGGTTTCTTTTTCCTTCCTCTTCCGGCTCTGCTCGCTGTTTGGTGAGCTGGGATTCCTACTCTCCTCTTCCTTTAAGGATTAATGCTTTATGTTCATTAGTGTTGGAGTAAGCAGCTTGAGCGCTAAAGCCCTGGTGCTATAGTAAGAACATACATTCCCCAGTGCTTGTGAATAGAGCCCTTAACTTTATCTCGTACCTGTGTTGTTGCACCTCACCGAGGGGGTCTGGTATCTGTACACAGCATTCCCCTTGCCCCGTGTGTCAGTGACCTGCTTTGGGGGAGCTCAGGGTTACCCGGCTGTTGTTTGCTCATCTGGCATTCAACCCAAAGTGTCTCACCTGGAATTGCAAACAGCTGGTTCTGCTGACAGAGCAGTTTGTCAGAAGTCAGTGTGGTTCCTTGTCGTCATTTCAAGGTAAAACCTAAGCCCACATAGCTCTCTAAACTTGTTTAGGAAAAGAATGAATTCCTGGCAACCTTTGTTTTTTTTTCCTAAAACCTAGAAATGAGCCAGTAGGGATTAAAATTTGTGATTTTAGTCCTGGAAGTATATGAGGGAGTGTCAACAGGTTGCTACACAGCCATAGCTGTAGTAATTTCCTTCCTCCTCAGTGGTTAGTTTCAGCTGTATTACTTGAGGCCTCTGGGAAGGCAGCAGTGCACTCCAGAGGGTTAACAAAATAAGTATCTTGGAGGTGTTTGTTGACTCCCTTTTGCACCTTCTAAGCATGGTCATGTCCTGGGTAACCAAGTATTACCTGCTCTTCACCTGTATAAATTGGCCTTCCACAGGATTCACAGAAGAGGGACATGGGAGGTGACTCACCCACAGCTCCCCAGGTTGTGGTGTAACTGTGCAATTACAATGAAATTTTAACTTCAAATTCAAACACTTGGAAGTCTTTTTAAGAAGAGCTTTCTCTGTCCCTGAGAACCAAGGGACAAGAGACACCTCCTCACTCCAGCTTCTTTTGTAGTGTCGTGTGAGGCTCTGTGGAGGATTGTTCACAGAATACAAACATCCTTCAGGAAGGGGTTAAGATGATTTGTGCTGTGGCTGGTACCCCTTCATGTAGAAGACATAGTATCTGGACTGAGGAAGGAAGTAACAGGCCTGTTGTTCCAGCCCAGAATAAAAATGTTAAGTGATATTTGTGGAATGTCACCTTTCACAGGTTTGAAATAATGGCACTGGTAGCACAGGAGCAGTGGGGAGAGGAATCCTGATGACTCTTCTCTTCTACTCCAAAACTTTTAATTAAATAAGCCCCAAAACTTTTTAAGACTGCTTTTTTTTTTATTTAATAAAACAGAGGAAAATTTTGTCATGGCATAATTCCACTTCAGTGATACTTCTTTCTAAATTACAGCGGAGGGCAGAGGAATGAGTTTCTTCCCTTATAGGGCATCAAAGACAACTGGACAAATTAAGAGTCTCTTTTTCATAGAAGTAGATGTTTATTTAGGAATATCTTAACTGGAGGGTACTGAAAACTAAAACGAAAAGATTCCCTTGGTGAAATTAGGGCAAACAAACAGCTGGCCAAAACTGTGGCCATGTTTTCATAGCTGTTGGGTGTAGGACACTGGCAAGTCACCATATGGAATCCTTTTCTTGAGTTCCTTATCACTGTCCTTGTAGCTGATGTGATGCACCCCTTTAAGGATAGGTATAGGTATATATATATAGGATATCTATAATAGGAATATGTATTTTATATATATTATATATATATATATAGGAATATACAGGTATAGGATTTGCAGGTATTCTGGAAATCTTGCATCTGCTCTGAAATGAAAGGTGGTCTTATGGACCACAGACCTTCCTCAGATGGTCACTGGGTTAAATCCAGTCAAGCACTTGCCATTTGATGCTTTCCAAAGTTACCTGCTGTAACTGTCCAGCTGAGGAAATGAAGAAATGCATAATCCTGAACCTTATGGTAGCTTCTCTTTCTCTTGCAGTGCAGCTGGAAAGTGGCTAAATAGAGTACTGTATTCCCTTGTATTTGTGGAAGTTTGATTCCTCCTATCTTTCAAATTTGGCCTCAGAGACTAAATTAAACTGAAAGTTTCTAACAGAAAAGTTTCTTAATGTTGTATTAGTGTGCCAACAGGAATCACATCCATTTAGAGTGGAATAAAGTAGCTAAAGCAGAAAAGGCTTGTTGGGGTTCTCTGCAGTCCTCTGGAGCTGATGGACAGTGTTAGTTGTCACAAATGTTCCTGGGCCTTATCACCCAGCGTGAGCCTGCTTGGCTGGGCAGTGAGAGCTGGGTCACAGCCTGCTCACTGGGATGTTTGCCTTGGCAGCAGCAGTGGCCTCAGAGTGTTTTCATGAAACCACCCTGTGGCTTTAGTGTGATCCAGACCCCTTATGCAATGCTGCTGGCTTCAGCACAGCTCAACAGAAAAGAGGGGAAAAAAGGTGGAAGGAAACAGCAGTTCTCACCCCATCAGCAAGCCAGTATTGCAGCTCCAGTGCCCAAGTGGTCACCTACAGCTGCTTCTAATGCTGTGAGCTTCATCTCCCTCTCTGGATCTTTGGAGATACGGGTCCTCTAGCAGCAGGAGAAGCCACAAATGTCACTGCTTGCTCCAAAATGCCAGAATAATTTTATTGCTAGTGTTTTTAAATTATACAGCCAGTATTTTTTTATAAGTCTCTTGGAGTGTGAATGGATAGATAAATCCACCAAATCTATATATATACGTTAGATGCCATGAAAACAGCAAGAGGACTTAACTGAGGACCTGAGTGAAGAGTAAGTACCTCACCAGCACTCTGGCTGTTGCTAACTCCTCATTTGCCAAGAACATAAGTAAAAAAGAAACTACCAAATCCTACCTGCCTAAAACTGGGATTTCACAAGAGAGGATGGCAGTGAGAATCTTCCACTGTTCTCTGTGCCAGAGTGCAGCCTGCCCTGCCCTTTGTGGGGGGCTGGGATGGATGGTAGAAAGCAGAGAGCTCCTTGACATATGACATGCTGGAAAGGCTAGAAGGGATGGCATTGCTTAGATTCAGGGTAGGGAAAAGCTGTTCCAATTTACAAATGCATTCTCCAAGCTCCTGGTTGTCTGCTGACCAATTTCATTACTACTCTGATGGACCAGGCTTCTGATGAGGTCAGTTATTCTCGTGGTGGAGGGGTGAAACAGCCCATCTGTAAAATTAGGTTTGAAGCATTGTTAGACTATTGTAGGGTCCTTTTAAAAAAAGGCACAAGTGGAGAGTTCTTTCCTATAAAATGTGAGAGTCACTGAAGTGACTCCCAAAGGCTCAAGGAGGTGCCTTAAAAGGACCTGTAGTATGACAGGAATGTGTGTAAACCATCTGAGTGACAAAGTTGGTGGTGAGTAACTCTGTTAAAACTTTAAGTGGTAGGAGATTCTTCTGTCAGCTCCAGGGGTGAGCTGTTCCTTGTTTGGGGACTTGTAAGCACACACTTTAGACTGACTTTTTTTGAATTGTTTCTTTTCCCCATTTGAAGATGGCAGAGAAACTGCAAAGTGGTACAAGCACAGCAGGCATGTGCCCCTCCAGTGCATTTGCTGAAATTAGGGATATAAGAGGGTGGTTGAGCTCTAAGCTGACAAGTTCTGCTCCTGAGTAACTTAAGGAGTAGTCTAAACTGCTTCAAAACTACTTAAATTTTTACCAGAGACTCTGAGGTGTTGATTATTCCTTCCCTACAAGCATTCTCAAAAAAAGGTCTGTCTAATCATTCAGCCAGACCTGGTCACACCCTCAGTACTTGGCAACTTTTGGTGTGTTTTTTCCTGATAACACTCAAGCCATTTCTTTTTAGCCTGATGTGCATTAAAGCACTGCCAGCTATGCAGGCATGTGTTTGAGTTACACAGCTGTGGTTCTGACAGAGTTGGTTTAATTCTGAATTAAAGGATCAGCCTTTTGAATAGCAGAGTAAATTACCAATTCTGATGATGAAGTTTGTCTGCAATATGGGCCTGTCACATCGTGTGAAAGTAATGATAGTGTCCTGCTTTAGCTGTAATTGCAGCCAGAGAAGTCTGACAAGTGCAAGAAACAGCAGACCAGCACAGAACCTGGTCCAGCCGCTTTTATTGCTTAATTTATTCTTTAGAAGTTGGGTCCTCAATAATACACAGTAACACACAGATCATCCTGTTCTCAGCTCACCTTTTCTGGGAGATGCAGGTGGAAGAAAAATCTTAAAATAACAACAACAAAGGATACTTCATGTGGATGATGGCATTCCAGCTGTTTTAAATGCTTGGGTGGGTGGGAAGTGGTGCTGGGAAAGGGAAAAACTGGAAGCACTGGCAATGAAACTGCCCATATGAGAAACATGATCCTGAATCACAGTGATGTGTTTGCCTGCCAGGTAAAATTTATGTTAAGGGGTGGGGAGGAAGACTGCGAAGTGGGAAAAGGGAAACTAATAGGCTTTTACAGAGTGCAACTAGATATTGTGTGAGGTCTTGCTGTTTGTGTAATGTTTACTGAGTATCCAGAGTGACTTTGGGGCTGGCTGGTGTGTATAGATGTCTTGTGGGGCCTGAGGAGTTTTGTTTCTGAGCTTATCACCATACCTCTGCTACAAATAAAACTTGGGGCAGGTGGTGGAAGTGCTGGGTTAAGCATCCAGTCTGCAGCGTGTTGTGTCCTTGGGCAACTCTGATCTTGTGTTAAGACTACTAGAAATGCCTTCATAGTATTAACTTTGTTCTAGCAGTTTGATTTAGCAGCTGTTGAGGCACAGAATACCCCTCTCAAGAGCTGGATTGATTTTTCTGCTCTTTATTCCTGCAGTTTTTTGCTTTGTGCTTCCCCACTGTGTCCTGTGTTAGGGTCAGTGGTGTGCTAAGTACAGTTTTTGGCAGACAGTTCTTGTTGCAGAGGTTGTTGGTGGACTTAGTACTCAGGTCTTGAGTATGTTCCCTTCAAGGCCACAAACTGTTTGGTTTGTGCTTCAAGATCAATTAGCATTTTTTGGCCTGATGACATAAAAGTATTTTTAAAGTAGAATGAGATCGGCTGGAATCTTTTAAGTATAATGCAGAAGTGATTGAAAACAGGCAATGGAAGCCTTTAAGAAAAATGCAGGCAGGGGTGTATTTGTACATTGTGTTTTATGTGTGATAAATATGATAAATTGTGTGGTTTAGGCAAATTAAATGAAAAAAAAAACCCTAGTTGTTGTCAGTTCTTATAATGGGGTATGAAGATGTGGTATGTGATGTTAATAGTTATAACTTAATGTACCAGGTAACACAATAATATTTGGTGTTGGCAATTCCAAATCTGGAAAAAAGAAATCCAACTCTTTATATAAAAGGTAGAGTATGGCAAATATATTCTTTTAAACTCTTTGGCCAGCTCTTTGGACAGTGGTAGGAATGAAGTGGTTTGGGTTGCTGGGGGATTTAATGTCCTGATAAACACTACTCTTAAGATAGAAAGAAAGATAGAAAGCCACTTAAGATAGTGGCTGAGGTGGGCTCATATCTGAGGTGAGTACATGGGGCCAACTTTGAGGCTGCTGATCTAATTCTTCTTTTATTTTCCTTTCAGATGGAAAGAATGCGAGTGGATCCAAACAGCGTTATAATCGTAAAAGAGAAACTTCTTATTCAAAAAATGAGAACTTTTCCTGTCAGCCCCGTCGCTCCAATTCACAGAAAAGCAAAGCTTTTAACAAGATGCCCCCTCAAAGGGGAGGCAGCAGCGGAAGTGGCAAACCTTTTAGCTCTTCTAATGGTGGAAGACGAGATGAGGTGAGAAGTGTAATGCCATGACTCCAAGGCCTCCTTTCTTGGGATGAGAGGATCACCCTGACCTGCCTAGATAGATCTGCTGTCTTCAATTCCTGGGTTGGGAAGGGAGAGAGTAATAAGAGGGGCTAACATCATTGAGATGCCAGAGGGAGTGTGAGCAGAGCAACTTGGCAGCTACAGAAGAGGCGTGCTCTTTGTTCTGCTCTAAGAGAAAATGCCATCTGAGGAATGGGTGCCACGACAGGCCATGTATGCATGACATGGGTCATTTGTGAAAATATATAGTGACACAGTTTCACTGCTCTCTTCCTGCTGGCTGCACTATTTTTAGTACAGCCCAGCTGCCACTGGCTGCCTTGCCCACCTGGGCACACCTGGTTCATGTTAGGCTGCTGTTTACCCACAGCCCCAGGTCTTTTCCTGATGGGCAACTTTCCAGCTGCTCTTTCCCAGGCCAAGGGGCTGTTGTGACCTGAGTGCAGGGCCTTGGCACTTGGCGTTGTTGAACCTCGCACCACTGGCCTTGACCCATCAGTCCAGCCTGTCCAGATCCCTCTGCAGAGCCTTCCTGCCCTCCAGCAGATCTACATTCCCACCCAAGTTGGTGTCATCTGTGAACTTGCATAGGGTGCCCTCAATCCCCTTGTCTAGATCATTGATAGAGAGATGAAACAGGATCAAATACTGAGCTCTGGAGATCCCTACTAGTGGGGGCCCAGTTGGATGTTGCCCTGTGTCCCTCTGCTCCCTGGGCCCAGCCATCCAGACAAGTTTTTTACTCACAGTGGTATGATTATCCAAGGCATGGGCAGCCACTTTCTTCAGGAGAATGCTTTGAGAAACTGTGCCAAAGGCTTTTCTAAGGTCCAGGTAGACAACATCCACAGCTTTTTCCTCATGCACTGTGTCACCTTGTCATAGGAGGAGATCAGGTTAGTCAGGCAGAACCTGCCTTTCATAAACCCATGTTGGCTGGGCCTGATCCCCTGGTTGTCTTGTACGCTCTCTGTGATGGCTTGAAGGATAATCTCCATAACCTTGTCCATCATGGAGGTCAGATTGACAGGTCTGTAATTTCCCAGATCCTCCTTCCAGTCCTTCTTGTAGGTGTGTGTCACATTTGCTGATTTCCAGTCAGCTGGGACCTCCCAGTTTGCCAGGACTGCTGGTAAATGATGATCTCTGCTGCCAGCTCCCTCAGTCCCTGTGGGTGGATCCCATCCAGCCCATTGCACTTGGAGGTGTCTGAGTGGCACAGCAGGTCACTGACTGTTTCTCTGGAGTGTGGGGCTTCTTTCTGCTCCTTGTCCCAGTCTTCCAGCTCAGGGCGCTGGGTACCTTGAGGTCAACTGGCCTTACTATTAAAGGTTGAGCGAAAGAAGACATTAAGTAGCTCAGCCTTTTCCTTACCCTTTGCCACTGTGTTTCCTTCTGCATCCAATAAAGCATGGGCATTTTCTTTAGCTCGCTTTTTGTAGCTGATGTATTTATGGAAACATCTTTTTGTCTATTACAGCAGTGGCCAGATTAGGTTCTAGTCAGGCTGTGGCCCTTCACTTCTTTCCCTGCACAACCTCATGACATCCTTGTAGTCCTGTTGAGTTCCCATCCCTTCTTCCTCAGGTCATAAATTCCTTTTTTTCCTGAGTTCCATTTAAAATTCTCTGTTGAGCCAGGCTGGTCTTCCCTCATTTTTTGGCACAAAGGGACAGCATGTTCCTGTGCCTTTAAGATTTCTTGAAGTATGTCCAGTCTTTTGGACTCTTTTGCCCTTCAGCACTGCCTTCCAAGGGACTCTGCCAACCAATCTTCAAAACAGGCCAAAGTTTGCCCTCTGAAGACAGATTGTGTCCAACCACTCCAGGGGCACAAATTTACAGGTGATAGTGGTATTACAAAAGTAATTGTATTGGCCTTGCTGATATCAAGGTAAAACCAGTGTCGCTATTGGACACGAAATGAGTACACAGAAGCTTGGTAAGTTCAAAAGAGAAAAAGACCCAGTTTTATTCGAACATCTGGTATTTACAGAATTACAAAGGAGACTGTGGATTGGAGGATGGAATTACCACCTCTCCAACCACACTGGTCCAAAGACCAATCAATCATTTCTCTCTACCCACAGAGAAATATGTAAACTATTCTATTTATACATGAAATTGTGTGGGAACTCTGACTCTCAAATATGTAAACATTATCAGAAGGCTAAAGAAGTTTGATGAGAACTTTAAAACTTTCAAAAGAACTATAAAAGAAAACACTTTTAAAAATCAGGGCAACAAACCAGATTGAGGTTTTTATGCTAATGTGGATCTAAATACTGTAGAGTATTTGTGGGCTTTAGCTGATATTCTGATTTTTCAGTGCTGGTGGATGAGCAGCACTTCTCATCTAGATCACTGGCTGAAAATTCACCTGCTGCCTCTGTTGAATTCTGACTTGTTGCTTCATTACATGAAACTAACCAAAACAAATACAGCCTGTGCAAATGGTAATCAGGCTTGTATTACTGTCTGAAAGAGTACTGTCAGGATTTGAACAGCTTCTTGACTATGTTTTGCCAGCTTTTACTTGTTTTTGTGGTTGTTTTAACTCTCTCTTCCTTTTGCTCAGTGTGAGGTAAGAGCACTGAGTTCTGGCTTTCAGGTTCTCATGCATTTCTATCACTGCTCTACTTGATTTGCAGAACAGGGATGGGAGAAGGTGAGTGAGTGGATGCTGCATGTTCTGTGTGCTGTCACTGATGGGGCTGGATGTCCACCTGTACTGATGCCTTGGCTGTAAACTCCAGCAATTTCTAACAAATGCTGTTCTCTCTTAGGTAGCAGAGGCTCAACGGGCAGAGTTCAGCCCTGCCCAGTTCTCTGGTCCCAAGAAGATTAATCTGAACCACTTACTGAACTTCACCTTTGAACCCCGTGGCCAAGCAGGACATTTTGATGGGAATGGACATGGCAACTGGGGGAAAAGGAACAAGTGGGGACATAAACCATTCAACAAGGAGCTCTTCCTGCAGGCCAAGTGAGTGGGAGATCCACAGGGCTCTTAGACTTCTGCAGAGATGTGGAGCTGTAAGGGGTGACAAGCCAGGGAATTGTGTGTGGGCTTGACTAATTGTCTCGTCTTTTCCAGGATGAAATTAACTTTCTGTAGTGTTCTTAGTGGTAATGACTGTATTTAAAGGGATGTTGTCTTCACCTATTAGCAAGGTATCTGATGGAGCGAGTGCTTTAGATACAAACAAAAATCCTCTGCTCAAATTTTCAAGCGTGGCTTTGGGACATGACACTTCTATTTGGGAATACCTGTATAGTTCCTTATAGAACATGGTTGTTTTTCCAAAAGTTGCTTTGTTGAGATAGAAGGGATAGCAGTTGCTAGATGAAAGCTAATCTGAATTTTTAAGTCCCAAAGACAATTACTTATATGGGTTGTAGTTCTTAAAATGCTGATTATTTTGTGGGCCCCGAAGTATGTAGTATAATCCAAATGATGATCAATATAGTAATCTAGCAGCAGAATTCCTTTTTGACTGGGAATTTCCCCAGAATTTGAAGTGTGTTCAGGACAGCCTATCTCTGACAATGTTAAAGATAAAAAGTATTTTCAGCATTGATGCTTCTGATTGCTCCATAATGATTTGTGGCTTATTGTAGTGAAGTCTATTTGCAGGAACCCTAGTAGTTGTAGTTTTTGTGACAAGATTTTTCCCCTTGTGGATTCCCTGTTTTTTAATAGATCTCCACTGCAGCTGACTGTTTCCTACACGTTTCTGGAAAACCAGTCTGCCTGGCTCATTCTATACTTACTGTGTGATGTTGTGTCTAACTGAAATTAGACACACCTGTATCCTGAAAATCTGGTTGTGAACTGAACTCTTGATTTCTTGTTGATAGGAGTTACTGACTGCATCCAGCAGTTTTCTGCTGGACAAAGACGAAGCTGAGAGAATCCTATAGGATAGTTCTCAAAAAGTTTTTAGAAACAACTGAGTGGATCATCTGTCTCTTTGCCTTTCCCCAGCTGCCAGTTTGTTGTCTCTGAAGAACAGGACTACACAGTCCACTTTGCTGATCCAGATACCTTGGTCAACTGGGACTTTGTGGAGCAAGTGGTCAGTTGTGATGGGCTAGATTTTTTTTTTTTTTTTTCCTTCTTAAGAACCTCAACCTGTCTTTAACTACCTCTTTCCCTCTGTGATGTTATATAAAACTCATCTGTTTTTGAGTTGAGGCCTTTTCTGTCACTCCCACAATACTGGGAAAGATCTGTCATGGAATATATTATGAAATACTTTCATGACAGGAAAAGAGAAGTGCTAAAATCTATTAGGAAAATTAGCAGCTTCTTCTTGCTTTCGCAGATGGGAGCTCATCAAAAATAGTATCTGACATTCTGTAGACAGAGTCCTTGTGATCGAGATATTAACAGAAAACTTGGGCATGAGTCCACAGAAGAGGACTAGAGCGTAGAATTTTGAAGAATTATTCTGTGCATAGGTGGCCCATCTTGCCTAGCAACAAAATGGAAAATCTCTTGAGAATTGTGGTCAGAAGTTTTGGGTTGCCTCAAGCAGCAATTTATATCTGCCAAGACAGTCTGGTGCATGGTGTAGGTGGAGAGGAGGTAGGCTTACTGTTACCTGTCACTACAAGAGAGCTGAAAAATCAAGGTGCTTGCTTGGCAGTTATGTCTCTGCCACACAGAGATGCTACCAAAGTGTCTGATTAGACCTAGCATGTTCATGGAAGTGGGTAAGTTCAGTCTCACAGTTACACAGGGCTGCACAAGTCTGCTTGTGGGAGAGGCCGCAGAGCTCGCTTGCCTTCTCACTGTCTGAATTCACATGATGAGGATGCTGCTAACTCTTAGAGATGATGAATACGTGCGGGGAAACGTGAGAAGACTAATTTTTTAATGTCATTAGAATAGAAATAAGACATAAGAAATAAGATGGGTTGCTTAGAAGGTTATTCCATGTGCAGTCTGAAGGCGTTAGTTCACAGTACACTAATTTCTTGGTAAATAAACAGAGCCTAAGGAGCTGGAAGATAATATGTTAGAATAGATCTTACAGGTGGCTTATTCTGGATGCCTGGAACTGATTTCTGAGTCTAAAACTTGTACTGTTCTTCTCGTGTGCCATTTCAGCGAATCTGTAGCCATGAAGTGCCCTCTTGCCCCATATGTCTGTACCCACCAACTGCTGCCAAGATCACCCGCTGTGGGCACATCTTCTGCTGGGCATGTATCCTTCACTATCTCTCCTTGAGTGAGAAGACCTGGAGTAAGTGTCCTATTTGTTATGGCTCTGTTCATAAGAAGGACCTCAAGAGGTGAGACGATGTTAATTAAGTCATGCATCTTTTTGCAATGTTATTTTTACACTGCTAACCTCCTCCGTGCATTGCAGTGTTGTTGCTATGGAAACACGTCAGTATGCAATTGGTGATACCATTACAATGCAACTTATGAGAAGAGAGAAAGGTGTTCTGGTAGCACTGCCCAAGTCCCAGTGGATGAATGTGGTTCAGCCTGTTTACATCAGAGGTGAGCGTATGTCAAGCCTGGTGGTTGGAATCCTGTTCCTGACTGTGACCAGGATTTGTGTAGGGACAACTGACCCTGGCTGCAAAATATGGGGCTTAGCAGTGGAAAAGCTTGATGGCCACACATTAACAGTAAACTTTGTGCTCACACTGTTTTCCTGTAAAGGCTTTAACTTGTGTCCTTTGTCCCTTCAAGTGACTGAACTGCAGACTCCTGCCTTTACAGTCACTGCTTATATTTTGATGTGTCCTTTGTATCTTGCAGTCACTGGTGTGACTCTTACTGCTTTTATTGGCTCTTCAGTGTCCTTAACTTTTTTCCTCCTGACTCATTGTACAGCTTCACAAAAATAACTGTCTCTGTGTCTAAACTATTTCAAGGCTGTAATCTTCAACAAGGTTTTCATCATCTTCACTTATCAACTGAAGTCAGTGAATGCTGTGGGGAAATAATCAAAATTATTGCAAACCTTATTCCAAACATCTGTTGCCTGACATCTTCAGTTTTCTCCAGTCAAGAGTGTGACTAACTCATCATCATCTTATCTGTTAGTATCACAAAAATTTTGTGACTAAAGAAATAATTTTACTGAACATTGCTGCTTTGTGGGCTGTCTTGGCTCACTTAATTTTGCAGTCACATTTAGGAAAGGCTGCATGCATTTAAACTCTCTGGAAAAAGTCAAGTGTTCTAACGTGTGATGGATAGCCAGCATGCAGGCTGCATGTTTCTCAATAGTTGAAACTAGGGGACTTCAAGTCTTTTCATAAAACAAACAGAAGAACAAATTTAGGGTTTGAGAACACTCTAAAGCCAGGAAATTCACCATTAACTTCGTGTCTGTAGACAAGGTTGGACCCTTGGGGAGCAGTGAATACAAGGATTGTGTTAATATGGGATGCTGTGGTTGTTGTAAAGTAACAGCAATGGTCACCTTTTGCTAAACTGCAATTCTTTAGCTTACTATTTCTGCTGTGCTTCTTGTAAAAACCTCATCATAATGTTTTGTATGGATTTTTAATACATATGGGCTTATGAACTAGTTTGAGCCAAGTCAGGGTGGCTTTGCAGAAATTTCCAACAGCAGTATTTTTGAGAAAAGAGGAAGAAGCTGCAGACTGCATTGTTTCAGGAAGCTTTGACTCCCTCAAGGCTTCTCAAAGGTGATGCTCCTACAATGAAGAAGTTTAGGTTTCATTTTTACTGATGTGTAGCAACTCAGTGGTGAAGTGGCAGATGAACTGCTGTGTGGGGGAGATAAGTGTCAGAGCAGCTATGTGACACCAGCTTGTCAAAGGTAATTTGTGGAGTCTGTATCAAACTCTTGCTGAGTGTTGTCTGCCTTGAGGGACTAACTCACAAAAGTGAACAGTAACAAAACTTCAGAAGAAGCAGCAGTCCAAACTGGTGGATCTTCATGCAGATATTAATGATTTGGTGCTCCTTCTGTGCAGATGACCAACACAGTCAGTATTCAAAGCTGCTTCTGGCATCCAGGGAGCAGGTCTTGCAGCTGGTGATCCTGGAGGAGAAAGCGGCATTGCTGAAACAGTATGAGGAAGAAAAACACACCCCAGAAGCCTGTTTCATTGAGGCAGCTATCCAGGAGCTGAAGGTAACAACCTCTTGGGAGCCTTTTAGCAGCTTTATTTTTAAGAGTATGCTGAGTATCCTTGTTCTGCTGCATGGATGGTTGTGTGGGATTATTCTGGTCTCTAGCAAGTTGCTGGTGTTTGCTGCTGGAGTAGCATTCTGCACCTTGGAAGAGACTGTAGCCTTTGGGCCCCAGCTATCTGATGTGGTTTTCAGGATAACACAGCAGAATGGTTTTTATGGGTGGTATTCCAGTAAAGGAATGCCAGGGCAAGGCTAAAAATAACTGTGGGGGTGGTCTCCTGGCTTAAAGGGCAAATTGAAACTTGATCCCTTTGGATGATCTCCAGGAGCGAGAAACAGCACTATCTGCTGACCAGGATAAAAACAATGGCATTGCTGGAATCAGTGCAGCTGTGGAAGAATTGGTCCTAGAAAGCTCCAAAGCTGTGGAGTCTACTGTTTCCCAAGAGAAAAAGGTGGGTGACAAATCTGCTCTGGCAGATCCTGCTAACACTTAATTCTGCCACCTCACACTGCAGTGTGCGGTGAGCTCGTGCCAAAGATTTTTGCAGAGATGATAATCTTTGAAGTAGGTGGTGTGGTACTAACTCTGTACTCTCTGCTGTGGTAGTGTGATGTGGAATATCTCTCTGCATTTGATGAAGAGCTTGTGGATCCTTCCTCTGACCTGGCAAGTTCCTTTTCGCCTCCTGTGGAAGTAGAAGAGGCAGTGCTGGATGAGGAGGAAGTACCTGAGGTGGACACTGTAGGAGAACCTGTTATGAACCCCGTAGAGGAACCAAATCCAGCTGAAACAAGCTGCCAAGAATCTAAAGATACAGTTAGCAGTGGACATCTTGGCAACTCTCCTTTTTACTATTTCTATCAAGGTCAGTGCAATGAAATCCTGGAATTGTAGGGGCAGAGATGCCTCCTTTGAGACCCTCCTTGAGGAATGTATTTGTCAGTTCATTAGATGCAGCTAACCCCTACAGGAACTCAGAAAGGAGCTTTAATTTTATTAGTGGAGGATGTCCTGAGGTGGGGAGAAGGATACTGAAAATGAATAGGCAAGGAAGGAGTGATGATGTGTTGCCTTTCAGCGGAGGATGGGCAGTGCATGTACCTTCACCCTGTGAACGTTCGATGCCTTGTGCGTGAATATGGCAGCTTGGAGAAGAGTCCAGAGAAGATAACTGCAGCTGTAGTGGAGATAACTGGCTACTCCATGACAGAGGTAGTTATTGCATCTTCTTATTAATTAAGGGCCTTGTTTTAGGAGGTTGGTCATTGTAGAGGAGACTTGATTCACCTCAGTAGTAAGAAATAATAAGTATGGTAGGGATGCTAATCTATGAAGGGCATCTGTGGAAGGTGCTGGGCCTTATGTTGCTTTTCATATAAGTAAGCTGCAGTATAGATTTTTTTTTTCTTAGAATGTCCAGTACAAAAATAATTGTGTTGCAAGTTTGGTATTGCAGAATTTTATTCCAGTGATGTGAGTGAGAAGGGAGGAAGAACATGAAAATCAGTAAGCAAGTTGGAGTAGCTGCATCCAACTGATTATGATGTAGCTAGTGGAGATCTTGGAATATTTGATTCTGACTCAGGGCATCTGTCATGTGTTTGTAGTTTCTAAAGTAACTATTGTGTCACTGGTGCTATTTTTTTCCATTTGATTTGATGAGTATTGTGCATTCTCTTTCTGTTCATCACCATGGCTGCCTCTAGTCCTTGTGGTGATATATCACTCTCTCTTTATCAGGATATAAGACAACGTCATCGCTACCTCTGTCACTTGCCTCTCACCTGTGAGTTCAGCATTTGTGAACTGGCTCTGAAGCCACCTGTCATCTCTAAGGAGACTTTAGAGTTGTTCTCAGGTTTGTAGTTATTCTTATCCCTTTAATGGTAGAAAACAGAACATACATTAGGGCATTACTCCTCTTGCACCAACTGTCTGGTGACTGCTAGACAGAGCAGCCCCAACTCACTGTTTCATAGACAGCAGTTACAAAAAGAATAAAAAATCCCAACTGCTTGGAAGAGCATATGTTGTTTGTGAGCCTGTTTTGTTACTAATGTGTTATAAGGTTGTTCCCGGAGCTGGAGGAAACCTTTCCAGAGTATTGGTGTGGGGTTTTTGATATGCAGTATTGTGCATCGCTCCTAGATGACCTTGAAAAGAGGAAACGTCTGCGGCAGAAGAAAGCTCGCGATGAACGGCGGCGCGAACGCAGGATTGAGATAGAGGAAAACAAGAAGCAGGGCAAATGTAAGTTGTGATGGCACATAACTGGTGGATTTTCAGTCATATTTGGTTGCTGAGCTGATTTCTTGAGCTACAGGATGAACTCTGAGGCCTGTAGTTTGTAGTGTGTACTTAGAACAAGATTACAAAGTATTAGGAACAATGTCTGTGTAATGAAAAACATAAGCTGTTTTAGCCAGGATGTTAAGTGATGTTATGCAATTGCTGCATACTTGTGCATTTTGGGAGAGATGGAGGGCATTCAAGGGCACAGCTATCTCCATGGTGTACATAGCTCTCTGTTTTTATAGTAATCACGATGAAAAGTGAAGAAAGCAAAAAAAAAAAGGCCTAGAAACTGCTTCCATCCAGCAGCAGGGCTTGTACTGGTCTCCAAATAGAGGGTGGAAAGAAATGAATTGGCACCTCCTAGACTCCTGAAATGACTTGCATATTGACAGTCCTCCCCCACATTGTGTAGTGCTTTAATTTAAAATCTCTTTCTAGATCCAGAGGTCCATATTGCTCTAGAGAATCTGCAGCAGTTCCCTGCTTTTACCTCTTGCCCCGGAGAAACTACCAGCGTTGATCATCAGGGCATCTGTCAGCCTCCTCTTGGCAGAAGCCCTGTGTTTCAGACAGGTGAGCATGTGGAAAAACACATCACATCTAGCTCTTCATCATTCTTTTGGGATCTATTGCTCAGGTCAACAAGCTAAACTTTCTCAATATTGATCAAAGACAGCTTCTTTTCAGAGAAGCTCTGGCTGCTCCATCCCTGAAAGTGTTCAAGGCAAAGTTGGTTGGGGCTTGGAGCAACCCGGTGTCATGAAAAGTTTGCCTGCCCATGGCAGGGAGGTGGATTGAGATGGTCTTCCAGTCCTTTCCAACCCAAACCTTTCTGTGATTTTATGATTCTTTCCTAGGCTGCCTATGAGATAATACACAAAAGACAGACATGGTTAAGAAACATTCTGTTCCTTTGACTACTTTTTATTGCCTCTACCTTGACAATGTGAGATCTGCACTGTAGTTACCCCATCTTTTACATGAGGCAGAAGAAAGGATACAATTGCCCCAAAAAGGGAAGAAAATTGTGTTTGCCAGGAAAACACTATTGGCATTTTTTCTATCATCTCTGTCTTCTGCAACACATTATTCTAAAATAAACCCAACAAAAAGCTCTGCCCCCCCACCAGTTTTCCAAAATAAGTAAAGAAAACACCTCAAGCAAACAACAACAACAACAAAAAAAAAAAAAAAAGAAAGAAAACCACAAGCAAATAATCCTTAAATAAAAAGATTGAGGCAGTTTCAGAGATCCCACTGTATGACTGATGGAGAGAATCAATGAGATCAAAATGAGTAATTACATAGGATAATAAAGTTTTATTCCTGTTACATCCTGATAAGCAGCATAATGACTGCCTTGGCCAAGTGCAACTGGCTTTAATTTTCAGTTCCTTTCTCTATAGAGTCTGTTCCAACTCCACTGTCACCTGCTGCCAGCCAGGTCAGCCCGTTGCTCTGTGGAAGCTTGGAAGAAGAGTCTCCCTTCCCTTCCTTTGCCCAGGTAAACAATGCAGCAGAGTGAATCTTGTCAGAATTACTTGTGTCTTAGTTGGGGATTAGGCTGAGTTAACAGTTGCTTCCCCTACAAAAACAATGTGGGATAAATCTTAGGGAGACATCATAAGGTTTGAGTGCTTGAAGGGGTTTCTAGATTTTCTTGCTACTTAGGGGGTCTGCAGGATTCTTCAAGTATGTGGAATTTAATCATATCCTACAACTGTTTTGATAGATGTTGAGAGTTGGAAAGGCAAAACCAGAAACGTGGCCTAAACCTGCTCCAAAGACAAGAGGTAAGAACATTTGGTATTAGTACTTCACGTTCTTTACCATGCACCTAAATGTGAGAAATCTTGTAACTTCAAAAGAAGGATCTGGAGTGTGGAGGGGCATTTGTGTGGTTAAGGTTTTATACAATCTTCTGCACATCCTTCCTTCTTTCAGATGAGAACACTCTGGCACTCCCTGTGCCTGGAGACAGTGATGGAGAAAGTGACAGCTCTGACCGGATACCTGTGCCCAGCTTCCAGAATTCCTTCAGCCAAGCTATTGAGGCAGCTCTCCTGAAACTGGACAAACCGTCCACAGCTGATCATTTATCAGGTAAAAGGCAGGGGAAAGGGCAGGAAAACTTTCCGAAGTGAAAAAATTGAGTATTTCTCCTCCTTCCTCTGGGAGAAGTGAAAGCAGCAGTTTTGGGGACCAAAAATTGGCCAGAGAACAGTTCTGAAAATTGTCAGGTTGTGGTTTCTGAACAGCTTGACTAGGGCTTCTGTCAGCTTAAAGCAGCCTCTTAGTGGGAGCTGAGATCTCCAACTAGCAAAGAATCCTGTTAGGACAAAGATGGCTTTTGACAATCATGTTGGCCATGTCTCTACTGGAATCTAAATTAAGCTTTATTTTAAGGAAGTTCAGGTTATACATTTCTAAACTAAAAATACCTGAGCTGCAGAACTACCACTTCAGTTTGACCAAAATGTCAAGGTAACTGCTAGCTGAAATTTCAAATTAGGGAATGTGAAACAAATTGAGGTAAACTTAAACCTGGTGCTAGCTGGTGAAACTTACTTTTAATGCTCAGTTCTGATGTTTAGCTTAGGCTTCTGTTCGGAGACTGCACTGGATGATGGAGAGAGTTGGATGGGAGGGCTGGGAGTTTGAGTGGAGTGTCTAATCCAGTTGTGGTTTTTTTGGACACGTATCAAAGTGATACTTGTTGGAAAGGCAAACTGCTGGATGCTGCAGTCCTAGGATCTGCTGTTGCAACAGCAACTTTACAATCATTTAGGCATGTTTGTAATTGAATTTCAGGTGTGATGGAGTCTCCCTTAGTTCATCAGCAGTAATTTTTTTGTTAAACTACCTGGTGTTCAGTGAATTGATAGTAAGTGCTGTGGATCTGTAGAAGCCACTTAAGCCAGGGAAGACCATTTATCATTTCTGTGTGATGTTCCTCTTCCATGATAAGAATGACAGTATCATTTTAATTCTTCACAGAGGAAAAGGGAGGCAAGAAAAGAAAGAAACAGAAGCAGAAGCTATTGTTCAGCACCTCTGTTGTTCACACAAAGTGATTCTGCTATTCAAAAGAAGTTTCCTCTCCTGGTTTTCTTTTAATTTTGCTTTGTTTTGCTGCTATAGTTTAAGTATTTAAATTTGAACAGCCTAAGCTTGTTTTTCCAGGACTTCTAGGGGCTTCAGGAGGAAACCATGACAATATATGTTGAAGTAACATGTTTTGATTCCACCTGCTTAATGAATTCATACTGAAACAGAGTTTTGGAAGTAACAACCCAGATACAAATCTGCCAAGGCTTCTAATTGCTGAGTCAGTCCTTTGGGCCTGATAAGCAGTGTGAAAGTTCTTATAGCTGTGTGGCACTGCCAAAGTACTGCAGTATTATCCAAGAGAAAAGGTAGAGAGCCTTTATTTTCCCGTAATTATTCATGGGCAGAAGTCCAGCTGACTGACAGTAGTGCTGTTACAGTAAAGCTGTCAAACTGCTCTCGAGAAACTGGCTTTGGCTGCACTGGATACAGGCAAAACAGCTTATTGGCTTTAGAGTGTTAGCTGCTATACCTGTTCTTTTTCTAAAGAAAGAGCAAGGATTCCTCCTGTTCTCCTGGCTTGGAAAGATACAAAGCTGAGGTGAGTGTAAAGCAGAACTTGGCTACTTGGTTTTAAAGTGGCTTGATGATTTTTGTATTTCAAAATGGCACTAGTGGTAGAAGGAACCTCCTGACTTCTCTCAGTTGTTCAGGTCTGTTTTAATGTGGGTGAGTGAGGCTGCTACTTTTTGTTTGTTTTTTTTCCCAACCATGGGCTACTTATTCTTTTTAACCTGATCATCTAGAATAAACACTCCCCTCTAGGGCTCCTGGTAACCATCTGAATGATGGTTTGACACTGGCTACTCTTTGAGTTGGAAGAACAACTGATAGCTGAAGTCTGTAGATAACTTTTACACCCCAGCAAGAAACTGGGGTTCTCTTGTACTGGGATAAGGGCCTGTATGTGCTTGGTTCTGGGGTTTAAGTTGATCTGTGCTATGAACATGTCTCTTCTGGACCCCTCCCTGCTCTTTTTTTGGGTGGTCACATTCTGCACTGCTTGTGGTTTGATTTGAGCTACTGAGTCAAGTGGTGTGGATGTTGTTGAATAAAATGAATTTTAGGTGTAACGTACCAGTCAAGGCCAACAGTTGCAATAAATCATACGCACACACACTTACAGTGCTGCAGCTGAACTGTCATAGCAGCGTGGAGCCCTAGAACATTGCACAGATTCAAATTTTACATTCCTGCTGGCAGAATTAATTGCGGGGCACTGGTTAAAAGTACCACTGAATTTAGGGAGGGAGACTGACAGTGTGTTCTGTTGTCTTCAGCCCCAGTGGCACAGGCTTCAGTGTGCTCTGTCCCTCTGACACTGATCTGAACAAGGAAGTGTGTGTCTGAGGCACCTGGAGTCGGGTATTCCAACACCACTGGCACTCAGTGGTTGTGTCCCTGTTTAAAAAGCTGATGTCAGTACATGGGTGCTCGATTTCAGAGCAACAGGCTCCACATGTGTGCCTCATGGGAAGCTGGTACCAAAGACTTGATCACATGTGGCTGTAAACCAGAAAGAACAGGAGGAGGGGGAGGTAAAGAATACTTCCAACTGCTGCAGGAGGATAGAAGAAACACCTGCAAGACATTCTTTGAAAGCAGCTTGACTTCACGCTTGGTCACAACTAACCCCACTCAATGAAAGACAGTACAGCTTGTCAGGGGACTGCAAAGAAACTAAGACAAGATACCTGGCAGTGGTAACGCGTCTTGCTGTCAATACTTTAAATGCATATAGGAAAACAATTGGTGAGGGCAGAGAAAACAATTTAGAGAGATTCAAATATGCAGTGAACTATCTTTACAGCAAGTCATTTTAAGCTAAGGAACAGGAGTAACTACTTAAGTGTCTAATCAGTATCTGTTGTGTTCTGTTATCTCTGCACATTTATAGTCAACTTTTCTTTGCATTGGGAAGAGAGAATAGCTGGAGCTGGTGTAACTCACCTCCACATGTCACAGGCACTAGGATAAGGGAAGTGATATGGGCAAGGCAGGCTGTCCCTGCTGCAGGGGCAGTCCTCACAGGGACAGCATCTTCAACTGTATCTTGTTTTCCTATGGATTCGAGATAATACCAGCAATGCTACTTTCCTGTAACTGATTGGTGTAAACTTAATAAATATCTAAGCAGTACTTGTACCTATGAGTTTTATAATGGGGGGGATGGAGTTGAGCCCTGCAGCTCTGCCATACATTCCATATACTCACTGCTCCTATGTACACAACTGGTGCTTTTCTCACTCAAAACAGTGGATAGCCCTGTGGCTAACAGTGCACTTAAAGTAAAAAGCAGATGTTAATGCTTTTGTATGCTGAAGGAGAATAACTACATTCCTGCCTAAACCTCCCTTCTACCTCAGCATGGAGAACATGTTGAGCTGCTACATTCCTCAGGAGTGCAAAGTGGTTTTGACTCCTGGAGTGAAATAGGCAAGTAGCCTACTTGAGTGAAATAATGTTTTATTTTTTTAAAATTTGTTTAAAAACATTTGGAATGGGGAATGAATTCTGAATATGAACAAATGCTTTTCCAGTCCCCTGCACTACTTAACACTGAAGATAACCAGTCACATCCTGATTAAACAAGTACAGAATAGAGGTGAACAATAACAAGTGGCATTCAGTCTGTCTCTGTGCCATCATCCTCCTCCTCATCTCCACTTTGAGACTGCTCTTCTGTAAGGGAACAGCTCAGCAAGGACTTCTGTATACATTGTCTTTCCTCTGCAATAAAGAAAGCAACAGAGGGTTATTACTTGATCTCTTCACATACACTGGACTGTCCTCCACTTCTCAACACAGAAACATTTCTCAGGCCAAGAATTCAGAAGTAGCCCAGTGTATCCTACAGAAACCCCAGGAACTGAGGCTACATTTTAGGAAAGTGGCTGGAGAAACTCACCTTCATTTTTACAGTTTTGCAACAACCGCAGCAGCTGTGTTCTGTTATACTGAATCAGGAATTTCTGACATGTTCTTATGGTGCCTGTGGAAGTCACAAGAACAACCCGTAACAATCTACACAACCAAATGTTTCAGAGCTGTGTGTGTATTTCCCAAAGACCATTGTATCAAGCGACAAATACCCCAGGAAACAAGGTTGTTAATGCAAATGCTACAAAGGAGCTGTAGACTTCATTTTTGCACCGCTGAGGTTAAGTGGTGGAGTAATAATTTCTAACATGCAGTGCCTGTTAGTTTCCCTGGAGGTTAATTTTCACAATACAGAAGATACCATACTTTGAAAATATATTTTAAAATAATGTAACATTGTATTTGCTGCTCTGGTTTTGTGATAAATGTAATGAAGCTTCAAACAAAATTAACGAGGGTTTCAAAAAAGAACTGCTGGTGCCTGTTTCTTATTTAGATCTGCTGAAAGCAGTTGCTATTAGTAACACACGAGAAATGTCTGTCGGATCCAGAGCAACACCACGGCGGTCGTGGCAGGTCTGATTAAAGCTCTGTCCTCCCCCCAGGCCCGGGGGGCTCCTGACCTCCGACGTGCAGGGTGTTGAGGAAGCAGGGGTAGCGCTGGGCGCGGCTCTCCAGGTAGCGCACGAAGGGCAGCGCGGAGCACAGCAGCCGGTACGAGTCCTTGCGGCACCGCAGCAGCACCGTCCCGGTGTAGGCGTTCAGGTACTTCACTGCGGGACACACGCGCACGGGTGAGCGGACCCGGAGGGACCCCGCACCCCCGGGGCCGCCCGTCTCGCCCGCACCTGTGAAGGAGATGGAGCAGCACGCCAGGCCGTAGTCCCCGTGCACCCGCGCGATGGCGTCTCTGACGGCGAGGCCCAGCGCACGGTCCTCGATGCACTGCCGGCACCGCGGGTCCTCCGAGACCACCTCGCAGAGCACGTACCTGCGGGACAGCGCGGCGTGAGCGGCGCGGCGCGGGAGCGGCCCGGACACCGCAGCGGCGCCTCCCGCCCGCCTCACCTGTTCTTGAACCGCACCATGGCGGCGCCGGCGGCGCGCGCGGCGCGGACGGACGGCGCGCCCGGCCAATGGGGAGGCGCCTCCGCGCGCTGTAGCCAATGGGCGGCGCGCAGGGGCGGGGACATGGGGAGGGCGGTGCGGCCCCCGCCGCCGGGACGGCCCCGCCTCCCTCGATGGGCCGCGCGTGCGCGGTGCTGCCGCGAGCCGGCGGCGGGTGACGGAGTCGGGATCGCTTCGGTCGGAAAAGACCGGGGGTCATCGTGCCCGTGCTATGACCAGTCGCCACCACGTTAGCCAGACCACGTCCGGTCTATCCTTAAACACCTCCAGGGACGGTGACTCCATCAGTCTGGGTAGCCCATTCCAATGTCTGATCACCCTTTCTGTGAAGAAGTTCCTCCTCACGACCAACCTAAAATTCCCTTGGCGCAGCTTAACGCTGTGTCCTCCTGTCGCTTGTTGCCTGGGGGAAAAGCCCGATCTCTACCTGACTCCAGTTCCTTTTCAGGTACTTGTAGAGAGCGATAAGGCCCCTCCCGAGCCTCCGCCAGGCTAAACACCCCAAACTCCCTCAGCCGCTCTTCACAAGGACATACGCTCCAGACCCTTTCCCAGCTCCGCTGCCCTCCTCTGGACCCACTGCACTGTTAGTGGAAGAAGTCCTGGCACGTTCTGCCTGGAGTATATTAAACCTCAATATCCTTCCCGAACTGGGGGGCCCAGAAGTGGACAGAGCACTTGAGGCGCGGCCTCGGCAGTGCCGAGTCCCGGGGGCCGATGGCTCCCCGGTCCCGCTGCCCGCGCCATTCCCGGCACGCGCCGGGTCCCGCGCGCCGCCCCCGCCTGCTCCCGCCCTCCGCCAGGGGGCGCGCGCGGCGCGCGGGACGGCGTGAGGGGGCGGCTGAGGCGGCGGCGGCGGGGTCTGCCGGAGGTCAGATGCTTCGCCCTTAGTCCCTTTCGCTGCGTTGCACCCACCCGTCCTGGCCAAACCACCCCCTTGTCTTGTGCCTAAAAAGTCTCCGGGACGTCTCCGTGTGATGGGAGCCGCGGGAGGTCCGGAGGAGGCGGGCGAGTACCGGCCCCTCGAAGGCTTCAGCGGAGCGCCCAGAGCCTTCCCGGTGCTCCTGGAAGGGCTCTGTCTTTGCTACCTCAGCAAACTGCTCCAGTATTTGTAGCTCCTCAGGCTCCAGGTATTGGGGGTTTAGGGACATGTGCTAATTAATGACAACAGCTAAGGAAATTGTCGAACAGAGCTACTTCTTATAATTATTTATGTAGTGGCGTCCCAAACTGTGATGTGTGACACTGTCGATGAAGCAGGGAGGGCTCTTTGAAAAGATCTGGTAGGAGAATTAATTGAGGAGAAGGGAATGAGGGGAATAAGGGAAAAGATGTGAGGTAGATATCTGAATATGAGATGGGAGAAAGAGTTTAACCGAGGTTCTTGGAGCCAAGTCACATAGGAGTGCTGAGACAGTATAGATTAAGTGGGAACTCATTGCTAATTCAGAGTGGAAACATCTTTAATGACCTTCATTCTAGACACAGAAAACAATGATAAACCCAGTGGAAATCCTGTCCTGGGTGATAAACTTCTGCCCTCTGAAACAGATGCCTGTTCTGCTGCTCTCTCCCCTTGGCTGTTAACTCCTCTCCTTCACCTATGATCACATTTTCGAGTCGTGTTTTTTTTTTCTAAGAACTGCAAAATGTGAGATGCCTGGGGAGAAAAAAGCATGAAGCCCAGTATGGACTTGTAAGAGACCTTTTCTCTTGGGCCACGATCAAAGGGGCTGGGGGCAGTTTTGAAGCTAATGCAGATAGAAGCATTTTCTCGATGAGAGGACTGCATTGCATTGATCTTTGCCATATTGCTCTGTATTTTAGTATCCAAATGGGGATCTAACTGTAATCTGTTCCACTTGTCAATACAATGAGCTCCTAGGTGATAAGCTAGTCTCACATTTTTGAACAATATTAAAGTCCATGAAGATTCCCATTGATTTTCTTTGTGGAGTGAGAGTCCAGCTTAGGCTTACAGTCTGCCTGCCAGGTATGTTTCCCTGCTGCCCTGTGCTTGTGGTGGCATCCCCCATCCTGCCTTCCAACAGGGCTCGGGTTGCCCTGTGCTGCTCAGGTTGCTTTTATCCATCCCCTCCTTTATTTCCTTCTTGCAGAGGCACGCTGGGCTCTGACAAGCAGAGCATGTGAGTGCACTCTGCCCTGTAATCCAATAGGACATGTGCACTGTGCATGCTACAGGCTGGGCCCTGTGTGCAGCACAGGCCTCTGCTTTCAGTCCAGAAGGCTGATTAGGAGAGACATGGTGCAGAGAGCAGTGTTGTGAGATAGCCCCGTGCTGCCTCGTTTCACGTAGGGTATTGCCTTGGTTCCCTGTTGTTGGTTTGGAGGGTGCACAGAGCAGACCTGAGTCACCACAGCTCCCTGCACAGTCACTGTCTGTGTTAGTACAAGGTGTGCAAGTCCAGTCAGGCATCCTGGGGTGCTGAGCTGACAGCACAGGACTAAAAGGTTACAACATCTTCACGTTTGTTTTCCCATCTCCTCATTCTCATCCTCTGCCAGCTCTGCTGTATGGATTCCAGTGTCAGGGATTCAAGAAACTATTGCAAGTGATGAAGAGTTATACACTCAAGGTGGAAAATAACTGTCTCCTAAGAAAAGATCTGAGAGAGAAAAAAATAAGAAAATGCTGTTTAAATTGACGAATGGGTCAAGAGACCTGCCAAGAGATGGATGTATCTCCTGCAGACTGAGAGAGTCAATGTGGCCTTGGGATATCTTATCAAATAGAGGTTGTGGAGGACAGAGCATGCAAGGATAGGGGGAAATAACATGCACTGTGTATACACATTAGAGACAATTCATAAAGCAGTTTGAGAACCTTCGATAGAAGATTCTCCATCACTATAAATGTTCATCAGTGATTGTCCAATAAAGTGGTGGTGCTAGGGAGGTGCAGGAGGAATACTGAAGTCTCGTTTTCCCAGCTTCTGTTTGTTATTTGTGGTAGTGTGTCTGCAGAGGAGCTAGTACCAATCAGTCTGGGTTGGTTTTATTAGCATTTTAGTTCATTATTTGACATTTTACTACAGGCTTGAAGGTCTAGACCCTCACTTTGGATTTACATGCCATCTGTATCTCCAGGTTGCAGGTCAGAATACATTTGTATGGAATAGACTGCAATAGACTGTGATGAATGCATGTTATCTTGTGTGCAGCCAGCTCCTAGGGTTTGTAGGTATTTGCTGTAATTAAGATTACTAGTAAATGTATTCAATAACACACATGCACGCACACACACATACACACACATATTTTAGTGAACCTTTGCACTCTTTTTAGGTAGAATGCATCCATTTTATAGATGAGGAAGCTAAGGTACAGGGGGAGTAGGCAGGTTCTTCATGGTAAATAGCTGTCAGTCTGGAGATGGAGATCAAGGACATAAAGTGAGTGGAAAGAACTGGCATATCGGCACATACTGTGTTGGAGTATAGGTCTGGTATGTTGCTTGTGCATGAAGTAGACGAGTAATTACATTCTGGAGTAAAATTAGGATGCATTGTGATACTGTGTCCTTGTGATACCACAATTATAGCTTCCCTGTGTAGCCAAAATAATGATTTTTGCTTCTCCCTGGAAGCACAAGAACTGAATTTGCCATCAGGTGTGGTAGCAGAGTTGGGGGAGACAACTACATTTTGTTCCACTGTATGCACATTGCATCCCCAGATAACCTCAGTGCTGAAAATACAAAACAATCTGGCTAAAATTAAAACTGCTTCTTAAATCCTGTCTGATGTTGCCTGAAGCTTTTTGTTCAGTTTATCTTCACAAGGTCACTGAGACAGAAGAGTGCATTCTGTGAGCATGCTGGCCTGGAGCTTTTAATGCAGATGCTTTCATTTAACATTTGGGACATTCTCCTTCTCCCTTAGGCCTCTTTGTTTGTACTCTCCCTCATTTTCTATGTCTCTCTACTCCTCACTTTTGAGTTCAGGTTCCCTCAGATCAATACACATAAGACTAAAAGCTATCCCCTTTCATTATCACCCTAACCTGTAATCATTAATCATAACCTTTCTGTACACCCAAGCTGTCATGGGTCAGAGACTGCTGGTCTGTCAGAGCTGCCACATGAGCTGCCCTGTGTGCTGCCTGCAGCACTGCCCTTGTCTTTGCTGTCATCCTGCCATGTGGAGTAATTGTCTTGCAAAACCATGTGTTTGAAGCAAATTCTCTTGCAGTCTCTTTCCGTGCTGGCAGTGTGATCTTGGGCTACTTGCTTAAGTTCAAAATAGGAAATTCACATTTCTTTGATTTTTTAATAGTCAAGAACAAGATGTGCTCTGAGAGACATCCCATATGTTTATAAGGTGAGCTTCCATTAAGATATTGGAAATTGGAAGCCACATTGAATATTGAAGCCAAATATTAAGATCTGATAAAGGGCATTAAGTGTCTGTGAGTTTGGTATGTGCTGTCTAGCATGAACACAGAATCAGGAGCCTCCATGTGCAGCAAAAACCAGTGTGAGAGAAGAGCCATACAAAAAGGTGATGTGCCAAGTGAGAAGCTGGACCTAGAATTCTGAGTTTAATTTTCTCCAGCTCTGCGATGGGGATAATTGTAAATACCTTATTCATAGATATATGTCAAAAATTAGTAAACTGTCCACTTGAATGTTACTATTTATCAAATATGGTAAAACTGCTGCTCTATAGGAGAGATCGGTAGGCAGCACACTTCATTTGCAGCAAGCTGCTGCAAGAAGCTAACAGCTGCTTCCAAACTAGTTACTTAAATTAATCAAGAACTAGAATATTAGTTTAGATAGTTCAGGATTCTCTTCTGTTTCCTTTCCATATTAGGGAATACAGACTCAACTGTAAACCAGATAACTTACTATGTAATCTACTGTGTAAAACCCTCATATTTAATACCTCTTTAATGGGGATGTTAAGATGGATTAATTATTCTTTGTTCTGGTCTCTGAAGATAAAGGGTAATTACTATTAATTATATGTAATTGAAAAATTGCTCCTTCACAAAGACTCCAGTCGCATTAGCTAAAATCCATTAGGATTTTAACTTTTTCCTGCCTATAGGGAGTCTTACAACATTCCATAATGTTATGGCAAAGACTGCCAGAAATTAAGAATGGTCTTAGCAGGTCTTACTCACTTTCCAGCCCACACCTGAGACCAGGATTTTCAGACATAGCAGATCTCAGAGCAGCCTGGGAGACAGGACTCGTGGTTTGTTCTGTGCTGAATGCACTGAAACAGGAGGTGCAATTTGGAGAGATGGTTGTTATTGAGGATGCTGTAAGACTTTTCCTCTGTAAATTTCCAGAAATCTGTGGAATAACCACCAAAGGGAAAGTATTAGAAAACAACAAACAACCCCAACAAAGTGCGAGATTGCCTATCTGGGAAGGAAGCTTATGAAAAAAAGAAAAAACCACCCATGACTCTTTAGTAACCAGTACATCTTAGAGAGCAGAGGTGTTTGACAGAGTGGAGACTGTGTTGAGATATTTGAATTTAGCTGAAAAAGAAAAAAAAAATAGAATTTTTACAAGAGCAGAGCACTTTCAATTGTATAGGATTGCCTACAGCCTGAAATTCCTAACAGCCCCACTGATTTCTGTTGTCAAAATATGTAGGTATATAACTTCCTTTAATTACAGTATGAGCTGAGCACCTTCCTATGCATAAAAATCTGGCCTTTAAGCTCTCCAGGCCTGAGTTTCACATTGGGAAAATAAGGATAATGACATTTATCTACTTCAAGGAGTGCTACAAATAAATTATTGAGTTATTATGCGCTTAGGCAATATAATAAAAGAGATAACAGAAACTTGTATGGCATAAACATAGCCTACCCTGAGTAACCTTCTTCACATATGAGTTGGTGTAGGGGCTACTCTGAAACAAAAACAATGTGTCTGGTGCTGCTGTTATCTTGCAGATCTTTGCTCTCTGCTTTTCCTTTCCCCTGAATTCCCATGAGCAGATTAAGCCAAGGCCCTATTTTGCAGTAAGATGTATCTGCTTATGTTGCTGCATATTGAATAATCCTTTCTTTACGTGGCTTTATGTTTAACTCCAGCAGCCTAGGAGCAGTGTGGGATCAGAGTCTTCCACAGAGCACTGGTCTCCCTGGTGAGGGAGGCAATAAAAAACATTTTCCAGTGTATCCATCACCCAGTGCTGAGGCGACAGGACAGGCATCCCGGAGCAACCTTATATAATGCGTGCCTGCTGCCTGGCTCTGGCTGGGCAGCGCAGCGCGTGCAGGGGAGAAGGGGGGCTGTGCTGGAGCTGCTTGGTGGGGTACAGCCAGGGCACCCCTTGGCAGCTGCAGGGCCTCGGCTTGTGCTGGTGTCAGCTTGGTGCATGGAGTGTGTCAGTCACTGCCTAGCTGGGGCACGCGGGTCTCAACTCTCTGCCTGAACCACTCTGACAGAGACCTCCCCACCCGTCTGTTCTTGCCTAGATCCAATTTTAGCTGCAGAGTCCCACAGCCCAGCACAGCAAGTGAAAGCCCCTCAAAAGCAGAGTAGGGTATAGTGTGTGATGTGATTTGGGTGGGGAGAATCAAGAGCGACTTTTTTTCTTCTGTGCTGACTGGGGGTGCTCACAAAGACCAGTAAATGCAAACAGATTTCCAGAGGCAATGGCTGTTACGGATCAGAGAAGACAAAAAGCACTGGGAGCATCTGGCCTATTTTGGGAAGCTTGCTAGGGCTTTTTAAAATTATTTTTTTCTTTTTCTTTTTTCTAAAGATGTGCTTGCATGTGAGTCAGAGTGTCAATATTTGCCACTTTTTTAGCTATAGGCACCATGAAGACCGAAGCAAACAAAAAAAAATATCTTGCTGGATTTTCAAAGCTGTTGCCACCAGTTGCCTTGAGGGCACAGGAGTTTGAGCTACATTTGAGATGCCTTCTGCCTGTTGCTGGTTGGTTCCAAGCTAGAGCTCCTGGTGATGCACATAAGACCCTTTTTGCAGTGCTTGATAGCATCTGCCACAGTGAGATGACTGGGGGGAATTGACCCAGTGTACACCCCTCAGGCGTCCTCAGGAAAATTCCACAGTGTTCATGCTGGAACTCAAGGAGTTGTTTCTATGTGACCTTCTGTGTTCCTGTTTCATACCTGTGATGCATAAAAGATCATGTTTATCCCCCTGTAACATTAGTGACTTAATTAGAGCTGAATTTGGTCCTGCTGTCTCTGAACATGAGCAGCTTCCATCAAGTCATCTAAAGGATCATATCTGGTTTCTTCTCTCTCTCAGTATTGGTGGCATCTGGTTTCATTTTCCATCTTTCCTAAGGGAGCTCACTTTCCCCCACATTTCAGCATATGCTTGTTGTATGTCAGCACCCTGGGCTGCCCACGTGTCCGTGCCAAGCCAAGTACCACTCTTCCAGCCAGCAAGGCACAAGATGGTGTAGAGACAGAATGTGAGACACATCAGCAATTATTGTGGACTGTGTGTAGCTTAAAACCAGAACCTGCTTACAGGTCAAGAAACTAAGCTGGAACCAGTTAAGTGTGAGGTTTTTTCCTCTGTGTAGGATGTGTAGAAATAGCAAGACTTTTATCCTGTAGAAGCCAGTGGTTTTGCAGTGTGGCTTCTCTTTGCCAAGACCAAATCTGGCACTGTAGGGACAACATTTTCAGGGTAAGTGCCAGGGAGGGACTCTGCCTGATGTGATAGCACCACACTCGCAGCATTGCAATTTAATGTCCAGCACTGTCTGCAGGACATCCCCATTTATTTCTGAAGATGCTGGCATGGGAAATTTTTTAGATGTCACAGTTTGTTTCCAGAAGATGCATTGGTTCTTTTAACTTGTTCTATTTATTCTGCTTCCCTCTTCCCACCCCAACCACTTGGCCAAACCAAAAATTTTCTCAGTTTTGTTTGTGGCACACAGAGGGACAGCTATTCAATCAATAAATATTAAGTTCTTGTTTTGTAAGATGTAGGATTTTTTAAAAGCATAAAATGATGATTTTGAATATTTATTAGATTCCTCTAAAATACATGTTCAACTTCATCTCTCAACATTTTTATGTATATTGCTACATTGATAAATATTGCTATTACTTGAAAAAGAATATATACTCTCTGTTGTTTCTCTATTATTATAATGCTATCCAGAATTGTAAGATCAGCACCTGTGAGTCAGATCACAGACAGTAACAAAATCATTTTAGAATGATTTTATTTAATTAATTTACTTAAATTATACATACTAAGCTCTTTTATTTTTGGGACTTGCAGGGTGCAGGTCTTTCTCTGTAAGTGTGGGGGCAAGTAACTTCATTAGTCTTTTAATAGTCTCTTAGTATCAGAGACGGATGGTGTCATCTTATATTGAAGCTCATTTTAAAATAAAATTGCAGCAATTTATAACATGGATACAGAGCTCCTGCTCCTGTTAATGTTCCCTCCTACACCACCCCATATTCTCCAACAGAAAGCTACCACAGTGACAAAGACAGGAAATTGAAGGACAGGTACTAAATCTCAAGTTCAGTTCTGTGGTGCCTTTCACACATTATAGCTTTATAGAGGAGGTGATGTTTTGAGGACAGGGTATAAGTAACTTTAGATTAAGTAATGGACTTAAGAACTTCCTATGCAAGCAGACCGTCTTTGTGGCTGTCAGTGAGTAACCGTGCCACTGATGCAGTCTGCTGCTCTCTGTATCATTATTCATAAGCTCCCATGCCGAACAGCAATCAAACTCCTCAGGCTGTGCTGAGGGGATTATCACACTCACGGGGCGGTTAAAGTCACTTTGCCTCGAGTCTTCTGCCTTTGAAAAGTGCCCAAGGCTAATCACTGTGAAATGTGACGCCTGTCATGTCTTCTTGTTCAAGTATGTGGAGCAGGCCTGTCATTCACTGAAAGCCTTAACATCTGTTATTTCATGGTAATCCTCATGCATCAGGCTTCCAAATAAGAAACTGGTGGAGTCCAACAAGGTATGGCTGAGCCTTGGTTTGCATAATTCCCAGAATGCAAGGCAACTTGCTCTCCCTTCTGAAATCATTAATAAGCAATAAGAATATTATATAAGCTGGCATCTTTTTTTAAACCATGATAATTTCAAATGCTATTATAATTAGGATGAAGATGAGAGTTTGAGCTGGGGGAGGGAACAGAGAAAGGATTAAGCTGATCTCCACCATGACGTTAGAAGGTAGCTTTGTCTGCTATAGCCTAGTTTGGACAATAATGGATACGCTTTAGAAACATGAAGAGGCAAATAGACAATTTATTTAAAAGTATTAATCCTTTTCATCCTGAAATGTTATCTCTTACCATAAATAGGATCACAGTTCTCCAGTCCACTTACATTCTGACTAATTGACCCTGTAGAAAAGCCTGAAGAGTAATATGTTTGTGTTGTACCCTGGTGACATAGTGGGTCTCATAAAGTGTACAAAAATATTCTGTGGCCAAGAATATCTTTGCTTAAGCCAGAGTGATTATTTGGTGATTGAGACTGCAGTGCTATCACATCACAAGTCGTGGCATCTTGGGTGGCAGGTCCCAAACCTGACTGATCAGATGTGATACTTTAATAAAAAAAAGTTTAGTGTCTGAAATCGAGGAGGTGGGACTTGCTGGAGGAGGAAAACCAGGTGCAAATATGGTTCATAGATGTAACTAATAGGGCTGCTTCCTTTGGAATAAGGAAGATTTAAATAGGCACTTGTCAAAATCGTTTCTCTCTAATGCTGCAGCAGCCCTTGGATCTGAGCATGTTCCTGATGTTCCCCCTCACTCACATGCACGAACACGGGGAGGCAGGCGGGAGGAGGCAGCTGCACTGACACTCTATGGGGTTTGCAAGAACACGATGGCAATTTAGAAGAGCGATTAAAAGATTGCAAACATTTATTAATAGCTTTGCTGCTGCAGCAGCTCTGCCAGAGAAGCCTTGCTTCCTCTGGGATGCTCTTACCTCCTGCCTGTTCCCTTCCAGAGCTTTAAAAATTGAAAAGTCAGGTTTGGACTGGGTTTCAGTTTAAAGCCATCATATTGCAGACCAGATTAAGCCACTACCCAGGTGAGGGGACAAGGGGGACTCGAATGTGGGAAAAAAACAAGAGAAGGTACACAGAGCAAAAAGATTTTTTTTCCCCCAACTATTTCTTGGTCTTTCTTTTCTTCCCTGTGCTGCTTTCTCTTTCTCACGTTGTTCCTCTTTACCCATTCCTTCTCTTCTCTCTTGGGACAGAGTGATTTTTTGTTCAGTGCACTGGCAGTAGATTCAGATGGGGGCCTACAGTGCCCTTTTGATACTGTTTAACAAAATCAATGAAAGATGGGCATAAAAGCAGTACTGGAGAGCATCTGCTGAAAATTCTGCAGAGCGATCTAATTTCCTAACCCTAGCATAATCAGTTCCTTTGTGAATCCCATGACTCTGTTGATGTCTCTTCAGAGTTTTAACAGTGGGGATAGGGAGGAGGTGAACATTCAACTATATATATATATATATATATATATATATATATATATATATATATATAAAAAAAGGAAAGGAAAGGGCAATTGGCAAAAGAGCAAGAAATCACCTTAATCTTCATGCTGATCCTGCTGAACAGCAGTAGGCACTGTAAATTTGATGGGCAATTCTGATGTTCGAGTGCACAGTGTCTGAGGCATTTTTATCCCACAGAGCAGATGATGGTGACTGACTGATACAAGTTTGCAATAGGAGGATATTTATCCTACACATATAGTGACCTCCTCCATATTCCTACTTACAGTAGAATAATCAGTTCCTTCTGCTTTTTATTTTTCTTTTCTAAACTGCATCCTAAGAGAAACCAAAATGTCCAGACAGGCTAAAAGGAATATACTTTTCTGTTAAATAACAAAGACAGAAAATATAAATGCTGTGTCCTGGTCAATATTTGAAGTCCTGGCCAATATTTGAAGTCCCAGTCAGCTATAGCTGAGTTGGATGACAGTGCACTTCATCTGTGGCATTTCCTGTGCACTATGGTCAAGCAACTGGATGTACATTGAGCACCTTTCTACCTGTGCTTAACTTTTTAGTTCCATCTGGAGCAGTTTTCTTCGGTTCATACACTCATTTTAATCATTCCACCTTGCAATTTAAGAAAAATCTTGTTGCATAATTACTACATCTCTGCTCAATGCAGTAGAATAGGCAGAGGGGAAAGCAATGTGCATTCAGTGGATCGGAAAGGAGAAAAAATTATGATGGTGAAAAGTGCAGAATGAAATTAGAGTCGAATTATGGGTCCTGCATTACTATTACCTGAACCTGCTGTGGGCTGAGGTGGAATTTTTTAACTGCTTCCCCTGTTCCTTGAAGTTTTTAGTTTAAATATTTTCTTGGTCAGTTTTCAGGTGTAGTGTTTGGAACTTGATGGGTATGAATTTTTGTCTTTTGCAAGGGAGTGTTGCTTATGAAAAACTCCTGGTTATCTCTGTTCCTTGTACACCATGCTCTTTGTGGGAAACTGCACAAGCTGAGACAAAACAGAAAACATCGTCCCATGGGATGTTTAGGAAAATCTGTATAAATTTCTGGAGAGATTGGCAGAAGCCTCTAGGACTTAAAAAGCCTTGCTTTTCTAGGAAATCTGTGTAAAACTTTGAACAATCCCAGTCTAAAAGACAGAGAACCCACTGATATATTTGAGCTAATTGCTTGTTCACTTTTTGTCTTTAGGAGCTGGAATTCCCCTTGTTCAGAATAGCCAAAGAATGACATCAATGAGGAAGAAACAGACCTGGAGGTTAGAGAGGTACCTGGTCTCAGGTAAGAAAGAATATAGATAGGAATGTGCAAGCACCAGTTCAGCTGTTTCTTGTCTGATGGTTGCAAGTGGCAGCTCCTTGCAGGCAGTAGCAGCTATATAGCTCAGCTGCTCTATCAAAATTCTCATCCTTCTCTAGCAGTAGCTATTTCATTCCTGCTGGTTTCAGTACCCTTAGTTTGCTGTGTGTGACAAGAAGATGGCCTGCCTTACATGTCCTGTGGCAATTAGGACATGTGTTGGTGGAATTGTTTTGTTGGGATTTTTTTCATGTCTGACCGGGTATTTTGGGATGTATTGGCCTTTACAAATATTTAAAGCAAGAAACTGTATTTCATGAGCATTTCCCACTTCCATCAGGATCTTGGCCCTTACTAAGGCTCTTGCCTCCCATATTCCTAGTTTTCTTTTTATTAATTGTTTTCCTGCTCATTAATAAAACTATATATTGTGCTTCTTAAGTATCAGAATTACCATTCTCTTAGCCATAGAACTGTTACTCTAGCCTTTGCCATTGGTGTTCCCAGGTATTGTTAGGACAGATGCTCCCTCTGGGTACACTGGTCATACCTCTGGAAGTAATTGGAATTGTACGTTGCAGATGAGCAAAATATATTGAGATATGTCCTGAATCTTGTACTGGCTGCTATCTCTGCATTCAAGTGGCAAGTAACAGGACTACAGCTATGATTAAAATACCTTGCTCTGAGATTCAAATACAGCAAAGGACCAAAGTGTTAAGTTTCTGAAAAGTAGCAAAGTGAGGCTTTTGTGTTATTGCTCACTGATACAGGAACATTGCAAGAGAAAACAGGTATCATTCTCTGTAACCTTGTTAAGAGACAGGGAAAAGGTAATAATGAGGAAAGGGAAGACAGGTTAGAGGTAGTTGCAGAAAGGAGAATTGTCCTTTTATGAGAGCCAGGTACCAGTAAATAACTTTTAAGTGCTAAGAAGGTGGTAGAAGGCAGGACAGGAATCTTTTCAAGGTTTAGATTCTTCTATGGAGTAAATCACTTCTGTTTAGGAAAAAATAATGGAAGATAAAATATTCCCTGAATGAATACAAAAATTATGAAGCTGTACATGATGAACCTATAAAATTCCAGAGTAGGTCTGTTTTAAAACTCTATCAGAACAAAGTCATTACTTTTAACATAATGCATCTTGTTGCTTTGATGATGAATTATAAACTGGAGGGAAAATGAAGAGGCAGCTCATGTAAAGCTGCATCATCCTCTGCCTCTGTTCAGACAACACTGTATAACTCAGCTGTATAACTCAGCTAGTAGGAAAAGGTCTGCCAAGCTCTGTCATTGTTTGCATCACAGCATGACCTGAAAGCAGACTTACTTTCTGCCACCACACAGTGCAGTGCTGGGGACCACTGGCAGGGGCCACAGGGCTGGGGAATATTGCTCTTGACAGCACCACTGAATGCTGGCAAACGGAGAGAACTGAAATACATTGCTCTGTTTATTCTGTTTGTGTGGATTTTCATCACCCTTACTTATTTTCAGTTCAAATAACAGCTATTTGTGAATTTTATTTTTCAAGATTTTGCTTGCAAAGGTTTGACTTTAACTGAACTGTTCAATTATGTTGATTGTATGTGCTGTTGTCCAGAGCTTGCTTTCTCACACAATGCTTGAGTGAGCAACATGATACAGCCATTAAACTTAGTTTATGGAAAACATACAAGAATCATTTTGATCACATTGTCTTAAACTATCCACATGAAAGAAATGTAGCAGATTTTCTCATGTTCTGTCTCCAAATCTTGCTTTCTGGTGGTATTTTTTTTTTTTTTTGGTTTTTTTTTGTTTTTGTTTTTGTTTTTTTTTTTTTTTTCCTTTAGCATTGACTTTGTATTTTCCTCCCTTCCTGATATTCTTTTCCTTCCTTTAACCCAGTATTTACTTAAATTATTTCCCCCATGGTTAAGTATTCATGCCCAACCCCTTCAGTCCCTGATAAGCACAGTAAATTAGTGTGATTTTCTTGACTCGGACTTGTGCTTTACTGACTTACATAGGTGTTTATCCTAAAATTCATGAAACATCTATCTTTATTGTCTTAGGTTTGAAGTCCCTTACTTTTGAGTAAGGAAATGTTTCAGGAGAGCTCCATCTGTGTCTGAATAAAGTCAACATGAACAATCATTAGAATTTCTTTACTCTGGGCATCTGGTATCCTATGCAAGGTCAGGAAATCACACCAATCACACCCTGTGTTCCTACAAGAGAACTGAAAGAGATACAGCTGTCTATCAGCTGGGTTAATTTCTCTCACAATGGAATAAGCAAACCTGACTTTTCTTGTTAAAATTCTCATGTTATTTTATCATAGGGAATACTGACATGCGCCTAGTAGCACACCTCACCTAGAGGTGAGGCTTTGTCAGCTCCCTTGCTTGTTGCTGAGCCCAATTGCTGAACAATGTCACCAAATCTTGGTCAGAAAAAAGTTCTTTGTAATCAGAATGAGAAGTTCACTCTTAGAGATCTGTTCAATCATTTCCATAACAAACCAATTAATGGGTTAGAGGCTCCAGCTGGAAACCAGAATGGTGTGGATAATGATGTGGACAAAGGGGGTTGAAGTGCCAGTGTACGTTTCTAAGCCCTCTTGATGGATGTTACATTATTCACAAAGCAACCATGGCTTTTGGGTGCTTATGAGTAATGACTAGATCTGGATTGTTTAGTGTCCCTGTCCCCCAAGGCCACTGCCCTTTGAGAGAGAACAGCGTGTACCACTGTGTTTGGCAGCCACACTCCCAACCTGACGCAGTCATTTTGGGGGGGCCACGGAGCTGGCAGAGATGACTCATTCCGCCTCAGTGGCTCATTGAGGAGCTGCAGGGAGAAGCTATTTATAACCAGACCTTTCAGGTTCAGTGCAGCAGCATCTTCTGCAGGAAGGGGACAAGAATGGGAATGACACATAAGACTTTTCAGATACAGATCAACCCTCACCCCAATATTGTCCCTAGAGCCACACAGCCACTAGCTGACTTCAGCCAGCATCTTTCCCAAGTCTTTTGTTCAGCTGTCTGGGTGCCATGGTCCTGTTGCAAGATTCTGGTGAAAACTCAGCTTCTCAAAGAGCAGGGAGACAACTGTGAATATCATCAGTGTGAACAAAACACGAACTCTTTCTACTGTAGCTTCGAAGCTGACACTTGCTGATTCTTTCTGACTCATGGTCATAGCATTATCACCTCTATCTTCTCTTTGTCCATGTTTATCCCTGGCTCACCATTAAGATGAACTCTTGTCATGGGTGTTTTCAAACAGGCTTTATGCTGCCAGCAATTCCCACTTAAACCTCCTGAGGCTTTTCTTCTATACAAGCTAACACTATAAAACTGCAGTTAGTTTCCTGATCTTGCTGTGGACTCATTTCATCTTTAGGTGCTTCCATGACTCCACATGTGAAACAGAGATAATGATACCTCCTGGGTTAAGCACAGTGGGATCTATAGTGATGAAACACCACCTAAGTGGTTGTGTTATTATCAGAGTCACAGTACAATAGGAAAGCATTTTACACAGCAGCAGAGGACAGCATGTGTTAAAGAAAATATTTGCTACAGACACGTATGTCTTTGTATCTAGGTAACTCTGGACTTTATTGTGAAGCATATTATCACACATAAAAACTTTATGTCAAATTAAACTTCTTTGAGTTTCTGTTCTCTTAACTGGCTTTTGAATTCAAAGCCACAAAGCATGAGGGATCCTGTTGTATAAATGCCTACCTTGTTGTTTTTCTACCTCTGTCCAATCTTAAACCAATTTGCATGCGTGTCTGGAACTGGGCTGGGGTTAGATGGCTCCTTGTCTCCACTCTGTTGCTTCTTCCCATAGTTTAAATGCTGAATAACTGGCACTTCATCTTCTCTTTTTTTCTTCTTTACTTCTTTCTTCCTCTCTGTTCTTCATTCAGTAGACAGTTGGCTCAGCAGTGTGCAGCTGTTGCACAGTTTAATCAGTGTAAACACTTTGTGTTAAGGCCATTTGGTAGATCCATATGGTTTCCTTGGTGGTCTCTCTTTTGGCTGCCCTACATCCCTGTGCTGTGGACTCAATGCTATAGTAGCCTTTTTACAGTGGGTTGTGTTATCTCCATACAGAAGATAATAGTTCTTGCCTTCAGCTTTGGCAACGAGTGAAAGGGGAAGTCTACCTTGCATAAACCAAACAGTGCTACAATGATAATTGATATCTTGAAGTCCAGCTATAAGACTGCAGAGATATGTGAATGTGACATGCACCTCATGACCTGGACTGGAGGTTGCCTCTGCACCGTGGTGCAAACTCTTCCTAGCTGCCACATTATTTTCTGTAATGTCTGTTTCATTTTGGGAAAAGTAGACATTTGGCTTTTACGATTGCAAATAAACTTCCGAAACATCAATAAAATGTAACTGGTGCAGAGATATTTGTACCAGTCTTAAGAAAAAGAGACCATATTTCTGTGACATGAGGTGTACAGTGTTTTATGGGTTTTTTTTTTTTGAGGGGTAGACTAAGATGCTTATAACTCATAAGTGATTATAATTAGAATGTCAACTTTGCTCCTCGTCTTCAGCAAATTTTACACAGGAGATAAAATGGTTCTTAGAGACGTTGGGTTATCCTTTTAGCAGCCACCCTGCCTTCCCTTTGGCACTTTGGGTAGCCATGAGTACATGAGTATGGAAGTGCAGCTGGCTCCCCTGGGTGTCTTATCACTCCACTTGGCCTGAGGCTTGCAACATTCTTGAGCAGACCTCTGGAAGAGGATCCCAAGGATGGTAAGTTTGACCAGAGAGTGCACAAGGAGATGTGTCCAGGTTTGACTTCATGAACCCAGAACCAAGAGGGCCAGGAGGGGAAACCAAGAGTGTTCATACATGTCGGAGCCTGAAAGGATTTACTTCCCTGCATTTCCAATTGCTTGTTTTCTATCTGGGGAAAATCCCTTTTGACAGCCCAGGCGGTGAGCTTCTAATTCCTGTCTCCGGCTCATTTTTCACTTCAATCCCTCAGCGAACGGATTTTAATGCTTGATGGATTCAAACAAAATTATTTCCGTTCCTGTGGCTTTGCAAAAGCCTCTAGGGTGTGTGTATGTGCACACAGGGGAGGAGGGATGGGGCTTGTTTTCGTTACACTCCAGTAAGCCTCCTCTCCAAGGGAGACCTATTTCATTTCTTCATTAAGGGCTCTCTTGCTGACAATTCCTCCCATGCTGTCCTCCTGGCTCGTGGGTCACAGGAGGACCTGTAAAACATTTGCTGTTCCAAGGGGTACAGGATGCAATGTTCCAGATCAGTGTTTCTGCAGCAAGTAGGGATTCAGATAATATGACCATACTGTGCTTCCAGGAGTAGCACTGGACTGCGGGGAATAACTGTGGGAAAACTTTCATCCTCCCCAGCTGTCACTGGGAGTGAGACAACACCACGGGCTGAGGGAGGGCGTTAGTGACTGAAGCATTATCTGAGTAATCAGTAGTGTTTAGCACTGACATCTTGTTTGAACATGTGTACAATTCATCCTACTGCCATTGTAATGGAAAAGTGTTACTTTTTATTACTTTTTAAATTTTCTTCATTTTATTTAATTAATATTAATTTTATTTAATTTTATTAATTTTTAATTAATTTCCAGGCTCTCTTGCCAGCAGAAATCAGTGCAGGGAGCTGTGCAGGGGCTCTGCTTGTATAACATTCAGTAATCAGTCAGAATTTCAGCAGCTCAATGACCATGTGTTTCTGCTGGGTTTCTTCCACAGAGTTCCTGTGTCTGGGAGGCTAAACTATTTAAATGCTCAGTATCTCACCGTTCTATTCAAATCAGATCATTGTCATCAAAATTTACACAACAATCACTCTATGATACACAGCTCTAATCTAATCTAATCTAATCTAATCTAATCTAAATCTAATAAGGATTTATAACTAATAAAAGCTAAATATCCTCATTATTCTCTGAGGAATTTAGAGTGTGGCATAAAGTTGATGATGTCTGCCGATGTAAAAAACTACCGTTGTTAGGATGTGCTAAGCCCACTTGGTGATACCGTATCTAGATGAAGTTGTTTCAATTTATTATAACTGCTCCCAAGCTGTCACATTGTCAGTCAAGGCAAAAATCTTGTTCCTGGAGTTGGAAATGTATTCTGTGTTTCTCTACAGCATATGCTTATCTTCTAGGACATCCTCCTCTGTCCACAGTCTCCTGTGAGTGTTTGTTTAGAGTTACTGATCATCATAAGTGATGATCCGTATTGTGCCATGTTTGTAAAGCTGGTGGATCTGGGGACTACAAGGTGTAACTTGTGAGTTTGTACCTTTTTATATATCTCTTTATATTATTTCAAACCCCCAGTTCCTCTTCTAACTTTAGGGTTTTTCAGTATGTGTTCTCATTTTTTATTTTGTTAAATACATTGTCTACAGCTGAGAAGCCCTATTTTATTAGTGTATTTTTCTGAGATGTTGCATCAGAGACTTATTTTGCATTATAAATACTCAAAAATATACATGGAGTATGTGTTGAAGTTTTAGTTGTAAATACAGTAACAGCACTTCAAGAATTATTTATCTAGTTAATATAGTTTTGCTTGTAATTGTATTCTTATTTCAACTTTGTCAATAATCCTCAAGATTTCAAGCCAGGGATAATAAATTGAAGTGGTAATGAACTTTGGAACTTCATTAATAAAATGATGCAAAGTCTGTTAGGTGGAAGAGGACATTAATTTATGAACCAATAGATATTACTGGCCTGAAGGCTTCAGCTAATTCTTACAGCAAAGGTACAGGCAAGTCTCATTTTGCATATCTTTAGATTGCAAAAAAGTCAGTCTAATTGACAGTTTCCTAAGGATCAATTAGAATTTGAATTTATTGTGAGTAATTTGGATTTACTTGCCTCACATCAAATTATTTGATATTAAATATGTATTAGCATCTGACTGCAACAGTTTTATCAACAGGATTTGCCAATAAATGATAGCTTATTTTAATACTGATTTCCACCACGTCGTTGAAGTGAGGACAATGGAGACTGGAAGTTATCCACAGTGACAGAATATGGTGTCAGGACCACTGAGGAAGCAGCATGTTGGGCTTTCTCTGTCACTTGTCTTTTTTACTTAGTTACTGACTGAGACCAATAAACCTTTCCATCACTGGAAAGTCTGAGAGCTATGACTGGTGTCTTTCAACTGGAAAATCAATATCAAGCTTTTCTTTGCATTCCATGTTATTCCAGTTTTCCTACCTGTGCTCAAGTCTAGGGCTTGCTGTCCCTCTGGCACACTAAACAATACTCTTTCCACTACCCTCAAATGCTTTTCTGTCTCCTATTTACTCATGTATCTAGTCTCTATAACCCTTTAATAGTGACACACTTATCCGTGTCATCTCTGAATTTCGCCTGGATATTCCTTGCTGTATTTGTTGTTTTATTTTTTAATTGCATGTAAGACTGCATCTAGCATGGTACTCGTGTGCCATTGCCCAATGTAATAAATGTTTTATTTCCTTTAAAGCTGATAGCATATTCATTTCCCACTGCAACACTGAGCTTTCCCCTATGAACATTTCACTGGAGGTGGCACTGCAGAGGTCTTGTCCATGTTGTGCAAGCTCTGCTGCTGCTGGCAAAATGTGCAAAGCTGATCCATTACATTTCTGGCTTCTTCTTTTGCATGCCAAATATATTCTCAGTTCATCCCGGTTATCATAGACCATGTGTGGTTCTCCATGATTTGATCTTTGAGCTTACATCTCTCAGATCTCTTGTATGGCGTATTTTGTGTTTTCATGGAGTTTAGATCTGACTTGCACTTAATTCTGGACTGGATGACTGCCAGAGGCTGATTCTTTGACCTTCTATCAGTTTTGAAAATTTTGAGGGTGAATAAATTCCATTATTAAGAGGACAGACCTTAATTTGGATTTTCTGAAAGATTCTTGGGAGAGACACCCCTTAGTAATCTTTGATAAGGTAAGAATCAGCCAGGCACATGCATTTCTTCAGCTTCACTTTCTTTATTTTTTTATATTTGCCTAAAGAAAATAAATCTTAACATTTCATTTTTACCTGAAGTGCACTATCTCATCGTGTACATGGATTTCTAAAGAGTCACTGCCAGAATTGGCTGGAACCTCTTAAACATTTCAAATGCATCAAAATTGAGTGTTAAGAAAAATAAAGGTTCTGATTGTCTTCCTTTTTACTGGCATACATGGCTTTTAAATAAACATGGATTCATAGCACATACACATGCAATTTATGTTTTCCCAATTGCCTTCTGTATTTCCAGACTTTCAGCTCTTCTGAACATCTCAGTAGCTTCTTCTTTTCTGTTGAAGTTACACCGCTTGGCATCTTTTTATTCCTGATACCATATGGCATTCCTTAATCCCTCTGCACCCAAACTGCTTTCAAAGTTATTCCTTATTAGTGACGCATTTCCAGCTGTCTCTGCTTAACCCAATGAAGGCTTTTGCCTTGTCCCTGCTCCAGAGCCTGGGCAACTGAACCATTTACAGTTACAGTGGCCAAGGTTATGCCTTGGGAGGGAACATGCTACAGGCAGTCCCTGCAGTAGAAGTCATGGTGTGGGAATGACACACTGGCAGAGGGAGTCAGTCTCCAGGTTCTTCCAAGAGGAGGACACCTTTTCAGTAAGAAATATATTCAAAATGCAGTCAATAATATTTGCCTCATTAGAGTGTATTACAACCTGATATTTCAGTAGAACACAGTGAAATTATCAGAGCAATTGTTCCCATGAGATTCACAGAGAAATGGCCCAGGCTATCAAAATAAATACCCTTTAGAGCACTTCCTTGAGATATTGGTTTTGGAAAATATTATCAATCTCCAGAAAATAAATCTAATAAACCTCAGTTTGTTTATGTAGCATTGAGCTCTGTAAACATCCATGCTCATTTCTCTTGGCCGCTGCTCTGGTGTGAGGAGTTGACATCATCATTGAGTGACAAAAGTACCGAGTGGGAATTCTGTTCTCACATGCTCTTCCCAGGACAGCCAGTACAGCCACAGGGGTGTAAATGAGCAGATGCTTTTCTCTTCTTGTGCAGATACCTTCTGTCAGAGGGCACATTGCTGAGCAAGAGTCTGTAGGCTCCACTCCTAAGTTTTGTCTTTTTTCTTCTGCACAAGTAGCTGCTGCTGCTGTTATTATTGTTATTATTAATCATCAGTATTGTTATGTGATGCTGCAGCTCTATTCCCCTTCTTCTAAGACGTTGTTTCTGTCACAGCCTTTTCTGCCTTTGATCACAACCAAGAAAATGGCTTTGACATTGTATGTATTCCCCTAGCCCACTGCAAAGTCCTAATCCTTCTAATAGCTGGAGGTTTTCAGTTTAAGTCTTTTATTAATATTCAGTCTTAATTGTAAAGCACTTCAGTGATATCCAAAAGCTTATCTTACATAACAGTCTTATCCACATTTGAGTTCTTCAGAGCTGGAGTGTCAGGAAAAACCTCTGTTTGATCTGCCTCGCCTGTCATTAGTCCTCATGTCTTTAATGCACAAACCCATTAACAATACATTTCAACTGTCTAAGCTCAGATAATGTATATTTTTAAATATTTGATATTATTAGAAAGAGTATGACTTGCTGTCATGTATATATTTAAGTGGTGTCGTGAGCAGAGTTTTTATAAAGTCTTCTGGGAGCCTTGTTTGCAGCTCTGAATCATCTGGAAAGTGAAAGAAGCTATAGGAAATTGAGGTAATTAAGACATTTCATAAAGTGCCAGTTATGATAAGATCCTACTACTATGCCTTAGGTTTTCCTCAGCTGGGTAAACAGGCAAGAGCACTTGGAGACTGGGAAATACTTCCTTCCTGATAGTGGAAAGTCACTGAAAAGTAATAAAAGAGAGACCCTTTTGCTAATCAATAATACATTTTTTAATTACAGTTTTTAAGATTTTAATTAATTGTAAATGATCATTCACTTTCCTCTTACAGTGATTCACCTATTTTAGGAAATTGCCAGCTCTTCCCAATATTTATATATTTCAGTAAACACTAGGAGTGAGCCTTCACACTAAAACTGGCATATTTACAATATGAACCCTTCATGTTTACTTAAGGAGATGGTTTTCAGAGGATTGATTCAGCTCAGATGTATATTGTTCAGATTGAACAAAGCCCAAAATGCAAAGATAGCCTGAAGTGAGAGCCTTTCCAGTAAACTAATGCAGGAAACACAGTTCTAAAACAGTTTGATGTTATTAATAAGCAGATAAAAGAGAGATGTAAACTTGGGCTTCAGACAGTAAATATTAACATCTCCTTAAAACCCACCTAAAAAGACAAAGGACATAACAGCACATGTCCACAGTTTGCATTTAGAAGTCATACTCGGAGGCAGATTTCTGTTTCCTCCAGCTTCTGTACGTGCTGTGTTGAAAGATTTTTAGAAGCCTGCAACACTTTCTCCTTTGCATCTGAACAGAGAATCTTAAATCCAAAAGCCTGAGAACTCCTTTGGAAAGCAGATGTTTCTTCCTGTTCTTCACACGGAAAGGAACTAAGCCACAGTGCAGTAAAGCTGAAATCCCTGTAGGAACTCTTCGCTGGGGGGAAGTACCAGAATTTATCATTTCTGATTCAAGCAAAATTATGGGCAGTAAGGGTGGTCATGAACTCGTCTTTTGACAGCAGTTCCCTGCTTACTCACTGTGGTGTTGACTGCCTGAAAACTGCAAAGCTGATTTATGTCACTGCACAGCTAAAACTACTTATTCTGTATGAGTTAATTTGATCCTTTAATAATTATGAAATAGAAATGCTTCTCTAGATGTTGAAAGGGATTGTTGGAAATCACTAAAAACCGAAATTATTCAATATAACTTGATAATTGTACTAATGAGATTTTGTTAGATACAACATAGCACATAGAAACATAGCACCCCTCTGAAATGAGGAATACAAAGCATTTTGCAACAAACTTATTTGTACAGTTGACAAAATACTTTATCTGAAACTGAAAGGTAATTTAGGCAGAGTGATACTACTAAAGCTGTAATTTTGTTCAGGACATCAGGTCTTCTATTTAATTATTCAAAAAAAATTAGATCCTTAAAGATAAGGAATTCTCAGTGCCTTTGTCTAGTTTCCTGCGCCACTGACACTGGTAGCAGCATCTTGTCCCTCTCCCTCCATGAGCCTGCTGGCTCAGCAGGGAGGTGGGCATGTGTGCACAGGAGCTGTTTCAGCTGATGCTCAAACAAGGTGTCCTTCCTCACTGGCATCCTAGGGCTCGTTGTCATCTGAAAGGCACTACTGGCTGCTAACAAACCTGACCACATTTTGTAACTCAGCTTCCTTTGTAACAGCTTTTCTTTCTGCCTATAAACCAGACGTGCCAAACCCTGTCTCTCCCTGGAGCTATATTCTACTTATAACTGTGCTGGTTATGTACCAATATCAATGTTCATTAAATAAAAAAAAATCGAGAGAGAGCAGCTCTATGAAGAGAGAACAGCTACCCTGGAGATAATGAGTGATTCACTCCAGTTGATCCCAAATGAATTTCAACTCACTATAGTTATTTCATACTCTTGCCTGTTTGTTGTATAACTGAGTTTACATTGTATAATGGAGTTGTTCCATGACACATTTAGTTGTTCAGCTCATATTTTAGTTGCTGGTGTTGAAAGAGTCAAAGGATGAAAGCAGTGCCTACTTTTATTGTGATTTCCCAGGTGCATCAAAAGTGGCAGAATAAAATATGAGGACTGATGTATGATAATCTTGATGCACCTTAATACTTTTCCCACTGGAAAATGTCCCTCTCCCAAAATAAATACAAGAGGTCTTCTTTGCCAGGAGACAAAGAAGATCCTGAGATCTGGCTGCTAGACAATGAGCAAGCAATAGGTATTTATTCAGCTTTGTCCCTAAACTACTTCCAACCCAAATTGCAAGTATCTGGCCTTCAGTGCTGCTCTCTTTCCATTCCCTAAACTAATTCTTTAGGCAGTTGATAAATAACCTTTTTTCTTTTCTTTTTCTTTTTTTTTTTTTTAACTGGCAAAGATTAAACGTTCCTAGTTGAAAAAAAAAAAAAAAAAAAAAAAAGGCAGGCTTTTTACCTGACAATCAGGAATCCTTTTAAATGCAGCTGAAGAGTCCACCTGTCTCTCTGAAAAGCAGCCATAATCCTGAAGTCCAAATCACATTTCAGAAAGAAATAACTCCATCACATATGTAGTTTATTGTGCTTGTAAAACATCTGCATGAGCTTGTGAAAAGCTTTGGTCTTACCAAAGAGCTTTGCTCAGGTCTTCTGAAAAGTGAAAAATTATGAAGTGATTTAATTTTCTCTCTCCTAAGTTAAGTGTTGCTCTCAGTGTAAACCAAAGACAAGCTGACCAAATGAGCATCCCTTTATTATTTACTATTTGTCATATTATAGTTTTATGCCTCCATGTCAAATGGAGAGAGAGACCACTGCACTATTAAAACCACATCAGTTTTGCTTCAGTGATTTTCAGAGGTTTTTTTTCCTGGAACCTGTACTCAGACCTTTAACGTGCTTCCTGCCTGCCTTGTGGTTCATCTCCACTTGCACAGCAGTGCTTTCTACAGAGACGTGACTGTGAAGTTGACTGTAGTTTGGCAACAGAGATGTCTGATATGAAAGAGGTGACATTTGCCAGCCGTGGGCTCTACAACTGCAAAGCTGAGCCAGCTATATCAGCTTAATTAATTGCATTCCTAGCTGTATGAACTGAGACTGAGACTCAAAAAGGGTGTGTAGGAAGGAGGTAGGGTGAGGAGTAATTCCAGGAAAATTATTTACTTTTGTTACATTCCTGGAGTAGGGAAGGTTGAATCCTTTTTCTAGGAGTCTAGCTAGAGTTAGGCCACACGTGATAGCTCAGGGAGCTCAGTTGTATCTGTTCCATTGAAAAGCAGAATTTCTCTTACATCTTCTTTCATGCTATTTGTTTTTACAAGCTAAGAAAGGGTTGGGGCATTATCTCTATATGAAATGTGGTCTCCTTCTCTGATTGGCCTCTCATGTGCCAGAGGCTGTAAAGGCAAGCTCAGATCTGTGCCCTCACAGAGCATTACAGTGGAAAGGTTTGTTGCTTCTCTTTGGAAACAATTCCCCTCTTCCATACTCATGATTGCACTTACCTGTTTTTCCCACTGCAAGCTTTGTGGGCACAATCTGGCCCTCTTGCCAGTCCTGTATATTTACATTATAATGTATAGGGAGCTTCATCTTTGTCCCTACACACTTCTTCCGCCCCTATCTCTCTGTCATCTGGCTTTTCTACAATTATGTTTTTCCTGTCATTCATCCATTTCTCTTGTGGACTGTTATTTTTGTTCCATTGCCCTTCATCCTCCTTTCCCATTCCTGTAGGCTTATTACAGGATCACACTGCAGCCTTTCCACTTCAGTGCTATTTGACCATAGAAAACAGTGACATCCAATCTATCTGCCACTGTCCTGACAAATACAAAGGGAAGTTCTCTCTTTGCAATCAGGATGCAAGTAACCTGAAGGATGGATTTGAGCACAGGGATTACAGCTGGAACAATAATGCCTTTGTAATACTGTCAGGATTATTCCTCTCCTGTGGAGAAAAACTTGAAGAGCAAAACTGAGTCTTCAAGCAAACAGAATCTCCAGCTGTCAGTGCTTTTGCTTCCTCTGGAGAAGACACATGCCTGTCTAAATACAATATGCCTGAAGACCAACACTTGGCATCTATATGACTATTGAAACATCATGTGTTTCTAAAATCCTCTAAAAACAATGGATGGGAAAGGGAAAGGCCTTAAATGAGGGCTAGGCAGTTCATCTTCTGTTACAGGACAGATTCCCGATTAGTATCCTGATTCTCAGCCCAGGCCAGCTTAGACTTTAGTTTGCTTTAGCAAATTGTTTGTATGATAACATACTTACCCTAGATGATAATGTTCTTGAAAATGCAGGTGGGAGAAATAATAAACATGAAAAAACATCACAGACATTCTATGCCTTCCCATCAACAGCTTGCTGGAGACTTTTTTTTAATGGGCAGTGCTCACACATGTTACTCTTAAACTCCTTTTCTAGGCCTTTAACTGAAATGGAATTCAAGGCAGGCAGTGCAGCCCTTGTTTGTTTTAGCAATATTCCCATTTTTGTCAAAAATTTTCTCTATGCACAAGTGAAACCAAAAAGAATTGACCAAACCCTTCCCCCAAAAATGCTCATGCCTTTGCTCACAGGCTTGCTTTTTGATAAGCACTCTTACAGAAAGCCACGATTTTACACTTGCAGGCAGTGCTGTTTGTCACTGCATGCTGGAATTGGATCTACCTTCCCCCACCAGCCTCAGGCTACTTGCTTGCTCCAGAATCCCCCAGGTTCAGGAGGGAAGCACAGCTCCTCTCTGGCTTGGCCTTGGACTGAATCACACGGATAGTTTAACTCAGCTCTGTCTCGGGAAGCAGTGAGCGTGCATGTTACATAATATAATCTTCATGTCTTGAGGATTCAGGCCTGTCCTCTTTTGTGCTGCCAGATGGAAGAGGAGCCACGCTCTCTCTGGAGAGATGTCCCTACACATCTCGCTGCTCAGCTGTGCTGGAATTAATGTGCTTCTCTCTGCAGTGGGGCACTGTTGGTCCCTGGCATTTGGCTCCAGAATAACTAGCTCTTTAGTATGCAGTGGATGCTATACAGCCACTGGGATCCCAAGATTAATTTGTCTAGAAAAAGAGATACATGAAGAACCTCTGAAAGGAATTTATGGGAGGATGTACTCCAGATTCTCTCAACAGCTATGGTTTGTTCCCAGCTGAAACCCAGATACAGGTGTTGTGGACAGCCAGGTTTCTGCTTTGTGCTCTCTGTCCCATTACAGTTTTTTTAGCTGCTGCTGTTTTGTTACTCAGTTCTGTAACATGGCCCCTATCTGCATTGTTATTGCCTCTTTAGTTAAGCTGTTTCATGCCCTGATCCCTGACGTGCTCTCCAAAGTGATGAATCACACCTGCACTAGTGAGTCCCTTCTTGCTAATGAGACATACACTCCAAATTCTGCAGTGCTCAGTTGGTTGAGGCAAGGAGCTACAACCCACCTGTAGACAGAAATGGCACTATACTCCTCAGGAATAGCTCAAAAGACCCCAAGGAGGGTGAGGGCAGTGTTAGTCAAACTAGCAAGAAATTTTATCTGTGGGACTTCCTCACAATGATGCCTCATCAGCACCAGCTGTAACTCCAAAAACAGCAGCTTCTCTAGAAGCAATGTTACATCCTGATGGAATTAACTCCCCAAGACATGGAGCTATTGAGAAATATTCCTTTCAGCCTCCTGCTACCACTGAGATTCCTGGCAGAAGGACCCCTGTAGCAGCCATGGCTCCAGCAATGCAGATGCAGTAGGGAAAGCCAGGAGTCATGTTCATCTAGCCATGAGTAGTGATTCTGCACTGTGGACAAAAAACAGGAGCAGCCTGTTCTGAAATAAAAAACAGCCCACAACAAAACCCCAAAAGGTACCTTGGCTATAATTAGGAGCTGAAATGACGCTGCAGGTTTGAGTGGAAAGTTGGTGCTTGACAAACCTCCCTGCCACGGACCCCTTCGACAGCCCATTTAGTCACCACAACAGCTGCTGCCAAGCGTCCTAAGTGGGAAAGGGGCAGAGAGGCCAGCCTCTTCTGCTCTCTGCCATCCATAGGATGGATGGAGGGCACCTTGGGCAGGAATTGCACTTGGCTTTTGCACATCTGATTCTGATAGCACAGCTGACAAGATGAAGCAACACTGAGCCAGGGCTGCAGCATCTTCCTCTTTCCATGGCAGCTTTGCCCTGACCAGCACATGTACCTGTAGTGGTGGGGGCACAGCAGCACAGGCTGCAGTGGGACCCCAGGCTGCAGAGAAGTTGCATTTGTATCGTTGAAGAGAAGACTGTCATCACATAGTAACTGCTGTGCATGTGCCAGCAAGAGCAGAGTGAGCATGAGTAAGCTTATTATGCGATAATCACACCTTCATCTTTCTGGGTAGATAAACTGCTGAGGTATTCAAGTCTGGCAGTGAGGCACAATCACTGTCTGAGGATGAGCAAGAAGCAACTGGGACCTTTCCCTATTGGAAACATGTCTGATTTGATGCCATTATCTCTCTCTGTTTTTAAACAGAACATCGTTATTGAACCACCTGTTGCCACTTAATTACCTGTGTTTGATTACAAAGATGTTAAGTAATCGGCTTTTTAGGTACAAACTCCCTCATTTTTATATCCTTGCATGATGTCCCCTAGCAAAGCATTTATGTCCATTTCAAAAGCTGCATTAAAACTTCTCCTGTGAGCTATGTCGGGGACATAACAGCCCAGCCTCCTCTCCTGAACTTTGTGAAATCTGGATCAAGACTGAATCCTCTCTGTTATACTGATCAGACCTATAGGTGTCAACCTCTGGGGCAGCGTCCACCACGGCCCCGTGGTAGGCTGAGCACAGAGGTGGTGCACTCAGGTGGGCCGCGACCCCCAAACCGTGCTGAGTCCTGGTTGCGGTGCAAAGGAACTGTCCGAGGGGCAAACGTGTGGGCAGTTGGGTCACCCCGCGGGGCAGGGGTGCTCACCTATCCGGCTCTGCCCTTGGAGGCACTGAGCTCCTTCCCTGGGAGCCTCGGGGGCCAGGCCTCCCCCACCGTCGCCGCTGGGGGCGATGGTCCCGCGGCTCCCGCCCGCCGCCGCGCCGGGGGGGCTGCGGCCCGGCGGCCCCACCGCCGTGCCCGGGGCTGCCGGGCCCTGCACGCCCGCCGCGCTGCGGGAGCGCCGCCCGCCGCCGCCCGCACCCCTCGGCGGCGCCGCTTCTCCTGCGGCGCGCCCCGGCCCGAGCCGGCCCCCGGCGGGGGGGAGGCCCCGGCTCACCTGGAGAGGCGGCGGCGCGGAGGGTGGGGGGGGCAGAGCCCCGGAGGGGGAGACGGTGCCCGCCAGCCCCCGCCGGAGCGCCCCTGCCGCGGCCTTTGTCTGCGCTGTCACATGGGCCGCGGTGCGGGATTTAAGCGGGTCTCCGCAGGACATGCCGTGAGCGGCGCGCCGCAGCCCTGCCCGCAGCGGCAGCGCTCCGCCCGGCCGGGGATGCGGCTCTAGCGGCCCCGCGATGAGCGGCTCCTCCATGGCGAAGAGCGAGTCCCGCACTTCGCTGCTGAAGGCGGCGGGGAGCCGGCGGGCGGCGGGCGGCCAACCCCAGCCCCGCGGCAGCCTCGTCCGGGACGGCAAAGGACAAGGCGGGCAGATGGGGAGGGAGCTGAGCCAGGAGCATCTCCCCGGGGAGCCCAGTGCCCGCAGGCCGCTCTGCCACCCAGGCGCCCGGGAGGACGGAGCGAGGGGCGCGGGGAAGCTGTCACATGGACGGGGGGAGAGTCAGCCCGAGCCGGCGGAAGGAGGTGCAAGGAGAGGCAGCGGCAAGGAACCGGTGCGGACATCCAGGCAGCATCACCACCTCCCGCACGCCAGCCACGGTCACCCCCAGGACCAGCATCAGCTCTTAGACAGGGATGGGGAGGAGGCAGAGGAGGACTTTTTCTTCAGTCACAGGCAGAGGTCCAGCAGAGAGTCCCTGAAGCTCTCGGAAGGCGCTTCACCTCTGTCCAAATCCAGCAGCAAGTGCTCCACCAAGTCCAGCGGCAGCGATCGGTCAGTGGAAGCGGATCCCCTCATCCAGCAGCTGCACCCCATGCTCAGCTCGGTCTTTGGCCAGGTAAGGGGCAAAGCGCCCCTCGCCACCCACCCCTCCCTCTCTTCCCACCCGCTTTCCCTCCGCGCCCCCTCCTCCTGCGGCTCACGGACCTTCGGCTTCTCGCTCCGGAGCCCCCCGCTCCCCCGGGCAGAGCCCGCAGCTGTAAATGTACTGTTTCCTGGCCGCCCCTGCCGAACTTCTCCAGGCGCTGCGGCACGGCCGGGGGCGCTGCGGGGTCGGCCCGAGGAGGGCTCCGCGCCGGGGACGGGGCGCGGGTCAGAACCCCCGGCGCCCGCCCGCCCCGCCGGGCGCTGCGGAGGGCGCTCTCGGTGGTGCTGACGGGGGAAGTGCCGGTGCTTTCCCTGTCACCGGGGGAAGTTGTGGCTCTGCCTGCTGAGGGTGAGAGTCAGAGAAGCGGATTTTTAAAAGCTATTTACTTATTAGATTCCATCTCTCTGGCTCCCCGCCTTGCTTTTCTGTATTTGTTTACATCTCCTTATGGTACATTTCTGTACAATCAGCATATGAATCATTTCTGATGGCAGAAGCTGTCAGGAGAAGGTAGTGGGGAGGACGACAAAAAAAAAAAAAAAAAAAAAAAATTCTGACCCAATTCCGAAGCCTTCCCAGTCACTATGTTAGAATGGAACAGATGCTTTTGGTGTTTGCAAGCTCTTTTGGTACAAAGCTGTCGCTTTTAGCTGCTTTTGGTAGTGAAATTACCCAACACGGTTACCCTCTAAAAATGAAAAGGCAGAGGGAGACAAGCTTGAAATTTTCTTTTATAGACATCTAGGGATGTTACTGGAAAATGTAATCTCTGGGAAGATTAATGTAACTGCAATCTTCCAGAAGCACAATTATAGGTATAAGCCAGTAGCCTGAGTGGCTAGGTTCCATCCAGCCCTGGAAATGATCAATTAAACCAGAATTATGATTTTTGGAGTTTGTTATCATTGGGTCTTTTCTTTCTTTCTTGTCTTTATCTTCCCCCCCCCTCCCTTTTTTTAAATGCGTGTTTGGGAGGCTTTGCAGGGAGCCCATTCAGACTGAGATTATGGAGAGAATTAGAATTTTTTTTTGTAATTGGATGGAAGGAGGTGATACACCTGTATGTTTAAAATGGGAGTGTTGTCTATTTTTGTTCGTCTTGACTTCTCCAGATAAAAATCAAAGCACATCTGTTCTCTCCAAAGCACAGCGCTTTTCCATCCTCACTGACAGTCTGCTGTTTAGGAATTTTACAGTTGTGTTTAACTTAAAACAAGTATTATTACCCTCCCTGTGCCAGTGGTGCATCCAAAGTCTAAATTAAAATTTTGTTGTCACAATAAGGAAGAGCCTGGTCAGCAGATTGATGCTCAACCAGGTTACAAAAAGCCATATTCCAGCACCAGGCTTTGAAATGCATGGTCTTGGCTCTGACTTACGCTGTAGTTCTGAGCAAAGTGAAGATGTATCCAAGAAAAGATTTTAAGTCTATGGAGCTGTGTGTCCCCAAAGCATCAGAAATACAAACAAATTCATGCCACTTCCACTCATGGAAACACCTCTGGTTTTGAGCTCAGTACTTACCTGAACAGCATCTTTATTTTACCTGCTCTGCTGCTTGCATTCCAGTGTGAAAAGACATTTCTGAAAGCTGTACATGTAGCAAAATTTACCTGTGGTCTTCAACAGTGCCCTGTACTGAAATGGGAGAGATACAATCCTAATTTTCACTTTTTCACTGAGTACATGGCACCAGTGCTTACACGCACACACCAGCATCTTTCTTTTGGAGTGTAGTGTTATTTATTCCATTTTCTCTCTGTATTAATCTCTTACTTGCTTTCTTTGAAGTAACTGTGATAGATTGAAAATTTGGTGGAGATTTTAGATCTGACTTTTAGGGCTGTAATAGATCCCCCTGTACAGGGGCAAGATAGGGAGTTATAATTTTTTATAATTTAGGATACACAAAGAGCTGGTTACATGAGATACATGAAGTTGTTTTTTTGTGGGTTGTTTTTTTTTTGTTGTTGTCTTGTTTGGTTTTTTTTTGTGTTTGGTTTTTTGTTTTGTTTTGGTTTTTTGTTTGTTTTGTTTTGTTTGTTTTTTTGTGGGTTTTTTTGTGTTTTTTGTTTGTTTTTTTTTGTTTTTGGTTTTTTGTTTTTGGCTTTTGGTTTTTGTTTTTTTTTGTGATGTCAAAATCCTGAGATGAATAAAGGCCGAGGGGTAAGATGTATGGAAATTCTGTCATGGCACAGAATGATACAAATTTTGTTTCTGAGAATGAAGAAATAAATGCCCAGCATTGTGTGAAAATGTGTGTGAAGGTTTGAAACAGGCAAGGATTTACACCTGCAAGAGGCCAGGCTGCAGCCTGGGCTGTGGCAGGGTCATAGGTGCAAACATGTCCAGGGTTGCAGTCTGAGGCTGCAGGTGCTGTAACACCAGTCTGCTCCACATTGTGATTAGAAGACAGCAACAGCTCAGCAGATAATTCATTTAATATGAAAACTTCTTTCTAGCCCACACAACTCACTGTGAAACAGTTAAAACAGTAATTTTGCAGTACATAGGAGAGGAACACAGTGATGCATATCACAGCAGCAGAACACTGTGGTCCAGCAGCACCAAGTATATCTTGTTCCAGCTCTACAGATGTGGAATATCATCACTCTGTTCCATGGTGGTGCAGTGATGTGGTCGCAGATGCACACACTACAGTGGTACAATCAGATACACAGAAAAGATTGCAGGGATGACTCCATGGAGAATGTCATTATTGCAGTAACAGCAAAAAGGAGCAGTTCAGGACTAGAGGGTTGTGTCTGAGGGAGACAGATTTGTAGCTGTGCAGAAAAAAAGACAGAGTGAAGGAAGAAGTGCCGTGTTTATATAACCAGCACAGCAATATAGTGCACTGTGGGTGTGTACTCCAGGAGAATGCTAAGATACTGCCAGGATACAGGATGCAGTGATATTTTATTAATTAGGCTTATGCTATATTGGTGCAGTGATGTTCTAATACCATTAAGCAGTAATACTCTTTTAGGATATTTTACCATTTTGTAATTGAGTGGTACAGGAATTAACAAAAGTAGGGTAGTGTAATGATGCATTAAGTATAAGCCAGGATGTCATCTTAGCCTAATGACATGTTTGCACACTGGTTTGGTGCAGCAGCTGCAGAAGAGCACTCTGCTGTGGACTTTATGCTGGGTCGGGATGCAGCGCGTGCAGCTCCGAGTGTCCGGAGAACACGGCACTGACAATGCAGTGGTGTGGTAACGCAATCCTGGGGCACAGCAGAGATGTGATACTGGTGCCATGTGGTAGGAGTTTGGCAGTGCACGGGTGTGATAATTGTGGAGTGTTGTAGCCTGACAGAAGAGTTTAGCAGTCTACTGATGTAGTAATACAATATTCCAGACAAGAGCCATTCTGTACAGCAGTGATCACTTCTGGTGTGGTATTTGCAAAAGGCTGCGCTGATCTGACAGCACCATCCCGCTGTAGCAGAAGGCGGCAAATGAAGTATTACCACCATGCCACAGTTTTTGGAAGCACAGCTGAGTTAGCAAGAGGACAACACCACAGACTTACCTGGTGACAGTGCAGTGTGAGTATGGGCTGGTTTTATGCGGGACAGTGGGACAGCAGTGTTTTAAAGTGACCTTGCAGTGGCAGAAGCTCAGTGCAGTGTGAGAGCAGTGCTGTGACTCACGGGTGTAGCTGGCAAGGGATGTGTGTATGATAATGCAGCAAAGTGGGAAAGAAAAGGGAGCACGAGGAAGATGTTTCATGTGATTTTGGCCTGATAGGATAGTGTTGGACTGGCCAAGTGGCAAAAGTGTGTTCTGAAGCATAAGGGAGCATGCTTATTACCCCTGCAGAGCAGAAGAGCATGAGGGTCCTGTAAGTGTTTCTAGCGTGGCTGCAGATCACAGTTCAGCAACAGAAGAGAAGTGGTGACCCCTCAGCAGCTGGGATGGTGGTGAGGTGGCAGCCTGGCAGCAAGACACAGTTTGTTAGTGTGACAACAGTAGCAACAGCAGCACAGAGACCGGGACAGCAGTGCGGTGGCAGCAGGACCGCAGTGCAAGTTTTGTGGCATTCCTGGGGCAGCGGTGATGTGGCTGCAGTGCCCACGGTGCAGCAGCTGCTTGGCACCTGGCTCACCACGGCTCTGTACAGGGACTGCGGCACAGACAGCCACCGGTTCTCATCGCTTCATTCCTCCTGTGCCTCAGCGCTGGCCTAGCTGGCAACTTCAAGAAGAGCTTTTTCCGGGAATTTGCTATGCAATATTAATTTGTAAGTGATCCTGCCATGTGAGACCTGAACATTTTCAGAGCCGTTTAGCTTTCACACCCTACTTGACTGTTAAATTTTTCAGTGAAGTGATTCCCCAACAGTTTTCTGTCAATTGCCTCTGGTAGCATGGAGATCAAAGGGGTCAAACAATTGCCATAGAGAATCATGAAATATTTACAGGGTTCTGCTGTTAGCACTGTGGCCAAAGGAGCTTTTGTATTTTTATTTGTACAGGGAGTTTAAAGCCTCTCCTGCACCATCTCCCACTCCTGCTTTAATCTCAGTGTCCAAATTACCATTAAAATAGGGAAGGAATCTTTCTGGATTTCCTGTGAAATTTTCCTTTTATTTTCCTGCTCCAACTCCGTTTATTCTTGAGCTTTAAATCTTAACAGGTTTTAAAGGACCTTACAGCAAACTAGGATGACAGAAATGGCCCCATTTTGGGACAAGAGGTGACCCCAGGCTGCCTGTGTGGAAAGCATGTCAAGATCATTCTCCTCTGACCAGCCAAGAGCGTGTAGGGAAAAGGTGCCTTGTCCAGCCTCTCACCTTTCTCGTCTTCTCATCTGCCAGATAACTTTGTTCCCTCCAATGTCTTTGGCTTCAGCTGATTCTAACAGGCATTTTGCTCAAGAGCAGTCACTGCATCAGGACCATTATTGGAGATCCACCTGAGGAGATGTAGGAAGCTCTGGCCAGTCCTGCCACGTTTAGAGTGGCTCCTGGCTTAGAAATGGAAGTTTTCAGCTGGCCCTGTGTATTAGCAAGGGAGGCTGCGCCGTCTTGGGCTGCCCTGGAGCAGTGACACCAGCAATGGAAACTTTGAGGTGTCACACTGTGGGGTGGCGAGGTGAAGGTGAAAGGTCTGGGTTTCCAGGTGCTCACGTGCTGTGTTGTGCCTGTAAGGCAGGTGAAGCAGTGGCATGTCAGGGCTCGTGACAAACTGAGACAGTCTAACTAAACTGCTCATTAACACTGTTCAATCGGCACAGTAATTTGGGGTGAACAGACTTCTGGCTTAGCATGACTGACCGCCGAAGTGATGCTGGTGATCCCGTGGCACGGTCTTGGCTCGCGTGGAGTATGGAGCGTGGGTGCACAGATTAGGAGGCAGAAAAATCCCGGAGAAATGCCGTATCCTGCACCGACTATTCCTCCGTGTCTTATGGCACCTCTGAAGGCTTATACCGGCCCCAAAAGGGTCCTTGAGGGCGCAGGCGGAGAGGGAAGGGAGTCCCCATGGCCGCAGGGGACACTCCCGCAGACAGCAGTATTCCCTCTGCTGCTGCCCGTCTCGCCGGGGCTCCCGGGATCGGCGCTGCGGGCGGCTTGTCCCGCACGCTCTCCGCCCCGGGGCTCCGGGACAGCGGGGCTGCGGCGGCCCCGGCCCGGGCTCCGGCGGCCCCGGCGCGCCCCCGCGCGGCCCGGCCGCCTCTGCCCGGGGCTCTTCCCCGCCCGGCGGAGCCACCTTGACACGGACCCGCCGCCCTCTGGGCTCCCGGGGCATGCCCTGTCCCTGGGCCGCTCGGTGAGTGTGTAAGACCCGGGGAGAGCCCCGCTGTTGCCGTGAAGTAGGCGAGAGCCGCTCCCAGCTGCGTATTCACAGGGGTCCGGATACATGCGTGGGGCCCGTACAGCTTGCATGCTTCCATCCCTGCATGAGTTGCCACAACCCATGTCCATGCATGTAGATTGACATAAAAAGCCTTCATATACATGTCTTGTCTATGTACACACAGCCTGCTCGTGCAGCCTCTGCTAAATCTTCTGTGTGGCTACACAACCACCTCTGTACACGCTTATGCATTCCTGTGCTTAAAACATCGCTCGGCGTTTGTGTGCACACCTGCCTGCTGACACCTGCCACACCTTCCAAGGTACGTCTCATGTTTTTATATGTAATGAACTCAGACACAGAGAAACATTGTTCCACTTGAGCATATCCACTCAGTTCCCCCTTTGCTCAGCTTGGAGAAAAGTTCATCACATTTATTGCTTGTAAAGAGCTTGAGGGATGTGAGCCAGATGTACAGAATCACTAAGGGGCAATGGATAAGCCTCCTGCCTGCAGTCGGTCCGCCAGCAAACATTAATCTTTGTCAGTGATTTACGTTTTAAACGGCTATAGAAAGACATCAAAATAAAACCAAGCTAAAAGAGCATTCATTAAATATTCTGTTCATGAAATATACAGCAGTATGATCTAATGCACTGAAATACACAAACCTTCTGGTTAGATTCAGCTTATCTTTGGAGAGGAAAAAAAAGCTTTCAGTAATAAATTAATCATCATTTATATAAGTCCACTGTCCATTTTGTTAAGCTTTACCACCTTGATTTTTGTTTCATGCAATCCTCAGTTTCAACACAATGTCAGGGAAGTTTGGCTTTAGATGTAGTGGCTGGGCTGCAGGTTATCAGCAGAATTAGCTGTGATTCTTTGTAGCATTCCAGCTTCAGTAACTGTTTTTCCCTGATGCGTCCATGAGTGGTATTGATTTCCAATAACAAGCAGCTATATGGTGTGCATTCAGTAAAAGATGCCTAGCTAACTTTGGACTCCCATTTCAATAATCCTCTGACATTCCTGTGACCTTAGAGAGCAGCAGCAGTGTCCATGAACCTGAGTAATCCCTCAATCAAATACCCCACTTAAAGATAAAGCGAAAGAACTGTCCTAGCTATGGTCATATTTAGATTTTTAGTAGCTTTCTGCACCAGCATAAGACCATGAACTCAATGCTATCCATGAATGAAGACATTACAATATTCTAATATTTCTTCCACCCATTCCTCCCCTAGAGTACTTTGCATCTTGCAACCACCTTTGGAAGGAATACACAGCATTGTTTCATCCCACTCAGACAAAACACATTCTCTGCACTTGGAAGGAAGCAGGCAACCATGTAACATTGGGAACCATCATGTCACAACAGCTGAAGGCAGGAAGTAGAAAAACACCAGCAACCTCAATGTGTTCTGCTGAAATAATACAAAAAGGTTTTAGATACTTTGGGACCAGCTGTGTTGAGATATAGTCAGAGACCTGGGATATACAGTTTGGCCCTTTTAAAGGTGCTGTCAGATCCTTACGTAAATTAGAAGAGAGGCATATCTCTGTTTTAGGGTGGCAAATCTCATGTAATGCTGCAGGGGTGCTTTGGAGTATTTGTTGATATTGGTTTCCAGGCTTCTGCTCATCAGATAATCGGCCACATTTTCAGTAGCACCTCAGTGTGCCAGCTGAACAGTGACCCTCTGTCCCTCTTATTTCCAAAGAGGTGAGAGAGCCAGGCAGAATTAGCTGCTTTTGCAGTATCACAGTTGGACAAAGTGCAACAAAATTCCCATATTCTATAGCAAAGACAAGGAACCATGTAAGGTTTATTTTAAACAACCTCTGTGCTCCACATACATGACAAATCCTCACAGCAGCTTCTGAGCTGTCAAGTTTGTACTTGTCTTTTTGTAGCCCATTGATGATCTTTAGGATCATCATCAGCAAATATCCACAGTACATTGTGGTCTGGCCAATGCATCTCCTGCGTAGGAACTTGGAAGTTGGGCTAATGCAAAATACTTGGATCAGATCTGCAGGGAAGGTGTCAGGAGAAAGCACGTTCCCATCTATTTTCATCTAATGCAAAATGAAAGCCAGCTATTTACAGACAGAGCTGTTCTAAACAGAAGTTGACAGGCAGTCCAGGCTTTGTTACCTTGAGAGGGATAGAAAATATTCTTGGTCTTTTTAATAAACATTCTGTTGTTTGTGATTGATTATGATCCAATTGCTCTAATGGAGGAGAATATTATGCACAGCATGAGTCAGCAACACTTTCCTCCTGGAACAGCTGATAGCAGAGAAAGTTCCCAAACTCTCTGCAGAATTCCTTTCCCTAGATGAGAACCTGGCCTGCATCCACCAATACCTGCTTGTGCCTCCCCTTGAGATGGACCTGTACTTGTCTGACTGGCTTATGGAACCATCCAAAGTTCATTTGAGGTTAGAAGACACAACTCAATGTGCAGCAGAAGCACTTGGGAGCTGATGCAGAAGAGGAAACGGAAATGAGTCACAGAGGTTCAGAGTGGTGCCAGTGCATGTTCCAGTGGTTGGGAGCTTCAAAATGAGGTCCTTGACTGAACTGGCAACAGGAGGATGTTGCCTAATCCAAATGGCTCATCTGAGGTCATTCAGTAAACAAGACAGTTTCTGTAAAACTATATGTTTCCTGTAAAATATAGATCTGTAGCCACCAGATAAAGGGTTATTGGAAGCAGATTTGAAAGCTACTAATACATATGTGCACTCTTCACTCTGGGATAGTAAAAAGTACAACAAAAATTCCTGCCCTGTTAGGATAAATGAAGTAAGGGGATGTATTTTAATATACAAAATGTTTGAAGCAATTAATGGGCTCTTGGTAGAATTATGGTTACTCTACTTGGTAGAACTATGGCTACTAGAAGTAGGCTACAGAAGTAGGACTTCAGTGAAAAGATACTAGGAAAGAGTTTTCCTGCTTTACTAAACAATACCCATTACCTACTGACATTGCCCTGTAGCAGTATTTATGTTGTGTTGAGAACAATGATGTAATGTTCCAGCACATGAAGGACTGTGCACTGAAACAGGCCTAGCATCTGTCCCCATACAAATTCATACTTCCACTGAAATTTTTTGCCAAGCAAAGCTACAATTTGATAAGCAATCACATGTTTTGGATTGATTTTGTTCTTTCTGTTGTGTCTGTTGGATATTTACTGCCACTGGATAAAGCTTCTGGCACCTGCCAAGTGATTAGCTATGAGGAGTTCCAACATTTTCCTATGAAATGAGCATTTCTGCCAAAGGTGCCAGCCCAAAGCACAGCACTGCTGCTTTTTAAAGTATCCAGACATATTAAACCACCTAAATCATTCCTTGTTCAATGCCAAGTCAGCCAGCCTTCTCCCTTCCATGTGCTCAGGTCAGTCAGCGTGCCAAAAGCTTCTTTCCCATGAGCTGACACCTTGCTCTGTGCCAAGCTGCATCCCTTGAGGTCTCTGCTCTCCACCTTGGACCTCGGGAGAAAGGGGGGGATGCATGAACAGCAGCAAGACTTGCATTTCACAAAGTTCTTACAGATTTTTAGAAAGTTTACAACAGAGACACAGACCTTAAAAGAACAGTGTGATTGCCACAAAGAACAGTGTGGGAAAACCAGTATACATGCATGTGCAGCCCTCCCACATGCATACTGACTACCCCAGATATAGGCATACCCACAGATCAGCACCTACACAGAAATGTTTCTGACACACTTATTCTCAGCATCCTATTCTCTTACAGCAGCGTCAGTTGGAGGAAGGGAGAAAATATGTTCCTTCTAACCTAATCTTCTAATGACCTTTCTGCCAGCTCCACTTTCCTTGCCTATCTTTAAGCTACCTGTGGTGGTGATGGGAACAAGAGCCCACTGTAGAGAGATTTTCCTCCTCAGAGCTCAGCAGGGGCTGTCTGCTAGATTGTGGTGTCCTGTCCAGTTGCTCTTAAGAGAGTCAGGGTAAATAAGGAGATAAAAAAAATTGTTTATGATCACATCTCTCGGGCCTCTTGCAGCTCCACTAGAGTTCTTATGGAGTTAAAGGATTGTGACTCTGCTGCAAACCTGGTGCGCATGGGCTCCCATTCCCTCTTCCCTTCCTGGACTGCGAATTCCCTGCCAAGCCTTGCAGGAGGTCTCAGCCCTCTCACTCTGCCCTGCACGTTTCCTACAACTGCCTGTAACTGTAGGGAAGAAAAGCTGGAGAGTAGGCAAACACAGTAATGGCTGTGGCTGGCTCTGAATGCTCTGGTACAAACCAGTATTTAGAGGGTCACCATCTCACTGAGAGGCTTTTAGAGCTCAGTAAAACAACACTCCACAGCTGTATTCCAAAGCTGTCCTACAATAGTCTGGGAACTGTGATGGATTTTTCTGGCAGGAGATGTCTGACTCCCTTTCTTTCCATCCCTCTCTCTGGGACAATGTGGGAGATGGGCACTTCTCAGTTGCAAGGTATTCCTGGCCTCTGTGCTTCCTGTCAGGGAGAGAGATTCATTAGCAGCAGAAAGGCAATTCTCTCTCTTCTCTGCTCTGGAATTGAAGTCATTTGTCTCAGGAAGGAGCCCAGGCGCCTCACTTGCTGTGTGGCAGCTTCTGCTCAAGGGAGACAAGCACTTCGTCAATAAACAAGGAGCCTGGGGAATGGCTCCAGCTGACAGAGGACATTATTAATGACTGGCACTTTTTCAGAGGGTAGATCAGCCTCCCATTAGCTGCCTTAAGAGGGGAAAGAGAAATAGGGCTAAGCCTGGGCATAGTTGGGAGTTTCAGCATCCTCCTGCTAAGACCCCACTGCAAGGCCCAGAGCTGGCACAGCCCCCAGGGAGTGACTGTGTTTTTCCTCAGCATCTCCTGCAACAGCGGGAGACAGGCCCAGCTCTGGAAGAGTTTTGCTTTCCACCCTAGCATAGGTGGGCTCTGCTATGGAGGTCTTCCCCTCTGTCCCCCTCGCAGTCAGCCCTGGGTGCAAGGGCTGTCTTCCAGCATGTCCTGCTGCAGTTTCTTGTTTTGGAGAGCCTGTGGACCTTTATGCAGCTCCTACCAACATCATTTAATAAAGAAGGCATTGAGGGAATCTGAGAGGAGGCTGTCCCCCTGCCTTCACTCTTGGGAAGCTGTTAGTACATGGAAGAGCAATAAACACCATTCTCTATGGCCATGCACTTCTGTCTGTGACTAACTGGAGAAGCTGTGGACTTGTGTCAGACTCTTAGATTCATCTCCTTAGGTGGAAGAAGCCTCTAAGCTCTAAAGCAACTGTTGAGTCACCTTAGAATCATACTTAATTTGCCACAGCACCATCAGGGTGGAAGGAGAAATCCCTGTTTTGTTTTGACATTAGCAGTTCATTCTTCTCCATCCTACAGCCCTAGAGCTGCCAGGAGAGTGGCTCCTTCACAAAAAGCATGTGGTTCAAGTACTCAGCCTCCGTAGGACTCAGCAGGTCTTTGTAGAAGCTTTTGTTTCGAACCACACTTGCAAACAAAGATGTGAAATCTTTCAGCCCAACACCTGAGTGTCCAACCAGCCTGCTGCAAAACACTGTGTAAGATCAGTGTTATCCTGGTCTCCAAGGTGTTTGAAGGAAGTAGCTCTTCATACTTCTTATCACTGTGGAGCTGCAGCTGTGGTGCCTTCACAGTTACAGGTGCATTCTCTATCCTGCTCAGATACTATTGTCTGAGTGCAATTATGTGTTTTTTATGCAATTTAAATCTCTTTTCAGACTGAATGCTCTTATGCTCAGCCTGAGATCAGGAGAAAATATTCTGGGGACTCATCCGTTTTCTTTCAGAGATTATTCTACACTACAGGCATGAAGTCCAAAGTTTAGAGCCACCTCTAGGTTCAAGTGCCTCTGATTTATTCCAGGACTTGGGCTCTTGCAAATGAAATGGATGGATCTGACATCAAAATTCTTTGATTCACATTATCTAACCTGGGGCTGTTTCGATTTAAGATTCAGGAGTGAGCCTATCTTCGGCAGACTTGTGCGGGTTAAACTGCCAATTGATTTTTACTTGCAGAAAGCTGGAGAAACTTTACTGCAAGACTGGCTCAATGTCTCTCCCTTGTGGTTAAATATTACTGTCCTGGGGCTGAGAGTGTTGTAGGGTCCCAGGACTGCTGTCTCCAGGCTTGCTTCTACCATGACAGAAAAAAAATCAGACACTTCTAGGTCTGTTGGTATTTATAAGCTGAAACAGGTCCCTCCCAGATAAATTTCTGCTCCGAAACGAGCTGTGGTCTGCTCCAAGCCCCTAAGTGGATTGCCTTCTGGCCAGCCTAGCGCTGTGGTGATTGAAAAGCCAAGAGGAGTTAGAAGGGGGTGGGTAGGGATGCAGTGTTCAGAGGCTGTGTGGACCCAAACTAGCTAGATTCACGGAACTCATCACTGAAATCACTTCTTGCATTGCCTCTCTGTTTTAATTCTCCCTGGAACAGCCCTCTCCTATGAGTGAAACAATCTTGCCTGCAGATTGAGGGGGGTGGGAGGGATTTGAACATTAATCTGATGTAGATTATACATCCGCCTCCCTCTCTCCCCCCTTCTCACTCACTCTCTCTCTCCCTCTCTCTCCCTCTCTTTCTGTCTGTTTCTCTCCCCTCCCTCTCCTTCCTGCTTCATCTCTTCAAGAAAGTGAACATAAAGTAAAATACGGAGAGAGAGAGGCAGAGAGAGAAAAAGCTCCCTGAAGAGGGAAAGCCCCAGCAGCCAGTAGCTGTTTGGATTTGCCTGGTGCTGCCTTTCTTGCTTTGCTCCCAAGGAATACCTTTCATGGGATCAATTGCTTCAGTTCCTTTATAACCAAGTCCACCGGAAAGGCAGCCTCAACATATTATGGGCAACTGTGTGAAGTCTCCTCTGAGAAACCTCTCTAAAAAGGTATGTTCCCTGAATCAAAATGCACTGTGCATTTCCAGCCCTGCTTCTTGGGATGGGTGACATTGTGGGCAGATGAGAATGGGAGGTGGGAGAAACACAGAGATGAGTATGAAGGATTCAGTTTCTTCACCAGACTTTTTCTGTAAGAGCTGCTCATGCAAGTGCAGCCAGTAGAGCCCAGGATGCTGAGAGCCATAATATGTATAAATAAATGTGTATGTAGGCTTGTGTCCTGCTCACTGTGTGTGTACAGCTCTCCTCTGGGTATGTGCAAGCATATGCTTGTCGATGTGCACAGTGTGCTGGCACACTCCTGTCAGGGCATCTTGATGTGCGGGTGCATGTGTGAGCTTGTGTGTGTGCATGTGCTTCTGCTGAGAGTTACCTGCTTGAGTAACCACATGTGTCATGGGTGTAGGGACAAATATGCATGTATACATGAAGGGTCACGAGTCTGTACGAGTTGCCATTGCTGTGTAAGAGTATGCACACCTATGGGCCCATCTGAGGTACGTGTGTGTCCTTAGCTCTTTATGTCTCTGCACAGGCATCCCGAGTGCCTGAGCAGGTTTGCTCTGAGTGCAGAAGTGGGGCATTTCTGTGTATCACACAATGCCCTTGTTTGTATGGTGCTGTGTGTGCTCACCTGCTGGTGCATATCCTCACAGAAGTCTGTGTGTGGACATGCACATGTTTTTATGTCTATCCATCCTTGCATATGAAACAATTTGTTTTGTTGGTATGTGTTTGGGTAAGAAGCATGTTTTTCTCTCTGTTCTGCTTGTCCATGCATCTGTTTGTGAGTGGATACACTGGGCCCTGGCTGTGTGTTTGTACATCATGTTGCACATCAGTGTGGCCCATGTATCTACATGCTTGGGCCCAGCTGGACTTCATCTGTGAGCTGCCATGTGTATCTGTTAAGCTTCAGCCCACAGTCTACTCTGCTGAGGTTTTGCAGTGGTCCTGGGACAAACTAGATTCAGGAATAATTCTGCTGTTATGGACTGGGTTGAAATGGGAATGACATACCCCAGAAACATTTCTTGTTTGACTGAGGAAGATCTTACAGCACTGTGTACCTGTCAGCCACATGGTTCTCACTTGGCATTGCTGCAAATCTAACAGCTCAGCAAAAAATTATGCAGTTCATTCTCCATGATAAAGTTATGCTGATCATCCAAAGTATTGCAATGAGATGCTGCCTCTGTGGAGACCTTGACGATAGTGAAATGCCACTGCCATCAAGTTGCTTTATCCAGGAGATCTTACCACCTGGGAAAGCTTCTCTGCGAGGAAGCTGTCTGGGAGAGGACCTCCATCGTAGTAGAGTTTCTTATGGCTGCATTTTGGCCTCTTCTGTATAGAAACACAATTTACTTGTTATCTTGGCTGCTGTAAAGAAAGCCAGTAATGGCACAGTGCTGCTGTGGGGGAGCTGGGATACTTGATGAGGGAATTCATTACCAAACAGTTAGGCAGTGCTGAGACCAGTCCTAGGTCAGGGTGACCTGCAGGGAGATGTAGAAGTAGCTGAGCTTCACTGAAATGTTGCACATATGAAAAATCAACTTGGTTGCTTGTAGGTCGCCTTCAACTTGGAATGAAAGGAGTTGGCTGCAGCTGTACAAGGCGATTGCAATTAAAGTCTGACAGGTAGCCAGGCTGCTTGAATCGAAATAGATTCAAGAACCTGTAAATTGTGTTGTCAGTCTTTGAAGTAATTTATGTTTTTATTCCTAAAAACTGCTTCAAATAACTCACTTTGTGCCCACTTACAAGGCCTGGGATGTCAGGATTGAAGATAAAAAGTTATTGCAAAGCTGAATTAGAGAATTTCTCAGACATCACTCTAGTGAGCTATGAAATAAGGCACTCATCCTGACAGGTCCTGGTACTCGGCCATTCTTTTCATCGCCACACACATGATAATAGTGGAGACTTTGCAGATCAGTCTTAACATTGCCCATCTTCACTTGGCTGTTATATGATCCCAGTCGTTCTTCTCAGATTTTACTTTGAGCAAACTCATTTTGCTGAACTGTTAAAGAGGAGGGACTGCAGACAACATATGTGAAAGCTGCTCTTGGATGACAGTCTGAACTCTTGAATACGTGATTTCAACCCAAAATTTGGGATTCACTCCCAGGCACCAGCTGGCTTGGTCTAGGTATGGGTGACACCAGGGTACCTTGCTTGTTCAGGCTTGGACTCCCTGTCTTCTGTTGGAAGCTTCAGTTTCCTGTTGTCACGATGTCCCCCCAAGTGATTGTGGAAGCTATCCTGGCTGTTTTTCCCTCCAAGAGATACTGCAGTTGGGATCGAGGCCCCTCTTGGCTTGCTGTTCTGCAAAGTCCCTCTGACACTCAGGCCTGAAATGAAGTGAATCCTAGTGTGCTTCTGCTGTGCAGAAATTAAAAGCTTTGGCATCCAGGTCCCTCACTTTACCACACCTCTCCACCACTTTGGCCATCTCTAGATCAACCAGGTCTCTTCCCACTCCATAATCTGCTGGTCTGACACAGCGAAGGGCTGAACTTGTCCAGGAAGGTTAGTGGTCCTTCACTAAGAAGAGACTGGGAAAGCCTGATCTCCCCAGTCCTATTCTTGCATTGTTTTTGTCATGCACACTGCTGTTTCCCCTGTAATAGGTGGCTGATGTTTCTTTGCCCCATACCAATATCACAGCTCCCTTGCCCTCTCTTCTGCGATATAAAAGGAGCATGGTGAAGGGAACTTGAGTGGATATTTGCAGGAGAATCTGTGAGACTGCTGGCAGAGGGAACACTGAATGCCATAAATCCTGCCTGCAGTGACAGGGCAGGGCAGGGAGCCTTGCTGAGCTGTTCACCTTGGTATTCTGGCACTGCAGCAGTTTGTCTGGTCACAGTCCTCAGTGGCTCAACTGTTTTGTCAAACTGGCAACCTCTATTGAGACAGAAGAATAATGGGATGACAATTATGAGGTACTGCTGTATAGCTTGGTAATAAACTATTGACTGGAAGCAAACAAACATTTGGGGCTGTGGGGCTTTGCATTTTTGATGTGGCTTCACTGGAATTAAACACAGAACTGATATGGGGTATTTAAGTGATTCATCTTATTTGGTATATTAAACTGAAAAATGTGCCAGGAAATAAAGCTGATAATTTTGAAAAGGCATTGCACTGATGTCACAAAGCTGTGTAGCTCAACACAGATGTCTTGACATTTAGCTGAGCTAGTAATATGCCATTCGTGGATGGATGCTCATCTTTCAGTTTTTTAAGGACAAGTGTCCTAGGTGTCAGAATTAATCAGAGACCAATTCCTTTCTCAGCCACGACTGCAATGAAAACCATTTTCTGCTTCATCATTTTCTCTCTCCCTGGCTTGCTTTTTGAGTTATTTTTGTTTTGATGCTTGATATTCACATGACATTATACATGAGCAGATTGGTGTAAGACTGTGTACAAAAAGGCAAATTACAAACCATGCATGCAATGTAATAGCACATGGCAGACACAGCAAGTAGATACAATAGTCTCAGACAAGTGTGAATGGGGGGTGTTTGTGTCTGGTCTTTTAGCCTGAAAATTTACCTCAGGCTTTCAGGAAAGGGTTAATAGAGACACTGACAAGTGACAGAGCTTCTCTGATCACCCCTGGGAACGCTGGCTGTAAAAGTAGAATCATTCCTGAAGAGAAATCTAATGTATGATTAATGTTTATTCTGTAAAACCAAGGGTCCTGTGGGTTGTGTTGGCTTTTTATAGCTGCATGGGAATATCAGGATAAGAGGTTTTTTGCAGAGCCAGGGAAATGCATTTCTATAAAAGGAAAGCAGCGCCTCCTTATAAAATCCAGTGCTAGATTCTGTTCTGGAGCCTTAGCTTAGCAGGACGTGTGCACTTAGAAAATGTGCAAATGAAAACACTCAAAAATGTTGTGCCCGTGTCTGATCTCCACTTTGGGACTGTCAGTGATTAAAAGAGGCCAAGGCAATAAGTGCCTCAAACCCTGACGATGTAACTAATTAGTAGCTGCACAGGGCAGCGTGAGCCTGCAGTTGGCAGGGCCACCTGATGCTGTAAATGGTCTTCTGAAAACGTGATAAAGCGTGTGATGCTGTGTTGCTGAAAAGTAACGAGGAGCCTGTGCAGTGGCTTTGTGCAGGCTCTGCCTGGTCTCCTGGGGGTGCCCTGGCCAACGCCGGCAGGTTTGCCCGGGGCACGGGCTGGCACACGTACTGTTAAGTTGGGATGTGCTTGTCCTTTGCAGCTCATTCAAGGCAGTGTTAACTCTGGGGCTGAGTGTGGGAGTGTAGCACTTTGGGCTGTGTCTGGGTAGATGTGAGCAGTGCTGAGAGTTTGATGTAATTTCAAAGAGAAATTCTCGTGGTTGGTTGTTCTTTCAGCTTTTGAAAGTGAACTCCTGGACTTACTGCTTCTGTACAAATCCTAATAGGCCGGTGGGGGGGGACGCAGTGTGCACCAGATGAAAGAAATTTAGCAATTATGTCTCTGCGAGGCGGTTCAGTAAAACTTCAGAGGAACGAGATGGGGAGGTAACATCCTCTGTTGTGTTGTTTGCTTGCTGCTGGTTGGCTGGGAAGATCCGCCATGACGAGAAGACGAGCTATAAAGCTGTCCAGACGAGCGAAGAGGGGTCGTCGGCTGGCGAGTACCAGGGTCCGCTCATGGTGCTGGCCCAGAACTGCGCCGTCATGCACAACCTGCTGGGGCCAGCATGCATCTTCCTGAGGAAGGGCTTCGCAGAAAACAGGCAGCCTGTACGTAAGTTACACCCAGCGGGGCGAGACACGCACAAAGACACGCGGACGCGAGTCGGGGATGCGGAGCCGCCCCCGTGCTCCGTCTGCGTGGAGCTCTGTAACTCCCAGCCCTGGATCTCGAGCATCCCGGCTCCAGCTCCAAGTGCAAATACAGTCACAGGCAAATGTCTAACCTGAACGATGTGCAGATACCCTTGTGCCTAAACACCAAGAAAGGATGATTCTAAACTTGCAGCTATGGAAAATAGATCCAAGCCTACACTCGAGTAGCCATAATAATATGAATTCAGGAGGTTTTAGGACTTCAGAACTTGCATAATCATATGGACTCAGGAAGAGTCCAGTGCTTAAAGCTGTTATTCCAGCAAGACACCCATCTCTCATTCCCAGGCTCAGATTAGCATTTAAAGCCTAAATAGCCAGTTAAATGCAAATCAGGGCATCTGTATTGGGAACAAGCTGTCCATATTTGATACTGTTCCTATCAGTTCACAGTGAGCACGCTAGTACCAGCAGATATAAGCGGACAGCTGCCTCCTCACAGATACCCAGACACAATCTCTTGTGCACTGGCATACCCAGCCTGACACTGCAGCAATCCCAGCCAGTTAAACTGAGGAACATCAGGCTGTCCTTGTATTTGCAAATAGTGCCAGGCTACCAAATGTTATTACCCTCCCACACAGAGAGAGAAATAGCAAACCCACTTCTATTCATTCAGTCACACCTATTGTAACTAGGTGCTCATATGCATCCAATGTATGCATTTATATACAAATAAAAATATGTGCTTGTATGTATGCACCCTAATATTCTGTCTTTACAAGAGCTAAAACATATTTTTGCCCCCAAACATTCTACTTCTACAATAACATGAATTTAAAGACAAACAGAATTTAATATGATTAACAAACCTTTTGTGGATATGTATGAGTGAATATGTGCATTGTCAGATATTCACCCAGTGCCTTCCATGTTCTTGTGAAACAAAGCTTAACCCAATTGCCTTAGAACCAGAGGGTTTATTGCCTCTGTAAGAAACCTCTTTACTTGTGTGTTAATATGGTCATCTACAGCTGTAGGAGACATGCAGGTTTTTATTTCTGAAACCTCTGCTTCAACCAACAATTCAAAAAAGAGTAATTATGTGTCATTATTGATCAAAAGGCTTTTGTTCTTCCTAAGCTTCAGTCACTAACTGATCACACAGTCCCTGCCAGGTCACTGAAATATGAAACACACTGTCGCACAAGTACACTTGCTGACCTGCGCAGAACCACCTGTCACAGGAGATAGGTCCAGCTCCCTAGTGGACAGCTGGACAAGTGTCCATCCTGCTTAGGCCATGGAAGCTCACTGTACCCTGAGAGGTCTCCAAAATAGGATTAGTGATGTCTCTAAGTACCCTGATGTAGAGTAAGTGCATCTAATACACAGCTTTACTTTTACTGACTCTCTAGGCCTCTCACAGGATTTCTTGTACATAGAACAGAAATAAATGAGGGTAAGACCATTAAGTATAATGGACTCTCTGAGGGTCATCTCTGCTCATGTCTAGGATTTAAACTCTTGGGATAGTTTTATTTCTCTTCACATATGTTCTCCAAAAGCTTTAGAGAGATTCAGCCCATTTTATCCCAAGCAATTTTATTCCTTAATCATTTTAGGGGATCTTTCAAATTTAAAACAGAAAACCTCTTCCTGATATTAGTTATCACTTGAGTCAGATTTTTGGAGGGACATAAACCCTCCCCCTCCTTCGGCATTTGCAGTCTCTGGCAAATGCAAATTCTTTGGTGTGAAAAATTAGAGCCAGTGCTGAAGCCCCTACTTCTGACAAGTGTCACTGATGTCAGTTACAATGTGTTCTTCAGTGAGGGAGGAAGAGGAGGATGGTCTTGTGAGGACTGTGCTGGAGGAGGGAGCGGGTCCTACCCTGGCCACTCTCACAAGACAGCAGCTACCACGGGTGAGTCATGGCACCCTCTGCACCGCGGCGCTGGTGCTCACAGCCCTGCACCTGCTCTGCACCCAGCCACTATCTCCAGGGATCAGTGTTTGCAGTCTCTGGAATAAAGTGCACAAGGTGCTGGAACTGATCATGGGTGGTTTTTCTTCTGTTATTTTCTCTAAGGCAGGAGGGCAATTATGCCTCCTGCATCCAGTCTGAGGAGTTTGAATTATTTTATTACTTGGTATTGATGAAAGCAGAACAAATGGGATGACATGTTTGAAAATACCAGGTCTGTGAAGGATGAAACGGCAGAGCCAGCACGCTCCGACAGTTCCATCCAGCACAGAGATGCCTCTGGGAAGGTTACAAGTGGCAAGCTGGTCATTTCTCTGGCACAGCCCACTTCTGCACAGACGTAAACCAGTGTGCGTCCTAGTTTGCTATGCACTCTGAGCAGCTGCCATTAGAGTTTCCAGAGGAGCCTGTGGTTAAATAGCAAAGGATCATCGTTCTCAAACTGATCAAAGGCACCGTCTCTAGGCACATGTGGTGAGGCTGGAGGACACCTGGAAGGCAAGGAGAAACTCCTCACAGTTGAGGGGAAAAGCCGAGAGTGAGACGACAAAAGAGATCGCGTTTCCGTGTTTCCAAATTCTCAGATGTTTTGGATTTGCCTGGGAGCCATGAGATGAATTAGAAAGAGCATTTAAACCAGAAAGCAGTGCATTTCCATGCTCATCTCTTCTTCCTGGTGCAGTGTTGGAACTTTCCTATACTCTTATATCCTGCCCCTTCTTCCAAGAAATTCAAATTGGATGTTTGAAGTTGCAGTGTTTCCTGAACATGGTGAATCCTTGTCCTGTTTCATTTGTAGATGACCTTGATGATGGATATGTTGTGTGTCTGCCTTCATGACTGGTTTTTCAAAATGCTTGTATATGGAGTTGAGGCTGGAGGGAAGGGGGAAGTTACTACCTTTTTGTGGGGACAGATTGTAGGTGTCACTGAGACATTGACTGTGAGAAACCTCATGGCTGTTGTTGTCCTGCCAGAAGGACAGAGATCAAGCAGTGATCTGAGCAGATGATGGTCTAGACCTGCTGGTTACAAGGACTGCTTCCAGCTGCTTTGATCTGTGTGTGTCAGCGGGAGTGGCAGTAGAAATACAATCAGAGCTCCAGAGGAGATCATAACTGCTACAGGGACAGTCTCTGCTCCAGAACTTGGTGCTGGGGAATGATGAAGCAGCTTCATGAAGGTGCCAATAATACCATCAGTGGGGAGGCCACAAATCTTGCTGTGTTGGTCCAGGTCTATTCTGTTCAGGGACCACCTGTCATCCCTCTGTCCACCAGATGAGAGGGAGAGGGGCTTGCAGAGAAATGTGTGCAGATAAACACCCCTCTCCTTGGGAAGGAAAGCTGGGAAGCCTTCCTAGGTAGATGGTATTAAACATGTCATCACCTTCTTGTTTCTTCTCTCACTTTCTGGCTTGTTCCAGAATCCTTTGTACCAACAAGTGCTATTTTGAAACTATGTTTGTGGCCAACAAATGTGTTTAACATAGTATCTTCTCTTTTTGCAGGATAGAGAACTGCGTCCGGAAGAAATTGAAGGTAAAATTTGTTGCTCCTTTGTCCTCTTTCTCCCTGCCCAGTGAAAACCTATTGGCTGGCCCTTTCATGGTGGCCCCCATGGGTTAAAATGATTTGGGGCAAATCAAGGGAAATGATTACTAGAATAATTCCTGGAAACCCCAGCAAAAGAAATAATGTATAAAACTGAAAGAGTTCTGACTGTGAAGGAATTTGCATCCATTCCATATTCTTCAGGGTGAGAGGATAAATAAGTAATGGGATATTGGCTGTGAGGGAACTGCTGTCCCTCCAGCTCCCACAGAAAGTGTTGTGGAGCATGATACTATAATATGACTCCAAGGAAGCTGTCTTACCTGCTAATCCCTACAGTGAAAGATATATAATAGATGCAGAGGTAAATGTTGGAAAAATGTACTAGTTGCAGTTTCTTTTGGGAGCACAGTTTAGCAATGAGAAGCGTTTGTGACACTCATAGTCCGAGCAAGCTTTCCAGCCAGGAATGGGCCAGCAGCACTGCTGACAGAAGAGCTTAACTTTGCTCCAGTCATTGCCTCATGTAGGGAGATCTGGTGGGAAAATACTGAGTATCTTAGAGAGTCTGGCTTCATAAAGTGCTGTTTATTCTGGGGAGTTTTCTTGGAAAAGGTATTGCAAGCTGTCATTGACAATATTGTTCTTTGTTTCCTGCAGAATTAAGAGAAGCCTTTAAGGAGTTTGATAAAGACAAAGATGGGTTTATTAACTGCAGGGACCTGGGGAACTGCATGCGGACCATGGGCTACATGCCTACTGAGATGGAGCTAATAGAGCTATCCCAGCAGATCAACATGAACCGTGAGTAATACACACCCAGCTGTACCTGCCTGTTGCTGCTGCACCCTGCATCATTGCCTCAGGCTCTCTTGGTCTCTGGCTGCCTCATTTCCTTTGGATTTTCCCCCTCTCTTCTTTGGTTCTGATTTTCTCTTATCATCTCTCCCATTTGTTTGTGGACCCTAGAAGTCGATGCCTTTGTTTTTGCTTCTCAAAGGGACTGGGTGGATTGTACTGTATATGGGAACAGTGAGTGGAAGGATTGTCCTTCATGCTTATATTGTCAGGTATAAAACTGCCCTTAATGTATGCAGTCAGGCACTGGTGCACAGGTTCTGTGTGTTGTCACATTGCTGCTGTCAGATTGTGTCAGAACTGAAGAGCGAGCCTGGGAAGATGGGGATGCTTCATTTAGATGGGTGATGGATGGGCTGTTGGTCTGTGGTGGTTTTTTGTGTATCTGCTATGTGCCTGGGGATGGGCTGTGAGCGAGCTGTGCTGGCAGCGTCAGATGGGAGCATCTGCTGCAGTCATGGAAAGATGTGACAAATGCATCTGATTCACTGTAACTGTGTTTGTGACCCTTGTCTTTCACCATCATTTTTGTCAGCTCTCATCTGTGGCAGGGCAGGGTGTCACCCTCAGTCAGGTGGGGAGAAGCATATTTAGTGCATGTTATTTCTGACACAGGATTATGTTAAAAGGACAGATTACTTGGTCAAGGAAAGGAGAACAGCTGTGACATATACAACCAGTCACACACAAAAACAGCTGATAACCCTGGCACAGAAGTGCTTGGGAATTTGAGAGTGTTGCTGACAGCTCTCAGGTCACTAACAAGTAAAATAACTAATACAATGAATAAACAGTTGGAGCAGGACTGCACCAGCCCAGGCTTTGCAGGAACATCATGCTGTGCCCTTGCCGTGCCCTTTGGCACAGGCACAGCAGAGTGTTGCTATAAGCACTGGAACGATCAAGCCTCTGATATGTACTATGTGATGCAATAAGGATGTGACAGTCCATGGCAGCCTAGGATGGAATAGCTTGGGCTCATTCTGCCCAGCCCATAATCCAGAAAATGCCTCTCCTTTCCTTCCACTGTCCCACACCTTCTGTGCTTTGCTTCCTGGAGGGCCAAGCGCTCTCTGGGGCACACAGAAATGCAAAGTGAGTGCTGGTCTTGGCTAACTTATGGAGTTCTTACACACAATCTTTCATCTTGTCCCAAGTGGGTGGCCATGTGGATTTTGAAGATTTTGTTGAGCTTATGGGACCAAAACTTCTAGCAGAGACTGCAGACATGATTGGTGTAAAAGAACTCCGTGATGCCTTCAGAGAGGTGAGTGATCCCTTCCGCGTGGCCCCAGAGAGGTGAGCAACACAAGACAGGATAGAGAGAAGACCCACTAGAGAAGAGAAGAGGAGGAGGAGAGAGCAGCACAGTGGAAGATCTAGAAAGAGCCCAGTCAGGCATGGAATAAGGGAGGAGCAGAGAACATTGCTAAGATAAGGGAACTCCTGAGGCAAGGAAAAGAAAAGAAAAGCTGGTGCAGACACAGCATTTGCAAGGGTTTTCTGAGGAGAAAAGACAGACAGGATCCAAAAGACACTCAAAGAAGGAAAAGGAGGGACTTGGAAGGAATGGAGAAAATACAGGGCACTCAGGAGCAAGACAATACAAAAACCAATCCAGAGCAAGATCTGTTTCCATTAACTGTATTTCCCCTGCTGGTATTTTTCATGTACTTGCAGTTTGACACCAATGGAGATGGGGAGATCAGCACCACTGAGCTGCGAGAAGCCATGAAGAAACTTCTAGGGCAGCAGGTGGGTCACCGGGATATTGAAGAGATCATCCGGGACGTGGATCTGAATGGAGATGGGCGTGTTGATTTTGAAGGTGAGAAGGAATCAATGCTCGCTGTCCATCTCCCCTGGTGTGAGTCAGAGTTTCAGATCAGAAGCTGAAGTGGAAGACTTGCATGCTCAGGGCCCAGGGTTCTGAAGTATGGAGAAAAAATAACTTCATTTTTTCAGTCAGATGAATTGTTCATTTGTGTATCATCTCTTGCTGCATCTCAGTTTTGATTGGATCTCCATAATTCTAGCATGATAAAAGATAGAACCTGTCATACAGAAACAGATCCGGGTGCACACATGCTGTCCCTGCAATTGTTTTATGGGGCATTTTCCTTTAAATCTATTGCAAGAGCTGTGGAGTGGCTGAATTGCTTTGGAGAATGCATTGCACCTTCCATTTCCTCTGGCTCACCTTTGTTATATGGCTTTATAGAGAATTTGTTTCTGTGCCTTTATGTCAGAAGATGGTCACGTGCCAGCTGTCGTCACTAAGACTGCAGATATCTGATCCATAGGTGTCATGTTAAATCCTAGAGATAATTAATTTCTTCTCACACTTTTCACGCCAGAAGGACTTTGAAAAATAAGAGTGGTTAGGCTACTATCCTAGCCATTAGCTGTGGCGGGAGCAAAATTAATTGAGCCCAGGGTTTCTGGCAAGGAAGCAGTTGATATCAGACAGCTAAGAAGATATAAGAGCTGGAAAGTGTGAGAGTGTGGCAGGCTGCTTTTTTCCCCTAGTAAAGGGTGAAGTACAGGAACTATAAAATTAAAGTAAAATTGACATATTTTTTTTGGCTCAGCAGTGTTCCTGGGTCTCCTACATGACAAGGCATCTCAGTCCTCAGGATTACTGAAGCCTCTGAGGGCTTTGAAAATATTAGAATACCACCAGTATCTTCCTATAAAGTACCTGGTAGCTGTGGTTGTTCTAATGCACTGGCTGATTACATGACAGTAGCTCTCCTTGTTTCCCACAGCTAAATTATGTTAGACAGCTAAAATACATGAAATGCTATCCCAGTATCAATTTCTCTGAGTTACCACTTTAGTTGTCAAACTATCAATGGAAAAGGAGGAGTCAAGGGGGTAATTTCCACTGCCCTCCTCTTTACAGAGTCATCAGTTCCTCAGCAATTCAAGTGCAGAATGAAAACACATTTATGTTTGATGGCATTTACACTCAATTTGAACAATTGCAATTGTCTTCACAAACTGCAGGGTAGTCAAGAAATAGATCCAGGGTATCCCTACAGTTAACATGTATCTTTAAATACAAGAAGTCCCTTAAAGTAAACTTTTCTCTGCAAGAATGCCAGTATAGATACTGGCACAACTCTCATGCTTTCCCACACTGGTATCTCTGTGAAGTGGCAAGTTTGCTAAGAAATCATACCATGTTCCCAAAACTGTAAATCAAGGCTCCCTGAAGTTACAGTGAAGGGAGACAATACTTGCTATTTGTTGCACAAAGAGTTGCTTGTGCAAACAAGACCGTAGGTGGCTGGGAAGGACTCCAAGGCATTGAATTGAACTGCTGGAGGGATCTTATCACCATATCTAATGTAAGGACTAAAGCCCATGTTGTGTGAGCTCTCAGGGCCAGTCTCGGAGTGCACTGACTTTGCTGGCAGCCTGGGCACTCCCAGTCTCACCCTGGCTGCTTTCTGTCTCCAGTGACTGAGAGCTGGGTTGGGAACCATGGATGCCTTCTGGTTCAGGGCTGTCTTGTGTTGTTGGTTGCAGAGTTTGTTCGCATGATGTCCCGTTGAAGATTATTCTCAGCTAAAGAAGAATCAGCACCTTAGAGAGGGCAGAAGAGGACCTAAATGGAGCATCTAGCCCCGATGTTCCTACATGAAGGTTTATCAGCTGGCTGCAATTAGGACATTGCAAGATGACCTGCTGCTCCTCCCTCATGGTGGTCCCCATGCCCCTCCACCCTTTCACACTGTGAAAGACTTGCAACTTCCTACAACTGGAACCATTCCTTGAAGAAGATTGCAGGAAACTGCAGAGCCAGGACTTGCCATGATGCTTTCATGGAATATTTGCAACTTTAGACTCCTCCTCCCCAGCTTTATTCTCCCACCAGCTGCTGCAAAGCAAAAGCAGGAGAAATCCTCTTGGCTTGGTGGATGAGAGCAAAGCCATTGGGACTGGTGGCAGCCTCAGGGCGTGCTCTGCACTTCTTGGTTTCCCTTGGTGAACCGTGTCTGTGTTTGCTGTCTCAGTGTGTGTCTATCTGTGTGGAGTTATTTATGCTTCCCCAACACTTATTTGCATCTCCTGTGGTTATGTTTACCAAGAGTAAATTCAAATATATGTCTTGCGAGGGGAAAGTGATAAATATGCACGTTGAAATGATGTGGAGCCTGGATGTCCCTGTGAGAGGTGGTGACCGGGCTGGGGGAGAAGGGCTTGGGCAGATGCACACCCCAGTGTCTGCACCAGGATCCAGAGGCAAGTCCTTGCTGCAGAAAGGGGAGTCAGTGCTGGCCACTAAGTCTGTGTCAGGACTCTGCTCCCCCTCCTGCTGTCCCCATGGCCAAGGGGCCTGGAGGTACCTCACAGTGAGGGCAGTGCAAAAGGGGTCCCCATCTCTGCATCCCCTCCACTGGCACAGGCACAGGTGAGAGCCTCTGCAGTATTGTGGGAAGGAGCAATGAGAGAAAGGGCCCAGAGGGGATCTGGATGGGAAGGGGATAGGCAGCAGTAGCCCATCTCACCCTTTTCAGCTCATTCTAAATACAACTGTGAGCACATGTGTGGTGGGGCCATGCTGTGGGAGCTGAGCTGTAACTCCACTGGTGCTGGGGATTGGCTGAGAGCCTCTTTGTGTGGCAGTGCCTGGCTCTCCAACCTCTTCACACTCAGAAATGCTGCATGTGTCTGCAGCAGTGATGACAGTAGCCTCCAGGACTACCAGCTGCTTCCAGACACATCAGATCTTATCCTCCTTTCCCCAAGATGCTCCCAACCTACCTCTTCCTTCCCCTACTCTACCCCTTCCCCTCTCCCTTCCCCTACTCTACAGTTGTTTCTCTATGCAAAGGCTCAGTCACAAGTTGCCAGGATTAATTTCTGTTTGGCTTCAAAGGGCACCATCATCACTGTGTGTTTCTTGGTGTGACTGGGAGCTGTTTTCCTCTTGCTTGCCTCCTTACTGAAACTGGGAGGTCAAGGACCAATATCCTCCTGCTTCCTCCATCTCAAATCTTTCACTTCTGAGGTTCTCTATCGGATTCTTGGGGTCCACAAATCCATGTCCCAAATGAGGATTTTTCTCTTCTGCTTTCCTGTTGCTGTGCCAACCAGCATAGCTGTAGTGATGGCTGGTGCTCCAGTGACAGAAAAATGATGTTTCTCCTTGTATTTGTGTGTGTATGCATGTTTACTTCTGTTTGCACAGGTGTGTGCACTAGGAAGGGTTTGTGTGTGTGCACATAAAAGCAAGGAGTGCAGACAGGTACCTGGGAGTGAAGCAATTGAAGAGTTTGTATGCAGACGGGTGTATGCCCACTGTGTGTGTTTATCTATGGAGCTGGTCCCATCTTGGAAATGTGGGTGTGAGCCAAGAAATTGGAAAATGGATATTTACAGATCTCTACTGGCTCAGTAGCTGTATTGTTGAGGGTGATATTGGAGATGAGGGTGATAAACTGAACAGAGTCCAGAGTCCTGGTATGTTACAAATGTGTTTAGGGTGATACTGGGGAGGGGGAGCTGTGTGCAGGCTTGTGTCTGCCAAAGGGAGTGCTATTATACAACTGTGCTTCACTTAGTGGGGAGTCTGTTGAGGAAGAAGCTGCTTGTGCATGTGGAGCTGTGCTGCTGCCTGTGTGCTGCAGAGTGCTGTGCCTGCCTGTGGGCACTGGGGATGGCTCAGGGTGTATGTCTTGTGCCACAGCCAGCCTGCAGGAGCCCAGTGGATAGTCAGAGGCCACAAGTGTGGTGGCTGCTTCTGCCTGCTCCTTCCCAGACTCTGCCCTGAGCAGTCACATCTTTTGCTCACAGCATCAGATGGCAGGACAGGGTTTATTTAAAATGGTTACCGCATGTCTGGAGGCTGGACTGATCCACAGTGCAGCATCAGGGTGGCTGGGCGTCTTCCCTGCAAACTACGGCCACTTTCACTTAAGCAGGTCCCTGTGTTTGTGGTGTGGCAGAGCTGTGCCTGCCATCCCAAGAGTACTAGGCAAAGGCTGGCTGCAGAACACCTTTGTGTCATTGCAGAGGCAGTCCTGGAACCACAGCTACTTCTGAGGAAAGCTGAGTCTGCCAAATCATCTGTAGCTCTGTTCTGCCAGGTCTCACCATGATACAGTGAACAGGTCAGACAGGGCAGGTCTCAAAAGCCTTCATTTTTTTGTTCCAGCAGAAGCTCTTGAGCTCCTGCTGCTAGTCTAATTTTACTTTCACAACAAACCCCAAATAATCCTAAGGACTTTTACTATTTCCTTGTGTAGACAGGGACAGAGATTAAAGATCCAATCTAAATAATCTAATTCCAGAGATAATCCTTTTGCTCTTATCTCCAATTTCGTACCAGGGAGCTGCTTCCAAGGAGCTCTGCATGGCAGGGCACAGCTGGTCCCTTGTGGGCACCTGAGCCTTGTAGCCCTGTGCCAGCTGGGAGGGCTATGGGGCAGTGGGGCTGGCTCACACTGATTTCTTAGATACCTCATTGGCCTGCTTCTGACCCACATTTTTTTGCTGCTCTTTTCTGGACATCCCAAATCCTGATCCCATTTTCTAGCAGTAAATGGCTAATACCCTAAACATGTGCCAATCATTGCTCGTGAACAATCAGTGTGCCAGGTAGACCAGGCAGGACTGATTCAAGACAGTGATTTTGGCACAGCTGCCAGGGGACAGGGAGAGATCAAGGGATTGAGAAAATGACCCTGAGCCTTTCACTTGTAGGTTACTGGTGTAAATCCAGCCTGCATCAAGGGACTGACTGATGGCTCAGTGGATTAGTAACAGGATGGAGCCTTTGACATCTGGGGCACAAACTGGCATCAAGTTGCTGGTGTGACAGCAAGTATTCATTTGGGGCAGCAGTGTAGGACACCACAGACACAGGCCAAACAGCATCTGCCATCCTCTGCCAGGAGCTGTGACCTGCCTGTGAGCCAGGGCGAGGGGCTCCTCTTGCCCCACATGAGCACAGCCACTGTCCCTCCTCTCTGCTGCTCAGTTAATTCCTCATGCTTTGTGATGCACTACTGATTCTTGGGAAATGATCATCCAAGATAGTTTTTAGAAAATGCTCACCCTGGGAACACCTGGTAACACTTAAAGTGTTTATGTGGTTCAAAGTTGTGTTCTTGACTCACACATCACAGTTGAAAGTGTAGGATTAGGCAGGATCATTTGTAATCAGCACAAATGAGCTCTAATGAGGCCTCCCTCAGCCTCACCAACTGGACAGCATTGTCCTGGACATGGCTGCTTGCACTCCTTTGGTAACAGAACTTGGGGGAAACCCAACAGGTCACAAACACAGCAGGGATACAGCAGATTAGCCTGGATTTGATCAGATGCTGCCAGGGCTGGGGTCTGTAACGCTGAGATGATTTGCCAGGAATCAGCATGAGGTGGCTGAATCTGAAGAGGTGCTAAGTGTACACATTTCATGCTACTAATCTGGATGTGCTTTCCTAAGGCACCCTGTAGTTTTAGGAACCCCTTCCTTGCAGCAGTGCTGGTGTGGGAGTGCCATGTCTGTCCTGGCCCAGTTATATCATGAGCCCAAGAACTGATGTCACGGCAGCAGGAACATGTTTTGGGATCCACTCCAACCTGGGCAGAGCAGACTGGGGAGTAGGGGGGTGGGTGCTTACGCATTCTGCCAAACAGTTCACTTCTCCAAGACTGTGTCTGGTTAAGAGGCCCACAGGTGCATTACAAAAACAACAAATGCATTTAATTCTCAGTCTGCAGCACCAAGTCTTTATTTATAGAATGCTTTGCAAAAGACTTGAATTAATAAAATATCACTGGCACTTAGGATCAGCCACGGCTAATGCAGCCGGTGCCAGGAGCACAGCCCTGAGGCCTGGCCGGTATCTGATGCCTCAAGGAACACCATGGTCAGACAGAAGGGCAAACATTGAGTTATTTGTTCCCCCTTTGTGTAGGGAGTGAGTTTCATTCGACCTCCCCCTGGGATATCTCACTCCAGCCACCCAAGACCTTGCCAAGGTCCTTCAGAAAACAAAACCAGGATTTTACATTCGCCTATAAAGTCCAAGCCAGGGATCAGCCCGCTGGCAGTGTCACGGTCACCTCTCTGCCTTCCCCTTCACTGGCCGCTTTGCTTCGCAGGCAGACAGATTATTGTGGTGCAAGATGCTTGCACGCCACCGGCCGCATCGCTCCTTACTGGGCGGGCGGCAGCTACCTATTCCCTTACTCCACGGCAGGGGCGAACAGGAGAACCAGCGTGTTCTGCCAAGGCAGCGAGCCGGGCTTGGCAGCTGCTGTTCCGAGCACAGCGGGCACGGAGCTACCGGGACGCTGCAAGGAGCCGCCCCCGACGGCGGTGGAGCTCCCGCTGTCCCGGGTCCGCTTCCAGCCCCTTCCCCGAGCACACCGGGCCCGCTCCGGTCCGCGCTGCCGCAGCGCCGCCCGTTGCCGCGGCAACCCTCCGTCTGCGCTTCCCGCCGCCGCCCCACCGTGCTCCGCGTTCCGCCGCGCTGGAGCACCGCGATTGGCGGCGCGGAGGGGCGGGCTTTGCCCACCAGCCGCCGGCGCTCACGCCAGCTCGCCGGGCTGTCCCCGCTGCGGACACGGCGCTGGGGAGCCTCGTCCGTCCCCGCCGAGCCTTCCTAGGGGAGCCGGTTCCACACCCGCTCCGTGCGCGGGCGGTACCGGCCCGGGCACCCCGGCCCGCAGGAACCCGGCTCTCCGCGCCGCTCCCGCCGCTGTCCCCGCGCCGCTCAGCCCAACCCGCCCATCGCCGCCGCTCATTGGTCCGCCGCTTTACGAATATGCAAATACAGGCCCGCGGCCGTCTAATGGCAGGCGGGCAGGTAATTAATATTCTCACTTCGGCGCGCGGATTGGTCGGTGCTCGTCCCGCCCCGGCAGCGGGGTAAGCCGCCCCCTGTCGGCGGCAGGAAGGGGCGGGCGCGGCGCCGGGAGCGCGACATGGTGGGCGCTGGTACGCGCGGGGCGCCGCTGCTGCCGCCCGTGCTGCTGCTGCCGCTGCTGCTGCTGCTGCGGGGCGCGGCGGGCGGCATCGCCGACAGCGTCGTTTGGGCCGTCAACGCGGGCGGCGATGCCCATGTGGACGTGAACGGCATCCACTTCCGCAAGGACCCGCTCGAGGGCCGCGTGGGCCGAGGTGAGAGCGGGGGACACGCCGCGGCCGGGGGGTTTCGGCGGGACAGCCCGCGGGGTCCCGCTCGGCTCGGCTCCGCTAGGGCTGCGGGGTCCCGCTGTGCTGGCGGGGTCCGGGACCCGCGCGTCCCCGGCGCCGTCCCGCCCGCTGCAGCCCCGGCGGGTCTGTGGGGGTCCCTGCAGGACGGCGGGGGCTCCTCTCCCCCAGCCGCTCGGGGACGGTCGTGGCCCGAAGGCAGCGCCGGCACTTGTCACCAGCGGGACCACGGCCACCCTTGTTCTCCCGCCGGGCCCAGCTGGGGCCGCATCCCCCGTCCCCGTGGCGGTGCGGGCCCGGAGCCCCAGAGGCGGCGGGATGAGCCCTGCGGGATGGTGTTCCTGCCCTCGGCCTGCGGGATTGTGTAATGCCGGAGGAGAAGTGGCTCCGCGAGGGTTGGAGTGGGATTTCGGCTGGAAAGGCGGCGGGAGCGGACAAGCTGCCAGCCCTGCCGCGTGCGCTCGCTGGTCCCTTTTTCTCTCCCGTTTTCCACTGAAGAGCCCGTGTTCCACAGCAGGATCCGCCGGTTCACAGCCCAGTGCGCAGCGCGCTCGGTGCAGTGGGAACAAGCTTTTCCAGCCCTCTGCAGCCGGATCTGGGTCGCGCACGATGTGGGCTGATGCTTGCAGCATTCTGGACCCGACAGCGAAGAGCACAGGCTGCTCGCTGGAGCCCTAGTGCTGGGCCCGGCAGGGGGAAGGGACAGCCGGCTGGTCTGCTCCATGCCCCAGTCCGTGGCTGAGTGTTCAAGGGCAGGGACACGAGCAGAAGTAGAGGCAGATGGGAAATCATCGGCTGCTCTAACTACCAAGTCAGTAAAATCTTCAGCCTACTATTTATGACAGGATGGAGAACTAATTGCACTTGGATTACCTTTTCCTACTTCCCCCAAGACCACCACAGTTTGAATTGTGCACGTTTCTAATAACTGGTGAACATCGACTTAGTCGATGCACTAATATATTGAAAAGCTAGCTGTGCTGAGCTGCTCTGCTGTTAGTTTCAGGTGAGTGTTGGAATGTGGAGATGAGCTCTCTGTTGACTTTTGAGTCTAACTTTGCTGTTTCCATGTAGGATGGTGAGGATTTTCCTGTGCTGTACGGCTGGAACTGTTATTGCTTGTCCCGCATGAGTGCCATCCCAAATGGAGAGCCTTTTGGGCACACTGGATACAGTGGAGGTCACATTTAAATTCTAATAAGGTTTTTCACACCCATGGAAACTGCTGCTCCAGTTGCATAGGGTGACCTGATCACTGTAGGTCAGCTTCCCTTCATCGACTTCTCACATGTGTGACTTGAATGTCCTTGTGGACTTGAACTATTTATTTCTGAGTTGAAGAGAAAAGAGGGTCTTTTTCAAGCACACTGTGACATGCACTTCCTTTGTGGAAAGCCCGTGGTGTTTCCTCTGAGCAGCAGGCTGTTACAGTAATCCTGCATCAGCCAGTGGTGCCAGGCACAGTGGAGACTTTACCCCTTTGAGCTCTCAGCTGCCTTTCCCTCAATGGCTTTTTATTGCACCATTGTTAGTTTACTCTGGGCTCCTCTCTGTGTTGATAGACATGTAAGGGCTATAGCAGAAATGTATGGCTGACTGGGAGGAAATGACCTAGGGATAGTAATTCTCGGCTGTACTGCCTCTGAGCAATTTAAAACCTCCTTTTTTTTTTTTTTTTTTTTTTTTTCCCCCAAGCCTCAGTTCAGCTGCTGTGCCCTAAAGGACTGACTGTGCTGATGGCAATTACAGAATAGGCAGCTGCCAAACATAGTTGAGTTACAGCTTGGTGTGTACTGCTTGCTCCCAGTGAGCACCCAGTGTGCTGTAAAATCCATCTTGCTTCCACATCTCTGTCAACAGAGCTCTGACATGCAGAGCTGGTGACAGGTCTTCCTCTCCAGTTACCTTCTTGGCTATTAAAGGACTTTCTTCCTGTGGAGGCTTTCCTTTAATAGGAGCTGCTTTCTGTAGAGTCCTTGGTTTGCTGTTGCTGTAATCTGTAGCTGGCCAGAAATATCTGTGTGGGAGGACAGGTTAAACTTTTCACCCTCTGTATTTCTGGTGGTTAGAGTCCTCAGTCTTTATGCCCAAGTTCGAGTGGTAAAGAGAAGTGGAAGATTGCCTGAGCAGCTCTGTGTGAAACAGGAGACTAAGACCTGGCATTAATTTCCTCTCGTTTGCATTGGCTCTGTCTTTGGCAACGTGCACTGGGTTAGTAGTTCTTGCTTTGTCTTGGCCAGTGCAGTGTCTGTTCCCATGGAAATGGGGGTGGGAGAGGTAAGTGTCAGCAGAGAACTTCATCTGGATCAACTTCTGCCTGAAGTGCCGGTGGATGGATGGTGTCCACAGTCTTCTCTCCTGCCCTGCTTCGCTGGGGAATTGTTTGATGTGCAGCCCTGGAGGCATTGCATCAGTTTGCATTTATACAGGAACCCTGATACAGTAGCATGCCAATTGGGCTTAAAACTTTTGGGCGCTGCTGTAGAGGTGGTTAAACACTGAAAAGAGGCAAATTTTGTTATTTCTCTGATTTTGTCAGTTGTTGTCCTCTTTGGGCATGGTGTTTGGGCCCTTCTCAGGGGCTCTTTGCATGCCTGCAGACAGCTCCCATTTCAGCTGGGTGGCTCTGAGAACATCAGCTGATGGAGCTGCTGATGCTCTTGAGACACTTATGTATCTTTTTTGCTTCCTTCATCCCATCTTCATGCTGACAGACGTTGTGAGGCTGTGGTGAGAAGAAAGGGTTTTGTAAGATGCCTAATGCTTTTCACCCTTCTGCCATTCCCCAGGTTCTTTGCTGAGGGGGATGAGTCTCTAAAATCCAGTGCTATCAACTGCCAACTTCAAATCTGTTGTGTCAATGAGTCGAGGCAGTCCTATGCTAGCTGTTTTAGTTTTGTACTTGGAGTCTGAAATTTGAAAATATTGTAAAAATATTCTAGGTGTTTTCACTCCTTAAAGCAAGAGCCAACGGCCAAGTCCTTTGGCTTTGTGTAATGTTGTTGAAACAGGCTTTTCTTTCTGAAATGGTGAGAGTGAGCTTACTGTGTCTTAGACTGCAGCAGGTCTCCAGACCTGTTTTCCTACATTTCTTGGATTTTGGGGCTTTGGCTTCTTGTGCTTCTGCTCTGGTAGTGCTGCCACCTGGTCAGAGCAAGCAGGGGAGACGGGTCTGATGGGTTGTAAGTGCTAATGCCACTTATGGAGTTAGGCGCTTCAAGAATATATAAAGTGTTTCTTCCTCAGAATGTAACCCTTCCTCTCACTCTTTTGTGCTCAAAACCCAGCTTCTGACTATGGTATGAAACTGCCAATCCTGCGGTCCAACGTGGAAGATCAGATTCTGTACCAGACGGAGCGTTACAATGAGGAAACCTTTGGCTATGAAGTTCCCATCAAAGAGGAGGGCGATTATGTGCTGGTGTTGAAGTTTGCAGAGGTCTATTTTGCACAGTCTCAACAGAAGGTAAGCAATAGCTCCTTGTGTGTCTCTGATGAGAGTTCTGCTAAGACTGTGTGTGCTCAGGTTACCTCTGCTGCTTTGCATGCTGGAGGACGGAGTAAGTTAACTTAGGGCCCAACCTCTCCCAGGCTCTGAACCTTTGGAGCTCTCTTCCACATTCTAGCTATACAGTTGGACTGGAAAAGTTAATTTCAAAGCATTCAAACAAACACGTGCAACTAAACATAACTAGCAATAGAGTTTTACCACCTGTTTAGGCTGTGCTGGCTTTGAGAAGTTTTTTTCCTTTTTCTTGAACACTTGCTTCTGAGTGGACAGCATAGTTATGCTGGAGGAAGTATTGCATAGACTGAAGCAGGGAGGTGGTCTGGGTTAAATACCTTACTCAAAACAATTTTCACAAACGTAATAAGACTTGATACTGGTTCAGTCTGATCCTGAAAGCAGAGTTAAATTCATCTGCTTTTTGCTTTTTAGAGAAGAATAATCCTTGTCCACTTTTGAAATCCCTCATGTACAGAAGTGGAAACAGAAGCAAGCAGAACTCAAAGCCCTGTGATAAATTGGGGTAGGAGTGGTTTGTGTTTTAGTCTGGCTTTCTTCTGATTCTATCAGCTTCTTTAGGGCTGATCTCCTTAAGCACTGTGCTGCCTTCCTGCCAGAGAAGTATTTCAGGGAGCAGAACTGGTGGGGCTAGCTTACAGAACAGATGCAAAAAGCAGCCTCAGATTAAACTGAAGGGCTGAGGCATCTTTGGTTCCTCTTCCTTCACGTGGTTCTGCTGGGATTCCCCAGGTGCTGCCTGAAGTTTGAGTCATTACAGCCCTGAGGAGGACTTTCACTCTGAATTCACAGATGTGGTTAGCAGTTAAACATTTTATCTCCTTCAAACCCTGTGTTCTTCACCAGCTTGTTTCCTCTTCTCTGTTCTGCTGCAGGCTGTTAGTTAGAAATGGCTTCATTCCCTAGGGTGTGGTGTGTCACAGCCCCCCCAGGGTGGAAAGAGCAGATCAGACAGGAGTTGTGAAAGACATGCATGAATAAACCAGAATAAAACTGTGCTGTTCTCAGGTCTGAACAGCAGATTTAGGGGCTGTTATAAAAGGAGAAGGCAGATTTCAGGGTATTTGAAACATTATTAATGCTTTAGTGTCTTTACCTGGCTGCTTTTGGGCTTTGAATTCTTCCCAAAGGAGTGGGCCAAGACATGTTACAATGCTTTCTGGTCCTGAGTGCATAAAAAGCAGAGACCTTTCCTGTTCTGTTCCCATTTCAACTGTCACATGCCCGAATCTGCTCTGACTCTCTGTCATTTCTTCCACCCTGAAGGTATTTGATGTTCGCTTGAATGGCCACGTGGTGGTGAAAGACTTGGACATTTTTGACAGAGTTGGACACAGCACAGCTCACGATGAGATCATTCCCATGAGTATCAAAAAGGGAAAACTGAGTGTCCAGGGGGAGGTTTCAACATTCACAGGAAAGCTCCACATTGAGTTTGTAAAGGTAATAAGCTTTTGAGGGCAGAGCCTCGATCTTCCCTTTCCCGTTCTTATCCAGCCATGTGGTGCAGCTGTGTGCTGGAGGAGGAGAGGCATTGGTAGGTGGGGAGACCATGCCTTGTCTCAGAGCTGCAGCACTGACTGCTGCTTTTGCTTTTTCTAGGGCTACTATGACAATCCGAAAATCTGTGCCCTATACATCCTGCAAGGAACAGTGGAAGGTAAGCACAGTTTCTAAGCCAGAAGGCTCTTCCCCCTTGGAGAGCAGCCTGTTGCTTCTCAGACTATGAGATCATAGCTTTTGCTGACCCACATCTGCCAAAATTGTTTCTCTTTCACTGAGTTCCCACAGAGTACAGTTGCAGAGTGAAGTAGGTGTGTACTGTCCTCATTCTCCTCTGAGTCACAAAGCTTGTGTCATTTTGGAATGAGAAAAAACAATTTGTTTTGGAATTTCCTGTATATGTGGTAAAGGAGAAGGGATCATGTCTGGTCAGTCTCAGCTTATAGCTACAGATAAATACCCTCTGGCCTTGGATGTCAGCAGCAACCCTGCAGACAGAGTTTACAGTTATTTTAGCTAGTGCTTAAGTATTTCTCACCTGGAGCTTTGTTTTGCTTTTTCAGCTTTAGGACAAGGCAGTATTTTTTTCCCAGATACCAGTTCCTCTGGATAGCTCCGGGGAGTGCTGGAAAGGTCCTTGTTCTTTTATCATCCTCTTTATAAATGAGCTGGAATTGGAGCCCCTCTAGCTCCTGAACTAGGAAGATTTAGGATCCCTCTCTGACCAAAACATCAATTTGCTTTACTATGGGATAGTCAGGTGCTGCTGAAGATTTGGTAAGAACCTTGTGGCCAGGTGGCACCTGCAGCTCAGGCCCATGGCTCAGAAGGCTGGATATGAGTGGGGCTTGGCCATGCTGCTCTCACAGCTCTAGCTTTGAGGGGTGCAGTGATGTGGAGTAGGACTGTTTATGGAAAGGGTTGTTCCCGTTATTGTTTGCACCTGCATCTGCTGGTCCTGCAAGGCAGCAGGTGCTTGTTCTTGGCTAGATCTTACAGAGCAGCTGCAGTATCTGAACGTGTGCTTTTGTGCATTAACTTGTCCATGTGACACACTGATGGTGTGGAAGGATGAAGTTTTTCTGCAGGCTGGATCCTTAGATGCTCATATCTTGCAAAGAAAGGAAATAGTGGTGTGATCCTCTGTGGTAGAAGATATTCCTCTCTTCTGGGGTGTTCTGCTTGTGGTTTTAATGGGGTCTCAGGTGCCCTCTTGCCAATGTTCATGTTGGATTGGGGAGAGGGGAAGGAAGTGTCTCGAGTGAACTCCCAGTTTACATCCTGCCTGCTTGCAACCTTTTGTCTTGTTGAACAGATGTTCCAAAGCTGCAGCCACACCCAGGTCTGGAGAAAAAAGAGGAAGATGATGATGAAGATGACTATGATGATGGCTCCAGTGTCAAAAAACAGGCAAATAAGAACCGGGTTCAGTCAGGCCCACGCACACCAAACCCCTATGCCTCGGACAACAGCAGCCTCATGTTTCCTATATTGGTGGCCTTTGGTGTCTTCATTCCTACCCTCTTCTGCCTCTGCCGATTGTGAGAGCAAGCCCCACAGTGCATCAGCCCAGGGGCTGGGAGGGAAGGAGTTGGACCAAATATGGTTGCTTTCAATTTCTCCATATTGTTCATAATTTAAGGAAAAAAAAAAAAAGAGATGATTCATTTGGAATGAATAGCAATGAATAGCAGGTCCAGGTAAGAGGGAGCTTACCTTCCCCCTGCCAGCAAGCAGCAAGGCCCTCGCCTTCCCCTTCGCACCATGTGCAGCCTCTGATTCTCCCTGGGGCATCCAAGAGTGAACTGAGTCCTGGCTGGGTGTGTATTGGGCCATGAAAGCTGATGCTACCAGTCCTGGGCCATGTCCCACACTGAGAGAAAGCCGTGTGCTGTAGGATCTCTGCCTTTACTGGGTGGAATACAGTTCCTTAAGCAGGAAAGCAATTCTTAAAAGAAGGCTGGGGTACACATTTTGTCCAGGAGCGTGGAAGCGTTGTGGTGCTGTTGGGTGTCAAGTGACTGCAGAGGACGGAGCCTGGCTCAGCATCTCCCTGAACGTGTGCAACACGATGTGTGGTACTCGCCTGCGCAAAGATACCAAGGCTCCAGACCAGCCTCCGTAGTGACGGCCCCCTCCTAAGACTGCAAGCTGCGCCAGGAGCAGAGGGATTTATCTGGCCTGAATTGCTGCACCAGTTGGGAGAGACTTCCCTAGTCTGGCAATTGCAATGTTTGTTCCATCGCAGAGGGATTCTGCTGTAGCCTGCGAGAGGCTGACATTGTTAGCGTCTGATCAGATGCACTTGTTTTCTGTATTGATTATGGCTTTTGTTTCCTTTAATATCCTTTTATTTTCAGAGGTTTTGTTTTAAGCCCAGTTCCTTGTTTTGCCTTTCCTAGCAAGTGACCTCTTCTTTGGAAGAAGCTGAGAATCAGGTGAACTAGAGAGGAGGTTCAGGACTTGTTCCTTAACCTTCCTAATTGGTGAGCTCCCTTTTCTGTGACTCTAAACAACCTGTGCCGTAGGATAGAGCAGAACAACCTGGTGGATGCTCCCTGTGGTCTCTCATTCCCTCTGTAGAGACCAGCCCTGCCTGTGGCTAAGAAATGGAGCTGGTCAGTGTTTGCAGTGAGTGAGTTTGGCCTTTTGCATATCCAGGCCCTCTAGTGAAGGGGCAGATGTCCAGCTTTTCAGTCCTGCAGAGCAAGGTGGTTCATTGCCATCCAGAGATCTGGAAGTGAGCAATGCACTGGAGACAAGGTCACCTGCTTCCCCCAGGGATATATCTGCAAGAGGCTTCTGTTTCCACATGCAGAGCCTGTGCCTACCTGGCAGAGGCTGAACAGAGCGAAAGCCACTGCTGTGCCTTCTGGTCCAGAGCTAGAGGCCCTGAGGAACTGCCTTCCCAGAATCTTGGCCTCCAACATGTTGAGCATTTCTGGTTGACCAGGAAGGAGATGTTCTGTGCTGGAGCAGGATCTGTCCCAGGCAGGGTTGGGTTTTTGCGGATCAGCTTTGTTGCTGCTGAGCTCTGGGCTCACGGAGCGCTTTACCTCATGCTCTCTCTGTTCTCCTCAGAAGTGTTCTGTCTTTCCCTGGAGCAATGGCACTGAGCTGTGACCTCCATGCTGCTCTGCCTCTCTGGGCCTGCATTTTCCTAGCAGTTGTTCCTGGGTTTGATTCCCCTGCAGTGGCTCAGCCTTTCTTTGAGCTGAGCAGGGTCAGCAGAATTACCAAGTTTCTGGCAAGGGAGCTGGAGGAGCAGCCTGTTCTGTTCTGCTGGGCCCAGACAGCTGAAGCCTTCGCTTCCTCTTATCCCTCAGGCTGTGGTAGGAGCTGTCAGCTCAGGGTCTCCAGAGTGGAAGCTGGGGGAGGTGATAAAATGCTGCTCTCTGCAGCAGTGCCACTGAACCTCGCCTTTCTGATCACATTACTGTTACAGGCCTGAAAAACAAGCAGGATCTTAATTATCTTCTCTCCAACTGCACATGGGCTAGTTTGGGACAGAAGGAAGAGAGTCCTCACCCAATTTAAAGGAGAATACAGGCTTTAGAGAGAGCAGATCTTGAAGAACAAACCTTAGGATGAAAGGTGGTTGGCTTGAAGTTGTCTGCTTCATCTTCTAGCTACTGTTAAAATCCTAATACTTATACAACTATTTTAAAATATGAGATCTGATTTGTTCAGTGACAGTGCCTGCAGGGATTCTGGAACCTTTTTTTGGATTGCTCTAACTGGATTGAAGAGACATTTAGATCTTTATCAGTTTTGAGAACCATGAACTGTGCTGATTTGTTAAGCAAAGAATCTGGGGTTGAAAGCAGGCGTCTGTCTAAGGAGCTGCTCTCCTCCAGGCCTTTTAGGGTGCATTTTTTTTGAGCATCCTTGAAGCAAGGAATCACTCAGCTTCTTGTGGCTCACCCAGTAATCTCAGCACGTTGCCTACCACGGGAGAAAGGGCGTGTGTTTAGATGTGCAGAAACTGGAGACAAGTCTTTTAGGATAGTTTATCCTGGCCTCTCTTAGCAGCCAGGGCACCCATTTGGTGCCATCAGCTGCCCCAAGGCAGAGCTGTACAGGGTGTGATCTAGTTTGTTCTAGTTGCTCAGTTCAAATGAATTTGTCTTATTTGAATAAGAATAGGGAGGAGAAACAGTTCATCCTTCATGGCTTCAATTTAGTTGTTTTGACTCTGGTTTTGTGCATCTTTCTCACTACAAAGCTGGTTTCTGAGGGGTTCCTGACCCTGTTAAAGTCCTATGAGCAGTTTCCTTCCTGGTCCATCCCCTCCTGACAGGTTTGCTTTGGAAGGAGCCTTCAAAGAAAGCATATAGGAGCACCAAGGATGGTGGGGGCTGGCCAGTCAGCACCTTTCTGGGAATGGAGTACTCCCCTGGCCATCTCTGTCTAGTATCTGCAAGCCAGACTCAGGGATGTAATTAGGTACCTGGTCCTGACCAGGGAAAGAAAAAGTTTGGGCTGGCTGTAGCTTTCCAGAATGGGTGTTTGAGGGAATATCCAAGACATTGTTTAACTGAGACAAGTCAGAGACAAGCCTGTTTGTGCTGATTCCTCTGCCAGCAGCAGGCAGATGGAGTGCAGCAGTGTGGGGAGCTGGGTCAGAACAGACCCTGGCTTGATTCATGTTGTGTAGAGAGGGGCAGATACGGCAATTTTAGTAAAGCTTCCAACTTAATAAAGGGAAAATCACTGTCTATGATGTTTCAGGCCTGGATCCAGCCTCAGCATAGTGGTTTCAAAGCTTATTTTAATTGGCCCATCAGCCCCTCCTTTAAGCCAGGCTATTGAAGTCTTCTGTGTGACTAAACATCTCTGACCCTTTTGATTGTCCCAGGTGGCAGTGAACAGAAAGCCAAATGAATTCCCTTCTCTTTTTGGTGCCTTTGTCTCAGGCTTTGAATAAAAGTCTATTTGATGGAGCTTCTTTTTTTTTTTAAGGAGCTTCTGAGTTTTTCTTTTTCTTCAAGGGACAGACATTCCCTGCCCTTGAGATCAGATGGGGACTGTCTCCCTGTCCCCAGATGCCAGCTCTGGAGGTCACAGCTGAAGTAGAGAACTGTGAGCAAGTATCTTTATTTTCAGTCCTTAAAGTCAATGGAAGAAAAGTCTAGCAGGGGATAGAAGAACTGGAAGAGCTCCTTCAGGTCTGGTCTCCCCCACAAATCGCCTGAAGGCAGGATGGAGAACTTCCAGACAGTCTGGTGCCTGGGTGTCTGTGCAGTTCAGAGCTGAGTGAGTCACTCTGGGTCCTGGTAGCTGTTTGGCACTTACAGCTTCTGGGTGCAGAGTGGGGCTTGAGGGGTCCTGCACCCCTAATTTACTTGCTGAGGGCTTGCCCTGTGCTGCTTAGGTCTGAACAAAGCAGGGACCTGTGCCTTTTCCCTTGGCCTTTAAGTTGAAACGGGGTTGCAACCGCCAGGGAAGTGTCTTGCTGCAGGAACTCTGGGCTGAACAAGCCTGTTGCTGATAGAAAACAGCAGGAGGGAGAGAGCCATGAGAGCAGCTTCAGCCCTTGATGTGAGACAGATTCTGAGCAGCTGCGAAGTACCAAGTGTTACAGGCTCTGTTTGGGGCTCAAATGTGGGAGAGATCCATCTGCTTCTTGCACGTATGATGGGGAGGGAAATACCCTTGCTGAGAATCCAAGGGAAATGGGAACTGGGCCAGCACTGAGCTGATTTACCTACTGGCACTTCTGCATCTCCACAGCAAATGCCAAAGCCTAATACAATTCAAGGATGCTATTTTAATGTCGGCCTGGTTCCACCAGTCTGTCTCCACCGGCTGGTCCCAAACAGGCTCACATAAGTATTCTCAACGGCACAAACACACCAGGCTGGAGCTGTGCAGGCTCAGAAACGTGATCACACGGATGGGCCTCCTGTGCTGCACCCCTGCTTTGTGCTGCCCAGCAGGTCTGGGGCACGTTCATTCACCTTGGATCCAAATGGATTTGACCCAGGAGTATTGTAGCATTAAAAGGTGCTGGGATGGATGGGAGAGGTGAAAGCAGGTCCATGTCTTCCGGGACTCTGGCTTGCTCAGAGTTTATTGCTGTATATTAAATACTATTTTTGGAGATTGAGGGGAAGATGAGGGTGGGGAGGGATGTGATGATGCTGTCCCCAGTCTGATTGGTGGGATGCTACTGCAGGTTATTGATAGGTTTTGATTTTTTTTCTTCCCAAAAAGTGCTTTATGAAAAAAAAAAAAAAAGCCAACAGAACAAGTACTTTCCACCCTCCTAGAAACTGTGCTGGCTGATCAGAAAATGTGAATAATCTTTTGCAAACATCAAAGGTTTCTTCTAAAGAGTTTATGTGATGGAGATTTGAAAGCAAGGGGCAAAGTACAGCTTGAACCACTTTAGCTGGGAAAAGTGTGAATCCAGGAAATGCAGGATCTCTGCCCTGGAGTAGTCCCCTGTCACACTTAATGGGGATGTGCTCACCAGTGCTACCATGGCTGTTCTGTCACACTGTGGCAGTTCCTGAGCTGGTGTTCTGGAGCGAAGCAGTGGCTGGAAACTGGCTGGCAAGTGGGGGACTTGAATTTTTTGTGGTTTCCTTGGGGGCTTTGTGCATTCAGAGAAGCATTTGTGCATTCACTTGAGAAGCAGCTGGGTTGGTAAAGTAGCCCTGGAGCCTGTGAGAGCAGAGGCAGGATCTGTGCTCCATGCCAGGAGGCAGCAGCCAGGACTGTGAGAGGTGGTGGTGGTGTTTGCTTCCTGTTGGGGTAGCAGCAGTCAGCGTTGGCACATGGTCCCATCGCTCCATTGTGCCTGGCTGTGGACGTGTGGAAGTGACCTGTGCCACTGGCATTAAGGACTAATCACAAACTACTTAAAGCTGCAGGTCTGAGTTGTCTGTAAAGGCTGAAGCAGTGTGAGGAGAAATCTCCCATCTGTACGTGTCACCAGTACAAAGGGTTTTTGAGGAGGATTTTTTATTTTACTGCCCATTCTTTTGTGTTATAACAACTTGCAGTGACATTTTTTAGTTTGTTTTGCAGCAAGCTTGGGCCCTAGGTGAAAAGCACAGACCTATTTCTGATTGCATTGGCTTTGCAGGGACTAGTCTGGGGGAGATGGGCATGGGGGTGGGTTATTTTATTTTTGGTACACAGTAGCAGTTTTATTTTTTAATTTTCCCAGGATGTTTGGCTGAGGGAATGTTCTGAAATCTACTGTCTGGCAGTTTAACCAGCAGTGTGCTAAAGGAAAATAAACAAAATTATATTGTCACTTGGATGAGGTGGTCCCTCTTTTCTGGTGGTGGGGGCAGAGGAGCCCCCTCTGGTTTACGCCCAGAGCCTCAGGGAGGCTGAGCCTGGCTGACTGCTGGGTAACACCGTGCTGCTGCCTCCAGTACGCCCTGGTGATCTCTTGCCCATTGTTTTGAGCGATAAAGTGCAAATCGAATGGTACAACATCCTCTTAAAAGTGTTGATGTGGTTGTTGCTTCCTGCTCAGAGCCGGAGCACCAGAGAGATGTAATCTGCTTTCTGGGGCTTTGCAAGCTGCCCCCCTTTCAGCTTGAAACCGTGTCAGAGGCAGATGGAGCTGGAACAGAGAGAAAGCAGTAGCCTTGTGCTCTAGGTGCCTGCCCTTGGGGACAAGGGACCCTGGTCTCATGCAGAAAAGGTGCTTTTCCAGAAGGCCCGGGTCTGTCCTTCCTTAGGGCACAGGATGGAGGCACCAAGCCCATGCAGCGAGGAGGATTTAGGAGCACTGGTGCAGGCAGGTTTTTTTTGAAATAACATTTGGCTGGCAGTAGCAGGAGTGTGCTGCTCACAAGCCACAGCAAACATCACAAATCACTGCTCAAAATCTGCTTTTGGTCATCGTGAGCATGTTCGGTGTCAGCTGGAGGACTTCCAAAAAGAGGATGCAGACGTTTGTTCTTGCCCAGTTCCCCAGAGGGCCGGAGGTGACTCTTGGCAGCTCTCGTGTGCCTTCTGCGGGCCGGTGGGCTGCCCCTCTTTGGGAAGAAACACATTCTTTCCTCCTTCTGTTGATACTTTGAGTCCCTCCAAGTCCCTTCCCAGTCCCTCCCAGCAGGCTGGGGAGACTCGTCCGATGTCTGCCACTGCCACCTCCGGTGTGTGGTCACGAAACTGACTGACCCGGGGGCACGGGGTCCTGTCGCTGTCCCGCTCCCCAGGGACAGCAGCCGGGGTGTCCCCGGGCAGGGGCGTGCTGTGCCCTCCATGGCATCCTCTTGCTGACGCTGCCCCTTCCCGAAAAGTTCTTGCCACCGTCCCCTAAACAGAGCAGGGCTCTCGGGGAATACCTGCTCTCTGTGTCACCGGCTGCGCTGCGGGTTCAGGCCATGCCTTCAGAACCACAGGAGCCCAGGTGGGCAGCGACGGGTGACGACCGGGTGCAGCGGCGGGAGCGGGACGCGGGCTGGCAGCCGGCCGGGAGCGATTTTGTTAGTTCCTTGTGTTGTTTTCCCTCAGGCAACTCAGCTTTCCCAGCCGGCCTGTCCCGCTGTGTCCCGGGACGGAGCGGGTGCCGCGCCGACGGTGCCCGTGCGGGGCTCTCGGGTCACCCATCCGGGCGCGACCGCGGCGGGCCCTGCTGAGCTTCGGGCGCGGCGTTGCCTGGCAACGGCCCCCGCCCCGCCCCGCGCTCCCATAGCTACCGAGGCGGGCGGCGGCCATCTTGGCAGCGGCCATGAGCGGCTCCAGGGCGCGGGCGGCGGCGGCGGCGCCGGGGCCGGACAAGAAGCTGCCGCCGGGGGCCGCGGGGCCGCTCGGCCGCCTGCGGGGCCGACGCGGATCAGCCGATGCGCCGCCACGGCAGCCCTGGACCGAGTCCGAGTTACTGGCTCTAGAGACCGTCCGGCCCGAGCACGTCCTGGGGCTGTGCCGGGTGACGGAGAGTGAGTGCGGGCCGGTCCCCGGAGCGGCGGGGGGCTCTGCCGGCCGGGCCGCCGCGGCCGAGCCGGGCCTTCGGCGTGGGGAGCGGCGGGGCCCGGCCCGGCGCTGCCGGCGGGGGACGCGGCGGCTCGGGCGCGCTGGCCGCGGTGGCTCGGGGTGCGCCCGCCGGCAGCTCCCGCACAACTTCCAGAAAGTTTGGGGACTTTTGTGTTGGTTGTGGGTTTTGATTTGTTTGAGGTTTTTTGTTTTTCCTCTGGGCTGCTGATCTCTGCTTTTCTGTCCCGATCGCATCCCATTCTTGCTCTGCTACCTGGCACTTACCATGCCTTTGTTTCTCACATCCTTAATTTTGTCCTGCTTTCATGAAGATTCTGCAAAACAAGGAACAGTACATATCGGGCTAGGGCTAACAAAAAGGGAAATTCATCTGGTAAGTGGTCACAGGTGTTTTGAAATGTTACTATACTTTTTCTCTCCTAGATTATTTATGTAAGCCTGAGGACAACATTTACAACATTGACTTCACCAGGTTTAAGATCCGGGACCTTGAAACTGGAACAGTACTTTTTGAAATTGCCAAGCCATCTGCTTCAGGTAGAGCATGCAAACGTTGCTGGGAGGATAGAGAGACTCAGAGAGCTGAGAGGTTACAATGCACGACCCATGCAAACTGAGCAGAAGGGTCCTTTGGTATATGTCCTGATGACTAAATTCCTCTCCTTTAAGCATAGGACTGAGTTTATCTATGCTGAGAAACTTGTGATAAAGATGTGATTATTGTTGGATGGGAGAGAACTATCGACTGGCAATCTTCCTTTTTTCGGCTGGTTAAAATAGAAATTAGTTCATGTGCATTGGCAGTTGTGAGGGGGGATATCCTGTGAGATTGAGGGGAGCGGTCAACTGTCATGACAAGTATTTTTTCTTTCACTTCGTGCCAGTATAAGTCTCAGACCAGTTATTAAATGTGTTTACATTCAGTACCTAAGCAGTAGGCAGCTTGTCCTGATACACCCACTAGCCACTATCACCTCGGGTGTACACTATGAGCAGAGTAACTCCCGGCTGGTTTTCTAGGTGTGTTCACTCCAGGTGTGTTTTCTAGAGCACGCTGTGGAGGATGAAGATGACAGCAGTGAACTGGACGCAAGTGCAGGTCGCTTTGTTCGGTACCAGTTCACCCCAGCGTTTCTCCGTCTTCGGACTGTTGGTGCAACGTGAGTATGAGTTCACGAAAAGAAGGGAGAACTGGATGTTTACAAAGTGTTACGTGACAGTTTATAACAAAACTGGGTTGAAGACTCGAGAGAGCCTATCTTAGACTACAAATATCAAACTCTCTGTAGAGAAGTCTTGTGTAGCCTCATGGCCAAGGCTTTTTTCTTCCCAATAGCTGTTTTTTTCCTGATTCTTCCATGCAGAGTGGAATTCACAGTGGGAGAAAAGCCAGTGTCAAACTTCCGAATGATTGAGAGGCATTACTTCCGAGATCGCTTGCTGAAGAACTTTGATTTTGATTTTGGCTTCTGCATCCCCAGTAGCAGGAACACATGTGAACACATTTATGAATTCCCTCAGCTCTCAGAAGACCTTAGTAAGTACCTCCTTTGCCACACTGAGTGGTGTTTTGTTTGTGTGTGCATCTGCTCATTCTCTCCCTCTAATTGTGAAAGAAGTTGTGACTGGGATTGAGGGGAGAGGAACAGATACAGGTTCCCAGTTTAGCAATGTGTAATCTTCTCTGAATTAGGAATTTGTGCTGCAAAGTCTCCTCTTTTGAAAATGAAAACCTAAGACAACCTGTCCTAAGTCACAAGCTGCAAGAACTGATCAGAGTCACAGTGCTGACATACCTGATGCCTCGTAGTGTAGCCCAGAAGAAAACAGATCACTGAAGAAAGGGTTCTTTTTATAGCCACCCATCTGTTTTCTGCACTTGCTTGTTAGGGCTAGAGCCTCCTGCTTTGGAACAGAAGCGGTTCTTCCTTGAGGTCTGTTTTTAAGCCTGCTAAGATCTCTGCAAATACAGATTGTGCAGGGTACGTTTGACCTCAGGGGGTGGATAGAGCAGAGGCACAGGGGCCCTTCTGGGGCTGCCCGGCTGTGGGGAAGGTTTGGGGTTTTCATCCCACCTGTGTACATGTGGAGAGTGCCACAAACTGGCTCCTTCTGTTTACAGATGTGATTGTTGCTTGGCTTCATTCATGGCTCTGGCAGTTTCTAAGCTTATTTTGAGTGAGGTTACTTCATTCCCCCTCTGTTTGCTTTTGACAGCACTTGTCCCGTGAATGGGAAGAAGGGAAAGGACAGGCTGAGCCTTTGAAGTAAGCTCAGAAGAGCAGTTTGCTTCTGTTCCTTGGGTAGGGCAGAGCATCAGCCTAGTAAATCCAGTGGAGTAGCAGAGTCCTTTTTATCCTGACTGTGGCTGGCTGTTGAATGTAATGGAGCTTTCTCTTTCACAGTCCGTCTGATGGTTGAAAACCCGTACGAGACACGCTCGGACAGCTTTTACTTTGTGGACAACAAGTTGATTATGCACAACAAAGCCGACTATGCTTACAATGGAGGACAGTAATCATTCTGTCTGCTGGATGCTGTGATGCCCTTAACCATTCCAGATGTGCAGGAGTGGACTGGAGTTGCTGTCTCGTGCAACAAGGCTTCTTGTCAAACTTTTTCTCTGTGCATGAGGCTGAGAACACGAAGCAAAGATGACGGCTCCTGAAAGGAAATCTCCCTGCAACACCTCTCTCTCTGAGACTCAGCGTTTCCTGCCTCTCCTTCTCTGTTTCTGGCTATTTTCTGATAACCTTGGTTAGGTCAGTCATCAGAGGGACTCTTAGACAATTCTTGCTCTTAGTCTTTCTAGTTAGGTTGCACCTTTAGTGCTTCTGATGTTTCACCTCTTGGGTGAATATCCTTTTTCAACAGGTCAGATTGTTTGTGTTAAGCTATTTCTTAGCAGAAAATCTTAACCCCTTCAAGTAGCCAGGGATGCTTGAGGAGCAGATCTTTTGTTCAGTTGGATAGATCATCTCTTCAGTGGCAGTGGTTTTGTTTGTGGCATTGCTGACATTGTTTTTTAGGGTACATCGCAATATTCTCCAGTGGGAAAGAGACTAATTCAGCTTCTAAGCAGTGCAGGAATATTCCATCTGCCTCTGGGGGCCTGAGCTGCCCCTAAGAACATTTAAGCTCTGTTTTGCCAGAGATTTCACTAGAGATAGGAGATAGGGGAAAAAGGGGGCTGTTCCTCTGATAGCATTTGTGTTTGAGCTTTTGTGAGCAAACTGTTGAATTTTGGAGCTCAGGGGTCAACCTTAGAGCTGATGTTAATCTCACTGTATTTAACATTTCTCCTTCTTCCCTTTGTAGGATTTTTTGGCCCTTGCTACAGAATGTATTGCTTTTTAGGTAGACAGCACATTGTCAGCCTGGCTGGGGTGAAGGTGTCACTTCAGTGGGGCTTAGAGGAAAAAGGGAGAATGTGGAAAATCACTTGAAAAATGAGTAGGAAGCAGGCTTCAGTCTACAGTTGTAAACCTGACTGGTTTGTCAGAGTTTCTGTGAGCAGCACCAGCTCATTTTCTTTGTTGCAGTGGAGATATTAGTAGCGAAAAGCTTCCCAGGTCAGATCACTCAGTGTTACGGAGTGGGATCCTTGGAAAGTGAGAATGTACATGGTTCTCTTTTTCATTGTTCCCATCACTGCTCTGCCTGCTCAGCTGCTTATTTATGGTTTAGGAAGTCATGCTGCCGAGGTTGATACCACAGCTGTGTTTGGGGTCTGGCAATGGGAGATAGCATCATGCAGTGGGAAGAGGAGGACCTGTGTCTTGCCAGTAGCTGTGTTGGGGCAAGCTCCCAACTGTGCAAAATCTCAGCTATCAAAACCTTTTTTCCCAACTGTGCAAAATCTCAGCTATCAAAACCTTTTTTGCCAGTTTTGCTGGCTCTCAAGACTGGTACTTTTCCAGTCCCCATGCTGGGCTCCTCTTGTTAGAGGAGTTAGGTTGTGTCTAGACTGGAGACCTTTTTTAATACTAGTTCCATTTGTTCTTGAGACAGTTAAAACCTAACTCTTCAATGGTTACCTGTTATGCTAAGAGGGATTCAGCATCGTTTGTGTTTTAGCAGGATTGAGTGGGGAGGACATCAGAGCCTAAAGCCTGTTAATGCAGACAGCAATAGAAAACCACTTCCTTTACTTCCAGATTAGTGAAAGTAACTGGTGTGGAACATAAGCTGGCATCAGAGTAAGCAGTGAGAGTGTGTGGGGTAGCAGCCGTGAATGAATCTCCAGCTCTTAGGAAGATACTTAATTATGATTAACCGCAACAAATGACCTGTTCTGGGTGGAGCATTAATCATGAGCAACCACAACAAATGTCTTGGGAATGTGGAGGGGCAAGGTCTGCCTGATGGAAAGATGAAGAGCTATTCTGCCACCATCGATCCCCTCCAGCATCTCCACGGGCACTAATGCAATCTTGTTTAGGATCTTCAGGATTAGTTAAAGCTGCTGTTGAGGTGGACCTCGAGATGCCTCTTACAGTGAACACCTTCGACAGCCCTCATGCTGTGCCTCTGAGGTGGGAAGCATTTGCTTTGCTCTAAGTTACTCGCCACAAAGCAGAACTGCCTGGAAGTGTGCTTTTCACCCTGAAGTGTTCAGAAATAGTGTCTGAAGAGCCTACTTGTTATTCCCTGGCAAATTTTAGCATATTGAACTGAATTTTGTATGTAGTATAAATCCAGGTGCCTTTAAACGTTACTTTTATAACACTTTCTACATGAAGCAACCCCTCGCTTTTCTTACGAGTGTGACGGTTCCCATCTGTTTCTCTTGTCACTGTAAGGGTTCCTCAAAGGCGGATGGGCTCGTGACCGGGGCGGGGGCGCGCACGGGGAGATGGGGGCGCGCACGGCGCGCGCGCGCCATCTAGCGGCTGCTGGCGGCGGGAGCGCGCTGCCGGTGTTGGGTCCCGCTAGGAAAAGGGAATTCCTGTCCTTGGCTATCGGCGGAGCCCAGGAAACGGCACTGGAGCGGTTGCTCTCACACTGGTGAATGTGTTAGCTGTTCAGCAATAAAAGGGAGAACTGGAGGAATACCGGGAGACTCGCAGGCAGCAGTAGCACCCTGCGGTTTTTAGCTGAGTTTGTTTGCTTTGCCAAATCAGAAGGTCTTTGCCCTAAAAGCTTGCTGCAGGAAAAAGAAAGTCCCTCCAAGAGGGCAACCCAGCACTGAAAAAGTTGACTGTAGTCCAGAAAGTCAGGGATTTCCAAACTTCTGTCCCTACTTTAGTAGCTTACCTAGGATTCCTTTTCTCTTAGGTACTTTCTATAAAGCCTCTTTTCCTTGTGACAGGGATGATTTCTTTGGTAAACATGGTTTAGCAGACCAGTTTCCTTCTGGAGTGTGTGCTCTGGTGGGTCAAAGCTACTCATGCCAGTGAGCTTGGAAGAAATTCCACTGGGATGACATCCTTGGCAGGTGGATGGTCAGTTGTAACCTGGTGCTGCAGGCAAGGGAGATGCTTTCAGTGTCAGCTGGAGTTTGAGCAAGGAAGAAGGTATCAAAGACTGCTTCTCTCAGGTTTTGTGCTGAGTTGGAAAAAGAAAAAAGTTGCGACCATACTGAGTTCGGCTCAAAACTTCAAAAGAAAGGGACCAAACCCACAGACTCATAGTATGTTTTTTCCAGTATTTGTCCTCTTATTACCAGGACCTCTTTTTCCCATTTGTGAGGCAAGGGTTTTGGATCCATGCCAGCAAACTTCCTGGAGAGCTATTTTCATACCTTGAGTTTTGAATACATACTGCACCTTGTGAAGGAAGGTCATCTCTTGTATGGACTGGGTACTTCTGTCCTTGTCCTCTGTTTTTGGTAGGAAATGTCTTGTGTGTGTACTTGAGGATATTCAATGTCTCTTGTTGCAGAGGAGCAGCAGCCTCTTCTCTGGTGCTTGGGGATGCTTATTCCATTATCTGAGGGTTCAGGAAGAATAAAACAAGTGTTTAGTAGTCAGAAATGAAGGAGGAAGGTGGTAGTGGAGCTGTAAGGTCCAAATGTAGCAGCTCTACTTCTCAGCTCTGTGTTTCATCACATCGTCTTCAGCTGTTTCCCAGTCTTCTGCTCTGCTGTCCTGTGACATGGAGCTACTTTGTGCTACCCCAGAGCCTGGCTCGCTGTCAGGTGCGACCTCGGACCTAAACACTGCCGCCTCTTGTCCTTGCCGTGGACAAGGCTGAGTGATGGCAGCCTGGTGGAGTCAGCACCTCTTCCTCTTCAGCAGCAGGAAAATGAACACCAGCAAACGCGCCCTCCGCCCGCCTGGATCCCAGTGCTGTTACGGGACACTATTTATCTCTCTCACGGTGTGGCCTTGGGGCTGCTGCCGCCTGGACTCCTCTGTGCTGTCCCCTTCGGACCCTGCTCCCGTGGCCGTGGCAGCGCCGCGGGGCTGTCGCGGTGGGCGGGGTGTCCCCGCGGTGCCGCTGTATTTGTACACCCGTGGTTTTGTCACCAGCAGCAGGAATAAAGGACCTTCCTTTCCTTTCCTTTCCTTTCCTTTCCTTCCCTTCCCTTCCCTTCCCTTCGCTCTCCTCTCCTGGCCGCGCAGGCGGCCCTGCAGGGGCGGGCCGGGAGGGGCCGCGCCGCTAGGGGGCGGCGCGTGCGCGCCGCGGCCCCGCGCTCCCTCAGCGGCGCGATGGCGGCGGCGGCGATGGCGGCGGTCGCGTCCCGCTGCGGCCGCGGCGGAGCCTCCCGGGGTGAGGGCGGCGGGAGCGGCTTCCCTCTGCTGCGGCTGCCTGCGGGGGCTGCGGGGCACCCGGGAGGGGCGGGAAGGGGCCGCGGCCTGCGCGGGAGGTGGCGTCCCGGTGCCCTTCAGGGCCTGCCGGAGGCGAGTCCCCTCAGGCGCGGGAGTGGCGCCGCCCTTCAGCCGGGCCGCAGCTGAGGCCGCGGGGCCGCGGGAGAGTGTCCCGGGGTGGGGGGATCCTCAGAGCCCCTCGCGGGCCGGCGCCCGCCCCTGGCCCGGTGTGAAGGGCAGCGGCGGCGCTGAGTCCTCTCCCCGCTTCCAGCGCTGGCCCTGCGGTGCCGCCGGCTGCACACCGTGTACCAGAGCGCGGAGCTGCCCGAGACACACCAGATGCTGCGGCAGACGGTCCGGGACTTCGCAGAGAAGGAGCTGATGCCGCTTGCAGCGCAGCTGGACAAGGAGCACCGCTTCCCGGCCGAGCAGGTGGGTGCCAGGGTTGGGAAGGCACAGCTAGAGACCCCCTTCCTGGTGCCCTGGGGCAGGACCACTCGGGCTGAGGCAGAATGTATATTCAGCTCCGGTTTAGCAGAAAACTGAAGTTTAGACCAACTCGTTGCTCTGAATGTGGACGTTGTAATTCCCACAGGGCATTTTGAGCTCTTCACTTTTATTTGTGTTTCTCTGTATCTGACTTTAGTACCACTGAGATTTTAGTTCTCTTGCCAACTTATCTGTGGGTTGTAATAAAAATTCTAGAACTGATTTATAAAATTAATCAAATACTTTTGCAGACTGCACATAATGGTTTATGCTGAGGAATCATAGATGACGTGAATGCATTTCAGATGGTGGAAGAAAGCGATCAGGTGGTACATGCTGCTTATCCTCTGGGGCTGTGAATAAATCGAAATTCCAGCCAAACCAGTGAATTCTCGTGTGGAAAGACACACCAGTGTGCATGTTAAGCAATGAAATACAAAGCTTCAGCAAAACAGATCCTGTTACATTAGCCAAGAGACTCCAGGCAAACACTGTCAGAGGCATGAGAGTTTTGTCACATTCCCCTTTCTATTAAGGTATAAGGACGGTAGCCAGGAAAGTCACACTTACCCTAAGGAAGAAAATAACTTTACTCCTTACTGTTCTCAACTGAGAATTTTACATTTGATTCTGAGTCTTTTGAATTGAACGTGTAGGGGAAAATTCAAGATGCAAACAAGTGTTTAATAAGATGAAACAACATACATAGAATCAGTAGCTGTCTTGTTCATCTTCTGTATTTAATGTGGAAAATTGGTGTTTTGGGTGCCCACATAGGAGGGAAATTATGTATCTAAAAATTCTCCCTGGTTCCTCTAAAAGCAAGCAGAAGCTTATGGTTGCAAAGCAGGGGGTCTAGCTGGGGAACGTGGGGTGGATTGATTGCAATGTACCTAACAAATTCTCTGGGAAGCAAGATATGGCTTTATTGGGAATGAAAAAAATCACCTTGCCACCACTGTTTTCTGCAGTCATTCATTCTGTAAAATTCTTCCTTTGTGCAGTCCTAGGCTGAAGCTCAGCAGACTCAAAGGTAAAGTTCTAATGATTTTTATCAGCTAGATTTCCCATTTCTACTGACAGGAGACATGCAAGGGTAGAGCTTCGGTGGGAGGCTGAGGAAATGCTGGTGGAGTTCTGTCTCCGTATTTCACCTTCAGAAGGCTCCCCCCTTCCCAGTACTGAAGAAAGCTCTTTAAACAAGCAAGAGCCTAAACAACAGTGACTGCATACAGCGCCTGCTGAAGTCACTGGGATCTGGGGACACTTACCAGTTTGTTCAGATTCCCATTTCATCAGGAATTGTGTGCATCTTTTCCTCTGGGTGTAGCCCTCTCATGACATGTCTTGCTCTCCACTTGTCTGTATTTGCTGGCACACTGGTGCTGCAGAGGATGGGACCTGTCCATTCCCCTTGTGCAGGTGAAGAAGATGGGTGGCTTGGGGCTACTGGCTATGGACGTGCCAGAGAAGTACAAAGGAGCAGGCCTCGACTACCTGGCCTATTCCATCGCTGTGGAGGAGATCAGCAGGGGCTGCGCGTCCACGGGCGTCATCGTCAGTGTCAATAACGTGAGTGTCGGGCAGGCGTGAGGTGAGGTTGGCATGGCAGAGGGGTGTTTGGGAGAAGTGGATCTGTTCCTGTGGTGGGTTCTTGGGTGTGTTGGAGAGCACATTAGAGAGTACTCCATTGGTTGTATCTTCAAGAGGCACTAACAGCACTAAATTCTTAAAGTCCCTGTATTTAGGGCCAATACTCAAGTTTGGCTCTGAAGAGCAGAAGCACCAGTGGATTGCTCCCTTCACCAGTGGAGAGAAAATTGGATGTTTTGCCCTCAGTGAACCAGGTGATGTGACTGTTACCATCCCTGTTGCAAAGAATGTGGTGTAGCTTCTTTCCTTGGTCAGGTCTAGGATGAGCTTTAGGTGTTTGAAACTGGAACAGTTTGTAGAAGGGTGGTTTATAGCAGTTTTGTGTAAGTGGAGTCTCAGCACCCAAGATATGAACTGTCATCTTATGGTCCGTGCTGAGAATACTCATTCCATGTGAGCAGAGCTCTGGACAACATCTTGCACATATGGGCCTTTCCCTGTTGTGGGGGAGGGACAGTGGATGGTGACACTAGCACAGTTCAAGAGGTGCCTTGAGCTGGTGGCGTGCAGGTGGGGGGTGGGTTTGCCCCCGGTGTGTCACCAATCACCTGAGGCTTGTTTGCTGCTGCTTTGCTCAGGAAACGGCAGTGACGCAGGTGCAGCCTCCACTATGGCGCGCCTGGATGGGGACGAGTGGGTTCTGAACGGTACCAAGGCCTGGATCACCAACGCCTGGGACGCATCGGCCACAGTGGTGTTTGCTACTACGGATAAATCCCTGAAGCACAAGGTGTGATAGTTTGTATCAGTCAGGAAAAAGGGGTGGGAGTGAAGGAGTTTTGGAGAAGCACTTTGCCATGGCTGGGACTCTGTTTTTAGAGCCATGCAGGCATTGACCAGAGGAGGGGCTGATGTGCGCTGGTTTTGTTCTGTCTCAGCTCTCCCTCCTTCTCCTTACCTAGACGTGTGGCTTTTATGTAAAATGGAGGGAACCTGCTGACAGCCAAGGAAGTGGGAAGGTAAGAAGACACCTTTGCTAAGAATTTGGGTCTTGTTGCAGGGCATTAGTGCATTCCTGGTTCCCATGCCAACAGCTGGGCTGTCACTGGGGAAGAAAGAAGACAAACTGGGAATCCGAGCCTCTTCCACTGCGAACCTGATATTTGAGGACTGCCGGATACCCAAGGCAAACCTCCTTGGGCAGCCAGGAATGGGCTTCAAAATCGCCATGGTAAGAGAGGGATGGGGTGCAGCTGTGAGTGTGTACAGCTGTAACTCCCAAGCTTACCGTTTTGTAAACCATTTCCAGAGGCAGTCACTTCAGTGAGGACTGCTTTCATAAGCTGTTTTGTGTCGTGTTAAGCTGTTGGCTCTTCTTGCCAACATGGGAGGAATCATTCCCAGAGCTTGATGAATGTTTAATTTACACACATTTTTGACAGCACTTTTATTGTGGCAGTTCTCAGCTGGAGCAATGCTGATACCACTGAAGTGCTGTGTCAACAGGGGCAGTGTATTTTAATTTTTCTTCTTTCCCAATCCTCTGTTCCTCCAGTTGTACCCATAGATAAAGGGAAAACATGGCATTTCCCCATGTGAGTACTGTGGCAGAGGAAAGTTGTCCTGGAGGCCCACAACAACTTCTGCAGAGTGTCTCAAGGTGAATGACAGCTGAGTTATGGTATGCATGTGACTTCTGAGGAGGAGCAAGGCAGCTGGGAACAGCTTTTTTTCCTGCAGTGAAGCACTGTCCTTTTAGAGTGGTCATTGCTCTCTCTGGAGGGGCAAAACACCCTTTGTTAGCCTGACATTTTGGGTTGAGCTCCCTGGAGCAGAGCCCATTCCATTATGTCCAGAACTAAAAGTAGTTGGTGACTGACAGGTTCTTTTAAAGCCCTTCAGCCTAGGGTTGAGACGATAAAGCCTTTTCTCCCTGTGCTGCAATTTATTCTTGTGCACAGAGGGGCAGAGTAGGTGTTTGAGCTAAGTCAGGTAACTGACTGGGTTCACTAAAGAGTTTGAAAAATACTTTCACATGTGTGTCGAAACGATGAGGGTAAAAAAGGAAAACTGACCAGATTTCCAAAGTAAAATCAGCTGCAGAGTGCATTGGGTCTGCCTGAGTTCTTTCTAGCCCCTTCCAGAACAGATCCTTGTTGTGCTGCTTCCCTTATTTTGCTCCCTCTGCTTTTCTCCCAGCTAATAAGCAATCCCTCTCCTTTCTCCTTCTATTGCTGAACTCTTGCCTTCTCTCTGCAGTGGCAGTGCTTGTTACAGCTCTCTATTCCTGCATAACTGGGAACATTGTGAATCCAGGAGGTCTCTGACCAGAGAACTTTTAAGGCTACAGCAGCTTTCCAGCAACATCAGAAATGTGTGTGTACAAGTATGACTTGACTTAAATGTATTTTGTGTCTTTCTCAGCAAACTCTGGATGGAGGAAGGATTGGTATTGCCTCACAGGCACTTGGAATAGCACAGGCAGCTCTGGACTGTGCTGTGGATTATGCTGAGAAGAGAATGGCCTTTGGGTCGCCCATCACAAAGCTTCAGGCAGTGCAGGTATGAGCAGGGCAGACGGGGCAGTTCCACAGGGTGCTGGGGCTGGTGGAAAGTCCGTGTGGGTATGGTATCAGGCACACAGTGCACTTTGTACTGTCTGGGATAAACAGGGTGATAATTCTGTTTTCAAATGCTAAAACTAATTGTTGGGACAGAGGCTCCTTTTCCTTAGATGGCCCCAGGGGTGGAAGAATTCAGCTGTCCCCTTGTGCAGGCAGAGGCCCTGGACCAAAGGCAGTGCTTGTTGTTGCAGTTCAAGCTGGCAGACATGGCTGTGGCCTTGGAGGGTGCGCGCCTGCTGACCTGGAGAGCTGCTATGCTGAAGGACAATGGAAAGCCCTTCACTAAGGTATTTCCAGCCCTGCTTTTGTCCAGCAGCCACAGCACAGGACACAGGCTCAAAGCCATAGAGCATTGCTGTGCTCAGCGCCTGCCCAGCCAGCGCTGCTGGGGTGTAACCCCCAGCAGGTCCTGCGCCTGCTGCCCACTCTTGGGCAGCCCCCTGAGTTCAGCACTGGTTGTAGCCAAGGGGAGAGGGGTGGCTGCTCTCAGCTGGCACCATGATCAGACCTGTCTCTCTGCACAGCTGCTCTGTGAGCGTTCAAGCTCCTTGTGCAGGAACCCCTTGTGAGGGCTTCCTTTTTGTGACAGCTGCACTCTCAGTGATGTTTTCCTTCCCCAAAGGAAGCTGCAATGGCCAAACTGGCTGCATCAGAAGCTGCAACGTCCATTGCTCATCAGGTAACTGTCAATTGACAATTCTGACATATGTCATGTGGGAAGGGACTTTGGATGTCTCACAAGTGTTCTGGGAAGGTAGGATGGAATTTACTAATTTATATTTGAAACACACCAACCAAAGGAAGCAACCAACCCTATGGCTGAAGCCATTTAGTACAACCATCTTCACAGGATGTGGGGAAGTAGGAGGATGGCAGGAGTTTACACTGGCCTGTGGCAGCTGTATTATTAAAGTGGCCTGTGCGTGCTGCTGTCCAGGGCAGTGAAGCAGCGATGTGGGAGAGAGCATGGGGTCACTAGTCATCACCACTGCACCTGGATGAGATCCTCTGTTCCTTGGTTTAGTGTCCCCTGTCTTTCCTAAAGGCATCTTAGAATACGTATCACTAACAGATACCTCTGAAGCAATTAATTGCCCATCTGGAATATCCATATCGTTCTTACCCAGATCAATCCTGTGTTATTCCTATGATCACAAATGAGCTGCAGTCATCCCCATGTGTCCCACCCTCCCCATTATGCTTGCAGTGAGCTCAATTCCTCTTAAAATGGCTGTTTGTGCACACGTGCATTCTGTAGAAAACAGATTTATTGACTCCACTTTCTGCTGCTGCTACCTTTGTTTCAGGCTATCCAGATCCTGGGCGGGATGGGCTATGTGACAGAGATGCCAGCGGAACGCCACTACCGCGACGCTCGGATCACCGAGATCTACGAAGGGACCAGTGAGATCCAGAGACTGGTGATTGCAGGCCAGCTGCTGAAGGCCTACCGAGGCTGAGGAAGCTGCCTGGAGCAGCACGCTGCCCCTCGTGCATTGTAATGGTGCACAGTGATGGAGTTTGACCCTCTTGAATGAAGCTGTTGATGGAGGTTTTCCTCACCAATGGCTAACTGACCCTCTAGTTAAAATGTGCTGATTCTTCTTTGGACAAAGTGTGGTACACTCAGGCTGGACTGAGGTTTGTAAGTGATGGCTGTGTGTGCAGGAGGGAGGAGGCAACCTGTGCTCATAGGGCAGCCTGAGGCTTTTGCTAAATGGGACTGTTTGAATGGCTTGGTAGTGGCAAAATGACAGCACTTGCCAGCCACTGCCTGTTTTGCTAAATTTGTCACTACATGGCACTGGATAACCAGTGCCAGAGTTAGAGATGCTGAGAGCCCTGGCCCCTTTGCCCTGCTTCAGGCTGCTGGTCAAGTGCCTCTGCAGATCAGACTTCAGTGAAGTTCAGGTGTGGGATGCAGTGTCTGTGAGCTCCTAATGGGACAGCCCGGGCTGAGGTAATCCCTGCAGCAGGGCCCTTCTCACTTCCAGCAGGAGAGGAGCCAGACAGGAGGACATGCAGGGACAACCCACACACAGAAGAATCTGAACAGAGACTGTAGTTGCTGTCTGCATAGATTTGAAAACACAAAGAATTCCTCGATCTGAGCCAGCAAGGCCCAGCACCTGCTCACTCAGCTGCTCTGGGATGTAGGGATAGAAGCAAAAGACAGCAAAGATGCAGTGCCTACGACTACTTTGTAAAAAAAAAAAAAACAAAACCTAAACCAACAAAACAGAAAAAAAACCAAACAAAAAACCCCCTCTGCTCCCAAACCTGCTTCTGCAATATCATCAGGAAAGGAAGTGCCTGACAGGGCAGTAACAGCTTTTAATCTTGACATGTTTTGGGCAACGAGGAAATGAAGAGATGACACGCAAACCTCACCAGGAAGCTTTAGCAGTAACGCATCCTCCATCAGTGATCATTGGTAAGACATTAACTTTAGGGGCATCAACAGCTAAAGGAAAAGCTCTAAACTCAGGAGAAGAGAGAGAGGATTAAGACTAGAACCTGTATGGTCCAGTCTGCCTCCTTGTCCAAACAAGTACACTAGAGGGAAATGGTTATTTTCCTGTGGTGCCATTTATTTAGACTTGGGTGCAGAGAAGAAGAGCAGGATTCTGTTACACGAGAGAGCAGAGGAGACAAATAAAACCTGATTTTAAAGGACCACCACTCCCTCACCTTTTTTTTTAATGCAAATGTGAATTAATTTAGAGTCATTTCTTCCAGTCCCAAGATGCAGGAGCAGAAACCAGCAGGGCCTGCATGCACCAGTGAGACCAGTTCTCAGTGATGTCAGTCATCCCTGTGCAGGGCGCTGGAGGGCAACAGCATGTTGAGGCAAGGGCCTCAACTGCTGGGTTTCTCCTTGTTCTACTGTGGATAAGGATTGACAGAAGTCGCCAGGCAGTGGATTCAACAGGAGCATTACTACTGGAAAATCATTCCAATGATCATGACTGTGCTGTAAATTATGGAGGGCTTCTCTGGATGAAGCTTGATTTCAGCCTATATCACCTCTTTGATTGCTGCAATGATGGTACCTGAAGATGTGGAGATACTATTTTACACTAACTTCTGCAGCCACTCAGAACAGGACCTGCAGGGATGTGAGCACTTCAGCAATGCAGAGTTCCTGTTATGCTGTGCTCCAGCTGAATCCCCAGTGAGCCAGCACAGTCAGTCACACTTCTGCCAGCCCATTTCCCCTCTCATCCAGCTGCTTCTCTTAGATCTGCTGTGCTGTCAGTGCTTGCTGACTGCCCCTCTTCACCCTCAGCCTCCCTCATTACCAGCTCCAATTTGCTGCAGCTTCTCTCCAGAGCAGAATGAAACCATCCCTGTTACCCACCGTGCTGGCTGTGGCCACCTCAGCTGGCAGAGGAGAGAGAACCTACAACCTTGAGGTAGCAAAAAAAAAAAAAAAAAAAAAAAAGAAAAAGTGTGCAAAAGCTTTCAAACAAAAGCTTTTTGAAAGTTTTTCCCTGCTGCCACAAGGTTCAGCAAGAGCGCCCAGTGCCCTGTGACACTGTTTTGGGGTAAAACTGCACGGTTACACACACACAAGTCCCAGAGCTCCCAGAGCAAAACAATGGCTTTGCTCAGAGCAAGATACTTCAAGCTTACTCCTCGCTGCTGCCTGCTGAGAGAACTTTGTGTGATGAGTGTGTCTGCTCCTCAGGGCTGTTGCAGAGGAACTGCTGAAAGGGCAAAACACAAACGAGTTCTGCAGCATTAAATCAGCAGCTCTTAACCAAGCCACCCTCAGACAGCACAAACCCAGGTGTGGGCAGGGCCAGGCTCTCCTTGGAGAAAAGGGTCTGTTCACACGTCAAGCCCCAACTTTCTCTCAACTGACAAACTCAGCCAACATTGCAAAGCTGGGGCACAGAGATGGGAAAATCAGGTTATACATAAATTAGAAACAAGTAGGAAGGAGATAAATCACTTTTCAAGAACAAAAGCTACACTTCTCAAGGACTTTGTGGTTTTGCACCCACAATGCTCTAAGTACACAAAACTGGTTATGAGGCATGAAGCAGGTGGAGCCTGAACTAGAATCTTAGTTACAGTAACTAGGAGTTACTTCTGACCGCACCCTAGACCTGATAGCTTTTATATCCTGTAGCTCAGACTCTTCCGTGTGAGTTCCCTGCAGACTAAAGGGAGATGAGCTGTTCTGAAAAGGACAAATTTATTCTGATTTTAAATCAGATCTTTGTTTCACCTAAGTTGAGAACCCTGACTATCAACACAGACCTGGCAACAGCCACACATTCAGGTTATGTTGGAATTTGGAAAAAATATGGAAAATAGTGTATTTGAAAGACATCCTGAAGTAAAAAAGCAAATAATAGAATAATAGAATAAAGACATGGAATAGTGATAAGAAAATGTGACAGTGCTATAACTTGAATGAAAAAACTTATTTCAAATTCAAATTTTGCAACTCCTCATGTTCGTAAGGTGAAGTCTGACCTTAGGGAAATATCAGCATACAAACAGGACCATTTCTAAGCTGACTTCAAAGATGCAGCAGAGTACCAGACCTGTCAGCAGATTTGTACACTACAGTTCTGGTCCGTGTCCTGAGAACTGTGCTGTAAGCACGCCCTGGTCTATCACTTTTTTGCCAGCATTTTACCTCTTGCAAGAAGGTTTATATTAGTCAATTATTAAAATAGTTATTTTTGACAACTTTCCAGAAGAAAGGGCAGGCAGTTGGGCAGCCTCACTGCAGGACTTTGTGTCTAGTGCATTAAGGAGTTCAACAAAGAAGGCATCAGCAACTGTACCAGAGCCAACAGGGACATAAACCCAGGTCCTGCAGAGTCTCCCAAAATCCAGAGGACCCAAAGTACCCTGTACAGCTTGATCCTCAAGGAGAAGAGACACATCAGACTGGAAAGACACAGACCAAAGGTCCATCTGTACAGGGAGGGCCCACAGCTGAGCAGCCAGGTAGGATCCATTTCTAATCCCCCTGAATGGTTTGAGGAGGGAGAGCTGTGGAACAAAGCTTTGCAGCTTTAACTTAAAGCTCTGGGAAAGCACTTTTTCTTAGTACAGTTAAACCTCAGTGAACCTCTGCCAAGCACCAAAATCCCTTTCCTGCCAGCTGAAGGGGCAGCAAACCCCTTCCAGTGCAGTGGGTGCTTGCCTGGGCGGGGCCCCAGCACAAGGTGAGGGGCTGAGACAGAGGGCTCAGTAAGGGCTCACTCGGGTCTCCTGGTGCAAGAGAAGGGCACAGAGTGCAGGGAGGCAAGACAGCTTAACAAGGAAGACCAGGCTTTTTTGGGAAAGCTAAATTAATTCTCATTAAGTATTTATCAACTAGCACTTCTAGAACTTTCTCCAGAATGCTTCTCTAAGTGTAGAAATTGTTCATAAAGACACTTAGCAGGCATGGCCTAAAAATGCTGCTGCAAAACAGAGAAAGACCTTGTATTTTAATTCCAGAGGAATTCCAAAGAAATTATTCCAAAGGAAGGAACTGCTGTGAAGCTGATGGTGCCTGAGCTGTGCACAATTGTCAGGTAGGTGCAAAGGCTAGGCAGATAAAGCTGCAATGAAGTGGATATGAATTTGTTATTCCACTGCTTGGAACCTCACAGCAAAACAAAAGCCACCAAAAAAGCCTTTTTTATTTGAATATCTGCCTCAATATTTTATTCACTTCATGTTTGAGGTATAGCTCAAAACTGATGCCTTTCTACTGTCCCAAGCAATTCTGGGACTTAACACCTGGCATGAACAGAAAAAGAAGATTCTCAGTGCAGAACTATTAATTTCATTTAAAAAATGACAGTTACCTGAGGATGACCACCGCAGGCACATGGTAGAGGGAATGCTTTCAGCTAAGGGAAAGAAAAGAACTCGGGGGGAGAGTGTGTATGAGAGAGAGATGATGTCCCAATGTCCCCCCTGCCACACCCACCCACATTTGCTAAATCTCAGTGCCCCGACCCCCCAGCAAAGGCTGAGCTGTGTCTTACTGTTTATCCTGGGACATTCCAGCTGTCTTGGAGGTGCATCCCAGCCAGCTCAGAGGCATCAGGCCCCCTGCTACCTGTGCCAGACCTGCCTGAGAACAGAGGAAGGGGTTAATTAATGACATTAATGACACAGCACACGTGTGGCTGGACAAAATTTCCTGCCATGTCCAACATGCTCTTCGTGTACCACCCAACAGTGCTGAGAGCTTCAGGTGCTTGACCGACCCCTTCCTTACCTGGAACAACACTGGTCCCAAAGTCACCTCAGTGCTCAGGCAGAGTCAGGCTCCAGCATTCCTCCTTATCCCATGCCACTAACACTTCCCAGCATCTGTCAACTAACAAGAGCTGTGAGCTCTCAGGAGAGCTCCCCAAACCCCGCTTGGCACAGTATTTGAAAGGAAAAAAGTTTAGTTACCTCAGGGAAACGTTTCAGTCAATAAAATAACAACTGGAACTGCTGGTTTTAAAAAAAGAAAGAATAAAATCCACATTTTAACAGGCTACAGGTAGAAAGCAGTCAACACACAAATTCCAACCAGTCACAACAGTAAAGGACAGTTTTTCTTTTTTTTTTTTTTTTTTCTTTGAGGGGCAGGGGCATGGAAAAATACAGCACACTAATGAAACAAAATGCAAAAAATACAAAAAAATAGAAAATAGAAAAAATGTATTTACAAGTGATACATTACTATGATCAGAAAGCACAAAGACAATTGCTGCTATAATACATGCACTGGTCAAGAAAGAACTACTAAAAACCTGCAAGGGAGCTGTTTGTAAAAAAAAATTTAAAAAGAAAAAAAAAAAAAAAGAAAAAAGACACCCCCACCTCCTCCCCCCTCAGACACACAGGGTTGGGTTTGAACTTTTTTCTTCCCTAGTTTGCTACATTGATCAAATCAAATATCCCCTAAAGTCCATGGTACAACCAGTACAAATACTACACTTGTTTTTAAACTGCAGGTTCAGTTGTAGAAGGGGGGGGAAACAGCAGCTCATTGTAGGTCCATATACATAAAGCCAGAGTAACTGCGCTACATGCTAAAAATTACAGCAAGCCCCTGTCTGCTACACAGCATGATCTTAGCAGGTTTTCCTTTTTATTTATTCATATATATATCTATATGTGTGTATATATATATGTATAAAAATCGTGCCCTTTTTCACTGCAATATGACATCTGGGTGGAAATGTAACTTGTTACAACAAATTTTTATATGTATACTGCAAGAAGTCACTCAATGTCTGTGGATTTAATAAGTAACCTCACACCACAGGAAATATTTAATAAATCAAAAAAACCCAATATTGTGACAGAAGACCTTCTGTCTCAGTTCTTTTCAAAACCGAAGTCCCGCAGGAAACTGGTCCCAATGTCCACGAGGGGTTCTCTGAAGAAGCCTCGGTTTGCTTAACCGTTTTTGCGTTTAGTGTTCACAAGTTCTTGAACGACTTCAAGCCGTTTTTAGTTTCAAGTCTGTCTCTTCCTCTCTCACAAAGGTAATAGTCTGGTACTAATCCATCCGAGTGAGGAAAAGAGGAAAGTGGCTGCAGTTGCACAAAGGGTCCCCAATTCCACATCTGCAGGGAGATACGGAGTCACACGGAGCTCTGGGATTTTAGCTTTTGTTTCTTTCACTCCTTTAATACAAAGTCCTTTCATACATGTCCCATCGCTGGTACCTTACCAAGTACCAGCCAGTCCAGCTTTAGGAGACAACAAAGCCACAAGTTAAAGTGAAAAGGACCAAGGCAGAAGTTCAGGTCACTTCCTGTCCGTTCCATCATACTTCCAGGAAACGGGAGCTGCTGGACTTGGAGTGGAAAGGCTCAGACCACATGCGACGTAGATCGCCCTAGGCAGGGAAACAGCACAAGGACCGTGCCCTCTGAAACACTCAACTCTGCTTAGAATTCACATTTTAAAATGCACACAGAATTGCAAACACATCTTAGAACAAACCTATTCTTCACCTGTTTTGCAAATTACAGTAAAGACAGTAAAAATAAATTCTTCCCCCGTCAGGCCAGAATGTCTTACTTTTAGAGCAGATAAACCCAAAATATATTTCTGATGGGAAGGAAATAATTACTCAGGTTGAAAATCCTGCCCTTTCATATGTTCTGCTCTGCAGAGTGCTAGATGCATGCTTCAACAACAGCCCTTGAACAGGAAAATTAAGTTTTACAATTTCTGTTCAGAACAGGTGACTGGGAAAAGGCAAGCAAGGTTCTGCCTCTCCAATCACTGATCATACTTTGTGCATGTGGTATTTCATGACCAACAGGACAAGGACAAATTCACTTATTCAATTAAAAGAGAATCTAATATGTCAGAATTTATTTTGATTAGAATTACTGGTACTTTATCTGCATTAATGATCTTCTATTTCAGGAACTCATCTCTCACTTGCTCAGTCCTCTGAAATGAAGACTGACCCGACAGCAGTGGTTACTCTGTGCTGGGCCTGGACTGCCATGGACACACATCATCCCCCTGAGAGCTGCTGCCCAGTGCAAGGACACTGACCCTGCTGCCAGCTGGCCCAGAGCTCCCTGCTGCCCACGTGTCCTCCCCTCTTACCTTTAAATAGGCCATGGTGAGGAGTGGCAATAAAGTGAATGGTACCAAATAGAGCAGGGCAGGCTGGGCTGCCCGGTGAATACGAGAAGCTACTGTTGCAGTTAATAAACCTGTAAGAGAGAAAAGTCACTATAAATATCTTCAGGTTGCAGGTGGATGTTCTCAGCATTTCATCCACTGAGGCTTCCTTCACCCCCATTCTGAGAGACAGGTGAGGAAAAGTTACTTCTCTGTGCTTTGCTTTCCCTGCATGAAGTTAAAACAAAAATTATTCTATTTTAGTATTAGGCTGTGTTGAGCCACTTGATCCAGTTTTGAATCTCAGACTAAGCCAAGAATAATTCAGACAAAATACAACAAAAGGTGGACGGGGGAAGCTGATTGCATCGCACTGAAATGCTGCTCTTGAGACTGCTGGTCTGTGGCCCCTGGCCTGAGCAGTCGGGGCTCAGAGGAAGGGCTGTATACATCAGGAATGACTTTCCTGGACACTTGCCAGAAGGGAATGTTGGGGGGAAAATCGAGGTGTGGGGGAAGAAAGGCTATTGGTAGGAAATTATCTTTCCTTTTCAGCCTCAGAAGGGCTGTGGGAGGTCAGGATATGCACATGTATGCCCTGACTGGAGGGAAAAGCCTATTTTGTATTAGGAAGGAAAGGGCTGGCTACAGCAAATTATAAACAGCATTCCACTTGTAACTATTGATGATTTTCTGTATGTACTACTATGTCAAGATCAGAATACAAAAATGCAGGAATTGCCTAGGTGAATTGCTTAAATATTTCATCTGGAAACTTCCATATTTTTCCCATCACTCAGGTATGAGCTACAACACTTTTTATGGCAGTGAAGCAAAGTGCAAGTGCTAACAAAAGCACACTGATAGTCTCTTTCATCCTCTAAATAAAATACAATAACAAAAAAAAAAATCTTGAAGACTATAGAAGGGCTTTTCTCCCTAGACTATGCCAATAAACGCAAAGAGAGGAGGATTAAAAAGAACATAACCAAGCATCCTCTCAAAGCCTCTTTACACTTGCTTTCATCATCTTTTAAACCTACTACAATAATCCCACATCTGCTCACTTAGGCAGCTCTTAATATTGAACTAATTACTCACCTACAAAATAGCCAATAAGTGTGCAGTGAAAGTAGGAGACCTTCTGCATACGCCCAGAGATGTTCCCTGGTCCTGGGGCACCGCAGGAATCACTGTTGGCTTGTTTTTTGTAGTTATCATAACGCAGGACAAAGCAGAGCAGAAGCCCTGGCATCACAATGTCTCCAATCCCCAGCATGGAGAAGTGGCTGCCTGTGGAACTAAAGAGCAACTGGAATTGGGTTCATGGCCAAAATAAAAGATGACAAGCTCTAGACTCCTCCACTGTGGTTTTGAGCTTCATTTGGCATAGCCTCTTTTTCTACTGGCAATCTTGCACATGAACCCAATGCAGGCTAATGAGGTTTTCCTCAGTGATTTCTTCACCTCCTCAGCTTTACTCAAACCCATTTGGGCAGGGATGACTTTGCTCCAAACCAGTTTCCTTCTCTCAGTAGTGTTTCAGCTGCTTTTGCCCTTAAATCACTCAATGAAACAGATCCATTGACCCAGTATTTCAGTCCTTTCCCTCCTCAGCGCTGATGGGAGGGACCAGCTGGCCCTTTGACCTGACTGTTGATTACCACTGAAGTGCATCTTCATCCCCATGCATGCAGATCTAAAACAAGGCAGTACACCCATTTTGGACATTCAGACAAAACAGAAAACTTGTCTTGCCAGATTCCCAGAAAAGAGCCAATCGTGAAAAAGATTAAGAACGAAAATCATCCCTATCTTAAAACCAAGGTATTTTTCATGAAAAACTGTTCACTTTGTCAACTTTGTGATTTCATATCACAAAGTTGACAAAGTGAACAATTTTGGTTTTATCGCTGCAGACAATCAGCAATAATCTCTGATCTTCTAATCTCTGTTCAGCATCCCAACATCTAAATAAACAAGAACAGAATAACAAAACTTCCTGCCTGCCTGCTGCTGCACTGAGCTTACTGCCCCACCAGTCCCTGGGCGTGTCTGCTTACAGATGTGAGCCACCAGGGAACCCCTGGAGCAGGGACATGTGGAATAATCTCCCTTCAGCACTGTGCTTGCCTGGTAAGCCACCCTTGCTTAGATCAGTTTCCAACCACTTCCCCATCATCTGCGATTGCACAGTAATTCAGACTGTTCTGATGTTATAATAAACCTCATATCTTCTAAGTGTGAGGTCACACTAGCAATCAGGCTGCAGAACTCTCACAAATGTCGAGAAGTGCATCCTGCTCTGAACAGGGCACCTTTTACCCCAGTCAGGGTCTTTTCTCTATGAATAAGCAAAGTGTCCAGTCCTCACTGCTAATTATATTCCTTGATTTTCCAACAGAATTAGTACTACTAAGTATATGGAGGGAAAACATTTCTCATGTACTACAGTAAAAGAAGCTTTTACCTTGGGAATACAAGTTTGCCAGGCAGCGACAGACGAGGAACATCTCTGCCTACATTTGGTCCCAGGTGAAGTTTCCGGGATAACACATCCAGGGGGTTATCAGCTGGTTGTGTGGCCACTTTCACCATAACATTGCTGTTAAAGATGTAGGCAGAAAAAAAGACCTACAGAGCAAGGTAATCAGAAGTTACAAACTGCAATTACACAGCAACTCAAGCTGAAGGTATTTTTGCTTTGCTATTCAAGAAAATAAAGGCTATTTTCCTTATGATGATAAAAGGCAAAATGTGTATCAAAAATTCAGATAGAAATTTTTAATCCTCAAGAATAACTGGAATATACTTTCTGATATCAAGATATTGATACTGATTAGTTTCTTGAGACCCTTTGGCAAAGGACCTGTCTGGACAACAAGCAGAGAGTGTGGGATGACAAATGCAGATAAAAGCACCATGAAAATTGAAAGAATCTGCAGAACAGAGAAGAGGTAAGCACAGTGCTCACGCAAATGGAATGAGGCAGCTCTTGTCTCCAACAAGGTTTGATGCTACAGCCGATCCCACTGGAATCTCTGGCTGCCAAAGCAGTCAGTGGGTGCTGCCCTGGATCAGTGCTTGGTGTTATGCAAAGGTAAAACAAACCCCTCTTGCTATTACAGAATACATTCTGTCAGGTTTCTTGTAGAAGTGCACTAAGATTTTATGCCAACCTGTCTGGCTGTAAGTCCATTTGCATTCCTGTTCTGCAGATTTCACTGCTAATCAGAAGTCAGCACGTGTGCCCTGTGCCAGTGTGGACACAGCTCTGTGTGTGTGGGAAATGCTTGTTCTCATCTTCAGCCTGCTTTTAAAATCTGAGGTCCAAATTCCGTTCTTTTTAAATAATATGCAGAAGTCAAAATACTCTAATCTTACTTCTGCTTTATTTCAAGTAATTACCAAGGAAATAATTTTGTATCCTGTTCTAGAATTCAGCATTTCAGAATGGAGTGGTGGAGCCAATCTTCTGGCTTTGCCAGATTTCCTCAACTTCATACCAATAGAATTCATGTAAAACAGGCCCAAGGCCGATTACAAATCCAAAGCATAAAAACAGTTTTAGCAAAACCAAACCAAACACTTACCCAAAAGACATCATAAATTAGTAACCCAGAGAGCAGCAAGCAGGAAACCTTCAGGCTCGGCAGCCGGACAAAGGCTATCATTGCAACACACAGGCCCATAGCCAGAGCTACAAAATGCAAGACATCATTAGTTCATTAAAAATAGCAGAACAAACAGAAAAACACCAATCTCAAGAAAGTACCTCCCCTCCAGGACCCCAAAGAAGCCTGTCTGCACCTGTGCAGCTCTGCATGCACTAGATGACTGTCTACCATTTCCAGACAGTGACGTTCTTCTTACCAGGGTTAAGCAAAGTCAAAATACATTGAGGAGCCAACTGCAAACACATCCCCTTGGAAGCAGGGATCCCTCTGCAGGCACAACCGCCTGTTCCACTCAACTTCCACCACCCACCACAAAGAAATGTTTCCATGTCCTCTGTCCTAGAGACTCCATCTCCCCTGTACAACCCTGACTACCTACTTTAAAACAGAGGCAACAAAACAACTTTGAATTCTCTGTGCCCCAAACACAAACCTCTACTTTTCCTCTACTGGGTTTTCTAAGAAATGCATAAAATAAATAAGATCCTTGAGTCTTAATTCAGAAAGGGCATGGCTACATGACTTGTTAGAACTTGGTCTGGCAAAAACCCACTCAAACCAAACTTCTGCTTGGGCAAGACTGTGCAAGACTGCCTGAATACCATGAAACATCATCATTTAGATGATATCCAGGATTTCCCAATAACCAAAATGTGTGCGAAAGCTTAGGGGAAAAAATATGGATAAGTTTTTTCTTAATCCCTCCTAAGGGTGAGTTTTCAGCCAGCTCAATGAGCTGAACAACATGACACAGCTCAGATTTTCACTCTGTACCAAGGGGAATTTTGTAGGGTAGAAAGGTAAGATTTTAAACAAAAGCCAGTCTTCACATTTGTGTCATTGCCTGCTTCTTTGAGCCCAGCCTCATCTACCAAGGATACTCAGCTGACAACTGCATGTATTTCTACTGGTTCCAAGTAAATCCCTGAAGAAATACTTACAATAAAACAAATTCTAAAAAAACTTAAAAAGCAAATCAGCTTTCATCTATGATACCAGTCTATTTGCAAGGAATAATGGAGCCCTGCTGGGATCAGATTACAGTCAATCATGCAGACATTTGTCACAAAATGTCTTTGTCTAACATGACATGGAATTTTTAAGAAGTTACAATCCCATTTTTGCCAACTGGAACTGCAGGGAAGCCAATTCATTATGCACATGCCCACCACCAGTGTAACAGCTGGACTCAGCCAAAATGGACAAATTAACCTCTGGATTTTCAGGCTGTAATTATGGGGCTGTGAAGCCACCTACCACTTGTATTTCACCTGAAAGCTGGGAAGATCTTCCATCCACTCACTAGGGAAACACATCCATGCACATTCAAGGGATAAACATTGTCCTAGGTCTCCTGCCAGTGTGGCTGCCTGCAGTGCCCAGGGGCTGCATCCCAGCAATTCTGCCAAGCCCACCTTATCTCCTGAGAACTGGTAACCTGAGCACAACCCCAAGTGTCACAGCAGCGCAGTGGGGTCACTCTGCACAACTGTAACTAGCTACAAAATGTGAGCAAATTATTGAGGTTTAAAGAATTTGACCCAGCAAAGCAGCAGGAAAAAGAACTGCATTCATTAATTCAGTATAGCCCTGAGTTACAGACTTCCTCAGCAGAAGAGCAAATACAAGGAAACAGACTGTTTTAAATCAAAGAGGTTTCTCTAAAACCACTGTTAATAATAGCTCAAGCAAGCCTATATTTAGGAGAGGATTTCCAGGTTATAATTAATGAGAAATGGAAATACTGTAACCAGTATTTTATCTATTGTTCACACACTCCATTTCTCTCTCACTGAAATGAACACAGCCACATGCACCAAGGCATCAAACTAAGCAAATACTGGGTAGAAAAGATGGAAAAAATCCTTCAGCTGACAGTAAAATACACATGCTAATAATTACACAGTTTTGCAAATGCTTTAGGAAACACTGGTAAATTTAAAAAACAAGCAGGAATGCCCAAGAGCAAGTACAAGTAATATGGGCCAAAGTGCAATCAATGGACTTCTCTAAATGAAAGCCAGCTTCCCTACCCAAGCTCATGCAAAGTGTTGACAAACTATATAAGGCAGATCTGCACTGAAATATACTTCAAATCATTAAAAAAAAAAAGCCAAATATGAGAGAAAGACAAAAAGAGGTAGAGCAGCCACACAACCAGCAGCTCTGGTTTGGAAGTGCTGGGCAATGGGTTAACAAGGCTGAATGGAAGCACTGGAGGAGTTAACCATCAATTAACAGAGCAATTTAACTCCAGAGTCCCTGCAAACACACTCCTTATGGAACAGGGATATTCTGAGGATTAAGAATATTCTTGCATATGTGGTTAGACTCTGGCAGCTTTCCAGCTCTCCTGCATCCAGAGCAGGTGAAAGCTCCAAGATGCTGCTGGTGTGGAGTCTGGTTTACAAAGCACTGTGTAAGCTGGGGAGCTTCAACTTCACCAGGTGAAGCTCTGATCTGATGAAAGTGTATTTTAAAAGAAGGGAGTAAGAACACAGGCCCAATTGCTGCAGCAGTTCCCGGGGTATCCATGACCATGCCGTTCACTCTGTAACTAGAGATATCCCACACATCTACAGCATTCCTGTTGTACATCTCCAGCTCTGTCCACTATTTAGGAAAACTTTCATTTTAACCAGGCTTTACCAGGGAACAGTGACCATCCTTGATGATTCTGTCATCCAACCATCTGCTCTGAGAAATAAGCATTTCAATACCTATAAAGGTGCATCATCACATGCCAGAACAACACTCTGGAGCCAACACGGGCTCACTCTGCCCTGTAACACGTCCCTGCCTTTAGAACCACTTCAGCCAAGGGCTCTGCAGGCAGGGGCAGGGTAGGATTTGGGCACTGAAGGCTGTTCCAGCAAGAACTGCCACACCTCGATTTTGTAAGGCCTGGCAATTACCAAGAAGTATTTCCCGTGTTGTCCTCAGCTCTCGAGCTGCAAAGCTCTTTCACTGACAGAATCAACCGCACAGCCCCGACCAAACACCCAGGGCTCTCCACGTGCTGCTGCTCAGCAGGAACACCCACCCAGTTCCTCCAGCTCCTCCTCCGGCCCCGCCCGGGCGATGAGCAGCACGTTCGCAATATGTGGTTCATTTTCTGCCGACGGCCGAACAGGGGATCCTCCCGGGCCGGGCCGGGCCCAGCCAGCAGCTGCCAGCGCTGCCTTGAGGACAGGAGCGCCCTGCCTGGACGCACGAGTGAGCCGCGCTGCCGCCCGCGCTGCCCTCCGGACGGGAGTCCCCGGCGTCCCGAGGACTCCCCGGCGTCCCCAGGACTCAGTCGCAGGGAAGGCAGAGACCATGGGATCCCACGTGCAGCTGCACAGGATGAGGACTAAAGCTCCGCTCTGTTTCCCTGACAAAGGCCAATAAAAGCTACTCCCTGTTTAGTGTCACTGGCAAAGACTGATTTTATTAGATTTGAACAAATGACAGGAGGAACACCTATATAGTTCAAGTTCCCTTAATAAACTACATAAAATAATTCAAAGTGAGACAGCAGCAAAACAATTCAGTAAATCATAAAAAAATCTCCCAAGAGAAATAGAAGCCAGACACCACTCTGCACCAGCAGCTCAGAGCTCTGTAGATGAATTACTGCAAAGTCCACCATGTCAGACTGAAGCATTCACAAAAATAACTTCTTTTAACTAAATGCTTCTGCTGATACCTCAGTGTAGCCAACTCTTCAGATTCTGCCAAAATCCACACTTGACATTCCTTTTAGGTTTGCAGCTACTGCAGATCAAGTGTCACCCTCGATTTCATGGTGGGCTACTCTGCTTATCACAAAACAGACTTTGTCTGCATTTTTTTCATTTACCATCTGGTATTTTAAAAGGTATTTCCCTTTCATACAACAGGTGGGACTTTTAAAGCAGTTCAAACCATGAATGAAGCCTAGTGCCCACATACAAAAGAAAGAATGATGGTGCCATGAGAGGTTTCAGTGCTAAGGATGTGCTGCTGCTACCTCATTTAGAAGGAGCTGTAAGCTGATGGGATGAATGTTTTCTATCTTAACAAACAATTTCAAGGGCAGGTAATGTTGTTGCAGCATTTTTCCTCAAGCAGGCACAACCTCAGCATGCCATTACACCATGTCCTAAGCCAATTTAGCTGCCTGACACTGCTGAAAAGCAGAGGTCCTGCTCCTGGCTACTCCTTCATGCCTTTGCTATTATATCCACTCCATCCCCTCAGATTCCATCATGCTGCCACTTACCTTCTGCCAAATTTAGCACACACCTGACTACACAATAATCCAATTCATCTCACTGCAGCTGCAGAAAAATAGGCTGGCAAAACCCAAGTATGCTGCCATTCTAGTGAGCTGGATCAGTTTACCATGTGATTAACTGAGTGCCAGAGCTAGCACAAGAGATCTGGAAGGCAGGAGGGAAGGATGAAGGCTCCTTTTTGGAACAGTAAGCTGTGAATTCAGGTCAACCACCACGAAAAAAACCCCAATAAATCACACCCTCAAGCCAGCTGGCTGACTGCCAGTTTCGCCCATCTCACCACACAAGGCAAGCATCGCAGAGATCAAAGCCAACCAGCTACTGTGAGCTGCTCACAACAAATTATTTGAGCATCAGAACCAATAAACAACAAGATGCACACGAAAAATTAATCAAATTTTTAGAATCAAGCTATGAATCATAAACAACCACTGTCTCCACACATCCTTAACTCAATCTGACCATTTACCCTACACCACACAGGTGCAGAATATCTTTCATGAGTGTTCTGGCACTTCCCTGGAAGCTTTTACAAACCAGAAAAACAGGTGTTCCAAGCACTCCCCTGCCATGCTCCTGGCAGTGGCTCTTCAGGGAGTCTGCCACACAGCTCAGCAGCCAAGCCATTAATAATAGCAAATTTCACCCATCATCACCAGGCAAATGTTGTGTCAGAAGAGGCACAAACCAATAGTAAAACCCCTTAATTCACATACTCACCGTCCATTAGGAGCCAGTGGCCAGTTAGGACCCAGATAAGGACAAGCATCACAGACAGAGAAAACGAGAGCAACTCGGCAGCAGTGAAACGCCCACAGCAGCCAAAGGAAATCCTAGAACAACACACAAGCATCAGCTGGAAGACTTTATGTTTCCATTTAAAGAACAGAAAATGGACACTGTTGGAACATGGCTCAACTGCTGATGAAAGATGCCAAGAACAACTGAAGGGAAGTTCCTTTGCCACAAATAGGTACCAAAACAGCAACAAAATAAAAGCTTTCCTCACATTCAAATACTATGTGTGAAGCATGAACTGCAGAGATGGAAAATATCCTGTAAATCTTGGCACCTCTCTGCAAATTGCCAACATTCCTAGCACCACCTAAGATAGTGCTTTTAGCAACATGAACTCAAATCACAAGGTTAAAAAATAAAATTAGTTTCAAAACAAGACATTAACAACTGTAATTTCCACTGGTTTAAATACAGTCTTCAAAGGAGCCAGCATTAAAATCCAGAATCCAATGTTAACAAACATTAAAATCCAACGCCAATCCCAAACTCTAAAGTCTCAGCCAAAAGAAGCCAAACTTATTAAAAATCACTGTTGGAAAATTTAGACTCATGTAATGGTATTGCATTTCCCTGGCTGGCAAGTGTGAGTGACTTACAGAAATTGTGCTTCCTACTTTCAAAGTGGAAACATGATGTTGGCACAAAAAAATATGCACAAACATCAGTCCTGAGGTTAATGCTTATTAAAGAATTCTCATTAAAAGAAAGAAATACAACACACAAGAAGAGGAGCAAAGGATTGCTCAAGTCCTTACTTGTTTTGAGGTGAGCAAGGCCGTGTTAAGTACTGGCACATCGGGAGCAGAAGGAAAGCAAAAGCTATTGTTGCAAGGACTATGAAAAGAAGAAAAGGTAATATTAGGACATTCAGACCTAATTTCTACAGTACACAAACATGCTTCTCCAATTTGGAAAAGCTCTTGCAACAATGTCCTATTATCATATGCTCAGTATTATTCCAGCATGAGCAGCTCAAAGCTCTGAGGTTTTCTGCACAACAGTGAGCCTTCAGACTGAAATAAAACAAAAGCTCTTAAAGGAATGCAATACCCTGTCCCCAAACCCTAAAAAAAGTCTTACATTTATTCATGATCATGTCAGCAAGAAAAACAGTTTTCACATATTCTGAGAAAACAAAATCTACTACAAATTAGTTGTGAGATTTTCTTACAATTTTTCAACATATGACACGGACTAACTCAGCATAATAGAGGGTTTTTTTCCACTTTTTAACCTGGATGGTAATTTCTTCCCCCATCTCACTCAAAACTCTTTATTCATTACTAAACACAGTAAAACTTCAAATAACTTACAGCCAGTAGCTGGCAACCTCACTTTTTAAAATACAAAGCGCTTTAGGTTTTTGAAAACAGAATGATAAAAATACATAAATATCCAAACAGACTATTTCCATAAACATTTTCTTTTTCAAGCAGCATACTTATCCCACCCACACATTTGTAAAAACATTCAGTAACTGCTGGTATTTATAATCATTTTTCCTTCCAGTTTTTTTAAAGGACTGTTTAAAAGGATGGAGCACGAGGGCGTGGAAACAGAGACATGTAAGCAGCACACATCCAAAACTGTGCAGCAAGAACAGACTGCCATGAAAATCAAAGTTTTGGAACTTTGTGCATGCTGCAATTCAGTTCTTTGTGCTGTCTTCTACTTATTCCTTTAAAAAAATTTGTTGCTGGTTTTTAAAAGGGATTTTTCTTCTCTTCTCTTCTCAAATGAAGATGATGGGAAAGAATCAAACATTGTGTTACAGTTTAAGCCATTCTCTACACAGTTTAAGCCAACCAGAGAAAAATTCGTTTGGTCAAACCACATCTTTCCCTTCTGGTGGGAGGAAGATTTGAAACAAAACAAAACAAAAAAAGGAGAACTCGAACAATCTAAAAAGAGAATTTCAGAAGTGTCTGCATACAAACAGCACCATGAAAACTCTCAGTTCTATCAATATTTCAGAGGGGGGAAGAAAACCAGAAGCGGTAGGGAAAGAACAAACATTGTGGCACCTCTGCACAACTGAACTAAGAACCTCTTTGGAGGTGCCTGGCAAAGAACACTGCCCAGGAACCCCGTGCCCCTGCCACCCCGAGTCCTGCCTGCCCTCCCTGCTCCCTACCCTGCCTCCCCAGCACAGGCTCAACCCTCTTTGCCCTTGGAATCTCTCCTCTCCTCTCTTCTCCTCCCCTCCAGCTCTGGCCAGCAGGGAGCCCTGCACCTCCTGCCCCGGTGTCTCCATGCTGGGCTCGTTCAGAGTGGGAGTTAAACTGCAACAAGGAGCTGCTCCCAGCGTGGCTCCTGTCTGTTCAGGCTTCCAGCCCCAAGGCTCCTGTCCCCTCCAGCCTCAGTGATTCAGTCAGGAGTCCCTTGGCTTAACTCCTGTCTGCAGGCAATGCCAGCTCTGGGGCTCTGCCCTCCGCCGAGCACTGGGTCCTGGCCTTGGCTGCTTGCTGCACCTACGCTTGCTCCTGACTCTTCCCTGAAAGGCAAATCTCTGTGAGAGGAAGATTTGAGAGAGGTTTAAGAAACCAGACATCAGCTGTAATTTAGCAGTCCCCCACATCAGCCCCTACTAGCTACAGAGGATGTAAAACAGCATGACCTGAGCTTGGTCTGTCCCTCTCAAGGGACAGAGGGACCAAGTTCCACAGCCCCACGTTTGCAACTCCAGCAGGGTCCCTCTACTGATGCAAGCCCAAGGAAGAGCACAAACCTACCATAAAACCAGGTTCAAGAATAAAGATACCCAAAGTACTGACCCCCAGTCCCCTGAGACCTATAACAAGCCCCAAGGGACACAGGATCCCCTAGTTACACATGGAAGCGTTAAAATAAAGTTACAAAATCCAAGGTCATTTTAAAAATAAGTCAACCAATAACCCCAACAAATTCAAATTCCTCTTTTGTCATAAATATTTCCTTGTAATATCTTATATATTTGTTTGTATATATTTCCCTCATATCTAGCATACAGTAGAATCTATCTGAAGTATTTTTTAATAGGAAAGAACATACATGTCATAAGTCAAAGTTATAAAATCAGAATTCAAGAGGCCTCTACAGGAGGTAGAATTAGACAGGAGTCTCAAGGCTACAGATTTAAATTTCACCCATCAATATCAGCCCTGTTTAAGAGGTTGGCACAGCTCAGGAGTTAAGCCATAAGGGCAAAGCCTGCAGTGAAGTAGGAGAGGATGAGAGGTATTTAGGAGTTTAAAAGTCTTCACAGACTCAGTATGTGGACTGAGTACAATTTTTAGAAGCTGCTGTGTATCTGCAGCAGTAGGAAGAATCTTGCTACTCTCAACAGCAGCTGGTCTCTTGAAGAATTGCAAAAAGATAATAGGCCAAAATTTTCCAAAAAGCAATACCCTGGCATTTATTTAAAAGACAAAATGTAAATCATAAATAGGACTAGAGGATCTGCAACTTATTTGCAGGTAAATTTCAATTTTGTTCTAAATTCAAGCAGTGCAAAAGACTAATATTCAAATGTTAGTGAGACCAGAAACAGAAAAACTGCATTAAAGCAAAACCGAAATTAAAGTAGGAAAGAAGTGTCTGGACAGGATCCTCAAAGTTATTTCCCATGAAGTGCTTCATGTACAGTTCTGAGCACCGATTTATAAACAAGTGAGCTTCATGCAAAATAACACATCTGGGCATGTTTAGACCTCTGGCAATTTATAGTTCAGTAGGTTTAGCACATCTCTAAGTGGAAAATACTTCTCAAATAATACTTGTCTATTTATAGCTACACAGACATGAAAATACAACTGTGAAACCTGACGATTCTTTTTTTTTAATGTACTGTGAACGTGTATTATAATTCTTACCAACAATATTTAATTATATCAGTACTTTCTGTTTTATTCCAGGTCTTATAAAGAGAAGAAAACTTAGTCACCTGCTGTGCATATTGTAAAGACAACTTGAACTGAGTCGAAGAAGAAGAACATAACTAGGAGAGACACGGACGCTCCGATGGGCAGGAACAACGCCTGGGTGGAATCGATGGTTTGAATACCTGCAGGAGAGAGGGGGACACTGAGCTCGTGCTTGGTGCCACACAGGGACCCAGGCCCTGGCCAGCACAGGGCAGGGCTCTGACAGCATGCTCCCCCTCAGTGCTGGTGCAGCAGGCACTGACTTGGTGCTCTCTGAGCCCAGCACAGCTGCCTGTGCAGGAACGCTCCGGCTGAGCGTGCACTGCAACAGCCCCGCTCTGCAGAGCCCAGGAACTGAAAGTTCAGTCTGATCTCGTGCCATAGATAGAATGAATGACAAGCTGTGAAAATTAACATTATTTAGGGATTAGAATCACTTTACACCGAGACACATAAATGTGCTGAACAGAGCATATGTAAGGTTTACTTAATCTCTGGACACAAGGTGAAAAGCCTGACCAGTGTTAGGCTGACCCAGCTCATGCAAAGGGTGCCACAGCTTCAAATTCCACTTGGGTGAAGGCCACCAAGCTCTTAAATTTCATCACAGGCTGAAATCATGAGACAATATCAAGCCTAACAATAAAGGGCAGTTTTCAAAAAATACCCAAATAATTTACCTGTTTATGAAACCACCAGGTCAGTGAAGTGCACTGTAATTGCCTTTCTGCTAAAAACCAACACAAATTCAGGCTTGCATTTCATAACTGGTAGTAATTTTAAACAGGGCAGAGATACTGAATTATTTTATTCTTAGTATTTCCCTCACCTCACCCATTCAGTGTGACTGCCAGGGATATTGATCATGGGACAACTAAAACAACTTTTACTGCATTTCTGACTTTTCAGAATTACCAGCAAAATTGAGAAGTCCACCTAACCCCACAAATTCCAAGACTTAACCAGTCTGTAGCTATATTTACATTTGATTCCTGGGCAGGGGAAGAAGCCATAAGCAGCAACCCAATTAGAAATATAAGACACACTTCTACTACTTGCAGAGCACTGAAGTAACAATAGGGAACATCTGAAGTAGTCACTTGGTAAGTGACCAAGGGAAAAAAAAAACAGCTTGACATCAACTGTGTTATCCTAAAATAATTAAACACTGCTGTATGAAGGGGGTTTTAGCAATCCTAGGATTTGAAGAGTAAGCCTTTAGGGTCATGAGACATACACAGTCAAGTAGATATACACACAGATTGTGTGTCTGTGTTTCTGTGTGACAATGACAATGTGTCTTATTTTTTCCTGTGAAGAGTGGCAAGTCATATAAATAACAGGTTACCTGTACAACTCAGTTATCAATATATCTGATTACATTGAAAAACCTCAAACACACATGAAATACACTCACTACAACTTAGTATCTCTTATAAATATTCAACCATTTTCATAAAAGAAAAGCTGAACAAAAAGCATGGAAGTCATGACAGTTGCACATGATCATGTCATTTATTAGTTCATATCATGATCTATTACTCTCAAACATAAGTAGCACAATAAATTTTAAAGATAAAAAGCAGAAGAACTCAGTCATTTGGGATTTCTACATTGCTGAGGTCTGGTACATTAAAATAAAGTGCAATGTAGATAGCCCAGTGATGACAGTGTGAAGACACAAAAATTCTCATCTGTGACTTAGATCTGATTCCTCCTGCTCTGAGAAAGCACATTTATTCACATGTCCTTCAATTTCCCAAGGGAAAAACCAAACAAAACAAAAACCCAGAAATGACACACTGCACACCACCTTGGCATCTGGGAATTAGTGCCTGCAGCATTAAATGTCAGAGTTCTTAATTTAATTTCTGATCATTTTGACAGTTAATTTCCTTAATGTGCTTATTCCCTAGCCCCAGACTGTCTTCTCTTCCTTCCCAGATGCCAAAAGCCTCAAATGCTCGTTGCTGTATCACCAAGCACAGCAACCTCTTTGCTCTGTGCTGCCAACAGAGGCAATGCTGTGACAACTATTTAAATTCCAAGAGTCTACATTAGAAAAGACAAAACCAGCAAGAGACACATACAACATATGTTATTTCATTCATCATTTTAAAGTTATACTTCTTGCTTTAAACAAAACAAGCTTAGCATTCAGGGTTTCATGCACAGGGCTTCTCACTCCTGCCTTCTATACTCTGGGAAACTATTTCACTCTAGAGCCCTTTCTGAAAATATGGCAATATAAATTGCCTTCAGTTAAACTCAAGTATGAATTTACAACACACTGTGCACACTGTGTTCCACTCAACTGATTGGTTCCATATTTTTACCTGTAAAACTGTGCATGTCAGATGGCCAAGCTGCCTGCAATCTATTTATAGATCACAGAAGGGACAGTCACCACGCAGGAGCTGACATGTTAATCCCACTCTGAATAGACAGTGTGCAGACACATACTTTGTTGTCCATTATAAATGAGTTGCCCAGAGCCATGTGAACTCTCTACTTCAGTTTCTCTACGGATGAGGTGAATCCCCCTTAGGGATCTGTCAGTGCACCCTGCAATCACTCCCAGCTTACAGACTGGCCAACATGCCATAGCAATGAGCGCCAGCCAAAAAGGAATTACACTCCCTTCTCCTAACTGTGGGGTGGCTTTTTTCAAAGTAAAGCTGTTTCCATTTCCAGTCAAACCTGACAAATTGTGCCACATGCAATTTTTATGCATTATGGAAATATTATGTTGATGCTTTAAATTCAGCTTCCACGGGCGTGACCCAGCCGTGGACAGCAGTGTCAGAGCACAGCGAGGTGGGGCGTGCCCAGACACAGCCTGGGATCAGGTGAATCTGCAATGCAGCAGCTCAGGCACACACAGGTGAAGCAGGAGGGGCAGCACTGAGGGGAAGCAGAAAGGGTAAGGAGTAAAGCTGACCCTTACTGTTATTGGTGCTGTTGCCATTAAAAGACCCAGCAGCGCTGCTGTTGTCTTTCTCTTTGTCTTGATTCTCAAAGTCCATGTTCAGAGACCTGCAGGGAACAAGGCAAATGTGACAGATGAGTTCCAAACTCCTGTGTAGGCTCATCAGCTGCAGTCTCATTCCCACTGCCACAGCACCCTCCCCCTGGAAAAGCCCTGTAATGCTGGTTATTAGAAACAACACCAGGCACAGTGGGAAATTAAAATAACTGCAGTGCTTGGTTCCAAATGAGGCCTCACATCCCAGATTCTGACAGTGAGATCAGTCACCACAGTGTCTACACGGGGGAGTGTTGAATATCAGTGATGCTGCTGCTTGTTGTTACCTGATTTCTGGGAAGTGTAGAACATGATGGAAGCACAATAAACATTTCAATTCTCTTGTGAATTTGAACTCTTTCCAAGTTCTCATTCTTGTTCCTTTTCTTTCAAATTTGACTATCAAGTTTCATTTTTTAAGACAATAGTATTTCCTTCCTTGAAATGTTCTTATGAATGACCCAAAATAGCTTTTAAGTGTCTGCTTAATGTAAGGTCTTACTTCACTGAAAAAATTTCAGCAAAGCCTAGAAAATAACCAGATATATATTTTACATGCACACAGATGACCAGAGGAAGCTCTGAATAAATAACACAAATTAATACACTTTTATTAATCCATAGGAGCTGACAACACTTCCCTGAGTAGACAGCTCAGCTGTTATTGATTCATCTTTTCATGTTGATATAAACACTTTTTAAAAAGTTCCAATTTAGGACACTATTCTACCCCTTTTGCCACAGTCCTTCACTTTGATACAACTTCCAAATTATATTCTAACACATTTGGCTTAACTTTCTGAAAGGGGGGAATTTCAGTTAAGGTCTTTTTTGACCAGCAATAATTTCTATTGTTAAATTCGACGTGCTTTTTAACAAAAAAATACCAGCAATCAAGTTTACCACGACAGTTTCTCACTGATGCATGTATGGTATCCACAACTTAGCTGAATATTGATTTATTCAAACAAGCTACAGAGAACCACCAGAAGCACTGTGCATCTCCCACTGTACAGCTCCTGTCTTAAGCTTACAGCAGCATCCAAGTATGTCAATAAAACTTCCAGGTCAACAGGCATTAAACTTCTTTTCAAGTTTAGCTTAAGTGAGTTACACAAATTAAACAATTTCTAGTCACTTATCAGACCAGTAATAAACACACCATAGTCTTCTAAACTATTCTAGAGGTGTCACAGATATTTTATTGCCGTGCATTGATCATCTACTGCAATGCACAGGTGAGCAAGTCTGTGCTGCAGCCCCAGAATCTGGAATTAGGCACAATCAGGTCTATAGGATCAAGACACATGTGGTGTATTAAAGACAGAGGGGTTGAGCAGCTTCACTCCATAAAACAAAACCAAGAAAAAAGCTTTTCCAGCACAGAACTGGTTTGTTTCCTTTGCTTCTATTAAGCAAATGCCCCCCAACAGTGTTATTAGATTAAAGCAGCTTTTGGTCTCAGGCAAAACATGAGGAAGCTTTCACCTCAGAGCCATAGTGCTTCTACACAGATCATGGATCATCAGCTAAAGAGTTATGGAAAACACAAAAGAGGCAGTACAGAACACTGAAATTCTAACAAATTAATCTGTTGTTCTTAGCTTGTTCTTCTAAAGATCTCTTGGCTCTGCCCTTTGTTTGGAGTGCCTCCACCATTCATTCGCACTCCTTTTCCTCCATTATGCATTGTAGCTTTACAGTTTTCCTCTCAAGCTATAAAAATCTGGGAGGAGGCTGACAGCCCTCCAAGACTTGGTCCAAGATTCAGACAAACAAGATAATTCTTTTCTCAGTGCAGTGTTTTCTTCCCCTCTGAATTAGCACAGTTTAGCAAGAACCTCACACCATCATTCTCCCAGTGGCATCCACCAACTCATAACTTAAGGGATTTCTATCAGCAGAGAAAACTGGAAATAAAACCTATCAGATCTACTGCTCATAAACAACCTCAGCCCCTCTCTTTTCACTGCCATAGTGTCAGCAATTATTATTACCTATAAATATCCCTGCCTCCAAAATATGCATAAATTAGGAAATTACTTTCACTTAACACAGCTGCTTTTCCAAGCCAACCTCTGAATAACTTCCAACTGTTTTATGATTTGGCTCTTCCTCTGCTACAAATTATCACTAACATAATAAAAAAACCTGAGAAGCTATCACTAAAACACCTTCTAAGAAAGTTAAAAATCATACTATAAAACAAGATAAAACTACTGGGCTGTAGAGAAATGGCAAGCTGGGAAACATTCCCTGTTTTGTTCAAGTTTCTCCTGGGCTCCCAAAGGGAGTGTTGAGTCAGCATCTCCCCTGGGGCACTGAGCTGCTCCATTGTTTCTGCTGTGGGTCCTCAGAGCTCCAGCTGGTTGCATTTCCAGTGCAGGGTTTCAAAGCAAGCGAGTCACCCTCTCACAGGGAGCCCCTCGGGAGGGTTACGCCGAGGCCAAAGGAATGAGTAAGCTGCTGGCACGGCACTGCCTGCAAAGTTCAGATTCAACTATGGACCACTCCACTGCAGAAATGCCTCGGGGATGTTCTTATCAAGCAATGGAGAAAATAGGAACACGAGGATCTATCTATAGAGGCACCTGCAGATACAATTTATTGAGATGTTCCTTCTTGCTCTACCAGTGAGGACAGGCACACACATGAGAGCTCTGGGAGCACGGGAATACCACACTGGAAAGCCAAGAACCCACAGCACACCATGTTCACATGACGGTTCACCATGTGAGCTATTTTCTATTCACACCCACACTTAAGCCTAGAGAAAGAAGGCCCCAGGGTCATGCCACAGTTCTTGGTTTGGCTCAAAAGCAGGTATTTGAACAGGTAGATTCTGGGTTAAATCTGGCTTTACATAAGCTGAGAGCCCATGTCTGGGGATGTGATGGGATAGAAAAAGATTTAGCTGTTACCTGCAAAGTAACCCCAACATTAAAGTCACAGAGAAGCATTTTGACAAGAAGGTGGCTATCTTGCCCTCAGAGACAACCTGTTTCAAGCTGAGCTCACCTCTTTAAAAATGCACAACTAACACATCTACTTGCATGCTCCAGTTTACAGCTCGTAACGGTTTAAAGGATTAGACTTGCCCCTTTGGCAGGCAGTAATAAAAATATGTCAAGTTCAAGGACTGAGAGCAGTCAGACTGCACATGAGAGAGACGTTCAGAAGGGCTGGAAGCTAAAACTCCTGACCCGGCACAAACGTAGGCAGGAAATGCTCGTTCATGCACAGTCAGGGAAGGGGAACTCAACTCTGTCGCTGCACTTTGTTCTGGTTCTGGGCTTTACCCACAATTTATTACACATTATTCTGAGGATACTGGGGGTTTGGGATTTTTTCATTTGTTTTGGATAAATGCTACTTCTGTTAATAAGGACAGCAGACCAAGGCTTTCCTTTGTTCCCCTGACACTGCCTGCCTTAGATTAGATCCACCACACACGTGGATTTTATCCTAATGACTCACACACCTAATTCTTTCTGATCCTATTACTGCACTTCTGTTTCAGCCACTTGCCAGGAATACTACAACAACTCTACCTGCTTCTTTTCAGTTGAAAATCACAAAGCAAACCCACCTTCTGCAACACAAAGGTTAACTGAGGAATGCTATTTTCCTTTTGTCTTACAACAGCTCTGCAGGAGACAAGCACTCAAATCCAGATGAACACACCACTGCTGACAGATGAGAATGAGCACCCTAAGATGTAACTTTTATCTTTCCAGCACATCAGTTTTCTAAGAAAATTCATCCGCTTTGCCAAAAGTTTTCATTTTACTACTTTAAGAATTTCCAGATGAATATCATTTTGTAACTTACTACCACACTTCAATTTCTTAAATAACTTAATTGTATTTCAGACCCGTTCGTTAGCACTACTGCACAATTTTCTGTAAAAAACTATTTTTGACCTCACTCACTGATCAAAGAGAATCAGTTTGTCCAAGTCCCCAACGTAACTGTGGGTTTCAGCTCAGACACCTGCTAAAGAAACCACATATAGGAGATTAATTAGGAAAGTAATTTTAAAACTCTGGGACCCTATTTTGGTCCGTAACTCACATCATGGGGTCTTCAGGATATACACAAAGGCAAAAGACTAAAACAGGACATTTCCTCAATGGATTTGTATCCATCACCATCCCACTACTCCATCCAGTGAGTCAGATTGCTCTGGAGTTCGCAGTCCATGCCAGGTGAGTAGTTTTAAATGTGAGGTATAGGACAAAATGCTAAGAGCATGTGTAGGTACCAATAGGAAGAGGATGGCAAACAGCAGGGGAAAATTTTGAAGGGCAAGGAGCTCCAAAAAAGACAAGCAACTGAAGTTCACACACTCCTCCTGTTTTATATTGCACTATGTTTTCATAATTGAATTTTAATAAATGCTATTGCTTCTTGCAGCCAGATGCATAGCTCCTTTTTACACGACAGCATAAATTAAAATAGTTAAAAATTTAACTAGTCCCTCAACTATATGCTAATCTGACTCCAAACATGAAGAAAAAACTAAACAAATCCAACTTTTAATTAATTTTTTTATTCTGATCATCTCTAGATTTTGTTTTCCTAAAGCCTTCTGTTTTGATTTCACCAGCAGTGCTGTTACCTAACACTTGCTAACAACAACAGACAGCTCTTGCAAAAAAATTGTCTCTTTCATTAAATGACTTTATTAACTTACAGTAGTGAAATAAAACCTCCTATCCTAAAACAGCTGCAGCTTACATCATATGGATGAGCACAGCTATCATCTACTTCAGGAATACTCATAGCAGTTCAGAGACTCTCTAGTGAGTATAAGGCCTTTTATCACTGTGAGCTGTGAAATGAAGCAATGTTCTTCAAGAAGCAGAAAGAAAACCATGCTGTATTTAAGTTTAAAAAAAACCCACTTTCATATTGTGATTATTTTGTTTTAATATGCCAGTACAAGCCTCATTCCTTAGGTGCCACTACAGTAAAACCAACTGTATAATACAGCATGCAAGTCTAAAAGGGTAATTGTGTTTTCTCTAAATTATACTCAAGTCTTCTAAAATGAGGCAAATTTGATTTTTGAAGACTCAAACTCATGCTGCAGCAGTTCTCAGTTGCTTTGCTGGAATTCAACACTGACAGTGTTTCCCACTTCTCCATGAAGCTGTTACTGACACACGGCAGTGGGACCCGGGGGTCGCTGTTCTACAGGACAGGTTTGAAATCACAGGAGAGCATTTGCAATCTACCACCACTGGCTAATGTACAGAAAACTCTGCTATCGAGAACATTACCTTCTATCTGTCTCAACAATCCTTTTTTACTCTCTAAAATATGATTTCACAGAGCTGTCCTCAAGGACTGACTTAAGTTATCTTATATGTGCTTTTACCATGACAAATAATTACACCTTTCAGAAACCCCAGCTTGCTGTTATTTCTTCCTTTTCCATTTCCTTCTCAGAAGCAAATAATTTTTTTTTCGTTGGCTATGTACACTGACAAAGATACAATGAAACAAAAAGGCATAAACTGTAGTCAGTCACTTGGAATATTTTTACTGGAAAAATAAAAACTGTGCAGAACCTTAAAAAGAAAATCTTACCTGAAACTGCCGTAGACTATGAGGAGAATAGAAATCAGGAAGGTAGACACTTGACTGGAATCCACAAGGGAATATGCCCTGGAATTAGCAAAAAGAAGGCAGGTTTGTCATTGTGAGTGTCCATTTCTCCAGTGCCATTTACTAATTCTTTGTCTTATTTTAATACAAATACAGAACCGGATGACAAATCATGGCAGCTCCCTCTGAAGTTCTTGTCTCATCTAGAACACAAAACCTGTAGCTTGTGAATTAACTTATTATACTCAAGGCTGCAGCATGAAAAACCCGCACAGCCACCAAAGGACAACTCAAAAGCCTTGTGGTAATTTATTCTGAACTCATCAGATTCAAGGTTTTTTTCCTCAAACTCATTAAAATTACTTCAATTGCAGCTACTGCAAAACCTGCACGTCAATAACAGAAACCTGTTTTCCATAACACTTCTTACATCTTCAGAGTGGCAGTATGGCAGTTAAGGCGCACTTAGCTGGGGGGAAAAGCCCCAAACAAATAAAAGAAACCCCCCAAAAACCAAAGCCCAAACCTCAGAACAAGCAGCAACGTTCATTTATTAAACCACACACAATCACTTCCCTATTCCATCTTGCAGATCACTCCGTGCAGGATTACTGAGGGACATTTCAGCAGGAAGCTTAAACCCAGCTTTATCTGATTGACTTCCTAATGTAACACACTGTGTTTAAAGCATGGAAATATGAACATTAATGCAGCAGAGGCCACTGTGTGGCAGGGGCACAGCAGGCAAGGAGAGGCTCTGGGAGTCACTCTGCAACTCCCAATAGGATTTCCATAACTTGTGCTAAAGTAATGGGAAAGAGCAGGAATAACACACAATGTTAATTGCATTAGTCTTATCCTACAAAAGACATAACTGAATATTTCTGAAACCAACCAAAAAGCTTAATTTCAGCAAGGCTATGGAAACAGAACAAAGATAATTGATTTACATGATTGTTCCAAATTAAGTACCACTGAGCAAATAAAAACTGAAGATACGAGACAGTTAAAGAAACACTCATCCCATTCCCAATTCAAAAGCAATTTAGAGATAATTACCAAACCACTAGACACACAATTTAGAATATTTTCTTTTAATATATAAACACAAATGTGAATCTTCTACTACAGATACTCAATATTAAATATCACTGACAAAAAGACTGCCTCTTCTAGATGGAATTATATACTTGTGCAATAAGCTTTTAAGAAATTAGAAACTGCTTTGGTTAATTACCATGAATAACTTCCACATAGCTCCACATTAAAAGTGAAAAACAGGTATCTTATTTGCTCATAATGTTGGCCAACACATAAAGACAAGCTTTAAGTATTGTATTTTCTTTGTATGTATGACCTTCAGTTACCAGGCTGTGGAACAGAGGCCTAAAAAGCATCCATGAAGATCAATATAGTGAATTGCAAATACATGCAACATAATAACTCAGCACTTACAACCAGTGCACATATAAATGTTCAGGTTATACACAGTATAGCTCACAGCACATTATCTTCATGCCATGGTTACAGCTAAACTTGCACCAAAGGAAACAGCCTGAAGACAATCACACTGGGTTTATGTCCTGTTTCTAACTCTGATTTCAGAGGGAAGCATTCCCTCATCCAGCCTTGCACAAAGGGAAAAGAAAGCTTTGTATTGCTTGGATTTGAGACTAAATAGTGGAACTCATCTGTTAAAAGAATACTCAGAAACTCCACATGTATGAGAAAAATAAAATGAATGGAATTTCAGAATGGATTAAACATGACCAGGGTTATGCACTGAATTTTATTAACTTATGTTCATTAAATTTTATCTTCACAAATCAGCAAATACTTTTGAGATGAACAATGTTTTCTACATAATTCTTCATTCAGTGACAACACTGGAGGCTATAATTAAATAATTAAAAAGCCATTTTGTCATAATTTTAAACATTAGTCAAAACAACGCTGTAAATGTTAGAAAGATTCATAAAACAGATAAAATAGAGATGATACATGGACCATGGATCAGCCCTCTGCATAATCCATAGGTTTTGTATTAAAACTGAGAGCCTTCTGGTTTGATGAAAGAAACTGAAGAAATGCAAGCCCATGTTAAACAATGATCTAACACATCCCAGCCCTGCTGACAGGCTGCAGTGGTGCTCAGGACTGCAACCTGCTGATTCTGTGCAAGGCAGAAATGAGAATTAAAGTCCTTCCATCCTGCACAAGTGATGGGCTACAGAGTAATTAGAAATTCATCACAGACCAGAGATGTTTCCTGACCACCCCTCACAGAGATCTTGGAACAGGACAACCTAAAAGCTCTGAGCTGCTACCAGGATAATGGTCTGGGGAAATTCATATTCACTGATATTCCAAAAACAGGGCCAGGGAGATACAGTCACACTTTCCTTCTTCCTCAGGCAGCTGGAAAAAGAACAAGGCAAAACACACAGAGTGTGACAGGCTGAACCAAGAGAGCAGCTCAGGCATGTCCAGATTCCATGCAAAGTTTCCAGCACAAGCAACCCACAAGCAAACTTGAAGAATAATTTTACAATGCCAAAGTGAATCTCATTGTAATAAAACCTTGCATCTTTTAAACATTAAATCTCCCTACATCATTTAAGGTATTGCACAAGACCTGAAACCAGAACTGCTTCCTAAAATCCTAACCACTGACTGGATGGACAGTTCGTTAAGAGACTAAAAATCCTTGATCCCAAATAAACACTTCCTAACACATTAATCTAGGTTAGAGGTAATAAGCAAATGACTATCACATGAAAGAATCAAAAAGTAAGATTACTTCCAGTTTTTAATATTATTCAAAATGACAGTGTCTTGCAAACCAATTTGTAATTTTAACTGAAATTTAAATAACCTTCTACAAGCCAAACAGATTTCATATGCACATAATGGGATTCTCCTATGTGCATATTTCAAGTATGCAAGTTCATATGCTCTCACAGCCAAACAGCATCAGTGCCATGTTCTTCTCAATGGCATCAGCCAAAACCAGAACCCACACCAATGTCAGTTTTCAGAAGCTGCAGTCACATTTAAGCAGCCTTCCACTGCACACATAAAAAATGAAACCAGCTTCCTTCTAACAAGGTATTTCTGTCAAACTCTTCAATCTTGGAACAAGTAATGGAAACCCATGCGCAGAAAATGCCCGTAACAAGCTTGTGCACAGTTATCACTTGACTTGAGTACTGATTTTAGATGCAATTCTCAGTACTTACAACATGACAATCTACAAAGAAAATATTATTTTTCATCCTAAATCTGAAAATTAATACTGGATACGGCCATGCTAAAGGCTCTTTTGAAGACTGACTTCAGTGCAGTTCACCTGCGTGTCATGTTACAAGAACAACTCCCAACTTATTTCCAAACTCTAGCATATGTGCAGAACACTGCTCAAAACACAAAGACAACATGGGTTTTCCCAAGGAAGCACATTTTTCAAGATTCTTGCACTACCACACCTGAAATTCAACATCCATGTAAGGGAGCTGGTTTAAGAATTACTATTAATAAAGCTATCAGATTCTTACTTAAGTAACAAGTAACTAATTATTACACCCTAGTACTTAATAAAACCAAGCACTCTGGTGCCTTAAGACCGCTTTCTCAGCCAGCTACTGAGAGGTGACTTCCCAACTGCTTCCTCTATAACCTGAGATCTCACTCTGAACTTGCATCTTTACATGGCTGAGATCAATTTTCCTAAATTCTCTGCCATTAGGCATCTATTCCTGGCAGCTTCATGGGCAAGTGCTCACAACACAGAGCCTGCTAAGGCATGCCAAGCCAGAGACACAGCAAGCACTGTTCCATAACATATTCTGTGTGTCCGCCCTACAGCCTCACAGTGAGAGCATTGTCCAGACAACAATGCCAGCAGAGCTGTCCAGCCTGGCACAGACTGCTCCATAGACCTTTACCTACAGAACAATTCCAGGGATGCCCAGCCGCTGTGACACACCACCACTCCCAGCAGTAACCATGCAAAATACACCACAGCACTCAGAGCTGGCCTTCCAAGCAGCACTCTCCCCTCTTCTGGGAAAAAATGAATAACCTCTGTATTCCCAAGGGAACAGAGACCCACTTCATTCCCAGCTAGGGAAGATGGTAACCAGCTAATCAAAGTTGCCACAACAACAGTAATGGTGCCACAGTGAAGACACTTGGAAGCTCTTTGCTCTGAATCAGCAGCTGCAGGTCAAGCTCTTTGCACCTGTCCCTCCAGGTCCAAGCTCACCTGTCTCTGTGGACCCTACAAGGTCTCTGCTATCTGCCTGTTTTCCTATTATGTACTTTTTGGGGCTTTTTTTTCTTTTGCATTTCCACTCAAGAAAATCACCCAGCCAACATAAGCACTGTTTTTCATGTTTCAGCTCTTCCTTATCACCAAAAGACAAGCAGTTTCTGGATAACAGTCCTTCCAAACCTGCAGAAGGAAACCTCAGGCAAAGTCTGGTGATTCTTTTTGCCCTCAGTGTTGAGCAGTAAGAATCTGCAACTCACTTTGTTCGATGAAGACCCAAACTAGGAACCAAAGGTGTCTCCAGGTGACAGTGTAGAGCATTCCCCTCTACACAACCTACCTGTCATGGGCAATCTGAAATGATCACATGTGGCTTGTGGTCACAAAAGCAACTTCTCACCTTTTCCAATCACCTGTTCTTCTTCATCTCATCTCTGCATAACTATCTGCAAAATCACAACACAACCCCAGACTGAGGAACCTGCCTCCCTGAATAATAATGAAGAACAAATAGTAAAGTTTCTCAAGTGATTCAGACTCTTGATCTGGCCCATCTCTGGACATAAAATCAAAGAGAAGAGACTATTCAGTGTCAGCATTAGCTTAAGTACCCCAAAATTATTGCTCAAGATATCAGGGAAGTTTTATGTATTTGGAATTAAAACCCCTGTTTGCACAAGATGTCTACTAAATGTACGATCATAAAAATTCAGCCCATCGATGAGTAAATATCACTCCCGACTTCCAGGTACAAGAGAAATTATTGTGAAGAATTCTGCCAAGGAGGTAATGAGAGGCCTGTGCCCTGAAGTTTCCATAGCAATGCACACTAAAGGCCTTGGACATGAATCATTCTCATACAAAAGCTGCTGTAACAGCAGCAAGACAAACCTTCCCTGCATACTTACTGTACCTATACAAGAATGCAAACAATAGAGCAACAAATAAATCACAACGACTTGGAAAGTGCAGCAGGTGAACTAAGTTCACTACAGCTCACATGAAGAGAGATTGCATTTCATCACTTTTTTTAAATCAGTGATCAAAACATCCAAGAGTTCACAAGATTAAGGAAAACAAGACTATAAAAAGATGGTGAGCATACTAGATAGGCTCGAGTACAGATGGATTAAAATAGAAAAGCTTTTGCTGTGTTTAATGGGACCAAATCTTGCAGATATCACAGAATCACAAATTCACACTGGGAATGTAAGGAGATAATTTAATTCACTGATCTTACTCTGGGGAGAGACAGTCATGACAGGTGTTTACTTCATCTTTTGTTTAAAAAACTAACTGGTGAAATTAAGAGATTTACTTGGCACATAATGTAAGTCAGGAAGACTACAGTTTTAGTCCACAATTTTTCTCCTATACAAAAGTCCTTTTCAAAACCCATGGAGAGCTTTTCATACTGGCCACATCTGGGGTAAAGTGGATCCATACAAGAATGGATATTTCCACTCACATATTTCAGTTTCTGAAGAATGTGGCTGCTTGAGAAGTGACCACACAAAATTTCAAATATTCTTCAGCCCACATTAAATCCATGACTATTTACACCCAATCAGTATGGTACTCTTCACCTGCATTTCAAATACCACCCTTATAATCAAATGTCTACTGTCTTCTCACAAGGTAAGTGACAATAATCCATGCCCAACAAAACATGCATCCCAATCCTCTTGGGAAGAAAATTCCTCATAGGTAGTACCAGCATCAGAAGGGCACTTCCCTCTGCCTCTCCTTCCCTGCTCTGTATTCATCATTCATTCTCAGAACTTGCTGAGGGCACACATTCAGTGTGAGGGTCCCATCTCAGCTGATGGGCAACTCTTTCAAAGGGATATAGAACAATCCCCAAATAAAACATAACACCAAAAAAAAAAAAAAAAAAAAAAAAAAAAAAAAAACCAAACAAAAAAACACCAAATCAGAACAATCAACTTCTGCTGGAAATCTGGTGTTCAATGTCAAAATCAAGGATGGAGAAAGTTTCCACTTCCCTCCTTCCAAGGGTTTCATGTATTTCAAAGCATTTTTAGTGTGGTTATTCCATCGGTGATTGTCTTAGCAACAGAAAAACAGAAAGTCAAGAAACAGCAGTTCATAAACTTGAAGCAAGTTGAAGAGTATTTCTGCACTTCCTCTGCCCCACACCAGGTTTTTAGAGCTATTAACTCCACATAGAAAACAACATTCACCCTCACACAGCTGCACTGACCCAATGACTGTGGCTATTTTGGATCATGCAGGAATGTGCCACTCATGAGGAAAACATTTTCCTGAATCTACCGGCTTTGTAAGCTTTTAAAACATTCTACTATTTTATTCCTTAAAATGAGTGTGTGGTAACTCAGTGATTAGGGCAATTTCTTGCTAAGAGAAATTCATTTCTGATGCTCATGTACCTGGCATTTGTGAGCTGCCACTGTAGAATTATTTATTAAGAGCACAAATCAAACTCTAGGACTCCAGAGCACAGTCCTAGGGCACATGAAAGAAGAGCACTGCTATGGACATGAAGATCAATTACAGTTAATTGCACAAATACTCATTTTGGCTGGGGGTGGACTCACTCCACAGGTAAAACCAATACTACTTTTTTCCTTTACTGGATTCCAGGTCAAGGGTGTGACTAAAAAGCCTCTTTCAGCTGCCTTATGTGTGTAAGATATATACATATTTAAGAGCCTCCATTAGGCTTGCTGCCAAACCAAAGTTAAATCTGAGTGTAACAGTTAAAGGTATAATTTTAAGTGTGAAGTCATGGCACCCACAGCTGTAAACATCTCTCACCACTATTCTATTCTTTAGTGTGATTCATAGGAAAAGCAAGCAAATTGCTATAGCTTTGCCTCTGTTAAAGGAATAGCTTGTTTTCTAAAGTAAGTTTACAATTTCATCTCATTGTCACATGCAGATCTCACTGTCATGCTAAGTATGAGTAAATCGTGGAAACATGGGTTATGTCATAAAATAAAACAAGTCTAAAGTGAAACAAAACAAAACAAAGAGAAAAGAGTAATATAAAATGTCCCACTAAAACCAGACTTTCCTACAGAGACTCTGTTAGGGCTCAGGAAGGCATTTCAAACTGTAACCAGAGAATTCTGCTGTTTACCAGGCAGAGGTCCCAGAACAACATTTTCACCCTATTAACTACCATACATATATTTTTTTTCTACCCATACAATTTTAAATCCCAAGCACCTCTTCTATCCTTTCCAGAAAGCTGTTTTCCTAAATTATCTCTGCAAAACCAAATTCTAAGCTCCCAACTAAATTGCTAAAAGCAAACACTCCTCTGAGCTCACTCTGAGAGGAAATTGAAGTATCCAGTAAGGCATCGGGAGACACAGTCTTGGAAAAAAATATTTTCTGTTAAAAACATTCTCCCAGCTACTCCTTTGGTTCACCCAACTGTTTGCCAACAGAACAAAGAATAACGTGTTTCACAGTTTTTAGGAATTACAGCCACTGGAAGATTTCCAGATTTCACAAACAGCTTGGAGCACTTGTTTCCTTGCAGGAATGGGAGCACAACCTCCAGTCCCTGCATGGAAGCATAACAATACTTTAGTCATTAAAAAGAGCATTATACCAAATCAACACAGGATAGAGCTCACGTACCTCAAAAATATTTTCAGCTCCTGATGTCCCCAGAGCTCCAGTGGAAGCACAGTCAACAGGATATTTGGGAGCAAAATTTGCAATCAGCGGTTAATGGAGAAAAATTAACCAGTACAGCTTCAAGTAAGTTCTACTGGACACACATATCTGAGTGTGAAGTAGCCAGAACTAAAATAAATATCCAAAAATCATATGGATTGTCTTTGACATTGTTGTCACAGAAAACACTGCCTTCTTTATTCCACACTGGAATGGGAGCCTGGATACATAATTTTTATCTCTTACCTAAACACACACACAAAATACCTTTTTGACATTCCTTATGTTATTGAGGAGGGTTGGTTGGTTGATTTAGACTGGGTTGAGAGTTTTGCTCTAAACTTGACAAATGAAAAAAGATCTGGGAACCTTCCCTCCTTTCTTTCTCAAAGAAAGAAAAAACAAGCAGTCATGAAAAGCAGAGCATGCTTTTGCTGCCAAATATATGTGACCACCAGCCAAGGAATCCTCTCCAGGAGCAAGATTTTGAAATTGTATGATCAGGATTTTGAAAATGTGAAAAGTACATCTATACAATGATGTCTGCAATAGGGGACCTCCATTGAAGGAGTATAATTTCAACGAGTTAAACTCAACAAGAATATGTGGAAAACACATTTGAGATCAATACAGAGCTTGCTAGTAGCAAATGTTTTACTTGATTTTATATTTTAATTGTGTCATGTTTGTTTTAATTGAGCTGTAGCAGATCAGGCAACTTCTACAACACTGGCATCCTACTGCAGACCAGCCCCAGCAAACTGCTGAGCCAAGGCACAGCCCTGGTTCTATTTCCTAAAACTCTTGTTACTTTTATCCCTTCTTGACAATTAAATCTGAAGGACTCCAGTTTATGATAGAATTTGCCTATGTTGGTTTGAAAACAAAAGCTTGAGGCAAGGAAAGTCTAACAGGCTCCACTGCAAATTGTATCAACTTCAGTTTGCTCACCTCTGACTTCATTAAGAGTTTTGCAAACAAAACCTGCTTTTTCAAACACTTGCCACTACAATTAGCTTAGGTTTTGATACTAAAATTTATTCATGGACAGGAGAAGAAGAAAGAAGTAGAAGAAATCCTCACAGCCCCATTTTTGTGAAGCAAGTTTTCATTCAGGCCAGCAGCTGCACAATCAGCAGGTGTGACACAAAGAGAAAAGGAGTCAGGATGTGGCCATGAACAAGGTGGGACTAAAAACCTTTTGGGAACAACTTACAGTTAGACCTCACTAAGCACACTGTAATACACACACCTGTAATCCAAGCTTTGTTGGAACTAATGTAAATTAAACAAAACTAACCTTCCTATCTTCCTGTAACCAACCTTCCATGCAGAAGTAAGCAGTGCTTTAATTAAGTTAATTTTCAAAACAGACCATAAGTACTGTAGTTGCTGCAATATATTATTTTATAATACTGTGTGCTATTTCAGTCCTTTCAGATTTGGTTTTCACTAGTAAACTGTAGACAACCTTGCTCCAGCAGCACAGCTCCACCACAGTACAACACCTCGAGGCACTGGCCATTCACTAACAATAAACCCCAGCATCAGCAACAAATGGGGTATTCAGTGAGGTGCAAGAAGCAGCCATGCTGCATTTGCAAGGGCCAAACTATCAGTTTGTTTAAAAGATGTTTGAGTATGAGAAAAAAAGTATAAAACCCATTTGCTGAACTAATTAAAGAAGCTGTATTGTCTTTAACTGTCTTCATAGTCTATCACTTCAGTTTACTGCAGAGGGTAGATCCAAATTTTGCAGAAGTACCATAAAATTGCCAAAGAGAAGTATGACTACAGTGTTTTTGTGGAAGAATTAAAATCAGCAAATATCAGAACAAAATGTAAATATATAACTATGACAATGCACATAAAGATCTGTATGAGACATCTGGCAAAGCAAGAGAGTTGCAGCTTAGCTGCAAGAAAGAACTGACCACACAGGGAGACTTTCCTCATCGAGAAAACTGTTTCCACCTTCTACAAATAATCAAGAGGAGGACTGGAAGGAGGGAGAAGAGAGGAGGTCAAATCAAGATCTGTTATACGCAATCCTCTCCTGCCAGAGCCACAAGTATATTTCTTCATGTAAATTTTCAGATTCCAGCAGACCAGTGAACTCTGCAAAGGTCAGTCCAATACTTAGCCTACCCCAAAGAATTGCTGAAACAGCTCTTCTATCTAAATTACCACTTTCAACTGTATGAATTTTCAAAAAATAGCCTTTTTACATCAGGAAAAAAGGCAAATCAAGGGTGTGGTTACCGTAATTAAAGTCTACAAAGTACCACTGTGCAAGCTGCCTACAGTTTTATGTTAGACAGCTTCATCATGACCCAAATAACATCATGTTTCAGAAAGGGCCATTTGGAAATGTCAGTGGTTATCCTTGGCACGGGAAAAGTTTTCTGCAATTTTGATGGCTAAGAACTCTTTGGGATATAAAGGTATCAATTTATATCCCAGTCATATATGCAACCTGGAGTTTGCAATCACTTGGTGGTCCAGCTCTGCATTACACAGAAGGCTGCTCAGTGCTGGGTTTCATTTTATGGCACTTATTCTAATTACAAGAAAAAAATAAAAACTTCCCCAGAATCTTCACCCTAGGCTCCCATCTACGCTTTGATCTAAGTCTTTTTGGACTTAACAGAAAAGTTCATTAGAATGACTATAATCATATAAAACAGGGGGATGCTCCCTGCTTCCAGATTACAGTAGAACACATTTCCCTTGCAGAACGAGTCCCAGCCTCTCCCACACAAGAATCCCCCAGGCCCTGAAGCCCCATCCAAGTGACACAGGAGATGTTGGTGAGCCAGCAGCTGCTGCTGCCAGCCCCAGCTCGGGCACAGCTCTTCCACCCGGGCTCAGGGGGTGCTGCTCCCACAGAAGGCCTGCTGGCACCGCAGTGCCAATGCTGACAAGCAATTTCTCTCGTGACTCAACACTGTTAACACAGCTGCCACACCACAAGTTCTACATTCAGCCAACAGATCTCAGAGGGCCCTGTGCCCATAGCTGATAAAACGTGGGAGTTTCTGTAATTTGGAGTTAAATATTTGTCCCAGTCCTCACTGCTGCTCCATCTGGACCTGGAAGACAGTGGTGAGCAAATATCTCCTATCTGCCTCACAATTAAGAGATTGATATTTACTTTGCAAGTTATTGCCAATCAATTAATGTACCACCTCTGATAGTGTGCTCCGTAACACTGTCTACATGCACAAATTATGTTTTCACTTAAGGAAAATAAACAAACAGAACCAAATCCAACTTCTCTCAAATAGTCAGAGAGCATCAAACAAACTCATAAAATTGGACACAGCCTTACTTTTGAGTATTTTTAAACCATGACACCCGGATTTTAACTTTTTCTAAATTTAGAAAAGAGGGATAGGAAGACTTCAGCTCTACACTTGTTCATGTCAAGAACTCCAAGAAGCTACTTGGGCCTGTAATAGACCCAAAGCTCTCTAAGAGTGTCAGGTTACTTTGGCAGACACGGGCACAGAAGTCAAACTAAGTTGAACCGGTCTATTTTCCAAACATATAAACATGATTAAAAGGCACAAAAAGTAGAAAGCAGAAAGTAATATCATTATTCCTGATAATACAAGAAAAAAGTGCTGGTGGGGCAAAAATGAGCTTCAAGTGGGTGAAGGAACTAACAGCAATGAATCCAGAAGATGTAAGTTATGTTTCCTTTCTTCCTTGAAGCAGAAGCACTGACTGAAACATGCCTGCTACTCTGCTATGTAAGTGGAAAGCCAAGGAGTTAAAAAAAAGCCAACAAAACAACAACAAAAGCAAAAAACCAAACCTTCCATGGAGCTAGAACGAAAAGCTTGAAGTAAAATCTCACACTTGTAATACTGTAATGATAATATTTCATAGTTTCAGTATTTCATTTTTTAAGAATATTGCACTGCTAGTCACAAAACCATAAATATAATTCTAAAATTAAAAAGCAACATAATTTGCTTTTTGAATGCAAGGCAACTTCTTTACAAATACTAAACTCCTTTAAAGAGAAAATAAATTAGGACCTACACTACCAATATACCAAAGAGCAGCTTTTCACTGCTGAATGGATCCCACCCAGAGAGAATGCACAAAGGCGTATTTGAACACACCACAATTCCCATGCCTAGTTCAGTTACAACTGAGGTGGTACAAAGGGGAAATTAAGTTTAAAACTGGGAATTTCCTCCTGTTCTGATGCAACTCACACCTTCAAGCACAAGACACACTCCACAAAGTCTCTTAATCAATGGGAAGAAATCACTATTTTACTTACCATAGAAGGACAATCCAAACAAGCAAATGTGTGTTTATTCGAGGAAGAAAATTTCTGAGCAAAAAGCACCAAAATGAGATTACACACAAATACAGCAAACCAATGCAGGTATCTGTGCCAAAGGCTGGGTGACTCAGGGCATCATGAAGCAGGAAACAAAACTTCAGCTTCAATTGTTAGCATGGCACTAAACGCACATAAACAGACTCTAATGCAATTACCTTGTTAAAACTGCATATGATGTACTACAGAAGTCAATTAGGGTTTTATATAACGAGCATTATGATTTCTCCACACTAGTGAACCTACTAATGCCATTATTTTGAACAAACACTTTTTCTTCCCTGAGGTTTTCTCTCAATTTTCATTTTTTGAGTCCCGTGGTATAAAAGCACACAATCCAACCAGCACAGAAGGGAGAGAGGACTGCTGAGGGGGAAGGCAGGCTCGGATATGAATTTAGTTTCAGTGTGAGCAGACTTATTAGCCTGTCACTGGGATGAGTGCAGGATGAGTTCCTAAGATGACTAGGAGAGACAGGAACTGAGTTTATTTAGTCTAGAAAAATACACAGTAATGGGAGAAGCCGGCTCACAGGCAAAAGGAAACACAAAGTGGGAAGAACTCTGAGGTTAAAATGACCTAAAATTGTCTTACTCAAAACAGGGGAACTTACACTCTTTCCCAACACCAAACTGTAAACTGATCCAATTTCCCCCTCAAATCCAATTTCTTTTTCCAGTTAACATCTCCATAGTCACAGGAACACTACTGACAACACAAAAAGTAGCAGTTCTTCTTCAAAGTTTCACCCACTGTGCTTTTTTTCGGGGAGGGGACACCAAAATCCAAAGAACACAAAAACCAAGTGGACCAGTTCCAAATGTATTACCCAGTATGCTCTTTTCAGTCTTGAGAAACAAGAAAAAGAAGGAGAACATGTCCTACTGCTCTTTTGTACTCGCTTATTCTAAACAGTAGAGGTTTAATTAAATGATAATGTTCAGAGATTATTAGAGGCACCTCACACGCTGAGCTGGGCCTCCAAATGCTGAAATGCTTATTAACAGCAAATTTTCTTAACAGCAGCTGTCATGTCTTCAATATTGCACCACATAAACCTTTTGGACAAACTGAAGTACAGGAGACTTCATGTACAGGACCAAATGAAATCTCCGTTTGACCAGCATCAAATTACACCCACTTGAAAACTGAACTAGTTTTATCAGAGATATTGTCATTTCATTATATATCATTCTCCTCCTACAAACACAGAACTGAAATGTACACCCCAGATCCAGCATCAGGCAACACACAGGCTGAGTCTGTAATATTCTGCAAACCCAGGGACAGCCAGGCTTGTAAACTACTAGAAATCCCAAACAAAACCAAAATACTATTTTTACTGGACAAAATGTTTGCCTTTTAAAAAGCAAATTTCTAGATAAAGGCATTGAGATAACATTACACAGGAAAGGAAGTTCTCTCCTGTTTCAGGTCATCCACTAATTTGCACCAGTCATTCTAAGTACACATCTCATTTCATTAATTCAAGCTGTACTCCTTTAATGGGTGTTTTAGGCTCGAGAAACTGCAACATAACAACTGCAACAGAGCAGAGATCCACTTCTAAACAGATTTTTTTTCCTTCAATATTCATTAAATGTCACAGCAGAGTCAGATTACATCTTTACCAGCATAAACTGAATCCAGACAAAACATCAGTCCAGCCCTGACAGGAGCAGTCACATCAGATTTTTCAGTAGTTAGTAAAAATCATGACACTTCCAACCACATGGATAGAAAGGAAAACACATAAATGCAAGCCAGGTTAACTTCTATTCTTTCCTTCTTTAACAGGATTGCTTTGAGAAGAGTGAACAGACACTTTAGTATGAATTCTGAACCCACAGGAGCAATGATCTCCAATTTTGACATTAACTTAAAATAATTTCCCCAAGGATTAGGGAATTAACAGCTCAATTCTTTTAGGAAAAACACAGAACTGCTGGGCTCAATGGGAATGTCCATGCAGCAGCAGGCTCAGAACAACTTAATATATGCCTGGCATCCAGGAGCTACTATAAAACAAACACGATGTGGTTTTGAACACAGGCTGCTGATGCCATAGTAGAAGACTTAGCTTTCCAGGAAATTTTACATGCTGGAAGCCTAAATTCTGATCCCTCACCATCTGTTTCAATTCACATTTCCATGTAATGTATGTAGCAAGTAACAAAACACAAATCAAAGTGAGTGACCGGATTTAAATACTTCAAATAAACAAAACAGTCTTTTCAACTTGGCAACAGTCTCCCACTATCAACATTCAAACAAGTGAAATCTAACTGTACTTGTGGGGAGGAGCAATCTCTTATCACACCAGCAAATACACAGCTGAAGAGACAGAGACCTTTCAGCACGTACACACGAGTTTTGATATCCTTAAGGGGTACATAAAACACCTATGTATCAATTAGTTTTAAAAATTGCCTCCCACTAGAAGCAAATTTACCATTTTATCAACAATATTAGAAAACTAGAACAGTAACTAAAATTTACAAATCTGATGTTTTCCTGCTGAAGGAAAAAAAAAGAGTATGGAGCTAAGGACACTCACAATGTACTGAGAAAATAAAAAGTTCTCTAAGGAAAATAAAAGTTCTCTAAGGAGCACCCAGAAACTGCTACAGGAGAAAAAGAACCCTGAGCTGGAAATGTAATGTTTCAGCAATCAATATTTTCATAACACATTAGCATATTTTCATAAGACTTTTGATCTAGCCATTCAAGGTCCAAACTAGGCAGGCAGGATCCATTTTAAAAGCAGTTTTGTGCATAATCAAAGGTGTAAGACAGCTCATACAAAAGAGACGTCAGCCTCTTTTTGAAGTCATTTCAGTTTTAATTCATTTAAATTCAGTTTAATTCATTTAAACCTCGAGGGTTTTTTCCCCATACACATACAACATATATGAGAAAGACTTAAAACCACTACATACAACTTAAATTTTCTACTCCAAATCCTATATCGTACCTGCACCATTTTTTAAATTTCTGAATCCAGAAAACTGCTTAACACTGATAGAGAACAATTTTCTCCAATCAACTGATTTCAATCCACTTTTTTTTGCAGCTAGAATGCAAACACCTGGAGTCTTAGAAACATTTCAAATATAATCCTTATATCCCCCATAACCACTCCTAATTTGGCACCTCTGCTTGGTTTCATCCCTGCTCTGGATTCCGAAGCCTCAAAGCCACCTACAAAAATACTACAGAGCTAAGTCCTCCTGATATCCTCCAGTAATCCCAGTGGTACTTTAAGCAACAGACCAGTCTGAAAACACCCGAGTGCCCTGGGAGGGCAGAGATTACACTCTGTTGTGCTGCATCTATATTTCTGCTGATATTTCTTGCTCAGAAATAAAATACTTTCTTGTAAAATGTTCTGTAGTGAACATCCAGATGTTTAACCTTCCTAAAAATAAGCACGTTCACCCTTGGAACAGTCATAATTCCAGAGCACCCTTTAGGCAAAAGCACTCACATCAGAACTAGAACATATACTCACTCCAACCAAAGTTAAACTCAGGAAAATGTAGTAGCAAGATGACAAAGCTGATTTGAACATTAGAATTTTTAGTTGATTGTTGAAGACACCTACTAAATTTAGACACAATTCACAGTGAGTTTGCCACATGCATTGATTCCTGTACCTAAAAACAATATGCTATTTTGAAACCAAAATAATATTAAAATGATATTTCACTTTCATAACATCCTTCACATTTGACTGTACAGAGTGAACAAAGTAAAAATAAAAAATTAAAAATATCCATTAATCATCCTTTATGTTTTATTTGAAAACTACTTTTGCATAAGAAGTAAAGCACCATGAGGATGGAGCTAACACAAATTTTAAGCTCTTTTTAAAACACTATCTCATCACTGTTTGGCACTGGGGAGACTTTTTAAGTTAAGATTTTATGCATGAGCAACTGCAACTTATGTTGCACAGGATTAAGCACAACAAAAATCACAACAGCTCAAAGTTTCAGACATTTTCCCTACCTGTTTTGTTGTCTATATTTAAGACAGTTCTAAATAAAAGTATTTAAAATGCAAGGAAAGGCAAATAATAATGCAAAATGAATAAAGTTGGGCAACGTTTTAATAAGAGAAAGAAAGTAGAATGTGACAAAAAGGTGACAGATATGATATGTGGATGAAAAAATGAAGAGAACTTTACCTCAAAGTGAACTTTTTTTAATCAAGACTGAACACTGGTCTGTCCAGATATTTTTTTTCTAATATCCCCCAACATTTCTTTTAAATATAATAGTATAACCCTTGGAAAACACACTTTCAACCCCAAACCAATTCTAAAAATACCAAACACATACAGAACCATGCACCTCTTAAGGCAAGGGCTCTCCTTTCTTAGTAATGCTGCAGGACATGTTGAGGTTGCACTTCTGCAGGTCAGAGCCAAGTTCTCAGTCAGCAGTCAGGATTTGCTGGCACCTCAGCAGGTAGATGGGAACAGTTCCCTTTTGTTGGAACTGCCATGCTCCCTATAAATTTGTCATGTTCACTCAGATGGACACAGGTTATTCAAGTCCCTCTTCTGGGGGCACCTGGAGCCCTTCACTTCCCAGACCAGCTCCCCACGCAGTCAGTGGAGAAGGACAAGCTTCTGCCCAGGGCTGACAAGCGTCCTCTGCTCTCTCCATTCCCTTCAGGTATTTTTGCAGTCCAGGAGCTGAAGTTGAAAATTTAGTTGATGTGAATAATCACTCCATAATTTCTGATATGTTTCTGGTATATACCAGTAAGAATTCAATTAATCTACGTAGGTTTTGTATAATAAGTTGGTATTTTCTGTCTCTGATTAATAATTGCGAAGGAAAGAAGTATTGGATTAAAAGTAGTATGATTCTAAAGAACTACATGCAAAGCATGCATGCAACCCCCAAGAGTTTTTGCTCAATTCAGCTCATGATGAAGTCTTTTCTCTTTCAACAGCTCTCACTTATTATGTTCACCTAAGCAACCCCATGGGAAACCACAGACATTACTAAATATTAGAAACACTGTGGAAGGCAAATGCTGGATTTGACCAGGAATGTGATGACAAAGAGTTTGCTCTAGGCTTCTTTCATGTTTTAGAAAGCCAATTTGCTTTCAGTTCATTTTAGGGGGAGAATGACATAGATTCCAGAGATGTAGTCAGCTATATGAAATCTTGTTTCACAAAACAGTAAATATGAACCACAATGTCTGCTCTCCTGGGAACAGAGGATAAACATCTAATCACATAGGCCCTTACAAAGGAAAACATTATCTTTTATTAAGAAGAAAGACTAGAAAAACATTCTTTTTCAATATTAGGCATTTGATTTTGTGCAGTAAGTGTGCAATGGCAGTACAACTCAGTTCCAGATGAGGCACAGTATGAACTACCACAATGCCATTGGTAAAGCTGATGATTTTCACCTTTTTCTATCAAACAAGATTTAGTAATAACTGTTTTTGAAGAGAGAGAAAGTATACAAATTACCCACCTAATTTCAGACAACATGGAATTTAACTCATCTTACCTATAACAACAGGAAAAGAAAAAGAAAAGCAGAAATAATATCTGGCTTATGATACAGTTACAACATAGCACAGAATTATTAGAGTCTCCACTATTACATGTGGACAACAAAGACACTGCCATCAGCTTTCTTCAGTGTTGATACTTCCCTGGTGTTTAACACATGCCTTAATCAGCTCTCCTAATTTCTCTTTGAACTCCAACCAACACCAAAATAGTCTGTTGGATTTATTACTCATTTGCCAGATTGTGCAATGGCTTCCCATTCATTTCACAGTTACAAAAGAGTCTCCTTGGGGTTTGCAAGACCTGTGTAAGAAACTCTGCTCAGCATGAAACTGCCAGGCATCAGTTCTACAGGGAACCCATGGCCTTCCCAGTTTCAAGCCCTCAGTACTGAGCAGAAAGGTCTCTCTCAACGTGTTTCTCTCTTGTGGAACACAAATCTAGCAGGGGCACAGTGCTGCTCCTAACCCTGTGCATCCATACGCACCAGACAAAACACGTCTGGCTTTTCCCTCCTCCCTCCAGGAGACAGATATACCACAAATCAGAAGGTCGTATATCTTCACTGGTAAACCGTGAGCCACCTTGGCAGTAGCTGTCCTATAAATTTATAAGGCAGATAAATTGTGAGCATAAGTAAACTGTATTCCTTCCCTGCCCATCTTTCTGTGCAATTCTAGCAGTACCTTAATTAGCAGCATTAATTATTTGCCATGGTAATAGGGAGATATTCAAAGCACAGAATGATAATTTCCCTGAAAGTTCAAACAAGACACTGGCTGGAGATGCACCTCCTGAGACATTATTAGGAAAAGACAAATAAAAATATAACATCTCTACCACATCCAAGGCCAGATTATTGCACAAGTGAAAAATTTCTTTACAAAACACAATACAGGTACATGAATGCTTCTAATGGTGAGCTATGAGAAATGTAAGTAACTATGCCTGGAAAAGTCCAAGCACAACTGAGCTGGTTCAGACAATTGTCACAGGCAAATTGTGGCAAAACAGCAGTGTCTGTAGCAGTTGATTACAGGCTTCTGATATCAAAGCATAAGCCATTCAGCAGCAATTATTTTCTTTCAAGGGGTTAAACAGTTATCAATTGCTAAAAGAAAGAAGGAAACACAACAACAGCCCAAGCAAATGCCCTAAAGTATAAAAGCCATTCCCCCAAACAAACACACACCAGCTCCTCATTTCCATTCTGACTGTATGGAATGTGCCTTAGTGTGGAAATTACACCTGGTACAGAACCCAACACTTGTTAACAAGCAAAGCTGGCAACTGATTACCCTGTCACTAAACTCTGCTGATAGCATGGACCTCCAATTCTCTCTTAATGTCATGAACACAACACAGATCTTAAATCCAGCCAACACAGGGACAGAAAGGGTTTCTCAGCTGTTCTGTTCACATTTTCTCCTTCAGAGAGTTTTCCTACCTTTCCAGCAGGGAAAGCCTAGTTTGGCTGGCAGCAAGGAGAGTCTGTCACTGATCTCAACCAGAGCAACACTTCAAGAGGAACTCAGAACCACACCATTACCACACAGCAACTGAAACACTACCTTCCTTCAGCCTTACCCAGCACACCTTCACATTCATGGGATCTTTCCTCTTGGAAAGAATGGAACCCAATTCAGTTTGGTCAATTCTCTAATTGCAAAATCAAAAGCAACTTCTGATACATTTAAATCTTACAAAGCAACTTGAAAGAAAATTCCTTTTGTGAAGAAAATTGCAAGTGGCTTTAGAATTGTGCAGGATTTTATCACCATTTGGTCTTAGCCCACTTCCTTCTATCAGAAATAGGTGGGTGGCATATCCTTAAGTTTAGTAAGATTTTTTAAAAATAAAAAAAAGGCCTAGTTACAACATGCTAAAAATTCCCCATCATCAAGAAAACATCCACTCAGCACTGATTACTAAAAATATCTCAACATATATACCCAAGACACTTTTAGTTGCAAAACATCTACTACTCAAAGCAACTTTTGTTTCCAAAACAAGAGCACTATGAATTTCTATTAGTTGGGCATTTTGCAGAGTTACTGTCCTCAGGTGTCTACAACTACAAGAAAATCTAAATACTTGTTTCATGTTACAGTGCTCACACAGGAAAAATAAAGGACATCACTTCCCTGATAAGGTGTCACACTAGCTAAGATACATGAATTCACTTCATTCCTACAACTATTTTTAAATTATTTCCTTTGTTCCTCTCTCTGTACAGCAAGCTGACAGCAAAAGAATTAACAGCCACAGAAATTAAGAAGTTGGATCTATATGGATGATTTGGGGCATTGTTCACTGTCCAGAGGGGTCAGGAGATTCTGTGATCTCACTTCAACAAATTTGGAAAGACTATAGCACTGCAGCCTTTCCAAATTAGTCATATAGACACTATAAATAGATTGCCATGGAGTTCTAGAATCCTGCTCCTCCAAAGTTATCCATTTCCTATGCAGTACCAAGATACAGGACATTCAGCAGCCAGTTTCCTAACAGCTCTGAAAAATTCCATTACAAAAAACTTCCAATAGCTGAACTACAATCAGCAAAATAAGGGCTTCTATTAGCAACAAGGAATAACAAATTTTCACACTTTACCCAAATGAAAGGGAACTGTATTAGTGTCTTCCAGAACTGGAGCAGTAAGTTATTTGAACCAGGTTCCAGACAATTGAGTCTTTAACATAAGAAAACATAGCCTGTCTTCTGTTAATGCAATTCAGCCTCACCCCAGACACTGTCAGCCATCCAAGTCCAGAAGTGCCATTTTTCTGAATAAGGTTGTTCAACCTAAAAACTCTACACAACTAATTACCCAGCTCCACTCTTCTCTTGGTCCTCTAACAGCCACATTATCCAAGAGTCAGAATGTGCTGCAGATCCAGGGCCAAGTTCATCTAAAGTGCAGCTGAGGCAGGCACATCATCCCGGGCATATTTATTGACAATGTTCCATCATACACAGAATATTATGGTTGTCACGGTGCCAACAAGCAGTCAAAAAAGGACAAAAGAAAACAGATTATTATGTGGCAGAAAGGGAGGACTCTCAGGATATACAGGACAATTCTTGTTGGTCTGCACTGCTCTGCCAAGAGCCCCACAGCAATGCTGTCCTCAGCTTGTCCCTCAGCCCGGCCAGACCAGCACAGTCTGACACCTGCCAAGGTGTGAACTGAGCTCACTGCTCCACTGCTGCACCAAGAGCTGCCACTGCCCCCGCTGAACAGCACAATAACCCAGCACCACAGACAGGACAGGCTGCGTCACCTCTGAGGACCTCAAGAACGGCTTCACCTTGAAAATCTTTTTGTAATTCTCTGTAAGACAAATGTGCAATAGTTTTGGCAGCTTTGCTTGAACAGGGAACAACACACTGTGCAAAAGGACTTCTTCAATATTTATGACAACAAATCTTACTCAATCTGTAATCTGACTTCTTATGGGATGCAGAGATGCAGGTAAACTAAACCAAAAAAGTTCAGACCAAAGTATGCATCTCCATCTGAAGCAACACAGAAGAACACACACAAAAAGTACAGCAGGTTTCCTAACAAGCACAAAGAGGAATACCATACCTGATGCTGTAACTGATCGCTTGTGCTTATCCAGAAGCCAAAACCAGAAGATTAAGCTGATCCTCTCTGATGTGTACAGTTTCACTCAAGACACACAGATGATACTTGAGTGGCCTAACTTGCTCTCAAAGTATTACCTAAAGACAGCCTGTGCAAATTCCTGCTTAACTTCTTTACCTTTACCAGCTCCATCCTTTATCCCCAGGCTCTTACTCTAGCCCTGCTCTTCATCTTGCACAGGCATCCCAGGGTTCTAATCAAAGCTGCACTCCCGGAGCTCAACCTGTCCCAGAATACCACAAAGCCTGTGCCCGGTTCTGGGCTTGGTCACTCTCAACATACCAGCAGTAGAGAAATTCTTCCATCTAACTTTGTTCTAACTATCTGGAGTATAATAGTCACTGCAGTTAAGGACTAATAGAAGAAGGGTTTATTCACATTCATAACATTTCTTTTGTAAGTGATAGAGCTGGTCATGCAGAGCAGAACTCTGACAGCAGAATGTGCTGCAAATCCCATCTCCTTGCTAAGTCAATGCCTCCTCATAAAGCAAATGCAACAACTGAAGAAAAACAGTCGTTCAGAGCAAATAAAGAGCAGGAATACTTGTACTAGAACCATACAGCTGGTTTATCTCTGAGATACAGGTGGTTTTGGCAATGAATGTGACAAAAGGTTAACATATTAACATGCAGGCACTACTGGGTTAACACCTAGAACAGGTCCCAGGAAGACAACATAGCAAAACCTCCAGGGCCTCAATCTTTTCCCTAAACTAGGAATCATCACTTTGTAGATTACACAGGTTAAAAAATGCAGCTGGCCTAACTGATGAAAGAACATTCACCCAAGACTTAGTGCACAAAGACATTACAGAGTCCCCTCATGTATGGAGGATATTGATCTGAACACTACATTGCTTCCTAGACAAAACACATCCTTCCATCCCAATATATATAAAAAAGTCTTATTTGGAGGTTTCATTTCCACAGCAGTTTTTGTACTTAAGTTACAAATATGCAGAATACCATGATACTAATAATTTTTTTTAAGTTATCAAGATGTAGTGGGCTCTCTAGTATGAAAGAGGTTGGTTGTTTTTATCACAGAAATCAGAAAACAGGATGTTTTCTCACCTATATTGACTCTACTGTTGACTTAAAAAGCCAAACCAAAACCACACCTCATACCTCTGACACTAAGACTGGTATTTATTGATTACGTGCTTAGAAATCCAAACTCTTTTTAACAACGTATTCAGAAGTCAGATTAAAAAATAAAACTAACTAATAGTTTAACCAAAGCATTTAACAATCACGCCTTACAATCAACAAGCCAGAACTAAAGTCAAATTGACCAATATGACCTTGTCAGAAAGAGCAGCTCTGAATGGTACTGAGAGTTGCTTTACTCACACAGTACAGGACTACATACTTTATCACTGCCTGGGTAGAATGAAACATTATTTTATCAACATTTCATAAAAGAATGAGTTAACACCATCAGCACCCAACTATGACTCTTCAGTGACAGTGGTAAAAGTACACTCCTGTGTCAGTCAAAGCTATAGCGTAACCGGTCTGTCTAGCCAGATTTAAGCAGCTTTAATCATGCTGGCCCTGTATTAAGACAAATTCATGTTGTCAGATGATGGCTGGTGAGATTCTGAAATGAACGTGACTATTCACAACTGCACCAAGTCACGAGGGGATTCAGCAGGCATGAAAATGCAAAATACTGACCCATCAAAATGGGCACCCTGCTTTTGCCACCTCCAACTGAGAGGCAAACTCAAAAAAAAAAAAGGTCTTGAGTTGTCCTGAGCTTGACTGGCCAGGGCCTGATTGCTGCCTCACAAACTGTGTGCAGAAGCACAATACATTCACACACCCAAGTGCCAGGGCTATGGCAGCTGAGTCACTTCCAGGTGTGAAAAACAGGTAGCAGAACAGACAGAGACTGTTTTCAACAAACCCTTGCCCAAATAGCTAAGAAGCTTTTCTTGTGACAACAAAAAGTAGGAACATTCTTTAAAGAGAGTATTTTGGAAATCTTATAGAACTTTTTCCAGTAAAGCCCCCTGCAAAGAAATAGTTTTGGTTTATGCAGACTCTTTTCATTTTTTGATTCAGCTTTAGGGTAGCCCGCTTTTTTTATCTGCAAAAATATAAAAAATAAAGAGAAAGATAACTGGATGGAATACTAACACTGGGGTTCTTCTAAGGCACTTAAGTATGATAAAGAGTATCTTTCTGTTCTGTACCATCTGTAACTGCTTACAGCTGCATCTGCTTTAGAAGTAGTCAACTTAGCAGAAAATTAAAGAAAAAAAAGTTCGGCTCTTCACTATTTAGTTTTAGTTTCCTTTTTCTTGAGGGAAAAAAGCACTCTTTAAACTATTTTCAACATAAACCTTAATTAGATTCTATTCTTCATCTTCAAAACCCTGCAGAGATCATAATGTTCCCCGTGAGAGCTTTTAGCCCTTTGTGGTAACTTTTCCGAGCAGCCATTCAAGTGAAGGTACAGCATCAGCGCCTCAAGGAGAGTTCAGGGAGCGGATAATCTTTCCTCCAGCACACAGCCATCAATCTGAACTTCTAAAAAGGACCAGAATGACCTTGCAAACCTAGAAAGCAAGACAGACACATCTCACCTCGCCAGTCTGCAACACAGGCTACAGAAATCCATATAAGCCAGCTCTGTTTGCTCCTCTGCCTCCTGCTATTTCACTTACCTCACCTTTAGCTAACAGTGACCTAGAGAAGGGACTTCCCATTGACTAAATAAGTCTAAGTCACACTACACCTATTTTATCTTGCCAAATGGGTCTGACAGAGATGACGGTGAGATAAATCACAACTGTAACCCAAAAGTGGTACTAGTAAAATCACTTCTTTGATGATGAGTTTTGGTCTTATACATCCAATATGCATAACAACTCACAACTGAGCTTTGGTTTTATATATCCAATAGATCTGTACCAACAGCTGTCTGATAATAATTACAATAATGACTCAGAATTCACTGTTGAATTTCTACCCACTACTGAAGTTTCCAGATAAATTTAAATCACGTTTTAAGCCTGGGCTATCTATCTGACCAGAAGGGATGTCAGATAGCCAGGAGCCACAGACACCAGAACTGAGTGCAGCCATAATTCAGCTGCTGCGTTCACCTCTGTCCTGCTAATTGCGCTACTGCAGAGCTCAAGCATTTTGTAAAGCTGGTTCTTGTCCAAGCTGTGCTATCTCAACTGGAGCCAGCTGGGCTTATTATTCCAGTAATGACTGAAATTAAAATAAATCCTGAGGATACATACTTGCTACTAGCTTAACCCATGTAGAGAACCCCTCTGTAAAACTCTCTGTGCTGTAGAGAAACGTCATTGCTGTAGAGAAACGTGCACCAAATTTACATGCTGAGATCACTTGATTTTTTTACCACCTGAAACCACACTGCACCATGAATCCACATGTACAAGTTTTTGCTATTCTAACGTGAAGCTGCTATTTGCAGTACTACTGTCATGAGAAAATGGTGTAAGCAGAGCTCCCAGACTTCTGTGATTCAGTCAAACACTATCAATTCTTAACATTTCTGCTGATCTCTAAACTTCTGAAATAGTTTGAAATATACTTAAAATTATGGATCACTGCAAATTTATTAGAAATCACCTGCTGGCTAGTTATCAGAGGAACAAAAGGACTTCTTAAAGATACTTCTGTCCAAAAAACAGGACAGTACATAGGAATGAAGAAGGAAATTTGGACTTCCAAATTGAGCAAGCAGAGAAGCATTGATTGAAACAAAGAGGACTGCAGGATGCTTACCTTTAACAGTCAGCAGTTAACGCTGCACAGAACTATTTTTTCCTTTTAGATGAACTGAAGAATAATCTAGATTCAAGCCTATTTCTTGAATAAGTAAGGTAAGCTTGCCAACTCCTGGCTAAAGTTAAAGACTGTGTATGAACAGAGGGTGGAACCCCCTGGGTCTCCTCCTGCTTCCCCCACACGAGCTTCTCTGTGGAAGCGCCTGCAGGAACAAGGTTATGGCATAAAAATGGAAGAGAATCCTTTCCCAGTCTTTGGCTCCATACCCGCCTGCATGGGAAAATAACTTTTTGGGTCAAAAGTCTATGAACCAGCTACAGGAAGTTAAGGAAGAACATCCAAACCTGGAGTCACAGTAGGAAAAAAATGAGAGACAAACAGTGTAATTTTCCTTTCAGATTCCACCGGTCAGGGAAAATGCTACCATATACAAACTCTGAGATATGATTTTATCACTCCAACTTCTACATTGTCAACTTCAGTAATGGAATCTTTGTACAGTAGAGAATCATCTTAATGCATTCTCCCCTACTTTATGATACTGGTTGTGATAGTTTTAAAGAACCTCATTTCTGAGATCCTGAAAAAAGAAGTCACTTCAGCCTTATTTCATAAATTTATTATTTTGAATCCTTGTTGCTGCAGGATATTAACAATGTTTACTTGGTTAGTTATCAGTTACAAAGTATCCCTCCAAAGAGCCAGCAACAGTCCCACTTTCTGACAGCCCTGCCTATACCCTAGCACTTAATGTGACACACAGATGTGGAGGCTATCCAAGGGAATCTGAGACCTGAGGCATGGGTCTGGCCCTAAAAAGAAATACTCAACAGAATCTAATAATGAAGATGACAGCAACACAGCTACACAATTAATGAGCTCTGGGATAATGTCATCATGGTGGTTCTAGCAGACTGAGACACTTAATGTATGGTGAGAGCTGAGCTGCTCTCGGGAGACACATGAGGGGAGGGAGAACCCTGGTCTGGCAGATCAGAGTATTTCAGGCACAGACACCAAAAGATTTAGAAGAAGAGATCATCAACACAAGCACCCTTGGAAGAATTAAAGAGAAAGGAGATCAGCAAGTGTTGCAATGACACATATGCTCCATTAATCTTATTAAATCATCACCTTTCAGAGTCGGTCTGACGGCCTGGAACCTGTCCAGCCGTGCAGCAGCTTGTGCTTCACTCCACGCAACGCCCATCACTGCCTGACTCGCTGCAAATTTTAATCCTAATCACTGACACTAAAGCTATGTAGCAGCAGAAAGAAAATGTGCACAACTTGCTTCTACAAATTTCACCCTTGGTTCTTTGTGGAAATTTTCCTCATATGTCACTAGAATCAAATTAGACTGTTTTGACTGAACAATTTGTGCCAATTATTTGCTTTAGAATATATTACAATGCTTAGAGTCATCATAAAATGTCAAAGGACAATAAAAACAATGGTACCTATGCCACAGATGTTGACATATCACATTATCAAAATAATGATATAAAATAGTTGAGATATTGAAAAAAATCAGAGTCTGCTCTGCTCTTCTTTCAAATTCCAGGAAATAAAAATCACTGCATTTTAAAAAGCATGACACATTTTTCAAAGTACTTTTTGTAGGAAGTTTTCCTAAATACCCATTTTTTGGCATTGTGTTTCAGTGACAAATGACTGAGTTTTCAGCAACTGAATCTAGTATTAAAAATGGTGGTATTCACCAAAACACAACTTATCTCAACTCAATAGCCTCAATTAATTTGTCTGGTGGTCATCACAAAATTCCTCAAATTCCAACAGCATCAGGCTGCTTAACTCACACCAAAATGCCAAAGTGCACAAAATAAGCGATGTATTGGATCCTACGCTTCAGCAGAAGAAAGAGATTTCTCAGGTCCATCAAACCTCACACAAACCACAAGAACAAGTATTGATATTGGTGGATCTACACACCTAAGCACTCACTTACCTGTGACACAAGAAATCATATTCAGGTCATCTTCTGTTCATGGAAAGTCAACCTTTCATCCCCAGAAAAGCAGCCTGAACTACCCCCACAAACTACAGACCCTTCAGTCTTCCAAACCAGGTTTTTATCCAGGCAGGAAGGGGAATCCAGGTCTCTGCCAATCCAAGGCAGAAAGGCATGCCTGCCTCCTGGCCCAGCAAATATTTACAGTATTTTATATGAAGTGAAAGAGATTTAAAGTGGACACACAAAGCTCGACCTCTGAATAACACATAGTTTGGTGATAAGAATACTCCCTTAGAAGGTGAGAGATGCAAGGCCAGAAACCCTAGGGGATGGAACTCATCTGCTGCATCCTAGCCAAGATCTCCAGTCACTGGGTAAAACTAAAGGAACCATTAACTTCTACTACCACAGTACCCTGAAAAGGTTAAATGCAAAACTGACAGAAATCTTAATTAAAAGAGGTACTGCACACCAGCACCAAGAGAACACTGATTTCTGTTCTTCACTTTAAAGATTTTATTAAAGAATTATTAATATATTAGTAAATAAAGCCTTGCAATTAGCAAACACTGACAGGAGGATTTTTTTCCTTGTGCTAATCAGTCAATATACACATGTACATTCAAGTTACTGTAAACTTCTACTAATGCCATGCTCTTTGCTTTATTTGTCTTTCAGCCCAGTGCTGTAGACAGTGCCCTGTCTACATGATACACAGCTTGAGATAGCAAAAGCTCCAGGGAGGGTAACAAACAAGTGAAGTGAGACTAGTCCTGAAAGACAAACATATGAACTCTAAACTTGATATTCTCAAATTTACTGAGGTTTAAGTCACTTTTCTCATGCTAGATACTCACGCACATTCATACAATGACTTCCTTGTTCTCAGGAGGCTCCTAACAATCCCTAAAATGGAATGTGGCCGGTAATTTCAGTTCCTGAAAAATGCAAGATTAAGGGCCAAACACCACGTTTGCATGCCAGGATTTCATGACAGATTTTTGACAGCAGCACAACAGAATTTCATCTATGTGCTTTGCAGTCTGTTGCCTATCAAGTGCAGTATTTTAAAAATTCAGGTTAGTTATTTGTTTTCTGTTGTAAACTGCCTCCCATCCTCAGAACACCTTAATTAGTCAGTTAAGGTCTCCCAAACTAAACTGAGCAAACAAGTAAAAAATCTTGAATGCAAAAAATTATTTTACTAGTACTTGACAAGTTCTGTCAACAAGCTGTAGCTCCTCTTACTCCCTGCCCTCCCACATACACATCTAATTCAGCCAAGTAAGACTTGAAAGCACCACCTGAGTCTTCTGGAAGAAACTGCTTTTTAATTCATGGCAGCAGCATGTTAAATGCTTAATTGCAATCAAAGCAAATTCTCAGACCTCTGAATCCAGAAAGACTTCTAACACCAATTTGAATTCTCCCAGGAGCAAAGACAGCACTGTACATTTACACTTATTCCAAAACCCAGTAGTTTTATTGATTACTCTGACACATCATTAGATTTAATTTCCACACCCTTTGCATTATGAAGAGAAGCTTCTAAATATATCACCAGTTCACTCATGAAACATTTGATGGCTAATACAAGAATCATCCCACTGATTATAACATTTAAGAGGGAGTTCAGTTGTTCTTAAGATTAGTGACTCAATACAGTGCCTTCTTTTTTTTGTTCTTAGCTTGCCCTCCCAGTCTGTCTCCTAATCACCACCCTGAGAGGGCACACATGCATGGCAATCCACATTACTTTTATACAACACTCTCAGAAAGGAAATATTAAAAATACATTTGATTTTGGCATAGAAATCCCCTTCTTCGCTCTTCACCAATGAAGGGAGCTGTGAAAATCTTTTGTGCATTCAAAGGGCAAAAAAAGAACAAAGCAATCTCTATTGCCAGCCTAGGCAGCAGTAAAAAGGAAGGGGGTGTTACATCAGGCCTTGAAAAACACTAAACACCTACTAACTGAAGATAAACAAGATAGGAATGGTGCTGTGCCTTCTCAATAGGCTCCAGCACAACAAATTCACCACAAAATGCTAGAAATTAAGGACAGAGCAAGTATTTTGCAAAGTAATGATCTAGGTCTTGCTGCTTCCATACTCATCTGCTGTCATACTTCCAACAGCTTGGTGCCTGAAGATAAATTTATTGGTATTTACTAATCTCTTACACACACATATAATACTGATTTGTCCATGCTTATTCCCTCCTCTGCTGTAGCAGAAATTTTGTCACTACCCAGTTCCGTTTCCTTGCTGGAGCACAGACAGGAAGCAAGGGGAAAATGGGTATTCAACAACCTCTTTCCTCTCCCATTCTATTCCACTTGCAGAAAACTAATTTTAGTTCTTATTTAATCTACAAAATCATGAGCAACCTTGCCATGCAGCAGTATGATACACAGCTCTCCTCTCCTTTTATTTTTGCAGGAACTTGACAAAGAAGTTTCTCTACTCGCTACTGACAAGCATTTGATTCAAACACCCTTTCTTTTTAAAAAGTCCATATTCTTTGAAAGAGTATTTCCATCTGGGACTTATCCCACATTTCACATTAACATTAGTTTTTCCAGGATGACAGTACTCTTTTTCACCAGCAAAATTCTCAGCAGAGCCTCCTTTCAGGATAAGACACCTCTATCTGAAATACTGGCTCAGCAAGATGACTTAAGACACTTAAAAAGAGTTAAGTAAAAGTACATATGGTTATAGGTGTGGGCACTACTGAAGAAAAAAAGAAGTTGTCAGAAGAAATACCTTACAAGAACAGTGTCAAAAGATAGCTCATGTATTTAAAACCATGAAAGAGATGGGGGAAAAGCATTAGTCTCTCCTTCTTATAGTATCTTAATAAAAGAAAGTAATTGCATTCAGGTCACTTGGAATTTAAAATAAATATGTAAACCTACCTTAAAAATCTCAGATTCATATGTACAAACCAATAAATAAAGCTATATGAGAATTACTTCTCATCTCTTGAAAACAACATCATTAACAAGACTGTCAGTCACTGAAATAAGCCCAATTCTTCATGTTTGCAAATGCTCATGTCCACTAATCACAGCTGGCAAGTACCTTTTTTCAAAGTATTTTTAACACAACTGAGACTTTTTTCCCAAAAAATCAAACCCACAATAAGCTTTTTCATACCTTGTGAAGCTACAGCGGTTCAACAACACATGCAGACAGGTAGGGACAAAAAGATGGAACCAAGCCTTATGCACCTGGACAAAAGGGAAGTACTACTGCAGCTGGGAACCAATTTACATCCATGCAGAGACAGGGGCCTGAAAGGATTTTTCTTAATGCCAGATGATGCATTTTCAGATGTGAAATAAGGTCTGTGCACAGAAGCTGGACACTGCACCACAGAACACACCTGTTCTTGGAAAGCTGCCTTTGCAACACAGAGAAAGGACCAGGTCTGGCAACAGGACAGGATGGGATCGGCCAACTTCCAAACAGAGCTCCTGCAGCACCTCCTCAGGTGACAAAATGCACATTTTTCCTAAAAATGCTAAAGCACTGGCCAATTTTATGCTGAGCTGCATCACCACAACTGTAAATAAACTGAGGACCACAACTGTAAATAAACTGAGGCAAGATTGTTGTTAGAAGCGTAAGTAATGAAATACCCACAGAGAAGAGAGCATGACTGAAATTAGATTTTTGCTCTGTCCACTGCTCCCATAGCGCCCAGGCAAGGCCGAGTACAGGTAAAACTGCAAAGTGACAGAAACCTCAGGTCCATGAGGACACCATAGAGAATAAGACCTAAAATTATAGGGTTTTAAGACATAACCATCATGTCCTCATTCTGCTTCAACCTCAGTACTGTAAGAAAGAATCCCATTCTTCAGATCCACCTAGCACAGTGAACACCTTAAATCACAATTTCATTCCTTTAAAATGTGCAACCTACAGAAGAGCAAATCCTTCTCTCAGCCTGTCAAAAATCCTTCCTTTAGACTACTACTATGGCAAAAACACTCATTCAAAAAAACAAATGACTTAAGATCAAAATAATGTATAACTGACATTTTGTTTCATTTACTTCTTTCCAGAAAGCTGACAAATCCAAGAGTTTATGAATTTATAATTTCATTCTGCAATTAAAACACACTAAGACACATTTAACTGAACTACATTAAACTGCCTAAATCTGTACCAATATTCATCTACTGTGTCAATATGTAAAACGATCGTTTAAGTCAAAAGTGTTGTCCTTTCACTGCTATTTTAAAGCAGAACAGACCACTGCCTGAAAGCAGAAGACCAATACAAATGTTGGTTCTTGACAGGGAAGAGACAGAAGAGGGAAGAAGGGGCTGACAGAGTCTCAACATGTGGCAGAACAGAAATCCCCACAGGGTTCCAAGTTTTGAAAAGTAATGGGACCATTCAGAACCGTTGCATGTTCAAGCCCTTCTCCACATTCAGCACACACCAAGATCAAAAACTAAGACTTAACTCCTTTTTTAATAAAGGACTTATTTCAAAACAAGTAACTCTATTCAAAAAATCTAAGAAACAGCTCTAGATGACATCACTGGATTTAAAATGCAGTGAGAATATCACAATAAATTGGTGCAGTGGTCAGGTCAATAGAGATGATGCACAAGTAAATTATTTGAGGTATTTTGGCTGTGATCCACAACAGAACAAAACCCCCAGATTTATAGGAAGAAACTGCACCTCGTCTCTTTGATCCACTGCCAGCTAGGCCCGAGACAGTGTCAGGACACAGAAAAAAAATGCCCTCTCATTTGCTATACTTCATGTCTTTCCACAGGAACTGGTCTCTTCCTCGTCGTTCTATTTCCTGTACACAGACCAAGCCTATTGTCGCTAGGTGAAAACACACACACACATGCCACCGACTTACCAGCCTGGGCTGGCATAAATCTCCCTTTAGGCAGAGGTGACCCGCAGCCTCACAGCCGTGAACGAGCTCCTGTCCCTCTCCAGGCCCGGCGGATCGCAGCGCCGGCCGTGCAGAGATCAGCTCGCACGGAGCCCTCCGGAACAGGGGGTGACAACCACGCCAATGCTCCCGGCGATCCTCTCCTGCTGCCCGGCTGCCGGCGGGGGGGAGATCCGCACCGCCCGGCCGCCCCGTCCCTCCTCCTTTCTCCCTAATCCCTCCTCCTCAGCCGCGCTGAACCCTCAGCCCGCAGCCCCTCCACCAGCGTGCTCCTTCATGCCCCGGCCCCCGCCGCAGCCCCCCACCGCCGGTCCCCCCCCGGCCGGGACACCGTCCCCGCGTGGGGCCGCGCTCGGCCCGGCCCGGCCGGGTCGGACCCCCCCGCGGCCTCGGCCCCGCGGCTCACCAGGAGTAGGTCTGCTCCGCCATGGCTGCGGCTGGGCGGCCGGCGCTGGGCTCTGCGGGGCGGCCGGGACCGGGCTCCTCCTCCGCCTCCTCCTCGCAGGCTCCGGGGCTCAGTGGCGGCCCCGCTGCGGCTCCCGGCCCAACATGGCGGCGGCTGTGAGGAGGGAGGGGAGCCGAGGGGGGGGTCCCCGCGCGGGCGGGAAGGGCGATGGTGGCCGCGGGGCCGGCGGAGGCTCAGCAGCCGCGACGCAGGGCCGCGCTAAGGCGCCGGCGGGGCCTCATGGCCGGCGGGGCGGCGGCGGCGGCGACGGCGGCGCGGGGCGGGGCGGGGGCGGGAGGCGGCGGCACCGGGCGGCCGGGCCAGGCCGCGCCGCGTGCCCGCGCTCGCGCACGGCGGGGGCGGAGCCGCGCCGAGGGGCGGGGCCCGAGCGGCGCGCGGGGTCACGTGCCCACAACACCTTCACGTGCCGCCGCCGCCGGCCGCGCGCAGGCGCTGTGGGGCGCGGGGAGGCGGCGCGGGGCGCTGCTGGCGGGGCCCGGCCGCGTTCGCCGCGGTCACCCCCGCCACAGCCCCGCCACGGCCCCGCCACAGCCCCGCCACAGCCCAGCCGCAGCCCCGCCGCACCCCCGCCACAGCCCCGCCGCACCCCCGCCATAGCCCCGCCGCTCGGGGGTCGCGCCCGGCGGGGAGAGAGGAGGGTGCACGGAGCGTCCTCCGGCAGCAAAACAGCGCGGGCTGCGGGCGGGTTCCGGGGCCTTCCGGCGAGGAGCCGTGGCTCCCGAGGTGAATGCCGAGCCGGCGTTTCCTTTCCCGCAGCGGCCCCCGGCCCCGCCGGGAGCGGGGCAGCGCCCCCGGCTTGCGGGGTGCCGGGGGAGGGCGAGCGCGGCCGGCTCGGCGCTGCTGGCCGCAGAGTGACCGCGGTGCGCTCGGGGGGCCCTGGCACATCGCTGAATGCCCGCACCCCGCAGCAGTCCGTGCCTTCCCAGGAGTTCGCTGTGGCGCGGGGTTCCTCTGAACGCGGGGCGGGCGGTAAATGCACCGTTCACGTAAAATAATTCGTAACTGCGTTGTTAATTCATCAAATGCACAGGTGTTTCTACAGATTGCTGTATTTTTGAATTTGTGAACTTTGAAACCAAGTAAAATCTGTAGGATCAAATGCTCAAAATTGTTTGGGTTTTTTTTTTTGGTGTTTTTTTTTTTTTAGGTAAGGAAAATAACATTCCACATACTTCGACCAAATAAAAATCATGTGCTTCATTTTATCACCAGCCTGATATTAAACCAGTGTGAGTCTCAGGCAGAGAAACAGGTGTGTTGATATTGGTCTGAAGCCTCAGCCCTTCATTATGTTTCTGCCAAATGCAGAACTAGTGCTTTTTGCTCCGTTTGCTCACGTGAGTAATCCTTTCCTCCTGGGACTTCACTTGCAGCAATTTTGTGCAAGTGGGGCTTTGCAGAGCTTGGATCAATTGTTCCCGTCCAGCTGTGGGTTCCCGCTCATTGTCCCTTTCAGTGTGGGAGGGAGAACAGCCACTTTGCACATACAGTTAAAGGTGATGTAACTGCATCAAATATAAATAGAAAAACAAATGCCCGGGGCTGGTAAAAATAGGTATTTGTTTTAAAAACAAGTATGAAGAAATTCTATGACTCGATAGAATTTTGTTAAAATCTTCCAAAAAATAATGGGACATTGGACATTCTCATTGCATCTACAGGGATGCCAGATGCCTCTGAAATTTAGAGCCCACTTTAGTAGTAGATTGAATAAATTATTTTCATGCTGTCCATCTCATTTATTCTCTTAAATGGAAAAACCTTAGGCTGGTGTGTGGTCATGACAGAGGATTAAAAGTAAGGAATGTCTCTGTTCATCCTTGTTGTGTCACCAGTTGCTGTGTAATCAGAGGCAGATCACTTCATCTCTGCTAGCTCAGATCATCAGTCAGTACAGAGGAAACTGCAGAGTGTTGTAGCCACCTGGAGTTTTGGGGAGCTGCAGCAGGAACATGCTGCACATGCAACACAGGTTTACTTGGTCTTGGTGGAGGGAATGCCTGGGACTCCTGTGCTCCAGTTAAACATGGCTTTTATTAAGATGGTGCTGGACTCTGAGGGTTTTTCCCCTGTATCTTTATGTTTTCAGAACCAGTGATATGGGTTGTGTCACTTCAGCATCCAAATCCTCAGTGTTTTCCCCAGCCCTTTGGCCTTGTGGACAGGAATGACCTTAGAGCTCCCAACATAATCAGCACTTTACCCACTTACTAAATCTGTTTGAGAATGGGATTTATCAGCCATGAGGTGGAAGCGCTCCAAGTACCGTGCCTGACTGGGTCACGGGATCCCTGCTGGGGTCAGTCCTGGCAGCTGGGGGTGCTGAAAGGATGAGAGGGTGAGGAATGCTAAACTTTCCTCCCATCCAGTTCAGGCTGGACTAGCTGGAGAAGCTTCCTGCCCTGCTTGATCTCAGCCCGTGCACAGCCCCTGTGCCCATCTCAGTAGATCGGTGAGCTTTGGTGGACCATGCTCAGAGCTGGAACAGAGGGGTCCACAGCCCATTCTGTGACTTTGGGGGGAAACTCTGCTGTTCCCACATACACATATCCCCTGTCTAAAAAACAAAAATCTCAGGCTTTGGGTAGGATTTGCACAGTAGATACATTCCCTGCTTTTGTTCTCCTCAGCACAGCAGAAAGCCCTGCATAAATGCTTAGATAATAAATAAATAATTTGGAATCTTCACTCTACTGTGGTGCAAACCTGAATGCCTGTTGGTGCTACCCTTTTCATTGATTATAACAGAGTAAATGTAAGAAGAAAAAAGGACTTCTCAGTCCTTTTAAATCAATGCAGGGAAAGATAAATCAGTCTTCAGCCTTGTCTTGATACTAAAGAGCCTTTCCTAATTTTCTTTTTGCTGAGAAGGATGTAAAACTGATATTGGTATCTATGAAACAATATCCCTGCTTTGTGTTCACATTGAAATAGCTTCCAGTTTCTCCGTCTTGCAAAATTTCCAGCACATTAATTTGGCACAAATGATTTATAGCTGATGAGCAATTAAAGTATAATTTCTTTCCAGCATCTCAGGCTTTGTGACTAGACTATTAAATGATTTTGCAAGCTTGCTCTATCATTACAGGATAGCAGTGGGATGAATTCACAGGAGAAATTTATTCCTCCCTGCAGACCCAGCATCTACTCTCAACTGCAAACTGGAGCACTGCTTGCATTCCTCAGATGATTTTCTCAGTGTACCTTTTGTACAGTCTCTCTTTGGACCTACAAGAGAGCTTTAGTCTGAATTTCAGTGACAGTTTACTCTGACATTACAAAGTCCTCCCAAAATGCCTGTTCTGCCTGGAACCTTTGATGTAGACTGATGCTTTACTTAGACCTGTCAAGGTATTTCAGAACTAGCAGCAAACAAAACTATTTAAAAAATTATTTTTATATTTGGAAGGGCAGCTCCCAGAGGCAAGCATGATAGACAAAAATCAGATGAAAGTACTGGCTACAAAGAGTCCTCACCTCCAAGTTGTTTAAATGTCAGCAGATGACATTAGCTAACCATGTCTTGATTCTGCTGTAATGGAGGTGGAGAGAGCCAGAGGAGCTTCATGTAGACACTTCACCCTTCAGGAAAGGACATGACAGGTATAGTTGTCAACCCTGCTTTGTTTAGGAAGGAACAAATAGCATGGACAGGAGCAGAAAAGGAAGGAAAAAACCCAAAAATCAAGAGATCTACTTCTGACTGTACAGCTGGGAGCTACACTAGGCTACTTGCTTGTAAGATCCTTGTGGGATTCCCCTTTATCAACCTAATTACAACGTGCAGTGACCATGTGTGACACGATTCTCTTCACTACCACCTAGTGGGAAACTCCTTCATAACCCAGCTCCAGAGCTGCTCCTGATCTCCACCCTCACCCACAGCCTGATGGTAGAAACAGGGAATAAGTGGAGGGAGAAAATGACAGATGACTGGAAGGAGGACACAGGTAGAGGAATGTGTAGAGAAAGTTTGTCATTTAAAGCCATTTGTCCCATGGATTTACCACATCACAACTCCAAGCCCTGCATCCAGCTCACTGATGAAAAAACCCATCTTCCTTCTTGGTAAAATCACATTTTCCAATTATACTCACATATTTACACCAAAGACTACTACCTGAGAATCTAAATGGGTATGTACTGGAAACATTAAAACCATGTATTCAAGCAAGTCTTTCCCCACTGAGATACTCAGGGTTTGCACAATAGCTGAAATCCAACCCTGTGAAAACAATGTATAAATAACAATTATCTCAGATTTTTCACACTCCTGTGTGCCTTTTGGGACTAAGCTCCCAAATGCACAAATAATAATCAGTTTTGGGACTCATGTAGCTTTTTTCCCCCCAATAACAGAAATAAGGGTGAAAATTATCATAATAGCTCTCACATTTCAAGGAGGGGATTATGTTAATGTCATTCAGGCCAGTAAAGCATTTATCAGTCGCAGCAGGAAGAACAGTAAAATGGTAAAGAATTATTAAAAGAACCATTTCTCCATGTTTCATTTGCCAATGGCAATTTTACCACTCTATTCAGGGAATTATATGAGCTCCCTCTAGTAGCACTTTTATCATAAATATATTTAGGCTTTTTTTTTTTCCTTCTCTGTATGCTCCTTGAAGCCACATTACACTGGCTTTGTACCAGCAAATTACTGTGTTTTTCATCATGTACACTTCATAATAGATATAATTCAGTACCTTACAGCATCAGAGGTAAAAATGGTGTTGATACAGGACTGAGGGTTTGGGAGTCTATTCTGCCTTCCGTGAGGTTCACAGGACTCTGCTGTCCCTTACTGTGGGTTTGCCCTAGTGCAATAAGCAGAATACAGACCAGTACATGTAAAACAAGAATAATGTTCCTATTGTGTACCCATTCATACTTTCATACAGTGTTTTCAGTGTTAAGTAATTCACTCACTTTATTAGATACAGGGGAGAAGAGATTACTTCAGAACAGTTAATTCAAAAGCAAATACTGCAAACATGAGAAAAACAAGCAGGTATCTCTTGGTGTCTTCAAACTTTAAGTTTCCCCTGTTACAAGGACCTAGATCATATTAATTAGAGTGACCTGAGAATCAAGTCATGGCCTGGGAAATGGTTACAATTAAGGAAATCAACATAGAGTAAGCACTGGTAATAGATAAAAATGGGTACAGGAAACACAAGTCCCCTTATTTCAAATATTCATCCTCAAGGCATAATCCCTGTGTACAATTCAGCTACAGGAGAACATTGTCTGATTATGGCACTCTGGAACTGAGCTCTTCCTCTAATAGAACTATAATCTAGCTTCCACCCTTGACCTCTGCTATTCTCTCATCACCTCAAAACTGCATTTGTAATAATCTGAGAAATATGATATTGCAATCCTCAGTGCCACGCTATAAAATAGGGATGCTGGCTAATTCACAACAGGAACCCCTTTCAGTCTGACCCCTAGCTATTTCTAACATTTAAGAAACACTGAAAAGCTCACTGGTTTTCCTGCACTGAGAATCTGAAATACTTAGTGGGGCAGAGCCATTCACTGGCACAGCCTGGCAGGTTCCAATGAATGGAAAGATGAAAGTGGGTAAGTTTATTTGGTTTTTTGCTAGTTGTCCTACAGTTTAAAATGGACAATTCCAACAGACCAAGAGAAAAAGCCCTTCAGGATAAAGTGATACAGAATATTTACCTCCTCCTCAGTATTTGAAATGTTTCCTTGTTCAGCTAAGCGTTCTCCACATGGCATCCAGTTGTAACATTCAGGGAGGTCCTATCATACAAACAGATGTGCATTTCTGGTTTTATAGAATTCAAAGTTCACTGGTCTCAAAAAAAAAAGCTTCTACAGCTGAAGGTCCTCAAGGCAAGCAGAAGCAGCAGCATCAGGACTTCTGGGTGCATAAGGAATCCTTGAAACCACATAATATAGACCTAATTTGTTGCTATGCTTTCTTCTCTTTACAGCTTCCATTGACAAATACTGCTGTTCTTTGTTTAAACTTAATGATCTGTGTCCCCATCACCCCTCAAACATTCAATAGGTTTATATACCAACAGAATATGGACAATCTTTTGAAGAAGAACAGTGGTAATATTTTCCACCTTGGTTTATGTAAAAGAGATCACCATGCCAAAGAGAGGCAGAAGTAAGTAACACAATGACAGCATCTCTTCTGTCACATACTGCAAGAGCTCCACAATCTGCTGTGTCTGTTTGCAAAATCCTTGAATTATAAGGACATATCATGCAGAAACTGTATGTCATGGTTGGATAATTACAATTGGTAATTACAATTGAAAATCACTGTTATCAGCTGGTAATGTTGTCATGTCTACCTGAGGGGCGGGAATGAAGGAAAACTGTAATAACAAATAAAATACATGGAAATTGTATCAACACACTGACAGTACAATGCCAAAAATGCTCACCATTCTTTAAATACTCTTGTGATGGGTGCAAAACCAGCACAGCTCTTTATTAAGAGTATGACCCCAAAAAAGTCTTTAGAAGCTGAAGTTGTCTTTACATTAATGTTCACATGAACATTTCTTCAAATAAATGTTTTCACATGGACTCGGAATTCTCATTCGTTTTAGCCACACAAAGTCGTCAGTATCCATTAGAGCTTTGTTAACGCCCTGCAGGGAGGGGACGTGGTGCTCTGGGCACAGACCAGATCTGAAATAAAAGGCAAGAGTTAAGACAATCCCACCCGGTGCCGGGAGGGAGGAAGGTCCCTCTGCAGGAACTCTGTCCTGCAGCTGCTGACTCAGGAGCCTGGAGAGCTTGGCCAGTTGCGCCCACGGTGGAAAACAAGAGCCAAGGTCCTCTGCAGCATTGTCTTGGGACACTGCCCAGTCTGGGGACAGCCCTACCAGGCTCTGTTTAGCTCAGGCTTGATGGGAGTGTATAGACACAGGCAGTTGTCCCGGCAAGCTTCCATTGAGACCACAGCTTTACATCCTCCAAGGAATCACTCGCGTGAGACACTCGTGCATCGAGCCCACGTGTGCACATCAAGTTACTCCCTAATTTAGCTACTCAAAGTAGATAGATTCATCCATATTTTTTCAGACCAGAAAAGAGAATTTAGTCAAAAAGATTCCTGGAGAATTGTTTTAAGCAATTCCAGCCAAGCCAGGGATCATGTTTTAGGAAATCACCCAACAGGTGGGAGCAGAACCTCAGAGCAAGGCTGGTATCAAGAAGGGATGGAGGCAGATGATAAAGGGGAACCACAAGCTTGCCCAGAGCACTCATCAGATGCAGTAGGGCAGCTGATGACAGAGCAGGGATGTGAGTATGACCCAGCACCCAGGGATATCCTTTATCAAATACATGAATCACAAGCTCAGAGGAGCAAGCCCCTCAGTCCCCCAGATTACGTGGGAACACTGCTCATGCTCATAGTTGAACAATAAACATGGCAAGGTGTAGTTTCTGCACATCAAGATACCCAGCAGCCAAAGCCAGAAATTAAAAAGTCACTTAAGTCTTGATGGTCTGCCACAGAAATCAGCTGGAGCTTCAGAACACCATCTGAGGTTTGGGAATGTTCACATAAAGCCAGTGGTCACCTCCCCCTCTGCTGGGGTTGCACAAAGACCAGTGCAGCTGCCAGTGTGGCTTTCTCTCAGCCCAAAGCCTTTGGCAGGGCCTGACACTGGCTGTACTTCACCACTGCCAGAGCTCTGAGCAGGTTCTGTGATATTCCATCAGCAGCACCTTGGGTTCTGAACCATGGGCAGCCAAGCACAGCTCCTTCTTTTGGGTAGTCCACCTCCTTCCTTCTCCAAAACTAATGGGGCCAGAAGTAAGCCATGCTTCTCCATCCCCATCTTCCTAGTTTTCTTTCCATGCCCACTTTTCGATGTTGCAGATTTTTTTATCCCTTCATTTTCTTCTCCTTCTCTCTCCTGCTTCCCTCCCTTTCCCCCTCCCCCTGCTTTCTCTCCCTCTGCACTTTGTGAACTGCTGCGGCAGTGCTGAAGTCCAAAGTTCAGTAACTTGCTAAAGCACACAGATAAATATGAACCTTGGAGAATTTACATTTGCTCCAATGTAAACAGATAGCCAAGGGTCCCTTTATCAGCACTGGCTCAGGACAGTCGTGGGGGGTCTGAAGTGGCTCAATTTTGTATTTTGTTTTTTTTGGGGGGTGTAAAGGCGGGAGGCTGTGCTGTGCCCACTCTCCTGACAGTCGGGCGTGTTACCTCAGGAACATGGTGTAGGGAAGCTGGAAGCAGGATAACCCGAAATTCAAACCCAAGAGACACCAGGCTGAAGACCATGGTCTCGAAGCTGACTCATCTCCAAGTGGAGCTGCTGGAAGCGCTGCTGGAGTCGGGGCTGACCAAGGAGACCTTGATCAAGGCACTGAGCGAAGCGGAACCCTACGGGCTCCAGAGTGAAAGTCAGCGCGCTATCAATGCCCTCCAGGCTGAGAAAGGGGAGCCCTGTCCCGACATCCCCAACCTCCCCAACGGAATGGGGGAGTCCAGGGTATCAGAAGATGAAACCTCAGATGACGGAGAGGAATTTACCCCTCCAATAATGAAGGAGCTGGAAAACTTGAGCCCTGAAGAGGCTGCTCACCAGAAGGCTGTGGTGGAAAGACTATTACAGTAAGGACAGATTTACTGCTCCTCTTTGCTGCTTTCTTGCACTCTCCCTCTAAATCTCTTTTCCTTTCCCCTTCTCCTCAGTGTCCCTAGTAATCACAATTGATCTAGCTGCACAGAGACAATCTTCATCCAGACCAGGACTAGCAGCCCCCAAACACCCCCAAATGCTTTATAAATGCTCAGATTTTTCTTTTATCTCGCTTAAAATGCATTAAGGAAGCTATGGAGCCTGATTACATATTTGACATGCTTATAGCATCAGGCTTCAAAATAGTCCAAGGCCTGTATAGCTCTCATCTGTTTGACTGAATTTTAGGGTTTAGGATTTAAATTTTTAATACTATTCACAATTTCAGTCATCAGGAAGAAAAAAAAAAAACAACTGGTCACTCTGAGCTGGTGCTATATTTGCCTGAATGATACAGAGAAGTTGTAATGTTTCCCTGCTGTATTTAAGGAGAATTATATTGTTAATTTCACTGGGGTTTGCTATAGATTATTGGCTAAAGCCAAATCAAAAGACCTTGTCTTTGTTGTTCTTTTGAGTGTGAAGTCCCCTGACTTTGGTGGGGATTTTTCTTGTGAAAAGCACACACCAAATACATGCAGAGGTTAAAACCTGGACAGAACATTCTGCTTCTACCATCCACTGCCCATCACAGTTACAAAGTACATACGCAGCAACAGTTACAGAGTTTGCTGCCACATAAAATTTGCCTTTGCATAACAAGCATTTTTGAGATCAAAAGACAGGGAAAGCTCCCTGAACCAATAAGCCTCACAACAGACTCAGAGAAGCATTCACTCAGTTTCCCATTTGGGATTCTTACTGGGATACAATCCCCATGGGAGACCCAAGAGGTTTGTCCAAGAAAGGATCAGGCCCATCCTACCATCCATCACAACAGATTCCTGACTGCTTTAGGGCTATTTTGAAATGACAAGCTGATAGAACACAGAGGTGCAGCAACATCCTGCACCTAAAACCTTCACTAAAAATCCAGCTAGGGAATTTCTCAGGCTTTCTGATCACTCTCTTTCACTTACAAAGAAAATAACTGAAATGTAACAGCAGAAGCAAACATCAAATCCCACCACAAAAGGCCAGAGCTAAGAAAAGAGCATGACAAGACTTAGCATTCCCTGCAAATACTTAAAAGAAAGTTCTTTGGTGGATTGGGATTTGAGGATTCTGCAGAGAGGAAAATTCACTGGATCAGCTCTTACCTGGGTGGGAAAACATTCCCAGTAATTGTCTTCTTCCTGGCCCAGTATGTCTCTCATCTTCTGCACTTCCAGGTCTTCCACATCTTTAAGTTTTCTCTACTTCCTTTACATCTTTCAGATTCTTTTTACCTATTTCCCTTCTCTCCTCACTATTGTTTCTGCTGCTATTCCTCCCATTTTGTTGTGTCCTTGGCTGATTCTCTCTCTGCCTCCCACTCTTTTTCTTCCCTTCATCCTTGTCTCCTTCTCATCTTCCTGAGTCTGCGTACAGGTCTTGGGGCAGTTTGAGCCCAGTGGCACCGGGCGGGCCCTGGCTAGTTACTAATTATCCAGTGGCTTTATTATTTCTCTTTTGTCTTATAAATTTATAGATGAAAATACCCTGATAAACTTTTTGATCATTAACTTTTGATGGTTTATCAAGTATGTCTCCAGAAAGGAAGCCATGGAAGTTGAGGAAGACCCCCTGGCTTTGTCCCTTTTTCTCTAATGAGTGGGTGAAGCAGGACTGAAGTGACATCTGCTGTGATCTAAGAACAGACACACGGATGGAGGCAATTCCTTCCTGTCACCCTCACTTCAGCACCATTTCTGGCTTCTGATCCTCCCTGCCTTTCTAGGATCTTGCTGCTAGTTTTCCCTGTGCTTACCAGCCTCACCACAAGTCTTACCTCTCTTCCAAAGCTGTGGCATTAACACTTTCTGATGTACAGTCAGACAGTCTGCTGAGCAGCCTTTCCATTTCACAAATGGAAACTGAGGTACAGACAAATTCTAGGACCTACCTAAACCCCTGAGACAGCACAGAGGACACTGGGCAAGGACAGGGATCTCCTAAGCCTCACACTGGCTCTTAATTACAAAAGCTTTACTCTGAAACATCAGAGATCTCTGTCATCAGTCTCCACCACAATAGGATAGAGCAATTAGCTTCTGCTGTTGACAACAGGATGAAGACACCAGTAGCCTCAGTGTCAGAAAAAAATTACAAGTACACTTATGGAGGTCTATAATAGATTGAAATTAATCAAGTTAAAATGAAAAGAGTAGGAAGTCTACATTGACAAGTTTCACATTTCTCATCAAATCAACAGAGTGTCTAAAAATCTGTTCAAAGTATGTGAACCAGTATCAGGGGTTGATAATACCTAAGAAGTTCTTATCTACTAATAAACTTTTTTTGGTTTTAAGATCAAACCTTTCCATTAATAGATGTCTTAAAGTAATGTCCTTAAAATAGTACTATAAGTATTGTAAAGCAGGGCAGAATAGTCTATGGTAGAAATTACTTCAAGCAATAGACAAAAGAAAGGCAGGCAAGAATCTCCATGCCCAGGGATTCCTAGCAAAAGGTCAATGCTTGCAAAACTATTTCACCATCTACACAAGGGTTTCAAATGCAGAAACTAGATGGAGGCAATTCTCCCTTTAGACAGAAGCCTCTTTGGGCATTATTAACAATTTCTGGTCTGCAGACCAAATTTTAACAGACAGATTGACTTGTGGGCAGCTATTGCTGATACAGGAAAGTCTTTGTGGTAACTGCAACCATTGCTTATAAAGCCATTGCTTTATAAAGTAGAATCAGGAAAAGTGTCCATTATTAGACTTTCCAGGAGCTGGAAAGAGAAAAAATTGACAGCACCAAGAGACCAACTATGTCTTCACAGAACCACTGAAGCTGAAACTTTGAAAAACTCTGGTCAAAGCTGAGTAGAACAGACAAGATACACTCACAGGACTGGGTGCACCCATGGGTGTTGATTAGATTTTGTCCCTACAGAGAAAACATGCTAAAAGCAGTTCAGATAAAGGTTTCTCTAGTGGGGAACTAACATAATTTCATTTTGTCCTTTCATATGTCTCACTGATCTCCTGTAGATTTACAGTTTGAATAAAAACATTCTTTCCATATCAATCCACACACAAAACAAATTGCATCTATGATAAGAAATAAATGACTCAGTAGGGAGGTAGAGCAGTGAGGATAAACTCCCAGATATTCCCAGAATATAAAGCAAGAAGGGATCATACTACTGCAGGTAAAGCAAATGAAGAGAGGTATAGTGACAATCCACCTGTAGGGCAAGGGCTGAAATTCCATTAGGAAAGAGAGAAATTGAGATAAGCAACAGATTTCCCCTGGAGGCAGGGATAAAAGCATGTTTTCCAGAAGGAACAAAGAAAACAAAGACATATAATGACAAAGGTCCAGTCTTTCCCCCTGCTTAGAATGGCTCTAGTTGGGGAATCTGGAGATGAAGCTGCCACACCCCTTTCATTTCCACATATAAACCAAGATGAGGCAAACCAGGCCAAGTTCAACAGAAAGCAACACTGCCAGGATGGATGGTCTTACCTTCCCTCTGCCAGCCTGGCTCCAGGCTGTGCACTGAGTTGTGGAGCAGCTCCAGAGGAAAGGGCCCGGGGATGGTCCTGAGCACTTCACAGCTCTGAACCTCTGCTTGAGCAGGGTCTGGTCCAAAGCAGCAATTCAGAACCCACCTCAGGGAAATGAAGGCTTCTCCCACCTGAGAATCAGAACAGGAAAGAACGGGAGAGAGACAGAATGAGGAAGAGGAGAAGAAAGAAAAGATCAAAGGAAAAATAAAAAGTCAGGAAGAGTGAAGGAGGGAGAAGGTCCCCTGAATGTTACATCTCCAGCTCTCTGGAATGGGTTTTCTTTAATGCTAACAACTTGATATTTACTTTCCATTTAAATTTGAGATGTTGCTATAAATTATCAACCAGCCTCTTGTTCCCTTTGAGTTTATAACTAACTACCTGGGTTACTTATTGTTCAGGTAACAAAAGGGAGGTGAAAACGCCCTTAAAAAGTGACCTCAGAACTAAGAAAATGAGAAGCTGGCACGGAGAGAGGACCCCGGCCCCTGTGGTGGGGATGAGCCATGGAGAAGGGCTCTGCTCACATGGCAATAAGCAACTGAGAGCAGGAGAACAAGACTTCAGAAGACAGAAGTAAAAGCTACCTGTGTAAGACCAACTGGGGGACAGATTACACCCTGGAGAACAAGACCTTGGAGAGACAGTTTGCATCTGAGGAGAAAGGGAAACTAAAAGGCAGAAAATAGTACTGGAGATAGGGAAGGAGAGCTTGAGCAAAGCAGACCTATTTGTGCAGTTCTGACTCACTGAAACAATTGAGATTTGGCTGTAACAACAAGCAGGAGAACTCAGTTTAGAGTGAAATCCTCCCCTCTGACAGTCAATGGTATTTTTATAGCCAGTGAAAGAGAAAGAGGTTTCAACTTCTGATGTCTTAGCCTGTGATGGAGGCTCTGCAGGTGGAACTTTATATTTGAGCAAGGGTTCAGCTGGCCATACTCTCATTACTTGGACTGTGGTGTAGCCTTGGGCCTAAAGTACTTGCTGCATTGGTTTTGCAGACTGGCCTTCCACAATGTACAGAGTAGCCAGGATTTCATACAGCTGTCCTAGGAAAACACACTACTAAGATTCCCTGCACTATTTTGCATCACAAAGCTCCCTGCTGTGTCCAGAAAAAGACAAAACCCACAAGTCTTTAACCACTGTGAGAAGAGATTCACAGAACTTACTGGTTTATTCCTGCCACAAAATGAGGATCTCAACAGGGGAAACAAAACTGACTCGACCAGGGTGCAGAAAGGAACTAACACATAACAGAGGCTTCCATCAGTGGCAACACAGTCTTTCCTCTTCCTATCTGAGCCAGAACTCAAATCTAAGAGGCCAGCTTCCCAGTCAGAGGCTTTTCTCCTCTATACAGGGACTTGGACAACGAACACAGGGTGCAGGTGCTGGCCAGACTATCACAAGTACAAAGGCAGGAGACTGGTTTAGGCAGCAGGAGGGAAAAAATAAAGAATGAAAGAAAGAAAGAAACAAAAAGAACCACGAGGAAAGAAAAGCTTTCTTAAATTCAGCTCAATTTGAGGTTTTTGCAAGGCAAAGATAGTTAAAGGAAGATGCTAAAAATCAGAAGCCTCTATGGCAAGTGCTCCAATGTAGAAAAGCAAGAAATGTTCTATTTTAAGGTTTTCAAAAAGCTGCAACTGACACCATTTGTGTCACACTTTAACTGCTGTGGAGCTTGCTCCTTGGACTACACAGCCCCTGGGAGAGGGGCTGCAGGGGAACAGAGATAAGGGTGTTTGTACTGAGAGAACAGGTGTGGACTTTGTCCTCCTTATCACTGTGCAGCCTCCGGCAACCTCCTGAGTCAACAAAGCCATGAACAGCACAGTTGTTGCCTGTTGCTCAGACATGTGTGCTCTTGTGACAGTTTCTGCACTGTCCCAGGCACCTTTTTTTCTCCCCACTGCTCCTTTGATGCTGGTGTTGAATATGACACCAGTGTCTTCCTACAGCACTGCAAACCACTTCCTCCAGACATTTCACACAGAAGGCACAGAAGGATGCTCTTGTTCAAAGTGAGCCAGGAGCTATTCTGCAGAGGTGCTCTGGCACTGCTTGGATTTAGACTGATGGGTTTCACATCTTTATTTCTACTGTGACTTTCAGCTGGGATAAAATCAATACACATAAAGTCACAGTCATGTTTTCTCTATTTTCCTCAAGAACATTAATGGATATTCTAACTGGCTATCATAAAACCCAGAGGATCACATTAATTATAAAATCCCAAACTGTTCCTCAAATTTTGTGAACAGGTTTCAAATAGTTCTATTCCCTCAGCTGTTACACAAAGGAGGGCAACAGTAGGAGGAATTAGTGGTTTGCCTGTGGTTCTACATTGCATTTAGAAGCTCTGAGTAGATCTAGGTGTGAACCAATGTGTTTGAGTAACACGTAGCAGATGTGTAAGAACATAATTCTGGATGATTTGTCATATACATATGCATACAGAGCTGCCATGTCACAGCATAATGACAGCCTGTTTTCATTTGCTGAATCATTGCAAGCCAACCCAACCTGGACCAGAATCAAGGAATGAGTCAAGTTCAGTCTAGTATCATAATCAATCTGTCTTGAAAAATTCAGTACATCAGCCCCAGCTGCTTTAATGAGAGGGGGATAGAGAAGAAAAGTAATGTAGGGAAATGGAAAAGAGAGGTTGCCTCTGTGTATTGGGAAATTCCCCTGGTAAGCAAAGTCTCCTCCTAAGGGCAGACCTAAGTGTGTACAGACAGCAGTTCAAAGGAAGCCAGTGCTACATCTTTTGCACTTTATCTCCAATGTGATGCAGTTTTACCCTGCACGCAGAGCCAAAACTGAGCAAGGCAGCACACTGAGAAACAGCTTTCTTCCCTGCAGGCAATGAGCACTCTGGCCTCACCAAATGTGATGGTGATGACTGACAAGTGCCACTCAGGAGCTATTACTGCACTCCCTTGAAATCCAGGTCAGCTGAGAGCAGGTGATTGATCTCTCTCCCCTGAGAAAGGTTTTCTGTTCCTTCCAGAGAGGATCCCTGGCGAGTAGCAAAGATGGTGAAGTCTTACCTCCAGCAGCACAACATCCCTCAGCGTGAGGTGGTGGACACCACTGGTCTGAACCAATCCCACCTCTCACAACACCTCAACAAGGGCACTCCCATGAAGACCCAAAAACGGGCAGCCCTGTACACCTGGTATGTCCGGAAGCAGCGAGAGGTAGCCCAACGTAAGTATGGCAACAACTGCTCTCCTGTCTCAGTTTCATAAAGGATTCTGCTTGTCCTTACTCCTTATTGTTTTCAAGGAAAAAATTTCCTTGCCCCTTTGTGCTTGCAGAATTCACACATGCTGGCCAGGGTATCCTGACAGACGAGCCCATGGGAGATGACCTGCCCACCAAGAAGGGAAGAAGAAACCGCTTTAAGTGGGGTCCTGCCTCACAACAGATCCTGTTCCAAGCCTACGAGAGGCAGAAAAACCCCAGCAAAGAAGAGAGGGAGGCACTGGTGGAAGAGTGCAACAGGTAAGGGTGGGTGTGTGTCTTTGAGGAAGAGGGGCACAGCAGGGTCCCTCTGCATTCTTAGTGTTTGCTGGTGCCACTGGGAGGGAAGGCAAAGGTACAGCACTGAGTGGCACCACTGACACCAACCACACTTGAATTAAATGCCACAACTGATCAGTCTTTGTCCACAGAGCACAAGGAATGCCTCAGGACCCTTCCACACAGTGTGCCAGACCACAGCCACTTTGGGGCTGTGCATTTACTTTGTGTCTCTGAATAAGTCCAGCTCAGCAAGGCTCTTCTTGTGCTTTTCCCAACAGGGCAGAGTGTATTCAGAGAGGTGTTTCCCCATCTCAGGCCCAGGGACTGGGCTCAAACCTGGTGACAGAGGTCAGAGTGTACAACTGGTTTGCCAATCGCAGGAAGGAGGAGGCTTTCCGGCACAAGCTGGCCATGGACACCTTCAGCGGACCACAGCCCACCTCTGCCCCTCCTCTAACTCCCCACAGCTCCTCCTCCCTCCAGCCACCACCTGCTCTCTCACCCAGCAAAGTTCATGGTAAGAATCAACCAGAGGGAGATCTGAAAGAGAGCTGAACCTCCCCAAACTCAGTCACCCAAATGGTCTCAAAGTCCAGCCCTTTAGGAAGTGAATCTACAGAGAGAAAAAGCAGATTTGTACAAGGGAAGAGCAAAGGTGACAAAGAGACCACGTTTCTGGGTAAGGAGAGTGGCTAGAATATCAAGGGAGATAAAATTCAGTAACAAAACCCACGACCAAAGCTTCTCACTTACTGTGAGGCCTCCCAGCTAGCAGGCATCAGCCCCAAACCTTCTGTTCCAGGAGTCATCACTGCCTATCAGAAGTCAGTTCCGTGCCCTTTCAGTCATGTGTGCCCCTTACTCCTTTCAATGCCAACCCCATCAGACTGTGTGACAGAGATTTTAGGCATGAGGAAAAGTCATTCTCCATCCAAAAAGAGCACAGCTTCTTCAGCTTCACAGGCCAGAGCTGGGGGTTGCTCTCACTCTGGGAAGAGATGATCTCACTGAGATGCCTCTCTACAGCCACATCCAGAGGGGTGGTTTCCTGCTCCCTGCAGCACTCCCAGCCAGTCAGTGTTTGAGGAAGCAGTTACACCAAATTGCAGGGGAAAGTCAGGCCAGGGTGTGAGTGCCTGTTCTTCTGGTTCCCCTACTGACCATTAAGCACCTGCCCAAATATCTGGTGGCAAGTGCCTGCAAAGGAAACTGAATTTAGAGCCTGCCTAAGTTTCTCAGTTTCTCACTTGTGACAACCAGTTTCCCTCCTGTTGTGATGCAGGAGTGAGGTACAACCAGCAGCCAGCCAGTGAGGCAGAGTCCTCCAGCAGCAACCACCACGGGAACAGCTCCATGGTGACCACCCAAACCATCCTGCATCAGGTTTCTCCCCCTGGACTGGAGCCCAGCCAGAACCTGCTGAGCACAGACACTAAGCTGGTAAGTGATGGATACTCCTGTTCTGCTGACTGGGTGATGTCAAGCCATCTGCCTGTGGTCATAGTATGAACTAATCATGGGTAATTTTTTCTAGAATGTTTTTAAATCCACCTTCTTATGTTACATAGTCATATGTAAGATATTGTTACATAACCTGTTATGTAACAATATGTTATGTTAGAGTCACTCTGCACTGACATATAAGACCAATAGTCCTGGGATATATGTGCCCTCTAGACTGTGGTGAGGGCAGGTATTAGAGCATGAAGGCATTTCCTTATGAGCAATTAAGACAGTCTGCTCTGGAAACACAGCACTCAAGGTATGACAAGATTTATTTCTTCCCAGGAAACCCTATTCTCTCCTCCTTTCCACAGAGAGATTCTTACCTCTAACTCTTATTTGGACTCAACCCATCAAGAGTAGATCAGACCAGTGGGATTACCAAAACACAGACTCATACTTACATCTAGCTTATCTGTAAAAATTAAGCCAAACAGCCTGTACAGCAGACATGTACTAGATAACTAGATTGCCTCCTCAAAGCCAATTTCCTCCTGAGATCTGACCAGACCTTTTCCCACATCATTAACAAAGAAGCATCAGAACTATATGACTGATCATTTTCAGTCTGCACATGTTCCCTTGTTTTCAGAGAAACAGTCAGCAGAGGTTTGCATTAGCACAGGCTGGCTGGAAGCAAAGTTAAGGTTGCTAAAAATAAGTATGATTTAAACCTCATCAGTCACTCACTTTGCTGGCTTTCTGGTCTCTTGCTGAAGAAAATAAGTCTTTCACAAGGTCCTGAAAATCTTCTATGTCAGTATTTTAAAACTGATATCAAGGTGGTTTGTCCCACTGTTTAACCTCTTGGTGCTTACTCTTACTAAAGATTCCTTACAGCTTTTCATCTGACAGGAGAGAAAAGAAAGATAATATAAGGCATTTAACTTTCTCTATCAGCCAAATCACTAGAATGCTTTTTTGCTCTTCCACAATACTATAAGTCCCAAAAGGAAAGAGGAACTCCTGGATTCTGTGCTGAACTCTGCTACTAGAATTACCATGTGAAGTTACCTGAGCCTTCTGCCCTCAGCTATGAAACAGAAGATGATCTTTCCCTATAGAGAATGCAGTGGGCTTAATCTCATTCTTACAATTTCTTAAATGTGAAGGAACTAAACCAGCGGGGATTTACTCTTCGTATGTCAACAGCTGACCTGTGCTAGTTAATTGATGAGCACACAGAAACTGCAGACAAGGATATGTGAAGCCCTTCCAGTCAGCAAGGGGAAGAGCAGGAAGAAAGGTGTTTATCACAGCTTTGGGACCCGCCTGCTGCAGGTGGCACATTCAGGGCTCTCCTTTCCCACAGGTATCAGCTCCTGGAGGAACTCTCCCTCCTGTCAGCACCCTGACTGCCCTGCACAGCCTCGAGCAAAGCCCACACACGCTGAGCCAGCAGACCCAGAACCTGATCATGGCATCCCTGCCGGGGGTCATGGCGATCGGGGCGGGCGAGACCCCGTCCCTGGCACCCGCCTTCACCAACACGGGAGCCTCCACCCTGGTGATCGGTGAGTAGAGGCTGCAGGACTCTGCTCCTGCACCCACAGCAGCACCTGCCTCTCGTTGTTACAATTACCTGCCCCATCTTCAAAACCTTATCACTAAGTTGGCAGTGATACAAACCAGAGGAAATTGTCACCAAAGATCAGCAGCACTGCTGGCAAGTACCAGTGGGATTAAGGATAGATGTTCCTCATTCATGGTAGAATTAAGGGTTACACACAAACCCCACGTTTTAAGAGTAAGGGACTTTTACAATCTATTCCTATGCCAATGTTTTGGTTTGCTGGTCTTCATCTTTCTAAATACAAATATAATACTTCCTTAAAATGATGAAAATTAAAGCATGTTCATAGTGCTTGAAAGACAAAACATTGTGTTCTACTTCCTGTAAAGAGCAGCATATGCCTTTGGAATTCACAGCAGTAATTACTATTTTTTTATATTTTTCACTTTGACAGCTTTTCTGGACTTTAACGAGATTTCTTTTCATTCCAAGACTAGTCTACTGCCAAAGTGCATCTCATTAGAGGAAAGAAAAATAAAGTGTATACTCTTTTCTTACACTTTCTTCCCAGGAAGAAAGAGGCCTTGTTTTGTTCCATGGTGACAGCTGTGAACTAATTTGCATTTCTTCCCAAGATTATGATATGGATTTGAATTCTGTGGAAAAAAAAAAAAAAACCAAAACCAAACCAAACCAAACCAAAAAAAAAAAAAACAACCCTGGAGTGCTGGAGGGAGAGACCTGCTGATTTACAGGGTCTGGACAGTTGTGGGAAATGGGCAGTAATGTGTGAAACCTTCTACCTCTCTCACAGATTCAAATTCCTTAATTTGGCAGTTCTAGCAAAAAGAGTTGAAACTCCATTCCATGTGGCTGGACAGCTACAGCCTAGTTGTCTGTGTTGCCAACATTTTCATAAAATAAAAAGAGTAAATTAACTGGGCACTGAGGTGATGCTCTGAATTTATTTTTGAGCAAGACCTCCCTGGTGATCACTAAATTGGAAAAGAAACTATACTGGTACACAAGAATATAGACAGGAACAAACACTGGAAACCAGAGGTGGGTTTATGCAGTTTTTGAACATTTCCACTTCGCTCTCACAGGCATGAAATCTATTCTCAATCACAGACAACCAAGGGAACACCTGAAAAGCAGGATGTGAGATCAGCCTGCAGTGACAGGCTGCCTCAATGGCTGTTTCAGATGCTCCTATTGCAGAGCAGCCACTCTCCTCCCGCAGTGTGGGACACCACTGGCATCAGTCCTTGTTTTCCAGGCCTGGCCTCAACCCAGCCCCAGAGTGTTCCTGTAATAAACAGCATGGGGAGCAGCCTCACTACCCTGCAGCCCGTTCAGTTCTCCCAGCAACTGCACCCATCCTACCAGCAGCCCCTCATGCAGCAAGTCCAGAGCCACATCAACCAGAGCCCCTTCATGGCTACCATGGCTCAGATACAGAACCCTCACGGTAAGAATGTGAACTCATTTGCTTAAGTAAACAACAATAAAGACACTGTTCCTTGAGTGCATTTGCTGGGTCCTTGGGCTTACAGCACTCTGTTTTCCTCCTCTGTTATTGCTGCTCTAATTATGAAATTATTTTTCTCTTGTATTTATCTCCCTGTCCCTCCACTCCCAGCATTTTGGAGCCAGACAGCAGGTCCCATTGCATGAGGAGAACAACTCAGCCAAAGCTCCAGCATCCACATAATGTTGTTTTCTTTCATGTACAGCTCTTTATGGCCCCAAATCTGAAGTGACTCAATACACACATGCAGGCCTCTTACCACAAACCATGGTGATAACAGACACAGCCAATCTCAGCGCCCTGACCAACCTGACACCAACTAAACAGGTAACAGCCTTTCTTTAGCCTTTGTTCCCCCTCCTGAGAGCTGCACCAGTCTGCAGGCAGCTCCTTGCATGTCAAAGAGCTTTTGGGTGTGTCTATGCCATCCCAATAGAAGCATTTTTTCTCATCTCCTGGCCCTGCTGGTACCAGCTGCAGCACTGGAGGCACTAGTGCAAGTTCTTCACTGCATCATCCAGGAGTTCTTCACCTCCCCAGAAACTGCACCTGCTCAATGCTTCTCTCACAGCTGTTAGAAGGGATGAAGAGGCAAAGCACTATTAACTCTCTTTTCTCCAGGCATTCACACCTGACTCAGAGACTCACACCGAGTCTGGGATGCACACACCAGTGTCACAGGCACCAACAATCCATCTACAGAACCAAGACACAACAATCCAGCACCTTCAGCCAGGCCCACGCCTCACCTCGAGCCCTGCTGGTAAGAGCAGCAGCCACTCTTGTGGCTCTTAAGCCATGTATTGCCTAGTTTTTCTAGCCAACACTGTATAATCCAGTTAGAAAATGGTAACTGGGGCTCTCAATTCCCTAAATTGGCTCTGCCAGTGTCCTGTATTGAAAAGTCAATACAAGGAAAAGATTCAGAGCAGAGTGCATGTAAGGCCAGACTGTGGAAATTGGTCCTTTCAGAAAGGCAAATACCTTGAAAAATATTTAAAAAATCAATCTCAATGAGTACCAGTCCTGTGGGCAGTTTTCAGGGCTGAGAAGCTCAAGACTCCCTCATGAAGACTCCAATTGGGTCTTCCCAGTTCTAAGAGGAGAACTAGGACATCAGCTAGAGTTCTTAGAACTGAACTCTCTGGAGATTGCTGCCCTCAATGTTTTCAGGCTGGCCGTGGACCCAAGCCAGGTATTTAGCAGCACACAAAACACACAGACAAAAGCAGTTATGCCCCTAAGCCAGGAGAGCTCAGCCATGCTGGAAATGGGGGTGTACATGCAATAAGGGACTGATGAGAACTTGCAATTGACTTCTGCCTGTACCTTTGGCAGTGTCCTCCAGCAGCCTGGTGCTGTACCAAAGCTCTGACTCCACCAACAGCCACAGCCAGCTGCTGCCATCCACTCACAACGTCATTGAGACCTTCATCTCCACACAGATGGCATCTTCCACCCAGTAACCACCACAAGTAGCTCCTGAGTGACTGCCACAACCAACCTGCCAGGTGCAACTCCAGTCGTGTTTGCCATCACAGCCTCACACAAACCCCTACTCAGCTGCCTCCAGGAGAGAAAACACGAAAAGATGATGCTGGCACTGCTGAAATCCACTGCCACCCCCTCACCCCCAAAAAAAAAAAAAACCCAGCAAACCTAAACCCTAGCAGCCAGCTCAGAATGGCCAGACATCCTTTTGTGGCTGCCCAAGAAGGAATCCCAGCAGTGCCAGGACATGAATGGGACTTTCATCAAGCTGGGCCTGTACAAACCTGCCATCACCAGACTAACTCATGTGGGAAAGAGCAAGGCTGAGCTGCCAAAGAAGGAACACCACCTTTAAACACTCTCCTCCTTTGCTGCAAGGAAGCACCAACAGGAACTATAAGAAATAACAGCACCTTGGAAGTTCCTGACTTTGCAATGAGAATAACCAAGAAACAGATTTGGGAATGGCTTGGCACAAATCTGTCAGTATGGGATCACTGACAAGCTATAAATCCTTAATTAACTACCAAAATACCAAACATTCTCAGTTAAAAATGACCTGCTCTAAAATCATGCTATCCTAGTGGAAATGGCTTGGTTGTTTTTGATATAGCTCTGCTTTGTTTTAAATGCAGAAATTAAACTTTAACAGCTGCAAGGAGATTCCAGTTCTCTGCATTAACCCTGTGGATTCTCATCCCATCTGACTTGCAGAATGATTTGCAGGATGGCATTCCCCACTGGTCCCTGACTGCCCAGCACCTGGGAGGTTCCCATGCTCCACACAGAGTAGAGGTTCCTCCAGTTTTCTCTAGAAACACTCAGCCTGGATTCATTTTACAGAACATGGCTGATTCTCAGCTTCCATTTAGGCTTGATTTGTAGTTCTTGGTATGCAAATAACTACCCGGGCTCTAAGAGTCTTGCTTGCACTAAGTGAAGAGTTTTAGTCCCAAGGATCTACTTATGTAATTCCTCTTCTAATTATTCCTCTCTATTTACTCTCAACATTCACATCACTGATACATCATTAGCCAGACATGAAAACAGCCCCAACTAACAGGTTTTTGTCTGTGACTGAAACTGAGCTACTCTTTCAACTGTGAAATGGATGAAAAACCTTGAGACTGGAAGGGAGAATTGAAAAACCCAACAGTGAACTCTTCAGTTATGATATCTGGGAATATCAAAATTGCAGATATCCATGAAAAGTTTCACAAGAGTTTCCTCTAGATACCATCAACAATTTCAGTAACGAGATTCTCTGAGGAATTTTGTCCTAGAATTGTTTCCTAATTTCCAATGTACACCAGTTGCAAATATATCTAATTTCCAGTTAGCATAAAAATAAACCCAAAACAAAGCAAAAGAAAATGTTTAGGCCACCGTGCATTTGAAAGCCCAGGTTTAAAATTCAGTACACTGAAGTTTTAACTGCACATAAGACAAGTAACTTCTGCTGGCACATTCTGTTAGATTATAAGCCAAGTTTCTACTTAGCTTCTCTATTTTTGGATGCCAGCTGTGTTTTCTTGACTAAAAACCAGCAAGAATCCTACAACGATTTCCCATGCTCAAAGAGCTACACTTCACTCTTTCGGTTTCTCTAATCTGCTTTCTGAACTTCTGAATTGGGCCAATAAGTTGGATTTCCTGAAACCCAGGAATCTTAAAAACATAAGTATTTATCAATAACAGTTAATCTCCTGAAAGACTGGGAAGTGAAGAATAAACAGACAAAGATTGAAAACTACCAAACCTCACAGTATTTCAGGGAGACAAAAGTCATTAACCAGCCCAAACAAAGACTGAAAGGTGGTTTTTAAATTAAGTCCTTCCTGTAGCAATTTCATAGCATTGATCACCCAGCAACTAAAAAGCCATCCTGAGCCATCTCTATCTTTGCTGAGGACAGTCTGAATACAGCAATGAGGCCACTGTTGTACAAAGCCTTCCAAATTAAGTAGGTCCAAAAGTATAGTAAAATTTAATAATAACAGATGCCATAAAAAAACCCTATACGTGAAAAAAATTTTCAACAGAGACAACTGGGACAGTAGGATGCATTTACACCAACCCTGAAATCAGCTCACCACACACTGTTTATGTGCAGGGGCCCTGGAGAGGTGCAGATTGCAGAGGGATTAGTAACACAGCAGGTTTCAAAACCAGATTGTTGTGATGATTGCAGGGAAAAAATAAGGGGCCCTGATTTCTGACAGGATGCTTTTGATAAATGAGTCTCCCACGGGCTGGAGCTATTCTTAGTAGTCTACAAGGAGGCAAAAAGTAGTTGATCACCTGTTGCCATGTAAACCAAATTCAATTCATCATACACTTTCTCTAGAAGGGTTTCATGATGTGAAGGAACAGACCAGGAGGAATGCAGCTATGATCACATCCCTCTGCCATGCAAGTCTGGCACAGTATTTAATCCTTTTAGATTGGGCCTGCATAAGCAGCAGCACAGACAACTGCTGTGTGAGGAGAACAATGTTCCCTTCCTCGGGGACGCCAGTAGCACAGGAAGTCACTTAATTAGTCTCTCAGGCCACTGAGCTTTTAGAACAGATGCTTTGCCAATTAATTTCCCCTCATCTGCAGCAACTCTTGTTGTTAGGTTTTCTTTCAGTTTCCTTTACCCATCACAACCACCTGCTGTTTGCAGAGCAAAATCATCATTCTTTTTTCTTCTTCTTTTTCTTCTTCACAGCTCCTGGCAGCACAGAGTTCTCTCTGTGATTGCTGTTCTGTCTCTCCTGCTGGCCATTTGCAGACACCAACCGAGGCAAATCTTTGCAGATCTGGTCACACTCTGCTGGGTCTACTATTTTCTCTTGAATATTATTGTCTCTCCTCATTTTCTTCTTCTTCTTCTTCTTTTTCTGGTTGGGCTCTACATAACCCTGACTCTGATCCTGGCTGGAGCCCTGGGACAATGCAGGGAGAGCACTTTGCTTCAGGATATCCGCAGCTGACACGGCAGCCTCCCGGCACCTTTGCCACTCTTGGTCACTGTCTGTGTCACTGGAAAGGTAACAAGAGGGAAGGAAGTTGTGTTGCATTTTTGCCTTGAATTCACCCAAAACTTGGACAGCAGAGTAACTTGGGATGAGAACACACGATAAACACCCAGTGGCTCCCACACCTACAGTCTGCATTTAACCAGTCTGAAGGCCAATGTGTTCTTTACACACTCTAGGAGGGGAAAGAAAATCTCCCACAAACATTCCTCGTTCCTCGGCACTAAAAAAGAAACAAAATTCTGGTCTAGTCAAATACAGGAATCATAAACGCACACTTCTCAAGCTCTTCAGCTTCCTATTCCCTCGTGGGAGTCCCAGCTGCCTCTGAAATGTGGGATGCAACAGTACCTGAGGAGCAAAGCAGCTGCCAGCACCTCACCTGGAGCTAACTGGCCTCCTCCTCCTTGCTGCAGGGCAAGGCTCCGGCTTCCCACAGTCTCCAGGGACAGAGGAAGAGAAGAGGCGAAAACCTGAAGTATGGAAAGGGGGGTTTTAGGCAGAATATAAAACAGAGCTGGAAGCAATCAACAGCTGTTTCCCTGGAAGCCTCAGCGCTGTTTCTGTATTTCCACAGTGCTTGACAGCAATTATTTGGGACTGTGTGGGAGGACTTGGGGCACAGAGGTCAGAGCTGCAAAGTAACAGCCCCCACAGACACCACCAGAGGCTCTTTCAGAGCAGATGTTTATCAGTCACTTGGATGTCCTGTCCTGGTGATGGACAGGATCCATCCCACCTGTCAGCAGCTAAGAGTCTCAAAACAGCCACAATGGCTGAGACTGGAACTCACCATCATCTTCAGAGTCAGACTGTGCCAACGAAGTCTGCGATGGCCCCGATGAGTCCTTCAAGACAGTGATGAAACTAAACAGAAAACCCCAGTCAGATCTTAGACAGGTTTGTGCAAACTGAGCTACAGCTGGGTATTTCTGGGAAACAAGACTAGAGGGAGATGTTGCACAGATCCTTTTTGGTTAGTGAGGCTGCCTCAGCTCCCTGTTTCCAGAGCAGACCAGGCCTTCTCTCCTCAGAAATGCAAGCCACAAGAACAGTTGAAAACCAACATTTCTAAAGCCAGCTCTGAACAGCAGGAATTCCAGTTCTCCAGGGTCATGCTTGCACAACAGACAGAGTGGCAGCCCAGGACCAGGCATTCTGCCAGCACAGCCCTGATCCAGGCACTGGTGTAGGTTTTAGGAACAAATCAAAGATTCTCCTGCCAGCCTTTACAGGATGGAAGTCTCTTTTCTCCCCACAAGATGTTCACCACAGAGGCAAATGAAGACAACCAGTGCTGCACAGAGAGTGATTTTGACCAGATGGGCACAGCACATCAGCAAGGTTAGGTCACAGAATTGGAAGCTTGTACTTAATACAGGCATGAAGGAGACAAGATGTTGAATTTCCTGGGTTTAGCACACAAACACATCAGTGTAACTGACCCACAGAACACAGGCTTCAAGCCTTGCACACCAGTACCTGTCTAGCATGGTTCCCAGTTTCTTTGCAACGTGTGCTCTGAACTCTGGAGTCGTCTGGAGCTCATTGTCACCCTCCTTGCGGCCGATTGCCTCACGCCCGTTTGAAATAAGAACAAGGATTATCTCTTTCGAGGCCAATAACATCTGGCCCTCTCACCCAAAAACATATTCTCCTGTTCAGATTTAAGCATCATTTCAGATTATGGTTGGACTAATTCCCCAAACAGAAACTTCCCCTTTCAGTATGAAGTATCACAAGGAACAAAGTAGAAGCAGCATAAATATTACACATTATTTTTTTCTTCAGGGAAACATTAAGTCTGAAACCAGAAGCAAAAATACCTCAGGCTTGGCTGATCTTTAGGCTGCAAGCGATCCTTTCTAAAGCCCCCTGAAAGTAGCAAAGCACATTTAGAGACTTGCGGCCAGGACCTCCTTAACCCCCGTCAGGCACATGTTATATATTTATAAATTATTTATAAATTATAATGCCTGAAAAACAGCCCTGGCCCACTTTCGGGGGAGAACAGTTATGAGGGGAAAGGGGAACTCCTCTCAGGCCAGGACTGCCGGGAGGGGGCTCTGGGCCTGGCTGGAGGCCGGACATGGCCTCGGGAGGGTTGGGCAGAGCCTCCCCCACTTCTGACACCGGTACCGCGGCACAGAGGAATCCCCAGGGTCACGAGGAGCAGCGGAGGGGGCCGGACCGGAGCGGCGAGGCGGGGAAGAGAGGGGAGAGCACGCCGCAGCGGGGGGAGCAGAGCCCAGCCTGTGCACCGCCTCTCACCGCCGCACGGCTCCGCCCGTGCTGCCGCCAGCGCGGTGCAGTCCCAGGCAGCCTCCCGGAACCGCGCGGCCGCTTCACCGCTGCTGTCCGAGTCCGAGCCGGTGTCGCTGTCCGGGCCCGAGACGCCCCTGGGCGCCGCCATCTTGCAAGCGCGGGACACGCTGGGCGCTGTGGTACGGCCGCAGTGCATGCCGGGAGCTGTAGTCCGGCCGCATAGCATGCCGGGAGCTGTAGTCCAACACGGTCCCCCATACCCGAATTTCATAAACTCATCCTTGTTTTAATCAGCTTTTGGAGGATACGGTTCATGTCTTTGGGGCCCTGGTAAATTTCTAATCAGTTACTACACTGACATCAAAATTTTTGCTGGAACGTAGAAGTTGTGCCCAACCCTGCTGCTTTGCTGACTGGTTGAAAACGAGAGAGCTGCTTTGTTAAAGATTTTCACTGCTCTGCAGGTAGGACTGCTTTGTGTGCTCCTCATGCCATCAGCACTGTCACGTTAAGTGCTACATTTTCATCTCAACTTGAAATTTTCTGGTGTGATACAACGTGTTTGGTGGTTCCAGGTGGGCTTCTTGCTAACCATTTTGCTGTGGGTTTTGCCGAGCCTATGTGCAGGAAAGCAGCAGGAAGACTTCGTATAACTGTTTTTATCCTGCTGGACGCTTCCCGGCTTGCACGTTCCAACCTTCACACTAGAGCTGTGCAGTCTCAGGCTGCCTGGCAGCAGACAGGCTGCTGCCTATATCCTTGGGCTCTTTCTGATGAGCTCCCTTGGCACTAGCTTCCCTTAGTTTCTTCACTATTCCCTCATAAAATTCACCTACTGTAGTGGAAGACATTGGTTTAGGATTCGCCCATTCTCCACTGTGTAAAAGAACAAGCAATTTGGGGTTGTTTTGTACCTTGGAGTCCTCAGGACTGGTGGGGTGCCCTCAGAGCTGGGACAAACCCCCCAGAAGTGCCTTCTCGGGCAGGTCACCTCCTCTCCCCTGCTTTGGTCCCTCTGTTTCTTTGGTTTCTCTCAACCGCATAAATACCTTTATCAATATCTAAATGCCTTTATCAAGCTCTCTGTTTCCATCCTGGAGCTTCTCAGCTCAGATCCTTTCCATCCTGAATCTGTTCCTCAGCTCAGACGCTTAGCACTCTACTCTCGTAAGTCAACAATTTGTTTCCCCTCAAACTTCCTTCCTTCCCTTTCCGTCCTTCCTTCCTTTTCTTTCCTCCCTTCCTGCTTGGGCCGAGCATTCGCTACGAACTTCTTGCAGTCCCCGGAGGCCGCCGTTTGCCCGCCCCTCCCCGGGCAGCAGAGCCGCCCACGCCCGCAGAACCGGGGGTCGCGGCGGGGGCCGAGCGCGGGCGGAGCAGCCCGAGCCGTTCGCCCCGGAGGAGCCCGAGGTAACGAGCGCCCGCGGGGTCTGCGTGGGGCCCGGGCTGAGGAGGGGCCGCGGGCAGCGACGCTGGGTTCGCGGAGCCGCCGCGGTCGGTGGGGCGAGGGCCGAGCCCTTCCGCCGGCCGCGCTTCCGGGCGGTCAGGTGACGGCGGAGCGGCGGCTCGGCACGGGCGCTGCGGGGAGCCCGGACCCGCCGGTGAGCAGGGCCGGGCCGGGCCGGGCCGGGCCGGGCGGGGGGCGGTGTGGGGAGCCGGGGCCGGGCTGCGGCTCCGAGGCCGAGCCGGGCCGGGCCCGGGCGCTGGGAGGCCGGAGCCGCCTGCGCCCGCTCCAGACGAGCGGGGCGGAGAGGCCGCGGAAGCCCCGGCCTCGCCCGGTGCCTCTGGAACCGCGGCCGGCGGGCCCGGCGCGTGTCCCCCGAGCTGCCGGCCGGGCTTTGTCCCCGGAGGCGCCGCGCCAGGGCCCGCAGGTGTCCGGGGCTGCGCTGTGCGGGGCCGGACCCGCCGCCAGCAGCGATAGATGGCTCTGGCTATGTGGCGAGGCGTCAGCTGCTGGTGCACGACATTGGTTATATTTTGAGAATTGCTCGTATATTAAGACTCGCTTGTGACTTCGTAAATCACGTCTGTTGTATATAATAACTGTTGTATTTGATAGTTTTACGTTTTGCTGCTAACCTGGGTTAGCCAGGCACGTCTGTCTCACACGGTACTGCAAACCAGGAAAACGCTGGGGCAGCATTACCCAACTGGTTATATTCCCTTTTTTTTTTTTTTTTTTTTTTTTTTCCCCTTTGGACTTTGTGAGGTAAGAGGATAAAATCTTTGTTGAAAGATTTTTCTTGGAGTCTATATTAAACCTTTATGGAACAGATAAAAAAAGCAATTAATCACCAGAGGGTTTTTACTGTTTGCATTTACAAGGTACATGGACTCCTCAGTGTTCCCGAAGCAGCCCTTCAGCTGGCCCTTACCTGCCAGCACTGACTGTAACACAGATGTGCATTGCAGAATCCCACTTAATGAAACGAGGCCATCAAGGGCACGTGGGGCTGGAAGGCAAATGGCTGCTTTTGCAAGAGCAAGTGATCACATGAATTCATGTTTTGGGACCACTTTGTGGTGATATTAAAATGCAGGTGCCCAATATGGGTTACAGGAAGCGGAAAGATGAACTTGAGAAATGTTTCCAAGGAGTTAAAATGTAACATGTTTGGGGGACAGAAAAGAGTAAAATGGTAGTGAGAGATAAATATGTATTTAATGATTAACAAGAGGACATTTATGTGTTTGTTAAAAATATCTAAAATGACTGTCAAGAAGTCCATGCACTTTCTTCTAGGCATTGTCAGCAGTTTTCAGCTAAGGTTACCTGGTTGTACTTGAAGCCCAGGCAATTGTAATATGTTAAGTATCAGATTGTTGTTAAACTTAGGAGTGGGCATATTTATATAAACTCTCAGTAGTAGTTTTAGATTTAAATTGGTTTTCTAATGTGAATTTTTCTTTTGTAAAAAATTTTCAGTGTCAGAAAATGACACTATTACTTTAGGGATAAGAAAAATACACTGACAAATCTTCTTTTTGATTTAAACTGCAAAAGGTTCAGGAACTAAATCAGAACTTGTTTCATAAAGAAAGTAGATTTGGATTGTTTAAATTTCAGTAATCTAAATTCAGTAAGGTAAAATAAAATTTATTAGGAAAGAAATATGGAAAAGGGTCTTTCCTGTGGAATTGACATCCAACAGTGCTGCTTGTTTTATTTCATTGTTATGGCAAAGAGGAACAGACTTTGAGTTTTGTTAATAAACTAGCCAGACTTCTGTATCCTCACCAGAACCTTTTCTCATTGTTCATGAAAAAAATTAAATATTTGAGACATCCTCATGTCATGCTGTGAACACGAATTCCAGGACTGTTTTGTATAGGTGAAATTAGCGTCTAATTTATATTCCTTCTTTGCCTTTCCCAGGTTGAATTAATGTTGAATTAATGCTGTTTCCAGCAGATTTTTTTTGTGTACCTTAACTTATGGTGAAAACTCCTCTAGCCTGTCTTGAAGTGTTTTTCCTGTGTTTTGAGGGCTGGGCAGTGTACTTTGTGTACTTTGGCAAGTACAGTCATTTGCTGAGTTCAGAAGTGTGGTCTTTGACAGTAGCCACTCAGCTTGTGCTTTCCTGGTGTACAGTAGCTTTACAGATGAAGTTTTTAAAATATGAGGGGAAAATTTCTTTCTTACTGGCTCTCAGTGAGATCTATACCCAGCACATGGACATTCCCAGTCCCCTGCACTTACTCCTGTCGTGGACCTCCTGTGCTCTCAGCTGTCACCACACCTTCAGGTCCTTTTGGAGTTCCACCCTCTCATGTACCTCCACTTCCATGTCTTCACACTCCACCAGCTTTCTGTATTTATTTAGGAAGCCTACTTGCAAATGCGTTCCTTGTTTCTTAACTGTTCCTCTGCTGCCACTCTTGATTCTTGGCTGTAGTAAACATCAGTCATTTTTCAGAAAAACCTGTTGGGATATAACATAGGGATTGTGGTTTAAAGGAAATAACCAGCTAATCCAGATGGCTTTTAGGAAACAAAGATACTGTTTTCCTGTAAATATGTAGAGAGCAAAGAAGTAAGAAGGAGAAAAGGCAAGATCTCGGAATGCCTGCAGTTAAGTATTAGCTGATTTTTATATCCTTTCCCTTGTTTTGTTTGTTGCTTATCATGCCTCCAGGGTTGATTTGGAGACCTGATCTGAAAGACAAGTTTGTAGCAAACCTTGACTGGCATCCCTCAGTTGTGTTTTCTTAACCCCTGAAGTCATGTTCTGTCCCAGTGTACTCACAGTCTTCCTCCCAGACTCTAAAGCAAATTGAGAATGGGGTTGGTTTGGCCTGTTGTGTTAGTTGTTGATTTTTTTAGTTTGTGATTTGCGTATGGTTTGTTGGTTTTTTTTTCCCCCAGAGAGTTTTGTGTCAGAGTTTAAGAAGTTTGAGTGACTGTTCAATTTTGAGCTCATTCTGCATTCAGAACAAGTTCCATTTGCAGTTGAATCCCTACTTTAGGATTCAGAGTACACTCACAAGCTACACAATATATGATTATCAAATGTAAATTTAGCCACTGGAAGCTGTTTCACGTTTGCTTCTTTATATATGTGCAGATGTACAGAGCCCAGCAGCATTTGTTACAGACCAGTTATGTTAAACTGGGATATTCCAGGGACAAGAGCAAATGTTTGAGAAGGGTTTTATTTTTACTGTTGCATTTTGCTATGGTTTTGCTATTTTAAATTGGTTATGTCCTAACAGGTCACTGGGCCCCATCAGCCAATGAACAAATACTTAGGATCCCCAGCAGAGATTAAGGAATGACCCTGTTCTAGTAAAGGAGATTCAGTGCCTGTTGCATTATGTCATTTTAATCTTTCTTCTGTCTCAGCCATCTTTATTCCATATCATTACTGATATTTCTCTGGATTTCTTTGTCATCTTTCTTCATAACATTTTATTTATTTGTTGTAGTTACTAAAATGGAGGGTTTTTTTCAGTAAGTTTTTCTGGAGATACAGATGTTATCTTTTTGACAAGTCTTCAGATTCATTGTGTTAATATACGGAATTTAATTTGGAAAAAGGAATTTTTTTTCCACATTGGTATTAGGGACTCTGAATTTATTTGCCTCTTGTACACATCCTTTCCTTGTGTTATATGTCAAAATGTTTCTTGTGACCGTTCCATAAAGGCATGCAGTATTTTTTACAGTGTTTTGAACTCCTTAGTTTTAAGGAGGTTTTCTCAATTTTTATATTAATATATATAGGTCCAAGTTGATACATTTTTACTTGAACTGCTCTTGAGCAAGACAGGCTGAAGATTCTGGTTGTAAGGATGTGTGAAAAATCCAAGTGTCTTTGGCATACAGTTTGTGGGTTGGCAGCATTTCCATCTGCCTTGATCTAATGTGGATTTTAACTTTGTACAATGAACTGAGTGTAAATGGAGTCGTGGTGTGAAATGCTAAGAGTCAGCACTACTGAAAGCAGCGTATGTTGAAGTGCAGCATCTGTGAATACAAATCTCCCTTCTGGGACACCGTGCAAAATGATGTAACGGAGTGAAAAAGCTCTGCAGAAATAGATTTCACCTGCTGTAACTGAGTGTTTGCTGCAATTCTTCACAAGGCCCGGGTGTGATGCTTTCCTGACTGTGCAGTGGGATTGTATTGTAGGAAAAAAAGCTGTTGGCAATAACAGCTGGAGATCCTGAGGCTTTAGTTGGCTGCCCTGCACCTGAGCTGCAGCTCTGCTACAAAGAGGCAACACAAAAGAAAGCCTTTAGTGCTTGGGGGGTAAGTTGGAAAAGAAATTACCTTCTGAAAAATTCATATTGCCCTTTGAAAATGCTTCACTGTTTGTACACTTGCAAAAAATTCAGATAATCTGAATCACCTGTTTGTTTCTCACAGCTTTATCTAAGTATTCCTGCTCCTGCAGCATCAACACAATGTTAGAGTTTCATGAAAAGCATAGTGAAATATTTGAAACATTTTTGTTTTAGTGAATTAGTTTTCAGTAGCTACTGAAACTCTCTTAGTTCTTGGATTGCAAATCTTGTACTGGCAAAAGTGTTTCTAGGAATCTAAATGCCTTGTGCTCAGTCTCAAAGTTTTAGGTACTGTGGAATTTACATATGAAGGAATTGCACTGTAGAAGTTGTTGCTACTGAAATAAAAGGAATGCTCTTCTTTGGTAAATATGATTATGTTAATGAGAGGTGAAAGCATGGAAGTAAAATTCAAGCACATTAAGGTACAATTTTTAATATTTCTGCATTATTACCTTACTACTAGATTAGAAATGTTTAATATTTTGAAAGTACTAGGAATGTTTGATTATCAACATTGCTGTGATAGCAGCAATATACTGCTCAGGAGAGAATTCAAGTTCTAAGCCACCTTTGCTTGCCATTATTGTCATTAATATTCCAAACTGATGAACACTGAACTTAAAACTCTGCATTGTCAGTCTGTTCAAACTGTGAATTACTTCCTGATTGAATTCTGCTTCCGACTGCCCTCTCAGTTATAAGTTGTGTTGAATTTTGGAAGAGCATGTATGACTAGGTGAGCTCATTCTCCTTACAGCAAATGGCATTTATCAGAAAATACCGGGGGGTTGTTTTGGCTGTGGATGCTTATCAGTAACAGTAAAATACAGGTCACACATCAGCCAGGTCATCCTGTGGGACTGCAAAGTAGCTTAGTCTCTAAAAAAAGATCCCTCTTGGCTATGTTAAATTAAAACCATCAACAACAGGATTCAAGAGCTTCCTAGATAAATCACTACCAGTTTGGAATGGGGCCAGAATGCAATGTTCATAATGCCAATAATTATTTAGGTTTGTTTGGTTTTTTCCCTTTCTCACAGCTAGGATACCAAGAGGAAAATTTTCTTGACCTTGTTTGGGCAGTCCTTGAGTATGGCAAGCAAAGGACCCACGACTTCTGCATCAACAAAGAGCTCCAGTACTGGAGGGACCAGTGGCAGCAGTAGCAGTAATGGTTCTGGGGACAACACTAATCAGGACAACACTTTTGAATGCAACATCTGTTTAGACACTGCCAAGGATGCAGTTATCAGCTTGTGTGGGCACCTCTTTTGGTAAGTGCTGCAGCCCCACACATCAGCCAGAACACCATCTATCTGATCCCATAAAAACCTGTGATGTTTGTAACTCCAGAGGAGGGACTGTGGGTTTGGTTTAGGAGAAGCTTGGGTTTGCTCCTCAGCTGGTTTTCTTTGCTTGTGTTCCAGGGAGTGGGTTTCCTGTGTCTTAAACTCCTTGTACTGCTGGATTATTGTGTAAAAGCAGCTCCACACAGACAGTTCAGTGCTCATTGATATTGTTTGCTTATGTGTGTTATTTTATTTGTGCTGTCTGGCCTAGCACAGATGTGTTCTTTAGATCTAAATTCCTTTCTGACCTCAGCATACCTAAACCTGGATATTAATCTGGGTTCTGCAGGTCAAATTGTAGTTTCTCCTACAAGCTTGCTTTGTTTTTTTCCTTTGAAATCATAAAAAAAAAGAAAAAAAATAGGCAATAAGCTTTTACATATGGGCAATTTCTCTTTTCCCATGATATTGCGCTTGTGTTAGGAACTTTTTAGTTCTTTAATTTGACTTAGAAATAATGTACAGCACAGATATAATATATATGCAGAATTTCTGATGTGGGTAATTTGGTTTGAATATACCCTTTCTTGAATGTGAAGAATTAAAGGGTTGACATGGCCAAATGTGGGGGGGTTGGAGTTCATTTTACACAGTGGGCTAAATCTTTAATAAAAAAGAAGCCTGAAAGTGCTTTTCTCCTGTGCAAATATACATAACATCTGAAAATCCAGGATTTTATTTGGGGAGATGGAAAATCACTGACTTAGGGCGTGTTAAGATAAAATAACACTAAATTATTGCACAAAGGGATTTGGAATAATGGAATCTTAAAAGTACCAGGTGTCTTGTCTGAACGGTGTTATTGAGACCATTTTGAAAGCAGATGGCTGTTTAGTAGTTTTATCTTGTAGTTGCTTGTCTTTGACCTTTTTTTAATTTGTCATAGCAATTTAATCTGTATAATGGGAATTTCTGTGCCCTGAGCAATTGAGTCTGATCTCAATAGCTGACCCTGCTCTGAGCATCAGGTTGGACTAGAGGCTACCTGAGGTACCCTCCAGCCTTAGCTATTCCATTGATTCTGTGAATATGGCTGATGTTTCAGCTCAATTTCTAAGATCCTAAAGTCTCATTACTGACATCTTGCGCATTTGCATCTTGACTTTGGGATAGCTTTTCATGGTATCAGAAGAGAAAATTTGTACAATAAACTCTAAGATTAATGCAGCCTCTGTCTGGGCCTTTGGTATGGATGAGGACCCAGGTGTGGGAGATGCACAGAACCACATCAGGAATTTAGATTGCATAGCCTGAAAAAAAACCAGTGGAGATCAGTCTTGGGCTGTGTTTGCAAAAATTATTTTAATGGGAGGCTACAGAACTGGCCTAGCTGGATTCCAGGATTCTGTTGTCACCAAGCTGTGCTGTCCCTGTTCGCTGCACATTTGTCATGTAGAGTTCAGTAACTAATTCTATTTTCCTCTCTTTTTCTGCTCTGTGAACAAATTGTCCTGGGAATGCTCACAGTTGGCCTTGTTTACACCAGGTAAGACTGGTTTTCTTTTACTTTGTCTTTCATCAGCTCCAGTTGCTCAATAAAGCCCTTGGTTCTCTGGAGTATCCCCCGCTCTTTTCAAATGTGCTTTTCTCTCCAGGACAGTCACAACCTGCTCACGCAGCTTAATGTGCAACAGCTTGCAATCTGCTCTTCGAGCAACAAGACAACTTAGATTCTGTTCCACTTGCCTCCACTTTTGAGTTTCTTAAACCCTGCATAATTGCAGTTTTGGTACAATTACTGTTGGAGCTAGCAGGGTTTAGTTTGCAGGTTTAAGTGCTGAGTGTACTTCTCTTTGTGTACATAGTGTTTTACATTGTGGTACCATTATAGAGAAGGTGGATGACAGGAAGGCTATCTGCACTAGCCCTTGGCCTTTGCAGTCCATGCTTCAGTTTGCAGGACTGCTTGTACTCTTTATTTCTTATTTTACTCCAGCACAAATCTGAATATGTACACATCAGCAAGTTGTTCCCACCAGAACAACAGCCTAAGTGCTAACTCCACTTTGGGGAGTACTTGGGACTTATTAAATGTTTTGCTCCAGAACTTTGTGAGAAATTGCTAAAGTCTTTCTGCCTGGCTGCAAATGAGGTTTTGCACAGTTATTTTTGTGGTATTTTAGTGGTTTTCTTATAATTTCCTTTCTTTTAGTGGCTAGAGACCAGGCCAAACAGACAAGTGTGTCCTGTATGCAAAGCAGGAATCAGTCGAGATAAAGTTATTCCTCTGTATGGAAGAGGTAGCACTGGGCAACAGGACCCCAGGTAAGAAACCTAAATGCAACTATTTTCATTTGAAAATTAAAGATGAAACTTTAGGGTCTTAAGATTAAGCTGTTAAAGTGCTGAATTCAGAGTTTTAAATACTTTGTCAAAAGACATAGATCTGATATTTCTGCCAAATAATTCTGGCTTTTTCAGGGCCTGGGTTTACATACATTTCTTGTTCTACTGGCAATTCATTTTAATTTGAATCAAGTGTTAATTATCAGTTGCAAGTGGCAGGTTGCAGCAATTATTATCTGACCAGAGAAGCTTATATTAAATGTTCACGTCCTCAGTTTTTAGCCTTTGCAATGGGTGTTTGTTATTCAAAAGTGCAGCATTATGTGCTGCTGAAGGTCCAAAGCTGCGTGGTTGGCTCGCTCACACACTGCTCCAGCTCTGCTGGATGGCTCCAGGAGGCTGTCTTTTATGGTGATTCTGCATTATTAGCCAGGCTACTGCAGATACTGTTGCCACATGTCCTTGCACTCAAGCTAATTTCACAACTTCCTGCAGAGAGAAAACTCCACCACGACCCCAAGGACAGAGACCTGAACCAGAGAACAGAGGGGTAAGTGATCCAAGAAGCTTGAGTGGTTTAGTTGTTTTTATTGATAGTGGTATTTATTAATCTGGAGGACATAATGTGTGTGAGAGAACCTGCATGAGGATCCTGCAGCTTACACATCCTGCTCTTCTCCAGCTGGTTGTTCATGAATCATTGATAGCTGTGGTGTGGCAGAGAGCTCCATTCTTGTGGTACCCTTTAGCATCCCAAGAACAGCCCATCTTGGATCATGCTTCAGAACACAGCCCAGTGTGGTATCACTGGAAAAGCTTTTCATACTTGATTGTTCTCCACGTTTAAATACAAGAAACACTTTGCATTGAAAATTCTTTGTGCAAGTGTACTTCTGTCAAAACATACGTGTCATTAATTAATCCACTTATTAATTTAGATTTTTGACACTGACACCTGCTTCTCTCATTTCGACGGGATGTTACTGTACCATGGCATTACAAGCAAGAGGAAGTCAATATCTGTTGGATGCATGCTAATTTGAAGAGGGATCAGTGGTTTGGTTGAGGAGATTACATAGGGTGAATGTAAACAGTAGCTGGCACAGATGGAGCAGACGTGGGAGTAGGCGGTAGGACAGACCACAGTGTTCTTCAGCATGATGGCAGCAAGCATGACCTGATGAAACAATGGCACATTTCCATGTAACTCAGCCTGGAGTCCTTGGAGAGGATTGTCTCCCTCATGCTTCAAGCAAACAACTCTGCAGGGTGTGATTAAGGTGCATCTGTATTGAATGTATTGGGAGCTCAGCTGTTCTCTTTCACTAGAGCATTACTGCCTTACTAAATCAGCTCCTGTACCTTACTTGAACCTTTCAGCTGGTGCTGCTGTAAATCAGAGGGATGGGGTATGAAGGCAGGGCAGTAGTGGTGCTATTCTCTTCATATCCTGTACCTGCCACAGAGAGCTTTGCTGTCCCTCAGAGTTAGTGGCAAAAAATGCTTGAGAAGAGTATGGTCAAAAGACCAACTCCTCAAATCAAGGGTCAACCAAGAAACATTTGGCTTTTATTGCATAAGTAAAATCATCTTTGTCCTCCCATTGTTGGTGGTGATAAACCAGAGGGTCTTTCAGTACTGGTATCACTGTTTTAATCCTGAGGTGAGAGGACAGATTGCTGGATTACAGAACTGTGGGCTCTCCACAGTGTTTAGTCATGACACAAAGCCCCTAGATTCACACACAATTCTCAAACAGCACACTGCTTCTGCAGAGCAGGATTCATCTCAATTCAGAGCACTTATCTTTTGACTTGATGTGGTATTTTAGTCTGGATCCCTCGGGGTCAGTGTTATTGCATTGTAACTTCCTTTTTTCCTCCTTTTCTTATGTCTTGCATTCCTGCCCCAGGTGATTCTGCCACCTTGAGTTCCCATGGTAAATTTTTTTGTGGTTTTCCTTCAAATGCTCTATGCATCCCACTGGCAATTTATCATTTCACTGTTTAACTGATGCACATGTATCACAAATACCAATTTAGGTTATTTTCTTAAGCACCTTTCTTATATGGCTAACAGCTGTTAACACATGATACATTGTTAAGACATTGTAAATAGAATTCCTTCTTGTGATTTTGATACATTGGCAGATACCTACTACTTTAAGTTGAGAAAGGTTACAGTTGAGAAACACTGTCCTAATTTGTGGCCCTCAAGCAAAAACTGCAGTTGCTAGTTTTCATTTTCTCAAACCTTTGGGTTGCTTGGTGTATTTGTTGCTCTCTGAAACATTTTAAAGCCAGGAGAGCTAGGAGGATCTCTACAAAAGTGTGTCAGACTGAAAGCTGCCAGACAGCGTGGCCCTCCTTCAGCCATGGGAAAGCCAGTGAGAGGGAATGTCTGCACGTCCACAAAATACTCTGAAATAGGCTCTAAGTTATTACCTTTTTGTCTTCTGTTCTTTGTTCTCTGCAGGGATTCCAGGGCTTTGGGTTTGGTGATGGTGGCTTCCAGATGTCATTTGGAATTGGGGCGTTTCCCTTTGGTATATTTGCAACAGCCTTCAACATAAACGACGGGCGACCTCCTCCAGGTACCACGGATCCTTCTGTCCCATCACAGACAGACATTTTACAAACTCTTAAATAATCTGCTAAATGGCAAAATATTCTGAACAGTAACCAGTGCTGTCAATAGAACCACAAAACGAGGGCAAAAACACTCTGTAGACAACGTGGTCTGTGGCTGGTATGTTTTGTACACAGACTTAAAAAAGAAGCAAGTTTGTCACTTCCATATAATTTGCTGAAGGCCCTCCTGGAAGACCAGTGACTGCAGGGAAAAAGTGGCACTGGAGACTACTCTCCTCTAATTCAGGTGTCTCCTCTAGTACACCAGCAGACTTCTCCTGAAAAATGTGACAAATTGGACTAGACTTTCTAATAATAATAAAAAGGAGTCACTAGGGGTGTATCAAGGAGACCCAGATTTTAAAAACAGCAGGAAAGGACCATTTCCTAAAAGATGAGAAGGAAAAATTTAAACTGGTGCTCTGTACCACAAAATTATGAATGCAAAGATTGTTCATTTTCAGAAATTTATCTCTGAGACAGTCATCTGTATTCTGCAAGAAGTAACTTTCCAGTGAAATTACTTCATGTTTTTGATTAACCAAAACCAGTTGGGTTACTCCAAGGGGTGACCTTGCTCTCTAACAGTGAAGTAATCCCTAGAGAACCTCCTCCCCATCTTCACTGTAGACAAACTTAATCTGTTTTGAACAAGAACACCTACTGCCCAGGGTTTTCTGAACTTATTTTGTGAAAGGTTATACCTGGCAAATCTTCCACCATGTCATATGGCACAGGAATTATGAGGAACAAACTCATTCTTCACATCACACCAGCGTTGCCAAGTCCTGTGCTGTCCTTGGGTCAAATTATCTTCCCTATTAACTATAGTTCAGTTTCCCCTGATAATCTGGTGGGGTGGGACTGAACTAAGGAGTCCTGCTTCAAGATACTTGTCTTCCTTCTGATCTGCCCATGCAGCCAGCCAGACTGAGGGTAGGAAGTAGCAATTTTCTCACCAAGCAGATTCTTTGCATATTTTTCAATGTATATATATACTATATTCAGAATATAAACAATCTGAGAGAAAAGGAAGGAGCTGAACTGTTGTTTGTTTTTTTTTTTTTTTTACTTCCTGTTTTCCAGCTGTTCCAGGGACTCCTCAATATGTGGATGAGCAGTTCCTTTCCCGCCTCTTCCTGTTTGTGGCACTGGTGATAATGTTCTGGCTGTTGATTGCATAAGTCTTTTCCATTATTCTATATATTCATGACCAACAAGGCCACTGAAACAGTTACAAACTGCATCCCCATCCCATTTTAAACCTCATGGTGTCTGGTTCCATAGCTACCTATGGGCTTCAGGAATTGGTGGTACCACAGCACAATGAGGAATCTCACATTTTGCGCCAGAGTTGGTAATTAAAACATTGGTTTGAAAGTGTATTTCAGCTCAGATATCTTGTACAACAGGTTCCTGCCACAAACCATGGGCCTAGCATTGAGCTGCGCTCCGAAAGGGAGTGCTGCTTTGAAATCCTGTGCCAATCAGTGACACCAGGTCTGTGGGATACACAGTTATCCCAGCAGACTGGGCAGGTAAGGAAACTTCTCCAGTGTGACCAGTATCTCCTGCTTTGCAACCACGATGGATCTGCCAGAGCTGCAGATGTTATTTAATGTCTCCATCAACATCTGACCTTCTCCAGGAGATCATCTGCAGCACTGCTGAGACTCTCTGGGGCACAGCACGTGATGCAAACGGAACCAGGTCTGGAGACTGGTTTCTTTTCCGTCTATTATTTCCTGGCGTGATGGAAAACCCTTCCTGATGGTTCTGATGGCTGTTAGAAGAAGGGATACAAATTTATGCTGCAATTTTTTAAAGCCTGAGCATGCTGGAGCCAGACACTGGAAGATTCTCTGGCTGTGGAGCCAGGTGGGGCTGCTGGACCCAGCCCAGTTCCTCACTGACAAACAGTGTTGTCTTCCCCAGCTCTGTGCAGCACCTGTGGCTGCACTCATGGATAATCCCCTCACAACCTCGTCACTGTAGCGACATTTATCTTTCTCAAGGCTTTGAGACTTTCTACAGGAGGTCATGTACTCCAGATAAAATCCTATTACAGATCTGAGATCAGCCTGTTTGGGGAGAGGAACAAAAGGCATCTTTGCATGAGTTTTGAGGTAAAACTTGTCATACTGTAAAATTACATAGGAGGAGACACGAGATCCTGCCTTTGCCAGCACATGCTCAGTAGGGAATATTTGGAAGACCTTCTCCCGTGCCACAGCAGAACAACTACAGCGCAAGAGTCTCTGCAGCTAAAATCTACCAAAGATTTTAATTTGAAGTGCTGGAGGAGACCGCAACCATTAATGTGCTAAGGGGATATTTCAGAAGGTGAGCAATCTGCAGCTGCTTTGGAATCCTGTTGGGTATTCAGCTTTAAAGAGTACTCCTGATGTATTTGTGTAGTTTCCTTCAAAACAGGTATGAAAGATTCCCTAGCAGGATGAACAGTTCATATTTCTCTGACTAGGCAATTCCATTTTTTTTTCTCTTACTATTTATAGATTTTTTTGATTCCGGCCACTCGTAGTCATAATGATTTCCTGCAAGATGAATGTTGTGACTTCCCTGGCAGTAAACAGAAAAACTGAAAAGCAAATCAATTATTAGAAACTTTGTTTCAATAGCTTGGGATTTTTTTAGCATATGAAAGAGTTTCCTGGGCAGGATACCTTTAATTAATTGTTATAGAAGTTTATTTATGTAATTATAAACTGTTTCCTTTTAGTGTCAAGGAAGAGTATGACTGAAGTTTAACTTGCCTACCTCCAAAATTCCATCTGGCAAGTAGAATGTTGCAAAGCTTCTGCAGTGTTTTGTCACGTCAGATTTATACCTGATTCAATAATCTGACAGAATATATCGCTCAACTATTTATAGTTGAGGTGGTGCTTCAGCTTTTGTTGTGCAACACTTCTGAGTAGCTGAACTTCGGCATAGGGTTCTTCTCAAGTGTAACTTGGTATCTGGGGCCCTTCCCAGGAGGAAAGGCTGTTTTGTTTGGTTGTCCTACAATGTCGCAGCTTTGGGTTCCTCTCCTGCGCAGTCAGCACCACCTGCTGATGAGAAGGGAAGGTTCATGTGACAGTAAGGAACGGATTCCTTCTCTTTTTGTACGGAGAAACTCGATACTGAAAGGTTGTGCAGGGAGGAGAAGCCTTTATCCCGTAAAGAGGATAGAGAAGTGACTGCAATACATTCAAAAGGTACTGAAATATATTTAATTAACACATTTTAAAAAACAGAATTTTAATGGATTGGGGGTGGGGATTTCCACCTAGGAGTGAGAGAGATAATGGATTTAGAGAAAGCTGCAGAAGCATGACCGAGAGCTCTTATTTTCCGGCAATTCAAGGATGAAATAGTCTAAAAGTGTTAACGCTTGGTTCCCCCTTTCCCTGGTGTGTTTTTGTATGTACCCTTTCCCGTAACCCGACCGCACGCGGCCCGGACGGCTCGGTTAGTGCGTTACCGTTCCTCCTCACTAATTTTCACTGTTGTGAAAGTGATTTAGAATTAAAAAATGGTTTTACATTGAGCGGAGTGCGCCGCCGTTCCTTTGCGCTGCCTCGGGGGCGGGAGCGGGGCCCGCCCGGGGCCGCGGCACGTGCGGGGCGGGGCTGCGGGCGGGGGGCGCCGCCATTGGCCGCCGGCGCGGAAAGGGCGGGGCGGGCCGGCGGGGCGGCGCGGGGATTGGCCGGTGCGCGGAGAGGGCGACGCCGATTGGCCCGTGGCGGGGGGCGGGGCGCGGCGCTGCGGAGAGGCGGGCCCAGGTGCGGCGGCAGCCGCTGGCGTCGGGCGGGCGGCGGGCGCGGGATGGAGGCGCTGCCAGGTGAGCTCGGCCCGGGCCGGCCGCGCCTCCGCGGGAGGAGCCGGCTCTCGTCGGCCGCGGTGCTTTGTGCGGCCGCCGGTGCATCGGTGGTGTAGCGGGGCGGCCCCTGCGGGGCTCGACGGGGCCGCTGCGTGCTGAGCCGGCCGGACGTCAGCCCGCGGCTGGGGAGCATTCTGCGGCCGGCCCGCGGCTCCCTCCAGCGGGCGGCACCGCCGGTTCGCGGGCACACGCGCGGCCCGGGGGTCCCCGGCGGGTCTCCGCAGCCCCGGTGCAATGAGATCCGCGGGACAGCCCCGGGAGTTGCGGCCGGAGCCGGCACGGGGTCGTGCAGCGCAGGTGCCCGCGGGGCCTGCCGGTGCCGCTCACCCCGTCCCTGTCGTCCCGCTCGAGGTCCGGCGGTGCCCGCCGGGGCCACGGCGGCTGCTCCTCGCTGGCCGTCTCTGACACATTCCTCCCGTCCTGGGGAACTCGAGAGACCTGTTACATGGATTATGTCCGTTTGCGTTTCCTTCGCACTGTTTCCTGCTCTGTTTTCTTCATTTCCGTCGTTTCTCCTGCATACTGAAGCAATTTCTGTTGGATTGAGGACTGTTCGTTTCCGTTTGTGAGCTAATCAGCCTTCCTGGGTACACTTAAACAGATGTAGCACTGCAGCTGAGAGTAGGTGTAGTTTCTTCGTGGAGTTCCGAAGCTGATGGGTCAGATTCTGTAAGATGGTCGGGGAGTAATTTGTTGCTTTTAGTCAGCTGTGGTGTAGTAATTGATCTTTAAATGTCTTTAATAGCATCCACAGACAGTTTTGACACGTGTATGTTGTGCTGGTGACACTGAATGGGAGGGGATGGAGCTGCAGAATGTTTGGTTTGCAGGTAGTTTTGGCCTGCACCTATTTCAGAAGTTCAGCTGATTTCCAGGGCTTGCCCTGCTTGGAGAGGAGAGCATTGGCTGCCTGTGCATGGAGACACAGGGACATGGAGCTTTTGCCTTTTATTCCTAAGCCCGTTTGGTGTAGTGAAAAGCCATTTCCTTTATAGGACAAGATGGGTAGGGTCAGATTTTTCCAAGGTTCTCCCAGCCTTTACTCTGCTGTGCAAGTCTGAGCTCAGGTGGAGTTCTTGGTGTCCTGGATTAGCAGAAGGGCACAGGGGCAGGTGATCCAGGTGTGGAGCTGATGCACACTTAGGAACTGAAGTAGCAAGCTACAGCACTTCTCACATTTGAAGGAACCCTTTGAGCCTTACATCTTTAATGCACACCTCCCTGGGTACTGCTGGTGATAGTGGTGCTTGTAGCTGAGCAGCATGTTTTTTTCCCTGAAATAGGTGTTCATGTAAAAAGTGCAAGATCTTCACCCTGGTTAATCTTAAACATTGTCATTGACCTAGACGGTGGGGTAAAGGTGCATGGAAGGTTGATGGCTTCTGTGTTGTGTAGCTTCAGGGAACTTAACAGTGGTATGAACTTGCCTAAGCAACTAGCAAGTTGTACCGTTCTTTGGAAAAGGGAAGTCCGTGGTTTGTGGTTTTCCTTGTCTAAGTGCACCTTTTTCTTTAATGCAGCCTTGCTGCAAGGAAACTGTTGGTAGCAGGAAGAAACAGGTTTGGGATCTTCTCAGCTCTGTGACACATTTCTTGTGCGATCCTGTGCTGAACTAAGATTCTTGACTCTTTAATATGCCTGCACTGCACTTGGGATTTTGGATACCATTTATCTGTGTGCCAAATGTTCTTTGTGCACAAGCTTTCGTTCTGTTTTCCTAGCTTGCTTGCATCTAAGTAACCATCTTTCTCTGGGGCTTTCTGGCAGTTCTAGCAAAAACTATTATAGCTCTATTATAACTTTTATAAGTATTTTCTGAAAGGGCAATAGGCCAGTAGCATCACTCCCCCTTCCTAAGTCTCACGGTAGTCTGGTGTTGGCTGTACAGTCTCTATGGGATTATTCATTCAAGAGTGTAATTCCTTCCTGGTAGTCTACTTGTTCTCTGCTGAATGAAGTTTGCCTTTCCTTTCTTTCAGTTCTGGGAAATCCAGTTAATTATACAAATGAGAGCAAACGTTATGTGCTGAGTCAGTGGTGTGGGGGAAGCAGTAGTGTGGCTTCCTGGCCTAGCATGGTTCTCTGTTGGAATTGTTGTACTAGACCAGTGTTGCCTTCCTGAAATCTCTGCTCTGACAGAGCTGTAACTGAGCTGTTTTATGTGAAAAGTCATATTTTTCTCTTCTGCAGAATGTGAAGAAGCACATGTTACATCTGGAAAAAAAATATACAAGATATCAAAGTTTGATATGGGAGTTCCCACTCTGGGGTTATAGACTTCCTGCAGCTTTCCATGTGGGAAGGCTTTCCTGTCAGTTAGTTAAGATTGTTCTTTATGAAGGATGTACCAATCTTTGTTTTCTCTGGTGTAAATTGGTTGCTGTTTGTCCCCTTATTGCTGCCTGCAGGTGAAGAAGTCTGGAGATGTCTGGGATGTGGGGACAGCATTGCAGCTGGGCAGCGCCTCCACAAGACTGTCAACGAAGCTTGGCACATCTCCTGTTTCCGGTAGGTAAAGCTTCAGCCTTTAAACCCTCCTTGTCTTGTTCCACTGGTTGGGACCTGGTGGTGAAGTACCAGCACGAGCTGGGAATTCCTACAGTGATCTCTGTGCCTGACTTGTTCTGAGCTCGTTTGTGGCCGTACCTCAGGGACAGCATCCAGTCCTGAGAGCAGCTGACACTGCCTGGCAGCGTGGCTGCGCTGACGCAAACGGGATGCAGATAAAGTGCAAATAAAAGCTCTGATTTACTGCTGGTGGCAGAAGCCATGGGTTACATGTTTGTCTTCTGCAGCATTCCAAAGTAGTGCCCAGGCAATTTGCACAGCCTGTTGCTTTTTCCTTGTGTGGTAGGTGCAAGGGTGTTATCAGGGTGCTGATAGAGAGGAGGGAAGAGAGAGAGATCTTGCCTTTTGCTTTCTCTCCTTTTCAGACTATTAAGACAGACAAACTTATGAAATCTGTTAGATAATGTTGCTGTCAGCAAGGACAAAAAGGGATGTCTGCCATGCTTTTTCCTGGTGGTAGGAGTAATGCCTTTTTGGTGTTCCATGAATGCTCAGTCCAGTTTTCATGCTCCAGAATCACATTTCTGAAGGGGTCTGTATTTTTGAGAGGGGTTGAGTACCTCCAGCTTCTACTGGCTTCTCTGTTGGTTTGAATATGGGGAGGCTAATGTTTCGTTACTGTTAAAGAAAGTGGGGGGAAAAGGAAGCCAAAGTGTGGCTTTGGAGGAATGTTTTCTGTGCCAAAATAAGCATCTATTGTCCTCATTTAAAGAACAGAAAAAAAAAAAAAAAAAACAACAAAATACCCCAATTTTGTTGAAGGTTGATTGTGGTTATTGGTATATTAAAAAAAAATAAAGCATCTCATGCTGCCAAAGCAATGCAAGCTCAGTTGACTCTGAAAATGCTGTTTTAGTGACACATTAATAATCACTATTACATTCTTGATTTCATTACAAGTCCCGGTATTTTGGATTTCTGTTGGTTTTAGTGTTCATGTTTAGCCATAATGAAGCAGCTTTTCTTAATCCTGGTTTTCTCTTTTCCCTGAAGGATGAGTATCCTGCTGAGCTTCCCTAGATTCTGCCAGTAGCCAAACCCCAAGCTGTGTGTGCTGTGGAGTCTGTCCCTCTTGCTATTGAATGTATTTCTCTTGTCGGTCTTGATTTGCAAATGTCTTGGTACTTCTTGCTGTTGGAGCTGTTGAGGTAAGGAACAGCTGAGCTGGAGGCAAATCCTGCCTTTGGGACACTACACAGAGAATTTGTTTTCATAGGTTATATTGTATAATGGAGGTTTGGTTGTTGCTTCTGGGCTGGTTTGTTTTATACAAGTGATGACACCAACCTTTCTCAGAGCTGTGTAGTCACTTTTTGTATTTGCTGATGCACTCCTTTTGCTCTGTGCTTTTGGCAAGCTCGAGCACCCAGCGAGGCTGCTGTGCTCAGTGAACAGTTGGAACCTGCAGGAGAGGAAGCTGCCCTCCCCTTTTTCCTAGTTCCAGGGTAGGACTGTACATGAAAACAAGTTTCCAGTTTGCACAGTGTTCCTCCTTTTCTTCTGCTGTCCCTAAGCCATGCTGAGCAGCAGTCTTGTGCCTGATATCCCAAAGCCAAACTTTAAAAAGCCTCTAAGGGTAGGAGGCTTTGGCAGTTGGTAGCTGTGAGTTCCGGCAACTCTTGCGGAGTGTTTTTTACAGTCTTCCTGTGGATTAGCTGACTCCCTGGCCTGGCACATAATTTCTCTAATGCTGATTGGCACTGCTCCAGGCTCGTTAGCTCTGCTTATTCTTGGTCAGGCTTGGCGCTGGCAGTGCTGATGTACATGAGCGTCTCTGAGGATTTAAGTTTTTGTCACTTCCCTCCTTCCTCAAACTGCATGTACAGGAGCTTTTGTCTCTGAAACCTGCATTTTCTCTGCTGTGGCTTGAGGGAAGAGCAAATCCCTGTTTGTAGATCTTGGATATTTTAGACTGCTCTTTGGCCAGCTGGTTCCTTAGGCTTGAATCTGATGGGTTGGATCTGGCTGAGGAAGTTTCTTAGATGTTTGTGTCAGAGTGTCTGTTGTGAATTAACTCTGAATGTGCTTTTGTGCCTCTGAGTTCTGTTGAGACAGCACACGCTATCAAAGGTCACTGCTTTTCACAGTTTGACTGGATTTGGAAATTGGATTGCACAGAACTTCAAACTTTACACCAAGAAAGGGAAAGATAGAAGTGAAAAGGTGCTTTTTTCCTAGGTCTGGATCATTTTTACCTCAGGGGATTATTGGAAGAGCTTTTTTGACCAAGAGCTTGATGGTTTTATTGTTTTCAGTCCAACTCTTTTCCATATTGCAGAATAGAAGGTAATGCCTTGAATTATACTTTTGAATAAAGTATTATTACTAATGTTTATTTTTGGTGGTTTGTTTTGCTTTTCTGTAGTTAATGACAAATGAAATTAAAGACAATCCCCACTTTCTGTAGGCATACTGTGTGTTTGAACTGGAGTAGGATGGAATGAGAAGACCCAGACATAGCTGTATGCCTTTATCCTAAGGACATGGTATTTGTTAAAAATCCAGTTTTGATTATTTGAAAACCACAAATTCAGATCAAGCCTGTAGACTACATCCAGGTGGAAAATGGATGCATAGGAAGAAAATAATTGGAAATTCTGGCAGGAATTCCTACTGTAGCAGGGTGCTTAGAGCCCTTTTTAGGAAGGAAGGCAGCTGACGCTCAGTTCCTTCCTAACCATGAAATAACAGAGCATGTCAAGTACTGTGGTCTATAAAATAAACCTAATTTAAGTAGCCAAGCAACACTGGCTTGCTGCAGAAATCTCAGCTAAAAGCCAAAGCCAGAAAAAATGTTCACAGTATATCTTCAAAAGTAGCAGAAGGTGATGGATTACTGGTGATTTTACAGTCACAGATTTAAAATATACAGTTTCGTTTATACCCAAACCAGTTAAGTAAAAGCTGAAAAATCATCAGGAGTTTGAAGAGCAGTGGATTTGCTATCCATGGATCAAGGGGTGCCCTAATCTCCACCCTACTGAACAGAAACACTACTAATTTCCCAGCTCTACTGATCTCTACTGATTGTCTTTCAAAATGTGAATTTTCTATACTGAATGCCATATTTTGTGGGCTACAGAATTTTTTTTTTTTTTTTCTGAGCAAAACTTAGTAAATCACTTTGATTCTTTTTACATTTGGGGGCAGGGGAAAGCAAGCCAGACAAACTTGCATGAAGACTATGTACAATTAAACCTGGTCTGGGGGTGCAGGATAAACTAGATTATTTCTAAGGGTATTTTTATAAATCTGTTTTCTGATTTTTGTATATCTACTATCAAGCAAGTACCTTTGAAGCAAGTAATTTTTGTGGCTTAGGGATGATCGAGGAATTGGTCATCTAACAGTCTCCAGTGACTGTAGGATTTTGGTCTCCCAGACTGTCTACTAGCACTTCATTATCCTCAGGGTTAGAACCTTCTGTCTTCTATCTTCAGAAATCCTGTGTTGCAATTTAAATCCATTTCTTCTAGCCATGTTCATGAAAAACAAGCTTTTTCCCCTTCTTCTGTTACCCACATAGCCTTCCCCTGTCAGAAAGCAGATTGTGTCTCTCATCATCCCTCAAAAAAGGCAGAAGCCCTGGACTCAGCAGACTTAGCTTTTTCTCCAGGCTGTATTTTCTAGACTTTAGATCACTTCTGTCAGTTCAATCTCTTTGGCACAGGCCTTCATTTTCCAAAAGCAGCTCCCTCCCCAGAGGACAAATGGTTGAACAGGATTTGAAGCACAAATGTGGACAAATGAAGATGTAAGCAAGATGTGTATTAGGAGGAATTTAAATTGTGGAGTGTTTGGTGCTTTTAATTTTCCTTTAGCTTTTCACCTGTGAGGACAAGGCAGGTTTATACACACGGCAGCTGAATTTGAGAGCAGGGGAAACAGCAGCAGTGATAAAAGGCAGCTGAATTAAGGTAGGAGCAGGAAGATAAAAATCGCCTTTTCCCTCTCTTCTCCAGTTTCTGGCAGTTACAGAAACTTAATGATAGAGGCCTCAGAGGTGAGAACTCTTCACTAATCCTGCAGATTCCTGGGAATGTTCCTTTGGTGGTGTCTTCTTCAGCATTGAAATTCAGGAGCTCACTAACAGATTCAGGGAGGAATAGTTGCCTATTGGCACACAGATCACTATGACCGTTCAAGAGTTTACACATTCAAAGGAACAATGAAGCACTTCGCAGGTGGCCGAATTCCTCAGGGGAATCTATCAGATACAGAGCATCAATGACCAGCCTTTATATTTAAGGAGGAGTGGGGCATTCCAGTCCAAACTTTCTTTTGGTTGAATTGGCAGCTTGTCCTTTAGGGCACTATTATTGAGCATTATTATATCAAGGTAATTAGAATTACTCACACAGCACAGGAGTGAGGCAGGATCCTTCCCTGAGGAATTCCCGATCTTCACAGACCAAAGCAGCACGTTAAGGAGGAGTGAGGATGCAGTGGTGTGCCAGTCTTACTGCCTTATCTGCTGCTTTTACAGAGCAGAAGCCACTGCTTCCCAAACCCTATATAACCCTATGAAGTTTCAGTGGGTTGAACTTCCTTGGTTTGCTTCTCAGCCTGCACACATTCAGGAGGGCTGCAGCCATCAGGCAAGTGTGGTGGGGATAAAAACTCTCCTTCCTCATGTGCTTGGCGATGTGAGGTACTGAGAAGCATCACGGTGTTGTTCTGAAGTTGTGCTGCTGCTTAGAAGTGAGATGCAGCGATGGAGCTGAGCTTCACGTCACCGTTTGTTGTAGTTTACTCAAGATCCGCGTACAAGAGCTCCCGGAGGTACGTGCGGATCCAAACGGTGCTGCTTTCAGGGGCTGACTATTGCTTTCAGGAGCTGACTGTTGTCTTTCAACAGCAGCAAAGCACGTGTTACACTTTAAGTGCCTCGGAAATACAATGAGGTGTTGGGATTGCATGAAGTATTTGGAATGCCTCCAAGCTGCGCCCGTGCTATAGGAAAGACTTGCTGCAAACTCTTTAGGCATCAAGCAGATTTCTCTTCCCTCAGTCCCACACATATCGAAGTGTCTGTCTGTGCCAGGATAAGTTTGTGTATCTTAGGGCTGGCGGATGTGCTGAGCAATACATCTGTCTGCAGATATGCTCCCGAGCACGGGATGCGTGGCAAAGAGTGTCGAGAGGCTGCCCGGCCCCAGCTGGCTCAAGGTATTCATCACTGGAATATCACAACAGCTGTGTGATTCATTTCTGTGGAGATAAATCTATAATGGCTGAGACTCAGTGATAAATATCATGTAAGTCGTTGTCAAGGTTTTTCATGTGTTCCTTTTCATTTGTTAGTTATAGTCTTGGCAAAAGTTACTGCACAGTTCTGAACTATAATGAGGAAAAAAGCTTTCCCCCCCCCCCCCCCCCCGCCATGAAGACGACCTGTTTGGAGTGGAAATGCTATCAGCATTTGCAAGGGAGAAGTTGCTGATGCCTGACTTGAGAATTTACTCCCGTGCATTTTGGCCCCCAGAGATGGTATCGGGAAAATTACAGAAGGTCCCCTCCCCACACACACATGTTATCAGCATTTTTGAAGTACAGTCATTCTGGCAGGAATTCAGATCTAGAATGTATGAACACATTAACACCTTTTCCAGAGCCCTTTTATCAGAGACATTGTGTTCTCAAATAGGTCATAGAGACAACAGAAAAAGCAAGAAGTAACAAGACATTTCTGTGTAGCCAAATTTACTGGCTGCTGCTGCTGGGTCTTGCTGCAGAAGTAAAATAATTTTGATAAGAGGTTTCCTGTTTAAATAGACATTTGACTATGTGTCCTTTGGCTTTAAGGAAGTCTTAAAATCCTTTCCTAGTTGCTTAGCTGTCTGGGTGGTTTTTATTACTTTGAAGTTCGGCTTTATCTGCTGGCTTCATTCACAGACTAGCTGGCTGCTTATCACATCTGTGGATCAAATCTTCAAAGGTTTTGTCTGAAGAGTTGGGATTTATGAGGTCACGTGGAATGCCCCTCGGAGGGCGTTGAGCCCATGGCAGCAGAATTGTGGGGAAGGCTTTTGTGTGTAGGTGCTAGAGGCGGGAGGGGCTGGGGCTGCGCTGGAGGTGGGCAGGTGCTGATAGCCAGGGAAGCGCAGGATTGCGAGCGCTGGCCCCTTTTCAGCACGCAACATACAGAGAATGTGGGAGACCAGAGCGCATTCCTAGACACAGACTCACCGTGTTGCTGCTTCCAGTAGAGCTGTGTGAAATGTCAGAAGGAATTAGACCCGTGCTGGAACTGACAAGCACATCGGGCTCTGCAGCACTAGGTTTCATTGCACTTTTACAGCCAAGCTTACCAACTACACTGAATGAGGAAAGTGGAGATTTTTTTTTTCCCTTCAGAAAGGTGGCTGCTTATTAAAAGTTAAATTAAAAATGTTTAAGAAAGGAGAAAAAAGAACACCAAAAGCTGCCTAGGTTTCTGCATACTTAAACAGCGAGCAGCAGCTGTCAAATCTGCAGCCAAGACTGCCTTGTTCCAGCCCCAAGCATCCCTGGAACAGTTTGCCAGCTGAGGCGAGCATCTCCAGGAAAAGCACATTGGAGTGCTCTTGCCTCTGGAACAGAGCATGGTTTTCAGGCTGTGTTCAGGCATGCCAGGCTTTGCTGACTGTACAAAAATGGGCGGGCTTGGTGCAGCAGCATATGTTTGTTGCATTTTTGAGCGTCTTGTGAGCAGCTTTAGCTGATTAGGTCACTAGAGATCATGCTTGGCTTCAGACAAGCACAGTGATACAACTGCGTGTGCTGTGAGCTGGAGAGAGTACTCCGTGCTGATTTATACCTCTCAGCTTCCATTCAGGAGATGATTCTGTTGAAGGACTGTAATGATCTCTTAAAACAGTATTGGAAAGAAAGCAGTGTTTCCTCGGAGGAAGCACACTGTGAGTTATCTTCTGCAGCAAGATGAACGGATTGTAGGTGCTGTGAAGGCAGGATAACCCGACTCACTGTGAAGGGTTTAGGAACGTATGTAGTTAATTTGATATACTTGGAGATGTGGCTCGTTGCCGTCTTTGATTCCTCCATTAGAACGTGCGGCTGCTGCAAAGACAAGTTTCACGTGTGTGTGCTTGTATTCTTTGGCCGAAGCTGCTCTCTTTCAGCACTGCACTAAATACTCAGCCCCTCTTTGGGTCAGAGCTCCACCCCTGTGAAGGAGCAGGGCCTGTTGAGGCTCTGGAGCCGCCGCTGTCCGCCTGCCATGGCTCCTCCTTCCCTCCCACCCTTGGGTGGAACCAGAGAAGGGAAAACTTGCCAGTAGTTAGCAGGCAGCAGAGCTCGCAGAACCACTGCAGCAGCATGTCCCACTAGCCCAGTTAGCAGTGATTCTGTCCTTCCCGAGGTGCTGCTGCTGCTGAGCGCAGGAGAAGATGGTTATAGCAATGGGAGCCAGGAAAAATCTGAAAAGGAATGAGCAGCCGAGAGACCTGGCATTCCTTGGGCAGCTTCAAAGGGAGGTGAAGTATCTGAATCAGCGCAAGAGTAAATGAGCACTGGCTGCTGCCATGTTGGCAGAACAGAACTGTTCAGAGGCAGTTGGACAAGTTTGTGGCTGATCCGGTTTATCCAGTGTTGAAGATGGGAAGTTACTTGTCTGCTCCAGCTTACTTCGCTCCCAAGGATCCCTTTCGGTAAGTCTTGCACAGTGTTAGCAGTGGGACTCCAGAGTGTGGTTTCCCCCCTGTGATGCCTTCCCAGGCAGTCAGTGTGTGGCTGGAAGAATGAGGTCCCGTGCTCGTGGGCCGGAAACAGCCAGCCTCAAACTGGGATCCCATGTTGCTTTCAGGAGGTGACAGGGAAGATTCCTATTGCCAGTCCCTTCCCAGCTCCCTGGTTTAAGGGAGCAGCTCCAGTGTGTGCACAGCCAGGCAGGCTCCCTTCCAGAGAGCACTCGATGTGCCACTGTACCCTGTGCCCCTGTGCTTTGCTCACCAGCAGAGGAATGAGATTAATGTGGCTGCTGCTGCTTCTCTTCCAAAGCTCCTTGTGACTGGGTGAGGTGAGGTGCTGCTGTGGGAGTTCAGGAAGGTGATGTAATCTGCAGCGAGGCAGCACATAATCCTGTTTAAGAAGTCAGACACTTTGCAGGTAACTAGGAATGAGAAGGATTCTTCTGTGATATTTTGGTTAATTCAACTTTTATTCGGTTTTGGTCCAGTTGAACAAATGAGAATCGAGAAAGATGATAGTTCCAGAACAACACTTTGATTGCATTGCTTCTCACAGTGAGAAAAGTCAGTGAGGCTGAACACAGCCAGGCTGCTGATTGACACTGATGTGCTGATTAGGTGGATGAATGGGGAAAGACACAGCTTGCACTTTCATTGTCTCCCTCCTTTCCCCTCTGCTCGGATTTGCTTGTTATTGATCCTGTTCTGCAAACACTTTTGTACTGGTTTGGGAGTAAGGAGCCTATTGGTAAAACAGTCTAGGATAGGAGTAAATACTGCTGCACAGTTGCTGAGCTTCTTTAGGCAACTTTCTGAAACAGCAGCTGCTTTCAGAAGGAAAGTGAGCAGACACTCATTATTTGTAATAAGTGTAGGGTATTATGCTAAGCCATAGATACACCTTCTCCTGAGTGTGTGGAAATGGTTTTGCATAGTCAGAGCTTAAGCACTCTGTCTTTCTAGTAGTCTGTTTCCTAGCGTCTGTTCTTCCTTGTCTGGTGTCTCTTACGTAGCCAGTGCACACACACACTGCTGCTAAGCCCGGGTGAGTAAGCCTTTGGGTGAGCTACAGGCTGGGCTGATGCTTTATTCTGCAGCTCTCGTCTGCGTGACTGTCCTCCCCCTGCCGTGCCTGCAGAATTGGAACCACGGCTCTCCCGAGCCTGTCTAGCGTTAACTGATCTGGCCTGACAGAGTGTGTGAGGGGGGCATTTTGTTAATGAGCCCTTCTCGAAGGGATCTGTCTCTTCAGGGCCAGGGAAGTCTTTGCTTCCATGAAGGTATTGCCTTTCATTTAGCTGTAAAAGAGATGCCACCAGGCACCAGTGCTGCTTTTCAACAGAAACTAGGCTGGTTACCTGTTGTGACCTGATCCTCCTACCACCCCCCACAAAATCAGGAGTCCATGGAGCATTGATTTGTGAGTTCTTTCTGCACTTGCTGTGCTGCAGAGCATCAGGGCTGAACTCTGCACCCAGATGCTGCTTGTGGTTCTTGGAGGATGGCTGTGGGAGGTAAATTAATTTATTCTGTATAGCCAAATCTGGGAAGTGAAGAATTATAATGTCTGGTCTGTAAAATCAGAGCAGGGTTCTGCAGCTCTGAGAATGGTGGCTGGGCAGCAAGAGGAAGCACACATGCAGGTATGGCTGTTACCAGTCCTCCCTGAAACTTGATCACCATGGTTTGCTACTCTGTAATAAGAATAGCAAATAATCTAGGAGAAGATTAGGGGTTTCTAATCTATAAAAGATAGAGGAGCATGGCATACTCCTTTCTTTTGGTTGTGGTGACTGGCAAAGGTTAGCTTCCTTAATACTTGTAGCAGTAATTGCATTCCTGTCTCAGCTGCTGTGAACCTTGGTGCAAGGGCACAGCTCCAGTGAGGTGGGAGAGGAAGAAATGGCAACTCTTGTATCTTCTGGGATAAAATTCTGACATATCTCTTCAATGAGAGCCTTGTGGAACAATCATGTGCTGCTTTTATCATTTGGTGACTGATAAAAAGCATACATACCTGTGTGCTGTCAGCCAGTTTCCCACACCTGCCAAATCCAAGCCTTTTTGAGGTTACAGAATACAAGGTGCTGCTTGGCAGCACGGGCTGCAGCCGTGTCCTGTTCCTGGCAGGGATTAACCAAGCAGCCAGATAGACCCATTCCAGCATCCAGCCTCTCCAGGGCTGCTTGCTCTGTTCGTGTTGCCTCATTGCCCAGGGTGGGGCTCTAAGCCTTAAGCTGCAAACTTGTCCTGCCCAGATTTGTTTAATTGCATAGCAGAGAACTGACTGCTTGCTGGCTCCACCTCCTCACCTTCATTTTGCTATGGGTGTGTTCCAAATTAGATACCAGTGCTTATTTCCGGATGGAAGCAAATTTAACTAAGTGCTATACGGTTGAACCAAACCATTTAGTACTAGAGGAGGGGTAAAGGGAAGGCAAATGCACGTGATCCTGTGGAGCCCACATAAACAGAATTGCAGTTTGTATTGCTTTTGCAGAAATTTTACATTTACCTAGGGAGGAAAAGGAAGGGGTTGAAGGTGAATTTAAAGAGGGGTGAGGAAGGGAAGGTGATGTGCTTAAAAACAAATAAGTGACCCACCTGTGTGGAGAGAACATAGACTTTCAGAACAAGTCCTGAAATCCTGGTGAAGCAGTCTCCAGCACTGCTGTCTGCATCCCAAGTGCAGGTCTGGTCACAGCTCCCTGTTTGAAGATGTAATCACCCGTGGAGCACACACTGGTACAGGCATGCATGGAGGAGTTGGATAAGTCTGAGGGATCCGATTTGCCCATGCTGAGCCAGATGTTCCTGCCACAAAATGATAGAAATCTTTGCTGTTAGTCTCCACTTGCTCTTTTTTTCCCTCCCACTCACCTATTTGCTCATTCAGCACGGGGTATTTACTGCAAATGGAAGCCAAAGGCCAGTGGTTGAAGGCAGAATGCACTGGGATGCCTTCTGGGTCTCTTGCATACCAGGAGCAGGGTGTAACCATGACAGTGCCCCCAGGCTGGGGCTCTAGTGATGTATATACCATGTAAAGCAATCTTAAATTACTGTTCCCTCTGTTTCTCACAAAATTGGCAGGGCCTGTTGCATGTGCTGGAGTTCTTTCCCATCACTTGGAGGGGGGACAGGATTTGATGCTCCTCAGCTGGGAGAACAAACGCTGTAGAAGCCAAATACATCTTAAAGAGCAATCTTCCTGAGGGGAGGGTACAGCACTGAATACTCCATGAGGTGTGTTTTTCCCTAAAGCCAAAGGCTGCTTACAAGCAGCTTTACCTTGTCACTTTGCAGTCTCTAGAGATGGAGCAAATAACTCCGTGCTCTCTTGGAGCATGACCAGCCTCATATATCATCATGCTCATTACAAGCTGCTGGAGTTTACAAGGAATGTCTTTGGCACAAATAAGCTTTTAGGAAGCTTGTGAGAGGTGAAGTCAACTGTAGCTCTCATCTTAGCCCTGGGAGCATGTAAGAGGTGCTCCTCCAGTGCCACCAGCAGACTCCAGCACACTGGGTGCTGAGGGAGAGCAGCTGCCTGGAGGGACACCCACCCAAACCCCCCTCCCACTGCAGTGCTTCCCCCCCAGTGCAGTAACCGAGACAGGTGTTGGGGTAGGAGACAGAAGAAAGTCTTCTTCTCACATTTGGGAAAACATTGTGCCAATGACAGGATTGATCCTCAAAGTGTTTCTTTGAACCAGTTATTGGTGACTAACCTGGATTCTGCACTCAGAAATGGCCAGTGCCAGAATTATTTTCCTTTTAAAGGCTGAGAACATGCTGCCCAGGGCTAATGGAATAATCCTTACTGATGCAACTCCTGTCTGTGCCTTATCTCTTCAGTAAGTCACACCTCCATGCTGCTGAACTCCCTTGCCCAATGCATCTTGCTGAGGCAGGATTATTTTGTATTCAGCAAGCCTGGGTTCTGCTTGTGATTTGCTAAAAAGTTATCTGCAGGAGAATTGCTGCATTTTTTTTTCCTTGATTTTTTTTCGGGGGGGGGGGGAGAGTTTGTTTCTTGAAAGGATGTAGATAGATGATTAATAATGGTTTCTTGTTGAAATAGAGGCTGACAGATATGTGAAGGATTTGGGGATTCTCTTCATGAAATCAGAGAATTCGTTTTATTTAGTTTTTCTTTTTGGTGGGTTGCTTGTTTATTTTCTCATGCACTGTGATCAGCGTGGCTGGGAGAGGTGGACTTTAATCACAGTTAATTGGTGGATGCAGTAAGTATATAGAGCTCAGGGGATAAACTGCTTTGAAAACTCCCTCAAATGCAGAATGCTGCAGTTTACCTTTTGGGAGAGGCCTTCCTACAGAACAATAGAAAAACTTTCCAGAAAGGTGGTGCAAAACTGGCTTTGCATTTCAAAGGGAAGTGGATCCTGCTTCTCAGTCCTCCTTCCTGAACTGGCTGAGGAGGCTGGTGCCCTGTCACAAGGGTGATGCTATAGAAACACTAAGCAGAAACAGAGCAGAGCTCTTGCTGTGCTGGGCAGCTCTGCAGCTGGAATCTTGCATCCAGAAAGAGGGAGAAAGCAAAGGAGCAAAATTTATAAATGTGGGTTTCAATGTGTGGGGTTTGTTTTAAAATTTGGAAGCTTCTTTTTCTTTATACTGGGTGAATCCATCTCTCCTTAAAGACCTTGAGTTTGGTGCAAATTTTCAGTTCAAAGAGCACTGGGAAGTGGAAGGGTTTAGTACATCCATAACTGGCAGACCTACCTGGTGGTGAGCTGCTGTTGAATGTTTGTGTTCTCCATGCAGGAAAGGACTATTGATTTATGACTTGCTGCCAACTGGAACTTTGTTCATTTATTTCCTTCAAGGTGCTCTGAATGCCAGGATCCCCTCACTAACTGGTACTATGAGAAAGATGGGAAGCTGTACTGTCACAAAGACTACTGGGGGAAGTTTGGGGAATCTTGCCATGGCTGCTCTCTGCTGATGACTGGACCTGTGATGGTAAGGACTTTGAAGGACTCCTGCCTGGAGGCCTCAAATTTAGTTGGGAGTTATCTTAGGTATTCAGATAAGCAAATAAACTGAGGGTAATAATCTCCTTGTTTCTCTAATCAAAGATTAGAAATGAAGCTTGTGTGTGCATCTTCTAGATAAAAATTAATTTTCAATGGGGGTAGCTGTTAAAGGAGAGCGATGTGAGGATCTGAAGCATATGAACAGATCAAGTGCTGAAAAGTACGGACCCGAGAAGCAGAAAGGTGATTCAGGGGACATCTGTTCAGTTTCTGTAGCATGGTGCCTCAGTGTCTCCAGGGGTGATTTTCCACTGCACTGTGAAGTCCAAGCTCTCAGCTCAGGGTAGGCAGCAGGTTCTGGCTGTGGGAAGGTTGCCATCCAAGTCCCACCTGGGTTGTGACCAGAGTGCTTTTTCAGGCTGACGGTGTCTTGAAGCAGTGTTAGCCACAACTGCTTTGATGCATTGAACTCTTCCTGCACAATATGGGCTCACCTAAATGTTCCCCTCCTGCCACAACCTTGCAAATGTTTAAACTTTAAAACTGCCAAGAATGAAACAAAATCGTTATTTTTGTAGAGCCTAAATAAAAAGCAGGGTGGTACTCAGTAATATGATTGCTACCTCAAAAGGAAATACAGAGAAATGTGCAATTTCTCATTGCCTGCAAAAGTCTTTGCATAATAATGTCACTAAAGGAAGTTCTTGTAAGGAAAATAGAAAAATAGACCAGTTAATAAAAATATTCTTTAAAGGTATTTTTGTCTCAGCTTGTGCTTTTTTTTCTGTCAGCTGGCTGGTTAAATATCTGAATTTGTGCACTGCCTGTCTGCCAAAAAAAAAAAAAAGCCCTTTCAGCTTTATTAATTCAGGCGTAACATTAATTATCTTGCCAAGAGCAACTGAACAGGAAGGTTTAATACCTTGTTTACTAGTCTGCAGCAGACTATCAACTATTTTTGATAGTTGAGCAGCTGCCAAATACAGCAGAGGTTCCTGGGACACAAGCTTTGCTTAGAGTGTTGATGTGTTTGTTTTGGAGATCTGCAAACAAGGTGCCATGGATGGGGTTCAGGAAAGCAGAATGGACTAATATAACTCTTCAGGAAAAAACTGCCACTTGCCTTAGAGATGTGAGTGAACAGGTTAATTGGAGAGGAAAGCAGGAGCTGCATCTGCTGATGGATTTTGGCCCTCCTAAGCTACTCCCTTTTCTGTCTGTAGGTGGCTGGCGAATACAAGTATCACCCTGAGTGTTTTGCTTGTATGAGCTGCAAAGTGATCATCGAAGATGGGGACACTTATGCACTGGTGCAACATTCCACTCTCTACTGGTAAGAGGAGATGGACTTTGCCACAGAGCTGCTTCCTGCTGAGTGTAAGCTGTGTTCAGCTGGCTCAGATTGGTTCCGTCGAATGCTACTTTGAGGAATGCCAGAAGCTGCCTTTGAGGGAGGGAGGAGGGAGTGGTGTAAACACTAAAACTATGGCTTGTGGTCAGTGAGAGAACTCAGACGTGTGAGTTTGGCAGGGAGGGATGGGACATAATGACTTTCTTCACTTCTTCCAGTGGAAAATGCCATAACCAGATTGTGCTGACTCCGATGATAGAAAAACACTCCACTGAGTCTCTGCGTGAGCAGCTGCCTTATACACTGACCCTCATCTCCATGCCAGCAGCCACGGATGGCAAGAGGGGGTTCTCTGTGTCTGTTGAAGGTGGCTGCTCCAGCTATGCCACCGGTGTCCAGGTGAAAGAGTGAGTATGACCAGGTTTTGTGCAATGTACGTGTCCGTGCAGAGGAAGCTGGTAAAAATCCTGCAGCACTGTTGTCCTGAGGGAATCTTGGCATTACAGGGACGTAGGTTGGCTAGTAGTCATTTGTGTTTGGTCTTCATTTCAGTCTTGTGACAACTGATAATTGTATCTCTCAGTGCTGCCTCCTTCAGTGAATGCAAAATGTTTGGACTAAAATTTTACCACTAGTGATATGAAGAGCTCTTTCCAAACCAGCTCAGACCTAAGCACTTGATCTAATAGTAGCTCCCTGTGTTGGTAGATTAGCATTGGTTTATTTCAAAATACAAGTATAAAGGGGAGCATATTTTTGAAAATTTTGGCTAAACTGACTTCACACACAGACTGTAATTCCCATATTTAGAGTTAACAGGATGCACATCAGCCCAGATGTCCGAAATGCCATCCACCCTGCAGATCGGATCCTGGAGATCAATGGAGCTCCTATTCGTACGTTACAGGTGGAGGAGGTGGGTAGAGCTTATTCTGAAGCCTCCTTCTCCTCTGCCTTCCTACATCTTTTCTCTTTCCTGATACTGTTCTCCTACCCTACATACAGTGTGTGTACACCACTAGTACTTGTGCTGACAGGAGGAATAAACATGAAGGCAAGCTTTGCCTTCCAGCTGGAGAGGAAAATGTAACAGATGGAAGTGCAGTTAGGATTCAGTCCTGATTTTGTGGCATTCAAATGTGAAGGGAGGTAATAAGAAAAGTCTAGGGCTGTGACAGAGGACAGAGAGGCTTCACATCTCTAAGTGAAGACTTTCCCATGTCCTGCTGGTAAAGTGCACAGTTCTGATCCTTTTAGAGGCACTGCTAATAGACAAGGGCCCAGCTGATCCTAGGGACATTTTCCATTGCAAAAAAACCTATTTGCTATCTTTATTTACAAGTAGATGCTTTCTACAGATATCAGGTGATGCTGCAAGAGTTTAAGGGGGGCACCATTACCTTCACTTACCATGGGTTTTATTTACTGTTGGCACTAAAGAGAACATGAGGAGCACAAGGCATCTCTCAGATAAATCTCCATAAAGCTTTTGCAAAGCTGTTTTTTGCAGCACTGTTCAAGGTGGAAACTTGTGTCGTTTTTGAACACTTCTCAGAGAAAGAAAAGTATTTAATAATGTCATAAAATACCAGATTGGAAAGCACCTCAAGGATCATCTAGTGCAATCTTTCTTGACAAAAGCACTATCTAGAGCACTATGTCCAGCAAAAACATAAATGTGTCCAGTGTTGGGGAATCCACCACTTTGCTGGGGAGATTATTCCAAGGGCTGATTGTTTTTTGTAAAAAAATGTCTTTGTGTCTACCCAGAATCTCTCAGGATTATTTTGTACCCGGTACCCCTTGTATCTTCCATGTAACTCTTTGTGAAAAGGGAGTCTTCATCTTCTTCGTAGCCACTCTTTAAATACTGGAACATGGTGATAAGGTCTCCCCTAAACCTTCTCAAGGCTGAACACACCCAGTTCTCTCAGCCTTTCCTCACGTGGCAGCTTCACAGCACTTCAGTCATCTTTGTGGCCCCTCTCTGAACGCTCTCCAGCCTGTCCACATCTTTTTTATATGGGTTACTTGTAGCTGACCAGAAAGAAGTATTGGATAGCATAAGGAACTTCTGTGTTGCCAGCCTGGTTTGTCTGGTAGGCAGTTGTGGTGCACACAACTAAACCACAACTATGGAGTGATCTCACTGAACTCTCTCCTCTGATTCCTGAGGGGCATTCCCTGTGTCTCCTCTGTCTCCTGCAGTTTGCATTCCTCCTGCCTGCTGCTATCCTGCCCTTTGGTTTGATTTCAGGTGGAGGAATTGATTCGCAAGACAAGCCAGACCCTTCAGCTGCTGATAGAGCACGACCCTGTGTCGCAGCGCTTGGACAGGCTTCGCCTGGACTCCCGTCTTCCCACCCACATAAAGACACCCATCTCGCCACGCTCCCTCTCTCCACTGGACATCAAGGAGAACCTGGAAGGAACGCTGCGACGGCGCTCCCTCAGGTAAAGACTTGGAAGCACTGCCTCTGACCTGCCTTGCCTTTGCCCTGTGCTCCCTGGCTGGGCAGCTTAGGCCTTGTGATTGCAACGACTGTGAGGACAGGGCTTATCTCTGATGTGAGCCGTGGTATAAACCAGTGGAGAATCATGGAGAGCTTTGGATTCAGCTATTGATGTACACTCTCTCCATTCCCTTTCAGGATGACATATGTTCCTTAATAAAAATAAGGAACTCTACTGTTAACAGAGAAAAGCTACTAAGTTGCAGAGTCAGTAAATGTAAAGGTCAGGTTTTTATCAGCCCTAGATGACTGGGGAAGAATGTGGGGAATGGGAATCTGGCTCAGACCTGGGGCTTGGGAAAAAGTATTTCTAAGAGTGGAACACTCAGTTGCTCATTTAGTCTTTTACCAGTACTTTGTTTAGAGATAGTAAGTGATGTGTCTTCACAGCTTACTCCCCCTGTTCTCAGAACTCCACCTCAGACTGCCAGTGCAGGAGAGCTTCTTGTTGTTGTTGTTGTTAAGCAGCTCTGACTTGGAAGCTGCTCTGGATTCATAAGGAGCTTCCACAGTACTGAGAGAGCATCTGGTTTTGGAGATAGTAAAAGCATTGGAGCACATTAGAAACTGGTCCCTTAGCAGTGAATGATGGGATATGCTGGACCAAAGGTTACTCAGCAGCTTTCCTGATCTTCCTGTCATCCTTGTTTTCCAGGAGAAGTAACAGCATTTCTAAGTCTCCTGGCCCCAGTTCTCCAAAGGAACCGCTCCTTCTGAGCCGTGACATCAGTCGTTCTGAATCCCTGCGCTCCTCTTCCAGCTGCTCCCAGCAAATCTTCCGGCCCTGTGACCTGATTCATGGTGAAGTTCTAGGAAAAGGATTTTTTGGACAAGCAATCAAGGTGAGGGAGGTCCTCAAACATTCATCAATTACTTTGAGTACAGCAATGTCTGCCTCTCTTGGCATCCTTCACCACAGTCTCGGTGGTTTTGCTTTGCTCATAGTGATCAGTCTTGGATCTTCCCTGATTTGCTCTGAGATCCATTTCTGTTTCCTTCCCTGACCATGAGTGTGTCTGACTGCAGATGGCTTTGGCTTTGTCCCCTTTGAATGTCAACCTTGGCCATACACGTTCATCTCGTGAGTCAGATTTAGCACTCCAGAGTGCCTGTCACAGCAGGCTCCTGGGTGAGGTGGGGAGAACAGGGAACAGGCCACACTTCCTCTTACGAGCATCTTTCCTATGATGTGCATTCAGCTCCCCAGCATTTCTTACCCACCCTTAGTGTGGCATGTTCAGGGGTTTGCTAGGCTGATATAGTGACCATGTCTGAACCCCTGGCACAGCCTAAATGGCTTGTCAGCATGGGGGTAGAGGTCAGGTCTTGCATGACTCTCACAGTTCTAATCTCAATCAATGGCATTATCTTGCATTTAAGCTCTCTGATCTTGACTGAGGGTACTCCAGCAGTTCCTATCCCAACATTCCTGACAGCATCAGGGGCAACTTCCTCTGCCTTGTTAAGGTTCTGTGAGTTCCTCAGTACTCAGACTGCACTCACCATAGGATGGGACTTCTCCCCTTACACTGGTATAAATTTGAGGTGTCCAGCCACCATGTTCATCTCATGCTTCCATGGGAGGTGATGAGCCAGCTCTACAAACCCAATGCTTGAGCCATACTAATGAGCATATTTCTCTTCTTCTCTGCTCATAGAGAAATAACAGGTGCAGGTAAGTGAAACCTTTGCTCTGTTGCATGCTTTTGTCATCTGTGTCCCAGCAGTTACTGGCACAAAGGCAATTATTTTCTGCTCAAATTGCCCCATGGCTATCCTGTTCTGGTGCATGCTCTGGGAGTTAAATCTGCCCCCATGGAGTTTCATGTGACACTTGTTTTAGTTTTGCTGGTATGTCAGCTTAAGAATTCCACTTAGCCTTGCCTTTGTCTCTTCACTTCCCTTTATCATTGGATATTAGATGTCCCTGGCTTTCATATCCCTGGCTGAAACATGCAGTGTTCCCTGGCTCATTACTTGTGTATGGATGCTTGATTTCAGACGGGAGCAGAAGAATATTGTACTCTTGCTTCTGTTTTGTTATTCCATGCACTCACATTCCACCTGTGTCAGCTTTGTTATGTCCATGGCTCCAAACAGAACTGGTGTGTGACAGTGTTTGCAAGAACTCATAAGCTTCCGAAATACTATAACTGGGTCATGATGTGTTCTGGATTTTAATTCTAGAGGTTTTGTAAAGGCCTTTTTTGAATCCTACCTTTAAAACAAAAAAGTGACATTTTTCTTAGGCTTCAGAGTGACTGGGTGTGATGCAACAAGTACTGTATCTGGTCACATAATTCTCTTCTGATCAGAGAGGCAAGGTGGTTGTTTATTTGCTGCAGATTTTAGGGAGCCAGAGCTGTCCAAGTTAAGCACACGAAGACGAGAGGATTTCCAGGAAAATGTGCTCATAGGAATTTGGACCCTTTCTACTCACTCCTGCACCCCGTGCAAGCAAGCCTGAGCTAGTTACAAAAAACCTCCATAATACAGCCAAATGCCAGGAACTAGTTGGAGACAGGCAAACAGTTCTTGAGGAACTGGAAATGCTTTCCCTGTCAAGAGCCAGGAAATCTATTACCTTATTATTATTATGGATTTCTTTGTGTTTTCCACTGTTCTAGGACATTCCTTGCATGTTGAGGCACACTGCTCCAAAGGAGCAAGGTAAAATTAACTGCTTCCTGCCTTAACTGAAGAGCCTGTGTGTACTCCAGTTCCACTTGCATGTGGATGAGATTCAGATTCCCCATAAAGCCAAAGCATTTATAATGCAGTTTTGTGTTGTTTGGTTTGGTTTCTGATGCAAGAGAACATTGATTCTTTTGCTGATACAGAATGCAGTTAGTAAAGCCTGTGTACAAAATGTGAGCATCCTGCTGGACAAATGTGTTCCATAAGGGAACTTGGAGGCATGCACCAGTGTGGAGGCTTTGGCAGCCTGTGTGCACACTCAGCCCTGTGCTACCCAAACTGGAGCCTTCAGCTCTGGGTCTTGGCATGATCCTCTGTCAGCTTTAGGTAGTTTCTGTTTCACATAAGGCATCTTTGATGAATTCTGAAAGGAGAAGTTTCACATGATTTTTGGCAGCTCTCTGAATTTCCTCCCATCTCTCTTCTTTTCTGGATGGAGGGCAATGTTACACTTCTTCAGAAGTTGCAGGAGCATTGGAGCTGTGTATTCTTGAACCTTGCCTGTAGTTGTGGGTTTTGTTTCCACTAGGTGACTCACAAAGCAACAGGAAAGGTGATGGTGATGAAGGAGCTGATTCGCTGTGATGAGGAAACACAGAAGACTTTCTTGACAGAGGTAGGAGCAGGATTTCAAACAGCTTCTGAGCCAGTAGTGTGGTAGAACTCTCCCATCTTCTCCTGAAAGAGATCCTGCCAGCAACCTGGCGGGAATTAAGGTGATGAGGAGGGAGACATTGCATGGGGAAGAGCTGACATGAGCTGAATGATTGCTGCAGTGAAGTGTGACTCACACTGGGCAATAGAGATTGCTTCAGCTCCAGTTCATTAATTTTTCAGTGATAAGAGCAGCTTCAGTCAGAGGCAAATTGAGCTGTGCAGTACATAAAGGATTTATCCCTTGAGCCTTGTGCATAAGTACAAAGGATGAGGGCCAATATCTGTAAGATGTTTAAGACTCATGCTGTATTTAAGCAAAACTATTTTCTTGGTGGCTGCCTACCATGTTTTTCAAAGTCATGTTTAGCTTAAAGGCAGCTCCCTAAACATCTGACACTGCTGTTGTGGCCCTAACACACACAGACCCAATAGCTGCCCTGGAGAGTTATGCCCCCTGAAATGTTAGCCAAACTCAAGGGTGGTTCCCTTAAATACTAAAATCAGGTTAATTGCACAGCATAAAAATGAAGAGGCAACAGTTAACTGACTGCCTTAAGGTTGAGGTTTGAGTGTTCTCTGTGATCCCTGAACAGGACTTTGAGCACTGGAGTGCTTTTCACCACACAACAGATCTATCAGGACTTGTTCCATTCACTTTTTGGGGTGGGATGTCTCTGCTTGCAGGTGAAGGTGATGCGCAGCCTGGACCACCCCAATGTGCTCAAGTTCATTGGTGTGCTGTACAAGGACAAGAAGCTGAATCTCCTCACTGAGTACATTGAGGGGGGCACGCTGAAGGACTTCCTCCGCAATGCAGTGAGTATGGACACCTGGGAGATGTGTACTCAGTGAGCCTGGCTGTGCTGATGGCTGTACCAGTCTCATGTACTTGTTAATAGTCTTCTTTGGAGCTGTGTAGTAAAACTGCTTTGTAGCTGTGGGTGAGCTTGAGGCAGGAAGCCTCTTCTTTCTGGGGCTTTATCGTGTGTCTCTGATTGCTGTAAGAGTCCCTGTTGTGAAGGAACTGCTGTCACCAGCTGGCTGGTAAGATGGTCCCTGACCATTGAGGATTTGTCTTTCAGGACCCATTCCCCTGGCAGCAGAAGGTCAGCTTTGCCAAAGGGATTGCCTCTGGAATGGTGAGTTGGACTCTTCATAACAGAGCAGACTCTGGGGTCAGGGTTAGTGGCTTCAGGAGGGTGTTGTATGAGGGGCTGTGGATGCTGCCTGACTACTGGAATTGGGTTGTGGAGTCTGTAAATGCTCAGCTGGGAACCCCTAATGCCAGCTTTTCTCCTTCTGCTCCAGGCTTACTTGCACTCCATGTGCATCATTCACAGAGACCTGAATTCACACAATTGCCTGATCAAGCTGGTGAGTTACACCTCAGTTCCCACAGCATGCTGCTCCTCTCCTTGGCATTTTCCTCCCTTGGTTTTCTCCACATGATGTTCCCTCTTTTGTCAGGGTGGAACTGATTTCAGAGAAGCTTTGTGCCCTAAGCAAAGGAGCTTTATTCTCACACAGGACTTTCCAGACTGATCTAGCTTTCACTGTTTCTGTGTTCTGTTCTCTTACCACCCTTCCTCTGGTAGCAGCTCCTATAAGAGTCACCTTCTGAGAGTTAGTACAGCTCTGTTCTTTATCTCAACTATGAAATGTTCTCTGCAGCTGTTTTTGTTCTTTTAACCACTCAATGAGTTTTTATTGGCACTCAGGATTCAGACAAGTGTGTAGCTGTGTCCACATGTGTGTTCTCTCATTTTTTAAAAAGCTGGGTCACAAGATTTTTGTGTAGTTTCATTCCCTCAAGCTGGCCTTTTTTCACTTGGCTTCAGGTAACCCAGGATGAAAGTCCAAGTTAATTCCTGACAAGGTAAAAGAGGAAGATCTAAAAGGAAAGGTCCAGGTTTCCCCTGGCAAGTGTAGCCAAATTGATGGAATAAGTGCTAGTAACCACACAGGAAATAAGATCATGAAGGGAGCAAGTGATGGGTTGGGATCATGAATTGGGTATCTTACACTGGACATCTTGCTATGCTCACGTGGCTGCAGGAAACCCGGATAGTTGTCTTTAGACCATAGTTGGTAGTGAACAGGAATTGCAGCCTCTTTGCTCCTGAAAGGGGCTGAGAGTAATCAGTGGCTTGTACTAAATCCCCCGTGCAGGATAAGACAGTGGTGGTGGCTGACTTTGGTCTGTCCCGGCTGATTGTGGAGGAAAGGAAAAAGCCCACTTTGGAGAAGCCGTCTGCCAAGAAACGCACGCTGCGCAAGAGCGACAGGAAGAAGCGCTACACGGTGGTTGGGAACCCGTACTGGATGGCCCCAGAGATGCTGAATGGTAAGAGTCCAGCAGCAGGGAGCAGGCAAGGAGACAGCCTGTGACAAGGTACAGAGATGACACGATTACTGAAAGTTTCTGTGCCCCAGTAACAACTAAACCTTTTAGAGCCTGTGGTTTTAGACCTGCTAATGTGGAGGCTTTTGTATACACACAGAGGCCATAGCTGCAGTCCTGCAGTTCCTGCCCTGGTAAGCCTTTGTACCAGCCCAGGTAATGTTTCTGGCTTGACAACAGGATTCTTCAGGAGGGCAACAGAAGTAAACTTGCTACAATCCAAATAAAAGGAAAGACAAAAGAGGCCTGAGATAAAACTGAACCCAAGACCAATTTCTGTTACAGCCTCATGCTTTGGAACTGCCCGTTGAAACAGGGAATCATTACATTCTGGGATGAGATTTACGTGTGCTGTTGCATAGATCTAGGGAGAGCCATGTGCTGCCAGGTTTGCTGAAGCCTCAGGATTCAGGTGGGAGTTGTCCAAGTGCAGGGAAATCTGGGTTTTGACATGCAGCCCTCACTTCATTCATTAAGGTTGAGCTGTGACCCTCAGAGGAAAAGCTGCCCCTGCAGGAGTTGAGATACAGTGGATACTATAGAGATACAGAGTGAAATACAGTGGATACTATAATTGCCTTCTAACGAGCAGGTCTCTGTAACCAGGTTGGGCAGTTTGGCTGGCTGGGATATCAACACTGTCCAGCACAGTCTACTGGGGAAGGGAGGACTGGGCTCCTCTCCCCCAGCTCAGTTCTCTATGTTGCTTTCTTGTGTGCTGTTCTGTTTGCCTTTCCTCAAGGCCTCCAGCCATAAAGAAGTCTGAGGCTGCTTCTCAGAGTTTGTCTCAGTCCTGGTATTTGTCAAGAGAACAGCAAAAGCATAGTCTGACATGAGCTCTGAAAGCAAGGCTGCTTACCAGCTACTGGCTTGGGAGGGGTGTGTCTGTAAGCAGAGCCTGGCATGCTGGAGCCTGCCGGCTTTCCCAGGATCAAAGTGCTGCCGGTGTGTAATTTATTATCTCTGCAGTCACTGCAGCAGAGACTCGCTGGCTGCTGGGGAAGCTGAGCACTGGCTCCATGCTCTGCAGAGATGCGCAAGAGCAGCAATCAATGGAAATGGGCAGAAGCTTTCTATAGTTATCCTTAGCATTTGCTCAGATCTGATACAGTGTTGTCCTGTAATTCCCCAGTACAAGAGAGAGAAGCATGCTTAAAATCTGTAATGGCAGTGTAATGCAGTTGGTATATACAGATCTTGGGGTGACCGACCCTGCTCAGGTTTAAGCCTTGCTTTGTCTCCTGTTTTAGGGCTCTCCAGGGAATAGCCTTAGTTAAGCTTGGTATTGGCAGTTCCTGAAGTAGCTGGATGGGTAGCTCTCTCTTTACAGAGCTGAATGTCTCATGTTTCCTACAGGACAGAGCTACGATGAGATGGTGGACATTTTTTCATTTGGGATTGTTCTCTGTGAGGTAAGACAAGGACATTACATGTCATCTTTAATGTCCCCATCTCTGTGTACATATGGTATCACCCAGATCTCTGCATCTGAGTGTGCAGCCTGTGACCTAACAGCACATTATAAGTGAATTAGACTGGGAGCACAAGCTTACCCTGCCTCTGTTTCCTCAAGGAAGATAACTGTCTTGTAGTTTTCTGGTCCCAATTTCTTCCTGGACTGAGAGAAGCTGTAAAAAAGTCATCAAGTTCTGACTGAGCCTGCTATCTGTTTGAAAGTAGATGTATTCCCTGGAACTGTGATGCTTTTTTCTTTTTCTGCCTCATTAAAAGAACAATCAGCTGCATAATCTCAGCAAATTCAGGGCCTCCACTAGGGATGGCACTTCACTTCAAAGAAGTGGAAACAAAAACCTCTTTGCAGGTCGATTAATGAAGCTTGCACCCTGAAGTCTGTTGGCTTAGTTTATTTCTGAGCCAATGCAGAGTCTGACTGTTATATCAGGCTTTTCTATCTGCAGAACAAAAAGCAGCACTTGAAAGCTGCAAGGTATTTTCAGTTTAAAAGGTGTGTATGACAGTGGAAATCCAGATGAAAGGCAGGGTGTTACGTGTAACACAGCAGTTGCAGGAACACCAGGGGATGCCAGCACAGTTTCATTTTCAGTGTTTGGATGAAGGGGACAAAGAAAATGTCTGTGCATAAATCTTTGTGGCCTCATCTGGAGCTCTGTTTACACTGGGCCCTCCTCTCAGAGAATCTTGTGGCTGTGAGTGATAGAGTTAGGAACTTGAAAAATCTGTATGTGGGAATAAAACAATTGTTACATCTAGAAAAAAAAAGACAAATAAAAGGGTAGTAGCATATGAACAATCTCCTTGCCACCAAAATTATGATGCTAAAAAAACCCTAAAATTAAACACTCAAACAGATAAGGAAATAAACCTGCCAAAATACATAACAGGCATTTCTGTCTAGTTACAGGATGTAGCTGTCATGCTGAGTTACTGGCATAGAAAAGCCTGGGTGGTTATAAATAACACCCCTTCTATGATATCCAGTGAGGCTTTAAACCTAATACTCTGTCCATGTGAAAGTTTCTGTTGACCTTCTGAGTCCACATCACCCCACAGCTCTCTGCTGTGGGCTCCTTCCCTCCTACACTTGTGCTGGAGGTGGTGAGCACTGGGGCAATGCTGGGGCAGGGCTTCCCTGTCCACCCAGCTCTTTACTGGCTCTCCTTTACCTGCAGCCTCCTGGGTGCCAGTTATGGTTGTTTGTCCCAACCCTCTGGCCGTGGTGGGGGTTGAATCTGTCAGAACAATTCAAAATTAGAGGTGCTGTTGACTTCCCAGCATTGTTTAGGACAGACTCTGTTCTGAGGGGCTTTGCTTATGGTGTGGCAAGATGGTTAGAAAGGGGAGGGATGGGATGGTGATGCAGGTTGCCTTGATTACCTGCAATCAGGAGGGGCTGCATCATCCCCAGCTGCAAGACATCATGGAGCTCTTAGAGAGGGGCACATTATGTTGTGTCTTCTGGCAGAGAGGCCCTGGGCAGAAGGAGAAGGCATCTGGGACTTCCTCCACAGCCGTGGACACATCACCAGGTCTTGAAAAAGTTTCCAGTGAAGTTTGCTGTACATACTGCCATGAGCTAGTGGCTTCATTGGAAAGGAAGAACATTGTTTCTGTTGTTTCATTTCCACCATAATACTTTGAAGGAGCCCCCGCCTGATGCAGAGAGTTTGTTAACACTCTGGAACTGTTGCAGTATTTAAGTACTTCTCTCACTTTCCCTAGATCATAGGCCAGGTTTATGCTGACCCAGACTGTCTCCCACGCACACTGGATTTTGGCCTTAATGTCAAGCTGTTCTGGGAGAAGTTTGTTCCTGCTGATTGTCCTCCGGCCTTTTTCCCTCTGGCTGCTATTTGCTGCAGACTGGAACCAGAGAGCAGGTAGGTTTGGGGTCTGGAGGACTCCTCTTTGGAAGCCTGCAGGATGTGTTTGTATTCCCATAGTGGAAGGACTGCTCTGCACAGAGGGCAGCTCCAGCCATCTATGGGAATGCTCAAAGGCTTCCATGAGTGAGAAGCTTCAGACTCAACAGTCTGGGAGAGAGACTGCTGTATGGTGGAGATGTCTGAAACAATGCCAAGTCAGAGAGAGTAAAGAAGGAATGATTGTTCAAGATTTCTCAGGTACAAACAGTAGGGGCAGATTTTGACAGTAAGGTAAATACTTCATTTGATTTCAGTTATGAAACTTGTAGCTTCAGAGCAGTGTTGCTGCCAAGTAGGTTCCAAAGAGCCAGACCTCCCTGGTCACTCACTGGCTATAAAAGTGGGTAGCCCAGACAGATGAGTGCTTGAGTGCTTTGTGGTCTTGGAAGCTGAATGGGGAGGAAATCATGGCCCTGTTCACCATTCTGTACATGGTACAGGGACCTGGATGGACAACTAGTTCAGCTTTTCCAGATGCTGTTCTGCTTCCTCTTTCCTAATAATGTTTCCTCACTGCTGCTTCTAGGCCCCCTTTTTCCAAGCTGGAAGATTCCTTTGAAGCTCTCTCTCTGTACCTGGGAGAACTTGCCATCCCCCTTCCATCTGAGCTGGAGGAGCTGGACCACAATGTGAGTGTGCAGTATGGACTGAACCGTGACAAGCTACCTGAAAACACAACCTAGTCCGCTCGTCCTGCTGCCTGCGCCACTTCCATTGGAGCTGGGATGGGCGTCGGGGAGGGAGATGCACTTCAGCCACTTCCAGGGCATTAACGGGGCACCATGCTGTGCATCTGCTGCACTGCCTCTCTCTCCCCACCCAGCTTCCCTCCTCTTGGATATCCTGATTCACTGTGGATTCCTGGCATGTTTCAGAAGCAAAAAGGATCGTTTCCTGCCAGCTGCGCCTAGGAAAGCCGCTGAACACTATTTTTCTGGCTTGAGAAATATTTCTCTGGCCTTTTCAGGCTTCTTTACTGTGGTGCCTTATAACTTGGCTGCAACTGTGAAGCCACCCTGGCCTGTCTGCCAGGGAGGGAATTGCTATAGGAGACTCTCCTGGGTAAGGACCCAGTACTTCTGGAACAGCTTCTCCCACTGACTGCCCTGCCCAGAAAGCTGGGGAAATTGGACATCCAGCAACATGTCTCACCAGGACAGCACATGTATGTATTTGTATGTGTTTCCCAGAACAACCCACTGAGATTTTGGCCTCTGACATGCATCAGAGGAAGGAGTAAAAAGTCCCAGGAATTGGGCAGCTGTCCTGAAATACCGTGTCTCTGGGGAAGCACATATGAATTGTTGTTTTGGTTTTGCGGGCTTTTATTCCTTCTGTGTCTCTGAATACCTCCAAAAGCCTGCCCAGAAACACTAAGACTGAGCTCTGCTTGCCCCTCTTGATGGCAAATGAGGCAGGCAGCAAATGAGCCACTGGAGCATTTTCAAACCCTATGCCTGCAGTGAATTTGCCTGCCCAAAACCTTAACGTAAGTGAAAGTATTTGAACCTGAATGTGTAGCTCTGCACTAGGCACTGGGTGTGGACATTCCTGAGTGCTTGAGCTCTTGGCCTGCGGATGTGAGGTGACAGAAATGGCGGCAGAAGGTGCTTGTCAGAAAGCCAAATGTTTGAAGTGGCTCAGACCTTGGGCATGGACAATGGCAAAAGGGGACTTGCCCAAGGTTAATTAAAGGATGGATTTGTCATGAATAGAAAAGTGCTGGAGAATGTCCCATCCTCTCTGGAGTGGCAGCTGGAGAACTAATCATTCAGTTGCCACTACCTCATCCTTTCCTGCAGATTGTGCAAGTTGTTCCCTTTGAAGGTCCTTCTTGCAGCTGCTGCCGTGGCACCTGAGCTGATTCTCCAAACATAAATTTTCCTCAGGGTCATTCCCTGCTCTGGGGGGAGAAAAAAAAGGGCTTGGAGCCATTGGGAGGTGGGTAGGGCTGTATTTTCTTCCTGTACTTCTCTTCTTCCTCCATTGGTGGGAGAAGGAAGGAAGGAAGCTACTGCTGCAGTAGCTCACGTGGTAGGCAGAACTGAACAAAAAGCTGAATCAAGTTCTGCTCGAAGTCTCACAAACATCATGGTTTAACTGGATTTTTAGTATGCTCCTTTTTCCCTCCTCCTCCCTTCAGCATGGGGTGGGGAATGGGTGTTAGTCTTTGCTGTTACTTTGGTTTCCTCCCCTACCCATGAGTTTAAAGTATTATGTAAAATAACATGGGACCAGCCATCACCTGACATCAGGTATGCAAGGGGGGTGTTTTTAGTCTGTGTAGTGGTGTTTTAGAAACACTGGGGACTCCCTGTGCTGTAAGTCAGGCAGGAGCCTCTCTAAACTGGGTCCAGTAGATCCAGGATTGTTAATAGGATTTGCCCTTTCATTCCCCCTCCCAGGCTGGTTTGTGAGGGGATCCCTGAAGGGAAAGTCCTGGGTGATGTGTGGGTGGGGTTTATGAACTGTGATTTGCACAGCTCCACGTTCTAACTAAATTAAAAAGCAGTAACTGTATGCTATTGAGAACAAGGTTTTGTGGTCTCTGTGTTAAATAAAGCCAGAAGCTGTAACTTTCTCAGGTTTCTATTGTAGTCACAAAATGGCAACACCAAAACTGCCCAGAGGAGGTACCATCTAGAACACCCTTTTCTGAGTCAGTGAACTTTGCCACATTCAAAGAACTGCAGAATCACAGTGCAGTGCTCTGTAGGACTATTTACCTGGAGTGAGGGAAAGGGAACAAGTTAAGTTCTGTTCATTCGTTGGTTGGTTTTAAGGGTGGACAGGAGTCAGCAGATCATGGAGCCTCTCCATTTTCCTTTTCTCATCCAGGGATAAAAATACAACCTGTTCTTGGAAACATCTTATTCTGAAATATGTAGTTCAGGAGACTTTTGTTAAGACAACAATTGAACAAAAATGCTGGTTCTATTAGTACCTCCTTTAACCTGCTGTGCTCAGTCTCCATTGTACTTCTCAGGGGATGGAGCTGCTGTTTAGCAGCACCAAAGCAGAGCTGACCCAGATCAGTGTAGGAAGGGGCTGTAACCAAGAGTCTGTTCCCATGGGCCAGCCTGCTGAGTCACCCACAGCTCACACCCCAACAGCTGCTTTTCAGGAACAGTGTTCCAGTCCAAGAGCAGCTGCTGGCAGCAGGGAAACAAGCTCCATGCCCCTTGTCAGTGCTGGTGCATGCAGTCACTGCTTGTAGGGATTTTCTTTTGGGCCTGGCAAACTGAAGTGACATCTTCCCTTCTCCTCAATTCAAAGTCTGAAAGAAGGTAAAGGATGCTGCTCTGGCAGGAGGAATGCACAGATGAACCACAGTCCACATAGTTATACAGAGCATTCTTCTTTTAAGCTTTAATACAAGGTAGCACAGTCTGCACCTTCTCATAATGAGGTATTTAAAACATTTTACAAAGAAATGGTGTTCAAAGTTATTTAAAAATAAAGTATTTCCCTTTTCTGAACCAAACGTTAACACTAAAACCCCTGATGCCAAGTGCTGCTCCCTGTTAGGCCCACAGCTATAAAACAGATGGCTAGAAAACTTACTTGAATGGCTTGAATCCCCTGAAGCGGGGACAGATGTTTCCCTGAACTGGCCTTGCCTTGGTGCCATTAGGGAGACACTGCAGCAACCATCCCTTCCAAACCCCCAGAAATGCTAATAAAAGTTGTTACAAAACCTCTCTAATAGGACCAGGCTCTGTAAGTAAGTAGCCTTGCTGCATAAGCTGAGTGTGTGACAGAGGCTGGGCCAGGAGCCACACCAGAACTTCAGTATCTTACAAAACAGCTGCCCTGTTCTGCCCTTAGAGCCAGAAGTGCTGCACTGTGATCAGGGTGACCTCCACAGCTTGGCCGCTCTGTCCAGCACTGGCTCTGTAGGAAGCCTAGGGAGTTCAAAGGAGGATGTTATGTATCCTCCGTGTTTAAACTGCTGTAAGTAACTGAAGGGCACTTTGTTTTCTTCACTCCACAACTATCTACCACTCACCCTTGCTTTCCTGATCTGTGTAAGTGAGCAGGAGGCACAGATAGACCCCCCCCCCGGACACCTACAACTGTGGCTGTGCATGTAGCACCACAGGGGAATGGAGAAGTGGCCTCAGCCCCGGAAGACCTGGATTTGTCAAGAGCTTGAAGAGAGCACTGGGGCTAAACATTCTGCTTCTGGCCAAAGACATCCCTTAAATAAGCTCTTCCTTGGAAAAAAAAACCTGATCCAGTAGCAGGATTCTGGACAGTGATTCCAGCTCTCAGCCACTAAAGCAAAAAGCCAGGAACTATAATCAGAGTGTAATTATCTAGCTAAGTCTGACATGAAGCTCCCCTCAGTCCCTGCAGTACTGTTCTCTCCTGAGGTTCCAGGCTGAAACTTAAGTAACAGTGCACACCGTTAAATAGGAAAAGAACATAGAAAGAGGAAGCCACGACCACACTCCAGGCTACAGGATCTGTGGCCAGTTGTAAGCCTGGCCCATCATCCCCCCCAGCTCCTTGGCACACCATGGAGATAGGTGGGAGGAAGCAGCAGGGTCCACCACACCAGTCCCCAGCTGGTCATGCACTGAACAGTGCCCTTCAAACAGATGATGAATAGCCCATCGCTCTGTTCCTCTGCATCACCTTCATCCAGCGTTCATCAAAAAGAAAACAAAATAGAAATGAACACACACAACCCCTGCACTCACAGTGGGAAGCTGGAGGCTTTGCTCAGCCTGTAGCGCTCCTGCCTGAGCTGCTCAGGCACCAGGAGTCCCTGCCTGCCCCATGAGGGGGCCGCTGCCATCCTGCGTGTCCTCCACGGGCGTCTGGTTGGTGTGCACCACAATGGTGTTCTCGTCCACGAGCTCGCACGCGGGGTTGGTGAATGCTGACAGGGGCAGCGTGATGCGCTGCATTTCCCGCTCATAAACCTTCTGTTCGTGCTTCTCCTTCAGGTCTTTCCCCCTGCATTACAACAAAAATCAAAACATATACATGGGGTGAGTGCTGCTGCTTGGATGGAGAGTCTCAGTAAAGCTGCTGGAGTAGAGAAGAAGGGACTCTGCTCTTTAAGATAAATAGTGGTTTCAGCTGCATACAAAGGGCCAGAAATATTCCTTACTGTAAGCACAGGACCACAGCTGAGCATCTTTGAAAAACAAGCAGCCAAGTGAAGTCTGTCCCTCCCTCAAACTGGCTTATTCACTGACATTGCTGCTGATAAATGACTGTACAGCCAGGCCCCTCCTTCAAACCACAGAGCTGCCATGTGTTTCTTTATCCTTTACAGTCCCACAGCACAGCCTGGTGCAGGCCCAGGGGAGAAGTGAGACAGTGCAGAGACCACTGCTGTGGAAAAGAGCTGCTGTAACCTGCTTCATCAGAAACAAATACTGGAGGTGGTGACAGCTTCTGCCTTTTGTTGCAGCAAATTAAGTTGTCCAGAAAGTATTAAAGCTGACTTCAGAGCTGGCCCTGCCTTCTGCCACTGCAGCTGTAACAGCTTAATGCCACAACCAGCTCCTCAAACCTACCTCAGTCTCCAGCCTGTTGCTAAGTGAAGGAAGACCTCTGTAATTTGTGCTGCGAAAGAACTGCCTTGCTTTAAAAATGGATTTGGCATTAATAGCATGTTGTCTCCAGAAGAGCTATGTATACCAAAAACTACTAAACCCATTAAAGGTTTCTCACCACACCTACTACCCAAACCTGCCAGTTTGCACATGCAATTTTGAGATCAAGGCAAGGAAGGAGACAGTAAACCTGCAGTACATCCCTGCTGTGAGCTCTCTGCAACTGGAGAAGCAAAGCTGCCTTTGGACAAAGCCCAACACTGGTCTATTGCTTCCTCCCACCGAGGACAGGAGAGAGGTGGGACAGGCAGCACTCGCTCCTCCTAAGGCTCGTGATCTCAAGCAGGCAGAGCTGCTGGGGTTTCCTGTTAGCATTTTGGCTGCTTTTCAAAGCTGCCTACAAGCGTGCAGCAGTGGCTGCCGTTCCTGCCAGCACACAAGACAGCATTCTCTGAAGTGACACCTCAAATCAGATTCCTCGACAAGCAGCGCTCTGTGTTTTGCCCCTTATGTAACACTTCTCTCTCTGTTTTTCTTCTGTCAGCATTTATTATAAACACTTACATAAGGACATGTCCCAGCTTGGGAAAGGGCTCCTTCTGCTTGCTTGTGTCAGACTGTTGTCAAACAGCCAAAACATAGAACAAACCCTCCCAGAGGAGGGAGCCTGGGCCTTTGCTTGCTGCAGTGACAATCATTGCTATTTGTTAATCTTGCCCTCTCTCTTACAATTAAGCAGTTTGCTACTGCCACTATCCTCAAACACTGCTGAGCTACAGAAACATTTCTGTCCAACACAATAAAGTGGCTGAAAAAAGTAACTGAATTCGAAATCAAAACTGACCTTAAAGTATACAGGAGCTTTGCCAAAATGAACTTGGACCAAAAATAAAAGTGCTACCTGATAGTCAGCTTCATAGGATAAAACGCATGAGTAGCAAAAAAAAATTCCAATTGTTTTTCTTCTAAAGATAGACTAGAGAAATCAGGGGAACAGGTGGCCTGCTAGAAGAATTGTTCTTTTTCTGAATAAAAGAAACTTCCTGTGAGGGCACCTGGGATCTGCTCTTTCCAGTTCTGACAAAATCCTGCTCCCCTGGATAAATCTGAAAAAAACACCTCAAGGTGCACATGCACACACAAAACCCAAATATCAAAGAGGGCAATTTGAAACTTTAAGTGAGATAGAACATCACAATAATGGGGGAATGGAGAAAAACAGAGTTAACTTTTCAGTAGTTCTTTCCTCAGTGTGACAAACAAACTTGCTCAATGTGCCATAATCAAACATACGCTTCTGTCCTGTTCCTTGGGATCTGGTTGGGTTTGCAGGTGCTCAAACATTCCTGCTCTATATACACCAACTTTTGAACAAAGAACAGCCACTCACCTCTTATAGATGTATCCCAGGACAATGCCAGCCCCAATGGCAATGATTATCACCATCATGATCAGCCCCAGCACATAACCTGTGAAAAGAGAAAAAAAAGAGCCAAAATTAAGAGGCGGCAGATCCAGCTATAATGTTGCTTTCAGAGCCTCAAAACAGGTCTGTCCTGCCAGAATTACAGGACTGGATCTATCACGCCATCCTGGGTTTGTACCTAGTGTCCCTAAGTCCTTCTTTTCTCTGGAGTTCATCTGTACTCTCTGGCTGATCCCAATGACGGGCTGCACCGCGGCTGCCTCGCTCCGGGAGGGCAAGGTATCAGCTGGTTCAAACACCTGCTCATCCTCCTGGGAAGTACCAACTTCTGCTGTAGGGTCTGGGGCTGCGGTAGCTGTAGCATCTGTTGAGAGGGGAAAAAAATAATATATATATACAACATACTAAGTAGTTATGAGTACTTCAAAACAACATGTGTCTTGAGAGTGGGACGGCTCTAGACTGGTATCACTGAACTGCCTTCAAAGCACACTGAAAAACACTTGTTCCCCCTTTAGTTGTTGCCAGAAATCCTACCAAAGTAGACAAGAAATGTATTCCTCCCCCCACTTTCCTTTGACATGAACCTATTTAACTAAGAGTCCAAGGCACCACCACAGATGAAAGAAATCAGACAGCAGAATGAAACCCAGGTTCAGGGCATGAGTCCAGAGGATGCACAATGACTTCATTTAGTGTATAGATCAATATACAGGCTGCAGCTTCAATCATGCTGAACAACATTATGAGAATCTCCATCCCAAATCTCCCAGGAGCCTATTTATCTCTCTTCTGCCTCAATCTTCCTGACACAGGAAAGTTTGACAGGAGACTTCAGCTGGTATGAAAACAACCTGGGGATATTCTTCCCTGGTCCCTCTTTGCAGTGGGCACCAAACTGATAGTCTGGGACACCACTGGACAAGCTAAGTCAGAGCAGCTCTCAGGCAGCACAGCCACTGACTAAGGACAAGTTCCTTCCTCAGTCAAGGCCCAGAAATGGCACCCAAGGATACAGGTTCCTTCCCAGCCCTGTTTTTTATCAATGCTATTTTTCATCAACAGCATTGAAAGATTTTCAAGGTAGCTCCTTCTTTCAGGACATAGTTTAAATGGAAGCTGTAGCACTGTAAAAGCTGTGACAGTGTAAAGTAGGTATCTATTACCTTTTCTACACAAACCCCCCTCCTTTTTGGAAATGCTATTCACAGTATGCATCTATATCTGAAAAATCACTCCACCTGCATCTCCCCCCACAGCAGGCAATGACTTCATGTGGATTTTCTATCTGCAGCCATTTTGAGTCCTCAGTGGAATGTGAAATGGAAGTACAGAAGGGAGTCAGAGACAGGAAATCAGGGGTCCAGCAGAGTAACTTCACATAGGGTCAGCCAGGTCAACTGAACAAAAGTGAACTGTTGGACCATGAAAAGGTGCCCCCTCTGAGATACAAAAATATGAAAGCTATTAAACATGAAAATGGCTGAAAGGTCAGGTAACTCTTCTGATCCTAGAGCTGCAAGAGTGTTTTGAGGAAGGATCTTGGCAGCAGAACATTTTTTTGCTTCATCTTTAGGGAAAAGCAGGCAAAAAAAGAGCAAAGTGAAAAAAAGGGGAGGGTGTATGTGCGTGGGAAATGTATTTACATGCAAGGATAGCAGTCTCAAGGGACAGTGGTGCAAGTAAATCTTGCAGGGCTCAGAAAGTAGTAAACAGTTCAAAAAACCCCAAGTGGTTACTCTGATGTCAGTCAACACTGACACCTCCTCTCCCTGAGACAGGCTTCCGCTACAGTTCTTTTGGAAAACTGTTTCTCACTGTGACTATCCAGGAGGAATCCAGTGTTTCCATTTCTTACTATCCTCCCTTCTAGTTCTCATTTTTTCCACATTCTTCCCCTGCACCCCATACTCAAATTCCCACTAGCAATCCTTTAACAGCAGGAAGCTTCTTTAGTCAGCCATAACATGCCCCACAGCAACAGTCTACCCACACCTCAGCAGTTCCTAGATATCCAGACCTCAGCCTTTTGCAACACAGCTAGAGAGCACTATCGTGATAAGCGAATTATGGGCGACTGGGGGCTTTTCACAGGCCTTTTCTGGTACTAATGGAAAAGCTCTAGGGGCGGAGCACGGCATAGCTGGGAGGCAGATGTGCACGCACAGGCGGGGGCTGGAGGGGAGCCCTGGGTACGCGGTGTTTCCGAGGGAGGTGCTGGCGTAGCCCGGGGTTGTTTGTGCGCCGGGGGGACCCACCCTGGTGACGAACCCAGACCCCAGCCGTAGGGGCCAGGTCTGGGAGGGCAGGAAGAGAGGGGAGCCGGCGGCGGCCGCTCTTACCTGAGCACTGGGCGATGTCGCAGGATCGCCGCTCGGGGATCCCGGTAGCGCCTTGGATGTAGCACCAGGGCGCGGCGTCGCCGTCCGGGTTCCTGCAGCTGTTGTGGTCCTCATCGACTGCTAGGGAGCAGCGGGCCGTCAGCGCGGCCGCGGCACCCTCCGCTCCCCCGAGAGCCCCCCCTGTCTTCCCCCGGCCCCGGACCCACCTGCCGGGAGCGCGGCGCCGGGGCCGCTCCGCACCGTGAGCCAGTTGAGGCACGGGGCGCCGCCGGAGGCCACTTGCCGGCTGCCGCGGTAGGACGCGCCGTTGCCGCGGAGGCATTCTGCGGAGAGACGAGCCGAGCCTTGCGGGCGGCCCGGGCAGCCCCCGCCGCTCCGAGCAGCTCCCCAGCACGGCCCCCGCCTTCCCCACGGGGGTGTTCCCCCTCCCGAGACCGGCCTTTGTCCCCGACAAAGCCGGGCCGGCACTCACCCTCGGCGCCGCGGGCGGCCCCCAGCAGCAGCGAGCCCAGCAGCAGCACAGCGCGCAGCGCCCGCCGCGAGCCCCCGGGCAGCATCCTCGGCGCGGAGGGCGAGGAGCCGCCGCCAGCCCGGCCGCGCAGTTGGGCTGCGCTCGGCGAGACCTGCCCCGGCGCTCCCCTCCCCGGTAAACAACCGCCGGGCTGCGCTTCCCCCCCCCGCCCCGCAGCCGCCGCCGGGTCCTAACGCTGCCGCCGCCGCCGCCCGCCCCCAGGAGGGGAAGGGGCGGCTGCCGCGGGGCAGGGCTCGGGGCAGCCGGGAACCTGCTGCCGCAGAGAGTCCTTCGCCCCGGGACCGAGCACGGCGATGGGTGCTCGGTGCCGTGGGGCTGTTTGGCTCGAGAGGAACTCCATGTCCCCGGGCTTGTCTCCTACAGTCGCAGGGAAAGTCTTACACCAGAAGAGACTTTCCACACGGAACTACGCTTGAACAACTGCCTGTGGCAGGAAAAGTGTTTATCTACAGAGACCTAAAACTGTTCTCTGCCCTAGAGAATTATCATGAAGGACTAAATCCTGCCGCCCTTATTCTGCCTTTGGGTTCCCTTAACTCTTAAAGATGCGTTGTAGGGGTTACACACTGCCACGGAGGCTGTGCAACTCCACCCTAAAGGGGTTTACATTCTCGCCTCTGCTAATCCATTACTTTTCATTGACTCCATGGACTTACTCTAAGACCTGTGCCTGTTTATAGAGAAAAACACGATAAACAGCATGAAGATGGTTTAGAGTAGTTCTACTGCAGGCATCCAGCCACTGTGATAAAACCTCTCTGCAGACATTTCACACGGCTTTCACAATAGATACTTCTGTTTCTGAACATGCCAAGGGATTCAGACAGTGCAGTGCAAGTGCCTGTACACAGCATCTGGAGTCCTCAGCACTGTTTCTATTTTACACCAGTGAAAAACAAGTCACTGAATAGCTGGTCCTGTTCAACAATGAGCTTGCAAAGGCAGCCTGGGCCAACTGATGGGTTTGTAGCCAAGGCACAGGCCTGCAGCACAAGGTGCTATTTCTGGCTTTCCCACAGAGTTCTTCCTGACCTTGGCCAAGCTGCCTGCCTCACTTCTTTGCGCTTTCCCTTCCTTTCTGTTATGTGAGGTACAATCAAACCTTCCTTCTTAGAATAGCACAGGGAAGTTCCCTTCTTTTAAAGTTCTTTGAAATCACATGGAAACCATTGAACACATAAGAAGTATTTCTATGCCAGGAAGCTGCTCCAGTATTTGATGAATCACTTTTCAAGGCAGTGCTGGCTGGAGCAGTGGTCTTTCCCTTCTACTCCCAGATGTTTCCACATCCTGGCAGTGCTCTCTGTCAGGCTGCTACAGGTAATTGTGTAACAAACCTCCTCAAGGTTCTGATCCAACCCAACTTTTGCCCCTATTTCACCAGGTCATGAACGCTTTAAGCCCTTTAACAGCCAGGTCACCTGCTGCATCCAGTCCACAATGGAGCACAAAAACATAGATGTACCAGCATGATAGAGGGGTAATGAGGAAACAGGTCAATTAAGCAGCACTACTGCCATGTAGGAGACCACAGGTCTTAGCACACATCTGTGTGACTCACACTTTAACACGATTTACCACTACAGAAATTTTAGTTTAGTAATGTCAGATTTAAAAAAAATATGGTTGCAAAAAATCAAATCAGAAAATGAAACACCAACTGCATGTGCCAGTCCTGACTGACATCACCAGCTAAGATGCAGCCTTTGTGCAATTTTGGTCATTTTCTGCACAGACACCCTGCTACTGCATTCCTGATGTTTTCCAGTTACTCTCTGTAAAGGCAAGGCTAACTGGAGTCAGCAAGAATTTTTAATAAGGGCTATTCAATCAAGCTGCCTGTTTGTAATAGCTCTTCATCAGATTTTATGAGACAAATTCCATTCAGCAGAAACTGCAGGGCCACACGTGCATCCAGAGGCACTGCCTGTCCAAAACTTTGCAGATGGACTGCCAACCTGCACAATTAATGTCTTTTTGCTCATTTAATGAGACTAACTAATGCTTCCATACCACCTAGCACAGAAAGCACCTCCTTCTGTACATACTGATCCAAGAACTGCAGTAATCTCTGTGGAAACAAATCTCAGACCTTCCTAGCTCTCTCTCCTACTATGTAACAAGATAAATTTGCTCTTCTCATTACACCCAGCCAAGTTCCAGCAAACAATTTGAGTTTCTAGTCCACAGAAGGACAATGGGGAATCTGGAAGAAATGCAAAAACCTTCATATTAATGGTAAAGATCAAAGTCTTTTCCACAACTGACTTCTAAGCATATTTTTTTCTTTCATCTCTAGCTTTCTCCAGGATGAGGGAAGATTTATGCCTGGCAGTTTCACAGAGTTAAGTTTAATAGGATGCCAGGTGGCAGCTGTCAGAAGCAGACTCAATTGCTCTTTCCACTGCCTAGGAATGGGTTTGCTCTTCTTGCTACACTTTTAGAGATTAAACATGACATTATTTCCTAGGACTTGATTTTAAACTACCCAAACTATAAGTAAGTTAATAGCTTTGCAGCTACTTCCTCACATAGTTTACACTTAGATGTCTGTTGGTATATACACATACATGTATCACACCACATTCCCATATTTTACAGGAGAATATATACACTATTTTTAGGAATGAGGGACATTAAACATCTTCCCAAAAATCAAAAAGTGTCGACCAGTTTCAGCTGTGAGCTGGTACCTTTCTTTATACAAGTTCCAGAATGAACAATGTCTGCTTTCTCTCTCTCCTGTCTGTCAGCTGATAGCTCTTGTTTATTTGTTATACATTTTCACCTGTGGAAAAATTCAAAGTGTTTTGAGATTAAAAAAAAAAACAACTAAGCAAACAAAAAAAGAAATCTAACAGCACAACACTCTGTGCCAAGGGAGGCAGCCCCAGATCTATAGCTCTGGAATGACTCTGCAAGGAGCCATCAAACCCACCCTCCTTCTCTGGCCACAGCCAAGTGTGTTCAGATCTTGCCAGGCAGAAGTTCATCTAACCTCCTATGCAAGAGCTAACATGCTTTATTACTTAATCTTACTAAATAAGACACTGAGGGGAGTAAACAAAATGAGTTTTCTAATCTGAGTAATCTTTCCTAGCCAAATTAGCATGGATTGCTTAAAATGGAAAAAGTTGACCATTGCCCTCCTTGTAACAGGACATACATCATGTTCCCATAACCTCTTTTCTTCTTCCCAGGTAATCAAAATAATTGTTCCAGTTTTCCCCAAAACTCCTTTTTCTCAATTTTCTGCTTCTTTCATAAATGGCAATGTTTGAAAAGACTGATAGTACAATTCTGAGACCTCACCATGAACAGAATATTAGAGCAGTTTGTGCTTAAGCTTAAAAAGAGAACCCGATTTGTTCTTGTTAGAAAATACCTATCTAAAAATAATTGTTTCTTATTTGCACATGAGAAATATGAAAAGGCAGCATCAAAACATCTGGAGATTTCAGTCAAAAAAGCTGCAAGCATCGAATGTTACTAAACACTATAAAGTACTTGAGTACTTGCAACTCCAACAAAAGCAGGGGTTTTATTTCTTTGCTGCCTCTCTCTTGATCATGAAAACAACTCTGGGTCTCACCTGTAAAAAGCCTTCTGTAAGCAATGATGTAGGAATTGGAAACAAATATGTTTCATTTCTAACCTAGATATAATTTTAATGTAATAAAAGAATATCAGGGCTGCAACAAAAGCATCAGATATTGACTTTATGAAACTGAGCCGAGTATAACCAAAAACCGAGACAGAGGCAGTGACTACAAAGGAGTCGCTGTGGAGCGACAGGAGTATCTGCTGGCACTGTTGCATCGCGCTGCTGACATGCTCAAGGAGAGGCTTTCTCCTCCCCCTTCAGTCTGACAGCATGAGCTATTGCTAAGTAAATGCCAGCCACAGCCTCCAAGGACTAACAAGGAAGTCTGCAGAAGCAAAACAACCGTATGCGATATTTGAACTGGTTCAGACTGGTTCAGAGTTTGCTCCACTAACTCAGAGTGCTTTCTCAGATGAGTTTGCTGTGTGGGCTGTAATAAAAGGCCAGAGGCCTCGGGAGGGCAATCTGGGTCCTATTGTTTACTGGGGAGAAGCATTAAGAGATTAGCACTAAATACTCTCGGCAATCAGTGACTTGAGAAATTTCACACATTGAGTCCTCTTAACAGCATCATTTTTTGGTCCTTTTTTGACAAGAACTGCCCAGTGCCTTTCCAGTTTTCTCAGTTTTGAAGGGCCCAAATGCTGACAGACATCTGTGTTCAAACCAGCCCACTGTAGCAGTGGCAAAGGTCCCCATGGATCATCCCTCAGCTCTTTCCCTGGCTGCAGCATTCCAGTCTCGGTATCTGGATCACAGATTGCTTTACCTGCTATCCAGCGGGTGGGTGTGTATCATAGAAGGATACTATAAAACCATAGCAATATTGTTAGGAAGTGGGTACAGCTGTTTAAAGATGTTTCAGTCTCCAGTTGCACTGTTTTTTGTTGGGTTGTTTGTTTGGTTTTTTTTGCTACAGATGCAGGCTGCTATTTACAAAAGCCAGAGCACACATTTCTAAGGGTGGAGGAAGGGAAGCTATTTTGAAAGATACTGTGATCTACTCAGAGAACACAGAAGTCTGAGCCAAGAACAGAAGCTTTACTCTCAATTCTTTAACTGATCTTTGCCTGACCTTAGGCAAGCTTCTGCCTTGGTTTCCCATGTTAGTATTACTTATGCCACAGAGGCAGAAATGATTATATGTCTGCAAAGTGCTTTGGAAGCTTCAGACATCCAATACCTACCTTATGAAATGGTTCTGTAGGGAAAGGAATCCTGGAGACAGATATGCAGGACATGTTCTCAAGTTCTACCGGTGTAGTGCTGACTTAGATAAAAGTACAAATAAGCATTAATGCAGGAATTCATTAGAATAGGAGAATGTGTTGTTTGGTTGTTTTTTAAGGTATAAACGTAACTTTTGTAACTTTCTTGTTTCTCAAACCACAGTTGTGCCCAGCAGCACCTGGCAAGGCTAAGCAGTCTGATAATCCAATTTGTTCTTGTTAGAAAATGCCTATCTAAAAAAAAATAATTGTTTCTTATTTGCACATGAGAAATGTGAAAAGGCAACATCAAAACATCTGGAGATTTCAGTCAAACGGAATAAAGATTTCAATTCCGATATCTGTTCAAATTAACCTCCAGTGAATTGGATGGCATTATTAAATATCCTTCTACCAATCTTTCACTCACCATGGAAGCCAATTCCACAGTGAAAGCCCAAAATTCTGCTGTCTATACCTCAATAATAATGGAATATTATTATGGAATATTATATTGAGGTTAAAGTTGCACTTAAATATGCAAAACTCGTACTCTAAATAGCCACTACCACTCATGTGACCTCTATCCCAAGCCATCAGAAAGGCTGTAAGGTTATAAACTTGAACACATAAAAAAGCCAAACATGCATTTTCTTTTCTCTCTAGGGCTTTGGGACTAGGACTGGAGTCATCAGCATAAGAGCAGGAGCAGAGATTCATTTTGTAATGGGTGTGAGCAGAGAAGCAGAGACCAAGCCTTGCAGTGGAGCTTCTGCTGTTTCCTCATAAAGTGCAGGATTCAGGGACATTTACAATGCAGAGTTCACAACTCTGGATTTTCTTTCTTAGCTGACCTGAAAGTAGATAAAACCACTGGCACACAGGTACTGCGAAAGACTCCACAGGTGTTTATCTGAAGGCTGTGGGAGGAGCTGTTTATTTTGGGAAGTTGCCCTTTCTTTCCTGTTGAAGAAAGGCAAATCTGTGTTTTCTCTGGGTTGCACATATGCCATAAGCATGCAGAGATAGCCTTTGTCATGACTGACACAGGCACGTGGACTTTTTTACTATTTACAAAAGCAAAGACATTGTTCCTTTAAGTATGCTTACAGAACAGGGCAAACCTCTTGTTATTTTGGTCTTGAGCTTGCCATTCTTTTAGAACGTTAAGGCTCCAACTGGTAACACCATGAGGAGGTTAAAAAAAACAAGCGAGGAAGAAACAAAGGCTTAATAAAGTTCTACTTAATACCTGCACTTATTTCTTTGGTATATAAGGGTGTGGAGTTAAAACACTCTGCATTTGACCAACACTCCAGCACCTGAGGTAGACAGGCCAGAAGCAGAACTCTATATGTATGACCTCAGTTTTATTTCACTGCCATTCAGTGAGGACAATACCAAATTTCACAGATACTTGTTACTCCATCCACTTATGCTAAAACAAGAAATCTCACCACACAGTGCCAGAGAAAGGATTTCCTAGTCGAATAAGGCAATCCTGATACACAGTTTTGCAATCTGCCCACCACACTATGAATTCTCACACAGAGCTGTGGAAATGTGCAAAGGCAGAACTGTCTCTGAAAAGGGCAAGATTTCGAGATAATGAGAAATCCAGGCCATCTCTGTGCACTCATGGTCTCTACTCTCCATCTCCAGGAAATGAATGCATGCAGCCTGCAGAGTTTAATTCTCTTTTGGTTTATTACTATTTAAAAATCAGGTTTTGTATCCCCTTCTACAGAGGCTTCACCTTCCAACAGAACATACAAAAAATACACACAATAGAAAAAAAAAAGATAGGTAGGTCAGTTGCTTTATACAGACAGGTCCCTAAGAACCCAAAAAGGCTAAAACAGGCTCGGTTTCAATAGAAGCAGGCCCATAAATAGGCAAGAGACTTCATTCAAGTAGGGAAAGAGTCATCCATCCTCACCTAAGATCCTTTCTTGCTCCACTGAAGACAATGGGAGGATTCCCAGCAACTTCAGTAGAAGCAGGATTGGGATTCATCAGAGCCAATGGCAAACTTTTCTGCTCCTTCCCTTCCAAGGCACTGTCTCTTCCATATGGCGTGCAGCCAGGGAAAAATACCAGTTTTCCTGGCTCATCCCACACTCATATTTCAGTTGTTCACTCTACATGACATCTAAGAACAGCCTTTTATTTTCTCTCTTACTCTGGTATTTGCACTAATTGCAGCAAACTTTCAGATTACAACAGTACCGAAGAAAAATTCTGAGCCCAAGAGCAAGATTTAGTTGATTCCTTAAGAGCCAGCAGTCAGTCTGACAACTTTGCAGAGGGCATGTAAAATTTGCCTGGAGAAGGCACCAGTTTGTAGACACAGCAGCCAAAAAGGTATTAGCAAGCATGAGATTGATTTATTATAAAATCACTTAGCCAAGGTCACTATGTAACTGCAGGATGCTCAAGAGCATTTATGGCTGCCAGTGGCTGCATGAAGTGACTCTATGGTCCACATGGAACACAGGAGCTGGGAGGGAGTCACTGGAACATCAGTGAGACTCCAGTTACCTCCCTCCTTCAGCATATCTCGGCTCAGAGCACTTCCAGGTCTCCAAAATTGCAGTACAAGTATGGAGGCCACCCAGGAAAAGCTTCATTCACATAAACCCTGAGAGCAGATCAATAGTGCCAGGCAGTCTTTAAATAAATTTAAATATCACACCTTTCAGGAAAAATGTGGCCAAATGTTTGTTTAACTTAGCATTACATCTGAAGTTAGTGAGGCCAAACATTTGCGACAGAGTTCAGCAGCAAAATTTGGCACATCAATTAAATATTGGCACATTCTTACCCAAAGGTTATCATCATCTCATCTTACAGACAGGAACACAACACAGGAAGAGGCTGGAGATGACACAGGGTGTTAATTCTTGGCAAACAGGCCATCACTGCCTGCCACCACAGAGTGCACAGCTGTGGTTTTTCACTGACGTGCCATAACCATTCCAACCATCACCACAACTCCTCCTGCTCCTGGGCTGCATCACTCTGCAGTTATGTCATAGCACTCTTTTAAAGTGGTGCTTTCTCTTTTTTCTTCTTAGTCAAATAGCTCCTGCTTTGTTTTACAGCCAACAGCTATTTGCAGAGCTGCACACATCCGAGTAGGCACCACACTGCACAGGATGTGTGGAGGGTGAGGACCAAAGCAGCAGGCACACAACACTTTGCCAGTGCTGGTGCTGACTCTGTAGCAGTACCTGTGGCTGCAGCCCAGGAGCACTGCCTGCCCCCTCCCTCTGCATCCCAGGCTCAGTCCTCTGGAACATGCTGCCTTCTCTCAGGGACAGGGAGCTGCAGCAGATTGCGCTGGAAGCCAAATCTGTTCCCAAGGGTTCATTCACAACAGCTGAAGGATCTTGTTTTGAAAAGGATGTTCAGGATGAAAAAATGTGTCTCTTTCAAGAGACACTGGAGCCTTCCAGAACTTGTTTTCCTAGTGGGTTTATTTTTCCCCCCTCTTTACTCTTGTTCTTTGTTTTGTCTCTCAGGGTAGAACTGAGAGCCTAAGTTCAGAGATTCACTGTGAGCTTCTGCCCTGTTCAAATAAAACTCAGGTATTGTGCCCAAGAAAAAGGTGAGCAGTAATAAGCTGGCTTAATTTACATTTGGGTATTGACAATTCTGTTAAGGTATAATCATAATGCTGAAAAAGCCAGCACATTGTGTTTGGCACTTGCTCTCAGATTTTATGCCATGGTGACGATTGAAAATATTTCATTGTTTTTGTGGGTGGTAAAGAAAAACCTTTCCTGTTTCATTACTTAGAATTTTGGTGGCTATTTTTTACTTTGTCCATTTATCTCTCATGAAACCCAAGGAGAGCTCTTGCTCTCCATTCATTCTTCCAACACTGAAGTCTGGAGTTCCTTTGAAGTTTACTTTGGCATCTACTTCCTCAAGCAAGCACCTTAAAAAAATTAAAGCTGAAAGTGGTACCCCACTCCCGACTCAAGACGTAAGTTTAGATATTGAATTCTAGGAACAAAGATTTAGTGAAAAAACAAGACACTAAAGTTACAACAGAGCCTACAAAATCTAGGTTAGCTTTCATACTAGCAATTCAATTAGTTGAGTTATAGACATTCAGTTACACAGCTCTTCTATTCAAGTCATTCCTTACTGCTGACAGCAGTTGAGGGAGGAACAATAATTTCAGGGAATACATGGGAAATAACAAATATTCCCTAAGTCACTGGCACTCAAACAGGTCTCATATTGTGACTGGGCATTTACAATTATTCAAAAGATTGGTAGGAAGACCAACTCCACACCATCTTAATAGTTCTAGGCTTTAAAAAAACAAAAAAACACCCATCCCCCCAACATATAATACTTTGCCCTACTATAATTAAGGCACTGGATTGAGAGAAGGAAAAATCTGTGTTCAATTTCTGGTTCTGCTATTGATTTCCCATATCATCATGGGCAAATCACTTAGGATTGAGAGCTCACATGCACATTGCCACGTGTCAGGTGAGCCACACTGTTTGAACACATTTAAGACATGACAAATGAAAGGTCATGTCACCTAATTTAACTCAGTATGGAAAAAATCACATTTAATTGCTTTACCTTGCATTTGTTCTGGATTCACATTTATAAATTCAGGCAAGAAAAGAAGCCTGAGAAGTTTGTGCCCCCACATTTAAGATAACACTTAAGCATGCATGTAAGTGGTTTTTAGTCCTTTATCTTTCACTCATTCTCTTATAAGCATCTATTCCTTTCTAGTCTGTCTTTAAAATTTCAATTATGAATGACTAAAGATGTTTTCATCATACCTAATACACAAGGCTTGAGCCTCAGATGAGAGGTTATGAGACTGCTATAATACAAACAAGTACTACAAGTCTGATTATATAAATTTGCATGAACTGAAGTTTCCTTCTTGACATGTGCACCAACTCAAACATTTGCTTGCAGTCCCTCCAAAGGGGAAGGCAAGGAAGGGAGGGTGGCCCAAATCAGAACTATCATCTACACACCAATTAAAAATAAAATGTAATAGCAACAAGCTGCAGCTCAAGGCATGTTACATACTTCCCTTTGAACTGTGAACTTGTGAGGCTGAGTTTTCTGTTTGGACCTGTCTCATGTTCTATAAGAAACAGGCATTTCCCTAAGTACAGAATAGAAAGAATTTGCATGTAGATTAAATTATTGTCCAGATTAGAACAGTATGCCCCTAAAGAAGCAAAAAGCACTGAAAAAACACCACAGCTAAAGATCTGCCCGACTTCCTACTAGCACTAGCCTGCACCAGCCTCCTGTGTTGGTACAAATCTCTCCCATTTATATTAGGATGATCTAGAACTGTCATTTCAGGATTGTTAACCTCCTGCCTAATTGTTTCTCTGTCCACTAGACTGAGAAGTAAGTAGTTTTCATTCAATGTATTCATGACAACTTAGTAAGCATTTTCTTTGACAAGTAGAATACACAGTGTTTTCGAAGGCTTCGTTTTCAGATAAAGGCTTTTGTTTCACCAGGTCAAATTCTGTAGCATTCAAAATTAAATTCTGATCGATACAGCCAAAATTCTACCCACTTGTAACACTAAAATCAGGGGAGTTAAATGTAGGATGAAAGTATTCTATACTCTGGACTTAACTTTTGGAGTTGAATTTTATGATTAATGCACCTTCTTTGAGTGCATATAGGAACACTGGGGACAAAAACTTCAGTCTTTCAGCATACAGCCTCAGTTCAACAGAAATTTCCCTTGTGGATTAATTATAAGCTATTACTAAATCAGTGACTGCAGCTGCATTTGCTAATCCCAAAAATTGTTGTGCTGACTGAAGGCCTGCTCTCTCCTGATTTGCTTGGCAGCTTACAAGGTTGTCTCAGCACTAGATTAGTAAGGTATTTAAAATGTTTTTTCACTTTTCTAAGATGTTCTGGTTTTACCTGTCTACTAATCTTACCAGTACAAGAGCAATTCCATGAAGCTTTAGTGGTGGGGTTTGTTTGTTTCACTGGTTTTTCCTTTTAAATGAGGCTCATACCTATTCCAGGATTCTGGGAGGAGATGACTGGAGAAGAACATGTCCTTCAGTCTCCCAACACAGATTAATAGCAAAACATCAAGTCCACTGCAACATGTCTCAATTTAGAAAGTGCTGGTGCTATAAAGAGAAAGCCATTGATTATTCATCCTTGATTTATAATAGTCAAGAGCAAGTACAAAAAGTAGCTTCTTACAAGAGGGAATCTGGGTCTTCTAACTCTGTAGAATTTAGAATGTAATTCCAAAATCCATATACTTACAAAGGCCTCTCTAATTCTAACATAAAACCAAATTTGGAATATCAGTTAAGCATCAGCTGCAGGGTTTGGATTAGAAGCATCAGGGCAATGCAGGCTGTGGTACAACAACACTTTGTGTCTCTGTGCATTACACAGACAGATCTCCTGCAGCAAATGAGAACCTGGTCCAAGAGGGTCTGTCCTGCTCCTGCACTGTATTAATGATGGAGATAGATATTGTTTCATGGGATGCAAGTTTGGTGCAGGACATGGGCTCTTCAGAATGGCCTTTTTAGAAACATTCAATACACAATGCAGTTTACCAAATCACTACTTAAACCTTGGCTCGATAACTCTCCCAACAATTGTGATTTCATATCTTATTTTCACAGATATGAAAATAAGGAATAAATTCAGGAAACTGTTTTATGTGACTTTGAGCATCAACAGCAGAACCATAATTAAAACTCAGAGTATTCCTAACTCCTAACCCTGTGTTAAACAACATTTATACCTGGGTTTGGTACATAAAACCATGACTAGTTACATGGAAGGAAAAGGAGGGTCAAGAAAGGACATTATTTCTGCACAAGTGGTATTTTCAGATTAAATGGAATGTCCAACAGCCTGAAGTGCAGCTTCTTTGAATTTTGTAATCAATTCTTTTTCAAAGATATGCTGTTTGCAATTCCCACCTATTTGGAAAAGAAAGGAGTAACAGTGTCTTTTGTAAACCTGACTAGAGACAGATCAGGAGAGCATGACTGGCCAAAAAGCCCTGCTCACTGAGAATGCAGCACAGTGCAGTATGGGATTCACATATTATTTACTGGCTCTCATTTGCACACCTTTTGGACAGGTGGCTAAACTGCTCAAAAACCAGACAAAACGAGGGGATGCAAAGTAGCATACTAACTTCTTTAATAAAGTCCAATCCAATTAAACCAAAATCACTCTGTGAACCCCTGGGTTTATTCACACTAAACAAGTCAGTGGTACATAGTGTTAGCCCGATAGATGATTGTGTTCATCCCCTAGGTCCCCACATGAAAAATGAGCACCAGTCAACCAGACTGTAATGGTATTTTTCCTTCCTTTTTTTTTTTTTCTTTTTTTATTTTAATAAAAACTATTTCTTTCATAGACTTATAACGACCAACTAGCCAAGTTATTAATTATGGTACATCTAAAAAAAAATATCATACTAACCCTAATGTGACTGCTGCTTTAGGAGTGCTCTGTGTATCGCCTTAGACTGGCTTTTCAGTAGCAATTCACTACAACAGGTCCTAAAATAATAATAATAAAGAATTAAAAACCTGACAGCAAGTTTAATGGTCAAAAGTAATAAAAACTACCTGTTCTGAAAGGTGATTTTTCTCAGCAGTTCAGTCCTGCTGCAGCACTCACAGCCTCACAAAGGCAGAAGGGGATCAAATTCTCTCACCTTCTTTAAATGTTTCTGGTTTTAAAAGGACAACTGCATTGTAACCTGCTAGGAACCTTGGGGTGTTTTACTTAACGTTATATTCAATAATGGGTCTGTTTTTTAAACTTACTGTTTTTCTGGGGGAGTTTAGGGAGGAGAGGGGAGTAGAGAGAGAACAAAATCACAGCTCCCTGTAGCTGCAGCTCCCCAGGTGCCTCGGTCACTAGAACTGTCTCATTCTCAGACCAGCGCTGGTAACTTTTGATTAATCTCAAAGAACACAAAGAAAACACCACCAGCAGCCTCTAAAGCTCCATTTGTTTTGGGTCATGTCTCCTATTCAAGGCCACCATCTTCTGTAATTTATCAGCTAAAGAAGCATTTTCTCCCTCTCCCCAGTGAAGGTTTAAAGGTGGTGTAGGGCATGAGACAAAGAAGGAAGCTAAAATGAATAAAAAATTCTCAGCTATAGAACCAAATTTCATTATTTCCTCTTTCATTCACAGCATCTTATCATTATAGCCAGACTGCTGCTTTGCTTTGTTAAGATCCAACTGATCTTATTTCCCCTCTGGCCCCATTGGTTGCTGGTCGACCTCTGGATCCACTAGGGATGATGCAAATGCTGACTGGACGATCTGAAACCCAAACGACTCCAGAAGAGACATGTTCTGTTGGGGTGAGAAGGGGGATCCTAGAGCAGGACCCAGGTCCCCCAGTGGGCCACCAAGGGCCCTGACGTGCACTTTCTGTATGTGTTTGTTCAGATAAGACTTGGATCTGAAAAAGCTGCCACATTCAGGACACGGGTACTTCTTCTCTCCTTCCATCTCCGTTTTGTTTTTGCTGACTGCCAGGTCACACGAGAAGGACCCATTGGTGCTCTGTTTCTCAGGAGTCTTGAGGTCACTGGTGTCAGAGAGGTCTCCATATGAATCAGAACTCTCAATCGGGTCCGAATGTGAACATTTCTGGCCTTCTATGGGAAAAAGAAAAGAGAGAAGTTTTCAGAATCTTGGCTTCCAAAGGAAGATATTTTACATGCATTAAAATAAATTAGATTGGTTACCACCTGATCACATTAATGCCTGTCACAACAGAATGACACACACTTAACATCCAATCCCTCATATCCTAAAGCCCTTGAGCATAGGTCCCCTTTCCAAACCACCAGGCTGCTATCACAGCAACAGCTGGGGTTTCATTAGGGATTGGTCATGGTACTGAATGCAACCATAATGGGTCTCTGGTTCATATAACAATTCTTGAATTCCAAGGATGTCTCACAATATTTACATCTCAGACACTTCAAAAGGGTGGACCTAATGATGAGTTTTCAACTGTGCAATTCACTTGCACACTTCTGAAATGGTGTTGATACTTTGGGGGAGAGCCTAGAAATTTCATGAAGTACAACAGGCTGCAGCAAGATGTGAAGAAACCTGGAAACACTCAGCAAAACAGCGAGCTACTGCAATTTAAGAAGTGCAATTCCATTTAGTCTCAAGGAACTCTTTTTCACAAGTACAACACTGTTAGAAGTTAACTTCACAACCTAAAATTGTTCTATCTTTAAATACTGCAGTGTGAAACAGCAGAGGGGTTAGGGACGTTATTGAAGTTATTTGGATATATTTCCTGGCAAAGCCATTGGTATGTTTGGAGTCTTCCCCATTCTCCTCTGGCATTATGCCAAGGAAGTTTGTCCACACTTTTTTGCTCAGTGCATGTGAATGAGCGTGAGAAACCCAGACATGCTCACTAAAGGAGTCTCTGAATACAAACAGGCTGTACCTACTATGAACTCTAAGAGACCAAAGAACCACTTGGCACAACCCAAAAGACAGATTTGCTCTGGACTCAGCATTACAAACCTAACAGGATATGCATCAAATCAATACACCACTGAGCTGGAATAAATCTCTTGTTAAGTCAGCACACCACCCAAAACTAAAGGGCTTCTGTAGTAACTCTATCAAGACTTCAACAGAAAAAATTACACAACTCGAGCTTTCTGCTGGCACAGTGTTTGCTTAACCCAGCCCACTGTGTTCTCCTGGGCAAGAAAAAAACCAGAACAACCATGGCTTTGAAGAATTTTCTGATGCTTCACTTTCACCAGGAATACTGACAGCTCAAACCAAGAAGCAAAAAGCTATTCTACACAGGTAAACACACTGCTTTACTTATTCAGAAGTTAAATACTCCTCAGCCATGATTTTTCTCCCCCCCACCAAGTTAAATGAATGTCAAAACAAGAAAGCACCGGTACTATTATCACCCTTCACCTCTCCTCCCCAACAACTGCATTTAGAAGTGTAAGTTTAGCTACAGACAGCTGCCTGCATGTACAGTATGGTTCCTATCAAAACCAGAAATGTTTCTGAAATGGGGTTTGACTGATGCAAGATTCAAGTGGAGTGGGACTAATGAATTTGCCCTCAGGAAAAATTCAGATGCTGACTGCTCCAAGGAAGAGGGTCAAGATGACCTAACATGGCTTTTTCAATCTTCTGAATTGAAGAAGCTGCCAAAGCTTCACATACTCTTCTGTGCCCATTTCCTTCCCCTAGACTTGTTAAATCGGCCATCCAATGACAGGTATTGCATCCTACGTGATGCTATGGAATTTCTCTGCATCTCCCTAAGCTTCTCTCCAGCATTTTCCCTGTCCTTCCTCCCTCCCCTTTCTCGTGCCCAGCCCAACACCCCACAACACAAAGTTCTGCACAGAGCAGCAAGGTGCAGAGCAGCGAGTCTCTTGCCTTTGATGCCATAGGTCCTGACGCAGTGGAACGCTGCTCCCCCATTCGGGATGGACTCCTGGTGCCTGGAGACCTGGGGAAGGGGAACACCGTGGTGGGTTTTAACATGGACCTTTAAGTAGGAGGCAGAGGAGAAACCTAAACAAGATAAAAGGAGATGAGATCCTGCCACCAGCAAAGACACACATCTGCCTTCCCTGTTCCTTTAATCTTTCTCTTGCTCCTGCTCCCTATTTTAAAGCTGCTGTTCCACCAGTTCCCTCTGACATGCTCACGTAGGAGTCCTGTCATCCTCAGGCATAATGCAATGCACACTTTTCATCAGACTGAGTTTGCTTTTTGTTAGTCACAAAGAGAGAACAGCCTCCTTAAAAACAAATTCTGTGTAAGCAAACCTAGCAGGTGACATGAAACTTTCTGGAAAAAAAGGCAGAAGAGACATCATACAAAAAGGCACCCATGTCTCTTCACCCTTTCTCTGCTGCTTTATTTATTTTAATTAAAAATGCTTTTGTCATCTGAAAATACATTGGAAGATAGTTCCAATTAGTTGATTTTGTGCTGTTAAGATCTGAAGGAATGCTACGTAGTAACAACCCTTGTTGGTTTAGTGTGCTTTCCCCTTAGATTTCTATAGCACTTATAGTGACTTCTGGAAGGCAGAAAGCTGAAACTACTGACTTTTTAAGGTATACACTTTTGCTCAATAGTAATTTTTGAAAAAACGTTTCCTGCAGTCGGCTCACCCTGAGTTTTAAAAAATATACTAGAACTCATATTTTGTCTACAGTTAACAAAAAGTACTAAAAATAAATTCCAGCATTTTTATTAGCTCTGATCTGTAAGCGCCAAACACTGAAAATAAAAACATATATATCAAACAATTGATTTCTGAACAAACCAGTTTTTTACATTTGTGCATATGCTTTTTAAGAAGTTTTTTTTAAGTCTCACAAATATGTAGTTTTTCTTTAATGTGATGAATTATCTCACCTCAATTCAAGCTCAGTAAGATTTGCAGTTACTATTAGTACATTTGGACCATATATGAGGCACAAGGAGGACGAAGTTTTAAAGACTTCCTACAGAGGTAAAGCTGCCACCACCAACCAGCTTAATCTTCTGTTATACTTTGAACAGAGTATTATGGCCCTTTCAAGTTAGAAACATTTTCCACTAACAACTAAGAATACAACGCAAGGTTCACCATCACAGACCCAAGAGTTGCAAGTTCCCTTTCTGGAGAGAGAAAACCCAAGCCCTAAATTTTTTTAAACCAATATAGCATTTACAGCGCAAGTCCTTGCAAGACAACTTTCATAACAATAATTTCCTTAAAATATGAGCAGATATTCTACCATAAAGCCATTTTTATAGTGATATAACTGCATTTACATTTGATGATATATAATAATATATTAGGAACGCTGCAAACCAAATACCACACACCTCTCTGGGGTGGATTTTCTGACTGCAGCTGTTAGTTTCAGGTGCTGAATTTAATAATGAATGTGGCTTTACACTAGATTTCCCTGTGCCTAGCACACAGAATATCCCTCTACCTCGACTTTTATCCAGAGGTTATTAAGAATTATATATACAGGACCTGCAAAGCAAGAACTCCACAGCAAGCTGCTGAAGGGAAAAGGGGCAGGCTGCTGAGAATGAACAAGAGTTAGTTACTGTGGACCCCTGAGTTGAAGATAAAAGTACAGAAAAGTAGATAGATCACAACTGAAGAAACCAAGAACATACAACTCTCAAAATACAATGGAGCAGAATCACCAAGGCCAAGTCATCTGGGGAATTAATGTAAGGATATTATCCTCCGAAATAATGCAAGACCTACCCTCAGACACAAAATGCTGCATTGAAAATCTCACTGGGCAGCAAGAGAATATATTCTTACAAATGCCAAAAATTCACTGTAGACCTGAAAGAACCACTCTTTGACTGGTAGAGAAAAGGGCACAGTGTACAGATATAATGGTGACACTTCCACCTATGAGGTATTTTCCTTATTTCACACATGTGGCTAATAACCACATGCATGCTGAGATCAACGTCTTTGATGCAGCAATGCATTAAAATCTCACTGCCAGACATTAAAAAAGGACTACATGCACGTATTCAGTGTTCTTCTACACCACAACTGACACAGGAAAGTCTGAACTTGTAATCTCCTCACACAGTATTTTTTCTGAACTCTGCAGTTCTATTTGTAGAGTACATTGTTTTATATAATGAAAACTGCTGCAAAGTGTGTTGGGTCCCCTTTATGCACTTGGCAGATGAACATGTGAGTCATCAACTTCCATCAAAACCATAAGAATGCAAACTGCTTCATGGGAAACTGTTTAAAGGGAGACTTTTTTGGGATTGTTTTCATCCTAACTTTTTCCTGAAGCACTTAGCACTGGCCTTTTTATCTCCACCAGACTTTAATTATGAATGCTTGTCCTAGGAAGATGGGGGTTTATAGACCATAATCCTTCACTCTTAAAAGTCTCTTTCAGAGCAAAGTCAGACTAATCCAGAGGATAAAGTGGCAGTATTTTTCAGAGCAGGAATGTATTTATTGCTTTACTCATACACATCTTTCCACTTTGCAAGACAGATGATTTCTTCATACCAGAAGAACCAAAATTAAAAACATGTATAGAGAGGAAATGATCTCCTTTATATAAATGGGACCCAACCCTTGATGTCTTAGATAATATCTATAAGGAGAGAAACTATAGAAATAATTACAGGATGCTCCTTGTTCAAAAATTGTAATTTGGATTTAGCTGGAACATAAGGAGAATGTGTCTTTATTTACTGGACTCTGTCCCCTATGAAATGTATAAGAACTCAGCGTGAAAAATAAATTCTCATTTGTGACTGGAATATTTACCCTTTTCCTAACTAATTCGATTCTGTGAAACAAACAATGTGTATGTGTTTGAAACACAAACCCAAAGTTCTGAGTTGCAGGTGTTATTGCTAATTACCAGCTCTAGACCTGCCAAAGTCATTAATCTCTTGAATACTTTGGAAAAGCCCACACAAGCAAATAAAGTTCCTAAGGATGGTAATAGAAGATTGTGTAACGACGCAACAGGAGCATGTCTTCTTTATTTAAACCAATTAAAGAGAATTTGTCTAAAAATGTGAGGCTTGAGGATTTGTTTCTTAAGCACATTTTAGATACATTGTTTAAGAAAATAAAAACAACAACGACGATGAAATACCAAACCAAAAAAGAAAAACAAACCAAAACAAACCCCAAAATCCCAGAGGGAAAAAAAAAAAAAAACCACAACAACACCATAACCCCCCAGAATCACTTCACTGTTTCCCTGATTTAACAAGATTTAATTGCTTCCATGATTACTCTAAGCATAATGACCTCAAGTGAGAAAAGAACCTGGAAAAAACATCAAATCACAGCTGGTAATTTTTTAAAATTATACTGCCACATTGTAAAAGACATAAGCACGATAAACAAATGAACATATGACATGGCAAACAATTGACTACTGCTTTATGCCAGGTACTGAGTTGCACCTCCATCTCCTAAAGCCATTAAACCTTTAAAACAACATGAGACACTTCATTAAGTTCCACAGAAAAGCCTTCAGTCCAATGGGATAAACTGAGGGAGTCTAAGTCTGTCACTAACACTGGCAATGTCACCTTTTCATCCACTTTGTTTTTTTAAGTGGCCAACATCCAAAATTCTCTCCACAAGCAACTTGAGCTTGTCGAGCATTCTTGCTTGACAATTACTATATCCAGAGGCTGACAATTACTATATCCAGAACCAGCTAAGTTTCAATTAAAAAGTACATCAGCACATTAGCCAAGGGAAGAATAAACAAAATCTCTCTGCACAAGCACCTCAGCCATGGCACAGCTGTGATCAGGTTACTGTGTGTGGCTTCTGACTGTACCAATGCCTATCAAATAGGTACTTCTAGTCCAGAAATTTTCCATTAGACTTCATATTGCCAGGCTCTACAGTTTAAAAAATAACTATTTAAAACAATGAACATTATACTTTGATTCTAGAACACGTGGGATTAAAAATTCTGCTGTCATTGATCATAAAGCTATAATCAAAATTTACAGCATAAAACAACGAGTTTACAACACAATTGTTTGACAAATCCAGTCTGTAGCTTCCCCTTCTTATGAATTTTAACATTTCCTATGAAATTTAACATTATTCATTATTAAATTTTTTAAATCCTGATGTAAACTGAAATTCACAGCAGACAATTCGGACAACTTCCATGAAATACACAAACTGTAAGAAGAAAGTAGTTGCTTAAAGTTTGCTGCACAACCGATTCCTTATCCTTCTACAGAGAAGCATATATTTTATTTAGATTCTCACTGTACATTTAGACTTGTAAAATGTGAATAAACCACTTAGTCATTTTATTGTTTGAATGCCGGGTCTGTCTTTGCCACACTGGCTCCATTTCCGAAGAGCTGCAGTGACATCCAGTGGTAGTTAAGTTGAAATTCAAGCTTACAAATCTTGGAAACAAGACAATTCCTCCCAACCCATCTAGCTTCTGTTTGGCACCATGTTCAACGGAAGGAGAGCAGGATAGCACCTGGATCTCCAAAACCTTCCATGTTGTTGCCACAAAAGGAACTGGGATAAGCTTAAGCTGTTTTTCAGAAGCCAGGCCTTCAGCTGAAAAGGAGGGCAAGCTTCATTTCACACCATCTACCTGGAGCTTCAAAACGTGAAGATTTTCAACCCAGATGCCTTTTCCATTCACACTGATACCATCACTTTCAGGATTTATAGACTGTGCAACTAGGAAACACCTCCCTTGCAATTTAATGTCTCATTACTCATCAACTCCATAAGCTCCCTGAACAGTCTGCACATTAAACACAGAGGAGCTTTATTTTCTCAAAAGATTTCACCTCTCTTAAACTAGAAAAAAGAACACGTGTCAGAAAAAAAAACTCATCAGAAAAAACAAGATCCCAAAACACAGCAGCAATCTCTTCTAACACCTACTAGCTATGTATACCTGCGTGAGCCAAAAAGGCATTTTGAAGTTGTAAATTAATCCCTCAAAAAAAAAGACACCAATAAGTCAAAATAATTTTTCCAGCTTGCCTTACATCCCACAAAGCCTAAATTTCCAACTCTCTCCAACTGAAGAGTACCACAAACAGATGGAAAACCTTCACAAGTTTAGACATATGGTTTACTTTTACATAGTGCTGCATGGAGCAGGGAGCTGGACTTGGTGATCTTTATGAGTCCCTTCCAACTGTGAAAAGCTGTATGTGTACAAATAAAGGCAAACCACATTTCTAGTGCTCTTTACAAAGTATGTTTTATAAATGCACATTAGTATAAAGCAATGTCTTGTGTTAAGAGAGAGAAGCAGCTTGACTCTATTGCACCAGGAGGTTAAGTAATACTTAGCAATACAATGTAGATTTTTGTTCAGTGTATGATTCTCAACTTGATGTGTATTTCAAAGATACAAAAACATTCTTCTTCTAAACTGACTGCAAGGGCTCAAATCTAATCAGGTATAGGAAAAAAAAAATAAGATGTATGTTGAACAGCAGCAAGGCAATTCATCATGGTTATTGTATAGGGATCTGGCTATTTAGCACATAAAATTTGCTTCAGATTTAAACTGCATTTCTTTGGGAATTATCTGCCATGTGAAAAGGCCAGACCTATACTCCATCAGTTTCAGGGTTAAGTATTCAGTAGGAAAAGCAGAGTATGTACACAAATAGGGTACAACCTCCTCCTGTTGCAGGGAGTCATGCAGCCTTACAGCTCCCCTTGAGTGCTGTCCCATCCCAGTGGAATAAAAAAATAGTTTCTTCATTACCTCGGTTACAGATAGTGCAGAAATTGCTTGGTCCTTCACTATGCTTCTTCAAGTGATCTGCCATATATGCTGCTCTCAAGTACTTCCCACACACCTGGCATGGAACTTTGTCTTCATGACATGCCAGGTGTGAGCGCAGCCGGTCACGAGTGGCAAAGGAAGCATTACAAGTCTGCAGGTATAACGAGAACCATGTGACTCATCAGCTCTGCTAACAGCACTGATATTGTTGAATATATTCAGTATTCTTTAGAGTAAATACCTTAGATACTGTGCAAACACAAAAAAATGACATGATGCACAAGCCATTTTCCTCCAGATAAAAAATTTAGAACACCAACACCTTGCACAAGATGTAATGTAAACTCAAAAGAATTAAAACAGCAAGAAAACAGCTCTGACACACTACAGACAGTAAAACTTACACCAAGATAGACTTGTAAGGTTTCAGCTCCTTTCTGAGGATGAAGAAACTAAAATTTTAAGTAATATTTAACAGAAGAAATAGCAGAAACCACTTTGCTCTGTTTACAAGAAGTTCTGCCATTTCACTGAGCCATTACAATCACTTTAAACCGCTCAAATGCCCTCTCTGTCATTTTCTTAAATTCTACTCTTTGATGAGATAAATCTAACTTCAGTACACAGAATTCTTTTGAAGTGTGAAGACATACAAACAAAGGATCACAGAATTATCAGGGATGACAATATGATGAGAGACAGTAGAAGAGTCATCCTGGTATCCACAGCAGCAGTGCAGACAAATTGTAGAAGTGAAGCCTCGAAACTGAGCAGATATCAAAATAACTGCATGACATTGTAATCTGTTTTAACTTACCCCTGGTCAAGGTATCATATTCCACTTACTGCCACAAAACAAGCATGATTTGTCATAATATTGATTCTATTTGCCCACTTTCCAGCTGAAATACGTATAATAAGTGAAGGCTCCCTCCCATTTTTATTACCCCAGCAATGGGCAGGCAGGCAGGCTGTGCCCACAGCCTGTTCTAGTGGCCTGCCAGTTCTGAAAGGCTTGCTCTGTCTCTAATGTGTGAAGGGAAATAAATCACCAGCAATATGCTGCACAAGGGATTAGGGTTATAGTCTAAACCATTTCACAAGTGCAAGAGGAGAAACAAAAGCAAACACACATCAGAATGACCAGACTAAGCCAGAGCAGTGACACTGAAGAGTGTACAGTGTTTTGTTTTATATGAACTTCATATAAAATAACACAGTTTTAAGAGATATAACCAGAACCCCCAAAGAAATAACTTGAGGCTGTTCACTGTCTTGGGAACTGGATATAAGTTGTATTTTTAAATATCAGTGTGTAATTAAACCACTGTTTTAATAGAGATAAGACTTGTTAAAGTAACAATCTTAGTAAAATTCCAAAATTATAATTCAAGTAAGTGGAATTGATAATACAGAAGAGGGTAATGTAATTACATAAAATTCAGTTAATCAAGAGCTTAATCCAAAAACCATTGAAGGCAGCTGAAAAGCACCTATCAATTTCAACAGGCTTTACACTCCTGTGAGATGCTTAAGTGTGGAAAACTCCTATGGAGCTGAGGCTGCTCTACAGCAAGTACGAGACTTAACACCCCAGAGGATCAGGACTTAATGAAATTGAAAAGGCAACAGTAAAATTATCTGGATTTCTGCAACATACACAGTTTAACTAGGCTCACCAGACAAAGATTTATAAATTACAAGTATTGAGGTTTAAGAGGCAAATTCCTGAATATGAAAGATGTCTCTTTATTTATAATCTCAGTACACAGCACTGAGCAAAACAGGTGCAGCTTTCACTTACTAAAGCTTTCTTAGAGGTAAGCACTCTCTTAAGGCAGGATTGCAGCACTGATACTAATCAATCTGCTGGCTATCAACTAAAGATATATGACTAGACTATCAACAGTGACAGCCAAGAGATCCATCACCAATAACTCTAAAGCTATGGAGCCACGGGAAGGTCCATACCCGAGCATTGGGAGTGCTTTAGCCGATGAGAAGCAGACCAGAGACAAATCACATAAACACAGCGATGCCAGAAGTAAAACCAAATCTATCCCACAGTGAACATAGCAAGTTGAAAGCTTAGATAAAAGCAATATAATAATTCATGTGTTTGGTTTCTCACTGTTGCTTCTGAGTTGTGTAAAGCTCACCTTTTGATAAGCTATATAATAAATATATCTGCAACAAAGCTTAAAAACAATAATTAAGTCCAGTGGAGAAAGCAAGAACCAGTTTAGCTGAATCATAACAATGGGAGACAGGACTAGGGTTAAAGAAAATCCCAAAGTTAATATTCAAATAGTTAATATTTATAAAAGGTATAGAGAAAAAAAAAGTTTTATTTTATGAAAGATGTGAAGGGCTAAATGAGTGCTAAGTATTTGTCATTAATTGTTAATCATAGAAGAAAACTCTCCAGTGCTTTCCTATCAAACATTGCACATGTATATAAATAGATCAAAAAGAATATATAAAGTTTAAAAAACATTGTTTAAGAAATACCTCTTGAAGTTTCAACTTTTCTATGGATGTGGATGTCTCTGAGCTTATTCCATGGTGGCTGCCATTTTCCTGCTAATAGGCAGGAAGTAAGAGAAATTAGGACAGGAAGAAACTCATTCTGCATTGAAATCAATGGGATATGCACTGGACTTGGGATGCCAATTAAGTTGTGCTTTATTTTAACCAGCATTTTTATTTTTTATATAATTTGCCTGATGAACAACCTGTCTTGTCTCTGAGAGGAGCAAACTTCCGTTTTCTCCCCTTGTTCTTTCATGTCCACAGATTTTCAGATCACCGTTTGCTCCCAAACTGCAGCCTGACTTTCACAGATCACACGCCAAGGCTGACAGCTTCACCCCATCCTGTGGGGTCAGGAACTGAGTTGCCCCATTCTGGCCATAAAACTGACTCACTCCTTCTCCTGTAGCCAGAACTCAACTGTCAGACTCAGGAAAAAAAGTATAAATTTACCAGTGCAACAATCCAAGGGAAAAGATCCAGAGTGCCATTTGCCTGAACACCAAAGCAACTTCTTGGATCTTATTTCTCAGCTGCTTTGGCTCTGTGGAGATCTTCCCTAATCTGAGTCTATCTTAACAGTAATGAAAAAGCTGGAGTCAAGACTTTGGCATCAGGTGCTAGAGGGGCTGGAAGCTAGGATACTTATGAAAGATCTGTGAAACACAGCTATTATTTCAGGGGGGTGAGTGCAGGATTACAGACTGAACACTAAAAACTACTGCTGTTGCAGGGATGTTCAGCTTAAAATTGTCCTGTTCCTCATACTTTCATTTATTCTGAAGTTGGGTTGACACCTTCCCACTTTTGTTTTGGTACTCCAAAGTGTACTGTGATGCCACACCAACAAAACATTATGTATCACCAGTTTGCAAAGATACCTAAGAGCTCAGGTAAATGGCCAGTTTGTTTAAATCGTAACAGAGCACAAATTCCAAAAATGCCATTATAGTGGAGGATTCTGGAGTTCTCTGCTGTTTACTGACAGAGTAATTCTCTTTCCCAGTAAACATAAACAAAGCATGACAATAACAGGAATTTTCAACAGGAACTGAACAGATTCAAAGAGGATGCTCAGTGCTGTTCAGGCTGCTCTCAGGGGGAGCTAATTTGCCAAACAAAATCAATGGAAAAAGAGAATGGAAAATGGGCAAACAACATGCCAATATTAAGCTATTTTCCTTCTTGGTGGCCAGATCCTGTGTTAGATACATATAATGGAACAGACGTGTAACTGATTATGAGATAATCGCAGGGAGAACATCATCAATTTATTCATCAGTTTTCATGTTTGAAACATGTTTTCAGTGACTGCATCCCTTCTGTGGTTTCTACAACGTATAGCAGATCTGTGCATATTCAAGAAGACTTTCTAAATCTGATAGGATATTGCAAAGCATTTTCTGCAAAGACACAACAGGTCATTAACAAATTTTATGCGCTTTAAGATTCACGAAAAATTAACTTTGCAGGGCTAAGCAATCAAAAATCAAGAACAACCCAAGCCTGAAGGACAAATCTCAACTCAGTCCTGATGATTGTAACCTATAGCCTGTACCTTTTAACTGAAATGAACAGTGTATACAGTATTATGGCACTTTAGGTAACACACAGTAAGAAAGACTGTTCCTGGGAACTGCTATCACAAAATACATGTGTGCAAGGAAATGGAGTTGAGCTTGGCTGTGCCATCTTAGCTTCCATGTTTCTTTACTTCTGAGCTCTTAGTGTATCCTCTGATTCACACGGAGTTGGTATTTAATATTCTTAAATCAATGTTAAACTATAAAAGAATTATCAGTCATCAGCTGGCAAAGGACAATTCATAGCTGTCTGTGTTATTTCTAAGCAGTGTTCATCCAGTAATCTTGGTATCAACTAGCAAAAGACTGATGAGTGTCTGTTCATGTTGGGACGTAAACATTCGTCATCAGTTCATCCACAGACCTCTTGCTGTCCCCACACTGTGAATTCTTTTTATGAGTGGAATTTTCCTGTTTGTATAAATCTGCAACCCATAAATGATCTCAAGAAGCTTGAGCCAATCTAAAGCTTTATACAGGACAGGCAGTTAAATCAATGTGACAGCTCTATGGCCTGACTTTCAAATGTGCTGGGCTTTCACAGATCATATGGATGTCAACAGAAACCTTTAGATGGCTCCAGCTATCTGGAAAACTTCTTAGGATTCTTAAAATTTCAAAATGTTTCAAAACTCTCACAATTTGAAGGAAATACAGGTGTGTCAAAATGTGCAACTATGCAGATCAGGAGGCAGCAATCATGTAGGACTGTCTAGATTCATAAAATGTGGTTAAATATTTTAGAAGAAAAGAATCCTCTAACCTTCACTGTCCTCAAAAGAAAAAAAAAGAATAAAATCTTGCTTCAGCTTCTTCAAATAAATAGTAAATATTTCTTCAGAAGCCAAGCATGGAGATTGTTAGCCCAACAACTGTTTTAAAAGTTTGCCCAACATCTCTCTGATTGTAATGTGTGATGGTGGAAGCTGATTCTCAACTTTGTTTTAATTGATACTTCCAGGCACCTTTTAAATCTTTCTATAAATACATTACAAAGTATCTTCCTTCATTTGATCTTTCAAACCTTAACTGTAAAAAACTATATACAATATTATGACATTGTACAACAAAGGATATTGTGATGTCATTATTTCTATTCTCCCTGAGATAAAAATAGCTTCCAATTTTGCTCAGTGCAATGTTCTGAAGGCTATGCAATTTTAAAAAATAGTATCTCGACATGTTATGATAATTACAATTTACTAATTTTTTACTGAAGTTATAAAAAATGAAGTCAGCATTGGAGCCTCCTGATGGCAACAACTGCAATTAAAAAAAAAAAAGGAGGGAATCATCAGTGACATCGACTCCAAGCCCAGGTGGCTGAGTAAGAGATCCAGGGTGAGACTGGGACAGCACAGTAGGGAAGAACACGTGGGAGAAGGGGGAGAGGCAGGAGGACCAAAGCTGTAGATGAGGCGAGGGGGGACGGGAGGGATGTAAAGCAGATGTCACTGTGGAACACTGTTCTTTACAAACATTTACCCCAAATCACATATACATGCTATTTCTACTGGTACTTCAAAATTATCTGCACACATAAATGCAATGCCAAAGATTACCCACATCATCAGTCTAAACCCCTCTGGCTCCTACCTGACACTTGTGAGGTCTCTCTGAGGTATGCACCTGTTTGATGTGTCCATTCAAGTGGTCTGGCCTTAAAGGAAAATACACATAAGCACAAATAAAGCAAATACTAAAAATAAAGTTACAATTTTAACAGGGAAAAAAAAAGAGAAAAACTAAAGGGAAAAAAAAGATCCCAGTGCTTTATCTATGACAATTGTAATGATATTTAACTTTCCAAGAACCAGATTGCCAACAACTGGGACTCTACCTTGTTATGTACCCTCTGCAACTTGCTAAAAAGGCAGCATTTTATCAGGAAGAAATCATGACTGAATTATCAGAGGAAACAGGAAATACAAGTTATGATTTTCAAGCCTGCATGTCCCCATCCAAAATCCTATTTAGACCTTAACAATCAGGGCAATTTGATTTACAGTTGCTGAATATTTGAAAATCACACCCTTTTGGTTTAGGTCCTAAACACAGATGTAAAAAGCCAACTTTAAGCACCTCTTGCAAAAAGACTATCTGAACTCTGTTGCTGTGACACATTTTCCACCTGCAAGATGAAAAAATACTCCTAACTTAAAACTTGGTAGGGAGACTGCATTAATACAAATAAAGTGTTCTGAACGTTCCAACTAGAAGGTGCAATGGAAGAGCAAATTTTTACTATAGAAAGTTAGACCATTCTTCACAACCAGCAAAGCCTACTTGGAAGAAGAAAGGACTGAAGAGCTGCAGATTGTCCTGGTGGGAGTTTCTCCTAGTGGGAAGAAAGCTTTTCATTGTATGAGACCAAAACTGCTTGGAAACAAGTTCTCCACCCTCTCCTCCCCCAACGTCCCAGCTGCACCAATGAGAGGGCACGGGATGGAATTCACGCACTGCAGACAGAAAATAGGCTGGAGTTTGCAGGGAGGCTCTTAAACCCGATGCTCCAGCGCGGGGCTGGAGCGGTGTAACCGGACAGACTGGTTGAGGTCCTTCTGGGTACCTCAAGCCCAGCAACCTCATGTGCTGCGCTACTGAATACAGGAAAGGACATCACGCTTCAAACCTCCTCTGGCTGCTCCTAAGAGGGAATACTGAAACTTTAGAGTCTCTAGTTTTCATTCATACTTCGGTTTTACAGATACGCAAAGGGTTTTGTTGTTAACTTTTCTAACAGCATTCCCGCCTGTTCACATGGACTTACTGGGGAAAATGAGAACTACACGTGTATGTCTCACTTCCCCTTAATGACAAAAACCTTTCATACAGCAACAGCAGAAATCTTTAAGTGTCAGTAAAAACAATAAAACTTGGCACACGGTCCCGGGTAGCGCTATAGTAAGAAAAGTACTTTCACTTCTAGCCACAGATGAAATTTTCATTTTGTGACCTTTCATCACTCAATCTGCAGTCCTTATGAAGATGCATCCCTAATTACTGCCGATTTAAAAGGAAAAAAAAAAAAGGGGGGGGGCACTACATTTTCATAATTTATTTCAATAACAGAAAGTCCCTCTATCAAAAAGACAGCAGGGGCAAAATTCCACAATTTACACAGCCTGGTGGCCTTTTGATTTGTTTTCAGATCTCGAGTCCTTCCCTCACGTTAGAGCAAATCAACTGCTGTAGAAAAGCAACTGCTGGTACAGAAATAGCAGAGTACATCCCCCTCCCCCCCACTACTTCTACACTCAAAGCGAGCGGCAAACTTCCAAAAAAAGTTTCGAATTCATTAACTCAAGACTATAAGATACCACTAACACAACAACTACGTGTACCAAACTACTTATTAAATTAGCTCCCACAAACAGCGACAACAAAAAATCAGCAACATTAAATGCAGAGATCTTACGTATGTTGCAGGGCAGAAACAGGATCCCCTTCAGAAGGATGTAAACCCAAAGGACACAAAGATCATGTATTAAAAGATACTTGATGCTGCAGCCTTTGAAATCTCACCTCTTCCTTCACATTTGGGTGATAAAAAACATTACGAACTAAGAGAAATGAAGGGAAGTTAAGAAAAAGAAAATTTAAAATGGATACGAGAAAAATAATAACCTTGAGAATGTATTATTTTGCACTTCAACAGCACCTTCAAGCTACCTACACATTAGTGATCTCAAGACACTTCTGTGAGGCAGGTAATTATTTCAATACCCATTTCACAGAAGAGTCATTTGAGGGAGAGACTAACTGATTTGCCCAAGGACACGCATACACCAACTCTGGGACAAAGCTGGGAATATTAGCCAGAAGCCAGCTGACTTCCAGTTCAGTGTCTTAATTACTTCTAAACCCTTCCAAGAGACTGCAGAATAACATCTCAGAAGAAATGATGGAAGCCTCATTCCTTTAAACATTCTAATGTGGGACAGTCAAACTATCCTAAGTACGTTTCCAAGGGATAGGAAAGTCAACTTCCCAGATCTCTGTTTGTGTCCATGGTCCATACAAGCACTCTCTTACCTGGAAAAGCCTTTTCCACAGCTCTGGCAGATGTAGGGCTTTCCCACAGAGCCATCATGCGATCGAACATGATAGGACATCCTGTCTTTTCTCTTGAACCGCAAGCCACACACCGGACAAGAGTAAGGCTTTTCGCCAGAGTGTGACAGCTTGTGCCGATTCAGGTGGTACACGTCCCGAAAAATCTTGCCACAGATCTCACAGGCCACCTGTTTCCTCGTTCTGCTTCTTTTTCGAGGTGCGTCGGGGTCATCCTGACCAGGAACACCATTTTCACCCAGTCGTGGGGGTGGGATGTCTATGTAGCCCAGCTGTAAGCTTGTCACCCCATGTTGAGCCTCATGCTGCCGAAGACGATTAGCATCCGTGAATACTTTCCCACAGAGACCACAAGGCAGGATACCAGCCTCTCGCAGGCCCCCTGGGGTACCAAACATCATGGAGTCCAAGAGATTGGCTTTACGGGGACGCCCTCTGCCCCTCTTGGTGCTTAAAGTAGGGGCACTAGCAGCAACATTCTGGAAGGGTGAGGCCAGCAGTGGTGGGGACAGAGGTCCTGCCACCATGGGCAGGCGGTCCACACCCTGCAGGACAGGTAGGGAGGACTGCGCAGCAGTGAGCGCAGCCCGCGTGGCCTCGTCTTCAGGCATGCCAGCAATACCATTGCCATTGGGTGCCAAAGTGGCACCGTTGGTCATGTCAAGAGGGAAGCCGAGGTCGGCAGCACCCGGACGGAATAGCATAATGTCAGGGCGTGCGGGGGGCACGAGGAGCTGCACGTTGGACTGCTTGATGACCTCCTGGCAGATGTCGATCACAGAGCGCATCAGCAGGAACTTGGCGGCCGTCATGAGCTCCGGGAAGCTCTCCAGCCGCACCACGATGCGCGACGTGTAGGCGAAGTCCAGGATGTCTCCGAACACCTTGGAGCTGATGGTGTGCATCTCCAGCTCCCGCCCGCCCCCGGGGGCGCCGCCGGCCGCCGCCGCAGCCCCGCCGGCCGCCGCCTCCGCCGCGCTCCCCTCCGCTCCGCCGCCGCCGCCGCCTGCCCCGTCGCCGAGCTGCGCGCTGAACACCGACTCGAAGTACTCGCTGCAAGCGGCCAACACGGCGCGGTGCGCCGGGAAGCTCTCGTCGCCCACGCGTAGGAGCACGTCGCAGAAGCGGCCGCCGTTCTTGCGCTGCTGGTTGAGGCTGTGCAGCACGTCGGCGCTGTGCCGGCTCACCTGGTAGGTGTAGCAGCCCGACGAGGGGCCGCAGGCGGCGGCCTCGCTCACCCGCTCCATGGGGGCTGCGCCGCCCCGCCGGCGCCCGCAGGGGGCGCGCGCGCTCTCGGGCCGCCCGGCGGCGCGCGCCGCCTCCTCCTGCTCGTTCCCCGCCCCTGCCCGGGCCGGCGGCGCGCGCGCGGCGCTCCCTGCACAGCGCGAGGGGCTCGCGCGGCGCGGGGGGGGCGAGACAAAAGGCTCGGGCGGCCGAGGCGCGCGCGCGGCCGCGCGAGCCCCGCCCGGGCCCGGCCGCCACGAGGCGCTGCGGCCGCGGAGCCGCCGCGGGAAGGGGCGTGCGCGGCGCGGCGGCAGCAGCCGGGAGGGACGGGGGTCCGGCGGCGGCTCCGGGCTGCCGGCTCCGTCCGTCCCTGTGTGTTTGGAGCGGAGGAAAGATGGCAGCGGCTGCACTTCCTCTTGCACTTTCACCCCTGGGGGGAGGAGAAGGAGGGGGCGATACCACCCCCCCTACAAAAATCCAGCGGGGGCCCCCCGGCTGCTGCTCCCCGACCAAGCGCCGCCGCCGCCGGCCCCGGTCCGGGCCCCGCCCGCTTCGACGCACCCTCACCACCGGCGCCGCAAACTTTCCTCTCTTCTTTGGACGAGAAGACCCCCACCCTATTCACAGAGACCCCCCCCTCCAGCCACTCGGGCTCCCCCCCTGCCCCCCCGCTTCCTGCCCCCCTCCCTCCCCGCATCCGCCAATGCAAGAGCAGCCAGAGCCAGCAGGCCGGCCCCCACCCCGCCCGCCCGCGGGGGCTGGGGGCTGCAGTCTCCCCCTTCCCCAGCACCGATCCTCCAATGCCGAGCCGGCAGCGAGGCCCCCCCCCTCGCGGCTCGTGGGGGTGGTAGGGCTGCGCTCGCCCCCTCCCCCAAATATCCGGGCTGCAGCTCGCCCCCGAGACCCCCCTCCCGCTGGAGAGAGGAGGAGGGGCCGGCGGGGGGGCTGCAGGCAACCTTCCCCCCTCCCCAGGCGCGAATCGTCCAATGCAAACCCTCCCGGAGCTGCAGAGGCGCAGAGCGGCCCCCACCTCCTCGGCTCGCCTGAGGAGAGCCGATCCCAGAGGGGCCAGGGGCTGCAGCGCAGACCGGCCTCCCCCCCGTCTTTCATTGCATTTCTCACCCCCACCCCCCGTACGCGATCAACTCTCAGCCTCGCTAGAAGAGCGAAGCGCCGGCATTGTGGGGGAGGGAAGGGGTACAGCGGGAATTCTTCCAGTGCGAAAATGCCCTCCCCTTGGGAGCCGTTGGGAGGAACGGTACCCGCGGGCCGGGGGCTGCGGGAGGCACGGGCACCTCAGAGCCCCGAGTGCGTCCATGTTGGGGAAAGCGCTGCCCGCGGAGCCCCTCCCGCGCACCCGGGGTTCCCACGGCGCCCGGAGCGCCCCACGCCCCAGCGCGGCGAGGCTCCCGCTCCCTCAAGTTAGCCTTCCCCGGGCCCAGGTTAAACGCTCCAAAGGCACTGCCGAATTCACTGCGCAGGGTTGCCTGGACTGTCCTAGTGCTGAATCTTCCCTGTGTGCTCGAGGTCTCTTTATGAAGAGCTGCTATTTCAACATCATCGTTATTCATTTGCATCTGAAATCTGCTTTCTGTCTCAGAGAGGAATTTTTCGCTACTTTTGAAAAAACGTCTCCCCCCCCCACACACATCACACACACACATTCCCCAAACAGACTTCTTTGTTTTGTTAAAGACAACGCTTGGAAAAAAGTGTTCAAGGACACTTTTTTGCATTTGTAACATCAAGCCTAATTAAGAATGCTCTGACCACCTATTCACGATCTAATGTTGTCACTTAAACTATTCTGTGGAAAAAAGTGAATTTGGCGCATGTGAGGGCATCACAAACTCAGCCTTCCAAAAGCTCCAACCCAGCACTTGAATTAAATAGTGGTGGAACTGAAAAAGCATTCTGGGTACTGATGTGCAAATGAGTGCACCAAGCTTCCAACTTTCAAAATATTACGTTAACACTTAAGGCCACACAGTACCCTCAGCCTGTACACCAGATTTCTTCTGCTTTCCATAGGAACTGTTTGTCTCTACTGCAGTCAGAATATTACCAGTTACTTTTTATTACTGCACTATGTGTGCACACACCCTGATATGAACATATACTTTGAGAAATTCGACGTGGAGTGGTAGCATTGCTGACAAACCCAGCTTAAATACACTCTATTATATAGAAAACACAGTGCTTGTGTTCTCTTAAGTCTGTGTGTCACAGACACACAAGTTGTACTTGCTACAGTGAGGAATATTATTATGTTTAATTCACTAACCAGGCTGCAAGCACAGACAGACATGGAGCAGTTAAAGAATCTGGAATTTGCTTATCTTTCCTAGTGGCTTTAGACAGTTGTGTGCCTTTCCCCCAGTGGTTTATTAATTTGCTTTCTTTTAGCCCCCAGCCTCCTGACATGGTTCCTGCTTCCTATTTCAGTTCCCTCCTTGCCTGTTCTTTGTCTCTCCTCTAGGCAGGGGGAGGGGGGTCCTGCCTCTCTCACAGCACTTTGCTCAGAACTTTCTCCAGTTGCCACGGAATGTTCTGGTTTCAGCTTCCAGCCCTCCTGTTTAAAAGGCACCATCCCACACACCCTGCCTGCTTCTCTGGGTAAAAGCTAAAAAAACCCCAAAGCATGGCTGTTTCTTGGCAAGTGACCCACTCACACTTGCTATGAGGATGCCAGATCAGCACACTGGGAGCTCACACTCCGAGTAGTTGCTGGATGCTCGTTCAACATGACTGCCAGCACCTTGCAGTCCCAGGTAATCACAAGGACACTGACACAGCCCTTTGCCTTGGCTCCTCAGCTCTCTGCCATGGCAGTGGCTGCAGCTCTCCTCTTGGTACTTACAGTCTTTCTACACTGGCTTACCGCACCCTACAGCTCCACCAGCACACTTAAAGGACTGCTGCTTAGAATGTTTTCTGGTCCCAAACTTACCCTGTCTCAGAATACAAGACTATCGAAGTAGTCACTCAACTAGCATTTGTTAAAACATTGCCAAATTTCTTCTGAAAATGAACAGGTACTAAACACGCTGAGCAAAAATTTGGCTCATCACTATGAACGGACTTGTAAGGTGAAGTTCCCTAAATTTAATGTGATGACTAAATGGCATTTCTCCATACATAACTGCGTAAGCAGACGGGAATGATTACCTTTGAACTCAATTACCGTCACATCTAGCAAGTTACTTTTTAAACACAAAGTTCCAGATAATGTGAAAGAAAGTTTTAAATTTCAATTTTGAAATTTATGTTTTCTATATCCAATATTTTCTCTCCTTTTTAGATGATTCCTAATCTATTTTCTTTGACATCTTCTGCACTGGAATGCGCTGAACTTTTTTTGAATCCATCCCTCTTTTAAATAAAGGCATTTTCTTCAGCTACTTTATTCAGCTTCTCACTATTTCCTGTCTCACTTCTGCTCAAGGGAATTCCTGAGGTGTCCCTAAATGTTTTGCAGCTGCCTGGTGCCTGCTGAAGCACTTTGATTAGTATTTCAATAGTATTAGTAATCTCCTTTTCTCCAAACATGTGTGTACCATTTGGGACTCCACATTGTACCATTGCTCGCTTCACTGCAGATCAATTGCTACTGGCCTTACTCAGAAGTGCAGACCTTAAATTGGTGTGCAAATATAGGAGGTAACAAAAGACTGTTACAGTTGAATCTGTTCAAACATATTTGGGTATATGTTAATTAGAGTTGAGTCATACCTATTTGTTCAACACTTTCAACTTGTGAATCTGTGTAGGTCTTGAGGCTACTGAAATTTTTCAGAATAGTCCCATTATTATACTCTTTAAGAAGGTTAGTCACTATTTCACAGGGATTATAATATTAGCAGAGACATTTGTGCATAGCACTTGTGCCAGCTAATCAGTCATATGAACCATTTCCTTTCTATGCGTGTTCCACAGAAATACACAACACCGAACAGTTTGTGGCACGCTTGCAATTTCTGTGAGTAGCTGTCAGTTTTTCTGAGCTTTCACCTATATTTTAATTAACTGCTACTGATATAACAAGCAATTAATTCAGCAATCATTACTTATTAGGTTGATTATTACTTAAATTTAGTTTTTAAAGTTTGCTCAGTTTATTATTAGGAATCATCCCATGAGAATGCCTACCCTAGCAGCAAGGATTCTCAGACTTAGAGACAGCAGAGTTTCCTCTGTAACCCAGACGTGGGTTTAGTGATTTGTCAACTTTCTCCTCTAGAAGCAGATGAAAATTCTTTAAAAATACCCAGCACCCTCACAAAACTGACAGCAATAGGATGGTATATGACGCTCTGGAAAGTACACAGAAAGACTTACTTTAAAAAGAGAAAACAGCACTGTTTGGTTTTCCTCTTTTTGATCACTCTCCTCACTGCACTCATGTGCTGTGTACTCTGTGTGTTGCATGGCAGTCCACAACAAAGTGTGGGGAGCTGACATTAAACTATACAACTTTTAATTGTTATACTGATTTTACACAGTCTTGGAAGCCAACCTTTGATACTTAATCTCCCTTTTGTTCCCCTCATTTCTTCAGTCTGCTGAGTTTAACTTACTCTAGACTGCCTGGAACCAAAGCAACCTGCCTGGAACCAAAGCAACCTGACCCATTCAAAACAAGATTGCCACATTTAGGGATCTGTGCAACGTGGAAATACAACCTAGGATTCCATCTCGTTGACTCCCAGTGAATTAGGCATTCATGCCTACCTAAGCAAACCTGACAGACAACTTTTTCTCCTAAAGCATACATTACAATACAATCCTAAATATGCAATGCAAGCACAGAGGTTTGGTATTTATAGATTAACAGCTAAACTACTGTGCTTGTCCCCAGGAAAACTCCTACCTAGATAACAAGTAAACTGGCATTAAAAAAAAGTTAATCCTAGAAGACAACTAGGAACAGCTACATCTTTACATTTTACAACATTCAAAAGATACACAACTTTCTGTCTATTGGCCGAAGAGTTAATTAAGATGTGAATTGCATCAACTCGCAGTCACTTCACCTCAGGCAATCAGTATTATGCTTCCATTGAAGATTCAGCACTATGGATTTAAAAAATCTTACCTTTTGATAGAGCATTTTCAAAATATCTTTCCTCCAAACAGGCATGAAACTGGCCCTTAGTCAACTCATTATTGCTCATTATAGTTTTGTCTCCTCTTCAGCATGAGCAGTTCTTCTCTGAAATACAATTATAAGTTTAATTAGCAGCCAGTTCTCAAATCAAAGTACAATTCATAGGGTAAACTTGCAAAACTGTAAAAATTAAATAAAACCAAACACCAAAACTGAACAAAAACCCACAGAAAACCCACCTTAAAATGAACCAATTCTCTATATGCCTTAAGTTGCAGTTACCCTTTTTTCATGAGGAAACTCTGGCAGGTCAGTTACAGTCCCATACCTATAATTCTTAAAATCATTAGTACTCAGATCACCGTGACCATTTGATACTGATTATTTTTCACTGGGCAGGTGATCGTTTCTGAGAGGATATGAAATTTCAAGATCCTTGCTTCACCTGAAATCATTATTTCATTTCCTCCCTGTCACCTTCTCCCCACTTTCTGAAATCCTGCAGAAATCCCACCACTAATCTAGAAATGCAGTCTGCAGCAAGCCCACAAACACACAGCATCAGCTGATTGCCAGTATAGTCTGCAGCTTCTGGCATGAGGTGAATTACCAAAACCACAAGGGTTGTACTACCAGAGTAGCTCTTAAGCTAAAATGACCTTCTCAGTGCACTGTGAATAAACTTGATATCCACAAGTATTTGAGTTATTTATTAGAATATAAAAGAGGAGAAAAAAACCTCAAACCTGACTAGGTGGGCACGCACTGCTTATTTTTAACAAGGTACTTTATGTGATTTTAATGAAGCATACACGAGTTATCACAATTAATTTCATACTCATAGTATTTACCATGTATTGTACAATGATAAATTTTACATGGTTATCCAAAACACTTGCAATCCTCTTCTCAATATACTTGGTTTGCATCTCACTATCTCATATAAGTAAAACTCTTACTCAAGCTAAAATACTAGTTGTTTTAGAAAGAATTTCAGAATTTGACCCATAATGAAGTAGCTTATTTCAAATTGATAGTTTGACATAAAACCTGAATGCATTAGCTCCTAAGCTCTCCTACGGAAGTGAGCTACAGTTACCATACTTGTAGGGCAATGCTATGGAAACATGAAAGTTTCAATCATTCTGTGGCAACTGCACATTCCTCTTGTGCAAAGATAAAACTGAGGCACAAGTAAAGGAAAAGACTTGCTCAAGATCAGTGTCAGCAAGACTGAAGTGTGTAGGAGATGAATTTCTGAAACCCATTTTTCTACAGCCCTCCATCATTCAGATCTTGCTGATGAGGTATGTGCCATTTCACTCACATTCCTGTCATTGTCCCAGCTTGCTGAAACAAACACTCCTGGTTTTTCCCAATCATTGATTCCATACTGTGTCATGTGCCTTAAGTGTTTGATGAGACAGCCTTTATGTCAGATGCAGTGCTTGTCCACCTTTTAGTATATTGCTTTCCTTATCTTCTTAAGAACATTATAAGAGAACTGCTGAGGGGGTATGCTTCCAGTTTATCAGTTAGTCATTCATATGACTGCGTGATCATTTGTGCGTTTTATTCCAGATCTGAACCTTCATTCTGTGTCATCTGACATTACAGGCAATTGGTCCCAGGAGAGATTGACTGTTGTGCAAGTAACAGCCTTTAGAAGTATTCCCTCTGCTGCACTTCATCTAGATTTGCTAAATGGAATGATTGCAATTTAAAAAACACACATATACATTTTAATAAAAAAGATGGCAATTCACATACTCCATCTTCCATCAGTGCCCACTATAAAGCTCAATTAACCTTTTGAGCAGATCTCAGTCTCTTGCATCTCCTTTCATTTGCTCTCTGGTTCTACTGGGGGCTTTTATCTCTTCTGACATTATATCCAATTTTCTATTAATATTTTCCTTGATTTTTCCCGTTTCTGACTTTTTTTTTTTTTCTTTAATAAGGTTTTAGCATTTGCACTCTATTTTCTAGTTTTGACTGCAATCCTCAGGGGACATAATTTATTCATTCCCAGTCACCCACCCTTCAGTTATTTTTCCAGCTGTTGCATCTTATTTCCTATGGTCAGAACCACCCTGTTCTCTAAGCGCCATATCACATAAAACACCTTTATATTAAAAAATTCACAGCAGTACTCACAATAAATAAAAGCAATGTTACTCTGTTCACAACCTAGAAACAATCTCTGTTGAACAAGCCTTTCTGAAGCTAAAAAGATGGTGCTGTTATAAACTAATATAAACTACTTTAAATATCCTAACCAATTAGAAAGTGTTAATTTGGCTACCAAAAATCAGATTCATTATCTTTATTAATTAAATTCTTTTTCCCTTCAGGTAATTAAGGACAATACTCAACACTGAAGGAAGTTTTTAGGTGCCTAAATTCCTTATATCCTTTGCTTGAGTAACTTTCTGAGAAAAAAACAATTTAAGAGCTTACTGAGCAGCTGTATGTTAAGAACACTATGGAAACATAAACCAGGAACACAAAAACCAGACAGTAACTAAATTTTCACACCATGTACTTTAATGACATCTTTGTTCATTCAGCCCCCACTTTGAAAAATAATTTTAATTTAGACTCAATTTGTGAGATTTGGGGTGAGTTTATAAGAACAGCTAGCAGTAAGTTCTGAAGTTAACCATGACCTACTGCACAAAAGAGAGGAGGTCTTAAATCCTGATTGAGCATTCAGAATCTGTATTTTTCTCAGTGTTTTTCCTTTTACTAAAAAGAGTCACAAATGTGTGGTGATTGTATGGCTGAATTCAGTTGAGGCATAGACAAGTTCAACTCCATCTGAAGTAAATAGGAAAAAATTTATACCAGGGTCAAATCTTCGTGCCATGTTGGAAAAGGATTTTGTTCACAAGGAATAATTAGAAAACCATGAACAAATAGACAGAGGGTAGGTGCATTTATATTTATCCTAGCTTAGCTGAACGAGCATTACCAGGAATAGCAATTCCATTTTATTTGAGATTCTATTTTAGTAAGCTCTGTATAAACTTATATTAATGACAGTTCCTACTATAAAGATTTTATGACAATAAAGGCTGCTTTCTTGATTAAAATGAGACAAAAAGGAAATGCAGAGGCAGAGACCACAAATAGCAGTGTGGTTCCCATTGCACTAGCACTCTTTTTTCCCCTTTTCACTGTAAGTTAAAGAAAATTTAATGATTTATCACCAAAACTGTTCTAAGGTTAGTTCAATTTTGTCAGTTGTAACGTACTCAGAATTCTGTCTGAAGATGTGGCAAGTGTGTCTCTAAGTGCTCACACTATGGGCCCAGGAGAGTGTATTTTTGGCTTTTTTTTTTCCTAAAAAATATATATATAGGGTGTATCTAAATGTAATATTTTACATTTAGATACACCCTATAGAAACAGACATTGCAATAAGTTGAGATAGACGAGCCTTCCTGGAAAGGATACTGAACATGGACAAAAAGGTTTCTACGAATATTCGAATTTAGACAAAATATGACACAGAAACAAACTTGGAAACCAAAGTCCTGAACAATTATTAAATTGTATTTCCGTGTCATAAAAATACTTGTAATTTGAAATCAGATTATTTGGCTTCTTGTGAAACAGCCTAACGCTGGAAATACTTGGCATTTTAAAGTTTGAAGGGACCTTAAAAAAAAAATCCTTTCTCTATTTAATTAGCCTGCATTCAGTGCAGAGTTACAGATGTCCCTGGGGCAAAGTGGTACGGTCTGGGCTCAGCTGAAAGGAGCCGTGAGAAAGCTCCGGCATGAAGTCCCGGTGTGACAAAGCACGAGCTCGGGAAGGCTCCGCCGCGGGCAGTGCGGCAGCGCCCCCCGGTCCGGCAGCGCTGCGGAACGCGCAATGTCACCAATACACACCTGGCGAGGAGCAGAGCGGGCTGCGGGAAGGACCGCGGAGAGGCTGCTCCGGTTTAACCCCCGGGAAGGGCGCACGCCACCTCCCCTCGCGGGCAGCGACAGCTCCTCGCACACCTGCGGGGCCGCTGCCTCAGCGCACAGCTCCGCTCGCACCGTCCTCTCTCACAGCCCAGCACCCATCGCCTCGCGCAGGCTTCTCTCGGCACCGCAGCCCGGCTGTCCCTCACGGCCAAGCGCCTCAGCCTCGCCAGCACCGGCCCCGGGCCCCCGTCAGGGCTCTCGCACACCCGGCTCATGCCGGCTCCCACAGCCCCGCAGCCGCCTCAGCTGCGCTCTGCCTCGCACACATGACATGCACAAGGGGCAGAGACACACAGATCTCACACACACAGATCACATGTACACGGATATCACACATACACGGACCTCACACACAGACATGGATCTCACACACATATGGGACCTCACAGACACAAATCCCAGAGATACATGAATCTCACACACACGGGATCTCACAGGCACACGATCTCTCACACACGGATCCCTCACACTCATGGATGTCACAGGCACACGGATCTCTCACATACACACGGATCCCTCACACATACGAATCTCCCTCACACACACGAATCTCCCTCACACATACGAATCTCCCTCACACACACACGGATCCCTCACACACACGAATCTCCCTCACACATACGAATCTCCCTCACACACACACGGATGTCACAGGCACACGGATCTCTCACATACACACGGATCCCTCACACACACGAATCTCCCTCACACACACACGGATCCCTCACACACACACGGATGTCACAGGCACACGGATCCCCCACACACACGAATCTCCCTCACACACATGGATCCCTCACACACACACGGATGTCACTGGCACACGGATCTCTCACATACACACGGATCCCTCACACACACACGGATCCCTCACACACACACGGATCCCCCACACACAAATGGATCCCTCACACACACACGGATGTCACAGGCACACGGATCTCTCACATACACACGAATCCCTCACACACATGGATCTCACACTCAGGCATCTCTCCCTCACACTCGCCCCTCACAGCGTTGCCCGCTCTTTCTGAGGTGGCGCGCGCTCTGCACACGGCCCAGGGGGCGCTGCGCCGCCTCCCCTCAGGGCAGCGCGCGAAGCGGCGGCGCGCGCCGCGCGCCCTTTCTCGCCCGCCGTCTCTCGCGAGAGGTCGCCACGCGCGTGCGCGGCCCCGAGCGGTGCGCGAGGAGCGGCGGCGCTGAGGGGCGGCCGGGCGGGCCGGGCGCGACGCCACCATGAGCGGCACCCTGGCCAAGATCGCGGAGATTGAGGCGGAGGTACCGCACCGCCGCCCGCCGCCTCCCGCGGGACGGGCCGGGCACGGAGCGCCCAACGGGGCGGACGCGGGGCTCGGGCCAGGGAGGGAGACGGCCGCTGGGCAGTGCCGTGGAGGGGTGGCGGGGCCCGGTCCCCAGGCGTCGCGCAGGGGCCGAGGGCGGCAGAGCCCTCCCGGTGTGAGCCCTCGGTCCTGTGCCTTTGCAGATGGCCCGGACGCAGAAGAACAAGGCCACCGCCCACCACCTGGGGCTGCTGAAGGCCCGTCTGGCCAAGCTGCGCCGGGAGCTCATCACCCCCAAGGGCGGCGGAGGCGGCGGCCCCGGGGAAGGTGCGTTGTCTGTTCAGGAGCTGTCGAGGTGTGACGGAAGTCGATCTACCCACAAATCCTGTCAGATTATCTGCTAAACAGTCATAGAATCACAGAAGGGTTTGGGTTGGAAGGGACCTTAAAGAACATTTCGTACTACTCCCCGTCATGGCGGGGACACCTTCCACTAGATCAGGAGCCCTATTTAACCTGGCCTTGCACACTTGCAGGGATGGGGCAGCCACAGCTTCTCCGGACAACCTGCTCCGTCCTTGCTTTCTCTTGTCCTACCCGGTACGGGACTCTAACCATGATTTGTGGCCCTTCCTAGGGCTATGGACTGGAGCACTTCCTGAAGTGTATATGAAAGCGCTTTTGTATTTTGGCTCGTACAATCTTTGCAGAAATCTTAAGGGTTTTACATGAAGCAGCAGCCTTTTACCTTTGCAGCAGCCACCTGTTTTTATGTATAAAGGTGTGTATTTCCTAAGCTGCAGTGCTTGAAGGGAATGCTCCACTTACACTGAACTCAAAGACCACTGTGAAGTTTTGCAGCCAAGATTTTATTAGGCAGGTGTATGCCATGGACTGTTACAAAGTGGTGCAAGGCAATAGAGATTGTGAACAATGTGTTTCCCACCCTCATCCTTCTTTTAGGAAAGCTTGCTTGGCTTTTACTCAGGCAATATTAAAAATAATAGTGTGTCTGCTGTCCAGAACATTAGAAGATAGAAAATGTCAATCATTAGACAAATTTTTCTACTCCTTATTTGCAGGTTTTGATGTTGCAAAGACAGGTGATGCCCGCATTGGGTTTGTGGGTTTTCCATCAGTGGGGAAATCCACTCTTCTGAGTAATCTTGCTGGTGTGTACTCTGAAGTGGCAGCCTATGAATTCACTACACTGACTACTGTGCCTGGAGTCATTAGGTACAAAGGAGCAAAGATCCAGGTGAGATCTTGTCTGTGAGGGTAGGATGGGCTATACAGATGCTGTGCTGTTAGGGTTGAGTGGTCTGGCCTGACATGAGCAGGTTAGAAATGATGTGTAAAAGTGCTTGAGAATATCTTGGAAATGTTTCCATGAGGTATGGATTTTTCCCTGCTTTTTACTTTGCTCTGGGAAGAAGTTCCTGTGGTAGTTCTAACTTTTCCCTATGAGATAATCTGTTCCACTGGACCAGTAGGGCACATGGGGTAATACAAGATATAACAATTGGATGGGAAACAGTCTTGTCATACTCTGTTCAGATTTGCAGTAGAGTCAGCTGGTTTAGAAGGGTAAAAGTAGGATTGATTTAATGAAGAATACTTTTCTCATGTGATACTTTCCTTCCTGTGAACAAACAGCTGCTTGATCTGCCAGGAATTATTGAAGGGGCCAAAGATGGTAAAGGCAGAGGACGACAGGTCATTGCAGGTGAGTATGTTAGAGCTGGAGACAGCAGCCTATCACTGGTTCCTTTAACACAGTACAGGAGAATGAAGGGTTCACTCACTGTTCTGATGTCTTTAAAATGCTGGATTGTTTACTGGACTTGAGCTGTCTGCTGAGAAGCAGTAGCTGCTTTCATATTGTTGTTTTCAGTTCTGGCTTTGTGTACTTGCTGGTTTGTGCTCTGCATTGACACTTCAGTGAAAGCACATTGCCAGTTTTGCAGGCAGATGTGATCCCATCCTAAACAAGGCTGCTGGTTTTATTTCCTCACCCAGTTAATTGTCCTCAGTCTGGTGTCTGAGTGGAGACAGGAAGATTTTTTCCAGCCTCTGTCATTCTTACAGCATGTGAAGATCTATCACTGATGCTTGGTCAACACAATAAACTTCAGTCCTACACTGGTATTTAAAAATAACCAATATGCTGGCCTTCAGGGGTCTTGTAGTGTCATCAGTCCACCGAGCCACACTGTGGTTGTTTTGTCTCAGGTTGTGTGAGCACGCTTTTTGAGAGGTGACTTTCTTTTTCTGATTCTTAGTTGCTCGAACCTGTAATCTCATTCTGATTGTTCTGGACGTGCTGAAACCCCTTGGCCACAAGAAAATCATTGAGAATGAACTGGAGGGATTTGGAATTCGTCTGAATAGTAAGCCCCCCAATATTGGCTTTAAAAAAAAGGATAAAGGAGGCATTAACCTTACAGCCACAGTAAGTTGGAAGTTTTCTTTAACCAAAATTAAAAACCAAATTGCTTGAAGAAAAAGGCATTTGTAGTTGATGATATATATGGGACCATGCTGTGCTGACTTCTTTAGGAGCTGAACTCTGTACAGTGCTGCAGTCAGTTACTTTCCTTAGAGGCCATCCACACCTCTCCTGAAGCCTGACCACTTCCCTGCCTTCAAAACAGAACCTTGGTTGCTTTCCACACATTACAAGTTTGATATCCAAAGGAGAGTGTGCAAAAACTGCCTCTTATCTGGTGGTTACAATGTTCTTCCCGTGAGGATTGCTCAGTTTCAGGCCTTGCAACCCATCTACCTGAATCTTTAAAAGCATAGGAATAGCCAGAGATACAAAAGGCAGAACTCTGCACTCTAAGTACCTAAAGTGTAGTTGTGTGGGCTCTGAACTAGAAGATACTTGGGTTTGTGTTGCATCTGGTCCCAAACTGAAAGGAAGCACTGCTTCTGAAACGTTGGATTGCAGCTCTCAGTGGGGCATTAATATAAATGCAGCTGGTAGGATTTAGGTCTGTTTTTCCCTCTCCTCAGGCCAGCTATGGTGAAATCAGAGTCATGTCCAGTAACTCAAAATGCAGCTATTCTTTCTAGTAATGTATATGCAGTGGTTGCTAGGTGACAGCCCTGTTAATTGTAATACTTGATTTGGCTGTTAGCTCTGCCATTCCTTAACACTGTGTCTGTCTCTGTTCAGTGTCCTCAGAGTGAGCTGGATACTGAGACAGTGAAGAGCATCTTAGCAGAGTATAAAATCCACAATGCTGATGTCACTCTGCGCAGCGACGCCACTGCTGATGACCTGATTGACGTTGTGGAAGGAAACAGGTACTGTTGGCTCCCTGCAGTCTGTATTACAAAGAAAAGAATTCTCTTTTGGGTTTGCTTCCCATAGAAGCTGAGCCAGTAATGTGGCATCAACATAGAGATAAGCTTTTTAAAAATATTTTTTTTTTTGCAGTGAAGGTAGCAGCATGCTGCTGTCAGGTTGCTCTAGCAATTTCTTTCTCTTTGCAGGGTTTACATCCCATGCATTTATGTCCTAAATAAAATTGACCAAATTTCCATTGAAGAACTAGATATCATTTACAAAGTACCCCACTGTGTGCCGATATCTGCTCATCATCGCTGGAACTTTGATGATCTGCTGGAGAAAATCTGGGACTACTTGAAACTAGTCCGAATGTAAGTCAAAATTGCTGCTTTCTGTGGAGTTACGTGCATGGCTGAGACTGAAAAAGGTCTCAGGAATGGATGAGGAATATTTTACATTGCTTTTCTACCAACTGGTGTTTGCTTTGTAACCCAGAATTTGTGCTTGTCTTAGCTGTTTTGTGATAGCCACAAGTGCTGTTTTGAATTTGTAGAGGAATTAAAGGAGAACCTTGTGAAACCAAGACCAAAACATATCTTTAAAAAACTCCTGAAAACATGGAACTCTAGACAAACTTCGTGGTAACACTGTGATTCCAGATGTAATAATCTTTTCAGTTTGTCATGGATGCAGCTCTCTGGACAGAATTTAGTTCTTCATCTAGAATTTCAGATATTTTTAGTACAAGTTATTCCAGGTTTACCTCATAATTCTTAGGCATTTTTAGATTAACTTATGAATGAATTTACTAATACTCATAATACAGTAATTGTTGTCTTTTAAATTTATATCTATCATCTTGTAATAATATAGAATATATTGTGAAAAGGCATTTTACAATCCCTTGTCTCTGTGGTCTAGGTATCTATGCTATAGACTTCATCAGGTGCCTTTTCTAATATATGTTGAGGTTTTCAAAAAAAAAAAAGGCAAGTTGGAACCATAATATTAAAGATGTTCTTTTCCAACAACTCTTGCCATTTGGCTTTTTTTAAAGCACCTTCATAAAGCTCACAAGTGAGAAACCTTTGCAGTTACAAGGGAGAACCCACTGCAGCCACTGGCTGTGCAGATGCATTTTCAGCTTAGGTCCACCAAATGTTTTGCAGTGACAGTGCAAATCACTGATGAAACATCATGATGGGTTTTTGAAAAAGAAAGTTTTGGTATTGACTGATGGTTCCATCTGTGTTACAGCTACACAAAACCTAAAGGGCAGCTCCCAGACTACACCTCTCCTGTGGTACTACCTTACTGCAAGACCACAGTGGAGGATTTTTGCATGAAGATCCACAAAAATCTCATAAAAGACTTTAAATAGTAAGTATTATTGTAAAAGAATATATAGAATAGAAAATAACTTGCCTTTAGAGATTTCATCCTCTTCTAAACTAGAAGGGAATAGCAGGACTTTTTTTTAATGTTAAAATGAATAAATCTACCTATGATATTCAAACTTAATACTTCAGTTGCCGTATTTGATGTTCTCATGCTCTTTCCTACATAAATGTCCTCTGTGGAGACAAATTTATTTTGCTATTTAAAAATAGCACTAGACAGCATTGCAAGCCATTGTCCCATGCACTTGAGCACTCAGGACAACTTCAGGCTTTGTTTTGAGCTGCTTCTAACCCTGGTTAGAAGCAACCACTCAGCCAGGTACTTGTAGAGAATAAAAATAGCTCTGAAGCATTGCTTTCTGTATTAGCTGTGTGACAGAAATAGCTGCTATTCTGCTTGCATGTCATACTTCTAAGCCTTTTTAATTTGATTTTTCTTCTTTCAGTGCACTGGTCTGGGGTTCGTCGGTTAAACACAACCCTCAAAAAGTTGGTAAAGACCATACTCTTGAAGATGAGGACGTTATTCAGATTGTGAAGAAATAAAGTTATTCTTACATGGTTTGTTGCTGTGCCTGAAATTTTGTCATTAATTGTAATTAACACCCACCCCCAGTTTTGATTTAGAAATGGTCTTTTATTATAGTACCTTGCTGCATGGTAAAAGTGATGTTTCTGGCCAACTTACACTGCAGGGGCTTGCTCCAGCAGAACTTGCAGATGAAAAACTCTGGTTAAATGACTTTCACAAGGACAAAATCTTACAAGAAGCTTTGATTGCAGGGATAAGGTTCTGCTGCATGTCTTTCCAAATTAGAAGAAAGTTCACACATCAGGAATTACTTTGTTCTAAGAACAAAACATAAAAAGCAGAGGCTAGAGAATCATATCTTATGAAACAATGCTAGAGGACAGAGTTCCAGCTGCCTTTATCTCAAAGTGTTCTTGTTGGAATACATCAAGGCTATTAATAGTCCTGCAGTTGTGGAAAAGCTGGTCAGTTCTGCTCAGGAGCAGTTGCTTTTTCAGTTGTTTAGACTAGAAGAAGTGAGCTAGCTGCTTGTGTCTGTATCACTGAAAGCTTCTAGGTTTTCTTAAAAGAATTTCCTGCCTCGATAAAGAAGTAAGGTGCTCAAGAGAAGCACATTGCTCTTAGAGTGGTTCTCTTGCTTAGTAGAGATAAATAAAGAAGCTTTTAGCTCATATCAAGTGTGCTTATCAAATGCATCAGCCTCTAGCATTTGCTCTCCTACAAAAAGGAAGTAGGGGTGTTTATTTAGACGCATAAAAAACACTCCCCCTCATGTTATTATACATTCAAGAAGACAAAGTGATTAGAGACACCCACTCAAGCACTAAATCCTTGGACCACTGTTTGCTATTCAGCCTGGTAAAGAAACATCCAAGCCTTGGTTCTACTCCAAGCATTTCCGCCTGTACTTTTTCCTCAATCCCTGTGGAGTGAGGGGAACTGCTGCAGGGGTGTTTGGTTTATGTGCCTGAGTGCAAGGGGCAGAAGATGAGGCTCTTGCTCAGACTGAGTTTCACTGATGTTTCCTCACATTCACACTTGGTTTAGAGCTGGTAAATTTTCCAACTTCTAATACACTGAGCCTCATTCCTCACACTTAGCTGTGACATTTAAATGCAGCAATTCCATCCTGGGTCATCAGTGAGGCCAGTCACTCTTACCAAAGCAGACTGATCCTCCCCACCCCTGGACTAGTTGAAGTTTTCTGCATCTCAACTCAAACCCAGGTTCCATCTGACACACAAGAACAGTGCTAAGAATTAATATTATGACATAATTTAGTACAAGAGCAATTGATACAGAGAGCTGGTAGAATCAACTTTATTTACAGAATGTTACTGGGAAAGTGTCAAGTTAAAAAAGTATGAAAACAATCTTACAAGGACAAGCTGGTGATTGCATGTTTTACAGGGATTGTTTTGGGAACAACCACTAGAAGTATGGGTGACCTCCAACAGCTTCCACATTGGAGATTGCAGCTTGCTATTTCCATACAACACTGTCTCTGCTGGACTGAAACAAACCCACCACAGCACACTGGCAAGGGTTATAAAATACAGACAAGTGATTTTTTTTTTCCTGCTGCTGGTTTTGCTTTCAGTGAGACCCAAGAAAGAGCAAGTCTGTGGGAGTTCTGGTTTTACTTTCACCTCTTAAAAGAGCACAATGGCCTAAGCTAGGTAGGACATGACAGCAGTACTAGACTCAACACAAGTGAGGGAGTGAAGTGAGGAACCATGCACAACAATGGAAGAGAACATTTAACTGTTCAGGGAAGTGAAACAGGCTTAAAAGGAACATAGTATTTTAAAACCAAATATACACAGTAAGATCACAAAACTACCCCATCCTCCCCCTTTCAAGCCACAGAACAAGACTCCAAAGGCAAGTTTCACAGTAATGGCATCACCAGATGCAAACTAGATTGAGGACAGCTCTCGGGACTCCCTTCTATGAACAGCACTGAAGGCAGTACAGAATATCCACAGCTATGACTGAGGAGTTGAAGGGTGAGGATTCCAAGGCTCCATTTTGATGACCTTTAGTAACTGGCTTGAAAGATTAAAACAAGGAAAATACTGCAGCTAAATAAGGACCAGCAGCAGCCCTCTTGAAAGAGCAACAACCAGTAGGTACCTACAGACTGAAGATCTGGCTTTATCATGACTGCACCAGGTCCCATCCTCAAGGCTTTTGAAGACTAAACAATTCTCTCATTTGGTGGCAAGAGTCACAGGGAATCAGACCTTTGTTACATAGACAGCAAGATGTGGGCTTTTACTTTGACACTTTAGCTACACTGAGTGCACAGTACGTGACAGAAAAATGTGAGAGGGAGACCTAGAGGAGATGAGCAGCAAGAAAAGGCAAAGCAACTTCATCCTGTTCACTCACGCTTAGGATATGCAACTTTAATCTTAAAGAAAGTCCCACACGTACAATGGAGAAAGGTCCAAACCATAGGCACAACTAAAGCTCAACTGTTATCAGCTACTCTTATGTACAGCTGTATAGATTCAAAAAGGCTATTCTAGGTGTGTATGTACAAAAGATTGTTTATACAGAAGTCTGTACAGAAGGGTCTATACATGTAGTTTTCTGCAGAAGGAATCCATAGCTGCTACCTCTACACTAGAGAATATCAGCACTTCATTCACATATCTTACAAAAACAAACAAAAAAAATAGACACTTCCAGGATTAAACTGGCTTTGTCGTGCATCTAAATTTCTTCAGGCTTCACTATCCAAGCCATAATGGATTCTTTAGTCTTGATGCAGACATGAGACCAGGACAGGTGCCATGTGCTTTAGTCTCTCAAAAGGAAATTCTGCACAGGAGTGCTAAAAATAAAAGCCCCAAAAAACCAAACAGAGGTGAAGTCCTGACTATGGACATTCCCATCCAGTCTAAAGAATCGCAAGTGTTCCACCCAGTGGTCACTGTTCACTGCCGGAATTCCAGTTCATCTACACTGATGACTTTGGATGGCATGGATGGAAGAGGCTGCTGCAAGACATCTGAACCAAACCATTTTGCAAGGCCAATGGGAGAGCCACTTCTCTGGCTGGGGCGATGGTCAAGCTGTGTGTGCCCATGAGATAATCCAGTCCGAGGCAGCACATTTTGAGGGGTTGTTTGTGCACCAGCAGGTGATCCCTGTGCTCCAGAGCCTGTGAAATGTAAAGCTATTAGAGGTGGAGTAACACCCAGCACAGATTTGCCCTCGAGCTATCACCTGATAAGGCATGTGAGCCGAATGTGGCTTTTATTCATTCTATGAGCCCCAGAAGTCCAGGTACCACGTGCTTATTTTCATTAGTACTCCCATAAATGGCCTGACACTGCCAGTTCCGGACACGGACGGGTTTGAAGGGAAGACCAGGATCAAATAGCATTTCCCTGGAGAAGGTGGGTAGCCTGTGGCCCAAGAAGGCTGAAAGCCTGCACACATGCTGCAAGAGTCAGAACTGTCAGTAGCAACACATGTTCTGAAACCAAACATTTCACTTGGACTTTGTTCTGGCATAACAGCTTGCACTGGCCCAAACCACTTGAGACTCACACAAGGTTAGTGATCACGAATAACTAAATTTGAAGTAGCTTCCTGCTACTACAGTGCACTCAACACCCCAGAAAGCAGCCTTCTAGAAGTCACACTCCTGCTGTCTTTCTAGCCTACCTGATCGTTGTAGCTGCTGTTGCATCATGGCGAGCTGCAAAGGTGTCCCCGAGCGTGGATTTAAGATGTGATGGCTTGCTGTTGGTAATGGATAAAAAGGCTGGCCAAGGATGGGAGCAGATATTCCCTGCAAGTGAGACAGGTCCACTCCAGGAGGAAGCATACCTGTTGAACACGAGCAAGAAAACTTCTTACCTGATAAGCATAAGGAACTTAATGCAAAGCAAAACATACGTATTTAGAAGGGCTGGAATTTACTGTCTGATTTTAAAGCTAAGTTCTGATATAAGACTACCAGTAGTATCAGTTTGTGCTGCTCCTAACACAGTCTCAAAGAGAACATGGAAAAACAGGAAAAAAACATATGGATTACCTGCTTGCAGCAGAGGAAGATGTTGCGGATGGACCCCCTGTGCCATCATTCTCTGGACCAATCCTGGGTGCAGTTGATGAGCAGGTCGTACAAGTGGTACATGGGGAACAAGGGGTACTTGATGAACAGGACGAAGAAAAGGGCCTCCTGGTACTGGGGAGGCCATTGTAGGAGTCTTCCTACCAGCTGATTTGGGCCTGTAGTCTTGCTCTTTGGTGCAACGATTTGCTTGGGTAAGAGGTGTGGAACATGCAGAGCGCTGCAGTGCAGGTAGTTTGGTACCTAAGGTGGGCAAAGTTCCTTGATCTGCATTCTCCACAGAACTAGACAGTAGGTTATCTGTAGCTAGAATCGAATACAGCTATTACAGTCCACAGCTAGAGATTGCACCTAATGAAAATTAAAGCTTAATGATTGGATTTGATAGGTTCCAGAACTAGCTGAACTGTAGTCATATATATTTAATAGTAAGCATCTTTTTTCTGGATGCTTATGGCCAAATTATTTCAAAGAGAGTTAAGAGAAGGAATATGTTCCACAAAAATCCCTGTACAGGAAATTTAAGTTACTTTAGAATCAGCAGTAACTCCACTTTTAATTCTTATTTTTCCTTCTTAGGAATATTGAACTGGCAGCATGGATGAGTCAGTGCCAAATGTGATAGGAGGTACAAGAGATCCTCCCTAGGTTTTTCAGTTTAGCTGCGTTTGGTGGTTAACAGCAGCCTTCTACATCTGACATCTGCTTAGCAAGATTTGGAACACTAAAGCACCTCCAGAAGCTACTCCCACAGACCATCCAGATGAGTTAGACAAGGCCTGAAATACCCTGGCATCAACTACTACAGTGGAGGTATTTCAGCTGGACTGCTACCACAAACTGCAAGCTGCCTCTACAGCTACCAGCGCTGAAGCACAATGCCATGGCCATTGGCCATGCCAGTCTTGACTGGGTCAGGCAACTGGTGTTGGGCGTTTCCTTTTAACAGCCTCTTACATCAGTTTGGGTGACAAAATGCTTCCCTGATCTGCTATACTTAAGAGCTTAATTGGACTCAGCTTTGACTGTTCAGTTGTCTCAAGAGAACTAAGTTTTCAATTACTGGTGTAGAGAGCTGTGGAAGCATTATTGCCACTGTGCTTGTTCATCAAGAAAAGTTGCAAACAATTATGGTCCAGCCCTCTTAGTGTTGCTCAGAAATTGATAGGAAATAGAGATTAAGCCCCAGCACTAGTGGAAGAGCATCCCCTCCATAGCTCTGGCCCCTCTTCCCATAGGCTCCCTCACTTCCTCCTCATCTCCACGGATCAGGAATGTCTAAAGGTAGCCTGGGTGTATTGTGTGCTGAGACAATCTGAGCCTATTCCAAATCCCTTTTGTCGGTGGTATTTTAAAGCCATTACAATACCTTCATTTGGTCTCTGATTTTCATCTTTAACATCACTGATTTTCATTTTCCCAGAAACTGGATCCTCTTTGCTTTTCTCTTTGCTCTCATACATCTTGCGAATCACCGAGGTAGGTGTGAAGGAAGGAGACAGCTGCAGAGAACACAGTAAGAAGCAGTGCTTCACCCAGTGCTCATTATCCAGGCCACAATATCTCAGCTGTAGGAGGACACCAATTCTAGCACATCCTTTCCATTTAAAGCTCTTATTTTGAATCAGCTGCTGTGTGCCCATGATTTTACTTCACCTCATTTAATAGCTTTATTCTATAATTTCAGCATTTCCCTTTAGCTTTTTTGCAAGTCCAATATCAAAATCTGCAGCTGTTCTCAGTTAAATGTACCTTAACAGGCTTGAAACAAAATAGCTGAGCTGTAGTGTAAGTTACAGCTATTTCCTCTTGGCTATTGGTTCAGAAGAGCAACTCCATAGGAATTCCTATAGAGCTGCTTCATCTGCATTAACTCAGGGCTGATGTTCTGCAGAGAACTATTGCCTCATTTGGGTATTCCCCCATTCAGAGTTCCATAGCACCTGTGGAAGTTACTAATTTGGAATATAAACCTGTATTACTTGTTTCATTTGGCAGATGATGGTCTGTGTCAGTCCTGAGCTGCAAGTACTTGACTGACTAATTGGAAAATTTAGATCAAAACTGCATTCTACACAGTACTGAAGGCAGAGATTTTGGCTTTGAGATTTTACTCATTTTCAAAGTGACCCAGAAGCGCCTAGGCATTTTTTAACCCACAGACACTTAGGTCAAACACTTCATACCCGAACACCAGTGTTCTCTAAAGCATCTCGTGGCTTTCAGCACTTGTCTTCTTAAAATTTAAAGACCAAAATATGATGGCTTGAGTTTTCATAATCACCTTCATTTGGTTTCAAAACACGAGGTCAAGGTAACACTAATGGTATTTCTTCAGTTTTAGGTAAGACAGTGGTCAGAAAAGGCCCTTTTCCAAGGTGAAGACATTCAGTTAAGCATGAAGGAAAACTTATTCCTGTATCGCACAGCCACAGATAAAACACGAATGCGATTAACTCAATGGCCTCCCCTTCTCCCATCGATTACCACTGCTGTAATCTGGTAACTGCAGACACTTTGACAGTTCTCCCTACAACCACTGAACATCAGGTACTGACCATGCTTGTAATGGATGCTGCAGGGGCTGGAGAAGATGCATTCCCTCTGTGTCCTGGTGCAGGGGATTTAGTCATTCGCTGCTGCCTGTGAAAGGACAAGGAGTCAGAACAAGCTCTGCTCTTGGCACAGAATCAAAGGCAGCACTGCCAAGACCCAATGCAATCCTGAGTGACTAGTGCTAATATCTACTGAAAGACAATACTTACATTAAAAAATCAGTTAACAGCATACCCCTTACATTTTGCAGTCAGGTGCTCACCTGTTTCTGTAGCCATCTCTGCTTTTGTCCATTTGTGGTTTACCAAAGCCATGCTGATAGAAATTTGCTGCATGTATGGCCAAGTCATGTGGGAGTGCCAATCCCTCTAAGGCAGCTTGCTGGATCTCCAGGGGACTCATCTGAGGTAGAGTTGGATAAAAACCACACAAGTCAAAGCCTGTATTTGGCTGGGGTTTTTTTTCAGATTCTGAAGATTGACAGCTATAGCTACTAATGCCTTCACCAACATCTGCCCATCAACAGTCTCTGTTTTATTTACAGGCAATAGAAGTTTAAAAAAAATTTTGTACTTCAGGTACTCTAAGATGGGCCAAATTGCAATGAGGTTTTGAGACTGTATTAAATTAGACTTTGCATCCTCACACTCAGAGTAAACTTAACAAAGCACAAACGTCTGGGTGCAACAGCTAAGAGTTCCCACAAGTTAGCTCTAGACCACAGAAGACAAAGACATGCAAATATATTAAACAAAAAGCAGTTCATCTAACCTGTGCAGCAACTGGGCTCATGGGCTTCCTTACACCTGGAAATGGATCACCAAGCAATTGCTGAGAACCTTGTCCAAAACCTAAAGAACATAAAACATTTGTATTTAAAAGTATTAACAGTTTATTTCAATACATAGAATACATATCCCAAAGTAAAATAATGCTACATGAATTAAGGATTCATTGTGAAGACTCTCAGCTCACCCCTTAAATCTACATAGAGCTACATCTCTTCCTTGTCACAGAGCTGGGAGAGCTACAAAAGAGGGCTCCTGGTAGTGTTTTGTAGTACAAATGGCCAAGTAGTCCTTGGGAGTTATTCTTACGCAATAGCTGAGCACATTATTCCTCACCAGAACTCACTGTGAGGTCTGTGTGATGAATTTAACATTAGAGACAGTAAGTGAAAGGCAGACACTGCCCTAGTTGCCCACCAAGTGCCAGAGAGATTTTACAGTTCTGTAAAGCAGTCTTTAAAAAACCTCAAGTAATCAGAACCCACTTTGCAACCAGTCTCACCAATGGGTGAAGAGATTCTGTGGCGCAGGTAATCTGCAGAAGCAGCTCGTGTTGGGAACACAGGTGGGATGGGGGGAGAGGGGGCTCTCTGTGTCAGCAGAGAGGCTGCAGGCTCCAAACCACCTATCAGGCCACTTAAGACATTCGACGAAGCAGGTCTGGTAATGGGTGGACCAAGAAGTTCCTAAGAATAATTAAAGAAAGAACATTCAAAATGTGGCAAATTTACACAAACTAGCTCATTTTACTACACTACAGACTGCCCTATTTATAGCAACTTAGAGACAAGGGGACTTGTGCAACCAGATACACCAATCCTGGTTTGCTCAGAATTAGGCACTCAGCAAGCTTTTCATTTTCAAGCCATAATTACAGGAAATAACGTGACAAGATAAATTTTTAGGTAAACTGATCTAGTCCCTAGCACTTTCTTTATAGTATCTTGTCTGACTACTGATCCCATAATTGCCTTAAATGCCTTATTTTCAAATAATTTTTGTTTTCCCATTGGGGATATGCTTTAAAGTACTTTCCTCCCCCCAGTAATAATACCTGCAGAATATTCTTTGACAGAGGCTGGCCTGACATCTCTGGAGGTGACATTAAGTGGCTTTCAAGGCTCTGCTAAGAAAATGAAAACACTGTAAATTAGACATAAATACAACCAAGCTCAAGAAGAGACTATCTACATTCACTTCAGGGACAGAAATAATTTCATCTGTTGTGTTAGAACAGTAATTTATGCAACAGCCAAATAAAATTTCAGCAAAATTAAGGGCTGAACTGGCTCACAGACTTCCCCTAAGAAAAATGCCCTGTGCTAGATTGCATACAGGTATTTCACTGTGCCTCATTCAAGTTTGGGTCAAATATATGAATTTATGTAATTGTGTAAAGTGGAGATGGAATATTGAGCCATTGGTTAACTGAAAATATATAACAAAACTAAAAAGTGTTTGTATGTTAAAGAAATTATTTAATATATTCTTCTGAGCATCAAAATTGCATGTTAATGTAAAGAGATACCCAAAAGCTAAAGTATTGATTTAAGTCTGAGATCAATCTGCAAATTCTTCACAGGGCAGATTCACATTCTTCACTCTCTTTTAGTGAAGTGGGATGAGTCTAAAAGTCCTTGGGCATAGTTTGGCAGGAAAACCACATGCTTTAGACCTACTCGGTTGTTAGAAGTATCTTCTGGTGACAGAAATATTTACTGACAGCTTCTGGGTCAAGCATACTGCTTAGGCAGTTAGTGACAGGATGAAATTTCATCCTACAATCCCTTGCAGTCTAAACCTTGCTATCATCTGTTGTTTAATATTAATCTTCCAGCTAACAAGTATTCACTTCAGTTTCATCTTAGTACAAAGCGCTGTTAAAAGTCAAGTGCAAAATAATAGATTATTCACTGACATACCTCTACTAAACAAAGGTCACTAAAAACATCTGGGCTTCAGGTAAGGGTTGGCTGTTAACCCCTGTAAACACAGGTCACCAGAGGCACTGGCTGCACTTACATTGACTTTGGGCTGTGAAGGCAGAGTCCCGCTTGCCTTCATGCTGCTGACGAGTTTGTTAAACGCAGTCATATCCCCATCCTTCTTCATCTGTCTGGAGCCACTGACATTCAGGGCTTCTTCCATTTGCTCAGCCATAAAGGGAGTGGCAATTTTCCCCTCCTGATCCACTTTCAGACCTTTTAGCCCAGCTTCAACTTCCTCCACTGAAAGTACAACTCCTGAATGTGCTGAGAAATACAGGAGAAATACTGGTAAGCCACACTTCTGTTCTCAAGTGAGCTAGTAATTCTTGTGCAGGAGTTGAATAGAAGTTGTTTGAAAGCTAGGAACAGCCAAAAACTTATTTTTTGATACTGATACTAGCTGTCAAACCATGACTGATCTGGGTTTAGACTGACATTTAATATATCCAAATTCAGAGAACTGACATGCACAACTACTGCCATGTAAGATTCCACAAGAACCTGTTTAGGCTTCAGCTACTAAATTCTCACTCTCGTTCATTTATCCTGCAAGAAATGTTACTACATTTTACAGCTTTGCTGGCATTTAACAGATAATATTCCAGTGACAATTGAGTTGGTTTCTTTTCTCAATTAGGAAAGTTGCATTTATATTATACTCCAGAAGACCAGATGGTTTACAGCCACAGTGCAAGCCATGTCAAATTTCTGAAGCTATCATAAGCAGAAAGAATACATACCTGGAAAATCTAGATACTTTAGAGACTCAGTTACACACTTAAGCTCAGTGTGTATAAAGTTTGAAGTAGATTTTTTGCTCAGAAATTAAAGCCCCTTATAGAAAGATTTCACTGGCATAACCAGCACAAGGTACAGTGCTCTTAGCAGTATTTTTTTCTGTATATGCATATATACACACATATATAAACACCTACTACTAGTGCCTGACATCAAGGTTAAACATGCTTTATGGACCAGCTAACACACATGACAAGGCATGACACCTTAAAAGAAAAGGAAGAAGAGATAGAAGCATGCCATGGGTTGCAGATGTTGGCCCAAAGAAATAAGATTTACTGGAAATTTGGGCAAGGGGGTGGAGAAAAGAAACAATGATGCAGACATCATGCAGCATAGAACATGAGTAAATATGATGCTGGTGGAGAGGAATTGATCTGAAAACTCCACAACACTTGAAGAGCTGTACAGCATTTTGTGGGAATGCAGAGCCCCACATTAGGTACTTTTGAGTGAATGGAAGCTTCCCCACAGATTTTTTTTTTTCCCTTCATCCTTGGTTTGTGAGGATCAGAGTTGAAAAAGTTTTTAGTAGGAAAGTCAGACTAAGCAGAACAGAAATAGAACTACAAGTCTTTTTAAAGTGAAATTAAGGAAGTTCTCCACATGTTAGCCAACACTCCCTACTCCCAGACTGGATGCTTAAGAATATTTGCAGTGCTTAGATGCTTTCCTTCCTAGCTGCTTCACACTAATCAGAGGGGCATCACTTTTTCTTCAGTCCAGTTTATGTGGCAATACATGCTGCTTGCCAAAGAGAAACCAGTTTGGAATTAGAACTCAAGAGTTCACATGCATTGTACACTCCATGCATGCTATGGACCCAGACATGCAAATCCCTAAGCTGGAGGCACCCTTGGAAAAAAAAATCCCATTCTCAAGCCACTGTGCAACTTCTTAGATACTGACACTTAATGGATCAATGTGATCCATTACAGACACTGTCAAGGACGACTGACACTGTCAGTTTTTGGTAAAGCCAGAGTTTAAATGCCAGTTTCAGAGCTGACATTATCAGTCACCAGTATGAAAAAACTGCAAATGCCATACACAAAGCTGGAAACTCAGATCAAGACTTGCATCATCTTATAATTGTTTCTGGCCACTAAAGCAGTCTGATAAAGGGATGTCATCCTGTGATTAGGATGAAAAGAGTCAGTGATGATATTGACACAATTGAGAGCTGCTGAATACTGAGTTTTCAGTACTGTAAGTAAATCTATAATACTGCCTACTCCAGGATTTGGGCAGTTGGTTTCCAGAATACCAAGCCTCTTGCTGGGAGATACTGCATCACAAGAACTTGACAATAGCTGAAGAGGCACTTACTGCTCTCTCTAAGCTTTTCCTTGTTGGCTGAAAGACTTGAGAGAAGAGGTTTTAAGTCCACTTTGGCTTTCTGTAGCATTTCTAGGATGTCCACTTTGTTTTCAGAGTGGTCTTCCAATGGAATGGGAGCAAAGTAGTTTCCAGAGTTCTGGCCAGGGGAGAGAATGGCTTGCTCTAGACCTGAAACAGCAAAACCAGGAGCACTGCGACATCAGTTTACCAACCCAATGGCTCAAGATGAACACACACTGGCAACCAACTTCAGCATGTCACTGCAAAGTTATGCCTCACACCCCTTGCCCAAGATCAGCTGGAAAGTCATCAGGAAGCACTGACAAGAACATTTATTAAAAAAGAACTTACAGCTGCTTACTCTAAAAGCTTCCAAAAGAATGCCAGGTCTTAAACTGTGGGTGAATTCACTGTCCTAAAGCCTTATCTGCCATCTACTTATTGAATGAGTAAGAAAGAATGTGGAAGGAGGCTACCTGACCCTGCACTGTCCTGCAGCCTTACCTGCTAGCCTCTCCAGTTCCTCATGAGGGGTAGATCTCAAGCTGCTTGACCGACTTCCAGAACGACTGGGATTAGAAAACCACCTGCTGAACCTGCTGGCAGACATTGAACCTTCCCCCAGCACATCTTCTATCATCTAAGGGAGGGGAAAAAAAAAAATCTCAACATAAGCAAGATCAGCAATATCTGAGAAGCTTTACTGTGCAAACAAGATTCTTCTGCTACAGACAACTAGATGCTGTTCCCAGAGTTTCAAAGCTTCGATGTGCTTTTTTCCTGCAGACAGTTAACATAACCCAGCATACATCTCTAACTGATACCAAATATTTACTCACAGTAAAACTGTAACTGAAAAAGCACAGTCAGAGCACCCAAAGACCATTAACTACACCATTTTAAAGTGGAAGTGTCAAAAGAATCCCAAGTATTTAAAAAACAGTGCATTATAAAAACGTAACTCAAACTAAAGCTTCTCCTATCCTGCAAGACAGTACCCAGTTAAAGCCTGGCTCAATAGGCACAGATGCAGTTTCAGGCAGCATGCTTTCTTTTAAACAAAAGGAAGAGAAGCTTCTTCCTCTCAGAGAAACTGTTTTTTTTCTTAAACAAGGAGCACTCAACACTATTTACAACAGAGAAAAAAATAGTATTGCTCCATTTGGTTTTGATTGTTTGACTCTAACATATTAGAAGAATTAAGACAAGAAATGTACAAACCTATGGTAACACTTGTCACAGACATATCACCAGTACAAAGAAACTCCCTCTTATGACAAATTATAACATCTCCCCATCTGTTTCATCAGCAGGACTTTTCACTTGGGAAATCCCTGCTTTTAAAAGGAGTCACTACCTTGCACATATGCTGAAAGCAGATTATCAAGTCTAAAGAAACCATTTACAACTTCGATAGGGAGAATGAACTCTCCTCCATTTATTTGTCAAATCACTGGCACCATATGATGACTCTTTTCTAATGCAAGCAGCTTGGCCACATTAAAGATTAAAGATTAGGTCAGAAGTCCATTTTTTTTTTTTTAACCTCAACATTTCTAAACCATGTCAGGTCTGTTTGTTTGCAGTCAGAACACAATTTTTGACTTCTGACTGAATTGGTAGGCTGTGTTTATCCAACATAAGAGTAATAATTCTAAAAAAAATAATTAACCTCTTAAAGGTTTAAGTAATAAAGATTCAAACCCTTTCAGACATATCTTTTCAGGCACTAGTGTCTCCAGGCTCACTGCCTGCCACGAAGTCTGCACAGATCTGTTTGCTGCATTTCCCAGACTTGGATAGAAAAGGTTGTCTTCAGTTAGATTAAATTTGTAGAGTGAATCTTCTCTGAACATATCTTTAATAATTCCAAAGAAGATCCATTCAGAACATCAATTTTGAGCCTTCAAGGAATGACCAAAAGAAGGGAAAAATAGTCAAGTTAGTCTGCCTCAAACACTTTGGAGATGGAGCCAGTCCCAGGGATAACACCTTGGCAGAAACATCCCAACACTCCAAAGCTAAATCTCCGCAAAGTCATCTTAAACTTACACACTTCATAAAGGAACTTCCACAGTGCAAGAAGTTTTAGCTTTCACAAAATGCAGCCACAGCAAAAATGCTTCTCACAAATATACCCAGTCTTAAAACCCAGAAAACTCACTGAAGCCAGGCCAGGAACGCTTTTATCCAAGTTAAAGAACTCATTGAAGTCAAACTCTCCTGGAGCTGGTTCTTGTAAAACAGCTTCTCTAGGAACTTCTTGATCTGCTGGAGTTTCATTGGCAAGGACAGCTTGCACTTCATCCTCTTCTGCCACTCCACCATTGCATTCTATGCCTGAAAAAGAAAACCAAGCTGAATCACTGAACTTGACTATTTCCTGTGGGAACAGTGCCTGACAGCCAATGCACTTGCCCAGGGATTACAAGCACAGGCCCAAAGGAACCCAGCCCCCAGCTGATACCTCATCAGTTACACTCCACTGGCTCCTGCAAGAGAAAACAGCACCCACTACAACTCCTAGCACACAGCTTCTAGTCTGGTAAGACTATCTAGCTCAAAAAAAAAAAAAGAATTGCCATTGAACTGTGCACAAACAACTGCATCCTGATCAGCCTGGGCTGTTACACCACACCAAGCACATACAGCTGCTGCAGAAAGTCAACAGCTGCTGCTGTTTTTCCATCAAGAATCCTTTGGCAGCTCCTGCCTTCCAGACATGGGTTCTTAATAGTCAACATATGACAAATACTGCTTCTCCTCCTTCACCAGGAGCAAGGCACTTCTCACTTTAAAGACTTCTCAGCAAGCTTGCACAGGGCACTGCAATAAAGTTGTGACAAAGTTGGCTACAAGCTCCTGTGCTTGGAACTGCACTACAATCCAGTTATGTTGTCCACCTGCAGAATTTCTAGTATTAAAAAGTCATCTCTCCCACCATACTGCAACTTTTTTTTTTTTGTAATCATCCAATTACAAATTCAAGTTTCCGAATTCAGTTTAAAGCTGTGTTACTGGAAGATGTAATCCCAGATCAGTGTTCCTAATGTTAGTATTACCATAAGAAAAAAATATTTCAAGTACCTCAGAGCATTAGTTTAATTTAAATGGAGCCTTCAGCACCCAGCAGGATATAGACATGAATAAGACCTTTAGAATAACCTATCAACTTCTGATATCATTCAACATCCACACAAGTTTTTTTTTTTTTTCCAGCCTCTCAATCTAGCCTCTCTTTGGAAAAAAAATGTAATTGATCTTTTAGATTACTAATACCATTATCGGTTTTACATATTGTGCTTCAGGACGACCAAAAGCTATGCAAGCTTAAGATAAAGGTTTTCATTTACACTTGTCTGGATCTGTAACAGTCACCTCCACACCCAGCAATCTGCCCCATGAGCAGAAGAGCAGAGCTTTCGTGAGGTTTGCCCTTACTCACCTTCTTTCAGCGAGGCTGTGCGTCGCCTCGTACGTTTTCTTCCTTTGTGATCTTCCTCCAGAATTTTATCATCAAAGCCTGTGAGCTCAATGGTTTCAGACTGACTTGTAGGCCCAGCAGAGAACCACTCAGGTTCCTCTTCAGTGTAGGAATCATTCCTTCTTCGCTCCCCAAAGACACGTTTGCTGTCACCAAATTCCCTCTGAAGGGGGATATTAAAAATATTAGCCTTAATAAAATACTGCTTCCTAAGATTCTTCCCCGACTTCCACTTTCACCAATTCTGGATATTTAAAGTATGTATACAACCTCCCTGTATGTTCTGTAAGCTTTCACATTTAAGCTTCACAGCTGAATTTCTGCTTCATTACACCAAAAGCTATTGATCTGCAAGTGCTTCCATAAAATCAGTTTTGCAGGCTGTGAGTTATCAGTTCCTTTTTTTTTTAGTTTAAAAAAAAAGGTATTAAAAAAGCCTGAAAGCATGGAAAGCTCCCATTTGCTGAGATTAAAGACAATGCTTGCTGACAACTGCCAGGTCAAGAACTACAAATGAACGATTAGACTTTTGAACCTCTTGCTAGTAAAAGTCAGCCACAGGCAGGGTTCGGCTGATAAACAGCATTACATACATCCCTGTGAGCTCTCTGAAGGAATGTAAGTTTTGAAACACTAAGTGCTCATCCTTCACACCCTAAGAATAAAGGGTGTGTTTGCACAGAACACTCAGCTGCTGTATGCAGCTCACCTGCCCCTGGTGCTTTTAGTGCCCAGGTGTCCAGACTCCCTGGTTTAATATGCAGTCAGGAAAAGAAGGAACAAACCCTGAAGCGTTTATCTTTGTAGTCCCTGTCACGATCCCGGTCCCTCGCATCCCTGGAGTCACCACCCCGATGGTCTTTGTCGAAGTTCCTTGAGGAGATGATCCTGCCACTGCCAATCCTGCGGCCGCCGATCACGCGGACACCGTCACTGTCCTTTTCCAGGGGGCTCCCTGCCCGACGGGAGCTGACGGATGCAGTTACATGACAGCCACCCCCAAAGCTTCGCCTCTGGGGACTCAGGACTACATCCAAGTCATCTTCTTTCACTCGCTCTCTTGGATCTGCAAGTCAAAGACCACACAAAAAGCACTACACTTAATCTATTAGTAAAGACAAGTGACTTGTCTGTATAGCAGCCTTCTGTTTCCATCGCCTTGCTGCTATCCCAGGGCTTCTAAAGGAAAATGCTCATGATTTATTTCTGTGAAGCTGATCTAGCTGAGACCACAGGAAATGCAAACAAAAAATTTACAGCTGGGTATTGAGGAACTACTGTGGTCTCCTAGAAGTACCTGCTTTCCCAATATAGATCTTCTAAGAGCTCAGCCTCAAGCTGCAGGGAAATTGTCCCACTTGTACTTGACACATGCATTCACTATTACATGACAAGAATAGGAGGATATAACTAACTGTTGCACAGGTTTGTTCTTCAGTAATAATTACTGAAGTTTAGTTGGAACAACCAAGATTTCTTTGACACTTACCCTGTGCAGTCAAACAATTTTCAGAGACTTTGTTTGGTCTCCTTTGTGTTATCCGAACAGAAAGGTTTTGCCAACAGCCCAGGTTCAGTTTTGAGCCATGTGCTGTAGAACACACTCACCAACTATCCTGCGCATAAGAGAAGTCCGATCTGAATCCAAATCTTTTTTAAAGCTTTCCACTGGTGAAGTTCTTCCTGAAGTTGGATATAAAGATGCATGCCACTTCTCTGGATCCCAGACACCATCACTAGGAAAATAAAATTGCAGGATTGTTTGCTACCTAGTAGTCTAATAAATACTTCATAATGCTGCTGCTGGAAACCTAGAATTCACTGGTTAGCGACCTGTACAAGTGAATTATGCTTCATACCCTACTTTTAAATCTGCTGTACTATGGTTTATTACTTCACACATAGTATTTGGATCTCTTCTGTAACAGCAAGGAAGTATAATACCCAATATCAAATTTTAAAAGACTGGTTATTGGTGAAGCTTGCCTGGTACACTGAAAAACAGTTCAAGTGCATCATATGGTGCTGCTCTTAAGCATTTGGGTAATTTTACCTCAATCTCACACTTGTACAATAAATTCATCTGAATAGTAAAGAAACTGCTGCTTAAAAAACTTACAAACACCAGCCAAGAACACTCACCTCCATTTTTAGTGAGGTGCAGTGAAAACATGGGAGAGTAATCCACTAAGCAAGGCAGCTTGTTACAGCCTGACCCAGTCTGTGCTACACACGTCCTTGGTACCTTTTCCTGCAAGTCTGTAAAGACTTGTGTTGTGTGAAGTTATGAGATCCAGCAGAAAATAATCTCTGTTCAAAGACCAAAATCCTTGGCCAGAGCATTGAGCCTTTCCTAGTAGATTAGTACTTCTGAAAACTGGACTCTGTAGCATCTGAACTTTGTGGCATGTATACCTCCCATCAGCATAAAAGCACTTCTTAGCTAAGTGTTTTTTACAATTAAACTTTTATTTTGAAATAAATGTATATAGCCTTTATATAAGCAAGAAAATACCTGTCATATTTTTCAGAAAGACAAGAAGGTCTTTTCTTAGAGTAGGGACGTTCTTTAATATCCAGCAATTCCTCCTAGGAAAAAAAAAAATTAAAATCAAGACATGAGTTTCAATTCACACTGAGATAAGACTTAAGTGACTCAAACCATCTATTCCAGACTGCCTGTTCAATTTAGTGTTTTAATTTGACAGCCCAGGTTTCCCAGTATGTTGTTTCCTATCCTGTGAAATACAGCACTGAAAATTTATATTTCAGTTGTTCTACCAGTGGCCACTGACCAAACACTTATTTGAAGCACTAAGCCTTACTAGGCCAGGTTCAGTTTCTCATGAACACTCCAAGGCTGCTCACATCATAAATGTTTATGTATTCACTTCCCTGGACAGTTCAGCTTAAAAGCAACACAGGCATAATGGACACCAGGGCTGGCAAGTTCTCAAGAAGGAATCAAAATTCCTGTGGTTAATGCTATATAAAGTTCAGCAGGTAAAAAAGCATTAGCACAATTTCAGTCACTGGTGTAGATCTGGGAATTCTAGACAAGCTTGCCATTTCTGACCATCACCAACTCAAAGATATTAAGATATGTGTTATACAATTAGCCATTCCACCCAACATCAAATTAATGCTGAATGATATCTTATTGTCCCACTTTCTACCAGCTTTACCTTAGCTTACCACTGCACACCCTGAGCAGTCAGTCACTTTACTGACAACCAGTGCAGTCTCACTGCAGTTTGCTACATTCAGAAAGCATTATTAATGGTGTGACCACCAGTGCTTTAAATCAGCATTAACTCTGCTGCAGTTAAGATGCACATTTCTAGTTACACTTACTCATTCTCCCAAGATCCCCTTTCTTCAACCTGCCTCACTCCCAACTGCATTGAATTGATGCAGAACTATGCAGGGATCAGTGGGCAGCTGGAAGGATAAAGAAATCCTAACAGCAGACACCATACATCAGCCAGACTGAAAGAAATCTCTTCACCCTTTGCCCCTAAAAATACAACATCCTTCAGAACTTTTATATAATTTTTCCTACGTGATTAAAATCAGTTCATTAACTATGTGAGTTTGACACTTGCTCTAGATGGCAATTTGGTAGCTGGACAAAACCTTAACATCACCCTGTATTAGACCTCAGCAAAAAGAGTGCCATTAAAGGGAGCCTGGCCTCCCTGCCCACAGCTTCCCAAAATAAATCTCAATCTGTGAGGAACATCAGTGCTGTAATACTATCAGAGCCTGATGCAGATACTACAAGCATTAACAGCCCTGTCCATCACCAGATTGGGAATGGATTGTTTTGCTGGCCACGAGAGGGAGTCCACAGGCTCTCATTCACATCCTATCACAATTCTTCCACTCAAGTGAGGAAAATTTGAATTGTTTCTTGCCTTTCACTCATTAGCTGTGCACCCTTGGGGGAACAGCTTCCCAAGAACTAGAAAAGACACAGCTTAAACTGTAGAGCGCTCCTGTAACAGAGGAGATAAATGCTGGCACTTCCACATGTGGAGCTTTATGTTTAATTCACATACATTCTAAGCAGGCTGGGGGGGAAGTGTGCTTAGCTGTTATCATACAGTTTTAAGCAAACAGCTTAGAAGTACTCAGAGAATGAGCCAGACGTTTTCCTAGTGGTAGTAAGTGAATATAAACCATTAAAGGAAATCACCCCCCTTTCCAAATCAGCAGCACATACCCCAAAACAGTGTTCCCTCAATCCCTAATTAGGAAATTAGGAAAGTAGGAAACTGGAACACATGAAAATGCCCTAAAATGTTCATTACCTCACCACCTTAAAATACTTGAGATGTAACAGGTAGAGAAACTACATGATGCAAAGTATTTTAACACAGACTGATTGCTGGTATTTCTTGATTTAGGCTCCTTGGAAACCAACTGATAAACAAGACTAGGCACCTTCTGGCACTAGTTCTGCAACTTTATCCTGGTCAGAAAATATAGGTACTGAATTAACAAAGCTGAAGCTACAAAGGCATTGCTTTCAGTAAACAGCCACCACCAGCATAGGCTGAACAGTGCCTTAAAAAGCAGAGCAGAAATTGAAGCTGAATTCAGTTACTACACAAGAGGACTTAGGCAAGACTGAAAGAGAATAGAGGCCGCTTTTTCAGCGGGGGAGCTTTAAAAACAGCTCCTCTCTTTCACTTACCAGTTAACTGACTAACTAGGTCTGAATAACAGTACACTTTGCATCCTCAAAAGTTAAGGGCACATCTTTTCTAGGAAATTAGAGAGATTTAAAAAAGTTTGCCAATTCTGAAGTACGTGGTTTATTGTTGATGTCTACTTAAAATAAGCCAGAACTCTACTATCTCAACAGAACAGAGCCACAATGATAATTTTTTTTCTTTAAAAAACAACCTACTAAAAAGCCAACAGCTCCGAATTCCTCAAGTAAGATAACACAATCAGCAACAGTAAACTATCTCACCCTGTTCCACACTTCAAGCCATTTGCTGCAAAGTATCTTAACAGCTTTTCACAAAGCAATGACCACCTGTTCCCACAGCTTGTAGCCATGGGAAAAATCACCCACCATTTCAGACTCTTCCCAAAGGCATTTTTCAGCAGTGGTAGCAAAACCAGATTTGAATCCTAAACCCTACAGCATATCAAACTCACTTAGTACTAGAACAATCTTTCTTTATTTGCAAGTTATTTAGCTCTTCTTCTTCCACTCATACATATATTTAGGCATCACAGTTAAACAAAAGCACCTGTGTTAACGTTTGAACACTAAGCATTGATTAGAGTCACAACTGTTTAAGCTTCCAGCAATCAAATATGACCAACTCTAAGGTTACAAAAGGCACCCAGTAAACATATGAGAGGTAACATATGAGATCCTGGTAAGATCTAGTGTGCTACCTTCCTATGAAATGGCATCTACTGCAAGGAAACATTTTTGGTCAACGTCTCAAAAGAACACTGCTGAAAACAGAACTACGAAGTGCTTGAGAAAGCTGGTAGAACAACATACTTCAGTCTCTACAATAATCCCTCAGCACATGCTGTGGGGTGCTCAGATATTAAGATAAGGTGGTGGGAATCAAAAGCATATCGAGGACAAGATTGCACAACTGCATCGCATTTAACAAGCTGCTCATTTGATACCACCCTGCAAATCCTAATTTTCAGCTTTCACCTCACTGTTTCCCTCTCACAGGAGCCTCCACCTCCCACTCGACTCCTGGGACCGAGACTTCCACACACAACTCAGAGACGAAAGGAGAGTGAGCTGACCTTTGTGTAACGATGTGGGTATTTAGTTGTAATTCTGTTCAGCTCCAGGAAAGCATCGCCATTTTCAGTTTCTGTTGCACCTCCTCTTTTATCCATGGTTACTTCAAAGCCTTTGACCGCGGAGCTAATTAAAACAAAACCAACCCGTCAGATTTCAAGACGTACCTTTCTAGAGGGTGCATTTTCTTTCCAGCCTAAGTCAGTTTAGCACTTAGGCACAGGAAAGTAGAGCCGCGCTCCCCAGCAGCGCCTGTCCCCTCCCAACCCTGCCCCTTCCCCCAGCCCCGGCCAGGCGGCTCCGCTGAAGGGTCCGAGCCGCTCCGGCAGCGCGGCCGGCCCTACCCCGCGCTCCAGCGGCTTCGGCACAAGGAATATCGGTCTGCGGGCACGGCCGGGGCGCGTGGCCGCCGGGACCCGCACCCCCACACACCCCGCGGGGCCCTGAGGGGTCGGGCGCCGCTCGCCCCACGGCGCGGGGGCAGCGCGGCCCAGGCGCCGTCCCGAGGCGCCGTAGCCGCGGGGGGGGGAACGGCGGCAGTGGGGCAGGTGACTCAGCGGATCCGCGCCCGCCCGCACTCACCGGCGGGTGTCCCGCGCCGCTCCGCTCCGCTCAAGGCCTCACCGCCGCCCGCGGCGTTTCCTGCTCCGGCCGCCGGCCCCACTTCTCCCCCGCCCGCCCCCACTGAGGGGCCGCACGCGCCCCGGGCCGGCGCTGCCGCCGCCGCCACCCCCCCCCAGCCCCGGCCGCCCCGCGCAGCCCCGCGCGCCGCCGCCGCTCCCGCTCCGCCCGGCGCCGCCTCCGCTCAGCCGCCGTAGCCGGGGCCTCGCGCCGCCCGCTCCGCACCCATTTAACGCCCCGCGCGCAGGCGCGTGGGGCGCGCGCGCCGGGGGCTCCCCCGCCTGCCGCCTGCCCGCGAATGGGCGGCGGGAGGCGCTGGCGGCGGCCGGGCCGCGCTCCCGCCCTGTGTCCCCGCCGCCGGCCGCCCGCGGAGCCGGCGTCTCACCCTGCGAACGGTGCGGTGGGTGAGGAGATGCGCGGGGCTCGGCGAGGGCCTGCAGGCAGTCTGGGCGGGCAGCCCTGCGGGGGAGGCGGCCGCCGGCGGGATGCGGTGCGCGCCATATGCGGGGTGGCGGCGGGATCGGCCGGTCCCTGTCCCGCGACTGACGCCGTGTCCGCGTCCCCGGCTTGCCTCGGGGGCAGCGCGGGGTCAGAGAAGGGCGGGAAGCGGCGGGGCGATCGCGGCTGAGATGGGCTGGGAGGGCGCTCGGCGGGCGCTCCCCTCGCCCCGCGTGTTCGCCGTGCTCACTGGGCTCGGGGGGCTGCCCGGGAGCGCCTTCGCGTCCCGCCGTGCGCGGCCCGGCTCCCGCGGGTGACAGGGCCGGTCCGGCCGAGCCCGCGCCGCTGCCCAGCCCCGCAGTGTGAGCGCAGCGTCCCGGTGTTCTCAACCCGCCCCGGGCTCCTGTCAGGTTGGAGTCTGGCATTCCCGTGTGGGATAGCTGGACTGGGTTGGTGCAGTGAGCGGAGCAGCTTATTCGGAGGCACCGGAAAAGTCTTTCAGTTTTTGCTAATAAGGAGCAGACATTGTTTTCAACATCAGTTTGAGGAATTTACTGAGCCAGATCGCCTGCTCCGTTTGTCCACAGCTCTGTCCCCGGCACTTGCATTCATTCTGCCACAGGAACCCAGCGGGGCCACAGAGTTTCCAAACACCTTGGGCAGCGAGGTCTGTGTAGGAACAACGAATTTCGTGTAGGATCTGGTAAATAAGGTATTCTCTTCCCTGATCTCTAATGAAGTTGAATACTAGAATTAAAATCTGGTTACCTGTGGAACGAGAGAAATATATGAGAAATAAATTTCTTGTTTTTTTTCGTGACAAAGTGCTGCATTATTAATGAGACAGCAGTGTAACTATTGCCAAGTCTTCTGAAGCCAACAAGCGCTTTCCAAACAAATACACAGGGAGACTCCATAGCAACCAGTGGGCCACCAGCCTCGAGCCGAGTGGTTATTATGAGATGCTGTAGGCTTTGAGAAGGCCTGAACTACGTTGTGTTTCACTGTCACCTTTGTGCACGTCGCTGTTTTGAGCTAAAACAGGTTTTTTGGCTCCCAAAGGCACATCTGCCACAGGTGCCTGTAACTTGATGCTCACAGCAGAAATGTCCAGTGGCACAGAAGTGGCAGAACGCAGTTTTTTCCCAAGTGCAGCAACAGCTCCCTGCCACGGCCGTTCCCTCTCCCTGCGCGGTCCGTGCCTGTGCTCGGTAAATCCCGGTCACAGCGGGGCTCGGCCCCGCCCCGCCGCACGGGGGCGCTGTCCGCCCGCCCGCCCCGCCGCACGGGGGCGCCCCGCTCAGGGGCTGGGCGGGGCGGGGAGCGCGCGCCCCTCATGGCGGGGCCGCCTCAGGCGCTGCTGCCTCAGGCGCTGCTGGCCCTTCGCTCCGCTTCTCTCCCGTTTGCTGTGGATTTCCCCGCTGCTTTCCGCCCGTCTCGTTTGCCGGTGCCGTATCCGCCGGTCCCGGGGTCTGTGGCGGCCCTCAGCGGGGCGGGGGCGGCTGCCGCAGTCCCTCACGGCGGGGTGGTGGAGCGGCGTCGTGCGGGTCTCCAGTGTTTGTCCACAAACACAGAAAGCGTTCAGGGTACAGATAGCTGCTGAAAGGAATCTCGTGCAGTAAAACTCCAAAAGAATCTTGTAGGGTTTTGTTTGGTTTTTAAGCTGCTTTTGTTTGGTTTCGGTGTTTGTTAGTTTTTTTTTTGGTTGGTTGGTTGTTTTTTTTGGGAGGGGGGAGGGGGTGGGTTTTGTTGGCTTTTTTTTTGGTGGGGGGGGGTTCTATCACACCATAACTAATGCTTATAGAAAAATCCATTTTGGATCTCACACTTAAAAGGAGATGCCTGGCCATAATTCCAGATGTTTCCACAGAATCAGACTCTTCCCAAGACCTTTGGAAGTCACAGGGTTCCATGCATGGAGAAGTTCTCACTGGAGCTAGATGGAACTCATTGTTTTCTTCATTTCTAAGTGCTTGTGAAGGAGAGGAACATACTGTTAAAAAAAAAAAAAACCCAGCCAGCAATGAAAACGAATCAGCTGCTGATGGTGTCACCCTTAGTTATTAATTTATTTTTAAGTAGAGGCACATAACTTGGAGTAGTTTACTTTTTACAGCACCTTTCTAGCACCCTTTTGTTTAGGTGGGCAGAATTGCTGCCGTAGGATTCAAATGGTTATAACTTTATTACCATTACATTAAGCCAGCACAGTGTTGCTAAGTGAGACACGCAGAGGATTTTCATGTTAAATATCTGGAGTTGTATTATGCTGTTTGAGTGCAGCATAAGTCTGAGTGGAAGTCATGTCATTTTTATGATACAGACTGCATTTAGCATAGATCCATGTGATGGATTCATCACAAGTAACAGGCACCAATTGATGCTTTGTCCAAAGATAATAAACAACATTGCAGAGCAGAGAGTGCATTTGTACTCTCTGTAGGCTTGGAACCACAGTGAAATGGAGAAATTCAGGAGCAGGTAAGCAGTAATAAGAAGCTGCTATGTTAAAGACCTCAGCTGTAATTTATTTTATGACATCTTAAGATTTCCATGGAACAGAAGAAAGTTGACTTATTCTCACAGAAAGGCTTATTAGTCTCTGTGGAACTTTGTTAGCCAGAAAATGTTCTTCTTAAAAACACAGTAAAAAAACTATGAACACCTAACCCCCAAACTGATCGTGAAACACAACTTTTATGTGGGTTTACATTATCATAACATTTACTTATAAAACTGATGTTCTTGAGCTTGAGACACTGGAACCTAAGGTATTTGGACACAGCTGTCGGTCCAGCCACAGATTTACTCCATGTTAGTTCTCTTATTCTTCCCATGCTTTTGTTTTCTGACTTTAAAAGGGAGAAATGATCATTTGACTCTTATTTTTCATGGTCACTTGCAATAAATTTTGGTGGACATAGGCTGTAATCATTAAATATATGCAGCACATAACAGTGTTCCAAATAGAGGAATAAAAGTACATATATTGGAAAATTATTAGATGCTCTTACACCTTAGGCTTTCATACAAAACTTCTGCATGTTTTACCCAGGTTTGCTTTTTCAGTTCCTTTGTGTAAGGTCATTGCATATAGTCAGGCCAGGTTTATCTTTGGGGCAGATGAAATAGTTTCAAAGGGAGTTGGGCCTGATAGGTATGTACAAAAACTTGTGCTGAAAACTGTTTTGCACCAGTTTTAAAGTGCCTGAAACTCCTCTTCAAACGTGCTTAGGGTTGCCTTAACTGCACATCTTTATGTGAACAGAATTCTTTTGTCTGCTGGACAAGGCCTACCACTTTCAGAAAACATTCAGATAATATGTTATATAACAAGAATTTCTCACACAAAGTACAGGTCTTGTTTTTTTCCATTAACTTTTATTTTTAACTCTTTGCAGCTTGCTGGAACAAACCAAAAATACTGTATTTCCTCCCAGTGATTTGTTGTTAACAGTGGTTATTCAGTTGAACTTTTGAAACTTGCATTGTTCCAGTCACTTTGTGAAAACAACTTTTTTTTTTTTTTTTTCTGGCTGCAGCCATGTTTTCTCTAGTTCAGTTCAGGAGATCATTAGGGTGAGATTTCAGATTATCCTCTTCTGTTGCCTCTTCTGGAACTCAAGAATGTGTTTGTGTTTCCAATGTGCAAATTTTCAGGGTGGTGGCAGCATTTGTTTTGGGAAAGAAGCTTCAATGGAACCGGTGCAGCAAGTTTTATCTGCATAGGGGTTTTTTTATCCTTGTTTTCAGAAAATTACCAAAAAAAAATATTTAGAATTCATAAAAACACACTTGTTATTTTTCAGATTAGAACTACACGTGAAAGTAAACTGTGTGATAGAAAAATATGTCTAATTTTGTTTTTCAATGATGAATATGTAAAAACAGGAAGAGATTTTCAGTTGTTTTGTTTTAAGGAGAAACAGTTAAAATATGAACAACACTAGGAAAGAGCTTGTAAAAGAGCATTTTATGTTAAAATGGAAATCTCACTTCAGTTCACTAGAGCTCAAGAGAATTTATCAGCAGTAGGCAGAATACTTTGATACGTTTGAGACTAAAAGGCAGAAAACCACAGTCAGAGCTTGTCAATCAAGACACCCTGTGTGCACACAAATGCATTTCAGTGATTTCTCATTTCAACTTTAGAGTAGGAAAGAGTTGTCTGTGCCATGATTGCACTGAAATGTATCTTCCTGGTTATGTTGGGGAAAGTTTAAAATTCCTGATACTGAAAAACACCTGATAAAGAAACAAGAAATGTTTTAGCATTTTGTAGCTGTCATGTTCTGTGTTTGATTAGATACCTTTGTTACTGACCAAGCTATTGAAATAAAGCCACTTCTTTGCAGGTAATACAGTTTTCCACAAAATATTTCTGCTTTCCTTTTGAGTTCAAAATCCCTGATGATGCATGAAAGCCAGCCACCACCTGAGCATCAAGTCCATGCAGCTGAACAATCTGTTGCTCCCCAGTCTGCAACACATGAATTTCAGGACAGAGGTCCTGACAAGCCAGGTCAAGATGGATATGCCCAGAGTCAAAGAAGAATGTTAAAAGAATTCCAAAGCAGGTGATAAGTACAAAACATATTTTTCACTAAATGGAGCAGGGGATCTGACCTGAAAATGTCTGGGTTTAGTAATACCAGTGCAAGTTACAGCACAAGTTTTAGTTCATGGCTGTGGCAGACAGTTCTGAAGATGCCTTATGGTAACTTGAGGATGAGGATTGACAATCAGATTTCACATATTTTTTACTTTCAAAGGTAAATTTAAAAATGGCTATTTAACAACATTGTTTGATATACTGCCAGGTGTAATGATTTCTTCTTGCCCTCCTCCAGTGTTTTTTATTTGCTTCTTTTGTTTGTTGAAAGAATCTTGACAAAGGTGGGCTGTAATTGCGTAGAGATTAAAAACCCATCATTTTTTGAGCAGCTGGAGATGATGGAGCAGCTCAGACCTACTGAAAGAGTGAGGCCCCCCTTCCTAGCTGTGTGCTTTAACTCATCACCTTGTGAAGCCTTTGGTGCTTATTGGGCCCTCCATGTGCCAGCTAACTCTGAAATCCATTGGGAAAAAAGAGGGGAAGGGTGATAGTGTCACAGTAACACATTAGTGAGCTGAGCTGGTGTTGGGAAAAGCTTGTGGAGATGTGGAACTGCTGAGGGGAGGTGGGAAGAAGGAAGATTTGCTGGCTTCAGGAAGGGCCAGACAATAGATTGGCTCAAGTATTCTGGACTCAGCTGGTTGACTTGGGGGAAACAGTGATGTTACCACATTGAAGCCTCAGAAAGGGCTCCCAGCCAGCCAGCACCCTGCTCAGTAGTATCACTGGGTGGAAGAGGGCTGCTTGGAAGGCATTTTGGCTACCCAGCATTCCTAAAGAAGTACATCCCAATTCAAGTTTTGCAATGATGCTTGGGCCTCTTTATGCTTTATGAATTGCTCTGATGCAGGTACTAATTTCAGGGTCTAAATATTTCATATATGCATTGATCTCTGAAAACCAGACCCTTACTTTTATTACTGAAACTAGAATAAAAATTCCTATTTTCACTACTGCCTGTGAGTTTGCAGGAGTAGAGAAGAGGAGTACAAAGGCAACTAATCTTTCCTTGTATTCCAGATACCTAGCAAGGAAGTTTTTCTATCTGTGGGCAAAAATGACATTTGGACAAGTTCTCCCTTCCAAAGCCAGGTAGATAAAATTACAGAACTCAGAGGTGGAGGTTTTTTTGTTTGTTGTTTGTTTGTTGGGGGTTTTGTTTGTTTGTTTTGTTTTAGGGGTTTTCTTTGTTTTGTTTTGGTTGGTTTTTTTTTTTTTTTTTAATATGGTTTAATGGTAAACCACTGGGCTAAGAGAGTACTGGCTGCCAAGAAAATATTTTTATGTATTTTGAGATCACTTGAACATTTTCTTTGGGTACCTTTCTTGCTCTTGCTTTTTTGTTTGTTTTTAATAATCATGGTTAAACTTCTATTAACCAAATTAATAGGAATTGTGTTTTGATAAAGTTGACCAGTATGTGCACATAAATGATGGGATGTGATTGGGATATCTGCTTTAAATGTAACTGTTTCCCAAAGTTATGATGACAGAGATTTCACAGACTATTCTGAGTTGGAAAGGACCCACATGGATCATTGAGTCCAACTCTTAATATGAAATTCAGTTAATATATTAGTGTTTGCACTGTTGTTCTTAATGTATGTATGTGTGTGTTTGTTATCTGTCTGACTTGGAAATACCTGTGGCAGGTAATTCCTTTCTGCTGTCAGTGTTCTGTGAGCTACTGAAACCCCATGCTTTGATATTCATTTCTTGTTTTGCATTAATTTGCATGTTCATTCTTGCTTGACCACACCCTTGGGAACCGAAGCAGTTTCCAGTGGGAAGACTTGCATTTGGAGTAAGATCAGGTCCTTACTCATTCAGTTTCGCTTTTCTGTATCAAATATCTTCTGTTCCTGGCTTTGTCGGTAAACGGAAGTTGTCCTGTGAACCTCAGAATTCCTCTTGTCCCATCTACTGAGTTGGCACTACTTTGGCTGTCTGTCAATTCAGCACAATGATGAATTTATTTTTTAGGGGAAACAGATTTTATAAAGACCAGCAAGGAGCACAAGCAATAATGAATTGCCTTTCTAGAATTAAAAGTCCCCAATTCTCTGTAGTTTTAATTTCTAATACCTGTTAATGCATGTGCAAAACTGTTAATGCATCAAATCCAAAAAGATAACATATAGCTCTTTTCTTTTTTCCTTTTCTGCATGAGTGCTTGGAATGACTTAGCAGCTTGGCTTGGGGTAGGTGGCTGTGAATTGCAGCTTGTGGGAGGATTGATATGTTTCACTGAGAGACCTCTAGGTGTTCTGGGCCTAATTCTGCTGTTATTACATGATAAAAACATCAAATCATTATAAAATCTGTTGTAGCTTTTGTATTTATTTATATATTAAAAATATTTTGTGTTAAAATAGCAAAGAACAAGATTAGAAAGGAAAATACATATATTGTTATCTACTGTTCTGATTGTTAGAGTAAAACACAGAACTGAGGACAAAAGATGTGAGTAGGTCTAAAGTCAACTGATACTCTGATGTTTGACAAGTTAACAACATCTGTCTTTTATTCCTTGTCTTTATGTGAAATATTTACAGTCAGTAGAGTGATTCCTTCTTGCAGTACTTCACAGAGTCTTCGAATAAAGTGTCACACTAGGGTAGTGGTTTTAAATGCAATTAGATGTTAGGCTAATCAGGCAAGCCTGGAGAAGAAGTGGTGTAATATTAATTAAAACTGATTTGTGGTCACTCTGGAAATCTGTATGACATTTCTTCTGTCCAAATCTTTCAACTGTTTAGATGTTTTTATGATCAGAAGATTCTTCAGAAAACTTTTGGAGAGTGGAAGGAGCAGTGGACACTTTGCAGAGAAAGGAAGCTCAGCCTCAGAGCAGATAACCATTACAGGTTAGTGAAATTACTTCCCTTTAGGGTGTGTATGAGAAATTTTCTGAAGGAGCTTTTAGTACCAGTGAGCAAGTTCCATCCATGGGACATCTAGGCCAAGAGCAATCTTTTCATTGCTTATTTTAATATTTTACTGAATGGCACTTTCATTCTTCAGGAATTTACTCCTTAATTTGATATTCAAGGCTTGGAGAGCCTATGTATGCCAACAGCAAGGAAAGAGGAGCAAATACTATGTTGCAGAGTCTTATGGTAAGTGAAGTGATGCTAATTACCAGTATTTGGGGACATAGTGAGATGGGAGTTTCCAGTGGGAATTTTTAACCTGTGCATGTTTGTACCCTGAGCTCCCCCACCCCATGGTAGTGCAGTGCTTGCAGGAGCAGATGGCAGGGGGGTTCTGTTATAGGGTGTTCCCATATAGTTATTTAGGGGTGCCAGTGGATAAGCTTAAGAGCCTCTCCATCTGCTCTGGTTGTTTTTGAGTGGGTAACTTGACTTTTGGTTGGTTTTTTGTTTGGTTGGGTTTTTTTTTTTGTTGTTTTTTTTTTTTTTTACTTAATCAGAATATGTTTTCAAGTAGATGTTTTTTTGATCTAATGTTTTACTGGAATTCTCTGTCAGCTGTTGCTATAGACATTAGATAATAATTCTCTGTGCTTTTAACAGCACTTATTTTATATCTATTGGCTGTTCCTTCTAGCTTGTGTCTTGCAATTGAAAGAAGCCCAAACTTTTGAAGTGCCCTTTGTCTTACTGTGTAGGTTCTTTGCTCTGCAAGGGATTTGACTTGGAGCTGTCTGTACTGGTAGCAACTTTCTTGGGTTCAGGGAATATGTTTTACTGAAGGGAGGTTTATGAAACCTTTCATTTCAGTATCATCAGTGTCATCATTTCAGTATAATTTTGTTTAAGGATGATACTGAGGTTTTGTTCTCTGCTGATTTGCAGAATAAGTTAACTGCTCTCTTTGCACATGAACCTAGCCTCAGAATGTCCTAGAGACTGGCACGTTTGGACACAAACTGACAGGCTGTCCAGACTTCTTTCTTACTGAGTGAGGCCAGAGTATTTACAGCAGAAGCTGTGTGTTATTTGGTCAAAAATAGAAAAAGGTGACCTGTTTCAAGGTAGGTTAATGCTTGATTCACAAGGAAATCCTAAAAAGGAAAAGTCTGGGGTTCCTTTATGTGTGTGTATAAAGTGGCATAGAATCAATGACAGTTTTTATTTAGTAGTGTCAGTTCTGACAGGCCAACCTGCTGTGAGGAGAATATGCAGTGTACTGCACTAAGTGGTAAACTGGAATTTGTGACACCACTTCTGTTTTTAGCTGTATGACCAGCCTGCTAAATAAAGTTGATTTGTTTCTGGTTCATTTCTCTGGTTGTAGGAGAGAATAACTCTTGAAAAGTAACTGATGAACCTGATACACTTTTTTTTTTTTAACAAACCAAAGAGAATCCTCTAATTCTTACCCAGTACAGTCGTTACGCTGACTAATGTTCTACAGTTATTTCCCCTGTAAGCACTGAAGACAAAGCGATTATCGGCCATTGTCCGATAATTCACGCTGCTCTGAACAAGCGGCATGGACGGTGCTGTCAGCGATTCCGAGACTTCTCACTGTGACGCCCTCGAGCAGAGGGAGGGTCGCTGTCATTTCAGGCTTTTCCACAAGGTGTCCCTGCAGGTTGAGGACACGGGAGTCGGGGGCGAGCTGTGATGGAGTGGTTAAGATGTGCCAGATTCCAGAACTTAAGCTGCTGCCGTTCTTTGTCATGCACAGCAAAGAGGCAAACTCTGCTCAGGACCTGGCAGCACTGGCTGGTCTATGTTGATGTTCAAAGGACAAAACATGGGATGCAGTCTGTGGCACTGGCGTTCAGGAGAAGAAGCTGTTTGCGGTAAGGATGGAACACAAACAGGCAGAGAGGTGCTGGCCATAAGGCCATGGCTGTTATCTGTGTTATGTTATCTTTTCCTAAAAGATAGAAGATAAAAAGTCACATCATGACTTTGTTCAGTGTTTGGTTTTTTGGTTTTTATTTTTGTTTTGTTTTTTTTTTTTTTTTTTAAGAAATCTGTTGCTTTCTGGGATGTGTGAGTTCTTCTGGCACATCCACAGACTGTGAATTTAAGATGTTATATAGCAGCTTGCCAATGCCTAATGGGAGCCTGCAGGAAGGCTTGCCTTTGCAAGGGCATGCAGTGAGAGTACAAAGGGAAATGGCTTTAAGTTGAAAGAGGGTAGATTTAGATTGAATATTAGGAAGAAATTCTTTACTCTGAGGGTGGGGAGGCACTGAAACCTGGAGATTACCCAGAGATGATGTTGATGCCTCATCCCTGGAAGTGTTCAAGGTCAGTTTGCATGGGACTTGGAGCAATGCGGGAAATGGAAAATGTCTCTGCACATGGCAGGGGATTGAAACAAGACGATCTTTAAAGTCCCTTCCAACCCAAACCATTTGATGATTCTTTGAAAAGATTGTTGTTCATACCTTTTTCCAGTCAGATGAAAGTGATTTCTTGCACCAAAATATGGCACCTGTGTTTGAACTTGTCTGTAACATTGTTTTGGCAGCATTTCATGGGCAGTGTGGAGAAGACAATACTACCAGAAATGCTCTGGACATAAAATGAATATTTTGGCTTTGCAGCATTGGGCCCAGAGCCTGCAATTTCGAGTAAGTCTCAGGAGCTTCAGCTACTGCCATTTGTAATGTTCAAGTTGCACACATGTGAAAATGTTGGAGATGAATAAAAATTAGGCCTTGTACTAATTTACTTTGAAAATTGCAGTACTTATGATGGAATATCTTATCAGGACATGGGGAAATGGAATGAAGCTGTGTCAGGGCAAGTTCAGACTGGACATTAGGAAAAGGATCTTCCTGAGAGGGCGGTCAGTCCCTAGAACAGGCTCCCCAGGGAAGTGGTTACAGCACCAAACCTCTCAGAGTTCAAGGTGCATCAAGTCCAACTTCTTTCTTCTTGGAGGACTACTTAAAACTAAATCTGGTGACTGAGAGTGTTGTCCAGATGGTTGATCTTAGCTGAAGTGAAAACAGCATGGGTTTCTTTTTTTTCTTTCACTGAAACTGTGGCTTTTTGTCCATTTCATTAAAAAGAAGGGATGGTATTTAATTTGACCTGCACTGTAAGATGCAACAATACTGGTTTAGAGCAGTATTCTGCTAAGGAAAGAAACTTGTGGCTTGGGAAGTCTTATAGTATCTCATGATGTGATTCCCTTTTATATGAAAATAATCTGAAAGAAAGCCTGTTGGCAAAAGAAAAGTATTTTTAATGGGAAGAAGTGGGAAAGTATTTAAAAGAGTGAAAAAATATTTGACGTTTTCTATGCTGAAATTCTTTTGGTGTTTGTTTGGGTGTTGTTTGGTTTTTTCCCCTTTTTTTGGGGGGGAACCTCATTGCCCATGTCTTTCACCTTTAGAACTTACATGGAATTTCTTATTGTGTGTGTGTTCTTCCTCTCCTTCTCTTTGTTCTACTTCCCTAATCTTGTCTGTTTTTTCCCCTTATTGCCCTTGCCCCTTAATTGTTCCTTCAGGCTTGGTTGCAGTGGCGAGAGCTGTATTTACACACCCAGAATGAGAAGCAAAAGGACACCAGGGCAGTAACTCACCATCAGCACTGGGAATTGAGGAGATGCATGGGAGCATGGCTGGGATACCTGAACCTCCACAGAGTAAAGAAACGCCAGAATGGTGAGTGAAAATGGTGAGTTGGGACACAACAGGGCTCAGCCCCTTTGCTGAGGGCATGGTGATGGTTTTTTCTGTTCTTGGAGACACTACAATGTCTCTGCCCACCCAGGTCATGAGATGCAGCTTGGGCTGTACACTGACAGACCTGGCTGGCTTAGGTCATATGCTGAACTGTCAGGAAGATCTCCTTCTTTCCACGGGATTTAAAAGAAAATGCTTTACAATTCCCTTGATGAAAACTTGCATATTGTCTCTTGGATTTTGACTGAGATATCTATGAGAAGGATGTATTGAAGACTTTGATCAGTCAGTCTGTGGGCTTTCTTCATAATCAGTCAAATCACAACTCCTGTAGGATGGTAAAGATTATTACACCAGTTCCTTTGTTTCTTCCCTTGAACAGGAATGAGTTCAGATATTTGTATGAATTGCTTTTTGATTGGTTGCAGTGGAAAAGAATCTAGCTTGTATGTGTAGGAACTAGTAATACGAGTGTGCTGAAATGTAAGCAAGTTTGAGTATGTTGCACAAGTAATACATTGTCCTAACTTCCCTCTTTTAAGTCAGTACAGTAGGTTACTGCTTTAAAACTGCTTTTGTGATCAGTAGGAAGAATATGATCTGTAGCTGAGCGTTAATGTGAATTCTTGTAACCATTTTTCAGTGTTAGAGCTCCAGTCACTTGTGAGCCAGTGGCTCAGATGCCAGGATCTCAGCTGATATGAATGAGCCTAGGACAGAACAAGCCATAAGTGATTTGTGTTTGTCTTCCAGAGCTGGCCCAAGAGTTTCACCGAAGCAGGACGCTCCGGAGGTGCTTCTCTGATTGGCAGCTGTCATGGAAGTGCAGGAGAAGAATGCGTGATCACAGAAGTGACCTGGAAAAACAAGCAACGAGGATTGCTCTATGGAGAGTCTTTGCACACTGGAAGCATTGTATCCAATCTGTGTTTAGTCCCTTGCAAAGACTCCTTAGAAGCATTCCTGCAGGGGGAAGATCGAGTTAATAAGCAGGAACATTGTGCAGTAGCACGAGTCACAACGAACATGTTGTCATTATGTGTGTGTAATGCCATACTAACAATTCATTAAACTGTTGTAATTACAGTATGTTGGCAGCTGTATAAGAGTATATTAGAGCCTGCAGAAGGTAATTTATGGTTGTTAAGATAATTTATGGATTCACTTAGAGTGAATCAGAAACATGATAAGCCAACAAAATCTAAAAGTTTGTCTGTAGTCAAAACTTCTGTAGATAACAGTGCTGGACATTGAAACGTTGAAGCAAATTTAGATGGAGATGTAGTGCCCCTCTGTGGGAGAAGGTTGTTCTGTGTAAAACATACTTTAACTCAGTGACAGATGTTGTGCTGTGTGTGGAAGAGGCTCAGCAGTGTGAGCTGGCTGAAAAGCATTACAAGTGTCACCTGTTGGTAAGAGCACTGTTATGTGCCGGGTGGGAGGGGCTGTGGAGTGTCCCTCTAACACTGACAGTGCTGAGCAGGTGTTAAGTGGGAGATACACCAGGTTTCTAAATTTCAACTATTCTGGAATCTGTCAGCTGAATCCAAATGGGGAAACTGCTGATCTCCAGAACAGCTATTCATCCATTTGGGAAACTGGTGAAGTAGATTGATCTTGAGGGTGTTGTGTTACCTGCTTGCTGGTATTCCACCATGGGATTGCCTTTTCCCCTTGATTTTTTTTTTTCTTATGCTGTTTATTACAAGAATTATTTTTTTTCTCTGCAGTAATGTGTGCATGCTACTTTTCACATGAGGCCAAAGATGATTTGCTGCATGTGCAAGTAGTTGAGTGTTTTGGGGTTTTGTTTAGGTTTTAGGGTTTTTTTAAAGAAAAAATAAATCCCTGAAGGCTATCTGAAAGGTGAGCACAAGCAAGGCTCCAGCTTTTTGGAAGTGAACTATTTTCAAGGTTGGATCAGTACTGGTCATTAAAAGAACACCAATAAACTGGTTTGGATCATGAAGTGAAAACATTAGTGATTATAAGAGTAGGATGATTAGTGATTTGAAGTAGGATGCTCTCATATTGCTATTTACCATGTTCTGCCCCCACTCAAGGGATTCTAGGATTGTAGATCAGTTCTAAATTGCCTGATTTGGATTACAAATTAAAGTTGTGTTTATTTCTTGTGGTTACAGGAACTTGGCCTGAAGGGTCTTCGGCAGAATGTCCTGGACACTCGTCTTCAGCAAATGAGAACAAATCTGTCATCCTGTCAGCATCAAGATACAGTGAGTTTGACTTTGGTTCTTGTGTCAGTTTGTCTTGAGCTTGACTTCCACTGTCATCTACAAAGTACTTTTTTATTACAGCAGTGACTTTGTTCTTAAATACCAATAGCCACAGAAAATCTGTGTGAGTCAACTGCCACTCTTATATATGTTTAGTGATTAGTTTCCCTGTGTTTATAGTGGATTTTTTTTTAATCAGAAAAACTTGTAGGAGTTCTATAAAGTTTCATATATGAAGCAGTGCAGGAGACAACCATTGCAGTATGCAGTTTCATTAGGACTTTAATAATTTATTTCTTTGCTTTCTTCTCCTCGCTGGATATCTTTGGGGGGTTTTGTGTCTTTCTTATATTATTTCAGGTGCTGCAGAAGTACTGGAACCGTTGGAAGTCCCGTTTGGAAGAGAAGGAGGAAGAACAGCATCAGGCCTTAACATCAGTGGCTCATGCCCATTACAGGTATGCAGAGAAATATTAATACAGACTTGTATAAATGCAGAATCTGTGGGCTTTTGGTTCTCTTCTTAAGTATGGTAATACCTTTGGGGGCATGACTTGATGGCAACTGCTCTGACATTTTCTGTGAGTAATGAACAATTTATATCTCCTGCATCTCTCTGGAATGTAAGAGGGAGATTGAGATTCATTTAGTCAGCTGACATTCATAAGACCAGTATGTTTTCTGAAGGAATTGTCTCCTGTGTGCTGACATTCTCCCTTTTTGCTTGACAGGAGGGTGTTGATGAGACAGGTATTTGACACATGGCTGCTGAAGGTCTGCAAGCTGCAAGGATATCGAATGGGAGAGAAGAGGGTAAATGTAACTCTTGTACCTTGCTTAGGAAATAGAGGGGATGATTTCATAGTCACTGTCTGTGAATATGAGTTAGCATGAGGTGGACTTGGTTGCTGTAAATTCTCTTTTCCCTGGTGAGGGATCAAGTCAGGGGAAAGGGATTACAACCAGTATTTACTGATCACCTTTTTTAAGTTAAGTAGTTTGTTAATAATAGAAACAAGTTAATATTAGAGGATTTCCATTTACATAGTTCATTCACTTATTCCCTCACCCTGTAAATGTGTGTGTGCTCTCTCTCTCTCACACACAGTCTCATAGTTACTTTGTTGAAATAATAATAATACTAAATGGCCAACCCCAGTCATTTAAGAAGTGGTTGTACTGAGAAATTAGCTGCTTCTAGGTAGGTGTCTGTAAAGTTCTTTACAGGGCTCTTCATTTTTTAAGAGGGGGGGGTGTTGTGCATATATATATATATATATATATATATATATATAGTCCTGGAGTCTTTACATGTAGCAGCCACTATGGCCTTTATGTGGTCTCTTACAGAACTCCAAGTTGACAGTAGCACATGTGGGTGTCTTTGTGCAGATATGGCTCACCCTTGGTGGAGGGAGATTATCAGTTCTTGTACATTCAACAGGACTGGTTTCTGGAACTTATCAGTTCTTAGGAGTCCTTCACATGCTATTTATCAGCTTGTGTTTTTCCTCTCTTTGGCTTGCTGTTTTTTGGTAACAGCTCCTCCACCCACATGCACACAGGTACCTGCAGAGCAGGTTACATAGCCTCACCACAAAGGGGCTTTGCTGTTCAGCCTCAGAAAAACAAACATTGGACAGTTCTGTGCATGTCATCTTTAAGAAGATGTTTCCTGTTGTTTGTAGCTGCCTGTGCTGTGCATTCATTGCCACCTTCCCTCCATCTCAGGCTGTCCTCCATTTCGAAAGGCAGCTCTTGCGCTGCTGCTGGTCCTGCTGGCACAGAAGAGCAGCTGCACGTTTGGAGGAGCAGGAGGGCTTGGTTCGTGCAGGAGATCACTACAGAAAGCAGCTGCTGCTAAAGGCCTTCTGTCTGTGGAAACAAAAGACTCAGGAGAGAGAAACAGAGTAAGATTTATTTTGAAACAGAGAATGATGTGGATTGGCCCTGTGGCAGCCTGCTTTGGACAAACAGCATTTAATTCACAATGGTGATCGCTCCTTTTAGTGCTTTGGAGTCTACTAAGTTGTCTTCAGCAAATGAATTACTGAAAATAACAAATGTGGACTCATGTCTATGCTAGAAGTGCCCAGTAACGTGGATTGCATTGTAGGACAAATAATTATTTTTCTTATAGGAGGCTCAAGGAGACAGAAGCATTAAGATTTCACTGTTCAAAGTGTCTACAGCAGACTTGGAACAAGTGGAGAGAGGTGAGAGAGTTAGCAAATGGGGAAGAGCGTGAAGTCTTCCTGTTGTGTTTGAATTGCTTGTACCCATATGGCTAGAAGTTAAATTGTTTATTTTAAACACTAGTCATTCCTAAGCTCTCCTCCCTTTTCATGTGGATAAAACCAGTTTGGTGTGGGTGGAACAGGAACTGTGTAGGGAGAAGGGGGAATTCTTTTTGTTCATGTATCTAGATATGGTAGGAATAGGAATATGGTTTAGATGTACCTGGGAATGTAATCAGAGTTAGTGTGATGAAATTTTCCCTACCCACTACTGGGTGTTTCTTTCTCAAAATTCAAGTTAGAAGTTTGCAGCCAGGCCTTTGTGTATGACCTGTATTTGTGTTACAGGTTGTCATAAACACTGTCACAGAATACTTTCATGGTGAGTCCCTTTTCCTTACCATGATATGAAGGACCAGATGTACCTTGCCTCATGTCTTAAAAATCGCTGAGAATTTTATAGTTGGAGCTGCTGTGTTGATGCAGACCTGTTAACTTGAGTGGTTTACATCGGTCTTCAAGAGAATTCCTGCAAAGGGCAGGGAAAAAAAGCACCTCAACTAGGCATTTTGGGGACAGAGCAGAGTGCAGCATCAGTTTGAATGAAAAGCTGTTACAGCAAGGTGAAGGATTGATTCTCCAGAGAATGGAAATGCTCCTTTTCCCGCCTGTCTCTGCCATTACTTATTTTCCCTTCTTCATGTGTATGTATCTTTTGGGGTTTTTTTCCATTTTCTCCTTCTAGTATGTGGGACATCAGCGTGAGAAATGGAGGAAGCTGGTGCAAGCAGATCTGCACTATCAACATGTGTTGCTGGGCAAGACCTTGGCAGCTTGGAAGGTAGGATGGAACAGCCTTTTTGAGGCACTTGTCTGTATGTGCTGTAGTGTTTCAGTGAGAGCTGAAGAGCTCTCACGCTGCTTCACTGGAGACACATACACATCACATGTGCAAGCTAGAATGGAGGCTCTTGTATGTAGGGCTGTATGAGCTCTGGCATTGCTTTTTGGAACAGAAGAACCAAGGTAATATTGTAGCACTGGTGAATAGTATATCACAGCTAGCATTAACTATTGTGTAGTGACTGCTTGCTACAGCAAAGCAGCATTTTATTTCAGTGGCTTTATTTTTCCCCCTGTATTTTACTGCCAGGGCTACTTATAAGTTAGTAAGAGTTAGATGCTAGTAAGAGTTTCTAGATGTTTCCTCTCCTCACAGGTGTTAACAGTTGAGGTAAATTTACCTCTCAATACTATTTTTTTCCCCAGATTTACCAACAAAATATACAGTGCATTCTGTATCAAGTAGCTGAGAAGGAGAAACAGCACACTCAACTGCTGCTGCGGTGAGCCTCTTCCTAGGAGCATGAGAGAAGTGACTGCACTGCAGTCAAATTCATTACTTTCTTTCACTGCCATGAACTTCTTTTGTAACTTTCTGAATGTTTGGTGCTGGGAGTGGACTCTGCCATGCATTGCTGTTTCTTTGCATGCAGATCATCTAGGTAAAAGAAATCAACCTCTTCCTGTTTGCTATTTGTTTTTCTTGATTATTTTTTAAATCTCTGTTTAGTCCTCCAAGAGTCATCAGACATCAAACTGCATCATTATGGTATTAACTACATCTTTTGTGATATTAAAGCAGCCTGGAAGATGCAGAGCCTCTCTTGCATTACAGTGAGGAGAGTGATTAAAGATATTATCACATTGCACTGTTTGTAGTTATTTAGTTACCTTATTTATTTTAACGCTATACAGCCTGAATCACTTGGAGAGCCTGATTGGCTCAGCTGAAGCTGCTGGATTTCAGACTGTTCTGTTTTGCACTGCCTTCTCTTCAGCAGAGACCTGAAGGGGCAGAAGTTGATTTGCATGACTGAGTTTATAGATGCATCTGGTTTTGGTTCCCTTGTGAGTAGGAAAGTGCTAAATGAACAAGTGAGAATCATTCTTAATGGGTTTGGTTTTAACTTTTGCGTGTATTTTTGCCTTCAGACAGGTGCTGTGTACGTGGAGAGAAAATGCTCTTGCTCTTATACATGAATCTGAGGCAACTACACGGGCAGATGAGCACTACAGGAGAGCAATCCTGTCAAAGGTAGGATCTGTACAGCAGGTGCCAAGGTCTCAGTACAGGTGCTGGTTCAGGCAGGGGTCAGATAATACAATAAGAAGGACCAAAAACTTAAATCTAAGAGCCACTACTAAGAGAGATCTGCAAAGTGGGAGTCTCATTCTATTTTTACAGGTGTCTCTGTGAGCTCATGGCTTTTTCTTTTCCTTTTTCTCATTCCTTAGAAGGAATAAAATGCCAGTAGCATGATACAGTAGTATTGGAGAGGTGGGGTGGGGAGGGGATGGATGAAAGAGAAGAATGCCTTGAAAAATGCCAAGGGGACCCTCTGAAATACTTCTGCATTTAATTTGTAGGAAATTCTGTCTGCTGAGCCTTATGTGAAAAATGAGGTGGAAATGGTTATGTTACCAGCGATGGGGGAGTACATTGTGTCCCCTTCCATTGCAGTGCCAGTCTGTGTCCCATCTCCTGTTTGCATTGCATCCTTAGGTGCTGCTGCAGTGGAGAGACGCTGCCTGGCTACAAGCCTGTCACCGCCATCTGAAGGTGACAGCTGTGGTGGAGGCCAGAAAACATTTGGATTTAGGTGAGCTGGTGTAGATGTTGAACTCTCAAAAGTCCTCATTGTCTGTGAATGAACCACAAGCAGTGTGTTGTGTCATCTGTACAGATGAAGTGACTGAATGGTCTCTTGGCTTACAAAGGATGTCTCCACAGAATGGAGAGTGAATTGGGACTCCAGTGATCTGCTGAATGCTGCTTGTGTTACTTTTGTTTCTCTGTTTGTTCTTTTTACCATATAATGGATGGTAACACTTCCTTCCTCAAAGGAATTTTCCATTACTAATTTTGAGAACCTCAGACATCTGTTTTGAGGGCAATGCAAGTAGTGTTATCAATTACTGCTTCAGTCTTTCTCTAGTAATTCTTACTGAAAGACCCTCAAATTCTGCAAGCATTTTCATGGTACCATGGTACATTCTTGACACGAAGACTCTGAAGCACAGAGGGCTTTCCTAAAGGTTGTAAAGAATGCCAGTGGCAGCAGGGGAGACTTGCAAGCTCCCTGTGTGTTACATGAAGTGTTTCACAGTTCTTCCTGTACTGAATACCGTCAGTGCTGAGTGTTGTCCAAGTTGAGTATTGCTGAAACAGTCGGGAAGAGTAGCTGATCACTTGATACTCTGAGATTAACAGTCTCCCTTTTCCCCTAACAGTGCATTTACAGAGCCTGTTTTTGCACTGGAAGGAATTAATGAGGGAGTCTCTGATGCTGAAGGCTCAGCACCACAGGGCAGCACAGCACCACCAGCAGCACCTGCTCCAGAAGTACCTGGTGAAATGGAAAAATTATCATCAGCAGTGTCTTGGCAAAAAGGTGAGAAGGATCAGCAAACTTCCCAGTCTGTGGGAAGTTACAGGTGTGGAGGAACACACTGTGCTCCCTGGTGGAGGGAATGGCAGTCTGGGCTGAGAAGGAGCATGACAGCTTTGTGTATTGAGGAGGAAGGAGCATGGCTGTGTCCTGCCTGAAGAAACTGATAGAAGTAACAGACTTAACAAGACAACCTGAGCTTACTGTGAATGAAATCCCTGCTGGGCTCGTAGATGTCTGCACATGGGGTTACATTGTAGGGCACTTGGGTATTGAGGGTGGCCTCACCAGAGCAAAGGGAGGGTGATGAAGGCTGTTTGCTAGCTGTTCCAGTAGCATTTGGCTAGATAAATGGGGTTTGTCTGTAAGTGACTCACTGTTTTGGTTGCCTTGCAGCTGCTGCAGAGAAGGGGAGATGAACTAATGACTCGTAGACTTTGCTCTGCTTCCTTCTCTTGCTGGAAAACTCGGGTAAGGAATTTTTCCCTGGGTAGACACCTAGCTTCTTGCTAGTCATTCTCCCTTCTCCTTCATCTTCTGTTTACACAAGGACCAAGAAAACTTTATTTAAACATTTTCAGGATTTTTTCATTCAGCTAGCACAAGAGACACCTTTCTATAGACTGGGTGAACTGAGGGTGTTTCTGCTCTGGCTCTACCATCACTTCCTCTTTGCTTGGTGCTTTGGCTGGTGTTCCTGGTATTGAGTATGTGAACTCCTAACCTGGTTGCTCTGCATTTTTTTTTCCCTAATAGCTGTTGCAGCAGCAATGGGAAAAGCAGAAGACAGTGCAAGCATTGTGGCACTGGTCCCTTTCAGTGCAGAGAAAGGTAAGGGGCTGTGCAGGGCAGGGGCAGGCAAGTGAGTTTGATGTGCAGATCCTGTGCAGATTTGACTGCAGTCAGCAGAGTGCACACTGAATGTCTGTTTCCTTTCTTCTTTGGGGTGCTGTATGTTATTTTGGGATGCTGGAAAACTTCCTAAAATTTCTTAGCTAATTTTAAAATATGCACATTTTTCCCCATCTGGCCTCAGCTGACTTAAATCTCTGTCCCTTTGTCACTGTGGCAGTGTCCTGCTGTTGCTGTAGCTCTGCCTATTCCTATCCAGTGGAAGGGAGAGTGTTGCTGTCTGCAGGGGGAGTTCATGAGTTCCTGGCCTGGAACCTGTCTGTGTAATACTCACAGCTCTCATTGTTCCTCTTGTAGGTATTTGATGCTTGGCTCAGTTTTGCCAAGGGGCAGCAGAAGAAGAAAAATGGCATTGAAAAGGTCACAGGAGTTCATCACACAACTCCTTTGAGAGAGGGTGTAACCCGTGCCTTGAGAAACACTGCTGGCATCAAACAGCTGCAGGGACAGCTCCATACCCAGCCCCAGCTGGAGGTGAAAGAGAGATTGCTCAGATATATATCCAGAACTGGGCTGCTCTGGTCTCTGCTCTGTGTGTGGGATGTGTGTTTGTGTGTATGTGCATGTATGTATCATGGAGCTCCACATCCCAACTATTGTTTAGATCCTACATACACTTCTATCTCTGGTTCAAAGCATTTAATTCAGATGAAACTAGAGGGCTTCAGACTCATTGGGAACCTTTCTTAATGAAACTATTTTAAAACTGGCCAATTTCTGCCATAGACAATACTCCTGATTGAAACCTTTGCATGTGGGTTAGGTCTCTAAATTCTGTGCTAGAATGAAGCATTAGAGACTACATCTGATCTTGTCTTAGCTTTAGCACTGCTTATACCTTCATATGTGGGCTTGTGTCACCTCTGCCTTTGAGTATCAACCCAGCCCTGTGTGTGAAAAGGATGCCTGTATTGACTGCTCTCTTCCTGCTTCTGGGCAGCATTCCCAGCTCTTTTCCAGGTTTTCAGGATACCAGTTGTTCCATTTGCTAATGTGCAGCTTGCCTTAGTGCAGAAGTACCCAGTTAATTCTCCTCATCCAGATGTTACCACGGTGGACGTCTTGATTTAGTTTAGAGAGCTGGTATGGTTTGGAGGCATCAGACATCTTGGTTCCTTCTCCATGGTGCTTCCTGCTCTCAGCCATCAGATGCTCTGCTATTCTTTGTGTTGGCAGGCAGCCTGCAGTCTTCACCAGTCAGTGTATTGTTGTGCCATGCTGCGGAAGCAGAGGCTCTCTTCCAGAAATTAAATAAGTCTTTTTCTTTTTTGCCACCTCTGAAGAAGCAAGTGACATTTAAAAAGCCTGATGTTAGTCCTGAGACAAGAGGACATTCATCAGAGGAAGAGCCGTGGCCTTCAAAATGCAGACATCTACCACTTCACCCTGCTGAGGGGGGCTCAGTTCTGCGTGGCCTGTGAGTGTAAATTTCCAGTCTCTCCCCCATTTTTCTGGCATATAAGTAACTTTGCACATATGTAATCTATCTGTCTCATTTTTGTGTTTCCAAGTTTTCTCATTGATGACTTAGTTCCGTCCTTAACTCTGACTCTGCATCATGTGGCTGGTGGTACAGTTATACAAGAGCTGCTGTGTAATTCAAGCATCAGCCCACACACAGTGAAGGTATTTGTGACTGTACTTGCCAGTGACAGGTAGAACCAGCTCAGCTATAGACCTTCCACTTTGTGTTTCTCAAGGCAGAACTGAATTTGTGGAGCATTGGCCACTTGTCATAGGAACAGTTATACAGAGAAACATTGAAAGATACCTTTGATGGGATTGGGCCATTGGGAGAGCTTATCTTGCCCAAGTGACTCAGTGTCACTGGAGCTCTTGTCTTTTTTGCACTGAAGTCATGTGATAAAATGATAATCATCAAGATCCTGGTGTACAGAAGCTGAAGTTTCTTCTTGCCCCTTTCTTTTCCCTTTTCCCTATTCCTTAAAAAAATCCTATTGATCATGGGGCAGTTGCAAGGAAGAATTGTCTATGAATCTTCTCAGTGCAGGACAGGAAATAAGATTGTAACTTCACATTGCTTTAAGCAAGTATATGCTGCCAAAAGAAGAGTTTCTGTCCTGTTCAGCTGTATTAATTCCACCATTCTTTGTGTTGGTGCCACCATTTACATGGTGAACTAGATTCTCACATTAATACAGGTTGACATTTAATCTTTAAGAATCAGGATTGCATGCAAGGAGAATGTTGCAGAGCAGGGATGAATGATGAAACAGGACTGTTTCTTTAGCTGCAATGCCAGCTGATGCCAATTTACAATAATCATGTCTTTGTTCTGTTTTTCTTTCCAGAAATGCCATTCAACGAGCCAGGTTACCACCATGGAAGCCTGACTTCCCTCTGGAATCTCTAGAAAGCAAGGAACTGCTGGGACCTCCTTTTACTAGGTAGAAAATCTAATTTTAGAAGTAAAGAAAAGAGGGTGACTTACAGTGGGCATAGTAGAGTAGCTAATTAGAGAGCTGTATCCAAGGGAATGACAGGAGTCTCCCCTTTTTTGCACTGACTTCAAAGGACAAGGCCAACAGGTGGCAATGTATAGTGACCTTATCCTTCTTCCTGTACAGGTCAGAGGTGCCCTTTCAGCAAACATCTATGAATAAATGTCCTGCACAGACTGGGAATTTAATGCTGACACCTCATGTGGAAGAAAGTGCCTGTAAATGTCTATCTCAGATGGACAATGCTGCTCATCCCCATCCTTCTCTCACTTGTGCTTCTCTCCCACCGTGGACACAGGACATGCACCGAGCTGGGCAGGGGCCAGAGCTGTGGTGTCCTGCATCTTTCATGTCCCACATGAAAGCTGGCTCAGAAGAGGTGAGTGTATTGTTGAAGGAACAGTTAGTGTGTGTACTGGGCTGCTGCCAGCAGGCCTGTTGCTTACTGCTATGTTTTCTTGTGGTTCTTCTGAACTGCCCTGGTTGAGCTGATTTTCACTTGTTCTAGCTGTCATCTTTAAAGCTGACCAAGTGAACTGCCTCTGAATGCCCAAGAACTGTTTACCTCTAGTCTGAAGAAATCCACATGTGGTGTTCTGTATTTCATGCCTTTTTCCTGGTTGTCTTCTTAGCCAGATCTTTTCCTAGCAAGTGATGTGAGGGTGCTGCCTCTTTGGAGTTCAGAGCAGTTACAGTTTGCTGTCCAGATTGCAGGGATTTAAGAGAAACTCAGGAGCAGCGGGTGTGTCTGAGAGCTTCAAAAAGTTGAAATTCAGTTAACCTGCAAGTAGGTGCTTGCTTTTTGAGCTTCTTATTCCACACAGAATGGGAAGTTTTAATCTTGGTGAAATATCTCCATGCTAGAAATCAAAGAGCCCATATTTTAAGCTGTGCTGTTTCTGTGGGATTTTACGAGAGGGGCTCAGCACCTAAAGGAGTTGTCTGAGTGGGAGTAGGACTAAGTAGGTCAAGCACATCCTACTTGTAGGGCTTAGTTAAGAAAACCCTTTGAGAAAAACCCCAATATCATTCTGACCTTCTAGAGAGGAAGTCAGCCTGTGAATGGTCACAAAGGAGCCCATTCCCAAGACTCTCAACAGAATTCCGTGGAGAAGAAGTTGCCACCAAATTTGCAGCCACATTTGCTGTCACCTGAAGAGTTGGTGGGAAAAGGGAGTCACCAGACTGCAGGTACATCCTCAGATCCAAACTGCAGCAGTTGCTCATCCTCCTCTCTAATCTGCATGAGACTGTAAGTCACTGCCACAAAAAGTATGTGAGACAGGGCAATCTTGTGTGCCAGCATCAGGAGGTAAAGGGTAGCAGTACTCCTTTCTGGGAAGGTAACTGCAGTTGTATGGATTCTGCTGAGTCTAGGGGCTAAAGCCCTGCTCTAGGCATTGAAGGATGGGAACTGCTTGAACATTCTTTTAGCAAGAATGTGCTCAGGTGCTGGGGTGTTGACATGTACAACAGAACTTGATTCAGGAGGGAAGTTCATCCAGTGAGCTCTCTGAGATTTCCCTGTACTTACAGTATGGCTGTAAAGGGGACAGATGGTGTCTAAGCACCTCCCATTGTGCTGTTTTAAATGACATCAGAGCATGACATTTGTTCTGCAGGACTACTGTACTTAATTATTTCTGGACTAAATGTGAAAGACTAAATCCTGAACAGGCCAAAACAGTATCTGTAGTACTGAACCATCCACCAGAGCATTTTGTATCTTTTATGTGTTCAGACTGAGTCTTCAAGAGCTTGTTCTGTTGTCAGAACTCCTGCCCTCTCACTGTACCTGATCTTTGGGGTGAACAGGTACATGTCACAGGGTAACCAGACACATGAAAAGCAGTTGGGATGGTTCCTTTTTTCCTGTCATTAAAAATATTTTCTGTTTTTTTGATAAGAAAAAAGAGTGGATGTCTGTTCTACCTCCATTGCTTGTGCCCTATATCTTCCATTCAGATGAAGGGGAAAAGGAACACAGTTCCAGAGAAGAAATGATGTTGGAGAGAAAGGTGGAAGTTGAACTCCAGCATATCCGGCAGCAGATGCAGTATTACTACAGCAGGAAGCAGGAACTCAAGTAATGCACCTTTAGCCAGCCTTTCTTCATGTTGTCCACTCTGTTGCACTTTTTCTGTTATTTCTACCCTAGAAATAATCAGTCTGTTCACAGTAGAACTGTGAATGAAACAGAGAAAAGTTCTAGAGATTTCTATTTTCTCCTTTCAAGTTCACTCCAGGTGAAGGAGAGTATGTGCATAACTACTTCTGTAGTCAGCCAAGTGGTTTAATTATACCTTTGGCAGCTCTTGCAGAAGCATGTCAGAGGTATCACTGGGTGTAATCAGGAGACAGTACAAATGAATTGGGCAGAGCTTTAGTTTAGTAATTTAGCTTTTAGTTATTTTATCAAGAGGAGTGAGGACTGAGCTTTTCCAGCTTTCAATTAAAAATTAAATATGGCTGGTATTTGGTAACCACTCTACTAGAACAAGAAAACAAAAATGCTCAAAAGAAATGGGGCTTGGGGGGGATTTAGCTGTCAGGAAAGGAAGAAGTCAGGGACTAGAAGCAGGAAGTGGAGATGACAATTTTCAGATTCCTCTGCTTTCCAGCATCTTTTGGATTTTGGGGTTTTTTTTTAACCTTTTCAAAAAGATTTTAACCATTGACTGGTTTGAGACAAAAAAATGGGTCTTATTGCAAGTATCAATTGCAAGTCTAAGTTGGCTTAGACTGTTGAGCTCTTAATTGGGATAAGAATCCTTCTAATCCATTTTATCAGGTGCTGTCAGCAGCAGGCAGAGATTCTGCAGCAGTGGCTGGAAATGAGCATGCAACGAGGAGCCCAAGATGGTGTGCAAGGAGTTCAGGAAGAATTGGGTCAGGTGCGTATACAGCATTTAAATTGAAGCTACTGAAGTGATTATCACTGTGCCATGCACTTAACCTAAAGGCTGATGGTAGCTGTGAGGAATTATGTAGCAAGCTGTTAGGAAAATGCCAAGGGAAATTTGTAGTCAGAAATAGGCTGAGGAGCAGAGCAGGCTGTGTGGATGCCTCTTCCTGTTTGTTCAGAAATGTAACTCCTGCTCCAGTAGACCTTTATGAGGCTATTTCTAAGCTATGGATCAAGCTTTCATAGACTCAATCTCAAAATTTTTCTGCAATTTCTCGAGACAATTCCCTGTGTGCAGACTGGACCTGCACTGCTTTCAGGCCCCAGGTTCACACAGCCAGGTGTGGGTTCTGGTACCTCTGACTCCAGCCAGTCCTGAGCTGTTCCTGAGTGACACAATCTGCCATGTACTGGCCCTCAAGTGAGATAATACAAAAGCTACTGGAGCAACTCTTGCTGTCAAAAAGACTAAATATTGTCTCACTGTACAAACCTATGTTGATGCACTCGTGTTCCCTTTCAGTTGCAGGTGAGGATCAACACTCTGACCAAAGCACAGCTGGCTGAGAGACATCATGTGCAGGCCCTGCTTGCCCGCCTGCGAGATATCCAGCTTGCCCTGGATCTGTAGTGCACCTTCCAACTTCCCAGCTCAGTGGTAGGACTTTTTGCCCCTTTCATAGGAGGGGACAATGGAAAAGATGTATCCATTCACAGTTCTATGTATGGCATTTATATTTTGATAAATTAAATGAAAATAATTTTGCTTTTTTGTTACTCTAGCTGATCAAAACCAAACTGGAGCTAGATCTACCTCATGCTGTACTTGCAATACCTAGTTTAGGTTACCTGTTATGCCACAAAGATAAGCAACACAGATAAGACTCTTTATTTCAAAATGTTTGCAATTAAATGAGTTCATGTCAGTAAGTCATACACTTTGACATACAAAAATACCGTGCTACTGATACAGTTGAATTAAATGGATTCTCCATGCAGGAGAAATTCACAGCATTATCAGTACCCTCGAGGAACTTTTTCACTCCTGGGGTGCATTGCTGCCCCTGCATCACAAGCAATGCTGGTTTATTAGCTCGCTCTGCACAGTATTTAAACCATCATAACAACAGCCACTTGCATGCTGAATCCTCTCTTCCTTCTGAGATTTCTAATAAAGCAAACATCAAGCAACCCATCCTCCATCACTAGGCTAATATTTACCTTCAGATACTATGGATGATGCTGCTACGTAGGAAGAAATTAAAGCTTTAACTTCCTTTGGCTTTGTCTGGATGCCATAGACCCCAGTGGAAAAGAAGGAAAAGATTCAGTTGTCTTTTTCTCTCATCCACTGGAACAAATTTGCATTCTCTTGTTAACATGACATTGAAATTCAATCAAAAAGCTCACCCTAACTTTATCCTCTTGGGACTGATATTTGCCTTACTCTTTTCTCACTCTCAAAGGTTTTAAAAGACTTGTATGTGGTACTATACTGCTGCAGGAGTAAACTTGCTAATACCAAGAATTTTAACAAGATAGGTGGCTGAGAGCCACTTCAAGCTTTCAAACTCCTCCCTGTGTGAGGAAACACTGACTCCTGGAGCCAAATGAATTTTCTCCTGCTTGTCACCCAAACAGCCACCCTCGTCTGACTCATGCCTGGGCTACATCACTTAGAGGCAGTTCATCATCCCTTCCTTCCCGATGACAAGCTAAGCATACAGGACTTGGCAAACTGGACATTTGTACAACAAAATTATATTCTATTTTCTGCAGTGCATACAAAGAAGGGTTTCTTTAGGAGATCAGAGCTCATCAAAGCCTGTCATCTTCTTGAAGTAGCAGAAAAGTAGCTCAAGCAAGGAAGTAGTATGAGAAATCTTTCAGAAAGCACAAAGGTAGGTTTCATAAGCATGTCCACTCCAACAAGCTCTGGATAGCAAAATCAGTTCTAAATGTTTGAGTGCTGGGACTTGAAACAGTTTATTCTCAAAAACCAATTTGTACATTGCTTTAAAACTCAATTCCTCTTCACTTTGGCAGTGGTTTTTGTCAGTGCCACATGCAGTAGATCCAAGGTGTTAGATTTTAATTCTTCTTGATGTGAAGTCACAAAGAGGCTTTAAAATTTTACAGTGGATTAAGCTTCAGCACAAAGATTTCAGCCCCAGCACATTCCTAGCATTAAGTATGAGGGTACAAGTCAGAGCCAGTGTGGTTTTTTGTTTTGTATTTTGAATAAGATGAAGTTGTTGCCCAGTCAAGGGAGGGCCAGACTGGCACCTGGGAAGCAACAGGGGATTTCTTTAAAGAGCCATAAATACTTTAAACACAGTCAGTGCATAGGGCATTTCAGTCAGTACAATAAAAATTGGTCCTGAAGTAGCTGTAGCTGTCCTTTAACAGAGGAACTAATTCTTCAAGAATTTAGTGACAAAGTAACAAGATACCTAGCAGAAAGAAAAGGCTTACTTTAGTTGTCATCACATCACCCAGCAAAAATATGCCCTGTGTCTTCTAACTCCTTAATCCAAGAGGTGAAGTTAACTGTCTTTCATCAAGACAAAAACTTTAAGGCCTGGAATAGCAAAATAAAACAATGGATTAGGAAGAGGACACAGAGCATTGTCTATCTTTAAAAAAAAGAAAATTGCAAGATGACAAGTTCCGTTGTCTGGAATGTAGACACTGTTTTCAGGTTTAAAATACAGTGCAAAGTCCATTTTTGAAGGGACAATGTCTGACAAAAGAACTAAAGTTGTCTAACAGTACAAAACTCAGGATGAGTGTCCCTCATTGTACTGACTGACTGTTGTACATTTTGCTTTGTTTGGGCCATGAAGCCACACCAGCAAATTTCACTGTTTGGCCATCTGTGCATTCAGAGACTGCTTTTGTCTAGGAATTTGGGTGGAGTTTCTTAGAATAAAATAAATATGAGAATATATTCTTTACTCAAGGTCTGAAAAACAGATACTGTAGATACAAGGTACAAGGTCTGACTCAGCCTGTCAGTGTCCCTTTAATACAGGTAATCTCTACCTCCACCCTTTCCCACTGCACCTGCCTAGGAAGGCTTAAAAGGAACTTAGAGGCTCTAAGAACATAATTATCCTGTGGCACATTCAGGGGAGAACATGAAAGACTACAGGCACAGGGTGGGCCTGAAACCACCATGGGCAACATCTTTAAAGGCAGCTGTACCCAATACATCCATGATCATTCAATTCAGTTTCTACATTCAGCAGCAGGTAAATGTAGACCAAATACTTTCAAGTTTAATGCAGCAGTGACATCTTTTTTTCCTCCTCACCCAGGTCCTGCTGAGTGATACAAACTTGATAAATGAAACACTCAGTGGTGTGAAGAGTGTCCCTTTTTATAGAAAATCTTCTTGCTGAGACAGTTCCTATAGAGAGCCCAGTGCTTCTCCAAAGCGGATTTTCTGTCCAGCTTTGAGGTTGAATCTGAAGTCCTTGGGTGCCTCAAAGATTAGCACGATCGTAGAGCCTAAGTTAAATTCCCCTAAATGTTCCCCTTTCCTCATGGGGATTCCTTCCTTGTTGTTGTTGGATATGAAGCTGAAGTCATTGTAGGAACCTTTAGAGTAACTTGGACTGTTCGTGTGCAAGTCCTGTACAGAGAAGGAAGAAGAGAAGGATTTACTGGAGGATTTCAGTGCTGTGTATTCATTCATCACCACAGCTGTGGACTGTACACACTCACGCATTTTCCATGCACAAACTCACAGTTCAAATGTGCAATAGGAATATTTTTTAAATTGTCTATATTAGAGACAGCACTGTTTAGATCAGTCTTAGAATATCAGTACTGTGAAACACCCTAATTTCAGGGTAATAAGATCTTTTTTTTTTTAGTTTTGTTATGCTGTACCAACCTCAACCATTAACACCAGAAAGGTGCCTGCTATGATCCTGCTCACCTGGTCAAAGTAGATGCGGATGGAGCCCACGTTTGTTGCTCCTACAGCTGTTAATGAGAAGAAGCCATGTTTCCAGTCACCTGTAAGGACAACCCGTTCATTGTGGCAGAACAGTTCCTTGATCCAGCGAGCAACTCCAGGATTGACAGACATCAGAGAGCCTGAAGGAGTGAGAAAATATTCAGGTTAGGTTGTCTGGTTTGTAGCAATATTGTAATGCCACTCAGATGATGTTTTCAGTGTAACTGGAGCTGATCCAGTAAACAACTCTGTCAGTTATTTTCAAGAAGAGAGGCAAGTGCCAGGCAGAGCAAATGAAAGACAAGTCTGTACTGAAAACAAAGGATGTCACAGAAGGATGTGTGTGGTCTGTCAATCTATCTCTCAGGGTGTTTGAAACCAAATCCAAATACTAGGGTATTACTAGATACCAAAAAGTAAAATATTTTTATCTGCAAGAACATCCAATCCCAGCTCCAGTAGTGTGACTGTTCAGTTGCATTTTTTTTTGCCAAGCACAAGAAGAGATCATACTTCGGGATACTGTTTGGTGTCATCTGCAGAACTGTCTATATTTCAGGTGCAAACTGAATCAACAGTGTTTGGGAACAAATCAGGTCACCGTGAATCAAGGGGTACTTCAAAGAACTCAAACAGTTTGAATACAATATTACTGTTTTCACCATTTTTATATGATTTGCTCTGGTAAATATACAGCTGCAAAAGTCATTACTGTTTGAGACAATTACTTTTCTAACATTGTCTATGATGTTACTGTACAACTTCTGCACTGGTGTGTGTCATTCTGCAGAGGCCCATAGCAGTGCTTCCCTCCATAGCTGCTCTGCAGTTGTTTCCTAGGAACAGAAACCAACCTGGGAAATGCCGTCGGTGTGACACTGTCCAGTCCGTGGGCGAGTGGAAGCAGTGATAATCCCCTGGTGCAAGGTAAATTACACAGTGGTAGAGCTCATTCCCCTCCTTTGTGACCAGTTGTTGCTGAAAAGAGTTACCATGTGGGGCTGCAGAAAAAGCAGGGAAAGGAAGGGGTTAAAGATATTCCTCCTGAAGTCATCTGCCAAAGCCAGGCAGTCTATGTTAGAGCCAGTGCAATAGTAGAGGATTAAATGCAGCCCACGTGGATTGGTGGGACTACAGAAACACAGGTTTCATGCAGAAATCCAGTATTTCCAAATGTTCCTTTCCCTTTACAAGAAAATCAGATGCTGGATTGTTTCAATCACAGTGAAAATTTTTCTTTTGGAGTTTGCCCTTCCCTAAGCAAAACAACAGAAACTGAAATCCTTTACAACGGGATTTTTATTAAAGCTACTCTTTACAAACAGAATTTGTGAAGAGTCCTCTAAATCATTAGAGAGGTAGTGCTTGAGCATGGATCTTGTTAAGGAGTAGCTTATCTAGTTTTTGCTAGCCAGTGCTTGGGCCCTTTTCAGTGTGACAGCAGGAGTGCTGCAGCCATGGTATAGCAACAGATCTTGGAGTCAAGTGTAGGAACCAAGCAGCTCAGTTCAGCTAATCAGAATGAGCCAGGCATGACTGTATAAAGCCACTGGTGAGAATGAGAAGAACTGGAACAGCAACATGGATACACACAAATAAAACGAACCAAAAATCAGACCTGCTTTTGTTCCTGACAATGCAAGAAAATGTTACTTTTTTTCATCTCTCTTAGTCTTATGATTTCTGAGAACACTGAAAGGGCACAGCAGAATAAATGCAGAACTGACACAGAACTCACCCTGGCTAAAACGCATTTCCTCTGTGGAGATGCGAGGTCCCAAGAAAGATTCCAGAGAATAAGTGACCCCTTTTACTTGCTCCACTTCACAATTTTTTACCTGTCCGAAATTAAGGATCTTTCCATCAGAGGGACTAATCTACAGCAAAGAGAAAAAATGGAAACAGTTAGCAGTTCATTAATTCCTCATGAAGCATGGGGGCTGAGGGAAGTGGCAGTGCTGGGTGAAGCCCTCCCTTCCTTTCACTCACCACGCTGTGCACACAGCAGACCGGCCGTGCCTGTGGTTTCAGCTTCCTGCGGAAGAACTCGCTGAGGTTCCTGTAGTGATGCAGGTCCTCCACAGCTGCCTCCTTCATGTTCACCCCGAAGGTCCAGATGTACAGGCTGTACACCGGCTTCCGCAGCCACGTGGGCAGCTCCACCTGGTTCAGGCGACCCCAGGCTCGTGAGAGCAGCCGCGTTGGGACCGACTTGTACAGGGCGACCTGAAGGGAGAATTGCAGCAGGTCAGTGTTCTCCCCACTGATGGCTTCCTTGCTTCTCCCCGTAACACAGGAAGGATCAGACTGTTCCTGCAAACCCCTCCCTTGAATTCATGGGTTACAAGTAGCTTTAAGGCAGCAAAAAATTTACACTGCACTTCATCCTCATTCCCTCCATTCTGGCAAGAATAGACAAGATGAAACTTAATATAACTTTAAAGTGAAGCCAGAATTTCCACTCCTTTGCAGGCTGAAGCTCCACATTGAAGTTACTGGAAACTGCCCAATGTGAGGCTTACAGAAAAAAAGAGACGTCGCACATATTCTAGTAGAATCAGAAAGGTTTAATATTACCAATGTATAAATTTTTGTGAGTAACTAAATGAAAATCGACTGGAAAATAACTTCTCAGTGTTGGATGACATGCTCCTCAGATGCAGCTGCTACTGAGAGTTTTTCCCCCACACTCAGTACTGTGTGTTGTATGCTCTAATGACACAAGTACCATCAAAGAAATGTACCCACTGGATGAAGCTACACAGGTATAAACTTACACCAGCCTTACTCCTTCTCTCACAACAATGGGAGCTGCTAATTACAAGAATATAAAGTGCCTTTATTTCTGTAGAAATACACCTTTAGACTTTCACCAAAACCCAAGTTTTAGCAAGGAAAACAAATGAAAAAAGTTGGCAAGAGGTATCTCCTGTTGATGGAAGTGAAGAGATGACAACATCTTTCTGTTGGTAATTCCAGCAGACAACTCTTCTGGGGTTTGTGGTACTTGCTGTCAGCCAGGAAGCTCACATGGCTATGATGTAACTGGGGGAAGCTGGGGAATATGGACCAAGGGAACTGAACACTCTGAAACCAGTTTTGCAAAGGAAGTGGTGATCTGCTGACTGGTGAACAGCTACATTCAACTTGCAGCTAAAACCTTGGGATTTTTTCTTAGTGAGAGTCATTTGTTCTCAATCATATCCTTCATGATTAAGTCTTGAAAAGCACAGCCATAAACACAAACAGAAGTATGCACTGGCTCCATCATACCAAATACAGCAAATTAAGATTTCACTTACAAAACACCATCCTGTGTACATACAGGGATATTTCAGAAAGGAAGTACCAACCTAATCTTACGTCAGATAAAATCTTCTAAATGAACAGTACTTTAGGTTATATAAGCTGAAGTACTGAAGAAAAAAATGTTGCCATTTTATTTGACATGCCCTACACTGTATTAATTTCTAAAAATTAACTTTGCTGTTTTCCATCAACACCAAAAATGTACATACAGCTATAAAATCACACCAATTGTCAAAAGCAGTATTTCCTATCAGCCTCTTCTCTTCAAAGGAACCTGGTTTTCAAGTTGATGGGATCAAACAGAACAGATGTTCAATAAAATAGGCTTAAGAATGGCAATTTTGTTCGTGTTTGCAATCAAAACACTTACTTGGTTGTTGGATTCTGAAACTGCACGATTTGTGGGGAGAATTACTATGTGCAAGGCATCCCATACCCTGCTCTCAACAGTGTCTGAGGAGAGATTTGTGTATCATTTGGACATGCTGGACTACAAATGCTCAATGAACTCAAGGAACAAACCCTCTTGGTGCGAAAATAACAAAAAAAAAAGAGACCATTTCATTAGGACCAGGAAAAGAAACTTGCCAAAAGGTTTGGTCTTCCTTGTCCTAGCCCTGATACTGTGAGGTGACTGAATTCCTTCAGAAGTTTCTGTTAACTTTCCCTGACTGTTAAAGGACAAAGTAATTCTCTGCTCCTGAAAAAGTCACTTGTCTGTGAAGCAATTAATCAACACAATTACAGACAGTAAAAACTTTCACACCAGTGATCACCAGGCTGTCCTGCATGCAGCAGCTCTTCCCCCCAGCTGCTGCCAGCTCCTCCAGGACACAGCTCCCAGACGCGGCGCGCGAGAGACCTGCTCACACTTACCCTGCTCATAGGCCTCCATCCCACTCTGGTCAAGGGTTTAAGAGCACCAAAAGGCAGAAGGTAATAGAGAATAGTCAGAGGCCAAGAACGGAGTTTCAGAGCAGGCCTAGACATACAGCTCAGCTGGCCCAACCTTCGCCTCAGGGCCAGCTGGGGGAATTGCAACCTGAAAGATTACATACACAACATCAGAGGGTCAGGCATCTCATCAGCTGCAGAGCCACCAGCTACCGACAGCTGGGGTGAGTTATTCCTGCTAAATGTTTCTTAATCTTTAATACTACAAGTCTTTACTCCTTTATTTTGATCAGTTCTTCCCCTTCCCAAAATAGAAGAACAGTTTATCTGAAAAATAAGTCTTCCATTCAAATAATGGTGTTCACCCTCATAGGTAACATTTTATGAATGACACCCTCAAAAGTTACAGGTAAGACCAGTTTCCAGGTCTGAAATCCTTCACTGAGTATCCTGGTTCCGAATAGGGAACGTGTGGACAAAGCCAATATTTCTACTACTGCACAATAATCTAGTCTCCATAGCCCAATAATCAACTCCCCTGCCTCATAACCAGCTGCATCTCTGACTTTTTTTGTTACATGGATGTCCTGACTGAGAGAGACCTCATTTTGCACAAATGGCCATGGGGAGAAGTTGACCTTCTAATTCTCACAGAGAAAAGCTACTCAGCTTCTTAGCAGAGGACAGACATCAAGGACCTCAGTTCAGACCCTTGCAGGAGGTCTGGATGCAAAACCCTTCAGGTCCCCATTTATTCTTTGGCTTCTACTCATGAAAAAACCACTGGCATTTCCAAGGTCACATTATCAAACGGAAATCTGTCTACCTGAGGGCAAACTATTCAAATGACTGACTGAACTCCTGGCTAGGAGACTGTTCTGCACCCAGGACGCAGCGACGTGCACACACAAACTGAAGTGGCACAGTCTGGCTGCTCCCAACAGCTCACTCTCTCAAGGGATCCTGTGACATGAAAGAGGAACTACAAAATACTGCGTATGTCTTTCCAAGATGGAGAAAAGCTGAGAATTTAAAAAGAAATTTTCTTGCCAACTTGTTCTTTTCAAAACTTGGATCAGAATTAAAATATCAGGCAGACAGGTATAACTGTCACCACTCTGGGATGCAAGATGGTGCTTTGGGCTCAGAGAGATGTTTTTTCTGCAGTGAACACAACTTCTTTCCCCTGAAGAACTAATACATAGAGAATGATCTGTGCATCTTAATGCAACAGGGAAAAAGAACCCTGAGCAGAAGTGCTGTCTTAGCAGAGTTAATGCAGGCTTCTCAGCAGGAGGTAGGACTGACTCAACATGGGAATAGGAAGGGACACTTCACATTCTCCCTCCCATCCCTACCCCCAGCAGCCTGCAAGGGCTGGCAGGCCAGGAGCCGGGTTGGGTCCCATTCTCCCCCTCCCGCTGCTCTCCCCCCCTTCACTGCAGTCGCTCCTGGACCAATCCCTGCAGAGCTGCATCGCGTTGGAGCCCTCTGGCTTCTCACTGCCTTGGCCTGGTTTCAGAGCGGCCCCTCAACTAATTTTTCCATTCTCGTAGTGATAAAAGAGTAGAAGGGAAAGGAATGAAAGCTTCCCCATTCCCCTTTGTCATGGAACAGCATGCCCTTCTCTGCCAATACAATGTATAAGGAGCTTTATAGTAATTAGGCCAAACAAAAGCTTTGCAGATGGCTCCCGCTCCTTCTGCCCAGAAAGCCTCCCAGCCTCCCTCCCGCTTCAGTCACCATTCCTGCAAAGCAGAAAATACTGAACAGTACCTGAAACGAGTTCTCCTATTTGGTGTCCCACCGGCAGAGCCAGCTGGGCCTGGACTCTCCAGCTGTGGGTGCTGGTCCCCGGCACAGCTGCTGCTGCCGCCGTTCCCTGAGCGCAGCCTCCGGACATGAGTTTTAACTTTGCGGAGGTTGTAGCAAGAGGGTGGAGGGTTAGATAAAGCTTTGTAGCATCTCACCATTTCCCTGTGTGGAGCTCTGGTCCCTGCAGGGTGTTTGACTGACACATCGTCAGGGTGACGGCTGTTGCAAGGTTCAGTCTTTTTTCCTCTACCTCTCTTTCCTTTGCTTGCTCCGGCATAGGAGAGAGGACTCGGCGTCACAGTTCCTAAATCCCCCGCTGGTTTGTCTCTGGATTCCCTCTCTGTTTCCCACTTGAATCTCTGCTACGAGAGTTGCAGCTATTGCAAACAAACAGGCATTGTGTCACATTTCAACATCCCACTACAAAGCCGACTCTGCACACGATAAAAATGAGCTGTCCATATGAGCAGTCCTTGCTTCTTGCTAGTCCGGGTGGCCATTGAAACCCAACTCCCCAAAAAACACCCTGCTGTCTGTCCCAGGCTGCTGGGCAGCAATGCTCTAGTGAGAGGAACAGCCAGCTGGCCTTGCACAGCTCATCCCAGCGCCAGCCTGAATGCAAGGCTGGGAGGAGGAGCAGGGCGGAGAGGAGGAGGAGGAGGAGGAGGAGGAGGAGATAACTCCCAGCTTCAATTCTGCAGTGCAGCAGCTGCTGCTAAGAATTCTGGACTGTTGGGCACCAAAAATCCTTTCCTGCTCTTAGTGTCCAGCTTGTAAAGAACAAAACTGAACAGAAAGGAATGTCTTTCTAATTTACAGCTCTTGCCAGACACAAGCATCCATCTGTGGAAGCCTCTTTCCATCTCAAAACACTCAGTTAAGGGAACAGGTAATGGACATTCTTCTACACATAACCAGATACATACAAAATAAGCCAGTTTTAGGGCCAGCTTGAGAAATGGGTATAAAAATGTGTTATGTGTCTATTATGTGACTTTTAGTACTGTCACAGTTTTTATGTTCAGTAGAACTAAAATACAAAACAGTTGGAAAGGAAGCTGGTTTGATTTTTAAAGACCAAAGGCTGCACTGTTTCTATCTAAGCATTCTAAATATACAGAGAATTTTCCCTCTTTAATCCTACAGAACACACCTCAAACATAAGTGACTGGGTTTGGATTGTTAAGGGAACCCTGCTTCAAGAAGAGGAAGTCAGATAGCTACATCTCACCTCAAGATTAAACCAAATACTCAGAACTATTTCAGGGGTGACTCTCTAGTGGTTCCATTTCACTTCTGCTTTCTGCTAAATCTGGGTTGAAAATTAACAAAAAAAACCTCCTTGTTTCCAAAGGTTTCTAGACACCATGAAAACTGTGGCTAACAGAATAGATCAAAAAGAGCACTGCTGCTCTGATTGAGGGAAAGGCTTGTGTTGTAATAGGGATAAGGCAGGAGGAGTGAGAGGCCCAGCAGGAAGAGCTAGAATTAACTAGCTAATGGCATCCCAGTCAGGCCTCAAAAGGAAAATATTCAAGCAGTAATTGTGTATTTTGATTGGCCTTCAACTCCAAATATTACAGATACTCCCTAGAAACACCTCTGAAGATCCTGCATTAGAGTATTTTTCTCAGGAAGAAAACTTCTATATGGTATTCTGTATGTCAGGAAGTTCCAAGACCTGTGTGCATGTTGTTCAAGCTGAATTTTAACAACTTCAAATTTAAAAAAAAAACCCAGCTAACTGAAAGAAGGGAAATTTAAGATCAGAATGCTTTGAAAGCATTCAAAACATACTCCTTCCTCCCTGAGCCTTGTGCCAACTCTTTTTGTTTTCCTATTTAAAATATCATTTAGTCTTTCTCTGGCTGGCACAAGAAACTCCTACACAACAAAAATTATACCATCTGTATAGTAAAATGCTGAAAGCAGTTAGCCAAATCCTATCAAAATTCAAAGAAAAGCAACAAGGAGCACAGGGGAGCTATTTCCTGATTAATTTGGAACATTAGAAATTACCAGTAGTAAATACTTAATTTTAAACAGCAACAAGCTAAATCGACAACATTGTTTCAAAAGAAACTTCATCAGACCAAGACAAAATTATTTTTCACACTGAACACGTGTGTTCACAGAACTGTGGGGAGAGAGTTCGTCTGGCACTGGTGGAGCTGGGCAGGAGCAGCAGAGCACCCAGCCCAGCAGCTCCTGCAGCCAGGGTGGAACCCTGCTCCCCATCCCATCTCCTCCTGTGCAACCTTCACCCTCGCAGAGAGAGAGCAAACACGTCTTATCACATTTGCTTCAGTGCTCTTCCCTTCACGGTAAGGGAGGTAACCCACAAGCTCTTCCAGTAAAATTCAATTTTATCCCTCAAAACACTTTTAAGGAATTATTATATTCTCAGCTGAGTGACCATGATTCTAAGGAAGCATGTACCCAGAGAAACAGCTGACCTGCTCCCTAAAAAAACCCAGACATGGAAATGTTCTACAGCCTGATGAAGTGGGTAGCACCACCCTTCAGTTCAAAACGAAAAGAAAAACGCAGGGCAAGAAAGATTCCTCTCCAGGAAGGGAAAAACATGGGTGTTACAAGTTTTTTTTCTCCACTTCTTAAAAAAACTGCACACAGCCAAATAAGTTTCTCTTAAGTTCTGTTCTACTCCCCTCATTTTATTCACCAAGATGCCAACACCTGAGTCCTGATGAGGTGCTGACATGCCTGGCCACATCCCTGCTGTGGCTGCCCCAGAAGTACCATGCAGTTCCTACAGTGTAAGAAGGCTGAAATGAAAAATCCACCCTGAATTTACCTGCTTTCCATGGGGAAAGGAACAAGAACTGCTCATCGAACAGCTCATGACAGAGGAACTTATATAATGGCATCTCAATAGCTGGACCTCTTGGGATGCAGGTAGTGCCCACAGCCTGTGTCATCAGCTCAGATAAAAATCTTTAAAATTTTTGGTTAATAGGGGTTGCACACCATTACCAAACTCCCTCTCCTGTCTGAGCTCGCCAGAATCCACGCTGGGCAAATAAAGCAGCAGTTACCAGCAGGTATGAATCCATAGAGAATTATTATCTCATAGACAACTGCTAATCTGCCAGCTATACAACAGCTTCTACTCTGTCAGCTCAAATAAGCATCAAATCCAGTGACCTCTTTTAATTACTTGTCAAAAAGTGAACTACTCAAGTCCTTCTCTCAACTTTTAAAAAACGACACAGCAAGGCAGTTGCAAGAAAGACTAATATGCAATTGAACTGCAAACCTGCAGCCTCGGTTTTAAACCGTAAGCATGACTCGTTAGGCTTGGAATGTGCTGGTCAGTGCTCAAAGCCCTCTGGTCAAACTTTCTACATTTGGTCACTGAACTACTGTTTAAAAAATGCACTGAACGCATCGCAGTGCTGTACTCAAGTGCCAGCAAAAACTACGGTCTTGCACTCAGGGGCGAGGTACTCGGTGACCGTTGTTAAAGGTCCCGTTCCTTTCCCTGCAGTAACTGTTCCACATCACAAACGTCATCCCTGCTCACACCCAACCTTCTCCGCAGGCAGCCCGGCAGGACAAACACTGGATACTGCACACCCAGGCAGGAGCTCCCGAACTCCAAGAGCACAGCTGAGTCGCCCCGATGCTGCTGGGAAACCTGAGCGTCTGCCGAGGCCACGGGATTGCTGGGCAGCAAACTCCCGGGAGTTTTCCAACGGGACCGCTCTCCGCGGACTGACCAGCGCTGGCTAATGAACCGTACCGTGCTCGGCTGCGTCTACCCGTACTGTCTGAAATTCTTTACTTCTCATTTGAAAAAGCCTTTCTATACATTTTCACTTCGTGTATTAGGAAAAAAACCTTGTTATTGCTTTCCCCTAACTTTACAATGCTGTTTCAGTTACTTTGTATAAATAGAGCAGGGAAAAAAAGAAATATTTTAGGATAACCTAACTGGACGACTGGGTTCTGAATTCTGTCCAAAAAGCCTGTTATACAGTCTCAGAGATTTTCTGTGAAGCAAGGAGATACAGCTTTATTTATTTAACAAACTGACATGAAATTTGATGGCACCCTTTTAATACTTTGTAGTAGTCATTTCCAAGTAATGGTTTAAAACAACACTCCAGTACCACCTCCTACTACCGCCCCCATTATTTTAGCTTAAGATACCGGTAAAGCAAACTCTCAGCACCATAAAGGATCTCTAAAGGAAGCATAAACCGCGTTACATCCTCCCCACAGAGCAGCACCCGGCGGAAGCTGCGCAAGAGCTCCGGCGGCTCCTCGGCCCCCTGCCCTCCCCGCGGGACTCTGGACTGCGATAAGGCTGGTCCAGCAGACTCATTCTGTTCTAATCTACTCAGAGATTACTCATGAGTCGACTTTGGAACATCACTGAAACTTCCAGCAAGCCAGACTGAATCACCCCTTGACCGCCAGCCTTCGCACATCTGCCCTGCGGTCCGGTAGCCCTTACCTGATGCTCAGGAAAGTCTCCTCCGTCCCGGCTTTCCGCATTCAATCGCCAAAATACGACACCGACCCTTCCTTTCAAAGCAGTTTTCAGACACGTGAACAAAGTTCAGCGGACTGCGAACCCCCCCCCATCGCGCCGCAGCCATCCCGCCCCCTTCTCCGGGCAGGGGAGCGGATGGCGGCCACAGCCGCACCCCCGGCCCCGGCAGCTCCGCTCCTACCTCCCGCCGCTCCCGGCCCGCCGGCCGCGCTCCGCTCGCCGCGCCGGGCGGAGCCGGCCCGTCCCAGCCTTAAGGAAGCGGCGCGGGCCGGCAGCCCTGCCCCGCCTCGCCTCCAGCCACTGGCGCTGCTCGGCGGCTCCTTCCCGCAGGGCCCCGGCCCCTTCGGAGGAGGGGCCAGGGCAGCACGAACGCAAACGGAGAGACCGGAGGGCTCCGGAACACGGCGGCCCGCGGGATAAGGGGCTGCGCCGGGAGGGTCGGGCACTCCTGGGATCAGCGCTCAGCTTTCCAAAGAGCCGCTGGCCCGGACAACGGGGAAAGAGACTTGTCGGGGAGCAAGGCACCGATGCGGATTCTGTGCGCTGCACAGCTTCCCTGAGACAGCTTCCCACCGCGTGTCCGGGTGCGGGAACACAATCCCACACAGGCACTGGCTGTCAAAGCAGGAAAGTGTGCTCCAGTCTCACAAACTGCTTCCGAAACGCTCAGATAAATTGCTCCATAAGCCCAGCAAGACATAAGCCATAAGCTCAGGAAGATGCACAGGAAGTTGCACGAGACAGAACAGACTCATCTAGTCAAAAGGCCTTCCCACTGTTTAGGTTTTAAAAACCCCATAAACCCAAACTGGTTTTATTTGGTTCCATTTTCCAGGACAACCGAGAAAAACATTTACACCATTGCCACCTTTACACAACCTGATGCTGTTGAAATGTCACTGGTTTTAACATTTTCTGACCATCTTTCTTGTGTACTTTGAACCACTTTACAAGGATTTTTTTTAGAATTGCATAGATGCGCCAATAAAACTCCAAGCATCAGAATCTGGGAGCAAGAATGAGGAATAACAGACCAACTGGAGATTATATTTCTTCTGAAGTCGAATTAAAAAAAAATATCACATATTCTTCCATTATTAGCTCTTTCCTGAACTTGAAACACACCTCTTACCATAATACTGAATGTCTCCTCTGGGCCAAGAAAAGCACCTTCTGTACTGTACTGCCATATGAGCTCCAGTATCCTCTGTTACAATAAATACAAGCACTTCCTGACATCAGTAGGAAAGACTGTTGTTCTTACCTCTGAGAATCCAGATCCTAAACCTATGCTCAAACACTCTCCTGGTGAATTAAGTTGTTTTTAAAAACTGGCCCGTGACAATAAGCTGCAGTTTGAACACTTCAGCTCACTTCCAGAGACGTTTACTGTGCTTTCCTGGCACATGTCACTCCAATACACACTGCTTTTTCTTTACACAGAACAGAGCAAACTACAGGAGCAAAGGACGCCTACAAGTTCCACTCTCAAAACTCTGGTTCATCTGGACTCTCTGTTCCTCCAAACTCCCCCTCTGGCCAAGCTTTCCCACAGTAATTCTTTGATCCTGTATCAACAGTGCCCTGGTGCCCAGGTAAGAAGCAGCAAAATGCCTCTAGTTAGCATATGAATGGCATGCCATGCTTGCAGATCCCAGCCAGGAAATGTTCTGTGACAGCAAAAACTTGGAACAATAAGCTTCCATCTGATAAACATCTAGCTGTCTCTCTCCAAGCGCTCTGCTTTACCTCATCTAATTAAATGAAAGCTGATCCCCACTGGTATTCACAGTAGGAGACACTAAGGCGTTAATCAGCTCAAGCTATTAGCGACAGAATGTCTCTAAGAAAATTACACAAAGAAAAGGTCTGTGCTAAGAAACAGTAGTTCTGTCTTTCCCTGTGGAGAAACTTAAGGGACACTTGACTTGCACCAGATTCATTTCCCACCTCCCCATTTTTTTATGAAGCTCAAGCAAAACAAAACCACACAGAAGTGTACCGACTCTGTAATTCAGTCAAAAATGAGGCACACCTCAATGAGGATCCCTGCATGTACCTCTGCTACAGGGAGAGCTTCCCTGCCACCTCAGCAGGGTTAATACCATGTCTTCTTCTCAGAAGCAGGGCAATCTGCCTTACACACAGAGCTGGCAGGTGGAAGATGGTCCACAATCCCACAGGAACAAGAGGCTGGTACCGTGGAATCAGCACTTCAGAGCAGCAGGCTCAGCAGTGAGGGCACATGCACCAGTTCCTTGTTCTGTATTACTCTTTCAAAGCCCATTCAATCACACTCGGTCTCTCTTTGCCTATGCAAAGGCTTATTCTGCCCTAAATACAAGACAACACCCCCCCTTCCACACCCCTTAGCTTGAGCCCAGTGATGCAAAAAACCAAAACAATGGAAAATGACAGGTCAGCAAAAAATCCCACTTCACTCTACAGTAAAAAGGAACAATGCAGCTCTTATTTTTTCTTGAATCCTTCATTGTTTGGAATATTTCTTGCAATGTGTGACCACAGTTTCTCTTTTTCCTCATAACTATTGAGCTTCCTTTCCCTCCCACAGAAGCATTCAACAGAACTCAAACACATCAGGAAGGACTGGGATGTCTTGTTAGCCCCTCCTACTATGGTCTGCTGCATTTGGGGCCCTGCTTATCAGTTTGAAATTCTCTGTGTGTTTCCCCACTGTAAAAACCAAATCCTTTAAAGGTGTTTCATCAAAAGCAACACTCTTAGCTTCACCAAATAATAACAAACCAGCATATCAGTATAATGAAAGAAGGCAAATGCAATAAGAGAATTACCCAATTTCATACCAAAAAGTATAAATAACAAAAGAATATTTGTTTTCAAGCATCAGAACTGAATTAACATTGCCTTGTTAAATAAATACTCTGTGGACACTTACCACTTCTTTTTTTAATCAGAAACCATTTGAAACAAACTTCAGCAAGAAAAGAAAAGACAGAAGACAGATTCCTCAGGAGTTATCATAGGCTAAGCTGTTAGCATCTGGACTGTCTGGATCGTATCTGGCTTTGGTCACTACTGAAATTTAGGGATTCCAGCCTAGTCTCCCACAGGCATGTGGCCAAATCACTCACACACTGGCAGTGTGCTCAGGAATGCAAAGAAACTGGAGTGCCAGAGGTCACACTAAAGCATCTCCTACACAACCTTACAATCCTAGAATCTTTAACTCCTTGCCTTCAGAAGTGGCACTGAAGCAGGCACTCAACTGGCTGTTTGGAAGAATACCACATATATTTTAAACTGTCCAACGTGAAGTTGAACAATATGCTTAATACTTCCAATGCAATACAGTAGTTACAGGAAGTCACGAAGATTTACTTCAATGCTGCAATGGGTGTTTGACCATGAATATGATACACACCATCTGCAATTCCACAATAATTTCTCAACTCCTTGGAATCCAAAAGGAAAAGGAAAAAAATCCCTCAGGATCAAGAGGAATTACAGACCTAAGTGAAAAAAAAAAAACTAAGAAAAAAAGGTCTTGCTGTAAATTCATTCAAGAAACAGGTAAATTTTTATTAACCAGGCATTTATTCTATCTCAGCTTTCTTGTAAAGCACATATGGGTTAGCCACACTAAAAGATGTTGCTGGCAGTTCCTAATGTATCATGACTTCAGCCAAATGAGTTACTGAAGTGACAGAAAACTTCAGTTCCATGAGTTGTCAAGAACATGTTGTCAGTAGAGGCAAATTAAAGACTGCTGTGTTGAAATGGAAGCAAAGGAGCTTTGCATCAAACGTGGCAGAAGTAAAATTGCCCCAATTTTCTTACCTCCCATTCACTTGCAAGCTTCACAGGCACCTCTATGCCCCTCTTCTCCAGCTGTTCCAACTTGTAATCCTCATATTTTCTGTATCCTGCATATCCTCCACCTGTAGCTACCAGAACATGGAAGGGCCGCAGGCGGAAGACTTGTCCCACCGGAGCAGTGTGAAACTTCTTCCTGTCTGTAACAGAAAAAATCTTCAGGAAAGAGAACAGCTACACAGTAAAGAGAAAGCAATTCTGTGCAGTGAGGGATTATTGTAAATGCAGATGAACCCAGTGGGAAGAAATGCTGATGTCCGACTCCAGTTCAGAAGGCTGAACGATTTCTTTATTATAACTATAATAAAATACATTAATATACCATTTTAAGGAGATACAAAACTACATACCTACTTTTCTAACTACCATATCTAACTCACAACTCGTGACCCTCTCTCTTGAGTCCAGCCACAGGTGGATTTGACTGGCCATCAGGCTCAAACAATCCTCAACAGAATCCAACCAAGCAATCACCCCAGGTAAACAATTCTCCAAACACATTCCACATGGGAAAAACAAGGAGCAGAAATAGAAATTGTTTTCTCTTTCTTCTCTCTGTGTTCTTCTATGAAAAAATCCTGAGAGAGAGAAGAATGTGCCTGCCACAAGGGATATGAGCTTGGGTGATGAAAATGTGATTAGAAAATAAATCTGACACAGAAGGTATGTACAGATGCTCCTGAGTACTCCAGTTATTGCAGTTTACCAAGTTACTGTAAACTGACCAACACTAATTGGTCATCTGTGGTTTTAACCTCATCCCTGTCCCTGCCACCCCACATGCTTCCAACATTCTTCTCCCCAAAATATGTATAAAGTGTGTTCCCTGAAAGCCCCATGGAGAAATACATAAAATTAGTGTCTGACAGCACTATCATAGTTTCCAGCTGTGAGAATGTTGGTACTCTGTAGAATAATCATTTGCTGGGGAACAATCTGTACTACTGTAAAGCTTTGTGCTTCTCAGTCATTAAAGCTTTCACTACAGTTTGGGAATCCCCAGACTCTACAGCTAACTGGAAGAGGGAAGGAAATGATGACCTGTTTCAGAGCAGGTGTGGTAACAGGAAAACAGGCCCATTTCTGCTGTAATACAAGTCACCACGTGAAACAAGATGTGTAGTACTACATCTGGTTTTTACTGAGTAACTACCAAGCTCCTCCTGCCTAAGTCCAGCCTTGCAGTCACTGTGAGATACAAGGACGCGGTGTGGTCACTAGGCAAGAGACCAAGCGTGGGGCAGGCCCAGCTGTTGGAGTATTTTATAGAAAATACTCCAACAGCTGGGCCTGCCAAATTTCAAAATCCCAAAATCTTCAGCGAAAACAAATCTGTCCAGGGCTAAGTCAGTATTAGACTGTGCTGCTCATGTCTATCTGCCAGTCAGTGAGAAGTTCTCAGCAATGAGTACAAGTCACTGCCTGACAGAAAATGCCTAGAACCAATTGTTGATACTGACTGCTGTCATTTCCACAGCAATCATTAACTTGGATGCACCAGAATGAAACCCAATGAACTTTATCTTGCTCCATCAAAGTCAGGCTTCTTAGGGCTTGACTGTGAATGGGTGTGTGCATTAGCAACCAAAAGAATTCAATCAACACCAACTCCATTTCTAGGCACACATAGAGACAAAGCACAATTGTTTTGAAGTCTGGAAAGCTTTAGCTCTAAGGAATTAAGTTGATTAGAAGCATTCAGCCATGATGCTGCAAAAAGATGCCAAACAAAAATAATAAAATAATTATGGTCCGCATTTAGTTTTATCAAAAAAAATATTTCTTAATAATTTCTTTCCTACACTTGTGATTTAAAATATTGCTATATATCCTAAATGCATCATAAAACAAAACCAGCTTTGTTACTCCTTTAAAAAAAATTATTTTCTTGGGGAGAAAACCAAACTCAGTAAACAAACAAGGCAGCAACTACAGTTACAGTTCAGATTCTAAAAATTATTCGTTCCTAAAGAACAATGCTCAGGGAAGGAGAGGGATCATTTAGAACAGCTGAATGTTTAAAAACACAGACTTACTTGAATTTACAAAGTCTCAACCTTTCAACTTTGCATCACTATTTCAACAGAAATGTCTGTACACAGACCAATGATACTCTTTAGCCCTAAAGCCTTTAACTCCCTTCCACCACATCTTTGGTTCTAAGTTAGCAAAGCTGCCCAGCTATTTCAGCAATTTCACAAATTCCCAAACCAAAACCCCTCAGTGGGAACAGCTTTTTCTGGTTTGGATCCAGAGAGAGGCAGTTTCTGCTTCAAAAGCATTGATTACACCCATGTGAACATTTCTCTTCCTGTACCAGTGACCAAACCATGTGGTGTTCCACAAGCCACAGCAAACACAATTTAAGTAGTTGAGAAATGAAAAGTTGACTTTTCACCATCTCCAGCATTAATGAAACAGCACTTCTGTAACTGGTCTCCAAAACATTATCATTGCAAAGGCATCCAACATGCCACTGTCAAGCTTTTTTGCCCTGACAAAACAAAATTCCACACCTTTCCCACAAAAGTGGAATTCACACAAGTGTACAAATTCTAAGACAAGAACACTAATTACTAATTTTGGCAACAGAACCAGGTTTAGGTAGCTGGCACTGCTTAGACTTCAGCTGAACATCATGTTCTCTAGTGATGCTACTGCTGCTCCCTGGAAAGCAGCATGAGAGTGTGTGGAGAGCTCATACCTTGGCACAAGAGCCACCAGAAACAAGTCCAGGGCAAGAGGAGAAAGATGCAGGACTGTCAGTGTACTAATAACATTTTTAGCTACTACCCTAAATCTGAAGCCCTCACAGATAAAGCCAACCTCTTCCAGAATTCTCTTAAACACTGAGTATATTCAGCAAAGGAGAATAAAAATTAGTAACAGTTTCCTTCTCTGGAACAGGTGAAAAATACACATTCCCTCAGAAATGCTGGAAAATTCAGGATGAGAAAGGAAACTTAATAATGGCAGGAATGATCTAGTTTATGCAGTTAGATGCATAAATGCTGCTTCACTGCTCTGACCAAATTAAGAATTTCTTCCAGGACATGACACAAACAATTAGAGGAGACCATTATAAGGGATAGAGACAAAATTAGAGAAGAGTTATCTTTCCTTTAAATCCAAATCAGAATTAAAATATCAATGAATTAGAAAATGTAAGGTTAAAAATTGACTTGCTCAAAACTCAAAGCTAATTTTAACTAAAATGACCTTTTCTTTCTCGTGATCAACAACTTTGCATTGTGTCTCAGCTTCCAAGATTTTTTTTTTTCTGTAATGACTGATTTATAGACAACAAAGAGCTGCTGTTTCTATTCATCTGTGTAGGCATATTTTTCAATGATGAAATATATATGATACACCAGACAAAGCACTTGGACAGGCAAGTTAACCCAAAGAAATGGTTTTGGAAAATGGGACCAATAGCTCAGCTGGCAAGGAAACAAAAATTGAAAACTATTATTTGTGATATTAATATATGGCAATGTACATACAAGTTTACAAATATTCTTTAAAAGCAAACATTAATATTTGATCTTCAAAGCATTACCCAGCTACAGAAACATCAAGCGCACATACCATTTTAACCAACATTTCATGTAAACCTACTCTGATTTCCTGATCTATTAAAATTATAAATACAGATTGAATAAAAAAGGATATTTATACCTTTTCTTTCTTATAGGGCTGTTAAACTGCTGAAATCTGAATCTCTCAGACTTTTCAAGGTGAACACCTGATAAGAGCAGCACTACAAAGCAGGTAATACAGTTGAATGTTCTAAATACGCGTAAGTTTGATGTTGTCCTTCCCAGTTAGTCACTTCAGTAGGCGTGGAAAGTACACAAATTATTGCTCATCAAGTTCATTTAAGTGGGTTTTTTTAAATGTAAAACCACTGTCCTAACATGAATCTTTCTGGTAAATCATACTGTGTTTTTTAAAAAATAATTTTTGAACTCTAGACTCCTGAGACAACTAACTAAAGTGCAAAAAATAATTAAGAAAAATAAACCTATGGGTTTTAATTTGCTATACAGGAATCACCTTCACTAGAAAAAGTTTCAGATGCTTTGTAAAGTTTGAAAACAACAAACAACAACAGCTCGTAATGAATCTTATGGAAATGATTTTATGGAAAGATCTTATGGAATCTTATGGAAAAAATCTTATGGAAACTTCTTTTGCTATGCGGAAAACATAATTTGGAAGCTTGTGTCTAAGGATATGCCATTAATTGGTCTTTGATGCTGGACTCCCACTCCTTTCATTTAAAAAAATTCACCTTCCCCAATATGAGACCACAATTTGCCTAACTGTGAGTGACCCTGAATTTAAAACCACTTGTAGCTACAACCCATCACTTACCACTGAAAAATGTCCTTGAAGGAGGTTGCTTCCAAAGGACTCCAGCTCTAACACACAGGTTCTTGTGCACCAGAAAGCTACAGCTGCACAGCAAGCTGCAAATACAACAAACAAGAGTGGCTGCTTAAGTACAAATATTTAATAATGCAAATGTCAGCAGTTCAGTGTAGTGACCATCTAATATTTAGCAGCTGAGTAACAGAGGGAAAAGTCTACTCAAATTATCATAAAATTTTCACTGAGCCTAGTCCCTTGTGGTCTACTCCTTTCCTAAAAATAAATTGAAAAACCTGACAATCCAACTGCTCCTGCAGGTACTTATTCAATGATGCATCTTTATTTTTTCTTAGCAAATATTGACACGTTCCTCCTGGGCTGTTGTAACAGTGATACTTTTCTGAGTATTGTAAATGCTGATCTTGCCAACAGCCCTTTACAGGTAACTACTCATGCTATCAGCTTGTCTTGGCCTGTTTGGAGCTCTAAAATGCAAATGGAGTGGTAAATTTTATAATTATTGTTTAGTACTTGGGATTGTTCCACTTCCACTGGGCTGCTACTACTGTGTCATTTAAGAACCTCCTACAACAGCAACTGTCTAGATAGACACTTAGGATTTGGTTCATGTAGCTTTTACTTTACCATTCTGGTGGGAAGGAGGAGGAGTACCTAGAGAAGTTTTGGATTCCATGAAGAAGTAATGGCATTTATTAGACCAAGTGGAGTAGCTGAAAAAGTAAAAAGGCTGCCAGGCACAGCAGCTCTTCTTTAGAATTTACCTTACCACTGGTGTGCAGTAAGAGTGGTCCTGCCCTCTGAAAATATATAAAATAGACTTGGAACTGGCCAATATAGAGAAAGGGTTCACCCAGGACTTTTTGTGTGTTTAATATATGATGTTTAATTTCATGTTCCTAATAAATCTGACAAGAAGACATCCAGTTGTACAAGAACTGTTCCAAGTCTGTAAATAAGCATGTTTAAGCAAGTGTTTGACAACACCCTGGCAACAGCCTGCTGTCAGACAGGATCACAGGGAGGAGAGGGACAGTGTTCTCACCCCAACAGGCTCAGACCCTTAGGAAGAACCAGATCTTTGTGCAACCTGCTCATTCTCGGGAGGCAGTGCCACAGCTGGGATGTCTTCATCTGCCCTCTGGCCCTTCATCTGCTCTTGATCAGATACGTGGAAGACACAATTACTTTAGTAGCTTACAAGCTATTGCATCATTTGGGGCCATTCAATCTCAGGAAGTTATTATTAAGAATTTAAAGACTTAATTTCAGGTGTCTACTGAGTTACATGTAGGCATGATCCCTTTATTTCAAAGAAGAATGTACAGATTTCTTGTCTAGAAGTTACATCATTAAGCCAGCACACTTGATAACTATGCTTTAACATTAGCCAAGGACCAAGAGCTAAAGTTTTCTCTTATCCCCACAGCAAGAGTGTCAGAATATCTCACTTTGCCCTTCAGCTTCATGGTCTCTGTTAAAATCCCTGTACTAACCCAAACATGACAGGACAGACCCTCCCCAAGCCCCAGATTCCTGTAACCACGTGCTAAACACACCCCACTGCTGCATCATCTCCCAGGATGTTACTTCCTCAGCAAGCCAGAAAAAGTGTTCCCACTGCTGCAGAACCTGTATGTTCTACAGAGCAACACGTTCTAATTTGTCATGAACAACGAGGTCACCTCATGCTCTTGGGTCATACCAGACCTACACTAATTTGTGGACTTACAAGGCCTGTTTTACAGCATATTAAAACACTTGGGATAAAAGAAGCACTTGCTCATCAGTAAGCTGGGAGCCTGTGGGCTACTTCTAAGGGGCTCAAAAAATAAAGAACTAATCAAATTAGCATTAGACTTAAATTTAGCAGAAGAGTTTTCAAATCCTAAAAAGTAATGGAAAACATTATTAAAACTTAACTGCAGCCTAAAGCATTAGTATTTGAGACATTTATTAGCCTTCCTACATAATAGTCTATACAAAAATGCAGTCAGAACAGAACGAGTTGTGTTGGCATCTGAGAGCTGTTCTCACTGCTGGGGCAGTGCCCATGGGACGTGGTACTTCCTCAGACAGTGGAAGGACACAACACCTAACCCTAAGCTCTTACCAAAATTGGTTTTGGTGTCCAACACTGGAAAATCAGTTTCCATCTTACTCTGAAACCTGCCTAAAAACAGGCAAGGACAACAAAACTAAACAGTCTCACTTTCCCTGCTCCTGACAGCCTGGCCTTGATGGGTACAAATGCACATTGGAGTACTGACCTCCTGCCTCTCCCATCTGACTGGAGGCTGATGGAAAAGGAACTGCCAAGGAATTCCACGTTAACTGCAGCCCCTCTATGTCTTCAGCCATCTCTGGACAAGGGACAACACTCTGCTGCCAGCACTGAGGCCGGAGATAACAGAATGCTCTGTGCACACGGTGTTTTCTCCAGGTTTTGAGAGAGAAAGGGGAATAAGGGAACTGTGTGTTCTAGTCAAGAACAGAGAACTGTGGCCGAGAAACAGCATTGCTTAAGCTGTTTGGTTGCTATGAAAAGCACAACCTGTAAGAGGATATCTCCTGTAGAGGAGTATCAGTGCCCGGCCAGGTGCTTCTCCTCACAGCCATCCCCCCGGATTGCATAACCCGAGGGGCTGTAGCTGCTCTCCATCTACCGACTGCTACTCAGCACTTACAAACTGACAGCTATAGACTGCAAAACCGAGTCAGAACTACACAAGGCCAAACGCTTCTCGTTCTTAAAATACTTAAACCCCTTATCTTCCTTTCTAGCTTGGAGAAGGAGGGCAAGGTTCCTCACACATGCCAAGGGCAGGGCCAAGGCTGCAGAGACAACCGCACTCACCCCGGCAAGGAAACGTCAGCGAACGAGGGGGGCGAGAAGGGGGCGGCTGTGACCCCCAGCCACGGCTCCTCCTCCCCCACGGGGTGCCGGCTGTCAGACAGTGCTGCCGGGGCCAGACAGTGACAGTGACAGTGACAGTGACAGTGACAGTGACAGCCCCAGGCCCAGCCCTGCCGTGCCCGTACCTGCTCCGCGCCGCGGCCGCCGCCATCTTCCCACGCCGCCGCCGCCGCCGCCGCGTCCTCTGCCGCGGCCCGCGCGCGAGGGCGGGAACAGCACGGGGGGCGGGGCCAGGGGCGGGGCCGCGCCCGTGAGGGGAGCGGGCGCTCGCGGGCGTGGCGTGTGTGAGGGGGCGTTATTCCTGAGGGAATACGCTGTGTAGGGAGGGGTTCATTCCTGAGGGAGACCCGGAATGGGGGTACGGGTGCGAGGCTGTTCTCCAAAGGCGGGGTTTATCTGTGAGGAGGACTGTTCTCTTGGTGCAGGGGAAAAAGGGGCCGTCGCTGAGGCGATGTGGAGTGGGGATAGGGCCGGCCCTGAGAAGACGGGATGTGGGGACATTCCCCAGGGGATGTAGAGCTGGGACAGGGTGGTGGTTCCTGAGGGTTTGTGCTATGGGGATGGAGCTGCTCCGCGAAGGGGTTGTGGGCTGTGCCCAGCGGGAGGAAGGCGCTGCTGCTGGGAGTTCAGGATGAGGCAGGTGGGGTTCAGCTGCTTTTCAGCAATGCGATTGACAGACAGGTAAGTTGTTTGCCCCAGGTGTGGGACCACCAGGAATATTAAGGCGGGGATTTTAGGGAGAGGACACACGACATGGGATGGACACGATGCTGGTTCTCCAAGTGAGGTGTCTGGCGGGGTAGTGCAGTAACACCTATTCCTCCTCTGGTGTCCTTTGCCGGGATGTTGCCTGGCTGCTTGTTGCCCAGAGTGAATTTTATAGAGGTTATTTGGTTTTCCACTCTCTTAGATGCATCCCTAGATGAATAAATGCTACACTGCTGGGAAGTAGCTAATTACCTTTCCCTGACGGTGGCAGAGGGGTAGTTTCATATGGTGAGTCAGTAGGAAAAGAATTCAAGAGTCCTGGCTGTGTTTCCACATCCTTAATGCTTTAAGACATGGTCCTCAGGCAAGCTGACTAATTTAATTTAAATTCCTGATTTATGTTTGTTTATTTTCCTGGCCAGGCCTAAATGAAGTTTACAACACCTTCATGTGATTCTGCCTTTTTTCACATCACCATAGGTAGTAGTATCTGTATAAATATCTTAAACGTGTACAGGAAAGCCTTTCATTGTTAAATATGTAAAATTTGAGGGCAAATCCAGATACAGACCTCATGAAACAGTAATATTATTAGCTGACTGTACATATCCTGTACATAATGGTACGATTGGCAGGAAGTAAAACCTCAAAGAAGATGGGATTTGATGCTGTTAGGTGCTTTGGTACAAACCTTGCAAGAACCATTAGCTTTGATGTGTAACTGGTGGGCCTGACAGACAAGTTTCCCCAGAACTGACTGAGAAGTGATTCAGAGGTTAAGGTGCAGTTAAATGTAACATACTTGTTTATAGCATAAAATAATTGTCACAGGGTTAAACTCATTAATAACCTGTCCTGATCTAATCTTTCTCCTTGGAATTAAAAGTAAATATGTGGACATGTAACTATTTTAAAATTAATTATCATGTGTCTTGTTATTACATTTATGTGTTTTTTAACATCTGGTAAGATGCACTCAGGGAGGGATAAAACTTACTTCCTAGGGGTACTGAGCTGTGCTAGGCCTGTGCAGCTGGGCTAAGTCAAAGAGGGGATTAGTACCACAAGAAAATGAAAGAATGGAGGTCTTGGGGCTTGAGAACGTTTGGTCAGGTGATGCCTTAAGTTTTAGCTTTCATAATTTCCAGATTCTGTACTGCCTTAGAGTGTAACTCTGAACGTCATATAAAGTGTTAGCAACTTCTCTTCACAGTTTAGTTAGACAAAACAATCCTTTTCCAGCCTGAGAACCAAGGACACCATTGCAACTTTGGGCCCAAAATGTGTAAACAACAGTGAATTGAGGAGAGCAATCTGGGAGGATGGGACTTCATCACCTGAAGCTGTAATTGGACAATTAACCCCAATATGGAAATGGACCATGAAAACTCATGACTGGTTGTCCATCTTGGGTCTGTCTTCGGTAGAGCCACGGCTGGGCTCTTGTACTGCCCAAGGTGTATCCTTTGAAGGCCTTTAATAAATACCTGCTTTATTCCTTTAACTCTGTCTAGCCTCAGTTCCAGGTAGTGCAGGAAGAAATGAGGAATGCCTCAGGCTGGATGGGGCTTGGAGCAACCTGATTTAGTGGAAGGGGTGGAACAGGATGAGCTTTAAGGTCCCTTCCAACCCAAACCATCCTGTGGTTCTGTGTAACTCCTTCTGTGATCAGATCAGTGGGAAACAACACCTCAACAAATGTTGCAGATCTAGAGAGGGAACTTGTGAAACTCAAGAGATGTGCAATACGTGAGTGTGAAAGAAGCAGGTGGGGAATGATGACTGAATCACTAAGGAAGGGTACATAAGGCAACAAAAGAAATCTGGTAAATGCATCTGCAAAAATACATGAAGTAGACAAAGCACCAGGGAAATCTGTAAGATGAAGAAGGAAAAGAAAAGTAGGATAAAGACTCTGTTCCTCCAGAAGTTTTGGAACAGTTAATTCTTTCCTGAACAGAAAAGATGAAACCATATTAACAATATTTTATATATCATCAGACACTTCTGCTTATATATAATACATAAATAAATGTATTTTTTCTGTCATATATAATATATAAATAAATGTATTTTTTCTCTGCTACAGAATTAATGCTGTTAATAACTGCTGTGAGTAATTAAGAAGTAGTGATCCTTCAGGTTAAGGTTAGAGAATAGGGGAATAAAGTAGTTTGGATGAGATTGCTGGGCTGGAATGGATTGAAGAGAATCAAGACAGTCAACAGTGTCCCAGCTCTGTTCTGAATTCTTAGGGAGGCATAGGATTACTTTTTGTTTAAAATTACTCAGTAGATAAGCCATTATCAGGTGAAAAAAAAAAAGATAAGAAGGACCCTTCTGTATTTTGTAGAGATACATGATCAGTAGTTTGGATAATTCACTTAGCTTTAGGTATCTTTTTTGTAAGTTAGGTGTAAGTCTTGCCCATCTCCCAAAGGCATTTGGATGCCTTTTGAAACAGCAGAAGTACTATTTCTTTTTAAAGCTGAGGTTTACATTTCTTTCTGTGTCTGATAAGAACAGAGCAGAAAATGCATGGATATTTTCTGTCTGTGGGTAGGAAAGGGACAACCCTTTCTCCTTTGCATACAAGGGTATACCATCCTCTGATTGTTTTCTTAAATCTTGGTTTATCCTCGTTGATGTCTAAACCCCCCTTGTTATCTTCCAGAAGCTTTGGTCATCACTGTGGAATTCCTGGTATGAGAAGGCAGAGCGTCAGGGTAGAGAGAAGATCCTTGCCGAACTGCTATAATGATGAAGACTGTGATTTTAATTGTCCTAATCACCTTCTCTTTCCTGGCTTCAGGTAAGGCTGATGCAGAGAGGGAGAGAGAAAGGTTGCCTGTGGGTGGGTGACATTCGAACTAATATATGCTTTGGTTTTGTTTTCCTCTGTGCAAAGGAAGAAGTTGCAGTTAAAGCTGTGCCTGTATTTTTTCTGTTTGATCATTGGCAGATGGTGACCTTTTAGTTTTGAAGCCGCTTGATACACAACCTCCTTAGTAATTCAGTGAGGGTTTGTTTCCTTTGAATAGCTGAGATCTGCATACTCGTTAGCGGTGTCAGAATGAAGCAGTGGACCTCAAGCTGCTCCCTTCTAAAACCACTACGGGTTCTTCTTGGAATTGTGCTGAATTAACACCAAAACAAGTGGAGGACTAATGTCTGATGCTATGCTCAAAGAAATAAAAACCTCAATGATTTAATTGTACACATTGCTAGTATTAGTAGCTCTCCAGAGAGTCAAATGCTTAAACATCTGGAAATGACAATGTTAGAGATGTTGTGGCATTTTCTGTGCGTTCAGTCCTGGTTTTCATTACACGGCTTAAGATTCTCTCGAGTTACATAACTGCATGCTATTTTTGTGTACAACAATCACTTTTTTCCCCTCTTTAAATGTCTAGTGTCTTCTTGGAGATGGATATGATGATATATTTCAGAGTAGAATGTATTTCAGAGGAATGATACAAGATGGAATAATTGCAACCTAAAGCAAAAGAGGAAATTTTGTTGGCATGTCTGTATTCCTTTAAGATGTAGCTTTATTGTTGGTTTAAAACCACCAAACCTCCAAGTCCTTCTGAAAAAGGAAGTTTCACTTTCACCTCCACCCTTAAATGCATCTTTTTGGTGTGTGAAAGCAACAGAGGAAGCAGCAAAGGTTAAAAGTGTGGCCTGTATTGATAACCAAGAACAGCAGTAAAGCTGATAAACCCCAGGGAATGCATGTTCACATCAAGGTTGGAAGGTCTGTGCTCCAATAGAGCTGCATCCCAGTAGACTTGTTAGGAGAAAATCTGCACTCTGGTAACAGGAATATGGTTACCCTACATTGTAAGTGCCATTCCTTCTCTTGCAATGCCAACAGGAGAACAGGTCATAGCCATTTGGTTCCTCCTAATTTTGGGTGGCAGTCTTACCTAAAATTCACTAAGGTTGAAGCAAGGAAAATTCTGTGGCAAAAGATTTTGCCATAATAATTGCTGATTCTTGAGCAATCTGCCTAAAACTATTTGGTTGCTTTCAGTCAAAAGGAAGCAAAGAGACATTAAAGATTCAGCATCAAATGTTGTCCTCATGTTGGGCAAAAGTGACCTTGGTCACATGTGGGCACATCTCTTGGTTGCCTCTAAGTGTGTGGGTATGTGAGTGTGAGTGAGGACAATCAAGCTATTGGGAAGTTAAATAAAAAAGAATAACCTCTCTCTTCCATAAGGTGTTAAACTGAGGGTTTGTCATGAAATCCTATAAATCTTGACTTCTTTTTTGACCCTACAGGAAAGAAATTCCGATGGTGCACCCTTTCTGACCTGGAACAAAGAAAGTGTGCTGAGCTCTCCAAAGCACTTACAGCTGTGCTGCCCCTCTCTACTGCTGGTTCCTTTACTAGGATTTCTTGCATCAGAGCCCACAATACATATGACTGCATTGATAAAATCAGGGTGAGTTCACAGAGACTTTAAAAACTGATTTTGTATCCAAATCTTCTTGGAAAAGTAACTGGTAAACAGAAACTATGGGAAAATAAAATGATACTGAAATGATTGAACTGCTTATATGACAGCATATATGCTTACATTACATAGTCACTTGAGAGGCAAGAATTAAATCCTGTGAGCATTCTACCAGATATACTGTTTTACCCCAGCTAATGAATTTGCAGTCTCCAATAAATAGTGAAAGCTGCTTGGAAATAAATAGACAAAAGCAAACTACTAAATTAAAATTTGTTCAAGCAGAAACTGTGGTCTTGAAACTTCTGTTTGTTTCCTTGTAAACACACTTGTTTTGAGGGTTTTTTTGTTGTTTTAAAGGCAAATAAAGCAGATGCTGCCTCCTTGGATGCTGGAGATGTTTACTCTGCTGTAAAGCTGTATGGTTTGACAGTGGTGGCAAAAGAGATCTACGATCAAGGTAGGCTGGTAAAGCTGAAGAATAAACTGTACTTCTGATGTAGCTAAGAAATGGCTCTAGACTTCTTGAAAAAAATAAAGTCAATATGTTTTTTGTTAGCTTTGTAGGAATATGGAGGTGGCTAATAATTGTTTCTAAAATACTTAATGATGATGAACAAAATAGCAGTGGTAGTTTGTACCCAGTAGCCTTTCTGCCTGTGGTACTGACAAACTTGCATTGTTTGTTTGACAGGGTGCCATGTAGTCAGTGTATGGTTAAGTTCCTGGCACCTACATTGAATAGGCCTAAGATAATTTCTTCTTTAGCCATGTTCACTGAAGTAGTTCAGCTCCTCTTCAGAGATGGAAGCTGCAGAATTGATTTTTTTTCCTGTTATACATTTTGTGCTATTGCAGGAAATTGTGTGTTTGCAGTGGCCATTGCCAAACGAGGAACTCTGGATATCCAGAGTCTACGAGGTGTGCGCAGCTGTCACAATGGAGCCAGGTGGACATCGGGCTGGAATATTCCACTTGGCTTTCTCCTTGCAAGAAATTATCTTTCCTGGGATGAGGCCCAACCTCTGAGCCAAGGTAGGTGATAGGAGCCATAGGGCTACCTCTGGCCACAGTGAATGTAACTGAAATGCCAGCAGATGTAGCATGAACTAGTTATGGCTGTGATATGTTTGGCCCCTTTTCCTCTTCTGATTTTTTTTCCCATTTGACATTTTTCTTTCTTTTGTTTTGTTTTTTTTTCCCCCTACACCTGCAGCAATTAGTGAGTATTTCAATGCAAGCTGCATCCCTGGGGTTGGTGTTGCTGCTCCCCAGTTGTGTGCTCTCTGCCAAGGACAAAAGTCCTATGTCCGAGACAGGAACCACTTCTGTGAGACAAGCAGCAATGAACCCTTCTATGACTCTGAGGGAGCCTTCAGGTGAGCTCTGGGAAACTGGGCCTGAATTCACTTTTGGGGGAAAAAGAACTATTAAGGTAGGAAAGCCAGGTGAAATGTTAATAGGATGGCATTTGTCTTCCTGCAGGTGCTTGAAGGATGGAGTGGCAGATGTTGCCTTTTTAGATCATCTAAGAATTATGAGTGCCACAGGTAATCTTAAAAATGCAGTTTTCTTTTAATCTCTGGCTGTGCTCTTTCCTGCACAGGTGTTTGAGGGATATGCCTATATTTTTGTTGTTTCCAGGGAAAATTCAATCCCTGCAAGCAGTTCAGGGGTATTTCTTGGCTCTCCACACAACTCAGAAAGAAACAGAATAGGAAAGTGTGAGTGAGCAATGATTGCTCATAGGAGAGTCTTAAAGTGGGAGCAGACAGGTGATTTCATTAGATGTGTCTCTGACATAGTTTCAGTATTTGCTTTGCCCGAGTTACAAGATTCCTTTTAAAATTCAGCATATTGAGCTGCATAACTGTGAAGTTCCTGTACACCTGCCTTGTACTTTTAAACTCAGATGAGCTCTATACCAAAGGTGGTCAGTAGTATTTGCAGGTAAATATTTTTAAATAAATGTATTTACAGTGGTACAGCTTAAAGAGTATTTTGGAGCAGCTCTGGCTGAGGTCCCTCTCTTTTTATAAGAAGTACTTACCAAAGACAACTTTCCCAAGTGTGCTTGGTTCACACCATGCTGCCTGCATAACCTTTAGCAATCTGCACTGAAAAATATTTTATATTTCATCTCTGTGCCTGCTGCAAAGTCATGGCTCCGGTCACAGATTCATGACTGTCTCCTTGTTTCAGAGTCAGAACAACAGGAATATGAACTCTTGTGTCCTGATGGGTCCACAGCTGAGCTGACTGAATACAGCACCTGTAACCTGGGCAAGGGGCCTGGCCGCGGTATCATCACCCGCAACAACTTCCAGAAGGTCACCAACAAATTTCTTAGCATGATCCAAGTGAGTGAATATTATAAGCCTTCTATGTCCAGACACAGTTTTTTCTTCCATCTTTGTGTGGCAATAATGACCAGGTAGCCTTTTTTTCTTGAGAAATCTATAATTAATAAAGTGTGAATAAAGTGCTAAAAATTGTTTGTTCTGGGGAAGGATCTTACATTGGCTTGTGTAAGGTTTTGCTTTTTTCTAAAGTGTTCTTCTGTAGGAGGCTGAGAATAAATCAGTAAAGAAGGGGAAGATGCCATAACACAAACTGGAAAATGGCTAATGATGTTCATCCTGCCATGGAACTTGAATCAATTTTTATGTAGCCGAAGGAGACTCATAGGTTCAGGCAGGGCTCGCTTTTCTTCATCTCTTTTTCTCAATTTATAAATAGTATTTGATATCTTGACCACTGATACAAAGGGAAGGAAGGCTGAGGCTGCCTGTTGCTGGGACAATGACCAGACTTGTTGCCATTTAAAAGTGTTGTTCTTGTTTTAGCGCCTCTTTGGGCATAAAGGAAAGGAAAGAGCCAGATTTGAACTCTTCAGTTCAGCACCATTTGGGGGAAAGAACCTGCTGTTCCGAGATGCCACTCAGCACCTGCAGCTTCTCGAGGAGCAGCTGGAGATTGCCTATGTCCTTGGTCTGGATTATGTAGCTCTCCTTAAGGGACTCGGCCATGAAGGTGAGAACTATTCCAGAGGACTGTAGCTAAGGAAAGGGAAGAGAAAGTTCTCCTTCCACATTATTCCTCCCTCCAGACACAAATGCATTTATCTGAAAATCCCCTTAAACATATCACAGATTGGTGCACTGGTGACATCTGCATCCATTTCAGGGAGCTCTTTGGACAACAGCGTTGTGCGCTGGTGCTGCATCAGTGATGCTGAGCTCCGCAAATGTGAGGAGTGGGCACTGAACATCAAATCTGACCCGTTAGTCTGTGTCCAAGCCACTTCCATGACCAAATGCATTGAAATGATCAAGGTAGGCGACTCCTTCTGCTCAGGGTGTAAGACTGCACAGGGTATGTATGTCTTGTCTGAACTAAAGAGAGGAAAACTAGCTTGAGGAATAAGTGGGAATGAGAGGGAATTTATGCTGGGGAATTTCCAGCCAGTGGAGAAGTCCTGCTGCTCGGATACTCAATTCATGCAAATCCCGTTTTTGTTATTTTCTCTAATGCTGCTGGCAGAGTAGTGAGGCTGATGCGGTCACCCTGGACGCAACACATGTGTACATTGCAGGGAGATGTGGACTGGTGCCTGTAGCTGCAGAATGCTATGGTGAGTTCTCATGTGAACTTATCAAGAAAAGAGGGAATCAAAAAAGTACTGTTAAGAATATAGTTAAATTTCCACAGCTTGTGATGTTTTGTGATGGAAGCAGGAGTCAGTATAAATGTCCAAATACCTTTCCCAGCTCTTCCACAACTGGCTCTGGCATTTGGTCTGTTTATTTTATCCTTTCTGTTAAAGGGACAAAGGTGCTCACATGGCTGAAGAGGATCACAAGGGTTTTGAAGGAATGCTGGCATGTAAAAGGAATAACAGCAGTTGCAAGATCCTTAATGTTTATCTCTCCTTCCAGGGGGAGATTGTGCTCCAGCAGCTGAGACCATGGAGAAAACAGAGAAACTAATTCATCTTAAGCACAAAGGTAACAGAAACTTTCTAGGGTTTATACAGGAATTTATTTGCGTGTTGGTTTAGAATAGAATTTTCAGTGCAAGGACAAGAGCTTTGTGGCTAAGCAAAGAGTGTAGGTCCTGTACTGTAACTGAAGATAATGTGACAAGATGAGGGAGGGAAAGGGGGCTGTACCCTTCTGGAATACTTAATTGCCTTGGTATAACTGGTTGTTGTCATTGTTTCACAGCACTACCACCGGTTTATGCTGTTGCCCTAGCTAAGAAAAGTGCCAAACAGATTCACATCCATAACCTTAGGGGAAGGCGATCCTGCCACAGTCACCTGTACAGTCCTGGAGGATGGCTACTTCCGTCCAGACACACAGTGGGAGCTCAGCAGAATGATACTGAGAACTGTGATATTGCCTCTGGTAAGGGCTGCTCTGGGTTCTCTCTTAACTAGACCATGAAAATGTGAAGCTTAAATTTGTGAGTAAAATAGAAAAGGGGCCATGAGGATCCAACCAGCAACTGATGACTACAGTTTCAGAGGGTGTTGAAGCAGCTTTTCCTCATATTTGACTATGTGTCACACTATTTAGCCCTCTTCTTGCTAGTTGTTAGGATGAAATTCCTTTCCTGTCTTTTTCCATATGTGAAGAGGCTTGGTGACACGTTGCCTTAATCTCATCTCAGTTTTCTTTACTCAGCTTATCAGAATTACTTTTGGAAGGGCTGCATGCCAGGAGCAGATGGAAACCTGTGCAAGGTGTGCATTGGAGATGGTGAGGTGGAAGGAGCTCGAGTGTCCAGCAGGTGTGCTGCAAGTCACAACGAACGTTACTATGGCAATATGGGAGCACTCAGGTGAGCTCAGCACTCAGGTGAGAGTCAGAAATGCAGAGCAACAGCCAGAATTGCCTTATTATTTTGATGAGTTTTTTGAAGGGTTTTTTCCCTCTTTGTTAAGCATCTGGCTGTATAAACTTTTGTTAGTGTATATTTTTTGGTTTAAAATGGTCATTAAACCATTTCCAGAACAAGGCAATGCTTCCAAACATGTACAGCTTAGAGCATTGGTGTGCTGACTTATTAAAGGGAAGGGATGAAAGAAGACCAGAGAGCAGAGGTGCTGTGGTAAGAAGCAGTGTAGCATACAGGAGATAATTAGAGAGGAGATAAAAAAAAAAAATAGTTGAATACGGAGGCAGAGAAGGTGAAACTTTTATGAAAGCACTCTTATGAAATATACACAATGCATTTAGTTGAATTCCATTCTCTTTCCTGCCTAGGCATGGGTGAAGGTGCACATTGTGCAGCAGCTTTGACTTGGGAGCTGCTGTAAGGAATGAAAAGGATTGTTTTAGCAAATCTCTATTCTGAGATTACCAACATATTCCAAGGGATTAGAGATGGGAGGGATACTTCCAGCTACTCCTATTTTAGCTTCAGATGACCTGTCCAAATGTCAGTCACCATGTAGTGCTGTCTTTGATCACTTTTTTTTTTCCTTGTACTAGATGCCTAGTTGGCAATCCCAGTGGAAGAAGCTTTGGAGATGTAGCTTTCCTGGAACACTCAAATCTGCTCCAGAACATAGAGGGTGAGATGCAGATATTGTCTTTTCCTTTGAGAATGTTCATTAATGTCAGTTACTTCCCACAAAGCAACCATCACTTGTGAGGATCAGCCCTTACAGGTTTAATCTAAGTCCATGAAGTTGTGTTTGTAAATGAAGATTGCTAGAAGCTTTCTGCATGTAGGTGTTCCAGTAAAGCTCAACATTCGGATACCGTAGGAGAGGAAAGAAGAAGAATCACCCAGTGCAGAGATGTGTGTTGGGATAATCATCCTTGGAGACTGCACAAATTTCTGGAAGCTTTAAATTTCAAAGTTTTAAAAGGCAAACCAAAATATGTTTTTCTTAGAGCCAAGGAGAAAAGGAACCCTCATTGAAGCAAAATAAAATTCTATTTTAGGCAATTTCAGTAAGAGAAGAGACTTTTCTAAGAGAGGAATCTCTCTAAAATCAAATGAAGGTATAAGGGGCTGGAAACCCACAGGAATTCCTGCAGCAATTAGCAGTTTGTTTGGGGAAGCAAAGGGCATGCAGGCTGAATTGCTTTGTTTCCAGAAAGGGATCTGGTTACAGATGCAGATGAGACATGATATGCTGTTCATATGCCTTGATATTATTCTAGTTTAGTTGATGGGTGCAGCTTAAATTCACTGACCTCAGTGAAGACACTACCCTGGTCCTTATGCATTCCTAAGAAATGACCACATAGCATGCTGTGTTTGTTTTGAACACATTGACTAAACTTCTCCCTCTCAAGTTTTAACATTTTGAGATTCACTCTCTCTTCTGCTTTAATTTTTCAAAAGGATTACCTTTCACTTCATTTTCTTTTCAGATCTGGGCAGCTCTGGTTGGGCAAAAGGTTATACCCCCCTTGACTTTGAACTCTTGTGTCCGGACGGAACACGCACCGCAGTCACAGAATGGGCAGGCTGTAACCTTGGCCCCATTCCCCCCAGCACAGTCATGACTCGACCAGTCACTGTCACTAAAATTTCTGACTTCCTACTGAAATCTCAGGTGTGACAGGTAACAGGGAAAAGCTTGGCATGTTACCATTTGTTATGTACAACTGCTGAAAACCCTTTCAAGATGAAAAGCTTTATATTCTAGTGCCTTCAGATCCAATACAAAAGAAGTAAAAATGTGCACAGGAGATTGAGAAAATAGTTATTTGGATTCTCTTAAGGGGTATTTGGCACCAGTTCCCAAGTTCCCATTCCACAGAGGCCACACTTCTGCTGAGAAATGAGGCACTGCAAAAGTGCATCTTTTTGTACTAATAAGAACAGTGCTAGATAAAAGTACTATTAATAACCCAAGCGGTGAAACTTTTATTCCTTTTCTGTTCAGGAATCTCTGGGAAGCAAATTGGATTCTGAATTCCAGCTCTTTCAGTCCTGGAAGTATGGTGAAAGTGATCTGCTTTTTAAAGACACCACTCAGTCCCTTGTTCATGCAAGCCATCTGAGCTATCAGGAGATCCTTGGAGAGTCTTTCATTCAGCTGGCAGAATCAGTGTTTAATTGCACACCTACAGGTAAAGTTCTTAATTCAGAGTTAGAGAGAAATGCAGCAGGCAGCCTTCTGTGCACTTTTGTTTAGACAGCATGGAGAAGTATGTTCTACCTAATCCTGTTCATAACAAATTTCTAAGGAGTCCTGTGTTAGACTTCTGTGTGACTAAGTTGGTAACTGCAATTCAAAAGGGGAATTTGACCTCTATTCTGCTGTTTTAATGAATAGCATCTGAAAAACTTATTACTTTTGAAGCTGATAGCATCTCTCAGTGTATACTTTCTTACTGGTTTGTAGGCATCCTGGACTTCTGCAAACAGGATATCTGTGTATCCTCGTCCAACTGACCGCTCATATGGAGGCTTTGCAGGGTACATAACATCAGCATTGTTGCTAAGAACAAGGAAAACCTGCAAGTCCAACCAATCCAAAGCAATCAGCAAGGAAACAGTCGTCTCTAGAAATGTATGCTGAACACCTTGTCTTTTTTTTTTCAGCAGATTTTGTGTTTATGATGATGTAATACTACTTATATATCATCCCTTTCTTTTTTGGAGCATGGCAGCATGGGGAACAGCACACCCAACAGCACAGAACTAGGATCAGCATTGTGGAAAGAGCAGGGCCAGTACCATGGACTGAAATACAGACTTGGTATGAGTGGTACAGGTTAGTTGGTAGCATTTTGCCTTGTTTGTCTTATAAACAGTTTCCATGCAAAAACCCCAATCAACTGACATTTTGGTAGTTGCAACATTGTCTTCCTGTATCTGTGATTTTGGTTGCAGCCAGATAGCCCCTGCTGAATGTGCATCTATATTTCTTCTTTAAACAATGATTTTTTACTAGTAAATCAAAACATTTTTTCTCACAAATAAATATATTAAGACATTTAATATCCAGCAGAGCTGGATGCTTGCAGCAGTGGATATTCCTCTTTGTCAAGACCTCCAACCATTACTTTATATTGACACTTTGAATTTAAGATTCTCTGAAGTGTCAAAATACTATCTATCAATTAAACACCACAAGTTTTACATGCAGAAACTGCCTGAACATGATAATGAAGCCTTTTGAACAGAAATCATCTGTTCATCATCACTTTCCTGTCTTGTCCCAGCACAGTGACAGAAGCCAAATCCTCAGATGCATTTGCAGCCAGCAAGTTGTAGCCCTGAAGGAGCAGGGAAAGAGCAGGATGCTTCTTTGGGCCTCTTAGGTGTTCCTGCCTTTCTTTCCTAGAGCTTCCCTGCCATCTGTGGGGCGTGTGTGACACTGCACTCGGGAGAAGGCAGTTCTGAGAACACGGTGAAGAAATGCATCTGGCAGCCTGGCTTTGCCAAGAGCAGCATGCAGCTGATCAGGGATAAATTAAAAATCTGGGTTATACACAAGATTTTATGGGTTGGGAGGGGAGGGATTTTTTCTGACATAGACATTACCAATGCTTACTAGGCCTTGTTGATGATCCCATGCTCCAGCTTTGATTCACAAATATCAGTGTGCTACCTTGCAGAGCCTGTGGTACATGAATCACTGGCCAGCCCCAGTCTTGAATCTCAGATCTGAGCTGAGCAGGAACTGTTTGTGCTCCCTGGCTCCTGCTACTCTGCTTTCTGAAGAGATGGATGTTGCCTCAATATTCTGAATAGTAGCTGAGATCATGCTTAATATCTCCCAGGCTGGGATGAAGAAACACCAGAACTGCTGCTCTGTGTCTCAATAACAGCACGCCCTGTTACCCAACAGTGCTGGTCTCTTTGGAGATTTGACCTTTCCCCCCTGCATGTAAGACATATTATCATGCATATTTACCCATACCAGCCTAAAGGCCTTAAAAACCTGAAAAGTTCTCAGAAAAATTTATTTCCATAAATTAAAAACACACACAAAAGAAACAATAAAATTTTAGGTTCACACAATATTGAACAGAAACAAAATGCCAAGAGCATGATGGAGGCTAATGGCACAATGTACAAATTCTCATTGAGCTATTTGTTACCTTGATAGCATCATACAGACTTTTAATCCACAGTTACTATCCATATTCTAGAAAAGCACCTGGAACATAATATACCAAAGGCCCACCTGAAATAAAATACAGTGAATGAGAACTGCTTACAGGAAATCATATCCAGCAAGCACCAGAATTCAAATGTATGCACACACAAGCCAGCCAGGAAAATGCTGTACCATACATTAAGGAGCTCTAGCTGCTCCAGTCTTAGCATGATGAAAATGATGATTTTTTTTCTTTCTTTTTTTTTAAAGTGATCCTTCCATCTCTGACAATCAGCATATTAGCAAATTTAGCAAAGAGCTGCCTGGCTCTACCAAGAGACAGGACATGGCAAAAGCTTTGCAATCCTTTTCAAGCTGTTCTGGTCATCAGTCTGATGTACTTTCCATGGTGATACAAAAACTGGAGTGGGTCCTCTTAATGAAAAGGCAAGTCTACATATCCTTCTGCTAGGGATGTATGAAAGACCCCAAAAGATGAATCCTCTTACACTTTTTTCTTTTAATTAGCTGTGACAGAAGCAGCTCAGAATGGCAAATGCCCAGCTTTTGCCCAGTCATCACTCCCAATGTACAAGCAGCAGCCACAAGGAACATGGCTGTTCCCTGAGTGCTGTGAACAGAAACAGAGGTGGGAAAGGAAAAAACACGTGCATAAGCAGGACTGACACTTGTATGCTGGAGAGGGGAAGAGATGCTTGGTCTCCATTAGCTTACATTGTCATACAAACACTAAACCAAAAGAGAATAATGCTGTGTATTTGGGTTTCCACAAACCAATTGTCTGGGAGAAGCTAGACAACTGCAACATAATTTTGTAACTCCTCCAATTACTGTAAACTGAAGAGTATTTGAGTGTTTTCTTTGCTCTGCTCTCTCTGCTGTAGCTTGTAGGAAAAAAGTTCATAAATCTTATTTCAATGCAATCAGAAACAAGAGAGAGCAGGGAAGAAAAAAAAAAAAAACACCCTAAACAAAACCCAACATAACCCAAAGGAAAAGACTCAACACATTCCATGTTTTGAAGCACATTAGAGGTATGAACTTCTCCTGGACCCAAGTCTTTCCCCCCCCACCCCAATCTTTATTTCCTTGAAAGCCCCAGTAAGGTTACAGCTTAATTGTGTCACTGGAAGCCTCTCATCTTAATAGAAGGTGAATGAATGCTCTGTAACAATCCCATTCTATAGCATAAATGCATAAAAATATATCTCTCACTCTTGCTACCACTTCCAACTAGTCAGTAATTGGGCTAATAAGCCAGCATAGAGAAACTTTCAAACATTTTTAAAGAGGCAGTTGATCTTTGTTTTTTAGGGATTTCTTTTTACAAAAATAAAGAGGATCAATTAGAATGTTCTACAACAGCCCAGTAAGTTAACCAGAAAAATACTATGTCAATATGTTCAAAGTTTGCCTTGTTATTTTACCCTCAAACTCCAAACACTACTACTCTAAGTGTGCACTCCTCTCTTTTCTTCAGTCTTCCTGATTAAAGATAATTAGCCTTCAAAACAAGAATATAAACTTCTACAAATCCCAGCACATAAGCTAGGAGCAAAACAAACCCAGATTAGATTTCTTTCAAGACTCAGGCACACACAGTGTAATAATCCTCTTCTATTTCTCTACTCTCAAAGCTCTGAAATTCAACAGATTGCTTGTTAACATTTAGTTTTCTGTTTGGTCAGTAACAGAAGTGGTAGAGCAACAGAAGATAATGATGGTATTTGCAGTCCTGCATTTATTGGGACTTCATAAAAAATACCCACCCATTAGATATTTGCTCAATTTGAAGGTAAATAGAAACTCTATTTTATGGGTAGATAAATAAGAAAGTGCAAGTTCAAGTGACAAGTGAAAGAAAGAACAGACTAATTAAATTTGAGCATCCCAGCAACGGCAGCTTTGCCTGAATAACTTCTCTAGGCACTAAGGGACAGAAATTACCTGAACAGCAGCTAGCATTGGAATTATGCATCAAGTGAAGTTTAACAGAAGTTATGCCACAAGGGAGCTCTCTTCCTTCCAAAGGTAGAGCTGAGAAATTTCCCAGTGCTGCATCAGATAATTGAATATGGCCTTACATAACAAAAACAATGTCCACATACTCTGCTCTTTGTGCAGCACTGGCTATTATGTACAACAGTGCTGTACAGAGAATATCTAATTATGAGCTACAGGAATTGTAAATCTAAAATGGTAAAAAAAAAACCCTTCTTGTTGACATTGAAATCTAGTTAGTATGAATGGAATTAAAATAACTTTAAAACAAGTATCAAAGATTTTGCTGGTCTTCCTGCATGCAGCAGCTCAGCTCAGTTAAATAAAAATCTCTGCTTATGTATCCTTCAGCTTAACATCCTCATGGACTAATTACATTTTCCTCTGGAGAAGAAGTTGGCATCAGCCAAATAAGTAAAAAAATCTTCTATTTCAGAGAAAATAGTACTGGGCACCATTTTTCCTTAAAACATTACCTTTTTTGAGTTAAATCATGTTAAAAGAAGCATATACAAAGTGCAAGTTATTTAATGTCTAATTATGTGGGGCTTCTGCTGCCTGGAGCCAGGAAGGGCAAAGAAACTTAGAAGGAACCTTCTAAGTGAACAGAAGGAAGAAACAATTGAACGCAAACCTAGACAGCTACTTTTAAGTATCAAAAGGTTAGTGGTATATCAATAATGTGTTTGCTAAAATTTTTCTTATCAAACACCATATCTCTTTTGTCAGCTTGTTAAAAATAGCCATTACAGTAACAACAGCAGACTCAAATGTGCAAATGATCTGGAGTATAGAGTTCTAGCATCAGTGAAGGTGCACTACTTCCTCCTTGACACTCCTACTCTACACCCAAAAGATATTTAAACATAATTAATTAAATATTAGCAGTAATTTCCAGAGATTGAGAAAGGAAAGGTAAATTTCATGTGGCTGTGTTGCACTCAAATAGGGACTTTAAAGAATCCCTCCAACAGCATTAAAAAAATATATATAGCACCTTAAAGAGGGCCACAGCCAAAAACTGATTATCAGATGTTAGAACAGAGTAGCAGAGTAAAGTATGAAGAAGTCAGTAGATTTCTCCCAAGGAAAAAAACACTAAAGAAGCTGACTAGACCGTTTCCAGCTAAGTGACTCCCTCAGATGCTGGAGGCCTGCTCCTGCTCAACCTCCTCTGCAAAAAAGGCTTCAAGGTCCATTAGCTTCTGACTCAGAAGAACATCTAACTCTGCACTCTGCAGTGCAGCTCTTTTTGCTCGGGTGAAACTACCCACTGCTTTGATTTTGCCTCGTGTCTTCCTTTTCCGGGGAAGAGTAAAGTCCTGAAACTCTAGAATCCGCTTTCTCTTCTGCTGGCTGACAGAGATCAAGTGTCCATTTTTCTCCTTGGGCTCTTCAAAGATTGTTTCCAAGCTCCTGGTAAAAAAAAAGAACAGAACTCATTAATACCTTAGCAGCAGCCACCATACACTGACATGGAGACTGGGGGATTTCATAACCCAGGTAAACACACTTCTAACTTTTACATTTTTACAGCCCCTCCACACACCTTACACCTCCTACAATGCACAGTACTGCCAGGTGAGTTGTTACTGCTGCACAGACATTTGGGTAGAATATCTTTGTATTTCAGTTCTAAAGCACAATTATAGAATCTTAATTTTACAGGATAAATAACCTTGAACATTTGATGACAGGCTGTTACTGTTAGTATTTTAAAGAACATGTAATTCCCTTTGAATTTTGGAAAGTAAGTACCGTACTTTGATGGAGACTGGGATGAATGGATAGATGAAAAAATATACAAGTCCATACTTAACCAGTTGCAAATTCTTAGTTCATATTCTATTTCACTTTTTCACATTCAAACAGTAAAAGATACTATTTTCAAATTAACTTTCTCTAGCAGTTTAAACTGGACCAATTTTAAGAATATATCTTCCTCTTAGCTTTCATACACATTTCATCTCCTCTCTCCCCACCCCCCAATTAATTTACATTTATTTCAAGTTTTCTTATTAGGAAGCAGAACCAACCTGGCAGGAGGAGGGGACTTATAGTTCTTGTTTGTGTAAATTTCTTCTAAACTAAATTCTTTCTTCTTTAGCCTGAAAAAGTAATGACAAATCAATCTAGAAAGAAGAATCTCAAGACAACCTCTCTTCACAGCAAGCAGATCTACAAGAAACAAGTACTGTTTGCATTCTGTGCCTAAATGCTAACTAATTATGCTTTAACTAACTGGGGACAAGGAGGAACGAAAAATGAGCTTATTAAGTACATAATTTCATACAGTGTTTTTCTAAGGTCTGTGTCAAGACTTGCCCTTTCTGCAGAGATCAATATTCCTTTCAGCATTCTGTGATGATTTGAAATAATGATGCTCAAAAGGGGAAATCCCCTTCACCTTTTTGTGAAAGCTGAGGAAAAGTCTTACAGTTTAACGGATTAATACTTCATCTCTTGACACAGATTTTAGTTATTGACAATTACCAAGGTGATCTCTGAAGAAAGGCATTCCTTTGTCAAAGGTGGTAGCTGTGTTTAGGACAGAAGTCATACTAGACTGAGTATGGCTAATCTGACCAGTATGCCTAGCAGTCACACTAGATGACTGATTGGAAAACTTTATCAACATCTGGCACTGTGATTCCCCACACTTTCACTGAACTAATGCTTCCCTAAGATCATACCCCAAACAAAGAAACTCTGAAAAACTCCAAAACTATTTGCATCAACAGAACTTCCTAACAGATCACTTCATCTCACTGTGCACTGCAGGTTGACTGATTTTCACTTTATCAATAAAAACTTCTTTCTTCTTTAGAAAAATTATTGCATTGCAGCTTGCTTTTTCACATTTTGCCTAAACTCCAGTCAGTAGTTTTGATCCAGTTGATAGAGCTGTGTCAATCATTTCTTGTAAAGGAAGTAAACATCAACACTCAACTAGTGGTGGTAAGAGAAGCATTTATTGGAATGATTACTCATATGCTTTGAGTCCATTTCAGAGGTACTGCTCACCTTTTTGGTTTGGGTAGTCCCATTGGAGTAAGGTTAGGGTCTGGCTTAGGAACAGTTTTCCTGATTCGGATCTGTGAGACTTTCTTTGGCCTCTTCTCTGGCTCAGTCTTAAGAAAGAAACATGGAAAAGTTAAAATCAAGGAAATTAAAACCATACCAGTCAACAGAATTTCCTTTTATTCTGAATATACATTATCTATAGAATAAATATTCCTCTCTGGTTTGCCACCTTCTTTCTGCTTGAATCGAAGCAAGCAGCAGCACAGAGCAGGACCTGCAGCCTGTTTTCTCTCATCTTTAACAGTTACTTGATAATATCCAGCAGCAGCAGCTTCAGCTTCTGGAGAACCAAGAGTCTGAGAGATCTAAAACATAAAATGAACTCACTTTTTTCAGTTCTGTGTCATCTTGGGATCTCAGACAGGCTGGAACAGAAGCATCTGCTTCATCAATGGCAGGGATCTGGAGCTCAGGTGCTGAAAGCCTGGGGGGAGATGGCAATGACTCTGGAAGTGCATGACGCTTTGGTAACGGAGGGAATGAAGTTTCCAGACTGTAACAGAGAAAGAAGAGAGCACGTGTAGATTGATACCCAACTGATAATGCAGCAGCATTCCGTGCTCTCAGGAGATGTTCCTAAATTGCAATATGGGCACAAAAAACCAACACATTTCACAGAAATGGCCCAAGTAAGTGAACTCTGGTACACACATACAGTCCAAACCTGTTGCATCCCACATTGATACTGACACCAACAAAACTGCCAGAGTATTTGAACATGTCATTTTAAACCCACTCTTTTCATACATCTAAACAGTATACAGCTCTATATATCAACTGATAGAAAGGGATCAATCCTCCTTCCTCCAAAGCAAATTTCTTTGGCACAACTATTAATCATACTTTTTGTTTACAGATAAAATACAGCTTTGACACCTGCCATCCCTACACTTAGAAAGAATAGAAGGAAGTTTCAGCACCTGTCGTCCAGTTGCTAAGGCAGAAAGGACTTATATCCAAGTAAGGAGTCAAATTTCTATCCAAGTAAGGAGTCAAACTTCTATAGTTTCACATATTCAGTTCATAAGAAGTGGCACAACATGGCTGAAAGTAACAGAACTGTTCTGTCCAATGTTCTAGGTGGTGTTTGCATAACTGCCCCTCCACTCCTCCATTACATCACCCAGTCAGCTTACCTCACCCACTTCTTAATCAGAAAGCTGTTCTGGGAGTGAACTGCCAAAAGCTGAAAGCCAAAATGACATAAGCAATGGCTTTCTGAGGAAGGTTATGATCCCACTACTCAGAATAAATACCAACATCCCAGATACTCACCCTATCGCATGGCCTGCGGTCTGCAGTGCTCCCATACTCTGTACAGGTAAGTGTGGTAACATGGCACAGCTGGGTCAAAGAGGAATGAAAAAACAAAACAAAACAAGACAGAAATTAGGTCTACACTATAAAAAGATGAGGGAAAATTATTAGTATAAACTGGACTGTAAGACAAGATGCTCATATCAGGAATGAGAATGAAAGACTAAAATGATACAAAAGAAAGCCACATCTGCTGTTTAGGCAACTAAATTTCATTGTTAGGGAAACTGTCCTGCTTTCCTTTAAAAATGGTAGTAATGAGAAAAGGAAATAAAGGCACAGAGAGTGAGACAGTAATATTGAAAGTCATAATTATTTCTATATAGTTATTAAAGTCTGAAAATTGTAATTCTTTCTATGAAAGTCTATATTCCTTATTCAAAACCCCAAGTTTTTAAAATTAAAGTAACCAAAAACCTTGAAGGATTTGGTTACTAAATCCTTCAATGGCAACAATAAATCCTAAATGGCAACAGTAACAGGTAAAAGGCAGTACTTCCATTAAATTGACTCCCTGTTGTCTCTAGGATCCACAGCCTGCAATACTCTTACTTGATTGGAATAACCAAAGGCCTTTCCATAATTGTTGGTAATTACCAGAATTCTATGGCATAAAAGTAAGCACAACAGCTCTAAGTCCTTTGATATTAAGCTTTACTTTTGTGCCCATACTGTTTAACAGCAGGAAATCACTTGGGACAGCTTTTATTACATGCAACAGCAAATCTTGTATTTGCTGTTCTCTCAAACCAACAGTGAAATGCACTTCACTGTTCTAAAGCAAAGATGTTACAGCCAGACTGGAATTCTACAAAGGAAATGAAAACCAGCCATGCTGAAGCACAGGGAAGTCCAACTGTACATAAAGAGGTCAGAAAGGCCCACTTATTGTGTTTATCACTTATGTTAGAACTGTAACATTTTGTTTCAACATTCCACTCATTATTCCAGTGTTACTGGAACTGTATCAATAGTGCAGCAGAGCTCTCTCTGTTTTATGCAATAATAATACAAAATTACAAGGACAGAAGGTGTGGCAAAATCACTTTAGAAATTTTTAATTCAAATAAGCATTAATTAGAAAAAAACTTCACTGAAAGAATGCTTTTATTATTGACAGTGGAAGGGACAGTGGAAGTTAGGTAGGGCAACTACTTTAGTTCCTTGTTCTCCTGGTTATTAAGAATACTAATTGTGAGTGAAATATTTGAAAGAGAACAAATCTTTTCCAGATGAAAATGGCCTGCAGGGAACTTTTTGATTTTTCTGATTTTTAATTCTCTTAAAACAGGCAAGAATTTCTGTCATAATGGGAGCTGAAAAGGCTTTTATACTGCACCAAACATACCTCTTATATTTACATACCAAACATCTGAGTGGGACTGATTTATGTCTGCCTCATACACATAGTTGTAAGGTATTTTAGAGAAAAAAAACCAAAATTGAGTTTTAGGGTATTTTAACTTGGATTATTTTTCACTTGAAGTGAAGATGTTTGATTTGAATACCCTCCCTTTGGGAAAAAGATCAGTCATAGCAAAGCATGCACTTTTCCAATGACTCCTCACATCAGGAATGAAATCCTCTTACACATTAGCTAACTGGACATGCTGTCCCGAGCTGCTGGGGAGCCTGCAGACTTAGGGATGTGGGAAAACCCCCAGGTTCTGATCTCCCAGTCCAAAGAGAGCATGCCTCAGTAACACAAAACACTGAATTCACCTTATATACACAACTAAGTTTTAAAAAGATGTTTGTTTTATTTTTAACAATGTGTTGTTTTTAAGTTTAGTGCTCAAACTGTACTTTACTGGTATGATCACTTTCAGAGTATGGAATGGAAATGGAAGCAAGTCCCTTAGAATGTGCTGCAAAATTTGTCTCTATGCCATTATTCAACTTAATTCTTTTAGTGCAGACAACTCTAGAATGGAGCAGTGCTTTCACAAGCTCATTCACACCTTTGGCAGACATTAGAATTTATACTTACAAGTGATAAACTTTTAGGTATGTTACCCATTTATACAAAGCAAAGTGCAGCATTTGTTATCTGGCAAGATTTTTGGTTACACCTGTGTCAATCTGTGACATAGGCTAAATTCAACAGTTCTCCACAGACTGCCACACTAATCAAAACAATTAATTAAATAGACTTTGGTACAGTGCTCATGAAGCTCTCTGTCCAGGAATTGCAAGGTGACAAAATCAGGGACTGAACTGCCCTATGTTATTGAGGGATAAAGGGCAAAAATCTTTGCTCAAGGGCACGCAAAAATCCTGTAACAGAGCTAGGAACTTGTTTCATTCTTTTTATTAGCAAAAAGATCTTAAATGCTCATAACAAAGTAAAATTAAATATGCAAAGTAGATTTCAGTCCTCTTCCCACTCGTAACAAGATTGACACACAGAGAAAAATTCATTACCAATGTTAACTGGAGCTACATTTGCTTGTGCCAACATCACATATGAAAAGCCATAGCATGCATAAAGAGGTTTCAGTTAGCATAGAATGATCATGGAATACAATTAAAAATGTTACTGAATGACACCCCCCCCCCTTTTACAATTCTTCCTAACCTGATATTGAGCATTTTACAGTGGTTCCAAGGGGTATTTGTGGCTCAGACCTCTGAAAAAAACTTTCCTACCTCAGAAATCCAGTTCCTCTGCAGTCACTCTGAATAGACCTAATGAAGTAGCTCACCTTTTGCATTATATACTCTGATGCATGGTGTGTATATTTTGCAAGGGAGAAGAAAATAGAGTTAGCCATTCTGCCAAAACAGGACAGTATTAAAGAAGTGAAGGCAAATATATTTAAATTCAGCTAAAAGACTGTTCTGTAAGAAAGGATCTTCCACGTTGAGCCATTCCTGGAGCAGAATGTGTAGATCTGGATCAGGAGAAACTGACCCTTCAGTGCAAGCTGCAATTACCCTCTCCCTCCCAAAAAAGGAGCAAGAATATACCCTGCACACATTTAATCTCAGAAATAAGTTGATGGGTTTTACCTGTTCTCGATGCCCACACTTGGCTGCCACTTGCAGTGACTGGAATGGAGAGGAGTGATTTCGGAAGGACGGGCAGAAGGACCATGCTGACTCCATATGGACAATACCCTGCCCAATGAGTATGGCAATGAGGAGACGAGCTCATCGGACACACACCTCGGGTACCTGTCCCCTTTCAAACCCTGTGCCAACTGTGATATAAATAGTCTCTGGATGGTAGGAATATGACTGGTTAAGTTTCTTCTTCTTGTCCAAATCCTGTAACATCCAGGGGAAGAAAGTGCTAACACTGTGTGAAGGCCAAGCCTGGAACAACCTCCGCTTCTTCCAGCTACAGTGTTTCTTCCAGGGTCAGTATGAACAGCAACAGTCCTGGGGGTTGTTGTGGAGTGAGAGGAATGAAGCTCGTTATTTACACGGGAATCTCCCTTGAAAGCTGTTGTATCTGAACAGCTCTGAGACAGGAGAAAAGACAAAGTCCACTTTGAAGCTGGTGCTGGCGTTTCTCTGAAAACTGGGCTGTGATGTACAGAGTGCTGGGATGTAATCCCTCTGAGGTCTGTCACAGGACTCGAGTCCAATTTTATGTGAAAAGAAATTGGGAAAACTGAGGTGTCCAAGAAAGAGGCTGGAGGCTTGTGGCTTAAGTCTGAAGAAAATATTTTGGTAGTTTCTACAGGATAAAGTGCCAAAGGCTGAAAGCTGAACATCTTGGTGCACCAGCTGTCAGCCCAGCGTGAGTGTACGTTCCTGTTAATGCAAGAAAAGGCTTCCAAGAGATTTTTAGATCTACACTGACTGTACCTGTCACCCACTGGAAGAATTTCAGAAGAATATGGCAGAGGCTCTAAGTTACAGTTGCTTTTGGCAGGGGCCAGGAGCTTGCTGGCCATTGCAGACAACTTGCTCAACAATGCTGGTTCTTTGGTACATTTTCTAAATTTCAAGCTGTTCAACAAACTGCACCTCTTGGCCCTCTGCCTTGGCATATGCACAAATCTCATGGCTGTTTCCTTTTCCACTGTCGGTGGTTTACATGGAAAGTACAAAGATTCCAGAAGAGGGTTTTCCTGTTTAGGGAATATTTCCAGGGGAATCTCAGAGACAGGTGAACTTTTAATATTTTTGATTTTTCTTACGGTTTTTAGCTGATACAATGTGGGAACTTTTTTGCATGTCCTTCCAGGTTGTATTTTTAATGGAAGAGCTCCTCTTAGTTTATTTGTAGTTCCTCTTCGTTTATTTGTAGTTCCAAAGGCACCAGGGATCCCATCACACCCTAAATTAAGGTTCAGGTTTTCCATTTCTGAATCCTGAGTCTTCAAAAACTGTGAACTAATAAAATCTGTGGAAATCTTTGGCCTTTTAACTTCTTGTAAAGTGCTACATAGTTTACTTTCACTGCCTCTTACAGCAACAATCTCCTCTGAAGCGCCTCCAAACTTCATATTTCTAGATGTCATCAACTCAGCTGAAGAGCTGCTTAAGGGTTCAGAACTGCGCAACATACTTGGTTGCAGTATGATTTTTGATTTCTCCTGATGTTCTAACTTCTGTTCTTGTTGTGCCTTGCCCAACTGATGTACTTCCATCTTTCCATACTTCTTCTGTTTAAATACTTGACATTCCTTTATTTGATCAAGTCTCTCTGAACCTAAAGCCCCATTTTCCTTGCAAACTGCATGAGTTGGTATTTTGTCCTGGCCTTCTGTTACTTCCTTTACATTATCTTTGCTCCATGCATTTAATTTGTCAGGCACACACGCTTCACTGCAAACCACACAGTTTGGGGATGGTTCTTTGCAACTGTCTGATAGTGTGCTCAGAGGTGGAGAAAATGTGGGCGTTGTATCATCCTGCACTTCTGGGGCAGCCTCTGGGTCAGATACAGCTCCAGCCTGACAATCATGCACAGTTTCTGAAGGTACACTAGTACCTGCTAAGTTTGGAAGCTTTGTATCATTTTGTCTTTCTTTTGAAAAATTATTTAGTTTGGATCTTGGGATTTCTTCCAAAACCTTTCCATAATTCTCAGTCCTGAGGGGGATTATTTTGTTACCAGACTCTTTAGAATCTTCCAACAAGGCCCATGGACAATCTTTGGGCAACCTTCCTCTAGGATCAACCTCTTTTCCTATCATCTCTTGTACACAGGTATTCTTAAATTTCTCTTCACTGGGAGGACTTTTTGGTGAGCTCATGTCCATGTCTTTCACGGATGGCATGCAAAGCCCCTCACCTTTCAGACCTTCTTTGCTGTGGGCACAAACTCTTGAGCTTTTGGCACCATTCAGAGAGCCAGCTGCTGATTCATTCCCTGAAGATGGAACCTCAACATTGCTGGAGTTTTTCTTAACGGAAATTGTTACAGAAAGAATTTTTGTCATTGAAGTATCTTTGCTAAATTTTTTGTCTGCAGATGAAATATCTCTTTGTGTATTCTCGGGTGACATACAGAGGTTTTCTTTCTCAGGCAGAGAGATGTGAGAGTTCAGAGCTGACACAGTTTCTGAATCTGCCTGAGTCTCAACACAAGAGTCTTGGATGTCAAACTTTCCAAAATGAGATGGACCAATGCCCCTTTGATCATCAGTTTCTTTACCAGGCTCCAAAGTTAACTGCGGGCAAGAGTTATTTAAGATAGGATTTATACTCAGATTTTCTCTGTTTTCTGTATCTGAAATCACATTTATATTTTCTGGCTTATCTGTATTCTTAAACTTCTCTTGACCAGGAGGACTTTTTGGTGAGCTCATGTCCATGTCTTTCACGGTTGGCATGCAAAGCCCTTCACTTTTCAGACTTTCTTTGCTGTGGACAAAAACTCTTGAGCTTTTGGCACCATACAGAGAGCCAGCTGCTGATTCATTCCCTGAAGATGGAACCTCAACATTGCTGGATTTTTTCTTAACGGAAATTGTTACAGAAAGAATTTTTGTCATTGAAGTATCTTTGCTAAAAACTTCAGCTGAAGATGAATCACAGTTATCTCTTTGTGTACTCTCGGGTGACATACACAGGTTTTCTTTCTCAGGCAGAGAGATGTGAGAGTTCAGAGCTGACACAGTTTCTGAATCTGCCTGAGTCTCAACACAAGAGTCTTGGATGTCAAACTTTCCAAAACGAGATGGGCCAACGCCCCTTTGAGCAACAGTTTCTTTACCAGGCTCAAAAGTTAACAGTGGGTGAGAGTTATTTAAGATAGGATTTATACTCAGACTTTCTCTGTTTTCTGTATCTGAAAGGATATTCCTATTTTCTGGCTTGTATGAAAGACTCCCATGAATTGATGAAATGGGCAGAAATTGAGCACTAATTGTATTTTCCTGGTTCTCCACCAACCACTTTATCTTTGGCAAAGATTGCTGCATTTTGTTTCCTGCAAACGCCAGCTCTTTTGCACATTGGATACAATGAGCCTGCTGTGAGCACTGTGGTTTGTCATCAGAAAAGTTTTCTTCAAGAGCTCCTTTAGTGCTTCTTTCACATCTGTTCTCATGTTCTTGTAGTCTGATTGTCTTCTCTTCAATTCGATCACTAATGGAGTCCATGTATCCTGAAGAATCTTCATTTTTCACACCAATTAAAGAGTCCAAACCCATTACATTCTTTTGTACAGCTCCTTTAAACCTGGCTTCTCTTGCACATTTATGGTCCAACAGAGGCAGGTCACCACCTGTTTTTAGCAGAACCTCTTCACTGTGATTAGGATCAGTTTTGTCTCTTTCCATAGAATGACCCACGGTTTGCGAGCCAGTGTTTGGTTGGTTGGTTAAACTTTCTAAACGTTGCTCACTGCCCAGCACTGGAACATCAGACTCACTCTGACGTGGATGAAACTGATTTCCCAATGGAAAAAGGGTCTCTTCTGTTTGGCCAGCACGTCGTGTTGGAACATTCATGTTGTCAAGTGCTGGCTGTGGATCAGAGGTTGAAGTGCTACACTCGGAGGGATCAGCTGTGAGCAGTGGCATTTCTTCCTGCTCACGTGTGTCAAGTTCTCTCTTCCATGGGGTTAACAGAGAGTTGTAAAATCCAAAATTATGAGCACAGGTGTTTCTGTTCAAATATCTGACAAATAGCTGTTCACTAGTCCTATTTCTCTGATTGCCTTCAGGAGCATTTGGGGAATCCACAGCTCCTGTTTTATCAAATTCATCTGTCTGGGAAGCACGCATGCCAATCTGTTCTTTTGCCTCATCTCTGTCACAAACAATTTCACTGCCCATTACTTTACAAAGATCAACTTGTTTCACAACCTCCATATTCTTATTTGAAATCTCATTTCTTGCCAAGGTAGCAGTAGGCTTCTCTGCAATATATGCTGAGCAAAACATGTTTTTTCCTGTGGGAATATCATTTATCCCATGCAAAGCTATGCCTCTCTTGCCCCAGTCATTTTCACGAAGAAGAGATCCACGTGCCAAAGGGGCATGTGCTTCTGGAAAGGTGATTGCCTCTTTACTGTGATAGCCTGATGAAGACACTCCTTCCAAATTATCATTTTCTTCAATTTTATCAACTTCAACACCAAAAGAATGACTGTTCAGGAAAACTTCATCCACGCGTGTATTCCCTGATAAAATACAGGAAGTACTGGCAGCTGTACAGTGTTTTTTTATACTCTTATTATTACAAAGCCATGTGTGACAATGTTCATTTTCTAAACCAGTGACCACTCTCTCCGTATTTCCTGCAGAAGATTTTATATCCATTTGGGGTACTCTGCTTGCTGTATTAGGGTTATCAAAAGTCATGGAATTTACAGAAGACTTGAATCTGTCTTTATGAAGCAAAACTTCAGCAACTTGTTCCGCTGTTGTTCCAGAAGCACCAATTAATTCTTTTCTAGACCAAGTATCCCAAGCCTTGTCCCTGCATGAAACTTCATTATTAGCACAAGGAAGACACTCATTATAATGAGGTTCTCTTGATTTTTGTACAGCAGGAGGTAGAGTTACATTTAATGTATAAAACAAATTTGTTTTGTTCCCAGTAGATAAGCTGTCATTACTATCAGCTTCTGCAGCTCCAACTAAGCCACCAGCCAACTCTTCTGATGTTGTATTGCTCTCAGATTCCTTTTCAAGCAGTTGTGCCTTGGGTGAGTCTTTTTCTAGCTTGGTACTAAGATGAAGACAGCTGTGGTTACTGAGAGGAGGAACTTTACTGGCAGTACTATAAAAGCATATGTCTCTCTGCCCAGTTTCATGGGAAGCAATGTTACTCGTTTCCACCCACAAACTATTTTCTTTTATATCATTCTTGCATGGGTCACTGACAGAGAATTGCCACTGGTCCTTTTTCAACTTATCACCTTCTGATGGGAATATTTTAAATTTTTCTTTTGAGTGCTCCTCAGGACATGAAGCAACAGAACTAAAACTTAGAGAATGACACTGCTCAGAATTAGCAGCCTCTTGAGCTTCAGGCCAGTTACTAATTTCAACTTTATCCCCCACAGCAATTTTTCTCCAGACTTCAGCTGCTTCTTCAGATTCAGAGCTGTGTGATTTTCCTATAGTAGCACTTAATTCCCTAGGATCAGTTTTTGCACTAGATAATCCTTTTTTCCTTACCACTGAGTTCTGCTCTACTGGTACAGCTGTGGAGGTTTGGTTTTCTAAAAACCCAGTTCCATGATCACAAAGAGTGTGATGTTTGATGTTTTGGGGAAGGTACTTCTGGGGGGTTTCACTGATAATTCCATGAACTGCAGAACTGCTTTCTAGTGGCATATTTCCAAAGTCCAGATAACAGATGCTTTTCAGAACCGGACATAAAACTTCAGAACTTTGTGTGGAGAGTGTTCTACAGCTTTCTGCTGAGAACGACTCATGAGGTTCATTTTGTTCAGGTACAGTGCCCTTAAAGAAGCCATAAGCATCATTTTCTTCATCCTGCTGACAAGTCTGGCAATTAGCAAATGACGTACTGCCTTCATTAAGAGGATTTTGTCTGGGTAACTTTTCTTCTCTGATCTCCAAACCAGATACACCGTTCCCCCCTGTTCTCAATGGCATGGCAGCATGGGCTTTTGACCCACTGTAGTCACTTGTTTTTTGCTGATGATCTGTAGCTGCTCCAATGTCCATGACTTTAAAAGGCTCTAAAAAACCTAAGATGCTGGTTTTTGAAACCCCAGCTCTGCCCATGACTGTGTCTACATCTGGGCATTGATTGCTCTCAGGTGGAAGACCTTTACTCACTCTGTCATTCCTGTATCCTGCTTTACTAAATATCCTAGTCCCATCAGCCTTCATACCTTGTACTTCTTCAGTGAGCTTTGGCAGAGTTTCAGCTGTCACCTGAACATTTGCTTGGTTTTCTTCTGCATAAGAAAAAAAGCAAATCAGAACCATATGCTAAATTTAGAAGGCATTCAGCTTATTAAGTACCTTTTGTTGTTGTACACAATACTCCATGCAGTGTTGGTTACCAAAATGTTCTTAAAAGTGAGAATTGATGCTAACAATTTTACTACAAGTCTTTAGATGAAAAAACAAACTACTCCACCACAAAGCTAAGGCAAAAAAACCAATCCTTTTCAATACAGACATTCCCATGAGCAGTAGGCATTCCAAGCCCTGTACATTTCAGATTCCTCTAATATCAAGCTAGGTGAATGCAGGTCCTGTAACTTAACACATAGGAAGCCATGGCCAATATTAAAATAATGCTTATTTGTAACAGCAGAATTCAGCATAGGCTGGAGCTTGATCTGCTCCAGCCTAGAAATAGGGCTGGCCATTGTGTGGCCATTTCCATTTCTTCTTCCTCAGAGACATGTCTGTCAGTAACTCATCCATAGGAAAACAAGACATATCTCATCTGCTCAAGCAATTTGGATTATTCATAAACTTTCTTCTGTAAAATCACAAAGAAGGTGCTAATTAAAAAAAATTACAGTTACTGTAGAATATCTTTATACTCAAAACTTTACAGGGAACATATTTACTCAGACTTCTACAGATCTTTTCCCTATTTTCTAGCAAGCACCAAGACTAGATGGCATTCGTCAGCTAAATATAAGTTTAGGTAAAGATAGCAGGGAGGGAAAAAGAAAATAATTACTAGATGCAGGAAAAGTGACGAAAGTACTTTGAGCTAAAAAATTATGGAGGATTATAATGAAATTAAAAATTATTGGATTCTGCACTTTTATTTTTTAGAACACTCAAAAATAATAATACTTTTTTTAATATAGATGCTATTACTGCTCTCATACACTTCATCTTTGAAACTAAAGGAAATGCTAAACATCTGCTATTAACAACCTCTTCTGCTTTAGAAACAAATAACTGAAACACATCTTCTACAGAAAATGTCTTGAAGAAAGTACATACCCTGTCAGGAGAAAGTAAAGCATTAAGTTCTGATATAGTGACACAGGGTAACACTTTCTAAATGAGCCATCCCACAATCACTCATCCATTTTAAATCAACAATAAATAACTGGGAGAGAAGCAGGGGCTGGATAGGGATGTACAGCTAAAATAACTACCTGTGTTCCTCAGAGATCCTGCAATTTCAGTGCAACGGGTTCTCAAAGACTTTGCCTCTTGCTCATTTAAATGAGGGTCCTCCTGAAACAAGACAGAAATATGGATTTGGTTAGACATGGTTAGTTATGGTTAGACAGAAAGATGGTTAGTTTTTCTGAAGTGTTTCATGTCTCAGGGACTGCATCTGCTCAGCTGGGTTAGTTCAGAATAAGAAATTCACTAAGACACCTCCAGACACATCAGCCTTGGCCAGAGGCAACCTTGCACTGCAAGGGTTTCACACAAGCACTAAGGATGTGTCCCCAAAACACTGCTGTATTTAGCAGTAATGAAGTCTTGTGATGTGGCAGTTAAAATTTAAGTACATGGCTTAAAATGCAAATTGTTGAAAATTGGAATGAGAAGAGTAATCCAGTTTCCATGTCTAGTTCACACCCCCACTACCACTAGACTTCTGGGAAGATGTGTGCCTTTTCTGTCTCTATTAGAACTTGTCTTGTACTATTCCTTGGGCTCAAAACCACAAACCCCGGTACAGGTGACCTAGATCTGCCAGCAAAACCACCAAACCTTGATCCCACAACCAAATTATCTGCATTTAGAAATACGTGAAAACTCATCTTGAAAACTGAATGACTATAAAGAATTTAATTCTTTTAATTTCACAGAAGTGATAAATCAATTTTTTAAAAAATGTCAAATAAATCAAACAGATATCAAAATCTGGAATTAAGCACATAAAATTTTGCAACACCCAATAATTAAGGTAAAACATTCAGCTGTGCACCTTTTTCTGTTACATATCTGCACCATTCCAACAGTATTTAAGCAAATGAAAACATGGGTATTTTAAAATACTGCTGGTCTATTGAACTATTGTCTAATTTTTCACTGGACCCACAGTAATCCAGATATTGACACACACACACACCCTGGATGTGTCCAAGGCCAGGCTGGATGGGGCTCTGAGCAACCTGGTCTAGTGGAAGGTCTCCCTGCCCATGGCAGGGGGCTGGAACAAGGTAACCTTCAAGGTCCTCTTCCCACCCAAACCATTTTATGATTCTAAACTAGAAGACACAAAAAAGAACCAGGCAACCCATTGCCAAACCCACTGCCTAGTGGCTCTGACCCTAAATTCAAATTATCACGCAGGGATTAATTTCTGCATTCACTTACTTGTTCTGACACCCTTTCTCCCAGAGTTAAAGGGCAACATTCAGCATGATGGTCCTCAGCACCTTGTGCCTCTTCATCTTCTTTCTGGTATCCATCACTAGAACAGTCTAGTTTCCTAAAGTGTCTTTTTCTGCTTTTTTCATCCTCTGCAAGGTCTCCAGCCTGTAGTAATTCTCCAGGAAAGGATTCTGCTGGCCCATGAGAAATCACCTGGAGCATCTCACCCAAATCCTCTGTCTTCTGGCAAAAGCTTCCTACGGCAGAAGTCCATGGCCCATCCCTGTGTGCCAGCACAGGTACTGGCCCATCAGACTGTGCATCTAATCCAAGGCTGGGCCCTGGCACTGCCATGAGTTCCCTGCAGATGCTCTCTGGCAGTCCAGTGTACAACTCTTCTATTACAGCAGACACAGAAGAATCAAGGAGAGGCTCCACCCCAGATAAGAGCATCAGGGCTGTTGAAGATCAGTTGCCCTGAGCTTTCCAGTTTATCCTAAAAATAAAAGCAATGTTAAATCAACGCACATTGGATTAACCATAGAAAACCCTGAGCTGGAAGGGACCCTCAAGGATCACTGAAATCCAACTACTGGACTAGATTAAAGGGAAAAACTTAATTCCTCAAGATTCAAGTGTATATGTTTAAGAAAGATACATCCAAATATGTCTTTAAGAAAGGAGCTGAGAAAGATCTGAGTATGTAAGGAAATGCTTCATGAACAAAAGAAGAGAGTAAAGCCAGATAGATATTCCCAAGCCTCATTTTCACATTCAAACATCTCCCTGCAGATTTAACCACATCTTCTGAATAACACGAGAAGAGGTTATAAAGCAGATCACTGGGGCTTGTATCAGACATCCTCCTCCTTCACTAGAACGAAAGCATTGTCTGATGTCCTGGGATTTTCATGAGTTTCTAGTCTTTGGAAAAAAGCTCCAACTTTTCTTCACATTCTCTGCCTCAAACGAACAGTCTCTAAGGCAGCAGCCATCAGCCAGTGCCTCTCAGCTTCTCTCGTGTGAGCACTCTGCAGTGACACGCAGTGCAGGGGATGCCTTGTGCCAGGGCACAGCCCCGGTCCCGGATCCTCTTCGGCCCAGAACCGAACGCCCCGTGCGCGGCAGCTGCTTTGTGAGCACGGGACAGGAGCTCCGGCTGAGCTGACACCGCTCCTGCCGGCACCGGGAAAACCCCGACGTGAAACGCCGCCGTCAAATCGCTCCCGAAGGCTCACGGACAGGACAGGGCTAAGCCAGGCCTTTGGAGGCCATCAGTTGCTCAGTTTACCAAAACACGGGCTCATCGGCCGAGCGCTGGGCTGCGCTCCTTAGGCAAGAGCAGCCTGTGCAGAAACAGGCGAAACTCGCACCAGCCTCCCGGGAACACGCGAGGCCACTGGTCCCGGGAGAGCATCACCCTCCCGGCGGTGCCGCCCGAGCCCAGCCGCGGCAGGACCGGGGGCGACCCTTTGTTCCGAGCGCCGCAGCAGCGCCGACGGACCCGGCCCCGAGCCCCGCTCCTTCTCCGCGGCAGCAGCCCCCGCACCGGCCGGCGCCGAGGGTCCGCAGCCGCCCTGCGGCGGCGCACCGGAGGTCGCCGCTCTCGCTAATTACACAACCGCCGGTGTCGCCCCCGGGCTGGGCAGGGCCCGCGCCGGCCATTCGGCCCCGCTCCAACTCCCAGCCGGCGGCGGCGCGCGCAAGAGGCGGGCCCGCGCCGGCACACCCCCGCGCCCCGCCCGGTGCCGGTACCTGAGCGGCGGCGGCCGCCGGCCCCGCTGTGCGCGCCCGCCGCGCCGCGCCCCGGCCCGCGCATCACTTCCGCATCCGGGGCGGGCGCGCGGGCGGACCCGGCAGCCGCTGCCGTGGCCCCGCCTCTGGCGGCGCCCGCCCCGCCCCTCACCGGGCCGGGGTCCCTCCGGCCCCGCCCCCGCGGTGGGCGTGTCCCGCCCGCTCCTTCCCGCGGTGGCGGCGCGGGTGTCACGTGGCGCGCGGCCCCGGACGCGGAAGTGCCGCGCGGTAGCCGCGGGACGCGCACCGGCAGGCCGGGGCCCCGCGTTCGGGCGCTCCGCGAGCAGGGGCGGGACTGCGCTGCGCTCTGCTCTGCTCTGGCACAGCCGGCCCCGGCCCCGGCCCCGGCCCGCGGCGGCTGTGAGTGGCACGGAGCGTTAAGGTGTCCGGGCTCCCTTCGCGCTCGGACTGCGCCGTTCTCCCCGGTGTCCTTCCCCCGGGGCTCTGGCGTGAGCCGCCGTGCTGCTCGCTCTGCACTACTGCCCCCCGTGCGGGTAAGGACCCTGGCGGGCCCGTGTCCTGCCCGACCGTCCCTCGCCGCTGCTCCGGGCAGGAACTCGGGTGTCTCGATGCGCTTGTCCTTCCCTGTAAGCGAGCGGCCGAATGGACGCAGCGGTTCCATAGCTGCTTAATGCCTGTAGGCACGGCAGCGGACTGTACCTGATTGGGTTTGTTTGTTCTCCACTCCGGCCCTGCTCTTTTGTGGCTTTCCCGGGGCCGGTCTGCCGGGTCGCAGCACCAAGCGGCGCTTCTTTCCGACCCGCATCAGTTCCAAGTTATAGAGTTTATTTTAACAGATTTTAGTTATACGGCGGTTTTTTTCCCACCACGACTCTGTAGCTCGGTAATTGACGTTCTGCAAAGCACATCTGAAAGCTCAACCCTTTAATCTATTTGAAAAGCACACTTTTAGGTCCCTCTCTCCTCGTGCCTGTACCTGTAGCTGCCTCGCAGTCTGCTGGGCGCAGCTCTGCCGCGCTGCGGTGAAATGGGCCGGGACAACGCGCTGTGTCCACGTGCAGAACATACACGATGGTTTTGCATTGACAAGAGATCTGTGTTTGCTTTCCTTTCTATGTTAGATATGCAAGATGCCTTTAACCGGCTTGGCTCGAAGCATCTGAGAGGAACTGCAGCTCAAGATGAGAACCAACAAGGTGTACAAGCTCGTCATACATAAGAAGGGGTTTGGAGGCAGTGGTCAGTATCTCCTAGCTCATAACAGTGAGACCAACACTCAGTTGAAAGTAATTGTTTTATTGATTTTTTTTTTTTTAACAAAAGAATGAAGATGGAACTTTGATGTAACAAACAATATTTCCAGCCAGAGTTTGGAAAGCTCTTTCTAATAATAGGATACAGCAAAATAAATGAATGTTTATTGGAAGAGACCAATATTATCTCTAAAAATAAAATAGCTTTATTTTTTCTTCCTCCCTTTTGTTGCAACACTTTTCTCTTAATCTGGTATTTTGGTCACCCCTATGAGTGCCATATATGTCAAGTGACCTATGACTGCACATAGATGTGTTTCTGAGCACTAATAACAGTGCCACTGATTGGATTGCTCACTACTTCTAGACTTACTTAAGTCTTGTTGAGATTCTAGACCGTCTACTTTCCTGCTGATGTTTATTGTATGAAAAGTACAGAAGATGATTCTGGTTCCCTAAATAAGGCACAGTCTTTTGCTGAACACTTCTCTTGAGAAAGTTCTGTTATTTGAGTTGTTTGTGCTGGCAGGAGTGGCTGGGTAGGGACCCTGTCATGTGGGGAATAGAAAGCATTTTGCTGATGTGTTCACCTTGGTTTGGTGTATTTATGTATGCTGAGCTATTGTATGCAAACATGCAGGTGTCTGTGTTTAGTATATATCTGTTCACTGCCCTCATCCATTTATGTCTTGTAGATGATGAACTGGTGGTGAATCCTAAAGTATTTCTTCAAATCAAGCTGGGAGATGTTGTGGAAATTGCACATCCCAATGATGAATACAGGTGAATTCTCTTTGCTGATATCAGTGAGGTTGGAGCACTGAAAGGATCTGTTAATATGTATTGGTTTCTAGAGTGAAAGACTTTTAGGGCTGACATAACTTTGCTTCAGAATTCTGCCATGATTTTTTCTGCCTAAAGAGAAGTAAAGAGGTTAACTTTAGCAAGAGTGCTTCCTTAAAATTTGTGGAATTCTTTGTGTTTGGTGTTAATTTGCTGATCTTCCATAGGCCAAGTAACGCCTGAATATAGAATCAACAATGTCTGTATCCTCTTCCTAGATCTGCTGTTACCTAAGGATTATTCTCCTATCCTACAGTATATCCTAGTCAAAATTAAAATTTTGTGGCCTTGTATGAACCTGTTCATCCTGCAGCCTCTATCTGAAAAGCAGCAGTACACTTGTGTGAGGATCTGAGAAGTTCTTGTGTGACCTAATTTCCCATTTGTAGTATCATCTTTACCTCAAGAGTACCTTATAATTTTGAAGAGTGTAAGGAGCAAGATACAGACGGATGGTGTATGAAGCTTTCTAGAAGATATTAATGTTTCTCTTTAGCTTATCCTGTGGTCCACATTACTAAATAGTTTTGTGTGTGATTTACCAGAGAGACTGTTGGTATCTCAACTTGTCCTTTTTCTCTTCTCCATGCTAGTCCCCTGCTTCTCCAAGTGAAGTCGCTTAAGGAAGATTTGCAGAAAGGTAAAACTTGAGACCTATGCACAGTAAAATCATAGGAAGGGTGACATGACTGGGTTGTACCTTTGATTGGCTAGCATGTGTATTTAATTTCATAAGAAAATCAATGCTTTGTCTGTTTAGCAAGGGAAGGATTAGAATTTTAACAAAAAATGGGCAGTTAGTTCTAAATCTGCTTTTGTTTGGGTAATGTTAGTATGGTTTAAGCAAACCTGGCTTTTTAGCCTGAAATTTGTGTTTCATGACCGTTTCACTGTGTTGGTTTTGTACCTGTAAAGCACTTGAGACCTGTTGGGGACATTGACTTCTCTGCTGTCCTCTCTCGTTCTTGCGGCAGAAACGATAAGTGTGGATCAGACAGTTGCACAAGTGTTCCGCCTGCGGCCCTACCAGGATGTCCATGTCAATGTTGTTGACCCAAAGGTGTGTGGTTTTGCCACTTGTTTCCATCCATTCCATCACTTGACTCAAATCAGAGCCCTGTGACTTTCCATCTACAGTAGTCTGGGGAAGAAAGGCATTTATTTTTTGTTGAAAGATATTTAGTCTTTTTCCTTAAGAAAATGAGCCTTGGACTTTTGAATTATTTGTTGGTTTGTTATGTGTTTCTTCTCTCCCTACAATCTCTGCTCTCTTTTTGAACTCTTATGATCCTGCTTCAACAGAGCTTGGTAGAAATGTAGACATTTCACATATTTTTAAGTTTCAGAAATTAATGAGAACCAGGCATGGTAAAAAAAAAAAACAGAAAGTGACCTAGTCAAAAGAAGAGCCATGGCCTGGATTTGCATTATTTGATATCACAGAGCCTCTTAGAGTAATTTCTTGTAAATGTCCCTGCTATTAAAAGAGCTGCAGTCAGAACATACATTCTGCACAAGACAGAAATCTGCAGGAAATGAGGCTTCTTTAATGTCATGAACAATGGCAGTAATTTGTTTTATTTCCCCTTCCAGTATGCACTGAGACTTGTAGTACAGATTTAGTCCTTGGGCTTTTTCTGATGACATTGTGCAATGTTTTGCAGCTCACAATAGTTGAGGTACATGCACAACTTTGATATTTATTTGTATGGGCTTCCCCTTTATCTTGCAGTTTTAGGGATATTGACGTGCTTTTGAGTAGCCCTTCTTATAACATTTGGTTATTAAATGAACAGATTGGTGGGCCCTACTTAAAAACAACCTGTAAAATCTAAGCAGTGTTTTTCATCCATTTCCCAGGAGGTGACCTTGGACTTGGTGGAGCTGACATTTAAGGATCAGTATATTGGGCGTGGGGATATGTGGCGACTGAAGAAGAGTTTGGTAAGGCTCCTGCTGCCCTTGGGCAGGGTGCAGGTGATGAACCTTATATTTTGTTTGCTGTGAAAGAAAAGAAGTGCTTTGCAAAATGCAGAGAGCCAAAGACAAAGACAGTGCCTGCAGCTCCTGAGTATCTTGTGCTGTGAGTGGCACATCAGAGTTGGAAAAATGGGTGTAGATGTTGTAGAAAAACAAATCCCATCATTTCCTACTTCACTGGTATCATTTTGATTACTGCCTTGGGCATTGAAAATGCTGTAGAGAGTTTTTTTGCTTATGTTCTGAATTTTAATGATTTACTACATTTGGAAGGAATTGAATCCAAATGTTTGTCAAGTAGAAGTATGCTGAAGTATCCCTTCTCTGAGAGTACCACTTAATAAGCAGCTATTACAATATCTTCCACCTGAATCTCTGAAGTGCAATCTTTGGCTCCTCTAAGTGCAGTGAATTAGGCAAATAATCACAGTTAAGAGTTGATCTGTGTTAAAAATGATTTTCTGTTGTCTATTACAGCGGTTCTGTAGGCTGAGCTATTAGTAGTAACTACACTGAATGGATTTTATGACTTCTGTCATAAAAAACATGTTTGAGTGTGAGTGGTACATTGTTCTTCTCACTCTGAGCCTGCTCTTCTTCTAACACACATATATCTTCTTTCCTAGGTCAGCACATGTGCATATGTCACCCAAAAAGTTGAATTTGCAGGTATCAGGTCAGTGCCTCCTCTGAGGGCTTACTGTGACTTATTGCTCTAGCTTCATGAGTTTTAAGTGTCCAACTGGAGACTCTTCTCTGAAAAATCCTTCATGTTTCATTGTTTTCTTACTCATCTACGGATTTCTGTCTGCACTGTGGGGTGGGGGAAGGCTTCTGTCTGGTTTGGGGTAAAAGAAACTAATAGCAGGGCAGCCAGCTATACTTGTGGCCTCTGATGGAGGCCAAATAATTTTCTTTTTATCTCTTAGAATATTTACCCACCCTTCCCAAGCTGTATGGATAGTTCAGAGGGGATTACTTCAGTTGCTTTTGGGGTAATACAGGGACCAGGAAATGTGCAGATGCAGAGGGAAATGGCTGTTTGACCTCTTTTGGGTTAAACATCAGGTTTTAACCAATTAAGTCATCCTTGACTGCAGATTTTGGTGCATCTCTTACTTGTTCAAATACTGATTCTCTAATCTTCATATTCAAATATCTGCACTTCTTTTCTTCCAGGGCCCAGGCAGGTGAATTGTGGGTAAAGAGTGAGAAAGTCACTTGTGGATACATCAGTGAGGACACCCGGGTAAGAGTTCATGAAACAGGGGAAAGCAGTTTTTCCCTTCTTTTCCTTTCCTGCCAGGATTTTTGTAATTCTATCTTGCCTGCAGATTTGTATGATCACTGGAATTGGCTGTGTTGTAAGGTGAAGAATGGCAATAAGTTCAGGACAAGGAATTATTATTAAACTTCAGCTCTGCTGTGCTGGCAGCACTAGGAATGACTTATTAGAGGGGAAATGCCAACTTGTTAGAGGGGAAATTCCCTGTGATGCAAGGGCCACAGTTGTATGAGTTGCTGTGTAGTTAACCTCTTCATTTGGGCCTTCTAATGAATGTACTTGGTTTTAAATAAGATCTTGCATTCCTTTGCAGGTGGTCTTCCGCTCCACGTCTGCCATGGTTTATATTTTTATCCAGATGAGCTGTGAAATGTGGGATTTTGATATTTATGGTACGTAGGTAACTGGCTGTGGATGGTAGCAGCTGTCCTTTCTGCCCCTACTAGAAAACTGCCACTGCTATTATTTTTTCTACCACTAAAATATCCTGCCTGTGGCCTAAGCAGTGCTCCAGGGTGTGTTGGGTGGTCTTTCCTTAGATCCTTCCTTGCAGTGCCACCCATTTCTGTCCCTGCCTGTGCCATCTCTCTCCTGTCCCTGTAGAATCTGGGTACCATTATCTCAGCCACTGAATCACTGTGAGCATTGGGAAGGTTTTCTATGGATATGAACATGTTGGGTGATGAGGGCAGGTGCAAGTGTGTGAATCCTGAAGCCAGAAATGTGTGGAAGTCCTGTGCAAAGAGGACCTTGATGATTTACATTTCTCTTGATATTGGCTTCTTGAGGAAGCGAAACCTGCCTTAGCCCAGGTTGAAGTTGGTAACTTCAGCTGGAACCATTACAACTTCAGGCATTAAGAATGAGTCACTTCTCTGTGTCATCCCATTTTTTTTCTGGCTTAATTCTTTAGCAAACCTCTTGCCACTTCCTTTGACCATGTGTTTAGGCATATGGAACTAGGCAACTATTCAAATCAGAGCAGGGGATCAGTTGTGCATTCTATGCCTAAAAGACGGTACAGATGCTTTCCCAGCATGCTGCAAATGTGTTGGAAAAATGAATTAAAGGTCTGATCCTTCTTGCATTAAGTCTCATGTTTGCATCCTATGAAAAAAATGATGCTTTTTAATCTTTTTATCATAAAACAGTCATGCTTTTTAGTCTTTTTACCATCTCATCTTAGTGATATTGTCCTTTATTATGCACACAGCTGCTTGAGATTTAATAAATATAATTGTCCTAGAATCTTAGGGTTAGATATGACCCATATCTAACTTCTAGAGGTGAAGTAACTATTGTTACCTGATGCTTGGGAGATTTTTATTTTGCAGGGGATCTATACTTTGAGAAAGCTGTGAATGGTTTCCTTGCTGACCTCTTCACAAAATGGAAGGTAAATAGTTGAGTTCAGTTTTAATTTTTTATTTTTCTGTAATTGTTAGGGGCATCTCTCTGAACAGTAACACATCAGACTATCAAATTGCTGTGGGTATAAACAAACTGTATCAACTGTCTTTTTTTCTTAACAAAAATCTTGGCAATTACAGAGAAGAGCTTCTTTAGAGACTAGTGGAGAGTGCTTCTGGTAAATGTGATGTAGCCAGGCAGCACAGGATCTGCAGGACAGACCATTTGTTATTTCAGAGAGGCAGATGGAGCACTAATGCAGATCCATTAATGCAACAGTCTAGGTTTTGTTAGTTACCTTTGTGTCTAGGTATGAGGGAAGAAATGCTGTTACTGTATGTGTATATACACAACTTTCTACCAAATGTGACTTTTAATGTTTTCTTTTTGCATTTGTTCTTCCTGGACAGGAGAAGAATTGCAGCCATGAAGTGACAGTGGTTCTATTTTCAAGGACATTTTATGAAGCAAAATCTATAGGTATGCAAATTCTCTATTTTCATGTTTCCATTTTTAAACCTATCTCATCTCTTGAAAGTTGGTCACAGGCTGACAGGGACTTTTTCTTTTTTTAATTGCCATGTTCAAAGTATTCTCTATCAAGCACAGTAGGTACACAGCCATTGTTATGAAAGTACTGCAGTCAGAACGTTACATAGAAGAGGTTTTTTTCCTCGTCATACTCAAGCTGTCATATTGGTTTAAAAGCAGTTTTTTATTGTATAGGAGGTCTGATATTTCTCCAAGTGTTTTGATTTTTAGTTTGCTTACTGGAGGCTTTGTTTTTTTGTTTGTTTATTTTTAATGGAAATAACAGCTTTTTGCTGGAAAAGATGAGTCATTTCTATAGAAGAGCCTGAGATGAGATGTGCTTTTCCTTCCATTTCAGATGAGTTTCCTGAAGCACATCGTGCATCAATTCGGCAGGATCATGAGGGAAGATTTTATGAAGATTTTTACAAGTATGTTTTCCTCCCAATTCTTTTCACCTCTTGTCCAGCAGTGTACGTGCAACCTGATGCACCCTTTTGTTTGTTCATCCCTTCTCACTTCCCCTCATGGCTTCTTTCATGGGCCTCATCAGGCTGTATTTTTTCTAGAGTCGTAGTTCAGAACGAGAGGCGGGAGGAGTGGACCTCCTTGCTTGTGACCATTAAAAAGCTTTTCATCCAGTATCCTGTGCTGGTACGACTCGAGCAAGCAGGTACAAGAATCTTTCTTTCCCTGCTTTTATCCTTTGCTGTCTCTTTTTAGTTTTTTTAATTTTTAGCTTGTCAGTAAACCATCCATTTTTAGTTGGAGTCTGGTGTCATACTACTTAGTGATCTCCTGGCTGGGCAATTTGCCTCGGTCATTCTGTGGAACTTAATAACTTCAATTTTCCCTGTCATTTTGGAACCAATAGTATTTAATACAAATGTCATTTTATGTGGGTTTTTTATTATATAAAGCTAGTATACAGGAATTATGATTTTTTTTTTCCCTTCTGAATACTTTTCCAGAGGGCTTTCCTTCAGGTTACAATTCTACCTCAGCACAAGGGAACTACCTGGAGGCTATAAATCTTTCATTCAATGGTAAGTTACGAGCAATGGGTAAAAATACATAGGGAAAGAACCATTAAAGCAGCTGCCAATAAATGGCTGTGGACTTATGTTACTTTTTCCTGTGTGAAGAGGAGGGGAATATTAAGTGGTCACCTGCCTTGCTCTGAAGGAAACATCCAGGGTGTTTTGACAGTATTGCTGCGTTCTCTCTGGCAGTGTTTGACAAGCATTACATCAACCGCAACTTCGACCGCACGGGGCAGATGTCGGTGGTGATCACCCCCGGCGTGGGCGTGTTCGAGGTGGACCGGCTCCTCATGATCCTGACCAAGCAGCGCATGATTGACAACGGTAAATAACTCTGCCTGTGCCTCTCTGAAGGCAAACACAGATTTGGGAAAGATCCAGCTGCTTCTGGCTGTAAGTTGTGTGCTCTGGGAGGAAGGGTTACAGCTGCAAGGCTTGTGTCTGCACTTCGTATTGAAATGAGCAGATTTTCAGAGTACTTAGAGGCATTTAGTTTCTTTTGTTTCTGATAGAGAACTTCACCTGTCTGGGTGCAAACCTTTCTCTTAAAGGATAATCCTGCACGAGTTGCATTAGTTTAGGAAAATAATTTTTTATATCCCCAGAGGTACTGTTGGTTTATAGCCATATCATGGGACCGTTAACTACCATTTTTCAGTATTATTGCCTCTTATGATATGAATACATATGGAGTCTTCAATTCAAATTGGTGATCTGTTTTGTCTTTGCATATCAGTCCTGCTTGGTCGATAGCTGAACTCTACTATTCTCTGTTTACAGGGATAGGTGTGGATTTGGTGTGTATGGGAGAGCAACCCTTGCATGCTGTACCACTCTTTAAGGTAAGGCTGCTTTCCCTTCTCTTGTTCTGCCACAAACATTACTCATTTTGTGACTGGCTGGATACAGTTAGTTGCTTCTGAATTACTCTTACAGCTCCATAATCGCTGTGGCCCTGGTGACTCACGAATGGGTGATGACTACAATATCCCACACTGGATAAATCATAGGTAGGGGAATTCTATCAGCTTCTGCTAAACACTTCTGTTTTGCTTTACTCTTCATAATCTCTTTGAATTCTCTTTCTTCTTTTATCTCCTCTGCTTTCCTTGTGAAGCAAAGGAAATATTACATTACTCTTGCAGAACTCTGGGCATTAATGCAACCTAATAGAAATGACAGGGTTTTCAAACAGCTGGTGTGAATGACTACAGTTGTGTAAATCAGGAGAGTTGTGTAAATGGCACAGTGGAAGTGGATGTCTTTCCATAGAAAGAGAAAATGAACTGGGCAATGCAGATGTTAAGCATATTAAGAAGTGTCTAGACTGAGGCTGTACAAGTATCAAAGCCCTGTCTTTAGGCAGAGAGTAGCTTCTCTCAACTATCTCTCAGTGTTTTCCAAACTTTTTTATGCACAGAAAATTATCCCTTTTTCTCTATCCAATAGCTGACTCAGGTTCCTGGTCTGCTTACTGAGTAGCAAACCAACTGTGTTGAGTTCTTAAAGCCACACTGTATTTTCTTTCAGTTTCTACACATCCAAAAGCCAACTCCTGTGTAACAGCTTCACTCCACGGATCAAGCTGGCAGGAAGGAAGGTGGGAATCTTTCTGATCTATATTTTCTTACTAGCTTGTCCGATACCTCTTCTCAGTCTAGCATCACAAGTATTCCAACAGCTGAAACTAAGTTTCTGTGTTAAAAGGCTGTGAAAGCAAAGCTGCAAGGTTTATTGTGGGGATTGTGAATGACAGACTAGTTTGTAGGTCTTTTCTTGCTAGATAAAACTGGGTGAGAAATGTTTTAGCCACCACAAAAATTATCATTCTGTGACAAAGATCTCTATGGAGAGGAAGAAAGGTGTTGAGCATTGTGTTTTTCACATAGGTTTGTGATCAAATATCAGTATTTAATATTTCTGAAGTTGTCTGGCTGCCTCACTGAGTCAGCAAGCTAAACTTTGTCTGCTTGATCACACTGAGGATGTTTCCTTAGAACATGCTGACTGATTCCCTTCCATCTGTCTTTTCTGTTGCTCTCTTTTTTCTTTCTTGTTTATTTTTTGGTCACTTCACACTTCCTTTGTTGGACCCTCCAGCCACTGACAGAGAAAGCAAAAAATAATCGTGATGCCTGTAAGTAATTCTGTTCTGAATGATCTGTCCCACTGACTCCCAAAAGTAACAAACAGCTGCAGGAAGACAATGCACTTTAGCACAAGGAAGGGACAATTGTTACAGAAAACCATCAAACTCATATTTGATGAGTTACTTGGGATGCTAATGTGCATGTGTCAGTTGACTTCTTGACAATTATTCATTTAGTGTTTAGGATGTATGGGGGAAGGCATTATGGCCTCAGCCAGCCTGATTCAGAGGCACCAGCTTTGATAACTGAGCTGCTCCAGCCGCTCTGCTCATGACACTTTGGGATTTCTTTTGGGATAGATACTTTCCTTAGGGGTGAGAGGTGGATACTCTGCCTTGCAGATCTTGAACATTCTTGAAAGACATTCCAGTGCTGTATGATTTTTATTTCAGCATTAGGAGCTCCAAAGGATGCTGAGAATGCCTTGCCTATCCAGGTAGATTATGATGGCTATGATGCCCAGGTGTTCAGACTGCCAGGCCCAGCCAGAGCCCAGCGCTGTACCACTTTCAGGTGAGAGGCTTGGGAGTGCACTGGTTCTGGAGTAGCCATGTTATGTGTGCTTGAGACATAAAATACTTGGAGAAATACAAGGAGAAGTGATCTCCACATGCTCACAGTTGAACAAAAAGCTTCATCTGTACCTGATCTTCATGACTGATTGTCTGGTGTTTTCCTTCTAAAATAGTGTGTGGGGTCTAGGAAAAGACATAATTTTTTTTTTCTTTAAATCGTTAATTTTGTTTGAAGTGGAATAAAGCTAGTCTTCCTAGCAGATTTTGCAGGGGGGTTAAGAAAGTATTTGCACATTAGACTTGCACAGAGCTGTAGAAATAGATTGTTTGATGCACTGCTTAGTAACTGGTGAACAGAGTGGTGAGGAATCCTCCCTGAAAATGATGCCTGTCTGAATGAGAGAAGGGGCAGAAAAGCTGAGTGCGGGTTCTTAACTATTCCATGTACTTTTGTCTGAGGAGAGGCTGATGATTCTCAGGCCCTGGCCAAATTAATTGAATAAATGATAAATATCATTGCTTTTTCAGAAATACAGGGTTGACAAGCTTGTTTTGAAGTACTTTTTTTACTTTGCTTCTTTCAGTAGTATTGCCTAACTCAGAGCATGTGGACACTCTGGTTAGTATGTTAATTTGAGCAGCCTGTAGGGACACATGCTGAAAGATGGCAGCACAATTTAAATAGTTGATAATTCCAAGTAGTTTCCCTGTAGCTCCATGGTTCTGGCACTGTAGGCTGAGGTCAGTAGGCTAGGCCCCATCTCTACCAGGTTGGTGTGGTGTCTGTAGGATTGCAGAGGGGGTTGAGCAGATCCTTTCACAGCCCTTGTGCTGGAAGCGTTGCAGTGTTCTTGTTATGTTGTGTGATGCACAGAAGTATAAATTACCCAACCAGTCAAAAGAGATAGTGATGGCTTCCCTGTAATGCTCTTCTTGAGTTCACCTGCTGAGCATCGAGTCTTTTGCATGACTTGGGCCTGTCCCGGCCCCTGATAACCTGGGGATTAATCTGTCTTTCCTGTCACTGGGCATCCCTCTGAGCAGGTCAGTGAGGGAGAGGGAAAGCCGCACGAGGAAGAGCTCCAGCTCGTACGACGTCTCGTGCAGCCCCTCCCTGCAGAGCCGCGCGCTGCCCCCGGAAGAGGTGAGGAGCCAGGCTTCTGACGACAGCTCTCTGGGCAAGATCTCCAACATCCTGATGATCCCACGGCCTCACCTGCACCAGTGTGAAGTCAGCAGCTCCTTGGGCTATACCAGCACCAGAGGTCAGCCTGGGGCAGGTGGGAAGGTGCCTTTGGTGGGGAGAGGAGGGGGAAGTTTGTGTTTGCCACTGCCAGGCCAGCACAGTGGAGATGGTGCTTGTATTGGCACTCATGGGACAGCTTTTCCATAGCTGCAGCTGGGTGTGCATTCTCCCTTTGTCGTCCTTGTCCAATTCCATTGCTTTTTTTTTTATGGCTTGTCCTAAATAGAAGTGTCCTGACACTGATTTGCTCTTTTCCCTTGCCTATTTCCTTCTTTAGTACTTGACTGTTCTCCTGTGCCTGCCTGCAAGTGTGGACATACACAAGGAACTTGTATTATCCAGGTCACCTATAATCTATTGAATGAGAACTGCCCTTAGCAGTGAGCCCTGGGGGACCCTGCCTATAAAATTTCTCTATGGGGATTCTGAGGGGAGTTATTAAGACTCACTTTCTGGATCCTTCTTTTGACAATGTACTGCTGAGCTGTCTCAGTGTGTTAGCAGTGCTGGCACTCCTCTTTTCTTCCTTTCCAATTTAATTTTGTTCTCAGGCAATATGCAGTATCTTCCACAAACCCAGCTCATTTCTAGGTAAATTGTATTCCTCCTGCACCTGTTTTATCTTCTATAAAATTCTATCCTTGAAGGCTCCTCATGGTTTTTTCATGCCATGCTGTATGACACTGATACCATATTTATCCTGTCACAGGAATCGCAGTTACTGGTGTGGAGCTGCTCTCACACAGTGTACTTGACATCACATCTACCATTCATGTTTTCCCCTGCTGTCAGTTAATACAACTCTTTTCTTTCTTTGATATTTCTGTTACTCCTTTAGTTTGAAGGGTGTTCAGCAGGATAAGGATGTGTGTGGGTTAGGACTGGCCGGGAGGGAAGAGTCAAAGAAACTGAGGTTTTTCACATGTTGTATTTGACAATATAGAATGGTAAATGAGACCCTTCTCTTTGGGATTTCCACTTGTTGGGCAGAGTAATTGCTACTTATCTATCTGGTATATTTTTCTCTCCTATTTCTAAATAACTGCACTTCTGTTCCACGCTGAATAGTGACAACTAACTGGTGTTTTGTGGAGATAATGTCCCACGTTTTCTGGGAGTGATCCCTGATTTCAGTGCTCAGATCTGAGTGTTACAGAAAAGGCATGTGTACAAGGCTCAGCTGTGGCTTCAGTACTCATCCTGAAGTTTTTATAATCAGTCTTTTGATTTCTCAAGAATTCTCTAATGTCTGAGTAACCCTTCATAATTGTCTTAGTGCCGGTGGGCAAGTGGTTTCTTAATTGATTCATTTAGTAGAAGTTTACCGTTTACAGCAGGGCTGTAATGGCAGATGGAGTAATGTTTTTTCTTGTCTGGGTTCTTGTTTACATTGTAACTTTCAGGCCAGATAGAAATTGCTTTCCTCTTCTCTGCCTGCTTATTTCTTAAGTCTCCTTATTTCCCCTTACCCTGGGCAATCTTTATATCCCTGAGCAGTTAATTCTCCTGTGCTTGGCTCCTGCAGGATCTCACGCTGGCTTGGTTGTGTTTTGCAGATTTCCTTGAGAACACGCTGGAGTCGCAGCAGCGCGACTCCAGCGCCCCGGGGCGGTTCCACGTGGGCAGCGCCGAGTCCCTGCTGCACATCCGCCCGGGGGGGTACGCGCCCCAGCGCGCCCTCATCAACCCCTTCGCCCCGTCCCGCATGCCCATGAAGCTGACGTCGAACCGCAGGCGCTGGATGCACACCTTCCCCGTGGGTGAGCTGCCTCGCTGCACACCTGCCTGCTGGGACTTTGCCCTTGGCCAGGATTAGCGCAGCAAGAGAGCCAGTGAGAGCTCTGGTGTATTAAAGTGCTCTGCACACTACACTCATTTGTGTACAGGCCCGAGCAATCCTCTTTTGGGAAATACCTCTATTTGCAAACAAGCAGCAACAGGTACAGAGCAATTCCCTGTTGAAGGGAACCTAACCCTCTTGAAGGTAATTGTAACTACAATTTTGGTTGATTTTCTGATGCTGAATTGTTTGCATAATTGTTTAATGCCTTGTAAATAGGCCCTCCAAAATGTTTTAAAAAATATTTTGCTTGACTTGTTTCAGAGGAGATGGCAGAGGTTCAAGGCTTTGAAGATTTTGTGAACATGCTTTCTTAATGTCCATTAGCTCTCATTGCTTTTGCTGTTGGCAAAAGAGGGGAAAAGCAACTGAGGAATCAGTGCAGATGTGGTGATCAATGATCCAATTGTAACTGTGTAGGTCCCTCAGGAGAAGCTATCCAGATCCACCATCAAACCCGCCAGAATATGGCAGAAATGCAGGGCAGTGAGCAGCAGGATTTGACACATTCCTCTGCAGAGCTGCTGGAGCTGGCTTACCATGAGGCAACTGGCAGGTGAGCCATTTGCTCAGTCTTGAATGTTGAGTTTGTAGACCATGAGATCAGGTCTGTGGATAACCAGCTAAGCTTTATCTCTCTCCTGAGGGGATGTGAGTACCTGGTTCTTTGCTGTCCTGCAAAGGCAGCGTTTTGGTTACTGCTGGAGGCAAACAAACAGCATGGACATTTATGGAGAATGCTGTCACAGCCTTCTCTGGGCCGCCCTTGTGCCGATCCATCTCTGCCGACCTCAGCGAGCTCTGCCCGGGCTCAGCTGAGGCAGAGGGGCTGAGGGCTTGTTGGTCCATTTGCTAAAAGCACGGGTGAGGAAGGCTGTACCAAACAGGCTGCTTTGTTCCTCTGCAGACACGTCAGCTCTCGGCATCCAGGGGATAGTGCCTCCTTCCTGAGCTTCAGCGGGACGGAGGAGTACGGGAACGGGCTGGGGGCCGGCCCGGGCACAGGTACCGGGGCAGGGGCAGCGCTCAGGGGATGGGGCAGGACTCGTGGCACGTGCGGGAGCAGGCGCGGCAAAGCAGGGGGAATCAAGAGTGATCTGTTCGTGCGCTTACTTGGACTTCTTGGTGTATGGTAGTGCTTTGGGTTGCTGTGTTGGTTTTAGTTTAGTTTTGTTCAATGTGTCTCTACTTCTCTAGGTGTGTCTCATAAGGTTTATTATAGAAAGATGCTCATTGTTTACTGGTAATAAGCTCTCAGGCAGTAACTGAGTTCCATAATAACAGAGCAGTGATGTTCAGACCCAAAAAATAACTAAATAGGCACTGGTGTTCAGAAGCATTTTTTTTTCTTGGTGGGGTTGCCTTAAGCTGTTATCCTTTAGAGAGAAGATGTGCCTGTACTTTCAGTTGAAGGTTACCTCTATCTTCCTTAAGTTACCCAGACACCTGAATTTGTGAAAATTTTCAACATTTCTTTTCAGCCCTGTAAATGGAACAACATGCCATACTAAGCATTCTGCTGTGTTGTCTGGTTTTTTGTGACCCTCTGCTTTTGTGGATATGCATTTTAGTTAGGCACATGGAAAAAAGTTGAACTTATGGACTACAACATTCAAGACTTATGTTCTTTTCTCAAAACCAATTTAAAGATTTTTTTAAGAATAAATTTGCCCTTTTGAATCACATTGGATTAAGACAATTTTGTTTTCCATTATGCCTTTCAGAGCCATAAAGAAGTTAGCAGACTTAATTTTCTTGTGCCTCATCTTGTATTCACATAGTCACATTTAAAATTATTTTCTGTTGCTTTCTTCTGTGAATTTGTTCTGATTACATTTAATTTCCTTGCTTTACATTTTTAGTATTTTCTGGCTTCCAGATAGGCTCTGTTTGTTTTTGCAATTGCTAAACTGCATTTCAGCTGGATGCACTTTGCACAATGTAAATGCAGAGCAGGTCCTGGCAATAAACATGCTTGCATTTATGGAATTTCTTTGTGTCTGTAGACCCTCACCTATCTATAGGGGCCACACTGGGTACTCAGTGATTGGACTGAGAGTTTTCCCTTTATGGTTTGAGTCACCTATGAAATGAAGCAGTTTGGGGGGGGAGTTGTGGTTTTTTTTGAATTTCCAGAAATGGGATTTCTTGTTGAGTCTGGTTCTCCTCTGCTGCCTGCAGCATGGTGTGGTGCATCAGGGCTCCAGAGTGAAAAATGATCCCATCTATTTCCCTCGGGCTTCGGGACGTTGTCGCTGTTGCCCCGCAGATGGAGGTGGTAGCTCAGACAAGGAAATCCTGTTGCAATTCCCGGTGTGGATGGCAGATGGCAGGAGGAGCTGGTGGAAGGTGAAGGCCACTCAGAGGCAGCTCCCCTGCGGGTTTCTGGCATCCTCACGTAGCAGATATCCACCCTTTCTCTTACAGGGGAACAGCAATGGTGTTGATACCCATTTCCTGGGTAAATCTACCTGAGCTAGTTTTAAACAATAGTACCTTTTAAATATTTGGAGGCTTACTGAAATTTTTATTTTGATAAATGGCTTTGAAGGCAGCAGTTTTTCTTGTCTCCTTAGCATCTCTTTTTCCCTCATGTGACACACCATCTGTTTATAGGAGCTTATAGCATCTACTTTTCAAGATGTTTCACCATTTTGGGGAGGAGAGTTTTGTTTGGGTTTTAGCTACTGAACACTTCTAGTGAGATGTTCAAGTTTGATCCAAGATATATTTTTCCTCATTAATTGGCTTAGTGGTTTCTTCTCCTGTGCAGAACCCTGAGATTTTCCATGCAGAGAAATTCTGTATCTTAAAACATCACCATGCTTTTGATTTATTTTATTTGAAATTCAAGAGAAGTGCATAACTGCTTAAAATAAATAGCATTTCTTTCTTGTAGGGGTGAACCTCAAAACTCAGAACAAGGATTCCTTGGAAGATGCTGTCTCTAATTCTCCAGATCCAAGTAAGCAGGAGAAAGGTTTGGAAGAGAGTTTGCATAGGTGGGAAGATGGGGAGGGAAAGGGCATGTACATATATAGAGGCATCAGGAGGTGGTAGGCAAGAAACTGAGGAGCCTCCTTGGCTTTTGGCAGTGGTTTATTTTGGCCTGCAGTAATTTGCAGGATCTGCCTGTACTGTCTCACTGTGATTGCAGTTCCGTAGCTCTTAAGAACATGTGAAGCTGTTTGTTTTGTTACAGCTGAAATTCTTTCCTTACCAGACACTATTCTGCAAAAAGCTAAAGCTGCTGAACTCTTATCTGCCTCTCAGTGTGAAAAGTTTGTTTGGTACCAGCTTGTTGAAGTAGAATTAGTACAGTCAGTTTCTGAATTTGGTACCATTTACTGAGAAATATCTGCCTTCACTTCCTAGAGAAACAAGTGTGTCACTGCTTAAGAAAACTTTTTTGTTGTTGTTGTTGTAGTCTCATGTATTACTTTCTTGTGCAGTGTTCCTGCCATTAATGTTAACAGTTTTATAGTAAAATAAATTTCTGTCTGTAGGAGCTCTGTGACAAGAAGTTAAGCAACAGTAGGTGATACAGATTGTTTGAATTGGGTCAGAATGTAATGCAGTGGTGAGCTGATGATTTGGTATAATCTAGTTAGCTTTTCACTTTTTAATGTCTACTTTTACATCCCTGTAATCTCAAAACTGAAGCATAACTCTAGGAAAGGGTGTGGGAAAAGATTGCTTTCCAAGTTACTATTTTTCTGGTCTTCCCACCCTCTGGATATATCTTCTGTTTTTATAACTGTGGAAATACTCCCGTTTCTGCTGTTGTACTATTCCAGAAAGAGGCTGGTCTGTCATTCTTTCTCTCCTCTCCAGCTCCTTCTGTAGTTGTCTAGGATGCAAAACTGGTCTGATTTTCTTGTTCAGACTTGGAATGTTGATCTGTTTATTAATAATCAGTAACTGCATCTGACTTGCTGTAATTTTGGAAGAGCAGTGGCTATGTCAGCTCTAGCTTTCAATCAAGAGGAAATTAAATGTATTAACTTTGAATGCCTTTTGCATGATGGGGTTGAATCAGCATGTGCACTGCATTGTTTAACAAACTCTGTCTCTTTCTCTCCCTCCCTTCTTCCCATCCTATTTTCTTTTTCCCTTCCCATTCCACACCCCTTTTTGTCCCTGTTGACTTTATGCCAACTCTGTTTTTCGTCTCTCATTCTTTTTAACTCTCCTCTTCATGCACTTCTTTCATCCTGCTCTGCACCCTGTTTTTCCATGGGTGACCACACGTGCCCCCCTTGTGTGCCCCCATGACACAACGAGGCAGTTCTGACGCTGTCTGCTCCCCCCATAGTGCCAGGCTTCTGTTGTACAGTTGGAGTGGACTGGAAATCCCTGACCACCCCGGCCTGCCTCCCTCTCACCACGGATTACTTCCCCGACCGCCAGAGCCTGCAGAACGATTACACCGAGGGCTGCTACGACCTGCTGCCAGAGGCTGACATTGACAGGTTTGGCCAGCACCTCCTCTGTGCAGTCCTTGCTTAAGGAGCAGGTGATGGAAGAGGATCACTGCAGTCTGTACAAGTGAATGATGGATTGCTAACAGAGCAGCAGAATACTTACATTTTTCTTTTTTTTCCAGTGATAGCTTTGGACCTTTTCTGATGTTCCCACCTGACAGTATGGTGTGCTCTGTAGATTTGATGTTATAATTTTTGTGTCTCTTTTCTGTTGTGTTTTGATCAGAATATTCAACCTCAAGCTATCATCTCTGTTAATCTACTTTCTAACAAGTGTTTTGGAAACACTAAATGAGCAAATGCATGTGGACACAGTATTTAAGATGCTTATCCTCCCTCTAATGGTTCGTTAGTTTAAAGAATCTTGTTGGAAAACAGAGTTAGTTGGGCAAATAGAACTTCTCTGCTTGTCTCAGAGGTCTCTGGTAACTATTCTTTCTTAGGGTTAGATGGATTTTTTTTTTTTTTTTTTACTGAAGCAGTCTCATTATCTTAATTTTTTTTCAGTCTTTCCATAACTTGTAAGACATCAAAAGACCTGCTCGTGTTGCTGCTTTACAGAAGCAAAACCAAAGTATTAATCAGGGTGATTGAAATACATAGGAAGTAATAGGATTAATGAAGAAACACCTGAAAGAAATGTCAGTAGGAAGGCGAAGTTCAGAGCAGGAGCTGCACTAAGATGAATGTGTTCTCTAACCCCTCCCTGCTCTCCAGTTCCCACTGTGGGAGAGGCTGGAGCATTGCTGCTCACTGGCGTTCTGAGCTCTCCTGAACATGTACAAACTGCACTTAGGCTGCCTGCAAAGTGCTGGAAAAGTCATCTTTGGGGAATTTATTGTTCCACAACTGCTGTAGGCAAATTTGTTACTAGTGGCCAAACTGCTTTCAAAGGCAGCAGTAAATATTGCCAGACAGTTCATCACCCTGTGTCAAAAGGTGCCCCTTTTCCCTCCTGCTCCCCCAGGCAGGTGTTCCCAGGCACAGGGCTCCAGGGCCCGGAGCAGGGCTAAGAATAGGTGTGTGGTCAGCTTCCTTATTCTAGTCTGCTTAACCTTTGTGTCCAGGAGGGATGAGGAAGGAGTGCAGATGACAGCCCAGCAGGTGTTTGAGGAGTTTATTTGTCAGCGTCTCATGCAAGGCTATCAGATTATTGTGCAATCCAAGCCGCAGAAGCCGGCCCCAGCCGTGCCACCCCCACTCAGCAGCAGTCCCCTGTACAGCAGAGGTGAGTGACCTGGGCTTGACAAGTCAGGCTTTTCTCTTCTGCCAGTCCCAGTAACCTCAAATTAGGCACATCCACCAGTTGCTCAACACTTTGGCTGTTATTTGGTGGTTCTGCCCAAGGAAGTTCTGAATGAGTGGTGTAGGAATCCCAAGTGCTCTTCTTTGCTTATGATATCAGCAAATCTTAACTGTAAGAGCAAAAGACTCCTTGTGCAACTGCTCCCTAAAAATATGGCCTGAAAGATGGGTTTTAGGTTGTGCTGAGATCAGAAGTCCACTTCTGGACTCCAGCTCTGGAGTCTCTTCCTGTTGGCACAGTTTGTTGATAAAGTTCTGAGTACTGCAGTAAGCTGAAAGGTTTTGCTTTTTACAACTAGGTCTTGTGTCAAGAAATAGACCTGAGGAAGAGAATCAATACTGGCTGAGCATGGGCCGTACTTTCCACAAAGTCACCTTAAAAGACAAAATAATTACTGTGACTCGGTACCTGCCAAAGTGAGTATCTCTTTGCCTGAGCAGTTTGCTGTCAGTGTTCAGATGAACATTCTTCTCCAGCTCTGTGCTTGCTTGAAAGAGCACCTTCTTTCTTTTTAGGAGAAGAAAGAGAAGCATCAGTATCAGTACTGAGATTAATGCTTGTGTTTCGTCTTTTAGGTATCCATATGAATCTGCTCAGATAAACTACACCTACAGCTTGTGCCCCTCACACTCTGACTCGGAATTTGTCTCTTGCTGGGTAGAATTTTCCCATGAGAGACTTGAAGAGTACAAGTGGAATTACTTGGATCAGTATATCTGCTCTGCTGGTTCAGAGGATTTCAGGTGAGAGCTTCTTTTCCATCCAGACTGTTCTGTGTCCTAATTGCCTCTTTTTCTTTTTGACCTAAAATTTCATCATCAAGTTCAACCCACGAATGCTCAGTACTCCAGGGAGAATATCTGGCCTGCTTTCACTGTCAGCTTCCAGCAGCTGTTGCCTTGTGGGAACCTTGCTCTGTGTTGCTGCTGCGTTATCTGACCTTTGATATGGACTCTTGATCTCAAAATTCAGCATGAACTTCTTTTTTCTTCTGCTACAAATGCAAAGAAATAAGATAGCATTTTGTACCACACAGATGCTTTTCTTGGCTTCTTACTGATTTCTGGATCTGACTCAAAACTTCCATCTATTTTGAAGCTGTTGCAGGTTTGCTTGAGTGCTGGGCTTGACTTGCAGTCCTACTAAGCTGTGGAGCAAGTGCTTACCAGAAATGTGGAATATCTCCACTAGTATCAATAGCTTTTTTGATATCTTCTCTCCACACAACCAGTCTTTATCATCTTTTCTTTTCAGGTCTCAGTCAAAATACCTCCTACGCTAATGTGCACCTTGAAAATTCCTTTTTGCTTGCATATTTTTAGAGAAAAAGCTTTTGGGGCCTATCTTTTACAGAAAAGAAAGCGTATCTCTGTGTGACAATTATTCTGAGGATAGCCTTATTGCCAGTAATACTCAAATTGCTGACCATTCCTTTGTACAGTACTCGTGCTTGCTCTGTCTCAGGGATAGCAGCGAGGGTGGTCGCTGCACTCACTGAAAAGCACAGCAGGTATAAAGATTTATACTTTAGATTCTGGAAAACCCTTCCCGGGAAACTGCTGACCTCTGTCCTGCCTTCCACATTCCTGCAGCCTTATCGAGTCCCTGAAGTTCTGGAGGACGCGGTTCCTGCTGCTGCCCGCCTGCATCAGCGCCACCAAGCGCATCATGGAGGGCGAGGCGCACTGCGACGTGTACGGCGACAAGCCCCGCTCGGACGAGGAGGAGTGGCAGCTCCTCGATGGCTTCATCCGCTTCGTGGAGGGCTTGAACCGCATCCGCCGCCGCCACCGCTCCGATCGAATGATCCGAGTGAGTCCCCGGCCCCCGCTGAGGCTGGGTGTGACCCGAGCCGCTAATGAGGCGTCAGCAGGGAGACCCGAGTGCAGCCCGGGCAGGCTGGGGCACGGTGCCCGTGTCCGTGCCATCCATCCCCAAAGGACACTGCTGACCCGTGTGCTGTGTCAGCTTTCAGACAGTGGGGCTTAATGTGCTAGTTTTGCATCACAGAAGTGATGCTTTGGGAGAGGAAACAGAGCTGTTTCCTTCAACAGCTTGGAGGAAATTTCCCTGGGATGAGCATCCTGTGCTGCTGTGACTGGACCCAGGCTCAGGGACAAGCCAGATTCTGCACTATCTTGGCCTGGCACTGCTCTGTTTTATACTGTAGCCAGTCTTTTGTTACCCACGAGCTTGATGCCTCCTCTTTGCAAGTGTGCTCTGCTCTGTGCTGCAGGTGGGCTTAGCCTAGGTGCAGCACTCTGCCTTGTGATGCAGACAGTTCATCCAGAGGGGTCTGAGGTAGTTAAGCTGGTCACTTCTGGGTTAACCTGGACTGGTTCTGTGCTGCAGATTCAGGAGAAGGATTGGAAAAAGAGAAATATGTGAGTGAAGTTTTTGGTAAACAGTTTCAAGAGGCTGCAGAAAAACTGGCTAATATGTATTAAATCCTGTTCCCATTCTCACAGCAAATGGGGTAATTTATTTTGAAGCAAATTCACCTTTTCCAGAATAACAAACATTTTATTTTCAGAATAACATCCACAAAAGGCACTAGCTTATTCCACTTCCTGTGTACCAAGTGGTTGGACTCCCTTTTTAAAGTGTGCTTAATAAAGCCCTGTTGACATGAGGTGTTGTGTTCTTGCTTACTAGTTAAGCCTAGCTTGACTAAGTCTGTGCTTCCATTTTGTCTTTGTTAGAAAGGGTCTGCCATGAAAGGCTTGCAGATTGCTGGTCCAATTCCCACTCACTCCCTGGAGCAGTCTGGGCCTCCCATTGGGAAAAAAGGAACCTCAGCACTCTCAGCTCTGCTGCAGATGGAAGCCAGTCAGAAGTGAGTCTCCACAGGCTGTGTGAAGAGCCAAGAACATCCTTCCTGCACCTTGCACCTGGGCTGGCTAAAGCACATTTGGGGAGCCTTGCCTCATGTTGTGTTAAATACATAAGGGATTAATATTTTTAATGCTAAATTAGTATTACACATGCATAATAAAACTGAGTTCAAGGGTCCATGTTGTTTGTGGGGGTAAAAGGTACTTATGGAATGTTGGATCTGTGCCTCAGTGTGTGGGAAAGCAAATATCTGAAAATACATCAGTAGCCCTCTGCAACAGTTGCCTTTGGGGGGAAGCTGACACAAAGTATGTTTGAATAAACTCTGTATTCCTTCCTTTTCTTTTAGGACTCTGGGGGAGCAGCAAACAGCAATGCTTTCTGGGAAGAGCTCTGTCCAGCCTTCAGAGAGTGGGAGCATTGCTATCACACCCACCTATATGGACAGCCCTCGGAAGGTAAGGACTTCCTGGGCTTTCTTTAGCTGCTGCTTCTACATAAGAATTCCTCAAATAATCAAAGATTATTTCTCTGAGCACTTGGCTACATCATAGCACATCTTACTCTAATCCAGTAAGGGCTGCTCCTGTGCTGGCCTTTGTGTGCAAGGACAGAGGAATTCAATTCTGTAAGAGTGAAAATGGTGTGGAATCCCTGGCATGCTGTCTCAGCAGTTTGCTGATGTAAGTGCTGTTTGCTAATTAGTGCATTTCCTTTGCTGGTAGCACATTTCATTTCAGTCATGGCTTGACTGTTGGGTGTAGCAGTACAGTGCTGTGTGCTTCTGCGTGCAGGCTGTCTTGGAGAGCAAAATCAACCTCTAGATTGTGACAGTGTGAACACTGAGTGGGATTTTAACAGCAGGAACTTGAGTCTCTTGCCTCTGTTTAGAGGAGGGGGTGTGTTCCTGAGAAGTGATTTAGATGTCATTCCTTCACTGGCTGGACTCCATGCTGGAGAAATGGTCTTCTTGGAGCTCTCTTGAGACACTTAAAGAAAAGACTGTGCTATCCCTCAGCCTTTCTGAAAACTGTCCTGTGAGACCCAGGAGAGCAGGAACTCTGCCTCCAAGTCCTACCAGAAATGTTTGGTTATTTTTTTGTGTTCTGACATGAAGGTATTTCAACAGAAGTAACAAGGAACTGAATAAAGGTAAAGGACTTAAATGTGACCTGTCTTTGGGTTCAACAGTTCAAATATTGCAAAGAAAAGGTTCTCAGATTCACCACTATCAACCACTTATTTCAGCATTTTTCTCTAAGCATCTAATGTTTCTACATCCACTGTTTTGTGCCACCACCAGGAACAAGTATTGTGTTATCCTGGAGACCTAGATATGGAAAATTGAAGTGATAGAGCAACTGTGATAATCTTAGTACTAGACACTTACTCGTAGTATCAGTGTTTGGAGAGCACAGATGAGAGTCTGGAGCAGGATGTGCCAGGCCTGGAAACAGTAGGTGCTCAAACTGACTTGAGGCACGAGTGCAAACTTCCATATCATAATTCAGGCTTTGTATGCTTCTCTTCTACCATTTTGAAAAATCAGCTTCTCTCTTTAAATACAGAAATCTTAAATGTCCCCCTCTACCAGTAAAACTGGTGAAAATTCCATGTGAGAAACAGGAGAGAAGAATGTTATGTCCAGTTGTTCTGTGTGGCAGAGGGGGAAGAGGCAAAGTGGGCTTCCCTAGCAGTGGCACAGGAGTGTGCTGGGACCAGATTAGCAGAGTTTGTGCTACCAGAAAATGCCCTCATGAGTAATGTTAAAAGTAATGTTCAAAAGCCTCTTTGGAAGGCTGTCTGGAGACTCTGGAAGAGTGTGTTATCAACTGAAGGCCTTTCATGCTGCAGCTGTAAACACTCCTGTAAATATTTACACACAGGACTGGGAGATAAGCAATTGCAATCTCCTAATTGATGGCTTATCCCTGTTGGAAAGATGCCAGTGGGCAGGCAGCATTGTGCTCACTTGGGAACAGCAGCAAGTGTGTGCCTCGTGTCACAGCCCCTGCAGGGCTCCTCAGCACGGGGAGGTCTGGCTTTCCACACACTTGCAGCCAGAGAATTGACAAATTATCACAGCTGTGAGCTCTGCCAGCACCCAAGGGAACAAGTGCTTTTCTAGGATGCCCTTCAGTGCTTGAGTTATTCCAGATGAAAACTCAGCCACTGGCTTTGCATCACTTTGTTTCAGAGTAGAATTGACAAGTCACTTGAGCCAGTTACTGGGCAACACTGTGGTTTTAACCCAGTGAGTTCACTTGATCCATGATGTGTTTGGGAAGTCTTTGCCCTTATGGATCCAGGGCACTTGGCTCTGCTTCTGCACAATGTAAATTGCCAGTCATGTAACCCCGGCATTGATTCTTCCCAGAAATTGTTTTCTGTCTACCTACCAAGGTAAGCATCATCTTAACTGCAGGCTAGACAAAAATATTTTGCCAAGGGAACAGAATAAAGAGTTGCAAATAGGGAATGAAAATCTAGATGAGTTCCACTGCATTGTCTTATGTGATAAAAGAATCGTGACACATCTTTGAATAGCAGCTGGGGATAAATTCACCGGGGTTTGTCAGTAGGCAGGAACATAGCAGAGGCAGTGTCTAATTTTGCATGAAGTATTAAACACAGTGTTGGAAGGATCTTTGTGATGACTTTTTCTTCCCTTTCCTTTGCACCATACCAGACCTGCATGTAAGAGGAAGAGGGTGCTTTCTGAAAAGAGCTCCTTTGCCTGTCCCTCTTTATCATTTGAATGTCTAACAGATTAGAAGAAAAATCTGTCCTCCTTTGGGTATTTGTCATTACACCTGTGGTTTCTGTATTTCAGTTTTGTATTTGGGATGGAAGCCCCCATACTTCAGAGCTCAAGACTTTCTCCTTTGAAGTATGGAGGGAAGGCAGCAATTTCAATTGGCTTCTGATCAGTGTGGGTTTAAAAATCTTGGGAATGCATCTGTGTCAAGGAAGAGCAATGTCTTGTTACAGAGAGAGAAAGTAAAGATGTGTGTGAGTAATTCCTGATGCTGTGCATTCTGCTGCATCGTACCTTCTGGGTCTGGGATTTGCATTCTCCTCATACTTTCTCTCTGTGGTCATTTCATACTTGCACAACCTTGTATTTGCTTTTCTTGAACTCCTTGTTCCTGTTGCTGTTGCCATTAATGGGCCTACTTCCTCTGATGCCTTCAGGATGGGGCCTTCTTTATGGACTTTGTTCGCAGCCCACGCACAGCTTCAACCTTCTACTCCCAGGTTAGTTTGGAATGGGTGTTGTCATCTCTGGCTTTTGGATTGAGGTGATGGACAGCATTTGTGTCCTGAGCTTAACACACTGGGAACCTGTGTTCGTTTTTAGAGACACTCATTGCGAGTGAGATGTACGGCATTGGCAGAACAAAGTGGCAGATGCAAGCATTTTTTTCCACCATTCAATTTTTGTGCTGTGTTTTGGATGTTCATGTGTCCTATCTCACTGTCCTTTACTGTCTTGTCAACTACTAAAGCTGCCCTTTTTGTTTTTCAGCAAGTGCTTGTTTTCAGTCTTACCTCACTGAACAAAATGGCAACAGCTCACTTGTCTGGTTCTTGGCTAAATTTCTTCTGTGGTGTTCGATATGTGGCTCTGGAGATATCCAAGTCAAATTGTGTCCTTGGATTCCTGAACAACTGAGGCTGAAAATAGATAGTATCATCTTGGTTTAAAAGAGTCCCTGTGACTGAAGTAGTTTGTCCACTTAACACCAGTTAGGAATTAGCAGTAACACAGTTTGGCCATAGGCAATGCTGCTGCTTGAAGTGAGCCCCGAGGAGGGAGAAAGGTTTTTGCTGGCTGTGGGTGCACTGTAGAGTTGACCCTGGAGCATCTACTGGTTTTGGCTGCCCAAAAAGGGACATCTGCCATTAGAGATTTTTGGGGTGTGAGAAATGGCATAAATAAAGGACTTCTGTCAGTCAGACCTAAGTCAAGCTAGCAGCTTTGTGATTTTTAGCTGTGTATTTGCTGTGGATTCATCACAGCAGAGCAGCCCCCATGTTTATACCAGCTTGAGTTAGAGTTACTCTGCTGTTCGTGTTCTCTCTCCCACCTCTCCAGCTTTTATATAATGTGCCTTTACTAAACCATACGTGTTAATGACAGATGGCAATTACAGCCTGTACTTAGCTGAATCCTTCAGCATTCATGCTCTTTCTGAAATGATTTTATGTTAATTTTGTGAACTATTCAGTCTACCATTGGAATAGAGCGAGTGTTCCTGCGGGAGGAAAGTGTTCCTGTTGTCTTGGCGACATAGGTGTGGGTGGGTGTCAACCAGCCTTCTCACGCTGCCCTGAGAAAGGAGGGAAGATGAGCTGGGTTTTTTTTTCTTTTGAGCATTATGAAACTTGAATTCGTGTGATACATTTGCATATTTTTGAGAGTTAGACTTGAAACTATATTTGCTAAATGCTTACTACCTTCCCATAATGATAAAGTATCCTGCTGTGTGCTTATAATCATAGTTATTCCCTTGGGTTGAAAATGTCAGGTTTGGACTGGTGTTGCTGGTTTGCCAGTAGTCCTCTCAATGCAATTGTTGCTGGGTTGGTGATCCTCATCTTTATTTGGGTCTGAATTTGTTGTTTGTCAGGAGCTCTGTAGTGATGACAAAATAAGACTGTATTTATCCCTTCTGCATATGCTTGTGCTTCCTTAGAGTATTGCTTGTTGTTGACTAACTTGGGCCGAGGCTCGGATGATGCAGGGAGGGGAGAAGATGGGAAATGGATTACGTGATGAAGTTCATAGAGGTGCTGCTGTGCTTGCTCCTCCCAGGTCTCTATCGATCAATCGGTTCCTGCAACCTCAGATGGCAGCGCCTTGCTACCCACGGGGCAGGTCCCTGACAGGGGCAGCACCCAGGCCCTGGGGAGCACCCAGAATGCTGCAGAGCCAGGATACAGCACAGCTGGTGCTGCAGAGGGCAGGTAGGAGAGGCACAGCAGTGCTGTACTGCAGAGCTGTTCAATTCCAGCCCCTTTCTGGTGTCAGGGAATGGGCACTTAAACAGGAACCTGGGAACAGGCTGTGCTGTGCCTGTCAGCACGAGCAGGCACTTGTCACAAGACCTTACTGCAGCATTTCCACGTGCAGAGAGAGTGGTAGTAAAATAAGCCCTGCAACCCAGTTTTCCAGAATTAAATGAACACAAGGCCTAATTTCTCCACCCACAAGAAGGGCTTCATTCTTCAAGAAATTACAAAATTTCATTTCTGAAATCTGCTAGTAGGAAACCAGGCTTTGAATTGACATCTTGTCTGTTTTGGCAAGGGGTGGGGGGGCTGCAGGTCGAATTGGATCAAGTAGGTTGATGAAATCCAAGAGATTCTAACCTGGAAGCAAGACACTGGGGAGGAAGCAATGTTGAAAATAAACTTTATTAGCACCTGTTTCCTGTGGTTGTATATTACAGAAAAAAAAAATAGCCAACTTGAAAATGTTTGCTCTCAATTGCTGCTGAGTACAGCTGGATGTGACACATTGTGCATTGGGTCCATAAAGCAATGTCCTGGTGACCTCCTGGGGGAAATACTCATCTGATGCTTTTAGTTGTCCTTCTTGAGTTGAAAAAGGAAATAAATATGGCAAAGTCATTGTTGAGAAGAGAGAGCAATTTTCTTGAATGTACATATTTGAACAAATCTAGCAGCTTCCTTGATTTTTGAACATGCTTCTGTTTACTGCCCAGCTCCCAGCAGTGTTCAACAAGTGCTCTGACTTCCTCCTCCACTTTGGTAGAGATTCTTGAAGCCATGAAACACCCCACGTAAGTTTTTAATATAAATGTTCTTAACATGTGATGAGATGTTTAATAAGGGGACATGAGAAGTGGAGTCACTCAAAGGAGAGCCCCACGTCAGCTGTTGAAGAGTTTTACACTTCCTTTTGTTATTCAGTTCCAGACTCTCTAATAAGGAATTTTATAGAAATCGAGATACGAGCAAAGACTTCAATTATTAGTCCCAGAACCTTGTCAAATCAAGAATTCCCAGTAAGTCAGTAAAGTGCTGACAGTGACAGCTCTTCATCTTGTTACCAAAAGCCAATGAGACATCACTGCAGGGGCACTGTGCATCTCTTGTCCTGTATTCTATCCTCCCTCCCCCTTTTTTTCTTTTCCCCAGCAGTGATTTTTGTCTTTGTTACCTAAAAGAGCTCTTGATCAGCCTGTGTTAATGTGTGTGGCTTGCTGTGCTTCAGCACAGGGATCCAGCTGCTCTCTGAACAGAAGGGCCTCTCCCCCTACTGCTTCATCAGTGCAGAAGTTGTGCACTGGCTGGTGAATAACGTGGAAGGGGTGCACACCCAGGCCATGGCCATTGACATAATGCAGGTAAGGAAACTATCCAGGGGCATATGGAGGGCCAGAAATGCCTTACTCTGTGAAAAAAGTAAAGTTTTAGAGCAAAACATAGCAATGATTTCTGTTACTTATTAAAATCTTCTTATGGATGAGTATTGAACGCAGTGCTCAACAGAATACAAGGCAATGATGACATTTTTTGGATTCCCTATCACAAAACAGCAACATATTCTTCACTAGTAATACATCTTTTTTTTTTCTACTTATATGATGGTGGTTATGTTTATAACCTCTAATTAGCTGGTACTCACCAAGTGCTCTGCATTGTGTTGGAATTGAGGCACTAGGCTGTGATTTGGTTTTCCTTTCTGATAATTAGTTAATAAAGTTGTAATAAAACCAGCATATGACCTTTTGGATCTGAAGCAGACACACTTTATGCAGGAACACTGCTTGTATTCATCAAGGGATTTTTCTGTATTGAACTGTGTCAGGGGCAGAAGGCTGGAAATGTTCTGGAGTTCATTCCTCTGCTGAGATCCCATATCAATTAACAGAGAACTTAGAATGCTTCCAAACTCTTACCTTCTATAAATCCATCTATAAAACCAGAGCAGGGTATTGGGGGAATACAGACATCTGTAGAAAGGTCAAATGTAATTTCTCAGAGAGATAAGAAATTGCTACATTTACTGAAAATCAAGAGATAACTTTGTTGGTATTCTTGTTAGGCACATATCTGGACAAAAATATGCCAAGGAAAAGAAAATTACTTCCTAATGTTCTCTAGCAACCTTTTTATGTAACTGGAAGAGTGATTTCTTTATCATTTTTGCTGTTCTTTCTTTTTCTTGTTCAGAAAATGTTAGAAGAGCAGCTTATTGTCCATGCATCTGGAGAAGCTTTACGAACATTTATTTATGGCTTTTATTTTTACAAGATTGTTGTGGACAAAGAACCAGACCGAGGTCAGCATTGTTATTACAAGACTTTCCTCACTATCCCTTTGCATAATCACCAGGCTGTTCTTGATTCTTAGGGGTGATGCAGCAGGAATGCATTTTGGGAGCAACCAAAATCACTGATCTCAAGAGTCTGAGAAATTTGGCCTTTTTAGTTAAGGAAAAAAAAAAAAAAAAAGAATAGCAGAAAACAAAGTAATTTTTATCCTGCTTCTTTTTCATCAAGAACTACTTTTCTGTCTGAGCCTTGTCCACTTGTTTCTAACTGGACTTCCCTTCCCCTTGTGCAGTGGGGCTGCAGCAGCCTGCCATGTGGCACACAGCTGCCATGGATGACTTCTCAGCCTTCCAGAGGAAATGGTTTGAGGTGGCCTTTGTGGCAGAAGAGCTCCTGCACTCGGAGATCCCGGCGTTCTTCCTGCCCTGGCTGCCCAGCCGCCCCGCCTCCTATGCAAGTAGGCACAGTTCCTTTAGCCGCAGTTTCGGAGGACGGAGCCAGGCAGCTGCACTCTTAGGTAGATGCACAGCACAGGTGACAGCTGGGGAAGTTCAAGGGGATAGTTTGAAAGGGGAAGAGCAGCCAGCCAAGGGTATGATCTCACGTGGACCAGCAATAAAGCTGCAAATTTCATGCTGGCCTTACAGTGTCTTGCACGTGGACTCGCTCTCATATGCTTTAGGTGTGTTTCACTGGCTGGGCAGGAAACTTTAACTTCAGAGTGCTGGAATACAATAAAAAGTATTTTTAAAATATTCCTTCTTCCTGAACCTCTAGAATTTAGGGAGGAAGATACTTTGTCTCCCTGCAAATCCAGAGAGACTGTTCACAACCTGTAAAGTGTGTGGAGGGATAAGTTGTGAGAACAGCAAAGCAACCAAACTGTTCTTAAAATTACATATCTAATTGCTTCCTAGGGGCAAAAGCCACACTGAGGTCCAGATGTGTTAGAAGTTTTCTATGATGTGCTGGAGGCTTTTTAGGTAATCTGAACCAGACTCCTTACATTAATGAGTCTGTGAAGCCCAGCTGCAGATGATCCCTGTGGTATGGAAACAGTAGGAAGATCTTGCTGCTGGGCAAGATCCCATTAGTATCTAATGTTCTCTAATGTGTGGAGAGTAACCCTGACTGCCTCTAACAGCCCGTGAAACACACTGGCTTCGTGACTGACCCTGTTGCTTTGTCAGCTTCTTGTTACATTTCCAGGCCAGCCTGAGTCACTTGCTTTTGTTCTCCTTTCCTTGTTTAAGAGAAAAATCATTGCTATGGAACTGCAGCTTCAGGTTTATTTAGATGCATCTGTTAAAGGCCTAGCAATTAAGGATGAAAAGAAAAAATTTGCTGTTCTCCTGCTGTGTATATTTTACCTTCTGAAGAGAAGTGCCTTACTGCTGGTGTAGTATCTCTTAAACCTGAAGTCACAGTAATCCTTGTGTATTTCTGAGAACCTTGCTTGAAGAGGAACAGCATCAGAAGTCTGAAAGCATTAAGGATAGGAAGTCTGAACTAATGGTTAATTCCCTGAAGTCAACATATGCAGGTTATTTTCCCTGTCACATGATAAATCTGTTGCTTTGGCTGGTGTCCAACCTCATTAGCTCAGTGGCTGGCTGGAGCTGAAGCCTGAACTGGCTGGCATGAAAGTACTGTGGAGGCTGGAGGCACTGGGGCCAGATCCTCTTCATGGTTTGATCTCTTACTCACTATTTAGCCTGAGAAAACCAGTTCACATTCCTCTGATGCTCTGTTGTGAGCTGAGAAGACTGAGACCCAGCAGGCCTGCGCCCCTGGGGATGAGTAGAAGTGTGCCTCAGTGTCCCCCTCACCTCTCATTTAACACCAGCCAGGAACAGTGTATTCCTGCAGCATGTGGCTATTACACATCTGAGTAGTTCTTTTCCTTTCAGTTGGGATTATGTCCATTTTACTAATTTGCAGCCCTTGAATGAGTGATAAATGCCTTCAGATTGCTCTCATGCAGTCTGGGTTTTCCAGGAATTATAGTTTCTTGTAGAAAAATTGAGTGTGGAAGTTTTTTCTTACAAAGGAACTGGTTTAAATGATGCTTCTGTGCTGTCCCTCTTCTAAACAGTATTCAAAAAAAACTTCAGCAGTTCATCTGAGGTAAAGAGCTTTACTAAACCCAGATGACCCCCTGGTCCACGTGACTTCATTTGTTCCTCTCTTGGTCTTGATTAGGTTGTGGTTTTTATTTCTTCCCCTCCCCACCTTCCCTAAATGTCAGGCTGTGACATAAAATTGCATGCAAGCATTGGGAGCTCTGGAACAAGCTCCATGTATCTCACAAATCTTTATTCCTCCCGGTTTCCCAATCACTTGCCCAGTGACTGTCCCCTTTCCCTTCCCAGTGGAAGTCTGACCTGTGATACAGCTAATCTTGTCCCTTTGATTTATAGCAATGCATGCACTAGCAACTGTAGTCATGTGTGTAGTGGAGTCTGTGACTGGAGAATAACCTGCCTGCTCCTCTCCGATTTGCTTAGTAAATCATTAGTTAAATACTCAATAGTAGAAGACAATTGGGAAGCAGGTGAGTCCTCTTAAAAGTCTGACCTATGGAAGCCAGAGTATTGGAACAAGTTGGTTTTAATCAGAAGCTTCTGAATTCAGACACATGGACATTTCTCATCAGTGTTTAATGTATTTTTGATTAGCTCATCTCGTAGGACTGGTTTCCTCTGGTTTTGCCTGTGCAACTGCAGTTGCAGACAAGGCAGAGAGACAGTCCAGCCCTAACAGGGAGTCTGCACTCTCTGGGAAAAACAACAGTCTAAGGGAGCAGGGAGCTCATTCTTCAGTGTGCTAGTTTGGGCACACTGGGCTGTGGTGTTATCACTGACCTCTTGGCTAATGACCAACACCTACCTGACTGAGCTGCTTTGGTTTCACAGCTTCCAGGATGTTGTTTTCCAACACACTTTGTTACAAATTTGGCACCATAACCTCCTGACCACAAGTATGGTATTCACAATATCACAAAGGAGCCAGAAAAAGAAACTCTCACAGTGTTGGTCTGACAATACCAGATCAACTCAGAAATTGCAAATGACACATTTCCCAAAGACAAAAATGGGTCTTACTTATGAAACAAAACTGGGTGATGTTCTTTCATTTTTGTTGAGTTTTTATTTTTCACGTTCTATGCTACAGTAATAGCAATTTAAAGGGTCTCCTTATAACCTTGAAAGTGCCTCCAGGTAACTTGCAGTAGCAGTGAAGGTGGGAATTTCCATCTATGTTAAGGAAGGATTTCAGTTTTGGTGTTTTTGGGTTTTTTTTTTTTTTTAATAACATCAAGCCATCAAATTATAAGATAATTTAAAAGCTGATCCTATCAAGGAGTGCACATCTGCTTCAGCAAGGGATAACAACATGCATCCCTCATGCATGCTATAATAAAAAGGGCAGAAGTTTTCCCATAGAAGCTTTGCAGCCCATTGTTTTCTGTCCATTTTTAACATTACAGAAATGTTAAATTATGCATTTGTCTAAAGAAAAGTTGAAGGTGATGGTGTGTTTCATAGCAGGACTTTGGTCTCCAAGTCAGGAGGTCTGGGTTCTGCCCCAGCCTTGCAGTCCTCTGTGTGACACCAGCCAGGTCACTTCCACTGCTGTGCTTCTCTCCCTCTCCTGCCTGATGCCTGAGGGTTTCTGTCACCGGGATGCTGGGGTGTGGGGCACAAAGGGAGCTGGATCTTGGGCACTATCCCAGCCCTTACTGCACAGCACTAGGAGCTCTTGCAGTGGTTAGAATGCTGCTGCATGTCTTGGCTGACTCTTCGTGCTTTTACAGAAAGTGTTGGATGTGCACTTTCAACAATGCGGTAATGTCGGATATTGATACGGAATTAAAGAAACAAGCAGTTTAACTTATAATCTCCTTTAGTGTGGAAAGTCCTGGAATGCTCCTGCCCCATGTAACAGCACCCTGTTGTGATTTCTGGTGGAGGCATATAGAAATACTTGGCATGTTTTGGGCATGAGGAAGCTGGTGTTGTCTAGCCATGCATAATTATGGCACCAGTTGCCTGTTGATTAACTGCTGGATTCTTGGTTCTCTCTCCTTATTGCAGCTGAAATGTCTTTTGACTGCTTGGGGAGGTGATTCTGTAGCACATACCCCTGACATGAGAAATACTTGAGGATTTTTGTCTTTTGTCATCTGGATGAGCTGCATTCTGGGGCTTTTCTGCCAGCCCAAAAATACCCAGGGAGGAATGGGAGGACAAATTAATTTCAAATGACTTATCTTGGTTCTTCTGTTCTCTTCATCCTGTCTGCCACCTTCTCTTTAATGCCAATGTCCCTTGGCTGCCCAGCTGCCACGGTGCCCGAGCAGCGGACGGTGACGCTGGATGTGGATGTGAACAACCGCACGGACCGGCTGGAGTGGTGCAGTTGTTATTACCATGGCAATTTCTCCCTGAACGCTGCCTTTGAAATCAAGTTACACTGGATGGCAGTGACTGCAGCTGTTCTTTTTGAGATGGTGAGATCCTGGTGTTCTGGACAGCCACAGAAATGCCTGCCTGGCCTCTGTGTCCCTTAGACAGCTGGGGACATGGTATTAGGAAGTGTTAGGGAGAGAGACAGTGGCTTGCATCTGCCTTTATTTCCATAAGTAATTTTCCTGGTGGTTGTTAGTGTTGCTGCATCTGGTCAGCATTTATCACACCAGCTCTAGCCATTCTGTCTGCAGGAGTGTGTTCTGCTTTCAGTGGGTTTTATGCACAGTATGCAGAGATCAACACAGGTCAAGGTGATAAATTTAAGTCCCCCTTAGGCAAATTTTAAGCCCTGAGCCAGGTCTTTGGAAAAAAATCTGTTTCGCATTACATTCCTTCTATCCCCAAACCTTAAAACTTTAAATCTCAGTAGAGTTGCTTTCATAACAAGGCTTTTCCAGGCAATGTGTTTTTCCTGCTCAGGAATGTTTTAGGGTTTTTTTTAACTTGCTGAAAACATTTTGAAATGAAAACATGTCACTTTTAATTTTTAGATTAAATTTTTAGATTTCATGTTTAGATTTTTTCCCCTAATGTAGCTTCTGTAAAACTCAAACTATTTAACACCAGGTTTTACCCCACCCAGCCAGACATCACTAGGTATTTGGCTTTGCTTTTATTTAAAATCAATTGCAATGTTCCAGTAAAGCAGAAGTGTTTAGCCACTGGTGATAAGTAGGCTGAATCAGTTCCTGAAAAATGTCCTATTTTAAAGTGCTTTCTGATTGATGGAGCACTTCAGAAAAAGGAAAGCCTGATGTCTTGTGCTTGTAGTGCTTTGCTTGCAAGGACGTTGGTGTGCCTGCCATGCAGAGCAAGCTGAGCCTGTGGAGAATTGAGCATGTCTGATCTATTCTTGGGGAATGAGTTGCTCTTATGCACATAAGTGCCCTTCGTCAGCTGGCATGTGTGCTATGATTCATTGTGTGAATTTCTTCTCAGGTTCAGGGTTGGCACCGGAAAGCCACCTCCTGTGGGTTCCTGCTTGTCCCAGTCCTGGAAGGCCCCTTTGCTTTGCCCAGTTACTTGTATGGGGACCCACTTCGAGCTCAGCTGTTCATCCCACTCAACGTGAGCTGCTTGCTGAAGGAGGGGAGTGAGCATTTGTTTGATGGTAAGAAATGCACTTTCTTTTACCCCTCAGGGTGCTTTGTGCAAACAGGTCACTGTTGGTGCGTAGCTGACGTAAAGAAGCTCCTTTACCAGCCAGCCTTAGGTGGCTGAAGGAGCTGTTTTTACAGGTCAGCAGCCCCTCAGGAAAGAAGCTGGAGGAAGCTGTGCTGGCAGGCTGATTGTGGGCAGCAGGAAGCACCAACACACAGGAAGGGTGGTCTCCCCAGTGATGCTGCACACTTTCGGACCCATAGCCAGTAGCTGTTGTGTTTGACAGACTCCTGTCTGTTTTGCTGGTAGAGCCACAGCTGCTCTGCATTTGTATCCTGCATTTGTTTATTCTCCCCCTCCCTAAGATTGGGCTTTCACCATTGCCATCCTTCTTTTGTTGTTGCTATGGTTACTTTAATGGTTACAGTGTTTGCACATGAGATTAAGCAGAGCAACTGCAATCTCCTTTTCTGCAATGTGACCTTGCCCTTTACAGTGAGGCTGTTGTGGTAAACCTCAGGTGGAACCACAAGATCAGAGACCTGTCCCCATACAGAGAAGGGCAAAATTTAGTTATGAGGAGGGACAATTATCAAAAGGCTCTGTTTTTACGTAGTAAATGTGATATTTTCATTAACTCTTGACTCAGTGTCCAGGTGTAACTGTACAATGAATGTACAAATCCATATGCTGTGAGGTCACCATAGCCCAACTGACTGAACTAAATATTTTCAGAGCACTCTTGTGATACACAGCAACCCACTCTTCTTCCTTGCCCCCTCCCACACCCCCCTTTTATGTTCCTCTCCTTCATCTCAAGAGACACAAATAATAAATTCATATATGAATCTGCTACTGGAGTGCACAAAACACATCTCTAAGAGACACCTGACAAAAAAGTGTGACTGAAAGAAATGGCTAGGGAAAAAAAAAGAGTGCATGCAGGCCTCCTGAGGAAAACGAAAGTCTTTAAAAGGAAGGAAATAAAGTAGCTTTACTAGATAATTGTTACTTTTCTGTTTGTTTCAGGCTTTGAACCAGAAACATACTGGGACCGAATGCATCTTCTCCAGGAAGCAATAGCTCACAGGTATGTCTGCAGTGGAGTGGGCTGACCAAACAGTTCCTGTCTCCCTGGACAATGTGGGATGGAGGCCTGTGCTGAACAGTCACTCCTGAGTCACTTGGGTTCTGTGCTGTCTGCCTCTCTGAATTCTGCATACAGACTGTTAGACTAAAGTACAGCCTCCATGCCCCAGGTGGTTCTGTGGGTGCAAGGGGCAGCTGTGTGGTGTTTCAGTCACTCCTTAGGAACCATACTCTCTCCTAGGGAGAGCCTTGCCTTTGGAAAGTGCCTGTTATTCTAAGTTAGAAGCAGAAAGGCTGTAAATAGACACTTTCTGAGAAGGAACAGTTATTTCCTTCTTGTGTATTTAGCACAGTCTTGAACTGGATGACACCTGATGATTGACAATAGGCAGGAGACTGGGGTGGGAGCTGTATGGAGGAGGTTGGGCCCAGTTTAAGAAGGAATTGTTGGAAGCTTGGATGCTATCTAGCCTTATCCCTTTGTGTAATTGAGCTGCCAGTTTCTTTCATGGTGTAGATGCCAGGGTTTTTTTCATGACAAAGAGGGCTGCCTTTTGTAATGGACTTTAGCTTGGAAATCAGCTTTCATTAGTTTAGAAAGCAGGAGAAGAACAAGTATCCTACAAGCAGCAAAGAACTTCCAGGTAAGCTGCTTGAAGTTCTGCATGGAATGTTGCACATAATGAAAATAATATTGTTGCAGCTTGAAACGTGCCCAGGGAATGTCTGTCTTGACTATTGCTCTTCCCTCTCTCGTGTGCAGCTGCCCCATTTTCTCAGAGACTGCATGGAGCTGCTGCTCTTGTTTCCAGCTCGAGTCAGGCCAGGGAGCAGTCTGGGGTGATAGGCCTGACAGGCCCACACTGTGTCTCTTCATCCCTTTTCCTTTTGCCTTCAGGCCATAAGAAAGGGATAGTGGAAGGATTTCCTCTGGTGCCCTTGCCTTTGGCTGTGGAATTCTACCTGGGGCAGCTCTTTCTTTTTGTTTTCTTTTTTAATTCCTCTTATCTCTATTTCTTCAGATTTGGATTTGTACAAGATAAATATTCAGCCTCTGCATTCAACTTCCCAGCAGAAAACAAGCCCCAGTATATCCATGTCACAGGTGAGCAGTATTTGGAGGCTCTATGGCAAGGAGGAGGTTATTACAAACAAGATAACCATTTAACATGTGGTTTGTGTTTCATGTCAGTGATGTTGGTGCTGTTCTGTCCCTAACCAGATGACAAGTAGGTGTGTCAGAAAACACAAACCAGAAAATTGGAGGGGGCAGTATGAAAAGCACAAAGTGTTGCTGCTAATAAATTACATTGGTTTGAAATCCTGCTTTACAGCGGCTCTGGAACTTTTCTTTCCAGAAGATGAGGAAATTAAAAAAAATAAGGCATATTTATATTTATACCAAGATCAATGTAAATAAATGTGTACCCAGAAGCAAGGAGGAGGGAAAGGTGTTAGGACAAGTCAGTGCTCTGTTCTTGTGCTTAAGGTCTGTTGTAGATGCATCTCTACCCATACACACTGTGTGGGAGGTAGATCAAGCATTTAGGGTCTGCTTGCTGAGATGTGAAAACAGTGACTGGAAGGCAGTGTTTGGAAAATTGCAGAAGAGAATGGAAATTGATGGGAAGCCAGCAAGATGGATCAGAGCCTACATCTTTGCTTCATTCTGTGCTTCTAAGAGAAAGGCAGACAAAGTGCACTCCCTCCCGGCGTTAGACAGGAAGAAATAGCACCTAAGAGCCAAGGGGGAAAAGTGTATCCCATCTTCTCTTGCTAAAAGGCAATTAAATGAAGCTCAGGCCGGTTTCATTTGGGAATTTAACGAGTCAGCTACCAGAAGTAGGGACTTAGGTCTGCCTCAGACTGAAGTGCTGTCTGTTTCCTGCAGGGACAGTGTTTTTGCAGCTGCCATATTCCAAGCGGAAGTTTTCCAGCGGGCAGCAGCGGCGCCGGCGCAACTCCACCAGCTCCACCAACCAGAACATGTTCTGTGAGGAGCGCATTGGCTACAACTGGGCCTACAACACCATGCTGACCAAAACCTGGCGCTCCAGCGCCACTGGCGACGAGAAGTTCGCAGACCGGTTGCTGAAAGACTTCACAGATTTTTGCTGGAACAAAGACAGCCGGCTTGTTACGTTCTGGACTGATTGTCTGGACAAGATGCATGCTAGTGCTCCGTGAATAGGGTTGTATCTCTTAGGGAGACAGCTTAGAAGCTTTACCTTGTGGCAAGGAAGTAGAAGTGAAGAGTCTCTTTGCTGGATTCATATTGAGGCTCCGAGAGGACCTGAGCAATATTGCTGTTGATATTCAACAGAATTTGATTAAGTGCTTGGAAAAAAAGAATTTGAGCTCTTGGCTTGCCAGTATCTATCACCTGACCTTAGCTTGGTTTCAAGTAGCTATAGTCTTTGGTTGCCAAAACTTCAGTTAGAGCAGAGCTAAAGGAGGGAGAGTGCAAATGGTTTTCAAGGGCAGTTGGATTCAGCGCAGTGTGATGGTGTCAGCTTCCAGTCGCTGGAAATGATCGGTGCCAGTTGGCATCTGATGTGCCTAGCAGCAGCCTGCCCCTTCCCCTTCCAAGGTGTACCTGATCGTGTGAATATGTAAGATAAGATGTGAGAGATGCTTGTTAAATTTTCATACATGTAAATAAGTAAAATGCAGAAAATGAAGTGACCTGATGTTTTGTTGTAACTCCACAGACAGCAATACAAAATTGGCGAGTAAAAGAAAACAATTGCCAAAAGAAAATACTGCTTTCTATGTTCAGCTCAAAGTTCAGTGCTGGGGCTTTGTCTTGTAATTGTGCAGGATTTTCTGTCTTCATGTCTGGATCTAGAGCAGTGCCACACAGCAAAAGCAGGAAGCCAGTTACTATCTTGCAAGGCCAGCACCGAAGCCTAAGGAGAAATCAAGGGCTACTGAGTACAAGTTGCTGCCGAGGGTTATGGGCAGGTTTTTAGAATGTGTCTGCATGCCGCAAGAGGAAGCTGCCTGCACTCAAGCTTGTAGCCTTTGTCTTTGCAGGGCGTGGGCACGAGCTGGTTATCTTAAGTGCAGGTTTAGGGTGGATCACAGCCGGCAGTGCCGTGCCGTGCCTGGGGGCTTGTTGGCTCCCGCTTCGAGATGGTTCCTCATTGTTACATGTCCTCGGGAAACTGGAATGAGGGGACGACCGACACCTTCACGGTGCTGTTCAGATCTGATTCAAGGCTAATCGTAGTTTAAGGGATTTTTATCCCCTAAACTGAGTCAGCATGATTCATCTGTTTTTAGACAGCACCCACCTATAGAAGGTGGGTTTGAGCTGTGCGCCTCTTCATTCAGTTGCTCTAAGTGTGTCACAATTATCAGTGCTTGTCTGATCCCCATTAACGACTTAAAAATACTCTCTACTATGGAAGGAACTTGCTGTGATCTATACTATACCGTTCTACATCTCTTCTGCGCTCCGGCAGCCCTGTGCACGCAGCGGTCGAAGCTGCAGCGGGCGGGGGGTGGAGTGCAGGGGCAGCCTCGGAGCCCCGCCTGGGCGGCGTCTGGGAGCCCGACGGCGGCTCCGCACCTGACCCCGCAGTGCCCTCGGCGCCGGGAAGCGCTTGGACACTGAACGAGGCTACGGTGAGGACCGGGATCGGGAGCGGGGCGGCTGCAGGGACCGTCACCTCGCTGCGGGAGGTGGCAGAAGGGGCTGCCGCCTGCAGCTCCTGCACTTCGCAGCTGTTTCCCAGCTTCTCCCCGTTTTGCCCGGGGGGAGGGCTGGAGTTGGCCCAAGGGTGCGGGGAATCGCACCGGCGTCCTTTTCCCAGGAAAACGGGCGAGAAACAGCCCCGACGAGGGTTTTACATTTTACAGTAACTGCGGTCTGCCCGGGCCTGTCACGTGCCATTTTGGAGAAATTTCAGCAAATTAATTTCATCTGAATGTCTCTGGACTTAATGTTGTGGTAGTTTTAACCTGTAAGCAGTGGATGTAAACTCTAGAGCTAGTCTCTGAGTTTTGGGGAAAGTTTAATGTGTCTTTCTGAACTCAGTTTCCTCAACTGCAAACCAGGTGTTTAGCTTTTCAGGGCTTCTTTAGGCCTTGTTTTATTTTAAGCATTTTGAGGTCCTTAGGCTGCTTTTAACAGCACGGTGAATTTCTTTCCTTAAAAAAAAAAAAAGAAAAGAAAAAAGAAAAGCATACCATAGAAGCTAAAAATAGGAGATAGAATTTTTATCTAACCACAACTTTGTGCATTGCATAGAAAAAGCTTCCAACAGGACATGACGATGAAGCAGTTCATGGCCATGTTAAAGATGAATGAAAATGAGCATCCCCCACCCACCAAGCTGTTGGATCTAGCAGGACAGCTTTGCCGGGAGCTCCAGAGCTCTTCTCCTAGTCTGGAGAAGTTGGTTGACGCCATGATGGAATGCAAGAACAAGAGAGATTTTCTTACTAACATCCATGTTGTCCGGGCTTGTGTGTCTGTTCATATCCATAAAGGGCAACATGATGCAGCCTGCAGACTCCTGGAGGTAGGGATGTATTCTTCAGTTCTTCATGGAAACAAAAAGCCATGTTAGAAAAACGGCAGTTAGAGCTGTTAGTGCAGAAGTACCTAAACCGCAGCAGATGGAGCACTTCCAGCTTGTTTAAGGCAATGGAAGGCAATAAGTGCACATTGCTGACCCGCCAAAGCCTGTACTGCAGGCACTTAGAGTTAATCAGCCAAGGGGAGAAAGTTAACTGGGTCATTATGGGGTTGGTTGTAGCAGGGTTTTTGTTCTGCTGTGGTGGTTCTTGGAGTTTTTCACAGTCTTAGGGCTCAGGACATAGAAGTGTTGAGAAACCCAAGATTAGGGGGCTTGGCAGGGTGGGAATATATGAGGAAGGTTGGATGGTCCCATTCAAGGTGAGGGATTTTTGGCCTCTAGATCTGGTAATGTAGACCTTTTCACCAGAGGAAAAGAAGGAATTAGGCAACTCCCTGTGTACATGAGGGAAGGTACAGCGAGCCATATGCTTAGATAATGCTAGTAGCTCTGTCATACCAGCAGGAATCCCTGAGTACATTTCTGTTGAGGGTTTTCTCCTTTATACATGGTCTGAGTGACTCTCTGGAAAGGTTTGCTTACGCACAGTTTTGTTTTAGTATTGCAAGGCAGAAGAGAAGGAAGAACTGGTGCAACTTTGGCATGAGATTCACTACCAGAGGGTTATGGAGAAACACCAGACAGATGTTCTGACACCACTGCAGAAATTCCGTTGCAGGAAGAGGTACTGCATAGTGGGGAAATCAAGATATTTTTTTTTTCTGTAGTTTCCAGATGCAGGGGCTACAGATATAGGGGCTGGTTTTACACCTCAAGATGCTACTTCTTGGAGCTTGGTTTTTCGTGGTATTTTGACCACTTGTGGCAATGTGAGAAAATTCCCATCAATGTGAATTATTCCTTTTGGGTCCTTTTTAATCCCATTTTCTCCTGTGTACAGGAATCCTCCACCTATTTCCCTTTGTCCTGAAGGTTTGAAGAATCGAAACTATTCAGAAGAAGTACGCCAGCACCTGTACAAGTTTGCTGCAGAGGTGACAGCAAATCCAGACAAGAAACAGCGGGTAGGGATATGCTAGGGATACTTCCAATCAAGTCTCTTTGTCACAGAAAAGCAGGACACTGAGATCAAGAGTCTATAACTGGTTTAATTTCTAAATCCTTGTTTTCAAATGGCTCATTGGGGCTGGGATTCCTCATACTTGATCTTTCCATAAATGTCTCTTTAAAAAATCATCAGGTTCATGCTAAGTAATTTCTCTTGCTGTGGACAAAAAGTTGAGGGGTAATAAATTCCTCACTGGGTTTTTAACAGTTTTAATTTTGTAATGATTGCGCATAGGCAGCCAAACAGCAGCAGAGCTCTATTACAATGATAAATAGTTCTGACTTGACTGAGTAACAGCCTATATAAAATTGCACTTTGTTCACCAGAACATATTTTGTGCTGACGTTTCAAATGCTGGTAATTTGATGTGATAACACAATAGGCTGTGTTGGTGTATGCATGGATCTACCTTCTTTGGACGGGGACAGATTTGTAATGGAAGAGATGTGTGACTTAAATCAACAAGCACTGTTGATCACTACCTTGCTAGGTGAGGGCTTCAGACTTTGATGTCGCCTCTTTGAAGCTGTCATTCTGTGGGAAGAGCATGGTTTGGTGAGAGCATTATCTGGTGAGCAGTATAGAATATCAGTAGCTTCCTTAGCAAACAAATTGTCTGGGAGTGCAGGGTGGAATTTGTGTTTTCTATCAACTCTGATTTTATAAAATGGTCTCCTCAATCGGATCCACTAGGCCTATTGGAGACCTAGGGAAGTAAATATCTCTGGCTTTGGAAGGTCTTTTGCTGGACTGCTTTTGGAACTGAAGGGAAATGCTTGATCATTTGGATGTGATTTCTTTTCCTTTGATTTCTCCCTGCGCCTGGGTTTGCAGGAGGAATTGGCTCGGGCCATGAACCTGCAGCCAATCCAGGTCTATAATTGGTTTGCAAATTATCGACGACGTCAAAAATCCCGCCTCCTTCATATGGAAGAGCTCAACAGTTCATGTCCTGAGAGGGCTTTGGCTTCCCACAGAAATGAGCCACGGGATAAAGGATCCGACACTCCACAAGCTGCAGGTTTGTCTCTTCCTAATGGGTTCAGGATGTGGTCCAGAGAGGTGAAAATCAATTTTAAATTCCCTCAGGAAGGGAAGGATATTGCTTCTTCAGAACAGCACTATGTGCTGATGGATCAAGTGGATGCTGGAGGACTCTGCTGCAGTGGAGTGCCTCATTGCTTGGCTCCAGGCTGTCAGTCCAGAGGAGCAGACGTTGCTCACGCCTGTACAACAACAGGTGAAAAGAGATGCCTGGCTTTAAGGAGGCACCAAATGAAAGCAAATACATGGGAAGCAGCAGGTTTTAGCTCTCAGAATCTGGAATCAGGGCAGTGTACTCCAGGAAAACCCAGTATTTCCATGTCCTTCCACAGACACTTGACCAAACTTCAGTCACAGGGAACACAGGGGATCTTGCTGCATTTGGCAGATTGGACTTGTTTTGTTGCCTTTTAGAGTAACCATTAACATTGTTTCACCTGCCTGGCCTGAACCTTTCAGATGGATCTCGTGCAGGCATCAGCCCTGAGCAAATAGAGATAACCCACATGCCCTGTGAGCCAGGATGGGAGCAGTCAGCTGCACCTCTGTATAAGCCTCCTGAAGGAACATATTTAAAGATGCTGGAATCCAGGTGATGTATAGCATCTTTACAGTGACAGTTCAGAAATGAAGCAACAATTAAACTTATTCACGGAACTGACTTCTATGTCGGTTTCTTGGGGACATCACTTGGGAGCCTTGCCACCACTGATGGAAATGTTCCATGTCCAGTCAGAGCAGTTCATCTCCCAGCAGTGGAGGGCAGGATTCAGAGGTTTAGCTTGGGGGTCCCTTTTGGCAAAGCAATGTGTCTGGCTGATTCATTTTCTCCATCATTGCAGCTGTATGCAGAGCCCTGAGCTGTATGAAGCTGGAACAAGCATGGCTTTGTTCACCACTCACAGCGGTGAACATCCTGTACCTTTTGGCACTGAGGCTGTGATGGAACCAGGAACCTGCTTTGGCTCTCCTGTGCTGCTGCCTGGAGAAGCAATGAGCAGGGCTGCTGCCAGCCCCTGGCAGGGGAGCTTTGTCCTGAACTCTTATGAGTCCCTTCCCTCTGTGAATTATTGGCTGCCCATGTGGTGGGCCCCTTACAGCACCAGAGGAGTCTCTGGCTCTCTGTGGACCCCAGGTGTAGAAGGTTAGTAAAACTGCACCCAGATTGTTGACCTTAAGATTTTCCAAGCTTCTCTTCTCATTGCTGTAAACACCTTTGCTCACTTAAGTGTCCTGATGAAGGAGAGCAGGGCTTATTTGGAGCTTTGGAGTTTTACTTCCATAGTTCAGTGAGAAAATCTGTTGATTTAAGGTGTTGAAGCAGACATTCTTACCTACTCTTTTCCCTAACCTGCAACCACTTCCATAAGATAGTGGTGGATTCCTTTTAGTGTTTCCATTGAGAGAGTCCCTCCAGGTGTTGTCTGTTTACCTTGCGCTTTTGCAAGCTTCTGGGTTTTTAATGCCTGTCATCATTAAGATATTGCCTGAGAAAAGTCTGGGAACTTAACTGTGACATGGTGCTTGTCTTCAAGCACATGTTTTCACTTTCCTCTCCCTCTTGCTATTTTTTCTCTCTTTCTCTTTGTCTTCTTCCTGTCCAGTCTTGTTCAGCATTCCCACCATCTCTTTTCTTCTCCCTGTTCTTCAGAATAGGCTTGATAGGATGCATAAGTGATGTCCACTTGCTTTTGCTGTATGTCTGTAGAGCAGGAAGGGCTGTAACTGCCATTCACCCAGGCTCTGGTGAATGTGGAGCAAGGAGAGAAGGAATAGCTGGGTCAGAGGTTGGGGCCATGTTATCTGTATCTGTACTTGTGTTTAATACGAGCATTTACTTCGGCAGGTATCAGAGTTCCCTTGAGCACAGTCCCTCAAGGTGGCTGTGTTGAAGCCAGTTCAGAAAGAATCATTCAGCAGTCAGATTTAAAGGATGAAAGCTTAATCCTTAGAGGAGGACAGCTAGGGACCCTGGGATCTATTCTTCACAGGTAAAAGGAGGGAAAGCACAGGGCTGCCTAAAGGCAGGAATAAAAATGATGCAGAGTCCAGCTATGTCTTGATACCCTGTTGAAGAGAGTTGCAGAAATAGTGACACAGCTCATTCCCAGGGACTGCTTCTCCTTGTGTCCATCCTTCTTTGCCAGCATTTATATCTGTGCATGGGTAATCTTGTCTAAGTGTACATGTGTGTGTGTGGCACAAAGGAGATTTGGAACCAGCCTAATCAGAGAAGATATGACCCCCTGTTTTTTAGGCAGGTTCAGTTTCTGAACTACTTGCTTGGTTTTGGCAGAAAAGCATGACCTGTACTGATCCAGTGAGGACTGGTTCTGTTGGTTCTATGGGCTGGGTTGGTAGGGCCTGTACTTAATCCTAAAATAGTTTTTGTAGCTTCACAACATCATGACAAGATTATTCCATAGTGCAAGCTTTCCAAATTGGAAGATGGAAAGACAGGCACTGTTCTCTCTTTGTTTTCCACCTATAACAAAGGTTTCAGATTTCAGGTTTTCTCTGGGAATGGAGATAAATTCAGAGAACGCAAAACAACAAAAATTCATGCCATTTTCCATATGTTATACAACTTCCATAATGTTACATAAAAATAAACACTGCCAGACATTATGGGCTTCCTTTAATTTACTGATCTGTAAGACAGAGCAGGAGCAGCAGCCTCATTTTATAACCCTTCTGCTTGACACTGACCAGTATTTGTGCCAGCATGACATAGTCAGTATGTCAAAAAGGGAAGTAGAAGAAGCTTTATTCCCACTTTAAAAATGAGGAAGCAGAGGCACAGAAGGCTTTGTGGCTTGTTAAACAACAAGTAAATGCAGTGATTCACTGGAGATTAAGATTGGTGAGGCTTTGGCCCCAGTTTCCTGCAGAAAACGTTTCTGCCTTTTACCCCTGTTTCTCACTTGGCCTGGTGCCTTGTTCACATTCATGTCAGACTCCTTGCTCTGAATTGCTGGGGAGAACCCAGGTCAGGCATTGTAAACGTCAGGCTGAATTTTAGGATTCAGAGTTTTAAGCAGTGGCTAAAGATCATGAAAGATCAGCAAGGCTTGCTGGCAATATTTTGGCTCAATTTAAAATTTCATGTTCTGACTCTGGAGTGAGATCATGTTTATTTTTAAAATATGTTCTGCCAGTAGAAGAAATCTATGGTGAATGTCTCCTTGTTGGGTATGTCAGTGTGCCAGGCATCCACACACCCTTTTATCATATTCCTGTGAGGGGCAGGACTTGCTGCTTTGTTGGCACCTTTTGGTTGAGGACATAGTTATTTGAACCCTATTTGTAAACATTGTTTAGTGGCTGGGTCCAGGTCCCCCCAAAACCTTGACCTCCTCAAAATTCCATGAATGCTATGGAGCATCAATCTTTTTCAGAAGTAAGTGATGCTTAGGCTGTAATTTCATTTTGCAGTTTCTCTCTAGGGAGCCAGGAGAGCTCATGTGGGTAGTCTTGGGTAAGATCACTGTTCAGTCAGTGAGGATCACCTGTATAATAAGGCAGAGCCCTCTAACAGAGTCAGGGGTTAGAGAAGAGTATTCTTACCAGAGTCCTCTTGAGCAGTCATGGTGCAATGAGCATCATTCCTCTGGGGACTCAGGAGGGCAAGAGATCAAACTGTCTGATCAAGGCAAATGAGTGTTGCTGTCCTCAAAGGACAGGGCAGTGATGTTATCCTGGTTTTAGAGGTAAGAGTAATACAAAGAGAAGGAAACTATTTAGCCAAGATCACCTATCTGGAGTGGACTCAGTGTTATGCTCTCCTTGCTTCCTGAGCACTGGGATAGAGATACAAGTCAGCCAAAGGACCCTTAATCTGCTTGTCTCATTTTTAAAAATGCTCACCTGGAAAGGATGTGGCCTCAAAGCTTATCAGAACAATTCCTGTTGATTTCTTTCATGGGCTTTTTACAGCCACTCCTACGCACCTGGGCTGTGTCCAAACCTCTTCTGATCTACAGGGCTGTGAGGTGGGAGTGTGAGAGGGAACCAGGCTGGAAGCTGACTGTCTCCATCTGCTTCTGCTGCCTGAGAGGAGGGTTTGATCCAGCAAGCGGACTGGAAGTCCCCGTGGGACACCAAACAGATGCTCCCCTTTACAGAGAGTGGTGGTGTATCCTCTTCACTCTGCAAGTCGGGACTGGTGGAATGTAGCCCAGCTAATGGTTCTTGCAGAGTGGAAATCTCGTGCCTTCCATTTCAGAAAGAAAAGCACACTGAGCTCTATGGAACAAGGCATTCTGCATTTATGAGCCAGCATATTGATTTAGAAGATGTCAGTGCCGAGATGTTCATGGCAGCTTACAGCTTCTGCTTGCATTTCTGGGATACCAGATCAGAGTGCTGGGAATCCTCCTGCAGTTGGGCTCTCCCCTCTGGACAGCCCAGCATCCTGACACGGGCAGGCAGCAAGTCCCAAACCCACCAACAGAGGCTACTTTTTGGCATGTTGCATAACTGAGTTGCAGAACTCGTTGCTAAGGGCACTGTGCGTGTCGGTGTAAGTGGGCTGTAAAAAAGCATGAAACAAATTCTTGAGAGGGTGGGAGAGGGAGTTGAGCTCATTTGTCATTAGGAGTTGTGACTCTGAATGCAGCTTCCAGCAGAGGAGTCCCAAGGCTGGTTGCTGGAACCTGGGGAACATTCCAAGGAAGGGCAACTTGACACTTATCCTGTTGGTTCTACTTTTTTCTTGTACTCTCCTATTGGGCATCTCTTGTCTGGGCCCGTATGGACACTCACACCTTGCTATTCCTGGTGGTGGTATGGGCACTGTTGTTGCATTAGAGAGACTTTTGAGTTGGTGATGATGGGAGAGAACACCCCATTCTTGAGTACCCAGTGCCTGCTACTTGACCCAGTGCCCACAGACTGATCTGTTTTGAGAGGCTGGCAGAGCCTCCAGGGGAGTGTGGATGGGGAAGCTGTGTCCCCAGACTCCACTGGTGGCCTTGGAAAGCCGTAGCAGAAGTGTAGCCAATGTTGTGTCTTTGTCTAAAGCCATATATTTTGACTCTTAAGGTCTCAGCTTTTAAAACATGTTCCAGGAGCTTTGGTAAACACCTCCTTGTTTATGGAGAGTGTTTTGGGGCAGAAGGAAAGTTGCAAATTGAGATGTGATTCCCTGTACACTGCTCCTGGTCAGGGCAGTCTTCGCACTGCAGAACCTGTATTTTCAGGCCATAACAATTTTGAGAAATGGGACAGGTGTGTAGAAAACAGAACCCTATCAAATGAACAGTCTTGCCAACAGCCCCTCTTGTCCTGCTTCAAAACATTACAGTAAGTGGTAAATAGAGCATAAATACAAATACAATTTTTTTTTTCCAGTTCCTCTCAGACTGTTTTTGGCAAGCCTCAGTGCCCACCTGTTTCTGCACCCTGTGTGGAAGAAAGCCAAGCCCTGGGACAAAGCCAGGTAAGAACACACCTAAGGTTCAGAGAAAGGAGCTCTGTACACACGATCCCCTGCAGCTCTCTCAGAGGAGATGTGAAATCTCATATCATATTTAGTATGAAATATGTTTGATCTAAGCATAGCTTCTGAAGTCCAGTTCAGAGCAAGCTGGGCATTCCCTGGCTAACACCCAGCAGATAATAGAAGGAAAGGTGGTTTTGTTTTTTCCTATTTGAATTGCTAGTCAGACCCTAATTTTACTAAACATGTCATTGAAGTGGTGGCCAAAAGATCCTCTGCATATCCAAAGTATTATTTAAATTTTCAGCAATGGAGGGCTCACCTATAGAACAATCACACAAAGATGGCTGCTTGAGGTCCTCCCCTCTAAGCTGTTTCACAGTTTGACTCTGTTCTCTCAGATCTCTTAAAATGTTTAATGTAATTTTCATTTGCAAGTCTGTGTTATTGTTGAGGAAAAGGGATTTTGCACTGTTCTGAGATGGCTGACAGCAGTATACAGAGCAGTGTGATTACTGGCCAGGATAAAGAAGGTAGTTCCATGCTATGAGTGCAGTCTGCATGCCTTCTGATGGGGACTTCAAGGCAGTAGAGAATACAAGTTAGAAATCTTGTGCTTTCAAGGGGATGGGAGCACATCTCTGAATTGTTACCTAAAAATAGGACCCAAGAAAGCCCTATCTAAGCTGTACACTGATGTGTTTTTTGGCTTCACAGGTGCTGGTCTAACAGTCAGTCAGCATCCATGGCTGTTTCCCTCTCAGTGTGAGGTGCTGGGGAAAACCTTTTCAATAGAGATTACAAAAAGCAGGACCCTTATCTGCTGGCCTCATTATGAGAAGTGGCTGCAGCTCTGAGGGCAGTAACAGAACCTCTTTTGAGCCTCTGAAAGCATCAATATAAAGATCTGTATCTTGGAAAGTGGCCTTTTTACCAGCCATAATGTAAGCCAGACGAGAAGGAGAGCTTTGGGCATTAATAATGAATGAGCCTTTTCTAAGATTCCCAGAGCAGGCTGTCTCTAGCTAGTTTTCATCTTGCTGTTCTGCATCCTTGCACTGATTTTTGCAGTGGTGAAGAAACATGACACTCAGTACACTATGGGCTGGGAGCAAGATACTGAGTGATGCTTGTAGGTGTCAAATGGGACATCTTCAAATCTTTGTAATAATTACTCAGTTCAAGAATTCAGAAAAGCAGTTTTTGCAATATTTTAGTGTGTGCTCTATGAAAAGGAAGAGCTTGAATGGGTAAATGATTTTACAGCATTCTACAGACTTCCTGGGCACTTTGCTTCTTGCTGAATCAACTTACTCTGGGCTTGTGGCAAGAATAAGCAGATATTTGGCTTCTATGCTTGAACTACAGAGGTGCAGATAAAAACCTTTTGTCCACATGACTATTTTTTTTTTTGTAGGTCATGCATCCTGTTAGAATCAAAATGAGAATAAAATGAAAGCGAGCAAACAAACAAAAAGTTAATTAATTTTGGAGATATTTCTTTCTCTCCCTGAGCAGAGCTCCCTTGTTCAGGATATCACTTAATTATTTAATTCCTGTCTTACCCTCTGTCAATTACTGGCTTTTATAGGAGCCAAAGCCTAGGGCAAAGCAAAAGGAATTGCTCTGCTCTGAATTCCTGGGAGTTGGATTGGGCACGGATTGTGCTCATCACTTCTACACCCACTGATGGATTACTCTACCTGAACTTGGAGGGGAGGCAGGCCTTTGTGCCATTCCCTGCCATGGCACACCTTGTGCTGCCCTCTGCCCAAAGGAGCTCTGCCACCATAACCAACTGTGTTAAAATCATACCTAGTGAGGCTTTGGTTCCTTCCCATGTCTTTCAGGTCGTGGAGGATCCAGTTGTTGACTCGCTAACCAACGACATGTTCCAGGCAGCATGCCTGCTCTGTGAGTTTTCTGACAGTGGACGGATGTGACCTGCCTGCAGAGCCACTCCATGTGTCTGCAGTTCCCCAGGAAATACCCCATTGCTTCTTTTTTTTCCTTTTTTTTTTTTTTTTTTTAATAGGAGTCTGACAGGGAGAGGAATAGAGTGAGGGAGAAGGATGGAGGTGTTTTCAATGGTTACAAAGTTTGGTTTAGTTACAGTTTTATTAAGAATTTTGCAAAGGATAGAAGAAAGCAAAGGTGCACTGTGAACTGTAGGTTTTTCCTGGAGCTGTCTGAAGCTGCACTGTAAATGTTAAAATTATCATGGCACTGGTTCTATGGCAGTAACATAGATCTAATAATAGCACTGGCCAGATCCGAGTCCTTGGTTGCATCATGAAGGTAAATGAAGCTCCTGTGCTCAAAGGAGTAAAATTTGGTTACATTGCCTTGCAGTGGATATTGGATAACCTTTTTCCAGGACTGGAAAATAAGGTCTCAGCTAAGTGTTGGTAATACTGCTATTTCTTATCCCTGCCTTCCTGTTGTACTGCAGGGTGTAACTGCTGGAGTGTTCCATCCTCCGTAGTGCCACAGGTGACACAAACTGACACACGGCAGAATTTTCAGTGCTAGGGCATGCCATTGTATTGGTGTTTAATACAAGAAGGAGCATGTCAGGCCTTTCATGCAGGTTTAAAACTACTTCTGCAAGTTATAGGGTGGGTTTTTTTGGTATTTTCTTGAAGTGTTACTGTTTTTAAAAGAATCTGTATTGTATAATGGGTCCCCATTGCCAAACCTCTAGCCTAGAGATAGAGGAAGAAGACGCCTCCCTTACCTTTTGTTACAAAGTTTTTAAGTAAAGATTTTCACTTACTGTTTCTCCAGAGTTCATTTCTTTCAAGGTAAGGATGTGAAGTGATAATTTTCACATGGCAATTATGTATTACAACGCAGGACCAGCTGCCCTGGGAACACTTGCGGGTGCTGAGAGCCTGAAGCCTCCATTATTTTGGTGGCTCTCACTAGGAATAACCCCTTTCTTGTTTGTGTTTGGAACAGCGGTGCTTGGAAAGGTCACACACGTTATTGTTTATTGCCGTAAACAGCCGGGCCGTGAGTGAATCCGGGCATTTCTACAGTGAGCAAAGATGCCGGGCTTGTAAGGCCCGCACGAACACCCGTGAGGGACGAGCCCGCCCTGCCCTCACAGCCCGGCCACCGCCCGCCCACTCCCCTCCGCCCGGGGCTGTTCCCGCCGCCCGCCGCCGCCTTTCCATTGGCCCTCGGGCCGCGCGCCGCCGCCTTCCCATTGGTTCGCGGCCGTTGGCAACAGCGACAGATATATCCTGCCGCGCTCTGATTGGCTGCTGCCTCCCGCCGAGCCATAGCAACAGCGGGGCGCGCGCGGCTCCTCAGGAGGCGCGCGGGGCGGGGGGACTGAGGCTGAGGGAGCGGCGGGAGCCCTGAGGGGAGGGCGATGCACCGGGGCCGCCGCCGCGCCTCCTGCAAACCCCTTCTCCAGGCGCTGTCACCGTCCCTTCTGCGCTGGAACGGAGACGCGACACGGTCAGGAGCCTGCCAGCGACGCGGCTCCGTACAGAGACAGCAGCCCCATAGCAAAATTCCCACTGGATCTTGCTGGGCTGCTGTCTGAGATCCTAAATAAGGTACTTTAATTTTCATCCCTGCTGATGACATGTCACTACAATGACTCTGATTTAGGCAGCCAGTGATACATGGTACATGATACATGTGAATGAAAGCCAGGGAGGTTACACTTCCCTGCTGTTGAAGATGTATTGGAGTAAAGAGGAATGACACCTCTCTTACAATGAGATATATTTTCAGTTCCTTTCAAATACTTAGTTCTGTTTCCTGTCAGGAGAGATAATATTAGATTAGCATTACCTTTATAGAAATTTTAGATAGCTGTCATTCTATGTAGGTTCTTTTCTAAGAAAGCAACCCGTGCTAGGGAATGCAGGTATTTTGGCATGGCATATAAATGACCTTTGTTCTACCACATTAACAACACCAGTGTCCTAAGACCTTGTAAGTTTTAAAAATAGTTCAAGAACACAACTGTTTTGAGTTTTTAGTTAAAAAGAAGAGGCTCAATTCACAAAATTCATCAGGAGTGCTAGAACAACAAGTCTCTTTTCCAAACTTAAATCTGAAAAAGTATTTTCAGCTAAAGCAGAATTAAGGCCTTTTCTCTTATACTTAATGAATTTAATTTCTGAATTTGGTACAGTTGCTCTCTGGAGGACAACTGAATTTTCTAGGTCTTTTCCCAGGTGAAATAACTTATTACTTTTCTGTAAATTAATGTTAGACAATTCAAAGTTTGATATGTAAAATCAAGCAAATTAAAGTATTTCCCTTTAAGAGATGTAAATTCAAGTGGTTGAAGTGCAGTGTATTTTGGCCCACTATTGCCCCATGTCACCTAGATATTGAACCTGCACAAAGCACTTTTGAGGAGCTAGTTGCATTTGGACAGGAATTTGCAAGTGGTGCCTGCAGATGATCTCACAGGACTTGGCCATGCTGGGTTCCAGGGGGCTGAGCAGGATTCAGGGGTGGGGTGCTGCTTCCCCATCCATGAGCCAGAACAGAGGGGGTGCCTGGCCTTGCAGTAGGGGAAGAGAACAAGTGAATCTGGCTGAATGCCAGTACTGCTTATGACCTCTGCCTGTGCTCCTGGCTGGAGTTAGTCTTTCAAGGAGAGCCTAGTGGAGTTCTTTCCATTGTATTCACACTGGGGTAGCAATTTGTTCAATTTGTGTCTTACCTCGTTCTGGTTTCCTAGATGTGATTTGTGTCCCCATCATGTTCTGCTTTCCCTATCCTACCATCTGTAGCAAGCTCTGATTGTGTTTATGTTGTTCTTCCTTGGAGCTGTACTTGGAAGCACGCTGAGCACGTGGCTGACCTGCCCTGAGCTGAATGTGCTGTACCTGCTGTTGTCATTCCTCCTCCTCCACATGTCTTGGCCTTGCAAAGGAAGGAGCTTGCCCTAGATAGAAAAAAAACCGAAGTTATTTTTATCTTAAAATGCATGTAAGGGCCCAAAGTACAGTGCCTGTATGTGTTGATTGGTCACAGAAAGGGGATGGAAATCTAGGAGCACTTTCAGAAGTTCTGTTACTTGGCCCTCCCTGAGGTGAAAGGAACACTTTCCCAATAGGCAGCATCCATGTTTTCCAGCGCTGCTGCTACAGGTAGCTTTTCTCTTGGCAGTTCAGCAGACAGCCCTGAGCCTGGCAAGGTCAGGGGCTGAGGGTGGTTCTGCCCTGGAAGCGTGCTGTGGAAATGGCTGTGTGGAGGTCCTGCACAGCAGCTGCCATGAAAACTTCCCTGAACAAATCCATGTCATTGCTACAGGGGATGGAGGATGTGAGCAGCAGCTTTTCCTGCTTGCAGTCCCTTTGGCAGTTCTGCTTACTGTCACAGTCACTGGTGCATCCAACACCCACTCGGGACAAATGCTGGGAGACACAGCTGCAAAAAAGTGTTTTCAGGCAGTCTCTCCTTCTGGATGCCTGGCTCACCTTTCTTGGGGCCTCATTTTAGAGGAAACGAACACTGTGCAGTGACTCAAGTAGGGCACCCAGAATAAGAGGCCACTTTTGAAAATGTCGGCAAAGGCATTTTGTTTTATCTCTGCACTTCATTAGTCTTATCCCCAAAGTCTTTCATGTTATGTTCTACAGTGAAAGGTCATTGTTTCAGATCAATCATTTTCAGTGGGATTTAATCCAGTTCTAAGTCAAACTAATCCACTTTGGTAAAGGTTGAAGGGCAGTAAAAATTCAGTTGTTAAGACAGATCTGGTCTTATTTTTTAAATGTGGCTGTTGATGCGGAGTCCTTGTTTATGCTCAGCATGAGGTGTCTTTTGGGGAGGTTCCAGAAATCGTAGGATTGAGTTATTTTGTGTTCATATTGTTCTTTTATTTCCAGTATTTTCTTAACACAGGTTGTTTCTTTTTCCTCTTACCTGTAGAGTCTCTTTTCAAAATGGTGCTCTGGTGGCAGCTACTGATAAGGAGGCTTTTTCATGTTTTCCTGTTGAAGCTTGTGAATTCTGGTTACTTTCCCCTCATTATATAAAGAGTAAAACTGCATTCTTCTACCTGGGCAGGACTAGCAAACATTGTAGTCTGAGGAGTGAGCTCATGAGGAGTTAAAGCTGCTTTCAATTAGCTACTGTGTTCTCGCCACTTAAAGGAACCCCCACAACTGAGCATGCTTGACAACCCCCTGTGCATATCCCTGAATCATTCTGGCAAGGAAAAACTGCCATCATCTTTTATTCAGATATAGTGCTGTTTCCTCACTGGACTCTGAAATGAGCAGGTGCTGGAAGATAGCACATTTTGCCAGAGAGTTCTGAGGGTTTATCAGCTTGTGTCTGCACAGGATTTTGAACATGCAAAAGGCTACTGTGTGTGAATACTGAATGGTATTAAATACACTGCAGTGATCCCAAATAGGCTTTGGGGTACAGACCTACCCTTTCCCATGAGGGAGCAAGAGCTTCACAGGTTTTGTACAAATCAGTACCCTTCTGTTTTAAGGTTCTTCCCATGTAGGTTAATAGATACACAATGTACTTCACCACAATGCATGGCATGAGCCCTGTTGCTGCTGCTGAGCAGCACTCAGGCAGTGTCATCTTTCTTCATTCTAGGATTTACCCTTGAGTTATGAGGGAGGTTCTGTGAGAGTGATTCAAGATTAATATGAAATTGAAATATGACAAAGAGTAGAATATTTTCACACACTGTGACAGCCTCGAGGCTTGTTAAACTGTGGTGTATGGCTTGGCTAGAAGTATGTCACTGAAATTACAGTCCCTTGTGGTTTGGGAGAGAATCATCACACTACAGCTACACCCACTGCTATCTCGTGCTCTGATCTTGTCGCTGGTTACACCATCTATCCTGATGTACATTTATCTCACCCCTCTTTACTGGGGGAATGTGCTGCTAGAATTCTAACAATAAAAATTGCAGATAGTTCTAAGCCTCTGGAAGAATTTGTCCTTACAGCACTATCTGAGCATCATACTCCATGTAAGGGCCAGTCACAAATATTTCCAAGACCAGATGTTAACAAACTCCATCTCTTTCTCTTCCACAGTTGTCTCTACTTCATTTGCTGTGATGTGGAAGCTGGTTAACCTCCCCCACCAGTGGGTGGTTTCTCTTTTCTCTCTCTGTTTTTCAGTATCTTGTCCCCAAGACTTTCATCATTTAGCAGTTCCCTAAATAAAACATTTCCTTGCTGCAGAAAGGAAAGGGAAGATAATTTTCTCCAGGGGTCAGGAGGATGTTAGTGGCAGGAACTTTGTAGCAGCACTGCTGTAGTTCCATGACTCTCGGAAAGAGTGGCACGAAATGCGTGTGCTCCCTCAGTGCTTCCAGGACAACAAAAGGGGAGGTTTTCCACTGTGGTGAAAGCCTGGGAATGGCACACGGTGGTTTCCTTGTGGTGTTGCCTCTTCACCCGTGTCCCTGCAGCTAAACATCAGCACTGGGGAGACACCCTCTGAGACAGCTGTGGTGTCCCCAGTGCCCCTGTGCGAGTGAGCACTGAACTGGAATGGCATTTCAGCAGAAGCTATTTATGGAACATGGGTGCTGTCCAATAATCAGATATGCCTGTGGAGCAGAGCCACTGCCTTAGGTCATAGTGCAATTTTCAGCGCCATAAATTTCTCCATCTACAAATTCTTGCTGGGTGTGGTCACTTTGCGAACAATTCTCAGTCCTGCCTCATGAGAGCAGTATTCCTGAGCTTTGATGGGAATCATGGAATGATGCCTGGCATCTGAGCTCAGCAGGGGAACCACAGTCAGGCTTACACTGCTTACACCCCACTCTAATAAAAGACCTGCTGATTTTTCCTTTTCTTTCCATTTTTGTTTTAAGACATTGTGACTCATAAATATTGTAGAAGATTATAAAACTCACTCTGTGAGCTCTAATTTCTGTTTATTTGTACCTCTGTGGAAATGTGGAGCCACTACTGAGGATGAAGATCCAGAGCACTAGGCACTCTATGCACAGGAGAATATAGGTACTCTCCCCCAGACCTTGAATGTGAAATGCAATCTCTTCCCTTTCTTTAGGTTACAGTCAGACTGTGGAAATGCTGCACACAACATTGCCTTGTTTTAGCACTTTTTCTTGAAACTGTTGATTTTAGATGTGTATCTGGTTTTAGAGCAGTGAGGTTACACATGACCTCGTAGATTCAAGGTTAGGAATTTTTGAGATGCTTTAGACTGAGAAATAGCTGTTTTACAGAAGCCTCAATTAAGGAAATCAAAGCATTTAATGAGAATGTTTTGTGCATGTGTAGATATATCCACATATATTTGGCAGATTAATGCAGATTGGTTCAGTGGGTGAATAACTCATTTTAAAAATACTTTGTGATCCATTTCCCTGGGGAGTCTGAAGCTGCTGTACAAGACTAGAAAGCTGCTGGTAAACCCTACATATTTTCAGAGCTGTTGGAATGCTTTGCAAACTGACTAATCTCTACTGAGAAATTATTACAACTGCAAAGGTTCCCAACTGAAGTGAGCTAGGCAAGGAGGATTGGCACATCTATCACTACTCTTGCCTAAGGGTCAGATGCATTAAAATTTGTATTTTTTCATGGAATGATATGTTTTCAAAATCACATCTTTGCTGTCTATACCTAAACATTTATTCTAAGGTAAAATCAATGCAAATTTTAAAATAATTATGATAATAAATTGAACTGATGCTTGGGATCCATTCTGTTCAGGTTTTGGATGTCACTGCCTTCTCTTAGAAACAGTGAAAACAGTGAAAATCCCAGTAGGAAAAAGCCACATTTGGCTTGCTGGGATGCATGCACAGTGGTGTATGTGCTTCACACTACTGCAAGGGCTGTTTCCAGAATGTTCTGGCAATCAGTTTATAACTTGCTAAGTTTTATCTTTCATGCCTTATTGCATATAACTATATTCTTATTTGTCATATTTATTTATGTCTTTTAACAAGACAGCAATATTCATCTAATCCCTTTAAAAACGGCAGCATTTATTTTAACTGGCATTAGGGTTTAATGCACAAAAGCCAGCAGCATTAGAGTTAAGGCTAAAAACTTTTGTCTGACACAAGGGACTGCATTGACTCATTTGAAGTAGTGTGAGAGTACCGAGGGTAGTGGAGAGCATCGGGAGGAGCGAGAGCAGCCGTGTCCCTGCTTCCCGGGCGTGCTAATGGACTGCCTTTCCTTGTCTTTGGGGGTGAGGACAGATGTGAGCTTCAATTGCCACAGGTGCTCTGGTGCTGAACTCTCTGCTGGTGAGCGAACCTTTCACTCAGCTGCACGGCAGCTCCCCGTACCTTCAGCGGTGCAGGCATGTTTAAATGCTGGCCAGGGTTGAATGGGAAAAGTTAATCTATGATTTATTCTAAGAGATGAGTAACGTGCCTCCCAGCGTTTCTGTGGTCACCAGCAGCAGTTCGTTGTTTGTGCAAGGTTCTTACCTTGAGATAATTTTTATGTAAGAATGGTAGTCTATCAATCTATGAAAGAGGAGCTTGACTATTACACATTAAAATACGTAGTAAAATTGAATTTAGCTGCATCTCTTAGGTAAGGTAGTAGAATTGGTCCGTGGTACCACCCCCACAACTCGGGCTGTTTCAAGGCAGCCGGGATGCGAGATACACTTAATTCCCCGAAAGAGGCACAACCGTGGCACTACCGCAGGCTGCGGCCGTACAAAGCAGCCATGGGCTGGGCAGGGTCGCACACGTGAACGCGGAGCGTGGTCACCCCGACCCGCGGTCAGACAGCCGTGTCCCGCCCGCGCCCCTGCCGGGGCCCGGCAGGGCTGGCGAGGCGGAGGCGGCGGCGGTGTCCAAGCCCGTCCCGTGCCCCGTCCCGCAGTGCCCGCGCCCCCCGCCCACCTCCACCTTTGCAGCAGGAAAATGCAGCACTCCCAGCGCGCACGCGCGGCCCGCGGCCGGCGCCCCGCGATGGCTATTTATAGCAAGTGACGTCACCTAGAAATAGAGCGCGGGGGAGCGGCGCCCCCTCCCCTCCCCTGCAGCACCGCGGCTCCGCCCCCTCGTTGCCTTCCCGGCGCGCAGGCGCGGGCGGCGGCAGCAGCGCGAGGCTCCGAGCCGCACACGCCGCGGTCGGTCCGGGAGCGCGGCCGGCGGGCGAGGGAGCGGCGGCCAGCTCAGCTCAGCCCGGCTCAGCTCAGCCCGGCACAGCCCAGCTCAGCCCGGCACAGCCCAGCGGGCGGCTCCGCTTACGGTTCCTGCTCCCGCCACCCGTGCGCGCCCAGCCGCACATCCCCGCCCGCCTTCCGCTCTCTCTCAGGGGCGCGCAGAGCCCAGCCCGGCAGCCACCACGGAAGCGGCCATGGGGGACCGAGAGCAGCTGCTGCAGAGAGCCCGCCTGGCCGAGCAGGCGGAGAGATACGATGACATGGCCTCGGCCATGAAGTCGGTGAGTGGGGCCGGTAGCGTGGCGGCCGTGGGGCGTACTCGGGGAGGTGTGTGTAGGGGAGTAGTGGCGGGGGAGGGAGGGAAAGGAAGTGCGGGCTGGTGCGAGGCGGGGTTGGGTCCGGGGAGGATGCGAGCCGCCGGGTCCCACCCGTCGCGGTGAAGAAAGGAGGGCGGGAGCAGGAGCCAGACCATCCCGCCGGGACACCTCGCCGCCGTGTGGGGCGGTGCCCAGTACTACCTGCCTTCGGCAGAGATGAGACAAAGAGTAGCCGGTCCAAACCGGACCTAGGACCCCCTTTCAAAATCTGTTTCCTTCCCCCCCGCCATTCTCCCCGTTCCCCCGTAAAGGCTGTCTCGCAGCCCTCCCGCTCCCCGGCTGTCCCTGCCCCGGGGGTGTGGCTGTCCCCATGCCCTCCTCTCCGTCTCCCCACCGCGCCAATCGGGCTCGCAGTGCGGCCATTTGAATGCCGCCCGCCTCTCCTCGCGGCGGGAACGCTGTGCATTCCTTCTCTGTTACACATGGGGCCCATCCTCGCCCACCTCCCTTCCACCCCGACGGGGTGGTGGGTTTCACCTTGGGGTGCATCTCCCCTTCTGGGCATCCGCCAGCGTTTGGAGGCGCTGGTCCTGTGGGATGGGCACTGCGGCGGGGGCTGTCTGGGGATACAGCGAGAGGAGCCCCTTCCTCTTCTAGACGTTTCTTTTGCCTCGCCGTAAAAGACACGAATAGAGGTCTCACTCACTAGCACCACTCACTATCAAAGATAGTAGCTGCGTCCAGGTGTGAAAGCTACCCCCTGTTCCAGGAGCATTTCCCGAGCTTTAACGTTGCCTTTTTGCCTCTTCTTTGTAGGGTAACAGTTTCTCAGTGCATTCCGTACCCTGTTGAATACTGAAATGTGTTTAAACAATGTTACGTTTGCAACTTTGGTCCTTTCAGAACTAAGCAATGAAATTATTTGTACTGATCTGATTGTACCGATGCATAATAAAATTGTAGAATGATCAAACCTATTATGTCTAATCCCTTTTTTGAAAACAAAGCATTCACACGATCCGAATGTTATGGGTAACGTTAGTGCCACTGGATGCTTAGCAGTGTCTTTCCATATCAATTACAATTGGTTTGTTCTTGCTGATCTGTCCTCTGTGAACACCAAAGGCCCCAAGAGGAACTGTTTCTCTCGAGAGTTCTGCTGTTTGAAGGCACGAGATGATTTTAGTTTGAAAAAGAGCAGCTTCAAATGGAGTCTACATTTTTGTTGTAAGAATGACACCTCCCTTAAATGAGGGCAGTAAAAAGACACTAATTTTGCTGCTTTTATGCTATTATGTTATAATAAATATTACAACCAGTCCAGTTCTAAAACAGTGATACTTTTGAGTATCTCAATACCAGAGCCACAAGATGTTAAAATAAGGTGTATTTACAATTCTATCCCTAGAGTTCTTGATACAAATAATGTAATGGTAACAGCTCTTCTTTCAGTTGGTAATTTTAAAGATGAAATAGAGAACCCGCTAAAATACACTGCTCAAGAAGACAATTTCTAGTTGTTGCTAGTAGGAAGCTTTATATGTCTCAAAGAACTGCAGACCTACAGTGTATGTATGGTCTCTGGGCACATGTGAAACCATGAGAACACAGTTGCTTTGCTTCAGGAAATGTGTAAATAAAGTACTTACAACTAGTGTGTATGTCTAATTGTCTTCAAACTGTTCTAATTGTGATGGAAATTTTGATTCACCTGGAGCTGTGGTGTTCTCATCAGTACTGCCACTTCTGCTCGTAAATCCGTTGTGTGATCATGTAATTGGGAGCTCGAGAACACTTTGTAAGTAAGTGGAGTCTTGAAATACAAAATGCAATCTGAGCTTAAAAGCAACAGTCCCCTTACTTAGAGCTGTTCATATACTGTTGCATATCTGTGATGTAGCATCTGTTGGTTATTTGGCTTTCACAGATGTTCACTCCAACACAGCAATTTCGAGAATGCTCTTCAGTGTTGAAGTTGATTTTGAAGGTCTGAGCATAATCTGTGGAATGCTCTGAGGGCTGGCTGTCCTCACAGTTCATACTTCTGTTTCAGTGACTGCAAATAACTGAGAGATAATTCAGAGACCTTTTAATCCATATAGAGGTTAATACTGAAGTAATCTTACAATCCAGAGAATTTAGACTTCCTCCAAAAGGAAGGAAATCAGTATTCTAATTCAGAAATCTATTCTCCAGGATATCTTGATTTGAAAAGTTTATTTTATTTTTTTTTCTACAAAATCTCTGATTGTTACACATCTGATACTTTTTAAAGGTGCTATATGAAAGTAGTGTGCTTTCAGTGTAAACTGAAATCTGAACAATTAATTTCAGTTTTAGATATTATTACACTTTACAATACAGAATTTAGCCAACAGCATGGTAGTTACTTCAGAAACATAAAGTAACAAATGCTTGTTTTAGTGAAAGTGTATTTGCCTGATTTTTGACTCTGCCACTGGAGAATGACTAGACTGCCGTTTCATCTGTCAGTATAAAGCTGGAGAAACATTTATTTTTTATTCCCATCAATTCTTCTATAAAGAAAGAAGCTAGACCAAGTAGCAGTTGTAGCTTAGGAATTTACTGCTCAATACAATTTTTTGTTGTTGAAAACTTTTTTTTTTTTTAATGGAAGAATTCCAGTATTTTCAATTGTAATGTGTAAACAGGAGAGGAAAATGAAATAGTTGCTGTTACAAATAATTGGGTTTAGTTTACTAAACCCAGTAATTTGTAACTATTAAAGTCATTTTAATAGCAAATACAGTCATATTTAAATGGCATTCTTCCATGGGGCATGGTATTCCCATTGCATTAAATGCTGCTCCAGGATTCCAGCTGTTTCAAATAAAGCTTACACGGTAGGTACAGAATTGCTTCTCAACACACTGGAGAAAGATGCTTTGGGTGTAAGTGTGAAAGGTTCTCAGTTGATGCAACAAATGTTTCAGCATCCTGAGATTACAGCATTGAGTACCCTTTGGTTTAGATAATTCCAGAAACCGTGAAAAATTGTAGCTGTGTAAGCCTTTTGGTTTTTGGACAGTATTAATCCTAAGAGGTAGTGCTTAGGACCTCTATTGATTTATGTTGCTTTTCCAATATAGCTACATAATGGTAAAAAATAATTTACTTTTTAAAATTGGTAACGTGGGTGATCTGAGATACAGAATTTTAAAATTAGTCATGTGAGAAATACTACATCATGAAATAAATTTAAGTATTGAACTAAAGTTTTTGAAACAAAATAGCTTGAGGTTTAGTTTGTTATGTAGGCTTTATCTGTATATATAACTGGACTTTAAAAGTGGGATATTCTATATTTTCAGTACCTATCCCTGAGTGACTGGTTTGGGGTTAATGAAGTGTTGTTTGTGTAGGAGAGGGGAATGAGTTGTCTTTAATGTAAGCAGTGCTCTCCCCTGCTGGGAGATGACTTCCTCATGGCCTTCTCTGGGGCACCTGTAGCTATAGAACTTCCAGTTCTTGGTATAGAGCTCTGAAACCTCATGATACAAGAAGTTGATCTGATTTAAATTCATTAGTCTGATTTCTATTTGTTCCCCAATGATGGACTGCATAACTTTGTATCAGGCAAGTTTTACTAATTTAACGTGACTTTATACTGGCTCAGGTACAGTCATTTTTGCATTTTGGTTCAGAACTGGCTCTAGCTGAGTGATGTGCTCTGGCTGACAGAACCATATAATCACAGGCCACTGACCTGGGTCAGGTCGTGGATCTGCTCTCCATTGTGGAACATTCACTTTGGGGTGTTTTCCATTGTTTTCTCTGTGAAAAGAGCTCAGCTTGGTGTATGGCCTATGTGGGACCACACACAGAAGTAATTTCTGAGCTGATGGAGTACTGCCACACTCATTAGCATGTGGAGTTAGGAGTTCCAGGGTTATAGTCAGGATTCCTTTTATATGCTCCCATTTTGGTCACTAAACAGTGAAACTGTTAATATATTTACTAGAGAAGATTTAGGTAGGTTGTGGTGGAGATTGTTGAGGAAAATATTGATTGGGAGCTATGATGAAGATTCTGAAGATGTCATAAGAGTTTATTCTTGTGCATTTCATCCTCTATAGGCTGCCTCTAATTCTATTAGGACAAGCAGAGCTGTGAATTTTGGGAGTTCAGGTTCCTGAACTGTGAAAAAGTAATTTTGGAGATAAAACTAATTGACTTAATAAATTTTAAGAACAAAACCTATATTTGAAAGTAAGTTCTCTCTTACTGTAAGAGTTTATAATTCATGTAAAGTATTTTTTTGGATCTGGAAATAAGCACATTTGTCAAAAGGTTCACTGCCTACACCAGCAGTCTCAGAATAGTGTAAATATTTGTGACTTGATTGTTTGTAGTATGTAAGTATTTGGCTGTGAACACTCTGGTGCCTGTAAAACAGTGTAAATGTGCACGTTTTTAAAAAGAAATAGTTAATGATTTTAACAGTGTCTGAGCAAGAACAAGTTTATTTTCACACCAAATTAAATATCCTTCGCATTCTAGTGACTACTTTTAAAGCAATATGCTTAAGGTAGAGGAGTTACATTTTTCATCCTAATTCCTTTGAGTTTAATTTCATGCGTATACATTTTAAAAAATAGAATGATTTCAAGTGACCATGAGTCTGATAGCCTGAATTAAATCATCAAGTGAAATAGGCCTAAATATACAGTATTAGAAGTATTATCCTTCTATCTCAGCTTTTTGAAGTAGCAGTTCAAAGTTGATCATGGCTTCATTTCTGATTTGCTGTCCTATTTCTATGCAGTTTCTTTCACGTCCTATCTCTGGAATTTGTCTGCAGCCACTTGGCAGAAATCAGGGTAAATTTGTATTACACTGTATAATCACTCACTATGTGTCTGAAAGATACCATGAAACACTAATTCCATTTGTGCTGTGCAGAGCTTAATGACTGCAGTGCTTCCATCTCTGCTGTCAAATGGAAGCAAGCAGCAGGAGACACAGAAATGGGAGAATTGCATCAGCTTCCAGTGTCACTGCTGTGCTCCAGATTCAAAAAACTGGTGTTCTAGGTATATTTAAGTTCATCACTAAGTGTGAAGTCTGTATAATTACAGCAGACTTCCTGAAAAACCTGAGACTTCCTCTGTGATTGCTTCTCTGTTACACAAGTTTGACTCAGTTTTATTCAGTGAATGTTCTTTGCAATGGCTTCTAAATACCCCTTCTATTGCTTCAAAACTATGGGGATTTCTTTCTTTTAAGTCCTGACTGCAGAACAGTTTAAACTTTCAATGTTATAAAGTTACTCCTGTCTAGAAGGAGTTTTGCGTTCTAGAAGAAATTTTGAATCTTGCACTTCATGATGAAAGTATTGAAGGAAGTTTGCACACTCTTCTCTAAGGCAAACCCTTTAAATTTGCTCTTTGTCTGTATTTTCAGGTAACTGAGCTGAATGAGCCCCTCTCAAATGAGGATAGAAACCTGCTGTCTGTAGCCTACAAGAATGTAGTCGGAGCTAGACGGTCCTCCTGGCGCGTCATCAGCAGCATAGAGCAGAAGACTATGGCAGATGGGAATGAGAAGAAGCTGGAGAAGGTTAAAGCCTATAGGGAGAAGATAGAAAAGGAGCTTGAGACAGTCTGCAATGATGTTTTGGCTCTCCTAGATAAATACTTGATCAAGAACTGCAATGACTTCCAGTATGAGAGCAAGGTCTTTTACCTGAAAATGAAGGGGGATTACTACCGCTATTTGGCAGAAGTTGCTGCTGGAGAGAAGAAGAACAGTGTCGTGGAAGCCTCAGAAGCTGCCTATAAAGAGGCTTTTGAAATCAGCAAAGAGCACATGCAGCCCACTCACCCCATTAGGCTTGGGCTGGCACTCAATTTCTCAGTGTTCTACTATGAAATCCAGAATGCCCCTGAGCAGGCCTGCCTTTTAGCCAAACAAGCCTTTGATGATGCCATAGCAGAGCTGGACACACTAAATGAGGATTCCTACAAGGACTCCACTCTCATCATGCAGTTACTTCGAGATAACCTCACTCTCTGGACGAGTGATCAGCAGGATGAAGAAGCAGGAGAGGGCAATAATTAATAAGCTTTCCTCTGATCCCTCTTTCATCCACTTGGCCATCCCCATCATCACCAATATTTCCTTGCCACAGTCACACTAAATATCTAGTGCTAAGCATATCTGTATTGTACAGCTGTTCAGATCTGCTGTCCACTTTATCAAGAAGCAGTTTCAGATGAGTCTTCATGGGCATTGATGGATTGATTGGCTTATTGGCCCTATTTATCTTAGTTGCACTTGAGCAGTGCAGAAGGAGGCATTTTTAGTTTGCCTGTTGATTGGAAAATATGGGAAAGAAGAATGGAAAGTGATTGAGGATAACAAGATTCCAGCTAAAGTTTTCCGTTTGAAATGAGCTGACAGTTCTGTTAAGCAGTACATTTTGTGCATGCAAAGTAAATTAGCCACCCCAAATTTTTTTCAGTCAAAACAGTTAAGCTGATGTGAAATGACAACTCTGTTCATCAGTTTACAATAAACTGTTTGAAATGTGAGGTTTCAGTAGCAATTTGGTTTTTTTGCCTCTAACTTATGTGCACAGTTTCTTTAAATGCAGTGCATCTACCTAAGAGTTTTGATACTTGTAACCTTTTGCAGTTGTTTTGAAGAATCATGAATTTATTTTTTGTAAACTCTTTGGCTGTTTAGTTGTCTGTGTATTCTGACAACTCTATGTCAATATTTGCCCATGTTAAGATGGATGACTGGGAAGCCAGACTTCTAAATTAAATGTTTTGGAATTAAATGAATAAAATAAAATGCTGCTTCAGGGATGTTATCTCTACATGAGCTGTCCTGTCTTTTGTTCAGAGCAGAGATAGAGTTATCTAACACATCACTGATGGGTTAAAACATTTTTAATTAAAGGTTTAATGAGAAGTTGACACATGCTAAACAACACAAAAACACAACATAATGTGCTGAAAGAAGGAAAACCCAAACCCACAAAACCCAAAAGCACCTGCAGTGGGGGTCACCTCTATTCATGTGGAGTTTCCCAAGGTGTACTGTTTGCTCAGTACAAGAGCTGCTGAACAGTTGTGAAGCACATAACTTGCCCTATCAATGCAGAGACTTGTGTTTGCAACTTCTAAGCCCTTTCTCTGAAGTGCTGATCACCAAATCAGCTTTATATGTGCGTACCCCAGTAACTATTTCATATTTACCTGCTTCAAACAGAAGCAATACTTGTTGCTGAAGACTGCCTTTGTCTATTTAGCTCACTTAAATCTAGTCCACAAACTTAACACGGTTTTTGTTTTCTCCCAACAGTTAGAGTACATGTACCTTTATTGGTGCTGTAGACACTTCTGTCATGGTATGTCCCAGAAGCAGGAGAAGTTAGCTGTATCCAGACTGCCACTGGCACCTGAGCTAGCTCAAAGGTCATGTAAGTTCTCATTTATCAGAACTGGTAGTTTTTAATTATAGAAATAATTATTGCTGGTCAGAATTACCCACAACGACTGCTCATATTTTTTAAAAGTAGTGCACTGGTTCTTTTTAAGTATCCAGAGTTTTAGAATTTTTAATGGTAGGTTTGTGTGCATTTATGTATTCAATCATCCTAGAGATAATTCTAGCTTTATTATAGCAGTAAAATTGGCAACAATTGAAAGAGTAACACAACATCTGACAAAGGTAAAAATACAGTTACATACCTTCCTACTGCCCCCGTGGAACCAAGGTAACTCTTGGCCATAAGATTGCCTTTTTACATAGAAACGCTCTGGATGGTTAATAAAATATTGCCAGTTGGTAGGTTTCATTTCCCTGTTGATAGAAGTACCTGTCTTTTTGTTACCTTTTTTATTAGTATTTTTTCTTAATTCAAAAGCCAAAGGGTCCTTTCTCATTTTAGTTACTGTCTTGTGCAGACCCTTTGTCACAAAACCATGAGCATTATTTAGTTTGCAAGTGAGTCAGCAGGTCTGGCCTCTCTGGACAGGCAGCTGAAGGTTGGCTGTTGCCCTGGTGCATAGGATCCCAGGTGGAGAGCAAAGCAATTCTGCAGAATGATGCTGTGTAGCAGTGAACTGGAGTCCCAGTAGGAAAGCAGATACTTCTCCCGTGTTTTCCAGCTGTCAGTGAATGAGCCAATGACATGCAGAGCATGTTTTTGTGGTTGTGTTTTGGTAGGAGCTAGTAGAGAGTTTTCTATGGAGCAAGAAAACAAATGCTCCAGTGCAATCCATATCCTTGTTTACACTTCAGCAGCTTTTTCATTTCCTGGGCCCTGGGATTGCTAAATGCGGTTTTGTAATCCTTACATTGATCTGGAGGAAACCAAAGCTGATGAATAGCACATGTTTATTCCAATATTTTTCAGTAGACCACAGGATTCAGGTATTTTGGAACTGGTATTTCTCATAGGTGACTCCCAAGTCATGTCTTCTGCCTATTGCTCTCTAAAATAAATAAAATCCTAGTCTATGCCAAATTTCTTGTTTGAAAACACCAGATGTATTCACCAAAGGTGCTTAGTTGAAGTTCACAACATTGTTTGAAGCAGGGTAATTCCAATGGAAAGACTCAAAATTGAGTGACTTTTCCCCTCATCTCCAAGAGGGACTTCTTTATGTGTCCTTGAAGGCATAAAAGGTTCTTTGCTGCTCTTGACATGGTGAGGGTTTTGTTAGGGTCCATCTGAGCATTTCTCTTGCCCAGAACCACAATTTTCATGTCTTTCACAGGCAATCTTTGTTGAGAGGTTCAGTCATTCTGAGGGTGTTGGTATAATATTAACAAGGCCTGTGTATATCCTTGAATTTTTAGCAACTTGACAGCTGCTAACAGTAAAGCAGAATTTTCTGTGATGTTAAAGGAACTTGAAAGCTTTAGTCAGCCCTTAAATTAATTGTGAGGTCTTTATAGGGAGAGAGATACTTTCTGTCTATGTCCTAATCTGCTCAAATGTGTTCAAGTTTCACAGAAATGCTTGTGTTCATCTCTCAGAGTACAAAAACACCCACACCCTATTGAACCACTGGAACAGTGTGCCCATACTATGGGACACTAAACTATGTACTGAGAGGCTGTTCTTCAACATGAGCAGTAGCACTGAGAATGTGAAGCTTCTAGGGAAGCAGAAACCTTAAGAAGAGAGGTGAGATTGGAGGTCCATGGATAACACATCTCAAAGGACCACAGTTCCTCTGGTAAGTAACCACTCACTCTATTACAACTTGGGTCTCACTATGGGTTTGAAAATAGATTTTCCACATTGCCTTTCCCTCGCCTGTAACTTCAGGCTGTGGTTTTCCATCCTTAATACTCACACCTATGATCTACATCTAAGTTGGATGGACTGACTTCCAGAGCCCAATCTATTTCCAAAGGAGCATGAGGGGATTCCCTGACCTACTCTCAGGGCCTCTTTCAGCAGCTGCAATAGGCTTCTTTATAATAATCTAGAAAAAAATTATGTGAGTACACCTCACACTGAAGAAAATGTATTTTAACTCATGTAAGAGAATGACTTAGTGATAAGGGAAGTTAGAAGGGTGAAAACTGATGTCGTTATACATTATAAAACATTTTCTGTCAGCATGGGACCAACTGGAAATCTTTCAATAAACCAATTTGAGTTTAAGGACAGAAAGAAAACAGGAAAAATATTCCAGTGCTTTGTATCCTTGGTTTTTTGAAATTCTATCCACACAACACATTTGAATAAATTTAACATAATTGATGAGGAAAATTGGCTAAACCACTTCAACAACCCAAGAAACCTATTTGGATAGATCTTAGGTTCATTGAAGCAGTTCCTTGAAATGAGTGGCAGATTTTGAAGAATGTGAAGTTGATTATCTACATAATTGACAGAGGATGTTTAGATCTTGTTCTGAACAAGCCTACAGTACTTGAAGTTCCATAGATGCAGATGGTTTCATGTCTGAGCCTTAATGAATTCTGAGATAAACAAAGATATTTTCTGAACACTGAGGTCAGACCAGGTAAATTTTTAATTGATGTTAGAAATTGAACCATCTGTTAGAAATAACAGTGTTTATTATGGTTTTCCTGTATGCCAATTGTGATTTAATACTGAATAACTAGAAATGTAGTAATACACTTAAATATATATATATATATATATATATATATATATATATATATGCTTCAAGTATATACATTTTTCTGAATCTTCACTGTTACTTGTCTTATATGTTAGTCTAAATGATTTTAAGTAATGATTATGAACCAGCTTGGTCTGTCCCAACTCAAATATTATAGCCAGATGAATTATTTTCATTCAGTTGGGTTTTTGTAAACCCCAGATTGCACCAAGGCAAAGCACTGTGAGTACTTCAGCAGTTAATATATATGTTTTTTTATGGAGGGAGTCATTAAGAAATCACTTATGTACTGTAATATACTCAAATTAGTATGAGCTATTTTAACATAATTCAATAATGTGATCGATTCCACTTTAGGACTCAATCTAATAGTGGTTGAATTCTTCCATCTCTGAAGAATTAAGTGGTTTAACAACACGTCTAAGAGAAGAAATATATCAAAATACACTGTCCATATGACTTTCAATGATGTTTTGCCAGTTATAAATATTAAATATAATAATTATTTATAAATTATAATAAACATAATGTTATTAGAAATATAAGCCTATTATATTTGCAGTAATTATATATAAAGATTGTGGCATTTAGAGAACTGCATCCTTGTTTGAACATCTGAGGAATGTCCTTTATTCAGGGATTTCTCCAGCAGAGGCTACTGAAAGAGCAGGAATGGCAGAAAAGCATTGATTCCCTTCCCAAGCACGTAAGGCACACATTGGAAGGAAGCAGGAGTTGCAGGGGGTTGGCAGAGCAGCATTTTCCTGACAGGCTTTGTGGCTGTTGTTGTGCCCTTCCAGCACAAAAGAACGTCTGACTCTTGCAGAGGGCAGAGAAGTAGATGGATGGCAGTGATTAACTGGTTTCCCTGCTGAGTAAAATGGATCGTGTTCTCCCTCTGCAAGGGAAATCTTGTGCTTGTCCATGTTTTCTTTGTTTTGACTCTCAGAAAAAAGCCAAATCCCAGGTGGTTATTTGTTTGTGAGGTGCAGCCCAGTTACTCCAGTGGCACACCTGCCCAGGGTGTGGGGCCTTAGAGCACCACCCAGAGGGATGCAAGCTGTGGGCACCGTGCTGGGGCAGCCTGGCTACCATCTGTAGAGGCTTCCTGTCTCCAAGGCAGCCAGAGCCACCCTGGAGCAATCATCTCTGTTCCTGTCACTGCATCCCAGATCCAGAGCAGGGAGCAGAAGGCTGGGCCTGCCTTTGGCAGGAAATGGCCCAGGTCTCTCCAAGTGTTTGCTGGCTGGTTGTCCAAGGGGTGAGTGAGATTCCAGCATATCCTTAAAGGGCAGAGACATCTCTGCTCTCTCGTGCCACCCCAAGCTTTTTAAGGACTGCTATTTGCCTCTTCTGAAACAAGTCCTATTAAGCCCCTCTGGGCTCTAAGATGGTGTGGAAGGATTGGGAAGTTCAGTCTTTTTCTGTCATTGGTATCATCAGAGCCCAACATTGCTCAGAGATGAACATGCTGTGGCACCACTGCTGAGTCATTCTCTGGGTTTCCACAGCTGACACTTCCTCACTTTGAGACTGGCCACGAGCCTAGGCTAAAAGGGGACAGAATTAACTTATTTTTAGATTAGTGAGGCTGAGCTTATTATCCCATTGTTAGTTGGTTTAAAACAATTGCTTTAAATTTTTACTAAACACATTATGTGTGTATGTATGTTGTTAATTCTGCCATAAAGATTATGCTGAATCCTTGGATTAGGAACTGATTAAGAACCACTAAAGTGCCAGATCTCTGGATAAGGTATAATGAATTATTCATCCTGTTATCCTACCACAATCACAATAATGTCTTGGTGCTAATTAGCAGATGGATGGGCTGATACAAAGTAAGGAATACCCAGGAGATATTTTATTCAACCTATATTCTGATTCCTCATGATAAATATATTTTCTGACCTTACAATTTATTTCTTGCTCAATAGAATACAGGTCTTATTTTTCTCTCAGTTATTTCAACTTTTGTTTTTTTAAATCAATTACTTTATTTAGGGCTAACTAGCCTGAGAGCTGAAGCTTTTAAGAGCTTCTGGGATAGCTGCTGCAAAGTTTTACTATTATTTCTCACTATAATACTTTGTCCATATTGGTGAGCTACATGTTACCATTTCTTCTATTATGTGTGTCTTTATTGTCTTGTATTAATCAGAGCAGAATTTGTCTTATTCTTAACCTAGAACTTGTAAAGCATGGCACTTATTGTGGGAATGAATTAGATATTTGTGCATATTAATCTTTATTATTTAAGGCAACACAGTTTATAGCAGATTTCTTTTTGCTTGGCCATTAGTTATTACTCTAGATTTTCCTCTTTCTCCCTTTTAAGTAAAACAATATCAGCATTTTGTTTTACTTAATGTTGTCATATATCATTGTTCACCAAAGAGATTTATCAGAAGTCAAAAAAGGACATTATTTTGTATTTTGCCACATTTCTTAAAAATTCCTAGTTTTTGAAATAAGACTGCAGCCTGAAGCATAGCTTAATGCAGATATTTCAGTCTCACAGCTCAGCCTGAAAAAAAAACCCATCCCACAACCAAAACAGTCCTCACCACCTATTTCCCACTTCTTTTCTTCTAGCAGGTATTTTCCTTAATTCTGTGCTGACCCTGCCGAGCTTTCCTTCCACTCCCCTGCAGAAATAATTCTGATAACTTCATGAAGATGTAACTGGTTTGTGAGACCTGTTGATTGTATGGGAATGCCCAGCTTAGCCTGATTTTTGTGTGAGATGTGCAACTGGCTGCTCCATGAATATATTTTGATTTTGGGAGGAAGTGTATGAGGGCAGAAGAATAACTTGGGGGAACCACTGCTGGCTTTCTTTGTGTCTGTCTCTGGTGTTTGTGTTTCTGCTCATCAACAGCGTGAGATATTTATTCTCCCTTTCCTCTCCTCCTCCTCCCCTTTTCCTGTTTCTCTCCCTCAGCCACCACATCCTTCCTAGTGCTGCTTATCTCTGAGAATTTTTCTTCCCTCTCTCAGTTCTCACTCTGCTGTGTGTGATTAAGCACCTGGAACATTTCCAACCTGATGACTGCAGGGTTTTGCAATGAAACCCCTTGGAGATTTACTGAGTGGGCTGCTCTGAAGGAGTCGGACTTTATGAGCCCTAATGCCTGCCTCTGTAGAGATTTGGAAAGTGCTTGGCATATTAAATGCATTGCTGCTATCTGAGTAACAGCAACAATCTGCATGAGGTCTTGAGATACAAAAATGTCTCCTTGTGACAAACTGTACAAAGTCCTTTGTGTAGGAATGTGCTCTTTTCCTTTGTGCTGGACTGTACAGACAGCTGGGCTGGTGGGCACTGCTGCCAGGAACTCTGTGGGTTAGTCTGAGACAAATATCTCATCTACAGCCATGCTCAAATTAGGTTTCTAAGCTTCACATTATTTGAGGTTTTGGTCTGAATAGACCAGCTGAGGTTCATCTTCAACTGTAAAAAACAAGTCACTTTTAGTAGAAGATGTCCCAGCTGCAACCCTGCATTGCTGAGCTGCAATGTTACAATCACAACCCCTACATCTGATTCTACATTAACTCCATCTGAAAAGAGTGGTGGAGGGCAATAATTGTGCTGAATAAACTATACTAAGGTTTTGCTTTAGACACACTATGTGAGGATGCCTTGCTGGATGCTGTGTGATAGAGCTGAAAGCTTTCTCAGGAACATTTCCCTGAGCTTTTAGCCTGCAGGCTGTCCTCAGAAGGCAGAGCTTTTTGTTACTTTATCTTGCACTCAAGGCTGTATACACAGATAAAACACTGTGTATCAATAATGCTGGCCTTTTATTGCCAAGAAGTTTTTTCCCAGGGGTTTTATAGCCATTTAACATAAAGCTGGCAGTAACATTGTCTGCTGGCTGAGACTTGCCAGAGCTAAAACAGGATTGAATGTAGAAAGGATATTTGTACTCAGTAAATTCAAATATTTGGGAGTTTAACAGAATTGGAAGAAGATCTAGAAAATTAAAAAGAAGGGACACTCTACCATCTTGATGAGGGTCTGAAGGAGATTTCAGTAGAAGGAAAACACATTTTCATCCGTCAGCTGGCCAGGTTCTTATTATTGTGGCTTCAACTACAAAGAGCAGAAGGAAGAGGGCAAATGAATCTTCTCCTCAAGCCCTGTACAGGTGTGGCAGCAACACCTGGTTATTGGCATTGCTGTGACAGAGCTCTGGGTAATCAGCCAGAGAATGGAAATATATTAGAAAATGTACCTATATATTCTATAGATTTCCCTCAGTGTCTCTCTGGAGATTTCTGACAGTTTCTTCTGGATTGTCAGAAGTCCCTCCAGTAAATCAGTGTTTGAACCATGCTTAAACTTCCTGTGACCATGCATGCTTTGATTCAGAATCTCTGACCTAAATAACGTATTAGAGATTAGAGAATTAAGATTTTTTCAAAAACAAAATGTAGTTAAAATTACTTAAAATTTCTTCTTTTTTGTCTTCTGTCTGTCCTTCAATCTGTCCATCCATTCCTTTTCCTTGCATCTATCCTTGTTACAAAGTTCATATTTTTACCACAAGTATCTTTTATCCTGCTCTTCCCTGAGCCCTCTTTTGTCCTTTCTGACCTATCTTCCCACTTAAATTACTTTCTTCCTGGCCTCATGGAGCATTGCCATGGTGACCACATGACATCACTGCACTGGGAACGGTTGCCTAGGAAACCATATGATGTCATTGCACTGGAGGCAGTTGCCATGGTTACTGAGTTGGCTGAGGTAACTGGGAAAGAGGGTCTGTCATCTGATGGGTGCCAGGAAATGTTCCCATAAACTGGAATAAAGAAGAGACTTTTATTTCTATTTTTATATTCCAGGGAGGGCTGCCTGTGACTCACAGACCCCATTGCTTTATGTCCTGTAACTTCTCTGGCTGGGCTGTTTTCCATTGGTCTCTGGGATCTTGCCCACCTGTTTCTACTGTTGAATGTTACTGTGAACATCAAACCGTACTAAAATGGAGAAAAGCTGTGTTGTCCTGTGGTTCTGCATAAGATGGGATTGCAGTTTCTGTTGCTCTTTGTTTTTTCCTCTTTGGTTCCCTTGGTTTCTGAGATAAATAGCCCAGCCCAGTATTTATCCCAGCAGACATCAGAGGTGCTGTAACAGTGAATGTCACAGCCTGAGCTTGCTGCATCTGCACCAGGCTTCCTGCATGCCTGTAATTTATTTTCCACTTCTTTCCTACCTTTCCCAATTTCTATTTCATCATTGCTGACATGTCCCTGTCTTGTTTTAATAATTCCAGCAGTTCCCAGGAACATCCTATGTGAGAGGTGAAGCAGAGGTTAAATAAAAGGGAGGAGGCAGCTATTAGAGATGAGAAAGGTACTGAAGAACAAGTTTAGTGAGTGTGTGTGATTCCTGTAAGGATGTGGGGATGTAAACAGTGGTTAGCACTGTTTGTGATGTGCAGATCTGTATCTCTGTCAGCATTTGTGTATGTACATAAACATCCATGCAATTACTCTGTGGATAAGCACATTTTTATGAAAATAGCTTCTCTAAGCTTTCTGCAATTGCGATTTCATGTCTAGGGCATATTAGTCAAGTCGTGCATGTGTGAGTGTGACTGCCTCCACATGTCAAATAAAGTCCCTGCTCTCAGTACCCCTGCAGATGCTCTGGAGTTCACTAGAAACTAGTTACAAACTTCCCACTGAAGTTCATGGAATGAGCCATTCTTTGGCCCCACTGTGTGCAGTCATCTCCAGGCTGAAAATCAAAATTCTTACAGTTATTGTGGAGCTGCAAACAGGAATGCAATCAAAGAAGCCATGGAGTGTGCTGATGTCAGGCCAGGTAACTGAGGAATTTAGGGGCACCTGAACTATTGACTGAAATCCAGGGCTCCTGAAATGTTGGGAGGATGCTGGAATGGGGGTAGCAGCTCAGCTCTGGCAGAACTAGGAGGAAAATCCAGAAGAGAGAATGTAAATTCATTGGGCAGGGAACAGAATTTCCACTTAGGTATGGGGAGAAGAAAGGGGATAGAGATTGGGGGTTTTTGATGTTTGTTTATTTTGGATTTCCCTCCTTATGCTTTACAAGTACTGTTTGATTGACTGTTTATTTGTTCAGCATATTGAACAAAGCAATCTCAGTCTTTGTGCCAGGGTAACTGTAAAAGAAAGTTCTGCTTCATACCTGAAATAATTTAATGTCATTTTGATCAGATGTCAAGGAACAAAACAGCTCACAGAGGGGGAAAGCAGCAGCCAGTCAGTGCTCAGGTCTTCCCAACAATCAGGTGAGACATGAATAATCACTTGCTTGTGCTTCAGATCTGTGTGTAAATCCAAATTCTACTTTGAAAACAGTGTTTAGTTACTTGACATGCTATGGTGGGGTTTGCAAATCAGGCTGTTCTGTTCATGGTGAGCCAAGGGACTTGCATCACTGTAAAATATGTCAGTATTCATGGCCTTTCCTGGGCTTTAATGGATTGGAACAGCCTTGCAGGTACTAGTCTGGGATGTTGCTGAATCTGTAATTGGAGGGATATTTGACCCTGCTGTTAATGGCCACTTGTGTTACTTTTTCTGTTAACTGAGCTTCAGAATGACCCCTGAACTTGAGTTTGTTTTATTTCAACATTCTACCTGGCAATTTGAGGTTATTGTATTTAAGTACATTTTAAACATTTATGTTTGGATGACATTTACTGGTAAAATATGAGAAAGCAAGCAAGAAACTAGACTGTGTTTGTTTAACTGTCAGGGAGGTGTGGGAAAAGGTTGGTAGAGCTTATGGGGTTTTGGTAAATTTTACGTGAAATCCACATTTTTATGATTCATACTCCAGCTTTTCCTGTCTCTGGACTTTCACCAATGTCAGGTTTCTGTAAATATTTAAATCACAATTTTATGCTATGCTATAGCAATACTGGAGATCTCAAGTGGTACAGAATTACAGATTTGTTTTCCTCTAGTGTGAAGCACTTGGGGTTTGTACATGGTGAAGTTCTGTGAGTAGCAGTGGAGGTTTGTGGTGCTGCACGACACCTACAGACAGGCCTGTGAGAGCTCAGCTTTTGCTGACTAATGCTTCCATCTGCTGGAGAAGTTTGTTTGCACAGTATTCACTCTGTACTCTACTCAGAGAAATAAAATCTTGCTCATTAAACCCCCAAGGATTTAGTCATCATTAGTTACTATAAGAAAACAAGTTCTTCTGGGATTTTAAGCAGCTAACACAAATCACTTAGGTGCTCTATAGCTTTACATCTAAAAGATGTAACTCTCTGCCTACCTGGAATCAGTACTCTTATTTTTTATTCTAAAATATCATAACTTAACAGTAGTAATAGAAGTTAAAGTACTTTAGATTTAGTACTAAAGATTCTACAAACACCTTCCTAGTGGGTGATTTTGTGACTCAAACTGGTGCTTTCACTGAGAGACTGCAGAGGCTGCAGGACTGTCCCTTTGCACTTCATGGCCAAGCAGGATGGGGCAGATACCCATTGGGACAGGATGGATTTCTGAACTGGGACTAGAAAGTTCACTCAGTATTATTTACACTGCCACTGGACATCAGGATCTGTGCTCCCAAAACTTTTTTTTGAATTGTGGAATTAACTTGTTTTGCAACAAACTTGAGAACTTTGAATAAAGCTTGTGTCTGGAGACACTGTAGCCCAGCAAACAGAGTACTTCCCAGCCCACCTTTCTCTCCTTAATGAGTCATTTTCTCATTTTTTCCTGCAAATCCATTGATTTATTGAAAGAACAGCACGGGATGGTTACTTTACCTTTGCATTATCTTTTCATTCTTATTAGGTTGTGCAGGAAAAGTGTGCAAATAAAAAAGCCCCACCCCAAACCATAAAATTTGTGGAGAAAAAATTGTTCTGTGTTACTTGTTTTTTACGATAGTGTTGTTAAAAGTAATGATATCAGAACACCTTTGGACTTGATACAGTGACATTACAAATAAATACAGCATTCTTATGTTAGATAAAAATTTTAACTTTATAGATATAAAATTAGATATAAAGTAAATTATAAATTATATATAAAATTTATATGCTTATATATAAGATTAGATGTATTAGTTCAGGATCATTTTAGAGGAAGCAATAAAGATGTAGATTCTTATATATAATATAATCCTATATGAAGATGACATAGTGAGATATGTTTATTTATATTTATTTAAATATATTAATTCAATAAACTATAAAAGGAACAATAAAGAAGAAAGTCAGAGCACTTTGCCCCCATCCAAAGGATGATCACTTGATAGCTCACTTGATAAAAATTATCCATTGTACATGTGAAAGTTTGAGGTGACCTTCAAGAGCCAACCCCGTGGAACACATCAGCTCCATCTCCTTCACATCTTTGGGCTCCACAGGGCAGTTGTCATTGGGATGTTGGACTTGGCTGTGCAAGGACCACCAAGTACCCTTAGCTTTAAGGACTTGGAATTAGGGTCAAACACCAAAAAAAGAGATGGATTTTAGAGACTTAATGTTTTTAAAATGATGAGAGGTGTAGGAAATACAGACTTTAGATTTGTTTCTGTTGTTCTTCTACTGCTAAGGAGAAATAATTCAAGATGTCTTTCACTGATGACACTTATATATTTTTTAAGTAAATTGATCCCATATGTGTGTGGGTTTGGGCTTTTTGGAAAATAAAGAGCTCAGTAGCTCTAGGCAGCAAATATTCTGCTCTGGGTGTTGCAAATGTGAGAAACAAATTTGTGAATGGTAGGAGCACTACAGTCTAGGTCCCAAATCCATAGTTTGTGTGGACAAATAGCTACTATTTACCTTAGCATCCATCAGAAACTATGTTTGAATAGGATTAATTGAACTGGATGTGCAATTTAAAAAATCACATGGAACCCAGAGGCAAAAGCTTAGGCAGTTATTGTTTTCCTTGTGTTGTTACCTCACTTGCAGGAGCAATAATATCTGAAGCTGCCATTGGTAGTAATTTAATAAAGAGGATTTTCTTGGATTTAAAAAAAACCAAAACCCAGGCTGTCCATCATCATGTTATATATGCAAATAAAGGCATTTTCCCCGAGTGCCCATGCAGGAGCACATTCCATTGCTGATGTCTGTGCCTCAGAGTGTTTTGCCTGTCAGTATCTTTATGGCTCACATACCTTAGCAGGCTGTAACTCACACCTGCAAGTCTGCACAAAGGGCTTGAATTTCTTTTTATTACCTGTGAACTGAGATTAAGCTACTTACTCTTCTTGTTAATGGATGCATTTGCTCTTGCTGCTTCAAACTGTTTTCTCAAGAAGTTATTAATGATTTAGTATTTAGCCAATTGTCAATTCTTAATTTTCATTAAAATCTACTTTAAGTGGCCTTAATTGCCTCTTGCATGATGTCATAGCTTTGGACAGTGCCATATCCCAAGGAAATTATGGTTTTTATGTGCTTCATGTAGGATTGTAAACCTAGATACTGGGATGTTGTGTTGATGGACATCATTCAAATCATAAATTGCCATAAAATTTCAGAACCAGTTCCAGCAGGTGAAGAACATGAATGCAAAATTGTCACACCCTGGTTGTCAGTGATCAGATTCACAAGAACTGATGACAAATTTTTCATTGGATAAAGTAATAGGCAGAGAATGTTTTCCCCTGAAAAGTGTATTTACAGCACATTAAGCACAGTAAGGCTCCTTAACTTTGGAGATGATATTGTTTATTTTAAAGGAAGAAAAAGGTCTGTGTGTGTACAGGAGGTGGGGGAGGGTGAGTATTGATTTGAGCAGTTGAGTCATGAGAATCAATTTACTTTTCAGTTCCTGGAGAATGGCATTGCAGCTGGTGGTTTGTGACTGCCTCATCCTTTGTGTCATTGATGGGGCAGAGAGCAATTCTCTTCTGAAGCAGGGAGTTGCTATGCCTTGGATGCTTTGTTCAGCTGGGAATAATGACTTTTTTTCCAGTGGTTGAATGATGTCAGCAACATTCACAGGTGAAACTGTGGCTGATGTACCTGTTTGCAAGCTTTCTAGATGTTGTCTTCTCTACACCTTTGTGGTTATAGAACATCCTGAGCTGGAATGGACCCACAAGGATCATTGATTCAAAGTCCTGACCCTGCACAAGACAGCCCAAGAATCCTACCCTGTGCCTATGTGTGTTCTCCAAATGCTTCTGGAGCTCTGGCAGGGTTGGCACAGGCTGGGGGTGCTCTGTTGTGTGGTGTCAGGGCTGGTTTTCAATCTCATTGTACTCCATCTTGGGAAGCAGCAAACTGAGGCAGTTTTGTTGTAACATTCTAAATGTTCAGTGATGCTCAGCTTGGTGCAGAAGCAGCTGGGGACTCCTGATTGCACTGATGGAGCCCAATGGCAGAGAAACAAGACAGGGTTCTCTGCCTACACAAACTTGCCTGATGTAACAGTTTTGCTGCTTTTTTTCCTTCCCTGTGCCACTTGTACTGATTCAGTGCACACCTTATCTGTTAATATCAATTCTGCTCAGTCTGATTTGCAAGATATCTCTCACTGATTGTCTCTCTAATTATTCCATTGTAAATTCTGGTGTTCTTTCCACCTTCTTTTTTCCTCCCTATCTATTAGATCTTGTTTCCACATGTTTAATGATCCTTTTGTTGTGTTTCTTGCTTCAAATGCAACAGTAGAACACTCTTTTTCCATGTTTGGAGTTGTTTCTTTCTCAGTTTCTGCTTGCTTTAATAAATAAGCCAAACAGATGAGCACTGACTGTAACTTTCCTCTTATTTTTGGTGCTGATGCCAGTGGATGTCAGCCTCCCTTAACTCTGAGCACTGCATGCATTACTGGTTAGTAAATGTTTTAAGGTGCTTGTGAATCACATGATTGTACTCTTCACTACTTGCTTTAGCTACTATGTGAATGACAGTCTAAGAATATAAATGAGTTAATTACCTGGTACTTTGTGTTAGAGGTTCAGTGTTCCACCCCTTTTACCTTTGCTGTTTTCAGAGTTAGAAGGTTGGAGCCAGCCAAGATTTATGTGGTGTTGACTGTGTTACTTTTTCCATGGATGTGATACAAAAAAAAAAAAAAAAAAAAAAAAAAAAAAAAAAAATTCTTCATCTCCTATCACTAAACCTTTCCAGACTTGTACATGGAGCTTTTCCATTTGTTGTGATACAAAATGTTAGAAGTGCTTAAGAGTGGCACTGTGATGATCTCTGCTGACTTCAGCCATAGGAGTTAGCTGTGCCTGTGCATATTCACCACAAGCCTGTTTTTTCACCAGTACAGTTTGTGTAGTTTAGGATTTCTTTTCTGTGGATCTGGGATAACCCTCTTGTGGATCACAAAGCATGTTGAAGTTCTGTAACAGATTGCAGCCTATTTCCTGTAACAAGTTGTTCCGTAGAAAAACGTGAAATAAGTAACTTGTTTTTTTCTCCAAGGCTTCTTCGGGATAAACCACAGTGCAGCCTTACAAATTTAATTCCTGGGATATCATTCTGGTTTGTTTTTTGGGGTTTGTTTTTGTTTTTTGGTTTTTTTTTTTTTTAGTGTAGAATATTTAAGTGGATAACCAGGGAGTTAATGAAATTTACTGATGTAAAAAAGTGAAGATGGTCTTTGCATGAATAAGGACTTAGATAATAAAAGCAGGGGCCTGCAGTTGGAGCCCTTTTATAAAGACTAGGGAAGGCTCTTGCTCTTCTGCCAGTGTGGTCCTTGCTTTGTCAAAGGGTAGATCCATTCTTCTGAATTCATAATGTTTTAGAAACCTTATCAGCAGGGACCTCTGGCATGGTCCTGTACAAAGCTCATGTACAAACCTTATTAAAAAGCACATATGTTTGTTGCCAAGGAAACATAAGCCATTAAGCCCTAGGAACGTAATTCATAAAAACAAAATTTTAGCTATTAACATCTACTTTCCCCATTAGTGCCACGAAACCTCCATGAAACAGCCTTGCAGTCTCCAGCTAATGGATGTGACATAACTGGGAACGAGGAGGGAGACGAGGAATTGCAATTCACTGAGCTCCAAGTACGGCCGGAGTGAGGAGAGTGCAGGACTGGGTATGTTTTCATCTCTTGTGTTCATGAGGCACTGAGCACCTGTTTGTCCCACTCCTGTTACTGGTCATTATCAGTCACATCAAAGACAAATCTTTGCTAAGCAGGGAAGGATCAGGCCTGCATTTTCCAACAGGTCTATTCGGAATATGAAAATAAAAAATTAGGCTTGGGAAAGGAAAAAGTGAAGTATTTTGTATTGGTTTCAGATTTAATATCTTAGTAATTTTAATTTTTACCTCTCTGGATTCAGTGTGTGTATTCTGTTATAATTAGCTAACTCACAATGGGTTTAACGTGAATTGTGCTTATAGATAGCATTTTAAAATTTTTTGGTTGTTTTGGTCATTCTCAATTTGTTCTTAAAATCTGTAAGCTGTATTCTTCCTCTTCATCCTTCTCTTTTTAAGAATTGAATTGGATTCATTAATTTTTTTTCATCCTAATACTGCAAAGTACTTAGGAGTTTCTTGTGAAGAATCCACTGTGGCTAAACGGGTGTTCTGTGCCAAAATTCCACTGTACTTGTGTTCTAGGAAATATTTCTAGGAAAAAAAAAAATTAGGAGTAAAGTGAATGTGGCTCAATTTTTGCCTGGTCTAAGCTATCGGTTGCCACTCTCAAGTGTTGTCCAGGGCCACAGTCAGGATCCCAAGGCTGGCCTGAGTTATTGTTGACACTTTGTAGTCATGCATGTTCAGCTTTGGGATCAAGAAGCCAAAGTGAACTCAGGGTCATTACTGCACTTTATTCTCAGCCATTCCACCAGTTTTGAACCATCACTTCTGTATTTGAGAGCAGAATTAACATTGCTGTCTGAGAAAAGTGCTGTAGTGGGGAAAGGCTTATGAATCACTGGGATATGTAGCCTCAGTCTGCAAGTCATCCATCAGCAATTTAGTGGAATAAATCAGTTACAGTCAGTTGATGAAGTCCATTGCCAGCTTTTCCCAAAGTTATTTGGGCACCTCTCCTGCAGCTCTGGAGAGATCTGTGTATGAACTGGACAAATGGTGGTTAGGAGCTCCCAGACTTTGCCCCCACAGGCCTGGTGTGGTTTCAGCTCACATGCAGTTTTGTTTTGCTCAGACTAGTCACAGTGAAGTTGGGCTCTGAGGTGCACTCTGCTTTCTCCAGGGTTTGATGGGCCTTTGCCTGATAACAACCTCAAGGATTTGGCAGTGAGTGATTAGTAAAAAATGAGTATATGGCACTATTGAGTTTTTGAGCTCCATAATTGTAAGAATTACAGTTTGTCAAATCTCTGACTTGTGAGCCTGTGCTAGCAGACCTGAGTGCAGAGATGAGCTTGTCAAACAGCCTTGTACAGCAGGGTAGATTTAAAGAAAAGGAAACGTGTCAGGGATCTCCAGATAACATAACTTAGTTTGAAGTGTGCCTCCAGAGAACATGAAGGGCAAGGCTACCTTCAAAGCTAGATCAATTGCTCAGGGCTTTGTCTGATCAGATTTTGAAAACTGCCAGGAACAGAGATTTCTGTCTTTCTAGACAACCTATTTCAGGACTTGGGCACTTACACTGAATTTTTTCTCTTCTATAGCCACTCGTGATTTTTCCTGCCCCAATCTGACCACTGCTTCTTGCCCTTGCACTGTTGCCTCTAAGAAGTGTCTTTATCTTACATGTAATTACCCTTTAAATGTTTGATTACTACAGCTGGATTCCTTTCCCAAACCTTCTCTTCTTGAGGCTAAACACATTCAGCCCCTCAGCCTCTCCTCACATGCCACGTGGTGCAGGCACTTCACTATTTAGTGACCCTTCCCTGAGCTCTCTGCAGGTTATCAGTATCACCTGGGTGACAAAAAGCCCAGGGTGGGACACGGTGTCCCAGGTGCTGCCTCACAAGGACGAGCAGGGCTCCCTGCCCTACCTGCTGCCTGTGCTCTGCCAGTGCAGACATTGCTGTTGCAGTGTCAGTGCTGGCTGTTAGCACAGTGTACAAAAGGATGTCCTCAAATGATCTGTGTCCTGATATCCATGTGTTTTCCTCTGCAAAGCAGGAAATCAGGACAATTGTATAACGCAGAAGTTTGTGGAGAAGTTTGTTCTTTGATATTCGCTTTTTTCCAAGTTCAGTGTCTGGGAAAACACAGAGCTACTGCAAGGACACTTGAGCCTCATGAGTGCTGGGATACTGTACCATTTCTGATCTCCCATTCAAACACAATATGCCAGGCTGTGGCAAAAAGCATCCTGAGACTGGGAGAGACAACATTTCTGTTCCTGGTGGGGACTCCAGTGCTTGTTTGGCAAAACTGCAACCAGCATGGAGCAGGGACTAAGCAGTGAGAAAGGAAGCCTTGAAACCTGGGACTGCACTGCACTATACTCAAGCAGTTTGGGATTTCAAATCTGCCACCACAATCTGGGAGGTCACCCCAGCCATGTGGGAATTTCTTGGCCTGTTGTTATGGATGCACAAGTATTAGTAGCAGGCTTCCCTTGTGCAGCTGTAGGGAGTTACCTTTACTGCTCTGGCAGTGAAGGTGTCCCCTCCTGTGCCCAAAATGTTGAAGAAGTTTGTCTTGATGGATGTTATTTAACAGTGATTTGCTCATAAAGGTCACCTCGGCTCTAACATGGTCTGAGGCCGTGGTGGATTCACTGAAGCATCTCATTGTGGTGAAAAGTCTTACATGGTAAAATAAGTCTCCTTTCTCTTACTGCCAGTTGTTCTGGACTCTTGAGGAATCATTAACAAGTAGTAAAATAATAGCCATTCTAAATCACTTTGGTGTCCTGTGATTGTACAACAATAATTATTATTCTCTACCCCTTGTGATCTCCTTGGAGAAAGTGCAATTTAAGTACTATTTCAGTCAAGTGAGGTAATTTCTAATGTATGAACGTGTAAAAGTAGCTTTTTATATGTTTCCTGATTTGGATACTCAGCTTTCTTATTGAAACTCCTATTACTGATAGATAGGAAATCTCTCAGAATTTTTGAAAGTGGCAATATAGTATAAAAGTGAATGTTTCAGGATGTGGAAAAAAACCTAAAAAGTTACAAATATACAGTTTTTCAGCAAACACATGTGCTATTTTTCTGACAACTGAAAGGGCCTCACTGGTATTGTCATCAAATTATTTTTTTTTAATTAATGTGTGAATTGTTTGCTCTCTAAAGTATTGCAATCAAATTTTATCTGCAAGCACAAATGGAAGCTGAAACTCTTAACTGTCCCTCTGGGCTACACCCAGAGTGTTCTGGAATGTGCATCTCCCATTCTATCTGCGATCTTTGCATGATGTTCCCTAAACATTTACTCTTCTTTTGCATGAGCTTAAGGGAGGACCAACATTTGAGGAGTTAGAAGAGACTTTTGCTCTTCTGGGGCAGATCTCTCAGAGCAGATTGTGAGCTTGTATTCCAGTGGGATGTATTCCCTCTGTGTGTGATCTGTCTGGGTGGTGTTGGAAGCTGCATTCTTGCCTGGGGTGACTCCAGTCCTCCCCCTGATCTGCACAGGTCAGTCTTATTGTCCTCAACACAGTTTTCAGTAAGCAGTGTCCTGATGATGGGAAACGTCTTAATTGATGCTGAAAAATACGTTCCAAATTTTACACACCCTTCTTAAACATAGTGTTCTACACGGTGCAACTGCAGCTGAATCACCGCAGTTCACACCTGCAGGGTTGTGAAAGTACCGGCCTTTTCAAAGCTCCCCGCCTTCTCCCTCTGCAAGCAGGTACAAGGAACCTGTCATCAGTGCTAATCTTCCTGCCAGCTACCACCCTGCTCACACTCCCAAACCTGTGCTCTGAGCTAGGCTGTCCAAAGCTTTATTCCATGAGCCTTGTTTCTGACAGACCCACATTGGATTTTGTGTGTATGGGGGAAAAGCATAGGAATTACTACTGTGGGGACAAGAACAGAACGAGTGCAGCTGCTGAACAAGCTGGATGCAGTTAAGACCTGTCCTGTGGATCCATCCCAGATCCTGCTGGGCCCTGAGCTTCCTGGCAGCTGAACAGGCTGTCAGAGCTACCCAAGCCCACAGGAGCTTTTCCTTTCAGCAGTGTTATTTGAAAAATAGGTGAAGTTGTTATGTTCTGCTCCTAAAACTGTTCCCACTCCTAATTGCTAATAGTATCCTTCTCTGGCTTTAAAGAAGTAAACTGCAGATGTGGAGTCCCCATAAAACCAAGATGACTTTTATGAGGGTTTTTTTGAAGGGGGTGGGGAGCAAGGGAAAAATGAAAAGCATTCCAGGGATTTCTCTCTGTTCCTTTAGGATTGGTATAATTACCCTATATATGGATGTGTCATTGTTTCCATTTAACATTGCTGAGCTGAATAATTTGGTGTATGATAGTAAATGTTATGCTAGGCTGTAGCTATAGATTGTTTCATGGATTGGATGGATGAAAAATGTTGCTGTAATGACTGGTTTGGGTACAAATGATAATTTTGTATCAAATCTTGGAGCAAGAGCCTGGCACCACTGAAGAGAAAGTAAAAAGGATACAATGCTGAATTTTTAGTTGCTTTATGGAAATCCTGGGATGGCAGGAACGCACAGAACTGCTCCAGGAGGTTTTCTCCCTGAAGAACATTTCTTCTGGTGGAGAACATCCATAAGTGAGTCCCACTGTCACCCCCCCGTATTCCCTCGCTTCTGTAGCGGTTTGGGGAATACCGGCTCGTCCAGTCAGTCGGGCTTTCTGCCGTTTGCAGCTCACAGATAACAGCAAAGATACGGCTTTTGAAGCCAGTGTATTCCTAAATATTCTCCTCCTTGTGCCTGAGTGGTGCATTCTTAGGCGCAATCAGCCTCTGTGCTCCTGGAACAAAGGGCCAGGTGGCTCTAACTTTGGGAATGCTGATGGTCCTCGCCTGCTGCCTCTGCTTTGAGCACCGCCGCAGATGAGCAGCGCTCTGGGCACGGGCTGAAACGTGACGTTTCCAACATCAGCGCCTGCCTGCCGCCGGGGTTAGCTGTGCCGCAGCTGGGGGAGCTGGTTCGCCTCAGCAAGAGCTACAGACGTGTCGAAGAGTCCCTTCCCGTGGAGAGACGATCATATTTAATTATCAGTTTGTCTGTCTCGGTGTAGCTCCTTACATCACGATGTGAGGAAATAGATCTCTCTGCACCTGTGAAGAGCAGGTAGGAGGGTTTTGATGTTCTGCTGCCAGTAAACACTCACCAAAAAATGTAAGCGACCGACTTGTGCCTCAGTCAACATCCCGGAAACATCCCCACCCATCCATGGGTCATCTCTCAGCGTGTCCTGATGTTCTGATACACGTGGAGAAATCCTCACCCAAATGCACACATAGCCTGAAATAACAGAGAGAAAATGGAGAAAACTATTCATTTCTGAGGTCCATGAACTATAAAGCCTTTCAGAAATGTTCTTCTTTCTACAAAATGACCTTTAAAGTCTATCCAAAGACTGCATCACACTTATTTTGGGAGAGGTACCTCTGTAGAAATGTACCTGGTAATTTATTGATATTTTTTGTTTTCAGACATCAGTATATTTTTCACACCATTCATTATTGCCATTTCTCTCCTTTCTTTTTCCAACAGTAATCTGTGTATAATCTGTTTTATTGTTGGTTGGGGGGGTTTTGTTGATTTGGTAGCTTTTCCTTCCCCCTTGTAGGGATTTGTTTGCAGGCAAATTTTTCACTTTTATCCTGACCAGAGATTCCTTAAAGAATATTTCCCCAGGTTCTCTCCAACAATGTTTTCTGTTCTCTCTCATTTTCAAGAAGCTTCATATATATTTTGTAGAATATTATTAAGATTTTGTCCCCATTTAATTTCTCAACCAAACACTTTACAAACATTTTTAACTGAAGAGCCCCTGGGTCCCTGTGGAGTGAATTGGACATTAATATTAGGCTATGACATTAGTAGATTATGGTACTTTCCCCTCTTCACTAAAATTTCTTTAATCAAATTAAACTGTCAGCTACAATAAATAATAATATATTTGTTGCTGTTTATTGCTGTAGGGCAATCAAAACATACCCACAAAGGCTGAGGCTGTCTGTTGTTCAAGAGTAATTGCATTGGGTTTGAGCAAATCAAGTAAGGCAATTAAGGCTTTCATTGGGTCTCCTGGAAAAGTGGAGAATTATTTCAGTGGAAGGGGCATCAGCAGCTCAGCTCCTGTTCATTTCTCTCCTGTATTTTATGCTGTTGAGATACTTTTTTCCCTAAAATGTTTCTGGAACATGAGTGTTAAAAATACTTGTGAGAGCTGGGATGATGATTATGCAGCTCCTTTGCATAATTCCTTCTGTTATTTAGGTTTAGCAATAGTAGAAGTGGCAGGCCAGCATGTATCCATCTCTGAAAAATGTTTTTCTGGACACATTGTTTCAAGGGAAAGGGGAAATCCCAAAAAGGATTAGCAAGACTTTAATATATACAAAATATAATGGATTAGATAATGAGGATAATACATCATGTCCTGTGTTATTTAGTCTATTATTTATGAGATAATAATAATACTAATATTTTAATGAGAATACTACTCAATTGAGAAGTTGCTTGTGGGTATTAACTTGCCCTGCTATCAGGTGGCTAAATCTGGTGACAGTCTGCATTGGCTTTGGGGAGCAACTTTTAATCTGTTATTCAACTTTACTAGTCCCAGTGGAAATTTCAAAGCCATCTCTTACCACTAGTCCTTCCCTATTACCCTCCTTAAATATAAAAATTAATAAAACACTAGTAAACCAAAAAGAAATTAAATTGTGTGCTGTCCTGGCCTGTTTTGTAGGAAGAATACAGCCCCGAGATTGTTGTTTTTATAAGATTGGCAATGCTGAGATATTGCAGGGCTGTGTACTTAGTGATCACACAGAGATAATGTAATCAGTTGCTGAAGAAGTGAATGTATTTCCTTGCTTCATTTCTGTTGGTCTATCTGCATATAGACCTATTTTTATGTCCTGATATTTCTCCTCTGTAGAGATACTAATCAGAAAATTAGTCTTGAAAGTGTTCATTTTTGTTATCTCTTTTGTCTCTTGATAAATACGTGGTTTTGTTCATGTTTCTTAATCTGATCCTTCTGTGAATAAGAATAGAATGACCTTGCTTTCTGTCTGATAACCTTTTAGGAAAACACCTGTTTTCCTGCTGATTTTTTTTCTATCTACGTCATACCTACTGGACTTCAGATCTTTTTTGCTTTTAGTAATTCCTCTTCAACTGATTGCACATTTTAGTTTCCCACATTTTTGTCATCCTTCTGTGACTAATTCTTCTAATTAGAACCAGGTTCTGCTCACTTAATCAAGGTTGCAGTAAGAGAAGAAAGACTTCTGACATCAAAAAAAGGTGTAGAACAATTCTCTAACTGTCACCCTCCATTATTAGAAGCATATTAGGAAAGCTGTGCTGAGAGCCTTTGAATTTATATTTTGTCCACTTGCAAATATGAACTCTTTTCCAAGTTCACACCATTTGACTAGGAAACCATCAAAGGACGGTAGAGAATTTACTAACATAGTATGTGGCCTTCTGCAAATAAAATCATTAGAATTTTTGTCTGTGTTTGTCCTTCATTACTTGTACAAAGGATACTGTATAAGTTAGCATTTCTGAAGAGCATCCCCAAAGAAATCTACTTGCTTTATCAGGAGATGTGGAAGAGTGCCAGGGAAAAGATTAGAGGAGTTCCTCTGTGGGAGGTACTTTGCATGCTGATGCATCTTTCTCTTTGTTTGTAGTTTATTTGTTTTACCATTGCTTTATCATTTGTCATCCTCAAAAGGAAGACTTTTACACAAAAGTTTGTAAGAACGTGGCTAAGTGCCAGTAACTCTCACATTTTCTGTGCTAGGGTTCCATTTTCTGAGGACAGCACAGCAACTGCAGCTTCTACACAGTTCATGAGCTGCCCCGTGCCCCATCAGACAGTTGTGGCTTTTCAGCTGGGAATGCAGATCCATGACATTTATCCTGTTTGGTCTCCATCAGCAGCCTGGGCTGGGAGTTGGAATCAGTTCCTCACTGGTCTGTAGCTAATTGCCCTCTCCTCCATTCTCTGTTTTGTCTATCAGGTCTGAACAGACATATTCATGATAAGCTTAATGTCACCAGGCTCTAACCAGGGGGAGCATTCATTAGACACGGATCAGAGGCACTGTGTTATCTTACTTAAACTATTTGATTTTCTCACTCCTGTAAAAATCTCTCTTACTTCAATAAATTGCCCTGGCTCACAGGCAAAGCTAGAGAAATACCCTCAGTATATCAAATTATTTGTCAATTTGTCTAGTATTGGAACCCTAAAACTGCTTGAAGAGACCCTCGAGGATGATGAGAGACCCACAGGAGCACATTGCTAGCTGAGAGTGAGGCAAAGAAATGCCTGTTGTGTTCTGACGGGTGCTCACTCATCATCGCATCAGGAGATTCACTCCTGCTTATCTTTGAAAGCTTTAACACAAAGAAAGATTTAGCCTATTTCCAATCTGAAAACCTGCCTGACCTTTCAGTGCATACATTTTGTTTCAAGCAGTGAATCATTGGCTGCACCAACAACCTACAATGCTTCCAGGTTTCTCTTTGGGCTGCAGATATGAGGATGTGGAGATGAGATATTCAGAGCCTTGACAAAGCTGCCTCCCCTTCTGACAGTCTTGTAGATGATGTTGGTTTCTGCTTAGTTTCTGCTTGTGGCCTACAGAAATAAAAAAAAAAATTACATTTGTTTCCACTGTACATAAAGATAGGAATTGTGTGATTACTATTTTTTAGACATTGATTCTCCATTAGAGTTTCAAACTGTGGAATTTTGTTGGTGTGGTCACACTAAGAGCTGTGGACAGAGGCTACAGCACTGCTCAGCCTCTGAGCTCTCTTCTGCAGAGGCTGGGGTGAGAACACAAGGCACATTAGGGTAGATCAGTTCCTGACTAATGTTTTCTTTTGCTTGCCTCTGTAGACTGACACAGAAATGGAATTCATGAAAACCAAACTTTTTGTTAGGTGCAAGGACCTGGAGGAATATGCGTCAATCTCTGTAAAGAAGTGCCATCTGCAGCCTATCTTAGGCAAACTGTTTCCTGATAATTAAGGTTAGTAAATAAGTCTTTTATTTTCCACTGAAATACACAGCAGGGAAGGTCAGAACTAATGGGAATTTTGGATGCTCAGCAGCTTCCAGGGTTAATTTTTTCTCTGTTGGATTTAAAGCTAACATTTCACAGTCATGTAGGACAAACTGAAGAATGTGTTTGGGAGAGATGCCTAAACTAATAAAGGCTAGCACTGTTTTATAAGAGTATAGCTGCTTAAACAATAGAGAGATTTAAAATTTTCACTCTTTTAAGTAATCCCATTGTATTATAGGTTCTCTGCTGCTTTTTATTAGCCACAATTACCACAGGGTAGTTTACACAGGAGAAAACATTGCCAATGAACAGAGTGCCAGCCTTTGATTTCATCTCCGAGGAAATAACACCTGCAAGATCAGGCAGCCTGCTGTGCTTCCCATGTCCTTGACTGCTTGTTATGCTCAGTGTCACTTCAGGTCACCTTTTGCACCCAAAAGGCTGTAAATGAATAATGATTCCCTAATATCAAGCGGGGAATGGGACTCTCAGATACCCTCAGAGCCCAGAAATGTGCCTGGCATATATTGTTCTAAATATCCTGGATTTCTCTGACCCCTTCTAGCTCAAACAGAGGATGATGGGCATCATCTGGGGAAGCTTCCTTACTCAGAGCTGTGAGAATCTGTCTATAACCAGTGTGTTCCACATCTTTGTGACCACTTGTTTTACTTAGCTTAATTCTGAAGTCAGAGGAGCAAATAAAGGGAGAACAGACCCAAGCTCTGATGAACTTTGAACTTACTCAAATGTGGAGCTGATTAGCTACAACAGAGAGAGCCAACACCATGGTCTAAACAGCCTGAAATTCAGCCCAGTAAGCTCCTGGGTCCAGGTCTTGTGTTCACATGCATCTTTACCTGTATCCATGTGAGAGATGGAAGCAGATTCAAGTTTTCTCCTTCCCAGAAACACAGAACTGCTTCTCCATTGACTAATGCTGCTGAGTTGAGAGATGACACAGAGGTTGTCCCAGATCCTGGACCCCTGGGTTTTCCCCTGGTGCCAGGTCACTCCTCACAGATAATTGCTTGCCATCAACAACTAAAAGAACTACATCTTCCATGACTAGATTTACAGGTACAACCACTTAAAAAAAAAAAAAAAAAAAAGTATTCACCCACAGTGAGGTAAATATGCAGGTTTATTGCAGCCAAGCCACTCCTTTCTGTGTCATTCCTTCTCAGACATCTGCTCGTGGATGTTAAAACCCTGAGCACCTTTGGCAGGGACACTGAACTGTGAAATCTGCAGCACCTGTAACAGAGGAGGACTCTTTGGGAAAGAGTTGTCCAAGGAAAAGCAGCAGTTTCAACTTGTGTCCCATTGGAGACAAGTGAATCTGGAGTTATATATTATATACGACGTAGGTGATGACAGCAGTTTATCATTAACCTGAACTCTGCAAGAAGCACATAAGGAGAGAAAGAAGAAGAAAGCCAGAGAAGCAGCCAGGATGGAACCCATCATAAGGATCAACAATGCTGCAGACATCTCTGTTATTGTTGTCTACTTTTTGATAGTTCTGGCAGTGGGACTATGGGTATGTTGGGATTTTATTTTGTTTTACTTAATGAGCAGGTAGATTACAGAGTCTTGCCAAAATAGCTTAGTAAGGGAGAATGTATAATTATATAAATGTTTTGATGCTTAATTGAAATAGTTAACAAGTGCATGGTGGACAAAATGTGGGCACTAATTTACATTAGAGGGGATGGTGACCCAGGGAGGCATCCCTTTGGATGGATGAATGGAACCAGTGGGGAAGGTGGAGTGATGGGGTTTGTGTGGGATGGAGCCGAGGAATGTGATCAGTAAAGATCAGCCAGGGCCCCTCTTAGAAACAGGCTGGACCTGAGAGGTGGCATTTGCCCACGGAGCGCTGGGGCTGCAGGGAGAATTGGTGCTGTGAGGTGATGCCGTAGGAAATAGTGGGGAGGGGGAGTTGCAGGGGTGGGAAGGGAGGGGACGCCGTGTGCGGCGGGGGCGGAGAGGCGGCGTGGCAGCGCCGACAGCGCTGGGACAGGGACAGGGACAGGGACAGGGACACAGGGACAGGGACACAGGGACAGGGACACAGGGACAGGGACGGGGACAGGGACAAGGATGGGACAGGGACAGGGACAGGGACAGGGACAGGGACGGGGACAGGGACAGGGACGGGATGGGGACAGGGACAGGGACGGGGACAGGGACAGGGACAGGGACAGGGACAGGGACGGGGACAGGGACAGGGACAGGGACAGGGACGGGGACGGGGACAGGGACAGGGACGGGGACAGGGACAGGGACAGGGACAAGGACGGGACGGCAGAGCCGCCTCGGCCGAGGCTGCGGGTGCCGTTTGAGGGCAGCGTTCCGGGGCTGTTTCTCGGCTCCAGGGTGCAGAGCCACCGCGGCTGTGAGCAGGAGCAGCCCCGGGGCAGCCGTGGTGCAGCGCCTCTGCTCGGGGCCGAGCGCCGCGGTGCCCCTGCCCTCGCCCGGAGCCCAGGGAAACGAAGCCCCGGGAGCCAGGGGAGAAAAGCAGCTCCCAGCCCAGCGCTGGGACCTCGGAGCTGAAGCGTTTGACAGAATGGGCCAATGCACTGAGCTGCAGTGGTGGGAACGGCTCTGAATTCGGGTTTCCCTGGGGCAAACCCTCCTGGTCACCTGAACACCTGACCAATAACAGCAGAGAGGAGGGATTGCCCTTCAGGAATTCTCTGCTTTCCAGGAGCATCCCAGGAACATTTCACAGTGCAGAAAAGTCAGCTGCAGAACAAACATCCCTTTCTAACAACCTGGCAATATTTTGAGGGGCACCACCAATTTATGGTTTGCACAAAGTGGACGCAACCTTTTCTTTGCCTCTTCAGCACAGGAGTAGAGGCCAAAATATAGCTAAAAATCTGAAGCCCCAGTCCACCAGAACACCTTGTTGTCTGGCAGGAGGGAGCTGGGTCTTACCATGAGAGTCTGGCTGTTGCTGTAGTTGAACTTCATGTTAAAGGTCTCTGACAATAAGGGGCTGATCTCTGGCTTCTCAGTCATTGTGTGCTGAGTTAATTCCTGGAGTCTTTTCTTTCCAGCCATGAAGACATCGGTATTGGACAAATACTTACTCAGTTGCTGTGTGTAGTTAAATGTAAATCCATCATATTTACTTCCTTTCTTCTGCATTGGAAGAAAATATATGGATAATTTTCCCAGGTCTTCTTTCTTTATTTACCTGTTCAAAGTCCATCAGAGATGACAATGGAAATCCAGTAAATAATAGATCAAGGTCATTGATGAAAAATTGGAGGAAACTTCCCTCTAAAGCCCATCCCTTGACAAAGACAACATGAGTTTGTAAAAAGGAAATTTTAGCTGGCTTTTTCTTTTGGAATTTCAGAGGGAATCAGGCACAATGCTGATATCACAACAAGAAAACAGACACCTGTAGGGGCAGGATAGTATAGAGAAAAAAGCTGCATACTTTCTGTTAATACATTTGCAGTTTATAGTCTGTTTTGATGCCTGAAAGCAAAAGCTTTTCACCCCAACAAAAAATTCATGTGAGCTTTTACTTGAGTGATATTTTTTCTTGGTTAAATTTAATTTTATTTAGTGTTTCACACTATAATGAATGGTGAAGGAATGAAACTTGAATGGTTAATGAAGACCTAGATAAAAGAATCATTGTTCCATTGTATTATTTCCTTCATCATAAGGTTGTTCTTTTTAGCCACTCTGTTTCTTTCACTTTACCCTGCCTGTGTGTTTTCTTATCCCTTCATTCTAGCTGTTTGTTCTCAGCCTGTGTATAGCTTGCCTAGTACACTTGAAATATGATGAAAGCTTTCTTTTCCCCTTTTTTCCAGGCTATGTACTCCACCAACCGAGGCACAGTGGGTGGGTTTTTCCTGGCTGGACGGAGCATGGTTTGGTGGCCGGTGAGTGCTGTGTACACAAAACACAGGATGTGCCTCTGCACCCGGGCACTGTCCAGTCCTTACATCAAGAGCTCTGTGACACTGCTGAGGCTCTGATGGCTTTGCTGTGTGGCTGCAAATCCAACTCTTTCTCCAGCCGTGGTGTCACAGGGCAGGCTGCACAAACAGAGCCATGGGATGGGCAGGGAAAAGTGTTGGGGGAAGTTGGCTGAGCTGTCTTGGTTATGTGATCAACTTTGAATATAAATGCACTGGTAATGTCAATACAGACAAACCCAGTGCTTTTCCTTTCATCCCACTTTAAAACTTCTCAACATTTGGACTCCGTTCTTTTCATTGCACTCAAAGAAGCTGGCTCATTTTAAGGTTATCACAGACAGGAATTAATTTACTGAAATTTTCTCCTTTATCGCTCTATTGTTTCTACTTTTGGTAACAAGTTCTGGTCTGTACGAGGAGAAAAAATCCTGGAAATGTTCTGATATGTTATTGGTAAAATATATTTTAGGTGTATTTAAAGATTAGCTGTGGCTTAGCTTGATTGTCTTCTGTGGATCTCTATTGTCTTCCAAGGTAGAGAACAGGAGCCAAAGCTACAAAGTGTTTTTAGCCATCCATTCCATCAGGCTATTTGGCAGAAATGATGTTAGAAACAATTGTCTATTTGTTCCTATTCATACAGTCTCTTTAATAGGAAAAGCAGACAGCTTAGACAAACCTGCATTTTCTGTATTACTGGAATACAGAAGATGGAATCGTGTTTTACATGATTCCATTTGTTTGAATGGAATTCCTCAACACTTCTGATCTTGCATTCAGTCTCAGAAAATGTTTCTGCACTTCATTAAGGTTTGGGAGTCAAGACTCCACACACATTGGTTCAGTTACAGGACCAGAAGACTGAGAGTAAATATTGGTTCCCTGAAGATTTAGGAATTTTCTTGAAGTAGGCTGCAGAAATACCTGCTCACCTTTCAGTCTGTGCTTCAGAGAGCTGCTCTCTGCCTTTAGAAGACATTGGGACAGCCTCTTTAAGGACATGAAAGGATTAAAGGCCAATGACAGTAAAAGATTTCTTCATCTGATGTAGTAGATCTAAGGAAATTCAGGTTCCTTTGGAAGATTGAGGAAAGAGAGTTTCCAAGTTATTTTATGATTAAACCAAACAGATTACTCTATTTAACTGTCACTTTAATCAGGGGGCTGGTTTTAACCTTGTGCAATTCTGTCTGCCTGTCAAGGGGATATGAATATCCTTTTGTGCAGATGTAAATGGAGGCAGCAAGGCAGCAAAGACTCACACAGGAAAGTTCAGTCTTGTTCCAGTGGCACTGAGAACTCCCAATGATCCCCCTGAAACTTGGGGGAGAGGATCTGACACCGAGTCCTCTGCCAACACAAACCCAACAGACCCAGCAAGCTCCCCTCCTCTGGTGAGAAGCCAACTGGGATCACCCCACAGATCCTGCCAGGATCCCCTCTCTCCTTCCCAGACTCTGTGAGCTCAGCATGGACAAAGTGCTGGTCCTCAGTGCAGTCCTAGATCTCCTCTTCAGTCCTTCCCTTTGGAATGCCAGGAGCAGCTTCCCATGCCATAAAAATGAACCCTTCTTGCTATTCTTCCTCATATCACTCAAAATAAACAAAGAGCAAGCACTCCAAAACCACAAACTAAATACCATGTCAGCAGCACCACCCTGGAAAGTTTGCCTTGGATAAAAAGAGATTCCAAAACACCAATTCCCACAGCTTAGCAGGCAGATGGGATGTCCATCACCCAGAGCAAACTGGGCTGAAATGATGAGGAAACCAATGAAAGTATAGAAAGTTTAGTCAGAGATGTGATCTCAGCTCTGCAACTGCTAAAGCTGTGTGTGATGTTTTACTTTGTGCTTTGACTTCTCTTTTGTGCCATGTCAGGGCTAACCTGGAACAGTTCTGGACAGCCTCAGTGCATTTCCACAGACAGGGTGGGGGCAGTTGTTTCGCAAGTGGACCCTTGTTTGTCAGATTTCTCCCCTGCCATTTCAGGATAATGACCCTTGTCATGTAATTGCTTTCTGGAACAGAACAAAATGAAGAAAAAAATCCTTCCAAAAACTTGGTATAAACTGAATTCCCCTAAACTAATTGTATTTTTCAGTTGTTGCCTGTATTCTGTGCTCTGCAGGGCACCCACAAGTGGCTTTTCTGACCCTAGAGGGAAGAAGGCTCATTAGCAGTGTGTTAGGATCTCCTACTGACAAGCTGGGAAAGGGATTCTCTTCACTTAAACCATATAATATCTGTGGTTTGGTAGACCAGAGGAGACCCTGGAAATGAAGGGCTAGAGATTATTCCTACTTTTAATATGGATTTTGAATGTTTGTCAGTCACTGGCAAACTGTGATTGTGATTGTGATTCGATTTCTCAATGTATAAAGTAGGACCAAGACACATCCTGGACCAAATTTGTCCTGCTTTGGCTCTGATTGTTCTGCTCCAGCAGAATCCAGGAAAGTTGTTCAGCATTTTGCAGAAGCAAGCCCAGAGTTAGTTTTGTGGCTGAGGTGAGAGCTCACTTCGCTGGAATCACTGTCCTTGTGCAGTGGCTGAGTAGTCATCTCAGTAGTTCCATGGTTAATTAGGGATAAAGGGACATAAGAACATTCTCAGAGATCACCTGAAACTGAAATCTGTCGTTGTTAGTCATAATGTAAGAAATGCTTACAAAATGCTGTGCTCTTTCCACTGTCTTTTTGTAGAAACTGAGAGAAAAATCTTCAAGAAACTGGTTTTGGTCTCTTGGGCTTTGAGGGAAATATCTTCAGGAGAGACTCATGGCTCTTTAAATCCTCATATTCAGCTCTGCTTTTTCCAAAAAGACACAGAGAAGTTCAAGGCAAGCGACAGCTCTGTAGCAATGGGCCTTGCCAACTTCAGCTTCCTTTGCCAGATGAAGGAGTTGGGTTCAGCCAAATGCTTCCTGCCATTGTAGGACATGAAGTGTCTGTTCCTGCAGAACTGTCAGCTTTGGTAGCAGCCACTCGCACAGGATTAACAGCCCTTCATGCACCATTAAGAAACCTCAAACTTTTGAAGCTTTCCTGCTTTTGAATTTTCTTATTCAGGTTGTGTAGTTTTGCAGACAGAGCTGTCTGCACAAAATTATGGGTTACCTTCTACACCTCAGCTCCTGAGGCATGAATGGTAATAGGACAAAGAGTATCTGCTGGGCATGGGAAGGCCAGCTCTGTAAAAAAGATTTACTGAACAGTAGTGTAGGGTCAAGGGCACTCCAAAGAGAAATGTAACTCAGCTCGTTTCTGATCATGTACATTTAGATCTTTGTCAGACAGATAAGAATTAGGGGAAAAAACCCAATAGGTTCTTACTTCAGCTGTACACAGCTTATCTTTGTGGCCATCAGAACTGACCACTGGCATGATTTCTCTGATCTTTGCAGCCTGTTAAGTTTTACATAGTCTCAGGATTTTGCCCACTTGCTGAACCTGACACTGCTATGAGGAACCAGGAACAACAATTCTGCTGTCAATAAGATTTGCATTTCCTTTTGTTAGGTAAAGTAGAAAAATGAAGTAATCAAAGCAAAGCTCTGATAGAAAAGTGAAACCAGTGAAATGGATTTCTACAGAATCCATGAGCTTTCCAGCTGGCTGGGAGGTGTTGTTTCTGTCTCAGAGTACAAAGTGGGGAGTACAAAACAGCTCGTGAGCCTGAGTTGTTCCAGGTTTGTTGGAGTACAGGCATTTTGATGATTATTGAACATCCATCCCTCCTGCTTAGTACACTGGGAATTGTAAAGATGTGGTTTAATTGGGTAATAATGCAATTCACAGAACTTTCAGATTAACTGGGAAAGAAGAATAAAACCTCACACTTCCTTCTTTGGGTCTCAGAGCCTTGGAAGTGTGGCAGTGATATTGCATTGTACTGATTTTTCCAAAGTGACTAAGGGTGATCCCAAAAAACTCAGGTAGGAAAAGTAATGCCTTTGCATCAGAGTAAAGTCCCATGTTTCAGGGTAGAGCTGCTAGTTAAAGAAAAGCATGAACAGTCCCAAGGAGTAGGAATGAGAAATGTGTCAGGGAAGAGGGATTTGAGAAACAACTTCTGCAGGAGTGACCTTGTGGGGTGAGAGGATCCCCTGCTGTTCTAAGGATCAGTGGGAAAAGGTTTGGTACTGAGCTGATGCCTTCAGGAGGGTGGGCACGGGGAAGGGGGACGTGCTGGCAGGTCCTGGCAGGGAGAGGAGCCACAGGCTGTGCATTCTGCACAGCCACTGCAGCTGCCACTGGCCTGCAGAGTGCATCCATCCAGCTGGGAATGGCCAGGGCTGGGATGTCACTGCATCCTCCACTTAATGACAAGAGCAAGGTGAAAGAGTTAATGAATAACAGGAAAAAACACAGTGATCATCATCTGTTTCAGGGTGGTGCTACTTCTGCTGAACAGAATGCTCTTGTTAAGGCCTGACCTCTTAAAATATATTAAAAGAGTTAATGTTCCACGTTTGCCTCAGGTTAGTTCAGGTTTTTCATCCTCTTTCCCTCTTAGCAGCTTTTGTCCCTTTCAACCAACTTTCTTCTTCACCTTTCCTCCTAGATCTGTCTTCAAAGTCAGTTCACTCACACATTCACTGAGAATAGTTCCAGAAGATTGTTTCCCTCTGCCTTTCCCAGTTTCAGCCCAGAGTTTTTAAGTTGTTCAGCAGCATCTACCAATGGCAAATGAAGAATTCCAGTAATCAGCCTTTCCAGTACAAAAATCCCACAGCAGTAAGTTCTTCAGCAAGGCAGCTCGGGCCCAGATCCCATCTGCCTTCTTTCCTCATCCTTAAAATATGGCAGATGGGAAATTTCCCTTTCCCCTCCGGCATCAGCAGCCAATGGGCTGTGAGGGTATCTGGTCAGCACTCTTCTTGCTGTGATTGTGCTGTAGATTTAAGGGTAATCTGCATTTTCCTGGCTATGAAGCCATGTTCTCCCTTCCCAGGTATATGACATAACTGAAACCTATTTTTAAAATTGCATCCATTATTAGTATATGTTGATCTTAAAGTTCTGCTGCATTGGATGTTCCCTAATTCAGAGAAAAAAAATTAGGATGTGAATGTGGGAATTGCATTCACATTGTTTTGTCCTCCTGCTGGTGCTGAATATGTTGGTAGTTTTGCATTGGTTTAGTTTGGTTTTGTATTTTTCTTTCAAGACAATGTTATTTTAGATAAATTTGAGGACACAGCATCAGCAGCATTGCCTGCAGTATGTCCTGGGGTTTCAGGCACTGAGCCAAAGCTTGTGCCTGTCAGTTCTCAAAGTTCTTTAGCTGCTTTTGTTACTTGGATCTACCTTTAAGCTTTTGAAACAGGAGAGGGAACACATTAAATAAAATCAGAGATGAATGTGGTTAATATTTTCTGGTGATTGCATTTCTAGTAACCTAGATTTAAGTTTAATTATTTATCTCCAAGGAAAGCATTGGTCAACAGTGCTAATGCTTGGTATAAGTGGTACTTTTTTCTTCACTATCATTTCTGGAAAACTGTTGCTGTCACAAAGAGGTTAGAAGAAACAGAGGTCTTTTGTTTGCCAATGTTTGTTGCAAAACTTATCAGTCCTGTAGAAATGTCATATGATCAACTGGTTACAGTTCTGTAGGGCACAACTGGCTTTTAGAAATGTGGGGAAAAAATCCCAAATCCAGAACCAAGTGAACTTAAAAACATAAATTTCCTGTCACAGCAAAAGAACAGTTTGTCTACAGAAAAAGACTTGAAGAAATCAGGAGATGAAACTGAGGAAAGAGAAGAACAGTAAGCCTGGAAGAGTGGAACCCTCTGAATTTTATTTGTGTGTTGCAAATAAAAATAGGGGAGGATAATCTATTTGTTATCAGAGATCAGGATTGTGGGTTGAAGAGCGTGGTTGCTATTTCTGGCTATGCCACAGCTCTATGGAATAAATCTGCTCTGCAGAGCTGGAATTCTGTGATGAAATCCTTCATCCTCCCAAAACTCAGGTGATCGTCCCTGTGCTCCCAGAAACACTGACTGAATATTTGCTGCATTCAAATCAGTTGGACTCGGTGATCCTTGTAGGTCTCTTCCAACTTAGGATATTCCATGATTCAAATGACAGCATTGGAAGACATTAGCAGAAATTCCCTTGCCTGCTTTCTTTTTTTTTTTAAGCCTAGTGATTGTTGTTGCTGTTGTTTTAGATTTCAGAGGATGTAAGAAAAAATAGAGAAGAATAAAAAAATGTTCACTTCGTTTTTTCATCTCAGAACTTTTCCAGCTTCCTTGTCCTCTGCCCACAATACTCAATTCAATCTAACCTCTTTTTTATGCCTGACTTCTCACCCTGCATCATTCAGTACCTGATCCAGTAAATTATCACTGGGTATTTCTGCTGCCTTTTAATGTGTTCATTTTGAGGAAATGAAGCTCATTCCTTTTCATCTTTTCTATTGTCTAAGATACTTGATTAAAGATTAGATCTTTGTGAATGGCTCCTGCCTGTCTGTAAGCCAACAGGAACCTTTCATTTTTTTAATCTCTCCCTGTTCACCAATTCCCATGTTCTCCCTACTGTTCAGTTTCTATGATCAGTGCAATATTTGGGGGTCTTAAAGATCCAGCACTCCTTAATTATAACTCCTTGATTTACTATTGCTTCTAGCTTCCAGAGGCATTTTCTCAGCAGACATTTCTGCTATGCAGCTTTTAGAATTTTATTCAGTAATCAAATACCTTTTGGCTAAAAGTGAACCAAGTCCAGCTCTCACCAATGGCACATTTGGATGCACAGGCTGTGCAATGTGGAACAGGGAATGCAGGTTTGACAAGTGGGGATGCCCTTGTCATTTCCTCCTTGAACAAGGAAGATCACAGTTTTCTTCCCTGATTGCCTGGATATCATCCCAATGCCAGTTTGGCAAGTTTTGCAAACATTTTAAAATCTATATTGGTGTAGTATATTTTTTGACTCAAAAAATATTTTATATTTTATAATATTATAAAATTATAAAATTATAAATATTATAATATAAAATATTTTATATTTTATTCAACATCCTCTTCTCCCTCACTATTGTAGATGTGATGGCTGGAGGCTCTGGTTTCAGTGGGAACATTAAGTGGAAGTCCTGAAAGCTATGAAGGAAATTGATTGTCAGTCGTTCTCATCATCACCACCACCACAGAGAGGCATGAGTTCAATGTGCCAAGTGAAGGGGATTTTTTAGTAATTCCCATGAACATAAGAGCCAATTTTTGTTTTTTCTCTTTGCAGATTGGTGCTTCTCTATTTGCCAGCAACATTGGCAGTGGGCACTTTGTGGGAATAGCAGGAACAGCAGCAGCTGGAGGAATTGCCATTGGAGGATATGAGTGGAATGTAAGTGGCATATATGTCAGGGAAATACTTGTGACATCTGGATTATCTGCAGAGCTTAATCAAAATAACATTGCCTAATAATTTAGCACTGTCAAAGTTTGTGCTTGGCAACACTTGTTTTCTGCACAGACCAGTAAGAGTTAATGTAATCTAGTGTTTAACCTGTCTAAGCCACTGGAAAAGGTGACACTTTTCAGTTGAGGTTTTTTAGAGAGCGTTTGAACCAAATAAGTTGGTGGATTTTCTTCTCTATGCATGTCTTTTATTACTTTCAAAGTATTTGTGAACAACATTTTCAGACTACAGGATGCTGGGAAGAATTTATCAGGTAATCCATGGTAATTTTTGCAGCATTTTGCTATGTAGAAATTATTGAAGGGGCTTTGATTTCTTCACAGGCTGTAAGGAATTTTGAACATCCTTCACAAGCACCTGCATTCCAAAAATCTTTTCCTCTTTACCTTCTCCTTCCTGGAATGATGCTCTTGTTTTGCTTATGGTTCCAGTACAGGTATATATCATTTATATAGAAATGAGCTTCCCGGAGTACCAGGGTCAGTGCAAACTGCAGCAGCTCAGAGACTCCCGTGAACGACTGCAGCCCATTTCCTTGTGTTCTCAGGCTCTGTGGGCGCGGCTGACAATGTCCTTGTTGTGACAACGACACAATTCACCTAATTCACCTCCCTAATTCACCCTCGGGGAGGGAATTAGCCATGACACAAAGGGTTGAATGAGCCTCCACAGGTCGATACTTCCCTCGCATTTACTTCTGAGCAGCGAAAGAATCCTCCCACCCTGGGGGATTTGGCTTGTGTTCCTTAGCAAGTAAATGGTTGTTGCAAATAATGAAGTACTGGTATGATAGAAATGTTTAAGGAAAAGGACAAAGCTCAAAATGAACTGTACGAGATGTGCAGTTTATCTGTCAGCTCCCTCTTTTTGATGATATCAGGCCTATGACAGACCTGATTCTCTTTCTTTTTGCAGCAGAACAAAGCAAATCAAAACAGAACACAAATCTCTAGGGCCCAAATCCTTCTTCAAACATCTCTAACACTTTCTCTCCTGCGAGATTCCTGCTGGACCAGTATCAATACACAGTGCACAGCAGTGGTTGGTTGGGAAGCAGCACTGATGTCTGTGGGTGTTTGAGCAGACACACTGCAGAGCTCATGACTTACAGTGGCACAGTTATCACACATAACAGAAGTAATGGAAGTAATACCAAATTTGACTGTTGCCATCCTTCTGTGTCCCTGTTCCATTCAAATTATTTCTATTTTATATCAGAATAACAGCAGAAGCTGACCCAGTATTTCTTGTCCATCTTACAGTTTTGACCTAAGGGCAGAACTTAAAAGATATAGTTTAAAAGCCCTCTAAACCCTGTGGACAAAATAAACACAGAGTGCAGCTCTGAGGGCAGGAATTTGTTTTATATTTGTTGATTTAAGTATGTACAACTCGATATTGGACAGCATTCCAGCCATTTAAGTCAGAAACCTGTGACATTGCTATAAGTAAGATCAGTAGTTCACAAAATATACATGGACACAGAAAATATATTATTAAATTGTAAATGAAAATACAAAATATTTTACAAATTGCATGTGGTGCATCCTGTACAGTCTATGAAATTGTTGTAAAGCATTCAGCCATGCTGGCTTTCTATGAAGAGAGCTGGCATAGTCTGGTGCCACTGGTGCAGCTGTAATTCAATACTAGAGGGCAATCCTGTGAGGAGAAATCAGCTCTGTGCTATAATCATGTGTGCTTTGGGACAGCTAGCATGAAACCCAGGCTGTATAATACCTGATGAAGTTTTTAGCCAAGATTCCATCCCCAAATTTTCAACTGTGAATCAAAGGACAGAGCAGAACCTCCTCCCCCACACCCCTGTAGTACCCAGGTTTTTGTGATTTCACTGGTCTCCAGCTGCTGTTGGCTCTGATAAATGGTCTTAGGGAGCAGTGTCTAGAGACACGAGGCTAATTCAGCTGATCTTGTCTTGGCTGCAGGCTCTGATATTTGTGGTGGTTCTAGGATGGATCTTTGTACCCATCTACATCAAAGCTGGGGTAAGTCAAAGCACTGCATTACACTCTCTTTGCTGCTCATGCTTACAGCTCAGGGCTGGAGTATTGCAAAGTCATTATGAATGGCACGAGATCCGAGTGTGCCAGAACAGCACTCTGGTATTTCTGTGTACTTGAAAAATGAGGATTCTCTGTTCTAAGACCTCAGCTGAGAAGTACTTGGTGCTCCTTCCTTGTTCTCCTTTGATTCCTGGAGCTGCTCTTCTTTGAAACTGCAATTACAGTCTCCTAATTTTGTGCTCCACTCTCACAGTGTCTAAGTACCAAAAATCTTCTTCTAATTTGATTTGTACCTGTTCCCCATTATCTAAAACCTTCTCTACCTCCACAGGTGGTGACAATGCCAGAGTATCTGAGGAAGCGTTTCGGTGGGAAACGGATCCAGGTCTACCTGTCAGTCCTTTCCCTGATCATATATGTTTTCACAAAGATCTCAGTAAGTGAAACTTCTACAGCAATTTCTTCCATTCTACATTGATCTAAAGCAAAGAAATGTTCTTTTACAATATTGCTCTCACAACTGGTCAATCATTTCAGATTTGGAGCTCTTGGCTGAATTAACAAGTGTAAAAGTATGATTTTGTGTTTTCTTTATTCTGTCCAGTGAGACGCTGTGCTGCAATCCAAAGTTTTTTCTTCCTGGCAGTGTCTCTTGATGCTTGTTGTGCTTTGTCCACTTTCTAAAGTTTTAGGGTTTACTTTTACATTTGCTCTCCTCTAGAAAACATCAGAGTGGAGGGAAACTGGTAATATATTATGGTCTGTTATCTTAGGGATCTGTGAAACCCAGAGCAGGAATTTTTGTCCCTAGATTTCATATTTATCTGTTTTAGTATCCTCTGATGAACATGCCATCAGTAATATAGATGAGGGAAAAGAGCAAGGGGACTATGGATAAGAAAAGAATAACAAGAATTAGAAAATGGAAGAGTGGGGAAATGGAAATGAGGGACATTGTAACAGCTGAGGTGAAAGGAGGGAAGAGGAGAGATTCTTTTAATGGGCAAGTGATTGGTGTAAACTTTAAGGTACTACGAAGTTAATGTTTATTAAGTAAATGGATGTGTTTCTGTGGAGTAGTAAAGGGAGCTGGTATTTTCCATATGTCTTGAAAGTACCAAGCTTCTAAGGAAGTCCACAGTTCAGGCATACTTCAGTCTGTTGTTTTGCAGAAGTTGTCATGGCAGATTAGTCTTTGCCCTCTGAATGGGAGCTGAGTGATAATAGTGCAATTTAAGCTAAAAGATTGGCCTTTTGCTCTCATTCTCACATTAAAACTGATCCTTAGAGAGGTTATAAATTAAACAGGTTAGTAGTGTGAGCTGGCCTCAGAGCTAGATTTCTGTATATTTCAAAAGGATTAGAGAGTTTGCTGTAGTTGTGCTCAGCTATCAGAGTCAGAACTCCCGGCTACGACACAGAGTTCTGGACGTTCCAGCAGCAGTCACTGACTCACTCTCCTTTTCAGCAACACATGTTGGTGGTGAGCCTATCAAGGTGCTGTGTAGATTCTGAATTTACTATCCAGCTTTGATTTCCAGCCTGTGTCATGCCTGAGGCTCTGATTGGGATTTTTCACTGTTTCACTTGGAGTGTCCTGTTTCCAGGAAAAACAGGTTCTGCAAATAAGCTTCCAGTGTGGTTGTGAGGATCAAACAGCCTCTCCATAGTCAAGGGATCCATACAGCAGCAGGTTACCTGGGCCCCACTCTACCACTGGCCCACCCCAGCTTCCCATCAACCCCTTTATTCCAGGTGTTTGTGGGGAAGTGCCATGGAGCCGGGTCTCTGTGCTGTGCAGGGGAAAAATTTGGTGTTCAGTTTCCTCTAAGCATGTCTTTTGTTTCCCCTAACTGCCCTGAGCAGCTCTGGCAGTGTCTGTGCCTGTACAGGTGAGATTTCTGTAGTGTACAGACAGGTCTCTGCATTGCTGCCTCACGCACTGCATTTGGATGGGCAGGATCTGCCCAGGACTGATTTACTTACTCTGTCTGATTCAGATTCAGAGCAGCCAATCCTTGGAGGTTTCAGGTGCTGTCAGAGGATCTCAGAGCAGGTTTTGCTATGCCATGCTGTGCAACACCATGTCCACATGGTGGCCAGAGCAGGGAGGGAAGGGCTGTTCCCTGCTGGGCTGCAGGGAGCTGTGCTGAGGGGAGAGGCACAAGCACAGGGAGGGAGCACAGGCCTCCCTCCCCACAGGCACGTTGGATATCCACATACATCCACGTGTTGACAAGCCATTGTATTTTACTTCCCGCAGCGCTGCCTCGGCAAACACTCCTTTGTGATCTCTGGGGCTCTTTGAGATCTGATGGAGAAGGATGGGCTGCTGCCCTGCCCTGAATGGGAGGTCACACCCCCCAGCAATTCTCACTGCCTCTTATCCTTGCAGAAGAGTGGCATCTCTTGCTTCTGGGGTAGTTATTTCATGTGCTTCTTCCTTGCTGTGTTGAAATATTATGTAGTGTACTTAATAATATAATTACAGCAATGCTTTCTAGGGAGCAGAATCACAAATCAGGTCGTGTGACTCCTGCTGTGCTTTCTGGCACAGTGCCACCACTGTGTGAGGATCAGATTCCCTTCACACACCTCTCCAGCGTTCTTTCCATTTCTCTTTCCCTGCACATGTTCTGTGGGTTTTGTTGATTTCCTACCATGCTTTGGGGCTAATCAGCCACTTGACAGACAAGGACGTGCTGCAAGGAGTTCATCCTTGGGATCAGGATACACATGATTTTTGAGCCCCAAGGATTTCTGTCATACAGAAATTTCTGCTCATACAGGGACCTCACCTGTACCTGCTCCCTAAGTGTGCAGCACATTGTGAGCAGGGCCCATAGCAGCTTGCAGAGGCTTTTTAGCCACTGTGTTGATGATATTATGCCAAAGGAAATGGTCTGGTAGAAATAAAGTATTGATGGATAGTAATAGGCTAAGTTATGATAAGACAAAAAGGAATTAAGGTCTGAATGTTTTTGAAGAAATCAGAAATCATAAACTGGAACTTCTAAACCTGTTACAGCATTTTCTCTCTGTTCATTGTGCATAATTTCAGTAGGAAATCTATGGCCATAGACTTCCCAGGGGAAAGAGGAAGAGAAGAATAACCTTCTCCTAGGAGTGCAGGGGTAGGTGCCCCTGCTCTGGCACCCACAGGGTACACCCAGCTGGCACTTGTCTGGCCAGCTGTTCCTTTGTGATCCCTGCCTTTGCAGAGATAGCCTGTAGTGTAAAGGAAAGAGTGACTCTAATAAGAGACTAGCTAAAGATTGTCTATAAAAGAGTATGAATGAAACAGGGAATTATTGGAAGGCAATAATCTTACTGGGGAGGAGGAGCAGTGAAGCTGGAAGATAACTCAGCAATTTGAAGAAGCTGATACATTTCTCAGAATGCTCAATAATTAACTATACATTTCTTTGTGGGAATCATTTTAGGCCCATCAATATTTAATGATAAATTAAAGCCAAGAACAATAAAAGGGAAGTCAGGAACACAGACTGATTAGTGGTGTGAAAAGATAAGAAACACATTACCACAGAGAGATGGGGCAGAGGATATGGTCTGACAGCCCCCGGTTCCCAGCGCCACAGGAAAGCCTCTAAGAAATCTGCTCCAGAGGCAGAGTTTTGGCAGTGGGACTCTGCTGTGACTCTGCTCCACAGAAGGAGCTGTCCGCTGGCACCGCAGCGCGGCCGCACAGCTCCGGCCTCTTCCTCGTTCTTCAGCAGGAGCCAGGGCGAGCTCCTGCCCTGCAGCCTCAGTTTCGGTGTCTCCGGTGAAGATGGGTTTTCTCTCCCATCTCCCAGGCTGCATCACTCCCCGTCGGGGTGTGTGCCCCGCTCTCCCCGGGCAGCAGCGGGGCTGGGCTGTGCTCCCGGCTCTGGCCGGCCCCCGGAGCCCCCCGCAGGGCTGCTGTGGGAGGCTGCAGCCCAGGGCTTGGGCACAGCTGTGTGTCTTTGCTTCAGCTCGCGAAGCCCACGGGGACTCGCTGTCAGCTGAGGATGGCAGTCCCTGTGCAGAGCCCTCCATGGGCAGAGCAGCCCATGAGCTGCATGCTCAGGAGCAACCTCGAATGACAGCATAACTTACAGTAAGGCATCACAAGTGCACCGGGGCAGATTACTCTGATTGCAAACTTGTATAAATAACATTGATGCCAATTATCTCTAAATCAGGAACTGATTTAATGGGATTAACGTCCCAGTGTTACTCTGAAACCTGAACAATTCCTTCCTTACGCAAGAGCTAAAGGTTTCCTCTCTTAGCCAGCTGCTGTCAGTTCTTCTGACAGGAACTTAAAAATGGAAAAACCATGTAAGATGTTTGCCTTTAATGCAAATGCAAATTTGTCCTGAGCCAGCAGGACGAGCTACACCACACGTGAGCAGTAAAGGGAAAGAGTTTTGTGGGGTGACACTGAAGGAAGAGAACTGTTCCGCGTCTTGGAGGTGTCACACAGCCCAGCCCTGCACACAGCAGCAAAGGGAACTCACACTCAGTTTTAAGCAGTTTGTTTTGGATCTGTCTCTTAGTGCCTAAGTACTGAGCAGTGAGGTAACTGTCTAGAAAAAACAACCCTGTTAAAAAAGGCCTGGAAATTCTCTGAGAAGTGTTACACCTCTGGTACTAAGAACTCCACAGTTCTGAGGGGACACTGGCAGGTGCACAAAAATGGCTTCTATTTTCTTTTTGATTTGTGTGTGCAGTACTACAAGGGGCAGAGTTGTGTGCCCTCATCATGGAACTCTAATATGTCACCATGAACCTAAACATTGCTGAACCTACCATTTTTTTCTTTTCTAGGCTGACATCTTCTCTGGAGCTGTATTTATCCAGCTGGCCATAGGGCTGAATCTTTATTTGGCCATAATTATCCTGCTTTCTATTACTGCTCTTTACACCATCACAGGTGAGTTTGCAGAGTAGTCTGATAAATCAGATGTTGAGGGAGCCAGAAGAAAGAGAGGTGGAGAAAAAGGGAGAAATGAAAACCTGAAAGGGGGGTTATTTATAGTGGTCCTTGAAAGACAGAGGTGGTGAGAAAAGGGAAAAAAAGAAAAAAGCATTTCCACTGAGACATTTGCCCAGGGCTAACTTATTTGTCCTGACTTCTGTGCCATCAGGTGGCCTTGCAGCTGTGATTTACACGGACACCTTACAAACGTTCATCATGGTACTGGGATCCTTTATTCTCATGGGATTTGGTAAGTAAATCAGATGAGTTAAACTGGAATGTTCAGCCACAAGTCTTGCAGTGGCTACAGGAATGAATCCTGCAGTGTTAACCAGGAGGTTTCAGCTCCTGTATGTATTTATCAGGGAAGAAAACAGGCATGTTGCCAAAAGTCAGGCATCTTTAGTCACTGAGTCACTCTGTCTCCCAAGCACAAGTGAATGTGTAAGGTAATAAACAGCATCCCATGACAGGATTTTTATGTCCACATGAAGGAGGCTTTTCTCCTCACACTCTCAAGTTCTGAGATTTCAGTAATAAATCCTTTATTGCTACTTTTATTTTCTGTGTTTCAGCATTTGCTGAAGTAGGAGGGTATGAGGCTTTCATGCAGAAGTACATGGAGGCGATTCCATCCAACGTCTCCTATGGGAACACGGCGGTGGATCCCGCGTGCTACACTCCCCGCAGGGACGCCTTCCACATCTTCCGAGACGCCACCAGCGGGGACCTGCCGTGGCCAGGGCTCGTCTTTGGCCTCAGCATCCTTGCCATGTGGTACTGGTGCACAGATCAGGTAATGTGGGAGCCCTGCAAAGGCCAAACACAGAGCTCTGTGCTCCAGTGTCATCTTCCCCTGTAATGCAAAGCTGGGCCACAGAACTGGCTGTTATTTCAACACTGGTCAGTGACTTTTCAGTTCCTGGTCTCAAAGCATCTCTCATGTAAGATGAGAGAAAATGAGACATGAAAGAAAATGGAATGGGTGTTCTTTCAAATCTTCCTGCACACCTCTGACCAGCAGACACCGTGTCTACCTCGTTTCTCATTTTTTATGTGTGACCACGTGTGAAAACAGAGAGGTTGGGCTGTGAATGCTTACTTAGGAAGCCATGGAACGAATGACCTTTGTTAGACTGGGTCTAGATACCATTCCCTTTTCAGTAAGACATGTTTGTTTCCTATATATGCAGCTTTCATCTTTGCTTGCATGGTCCTGGGGTGATGTTCTTTATATGTTTGATCTTTCAGTCTGGAGACTCTTCCCCAGTCATCCTTCTTTCTCTCTAAAACCTACTGTCCAGTTTCCTCAAGAGATCACACTGACATGAGTAAAGAAAAATGTGCTCCTGCTCCTGCAACATGTGAATGTGTCTTTAACAAATGATCTCTCTGCATCCTGAATTGTGAGAAAGATCATCATGAATTCTCAACAAATTAACAAAATCCCCAATGTAACTGTATTTACTGTTCAGTTAAATATTCCATTCCTTTTTGGCTTTTTAGTCTGTCTGCTTTAAAAACTTCTTGTGAGAGAAGTCTTACCCCTCAAACACCCACCGGATAAGTAATATTTTCCTTTACTTATTTCAAACATATTATTTGATTTTCACGTAGTTTTCCTTTTTCCTAGTGGCAGAAATGCTCAATAGGCTCTTTTGCTATCACAGAAGTTAAGAAGTACCTTGTATGTGGAACATGGCATGGTGTGATCATGGAAATGTTACAGCTGCCATGTGTCATTGACAGGTTATTGTCCAAAGATGTCTCTCTGGCAAGAACATGTCCCATGTGAAGGCTGGCTGTATCATGTGTGGCTACCTCAAACTCTTGCCCATGTTTATCATAGTGATGCCTGGAATGATCAGCCGCATTTTGTACACAGGTATGATGTGGATACGGAAATGCAAAGTTCTTGCTGCCTGCCTTTCATTGCCAATCTCTCTGTCCCTTCCAAAATACCTGTTAGATTGTCATCTTCTCATCCAAATGGTCCAGGGACCTTCAGCTAACTGCACTGTTAGAAGCCACAGGCCTTCCTCTTTTCCCTGATCCCAGGTTTCTGCTAATACTATTGCTGTCTGTTTTAGGGGAAAGAAATTCCACAGCATCCCTCCCCACCTGTAAGTTTGTTACAGCCCCACTGTGACTGAATGAGTGAAAAATGCTGTCCAGGACAGATACTGTGCTGGCAATTGGAGGGACAGGGCCATCAGTCATAGACTGCAGGGTTTGGGCCATGGGCAGTCCCAAGGGCAGCATGGGGAAATGCCACTTTCCCATCTCCCTGACTGGCAGAGAGTTTGGCTGTGTTTGCCAGCAGGCAGAGGAGAGAGGTTCAGGCTGCAGGGAGTGGGCTTTGTGTTCCTCTCCTTGTGTTGTTCAGCCCTGAACAAATGAGTGGTCTGACAAATGAGTGCAGATTGTCTTTTGACCTGCAGCACTTGTCAATATTCTTTTAGAGAGGAAGGAAAGAGGTTTGGAATCACCTTCCTCCCTGCCAGCAAACCAAGGATGAAGTCAAATGTGTCAATCCGGTGGCTCAACACAGAGATACATTCTAGAAGCTCTATTAATTTGGGAGCAATCTGTTGTTTACATGACCTTGTCTCAGTGTCTCATTATCCTCTCCTCAGATGTGGTGGCTTGTGTTGTGCCTGAAGTCTGTCAGCGCTACTGTGGCACCGCAGTGGGCTGTACAAACATTGCTTACCCAAAAATGGTAGTGGAGCTTATGCCAAATGGTAAGACACTGTCTGTATTTGTTGTATCTTTGTTTTAGGAAAGCCAGACTGTAAAAACAAGTGATAGAGGGAGTCCAAGACCCATATTTAGTTCCAGAATTCTTGTTAGAATTACGTACTATTAACCAAAGGGGCTGTCTCTATTAGCTGTAGGTGCAGAATAGCTCCACACTGACAGTGTCAGCCCTCAGCTGGCACATACTGCCTGCTGAAATGGTAAATGAGCTCCCTTTTTGTGAAGGTAAAATATAACCTGCTTGGCCAATGATTTATAAAAGACTCTCTGCCAGGATCTCTGAGCTGGAGGCCTATTCCTGTGGTCCTCCTGCCAACCCCAAAGAGATGGGTGCTGGCTTGTAAGGCAAAAAAGCCAGATTATGATATTACAGAGACCATGGCACTTCCCTGATAGCTTTGGTACTTTCCCATCCTTTGATAACTGTTGTTAATATCCTGCAGTACTTCCCCATGCTCTGTGACCAGACCAGACCACCTGGAAAAGTGGCTTATTCTGGTTTTCAGACAGTAAAAGAAACTTGTTTTTTTTGGCAAATACCTGGTTCACAAATATACGACAAGCAAGTGAGAACTTTCCTGCAAACAAAAGGAATTATTTTTATAATTGTTGGGAAAAGTCTGCTTAATATTATTTTCTTTTTATTCCAGCATTTAATCAGGCAGAATTCACTAAAGAAGTACCTACGTGCTAAAAGCTCAAGGGTTTCCCTGGCACTGCTGTAAATAGATTTTTGCAAGCTCTGCTTGCCCAGCAAGGGAATGTCAGGCAGGATTTTATGTCAGGCACATAAATGTGCCAGACACGCTCAGAGCTGGCCGATGGAAAGGGTCAGACAAACAGCTGGTGCCAGGTACCGGAATGCTCATCCCCATTCCCACCTTTGTGTTCCAGGTCTGCGGGGTCTGATGCTGTCAGTCATGCTGGCCTCCCTTATGAGCTCCCTGACATCCATTTTCAACAGTGCCAGCACTTTGTTCACGATGGACATTTACACCAAAATTCGGACACGGCCATCTGAGAAGGAGCTGATGCTGGCTGGCAGGTGAGCGCGGCCGAGCCTCCCCTGTGCGCAGCCCGAGCGCTGGGGCTCAGGCTCGGCTCGGGCTCAGGCTCGGGCTCAGGCTCAGGCTCAGGCTCAGGCTCGGCTCAGGCTCAGGCTCAGGCTCAGGCTCGGCTCGGGCTCAGGCTCGGGCTCAGGCTCAGGCTCAGGCTCAGGCTCGGCTCAGGCTCGGCTCAGGCTCGGCTCAGGCTAGGGCTCAGGCTCGGGCTCAGGCTCGGGCTCAGGCTCGGCTCAGGCTCGGGCTCAGGCTCAGGCTCGGCTCAGGCTCGGCTCAGGCTCAGGCTCGGGCTAGGGCTCAGGCTCGGGCTCAGGCTCGGGCTCAGGCTCGGGCTCAGGCTCAGGCTCGGCTCAGGCTCGGCTCAGGCTCAGGCTCGGCTCAGGCTCAGGCTCAGGCTCAGGCTCAGCTCAGTCTCATGCTCAGGCTCAGGCTCAGGCTCGGCTCAGGCTCAGGCTCAGGCTCAGTCTCATGCTCAGGCTCGGGCTCAGGCTCAGGCTCAGGCTCGGCTCAGGCTCGGCTCAGGCTCAGGCTCAGGCTCGGCTCAGTCTCATGCTCAGGCTCGGGCTCAGGCTCGGGCTCAGGCTCAGGCTCGGCTCAGGCTCAGGCTCGGCTCAGTCTCATGCTCAGGCTCGGGCTCAGGCTCAGGCTCAGGCTCGGGCTCAGGCTCGGGCTCAGGCTCGGCTCAGGCTCAGGCTCGGCTCAGGCTCGGGCTCAGGCTCGGGCTCAGGCTCAGGCTCGGCTCAGGCTCAGGCTCGGGCTCAGGCTCGGCTCAGGCTCAGGCTCGGCTCAGGCTCAGGCTCGGCTCAGGCTCGGCTCAGTCTCATGCTCAGGCTCAGGCTCAGGCTCGGCTCAGGCTCGGCTCAGGCTCGGCTCAGGCTCAGGCTCAGGCTCAGGCTCAGGCTCGGCTCAGTCTCATGCTCAGGCTCAGGCTCAGGCTCGGCTCAGGCTCAGGCTCAGGCTCAGGCTCAGGCTCGGCTCAGGCTCAGGCTCGGCTCAGGCTCAGGCTCAGGCTCAGGCTCGGCTCAGTCTCATGCTCAGGCTCAGGCTCGGCTCAGGCTCAGTCTCATGCTCAGGCTCAGGCTCAGGCTCAGGCTCGGCTCAGGCTCAGGCTCGGCTCAGGCTCGGCTCAGGCTCAGGCTCAGGCTCAGGCTCGGCTCAGGCTCGGCTCAGTCTCATGCTCATGCTCGGGCTCAGGCTCGGCTCAGGCTCAGGCTCAGGCTCAGGCTCGGCTCAGGCTCAGTCTCATGCTCAGGCTCAGTCTCATGCTCAGTCTCATGCTCAGGCTCAGGCTCGGCTCAGGCTCAGTCTCATGCTCAGGCTCAGGCTCGGCTCAGGCTCAGGCTCAGGCTCAGGCTCAGGCTCAGGCTCAGGCTCGGCTCAGGCTCAGGCTCAGGCTCAGGCTCGGCTCAGGCTCGGCTCAGGCTCAGGCTCGGCTCAGGCTCCTCCCGGAGGCAGCGCGGCCGCAGCCGGCCCGGCGGGGCGGCACGGGCCTCCCGCGGCCGGAGCGGCTGTCCCGCCCCGCGCTCCCCGGGGAGCACCCGGTGTGCGGGAGGCAGCCGAGCTAATTGTCACTGCTTCCCACTGCTGTTGGAAGGAAAATCTTTTACATTACCGTCCTGGGCTCCGTGCTGCACCAGAGTGCAGCGTCAATGAACTGCTTCTAGTTCATCTGCTATTGATTTGTCTCTGGACATAACAACCACAGGAGAAAAGTGATTTTGTATGTTTTGATTGCATATTTAACTATGTGCTGATGAATATTTGACATACACAATACCCAATTTGGATTTCTTTTGTTTGTTCAGTGCTAATTTGCCGTTATAATTGATTTCACTAGTTGAAATACAAAATGAACATGTAAATTATTGATTAATTGATGTTCTTTTTTCTTTCTGATAGATCATAGATACTTCTAAGCAGATGGCTAATTGAATATCTGGCTATGTTTACAGGGCATTTATGTTACTCTTAATTGGCATCAGCATTGCCTGGGTTCCTGTGGTGCAGTCAGCTCAGAGTGGGCAGCTCTTTGATTACATTCAGTCTGTTACCAGCTACCTGGGACCTCCCATTGCTGCTGTTTTCCTGCTTGGTATCTTCTGCAAGCGTGTCAATGAGCAGGTAAGTGCAAATTAGGAAACAGGCATGCCATTCCTTTAGGAATTGGGGAGAACTGTTTTTTTTTGTTTTTTTTTTTTTTTTTTTTGTTATGAGCGACTTCTTCCTGTTTATTTTAATCCTGGTATAGCCCAGGGATTTTGTGTCTCCATACCCCAAAGCCTGAGATTTCAGAGATGAGTTGGATAAAGTTTTTTCGAAGTCTGATAGATAAACAGTCACCTAGGAATTCATAGATAGCTCTGGAGCTTAGGTTACCTATCCCTTTGCCAAGAAGTGTGCTCAAAGGATAATCTACGGACACATATTTGAAGGTTTTCATTTAGGATATTGGTCACCAAGCTGCTTTACCAAACAAACCACCTCTTACTCTCAAACTACCTATCCTGTCCAGTTGGGTTTTGAATATCCCCAAGAGTGGAAACTCCACAGTGTCTCTAGGGAACCTGTTCCAATGATCAAGCACCTTTAGAGTTAAACAACAAAAATTATGTTTAAACAGAATTTCCCATATTTCAGTTTGTGCCCACACATACCTGTGTGTCTGTTATACTTTGGGCTGGGGTACTGTACACCAGGCACCCACCAAGAGTGCTGAGAATTAAGTAATTTCTCAGGGCCATTAGCAGGTAAACCAGACACACATTTCAGGAAGGATGACACAACATTCTGGCTGGTTCCATCGTGCCAGAGCTGACAGGGATTAAGACCTCAAAGGTAAAAAGGTATGAGAACAGCCCCTGGGGTGTGCAATCCATGGCTGAAACCTGTCTGTAGAAGGGGACAGTTGTGTGGAGCCAGATGGACTGTGAGAAATAGTCTGGAGGTGGTGTCCTGAGGTGTGCCTGACATCTCAGAGCTGTTCATTGCCCCTTTCAGTTGTACTTATACACTGAGCTGTAAATAAGGTCACTGAAAGCATCTGAGTTAAAACCCACACACCAAAGCCATTGTAACACATCCATGTTACTACATCCATGTTTCCTCCAGCAACTGTTTGAGAGCTCAGAGTTTATTTCCATGCTTGAAATGACTCATTTTGATCCCTTCTTGTCACACCCTTGTCTGCAGGGTGCCTTCTGGGGCCTGATCATTGGGCTGCTGGCTGGACTCAGCAGGATGATTGCAGAGTTTGCCTACGGAACTGGCAGCTGTGTGGCCCCTTCCAACTGCCCCTTCATCATCTGTGGCATTCACTACCTTTACTTTGCACTGATCCTCTTCGGGGTTTCTGCCATCGTCATCCTGGCAGTCTCCTTCATGACCAAGCCCATTCCTGATGTACATGTGAGTATTACTGCAGTCCTGCTCCTCAAGAAATGGAACACAATGAAACCACCAGTTCACACTTGGTGTGTTACCTCTCGACACTTCAGCCGCCCCCAGCATACAGCTCTTGTAAGAAAGCAAAGGAAATAGTCTTCATTTACCTGTCACAGATCTTCAGTGACTCCTAGTAGCCTGGGACATCCCAGACATTTGGGATGCTGTGGTCTTACAGCCAGCTCAGGTGCTGGCCAGGCTGGTTGGTCTCTGTGTAGTCAGCCCATGATCAATTCAGGTCCTTTTGTTCCGTGGCAGCTTTACCGCTTGTGCTGGTCCTTGCGGCACAGCAAAGAAGAACGGATTGATCTCGATGCAGATGAGGAGCAGGACAGAGCTGATGAAAAAGATAATGAATCAGGTAACTGTTGAATACCTAGAGATTCTGTCATATATTTGAGTATCCCTGTTTCATTCCTGAAGGAACATTAACATGCTTGAAAGTTGAAGACATCCTCCCTCTCCCCAGCAACAAATCCTCAGCCCCCACAGATTTAAGTGGCTCATAGCTGCCTTTTCCAATCTCTCAAGCTCAGTGTAAATCAGAAGTGAAGTGGATTTGAAGGAATAGAATCTTATTCTCTTGGTACCTGGGTGGCAGCTCTAGGACTAAACCAATGGCAGTGCTCTGGGTCAGAGGTGCTGTGGCAGAACTGTGACTCCAGTACTGGGAGGGAATTCAGCTGCAAATAGTGGGTTGTGGTCAGGATTGAAGGCACCATGAAAGCAGACTGCAAACCCACCTGCTTTCTTTACTGGGTTTCTGGTTGTGCTCTCAAGCTCTTTTTCATCAGTATCCTCAAATTAATTTATTTGTCTTTCAATTAAGAGTGTAGAAAATATTGAAAAAATGGAGCTTAAGCTTTGAAGCACAGTTTGCTTCCCCAATACCAGGCCAGGTCTCTGGGCTGCAAAAGGCCCAAGTGTCTTCTGCAGAAGGCTCTCTTGGAACATGCAGAAAATCCCTCTTTTCCCAGATGACCTGTGAAAACACAATATTAACTTGATTCTTGTACTGTTTGTACTAAAATGCTTCCACACCGAATTATGGCCATAAATGAGAACGGAATGTCCCCAGTCCCAGAGATCAAGTGTGTGCCATGATCTGTACTCACCTTTCCTGACCAGAGTGTTCTTCCTTCCAGTTAATGAGGAAAACCAGGAGGACCCGGGATGCTGTAGGAAAGCTTACAACTGGTTCTGTGGCTTGGACCAACAGAAAGGTCCCAAACTGAGCAAGGAGGAAGAAGAGGCACTGAAGAAGAAACTGACAGACACCAGTGAAGTGCCACTGTGGAGAAACATTGTGAATATCAATGGCATCATCCTCTTGACTGTGGCTGTGTTTTGCCATGCCTACTTTGCATAACCCCCTGATCACAGTCCTGAAATTGTACTGCATTGTTCAAGCAAAAATGATGGTTTGTAGATTTACACAATTAGATACACACTGTATTTTCATCATCTACATTTGTAAAACATCAGAGTGATTTACTCACTGATTTTGTGATCATAATTTCAACAATTCAAAGATGAAGGCCACTGGGATCTCAAGAGAATTTCTATTTAGACATTGAACCAATCCAGGGCTAACTGAGGTTCAGAATTTCCATCCAATATTCTCTCTGCTCATGATACATTTCATATTTTAGGTTCAGAACAAGGCTGCGTGAGCCATATTTCATAACAGGTTTTGTGAACTGTCTTTTAGGGTTCACGATACTATTTTGATTTTCAACCTTTCCTCTGATAATTCAATTTTCCTTTTCCTTTGGCTGTGATAATTTGATTGCAACAAACTCACAACCACTGAGGGACTGTATTACAAACTTGAATTAAAACATTGCTTTTGTCCCTCCAAACATGGGATATCTTAAGTAAAGGATTTTTGCATATATCAATGTATTTGATATGATATATAATTTTCCATTATCATTTTCCCCCCTTTTTCTCACTTTCCGCTGGGTTGTGTTTCTCAGTTGTCAGTGGAACACTAACCTCTGAATTGATCACATTTTGAAACTGGGGAACACCTGTCTTGATGATCCTAAAAAGAATTTTGCTTACAGTAGATTATCTGTTTAAGGTTAACATCCAAAGGTCCTCCTCTCTTGATATTTTAATATATACCTTTACTTGAATGTGAAGCTTTTTATACAGAATACATGTATTATATATACACAAGCAATACATTATGTATATGCACTATATATATTATATATATTTAAAATATGTATTTATGTGTGTGTATATATATTTATTTCTTACTGATCAATTCCCACTCTGGTGTATCAAGGACCTCTTTACTGTGGGCTTGGAGTCAATGTACTGCCTTTGTCTCTGGACTGTGCTACAAACCAGCCCATGCCCATGGTGAGACATCCACAGCATTGGAATGCTGGGCTGCATTTTGCAGATACATCCAAGGGCTCTCTACTGCTTTTCTGCAAAGCTATAAATCTTTCCTCTGAAGATTTCATTGAGAAATAGGATTCCTGCTGCATGGCAGCATGAGTTAGCAGTTCAGGAAGGAGAATAGTCACAGCTGTGGGATATCAGCTAAACCAGGCTGATTGTCTCCACTCGATAAGTTTGGTACCAGCTGGGGACACAGGAAAAGACAGATTTAACACTTCAAAGCAAAAAGCAATAGATCTTCTTTTCATCTCATTCAGCTTCCCGGGGAATCAAGTGTAGAAAGAAGATGCTGGTTGCTCAGTCAGGCAGTGCCACAATTCCCTGTTCCTTTTTGCACATGTTGGTGCTGTCCCCGAGCACTCCCGAGGTTCTGGCACAGGATGCTCCGGGCTGGCAGCGAGTGCAGCTGAAGGGGAAGGCAGAGCAACCCCTGCCCGTGGCACAGCACACTGCTCTGCCTCCTGGGCTGTCACCACTCCCACTTCTTAATCTCCTGGCAGGATGTTTGCTTCATTTGGATCTAGCCCCACATGCTCTGGATTCCAGCAGAGTTGCTGCTCTTCAGTAGAATTGATGCTATTCAGCATAATCCCTGCAGGGTCCTTTGCATAGGCCAGATCAAATCAATACTTCAGAAATACCAGTACAAACCTTAACACATATTTTAAAGACCTTGGAATTAATTGTATTTAATGAACAATGAAGACTTGTATGTATTAAAGAAATTGTATGTTTTGAAGTATTTGGTGTCCACAAAGTGATGGGATTTTTATATAATATGATGGAAGACAGAGAAACTTCATTTGGTGTCTAGGTTTTGGCTCTGGGTAATAGTAATGGATGAAAAACAAACATGGAAGATGTCACTGAGGATTGCTCAGATCCCTCTTTGTCATTCTTTGCTACAAAAATATGGTGAAATTATAAAGCTATTTGGATAAAGACAAATAACACAAGTGATTTCCTGGCAGTCTGAGCAGCCTTTGAATGACCTCCTGGTTAATCAGGCATCATTGCATGATTTTGCTCCTCAGAACCACAGAGTTTTGAAAATCTAACACACAGTTTCCCAGGGATATTCACTGTATGTCCTCAGCAACCTGATTTCATACTGGTCTGGAGGTGGATGTTGTGGAGGGACGAGCTCAAATGTTTACATAAAGTTTGACAGCTACTGTTGACTCCTGTAATTTTGTAGATTTTCAAAGAAAAACTGCCTTATATTGTGAACAGTTGATAAAATTGTAATGTTTAGCTAACATTAAATGGCATCTCAGGTTGGTAGCTATTGCATTCATGATTTTAAGGAAGAAAATGACTTCCCTTCAGTTTTCAGGGGAGCTCTGTCCATGAGCTGTTGTTGGGAACACTCGGCTAAAAGCAGTAGCTTACACTGCTCTGGGCATTGTCATGCTTTAGAGGTGGGAAGTGTGAGCACACCCTTTTCCCCAGTGTTTGACTATACATTTGCAAAATGTCTGGTTAGTGGTGAGACTTCAAATAAATCTCTGGCTCACAGCACAAAGTACCTGCATGGCATGGGCAGCATAACACAGCTCTGTTTCAGGGCATCTTGAGACATCCCAGCTTACCCTGTCAGGTAAGATACATGGTTAAAGCTTATTTTAGTGGACTTTAGTTAGATATACAGAATTATTTTTAAAATAAAATTTAAAAAAATATGCACTTAGTAGCACTGTCAGCAAATTGTGACACTGCTCTGTAAAGAACACACACTAAACAAAATCTTCCATTTAAGAAATACTACATAGTTCTTAAGAAAAATCCTGAAAAAGGGTAATCACTGTTCATTTAATTTGTCTGTATCACCCACAAAACTGTATCCAAGTATCTCACAAATGTTTAGTATTGATGATGATGAGAACACCATGTTCTTAGCAATCAGAATTCGGGTTTATTCCTATTCCATTACTGAAAAACCTCATGCACTGAAATGCCATGGGAGGGAAGGCCTGGGACTTTGTTTGGAATCAATCTGCAGCACCCATGGTTTGGTTTCAAGCAGACTGTCAGGGCATGGTGAATTAGGCCATGGCACAAGGCTGAGTTCCTCAGGTGCAGGTGATTGTGGTGATTGCAGCCCAGCAGCAGCTGGGATTGCCAGGGGACTCGGCTCCCTGACCTTCCTTAATTGGTAAAACCAGGAGTGTTCCTCTAAAGTAAAAGCCAGTGCAAAGAAGAGGAGCCAAGCAAAACAGTAAATCCATGTATTGTCAGTCATTGTATTTGAAGGGCACTTGATCCCATTGGTTTGAAGTGTGGAGCCAGAGGACTTTAGAGCTGACATTTCTGAGGACAGACAGCACAGAAAAGGGTTGGGCACAGGCTGTGGGGTGACAGCAAAACTGCTCTCAGGAAAGCTGCTGGGTGCTTTAATTTGCTTAGTGGTTTTATGTGCCAGCTGCAGGTGTCTGTGCCCTGCAGTGTTCTCTGGGGGAGCAGAGAACCCACAGAGAGGGAAGGGAGCAGCAATCAGAGACCTTCCCTTGTGCTGCGCTGAGAAGCTGTAGTCCCAGATTTAATAACAGCAGGCAATACACTGCTGAAAGAGATGGGAAATGCAAAAACCCCTGGCTTTATTTGGTGATTCCTGGCATTTTCTCATGGAGTGTGTATTGTAGGCCTGTGCTGGAGAACCTAAAGGACAGACAAAACTTCACTCATGCCGATTTCTACCAGTTGTTCTAATGCAAGACAGCATAAGCATTGCCTCTAGTTATCATCCTTATTATTAATAAAAGAGGTTGCCTTTTTTGTGCCTCCTGAAGAACATTCCTTCTTGCCCTCTACCATGGGCAGCTGTGAGAAAGAATAATTCCCCTGAGCCCCCCTCACCTGGCACAGTTGAGGCCAGAGCAGCTGTGCCTGCCTGGATCAGCACCTCCCCTCCTTTTCTGAAGGTACCTGGAAGAGCTTCAGCTGAGGTGTGAGATTCTTGTCACTCTGTGCAGCATTTTTGTTTACAGTATTGGAGCCTATAACTTTAAAAATGTAGCTTATATGCAAGGTATGCTAAAAGAAATTATTAAAATGTGTTTTTTTTTCATTCAAATTGCAAACTTTGTCATGCTAAAAATAAGTCCCGTGCTTTGAGCATATTAGCTCTGTGTGTAGCTGTCTCTGCCCTTCTGGTTTAATGTCATTAACCAAATCTGATTTTCCCAGGCTAATTTGTCCTTAGACAAATCTCTCACTATATGATTTTTTATATTTTTTTTAATAAAAAAGGTAGTGGTGGGAAACAAATATACTCCCTGCTTTGAAACATGAAGAGATGGAATTAAAAGCTGCCATCTTCCAGAGCAGGACAGGATGATCTCCACCCCTTAGCCTTCTGAAAGCATGTAGGGACAGTGGAAATGAGTCTGTAGTTGCAAGAACAAAGAGCCATAACATTTGTAACCTTCTGGAAACTGTTAGAAAAAATTCAATGTGACCTCTGCCTGGGTGGGACACAAGACTCCACAGGGAAGTCTTGTTTCCCATGGATGCAGCTGTCTTGTCTTCTGGTGCTGCTGAGGACTGCTGGGCAACTGGTTTGAAAACTCAGTCTGTGTCGTTAATTCCAGTTAATTCCAGTATTGAGCTGGGTCCATATTAATTATATCTGGGCCTTAATATTTATTGGCTTCAAGCTACAAAGGCAAATTGATTTCATTGATGTTAAAAATCTGCCTTGGTGCTGAAGCCATCGGAGCATAGAGCACCGGGGAGGGCAAGTGCTAAAACCAGAGACTTGCTGTACACACAGCATTTCCTCTGAAAGAGTGAGTTTAATTAGGGTGTGGGGTGCCAGATCCTGAGATGTTAATTTAAGTATTTGTAATGTGTATGAAGCAATTCAAAAAGATCTTCAGTATTTTTGTGACCAAGTCCATGGCAGCTTTATTATGGAGTCCAGGGAAAGTGTTCATCAGCTGTTCTTTGATCCAGCCAATTGTTTTACTGACACCTACAGTGCTAATTAATTCCCAGCCTCATGAAATGGGGACTCTTGTCTCTCATCCCAAAGCAGGGAATTAGCCCTCAGCACAGCCTGTGACTTTTTATTATTATATCTGCAACCACCTTTTTGTCAATAATGCAGCTTTGTAAGTACAAAACCCCAGCTAACAGTGGTTAACAGTGCCTGTTCCATACACAGACTTTAAATTTAGGCTTTTGCAGAGGCAGCACATGGTCAGTACAGCCCAAGGGAATTCTTGTCGTGTTTGCAGTGTGATGATTTCATGTTGTCAGGTGTTAACAGTGCCAAAGAATTGCTGAGACAAAAGCTGACATGTGGGAGGGCCCCAGTAGTGTCCGTATCTCAGAGTTCACCTGAGGCTTCGTTCCATTTCTGTACTGTGTGTGTAAGATGAGAATGCTGATCCATGTAGAGGCTTTTTTGGGAACAGTTTATATTGTCTTTAAAGCATTGATCAGGCAGATACTTGGAATGCACTATTTAAGGTCCAAGTCAATTTCTTCTAGTCAGAGCAGTTCACTGTGGATGGTCTTATTTCTGCATCTGAACAAGCTAATTATTTTGGGAACTCACTGAAGGGTGATACCTGAATTATCAGGGAAGGCTGTGACAAAGTTGGAGCTGGGTTAAAATGATGATTGTTACCAGATTTTCCTGCAGTTCTCTAGGGCAACTGAGCCTACACTGTGCTGCTCTAGTCCTTTAGCATGTTATTAAAGCTGCCTGGCTTCTCTTATTGAGTTGGATGCACTCTGGCACCAATATGTATTACGTATGAGTGCCTTATGTGTTTAAAAGGCAGAGTTCTTCCAAGATCCTGCCTGGAGGGAATGAATCCAACTGACTCAATGCTTTTAAATCACATCTTTATAGAGAGGAAATTCACCCTTTGGTTACATTATGGAAGAGAAACATTTTAACTGTAGTCACTCCTACAGGAAGAGTTTATCCTGTGTGTAAGGGTAATGCAGTTTGCAGTGTGACCGTGGCTTTGAAAGGAAAAGCAGTCCTGACAAATAACCCCTTTTATAGACCTGATGCAGCTTCTTTGTAGCTACAATTCTGAATATAAAAGTCCCATGTGAGAACAAAACCCAAGTGAAAACAAATGGCACTTGCTGTGAAGCTGCGCCAGCCACCCTGTCACATCCTTGGTGGCTGAGAATGGCCAGGGCTGTTCTGCTCTCCTACTGGAGAGGCTCCAACTCAGCTTTAGCAAGGGCTACACTTGTAAAGGCTTTCTGACTTTGGTCTTAATCCCATGTTCAACAAACGTTTGCAGCAAAATTCATGTGAATTCCTGTTGTTAGATCAATTTGTCAGTACAGACAAGATTGATGGAGGGGTTAATTGTGAACCTTTCCAGTATAATTAATTATTGATAAGTGTTTGATAGGCTGAGGTTAAAAAAAAAAAAAAAGAGAGAGAACATTATGAAGAAAACAAAAAGGGTTGGTGTCTTGTATGATAGGAAAACCTTGGTAATGTGGGCAATAACTCCTAGTGGATAATTCCACACTTCCTAACTTTTCTTCTCCATTTTTCTGCTTGTGACCTGCAATATAGATGTGAAACTTGCCAAATAACTTTTCAGGAGAAACTGATACAAAGTAAGGAAGGGAGCTCTGGTGTTGAAGGTCTCATGTAATCATGTACCTTTTACAGCCAGACAACAACAGAGGGCAATAGATCTCTAGAAAAGATCGCGGCTGCAGAAGGGTTTCCAGTCGATCACGGTGATGGCGATTTCGGCAGCTCTTTGCACGGCCTCGCTGGGATCATCCAGACACCTCTGAAATGTGTCCCTGTGATCCAGCAGTGTCTGGCGGCCCTCTGGCAGCTCAGCCAGCAGGGTGAGGGTTTTGATTGCATTCAAACGCGCTTTGCTGGTTTCCTCAGCAACCAACGTCAGTAAAGGTGGAATGGCTTCAGCACCCATGGCTGAGGATCTCCCTGTAGGGAAAGAAACTGGCTTTGAAATGTGTAATGACATCTAATCATCATCCTTTTGGACTGACACGTTCCATTCCCTGCCTGGCTATGGCTCTGAACAGCCCTGGAGATGCAGTGCACAGAGGCAGAACATGCTCTTCTTGCAGAGACCAAGGTTGGCTCCCAGCTGTTTAAGGAAAAAGATCTTTCATGGTTAACTTTATCTGCCTTGCACATTAGTATTTCATTTGCAACAAATTATCCAAAAATACATGAGGCATTAAATTATAGAATAAACTATGTTTTGGAGGGGGTGAGGAGGGGGGGTTTGCTAGATGCCCTTAAGAACATCCTCCAGTCTTTCATTTTTAAAAACACTTCAAAGACTGAGATGCACTCCTGAGTTGTCTTTGGAAGCCCGAGGAAGGTTTGCAGAGGAGGACTGGAACACAACTGCTGTTATTGAGTCTTTTATGTCTAATTACTCATTCATCACACTGGAAATTTAGCAGTTAGTATTTTCTGTGTCATGTAAGTTACTTGGGAGAGCTACAGACCTTATTAATATTCATTGCTCTCCCAGCTGTGAGAGAGGAGCTGCCTCTAATCCCAGAATGTTTCCAGAGAGCAGCGCTCCTCTGCTGAGCACTGGTGATTCACTCACTGTAGCTCCAGGTTTCTGGATGTCTGTGTGGTCTGGATTTGAGTGGAAAATGTTCCCCCTCTGCAGGGAAATTATGCAGGTGAAGTAGATAAATAACTTCTTGACCTACTTAGGGGAATGAAATGTGAAATAGCCTGTCCCCCCTAGGCACTGTGACGAAGCAACAATAGTTGCTAAAGACAGTTATAAAGAAACGTCCCAGTCTTAGAGTTTCTAGACGTGCATTAATACTGTCACAAACTGAGGATTTGGGGAGTAGTGAGGGCAAATGTTTTGTTACTTAGTTGCCCTAGAACTGGATTTCCAGGAGGTACCCCAACAGAATTGCCTCTGTTTCTCACCCTGAGGTGTAACAAGAGCAAACATCAGCGCTCCCGTTGAGTTCACTCGAACTTCGGGCTGTGTGTCTTCCAGCAGGCTCACCAGCACAGGAATCACCTCTTCTTTGCACACCGCGATTTTCCCCTCAGCATGAGAACTGTGGAGAGAAGATGGTTAAGCTGAGTCCTTGAACTGAGCCTGCTGCCGTGCAGCCCCCCCGGCCACCATCCCGGTGCCAGCAGCACTGTCCCACCTGCTGTGCCCCCCTGGAGGGACCGTCCTGCCCCCGAGGCACCCGAGGGGATGGATGGCTGTGCCCGTGGCTGCTGAACCCTCCTGCTGCCACAGGCCTGAGCTACCACACCGACCTGCCCCTAAGAGTTGAGGTTATTTTTAGGTAATATCTGGATTTTTTAAAAAGCTTTCTATGGTACACCGGACACTGATGGGCAGCTGCACGTAACGGGATGTAGGATTAAGGATGTTGCTGCTCCTAATTGCAATGGAGTTACAAACCTGGCTAGTGAAGCCTCTAGACATTTAAAAACCTGCTAAACCAGAGGCCTAAAATGAATTCTTCTCCCAGATCACTTTTCTCTCTCTCTTTCCAGCCTCTCTAATGAGAACATTTAATGTGGCCCAGCCATTGCAGGGACCTAGAACGTAGCTCATATCCATATTTCAGTTGCATTTTTCTTTCTTTCTATGACTCATGTTAATGATACCCTTTTCCTCTAATACCTCTCTTTATTATAGGACATGAGGAAATGTGTAGTGCCAGTTGATATGTAAACTGTATCAACTGCAGACCTTTTTAAATTAGACATCTGTTGAACACTTATTATATTTTCTGATTGCAGTACAGTGGACCTAAGTTATTCCTTTCATCCATTCTCTGATACACAAATTCAATATAAAGATTGCTTTTTCTGATCCATCACTAATGTATGTGGCAGCCTGTGGCAGAAAACTATTTCTGTCTTCAATCACAGTGAAAGTTTCCAAGGCTCTCTAATTTTCTGAGAGACAGCACTTTTCCAAAAACATAAGGGAGATTCTCTCTACCTCCATAGTGGTCAGAATCCTGTTTCTACAAGATTTTTCATGTAAGAATTTTTTTCCTAGCAGTGCTGTACCAGGAAAAAATCCTGATTCCATTGCCAATACTGAAAACAAACAGAAGGAGAAGGAATGACTGATCAGCATCTGCTTTCTTCAGTGATTTATAGCAGTTAGGAATTTTTAAAGCTCCAAGTGTCCCATTTTGTTTTACCCATGTGTGCATTCAGGCTGATAGTGCTTTACATGTGAAATGTGGCAGCTTCAGTGTGTAGTGGAACACAGTTGTAAATGAATGGCATTTATTTACTCCTGAATTAGTTCTGAATTTACTCCTGAATTTATTCCTGCAAGAATTAGTTCTTTCTTGGACTTAAACATTAGAGAGGTTTCTTTACCTGATTTCTAAGAGGACCCAGGCTGCTTTGCTCCTGATGGCTGTGGAGGGGTGTGAGAGCTTTTCCTTCAGCACAGGAACGGCACCAGCTGCCAGGGCTGCAGAAACCTCCACACGGAGACAGTTGGAGAGTGTTCCAAGGATTAGCTCCTGGATCTCTTCCAACTCTGTCTGCAACTTCAGGACCAGTGGGGGAATCAAACCAGCCTGCAGGACACCACCAGCCCCTGCAGAGGGTGCAGGAAGGAACAGGGGTGAGAGCTGAGTGCTGTCACTATTGCTACCTGCACCTGGAATTTCTTCAAAGGATCAAAATACATGTAGGAACTCATTTCCTTACACAGAAGTGGGACTGAGAGATGGAAACTACTCCAACACTCCCCTGTTTATAAATGTCATCTCAGCACTGCTTCTTTGGGAAGCTTCCCCAAAACTCCTCTAAAGAAATCAATATCAGGTAATAACCAACATGACAATTGCTTTATGTTCCCAGTTTCTCTGTAATATTTCTCCCAAAATTATCCTTGCAAGGAAAATATAGGAAATATATATACATTACAAAGTCACCTTCTATGCAGCCTTTCTAACTGTTCTCAACGTGAACAGATGCTAAGAGAGGGAGAGATGTTGTCCTTTAGAGCCTGTTCTTTTATTCTCCATGGTGGTTTCTGGTGAGGGGAAGTCAAGATTTTGGGAACTGTCAGCTTCCTCACACATTTCTTTGTAGTAGTTCTGTCAAGGCAAAAATTTAAATTCTGAACTTTCCAGCAGTCAGTACTCTTGCACTGGCTCCTAAAATATAACATCAAAGGCAGAGAGATCATAAATTGCCCTGCCAGTGATGTCTTTGCTATGAGCAAGAGTCTGATTTGTACCATTTCTCACCCTTTACTAAGTCAACACTGCAACAGCAATGCCAGGGGAAAGCAGAATGTACTGTCCACAAGTAACTACATGAAAACAAAATTCTCCAGCTTGTCTTGTTGCTAAGACTGATTCTTTGGTTGCTATGAGAAATGTGGCTCCTTTCAAAGTGATTCATATATGGTTAGATAAGGAAGTTTTGTGGATAAGAGTCATCAAGGTAGTTTCAAATGAATCTCCACAGCAGAGACAAGTGGGAAAGACATTTTAATGGCCCTTGGTAGTGCATAAGAGAAATCCCTCACCTTGATAATTGGGTGAAAAAATAGGATTCTAATCTAGAGGTTATTCTGTTGCATATATTTCTGAGGCTTTGCTAATACTGAATAACTTCTTATAGCACTGACTTATTAGGATCCACTTTATAATGCCAAAGCAAAGAAATGCCTTGGGGTGATATTACAGCTCTACTACCTGTGCTAAATTTGGAGGTCAGTTTCTGTTAGAATTCAAATAAATAAGGGAAATCAATTCCAAGACAATTCACATTGAAGGCTAACAGCATTTTACAAACAAGGATTTCTCCTTGTGCCAGAAAGGCAAAGCAGGAAAGGAAAGTGAAATAATATTCTTTGAAGCTGTGGCTCTGTGTGTCACTACACAGGGGAGTTGGTGCTTTCACTATGAAAAAAAACCCAACCAACCCTATATTGTTCCCTGGAGGAACAAAAGAAATTTGTCAAAGAGTAACTCCAGCCCATTTATACTGTCCCTGCAGAAGGATGTGATAAAGGACACCTGCACTACTGCTCTGCAAAGGACTCTGTTGGAGGGTCCCTGGGAAGGAGGCCCAGCTCGTCCATGACCAGCATCAACCCTCCTGACAAGGATTGCTGGGGTTTGGATTGTACATTATAGGTATAGAAAGGTTTTGGCAGGTTAGACAGCAGGAATATATCTGGGAATTCCTCATGCCTTATGGAATGCCAGGCAGTAGGGAACCCACCCGTGAACTGCTCCCAAGGAAGCAAACTAAAGCAGTTAAATCATATTCAGAATTCCTTTAGCCACACTTCCCAACAGTCTTTTGAAATGTCTTGTGAAATACAAGATTTTTCAAATGCAGCTTTTTAAACTCCTCCTGAAGTTTTTAATGAAAAGAAACTGTATGGTCTGAGTGCATGAAACTGGGATCTCCAGACTGCTCACAGTCATCAAATGCACTTCTAAATTCTGGGTGGAAATCAGTACAGAATCTCAGTTTGGGAGGTACAGTTCTAGAGGAAGAGCAATAAATCAGATGTGACAGACTTAGGCTCACACTGCCTGTTGCAAGCACCTGTGTGTAGCTTTAACTCACGTGGATCCCAGTGTTCCTTGCACAGTCCATAAGCAAACCCTTTTTGCACAGTGCAGATACACTCTGGTTTGAGCCCAGAGAAACCACTGCTTGATTTAACTTAACTTTCCATCTGTCTGTAACAACTGCTGCTGTAGCATCCCCTCTGTCTCCCTCGTGCTGGGAGATGTACTTGGCTCTTTCCTGTTTTTTGTACTTGCTTTCAAATACTTACTAGCCATTTTTAACCCATCATGTTAAGTTTCATTTTCACTTTGCTGCAATTCCCTCTTTTTCAGGACTTCCTTGCTAAGTTCTCTCAATTCTCTTGATCACTGCATCATCATGCAGCCAGGAAGTATAACCAGCATTCAGGTTTCACTTCTTTCTGTCTGGGTGTTTCAATTATCTTTAATGTAGTCCACCAATACATTCATTCAGCCAGGGCTGCTTTCACTGGCCCTTGGCTTTATTCCTTCCAGTGAATGTTTATTGTCTTTCTTTGCCTCAGTCATCCCTCATTCATTGCACTTTATGTCTTCTTTTGGTGCTGGCCTTTGCTATGGCGCTGCAGTCCTGGGTGTGAAACCCAACACTTTGTGTCTGTGCCCATAAGCTGCTGAGATAATGTACCATGTTGTCTAGAGCAGCTTTGATTTTGTGCAGCCATTAAGCAGGATTTATTCTGGAGCTACTGGTGCTCATTTTGTCTGAACACTTGGGATGTTCTAATGTTTTTTTTTTAATTGATTTTGTTTTACCAGGCTGGGTCTCTGTACCAGGAGCTTTCTTGTCTACTGTTTTTTTGTCAAGCTGTCTGAGCTCAAATGCTATTGTGCTACTAGAGGGAGCTTCCCCGATATAAATATAGAAAGAAAGATTAATTGTTTGACCTTGTCAAAAGTCTCAGTGTGGTGAAGAGAAAGAGGGTGGAGAGGAAAGGCCATCAACAACAACAAAAAGAGACTACCTAACACTGAGACTGAAATTTCCATGTGGAAATTCGTCATGGTTTTCTCAGGGGAACCACAGGTTGAAAGGTCTACGGAGGGAAAGGGAGGAGGCAAAACCAGTGGCAAGTTGTTTGGGAGTCACTTGTAAATGAGAGCAGTCTCAGGGCCTTGGATCTTAGAGGGTGAGCAATAGGAGGGGAAGGCAAGCTGGAGTTTCGATTAGTCCTGTACTGAAAAATACAGTGGCATCCTCAGGATATCGACTTTTTCATTAAAATACTGCCCTTTCAAAGGGGTTTGTCTATTGCAGAGAGTGTTCCAGGTGCCCTGAGCCCAGTGAAGTAGTTGGGAAAAATTTTTCAAAATGCAAATAGTTGCATTTGCAGCTGCATAGTTAGCGTCATTATTGATCTGTTTTTCTGAGAACTTTTAATCTTCCCTTGGGCTGCTTTTTATCTGGGCACTCATCTCTTCCTTCTCATAACTGTCTGGCCACTCTCATCCTCCCTTTCCTGATTTTTTTTCAAATAGGCCCAAAGAGGAGTTGCCATTTATTCTTTTCTCTCAGTATGGCTGCAGGGCATGTAAACAAGTTAAATTTAGTAGAAGATGGAGTTATTTACAGTACATAAGAATGGTGTTTTGTTTTGGTTTTCAATTACATAAATCAAATCACATTGCAAATCCTTTTCCTTAAAAATGCTGGTTGTCAACTTAAAATGGTCTCATCTGAAGCATGTGCCTTATGCATGGTCACAAAGTGATGATTGGTGAAATAGAAAATAGAAAAATAATATGGAAACACAGATTCTCTGGAATATGAATCTTAGTTGGCACCTTGGATGTGTCTCTGCAATGGTCACACAAGTATTTGAAGTGCTCAGTAAAGGCATTTGTGCTTAGGAAGGGACACACAGGAAAAGCAAAGCAGAGCCATGGGAAGGGAATCTGCTGCCTGGCATCACAGCCAGCTGGCACAGCCCTGGGGGGAGCTCACTGACTGAGGAGCCAAGTGATCCTGACTAAACTCCCAGAGCAGCAGCTCTCTTGCTTGCCCTGCAATAGTTTATCACCATTGCAGAGGGAAGAAAGGGTTCATTACCCTTGTGAGCCACCATGCATCACAGACACTGGCTAACAGTGCTTGGGTGATGCTTCCTTGGTGCCAAGAGTGATACTTTGAGTGACAAGATGAGCAGAGGGGATGCTGCCCCTGCACACCTTCCTTAACAACTCCTTGCTCACTACTGTTTAAATGGAAAAAAATATAATTTATTTTGGGAAGAGCTCTGAGTCACCTGTCACAAGAGCACAGTTTATGAACCTTGTAGTAGCTTATTTAATGTTAAGATTCAGCATTTTGATTCTCAGTGCTTCCAGCATTATGGCTGTGTCAGGGAGAAGACTGAATATAACACTAGAAATACTATAAAACTGGGCTGAACTTTCTGGTGAGTTTGGAGCAGGAGGCAGACCACATTCAATGAACTACAGCTCACCTGCCTAGAACCCATCAGCCTCACCAAGACTCCTATCTGAAGAGGATAATTCTCTTGACCTCTCTGAAAATCAGAATATTTTGCTCTTCTTTGCAAGAATAGTTCCCTGTCTCTCCATGACAATTAACAGGAACAAACAGCAGTGTCCCAAAGGATGGCTGTGTCTAGAGACAGAGGCTATTTCTTATCTGAAAGGACTGAGGGGTGGGAAATCTCTGTTTACATGAACTGAAGAGCTACTGGGATATTAAGAGAGCTGAGGAAAACACTGCAGAGATTGGATCAGACTAGAAATAGTAAACAATTCTGTATCAAACCATTTCAAATGGCACCATTGGCTGGGGGCATTTATCTTATGAGAGCCCTAGGGATTCACCAGGTACAAAATCACAACCTCAACAGCAGTGTCTGCCAGATCTTCATTAAAAATACAAAAGCTTTATAAAACTTTATAAGCTTTATAAAAGCATTATGTGGTCTGCTTTGGAAGCCACTGAGAATTTTTCCAATACTCAGGATTTTGGGATGCTGTCTGAATGAAAGATATGACAGAAATTAAGGTTATAGAAACATTAAAAAGTCAGCAGTACCCTGCAAGAACACATAATGTGGCTGCCTCTGGGGATGATTTAAAAACCCAAAATGTTTCCAGCATTAACAAGGAACAGGAAAGATTGGTCTGATAAACACGAGGTTCCTAAGCCTCAGTAAATAATGAAAAAGATTCCTGCATATCTTGTTTTTGTTTTTAGAAACTTTGCTTTTGAGTGTGGGCAATTGTAATATCAAAGCACCACTGAAAAAATTAACATAGAAACTACATCTGATATATCTGCATTAGCTTCTCTGGTATAATTTAGAAATCCAAGAAACAGGTTACTTAAAAAAAAAAAAGTTATTTTGATAGTAATTAAGACTGGCTGTGACCACCTGCTTGAAAGGAGTGGGTTCAATTATTTAAATCATTCATGGCCAATGAAAAGAGGAATAATATCTAAAGAATTAAACAATTTTAGTCTACAGAATGTATTTTATCAAATCTCTAAAAACTCAGGGGATGAATTAGATAGAATAGACTTGTGTTTCACATAGGAATTTTCTAAAATAAGAAATAAAACCTGGCTTCTGTTTTTGTACAAGAACTATCTACAGTCCAAGAACAATAACTGACCCAGACAAGTCCCCTCATTCTGACTGAGGGCAGTGTCAGATCCTTCAGTGGGAAATCCCCCAAAACACAAAGGTGGAAATAATGAAATGTGTTCTCTGTTGTGATAGTGCACAATCCAGCAACTGTGAATTGCTGCTCATTCATATGGAATCTGAAAGCAGTCTCCACAATGAAAGCCATTTTTCCTTCTTTTACTGAAACTCTATTGACTTGTTATCATATACAAGAAAGCAAACAATCCAAATGAAGGTGAAATATTTTTTTTCCTAGCTCAAGTTGTTGATAGTCTTCCTGTAAGTTGCAGGATAAGCTGTGCTATCTTTTGCAGGGGTTTTATTTAGCCCTTCTGAACTCCAGGTGCTTGCACCTCCCTTTTAAGTAAATTTCTATAAGTTTTCTAAATGTGTAACTTCATCTACAGACACCCTGACAGTCATCCTAGGTACCCAAATGTGTGAATGCATGTGCACACACACACAGCATGCATTTCACTGATCTTCCATGCACACTGATCACACAAATTGGGAAATTGCTTGGATTTTATTTCTCTGACAAAATATCTTTATCATTTTCTAAAAATAATAAAAATCAAAGAAAAAAAAATGTAAGAATTCACCCAGAGATTTGGGATTTTTTTCCTTGCTCTTTTAGATGAAGAAGGAAATGTCATCCTGAAATTTATTAATTTCCTCTACAGGGAAGACTTTGCCAAAATACATGGAGGAAGGAAAACAATCTGACATGTGCACTACTTGTGCCAAAGTCCTCAGATCAATAACTGTAGAGAAAATTAAAGCCTTAAGATAACTACTCCCAAAAAGCTGAGCCTCAGCCACTGAGGCGATCCCATTTCAGATTTTCCAAGTCAGAATTTGTCCTTTTTTTCTGCTGGTCAGTAATGGACACGTGTAGTTCTAAGATGAGACTAAGAGGGACCAGTGCAGCCTTTAACCATAAAAGTCTCATGAATTTCAGCCTCCACAAGAACCCACTGTGGCATACAGCATTCACAGAAGGCAGTGGATTTACTGTGCCTGACAGAAAACATTCTGAAGAGAACCTGGACTGGCACATCCACAAACACTGACTTAAATCTTGGATTTTGTACTTTATACCAAGCACGTACATCAAGTGTTTCCAGTTCCTGTAGCAAGTTTCAGTCACAGAAAAATTGATGCTGCAAGGTGAACGTGACGTTATCAGTTTGACAAACATTCATATGGGTATTACTTCCATTGTGGCAATTTTTAGAGATTCCTGTGGAGAAAGGTCTGCCTTGTCACAGAGGTTTGTAAAGATGTGTGAGAGCTCATTTCCTCCAGAGATGATTGTCTGGCTGGCTGGGGTGGAAGGAGTGGATGGGGAAGAGGGAGGCAAACATTTGTTTCAGGCAAGTCAGTTGAACAGCTGAGAAACCATTCAGAGCCATTTTACACTAATAAAAAGAGTTTGAAACTTTAAAGTCCAACTGTCTTACAAGCCCCTAATGTGAGAGCAATGCACAATTGCAAGTTTTCAGAACTTCTGCTGAGAAAATAGGTTGAAAGAAAAATAAATCTTTCCTCTTTTGGACAGAGAGCAAATAATTTTTAAATAATTAAAGCAAAATGAATGAAGTTCAAGAAAAAGTTTTCTCAACTATCTTAAATTTCTGTACCTGAAAGTTATACCTCTGCAACTGGAATTCTGCATTACAAAATGGCATTACACAGCCAAGTGACCATTAGAACATCTTGGTTATCTTTAAGGTTCACGTTCTGTAACCAGTGAATTAACCCCACACCTGCTCAGGCACTAAAGAACATTTTTTTCACTTTTGTTCCTTAGGAGAAATATGTCATTAAGATGGTGAAAGTATTCTCTGAACTTCCATAGTACAATTAAATGGCAATCCATCAGAAACAGAGATATATGAATGAGAACATTTCCTATAGAGATTTGATTATACTACTGTCAAACATTAAAAATGAGAGGCTTAAAGCAACCAAATAGCTAGAATTAATGATGTGTCAGATTCTGAAGAATTTTGTCCTGAAAATTAATATAAACTTGCTTTGAAGATATGAATCATTGCACAGACTGAAAACTGAACAGACTGAAAGACTGCAAATACTGGTAGAAGAAAACACAAAGAAATTAATGGGAACATGAATTCAGTCTCATTGTGTAAGCACTTCTTTTTTGCATTTTCTCCATTGTTAGAAGGGTGGGAGATAGGTTATATGTTATATCATGTTATATGTTTTATGATGTCATATGTTATATTATGTTATTTTAAAAACTACCTGATAGAAATTTCAAAGAAGAAGGAGGTGGAGAAATTGTAGTGCTGGCAAATCCACTGCTTCTATTTGCTGGTCAGGCCTGCTGGCAAAGCTGCAATAAGACAATTTTATTCTACAGTTCACACTGCTTCCACTGATGCCAAGATGAGCACAAGTGACTGGTGAGAACAGATAAAACCTCCTGAAAAGAACAACACAGTACTACAGGTGGGTGAAATCCTTTTCTGCTTCAGATGCTCTGGCTTGGCAATTTTGTTTGAAATGAGAGCAGAAGAAACACATCTTGATTGGAACCACAGGCCCAGATGGCTGCACGGCATGAGTGGAGCTGGGTGGAAACGCAGATTGAGCCTCCCCTCTCCACTCAGACCTGCTACTTTGCAGATTCCATGTTTTCCATGGGAAGCCATGTCCTTAAGGCAAACTGCTTTCTGTACTCAATGAAAATTGCATTCTGTTCTGACTGAGGCTCTACAATAGTGCTTTCCAGTGTCTTTTAGCCTATATTTTATTTCAAGCAGTGAAAAATTCAAAAACCCTAATTGAATACAAACCTGCCAAGGTGTGAGCTGCTTTGAGGATGATTTGTTTTTTAAAGTACCTCCCCAGTAAATGTTTGTCACAACAGCAAAATGAACTAAAATATTAGGTCTAGCTTCTGTAAACATGCCAGATTAAGCATAGGCACTTCAGTAGTACTACTTATGTGCTTATTTATTAGAACATTATATACAGAGGATTCAAAACACTCTTAAACAGAAACAGAGAACACACTTTGTGTGTCTACTTTGTACTTTCTATAAGTGGGTAGGTAGATAGATGGGAAGCTCTCAGAGTTTATGTAGATGCAAAACAACCTGTGGGCCTGATTTTGAATAAGTGGACAATTGTCTAAGCCAATTACTCAGTCCTGACTGCAATGCTACAGATTTTTTAAGAACTGGACTGGCATTTGAAGTCCCCATAGTAAAGCTACCTGGATGTTCTCAGCTCTTCTTCCATAGCTTCCCAGAATTACCTTTGTGTCCACAAAAAAAAATATGTCCCCCTTTTTCTTTTTTTAACTACCAAATAATTTCTGTTAATCAGACACAAGGAGGTTATAGAACAGATAAATAACAGTGCCTGATGAAATTGTAGTTATATCTTATGGTTCTTACATGAAGTGGAATTATCATGCTTAAAGGACACAAGAAAATGTGAAGTCCAGTTAAAACATTTTTTCTAAGTAACTATTAAATGATATATAATCCTTCTGAGGGCCCAATTTGGTACTTTGTTACTTGGTAAGAACATAAGTGGCAAAACTAAATATATTTGAAATCAATAAATTTCTTTTTGTTGTTTTTATTACAAAAAATTTTAAAACTCCACTAAATGCCTACCAATGTGCTCAAGTGGGAGAGACCTACTTTCAAGCCACTTTTCAGTGAATATTTAATCATTCTTATGAAGTGGAAAACCCCCAACCAGGAAGATTGCAGGAGGGATGAGGGTACCCTAAGAACAACCAACAACCTGTTGCTCAGACCGCTTTAACAGAAGATCTGAAGCTGGCACAATTTGTGTTAAAAGCTTTCTTCTCAAAAAATTCCTGGCACTCCTTAGTTGCATCTCCTGGGTGTAATTCCCAAAGGTCTCTGTGTTTTGATCTCTAGTGATTTTTTTCTGTTCAACCTCCATGGATCCTTTGTTGTATAGTTTACTAAGTGATCCCTAGTTTGGGTGAGCGTTTGAGGGTTTTTTTTTTTGGGGTTTTTCCCCATTCCTTTGCCCTTAATAGTGACAAATGAACAAAGAATACTTTAATTCACCTTTTTAAAAAATAACATAATAATGCAGCCTTGAAGAATGGGCTCTTTACAGAGAACTACGTTCCTTTATCTTATTTCTTATTTCACAAGCTTTCTTCCCATGGAGGGTCTGAAGGAATAGGAGTGCATGGATCCATCCCAAAGCTTAGGATAAGCAAGGACTACTGTGGAAAGCTTCCTGCACAGGAAAGCCAAGGTATCTTCCAGGGCTCTGGGAAAGCAGCTCTCCTCCAGCTGCTGGATTTAATGCTTGTTTTTCTCAGCTTGGCTTCAGTAGCAACTGCTGATGTAGCAGCTGAAACAATGAGCTGCAAACACAGTAGGGACATAATAGAACTGTGAAGGGAGGGATGTAAAGCACTCAACATTTGTAGGGTTTGGTTGTTGTTTTCTTTTTAAAGAAGTTCTTTTTTAGTTGAGTGTGATATTAGATGTAATGCATTGTCTGGGGTCACATTCTCAAATGTCTCCTATGATTTGCTCTCATAGGAAGAGTAAACTGCTGATATTAAGCAAAACCCCCAGTTACCTGAAGGGTGAGAGAAAATAAAAGGGTGAAATCCTGGTAGAAAGTGAATTTTCATCCTAAATGATGAAGCCAAATGAGGTCAGGCTGATACCACCTGATAGGAGGTGCATTCATGATTTTTCCCCCACCATCTCACAGTCACTGATACAAAGCAACAATATATCAGATAGATATAAATATCAGATCCCAATCATCTGTACATGATGCTATTTTAAACTCTTCCACGTGAGAAAAATGGTTAAAAATAAAAATGCAGCCCTTTTATTCTCTGTTAAATGTTCTGTTCAGTTCTTCATGCAGAGAGAATCACAGACCTGTCTATAAATATCTAACCCAGATCTACAATTGCTTGTTAAAAAGAGAGTGTTTGGTAGAAGATTGAATGAAATACACAATGTCTTTTATTATATTTTTATTACGGACCAGATGTGGCCTCTCAATTTACCCTCTATCATTTGGAGATATACATTCACCAAGAACATTGCATGTGTGCATATAAATATTTTCATGTTGTCATGGTATAATAAAGGGTAATTGATTAGAAAAATCCCTATGGGATTTTCCACTTAAGAGCACATTTTTGTTTTAGCACTACTGTCTTCAAAATAAACATGTATGAATGCATCTATTTTGATTGATCCAGCAGCAAGCAGCAGTAAACAGGCAAGGCTTTGGCTTTTGGTTAATGAATAGCACTGGCAAGTTGAGTGAAACTCGTGCAGCCAACGAGCCCAGGAGGCCGTGTCGGATGCTGCACCTTCAAATGCTGCTCCCTTCAAACTCCAGCCTGCTCTGGTGGGGGAAAAATGGTCACCTCGCTGACATAGAAGAGGAAATGGAAATCCAGTCAGATTGCACACATCCCCAAAATTACTCTTTATGTTTCCACACAAACTATTCACTTTCTATAGTTATTTCTGTGTATTCAGTCTACCTGTTTACAGAGCACAACATTCAGAGTCCTGGGCTAAGGACTGGATTTCTGTGCTGTTTGACTTTGGCATTTAATCACCTGTCCAGGCTATTTGGAGACTTATTTCTCTTTAAATTCCTGTGGGAGCTTAGCTACATATAATGCAATCAATACATGCTGAAAGGGCCTAATTGAGGATTTCTGGATGCAGGACAAGGTAAGACTGAAGAAAACTTAGACATATCTGCTGAGGTATTTCTCGACAAGTTGGTTTTTAACTCTGCCATTAATCAACAGCAAGCTCCCATATGGTGGTGTTGAGATAACAGCCCCTAAACTTCTCAGACCTGTCCCATTACTCAGGTACTGCATGTTTGTAATTCCTTCACTGCCAGCATTTGATCTATACTCTGGTGCCTCCCTCAAAGCTGGAGGAAAGCAGGTGTTCTGTTATAGCAATGGAAAATGCCTAAAGCTGCTCTCTCTGTAGACAGCATGTGAACGATGATCATCCTAGCCAGGATGATGGTGGTTGGTGCTTTATTTCTGCCACAGTTGGTTAGTGTGTGGAAGATGCCTTTTCTCACATATCAAGTACTATGCTAAAGATACATGTAATGTGACAGTTTCTATAGTAACTACTTTTTCTTTATGGAATTGCAGATTAAACCTGTACACCTTGTTATTGTTCTTTTATCCTATTATCTAGACTACTCAGTTACCACAGATACTTTTTTTTTATTCTATTCCCTTGCCAACATAACTATATCAGGGATTTATGCATTTGCAAGTAAAGAGTATATATTAAAAACAAAACACTTAAAAGTTTTAAATTGACCACTATCTGATCTTATAAACTGAGATGTTTGTGCATGCTAAAGCTAAAATTTCAAAACAAGACTGTAGAAATATTTTTATTAAAGCAGGTCAATAATATTCAAATTATGATTTGAATATTATTGTTTTCCTGGGAGAACAATGCAAGTTATGTATATAATATTTATTTTTCTAACAAATTTTACTAGAACAAATTTGCCAGTCTAGATGTACTGGCAAACTTCTAATATGAATGATAACTAAGATTTCTTATTATAGGAAAATTTTCTCAATATGGTATACTGATTTTAACACGAAATTATTTCATTATTATAATTCATCAGTGCTACAGCTCTGCTGATAATATCAGTACTGGAAGTGATATAATTTACAGGAATCAGATGCTTTCTGCTTTGTATTATGTTAGCCTTATTGTGGGAAAAAATGCCTGCATCCCGTCTGCATGTGACAGTCTCTGTTGCTATCTCCAGCAGAAGTGTATCAGTTACAAATCAAGCTTATAAAATTAGCAGTGTAGGGAGAAATCAGCTACTTGATCAGGGTTGCAGATTCAACAATGCAACTAGTATTGTAGCCAAAAGGAAAAACACACTAGGAAAAATGTAAAATATGAATTGGGTAAATCCATTAATGAGATAAAAAGAAAATTATACTCATCGTTAATTAAAAAAAAAAAAAAGCTGTAGTAAATTACACATACATAAATGCAAAAGGCAGAAGGGGAAAATCAGAAAAAAATATCCGCCCAGTACTGAGAGCAACTGAGTGATGACAGAAGTGGAAAGCAAACAGTAGATAAATTCCGTGTAACTAAAGAAACTGTTTTTTCTCCCTTTACCCTTGGCCGTATCCTTCCAACATGTATGTGGCTGGTTCGCCCTAAAACACGCGTTGTGAAATCAATCCTAAAACTCCTGCCGCTGCCAGAGCCGGGCACTGCTGTGCTGCAGCGAACGCGGAGCGGCGGAGCGGCCGCGGGCGCGGATGCGGTTGTGCAGAGGCAGAGCCCGTGGCACGTCTGTACCCGCACGTTATGTAACGCGCGAGTGCAGCGGAGCGTACGAGCCGGGAAAGAGGCACAAACCCCTCGCCAACACCCAGCTCCTTCTGCGCCGCGGCGGGCGGGGGCTGCGGGGGCTGCGGGCCCGGCCGCCCCCCGGGCGGGAGCCGGAGCGGAGCCGCCCGCCGGCCGCGCCGCCGCCCCGCCCGCGGTACCCCCGCCGTTGGCGTGGAAACGGGCTGGCGGCTCCGGCTCCTCCTCCAGCGCCAGCCCCGCGCTCCCCCTGCCCGGCTCCCCGGCGAGAGCGCGGAGCACCTCCCTGTCTCCCGCGGGGGGCCGCCGGACAAGTGCTCCACGGCCGCCTTTAGAACAGCCCGGGTTTTTACGGTTGTGTTTTCTAGGGAGAAGATGGGAAAGGGCAGGTTCCTGCTCCTGTTGGGGCTGCGGGGCTAGTCCCTGCAGTCGTGGTGTGTCTGCTCGGCAAATCACAGATGCTGATGTGAAAAAGGGCCAAAGCAGAGGAGAGGCGTCAGTGGATGCGAGCGTTTGTACTGATGGATTGAGGAGGTGGAGGCTGCCTGCCTGGTGCTGGAGAGGTGAGTGCAATATTCCGCATTTCCTTCTCTCTTAAATCAGTTCAGTGATGAACATTTCCAAAATAAAAAGGCACTTCTATAGCAAGAAGGAAAAGATGTTATTTTGAAACAATAAGCTATGCTTCTGTGAATAAAAAATATGAGTGTCACTGTGAGGTAGGAACATTTTGCTGTGTGTAGACAAAAAATAGTAAGGGGAGGCAGGCTGCTGATACAGTGAAAATGACCTTCTCAAGGGATACCGGCCTTCTATTAGCTACTGCTTCAGCTTGGGCCCTTCTTCTAAAAATTAAGTGGTCTCCCTTTCCTAGCCTGAATCGTAACCCATTAATAGCCAATACCTGTGCCTTAATAAGATCCGTTGTGTTCCCTTAATGATTCAGAAAGATAATCCATTAGATTCTGCCTGCTGGGAGAAGAACCTCCACACTATGTAGCACCTTCTCCCAGGGAAATGCAGCCTGGATAACATTCTAACGGAAAAGACTCCTGCTGCCAAATTTCTGTAATAAGTCCTCCTGGTAGCAGTCGCATCTGCTCATTGGAAGGATGTGTGGCTCTGCAGAGCCTGGGTGCGTTCCCTCTCTGTGTGTGCCCATGCATGTGAAGGAATGAGGAGGGTTTATATTAAACTGCACCTGTGGACGGCTCCCATCTGCACTTGTGAATCACAAGTTTTTTGGTATCTTTGCATTTGCATTTTGGGTGAGCACTTCATACACAAAACCCCCAAGCCTCCAATGTTAGCTGAGAGAGCTGCAGACAAATAGATGTCAGTTTAATTTCTGCTCATAGAACTGATCTGATCTGCTTTTGGCTGTTTCACTGTAGAAGCCGTTTAACGTGTGTTCTTGCAGCATTTATTCTGCAAGATACTGACCTATCTCAACATTTTCATGAGAAGATTTGAGAAAAAAATCACTAGATTTCCCTCCAGCATTTCTTTATAATTGTTTATAACCATTTTCTGATAGCCTCACACCCACAAATTGATTTTTATTTGGGCTCAGTATTTCGCGCCATTGTGGGTCACACCCTTCGGGTGGCCATCAACATTTCATCCATAAAGGTTACAACAGCAGGTCAGGTGCTGTGAATACCTACTTGTGGATCACAAAGGGGTAAAAAATGAGTGTGTATTTTGGACTTAGGGGAAATTTTGTCTGACTTTATGGATATAGACATTGGAAGTCCGAGCTGATGCCTTAGGTGCTGTTACAGGCAGAAATCTTCACTTTTCTTCAACAGGCACAGATTTGACAGCTGAACAGACACAGCTCTGCAGAACAGAGAGTGTTTTGCCATTAACTTGGCTGTCTCCATCAAATCATTTGTTTGGAAGCTATCATGCAAAAAGCTCAGATCTCTGCCCTTGGATTAAGGACATTATAGGAGGAGAGGCCTATATATATAGAAGGATGAAGATCCAGTCTTCAAGAAGCCAGTGACAGGTGTAATCAAAATAAAACCTCTTAGCTATAAGGCATATTTAGGAGGAAAACTCATGCTATCTTTTGTTACCAAAGCACTGATTGCATTTTCAGAGAAGAAACCCCTCCTGTGTACATATGTATGCTTATAAGGAAGAAAAGCTGATTAATTCTGTGCAAGGCATGGAAATTTCACTCTGACAATGGACCTTACAGAGAGGAATAAACTCCGCATGCTACGTAAAGAATGCTACACCTCTGGCTGAGATTATGTGCTTGTCACTTCACAGGCCAGAGCTCTTCACAGAAGAGCTGAAAAAGTCTTCTGAAGGTACTACCTTGAATTTTGTAAGCCTCCAGAAACAGTTTGATGTTTCAGTTGCAGACCTTGGTTTCGAATTTAGTGTTGATAATCTAAAAATAACCAGCCAGGTAGCTCTGAAGGACTGAAGTGAAAGTGGTCTGGTTCTCTCAGTTCTGACTATGCACTGATGGAACAAGGTATGTTAAATTTTAAGAAGTGTAGATAGAAACAGAAATTTGTCCCTTAAGGAATCTACCTGCTAAGCGGTAGAAAAGGGGATAAGGATAACAGAAAATTCAGTAGGTAATAAAAGCTCAAATCCTTAAATGGTGAAGTCAGCTCTTCCTCTATAGCTTAAGCAGATAAGGATTTTGACAGCAGCCTTGGTTGATACGCAGGGATGAGGCAATATAGGGAATGATGCCTTTTTCTCTCTCCCCCTCCATGAATTAAAGAAAAATACTTCCAATTCCTTTGGGTTAAATCACAGTAATCCCACCTATTTCAGATGAGATTCTTCAGATTTATGTAACTGAAAATGAGAGTTGAATCTGACTATTTCTGCTAAAGTTTTGGTCCTGCTTTCACAGGAGTCACTGGAAGTTTTGTCATTTATTTCAGCTGGAGAGAGCCCAGGACACTCAGTTTCACTGATCAGGCTCTCCCTTGCCTTTAGGAACAGCAATGTTGAACAGTTTTGTAGCTGGTTTCTGTGAGGTCGCAGGCTCAATGACAAATTCAGTAACTCTCAACTTGCATCACAAACTAATTCATAAATTATCAGTTATTCGAATCATGCTTTTTTACTGAGAAAATGGGAGTGTTATTCCAATGTTAAGGTTGACAGTACCCACCCTCAGCAGTTTCTACACAAGCAATCAACTATTTTCTTTTTCCTAAGAGAAAACTTATTCAAAGGCCCTTAAAAATCATAATTTTGGCCTAAAATCATATTTACACTTAGCAGAATTGCCCTATTTTTATTTAAAAAGAAGGCTAAATTTTGTTCTTTGTGATCCCCGAAGTATCCAGAATAAATCCACATCCATTACTAGTTAGAACAGATTCCCTTCACTTACTTGAGAGGATGATATGACTTATATTTTGTATGTTATATTCAAAGTTCACATATTTATTAAACTTTCCAGAATTCAAGAGTGGTGATGAGGAAGTCCAAATTTCAACTATTATATTGATGAAAGAATAATCCCAAGAAACACTATACTGTTCCAAAGCAACCATAATCGATTCTCTTTGCAAAGTTCCCTGGCAATTTAAGGTATGTGGAACAGACAAGATGACAGAGAAGGGCTAAATACAGTTTGATTTATTCTCTTATTGAATCAGGAGTTGATACATATTAACAATTTAAGTTGTTTTAGCTTTCAAGTGGAATCAAGGACAGAATTTAACCCTTGACATGAAGGCTACAGAGAAAATACTCTTCTCTGAACTGTTGCTATTCTTTCACACTGAAGGGCACTGGTGGAGTTGGATGGAAGGAACAGATTTGTGATGGGGCCGTCTCTTCCATCCTACCCAGACTTCAAACATTGGCTACTATTAAATGCATTTAAACTCACAACTAACAAAACACATGGCAAATATTCAGAAGACAACAACTCTATATGTTTTGGTTTTCTTTTTTAACTTCTTCAGCTCAGAGCATTTTCTGTGGTTCCGCAGAAGCTCGACTCTCCTCAGAATCCCATTTTATTATTTAGTATTGGACACCCAGTGAATCATTAGGGAACACGGTTTTACCCAACAAATCCTATTTGCCTTTTGTTTTCTCTTTAAGCCCCTTATACCAGAGAGTTTTTTCTTCTCTGGATTCCTAAGCCATTGCATCAAAAACACAAATGTGATAACCACATGATTCTACATTGCAGAAATATCCTGTTGGATTACCAGTCAACACCTTGGCCAAAAGAAAAACTTAAAGAGGCAAATCGAAAAATTCTAAGTATTTGTTTTGCACACACACACACCAAGAATAATGACTGGAAAGTAAATAATAATAATTTCATAGGAATTACAGTTGGTTAATCTGTTATTTTTACAGTGGATTTATTAAGTAGTAATTGCCTGGACTTGGTAGTTGGAAGGAATTATTCTCATCACTTTCAAACGTCCATAACATGGATATGTACATATAGAGTAGCTGTTAAGGCTTCCCTTTTAGCTGGTGGAAGAAAAAGAGGTTTCTCCATTGGCGTTACCCAGACTAGTTTCTGACTACCATGTTAGCGTGAGATTGAGCTGACCTCTGGAAATGACAGCTCCTCTCCACTGCCTCTGAGGGAAGCACTGAGTGAGTAGCTCTGAGGTAGCCACCTACATGCAGATGCTAAATCTGCACAGATGAATCCCACTCTTACTGTCTATAATGTAATGTTTAACGAAGATTTACTAGTTAACTATGAAGATATTTTCATGGTTCACCATAAATATTTGTAAGTCATAATGCAGTTGCCATTCCCTACCTACCAGCTGTGTTTCCTTGATAGTGACTGGGCTGGTGTTGGCTTCCTCATCGGAGTATCTCAACAATGGCACTGGAAAGCCTTCACTGGAACAGCACCAGTAATCCAAATCTTTTATCAATTCTTCCTGGTGACTCTGGCAGTATTCTAGCATACATTCCCAGTGTGTTTCTACTGATTTTCTGTGCCTGCTTTCTGTATTTTCAAACCTTGCCCAGACAATGTGGAATAAGCACCTTTATCTTCATAAACCGCACGAACGCAAATACAATTAGGCAGCGTAGCAAGTGTTGATGTACAAATACAGTTGACACAGTTGTGTTGTGGAAAGAAACAACACAGTGGAGCTGAATTGATTACAATTCAGTGTCATGGCACAGTAACAAAAACCCAGCTGGGTGTTTAGCTCTGAGAGGGCTTGCTGTTCAGAGGGGGCATGCACCTGGTTATTATATTCCTTCCTTTAAAAGAGAAAAGTGTGTATGATTCAAAAGGATACTTACCTACCAGCTAAGGGAACATCTTTCTGAAGATAATACAATTTGAGCTATTACGTTGGTTTTTTCAAGTAAAGAGTTTTGTCTCTGAATATTAACAGCTCAAGTCATATAATCCAAATATTGGAATGTGTTAACAAAATATGATTTCTTTTGGATGTATAGTATCTATTTATACATATATATGCATTAGAATATATTTTTTTTGTTTGGTTGACTTATGAGGAAAGAAAGACCAGAATACTGGCTGTTGCCCTCTCTAGTGTTTACATTACAGGACAGGATTCAAACCAATACTACAGGAAATATTTTTTATATCATTTAAAACACTTAATTTAGTAAATTAATGCATATGATGCTAACCAAGTCCATTACAAACTAAAATTTTCCAGAATTAACACTGTTGCACGAGAGCATCTCTTGGTATTGCCAGCAAGTTGATCGTTGCAACAGGGCCTTGGCAAGAAGATTTTGTCTCAAGATGCCTTTCTGTGCCTGACCTTTTAAATTTGGCAGAGTTCAGGGTACCACAGCAGAAGCCATTTTGTGACTGGAAGATATTCATATATTCTTATCACTGCTAAGAATCTGTTGAGCTTCCATGTTATATTGCTCAGTAGTGGTAGAACCTCACCTTAATCAGTCATTTCAGAGACATGTTTTTAATCTTTTTCAATCCATCTATGTCCATGAACAGATAAACTCACCTTAATTTGTAATTCAGTGACATTTATGTAGGTATTTAAAATTCTAAGGCTAGCCTACTCCAAATTTGAACAATTGTTCTATTATCATATTGTTTCTGTTCCCTGACTAGATGTGCAATAAGTCCTCTGATTATGTTTCATACTGTGAATGTTCCTGAAAGCAAATCTGAACTTTGCCTCATAGCTGTGATTACACAGGTGTGTCAAGTTTGCTTTTTGCATGTGTGCTCACAAAAAGCAACAGAATACTGAAGACTTTATGTAATTTTTTTTTTATGTTACAGGAACAAATTTTTGGCTACTAGGTTCAAGGGATCAACAGTTGTTTTAAATGTGGCAAGACTTGAGGCTGATGTGCAGTTCAGTATTATATCAGCACAATATTATTTGCTCTCACAGGTCAAGTAAATATACAATGGTCTAAACAAATTAAAGTATCAGGTAGTATAAGGAAGAGGTAGGAATCAGTGACTTTTAAGACTGCAGACTACAATTCTCCCTTTTTTTCAGAGAGGCCTGATTGTACCCTGCAGTCCTGAACAGTGCAAATTCTATATAACAGAAGTTAAAACATCTATAAAGTAATAATAGTAATAACCTACCATATAGACAAAGAACTGAATTATTGGATCTCTTACAGTCCTGTTCTCTGTCAGCACACGTGGGTTATAAACTAAAATTAAATGTTTACAGAGGATATTACTGTGGTGTGTGACAAGAAAAACCTCTCTCTTTGCTGTATCCATGGCATAGCAATTCTGCCCTTTTCCCACTTCTGCAGTCAAGGAAACCAAGAACAGCCACTGATACTGTGACCTCTTGGGATCATACCTGGAAACTGTTCTAATTCACACAGCCACTTAGGCAGCCCCAACCTGGCTCTACAATAAAGGCTGGATCATGAAAATTCCTTTCTCCCTTAGATGAAGACAAGAAGTGTTTGAGTTTCTCTGTATTTTTGCTTACTTTATGTTGCTTTTCTAGTTGTGTCTTCTGATACTGGAAAGTAATGAACCCCAAGCAGAAAATACCAAAATATTCTAATTCAGAAATCATTTAGACAGAATTGATCTGGAAGAAATGGGTGATGCCCATTATAGTAAAAGTGTGCTTTGAAGGGGAAATTGGGCACACAGGCATATGGAACTCTGGGACTACCTTTAAATATTGTAGACTTAATTACCAAGTGATGGGAGAACTTCTCAGTGAGCAGCACCATTACAGTCTCTAGGTATTTTCATTCAGTCTCTTCTTTGTGGTGTTGGATACCTCCAATGACAGGAGCCTGTAACTCATCAAAGCTTATCTATATAACTGTAGCTTTGGATTTTGGATACATTATGTTTTCATTATTAACCTGTGAAGAATTATTCACAGACCTCATTGAAAGTTGACTTAAACAAGTCAATTCAAAAAAATACTAAAGTATTTGTTTTAAAGAAGACCAGATGGAATGCTGTCAATCTATGCAGCACTGTTCTTACTCAGCTGTGAGATATGAAGTGCAAATGGAATTTCTTAGACATGGTGTTTATGATCTGTCTTTATCTATGTTGCAAAGATTTATAGTCGATAGAGGTATGTTAACAGTACATCAATCTCATTGTTTACTTGGTGTCTGCATCTTATTATCAGAATCATCAATTATAGATTCCATAATTTCTAAGATGTAATTTAAAAGGATAAGATTTTTCAGTGTTAGCTAGTTACAAAATACATAGAAAATACTATTTTTCACTAGTTTCTTAAGCTTCTATTGGGATTGGTCAGAGGCAAGTGGTGATCAACAGAAGACAAGAAATAGAAGGTCAAGATTAAAAGATTTCAGAAAATAATACAGGTGTGCAAGAAGTCAAGAACTCGACTCTTCCTTTTAACTTTTGCAAAAATCTTTAGAAATGTCACCCTTACCAATGAGCTCCCTCCTGCAATCAACACAAAAAACGGGAAGGGATAGTTAAAATTATTCTTGTGCAGAGCACTAGTTAACAGTAGACATGAGAATCTGAAATACAAACCAAAATTGCACCTCATTCTTATGAACTGAAAAAAGAAGAGTTCTCAGAATAGCCAAGGAGACACAAACAGTATCATGATGACAATGTACTGACTTGTTCAGTGCCACTCCTGTGTCTCTAACAGAGTAAAACAACTTACAGCTTTTAGTGGAGGTTTCCCTATTGCACTGAGCCTTCAGCCAGCAAAGAGGTGACACAAACTGGGGTTTATTTCTCCTGAGCCATTTGGCACAAAATATTCTTTGGGATGAGGAGGAGACTGCCAGTAGGTGTGTGTCAGTGGCATTGCATCCTAATGGGATTGCTGCCAGCTGGAAGATATTGAAACCAAATTGGAATTGCTGTGAGGTGGGTTTGGGCTGAAAGCTAAGCCAGCTGTGAGCTCTATAGCTATTGCCTGCCTTTGGCAGAGGTGGGGAGACACCTCATTGGGCATTTTCCTGGAGTTGAGAAGTAAGAAATTTTATGTGCCATGTTTTGTGGAATGCCTATAGCTTTTTTTGGGTAGATTGTGGGTTGTTCTCTTACTACCAAGGTGCATCCTGAAGGGGAATTTTTCAGCCTTGCTACAACAGAGATGCAAAAGTTGTTTGAAAGTCAGAAATTACTTTAAAAGGCAGTAGCCCTTTTCATAGTTAAAATACTGATTCCAGAATGAACCAAAACATAACAAAAGCTGTACTTTTAAGCATAATTGTCCTGGTAGTTATCAATCAAGGAACAGTGTGATACCTAACCAGTGGTACCTGAGATCACTGAAAATGCAGACCCCACACCTCACCCCAGTCAGCCCTCAGAGATATCCTTGTAGTCCTTTAATGAAGTTTTCAAGATGAATTATTGTTCTGCTGTGCATTGTGGATATTTCCCTCCCATCCTCTCCCCTTGGTAAATCTGCTTTGTGAGTTTAAGGTGGATTTGGAATCCCTACAGCTGCAATAGCTTTTGCACTGTTTTGACCCAAATATGGCTTGCTGAGAAATTCATGTCCAGCCCCTCTGCTGAAGGCTGGATGTGCTGTGGGTAACATCCACCATGTGTATTATTTCATGTCCCAGATCTGTGCCTGTTTCACAGAGCTGCTTCTACAACGATATCAACAGTAGATTTTTAGTGAGCAAAAAGAAATAAAATGGTGAGTCATCAGCTTTTTTCCTGCATATCTCATCTGTGTGAAATGCAGAATGCTAACTAGAATAGTTAGGCATCAGCGATAAAATTCCAGCTTTGTGTGCCATCTTAATAGTAGGCTAGAGTGTCACCAGAAGTATTTTTTCCTGGTAATATGAGAAATGAATAACTAAGGATCCACTGCTGAATAATGAATAAACTAAAGGCTCGATTAGCACCTTTCAGCTTTCAGATAATTTTAGTGCTGCAGCTGCTTGAGTTAAGAAGAGATGTCACTGAGAGTAAAAGGAGCAGAAAAGCAACCACCTGAGATGCTGCTGTTAAAGCTGTGCTGCGAAAGTGGTGATGTACATTTGGCTGGTCAGTACCTTAAGCTGATAGGACAGACCCAGGCAGATAAAAACTGCAAAATTTGAAAATTTTACTATTAACAGTACAGTAGATCATGTGTGTAGTCTCATAAATCAACCCATCAGTTCTCAGTATATGATTCAAGAGCCTGCTTCAAACAAAAGGAATGAAATTACCAGGGTCCCAAAATGGTGAGCTGACCTTTATGTACCTTAAAGAGAAGGAGACAAGTCCAGTTGGGGTGTGATACTAAAGGGAAACTTTTCTGACCTCAGCAAAGGAGAATTTATACAGCAGGAGAGAGATGGATTATTTAGAGACAGAATTGAAGGGCTAAAGGATAAGTAAAAATATAGACATACTGGCTGCATGACTAGGAAGTTTGCAGGACTACAGAGAATAAAAAAAATGGGGGAAAATAGCTGAATGATGAGAATGCCCTTACATGCAACACAACTTGAACAGGAGCAGTGATTACCCTCCTCCCCCTCTCTCTCCACACACACCACATATACACAGAAAAGCACTGGTAGTGTTAATAGAACAACAAAAAATCATCAGTATGTGCAACAAAATTGGAAGCTACACCTGCTAATATTACTAGTAGTGGTACAGTTACTAATGAAAATAAAACATCAAGAAAAATTACTGGATTTTGGTGTATCCCTAATAACAAAATTAAATCCATCTATCATTCATATGTTTCAGGTTTGGGGAAAAATAACAATTTACAAGCTTGCTTGAGGCTGAAAAATAACAACTTTGCCCAGCTAAATCTAAATCATGGTACTTCTATGTTAAAGTAAATACCCAGATTAAAAATCTACACAAACTTCCTCAAAAGATGGACTTAGATTTAGCAGCTTACTTTGTTACTTATAAATTTTTAAAAGTAATTAATATTAATGAATATCAAATAGCTTAAGTTTTGAATTGGTTTTATAGACAAAAAAATCTATTCTTGGAATGATATGAAAGCCATCCACAATTTTGACAGATTCAGTATAGCCCTATGAATACGTGAAGCCATCCAACCAAGTCTTGTCATAGCATGACTCAAAATGGATGTGGTCAAATCTGGCCTCTGCTTTTCTAAGATTGATGAAACTAGGAACAAACATAGTGAATAACTGCAAAAGCCAGGCTGGGAACATGTGCACAGAACAAGAAATTAATGTTGAAACACAGTGATACTGATAATGCTTCAGCATTTCCTAGAAATACAGTCATGCTGAGATCATACAAAAGCAGGGAGCTGAAAATTAAACTATGTTCATATCTATTTTTACAGAAGTTCTCACCGTAGATATTCCAATATATGAAGAGTATGAATCATACACTGAATACTAAATTTTCATCAGTAAAACAGTCTATATTGCTGGCACTTTGGTGTCCTGCTTGCCATGTTGTTAAATGCATTGTTTTTATTTTCATCCTGTTCAAAACCAAATACAGGCTCATTTCAAAACCTACTGAAGTCAACAAAACCATTACTTTTTATGGTAAGCGGATCACAGACAGCACTTTACAGGGTTTGGAGTGTTTTTACTCTTATTTTCTCTTAATAAATACTGTCACTGTTTCTGGTGAGGAAGAACTATGAATACCTTCACCCCAAAGTGTCACTTATCATAGGGTGCCATTTCACCATAATTACTTAGGTTCCTCTAGCTCATTTTACATTCTCATTTAGTGACACATAGAAATATTTTTCATCTCAGTAGAAAAAGCAAGGTTGAATAAGAGGAAAAACCTAACATTATCAAAGGAACTTAAACTCTTCAGAACACAAGTGGAGAAAAACACACTGAGACTATTGCTAGAGATGTTTGCACTGCTACTTTAGCTTCACTTTTTTGGATAAATCAGGCCTTCATCCTCTTCAAATCTGCAACCTGCAACTCCATCCATGAATAACTTGCTTATTAAAAGCCTTTTTAAAAGACTGATGAAAGGAACTTAACTACCAGCGTCCTCTAATATTCATTGTATGTTCAACATAAGCTGCTTATAATCAATCGTGAGTGAGGAGCCAGCAGGGAGTGACTGGGATCCCTGTGCTGTGTGGTGGTGGGTGTGTAACTGCAGCAACTGCAGCTGGGGTGTGACGAGGGTGTGATCACCCCTCCAGAGGGAGAGAATTGAAAGCAGAGACTGAAGAGAAATCCTCGTAGCATCTAAACCTCAAAAGGATGTTAGGTTCTTTCTGGCAGCAGCACTTAGTGCGTGGTGGGCTTCTGTGTTGGTGTTTGTTTTGGTTTTGTTCAGGGAGAGGTGTCAGTGAAGGAAAAATGGGAGCTAAAGAGGTTGATGCATACCAAGGTCTTTTTGATTTACTGTGAGTGAAAAAGAACTTAGTTTCTATAGGTCTCTACAGAACTTTATCTAGATGGCAAAATGATGGCTTGGCTTGGCTTTTGAAACCAGGAGCTTATTGGCCATTGTACAATGTTGTACTGAAATGTTTCTGGTTGCAGAGTTATTTTCTGTGAAGTAACACATATCTGTGTTTTGGATTTGGCACAAAGCAATTTCATATCAAAACCAGAACATGGGTAACTTCCTTCATATTCATCTTATAAAAAAAGGTCCTTTGAATTTGAGAGTAACTCCAACAACAGCTCAGCTGTCTGAGATGTACCTGCCGAAGCTCTTGCAGGCAGCAGGAGTGTACGACTGTCAAAGCTTCTGAATTTCAAAAGAGAAGCAGAATGAGACCAGGCGTAGGCTGCAGCTGTAATCTGTGCTTGGTAGCATCCAAGTCCTCTCCCATGAGTCACACTGCTGAGAACATCGTGGATTCTCTTTAGCCTCTTGGGATTTATTTTTTTGGCCCTGGACTGCAGCCTAATACTTCTTCCACTTCTCATCTCCCTTTTGCAGATAAAATCATGTTTAATTTGGGTTGTTAAGAAGAAACCTAGAAAATCCGCAGTTCTGATGTAGATACCTTCTGACATAGTTCATATTGTTAATTTTATGTGTGGCCTAGGGCTGGAAAATACTCTCTACCCTACCTACCCAATTAATCCCTGATGATAGCCCTGCCTTTTATGCTGATATTGACACTCCCTTTCTTTCTCTTATTATATTAGGAACAGCGTTTTAATCCATGATTCTGTCTTGTTGTGAGGTTAATAACCTGACAAAAGTCCTGAAGTTTTCTTGTCCTTCCCTAAATTCCCTTGTCCTTCCCATCATGAGAACTACTGGCTTTATTCTTGCACTGTACTGTTTTCCTCTCTTCCATTTTGACAGCTCTTCGATGTTTTCTCTGCACCATGTTGCTCTTTCCTCTCATGCTTTCATTGAGCTGCTGCCTCTGAATTCCCTTACGATTCATGTGAATCTTCTATAATCCTTTTTTGACTTTTTCTCATGTTGGGAACTTACTGCTCCTGCATACTCATTCAACCTATGTCTGTTTTTCTGTTTTTTTCATTCACCAAGGTTCTTTTGATTTGTTCTCTCTGAAACATTACTCATTCTCTGTTGCTTAGTTTCCAGCTTTAACTATCACATTGCCAGTCCTCCCATGCTCTCACCCAGCCTTTCCATGAATTCAGTGTTTATTACTTCTACTGAAATGGTTCCTGTATTTTGCTCTTCTCCTTCCAAAACCTTTTGCTCTGCCTCTCCCTGCAAGTCTATTCTTGCCAGCTTTCCAGTCCTGATCTACTCCCAACAATGTCCTTTCTCTAGCAAAACCATTCTGATGGAAGTCTGAGGATCTAGGCAATTTCTTCTACCATGAACACGCTGGATTTATTCTCTCCTTCTTTTTTTCTCCTAGTGTAATTAAATTCCATATGTGCAGACCCATCTTTACAGATTCTGAGTCAATCCTTTCTCTCTGGTCTTTTTTTTTTTTCCTGTGTGCAGATTTCTGCTGATCTTATGCCAGTATGATATAGTAAGATGTGCCCATCTGCTCTTCTCGCCTCATCTTTCCTTCCTCTATTGCTATCTCTTCCTTCTTTTTTTCATGGATACAGGATTCCTTGCTTCCTGTGTTTATATACCATTCAATTTACCCTAGGAATCTTACCTAGCTTCTGTAACTTTATTCTCTCATTCCTTGCCTTAATCTTTGCTTTTCCTCCAGTTCTTGCCCTTAAAACCAGCAGAACAGTTGTGATGTATTTCTGTCTCCAAGATGCTTTCTTATGCATCATCACAGATAAAATTCATCTGTTGTTTCCAGGATTCCCGTTTGCTGGAGCATCTTCTCCTTGCCTCTTGCTTGGCCTTGAGCTTCAATCTTTAAATCTTCACTGGCTGCTTTTCTCTATTGCATTAAACAAACCTCCTGTCTTCAGGACACTGTTAGCTGTACCCAGACTCTCATGTTCTCACTACAGGGATTCCCATAGCTCATGCCTGTTACTGGAACAGCTAAAGCAAGCATGGTTCTGCTTTATTATGTCATTTTTAAGGCACAGGAAGAGAGACTTCCTTTTATAAGGCTATACTGTTCTCCTGTTACAAATCCCTCTTAAAATTTCTTTTGCTAAAACTACCAAAGTGCCCTTATCTTTCATAAGGTAGTGTGTGCAATAAATTGTATGAGTGATAGGAAATTCGCCATTACATTCAAAAAAATCTAATGTTTACTAGTGCTTTTTAAAAAAATGTAATAAAATCATCTCCTCAGCCCTGTAAGATTCATGAAACAGCAACCCTGTGATAGTGAGTCTTAGCTCTTGAATCACCCACATAAGTCTAGTGGGTCCCACTAGTGACAAAAGCCAAACAGCAACACTAATGAAGACGTAACCTCCACTGCTGTCATCACCCAAGTGCTTACAAAAACCCTGAGTGGCTACTGCATTTTGTTTGCTGCTTTATTGCACACTTTTAAATGGGTCTGATGTTTGTACATCCCTAAAGCAGATGCTGTGTGTGTTGTTGCTTCTCACCCTTGTCTAGCAGCCAGGATTTCCTGCACACCCACTGCTAGACCCACTGTAATATTCTTGTTCTTGTAATGCTTTTTGATGCCAGTCTAAAGGTCACCTCAAAAGCGGCTGCTGTGGCAGACTCCGGTTTAGTCAAACCGCTGTGAAGCACAGCAACTCCCTGTGCAGCCACTGACACCGCTCTGGGTTTTTGGCCATGCAGCTTAGAACAGAACTGTGGTGTATCTGGCTCTGTTCAAGAGTCAGTCATGTCTGGTTGTATTGGTGCTTCTTCTCACTGTCTCACTGTAGTTTGTGGATGTTGTTAAATCATCCACAAGGTCATAATGTAAATAACTACTAAGTATTTTAGATATTAATGCTTCACAGGATTTATGTTTCCAGCTTCCTCTAGTAAGTGGAGTGTGCACAGTTAAAAGAAAAATAACCAATATATTTTTGTTGAATGCTTGGTTTATAAGAAATACTATGTTTTCACTATAAGTTCTTAGGTTTCTCTAAATCTTGGATGAAGTCTGTATGTTAAATTTTGGCTGGGTGATATACTTAGCTGGTGGATATCCCTAACCAGCATAATTTGTATTGTGGTACTGCTAAAGTTTGTTGGATATTTTCCAAACAATACACAAAGATGTTGAAGCTAATGAATATAATATCTCACTGCAGCAAATCTGTTCTGTCCCATGTCAGGCAGACTCGATCATACACTGATAGGTCTATGCCTATACAGTAAGTCATTTTCTTTGGGTTCTCCATTATCTCTTTGTAAAACTTCCTTTGCCATGTATCACAGAATGGTGTACCTAGGTGGCAATTCTATTAGCTGAGCTCAGATTTTATGCCACAAATCTGAGTATTTCTATAAAATCACAGTGGGAATCAGCAGATGAGAACCTAATGGACCTACCAATTGTTCTTCTTGCAAGGGTGCTGAAAGCAGCTGGAGCTGGTAACAGTCAGTGCTGGTGACACTACGGAGCTCATGGTATGGCACCAGTTCTGATCAGTGCCCTTCTCATCCCCTGCCTTGGACTGAGTTCTGAATGAAACTTTTTTAATAATTGTCCTTTCAACTTCTTTGACAACCTTTATTGTAAGAATCCCATCCTTACACAGCAGCTTCTCTTATTTGGTATTGTTTACTGTGGCCAAGGTCCTGTGCCATGAATATGCATTTCTTGAATCACTTTGCTATTCCTCTCATTTTGGTATCTTTTGCACAGACATTAATAATTTCTTGGCTCTGTTTTGGGGAGTTGGTATGGAGGATAGGTCCTATTTCTCAAATAGAGATCAAGATGGATCAGCTAATTAAATAATGACACTTCTTTCTTCACTCATCTGACTAACAGAATACACATTTTAACTGCTACAAAAAATAAACCTCAAATACATCAGCTTTCTCTGCTGTTTTCTTGTTCAACAACTACATCTGGCCCATCCTTTGTTTTGGGTGAGATTATAGTGCCTTAATGTGTAGTTGAAAGTTTTGTCATAACTTGAACATACTTCCTTGTCTTTCAGGTTTCAATGGTTGTATAAAGAAAATGTCAGTAATATCTGTGGCCACAGTTTTAAAATAACTTTCTTCTGCTAAAAATGGACTTCAATTGCCATACATTAAACAGTAATTTCTGTGAAGTTATTTCAACCTTATATTTCTGCAGCCTGCATGTCTGGGACTCTTTCCTGGATGCTTCCCAGATCCAAAAATCTGGACCAATTTTCCCATTTCTTGTGAACCTCATTTCTTTTATTTTTCTCTCTCTCCCTTAAAAAAAAAAGCCTGCTTAGTAGAACACCTTATTTCTTCCTCAGTAAATGCCTTGGGTATGTCCTGATATATCACACTCCCTTGTGTCTTCTTCTCTTTCATTAATAGTATAAAAATTATTGAAAGTTAAAACATGCAGAAATAAGGTTTTGTTAAAGTACAGAAATTCTCAGTGGATGTGTATAATCATTAGAAACTGATTACAGTAGCTTGGCTTACACTTGTAGGTCTTAAGAGTTCTGTGCCACTTCTTGCTAGATTTGCTTGAGTTTGCTGTTATGTGGGTGTAAAAGCTTTTTACTGTGTGTGAATGGGCAGGTGGTCATGGATCTAAATTGTCAGACCACTTGCATTTGAGGGACAATACAGCTTTGTGCCTACAACTCCAGCTGAAATTCCTGCTGCCAGCAGCAAGCTGTGTGCAGTCTCTGTGCTGTGACAGTCACAGCCACTGGTTTTACTCTCAGCTTAGGAGTCTCTGCCTTTCTACAAGATCGAGGGGGAAACATCTTTCCAGGCAGGTTCTGTAAATCTGCGTTCCACGGTGACGTGTCAGCAGCTCATGAATCCAGAGACAATGCTTGGATCTTTCCTTATGGAAGTGTTTACAATTCAGTTGTGGTGGTGTGTCATTCTCCTTCTTATGGCTCTTCTCCCTCTGCTGCCATAACTTGGGAACGGGGAAAGTGCTGGGAAAAGGGATAAGTGTTTATATTACACACACACAGATCAGTTTGCACAAGCCAGGAATGATGGATGGGGGCAAAGAGCGAGCCTAGATATGAAACCAACAATAATGACTGGTTTTATTGGCTACAAATTGGTAGTCAGAACATGGCAGCACTAAACAGCTTAATGGACTTCAACACTTTAACATAGTAACCAGAGCAGAATTTTGTTCAGATGTCCTTCCTACTCCAGGAATTGGTAGCATTCCTCTTTTGATAATGGCAATAGATCACCATTAGGTCAGGATTTGGGGCATGTTAATCTTATCTTGTGGGAAAAGCTACTCACTCTAGTGATGACAAAATAGCCCATATAAATAATCAGACTTAAAACCCCCATGTTTTCTTAACATTTTGAGTCTTCAGTTGTCAGGAGAAGGCAAATATGTTAGTTTAGACACACAGATACAGTATAATCTGGTCATTTGAATAATGAGATTTTTTAAAACAAACTTTACAGAAGTGTGCAAGTGAAAGGAAGCAATAAGGCTTTCCACTGGAGTAACTGAAAACACACTTACCTAATTAGAAACTTAGTACCATAAAACACTTACATGTTTAATATGAAATCTGATTTTAAGAATCCAACAAATTCTAGACTGCCTTATTTTCTGAGTGTATTCCAAGAAAAAGTAAACCTGGTAAGAGGAAGTTCATCTGTATGTAGCCAGGGCAGGAAACTGCAGTAATGTAATAGTTTGTGAAGTTTCCTGAATGTTAAAAAGTATTGATTGTGAACATGAGAGATTTTTTTCACTGTGTATGGGAAAACTTACTCAAATACTCAAAACTTTTTTACTGTAGTGCCTATTTAAAAAGAGAATTTACTACTCTGCTTTACAAAGCAATAATATAATCACCTCATTGCACTACTACTTGAAATAGTGATATCCAAATATCATTGCAATATGAGCAATAGGAATGACTAGAAGTCAGGGGGAAAAAAGATAAAGAGTGTAAAACTAATGTGTATTTACATACTCCTGGTCTTTCCTACAATGAGATTCTACTTTACCTTTTTTTGGTGTTAAACATATTAATGAATAGCAAACAAAATAGTTGATATGTAAAACACTGTGGAATATGAATGATACATCTGAATGTGCTGTAGAAATATGCAATAGGAAATATGCTACAGAATGTATGAGCTGAATGAAAATAAAAGATTGTTCCTGAGAGAGTCTTTCTACCCAACCATTTGTCATAAGTGTTTGAGGCAAATAACATCAAGTTTAAAAAAGATCTGCTTGTCTTATATGGTCATAAAATCTCCAGACTGATCTTAACACTGCTGCCTTTTGGCAGGAATATGTGCCCTCTTGCTGCTCGTTGCTAGCAAGCCTCTTTTGTTCAGGATGGAACTGAGAGAATAAAGAGAAGGAGTCTTGTGTGTTTCTTGCAAAATTCTCCACCTGTAATCACCGCAATGCATAGAAAATGTCATAAAGAATTCAGCAAGTGGTTTTATCAATGACATGAAAATGAGGCCTGTGATGATGAGGATTTAAAGGAGAACCAGTTTGAAATGTGCTGAACGTGTCAGAATAAGTGTGATTAATGGAAGCAGCTCTGACTTTTATATAAGTAATATAAGAATCTGGCCTGATATCTAATACAGGAATTTCATTCTCTCTGCCTGGTTAGAAAGTGATTCATTAAGAAACAGCTTCCTCAATTCTAATTTTTCATTTTCTGTGATGATTGGAAAAAGTGACTTATTTGAAGAAAATGTAACTCCTCACTTGGGAGGGTTTTCCTTTCCACATCTTCAGAGTAAGTAAAGCTGTGCTAATTACAATTCTATTAATGTGTACACTAGTTTTTAATTTTTTCACTGATTAATCTGTTCTTTATGAGCTAATGTCCTGTCATACAAAGAGAAGTATGATAAATATAGCTGATATTAAGACTCTTGTAGAGTTTCAGACCAGGTAAAAGCAATACATGGTGCATTTGGGGCAAAGGATTTGGATGTCTTTACATTTAAGATGCTTAATTTGCCAGCCTGTTCAAGCACTGTGGTCCCTACAGGCAAAGACAAGAGGCAAGCACTTCAAACTGCTATGAAGAGGTGACTCTCTGTACTGACTGGATAGTTTAGAACAATTCAGAGTAAGATTGGTTTAGAATGTAATTCTAACCATATTCTATAACCATATTCTAATAATATGGTTAGTTAGAAAGTTAAGTACATGAGGTTGCCAGTAGTTGTAGTTATACTCCTTTTCTCACAAAAGCTTGAGGCTCAGCATCTGGCTTGGAACAGTCTATCTCTCTCCAGGTAGTGTGGAATCATTCTCTTTAACCTGTATTTTAATTTATTGTCACATCTACATTTAAATATTGGTAAGTTCAAATAGGAAAACTCATAAAGGCTTATGGGGCAACTTTGAAAATGGTGTTAGGAGACTTAGTTTTATTAAAATGTAATAGAAAGTTTTCTTTAGTAGACTGCAAGTTTCTGTAAGGATCTCAGTGCCATGTACTTTGGTTTGCAAATACACTCACTGAGGAGCCTCCAGGCACGAGTAACCAGGCAGCAGGAGTGGTGCCAAGGTGTGCTAGGGCAGCACTCAGGGAGGAAGCTGTGACATCTGTGATTCTGCTGCCCACTGTGCTCAGAGCTTAGTGGGAGCAGCAAGCCCTTTCTAGGAGAGAGGCAAATGATCACCAATCAGCTGTTAGTAATGTGTTTTCCCTCTGCCAGAGTAACTGCTTCCTGCTGCTGCCTTCTGCAGAGTTCCAACTAGTAGGCTTAAAGTGTAATCTGGGAAAGAATAATTGCTCTAACAGTCACTGAAAAGCTCTCTGCCCTTGCTTGGGATGGTGTTTCCTGTGCTTTGTGTATGAAAAATTCACCTGTAGTCACTGTTCTCTTTTACTGTAGCTCAGAATTTTCCTGTATTGAAATGGAAAGAGAGGAGGCTCAAAACCACTTAGCTTGGCTATGGAAAGAAGCTTACAAAGTTTGCATATCTTTATTGATTAAGCAAGCTGCAGGTACTGTGTTTAACAATACTGTTCTCCAAGGGGAAAAAAGAAAAGAGTTGTTACAAAGATCAGTAACTCTTCCTTTCTCAAATTCATGAAGCAAAGTTAAACAGCATCTTTTGCTTCTTAATTTAGTTATTTAAATGTTCAGTGGGGATAGATAAGATGAAAGAAAACTCAGGAGGACATCTGTCTGAGTACAAGATATTGATATAAATAGAGAGGCTGGGAAAAGTAGTTGTGAGTTTTCATTTTCTACTTCAGACAAACCAGTCAGAACAGAACTGTGCAGGGAAAGCACTGCCATAAGCTCTTGCTGAGGGAGAAACTGGGGCACAGCTCAGCACTGTTTGTTTTCACATAGGTTTAGATAATAAAACACAGAGGGCTGAAAGGGAGATTTGATTTACTAATGTTCAGAAACCACATTTTCTTTGTCTGTGAGTTTCAGCTGTCCCTATGCTTTTACTATAACTTTAGATATTTGCTTTTCTTTACATTTTTTTCCCATCTGTATTTTCCATTTGGCATAATAAAAGGTTTGGAAGTCTAGAAGTGGAGTAAAAAGTGAATGGCTTGCTGCAAGGAAGCAGACTCTCTCATTCATTTATTTTCCCATTGTTTGGCAGGTGGAAAGCACAGATTTACAGAGCTGAACTGGATCAGCTGAAGAAGTGGGGAAGAGAAACAAAACAAGTACAGTACCAGTGAAAGGAGCTTCAGCTTTATCTTGCAGCATCACCACAGCAACCAGAGAACACGATCAGAAGAAAAGGCTAGAGCAGAGAAGGCGAAAGTGCAGCTTCTTACCTTTGGACAGAAGGCAGCAAAATCATTATGCAGAACAGAAATGGTATTTGATGGTTCTAGACAAACTGCGGCAAAGGGAAGTGTCCCGTCATTAACAGGAATGTGCCACAGTTCATGCACTGGAAAGGGGAGTGCCATGAGATCTGCTGAAGAGACTATTTCTGTGGCTGCATACCTACATGGGTTTGCACCCTTGCTGGGACTCAATTAGGTGGCTGTAGGCATCGGGGATCATCAGGTATTGGATAGTGACCTTTATTCCATTCGGGGTGTACCTGGCACGAGAACTGAAAGACACTGCAGATCTTTTTGAGCGACGGCAACAGAGTGAGCCAATCTGCACCCCTTCCCTTCTGTACCTGCCTGCTGTACCATGGGATGTCGGCAAAGCTCTGAGGAGAAAGAGGCAGCGCGGCGGTCCCGTAGGATTGACCGCCACCTGCGCTCTGAAAGTCAGCGACAACGAAGAGAGATAAAACTCCTCCTCCTGGGCACCAGCAATTCTGGGAAGAGTACTATCGTAAAGCAGATGAAAATCATTCACAGCGGTGGCTTTAACTTGGAGGCCTGTAAGGAATACAAACCTCTGATTATCTATAATGCAATTGACTCTCTCACACGTATCATTCGGGCTCTGGCCACCCTCAAGATAGAATTTCACAATCCTGACAGAGCATACGATGCAGTGCAGCTTTTTGCCCTGACAGGCCCAGCTGAGAGCAAAGGGGAGATTACCCCGGAGCTGCTGGGGGTGATGAAGAGGCTGTGGGCAGACCCCGGTGTGCAGGAGTGCTTCTGCCGCTCCAACGAGTACCACCTGGAGGACAACGCTGCCTACTACCTGAACGACCTGGAACGGATCGCAGCCCTGGACTACATCCCCACGGTGGAAGATATTCTGCGGTCTCGGGACATGACCACAGGGATTGTAGAAAATAAGTTCACCTTCAAAGAGCTGACTTTCAAAATGGTGGATGTGGGTGGACAGAGATCTGAACGCAAAAAGTGGATCCACTGTTTCGAGGGGGTTACAGCAATAATTTTCTGTGTGGAGCTGAGTGGGTATGACTTGAAGCTGTATGAAGATAACCAAACAGTAAGTGCACCTTCTGCTCCTTGTTCTCTTTCCTTCTTTTCCTTTCTCCTTCATCAGTATTTGGTCTTTTACCTCCCCCTCCTTCTTTCCCTCCCAAGGCAGTAATCCCCAATCATTAGGAAAACCTGGAAGCTACGGTTCCTTTATTTGGATAGTTTTCCCCACTGGACAGTTAGTTATTTAATGTTACTTTTGGGAAATGGAGGTGCTCTTCACATGATAGCCAATTTTTAATTTTTTGGTGCCTTTAGCTAAAAGTTCACATGGTAAACTGTTACTTCAAACGCCAGTTAAAAAGGTAGGCAGTAGTGACATCCTGGTGTACAGGGATGATTCATTTGGACACCACAAAGGTCCTGGGAAATGTCAAAGGTAAAATAATAGTAAGTAACAGTTTCCTCCCCCTTTTTTTTCCAGGATTTTCAATAGGAATTTGGGATGAAATTAATTTTTAAAATTAATTAAACATGTTTTTTTAATTAGTATGACATTTTTGTATTTAAAATTGTCTTTGTTTCTCGTTAAATGACAGGTTTGCCTTGTCCAAAGAACAGCCATTCCCATTTAGATAAAAACAATAAAGACAATAGTCTTTATTGTTGTAAGCTTCTGGTGTTACAACACCAGAACACAGCTGTGCTGTTCACAGCACACAAACACAATAGCCATGGGTAATATATGAATGCTTACAGATACACAAATATATATTTGCTGTGACTTTCAAAGTGCCTGATTTAAGCTACACAGGGATTTTACTGAATTTTTTTTTTTTACAGCCTTGTAAAACATGCTGTTTAAGAGAAGGGAGTTTATGGGTAGGAACGCATGATGGCCCCTTTTTTGTTGGTATAGCTTATCACATATATAGTATTTCCCTATTCTTATCTTCTGTAGTGATTTTACTCACTATTCTTATCTCCTGTAGTGATTTTTATAAACAGCACTTCTATTTTCTTTTCTGTACTTTTCTGATGAGCCATTCTACTGTCCTGTGCATGGACTTACCCTTCATTATCTGGAGTTTTTTTTCTTGGCATTAGTGCCTTCCTATTGTAACAGGTTTCTGTACCTGCTTTTTTGTTTAGTAACCTCATCTTGACATGAGAGAAGCATTGACATTAATTCTTTCTCCTCATTTTCAGACATATTAGGAAAAGTATTTAACATTAGACCCTGACTAGGAGTTTCTTGCACTTCTTTTGACTTTTCCTTACTTGCCTTACTGTTCAGATTTAAAAATCAAAAAGAACTACCTAAAAGGGCAAAAAATCAATATACTCTGAAAAATCCTTATGAGCATTGGTCCACACAAGACCAACAATACATTGGACATTACTGGAACTGCAACACTGAGACTGCCACTCATGAGAAAAGCCCGACAAATGATGGAGTTGCAGAATGTAAAATGCTTCTTGGTGTAGTAATTGTGGTGAAGAGAACTGCTAAATAAAACTAGTCTACTGCCAACATAACTTACTGCTTGAGAGAGCATATAAGAATCTGGCTGATTTATAAACTGTGAAAGTTGAGCAAATGATCTGTATGAATATGAAAACTTCTGTGATCCTGTTGACAGAAGTGGAGAAATGCTATGCATGAACTCTGTCTTTATTGAAGATGCGCTAAAATAATGATTGACAGATATGGTAAAAAATGAGGGGAAAACCAGTTCTGCACACTGTGGGTTCTGATTATAGCTGAGTCGTGAAGTCTACTGAGGGTGAGATTGTTGTAGTGACACCAGTGAGCAGAACAGGAGAACAAAAATAATGCCCAAACTATTGGCTGCCTGGACAACTTTTCCTTTGTGTGACATTTAAGTGACTAAGTTAAATTTACCCTGCCTGAAAACAAATAACAGAAGGGGAAGGCTGACTTTTTCAGGGGCTTTTGTCTTTCTCTTGCTATGCTTTATTCTGGGTAACATCACTCCTAGGATCAAAATCACCTGAGCTGACAGTTTGTAGACCTGGACAAAGCAATATTTTTGCTTGTTTGTTGAACATATGTGATATTTAGCTGTTTACTAAAAAGAAAGATAATTGAAGAATTATGGTTCTCTTTTTTCCTCTACCTTGTATGCTCTAGCACTCTGTAACAATATTTTTCCTGCTTATCTAGGGTTATTTGGAAATGTGATCTGTGTCTGGTTTCATTTCTACAATATCTTGGGAGGCTTTTCCCCTACCTAATCTAATAAATATAGCTTTATCATTCCATGCACCATAGCTAGTTAGCATGACTCAGCCACATAACAGCTGCCTCTTCTTTTGACACAGTTGCAAAATTGTAAAATACTTTTGGGTTGCTATTGATTTATTGTATGATTATTATTCCTGACCAGCACTCTGAGAAGATTGCCTTTATTTTTTATATCCCATGCTGATATTCTACTCTACTATGTCAAATAAATTACTTGTCTTGTTTTTCATGGTCCTTAGCAGCTGATTGACCCGTTGTATCTTTTATTACATATTAAGATGCCATCTCTGGCCTTTGATCATGTTACATTATCAAGTAATAATTTTTTTGCCTTCTTACATGTTGCATCTTGCACTTCGAAGGTACTACCCATTCATATCTAAGTGTCTCATCTTTATTTCAATTTCTCCTTAAATGAATGTGTGCTAGAGAATGTTAAATAATGTGTACTCTCAGAAGTCAGTGCTGCTGCCTATCCCCATTGAAAGGATTCTTGGTTCTTTTGTGAGTGTCCCCATCTGTCCAGCCCTGTCCTGCTGTACATTTCACAGATGGTTTTCTTCCACAGCCTGTGCCTACAGCAGGGTTTGAGACTGAGAAACACTTCAAAGGTGCAATAATGAAGTACATACTGAACTGAGTTAAACAAGAGTGTGTGCCTGAGAATTCCTGAGGTCAGTAGCCACAAGAGATTCACATGGTGCAGGAGATACCAAGTAAAGGTTGTGCAGGTCTAAAAATGACACTGGTTCAGTAATAATATGAGTATGGATGTTAGAGGAAAACTGCTTGCTGGTAACAAGTAAATTTTAGGCTTTTTGAGGCTATTTTTATTAGTATCTTTCTAAAAGGAAGATGCAGATGGAAAAGAATGCTGCAGCAAACAGTTCAGGTTGGAATAGGCCTCATGCAACACTAATTGCTGGGGCCATAATGGAACCTCTCAATTATCTAATAATAACTGGGAAGCCTTCTATCATATGTTAATAGTATGAATTTTGAACAGAAATCCTGTTTCTGCCAGGAATTTTTTAATCAAGTAAACAACATTGGTAACATTTTTTTCTTCTTCCTTTTTTTTTTTTTTTTTCCCTGAGGCCAAATACTTAAGGGGCTTATTTGCCTTTCCTGACAGTTCAGCTTTTTCAGTAATTCAGGATATTGAAAATCCTTTCTGGCATGCAGCTCTTTTCCTGCAATGCTAATACTAACAGTCAGGACAGAGGGGATCTGTGTACCCATAGCTCTTCTAGCACCTGTTATTACCAGTGGTAAAACATCATGTCAGGAAACATTTTTCTGACAGATTAAGTCACTTGAGAATCCTAGAAAAAGATTGACCTACACTGTTACATTTTTTCATGAAGCTTTTCCATTTCAAGACTTTTCATAGTGAAGTTTGTGTGGGAGCAGAGCCTAGATGACTTCAGTACTCATGTGTGTAATCTTTCAGCACTGCAAATGAAATTCTAGCCTTTTTGCACTTAACGAAGTAATATATATAGTCCCTTACCCAACTTTAACTTTATTTAGTAAATCATCACAATTCCAGCCTCAGGACTTGTATCCAAGCGTGTGCCTTCTAAAATATGTAAACAGCAGTAAAATAATGAATATACATAACAGGAAATGATTGATCAACTGCCAATTTGCAGATTTTTTACTATATATTCTTTCAAGTATGAAGATTTATGTTTGCTTACATTGTTCATTATAAGTGTATGCTTCTTATGTGAATATTCTCACATAGAACACATGGGACAGCAATTTTTCATATTTTGGATTTGTTGCCATACCCTGAGCTTTACATTCTATGTAACTTCAGATACTAATGGTAACTTATATGCAAATAATTCTGTCTATACGTTCACTAAATTATTTCCTCTAATTGGGAAAAAAAAGTAATAAATATGATAATGTGCCACACTATGGAATACAAAAAATAGAGTCATTCTAATGCCATTGTTTGATTGCAGGAAGATGCCAGTATCAGATTGTAAAAGCCTGGGAAGCTTTCCTGTGAAAAGGAAAGCTTTCATGTCAATAGACTAATCCCTGAGACAACCCTGTATTTAAACCTACAGATAAATATTTCTCTCACTGTAGAGCAGTAGAAGAAATTCACAGGGGCAAAACCAGAAAGATTTTTGCCTGTTTTGGAAAACCATGGCACAGAAGTAATGGACCTAGTGGGCAACATTTGCCTGCTTTGGTATCCAGGGCTAGCTGTCAGACTTACATCTGAATTAGATGACTGAATTTCCTGATGTATTTAGGTAACAGCAGGCAATGGCTAAAATCCCCCATGACAAATGCCTCAGAGATGATGTAACTCCCTGGTTTTGGTCTCTGTGACTGGCTGTATTCAAAAGTCCTAGACTAGATAAGGTGTTTTGCTGTGTTTTTTAAATGAATTCCAAGCTTTACAGCACTAAAGTAAATAAAACATTGAGTCATCAGGAATGGCAGAATGCTCCTAAATATCCTATGAACTTCAGGCTCAGAGTAGTTCTTAGGTGGAAAGACTTAGGTACTGACAGATAAATAAACAGAACTTAAGTTAAAATTTCAGTGATCCAGTAACACTGCTGCTCTTCAAACTATAAAGGAAGGAAAAAAACCCCAAAGAAAACCCAGCAGAATTCCAGGAATGCCTATCAGTGTAGAGGTAGTAAAGCTTGCTCTGTAACTGCAGGGTTAAAGCAGCCACCAGCATAGTACACATGAACACAAGGCACCTGTCAAGCACTGGGAGAATTGTAATGAGTCAGAAAGCCACAGCCACTGACAGGCAGAGGAGCTGATCATACACACTGGATAATATCAGTAGGATAAAGAATCAGTCTGTGAAGGAAAGGAACTGAATGTCTCTGCTTCTCTCAATGGGGTTGGAAAGCCATGAACACCTTCTGAAATATATTGTACAGGAAAGATCCAAGTGAAATTGGAGAACTGGTTATAGCAAGAAAGGAGTTAGAACAGGAATACACCAGAGCAATACAAGGTTGTTCGACAGCACACTGTCACCTTTATGTGCAATTCTAGATGACTCTATTGCAAATCATTTCCTTAAAAGCAAGCTGTAAATTTGCCCTCAAAGAATCCCTTCAACATTAAGGAATGCCACATAATCTTAGGGCTGTGAGGCACATGTGACAAGCCTGACCTAGCCTTATGGAAAATATGCTTCTTGTACATGTAGAGGATTAATCTTCAGAAGTTAATTAGATTCTCTGAAACTTAGTGCATATGAAGTAGAGTGGCAATCAGTTTTACTTCTTTGTGATGAAAATACATAGCTTTTAATGCAAACTTAACAATAAACTGAGCAACTTTTAAAAGACATATAAGAAACATTGATGATATAGATGTAGCTTGGAAATTCACTTGACTGCATTGTAAGGGGTCAAGATCCCACTGAAGCCCAATGCCACAAAAAGAATAATGTGGTTTGAGTTTAGAAACTTAGAATCCATCCAGTGGGTAGAGGAGTGTTGATATCATCTCTCATAATTCTGTATGCTGTCTACTTAACAATCACAGTGAGTAGAAATGTGCCCAAAAAAAAAAAAAAAAAAAAAAAAGGAAAATTCCATCCTGGTCTAGAAAAACAGCTCCTTTGGGTTATTTTTGTAGGTGTATAAACTGTAACAAGTCTCTGTGGTATGCCAACCCTGGAGAGAGTAGTGGAGTCCAATTAGCCTTAAAAACAACCAGAAATGCTGGAACAAAGGAGGATCCTTGCTGTTAATACAACTTCAGAGTGAGTTTTGTGGAAACTCACTTCAGAGTGGTGGTGGATTTTTCAGAACTTTCTTCTACTATTACAAGTCAGTAATTTAGATTGCAGGTCAAATCAACAACCTTGTCAGGCCAGCCTTGGCCATGGACTGGTCCCTGAGCATTCTTGTTCTTGAAGGGTTACAGGATTCCTCACGCTCTCTTTTTCAAAATTTACTATTAAGTTTGTCTACTGCCTTCACACTAATATCCTTACAGGGTAATCATCCTAATAACCTTTTGTACCAATCAGCACAACATTGGCTGAGCAGTTCTGGCTGAGTTTGACAACACTGGTAAAAGGAGCTGTTCTAGGCCCTGACAGAAACTTTGGAAATTAAGAAAATATAGATATTTGTTACAGGCTGTTGTGAGGGGTGGTCAGTTTAAGCTATAGAGTTTTGCAAATACAAATGTTTTATCACCAAACCATTCCTAGAAATATTCTCATGGGGCAGTTTGAAGCAGCACTGAATCTAGACTAGAGCCTTTTCAGATATAACTTCCTTTGTTCCTGTTTTTTTGCATATAAAGTATTCTGTGTATGCAAAACTCTTACCCAACTTGAAGCTCATTTTGCTTGTTTCCTTTGTAAGGATCATTAGTGACTACTCTCTGTCAATTCTGCAAAGTCCCTGAATTGAATTACTTACATGAATTTTAAAAAATCTCTGTGACTTGGCATACAGCTGAAATTAATTCTAATTCTGCTATACTGTTGTCTTAATCCTGGCCTGTGTTCATGGCATGTATTCATGCAGTGTTATCTGTTACTATAGTTACCCCTTCTGTCATTAACTAAGATATTAAATAAGCTTGGCCATTAAACAGATCCTATACACTTGCAGACATTTAGTAATTTGCCCTTGTTGCTGCAGTTTTACTGCTTTCAGCTTTTTTTTTTTTTTTTTTTTTTTTGATTGTGTGCTGCCAAGACTGAATACGTATGCCTGTATCTTGGGAAAGATTTTTGAGCATCAAAATGCATTTTTTGAAAGCTATTAATACGCTCAGTTAAACTTTTAACTTGTCAACCAATGACAGTGTCCCCTGATTATACTTCAAAATTAGCAGACAATGAATAACTCCTCTACTCCAATTAATTCAGCTCTCTAACTCCTGTCACTTATTTTTTAGATATTTAAGTTTGATACTGTCCTTTCTTTCCATTATTAAGCTGATTGAAACAATTTGCTTTCAAAATACACAGTCCACATACTCTCTGTGTACTTTTTCTCATTATTTACTGACTGGCCATATTTTACTTTGCTAATAGGAACCAACTCCCAGCCATTTCCCATCAGTAATAATAAACTCTTGATAATAGTTTAAGCCAATTTAGCATAAAATGAGAAGCAAGAATCCTTCAGTCTCTCAGTTGTGGGGAGAAAGCTTGTGCCTGAACTGGTTTTGTAGAAGGTCATGGTGGTGTGTCAGATGTGCTGCACCTCCTCCAGGACAGCTGGGCCCCTCAGTTCAGCACCCTGATGTTCTCTCCCTCTGCTCTTTCCCTGCCAACACAGCACTGGGTGTCACAGCTGCTGACAATGGCTTCAGCCTGGTCCTGCCAAAGCTCCCGGTGCTTCCAGCAGCCTGAGCTTTCCCACTGCAACTCTGACATAGCAATGAGCTTATTTCCATTAATATTTCCCCAGATCAGTTGGAATTCTGCTGGTGTAAGTGTTTATGCAGTAGCACCCTAGTAATACCGATCAGGGATGTCATTGGACTTGTCAGAGTACACTAATTTTTATAAAGCCTCTACTAGGTGTAGTCTGATAGCGTGCATTTTCCTGGCAGTGCTACAGAGAGGGATGGCTCCAACAGGAGCTTGCTGAGTGCTTTGCTGTTCTTCAGAGATCAAATCAAAGTAGGAATTAGAAAGAAAGAAATAAATAACCCCTCAACAACCCACACATGGAAAAAGGAAAAAAATTCAATTGAATTGGAAATGTGAGAGGTTAACAAAGGAGGCTAAAGATATGTTAAAAAATATAAAATTTAAGTTGACAAGAGTAAATGTTTTATGGCTGTGCCTAAAATGTCCTGGAGGCAGTGTTCTGCAGAGCATGTGGCTGTCATTGCTATCCAGCAATCCAGACTGAGACTTAGAGAATTTAAAAAGGTTTCAAAAGGTTAATTAGTTTTGTAGAGCTAAAAAAAAGTGAAGTACCTGCTCAGTGTATAAATACCCGAAGGAGCAAAAAAATGCTCAACATATAAAGAAATACATAATCTAACAGAGAAAGGCAAAGAACAACTGGCTGGAAGTTAGGTCAGATAAATACTGTCCTGAAATAGTGGGGGGTTTAATTCTATTGTTTTAGGAAAGAGGCTAAACCAATTTTTCTCTGGAAGCTAAGGCTGATCCAGCTGGCAGCAAAGACATGCAAAGGTTATTGAAGTGTTAGAAATCATGGAAAAGCCTGAGAACGGTCATGTGTAGGAATAGTGCTCATTCCCCTCAAAAGGTGATGGGATCAGTAGCTCTGCTGAAGTGCATCTACACCAACACCCACAGCATGGGCAACAAACCAGGGAGCTGGAAGGCACTGCACAGCAGGAAAACCATGACATAGCTGCCATCACAGAAATGTGGAGGGATGACTGGCACCACTGGAGTGCTGCAATGGGTGGCCTGAAACTCTGCAGAAGGAATAGGAGAGCTGATGTGCTGCTTGCAGGCTGCCCTGGCACAGCAATCACAAAGTGAGAGTTTGCAATTCTCAGAAACCAAGGAGGGAGCTCAGCACAACTGACACCTTGCACTTGGCCTGTTTAGGAGACTGGCTGTCCCTTGAGGGGACAGGCCTGAGGCCAGGAAAGCTGGACATCCTTCAAGAAGGAAATTTTAAAGGCACAGGAGCAGGACAGGCTGTCCCCATGTGCTAAAAATGAGCCAGCGGGGAAGAACTTGCCTGGGAAACCTCTCTGCTCCTGGCTTAGATGGGTGTAGTGGTTTAACAAAGAGTCCTGTAAAATATACACCTAGATGATGAAAATCCTTATCTTTATATCATCATACATGCAGCTTAATAGTTTAAATACTTGTTTTACTGAAGAAACAATACTGGGAAATTGTACAGAATTCCAACAGATTATACTGTAGATGCTGATTTCATTTTATTGATAGTAGTTTTCAAACAACAAAATGAATTAAAATATTATTACCACTGATTTTAATATGAGCAAAACCAGGCTCCAGATTTTAATTCTTTGTATTTTGCTTTCCTGATTAATACTTCTGTATTTCTGTGCTCTTTGCATTCATTATTTGCTATGAGGAAATTGCTAATTTTTATTAGAATGAATTTTCTTTATTAATACTGCACATTCTCAATTGTTTCCTTTATTGGTAAATAGATCCTGGATGATATCTTGTTTTCTGACTCATGAAGCTGACTTTCCTATTTAGAAATCAGTTTTATATGCAATGTGTTGTACTGCTCAGTGTATAGGTACAATACAAATAGGGAAGCTCTTGTACAATATCAGAGACAAGTGAGGCACTGTACAGCTAAGAAATATAGAAGAAAAAAGTCTGGCTTTCCCCAGTTTGATTTTTCAATCATTCTTCCTCATCAATATAATTATTTTCATTAATAATTCATCCCCAATCTGTAATACCACTATGTCACTTTTTGAAGTTGACATAGCTCAATAACAGCTCCTGCTAAAAGGGCATCAGTCACACAGCAGGGCAATGTCAAGTGAGGTGCAGCTGGCCAGCAAAGAGAAGATGAGTTATAAAATAAAGTCTTGGCTCACCTACCTGATTATGAATTGAATTTACAGGCCATGCTGGTAGACTGCTAATATTTTTCCACTCTTTATTGCTTGGTATCTGAAGTCTTTCCTATCCATAAACCTCTGAAAAAGATCTTGTTTTTTTTTTTTTTTCATTTTTTATCCCACTTATAAGAATCATTATTAGGTTAAAGATGGTATCAATTAGTTTTCGATTTTGCACTAGAGGCAGAAAGATTAAGAAACAATATACTTTTAACATTTATGCAGTAGTATTTTTGCTGAGGAGCCCTGTCCCATGTTTTGAGGTTTTTTGCTCCAAAGTAGCCAGCATGTATCTTGAATGGAAGGTAACTGGGAGTGATTAGTTAGAGATTTAGTTGAAAATTATTCTGAATATGGATTTTACAGATGGTATGATTTCTGTTAGTTGCAGGTTCTACTTAATGTGAAGATTTTAGAGAAATTATAACCCTTTTTTCACTGAGGGCTTTTGCAAGGTGCCCTCTCACTTTGCCTTACACAAAGGGTTCTTGGGCATGCTCATTAAGAAGTAATCAAGAGTTTTCTGGAGCAGCTTGACAAATGCTTTTATAATTCTACTGTTTTCTCTATTATGAAGATGATTATCCTCTGAACAATAGGGAAATTATATGATTATCCAAAAGTGCAAGCTGGAAACCAACAGGTTTTCTATGGTAATAAATCCTGGACATAAAATACCTCCACTATTCTTAAAATTCAGTGGTTAAGTGGTATCTGTGTCATACAGCTCTGATTAGGGCATGGGGCATTTCTGGTGGGGGAAAGAAGATAAGTTTTGAAAAAATGGAAGTGTCATATGATGACAAATGCACTTTCCAGAGAGAATGATTGAGTCACTGCTGTCTAAATCCCCTAATGTATCCTCAAAGGATCTTTGCTTCAATAGTTGTTTAGTGTCCTGCTGTTCTCTCTCGTTGTTCAGCAGATGACAAACACTTCCCCTAAGTCATTGCTGCTCCTTTTGATGTGCTCCTCTTGCTTCAGTGTTGGTATTTATGTCATACATTGCTGTTCCACGAGCCCAATCCCCAGAGCTGAGGCCTGAATGGCAGCATCATAACACAGAATTGTGTATGAGAGGGGGTGCATTGTTCTTTAAATTTTAGTTATTAAACTTTATAGATGCAGTCAAAAGAGCATATCTGCAGTGACTCTATAACAACAATTCCTAAACTTTTCCATATTATAATGTTCCTTTTCTGTGGTAGAGCAGTGGAGATGAGGGGTTTATTTCTTGATTGTTTTATCAACTTGCATCAGTGGCTTAATCTTCCTTGTCTGTATTGCTTTTCTCAGTTCCAGATGTGTATGGCTTATATAAAAAAAGTGGTTTTTTGAAAGAGATACTTATTTAAACATTTTTTTAGCATAAAAATGTCCCAGAGTATTTGTTGCATGTAGAGCTAATTGGTTTAGCAGGCTAGCATATTACCCTTGTTTGAATGTCTTTCAAAAAAAGGATTTACCAATAAACATGCCAGAAGCCAGGCTGATTTTATAGATGAAGACTAATAAACATTTGGCTAGATCTTCATTGGTATGCACTGGTCATCTGCCTTATGATTTGCAAGTTTTTTTGAGAGTAACTTCATGTAAACAAGTCAATACAACATTCTTGACTTCCATTATTAAAAGGGGCAGTATTCTGACATATTTAAGTTTTTATTAGATTTAATTTTTATTATTTATTAATTATTTTATTATTATTTATTATTTATTACATATTTATTTTCACAGACTTATACTTTAAAAATACTTCTGTTCTTGGAAAATGAAAACCACACCAAACCTCTGTGCAGTACATGTTCTAACAGCAAGCTTTTAAATTATACATTTATTTACTGTTTGTTTATCATAAATGTTTAAAAGTTGCCTTTATATTGCATACTGTACTCCATTCTCCTTGAGGGTCAAAGTACTGCAGTGGAATCTGCCCATACAATGGTCGTTTAAGGACTACAGTTTATATTTTGAATCAGAAAAACAGATTTCCTAGAATGTAAATGCTTATTTATATTACTAGAATTTTAGTAGTGCTCAAGAGCCAAATTTCTATAATGAGTAAACAACCAAAATAATTAGTCTGAATAAGATTAATGAATAAAAATATAGATAAGTCAATGTATTTTCTACTTCCAGTTAGATTTTCTAAGATTAAAAGAATGTTGAGTTTTTATAGTTATTTTAGAACATTAAATGTACTCCATAGTTCAAATGTATGAGAGTCTTTTTGAAAGGGTGGAATTCTAATTTTGTATCAAATATTCTATTTGCAATAACTGAAAGGAATTAGAAGCTTTATGCAGGTAAGATTTTAAAATTTAATTAAAAAGTTTGGAGTTGTGCAATATTTTTTTCAGTTAACAAAAGTAATTCTGTAAGCTTACATCATCTCTTCCCTTGAGAAAGCGTTCAACTTCTAATAGCAAAATCTCAGCAGCATTTTATTTTGCATTGTGTTGCAGCCTGAATAGCTGCTAGTAAAGTCCAGGGTAAAGAAGCAAAAAGGGCCTTTGCATGGTATCCACAGATGTTTTATTTTGCCACATGGTGAGACGTTCAGAGTCCCCAGGCACACACATGTGGAAGGTCCAGCTTTCTCCCTCCCCAGGGGCCCGGGAGTCACCCTGGGCTCGGGGCAGTACAAAGATAAAGGCCAATCAGGAATAGGGAGGGAGCGGCTCAGGGACAATGGGACAGACATAGGAACTGGGGAAGGAGCCATGGGGGTCTTAACAGATTTTTGAGGGAAGATTCTTGTGTCTCCCCAACCCAGGGGATGCCCCCCAGGGTCTCCACAGCATTGTTCTGGGAAATCTTGCATTCCATTCCTGCCTTCTCTGCAGGTCAGGTTTGTCCTGCCTATCCCTTCTCCTACGGCTGTGAGGAATTTATTCTGGGCCTGCTCTCTCCAGAATGCGTTCACTTACACACATGATCATTAACAGACAAGAACCCTAAATTTGACTGCCTGCTTCAGCAATACAGCATCTGTCATTTAAACCATCTCTTTATCCCTTTTTATGAATATTTTAATGCCAAGAATATAAGCACACTTCTGTGCTATTTCCATGGAAACCTGAAGAGGGACTTGACATGAATGCAGTGGAAAACAGAAGTTGGAGGAGAAGGCATCTCGTGTTCTCTCTCTGTACTTAGGACAGGCTCAGGAGCCACCAGACCAAAATTATTTTCTGTTATAACTGGGTACAAAATTAATTACAGTATTTCTGACCTAATATTTAAATACTAAGTTGAAAATAGGAAAGCAGTACACAACCCAAGAGCTTTTTCCCTTTTAATGGGTTGAATAGAAAATCAGTCTACACTTCCTTAAGAAATCTGAGAAATGGACAAGTGATATGCAGCCTTACAAATAAATGAAATCCCTTCCAGCCTGCAAATGCTGGTAACTTGGTTAGTTTTCCTCCTTGTTTCCTGTTATAAGTAATTCTCAGAATGTCCCTTTCTTGATTCAATCCTAGATCCATTAATTAAGAGCTCTCCAACCAGACAGGAGTTATTTTACAGAGACAACACTAGAAGCTGAGTTGTTGCAAAAGACATCAGGCAGGCTGCCAAGGCTACTGCATTGTTACTCACATGGAGTAAACATTAAAAAAAAAGTATTTTAAAAAAGTTAGTAAACATTAAAACCAAAAAAGTATTTCTGTAATAACAGAAATAATCAAATGTTCAAATAGTTTCTCTTTTTTCCTTCCATGTTGCTCTATTCTGTTTTCCAACTTGTCATTACTCCACCAGCACTTCCTGTGATTCCCCTTGTGATGCCACAAGAACCAGTTCAAGTGACATGGTAATGTTTTTGAAATAAGCCAATAAAGCTGTTTCTATTGTCTCCTGAGAGCAGGAAAGTCCCATGAGACACTTCCATGTGTAACTCAGTCTCAGCACATCTGACACCCCTCTTGATCTCAGCTATCAATTTCAGCTGGAATTATTCAGTGGCAAGATAAAATAAATTATGTTATATGTTAGATGTATGGAATCCTGCAGTTTAAGGAAAAACAATCTGGTCTCACTGAAATTCACACACAATCAACAATAAAATTTGGTGATGGATATACAAAAGGCACAGCCCTATCTTCTAGCACTGCAAATTCTAGGATTAAAGTACCACAAGAACTTTTCCCCAGTGTAGGAGAGAAGGAATTTTAGAATAATACAAGAGGATCCATTTAGAAGTAGCCACAGCCAAGATTCTTTCTCAGACTCTTTCTATGATACCTAGAGAGACCCTTAAATACACCAAAATGACTCGTACTATGCTAAACTAGTCATGAGGAAGCTGGGCACAGGATAAATCTGCCTTTCTGCAAATGGTCAAATGTATTGTGATTTTTTAAAAATTATTCATTTGCAGAGAAAAAATATTTTCAACCATTATTAAAAAAGAAAAGCAATTAAGAATTTCATTATTTTAACAAGATCTTTATATTTCAGATGGCATAGCCAGGGTCTCAGAGGTGCTCAGTTTTTTTCCTAATTCCTTTGCGAGTTTGAATTATTTTAAACTGTGTGAATTTCTGTGCTACTATGAATGATACAAACCATTATTATGGAGATCTGCTCAGCCTCTAATGGTACAAAATTATATAAGCACTGTTTCTCATCTGGAATGTACAAATCAGAGGAGGAAACAGCACTGGAAGAGTGAGGAGGTTGGGAGTAAGTTTGAATTGTGAGGCATTGTGGGTTGAGGATGAGGTGGAGAGGAGTTTAAGTGCTCTGGTGCAATCAAATAATCACGAGTTAGTAAATGGGAGAATGTTGTTGCAACTTTATTTTGACTGTCTTGTTTGTGTATATTTTGATTCCAACTTTATATTGATGATAGGTTTTTTCCACAGATTTTATGCGTCTTTCAATGAATGCAATGATTTTTCTATGATTAATGGGGGCTCATGTGATAAATAAGACTGTCAACTGCAGGAACACTGCCATCATCTCTAGCAGAGGGAGGAAAATGTGAAATGAATGGAACATAGGGTTACAGGAAAGCAGAAAGTTAATGTGGCTAAAGCAGTGGAACACTACTGAAAAACTACTAGAACCTGGCATAGGTCCATGTTCATTTTTAGTCCCAAGTGTGTTTATTAAATGGCAATTTTCTTAGGTAATCCCACATTCTTCCTTATTTTTCTCAAAGGAACCTAATTTGAGATGCTGTGATTTGATTTGTAGTAGGTCTGATTATTCAGAGCTACACCAGATATCACTGATATCTTGAAAAACCTATTAATCTTTGTTAAATGCATTAATATATTTGCTGAAAACTTATGTTCTAGAAAATTAGATTGGGTGTCTAGAATTACTGTGTTCCTTCTAACTATAATTTCTCATTGTATAGATTGTTTCTTCCCTATAATTTCTCATTGTATAGATTGTTTCATTCCCTATTTATAAGTTCCTTTCAACAGCACCTCTTGATCTGACAACATGCTGTGGAAACAAATGTAGTCAATGAAATATTCAGATACAATAATTATAAGCTTGAGAAGAAACCAGTAATTCTGGGTTTTGAGCAGTTCATAAACAGCAAGTCTATAGTAAAGCATGAATCTATAAATTGAGTTGTGACTCTAAAGACAAATATTGACTAGCACAGGACATTGTCCATCTTGCAAGTTGAATGAGACAGAGCTCAGTGAAGAGAAAATGTGTTCCTGTAACCTGAGACCACAACATCGGGTTGTTTGGGGTTTTCTTAAATACAGCCTGATGGAACAAAATTATTTTTACTTCTTTGTCTGTAGCCCAACAGATTAGAATTTCCATCTCAAACATGAGAGAAGCATTTTTTAGCATACATCACCAATTCTTTCATTCTTCTCCAATTGCTCTGAAATAACTTCATAGAAATTATCTCTTGAAACTGATTTGTTCTGAATCCCAGTAATGTTGCTTAAAACCAGAAGAATTTATTGAAAGTGAAGACAAGATTCTCCATGATGCTAAACATGCTGGTTTTGCACTCTTAGTACTTGTCTCAGTTTATGCAAAAAAGGCCAAGATCAGACCCAGATTCAGACCCTCTGCTTGAGGCTGCTTTGCAGTTTCCTTTCAGCTTTCTTCCTCTTGCCTTTTCATTCTTGACTCTGAACACTGACCTTTGTGCCCCTCAGCCTTTGTTTCTTTCAGGTTAGTAGGAGGCAACCTCAGAACCCCCACAATGGGAAGAACTTTCTTAGAATTACAGGCAAGGGTGCTAAAAATACCCACTTGCTCCTGCTACCTTAATCTTGCAACATGGACAGGCTACAAAGGGAATGCAGCTGTTGTTCCCACAAGAGCTCTTGCTGCGTTAAACTCTGTAAGCATCCTACCCAAAATATCTTCAAAGGTGCAATAAAACAAGAAGCCAGTCTCCTGCAAGAATTTCAGCTGCCTACGCTGCGAGGGTAAGATGCATCCCTCTCCACATGTCCCACAGTCTGAGAAATGGTCTCAGGGTTTGAGACTTTTTTTCCCTGCAGTGAATTTCTCAGTATAAAGGGCCATTTACCTTTTTTGGTGTATAATAGGCTGCTTTTATTGTTCAGATACTACTGAAGAATGAAATGACTGGCCAACTCATTCTGGTGAAAACTGGTTCAGCATCAATGTGAACCAGTCTCTCTTTCTTTCTTTCTTTGTCTGTCTGTCTTTCTGTCATTTAAACACTCCAGCATTGGACAATGCAAATTACTAGAGGTCAGTACTTCTAGTGCCAAGAGCCTTTGCCTACCTTTCAATGAGAAACACTCAGAGCTTCAAATGATGGTGAAGTGTGTGCAACAAACTTTTTCTAAGCTGGGCAAGACTAATGGGAAAGAGAAAATTGCCTGGGAACTGAAGTGATTTCACATGGGTTACATAAAGGAGATTTTTTCACCAACAGGGAAATAAACAATGATTTCTCCCTAAGGATGAGCTGTTCTGACAGCCAAAACACCCAGACCAGCTGTACTAGGTCACAGCCAGTACCTGCAGCAGTTTGTGTCTGACTGTGGGCAACAATGGACATTTAGGAAAATTATGGGAAGAGATCAAGCATACACTGATATTTCCTGCAATTTACCCTCCCAGGTAACTGAACAGCAGATTGCACCAAGATCTTTCTGTTTAAGTGCCCTTTTAATTTAATTGCTTCTTGAACCCAATTACACTTTTTTGACTTTTGCTATTATCATTATGATTCTCTAACATCTCATGACAGAGTTTTACATTTAATTATGCACTGTATGGAAGGAATACTTGTCTGCTGTCAGATAAATGAATTTGATGTTTCTTACTTCTTGCATTGTAAGAAATGGTGAAAAAATAATCTGCTATTCAACATTTCCATACCATTCATGGTTTTATGAGCTCTGCCATGTTCTTCCTCAGCTATTTCTTTTTCCAGATTGAAAAGAACAAGTTTATTTAAATTCATATGTTAGTCATTCTATGCTTATGATAGTTCTTGCTGGTTTTCTCTGTTTTCTAATGCTACTGTTACAAATGACTCCTCATCTTACATCTTTCATAAAGATCCAGAGAGTCTTGTTTGAAAGCTGGGCTTGAGTGTGTTGAAATGAAAACCTACTTATTTGATAAGCACTCTTTTCTTTATATCTTTTCTTTATATTCTTTATATATATGTATTTTCTCCAGAGAAAGGGCATTCACAGGCACAAGATTTTGCAATCTGTTCCCCTGCCATTTTAAAAAGAAATATTAATTTCCTCTTATGTAGCCAATATATTGTTTTACTTCAATTAAGACAATTGTCAGAAAGCAATATTCACACTATTAATACCCTTTCCCACTCTGCAATGTATTAGAAAAATGCCCATTTCAAAGAAGGTGCAATGAAAAGCATTCTTTCTATACACAGACAGTATCAGCAAAAGCTTGGGTTATGAATAAACTATACAAAAGTAGGTTAGTCAGTAGCCTGAAAGAGTGAATAACCATTTCTCTTTTCACTTGTGTATTCCTGTGTAGTTCTCTTGCAGATTTCTTCACTATTTCAATAGCTTAAGGGCTATTTCAAGGACCAGAGAGCATCAAAGAACTGAAAAGAGTAAACCCTGGATATTCCAGAAAGGCCACAACTCCATTCATTAACTTATCTCATAACAATATTTCCTGTTCATCCTGCCTCAACAACAGGATAGTGACTCCTTCCATCAAAGGACAGCCCTTGTGCTTGAATTCATCTCTTTGGGAGGCAAAGTTTGAGATCTGCTCAGAACTGTGTGTGTAAAATTGACTTCTTATTTATGCATTCAACTATAAATATGTTTTTATATTGCATGGAATTACAGAAATGTAGGCTGGATGTGATCCCTAAAGGTCTGGACTACTGCCAACAGTAAATCAGGCCAGCTATGGCTTTATCAGTTAGTTGAGTGAAAATCCTCTATGGATGTAGATTTCACAAAACTCAGCAAATTGTTCCAGAGCTGTGCTAATCTTCTGGAGAAAACCTAACATCTAATCTGAACCTCCCAAACTTCAATTCATGTTCATTGCTGCTTATTCTTTCCTCTAATACTGCTGGGAAGACTTCTGTGTCACCATTACTTCAAGTAATTGTAGGCTGTCACCCTTTGGCCTCTTTGCCAGCCCAAACAAGCTCAGCCCCCTCAGCCTCTCCTTGAAGGTCAATGCAGAGTTAAGTTCTGTCTTTTGGGTAGATGCAGACTTGAAATTAGGAAGATATTATTAACTATGAAGGTGTTGAGGTCCTGGGACAGGTTGCCTGGAGAAGCTGTGGATGCCCCATTCCTGCAAGTGTCTCAAGGCCAGGCTGGATGAGGCTCTGAGCAACCTGGTCTAGCAGAGTGTGTCTCTGCCATGGCAGGAGCTGGAACTAGGTGATCCTAAAAGTCCCTTTCAACTTAAACCATTCTGTGATTCTATGAATGTCTAGATGCAGGAGGCTGACAGTAAGCTTAAGGGTCTCAAACAAGGACAGATATAGTCCTGGACAACTTTATGTGTAAAACTATGCAATATTTCAGCTATGTGGAATATATGCTTGAAATGGTCCTTTTGCCCTTGATCTAAGCAAGCAATCTAAAGACCCGGAAGAAAACAAAACCAAAAAACCCACCCCACTTGAAAACACTGAGTAAGTGTTGAAAGCAAATGAAATACATTACCAGGAATAGAAAAGCTGGACTCTATTACCATATAAAAAGCTCAATCTAAGGATAAAACATCCAGGTATTTACAATTGAAATATGGATTTTAATGATACTTTCAATATATTTTCAAGAACTGTGACATTTTAAATGAATATGCTTTTATTAAGAAAATGTTTTTAAGCTAGATTTTTGCTAACCTCCAGAAATATGCAGCTTGCCTGGGATACTGTACAATGCTTTAAAAACTCCTACCCCCAAAGCAAAAATAGGTATTATATGCTGCAAATTTACTTCTTAGAATGACATGAAGATCCTAATTTATAATCAGGAAATCTTAATTTGCTGGCACTGTGAAAGACCCTGGAGATTTATTTTCATTTTCCCTTTATGGGATGTTTGCCCTCTTAGTACTGCTTGTGCCCCAAAGTGATCCACAGAGGAGCAGAGCACATGCACTCATAACGCATCAGCCAGAGGCTTCTGTAGCATGAAACTTTGCTGACTCTGGGGCAGTAAAAGCAGAGTGATAACAGTTGTTTGCTGAGCAACTGAAACACAGCAAGCCCTCCCTTAAGGATAAGAACCAAGCTACCTGCCCATTTTGTGATTCTCTTGGGTACTTTTACTGCAGGCCTGGCAGCACTGCCCTGGCTGGACACTGTCTGGGAAATGTGTAGGTTTTATTATGCTGGCCCATTGGGACATTAAGTTTCTTTTGTCAGCTGCAGCAGCATTACTTTTGCCAATCTATCCCTATTACTGCTTCCCAGAAACGTTGACTTGTGTGGCTGTTCTGTCAGGCACAGGACCAATATTGACTGCCCCATATTTCTGTTCTCTTGAACACACCATTTTCTAGAACTTTCCTCTGGACTTGGAATTTTCTTATGGGTAGTGATAAATATAACACCTATCACATGCCCATTTTGTGGCTTCTAAATATAATTGTCCTGTACTCAGCTTACTTAACAGATATGTATAGCCAGTCACAAGCAATAAATCAGTCTATGAGTATTTCTCCATTTCTGTTTTGCCCCTTTTCTTGTTTGTGGAACAGACTTTAATACTCTGGCCAGACATACAGGAGTAGCCTTTATCTGGATCTTCTACCATTTCTATGGAATGATGAATGTCCCACCCTTTCTGATCCTTGAACTCAGTAACCTTTTCACTGTTCTTCTAAGAGTTTTCTATATGTAATTTCTTTAAATTCCCTTTAATTTATAGGTCCTAGCAGAAGCACCTGTTGTCCTGCTCCTTTGCTTGGAAATCCTCTTGCTCAAAATCTAATTATCCAGTCAGGAAATTTAATCAAACTTCTTTCTCAGCTCAGCTTCCTTTACTACAACCATAGCTTGGTGTCAGACTGTACTTAGTAGGATTAACAATTCTGCATTGTTCCTGATCTAGGAATATAAAATAGTTTTGATAGATAGTATTAAAGATTGCTTTACCCAGTCTGTCACTGGCACAAGTATTACATATATGTAACAACTACATACCAATGTTTCACTGAGCATGCACTCCTAAGACATGACTTGCTGCAGGCCTGAAAAGTTTCAGGGATTAATTTTCAAAGACGAATGTTCAGGACTCTGTTAAAGTAATATTCCCAATTAAATCTGCCTTGTCTGGTTTAGTCCACAGTAAGCCTTAGTAACACTGCAGGATTTTCTCAGTCACAGAGAACATACATGATAAAATATTCATGATGTTGTTCATTGTCATCCTATACAATAGCCAAGCCTAAAGGTCCTCTTGTAATTCCCATTCATACTGCCAGATTCAGTTAACATCTACAGAGTTCTATGTAAAGACAATAGCAATATTCAACAGGAAACCATCATGGGAAATAGTATGCTGCACTACCACTTTATAAGGTTTATTCTCGCTTGCTTTTCTGAACAAGAGGTATCAAATACTGACTACTGCCTCCTCTACCAGTTCTACATCTGTAAGTATGAACAATTACAGGACATTATTTTTAAAATAAAGAAGAATTGATTTGGTAGCTTACAAATTTTGTTTGCCAATATATAGTTTCCTCCTGATTTAAGAATTAATCTGATTTAAAAAAAAAACTCAAAACAAACTTGTTTCATGCTTAATAAATTTTTTTGCCATCACCATAGAAATAGGTATCTCCCTATCAAAATCACACAAAATTTCTTCAGGGCTCCACTTCAGAATACATATGCTTCTCAGCCTTCTATAAGCTCATTTCATAGTAGAGATTCCATATTCCTACAATATAAAACCCTTTACCATCCCTTTCAATTTCCCTTCATTGTGGTGGCATAAACTAACATGCTATGTTAGGTTTTCACCTTTCTACACTACACAGTCGTCCTATATGCAGGACACTGAAAGGCATTTTGGTAGGAAGGACATAAATAGATGGCGTGTGCATCTATTGATAGGTGCACATATTGACATAGCTGCTTTTACTTATCCCAAGCTCCTTCCTGTTTTGTTTACAACGTGACTGAGCAGGATTTCCTGCAGTGGTTTTACACCACTGTAATAAATTGTTTGGGTGATGGGATAATGAGTTTGTCTGCTGGGAGAATAAGTTAAGCTGCTAAGTGACTTAAGAACACGTCTTAGTGAATTCACAGGGGGACTTACTCTTCTATGTCACCTCTTCTAATTTTGACAGTTTAGAATTCCAACATTCTCCAGGAAAACTTTGGGCTCCTAGGATTGGGAAGAAAAAGTTTAGAAACCAAACCAATTTTGTCTACTCAAATCCCTATTGCTTACCCCATCCCTTCTGCCCTTTTAGCCATATACAAAGGACAACCCAGGTAAAGAGTTTTATCCCAGTTTAATTCTACCTCAGTGGGGCTCTTAATTTCTTTGAGAGGTGTTGGACTAAGTCTATTTACTTCTCTCCAACAGATAGTTTCTTCTTTTGGATTTTTAGATGAAATAAATTTTTAAAAACTCATTAAATTATCATAATTTTCCCCATTTTGTCCAGCAACCACCTGAGCATTCTTGTAGAAGTCTTCTTCCTTTGAGCAAAAGATGAATCATACAATTGTTTTGTATACCTCTCTTACCCAGCACTCAGTCAGGACTGCCTGACTGCTACACAGGAAGGACATTTCAACTAGCACTCATTGTAGTCTTTTTTGCAAGAAAAGAGTGTCTCTTTGTATTTACCCAAGCTATTATTTGCTTTCTGTATTTTTGTTTGTGAAATTCTTCTGTTTTCCCTCAGCCTTTACTCAAGCATAGTTTGAATTCCTGAACTGCTTTGACTATGAGCATCCTGGGCAATGGTATTTCCTTCAATTTTTTGGTAGACTGTCCTTACTTCAGAATGGATTCCTTTTTTTTTTTTTGTCTATTAACCTTAAGGAAAAACATCCAACTAATTCAATTATCTTTTTGCCCCACTACCCCTTCCTCAAATACTTTAGCTTCATCTGCTTTCTTCAGAAGATTTTAAGTCATGGATCTCTAAAGAAGATATTTTAAATAGAGAGTTTCATACCATTTTGTGAAATAGCTCATAGCTACCAGCATATGCTAAATGTCAGCCACTATTGCAAGGAAAGCCTCTACAGGAAAATGGTAATAGCTTCCACTGGTTATTCCAAGATTTACTGACATTTAAAGATTTTCTAACTTTTCTAGAAAGTAAATATTACTATTACTGCACAAATTTTTTCATTATTGTTTATGGCTTACACAAGATAATTTTTACTTGGTTTAGTCAGGGTTTTCAAATCCCCAAGTGCCTACCAGTTTTAAAATAACGATGATGAAAGAAATATAATGACTGAAAGATGAAGTTCTTAAGCTTTTATACAAATGACAGTTAATTCCCCTATTTGTGATAGTTTCTCTCTTCCTAATTTTTCATTTTTAATTTCAAAGCTCTCCCAGCTGTGACTAGAAAGCTTTAACGTGAAAGCTGAAAGGAGATACTACATTACAATTTGGCTCCATTTACAAACTCTGTTCTTTTAATTACTTGCTATCTTGACAACTGGGTCTTCCCTTTTGAAAATGCTTACTTGTTCAGAACTCTTTCCTGCTAAGCACACCTCTGCTGTTCCAGAGGATGACCAGGGATGTTTGTGCCTCTGCAAACTATTGGAAGCATAGAAGCAGCCATCTGTTCCTTAGCATGTTCTTTCCCTTAAGCAACCAATTCCTTGTTCTTATGCTCAGAGAAGAATTTGCAATTAGCCCCCAACAAGGCCATCTGGGTAAGGCATTGGCATTATCTTGCTTATCCCCCAGCTTGCGTATAATTATAAAATTACAGCAGCACATTTTTTTCTGACCACCTGGCTATGTACTCCCTTCAGGATTCCAGAACTGGAAAAAACACTGCAGAGAAGAAGGTCTATCATTATTTTACTATGTTTTATTACACCTTTGGAAGTCATACAACAATTTATTCTATTTTTATTATAATAAGCCATAACCCTCTCAAATTCACTTTCCCTATGATATGTAAAGTAATTTCACAATATTGTCAGAAGCAGAAATGAGCCTGTTATGCTGGGAGTATATGAGTGGATATACGATGTATGTTTAGTGTCAGCTTTGACCTTAGAACTGTGGATATATCACTTAAGATATGGCAAGAAATCATGTGGGATGAGGAGACGGAGCAGTGCTGGGGAGGAGGACTCAGGGATGCTGGTGGGTGAGGGCTGGCCCTGTCCTGTCCGTGTGTGCCGGGACGCAGAAACCTCCCTGTGCTGGGCTGAGCCCCCAGCGTGGGCAGCAGGGGAGGGGGGGATTCTGCCCCTCTGCCCCACTGAGGTGAGAACCCACCTGCAGAGCTGCACGCAGCCCTGGGGTCCCAGCACAGTAAGAATACAGTGAGTCCAGAGTGGGAGTGAGTCCAGAGGAGGGCCACCAAGTTGATTAGTGGGATGGAGCACCTCTCATATAAGGAAAGGCTGAGAAAAATTGGATTGTTCAGCCTGGAGAAGACAAGGGTTAGGGGTGACCTTATTGTGGCCTTCCAGTACATGAAAGGAACTTACAAGGAAGTTGGAGAGACACTAAATACAAGGGCCTGCAGTGACAGGACAAGGGGGAATGACTTCAAACTGGAGGACAGTAGATTCAGATTAGGTATTAATAAGAAACTCTTCCTTGTGAGAGTGGGGAGACACTGGTACAGGTTGCCCAGAGAATTTTTGGATGCCCCATCTCTGGAAGCATTCAAAGCCAGGCTGGGTGAGAGTGGAAGGTGTCCATGGCCATGGCAGGAGATTTGGAACTAGATGGTATTTAAGCTCCGTTCCAGCCTGAACCACTATATGACTTTAAGATTGTAAGACTTGAGTTTTCCTTTCTGATACATTTCCTCATTGTTCAGTGATATATTTTCCTTCTTTGGCTATTAAAATCATGACTTGGCTTTGGGGTTCATTTACCAAGGTATATCACACATTTATACCATGCAACCACAGCCTAGCATTGGCATAGTATCACCTGCATCTTTATTGGAAATGATTCTTGGTTGGCTTACTTGCTTTTTAACTAAAAGAAATGGTATTCAGTTTAGTTAAGGATATTATGACTTTCAGATATTGAGCTAATATTAAAATATTACATTGAAGAAGAAATTTCTTATGTGTCAGGATCAACAATTTACTAATATTTTCTCTACATCCCACAAGAGATCACCATATTTACAATAATTTAAAACTGTCTGCCCTCTTGTATGTGTTCATAATGTCTCCCAATTTATAGAAGGTTATTAACTCTCTGCTTTTGTCCTTGGATTACAGATTCCAGTGGAGGATTTGGTAGTAGAGTGACAGTGTTATGATTCACTACAAAATACAGAAATGAACACAAACCTCTTAAAAGGCAATATCCTGTTGGTATGATTGTTCTGATTGGCCAAAAAACTATATTAGCTCTAAAAGATTTTTTTTTCAGACTATTAGCAGCAAAGGCATTTTGACTGAGATAAAAATTTCTTGCTTGGTTATTTATCAGTTACAGAATCAGGAAAGGAAATCCTGAGTATTTGAAAACAGATCTATGATGTTTCAGGGGATTATCTGTTGTGTCAGTGTTTGCACTGTGAAAAGAAAAGCACAAACATATTTTTAAAGCTATGTTTTTACACCTATAAATCTGTCTTATATAAAATAGGCTGGAGTGTCAGATGACCCCACCTTACAAAGGAAGAAGTAAACAAACAGTTCCCAAATCAGAACTGTCTGACTGAGCTTGTGTTTCAGTGTGCCTCGAGAGGCTGGTGAGTCAGCTTTGCCCCTGGCTGCCCAGGCCGTGCCAGCCTTCCCGGCACTGCCGGGGCTTTGGGAATGACCAGCAACTGCCACCAGCCCTGGGTTTCACTGTAAACACTGAGCTAAATCAGAGCCTCCATGGAACTCAGAGAACACACGATGCAGTTCTGACCAAGGCAACCCTTAGCAAATAAAAAGGAGTAATAACACAAAGTGAGGAAAATATAAGAGGTAATTTGAAAAGCTTATGTAAACCAGTCTGCTCCTATTTCAGCAACTATGCATTTTAAGGGGCATTTTTTTCAGTATACAGCTTTAGTGTAACAATAATGATCAAAACTGTTGCAGATTTCCTTTGAAATAATAACAATACATTTTGTTTCCTAATAAAACAAAATAAAAAGTGAATTTAAAATAAATTATATTTTCATATTAGTTTTTGTGTAATAAACAGTGCATGATTATTATCTCTTCCTCTCAGCAGGTGACTACTGAAGTCAAGGGAGATGCACTAGACACAACTGATACAAATTTCAGGAGAATTTAGAATTTATATTAGAAATACTTTATTTTTATTAAAAGCCAAAGTCATCCTCTTTCCTCCACTGTTTGTTCTCTCCAAACTGGAGAACTGGCCAGAATACTTCACAGTTAAACAACAGCAAAAATGCCCAGACTCTGATTTTTTTCATCCCCTCTGAACACAAGCCAGACAAATGGAACACAAACATATTTGCAAATAGTCTTGTAAACCAAATATACCCTTGGTTTTTGATATCCCAAATCCCTGCTGTTCACTTACCCTGGATCACTCCCATGACTCATGATGTATGCATAACATTTTCTGAAACCTAAACAGCCTAGAAAAATACTGACCTTGCCAAAATGCCTGATTAAGACATTTTCTGTATCTACTTTTTTACTGGAGTGATATTTCTTTTAATACTGGACAATATTTTCTATTCAAAACATTACATTTATTTTCACCTACTTGTAAACCAAGCAATAAACACAGCCTCCCAAGATCGTGGTACCATGGACAGCTCCAGCTGCATCCGTGTAAGTGTCACAGTGGCAGCAATACCCCAGGACAGCCGCTGATTTTTTAAAAAAAGACCTCTCTTCTTTCAGTCTACAGCAGCATAAGACTTTAATTTCCAAGCATAATTGTGGTGGTCATGCTCAATTGTTCTTAAATGGAGTTTACCTGCTCAGGGTAGCAGACAGAGCTGTGAGCTTTCCACAGTTCTGCTGAAGCACTATTGCTGACACTGTTGTTTCCTCTCCTACAGAGTCGAATGGCAGAAAGTTTGCGTCTCTTTGATTCCATCTGCAACAACAACTGGTTTATCAACACTTCCCTCATCCTTTTTTTGAATAAGAAAGATCTGCTGGCAGAAAAAATCCGACGCATCCCCTTAACAGTCTGCTTTCCTGAATACAAAGGCCAAAACACTTACGAGGAGGCAGCAGTCTACATCCAACGCCAGTTTGAGGACTTGAATCGCAACAAGGAGACCAAGGAGATCTACTCACACTTCACCTGTGCCACTGATACCAGTAACATACAATTTGTGTTTGATGCAGTGACAGATGTCATCATTCAGAACAATCTCAAATACATTGGCCTCTGCTAAGAATCCTTGGGTTTAATCTGTTTTCCTGGAGTGATAAAAAAGGGGCTAACTTCTTCCACTTCTGGTGGAAAAAAATTGGGCAATGCTTACTAGCCCAAGGAGAGAAAAGGGGGAAATCTGATATACGAACACAGTTCCTCTTATGCCCCCTTAACCTGCTACATAATTTTCCTCAAATATATGTTCTGGAGAGTGAGAGCCTCCTCTCCAAGAAAACCAAACACCCCCAGTGGAAAAAAAAAAAAAAAAAAAACAACCAAAAACTCAAAAAGCCCAAACAAAATCAAAAAAAGAGATTGAGGCCAAACTCTGTGGAGATGTTTCACCACAGTCACTGCACTTTTATTCCATTTGTTTCATTCCATTTCCTACAGTGGGAGTGTTATCATGTTCTGTGTAAGAAATGACTCTTCATCCAGTTGTCCTAAAATTTTATTGACATAAAAATATAAATCTGGTGAGTGACAGATGAACTTGTTTGCAGGGTGGGGAGCAGAATGCTTGTGTTGGGGAGAAAAGCTAGTTCAAACCAGAACTTACTGAATGAGAGAGTTTAAGCAAAATACTACTTAAATCTGTAGAGAGTGGGCATGTACCCACAATATTGGTATCCACAGTCAAGAGTATGTACACATCCATCATGTATGCACATGCACATGACTCTCAGCATATACTATGTACACACCTCTGCTTTACTTTACTGTTTCTCATGGACACCTTGCCTATTAAAGGAATTGTTGGTGCGCAACTGTTTTGTGAGTTCCTAACTACTAGCAGCTCTTTCTGCTCTTTATGGCTTCAAATATGCAGCAAAACTACATGAAATGAATCTTTGAATAGGCCAAATTAAGGTCGGTGTTTCTTCTACAGTTAAGGAATTTTATACATCAAAACAGTCTTCTTTTACATCTTTTTTTGCCAAATCTTGTGGTGTTTCATGAAAAACCAAATTATATTAAAAAGTAGGTTAGTGTTCCTTTTTTAATACAGATTAAAAAAAGAAATCACAAAGCAATTTTTTAAATTATTGTTGTAGTGTCTGGATTGCTGAATGTGAAAGTTGCCAACGGACAATTCTGTTCCACTGCTCCAAATACCTTCTGGGTATTGTAATATTATAACAGATTTCCCAAGAAGCAGGAGCCATGGAGATTGTGTAGTGTATAACCTCAAAAGTCTTTTTTTGTTGGTTTTAAAAATTATTTTTAAAATGTGATGTGTTATTAGAAGGTTAAAGATGAGCGATATGAACAATAATTAAATGTCTTGTTATTTCAATTTAATAATTTAAATTATTTACAGTTTAGTGAAGTTAAGGAAACTGAAGAGATGCAATCCTCAGCTCCAGGTTTCATCTCATAAAGAAACACTACTGGAGTAACATTCCTGCGAAAGTTAGAATGCATAAGAAGCTCTGTGGGACTACACTGGAAAATCTCATATGGATGATATAGACCTAAGTCTTTGGTTCTTTGCCCTGCCATAGAAAAGACTTCTTAAAGATATCAGTGTAAAGTTGGTGTGTAAATAAATGTTTGATAACTGTAAAGCACATACGTACACAGAGACACAGACACACGTGCACACTGGAAAATCACCTTCTACTTTTGTTCCCCTTATGTACTATGATTAGTGCAAGAAATCTCAGCCAAGGGCTCTAAGAAAATTAAAACAAAATGGTTAATAACATCAACATTTAAATTGTCCACTTCAAAAATAAATAATTCAAATGATACTGAATGTGTCTATAGTGTGTTCATTAAGTAGTGTTATGACAGTTGCTGAATTGGATAATGCTTGTGAAGTTTTCTTCTAATCTGTCTACTTTTGAACAAGATGTTTTATCCCTGTACTGAAAACATGGGGTCCCTTTAAGCATTCCCTGCCAATTGTTAGACCCGAAGAGTAGAGGCAAAAGAGCAAATGAGGCTGTGCCTTCAAGGTATAAAGGCACACAGAGATCTGTCTGTCATGGCACACAGAGACTTTTTAGGTCTCACTTGTAGTGAGGAGCTGCTGCCTGCTTGGGATATTTCCACTCAGATTGCTTGGCTTGGCAAGTTTACTAATCTGTAAAAACTAAATCTGTATACAGTAATTGCTAGTACAAGTTCCTCTAAACTTTGTTTACTATTAAATTGCTATCATTTACCTGGGAAATTGTGCAGTATTTCTGGTCTAATTTGCTTTTTTACATGTAGTATCTAATTATTAGCTGGCTGAATTGTGGAAAAGGTGGGAAGTGAGTCAGGACTCCCTTTTCCAATGAATGGCCTATTAGATTTTGTGTCTCCTTCACCTCTTTCTTTCATTGGACTGTGGCCTATTCAGATTAGTGAAAGAAGAGACAAGAAAATGCCAGCATTCATTACAGCATAGCTTTGAGGTAAGAAAGCTAGATAAAACCAAAAGTGTAGTCAATTATCAGGAGGGTAACAGACACTTCATATTAAAAACCAAATCTTTATTCAACTAAGAAGGTCTTTCTACCATAAGTATTAGAGATGATGAAGAGGAGAACCTAGGACATTTCAACAAAGGCCCAAGAGGATTTCTAAAGGAAAGCAGCCAGTTCCAGTCCTCACTGAGAGAAAGCTATCTTGGAAAGGAGAAATGAAAGTGAAGCACCACCTGTGCTCCTACTTGACTTAAAATCAGAGGCATGGGGAGGAACAAAGAAGTAAATAATTATGTTTAAATAATCAAGTCACATAATCATGTTTTCTGAATAGCAATTTCTTGCTATTAACTCCCTAATAATTTAATTCCTATGATGTTTTTGATTTTAGTATTCTGAGTAATTTATGGTTACTCTGTTTTCTCTCTGAAGAATTCAAGATATTGAAATAAATTATGTTTTATACAGAGCTTTCTGTGCAAAAAATTCTGATTGTATAAGAAAACTGAGGCATAGCAAAGCTAGAACTAAAAAGTTGGTTGGCTGAAGACAGGTGCTGAAATTAAATCTCTTGACTCTTAGTCATCCACCTGGATAAATCATGCAATAAATTTGCATCTATTTTCTCAGTTCTCATTTTTATCAGTGATGCAGTGCACTGCCACCTGAAAGAGCTGCATTAATACAGCTGGGATTTCACTTCACCTGGGCAACAATGACATTCACAGAAGAGATGTCCCATCTGCTGCAGTAAGAATGCCATCTGTCCTTTCAGCATTTGCACTCCATACAGCAAAACAAGTTTTGAAGGGAAAAACGTATCCTTAAAGAGTCCTTATCCACACATTCAATTGGTTATGATTTTTCAAGGGTGAAAGAGTGGAGACACTAAGAGTCAGCAGTGTAGGAGAAAATATTATCTCTTGGGCTCTTCCCAAACAGAGGTTCCGGCAAGCTTAAAAATCCATTGCCCCATCCATTCCACCTCAGTCTTTGCCTAAAAGGATTAAGTACCCATAAATGGCAGGATAGGTAATGGGCAAGAATTATTAAACCTTTCCAGTGTTAATCACACCATCATGAAAGATATTTTTTCCTAGAACTATTTTTGCAGTTGCTATTTCCAAGGTCATTTATCATTGCATAACACCCTTTCACTAACATTATCAAGTATTATATATGTCAACTAATTGTTTTTATAAAGAGAGGAAGTTTTGATATTAATTTCTTTAATGTTCCTAATTGTCTCCTCCTGCTGGCCCTTCTCCCTCTTCTATCCTCTACTGAACACATATATCTATCTATTTTTGTCTTTCTTCTGCCCATTAATTTTTTTCATTAAGATGTTGTTCCTTCTGGAAATGTTACTCCTCAGTGTTCTCCCAGTCTTTGTGCATTCTCCCACCTTTTGGTTTTTAACTATCCCACAGTTCCTGGAAGATAGTGGTACATATCCTTAAATTTAGGAATCAAAAATACTCTGTAAGTGGATTTGCTCAAAATAACCACATTTTCCTAAATTATTCCTGTTTGGAGAAAGACCAGGTGGCCTGGCATAGAGCTAGCTGGAATCACTGACCACTTCCCAGTTAAAACAGCTACACTTCATGCCAAGGGCATGTACAGCTTCTGTTCCTTTTTGTCTAGCACAGAACATGTTGCTTTATTGGCCCTGCAAATTACCTCAGCTCTAGAGAACAGCACAAATAGAGCTGAGGAGTGCTGCAGTAGTTGCTGACCTCCTCCAGCTGATCCAAGGTACATCTGTTACCCTAGGACAACGCCCTATCTCATTTTCTGCATGTGAGATGTAGAAGTGAATGCAAAGAGAAAGTTTCTTGGCTAGCTGAAAAGGGCTGAATTACCAAGAAGATACTACTTCTGTATCTGTAATGTGTCAAATGAATTATGTCAGGCCTTGTGACTCTTACTACTTATTGGAAAATATTTGTGGTTATCCCTGATACTTCCGCAAATTGTCTCATAGCAAAAAGTTTTGCACCTTTTCATTTTCCTTTTAAATTGCCCTCTGTATGTAAGTCCATTCTACACTGACACAATTCTGCTCCAGGATTTATCTTCCAGCCCTCAAATACAGGCATGTATATTTTTATGGATACATTATATTTTTATCTAAATAAACAGAATACATGACTCAAAAAAACCACCTTTTCCAAGAGTAATTACTCAGAGCTGCTTTTACAGACTTTTCCATACTGATGTTCACAAAGTTGTTTAGCCCAAAATATTAATAGCCTTCATATGAATGGAATTATTGAAGATTTTAAAAAGGATTGCTTGCAAGTAAAAAAATATATCTTTAGATTTTTTAGAATTCATGTACAATTGCCAAGGCTCTAAGCATTCATTTAATTCTTTTTAAGCATCAGTAATGAAACTGAATTTCTCAGACACTATACTTTGCTGTGAATTTAAACAGCATGGCTTTTTAACTGATAATTTCTACTGAAATTTAATTTTTAATATTATAATTTTTATCAACTGGAAGAGAAGTTTAAGACTAATGTTCAGATTAAAACACTTATGAAACTAATGCATTGTGATGAACAGCTGATCCACACCTTGAACATAAGGGAAAAATTGAAATTTTGGTGCAAGATTCTGCAATACGAATTCAAGCATGCAGTGCATTGTATCTTGAGCAGGTGGCCTTAATTTGCATAAAACTTAAGAAAGTTAACTAAGGAAAACTAAGATAACCAAAAATAGATAAGACACTGTTTTAAAATATGAGTTTTCAAAGGAAATGGAAATGTGGAGCATAGGTGAATTTACCTGATTTCCTCTCTGCATTGTTTACTTGAGTACTTAACTGCTTAAAACCTCCTACCTTCAGGTAATTTTGCCAGCATGTCAAAAATCTGATGGGTGTTCTTCCGACAGATATCTACTGGATCATCCAGGAGCCCACTGAGGGCAGAAATGACTCCACTTCGTATTAGCCCTTCCCTAAAAACAACAATGGAGGACAGATTTAACACAACATAATAAAACTTGTATATGTTTGAGATATTTAATCCTCACTGCTCTTCTTTACACTGCATCTGTCTGACAAAACTTAGGAACTCTGTTCTCATTTCTCACTTCCCTCACAGTTCAGTAAACTTTGGAATTGCACCTACCTGCCAATACTATGCAAAGCCATTATAGAGAGAACTTCTGTTGTTTTTTGCCGGACAGTTTGGTCTTGATGCACCAGCAAAGTCTTCAGGCTATCCAAGAATCCTATAAGACATCAAAATTAATTTTAACATTTATTACTTCCAGCATTAATTTGAAATAGCAATATTCATCATTTATCTCACAATTTGAAGTGCCTCAGAATTTTCAGCTTGTCCTGACAGTGAAATTCTCATTGTCATATTTCAAGTAAGGAAGAAACTTTCAAATTTCAAGGCCTACTGCCAAAAATGTCATGCTACAAACAAGCTCCTGACTCCTTATCAAGTTAAATCCTAATCCTGCAAATATAAAGTGACATAACTCTAAAAATAAGTCAGTAGAGCTATTGATGTCTTTAGAAAAGCATGTTTTTGCAGGATTGACACTCACTTGTCTTTTTTGAACAGAAATAAATGTGGTAAACCATTAATGATTGTGTATGCACATATGGCACTCACCAAAGCCAAAAAACCTAACAACCCCAAACTAACAACAATCTCACATTGCTTTGGCAATCAAGTGTTCATCAAACACTAACTTAATAAATTTTGAACATGACTAGTCTCTTTTATGAGAGGAAAAAGCCACAAAGAAAGTAAATGGAGAAAAAAGCAGTAGCAAACAAGGATTTTTTTCTGTGTTATATAATGAGCTATGTAGATATACCACAAACTGCTAAAAATTGCAAAAACAAGCTTGTAGTTAGGGATTTCCCCCCAACAAAATCGAAACTCGGGATTCTTCCAGGCTTTCAAAAGGTGGTGGCCAGATGTAGTCCTGCTGAGTAAGATAAGTTTGGTTATATTCCTTTCTTTTCTAATTTCTCATTCAGTTCCAGGCTAGTGGGTGATGACAGTGAAGGGGTTCTAACTTTGAACCAATTAGGTGGGGTTTTTTTTATTAGCCTGTGCTAGGAATTAGCTAAAATCGGAATAAAGTCTGGGGACATGGTTTAGTGGTGATCATGGCAGGGCAGAGTTAACAGTTGAACTGGATTTTCTCAGAGGTCCTTCCCAACCTTAACAATTCTATGACTATGGGAAGAAAGATTCTGCACTGCTTTTGCATTTAGGGGTTCATAAAACTTACAGTGAGCCAGTAATGAATCCTAAAGTGATGATAATTCCTATAATAACTGTCATGTATATGGTACTCTAATATTCTTTACCTTTCTAAGGTAAAACAAACAGGAAATTTTTCCTGGGCAGATATTGTAATAAAATAGTAATGGAAGGAAGTGAAGTGGGGTTGCCCCCTCAGCCTGCCCCACTGTGTCAGAGCTAGTGAGAACAGACCACTTACCTAATGCTATTGCCTGGTAGACTTTTTCTGGATCGTGGACCAGATCGCAGAGAGCCATCAGCGCCCGCTGCTGCGTCAGCAGCTCGGGAGACTGCAACTCCTCATTCAGTTTAGGAAGGGCCCTCCTCCCAAAGGCCAGAGCAGCTTTGGTGGGGTCTACATCAGGAGGGAGGTAGGCTGAGATACGAGGTTGTGCCATCCCAAATCTTCCTGAGAAAGATTCTCCCTATCCCTAAAAATAGTTCCAAATGGCTGTACTTGCTGACTGGGCAGATAATGTACCATAAAGACACCTACTGACTTTAAACAGTGCTCTGTGTCCCCAGGGAGCTCTTTTAGCAAACATACACTGTCAGGAAGCTGTGAAAGAGGCTGGAATCGTGCATCATCAGCACTAATGTGTGTTCATCTGCTGAATTGTCTTAATCTGGTTTAATTCTCACTGAACACTGCAAAGAAAAGAGAGAGAGAGAAAGCTTAAAATTTCAAGGAAGGATGTTAAAATTGATAGACAGAATGCTTTTTAAAGGATTCAAGTGAAGCAGCCCAATGCCCAAAATCGGAGGGGATTCAAAATAATAAAATTTAAGCAAAGAAAAAACGAAATACCTATTTTTTTTTCCCAAAGGAAAAAAAAAAAAAAAAAAAAAGTGCGAACTTTAAAGGGAACTGGTTAAAACCTGCCCTCAGAATTCGGTAACGTTTGATAGAATACGTGAGGGCTGTCTCCCCCCCACCCCCCGCCCTTCCCTCAATACGGAAAGCGCCTCTGCAGATTGAACCCTACGACCTCCAATATTGGAAACTGCTAACAGCAAAAACAAAACCAAAAGTTAAAACAGCCTCTAAACAACTCCACTTCTCCCTTCAAGGCAAACGAAACAGAATAAATAATCGAAGGCGCCGTGTGCCATTACCGAGCCCCCGGCTCCCGCCCCTCAGCGCCGGCCGGCCGTCAGCGCGCGCGTGCCGGGGTTGCCACAGCGCCCGCTCTTTGCGTACGCGCCTCTTCGTGAATAGCGACGAACGCCGCCGAGCCCCCGGGTCCGGCTGCGTCACCAGCGTGAGCACCGCGTTTGTCAGTGCCCGCGCCGCGGGGGTTACGTCAGTGGCGTAGCTGGCAGCGGGGCGCGGGGCGCGCGGCGGGCGGGGGCTGAGGCGCGGCCGCTGAGGGGACCCGTGAGGGGACGGAGATGCCGCCCTGAGGTCCCGGAGTGGCGGCCGTTCTGCCTCGGTGTGGAGTCTCTCTCCTCGCCCCTTGTTTTCAAAGTAGTTTTACTTGAACAAAATCCAGGAAAATTCAGAGCGAACAAAATGGTGGTCTAGTTAAGGGCAGAAATACAGCAGGCAAGTGCCTTGGGGTACAAGGGCTGAAGGGAGCGCAGTAATTTTGGACTAGGTTTTCTTTCCTAATCTTCTCCAGAATGTCACTATGAACAGCTAGAATGTGTAGTAAGGGTTTCCATTATTACTTAGTCTCAATAACTGTTCAGAGAAAAGTACACGGGAATGAATTGCTCATTGCAATGTTGTGGCAGAATTTAAGGGTATTCTGGATTGTCAGATGTTATCTGGCGTCAGGAAAAAATTCTGAACAGCTTGTGCTATAAAAGGATAGTGCAGATAGTGAAGTCGTTGAGATGTTTTTCATTATGTCTGAGTAACAATTGTAATAATCAAAGTTCTTAAAAAGGATTTTACAAATCCAAAGTAATTCTGATCAGCCGGATTAAAATGCATCACAGGAATAGGTTCTGGTTTGTTGATCTTCAATATCCATAAAAGAAAAATTGCTACTTGAAAAAGGATAGTATTTCTTTTTCTGCAACATTTTAGAGCTGATTATTTACTTTACAGGTGATTTACCTGAATTAGATTAAACTTCCACTAACTATGTACTTGTAAAAGTTCACCTGATTTCCATAGGAAGAACATGAACATTTCTCAGCATAACAAGAGCAGGACCAAATCAGAGACTTGTCCCTCAGTGTTACCTCTGCTTTTGGTGTGAGTTGTTCTGTCTTGTCCTTCACTGTAGCTTGGAATACTGATTTTGTTAGTGGTCATGACGGTAACTTATTTTATGTATGCCTTCTGAATGCCTTCCTCACATCCTTTGTCTATCCACAGAAGCTGCTGGCACTACTGTTCTTGCAATGTTGAGATAAGGAGGGTTGTGATGCCATGGAGACACTGTGTTCCCAGCCCTCCCTGGTGACTGAATCCCCTTTCAGCTCTTTAAGAAAAGAAAATATGCATCATTCTCAGTATTTTTAGCATCTTTTTATTTGTTAAATTCTTTTCCTGTAACGGTGTGTCTTATTTCTCGATATGGTAAGTTGGGACATGCTTATGTGTACGTGATATTTACATTAAATACATTAAGTATAAGTGAAGATGGCCTCTCAATTTTGAAATCTATCTTTGTGGTTGCCTTGGTCCCTCCTGTACTTTGCATTCACTGAGATGGTTGACCTGTGGTTTTTGTAGCTTAGTTTGTAAAAGAGCTCTAGGAGAGGAGCAGTGAGTCAGTCTGTGTACACATGACAGGTGTTTACTATGCTTAGGAGGTGTTGAACTATGACTAGAACATGCAGAAAGCAAGTTAGTGTTTGAAACTCTTACCAACTCGTGGAGTTCTTGTTTTCAGAACTATACTAATTGTTCTGACATTAATTAAGACATTAATATTACCGTAAAATCATTCAAGCTGGCCAGAAGGGCAGGAGCACAGCATAACAAGGGTCTAGATCTCTCGAGTTTTATATGGTCACATGTAGCCTAAGTAGAACTCTCCATATGGTAATAGATAAATACTGTAATGTCACCTTCTTTTGTGAATAACCCATCAGCTACAAATCTGGGTTCTTTGTGGGGAAGTGGCTGTCTTGGTATGGTTGAGATCATATTGGGGCCTGAAGGGATTTAAAATTCCTCATGGAGGAGAATAAAACATTAATTCTAAGTAGTGGACCAGTTATTTTCTTAAGCATTATTCTTTATGCGTGTTTGTAAAACACAACTCTAGGGTTTTTTCTTCTGTGCTTGCTCACTGTTTAAAATTACTGGTCTGCTTTGATGTGCCCTTTAACCTTTTTAGTCTGCTGCAGAAGTGGGAGAGGCTTGTCTCCTGGTTCAAAATCTCTTCCAGCTTTATCAAAATATGACTGTTAGAATGGGACAGCTTTGTTTTCTCCTGAAAGTTGAAAATTTAAATCCTAATAAAATATATAAGCAAAATCTTTTAGCATCCTAAGTTGCACTCTGGCTTACTAAATGCTGTCTAAATTAATAAGTTAATTGACAAAACTTAGGTAATGCAAAATGGCTGTGTAATTTCTTAGTCCTTGTCTTTGGTGTTTTGTACGTTAGAAAGCAAGATTATTAATGAGTAGAAAGATATTTATATAATTCAGAATGTCTCATCAGTGGCATGCGCATTCTGACTTTAAAGCTGAGATGAAATCAAGTTGAAATGCTGAAAAAATCCCTTGGGAGTTTCTTTATAATTGCTGCTATGCTTAATATTAGCACTGTAACAGTTCCCCACTCCATTGGTTCCTTGTCTAATAGGTTAACCCTGCCCTTTGTATCCATATATACAACGATCTTTGAAGAGAATGGAACTGTTTCCTTATCCAGGATTAGGGACCATTGGGGTTATTGAGGAGCAGTTTCTGATCAAAGGAATCTGTATGACCACTAAAACGAGTTTATTGTTTTAAAACTACTGCTCTGTGTATAGTTAAATTACTCCATCTCTGCCTTCCCGGTCTGTGGAAGAAGGGGAGGAAGGGAATTGTTGCAAACCTGTTGCTATGGCCACGTAGCAGGGGCTGGGCTGCTTGCGCGGCTGGAATCCTGCTGCATCAGCTGCTGCTCGGTGAGTCCTTCCTTACACTTTGCTACAAGATGAAAATGCTCCCATTAGAAATGTTCTTTTGAATGCCAGTAAGAAATCGGTATCCTAATAAGGGTCCCCTCCCCCAGCAGCCCACGAGGTTTCCTTACATAACCAAATTGATGTATCTCAGGTGAGACAGCTGAATGCATTTGTGATTTTCTTGTGAACATTATTCTTTTTCCATGTCTGACAGATTTCATTCTTTCTGAGCTGATCTTGGATGAAAGTTTGATGTTGTGCTCAGAAATGTGGCAGCTTCATCTTTCCTCCCTTCTTCTTCTGACCACATGAAATCTGGAATCCCCTAACATTAATTAATGCACTTAGTGCAGAGGCATTTGAAACAATGATGAGCAAGATTTTAAAATTAAACACTGCAGAATCCTTTGAGGGCTAAACTGCAAGCACTTGGGTTGAATTAAGTGAGCAATTCTCTGCCCTCCTAGGGAATTAGAGTTGGTGCCTTGTAGTTTCAGAAGGCCACTGTTGGCTACTACAGCTATGTACACTGAGGTGGTCCTGTTTACATGAGGAACAGCTTTCCCTCCATGCAACCTGAGTTGAAGAATCACCAGTTCTTCAACTTTCTTTCAGTTGCACTAGAAAGATAAAAGGAAAAAAAAGATGATGAGTCTGCAAGAACTTGGTTAGTCTTTATCATGTTGTCCCTGTATTGAGGCAATTCCTGTTTCTCTGTACGTATTTTCAGATTTGTAGAATTTAACTGAACTTGGAGGATGAAGTCCAGCCTAATGCATTTGGTTCCTCCAGTGAGTAGAGAAAGAATAATCTCCCAGTTTCCCAAGGTAAGCATTTTTTATCTCTTTGGTTACAGTATGTAGCCCCTGCCACACTGATCTCTTTCCATTGTGCTAATATGGTATTTTAATTTAATTTAATGTACCCTTGTTGTCTTCTGTTAAAATTGCAAATTATTTAAGATTCTTTCAAAGTTTAATGTGACCTCATAGTCCCATTCAATGCTGATCTCTTTAATAACAATCCTCATTCTTCTTTCTAACCTTTACAAAAAGTGATTCTTGTGACAGAAGTGTTATCTTACAACATTTGTTGTTTTTTCAGCAAAACAGTAATAATTACATGCATAAGAGCTCCAAGACTGAGGGCAGAGAAGAACCAGAGCTGACATTAAATTTGCCAAAAAATCTAATTAGAGTCTTTGGTTAAAGAATTTAAGGCAATTTTAATTTTCTGTTTGTACAAGAACCTTAGTCATACAGTAGATCAAATGTAGTAGGCACTGTAGAAACACAGACAAAACCCCTTTGATGTCCCCAAAGACTTTTGTATTTGAAGTATAATAGAACAGTTAAGGACAGGGAAGGGCAAGGAATTACCACTTGTTTTTTTCAGTTGTTCAAAAGATCCTTTTAAGGGAATTAACTTTTTTTTTCCATTCTTGATCTCAGCGACATGTTTTGCTTTTAATTTTATGAAAAATACCACAAGTATTTTAAGCAAATGCAAGGTAAAATATATTTTCCTCATTTGTAACTAATTCCCAGTTAAAGAGCTAGTAATAAAAACAGCACTTCACACTTATAAAAGATTGAAAAAACTTCACAGTAAGAATGACTTGCTGGTGGTATGCTCCCATCCATGTTTGTCTTGTGTGTCTTAGATTGGTGGGATAATTGAAAGCACTTACTGTTGTACAGAATTGTGGCAGTAGCTCTCTGGCCACAGACAGCTTTCCCAGGCCTTTCTGGGAGAAGTCTGTGAGAAGATCAGAGAAAAGAATGAGAAACAATTCTTATTTTAACCTGCTGCACCTGTTGAACTGTGTTTTGGAGATTTGTTTACCAAAGGGTGGTTTCTTAATTAGCCAATGGTGATGGTGTTATGATTGAAGGACCAATTAGGTCCAGCTGTATCATAACTGTCTATAAAAGCAATGGGTTTCTTAATAATGATATATATAAAATAAAGAGATTGCTCAGCCTTCTGTGAATCATGGAGGCAATGCTAATTATTACCCAGCCAGGGCCCGCTGCAACAACACAGAATGACGAGCAAATGGATTTGGCCACAGGTGCTTAGGCAATGCTGGACACTGACACTCAGAAAGGTGCTCAAAGGATGGTGTTGTCCTAAGGAGTTTTTACAAATACAGCTCTGGGGAAACCTTACTGCCTTCTAACCCAACCTACCCCTTTTCTATAGGCTCTTGAACAACCCTTTTATCTGTTTTTCCTTGCCAGTTTGACTTCTTGCCAAGTAGCCATCACCCAGTTTGTCCCAGCAGCTGTTCTCTCTTTTCAGTGGTACACCCCTGAGGCCTGTCTGCAGTTTAAAGAGCACTTCCACACACAGGTCAGGACTGCTTGTCAGCAGAGCACTGGAACAGCTGGGTAAGTTTGTAATAACACAGGTATGCAAGGAAGAAAGTATTTTAAGCTCCTTACAGCCTCCTTTCTTCATTGGCTTCCCCCCCTCCTTTCCTCATATTCCTCACTCCAGTATGTTTCAAGGCAGCAAAGCCCCTGCATGGGACAGTTCTCTGACCTGTTCCACAGTACATGAATTGAGTGCCTGCCTCTTCTTCTGCTGGGATAGGTAGCATTGAAAAAATGGTGTACTAGTTTAGAAATGAAAAGGTTTTTAACACCCTTTAAATAAACACTTAGTTCAAAAGATCTAACAGATCCAGCCTTGCTGCGCTCTCTGTAGGTGTTCCAAAGGAGCAGTTAATAAAGGCTTTGGAGGGATATAAAGGCAGCAGTTCTAAGTTTATTGAAAAATCTAGGAATCTGGTTTTAGCCTTTTTGAAGTATGCGTGCTGAGAAGTTCTGTTTAAACGTTTCTTAAAACTGGAGCAAAATTCTGGTAAATATATAGCATTTAAAAATCATAATAAGCTGAGTTATACTCTACTAATAATCTTGAAGTTGTTTTTTTCCCTGCATTATCTCTCCACCACAACTGTTACTATTACTGATTTAATCTCTGAAGCAAGGCAAGAAAGCTAAACTGTGTTGAAATCATCACTATTCAGTTAAAATAAATAGGTGTACATTTTAGTGATAAATACTTCTGGTTTCAGTGTGAAGGATCCTCCATAAAGTGGAGCTCCTATGAATACTGACAATTAGCTCACTATTCCTCTAGCTCTAGAGTTGCTGACATGAGACTTGTCATGCTATCCATCTTTAAATGCAACTTTATATTCATTTCACTAGGGAGTCTTACTGAAAAAAAAAAAAAATTAACTGAAAATATGTCACCCTGAGAGACATCAGTGACTTTATCCCTTTTTTAGAAACACCGTCACTATCTTAGTTTCATGTAAATTTGTTACAAGTGTCTGGACAGTTTTCCTAGTAAGATATGCTTTATTGAATTGAGGTACTTTTTTCCTTCCATTTCCAAGATGTATTTGTTTGGGATTTTTATTATTCAGGTTTTTTTTAATTTCTATAGTAAACCAACTCTCTATGTAATTTATTCTGGTAACAGAGTATAACTAAAAATCTATGTGTTTTGTCTTTGTGAATAGAATTAAACGACTTTTCTGTCACTGCTTTCTAGATGTGATTATTATCTGGTCATATAGGTAATTTTTTGGTGGAATGGGGATAGGAAGGGCAGCCAGAGTGTTTTGTACAGTACTTGTAAAGCTTGACAGGAATAACCATTATCTTCCTTTTCCATTACCCCAACTAATAAAATATTTCTTTATCCTTTGGAAAGCTAGTCTGATAAATTCAGCAGCTAATGGCTTTATTTAATACTCTCCTGATAGTCTGTCATTGTGTTAAATGGTCTGATCTAGGGAGTTTTTTCCCCCCAGTACAAATTAATGGAACACACACCTCTAAACCATCACTTACTCTTTGGCTTTTCCCTTAAGGTCATTGATTTTATTCAGTGTTTTCTCAGTAACAGTAATCAGGAGCAAAGGGGCCTGTGGTCACCCAGTTAATGTTGACTGGCACACATAACTTTTTTTTCTTTTTTGGAAATATTAGTCATGCAGTCTACCAGTCAGTTTTTCAGCTATTTGGAATAGATAACACATCACGTGGAAGTTTACGTAACCAGAAATAGTATTCAATAGAAGATTAACTCCTTTGTTAAAAAGCAATTCCTTGATAGAAAAGAACATTAAACCTCTTAAGCCATTTTTGTAGCATTTGCACAGGAGATGTCAATCCAAGTTTAGGTCAACAAATGAACTAAAATTCACTTATCCACCTGGATCTCCTAAAAGAGACACAGTTTCAATTTTAAGAATGCAGGCTGAGTCACCTAAAGCCCATCTGCTGTATCCTGTGGGAGAACCTAGAGCAAAGAGGATTATTTGCATGAAGCCAGGTTCAGATTAATATTATTCCAGGTAGTCAGAAAATGTATTGGCTCTAACCCTGTGAGTTGTTTTTCCCAGAGGCACATTCTGCAGTGGGTTCTTTTATTATCAGCAATGTCTTATTTCTGCACTTAGGACTTCGTTTGTACCATTAAAGTCAATGAGAAACTTGGGATAAATTGGAATGTAAAGGATGCAGATACACTATGGTCTTATATGTAAACTTATGTAAAATTATGCCAAATGCATACACTTGTAGTCAAAGAAATTTTAATAGAATAAAATTTGTTCCACTGAATTGAAATTAAGAAAAAAAAAGCCAAAAAACAGGGTAAGAAATGGAGTATTTCTGCTCCAGAAGGGTTTAGTTTTTGGTGACTTTCTTTCTTGCAATTAAAGACTCAGATTGTGCAGCACAGTGGCACGTAGATAAACTGAAGTCACAGGTACATGTGCTCCTCACTTGCAATTTGAAGATCTAAATCAGAATTTTTAGCAGGAGACTGTGAAATTACTACTAAATTATGTAATATTTTCAAATATTTATAACAGGCTGAAAATATCCAAAGTGGTTGTGGTAGGAGACCTGCATGTTGGGAAAACCAGTCTTATCAACAGGTATGGTATATCTCAGTGGATGGTTTGATTCTCCTGTTTCTCAAATAAATGTTATCATGTTTCCACTGCTGGCTTTAGAGCAGTGCTTCATGGCTCTGTTTGAACCTGAACCAGTACTTCGTGGTTTTTTTAAAGACAAAATGAAGTCAAGAGTATGAGACAGTCTTGAGACATGAACACAGAAAGTTATGCTTTAGCACTTCAATCAGTATATGTTACATTCTCAGGTATTTTTATCCAGTCAAATATGATACAGTGTTTTCTTAAGGGATCCAGTCTAAAGGCTAAACAATTAGAAAACAATTTCAGTGTCTCTGTCTTGGTTTGCATTTGGGTCATTATTTACAAGCCAAAATAAATTCCCTTGTAACTAAAACTGGAAGATACTGTACCTCCCTTGAGAGCCCGAAGATGTTTTATTCTGAATCTCAGATTATCCTGAGAGTTTACTAGATATATGTGCTTTCTAGTTTGTTAAATAGTATCTCCTTTTCTTTTAGTTAGTGTCTTTATGTTTTTATGTCTGCTTCTACATTATATAGCAAATCCACAGTTAGTTTTTTCTTTTCTTCATAATTTACCCTAGACAGTGTTAGTTTTGCAGTTATTTGTACTTGTCTTACTAATATTTTATAATACTTTTTTTCAATTGCAGATTTTGTAAAGATCATTTTGACCGAGACTACAAGGCGACCATTGGAGTAGATTTTGAGATTGAACGTTTTGAGATAATTGGAATGCCATATAACCTCCAGATGTGAGTTGAAAGAGCATAGTTAAGCATTGCACAGAGTACAGTCTCAGCAGAGCTTGAATTGCTGCAGGCTGTAGTGGAATAAAGATATAAAAAATATAATACAATTGCACAAAGAATAATGTGATCTGAAGAAAAGATTCTGTCTCTGGACTTGCAGTTTTAGTAGAAATTTGACTCTTGGATTTCTCATGCCTAAAAAATATTACAAGCTTGTAAATGAAATTTCATCTTGGATGTCTTGCACTATTTCGGTAGAGTTCTGTCATTTTTACTCAACATTCATGAAAGAGAAGTAGAAGCTTTTGTCACAGCCACCAGTGCTTGTGTAACCCCAGTCTGTGATTTGAGTTTAGTAGGCACAGTGAGCACTGAACTTGGCTTTACTGGGGGTTTTTATTCCTGCAGTCATCAAAATTAATGATAAGGTGTCCAGTGATTTCAACAACTCTTAATTAGCAACTAATTAATTATCCCTAAATCATAGAAAGGCTGGAGTGGTTTTATTAGAATGTGAACCTAATATCTTTGATTTTCAACTTCACTTGTCACACTAGTGGGAATCCTGCCCTTCTTCCACCTGCTTTGGGTCTGTGGAGTGGTGTCCCTTTGTGTTTCTGGTGGCCAGCAGCATTGTTCTGTAGGCGGCATTATGGAATCATCTGTAGTGTGACCTAGAGCAGAAATAAGATGCTTTGCATGAGATATTTTAGTGCATAAATTTTAAAAACCTTTTTACTTAGGAACACTTTTTTCCTGGTGAGATCACTGATGTAAATAGATGGCTTGTGGTATTTATTGAAAAATCCATTTCCCACTGATTTCACTGCAATTGTGTTTGGGAAGTTTTGCCAGGTGCTATCCTTTCAAAACTTGAGTCCTCTAAAAATCCAGACTCATGCATCAACATTGTGCAAACTGAAGCAATAAGGTCAGGTTGCATTATCTGCAGTGTCTTCAGAAGCTGGGTAGAACATTTCCATATGATAAGCACTAGTGCCCCCTCTTGCTGAGAGATTTCCATACAAGATATATTTGCAAGTATCCGTGACTGGCAGTACAAGGCTACAGCAAAACCCAAACCTCTGTAGTGCTGGCACTAGCTGAAGGCACTGCATATCATGTTCATTAATGAGAAGGACATTCTTGATTTTATTTAATGGTGTCATTAGTACCTGGTAGACTGAGCTGCAGGTGTCTAATTTGTAGTGTAGAGACAGATATCTAGCAGTTGCAAGATTCTAACATGGGCTAATACGTGACTTAGCTAGTATTAGCACAGAAAATTTACAAAACTAGATTGCACTAGAAATACATGCAAATTACATAGGTGAAAGAAAAAAAATTGTTAAGGAAAGGACATTACTATGCAGAATACAAATATTTGAATTGTCTCCAAAATGATTAGTATTTTTTAAGAAAAGGTAAAAATGGTGTTTGCATGTCTTCATTGACTAATAGAGCTTTACTGTATTTCTATCAGTAGTTAATGAATAATATGTTCCAGATGGTGACACTTCTCTGGTATCACATTCTTCTCCGCCTTGTACCAGTCTGCTTCATTAACATGTTTACTCAGGTTACCCTGGGTTTCATTAACCTGAAATTTCTTTTTTCCCCCTGTTGCACAGATGGGACACAGCAGGTCAGGAGAAGTTCAAGTGCATTGCATCTGCTTACTACCGAGGAGCAGAGGGTGAGAGCAATATTAATTTGATCCTGCTTTTGTTGGGAGGCTGTATTTTGTACAGCAACGTACATCCATATATACTCCTTGGGAAGGTACCTATAGACACACTGTGGTGGAATGGATTGCTCTTTGTTGCAAGGAAGAAGTGATGAAGAAGTTAATGACTTGATGTGTTGTCACATCTGCAAGCTCCGAGTGTTCTGATGATGCAGTGATAGAAAGTGGCACTTGTGACTAGGGGGGAAAGAATTTGAGGTCGGGTGAGATTAATGCTGGAGTTGGAAGTGGATATTTCTGGCTTTCCCTTTGGTAAGAGACAATCCTGTGGTAATTTGTGGTCCCAAAATGAAAGGGTTGAGAGCACTACAGACTGCAGACTATAGATATAACCTTGAAGACTTAGGTCTTATTGGGTGCTAGAAAAAGAAAGGGAATGAGCAAATGGATAGTCTTCCACTTCCTATGTGTTAAATCTGTTCTTACACCTTATACATAAACATTCTCTCTGTTTAACAAGACAGGTTGGAGAGACTTCTGATACACTTTCTAATTTAATTACTTTTTTTTTCTGTTCTTGTCTGTTATTGCAGTTATAATAACAGTGTTTGATCTGGCTGATATCCAAACTTTGGATCACACCAAGTAAGTTTCTGCATTTTGGCTTATCTTTTAAAGGTTTTTACAGCAGGTTTAATTGCCTTCCATATGTAGGTGTTAAGAGCTTGCTGGATCATGAGTGTATTTTCTATTGAGCTACGAAATTGAAAATGACAGTTACTAGTTTGGATTACATAGGGAGGGATATTTTTGAAGAAAATGCAGAGCATAAATTTGAACTGCTTACACTTGACTTCCTTTAAAGTCAGTGCAGAGAGAAAGGCACTTCAGTAAAAGCTTGATCTTTCCAAAGCTAGACATGCAAAAAAAGATGAAGTGCACTCCAAAAGCATTTTTTTTTACTTCATTTGCTATAAATAGAATAACAGGCTGGAATCTAATGTAAATGATAAAACTGATGAGATGCATCTCATGCATAATGTCTCGTGAGCCTTCCATTTTTTAGGTGCACTCTTATCCCAAATTCTCTGGTTTCTGTGATTCTCATGGGAGATAGGCTGTCAAAAAGAGGAGAGAAAATAAAAACCTCAAGTTTAGATACAGCTAAACTTACTAGTTCAGATCCTTGTAATGATTTGGTTGCAACAACACAATAATTATTATGAGTAAACTCATTCTGCTTTTAGTGCAGGCTGCAAAACCCTGCATGGATCTATGATCCACACTGCTGTCACAGCTCAGAGAATATGTATTTCTAACGTGCTGTTGTGACTGTAATGCAGGTACAGACTTCTTTACAACCTGTACTCTGTCTTATTTGAATGTGTACTATGGTGCTTAGCTCATTTACATAGGACTTTGTAAAATAATATATATATTAGTGTCTCTGCTTGGCTGAAAGTAATTGAAGCCTGTGAACCTGATTTCCCACACACGCACACACTCCCTTCCCTTCTTGACTTGTGTTGGATGACTCAAGAGAAACTTGATTGCCAGAGTAACAGGAATATAAAAGCTTGTGAGACAAGAATCATACAGCCTTCATAGGGAGCTGTTTTATAATGCTGAATAGATTATTTCACTCTTTATTCCCATTTGTATCTAACCTGCTATGTGGTTCATACCTTTTCAGTTGCTTCTTGCTTTCTTATTCTTTATCTGGCACCAAACTTTGCCCTCTCCCTTACACTGAGAAATATCCTCTCTTGGTGCTAAAATGATTGTTGAATTTGTACTCTGCCATGGATATGATTTTATGAAGGAAAAAGGCTTTTGATACTCTCACATAAGTTCTTCAGTTCTTCCACTCAGTTTTCTTGTGACCCTATTATCTGTCATATTCTCCTGTACTCCTTGTTCCCTCTGGCTGATTCTGTCTTTTTTGTATTTCAGACAGTGGCTAGAAGATGCATTGAGGGAGAATGAGCCAGATTCTAGCTTCATCTTTCTGGTTGGAACAAAAAAAGATTTGGTGGTGAGTAAATTGAGTGCAGATAAGGAAATCAGATTTTCCCTAGTTCCTCAAGCGATTTCCCTTGCTAGTTGTGCACAATGTCATTGAGATAAAGACCTTGAGTGAAAAACTTAAAAGGTAAATTGAACAGCTCACTTGAAAGCAATTAAAGAAGAGACTCTCTGAAAAAAATGGGTAGTTAGTGAAATATTTCTTGCATGACATTTTTCAAGCATATATAAACATACATAGTGATCTTGAAGGTTTTGTTGTTCTGTAACTGTTCATAGGTTTTCTTCTTTCTCTCTATTTAAAATAACTGCAGTATGAAATTTAGAGCATTATATGTATTTTTGTTATGCCAGCAAGCCTGACATGCTGGATTTGAATCCTAGAAATATGGAATTCTAAGCTAGATATTCACAACTGAGTATTAGAGTTCATAGAGCTATTGGAAAAATCAGATGGAAATCAGTTTTTAAGGAATGGTGTGTTCATTACTCAGGAACAGGGAAGGTTTCTTACTTAATTGAATATCACATAATTTTCAAAAGAACAGGGTGAATGCAGTATGTAATCTATACAATTCTCAGTCCTATGTTTGTCTTTCTGTAGAAAAAAGATTTTTAAAGCTTTGAAAACAAACCTGTTTCTTCTGTTACTAGTTGGTCCCACAGCTCTTCTGCTGAGAATGATGGGGTTACAAGGATTTAAAGACCATTAACTGGGCTGCTGACTTGATAGTTCCTTACCAGGGAATGTGTTAGATACAAGGGTCACTTGTTAACTCTTGTTTTGTTTCAGTGCTGTGGGAGCTGAGTGGAGACTTCCATTTAAAGCCAGTACTAAACAGTTGAACGTTCTTGCAGTCATATCTGATTGCCCAAGTCTAGGCAAGGTCAGAAAGGCCGCTGAGGAAGCTAGAAGCATCACAGTGTAGGTGCTATGGCAGTGCCTGTGTGCTGTTACCAGCCCAGCCACACTTCTGTTCAAGCTGTTCCATGTTGTTTGCCCAGTCAGATGCTGTGTGTGAAAGGACAGAGCTGGATGCCATCCGTTTTGCCAAGGAGATGCAGGCAGAATACTGGTCGGTTTCAGCCAAAACAGGTAAATTACTGCACAGGATGTAAAAATAGCATAACCATGAGGACTGATGTTGGAATGGGAGGAACTTATCCCACCATTGCTAGTTTTTTTGTTGTTGTTCTTGTATTTTGTTGCTATGAGAAACTTCAGTCTTATTAATGGCTGATTTTATTTGAGCATTTGTACGTGTGCTTTCACTGTTGTGTATGCAGAAAGAAACAATCAAGCTGCTTTGCAGTATCTGAGCATGTATAATTCATAGATAGTTACATAAATACACATGTGCACTACTACTCAACGTTTGCAATGGAAAAAGATTACACCACAAAATGAATTCTCTCTGTCGCTGGCTAAAAATAAAGGTGCAGCATAGGGTACAGTATTCCAAAGTAAGAAAATTAGAAATTCTTTCTGCAGTGATCAGAACGGGAGATGGGTTGTTAGAGAGGCCTGTTCTGTCCCAATATTGAGCAGTCAGCTGTTCACAGATGTGCTTGTTATGCTTGATCATCTGTTGATGTGTGTTTATAAAAACACATCATTTCTGTCTTGTTTCCTAGGAGAAAATGTCAAAGAATTCTTTTCCCGAGTTGCTGCCTTGGCCTTTGAACAGTCCATGATAAAGGAGCTGGAGAGCACTCCTGGGCGCAGGGCCCAAATTGGGACAGGAAATCTCATCAGTATGTGGAGTTTTGCTTTTTGTGTGCATTTTTCTTGTTTATATTCCGAAGGACTGGGGAAGTTTTTCAAGCATTAGAGCCAGTTTCAAACACCTGCAAGGTTTTAGTCTATGGGAGTGACTGGGCCTGCATCCAGCTTTTGTTACCCTTAATATCAGATGGTATAATTTCTTGTATGTTGATTTTGTAACTTTCTTGTTTCCCCAGAGCTAGAGAAGGACATTATGGAAATTCCAGAAGACAATGCTCAAGTCAGCCTGAGTTGCTGCTAACTGTCAACTGTTTCTGCAAGTGCCACACTTCTCTGCAAGAATGCTCTCAAACCAGAAATAGAGAGCTTTAATTTTAGAAATGAGGGAGGAAAAACTTACCCAAACTTTCTTGCTGAGAGTTCCCTTGCTGCTGCAAGCTCCCTGTGCAGGGGGGTACAATTGTTATGTACACCTTTCTCTGTGTAGCTGAAACATAGCATCCTTGTCTTAATGCAAGAAGACATTGCCAGTGCCATGGGCTCACCTGTCTGCCAAAAAGGCTTGTAGTCAAAAATGATCTCATTTTACTGTGCCGTTTTTTGATAATTCTCTAGAAATCTTAGCTAGTAAGGTGGCATTCTCTCATGGGAGCAGGAAACAAGTGGCAGTTCAGAATGAAGGGTGGTATCAATACGGTTTTGCCTTTTAAAACCATCATGTAAAATAGCTCTGATTGCTTTCATGCATTCCAAGTATTTTAAAACTATTTGAAAATAAATCTTTTAAAGTATCAGGCTTGGAAGTACACAAATGCAGACTACATAGTTTCCACTGTGGTTTCTCCAGTCAGGAAAAATGTTTATTACTTTTCATTTTCCACTTGAGAATCAGAGCCCAGTATTAAATATTTCCAAGCCTAAAAGAAGTCCAGGTAGGAACTTGGTTGTTTTAACACAACTGTCTAATATTTTGAAAAATGTTGCCAGATAAGAATGCTATTCTTTTCCGTTCTCTTGAATAAGAAAGAACGGTCACACAGGTGCATAAAATGGAAAACATATTATTTCCCTCTAATTTTTCCAATAGCTCTCTGAACTCTAATACTCTGTTGTATCTAGCTTAGAATTCCATGTTTCTAGGATTCACATCCAACATGTCAGGCTTGCTGGCATAAAAAAATATATAATCCTCTAAATTTCATACTGCAATTATTTTAAATGAAGAGAAGGAAAACCTGTGAACAGTTCCAAGGTACTGTTTCTTAGGATATTGATTCAATCATTGCAGAAAAAACTGTATCTTTAAAAATAATTATAACAGGACTTAAATTTGAGCTGCTGAGAAATAAAGACAGTTGTTAATAATGAAATGCATCAATCTGAAAATATTCTGGATTCTCTGCCATTTTTCCTGCTTCTATCAGAAAGGGGAAAAAGTGGAGTAAAGATAGCTTGAGCATGCTTTTTATTACATTTTCCTTTTGATGTAAGTTAGGGCAGCTTCCTAGAATATGATGAATAGAGATCTAGGAACTCTGTGTCTTTTTTTTAATCAGACAGTCTTCACTTTGGCAATTGTGCTGCCTGTTGGCAAGGACACAAATGTAGCATTTGGTGGAAAAAATGAATCTGTGAGGGTACAAAAGGAGCTCTTTATCCAAATGTGTAATATTTTGACCTTATGATGTTCTATGCAGTTGTTAAATTCCAGAGTCTGTTTCACAAGGGAGGTGAATTTACACTGTGCTCGTAGCACAGGCCTTGGCTGGGTGGCCATGGCTTTGTGTTTCCTGAGCCTGAGTGAGTGTGGAGAGTGAGTGTGGAGATGGTTCACTCTGCTGCAGCAGATCAGGATAGCTGGGCTTCAGTGCTGACATGAGACAGTGTTTGCACTGCAAAATGACTTGGGAATAAATCTAAGAAAAAATCCATTTTTGGTTTTTTTTTTTCCCACCAAGAAATATATCTCCTAAGGGTTTCTTCTGTTGCTGAGCTCAATTATTGTACAAAGTCACAGAGATGCAATCTCTTCAACAACACGATCATGTTGCCTGGGAAATCAACTGGGACAGTTTTTTCCTAGGGATTCAGCACATTGCATGATGTCATTACCATTTTGCATCATCTGGAGCTCCAAAAACTTCACATACAAATGTAATAGTCTATCAGTCATCAGCTATCATGGGACAATAGCCTGAGTCTGTTTATGAAAGACATAAACAGACATAAACAGATGGATGCTTTGAGTGTTTTTTGTTTGGTGGTTTGTTGGGTTTTTTGTTGTAACTTTTTGTTTGTGTGTTTGGGGTTTTTTTGTGTGTTTGTTTTTTTTTTTTGCCTGCTTGGTTGGTTTTAAGGGTGTTTTTAGCACCACTGAAACCTCCTCTGCAAAGAACTCCATATTAATAATTTATCATCTAAAACGAATCTTGGATCATATTGCAAATGATGAGTTGCTTAGGAAAGCACAAAGGAAACTAACTATAGAAAATAAATACAAATTTGTAAGTTCTACCTGGCCAATGTTTTATCTCTGTAAATCCATTCTATCAATAAATTAATTGAATTTAAAGAAGCCTTAATATTTGAAAAACAGTGTTGAAAAAACTTCATTAACTCTAACTATAGGTAGGCTAAACCACAATTTCTGTACCAGTTGAAATCCCCCCAGTGATCATGGCAACAGTCAGTTTTACCTTCCTTGTGGAATTTGCAGTGAGAAATTGAAGTAAACTTCGGAGTCAGTCTGAAGCAAAGGTAAAAAGCAATTGTAACAATCCATTTTCCAGAAGAAGTACTGAAGTTGTACTGTTTCTTGTCTTTAATAAGTAAAAGCTAATGTGTACATGGATAGTGGATGCATTTGTGCTGAGCAAACCCACTGGTAATACATCAAAAGCCATTTAAGAAAGCCACCTGACAAAGTTAATTTCTTACTATAAAAGCCTGCTCTTTTAATTTTTAACAGTGTTATTTCACCTGTTGAGTTATTATTTGACACTTAAGGTATAATTGTTTATATTTACATAGGTCATAGGATTCAGAACACTCTGAATCCTGTTGGTTCCCAGCTCAGGTTTACATTGTGGTGGGACTGGAGTCCATTCTCCATGAATAAATCTGTCCCCTTCTTTGTGTTTTTGGCTTCCCATTAATAGTTAGAGGTTGTTCTAAGGTAACATGCTGGTGAGTGAATGCTCTGAACACTCTGTATCACATCTCTGAGCATGTAAGTTAAAATGAAACATTTGGCAAGTTGTAGGAGAATATGTATTTGGTGGTGGAGAGGGTTGATAACTTTCCTGTGTTTTTGGCCTGGAAGTTGTTCTCAGTGAGAAATTGCCATTGTCTGAATTTGGAGAAGGAGAGTTCTTTTTTTTCCCCCCATGTTCATAGAATGATTTAGACTGAATGGGACTTCCCAAGACTTGTCAGCTGTATCAAACACCTCCAAGAGTGCTGCTTTGTGTTAACAAAAATATTATTTTTTTTAGTTTCAACCACATATTAATCAGAAACCATATTTTGTTTCTCATTTTAAAAGCTCAGCTTACTCAGCTTATGTCCTACGGTTTTTTGTTTGTTTATTTGTTTTTGTTTTCCTCAAAACCCCCCGGTTCTGCCGCGTGGTATGATGCTGAAGACCAGCTCTGGAGTGACAGCTCGAGAGCTTTACCCAGAGCCAAGCGGCTCCTTCTTCCCACAAGAGGGAGCCCGGCGGTCACTGCAGGATCAGCTTCGTGCCGGCTCGGAAGCGCTTTGCGATCTCTCACCGGCCAGCAGAGGGGATGTGCCGGCAGGCCGGCCCGAGTTTAGCCCCTCATCGCAGGATTCTCAGTCTCAAATCACAGGTATGTGTCTGCCACCGTAGTCTTAAAGAAATTTTGTATCCACTTAAAATACTGCTCTCTTCATATCAGCAAATATCAGCAAAAATTCAGAGAACACTTCAATTCCCAGTGGAATTTCTGGAGTTGTGCTACCTCAGTAGATAAAGAGGGTGTAGTTGTTTATCAGTATTATTCACTAAAAGGTAAGTGTGCACACAGCAATCCCTCATGTGACTCATTACAGTTCTTAACTCCCTCCAGAAAGGACACAAATGTCAGAAAAGTGGACCCAAATAGAAATCACTCCAGAAATAAATCAGAATGATGAGCCTTCAGTAAAAGTTCTGTATGAATTCAGAACAGATCCCAGTGATGTCACATACCTGCCAGTGTTTATAACTGTGCCAGTACAATCTTATTATTTCTAGAAATACATTGTATGTCAGAATTTTGTTGCTCAAACTGCCACTAAGCAAACCAATGGTATCAATAGAGAAAATGCAGTTTATTTCTGTGACAGATTGAGAAGTCTTGAATGATTTATAGAGTTATTTATTAAACATATAGATTTTTTAATGATTTAGGTCATAATCTGTTTTCCATGCAGGTCAGCCAATGCCTGTTAGATGTTAAAAGCTGAGGAAACAAGTGCAGGAAAAGCAGTGTTAAAGCCAGGAAACGAAACCAAGAGGGATGAACTATGCAAAAGTGAATACATGAGTAGCCATTTATGATATAGCTGAAAGTACCCCAAAATATTTTCATTGGCATATAAAAAAGCATGGAAAGGAAAACTGTTTAATGGATTTTGAAACAGTACATATCTCAAAGGTAAGAGACCTACTCCCGTGGAGTTGTGCTTTTCATTCCTATGGGATTTTATTAGTTCTTACCAGGGCTATATCCCACTCTCTTTTCTAGCAACACGTACCAGAAAAAAATATGCTTCACCACGAACATGAAAGAAATAGTTTTATGGGGGATATGAGGGGTACATATCTTCTTTGCCTGTCCACCAAACAGGCAAGATGGAGCTTTGGTTGTTTTTTACCCTTTTCACAGAGGCTGAATTAGTACATGGAAAGGACACATGCTGTAAGCAAGGTTAAGAAGGAAGCGTGATGGTGTGATTTCAGAAGGAAAGTAATACCCAGCAGCCAGAATTCTGTTTAAATCATTTGCTACCCTTCACCCAGAGGTGAAGTGTGGGACTGAGTTACTGGGGCTAAATAATATACAGGACAAAAGTGAGATTAATGCCCAAACAAAACAGCCTTTATTGTCAGTATCAGAGTAGCAGTTGCCCATCTCAGAGATCCAGCTTATAATTTACTGGCAAGGAAGGTAAGATTGAGGGAATGACAAGCGTGCTACTAACCAGCACTTATATGAGTGGGGGAAAACGTGACCTTTGAAGGTGAGCTGCATCAATGCCTGGGGGGAGAGCCTTGTTATGAACATAAGAGAGAGCACAGAGACGTGCTGGTGTTTATACATAATATATGAGGGCATGGCTGTATGGACGGGAATGGATACCTCCCTATGCACACAGGGCTGTGTGCATGGCACGTTCTTAACCAGTCTTAGCTATGGTCGTGTCTGTACGGTGTGAGGATGCCCAGGCCTGTGGCTGCAAGGGCGAGCGGGCGGGACTGCTCACGACTTTGCCTTTGTCTCACGGGGAGCCGTGAGGAAGGCGCTGGGGGCCCCCCACCCCCGCGAGTCCCCCGGCCCGGCGGGCCCGGCTGCCCCTTTAAGAGGCCCCAGCGCCGTGTCAGTGCCTGCGCCGGGTCCTTCCCTCCCCTCCCCTTCCGCAGCGCCGCCGGAGCCGGGCCGCGATGGGCCGCCGCGGGCAGCGGGGGCTGCGCCGCCGGGGGGGCTCCCGCGGGGCCGCGGGGCGCTCGGGCACCGCCGGGTAGCGGCGGAGCTCGGCCGGGACGCGCCGCCGCATCGCCGCCCCGCGCGGGGACCGTGTGCGCCCCGAGCGCAGCACAATAGCCGGGAGGAGGAGACAGGGAAAGGGGCAGGGGGAGAGGAGGAGAGAGAAAGAGAAAGCACAACACGGGGGCTGGCGAGGGAGCGCGGAGCGGAGGGCTCCGGAGCGTGGCCGCGCTGAGGACCGTGCCCAGGACGGCGGCGAGAGGAGGTGGGTGGGGGGCGATATTTACCTTCCCTCCCCCGCCCCGAGCCCGCTCCTTTGTCCACGCGCTTTGAAGTGCTGGGGGATCGCCAGGGTGGGAGCATTGTTGTTCGCCAGCAAACGATCAGTCATGCCGGGGAGAGAGTAGCGAGTGTACGCGGGGCTGGGGCCGGCAGAAGCAGAAGGAGACGGGGAGGAGAGACGATTGCGAGAGAGGATTGCTGCCTGCCTCCCAGTGCCCTGCATGGACCGCGAAAGAGACGCGCTGAGTTGACCCTGCCCGAGCTGTTTTTGCTTCTACATGTGAGATCCGGTTGGTTTTTTCTTTCCACCTCTTTCTCTCCAGCCTCCTTCTCGTATTCTCCACTTACTCCCGTATGCAAAATGGTGGACCCTGTGGGGTTTGTAGAGGCTTGGAAAGCACAATTTGCAGACTCTGAGCCTCCTAAAATGGAGCTGAAGTCTGTGGGAGATATTGAACAGGAACTGGAGATGTGCAAAGCATCTATCCGGAGACTGGAGATGGAGGTTAATAAGGAGAGGTTCCGCATGATTTACCTGCAGACTCTTCTGGCAAAGGAGAAAAAAAGCTATGATAGACAGAGATGGGGTTTTAAACGTGTTTCTCAGTTGCCTGAAGGGGGTGCAGAGCAGCAGATCCAGGACCTGCATCATCACCAGTCTGCTGACCAAGACGATTATGAAAAAAGCAAGTCACATCACGGGGAGGAAAAGTTCAAACCAAGGATACCCTCTATGCGGAAGCTGTCTACCCAGAGTGATGGGTCAGACCTGTCGCCTTTGGACAGCCCCCACCATGGAGAAGGAGAGCAGGACAGGTGTAAGTACTATGGTGAAGAGAAACTGAAGAGAGTTGTAGAAGACATGGAGAATCGCTGTGATACAGATGGCTCTCCTTCAAAACACAGATCGGCTTCCACTCGCAGACTGGTGGGATCTGCAGAGAAGGAGGGATCATTTGAACCTAAGGAGAGAGGGAACAGCACCAGTGTGGCAGCCCTAAGGTCCAATTTTGAGAGAATGAAAAAGGTTAATTCACATTCTTCTGGTGAAAACAAGGATGTTGTTGAAAAGCCCTTTTATGTGAACATGGAGTATCATCATGAGAAAGGTCTAGTAAAGGTCAACGATAAAGATGTTTCTGATAAAATAAGCTCCCTTGGTAGCCAAGCCATGCAAATGGAACGAAAAAAGTCTTTGCACTCCCTGCCTTCTAACATGGTACCCAGCTTCAGTGAGTTCCAGAGGCCTGCCTACAGGGGAAGGTCCTCAGAGAGCAGCTTTGGCTATGATGGAGAATATGAGGATGCTGAACTGAACCCCAAGTTTCTTAAAGATAACCTGATTAATGCCAATGGCAGCAACCGCTCACCTTGGCAGCCCATGGACTTTCAGCCGTATCAGAGTATCTACGTTGGTGGAATGATGGGGGAAGGAGAAGGAAAAGGACCTATTCTGCGAAATCAGGGCCCACCTGACCAGGAAAAACATCTCACGTGGCCCAGGAGATCTTATTCCCCCAGGAGTTTCGAAGATATTGGAGGAGGATATACTCCTGATTGTAGCTCTAATGAGAACCTTACCTCCAGTGAGGAAGACTTCTCCTCAGGACAGTCCAGCCATGTCTCCCCCAGCCCCACCACTTACCGTATGTATCGTGATAAAAGCCGTTCCCCCTCCCAGAACTCCCAGCAGTCCTTTGACAGCAGCAGCCCACCAACCCCCCAGTCTCAAAAACGGCACCGGCAGCAGCAGGTCATCGTGTCTGAGGCCACTATTGTGGGTGTACGAAAAACAGGACAGATCTGGCCTAGTGATGGAGATTTGCCCTCAGCGAGATGTCACCAGGACAGCTGTTTCCACGGGGATACAGGTGTGTACCAGCTTTTTGCTCAGTCTTTTAACTGTAGAGGGCGGGGAATGGCATCGTGGAAATGAATGGGAGACCCTGGGTGAATCACTGTGAGGGGGCAACTGTTTCATGTGAGAATTCTGTGTTTAATTTCTGGTTCTGCTGTTTTAGGAAGATCCTACAGAAGTATATGTCACACTGCATTTTAGGAATTCAGTCTGGATTCCCGGAAGGGTTGATTCAGACTTCTTTTGAGAGGATCAATGGAGTTCCATGTTAATAATTAAAGTTTCAGTCTGAACACTGAGCTAAAAAGGGGCCAGAACTTCACCAGGTATTCACCATCTGTGGTAAATTCTCCACCAGTTTATTCCCTCACTCATATTTGTGCACTATGGAGTAGTTAAACTCTACCTTAGAGGTGGTAGTGGGCCAACAAGCCACAACCTGAGGGTTTGCCAGAGCTTTACTGATAATGATGCTGCTCCCACAGTCTTGTTTTTTCCTGTCTGTATTAATTGCAGTGCTAGTTTCTCGTTCTGTCTCGTGTCAGCCTTCAATTAGAGCTGATTGGAGGTGATGATTGTGGAGCTCTGTTCTTGGAGCTTGCTGCTATCGCTGAGTGAAGGAAGAACTTGGAATACCAGGAAGCCCTGAGGGAAAAATGTTAACTAAATTTCAGCAGAATAAAACTTTTCATTTGGGGAAGAATGGGCAATGTTTGAACCCATTTTTATGTAACTCATTCAGGCATGCAGGTGTGTCTGTGGAATCACAGTGAGTTTATAGGTGGAAGAAGCATACAAGGAATTGTATTAATTCAGATGCAGTTTTTGAATGTATGTGGATGTCTGAACCTATTTAGCAAGGCAAGGCATGTAATGTAAATAGTATCTTGTGCTAACACCTGTAGTCTCCTATGCAGTAAAAGAAAATCAAATCCAGGAGTGAAGAAAACAGGAATGTTTGTTTTGACAGATTTCTTTAATTAAAAATATGTGAGTTCTCTCATGGATTTTCTTTGTCTCTTTGAATCTCTCATTTTAATAAGGGATTAATATGTTATTTGTCAATGGGACCAAATTCCTGTAGTAGTGGGTGAATTCAGAGGCCTGTCAGAGATGTCACTTTCTCAGGTTGTGAGAGTTTGTTCTATTGCTTCTCAGAAGAGTAACAGCTTGAAGGAGATGCCTGGTTTTACTTTCCCTGCTGATTGTTGTTGTCAGCAATACTTTTGGGAGCAACAATGGAGAGAGAACTCTTCTGTGCTGTGCTGCCATCCTCTTATCCTGTGGTGTTATTGGAAGGCTGGGCAGTTGTAATGGATGTTCAGTGTACGTGGAAGCTCTGCACCTCCTCACAGTGACTTCTCCCTTATCAGATTGGATGGACATCCCTGTTTTCTCTCTGGGACTGCTGCATTCTTCCTGGGTTTTAGGGGAGAGGATGAGTCTTGTGCTCATTTGAACTGAGCTCTGCCATCTGTCTCTGCTCTTGTTTACTGATGCTCTTTAGATGACTGGGAAGCCTCCTGGCAATTTCAGTTTTTGCAGAAGGAAACAAAGGGGTAAATAAAAATAACAAAGGTTGATAAAGCTTGAGGATAAATTCAGCTTTCAAAAGGCAATAGGTAATTTTTGTTTTAAATAATTTAGCTGGGATGCAATGATAAAAAAAAAGGCAGCTGAAAAGTCAGAACACTTACAATTCCTGGATGCTCTGGAAAGCTTTGTGTCATGTTCCTAAGGATGACCACACATTGCAGGCAAGGACAGAATGTAACTGATCCACCTTCTGCTTTCCTCAGCACGGGGGGTGACATGGCAAGCTTAGCAGGAACTTTCACCAGATGGCTAATCAGTACTGTCTTGCACATTAGCTGGTGGCAACTTTTTACTTAACCAAAAAGGCTTATGCCTTCAGGAGGGCTGTGTTTCTGGTTAATTTCTACTGAGCATCATTTTATAGGAATTTTCTTTCCTTCCCGATTGGGATGAATTTTGATCTGAAACCAGTTGGCAGCACCTCCTTTTCATAAAACAAACAAAAGGCCTGAGAGAGCACTGTGTGATTATCTGGCTGGCTCCCATTCCCAGCTCCCCTGCTCTGATGCGGGCTGTTCTCCACGACCACGTGATACCAAAGCCATTCACAGATCCAGACAGATTTTCCAGCACCTGTGGTTCAGTCACTGGTTCTGCCAGCCTTCCCTAAAGTTTTGCTTGAATAGAGTGCAAGTTTCAATCACAGGAGGTTCTGGCCAGCCTTCATGTTAATTAGAATCAAGTGGGGTTTATTCAACAGTACTTGACTTCCCTGTGTATTCAGATTGTTGTGTGTTTTCTGGCTTTGCCTTTGATCACTCTTCCCTTAGTAATGTTGAGTGGACAGGTGCAGTGTGAAATTTCCATCTGGATCTGTCCCAGTGCACCTTGAGCTTGGCCAGCAGACATGTGCTGTTCTGTCCAAGTTATTTCATGACTTCACAGTTAAGTGATGTTTTCCTGATTTTGTATTACGAAAAAAAGGATGTAACTCTCAAGTGGATGGGGTCTGAGCCAAAATTTGAATCTGGGTTTTTGGAGGTGGATTATCGAAAACCTTAAAGCAGACCAAGGTATAGTAGGCTTTCAGTTTTTTCCAAGGAGCAGCATGAGAGCTTCAGGGTTGAGATTTGGTAATAGCTGTACTTTCTATTAAATGTACTTAATGAAGCCTGGGCAAAGATATTGATATTAGGATTAATTATGTATCTCTAATTTCCTGTAGTGGGAATAGAAAAAAAAAATCACATCTTGACTTTGCATTAAGCTTGACTATCTTTACTATGATTATGAAGAAAGAACAATTTTTTTTTAAATTCTGCCTTCTGTTAAACATTAGTTGTAGAAGTAGACATGAGAAAAGCCACTCATTGTGCATTTCTGCTTATGGTAAAGGGGAAAGTTGCAGTACTGTTATGGAGCAATGAGATCTTGCAATGGCCTCAGCTGGGACAGTTTTTAAGTGACAGCAGCTTGTTAATGAAGAGCACACTGGAGCTGTTGCTTGGCTTTGGAGCTTGCTGCATAAAATCAGTGTTCTCACTCTGTGTGAAATGATTTTATCTGTCTGCATAATAACATGGAAACTATCTGGAGTCCACGTAAATAATATTTACCTGCACAGCTACCTCCCTCAAGGTGCCCCAGGAGTAACTTCTGTTCACGTGAGAAGACTTGGTGGTGCTCTGAGAGAGTCCTGCCAGGCTCATTCTCTAGACAGCCACCAACCACCACAGTGCTCAATATGAGGTCAGTTTGGGGATATGTGTCATTTAATTCCATTGGAGTGAGGTTTTACTTATTTTAGCCTCTACTAAATGTGGGAGTTCTGAATGTCCCTTTCTGGAGAGCATGGAACATTCCCTATTTTTTAGTGAGTTTAATGTAGAGAAGGGAAAGAGCAGTGGAATTTATGCATGTGAACTGCAAACCTCACAATTCCTGTTGTGGCAGCAGAAGGCCATTTACAAACTTCTGCTTACCTAGAGCTGTAGGTTCTTCAGTCTTTGTGTGCCTTAAATGCCTGACCAGGTAGGCAGGCATCTGAACTTCCTGCTTTTAAGGCAAACTTGACACTACTTATTTGTAAAGCCCCAAGAAATCATGTAGTGTGTCATCATGGGAGGACCTTATTCTGTACCAGTTTCTGCAAGGGTTTGCTTCCTGAGTTATTTGCATCTTCTGAGATCTTAGTCAAGTTTCTTAATTCTGCACTTCTTCCACCCAGTATTGTATTCTGTGAATTTTAGTTTTGAGATGTAGTTTGAAAAGTTCTTTGCGGGATTTTGCAGACTCCTGAGGCAACATGCCAGTCCTGTTGCTGTTGTTCAGAAGCACAACTTCCCTTTGAGCAGCCGAGGCAGACGTCAGTCCACTCTGTAGAGATTCTTTCTTCTGAGGAGCTGAAATGTAGGAACTTTTATAATGTGCAGATTGCTTGTTAACTTTAAGGCCTGCTGGCCACAGGTCCTGCTTTCCATCTGTGACTTACATTGGATCAATAATACAGTTTAAATTTTCCTGACACTTGTTTAGTTCATTTTGCTATTACTTCTTAAACATGTTTTAATTCTTTCTTGTGATGATCAGTGATTTTGTAGAAGCAATGATGCCAAGATGCTGTTTAAATGCAACCCCCCACCCTGCCTTGCTTTTCAGCATTTTAGTGGCTTTTGAGATTTTGGAGATTATCAGGATGCTTGTACTACCACTCCCCTCTTGTTAGTCTGGTGGAGTGAAGAGCTCCCTCTCTTTCTCCTCCAGATTTCTCTTTCCCTACAGCAGAGTTTAATGAAATCTACAGAGCTGCTTTGTGTCCCCTGTGACTATAGTGGACTCTGAAGTGTTTGTTTTGTTCCTTCTTCCACAGAGAGTTGCTGATGTTTACCTCAGGCCTACCAGAAGTAATAGCATGTAGACAGATTTTATTTTTTCTTGTGTTCACCCTAGATCAGGTACTTCTGCAGTCACAAAGCACCTGCCTTTGTAATGGGAGTGTAAACCAATCCCCATAGTAGTTGTCTGGTACTGGGGAGCCCTGGAGACTGCTGGTGTCCCCTCATCTGCCTGTGAGAAGCTCATTTTCATGGCCCATGATAGGAGATCAGAGTGGGACTGCCTTTCCTATGGAGTAAGCAGACAGAGAGCTGTGGATTCTGCAAGCAGTGGGTCAGAAAGCTGCTTGTCCTCCCTGCACCCTTACCAGCAGTTTCAAAGGGGTCTCTGGCAGTGGAGATGAGCTCACTTTGTGCAGCTGCCACTGCTGCAAGAGGGCTTGTGCCTATGGGAGGCAGGCAGTGGCCTCTGGCTGGGCAGGTGAAATGTATTACCAGTGCAAGCTTGAAGTTTGGGAATGGTGTAGGAACTCAGCTAGGACCAAGCAGCCCCAGAGCCATAGGATATCCATGCAGTATCCACACTGCACAGACTGCAATGCTGTGCTGGATACAAAACTGTTGGACCCAGGTGACTGCAGCTTGGTGATTTCACAGAGCCAGGGGCTCGAGCCCTAAAGCTTTGCAGTGACTTTTGAAGTGATTTACTTGTGTGTGTAGGTGACAGACTTTAAAGCAGTGAATGAAGTGCTTTGGTCTTCTGTGTCTTCTCATCTCTAGCAAAGCAGTTAATGGATGTGGTTTTAATCTTGAAGATTTTTATTGTTTAGTGTAAATATACATGACCCCATGTACAGACTTCCAGGGTGCAAAACTGGAACATTATACTCTTAATTCTTATAGTTATGCTATCTCAAGCTATTGGTGAGAAAAAGAAAGCTAAGAGCTTCCTAATTTGTGGAACTAATTGCTCTACCATTTTTCCTAAGTGCTTCCATTTGTCTTATATCTCTGGTTTGGATATTTGGATAAAAGGCTAAGTACTGTGTTCAGTCACTCCTTCATTGAGAGCTTGCTTTTCACTGCCACCAGACAGTTTCACTGAGACCCGAGCAAAAGTAATAAAATGAGTTGACTGGAATGGCAAGGAGGCATCCTGAGTAACAGATTTGGGATGAAAGAAAAATAAGGTTTAATTAGAAAATTTGCTAAACCTTCAAGTGTGGGTGAGGAAATGCTTATTTTTGACTACTGGGCAGCACACTAGAGCTATATGCTGACTCTTAAAAGAATGTTGTGGGTGGGGGGTGTGATTTGTAATCCAAATTTGGCTTTGAAGACTACCTGAAAGAAGGGGCAACAAAAGAAGCCTAAGCCTGTGAAGGTTTGGGCCCCAATAATAGGCTGGAAACAGTTCTTCTTCCAGTTTAGCAGTTTGCTCTCTAATGCCCTCCCTTGCTCCCCAGTCTCTTAGGGGTAAACAGCTATCATGCAGAGGCAAGGGGGACCTGTATTTCAGCTTCAAGGAATTTTGGAGGTCAGTCCATAAAGGTTAATGAGGTGAGACTTGGCAAGCTGTTTGAGAATTGCTCCATTTCAATTACCACAGGGAAGCATATTGCTGCTCATGAAAATCAGTGTTGATTGGAGGCACAGCTTATCTGGAGCTTGCTTTTCCCCAGAGAAACCAAGACCAGCAGTTTGTTTTTTTTTTTTTGTTTGTTTTTTTTTTTTTTGGTTTTTTTTTTTTGTTTTTGTTTTTTTTTTTTTTTTTTTTTTTTTTTTTTTTTTTTTTTTTTTGTTTGGTTTTTTGTTTTTGTTTTTTTACTGTCTCCTCTTTGATTTGTTCTGCTCAGTCAGATAAGCATGGAAAGAATAATACGGGTCTGATCCTGTTCTTCCCCTGGTGAAATATAAGTAATCTTATGCTGGCACATGTAGGAAAAGAAATGGTGTTCCAGTCCAGGTTGAATGGCAGATGGATGGAGGGGTAGGCTGCAAGTGACTAGAGAAGTGCTGGCATGGATTAGTTTGGGTGAGCTGCATGTGAATGAAGGACTTCCAAAACACCAATTTGAGTGTCTTGGGTTACAAAGCAGGTTTTGGCCAGCTCACTGATGACAAAGTGGATTGCTTTCCTGATTATATCTTTAAATTACAAGTGATGTGAAAGTAACCATAAGCAGTAAGTAAATCCTTGAATGTCTGTTTTAGTCTGTCCTTCTACTGAGACAGTTTTACAGATTCATAACTTCTCTAATTTTTTTTCAAATTGTACTGTATGTGTTTTAAACAGTAAAAGTGTCCTGTGTAGGACAATGTGTTGTATTTCTGTCACAAAATCTGACTCAATTTGCAGATCTGTCTGTTACTAAAGCAATAAAGCATGTCTCCCTCTCCCTGTCTTCTTCCTAAGTGCCAAAATGGTATCTCTCAGACCCTTTCTTAACCAGGTTATGGCTCATGTAGTAATCAGATTATTGCAAATGTAATTGGAGTCTCTGCTTTAGAGGAAGCTCTGCCCAAATGTGGCAGCTGGAGTCAAGTTAGTTGCTCATGGCTACAGGGATACTCGAGGAGTATGTGTGTGAGAATCCACGAGGACTGCCCTGTAGGAAGAGTGAGTTGCTAAAGTTCAGTGTGTTGGTTTATACTGCTGAATTGTGCCTGTTGCTATTACAGGCCTCTTTCATAGTTGTTACCTTTTGTTATTTTGCAGTCATTTCACCAATCTCTGTTACTACTGGGTGGGATGGGTTTTTAAAAAATTATTATTTACTCTTTTGGAGGAGAAATATTATTTTCCAGAAGAGTAGATCTATCACAACCTTCTTTCTTTTAAAAATAATAAATTTTTTAAAAAACCCTCAAAACCACCCCATCCTCTTCAGGAGCTTCTGTACAAATTCTGAAATATCCAAAACCCACAAATTACTTGCAGATTGGTCTATGACAACAGCACAGTAGCAACTATGGTAGGCTGCTGTGGATCACACAGTATTATCTGAAATCTAAGCAGGCAGCCCTTGCAGGAGGAGTTAGTTAATAGTGAGTAACTTGTGTGCTTGGACTCCAGCTCCTCTACTTGAGGTGTGGAGAAATGCACTGTGCAGCCTTGGCTCACTGTGTGTGTTTACTTCTTAAGAACTCCAGAATATTCTAGAGTGCACTCTGAAATGCAGCTACTTCTCTGATGGGGTATTTACCAGCTACTCTGTTATCAGCAATTAGGTACGCCCTTGGCTGCAGAGCTAAGGAAGGAGTGCCCATTTTGAACCCACAAGATGGGTGAGGCTGGAGCAGGCTGTTGTTAGGACAGTTTTAAGAAACCCAGCACACAAAAAGCCACCAAAAACCAAATCCCTCAGTTGCCTACAGTCACATCTCTATGTTCTTTTGAAATGGGCCAGCAGCTTCCTAGGGTAATCTGTTCTGAAGGAAAATACCTTGTTCCCTAGAGCATCAGGCTCCAAATGTATTTGAGCTGCTAAAAAGTGAATGTAATTGGTCTGTTGTCACCAGGGAGGTGTCACGCACAAACACAGTGCTGATTTGCTGCAGTGCAGTTACATGGCAGGGTCTGAGTCTGACTGCCCAGCAAGGCAGCCCCTGGCTGGGCTCAGGGTGTCCTAAAAGAGGTTAGATTATGGTGCTTACAGTGAGCCAAGGCACAGAACACTTGTTTCTGTGACTCTTAGTCCAGCTGCCCCAGCTCATAATTCATTGCCTCATTTTCAGTTTTGTTTCCTGCTAACCTAGAGCTGCTCCGGAAATTTTTTTTGTAGTGGCCTGAAGTGACATTTATGACATGAAGTTTCAGAAAATAATATGCTCAGAACAGTAGATCACTGTTGGAAGACTTGGATGTATTTTCCCCTGTCTTTGCCTGTCACTTCTATCAACTGTTCCCTTTGTTTGAATCCTTTTAGGTAGAATGAGTATGGGAGTCCCTTCCCTGGGTAGGACACTTTTGCTTTACACTCTCCTGAGGTGGTCATTGGACCTGTCAGTCTGACAGGGATGAAATCACTGACATTGTTCTGAGAAAACACAATAATGCCTCAACTGTCTTTGAGGAAATCATGGTATTTGGGTGAATAAATTTGTCTTTGACATCTGTATCAATAACTTATTTGGATTTCTAGATTAACCACCAGAGAATGCGCAGTTGCAAAATTCTATTGCAGTTCTTCCACCAGTTCTTGTGGTGGATACCAAATCTAGTGCTTAGCTGGGATTGAAGGTGTCATGTGTAGGTGATGGGCATCCTACACTACATCAGTGGCTACAGTGAGGAGAGCACATCTTACAGTCCATTTCTTGTTTTACTTTTCTTGGTTTTCTTTATTAGAAAGCTGGTGAGTGAAATCTGAATTGCAAGGAGGAAAAAGAATCTAACAAACTGTCAGATGAAAATACTCTCTTTAGCCTGGGGACATACACCACTTCTCTAGTCCTAGTACTGATCATCTGTGGCTCCTGCTATGGGGTAAATGGTTATTGGGAGGAGAATGTTTTAGTCACATCCAGAGTATTGTCTCAAAGGCTTCCTGAGCTGGAACAAGAACCTCTCAGCTCACATAAGCAAGATCCTCAGGGGCCCTCAAGAGCTGCTTCTGACTCTGACAGAAAGCTGGTGCACTTAATGTGAGCAATACATTGGGCTTAACAGTCATCTGAATAACTGTTTGGGTGAATCTTTTGTTCAGCCTTTTTTCCATTGGCATCTTTCCTGAGGTACTTACTCAGGGGAATGAAGTATACTGAGTAACTCATTTGAGTTCTCCATTGTCTGCTCTTGCCCTCTTTCCCGTGAAACCTGTGACTGTAACGGGCCCAGAGGCAGATGCTGCTCTAACAGAACTCATGGTAAGCATGTGTGTGATCAGGTGAGGGGGCTGGTGTGGGGCAAGGAGGATTGTGTTTAGTCCTTGAGTATATCCAGAAGAGCCAGTGTGTGCTCAGCTCAACAGGGAGCCTGGAAACCATTTGCTGTCTTACATTTATTCAACAGTTCAGTTTTTTTCTGGCAGAAGGGCCATTGGCAGACCTGGCTGATGGTCCCCATCCTCTTTTCAGATGGTAGGGATCAAGAAAATTCCCTGGTTTTCCTTTGGTGTTTCAGATGATGTATTGAGCTACAGGCCTGACTGCCTTCTTGAATTGATCTGTACTGCATCACAGGGATGAGAGACTGATTGCAATTTTGAGATGGCTTACATGGTCTGGTGCTCTTGCTGTTCAGATGAGGGCTGGGTTCTGATTCATGTGAAAGCAGAAGGTCTCTCATATCTTATGAATTTATATGAGGCCACAGTAAAGACAATTCTTTTCCACTTCCACATCACTTTAAGTATTCTTAAGTGATGTTTTAACACACAATGCAGAGAATGCAGACCTGTCACTGCAGCTGTTTAGGCTTTGGAGAGGCACTTGCTCTGTTTGACGTGCTGAATTTCTTGACAGTCCTCCTGAGCACAGCTGAGCAGTTCCACAAGCCCATAAGCCTTTTCTTTTGTAGTTGTTGAGAAACCACACTGCTTTATATAGAAATATTTACATAGGATTTAAACATCACTTTCACCCTTCCTAATCCAAATTGATTTTGCAACTTCTGTATGCACTGAGTGAAATACGCTGTCACAGAGCTGAAGTCAACTTGCTATTACCAGTTTCTCTGTATTGCTAAAAGGGTCAGTGTTCTTAATAGGAAAAAAATATCAGGAAAGAAGGTATGCATTTGGAATAAGTAACAAGGAAGGAGCAAGAGAGCTTAAATTTTTGGTTGGTTGTTTTTTTTGCTTGGATTATTGTTTTTAGTTTTGTTAATAGTTGAACACACCAGTGGCTACTCTTGAGACCTCTGACAGTGTCTTGGGAAAGATTTGATTGAGGTCTTGCTGATTTCTAGTGACTGTTTTGCTGTGAGTGAAGCTCCACAGCACTAGCTGTTTGTTTCTATGTAACTACCTGAACCAGAATTTCCCAAGATACTTTGATTTTGAAGTTGAGCTCTGACTTCAAAAGCTCTGATAGGGTCTTCACAGGCTTAGATGATAAATGTTTTAAAACTGACATGTGTGCAGGTTGTGCTGTTTCAGTAGCAATACTGATGTGGCTCAGAGCTATGCTGGGCAGGCAGTTCAAAACTGTAGTTTTGTTTTGAAGTTTCTTTTACCTCTTGGAGGACTGTGTTTGCTGGCCATATGTATCTGCCATGCCTCCTGGTTAGGTGCTATGGAAGCACTAATGTAATTTGGAAAGCATTTTTACTTTATTTAATAATTCTTTTAGCCATCCTGCATCTGTCATCCTAAAGGGGAAAATTGCCTGACAAAGTAAAAAAATGGAATTTACATAAAAATTAAAAATATGTTCTTTCCAGTTTGCCCAGGCCTCTGAGCTAGGACTCTCTCAAAATGAGTTTTGGTTAGGTAGAGCTTTTTCAGTATTCATGGAGAGAAAAATATGTCTGTTATGTCTCTAGAGTATCTGAGACACCAGCAGAAGGTGCCTTCCTCTCTGCTGGGCCTTGTCTGCAGGCAGCTGAGGCTGTGTCACACCCTGGCACTGCCCTGTCCTGTGTGCTCAGCAAACGTGCCCTAGGCCTGACCTTGGCTACCCCAAATTCACTCAGCCTTGAGCACTGACCTATACATAATTTGTTGTGGTCTCTGCTCAAACTGAAACACGTACTAATGTGATCTAAGCTCTGTTTTGTTCTGTGCTGATAGGTGAACATAATAAAATTTCTACTGCAGATAAAGGGTTACACATCTTCCCCCAGTTAGTGTCCTTCATTCCTGAGCTTTTTAGAAATCTCAGTATCTCCACTTAAAGCAAAGAAGGAGACCTGATGATCTGTTACGTAAATGTGTTCTGAATATTTATGTGCACAAGAAGAATCCAAAGAGGAAGAATTTTTAACTTGAATATTTTATTCTGTATATAGGTGTTCCAGACTGGTTTCAATGCATGTGCAAATATGCACTGATGCAAAGGTACAAGCAAATTTAGAGAGTTCTACCTAAACTTCATAAGGAACTTTTCCTTGTAATTAGACCAACATCTGGTTAAGAAAGCATTCTGATGCTAAAACTGTTTTTTTCCATTAATAGACACTTGCCATGTAGGGCTGATGCACATTGAAACAGGCTTGTTTAATAATCTTTAATAATTGGTTCCTTTGTGGTTGTGTTTTTTAGTTTGTAAGGAAACGAGTCATTTGCAAGTTTTTTTTCCAAACAAATGTAAAGAATGAAAAGGGAACTTAAAAAGAAAAACAGCCTTAGGTATATAGCAAGCTTTTATCTTAATATAGTGATTTGCATAAATAAATTTCCAAGTGTGTTAATGAGGAAATATGAGTGCAGTCTTTTGAGTTGTTGAAACTCAGGGTTTTGGCTGAATTTTAGTGAGCTCTAGTGTACTGGAATCAAATTTGGTGCATTTCTCCTGGATCACACTTTACTTAGTAAATTGATTAACTTCCTCTATAGGTATGTGTTTAGAAATGGTTTTGTATCCATGTTTAACTTTTAAGGGAAAATACTGTCCAAAAAAAAAAAAAAAAGAAAAAAAAGGAAAAAAAAAAAGCACAGTGGAAAAAACCTGAGTTCTGTTGCTGGAGGGCTTGAGGGCTTGCCCTTTCACTGATTTCTACAATTCATATGCTTGCTCCCACTATTTCTTTTTTTCTACTTAATTCTGTGTTCATATTAACTCATTCAGTTTCCTCTTTAAATAAGCCCAGAATCTGGGGGCTTTGCCTGTGGCTGTGGTTGCTCCTTATGTGTTAATCTCTGGGTTTTCTACTCCTTCCTTTTTTTGGTTTATTTGTTTAAAATTTGAAGCATGAGCTGCCTTGTCTTACAACATGTATCTGTGTATGTCTTCCAGTATTTTCGTATTATGCCCCTTGAGGCTAAATCTTGATTTAAATTGTCTCTGGTGCTAAAGCCTCATGCTGTGACCTGCTGCCCTGTCAGCCATGCCAACAACTGCTCATTTCTAGCTTCACGCTGAGACCTGAATCAGGGAATTTATCTGTGGCACTTTGGGGGCTTTTGTTTGGTTTTTTCTGAGCCAAAATCAATCAAACAAAAATCACAAAACTCACCCAACCAAAGCACAAAACTTTTCTAAGCATGGATCATAATCTGTCCTACGGTTGTTGCTGGTGGAGCAGTAACTGATGGGGTGGTGTTGGGGCAGAGAGTGTAATGCCATGAAAGATAGTTTACATTTCAGGCCCCAGTCCCCTGCGACTCCAGGGCTGTTAATTCAAATAACAATGGAATGTTAATGCTGAGAAGTCTTGTTTAACTTCAGCAATTTCACTTATGACTATCCAGCTGCTATGGGGTTTCACAAAGAGATCTGGGGAGTCCTTTGAGCAGGGTACCTCTTCCCTGGGAAGTTGCTTTGTTTCTGCTGCTGGCAGAGTATGAATGAGTAAAGGCTGCCCGAGAGGTTGCAGATATTTAAAACTGTTTTAGTAGAATAAATCTAAGTGGAACACTAGGACTGAAAATGGGAGTATTTACAGTAAGTATTTGCAAGACAGACCTGATGACATCCTGGTCTGTATGAGTGACTCCCCTTCCAGTTGCCTATGTAAGTACTTTGTGGTTTTTATAATTACATCAGCAAATACATTGACTACTTATTACCAGGAGAAAATGGAAGAAAAGATACAATTACTCGTTTTTACTAAGACTTAAAAAGGTGACCAGCTTCTGCCAAAAGGTTGTTTAGGTCATAAATCATCTGAAAGGAGCACAGGAAGGATGCCAGTTCAGCACAGCTTTTAGAGGTGAGTGGACCTCCTTCAGTAACTTGTGTTTGCTTTCTCTGTGTGTGTGAGTGTTCATGGGCTAAGATTTCATGTCATTTTTTATGATGTAATTACTGTAATGAGACATCTGTAGAATTACATCTTAGAACTATGTGAATATTTTCCCTTGATGAGTGTTTTTGGGAAAGTAGTTTTAGAGGTCATTCGTAGGCCTTTCTACATTTGTTTGCTTTGAAATAGAAAATGTCATGTCCTGGCCTAACAGTGCAGCTAAGATTTCTGTCAGATAGTGTGATTTGCTTAAAAAGCTCAGTCTTGAACAAGGAGAGGGCAAGAGTCACCACCAGAGAAAATACATGTAGCTTCCAGTATTGAAACATCTTTACAGTTTCTCCGTTCAGTTTTATTTTGAATGCTTACGTGACTCCCAGATAAGACTTCTATTTTTACCTGTGATTGCTGGCTCTGCAGAGATTTATGAACTCTTCTGACTTAACTCTGCTGAATTCCTGCCTGTGCACCAGCCAGGTGCTACATTTTTGGCTTCCAGCTTCTTTTGCTTTTTCTGTTCCTGTTCAGTCCACAAACATGGGAAAAAAGTGCCCCACCCTGCTGACTCATTGAGCCCAGAGCAGTCCCTATATTCCCGAAATAGGATTACTATCTGAGGCACTTTGAGCAACTCAGCAGAGCTGGGTCTGGTTCTCTTCTCTAGAACCTTTTAAAATAGATGATTTCTTGTTCTTGGCTGTGTGCTTTGCCTCGGCCCCAAGGTGATTTCCTTAGCTTGTATTCATTTAAAAGGCTTTTACAACAAATGCAGCTGTTGTAGAAATCAACTCGTATGTAGAATAATCCTTTTAACAGGTTTATTCTGATACTCTGTTGGGTGTTTAAGTGGATTTGACTGCATTGTTTAGTATGTCCTTGAAGATGGCTCCAAATGAAACCTGTCAGAGTGTGTCGTATCTGTGTGTGCATACCAAGTGTGCCTGGGAGATGTCAGCCAGTGCCGTAGGCAGTGGGGAGGAGTTGCTATTTGTAGGGGAAAACTGGGGGTAGCAAACCATTCCTGCTGTTTAACACTGTGCTGTCTACAACTCAGTCTCTCAGGCAGTGCTGAGAAAGTCTCATTGCTCTGCCAGGACTCAGCAGCCTGTTACAAGGGCAAACTCATGTTCTTTTGCCTGTTCTTCTCTTCTCCTCCGTGCACAGCCTGCAGGTGTCCAGTGGCTCACCCCAGGGGCAGCTGTGCTACTGGATGTGTCCCTTTAGCTTGATTTGCTTTGGAAACAAAGGACTGTGTGAATGCAACTATCAATTATTAATTCTCGGTTTTAAAAATACACAACGTGACACACTTTCTGTCTTTGATGGAAGTAAACAGCAGTCTACTTTCTGTCAGCAATGCTGTGCAACCCTGTTGAAATGCCTCGAGTTTTGAGTTCTTGCAGAAAAGTATATCCTGGAAAGGGCCGTATTTGGCAGTGAAATAGTCAGCAAAATGCCTGGAAAAGAACATTACAACCTTGAGCACAGCCCTTTGGAATGTAGCAGGTTCCTGATAAGGCAAAAATTGGGTGGGTGAATGTTTTTCAGAGAAGCAGGCCTGGAGAAAAGAATAGTGTTAAGGATGGTAGGAGTCCTGTGCTTAGAGAGTCCTGGGGTTTGTTCTAAGTATATTGAAATATAGTTTTACTAGTATGAAAGTCTGTGTGAGACTTGTGATTAGGATCAGTTATCTACTTTTAAAAGGATAATTTGTCATTTTATGTTGCAATGTGCAGAATTGGTGGTTGGATTAAAAAAATGCACGTAAGGATCCTGTACCTGACATGGGAATGGGGAGGAGAAAACTCAGTCTGAAGTTTTCTGCACAAAAGAATAAGGATACACACTGTTAAAACTGGGGGTTTCTTTCCATATATTCTCTTGCACTGCTGTAATGATATGGGCTTATTTGTTCTTGGGATCTGCAGGTGTTTCAGAAATGTGGGTACATTCCTGTCCATCCAGGGAAACTGAGGGGTTTTTTTGACCAAGATCATCTACAGGTGATAGGTCTGGGATCTTGACCCTGGACTTTAGTTTTGGTTCTAGAACTTACTGCATACATCTCATCCATGATGTGAGGGGGTATCATTGATGCTAAGTTAGCTTTGGCCCCTCTCATTTTGCCTGTGGTGGTTAGATCAGTATGGTTTCACCTTTCTTTTCACTGCTAGAACACTGCTGTGGACAGGGCCTAAAGGGCTCTAGTTACTTAGCTCTACTGCCTTTTTGTTGGCTTATGCTGCAGTACTTGGATAATAAAGAACCATATCTTTTGGTGACCACATCTTTTATATAACCAACAAAATATATATTTTTTAGTTACTAATGCATGTAAATGAAACAAAGCTAGTTTGTTTCTCATTACCAGGCTCCTTACTGGGAAGCTCTTCTGTTTTCCTTTTCTCCCAACATTTCTATGGCTCTTGGCACAGTAGAATCCAGGGGTCTGACTTTTATTCTCTTACAACAGTGCAAGAGACACTTCTTTTGACCATAACTGTTGTTAATTGAATGGTAATTTGCAGTACAGAAATTTTGTGGCAGGAGAATATTTCAGGGAAGTCCAATCTATTCTCTCACTGAGTTTGCTTAAGAAATCAACCAAGCCTTTAGCTGGCAACAATAAAGGAGACAGGAATTGAAAAAATTCCATTTTTCTTGTGCTACAGGATTGACTGCTAGACTAACCGGCTTTTCTTATTTGCAGTTCTCCAAAGGCAGAGCTGTATGTTGGGGTTTTTTTGGGTTGATGTTTGGTTTGGGGTTTTTGTTTGTTTGCTTCGGATTTTTTGTTTGTTTTTTCGTTTATGTTTTAACTGCTTAGAAAGGTGCATTTACAGTAAAGGTAATTTGTGTTTCAGAATGACTTACTAACCAGTAAGTTCCTGCCAGAACAGTACTCCCCTAAATTTTAAAGCCTTCCAGGTAGGTCTCATTAACATTCTCTTGCAAGATCAGTGAGAGAAGCTGGCGTATTCAGCCAAGAATGCAACTGTCTTGTGATCTGTGATATATTACCAGGCCTAGAAACTTTCATTTTCTTCCTTTGCAGCAGCTTTGCCCAGGTTTTCACTTATGGTGTGGTTGCTTATTTATACCCTTTGTACCGATTATTTTTTCCAAAACTCCATTATTGTGTGCTCTGCTTGTTCTACCTCTTAAGAAGAACTTTAAAATCTGAAGTTGTTGATGGTCTGAATCAGCAGCTCCCTAAACCAGTTCCTGTGGTAAATCTGTTTACAGTAGTGTCAAGAAATAAGGTGGCACTGTTCAAAGGAGACAGGAATACCCAGCCCTCAGGGAATGTATGGTTTGAGAGGAGCAGTACCTACACAGCTCTCTTGACTCTCCTGAGAACAGCCCTGCTGAGCTAAGCCCTCTCTGCATGTGCACCACGTGTTTGTTCCCCAGCTTGGCCTTTCATCAGCACAGTGGCACACTTTGCTGGAGAGGACTACACCCTTTCTTAGCTGGTGTTGGGAGGGTATCTGCCTTTCCTAATGCAATGGAAAGGACAACTTGGTTTATGCATCGGGAAATTGCTTTTGCCTTCAGTGTTATTGTCCCTTCTGCCCATCTGCGTGGTCTGAGCTGTCAGATACTGAGCTTAGTGTCTCCTGATGCTTTGCTCTGATTTTAGTTGGTTTTTTCTTCTCTGCTGAAATATGTTCATGTTGCAGTCCCATGAAGTGATGATTACTTCTGCCTGGGAGCAGAAATGTATCTTCTTCACAAGTGGCTATGGCCATCTCACATGGTGATTGCTCTCCTTGTTGACAGTTTTTGGTTGTGGTGTTTTCTCCCATCTCAATGCCCTTTACTATTCTGGTATCCCTGGTGTCTATGTGCCATGCATGATTCAGTTTCATATGTAATTAGTTTCCTCTTTGGTGTTGATTTGTCTATCCTGAGCCTAATTAAACCTTAATTGCTCTCTGATACCTGTGTAAGGATTTTTTCTGTGTATAATTTGCTGCTGCACAAACCTGCACTCCCTCATTAGACTAGCTTAGCCATACCCTGAGCTGGCTTAAAACCAACTATTATTTCAGAGTCTTTGTGTTCCTGTCTCAACACTTTGCTTTTTATCTTTCATTTCCCTCCATCCCTTGGCCATCATCTGCTTCTACTGCAATGCACTGTCCCTTTTGGGGCAGCCCCACGGTGTGACTGGGGGAGAGGAGGGTGGAAGGTTGCAATTACAGCAGCAGCCTTGGGGAACCCTAGAATCATGTGAATAAGAGCATGTGAACTCTTGGAGGGGGCTAATGGACTTGGCAGAGATGCTTCTGACTCTGCTTCTGCTAAAACAGTTATTCTTTATCCTTCATAGAGAGCACGTGTGTTTGAGTATCAGGTGACGGATGGGAGTCAGCCTGTAGTAAAGAATGCATGAACAGAGAGCAAAGAGCTTTAAGATATCTGAAAAGGTGTTAAAACAGTAAAACTGCCCTTTATCTACTCAATAGTTGATTGTTGTTCTGTTACCCTTAACTTTTGATAGCTTTGTATTTATTGTCCTCAGGGGTCATCATACGTCTACAAGTTGCAGAAGAGCAGTGCTGAGGAGCAGCAGAATTATAGGAATACACTGCACCTGAGTCACTCAGTACAACCTTCATCAAGAGGGTTTTTGAGACTGCTGCCAGCACATTTGTAAGCAAAGGCTTAAGGAAAGGGCAGTAGTTCTGTGGATTGCATCCTTCTAAATTGCTGCCAGACCCTTTGGGTTTTCTTAGTTTTGTTTTTTTTCTGACTATCATTTCCCTGGAAATCGCACATCCAGTACTGAGGTGGTAGAGAGACAATGTCTGCAAATCAACAGCATAAAAAGAAAGAGTATCTGAGTTCTGTTGCTCTGCTTTTGTCTCTAAAAAATACTGTGGCACCATTTCTTGCTCCAGCATACAGGGAGGGGTTTTCCAGAACAAGCTGTTGGTGATCCAAAATGGACCAGCCAGAGGGAGGGTAAGTAGCTGTCACAGACCAGGATGAATAGGTTGCTTATCTGATCCATCCTGAAATGTCTAATCTGCCACAGCTGTCAGAACCTGGGTATATGCTGGAGGATAAGCTATATTTATGTAATGTCTTGGAGGGTGTGCAAGGGAGAGGTGAGGCTGAGGGGGAAGAGGTGACATTTAATCCCTTGCTTGCTGCACCCTAAAGGTTTGCTTTGTGTTGATCTGTTTCCCTGCACTTCCCTCTTACTTTAATGGCAGTGTTGAATGACAAATGGAGGCAAAGCAGTGAAAACAGGAAACATAATCCCTTAAAAATAACTGGTGGGAAAGGAGGAAAGTAACTGTAAATAAAGGAACCCCTGCTTTCATGGGGCAGCTCCACAGAACAGCTAGCTGCATGCCAACAAGAAAGAGCTGATATTCTCTGAGGTCACCAGAGAGTCCTTTTGAGCTCCTGAAAGGGTGAGGAAGATCTAAAAGCAGGGGAGCTGTGGTCTGCTCTGTATTGTTTTTGTTATTTGTTTTGGTTTTGTTTCTTTTTTAAAAGAAGGTTTAGAACCACTCGTCAGTGTGAGGTTTGGCTGGGATGTGATTTATATTCACACATTGTTGTAGGCTGCAGAGGCCCTCGGTTTTCTCTGGCTGTGAGAGGCCAGCCTTGCTTCTGTGTTGTCATGTGGTCCTTGAGCAGGAGGGGTGCAGGAGCTGCATCTGCACAGGGAGGGAGCCATTAGAAGTAGTGAGGGGCTGCTCAGCAGGACCTGTGTTGCCTCAGACTGGTTTTCTCACTTGGCTGTCTCTGGACCCTGGTTCTTGTTTCTGCTATGTAAGAGGGGGTTGAGAGTGTCACAGTTTTATTGCACACCCAGCAGAGTCACTGTTTGAGGGGTGGACAGAAGGAGTTCTGGTGGGCACAACAAAAATCTCTGTCAATGGAGCATTTTAGGAGGCATCACATTATTGCTTGGCAAGGTTAAGATTTCCACATAACTTGATTAAAGATGGCAGATAGAGACATGCTACCAGTCCACGTGGTTTATCTTACAGGTCTTTTGATGCCATAGCTTTGGGAGGTGTTGGATGGAGTGCCTTCAGTGGGCAATTCTTGAGGTTGGATAAAAGTGAAGAAAGCAGAAAGGGGAATCTCTAGTTCACTCTTACACCCTCTGTGAATAGTAGGTGCTGAGTACTTGTGGAGAAGCTGCTAACCTAAACTGGTGAACAAGGTTCTGCTAGAGCCCAGACTTCCCATCTCCTGCCTCCTGATCACCTTACTGGGGATGGTAAAAGGCAATTTGCCTTCTGACTGTGCCAATTCCTGTTCAAGAAAGGAAAGAAAGCCTGAAGGGAGCAGGATCCCTTTGGTATGGCACAGGACAGTGAAAGAAAGTGGGACTGTTGAGCGGGATGGGCTTTACCTCTACACCTCTATCATCTTTTTGTGCAAGATGAAGATTTTCTTTCTAAACTGTAAATTTCTTTGTTTTGAATGTCACTTACTGCAAAGGGAGACCAAATCTATGGCAGAACTGCTGTGGATGTGTCTGAAATGCACCCTGTGGCAACTCCCTTCATTAGGAACAGCCAATGGCACTGCCAAGCTTTGGCTGTGTTCACATGTTCTAGTTAACTTTGGTTTGGACACCTTTCCTGAAGCAAGCTGGGCACAGCTTTCCTTTGTTCTCCCCTAAATTTGTGAGGAAGATGAGGGGGCTCGAGCAGCTCTATAATATCTCATCTGAAATAGCTAGAGGAAGAAAAGAAGTGACATGGATCAGTACTTTTAGCCTTTTGTTTCCAAGTGGAGCCCATGTTCATGGAAAAATGGTTCCAAACCTGTGCCCAGGAACTGCCAGGTGAAGACTGGCAGCCACAGTTGCATGGAATGTGGCAGCAGCTTGGATGCTGCAGAGTCTGGGCTCAATAAAGGGATACAAGAAAGGCAGGTGAAAAAGTTGGATGACTCACCTGTTTATTTCTTGTTTTCTTAGGACTTCTGCTAGTGGGGTGTGGATCTATAGTAGTGTTAATTTAACTGTAATTAAGTCAGTGTTTGAGAAATTTACCTGTGCATGTTTTTAGGTAGTTTCAGCCACTATTTGTATGTTTGTGTATGTTTAAAGAGTTTGAGAAATACTGCTTGTGTGGCTCTTGCACTCTAGCCTCTTTGCAGCTATGCTTCCATTCTGGACTTCCTCAGAGTGCTGCTGCTTATGCATTTGCCTCATCTAACCCCTGTTAATCCAAGAATTTAGTGCTCAAACTTGTGCTGCCTGGCCTGCCCCTTAAGTTTGCAAGAGTACATGCAGAAAACAGCTGGTGGACCAGCTGTGACAGCATTAAAAACCAGTAGGTGCTGTCAAAGCTGACCTCATGTTCATTACCTGAGCTCTGCTGTGGAGTGAAACTCCCTGCTTAGCTTGAAAATTGCAGGATAGGCCTGAGAGGAATGTGATGCATATCTACATTTGAGTATCACTGCTTACCTGAGTTTAGAGGAGTAGCAATTCTTTAGCTGAAGGAACACTGAGGACCAGAGGAAGGCACAGAAGAATTTTTGAAAGGGAACACACATTTCTTGTGTTACCACTGACTGTGGTAAATGTTACCCAGGCATGTTTCATTTTCTCCCATTGTCCCTCCTATGGTTACTCTGCCAGTTTTGCATTTTATCTGATGTTTTATGGCCTGAACTTGGAGGATTTGGCTCCAGGGAAAGCTGCAGCTTTTCCTGCTGTTTAGATTCCCTTTCTGTGGCCACCACCCTCCAAACTCACTGTTTTGGGCTCCAGCTGGGTTCTGCTGAGAGCTGTCACCTGTTCAGCTGCTGCTTCCCTTCTGTGGCTTTGTCACTTGCTACCCAGCTGTTGTCTGTGGAATGGGAGCTGTCACACACCCTGGGGTGGCATCTGCTGCTGGCTCTGGGGCAGGACTGGGGCCCTGCGGCCTCATGCCAGTGCTCAGGGCCACTCGGGCTTGTTCTAGTCCTTTGTCACCTGCATCTTCCTGAAGCCTGGCTGGTGGAAGCTCTGGGTGACTAAGGTGCTGGGTCAGACAGCCTTCTCTCCACTCCTTTTCCCAGAAAGGCTGCAGGCAGGTGAGATTGTACTGTGATTCACATTTTCTTTATAAATTCTCCAGCCTTAGGTGGACTTGGAATTTCCCCAGCATTAAACATTAGACCTCAGAATAAATAACTGCAAGCTGGAAGGAAGGAGAGGATGCCAATACATGGCACCTGTGTGCTTGCTCTGTTTCCCCGTTTTCCTGAGCCCCTTTTTGTCCCTTGCTGATGCTCTACCCTGGGTGTGCTGGGGAGAGCCCCCTGCTCCCAGCCCCCATGGCTGTCCCTGCAGCTGCCAGGGAGGGAGGCACAAAAGCTGCCTGTGCTGCTTCGGGAGACAGCTGATGGCTCAGCCCTGCTTTAGAAACTTCTGCTCGGCTACAGGTGCTGGGTGGGGATGAACACTGCTGCTGTTTCCTTGGGGAATGGTGGGAATTTCAGAATTTTTATCTGCTGCAGTGGGGAGTGACAGAAAGGGATCCTCCACAAACATGCTTTGAAGGATCTTCAGCCTTTTCCTGCCCAGTGTAGCAAGATGGGATTTCCTCTGCCAACTACACAGATTAGTTTGTTAAAGAACTGTGGATTGATTTTGGAGCACAAGTGCCTTTGTCGAGGTTGCTGGGCACACCAGGAACAAGGATTATTTCTCTCTTAAAGGGAGGAATTTGCAGTCAAAATTTGCATTTTGAAAGTTCTGCGCATTGTCTCAGTGCATCCTGTCACTTGTAAATATTCATCACCTTCAAAGAGATGAGTGAGGGTAGTTCTGAGCCTTTCCTGAGAAACCTACCCTAGAAATCCATGTATTTGTTCAACTCTGATTAGCAGCCATTTGGATCAGTTTGGAATCTGTTGTAAATTAAAGGGTACAGGCAGACTTTGTCCTTCCATATTTGTTTCTGTGGGGAAGGTGGAGGATGGTGAGAAGTGAAGAGGAGTATGGAAGACAATATTATTTTTGATTGTGATAGGGATACAAAGAACTCCATTGTGTGAAGGCTGAGGTGAAGGAGTTCTCTTTGATAACAGCCCTTTTCTCTACAGTCTTTGTGTTTAGGTACTGCTGAGAGTGTGCCATCTCCAGGTACAAAGGAGTGACTTAAGGACAGTGTCAAGTGTGACAGAGAATTTTCTGCCTGTGCTTTAAATAGAAAACTATCGCCTAATTACATGAATATAGTTGGATTTAAAAAGCTTGAGAAAATTACTGCGTGGATATACAGTCACTGAAAGCTGTGAAGATGAAACACAACTGAAATTATCTTTTCTTGTGTTCGTTTTCACTGATAAACTTCATGCATCTTCTGGCAAAAAAATTAATGCTCAACAGGAACAGAATGTCTGGCTCTCCTGAGGCGCAGTCATTTCTGTAACTTTTGCGCTGCTGCGGTCAATGACACTCAAAATGACACTTAGTATCTGTTACCACCGTTTCTTGGTTTAATTTAGCCTTGTTTCTATCTCCCTGGCAAAACATGAGCTGGTTCTTGCATTGGCTTGTTTCTTTCTTTCAGCTTAGTGGTAACCACACCCAGACTTCAAGTCCCAGCACACTTTAACATTCCTAATTCTTAACTGCTGAAATACTGGTCAGAAAGTGCCAATTAATTTGTTTGGAGTATTTATTTCTGCCCGAGTCTGAAGTATCTGGGAATGTACTATTAACCTTAAAAATCTAAATGTGTCACGTACACCTGTGAAATCCTGGTAAAGAAGGCTCCTCAGAGCTCTGCCTGGCACATTTGAAGCATTGTCTGGATGAAACTCTGTGATTTAGGAAAGCCTTGTAGCACCAGCTCTGAAATCCTGTTCATTGTCTCATGTTGATTTGTCCATGTGAACATATCAGAAACTCTTCTAGCTCAAAAGACATTGGTCTACAGAGTATGACGTCATATATTGAAGTCTGATTCCAGAATGTCTTAATGCTAAATTGTTACAATTGAATCAGTATGTTCCCTTTGCATGACATTTAATTAGGGATACACTGTCCTTGGGAGACTTTTAGCTGCAAAGCTGGATTTAAGAATGAAAATTAATGGACTAGCTGAATAGAAAATCTGTATCTTTTGGGTTACTTTTTTGTATAATTTCTTTGCCAAAGTCTATCTTAGTCAAGGTCAGATTTTATACTGAAGCTGAAAACTGGTATGAGACAAGGGTAATTTATTGACTGAATTGTTACTGAGGCTTTCAAAGTCATGATTTATCTCTGAGCAGGAAGCCAGGCTCCTCGTGCCGGTACAGCAGAGTGCTGTCCAACTGGACTGGCAAGCTGTGTCCTCTTCTGCCAGGAGATGCTCCTTCCTCCCTTTTGGTCTCCTCTCCTCTCTGGGGATGCAGTTTTGCTGTGATCAGAACTGAGGCTGCAGAAATACCTACATAATTTTTTAATTCCACATGTCAGAGCAGCAGCATATAAAGCATGTAATGTTGCCTCTTTTTCCTGTAGTGATGTCTAATTTGTGCCTGTGCATGGGCCTGGCATCAGGCAGGTTTTTGCTGGAACTGACATCCATTCTCTTTGGTCTGTGTTGCCTCTGGGCTAGCTGTTTCCTGAACCATCTCTTTGCACTCCTGCTCTGTCAGTGCCTATTTAACCAGGCTCATGGCTTGTTCATTGTCCCTTCCTTTGATGTCCTTGCTGTCACTGTAAGGTGATACAGAGGGAAAGAGGTTTTTATCACTGCAGTAATCCTCAGACAGCTGGTTCTGCTGGTGGTGAAAAACTACTTCATACTCTCCAGGAGGCTAATGTCTTCAGAATTTGTTGAATAACTGTGTTATGACTGCAGGCATAATAAGCTATAATTGCAGATAAATGCATGTACAGGTTGGTGACTGACACCATTTTTGTGCATGCATAATGTCCTTATCTGTGTTCTTTTGGATAGCTGTTGCAGTCTGGTCTCACTTGCTCCACTGTGGCAAAGTGGAGAGGTTTCTTCCCTAGGAAATCTGGTTCTACAATGTTCTGATAGCAAAACAGACAGACTCCTTCATGTGTGCTATGAAAGGTGTGCTTCTCCTGTTATGGTTTGCTGTGCACACACTATCAAATATTTTAAAAGTCCTGTGGGGAGTGTTGATGGTTTTTGTGGGTTTTTTTGGGATTGCAATGTGCAGAATATTTAATGGTTCAGCAGTAAGGCCTTTTCACATCTGTATGGTGCATAAAGTGTGAGTTCATTTGAAACTCTTGTGTCAGAAAATACACAATCTCATTCATTGACATACCAGGCTTTGACATCCAGTATTGTCTGTATGCATAATGTAAATTTGTTTGTTTAGTCAGCACAAGAGCTCTGACCCTGGAAGGCTTTGGCGCTGTTTAACTTTTTCCTACTTGCTAAATGTACCAGCTTTGGTTGGAGTGGTTTGGTCACCTGGAGCATCACGGCTGTGCCACAGCTACCCATGAAAGGTGAGAGTTTTTTCCTTTCTCAGGGCAGTCTGTGCAGAGGCTGATGCAGAGCTTCTCTTCCAGAGTCAGTGTAAGGAGGCAGTGGCTGCTGCAGAGCTCTGTGCAGGCCCTAATTTCCCTAAATATTTAATTGCATGGTGTAGATTACCCATTGCTGTGTGTTAGTGTGGTCTTTGCTGTCTGTGTGTGCTGCACAGTGAGCTGCTCGTGCAGCCCCTGAGCTCACTGTGTGCCTTGTCAAATCTGAGCCCCTGTTCAATGACTTACCCCAGTCATTGCCCCAGGGTTGCTCCTTTTCCTCACTGAAGGGCACTTTCCTGTTTGTTTTAATTATGAGTGTTTCTTCTTTCTATTTCAAATAAAATGCTGTATTTTTTTTTCTAAATTGACAGGCAGTCTTGTAGTACACTGTTAGGAGCCACTGATTAAACAAAATATTTGGATTTGCTTATTTAAGTTTTTTTTTCTGGTTTTTTTTTACATAAATATTTTAAAGAATTGCAATAGGTCAAAGGATCTGCAGATCTTAGCTGTGCCTGCTTGTACATACTGAGAGCATCTTGCTTTGTGTTTGTGTTTCTGGGGAAGTGTTTTTGTTGTTTTAATTTGGATTATTCTGCAAATTACATTCTTTTCTCAAGTAATATGTGCTTCAAAGCACTGACTTTTTAGTGTTTTTTCTGACAAAATGTTCTGAGATATAGTCCCACTAGCTTCAGTGAAAAGAACTTTCTCAAATGAATTATAAGAGTCTTCTTCTGGTAACAATTTCTTTTGTATTTCTTGGTCCTGGCCCGCAGGTATCTCAGACTTTTCACTTGGGGGAAAAATTGGTCCCTGAGGGAGAGACCAGACACATACATTTTTAAGCGCACAGAAGTAAATATTTCAGTGCATTATGTGTAGGGATCAGCTCAGGAGTTCAGTTCAGAAGTGTCTCTGAAGTGTAGACTATCTGCTGAAGATCGGGGCTGACAAGCATCCACATAGGATTTGAGTTAATAGAAGAAACCAGCTTGGAAGTGGAAGCATAGAGAAAATCTACTTAAAGTGCTGGGCAGCATTTTGATGAACAGAGCACATTACTGGAGTGCAGAAACATTGTCTCAGCTGTTTGACTAAGTTTCCAAATGTTTGGTAGTACAGACTTGTTTTCTTGCATCTCATTTCTGTGACCTTATTTCATGTTAAGTCTAAAGATGGAACTCCAGATTTGTAATGGCAATTGCCATGCTGATAGCTGTCTCTAGGAATGTGGCAACAACTAAAAAACACTGGAGAATGCAGCACATGAGCATAAATGAGAAGCACAGTTGTTGAAATGGGCTTAGGAATTCACTTAATCTGCTTCTGATTTCTCCAAATGCTGTCTGCCTTCTTTTATTCCAGAGGACAAACATTATCTGTAAGGATGGGCAGGGTGACAGGGGCATTAAAAGTGCATCTGTTCTGTTATAGCTTGAGGTGGTGAGAAGCCCAGGCTTTACAGTGCCATGATTTTTGGAGTACATTTTCTTTGCCTGTGGGCACCAAGTAAGTTTTCCCACACCCTTCTTAAATCATACTATTGTATTTTGGGACAAAATAAAAGGCAGGACTTCAGCACTTCCTGACATTTGTTGAAGTACTAGAACTACAGTATATTTTAAATGCCCCCCACCTCTTCTTTTTTGCTCAGTCATCTCTTTGATACTCTTTAAGTGATGCTGCTACCTGTGCCTCCCTGCAAAGGATGAGATGGCAAAGCTTCCTCATCTGTTAGACTGTGGTCTTCAAATTCTTTTGTGTTAAAGGGAGTTAATGTGGCAAAAGGCTGGTTTGAAAAGATTTGCCAGTAAGTTTTGATCTCCAAAGAATGGCTATGCACATCAGCTATTTACCCTCAGTTTTCCTAGGGGGGAGAACTAATTTTCTTTCCTGCAGAATTGTAAGATTTGGTTACTTCCTGAGCCTAAAATAATGTGCCCTGCTGCTTAAACCTTGTTAGCAAGCTTAGACTTGCTGAAGAAGCATTTGCTTCTTCTACTCCTCAACCTGTCAGGTTTTCAGATTATCCTTGCTTGTGTCCTGCTTGTAGAGCCAGGTGGAAAATAATAAAGCCCCTCTGCTTATCTGTGGTCAGCACTGACTGAAAGGGAGAGCTTATCTCTCCTCCCCATGTGTCCTAGAGGAAGCCAGGCTGAAGCAATGAATCCCATTCCTAACAACAGGAAAAAACAGTATTTGACTTATAGGGGATGATTGATTGAAGAAAACAAACAAACAAAAAAAAAAAAAAAGGACACCAAGTAACTGGGATTGGTGCCAAGTGGCTGAAGCTCCATTTGTGAAGCTCAGGTGTGGCAATGCCCAGCTGCCCTCCCACTGCAGCTCCAGAGCTCCCAGAGCAGCGCTGCTGGGGCTGCACCAGCAGTCTGGTCATGTGTGCTGGAGGTCAGAGCAGCATCCCACAGGTTCATTTTTATTTGTTTTTTGAAGTTTCATTCTGGAGAAGCATGTACAGCAGGTTTCAGCTCAAGGAAGAGTGGAGACTGCAGGTGTGAGCAGAGAGGTGGTGCAGGATATGTACAGGAGCTGGCTCAGTCTTTAACCTTCCTCACACATCAATGCTGTGACAGCAGATGTGATGTTGTGTTCCAGGGCATGATTTCAGGAGAACTGCAGGTTGTGTGGGAGGCATGCCCTTATACAATGACCTTCCTACCTGTAAGCTCTCAAAACAATAATGCAGAAGTGTTCAAGAAGATGTCAAGTCAATTACTGTGTAAGCTTGTCTGAGGACCAGCTGCTGGGACTGGCATCCATCAGGGGGGCACAGAGAGGTAAAAACTGGAAACATAATGAATTTGAGACTGAGGAAGATTTTTCTCCATGCCCTTGGAGAAGCTTTGACTAAAGGATTGGTAGTAGAACAGGTAAAAGAGGAGTAAAGTGCTGCATCCAGAAGAGCTTGACTGCAGAATAGTGCCTTGAAGGGGATAATATGCAAGATTTTGGGGTCCTGGATTTATGTAATTCTGAAATTCTTCTGTTGTGTATAGCAGGGTGTGTTGCTTGTTTCTATAGTAACTTAAAGCTGTGTAATTTTCCTTGTTTCAAAAAGCTGTTCCTGAGTGATGCTTTGGGATTTCTCTTCTTTGCAATTGAATAATTTGGCCCTTAACTGTATAGGTTATCCTAATTCACCTAGAAAACCCTCCCTGCTATGAAAAGTGCAAGTGAGAAGCCTAATAAGAGTTAGTTACCTGTAGGAAGTGACTTTTGCCCAAAAAACTGGAAAGAGGTATTTTTCTAGCTTTTACTTTACAGTTCTGAGTATAGGTAGCTATTATCTCAGTTTAAAAATGGAGAAAGTCAAAGCATTGCTGGATGCTAATCTGGCTCTTCCTAGATTCACCTGCAGAACAAAAGACACTGATCTCAACTGTTGTCTTTCTGTAACATGTCCTTAAAGTAATGAATAAAATAGTATATTCAGCACATCTATACATGTTAGAAAGTTAAAAAGCAGTGAAAGAACTTGGGGTGTTGTTTAAAAAGCCATATTTCTAAAATATTGTGGCTTTTCCCTATTACATGAAAGGAATTGCTATCCCAGATGGTTGGACACAAAGGGATTTGGTATAGAGCAGGATTTTGTGCCATGTATTGTCTTAGTAACCATGGTGCCACGCTGTCAAACCTTGCAGAAGAGTTTCCTAGACACTTCTCCAGTGATTACTGTGTATCACTGACTCTTTTTGTTGTCGTTGTTGTTTTGTGCATCTACTAGATCCAGAGAAGTACAAGTTCATGGTGCCAGTCTCATAAAAAATGAACTGCCCAGGTGATACTGGAAGTAGGGATATTTTTTGCCAGAGCAGTGTGATTGCACTCAGAAAGCTGTGATGTTATAAGCAATTGAATTTAAGTTATTGGAATACTTCTAATTTCCAGCAGTCCTGGAGGCGTGGAAAGTGCTTTCTGCCTTGGATTTGCTGCATGCCAGGACTTCTTTTCCCCAGCTGTCATTCTCAGAGAATCCACCTTCTCTTTGCCATCCGGTCTTTTTGGATTGAATTCTCTGTTTGTCACCAGCTCTTCTAGCCTTCTGTGTCTCCTCAGCTGAGATTTTTGTTCCTAGCCTTGCAGACAGAAGTGTACCTAAATTAGGCTTTAGTCCTCCTGGTTTGCAGCTCTAGCTCAGCATAAAGCTGTTTCCCTGTAAATTAGTTTTATCCTTTGTGCTGGAATTTTGCTATAATTCTGATGTTACCAGGATCATTTATTAGCCACTGCCAGGAGAGGCATAACTTATATGCAGGTGTAATCTATTACAAAGGTAACATTGAATGTGTTCCCAGGTAAGGGAGAAAAAAGCTTCAGTTTCTTTAATGGGGTAAAAATCTCTGTAGCCAGGAATTCCTGACCCTTTGAATGGAATACTGAGGGAACATTCAGAAATTACTGGGATTTGTTTGCTTCTGCAGAAGTTGTTTGATGTGTTTCCATTTGAAGCAGCTGGCTTAGAAGTTCTGTTTCATACTTTTTCTTCAGTGTTTTCTTCCATTTCTTCTGGACAGTACTGCAGGATGTCTGTGCTGCATTTCTTACAAGGAATGACATCCCCAGAAATGCCACTTCTTTTTCCATGTGCGAGCTCTTTTTATCCCTGATTGAGAGCCTTGCCCTGTAGGACCAGGCTCCTGGGCTCTGCTGGTTAAAGAATGGGAGAGGTTTTGGCACTGGTTGCCATTGGTATAATGCTCCTTGTACCTGGCATGAGAACAGAGGGAAAGACTGGGAACAGGGAAATAGGTTTGACTAGACCTGTTGTTGCCATTTAAAGAAACGAAGCAGAAGGGGCTTGTCCAAAGTGGTTTCCTCCTTCCCTTTTACCAAACTCAATAACCATGGACAGTGGAGAGGGAGAGATTTAAATTACCCAACAAATAGATAGGGAGTAAGTCCTGACATCAAAGCTTCTATTCATGTCTTCTCCTCCTCCTTGCTTCCCTTAAATAATATATATTTTATACACAGCTTTTGGGCCTATTAATTGAGCTGCTTTTGGTAGGTTCAAAATGGGAATGTGGTGTTTTGAGGCTGGGCACTAAACCACAGAGCTGAGCTCACTAAATGGTGCCTGAAGTTTTATGTCCTTGGCCTCCCTTTGCTTGCAGGCCTCCAGATGTGGAGCACAACCCACACTGGCATTCTTAGGATTTCTGTAATGTATGGACAGCATTCAGTAGGAAAAGCAGATTATTAATAGAACTTGAAGGAGGTGGGATCTTCACTGAAAGTCTCCCAAGTTTCTTACCCAGCTGCATAGGGCAACCTGCTGTGCTGGAAGCAGAGGTTTCCTGGCCTCTGTGCAGCAATGGGGTGTAACATTCTTTCCAGCATTTTCGTAAAACAAGGCTAGAGAAAGAGGAATATTCACATCCAAAAACTTTTCCAGCCTTTTCCAACCTTGTGGGCCAAGCAAGAGGAGTCCCAGCTTTTTGGAAGGCAAGAAAAAGCTTCACATTCTGTTCAGAGAGAAGCAGTGAGGAGAAGCAAACTTGTCATCTCTAGAGGGCAGATTAGAGGGAAAATACTGTTACTGGGAGAGAGGGATATTTTAATCCTGGACTGTTCATATGCCTGAAAGGCGAGCTTGGGTTTGAATAAGAAGTTGCACATCCGGGGGAAGCTCGTTTTGCAGTATGGTCATTCCAAGTTTTAGCTGAGGAGTGGATTTTAAACCCTGTCTTTTGAAGGCACAAGCCTGCCTAGTGCCCATCTCTCCACATTCCCAGTTACAGGATGGAATTGCCTGTGCTTCCATGTGACACTGGTATCTGCTGCTTGTTTAGCACACGTGGTGAAGAACAGCATTGATCCCTCATGCCCGTGTGAAACTGTGCTTGGGATGCCAAGACCTGCTGGTCTCCAGTGAGCTCAGGTTCCACCCGTGCCATTTGCCTGCCCTGGAGTGTGGGAGTGGGGCCTAAGCTCCTGTTTTAAGGACTGCTCTGGGGTTGAGCCCCATCAGGTGCACTGTTGGTAGCTGTAGAGTTAATTCTGTCATTTGACAAGGCCCTCCTGCTGCAGTAACTGCATTGCCCTTCATCCCTAGTGAGCTGGGCTGTTGTGGCTGTGTTGCCTCCTGTCTGTGCCATCCTTCCTGCTAGGACAAGGGCCAGCCTCGTGTAAAGAGCCCCCTCTGAGAGTGGCTGATAGCCAGCAATCCCTTTAGAAAAGTCTGTGTGCTGTGAAAGTGTTGTGCTGCAGATCCCACTGTTACTAAATTTTACGTTTCACCCTTGGCTTTTTGCCAGGTCCCATGGGGATGTTGGTTTCCAAGAAGCAGTTACAGAAAAGGAATAGTGGCTGCTCTTTGCTAGGGATCTATCAGGCAGTGCTCATCCTTCCCTGAGAGGAGAGGGAGGCAGCCCTGAAAGGAGGGATCACTTGTTAGGCTCAAATCCTCCTAACCAAGACTCAGCAGCAGCAGCAGGGATGCTTTGTGGTACTCGATTAAAATAGCCCCTTGTGTGAGCACTTCAGGTCCTGAGACTCTCCCTGCCTTTGCTCCCACGACCTTTTGTACTTCTCTGAGGCAGAGCAGGGTGTGCATGACTTCAAGGGAACTTCAGGTTTAGTCCCAGACTAAATCTCCAGGCTTGGGAAGAGGGACCTGGCAGTTGAAGGTCCTGCCATGACTAGTGAGAACAGGGATAGTGACTGATGAACCAAGTCCTCTGGTTGACACAGGTTATGTGATGTCCAGGCCATTGTAGTGCCACCCTTTGGTAAGGCTCAGCTGTGCTTTTTGGTTTTGCTCTTCTTGTTCCCCTCCCATTTGTCAGCGTCAGGAGCTGGAGAACTGCCTTGTAACAGAGTTGAACAGAGTGTGGGTCCTTGTGCTCCTGCTGAAGAGGGATGCAGTAACCAAAGGCAAGAGACCCATCTGCTTGGCATCCAACTGAGCATTGAGTGCTTTAACCTTTGAGATGTAGTGGCTGGGCACAAGGGTACGCTGGCTTTACCTGGCAAGTCCTCACCTTGCTCACTGAGTTTGGCCTTCAGCTTCATGAAAACTTTGTGTTTTGATTAATTAATACACATGGATCAGCAGTGCAGGTGATTATGAAACTTAACTTTTTTTTTCCTGAGCTGTTACATTCAGGAGTAATATGCAAATGGAGTGAGTTATGCTTGTTTTGTTTCTCTTCTCCTTGTTCCCATCTGTTAAAAGCAAACCCTTAAACAAAAATGAAGTTATTCCATCATCTTTCATCTCTACCAGGCTGCTGTTAGAAGACAGCTTTGCCTTTACAAAATGCTGAGGTCCAGCCCATTTTTATTTTAGGATAGAAGAGACATAGGGGCTTGTTTCACTTCCTGCAGCTCCTGCTGTGTGTAGCCACTCGTGGTCCCCAAGCCCTGGGTTGCTGATGTGAAACTAACAACTTAAACGGTTGTGATTATTAGCAGGAAGAAAGTGCCTGAGGATATTTGTCATCTCTTTTGTGTGAACTGTGTTTCTTCCATTACAACTTGATGTCATTCTCTGTGGCATCTTTAACACCTGCTGTTTTTATAGTCTACACTTATTTGATTGAAAGCTTCTTGGCCAAGGTTCTAGGCTAAAATTTGCTCAAATAGCTTGAGTCTAAGTCTTATCTTCATGAGTTACTTGGGCTTGTGAGGTACCAGTGTGGTCTCAGAAACTCCCCATTTTGACTTACATTCCCAAGATTCCTTCTTTTTTATTTTGAATGTTATTGGGTTTAGAAGGAGAAATTAATATTTGGGACAGAAAAGGAGCCTCTTGAAGGTGGTGACTGTTGTTTTATGGTAGTGATGTCCTGAACAGGGTTTCCATTGCCACATTCAGCTTTTGTAATGAAATATGTGCCCACTGTGCTGGGTGGGTGCATTTTATGAGCTATATAAAATCTGGACTGGGGCATGCAAACAAATCCCCAGGTTAAGGTTTATTTTTCTGGGGACTGTCTGTCAAACCCTGTTCTTGGGGCAGGATCAAACTTTCCACTTTATGTGAGTGGATGCTGTGCTTGAAATAATTGGCTGGCTAGTCCCGTATGGCAACTTAGAAGTAGTTTTTCTGTCTTTCTGCTGTAGTAATATTGATAGGACTCTTGTCTAATCCTATTAGTTCTTTAGTATTTCAAACCTATCAAAGTGTGTGAGTCTGTCAGACAGTGTAGTTGTTGTTTAAAATTGCTGCTGAAAATTAAAGGAAGCATTAATGCAGGAAACGTAGTGGTGTGCAGAGGTTTTGTAGAAAACAGTGACTGTGCTGTTGAACAGTATCTGCTCTGTGCAGCTTGCAGTCTGAAACGTCACAACTTCTATTTCAGGGCTGTGGCAAATTGCTTGAAGCTTTTTAGGGCTGGACCAAGCATCAACACAACACGTCTTCCAAGTTTCTGTACCAGTCCCAGTAAAGCAGTATCTAAATATAGTGCTGATGTACAAGTGTTCCTTTATTTTCCCCTGTTGTGTTTTACTTGCTTCTGGTTGTACGTGTGTTCCATTTAAAGATGATTAGGCTTTTTGCTGAAGTTTTCACTCAAAATATTTGACTGTCTGCAAACACGAGATGAAAGGCAGGAGATGAAAATAAATAAATACATTTCCTTTAAAAGGAATGAAGATTTGAGGCAGCTGTGCTGCATGGAGGAGTGCAGCCATCCTTCTGGGCGTGTGCTCCCCTACTGGCACAAACATTAGCTGTACATACAATTTACTCAGTTCAGAGCAAGTATCTGGACCTGGCTAATCTTTTTCCCTTTCAAAATGGTCCAGTCAAGTCAGAAACCATGGCCTGGATCCTCTCCCTCTGACAGGGGAGCATAACTGTGAGGATTTCTTCTCTTGACAAGTGATTGATCCCTTCCAGTAAGCAGTTTATCCCATCTAAGATTTTTGTTTGCTTCCGGACATGCCTCTGGACTATATAAGGAATTTAGGTTGACATAATTTCTAAATCAGTTCCTTGGGGGTAGGTGGGGTAAAAGTACCTTCCACTGCAATACAAGTTGCAATAAATTTCTATATCCCACCTCTGTTAACATGATTTGAATGAGGCCAAAGAGTCATTTAGGTCTGTATTCTTTCTAAGGTGTCTGGTTAAGGTGCCAAGACCATATGTGTACTTGTAATGCATTTTGGCACCAAGTTCTGTTATCTCTTGCCTCACATAAAGGGTTTTTAGAAGCTCAGTGTCTTGAAGATTTTGGATCTTGTCTCAAATATTTCAAGTTTTTCTCTTCGTAGTTATAGGCTGCCCTCCATAGAGCTTCTCTTTGTGTTTCTGTGTTTGTAGAACTGTTCTCCTCTCAAAATAATGATTGCAGTGGCTGTTCATGCAGAACATGTCACAGCCAGGGTTTGCACAGGCACCGGTGTGGTGCCAGTGCCAGGCAGGCAGGCCCTGCAGCACTCAGCCAAGCAAAGGGCTCAGGGGTCCCTGGCACAAGGGGAGCTGCTTCCCATCACCAGCTGCCCTCTGGGAGCTGCCCGGGCAGGGATGTGGGTGCCTTGGGGCTTGAGAGCTCCTGAAAACAGCCCCTGTTCCTGCTACTCCCACATACTTGCCTTTTTAATGCTTTGTTCTCTAGCAAAATGTTGCTTGTAAAGGGGGGAGGGAGGAGATCCCAGGCTATTATCTGCTAAGTAGGTCGTAATTCTGGTAAATAATTGATTTTTTTTTTTCAGGCTTGAAATCAGAAGCAGGTCTTAAGTGCCAGTGTCAGACCACTGTGATTATCACTCCTTCTGGAATTTCAGTGCTTCAGCTTGAAGGATAGTTGTCTGGCTCTTTTGGGAGGGGTGTGTTACTGGAAATAAAAGGAGAAAGTAATTCCAAAGCCATATGGAGAAAGCATTTCTTTTGCTGTGGTATTGATTTTAAAGTTTTCTTACTTTAAACTAGCTCCTGTGAAAATTCTCTGCTTCTGGCTTCTGTTATGCTCTGGAATAGCCGCTCAGACTCTTCACCTGTTTTTATTAAGCAGTGGAATTTGGAAATGAAAGTGTTAACAGCAGCGAGCATCATCATTGGCTGTGTCTGCTCTGTATGAGACTGTCCATGCTGTACTGCTTAATCTTTTAAAATCTTACCCTGCTGTGCAGACTGCTCAGTAGGAGCTGTGGATTGCTTGGGTTCAGCCTGTATTTTGGCAGACCAAATCCTGCTCCCAAATAGCTGGGACTGCTGATCAGTCGTCTTCTGTGGGGTGTATATGTAAACGTGTGTGTGTGTTCATGTACAGACACTTGGTGTATGTGTTCTGTGGTTTTTAACTCTGGACACAGAGTGTTTCCTTAACAAGCTTTTTTCACCTCAAGGGAAAGAGCTCTTGTGCAGGGATGTGGGGTGTGGAGACACACTCCCCTGGAACTCTGTTTATTTTGTGACTTGCCTGGGGGTGAGTCCTCCCCGGGCAATCCTTGGCTCCATCACCTGCAGTACAGCAATAGTGCAGAGGCTGCTCTGGGGCCTGCACTGGACAGAGCTGGTTTCACAGGTAAGTCCTTCTGCTTTGCCCTCTCCTGCACCAGCTGAGCTGAACTGCAGCTTCTGGCTGCCCTTGAAGAATGTGTGTGTGTGTGGCTGTCACAGCTGTTCAGGCAGCCAGGCTCTGATCCTGCCTGGCTCTGTGTATCCCTGCATATCCACAGCTCTCCTCAAAGAACTGGGGAGCTGCAAGAGCTCAGTTCTTGTCCTTGGTGCAAAGTTACTGAGTGAAACAGCTTTGTGACTTGCTGGGCATGAGAACACTCAGTCTGCTTTGGGAGCTGCTGTCTGAGCAGGAGTTCTGCTTGGTATCTACAAGTCTGGGTACAGAACAAAGCTCTTGGGGAACACCATCATCTACACAGGTTGTTTTGTCTTGGTTGGGATTGATGTGGTCCTGTTTTCCTTTGGCTGGAATTCATTGGCATCTTAGTGCTTCCCCTTGGCATGTCTTCAAAATCCCTTGTTGGCTCGTTCATGCTGTGGGATGGCAGGGCTTAATGAAGTGGTGGTGTAACACATCTGTGTTACCAAAATAAGCTCCCTCTTATCCCATGTTTTAATAAAATCTGAACAGCAGTGGATCAGTCAGTGATGCTGAAGTGTAAACCAGCATTGTTGGTGTCTGATGAAGTACACCATGAGCTCAGACTGAGAGGTCTTTCCTCTCATCTGCTTTTCAGCTTCTCAGAGACCTCTGGCACCACTGTGCTGCTTGTTCTTGGATTGTGTTTTTCTAAATTTATTCTTAATAATTGGAGGAGGACTTCCACTTCTAAAAGCAGGTTCAACACAGAAGCACACAGTTTGTGAAAAAGGTGTTGTGGAATGTCAGCTGAGAACTTCTTAACCCAGAGCAGACCTTGACCTTCATCTTAAACTAGTGGTTTCAAGGGGAAAGATATGGGGAGAAGATGATGTCTATTAATGCTGGTAGGAAGCTGTGTTCCACCTTCAGCATCTTTAATTAAAAGAAGTTCCTATAACTACCTTGCCATGATTATGAATGACACAAAAGTGTTTTTTCTTCTCCAGCCAGATGACAGGAAGGCACTGAGCCTGGGCAGCAGCTGTGTTCAGAAAGGGTTGTCAGTGGTGTAGGCAGAACCATCTGCCCAGCAAGGCATTTAGCTTGGGCTGCTTTTTCTAGACCAGGATAGTAAATCAATAGCTTATTTTTCACAGTGTTACAAGTAAGATGTCAATGGGTAGATTTACAGTGTAAACAGGAAGAGGGAGCTACCTTTATTGTCTTCTTGGTGCCCCAGATGCATTAGTGAGAAAACAAAACAATATTGCAAAAAAAAAATAAAGCCAAAGCAACTCATCCTGAAAGAGGCTGAAGATCTAGAAACACAACAGTGTTCTTATCAGACATTTTACTGTTTCTTTTAAATAGACTTTAATACCCCCCACTGCCTAGGGCTGACCCTCCCTTCCCTTCTCACAGAACTGTCAGCTCAGTTAAACTCTTGTTTGAACAGGCCCTTTCCTCTCCACATGCCAGGACTGATGGTCTGCTCTAGTTAAATACAGGAAAAGGTGTCTGTAGAAATGGGGAGGGGTTTTAAGAGATCATGGGATGAGAATTGCTCCATTTTGTTTCAGTTAATTTTATAATCTACTTCTCTGGAGATTCCTGTTGCCAAATGTTTGAAGTGACTGCAAAACTCTGAGACAACTGTGAAGAGCAAAATAGTAAATATTATGCTGGTCATGGTTGGAATTTTCTTCCATTCACCTGGCAGATGACAGAGCCACCCTGGGTATTAGAGCAGCAGCCCTCCAGTGCAGTCAGTACATGCAGTTTCCACTTGGGCTTTGTTACTGCTGGTTTTTTTTAGAACTGAAATGAAGGCTGTAGTTTGAGCACAGCAGTAGTGCTGACCTGAGCAGTCACGTTTGCTGCATCCCACCTCTGTGTTCTCAGGCTGCTGCATTGTGTGGAGAGGATCACTGAAATGGAATAGGAGCTGCTCTGCTTTATCAAATAACACTCTTTCCAGTTATTTTTAGCTTAGCCAGCTCCTACTGTGGTCTGTCATGGTCCCTGCAAATGTGATTTAGGGGACAGTGGGTGGACATGGACAGGAACCTATACAGGGGAAACTGCTTGAATCCTAAAACTTTAGCCCTCATAATGAGGCCCTGTTTTTGTTGGGAAATACTTTTGACTTCCAGGTTCTTCTCCTTGCAGCAGTGCATGGTTCATGGTTGTTTACTTGTTTTTGCTCTTGGTGTTTTTTACCTTATTTTTCATGGAAACTTTTTCTCTCTTTGAGTCGGTTCGCACCTCTGATCTAGTCCATGCTAAAGCTCCTGGTGCCTTTGGCACAAAGCCACACATCCTTCAGAATGTAGCTGCCTGTCCATGTATTTCTGTGCTGAAAACTCTCTACATGTGAACAACCAAGCCTAAAATTTGCTTTCTTCCTGTTAGACTTGCAGTAAATGAGGACAGCTAAGCTTGGTGCACAGTCCTGAGTAATGAGTGGAAAAGAAAACTGCGAAGGTGTTCCAGTGTGCTTTGGGGTTTCCTTTGCCAAGGACATCCAGTGGCCTGACTGCCAATATGAACTGAACTTGGAAACCTTTCCAGCTTGCCTGAGAAAACATAGAACAGGAGAGGAATCTAAAGGCATAGATGCTGTAAGGAAAGAGATTAATTTTCTGTTCTCAGTAAGGCAGGAACCTGAGGTATTAATCCGTGTTATGGGGTGTCATGCTGTGCCATTATCACTCCGTGGTAAACAGGAGGAACAGTGAAAAAAGAAAAAAGGTAGCAGGAGTTTCACTGCTTTGGGCCCTGGCCTGCACTGTGAGTGTTTGTGCTCTCTTCCTTGAGTGGGTGGTACATGTGCAATTCAGCCTTGACCAAACTTCTCTGTCTTTACCTGTTGGCAAGATATTTGCAGCCAGTCATGCTGGGAACATCCCTTGTTCATGTATGTGTGTATTTGCTGCTTAGGGCTCTAAGTGGGGCCCATTAAACCTTGTAAGTGCCTGGAAAGATGTGCAGCAGCCACTGGGACATAGGCACTGTCAGCTGTCACAGAAACATGCTCAAGGCTTGCCTTCTGCAGTGGCAATGGGTGTAACTTTGTCTCCTAATGTTAGTCACACCCCACTGCTTGTAGTGTATCCTAGAATTTACAAATGGCTGTGGAGACACCCTGTATTTGAAAGGCCACATCTAAACGTGTGACCTGTTCTCCTCCTAATCACAGCTGTTGTTATCGGTTGGACTCCCCTGTCTGGTTTGTGGTGTGCAGTGGTTGTGCTTCCCTCCCAGTGTTTCAGTTGGATTGAAACTGCTCTAAGTGTCAGATGTCTTGGAGAGATGGGAATTTAGCCCTCTGCTGCTCCTGCCCTGCTGCGCGCTGTGCTGTGCACTTTGTGCAGGCCTGGCTGCGTGTGAGGTGTGTGTGATTCCTCAGCACTCCGGGGCTGCTGGCTGGAGTTGCCAGGAGTCAAGATGAGCAGCAGGGAACTTTTGCTGGCAGAAGGGACATCCTTGGAATTTGCATGCTACAGAACAGTCGTGTCTGGACTCTGCTGGATAATCAGGTTAGCTTCCTGGATTTTTCTAATGACTCTCAGTAGCTGCAGTGAGCAGCTGCTTCTGTCCTGTGGGAGGATGCTTTAGGTTTCCCTGAGGTGGGGAATGGCCTCAGTAGTCCCAACTTTCACATAATGGGTGGATCATGGAACTTCTTCTGCATGGGCATTAGATCTGCATGGATGTTTAATCTGTCCCCACAAATGCACCAATGAGAGCAAATGCAACATGTTTTAGTAACATGCTGCTACAAACAGATCAGACCTGTCCTCTAGTCTCTGCATGAACTCTTCATGGAATATATGGGCAGATTAAAGAACTCTGATCTTCTTTTTTAGATGTTTAATGATCTGGGTTTGACACACCTAAAAGATTAAAAGTGGACTGCAGTTAATTCATCTCCTAAAGAATTAAAGGCGCTGTCTGCTATGGGGATAAAGCTCATCTGTGGTGGAGACAGAAGTTTCTTGGAGGCTGGTTAACATCCATGGCCTGGGATCCCCCCGGGGGAGGGAGGGTGGAGAGAGCCACCAGCTGTCTTGCTGCTTCCATATGCAAGGTACATTGCTTTCTCCTCCTTCCATCTCAAAAATAAGAAGCAGTTCTCAATCTGTACATGCACATACACACTTGACTCACATGTGAGTCTTATCCTTCCTTAGCAGACATGGAAGTAAAATTCACATGTCACTGGTCTTGTTCCTGCAGCCTCTCCACATGGTTGGGAGATTACTTACTGGAATGAGAGAGCCGAGGGTGCAAACCTGAAATGGATGTTGGTGGGAAAATCTGCTGAAATTTTGGATTCACTAACTCCTTTTTTGCATGCTGCATAAGCTGCAGTTGTCATTCGAGTGTTCAGCAATGTATTTAGAAACCTCCCTTCCTGGGGTGCTGTTTCCCTTTTGTTCTGTTCCCTGGAGAGGCTTTCACGTCTCCTGCAGAAGGGACAGTGCAGCCTGTGTGAAGGTGCTTGTTTAACTCTGGGTTTGAGCTGATGGCTGTTTCCTGGGTGAGCTGTTTTGTGTTTCACTGCAGCCCATGCTCCCAGTCAGCTTGTTCAGCAGTGTGAGGGATCATCCTCTGGACATTTTCAGTGATGGGGTGCCTGGTAAGAGTCTGTCAGCACCGATAGCTGGCTTCACTTCATGTGCCTAAAGGAGAAACATGGTCTGAGGCCATAGGCAGGCTTGGAGCTAACTTAGGATGGCTTTGTCTTTGATTTTACCTCGTACTGAAGAATGAATTTACAAATTAATGGGACTTTTTGTTGCTAAATGAATTGGTTTTGTACATGAGGGGAGGCTTCAGGGTTCACTGAACATCTTTACATGTAGGTGTACTGTCTTTACGTAGAGAAGAGATGGAAAGGATGAAGAAAATAGTTTGTTTTGAATCTGTTTAGCATCCTAGCAGAGCCTTTTCTTCATCCATACAAGAAAAATAAAGTTGTAGGGATTTGACATGGCAAACATTTCTGTTCTTTTTCTTTTGATACTTGATCTTTGTGTCCTGGGGGACAGGCTCCTGGTATAACTAAACACCATAATTATCATTTGTGGATCTCAGTTTTGTGTGAAATTGTACATATTGAGTGTGCTATTTCCTGGGTTTGGAGATGATGATTCAGGATATGTCAAAGAAATAAGCAAGATGTTTAGCTTTCCATAGCTTAGTTATTATATCTTTTAGAGAACAGTGCTGCATTCCCCAGGCAACTGCATTCACAGCCCATCCACACTGATGTACTTCGACATGTGCTCAGCACTGGGCCTGAATCCCTGATCCTTCTCCAAGTAGCCTGGCCAGCACTAAGAAATAAAATTACATGTTTCTGTATTGTTTATCACCAAGTAAACAGTGATATGCAAAAGCTGGAGCTAAGGTTGGAAGGCACATTAGTAACTTAAAGGTTACAACGGAAAAACAAAAATAGAAGGGGTGTTGCATTCCAGTAACTTATCCTTAAAGCAGCCACGTGTAAATCCCAGGAATTGACTGAGCTTCAGCCTGAAGGAAAATGAAGCAGTGTTTTGCTTCAGTTGCAGTAGAAGCTTTTACGTGTACCCACCCCATATCTACTGTGTGTGCATCCTTCCAGTTTGGATTTCTGAGCCATGAACTAAATCACAAAGCTGATCCAGCTTAGAAGGGAAGCATCAAAGATATTTTTCTTTGAGCTGGCTGAGTTCTTTATCTGGACCACAGGCATCTGTGGGGTTGCAGAACTAAGGGGATAAGAGGGGAAAGGGCAGTGAAGTGGTTTATGGCTTGGTGGGGGAAACCTAAAACCCTATTGCTGCCAAGACAGTGCATTGTCAAACTATGGCCTCACACATTCCCTGGCACAGAAACACAAGGGTGCAAACTGCCTTAGCTCTGTTCTGCTCTGCAGCTGTGGGGATGCTTTTGGAGTGAGTGTAGACATTACAAAGTTGTGCTAGCCGGGGTACCATTCACAAAGAAGCCACAGTGATGTGGGGCTTTGGCAGGACGTACAGCTCCCTCCCCCCTCCAGGATTCTAGGTATTTACTTAGGCAGGCAGGTCTGAGCTGCTGTGGCTTCACTGCTCTTTTAGCAGGATTAGCTGGAGCACAGCTCGCTTGGAATCTTCTCTGCATGCTGCTGTTAAGCCTCTCAAGCAGCTATGGATGTTGTGCTGCTGTGAAAGTATGACATGTGCATTTGAACCATTGTGTGGCTGTGGATTAGATGCAGATAATCTTTCTTTTTACTTAGAAGTTAATTTCTTTTACCCTTCCTGCTTTCGCATTAGGTCTATGATTTCATATTTCCAAAGAATGAATGTGGCACCCAGCAGGAAGGGGTGTAGGCAACAGGGCAAGGGAGCAGTGTTGCTGTGCTCTCTCTGAGTGCCAGTGAATTTGTAACTGTAAATTTGTTAGATTCTTCCTTACCCCCCCCCAGCCAGGTGAAATTTGAAGCAGTGAGGGAGGGAAGCAGTTTAGAAGAGGGGGAGGCACAAGGTCACAGAGGAAAGGAATATTATGTTTGAGAAAAAGAAAAGAAAATGAAAATGGGACAGAGATGAAAAACAAGATAAGAGGATGGAAGCAGTAACTGAGGAGGGAAGTGCTAGAACAGACTCATAGAAGCTGAAGCAAAACAAGGCCAGGCTGTTGCTGTCAGAACCAAAGGTGGAAGTAAATGCTTGAGTGTTTTTTTGCAGAATGGGTGAATTAATGATGAGCCTTTGTAGCCCCAGGTGGTTCACAGCCCGTTTTGCTGGTACAGGAGAGTGGTACTGTAAGAGAATATCAGAGGGCCAGGGGTAGAAATAGCTCCTGTTGTGTGCTGAGAGAGCTCATTTCTGTAAGTCACAGCTGCTGCTCTTCTCTGTGGGATGAGATCTCTTTCAGGTTACCCAAAGAGGAGGAGAAAGGCCTGTGCCTGGGTGTGAGATGAGAAGCAGAGCACACATGGAGCCGTGTCCTCGGTGTGTCTCTCAGGTGCTCTCTTAGCACACCGTGGTGGAGCCCATCAGCCTTGTTTGCCTGCCCTTTTTCTTGTCAGCAGTTATCTGTTGTTGCTGTGGTTCACCTTCCTCTGGCCTTGATGGCAAAGTTAGTGATAGTAACTCTGAGCCTGGGTGGCCCAAAAATGAGAATTAGAACCCTCTTAATGCTCACCTTAACAGAGACACCAGCTAAGAAACCAAGTGCTCTTGCTTGAGTCCGTGTGCTGTCTCCACTTGCCACCGAGCGCAGCAGCACCTAGAGCAGCTGCAAGTGTCAGAGCAGGTGAGCTCCTGGCTCTGATCCCTTTGCTCTGGTCCTTTGCTCCCAGGTGGAGGCTGAGCAGCCTGTGAGCATTGTGCTGGGCTGAGGAGATGTGAATAACCCAGTTTCCCTGGCAACAGCGGGCTCTTTCATCACAGAGACACAAGGCTACCTCTGTTCCTGGTGCTCAGGCTTGCGGAGTGTATCTGGCTATGGCAGTACTTTGCTTTTCTGGGAAAAAATGGCAAATAAAAGCAAGAAGGTCTTTCTGCCTTTGAGATAATTAAAATCTCCATAGGTAGATTTCAGTGCTGCATTCAGCAATACTAGAGAGAAGAAGGATTATAACTACTTCTAAGCTTTTTAATGTGTGAAGAATCCCTGGAGGATACAGAAATAAAGTTTTAAATTCTGTATGGGGTTTTATGAACAGATCTCATAGCAGTCTGTGACACTGATAGATTTGCAAGATTACTTATTTTCTTTTTTATGGATAGGGAGACAAAGTGATTCAAAGGTAGACTGAGTCCTGTTGCAAAGCTAGGAATAAATATCCCTCTGAGCTGATCCTCCAGCTGGCATTTCCTCCAGTTTCAGGTAAAGGTTTTCCTGTGCAGTGGGAGACAGAGCACATTATGGGAGGTAGAAGTGTGAAGCTGTTTTTTAGCTGGAGAAAGTGAGGAAAGTGGAAATACTGTTACTCACTGCAAGCCTTTCTGCTAATGTATTTTAGTCTGCATTTACTCCCCCACTAACAAAAGTGGAGCAAACTATTCATTTTGAGAGTGAGCACTGGGAGTGAAAAAAATATTCCTGCCTTAATTTCCACACAGCGACTTGGTCTTGTTACTGCAGGAGTGCAGAGAAATGGGTTTGGGTAAGAATAGTTTGAAGAAACTTCTGCAGGAAAAAGGAACTCTTCCTTGAGTGGGCTTGAGGCCAGCAGAAGTGCCCAGTACTGATGTTCCTCCTTGGATAACACCCGTGTTCAGTTGTCAGTGATGTATCACAGGTTTCTTAGGTTAGAAAGTTCCTGTTTTCAGCAACTCCCATTCAAGCCACTGTTTAGCAAATCAACTTATATGGTGTTTTCTGAATGGTTGTGGACTCTCTAACACCTGGACCAAAGTTCCTTCCAGAGAACAGATACCACCTTCCCTGTTGTTGCTGTGATTGTGCACAGTCTGACAAGTCTTTTGAGGAACTCTGAGAGCTTGAGCACAAGGTAATAATTTGAGCAGGTAGGTGACATAAAACTCACTGAGTTTGTTAAAATAATATTGCCACAGTCCTTCAGCAGCCTCAAGGCCTTGTACCAGGCTGTTAGCTGGGTGGCATTTGGTACAAGCTGAGACCGAGGCTCACATCTACAGTGAGTTTATTGTTGGGTTTTCAGTATATTGTTTGTGTAAATTCCCCAGACCAGCTCTCCCTCCTGAAAAAGCCACATAGATCAAGTTTTATGCTGTTCCACATAAAGTTCACATCTTTTACTGAAATGAGTCATACTTTAACTGAGTTTACTGTGAGGGAGGAAAGTGGGCTTTAAAATGTTACTCCTCCACCCTGCCTTAGTGATGTATAACAGGATTATTAGTATGCTTGGCAGCAGCTGCTTATTATTTTAACAGAACCTGGATATTTGTGAAAACAAGAAATCACTTCTGCTTGTGTTCAAGTGTAACTGTTTTTCCTTTTTTGATGGCTTTGTCTTCCATAAGGTTCACTGGCTTCTGTAAAGGCAGATCTAGCTTATCTCCTTGGAGTTATTTTTCAGTCTGGGGAGAAGGGTGGCATTCTGTGACTTGTAGCTGAAAGAGGAGGAACAGCTCTGCCATTTTGTGGGCAGTGGCCCATGCATGGCTGTTCTGTCACACAGAGGACATTGCTGGGCATTGCCAGGTGAAAGTGCTTCACAGGCCCATGGAGATTGTGGTGCATTGTCACTGTGTAGACACCAAATTTGGCTCCTCTGTGTATATTTCTTTGTGTAGAGAGATGAAAAGCCTTTTAGCTTATGGCAGAAGGAGCTGCTCTGTGTGTCCTTGTTACAGATTTTTGCAGAAGCAGTCTCTGTACACAGCAACTAAAGATGCCATAACCAGTTTTCCTACTCAGTTTTCCTGCAGAAGTTCATTGCTGTCTCATGCAGTAATGGTTAGCTTGACTCCTCATACCACCATCCTTTTCTGCTTGTGTTTTGGATGTGTTGTTTTAGGGCTTTTTGGGGGAGAGGAGACGGATGTATAGAAGGGAGCAGTGTGGTGGGTTGTTTATTTGTTTAAGGGGTTAAGCTCAAAATAGGAGGAGGGGCAGTCAACAGAAGAGGACCTTTTAGGATTTTATTTTTGTTAGTAGGTTGGTTCACTTGACATGTAGGACCTTTCTTTCCTACTCTTCTTGTTGCTGAGAGGTATGGAGAGAGTTACAGTTCTCCCCTGAGTTACGTATTACCTATCTTACCTAAACTGGCAGGGGCATCACCTGTTCTTGATTGGCAGAAAACCCAGAGCCTGTTACCCAGTAGCTTCCTAAACCCAGACTGGTAACTTTTATGGAGCCAGCAAAAGCATTTATTTTGGTGCTAATGCTTTTGAAGGAAGATGTGAGGGAAAGAGCTGTAATTAAATGACCACTAATGCAAGAAAGGACTTTGCCTTTTAGGACTTAGAATAAGTGAAATGAACTTTTGGTGACAACATGAATTTAATTATATTTACTCCTCTCCTTGATGTGTGTTTCACTTTGGGTTTCCTGATAACTGACCCCAGCAGCTGGGGGGCCGTGCCCGTGTTGCCCAGCCCGTGCCCTGCCTGAGCAGGCTGAGCAGAGCTATAGTATAACAGGCGACCTCGGATGGGAAGAAATGATGATGTCTGGCTCCAGATCAGATCGGCTTTATTAAAACTATACTATATTACGTTAATATACTATTTAAAGAGAGACTATACTATTCTACATACTTACTTCTTACTTACCTAACTATCAACTAACTCTAACAAAACTCGTGACTCTCTGCTGAGAGCCCGAGCCACAGCTGGATCCGATTGGTCACTGAACCCAAACAACCTTCACCAGAATCCAACCCAGCAATCACTGCAGGTAAACAATCTCCATACCACATTCCACATGGGGAAAACACAGGAGCAGAGATAAAGATTGTTTTCTCTTCTCTCTGTGCTTCTCCTGAGAGACAGAATTATGTCTCTCTGTCCAGAGAATGTGAATGTCACACAGAGCCTGTGTTGTGTTTTGCAGATGCCCCGTTCGGGGGGACCCCGCCCGGCTACGCGTACGATGCTGACCGCGCCGAGGAGCAGAGGCGGCACCATGACATGATGCCCTACATCGACGACTCGCCTTCCTCCTCGCCGCACCTCAGCTCCAAGAGCCGCGGCAGCCGCGACACGCTGTCCTCGGGCTCCCTGGAATCCACCAAATCAGTGAGTCCTTCCCTGCCCCCCTGCTCCCAGCAAAGCCTCGCAGGATTGCCAGGGGCGGTCGGGCTTAGCGGGGACTGCCAGTGCTGTGGGACATCACCCGACGTGATACAGCACTGCCTGGTGTTGTACATTGTACATTTTAGCTGATGCTAGGCCTAAACTTCAGGGCTCAGTGTTGTGTATATGATTTTTGAGCCCTTTGTGAATTTTAGTGGAGAGAATTGGTGACTAATTGCAGTTGAGAGGGTCTCTAAATAGCAGATATTTTGGAAAGGAGGCTGTGGAATGAAATACATTCATACGTCTCTGCATGTGAGTTGTCATTGCCTTTCACAAGGAAAATAAAAGTTATTTTCAGGTAGGTTAAGGGTTTTGATCAAGCATCTGGAAGACCTATTTCCTTCACCCTGTGAAAATGGAATAAAAAGATTTAAAAGTGCCAGCTCTGAAATGGTGACTTTGGGTGGGAGATGGCCACTACTTGTAATGGATTTGACTATTCACTAAATAGCTGTCTATATAATCAAGTATCATAGATTAAAAATATAGAAGGGTTGCCTTGCCTGACCTGTGGCTTAACATGGCCCTTCAGTCTGCCTTGCTTTGGTTTTGCTTCAGGTTCAGTAGCACAGCGATAGCTTGGAACTGTAGGAAAATTTCTGGTTTTGGTTTTACAATATTCTTGGTAGTGGATCATCTGCATGCCTTGGTAAAGAGCTCTTAGCTCTGCTGTCTTCACAGTCCAAAATGTCTTCGTTTCAGCTTGGATTAGTCTCTTTGACTTTCAACCTTTTGTTTCTTTTTATCCTTTTGCAATAGATTGCAGAGCACTTGAGTCCCAAGTTGCTGTTTTCCTGAATATTTTTGTCATTTTCAAACTTTTGGGCTCCCCAAATCATTCATAAAGATGTTCAATAGCACAAAGGCAACTGTCACTTCCTTCCTACATTACTTCAAAGAAAATGTGCCAAACAATCTTGAATTCCCACATTGTAAATGACACTTTGAAATCTCTCATCCAAGTGTTTTAACTTATGTGCTGCCTTTGTATTGTTCTTTCCTGTTAATTAAGATATCATGGAAGATAATTATGGATATTTTAGAGATATCAGTGTACGTGTAAATCAACACCATCACCATTATCAGGGACTTTTATTTATCTTGCATCAAAAGGCAAGTCTGAGAAGTGCCACCAACCATCACTGTACACGTCCTTCTGCTCTCTGTTGGTTACTGTCACAGCTATGCTTACTTCTTCCAGGATGAATTCTGGGCTAAGAATCCTTCCTGACACAGTGTCCTTGTTCTTTCTCATTTATAAAAATCATTGTCAAGATCTCTTAAAGCAGTATCAAGTAGATATATTGTTGGTGTTTGCTTAGTTTTATTTGACTGTAAAGTGTAGAATCTAGTTAGCTGCTTATGCTTTAGTGAATTCATTTTGAGATGCTTTCTTATCTCTCAAGATGAGAATTCTTGTGATATGTAAGAGGCTTTTGAGTGAAGAAATTACCATTAGTAAATTCAAAAAGCTCCAAAACCATTTTAAAATTGGCTTGAGATTTTCATGTTATGTTTCTCATGATGAAGGAATAAACACTGTGTGACTACACATGGCTGAGAGTTATCTTCAAAGAACCAGTTATGACAGTGCCTGGAGGAGACACTGCCTAATAGTTAATATTTTTCTTTATTTGTTTGAATATTGCCTCATAAGCATTTAACAGTAGTTAATTTAAAAGTTACTTTAGTAATGCTTGAAGGCTGCTTCTTCAAAAATAATTTTTAACATAAATTGCTGCTTTCTTTTCTCTGACTACAAAAAGATGTTTCATGGCTTCCAAAGGAAAGAGGTGTTCTGATACACATTGGACTTCTAATCATGAACCTCAGCAGCTTCACTTGATCCTGTCTGTAATCAGTCCACAGATGACAATCCCTGGACAGTCCATGACAAGCAGAAAGAGACTAAATTTATATCCAGGTATTTCCCAAGCAAGTTAAACTTTCAGTCATCCTGAGCTGTGAGATGGCTTTTGCTGAGCTATGTTTTCAGCTATAGTGGAAAAGACATCAGTAACAAAATTAAGTGTCAAACACACTGCTGAGCCAAACATAACATGTGTTGGACCACAAATACCAGGACATATGTCCCTTCCATTTTCTTTTGTACTAAACTTGATTAGCAGAAAACATGTTTTGTTTATATGTGTTTGCTTTTAAAGTTGTCTTCTTGCCCTTTTAACTGGGGTGCCTGCAGTTACTTCTGAAAATTTCAGATTATTTTTATGACCAGAGTCTGGAAGTGAACTGCATGCGGCAACACAATGCATGCACTACATACATCGTGGCAAAACATTAAGATTGTAAAGTCATTAGAAGTTAAGAACTCTTGAATCATTATGAGAACTTGGAATTACTCAGTTGTCCCATCTTTCCTGTGGGCTCCTGCACTGTGCAGTGCATAGAGTGAATGACACTCACAGGATTCAATATTTCATCTCCAGAGCTGCACCTTATTTTCATCTCTAGAGTGTGCACCTTATTTACAGGACACTGCAAACTCCAGTCTGGGTACAAAAGTATTCATTTCCATGAAGTCCAGATACAGCTGGAATGCCACACAGGTCTTAATTGTCCTTGCAGTGTTCCTGTGAGATAAGAGGATGGCATGTTCACTAACCACAGGTTATCAGGGCAGACAGGTTATGGGAGAAGCATCTGCTAATTTTGGGTGCTTAATGTGAGATGAGTAATGTTCTGCAAAACCAGGTTCTGACTCTTAACACAGCTTTCTTCACATTAAAGTAAAATTCCTTTAATTTCACTTTGCAACCAAGAGTTAACAGCACTCCAGTCAGACACCCAGAAAATTGAAAATGTAGCAAACAATGATATTCAAATGTTTTAATATAAATATAAATCTAAGTAATTCACTTATCATCACACAGGCATTGCAGCATTTTGCTGTGATGTTTATCTGCCTTATCCCTGAGACCTCTTGGGGACTGCATTTTTGCTATCTGAATATTGAGGGCATTCTGCTTTGACTTATTTTATGGCTTGCTCTGCTGGGCTTTGTATTTTTCTGCCAGGTGTTTGACTGAGTTCTTCCACCTCCCTAGAGCAGCTATAGCCCGTGCTTGGGTAGCACATCAGGGTTCACCTGCTCTGTCCAGCCACCATGGAGAAAGTGCAGAGTGCCAAAAGCAGTGTCTCTTGCTCAAAGAGAATGAAGGGAAACCTCCTGGACTGCTTGTGAAGGAGCTTCCTGCTGTTCCCTCGGTGTGTAGGGTGACCAACTCACAGCACATTCTATTCCAAGAACTGAGGGTTGCAGCTGACTTCCAGAGGTTTGTGGTGGTTGCACTTTGTCACCTGGGCAGTGTTTTCTACTCCCTCCTACCACCTGCATCTCCTGAGCAGATGAGGAGATGCTGCCTGCTCTGCCTCCAAAGGGTGCCCCTCCAGCCACAGCTGGGGCATTCCCATTCCACCTGTTCCCTGCCCACTGCACAAACTGTTGCTGTGCAAGCAGGAGGACAAGGCTGCACTGGCATTAGTTTTGTCTGTGACCCAGACAGGGACAACCAACACAGATGTTTGTAGTGTGGATCTCAACAGCCCTTGACTTGGCATTTGTGTGGAAGGGAGGCCTTAACAAATGTTTGGAGGGTCTGACTCAACTTGCTCCATTTCTTCTGGCTCTTCTAGAATCTCAGGCTGGGCTGCTGATGCATGTCCTGCCATAAAACCAGTGCTTTTGCCAAACTTTGTTCTGAAGCAAGCCTACAGGGACAATGGGAAAAGGAGAAATAGGTTCCACTAATGCTTAAGTTGTTTGTTTATTTAACTTGAGAAGAGATTTAATTTTCCCAAACCTTCCTTTCTGTAACAGCTGAACTGTTATGATTGAACTTCACAGAAATTCTGGAAATCTCTCTTGGAAAATTTCAGCGTAAATGTTTGCCAAATAAGACAGTGCTGGTAGCTTCAGAAGGTGTCAGACTGTTGGTAAAAAATAGTGGTAATTCACTCTCAGAAAGAGAGAGAATGTGTCTGTCTTTCCCATACAGTGAGGGTGAAGAGCAGATAAAATACCTGGATTAAGTTTGAGGAGGGCAGAGGGAGAGCTTGCTGCAGTATTCTTAGGCCACAGGAAGGTGTAGGGACAGCTGGAACATCAGTGACTGGCACCCTTCAGAAGAGAAGAGTTACTGCCAGGAGTTTTGGAGTGGGTAGCTTGCAGCCTGGAGGCTAGAGAAGGCTGGGAAAAGGGGGAAGCCTCACTCGCTGTCATCCTGGTGCTGCTCCTCATATGAGGAGAGGTTGCAGCCCTGGGAAGTGCAGAAATAGGAAAGGCCTTTGAGGATGCTCCCCAGCAGAGGCAGGCTCAGGGACGTGCGTGGGGCTCTGTGGAGGTGGGTGCAGGGCAGGCAGTGGAAAAGCAAAGCTCATTCCACTGCCCCAGGAAATGAGGAGAGTCCCTTCTCAGGAATTTAGAAGGTGAGTTTTTGACAAAACAGATCTTTCCAATTCTTGCATATATCAAAGCAAGGGAAGCAGGAGTGCTAAAGCTGAGTGACTACTTCTTAGTGTCTGTTCTGTTTGGAGGAAAAATTGGCTGGTACTTACAGGCTTTCAGGTAGAATTTCTCTTTCCTTCTCTGCTGTGCTTCCATGGTTGGTGCAGCATTGGCAGCCATTGCCTGTCCTCAGATCAGATCCCTTTGTTCCTGTTGTCTGCCAGCTCAGCAAGAGCAGGGCTGTGGCAGAGCAGGTTGTGGATTTTGCTCCTAGCTTGGTCCCCAGGGGATACAGAGAAGCTGACCTGTGAAGCTACAGCAGTAAATGGGATTACTGCACCTCTTGGTACTACTCTTGCTAGCTTGTCCTTCCCCCTCCAGCATTTCCTAATCATTCTCCTTTCTTCCTCTCAGTATTTGAATTGGTTTGTTTGTTTTGTTTTACTGTCACTTTCCCCTCACCACCCCCAACAGATGAAGCTTTTCCTTTTTATTTTCCAATTCTTCGCTCCTTAAGGGCTCTGCCTGGATGTACAGCCCTTCCTGAGGAGAGCTGGCACACCAGTACTGATGTTATAAATAATGTTGGCTCCTCTCCCTGCTGCTTCCCCTCCCCACATGGGGCATGATTGGCTTGATTACAGAATTTGCCCCGTTTCATATCATCAGGACAATGAGACACCTCCAGCAGAAGCTTTCAAACATATTTACGCTTTAAAAATCGAACGGAATGTTTTTCTCCTTTGTAAGCTGTCCTTATGGGAAACCTTGCCTTTGAACACATTCATTGCATGGTGTGTGAACAGCCTGTACCAAAGGAAGAGTTAAAGTGCCTTTTATACGCCCACTTTGAATCCCTGATTCTCTTTAAAGAGCTGTGTCAGCAGCAACCTCTTTGCAAAATCTTATGTATTGTGGTTTCTAGATTCCTAATCTGTGCTCTTCTAACATTTGCAAGAAAACAATTATTGCTGTTGATTTAAACAAGAACCAGGAAGCCCTGAGTTCTTTAACCAGAGTCAGGAAGAGCTGAATCTGTCTAAACCTTGGAGCTGGTGAATGTCAGCCTCGCAGTAATTGCACACAACACACGATGCCAACCTGGTTAGTAAACTGAAGTACTTAGGCTGACAAGCTGTAAACACATTGAACCCAGCCATGGCTTGGGGCCAGCATGTGTTCTCTGATATCTCCAGAGCTTCCAAGCCCTCTCACTGACTGTGGTTCAGGTTGCAAGATTGCGCTGTGACTCAATCTTTTGGTTTTTAAGGCTTTGGAATAGCAAAAAGCACCACCCAGTTGAGAAGAGAGGAGAACACCAGGATCTTACAGGCATGAGATACCTGTGTAATTTCCTGTAGCCTGCTTTCCACCTTCCTTATTATTTTGGTTTTTTTTTTAAACGTAGTTCATGAGGAGTGGAAGCAAAGCACTGATATCTTGTTTGTTCAGATCTGGCTGGGTGCTTGGTCCTCACAGCTCCCATGGCAGGGAGACAGGAATGCTCTGACTGCTGCCCTGGTACAGTCCTGTAAGATTTATTCTGAAACACGTGGGTAGAGAGGTGGCCAAAAGATGGGAGGGCAGTGGGGAAAGGCTAGACATGGATGCTGGCATCAAAGAGGCAGGGACAGTCAGAGCATGAAATACCAGTCAGACTTGTGATGGAAGTGGAAAACAGGCTAACCAAGCTGGGTAGGAAGCATGGGATGGACTGCTGACCACCTGGCACTCCCTGCTGAGTGGTTAGAGTTTGCCAATACAGGCTGCTCCCACTTCCTGCTGGGAACATCCCATCTGCACTTTGGTAATAGGTGTATTTTCCCCATCCTCTGTGGTCTGGTAGATGTGGTACCAGCTCCTTCACTTGCCACAAGCAGCTCAAAGATTTCAGACTGCTCCGGGTAGGGGAAAGGAGTGCTCAGCCTTGGCAGGTCTCCCTGTACTGGTGGGGAGCTTGATACTGATGCCCAGGATGTTCCCTCTTAACTATCCTGGCTGGAGTGCAGGAACAGAGGGGCAGCGAGGCTGTTGGAGTCAGTGTTGCTCTTTGTTTCCCTTCTGTGCCAGACACAGGCAAAGCAGAAATGCCCTTGGCCCAGAGCGCATCACAGCTTGGCTGCTGCGTGAGCAGGGTGGGAGGACAGGCCCACAGTCTCTGCCTGCTCACTGCTGTCCTGTTCTGGGTAAGCAGGTGAGCCTGCTCCCAGGTCTGTAAGTGAGGAATTTTGTAATACCAAATAATAAACTTATTCTTGTTCCTCCTGGTTTTGGCACCAAGTGAATTTCTGAGTCTTGGAGTACATTTCATAACAAGTGTGACTTAAAAGGACCCTGAGGCTGAAGGAGCACAGGGGCTGTTTTCCAGATGTTCATCGTGCTCCACGCAGCCCCAGCTGACACTGTGAGCAAAGGCCTCCCTCAGCAGGAGCTCTTGTCGGGACACAGCTCCCGGGAGGGAACAGGAGCGGCAGCACAATGCACAGAGCAGCTCCCCGGTGGTGCATTGATCCCTGACACAGCAGGAGCAGGGGATCATCTTTTCACACTGGAGGAAGCTGTATGTAAATTTGAGGTACTGCATTGGAGATCTTGTAATGTGCCCTGTGATTGTTGGAACAACTCCCCTGAGGGTTTCTTGAGCAATTGCTGTGCAGAGCATAAAGCAGCCAGGCCCTGCCCTGTGTCCTGGCTGCCTGTGGCCCAGGCTGCACTTCTGCAAGCACCACACTTGGAAAAATGCCCCTATTAACAAAGGGTTAGGACAAATCTGTGGACTTTGCACAGTGCCCTTGTGGCAGTGGCCAGGAAGGAAGGCCTGCAGTGTGTCCTGGGAGATGTTTGTCTCTCTGAAAGCGCATCTCTTTTAAAGGGAGGAAATTAACATTCCGGCAGAAAATGCCGTCTCCGTCAGCTGACGGTGCCCAGCAAGAGCTGGCTTGTAAATTAAAGCTTTTACTCATGAAGAGAAAACTGTTCTCAGTGCTATAAGGAAAACTGTTGTGCCACTGTCGTGATGGGGAAGTTTAAGTCATTTAAATAACTTGTTGTGTGCTGCTCATTACAGATGTTACAAACGTACCCAGCTGGTTTTTAAATCCTCACCTCCTCCAAGAGAACCTGGTAAAGGTCATTATAGTGCTGTGTCAATATTGACCAGTTACCTCATCCTCAGCAGTGCGGACTTTGGAGCACTGTTAGCTTTTCTCAATGCTTCTTTGTGTAGCTGCACTTTTTCTTTTGTAAGTGTTGTAAGAAATCTTTGGAAACCAAGAGCAATTGTGTTTTTCATGCACCAGGGCTGCCACATCCTTTCCTCTTTGGATGAAGGCAATCTTTGTTAACTGTCTTGGGGCTGCCTGTCTTGATTACGTGTGTGTACCATGCCTTACAAAATGCTCCATGAGCTGGACATCCAGGCACTCCTGGCACAGAGACCATAAAGAATGGTCACAGCCTTGTTGAGCATTTCTGTGCCAGTCACACAGGTGCTCCGTGCATGTACAGTCTGGTGCAGTGCTCATTTTACCATGTGGTTTGTCACTTGTGTTTTTCTGAAGTCTTCTGAACACTGACTGGTGAATTACAAATTTCTGCCTTCTTTGAGATGCCCTTGCAAGATTTTAAAAGGCACTGTGGTTCTTACTGAATGTCACTGAAGGGTGGGATGCAAAGAGAAGTTTTTTTTTACATGTAGTACCTAATGTGTGTGTAAATCTTACTCATTTCCTTAGAACAGCTTCTGTCTGCCACTTTTATTTAAGAGGTGGTGGTGGTATTTGACACCTTGCAAAATTTTTATGTAGTTGCTGCAAGACTTGTAGGCTAGAATATAGCTTGTGAAATTTAATGAAACTGTTCAAAAATCAGGATGGTTATTGATGAGACAGAATCCAGAAATATCTGGGAGCGTGAGGATCTGTTTCTTTCTTTGTGTTGTGCGTAGGCTCAAAGTCACACTCGGGATGTGATAGTTCCTGCAAATTGAACCTCTAGCCCAGGTACCTCATCTGTACATCTGCAGAGGACCCTAAACTAAGTGGAGCTTTTTTGGAGACAGCTGTAGGGCTGTATATTCAGTCACTAGAGTGGAGTGTACTGCTCTGCTTCCTGATCCTCCCACTGTGAAATCAAAAGCTGAAGATTCCTCTGGATATTATGAGTAGGATGGAACCCCAAAAAACCTACCCAAATCCCTTGAAAAGCATGTACCCTTTCAAAGACAGCTTCTGACTCTATTCTTAGAGAGATTTAACAGCATAAAAAGGCTTCAGGAGTCTAAAATGCTATTTCTGTGAATGACAGAAATAAAAAGAACTGGGAATAGGACTCTGTAAAAGGGGAATGTTTCTCATTATTTATAACCTCCATTGCTCGACCAAATTTTTTTAGAGTTTTTGGAAACACTCAGTTTCACTTTATCAGGTTAAACACTTTTTCAGGTAACAGTTTTGAGAGGAAGGATAATTGAAATTCAACAGAAGGGATTACTGCTTCTCTTAACACTTCATGCTAGTCTTCTCCATTAGCCCTTGAATGTAGTTATGTGGGGTGTTTCCCCCCTCTCTTTCTTCAGTTGTTTCAGTTAAAAACTCCATGGAATCCCAATAAGAAAATCAGCATGTGCATTCCAAGCCATGCTGAATATTCCATCCTCTCACTAAAAATAGACACTGTGCTAGCTGGCACTGAAAAATAATTTGGGGAATAGTAGAGAGTGGGAGGAAGAAGAGCCCTGTGGAGCCAGGTCAGGCTGTGACCGTGGCGTGTTCGTGCACACCTGGGGAGGTGCAGAGGAGTGATCCTGTCTGCTCACAGAAACACAGCTTTGGAGAGCTCCCGTGGAAGGAGGGAGGGCATTGCACAGAACAAGGGCCTAACATTTGTTTAGGAGGATGAATTCTGAATTTTTAATTTCCATGTTTTGAATTTTGTGAAGAGGTCTGGGCACCTAATTGAGACAGCACAGTTGGATAACTAAAGCTGAAAACTGTAAATAATCTAAGTGGCATCAGTTGCTGGTAAATAAAAATTTCTTTAATGTTTAATATTTGCATATTTCTAGAAACAAGATGCTGAGCACAAGTAGATGTTTTGGTTTTTAGTCTGAAAGTAAATTAAAAAAATAAGTGTGCTCTGGTCAATTGAATGGTCTTTTACTCTCCATCCTCATTCTCAGGGTTTTTTCTTACTCTCCATGCAACCTGCTCTTTATTTTTTAAATTTTTTTTTTTGTCTCCTAAACAACTTATTTGTAGAGTGAGCCAGACCTGGAGAAAGGCCTGGAGATGAGAAAATGGGTCCTGTCAGGAATCCTAGCCAGTGAGGAAACCTACCTGAGCCACCTGGAGGCCCTGCTGCTGGTAAGGCTGGGGACAGATGCCAGTTCAAACACTGAACTGAATTTTCACTGCTGCTTCTCTCCAGAGTTTCCCTGAACTTCACATACCATGGGTTACAAGTTGCTGGGTGCAAAAGGTACCTGTTTCTCCTCCTGTACAGAGAGAGGCTTAAAGGAAGGACTGGATATAGCAGAGTTTGGGAGCTGTTAATGTGGCAGTATCCAGGAGCTCTCTTTAAGTATCCTGTGCTAATTATTACACGTTGCTGTACAGTTGGACAGAGATTAGGGAAATGGAGTGCAAAGGGATTTTAATTGCAGCATTGATATCCAGGGAAAATCCACCTACCAGGGGTGGCTGATCCTCATGAGAGAACTTGTTCATGTTAGCTTTTAGGAGTTGTGTGAATGCAAATCTCACTTTTTATTAGGATGAAAAATATGGAGGGATGTATTGCAGTGTGGCAAAGATGTTCATGGTTTGCATGATAATTATTTCCTTCTTTCCTCATTTCAGCCTATGAAGCCTTTGAAAGCCGCTGCCACCACCTCCCAGCCCGTGCTGACCAGTCAGCAGATTGAGACAATATTCTTCAAAGTGCCTGAGCTCTATGAGATCCACAAAGAATTCTATGATGGGCTCTTTCCCCGAGTGCAGCAGTGGAGTCACCAGCAACGTGTTGGGGACCTCTTCCAAAAGCTGGTGAGTCAGCTGCCATCACCAAAGGTACTGGCACCCCTCACCCATTTCACAGGAGCTGGAAATTCCCTCTGGTGACCGCAGAGACCAAAGGCATCAGAGTCTGTGGCTGAAATAGATGAGAGGTTTCTCACCTCCTCACTTTGCCACTGCAGTGGAGGCCCTACAGCAAAAGTGGCTCTTTCGTTGTCTTTAATTAAAGACTGCAGCAAGCTGTTGTGGTGAAATAAATACAATTTCACATAAATGTTGAATCTCCAGGGTTTCTGCAGAGTCCTCAAAGCATTTCCTTTCAATGGAGATGGGAGAGTGGCAGTATTGCAAAGTGAACCAGCAGTGAAGCATTCCTCATTACTGTTGAACTCCCCCACACATCCTTCCCTCTCTCTCTTGTGCTTTTCTCTACCTGGTGCTGATTTATGGTCATCACATTGGCTTTGCTTTTCTGCCACTATCCTGGCTGTTCTGTTCCCCTTGCTGTTATGCTGATGCAGTCAACCTGCAGCTGAGAATCCTCCAAGCAACCTCAACAAAATTCTCTAAGTGCAGAAAAGGACAAAGACATACACAGCATATTCCTGAGGCTGAATTAAAATTGCTGAGTTTCTGATCCAGATGACAAATTGTTTGCATTCTAGGAGGTTTTTTTGGCCCCTTTAGCCTCTCCCCTAGCATGTGCAGAGAGCAAAGGATTAAAGGAGCTGTTTTTTCCTTTTTAGAAAAGAAAAGAAGCTCTGCATTCCTGGGGTGCCTCTGGTTCTCAGGGTAGGAGTGACATTCCAGTGAGGGGTTTGTTGGCTGGGGAGTGTTCTTTACCAGGGTCGATCAACTGTTAGCAGCTGTGTAGCCCAGCATCAGCCCCATCCCCTGTGGAGCAGGGGGAGCTGGCCTAGAAGATGATGTTTTCTGTACATGCCAGCAGCTCAAGACGAAAATACAGGAATCTGCTTTCCACTGCCAGCATGTTTTAGCCAGGAGGGGTCAAGTTGGTGCCTTGGTGAATAGCTCATGGTATGCAATTTGAGCAGCTGGTTTGAGAGGACAAACCCAGCTGCTGCTGGGTGCTGAAGCAGACACAGAAGGCTGCTGGAAGTGGCAGCCTCACAAGCTGCCCTGGACGTGTGGTGCAGCAATGGGAATAGCACTGCTTGGAGAAGACCTGAGCGTATTCCTTGGCAGGGCTGTCCAGCAGCCCTCTACTCGCTGCACACCTACTCAGGCTTTTGTTTCAGACCATTTCTTGTTGCTGGCTGATCTCGGGGGCAGGAGTTCGGCCCTTCCTCTGCTCTTATGTTCCCCTGATTTTTCTGCATTTGTGACAGGATTGTTGATTTTGTTGGACTAGCATTGGAAACAAAGGAACAAATTGCCCTAGTGAAGGAGGCTGTGAGCTGGCATAGCAGTTTTAGTTTCGGGTGGTTTGGTACAGCAGTGGTGGGAATTGCAAACTCTTTGTTGGACGAGATAAAGCTAATAATTCTTGGCAGGCACTGGGAAGCAACTAGATGAGAGAGACAGCAAGAACATCAGGCTTTATAAGGCATCTACACTGGATGTACATCAAATCTTTTGGAGCAGACTGTTTACTCGTGGTCATGTCATGCAGTCTGATGATAAACACTGAAATATCCAGATGTCCCCGGGGACATTAATTTTCTGTACTCTCACGCAAAAACCAGCACAGTAGATTGAAGTCACAGATAGTGGATGCAAAGAGTTTTAGAATTTCGTGTGTTCTGGCACAAAGTATGATCTATTTGCAACATCAAATTGACTGTTATTACACCTTTTCCTGTTGAGAAAAAGAAAAGATGCCAGGCGTGTGGGAGTGAAATACGCTTCTCATTTTTGGAGAATATATTGTACATATTTTTTTATAGCTAGAAAGGAAACTCTTTAGAGCTCTTTTTAGAAATGAAGACATATTTAGCAAACATCCTCACTGATAGGCCTCAGAAACAAAATATGTCCAAAAGCCAGCCATTTCTACCAACTCTTGTTTCATTTTCAGTGGGTTCTTTTTAATTGAAAAAAAAATTAAACCAGCACGTAAATGGTGTGTGAGCATTATTGCTTTTATTGGAAGCTCAGTTTTTAATGAAAAAGATGTCTTTATGATGACACATTCAGAGGAGGAAAATGAAAGCTTAGAAGGACTGTTCAGGAGTAGCAGGAAATGAAAGAACTGCATGGGAATGGAGAAACTTTAAAACTCTGCCATGTTAGGCTGGCATCATCCAAATCTGAATGGCATAAGCCCTGCAAACGGTCAGTAATTCTGACAGCAATGTCTTCACAGGATTGTGCCTCAGTGGCAACTGAGATTGATTTCATTCTCTCCATGTTGCTGGGGTCATCCCTGGTATAAGTGAGCACAGTTTTCTTCAGCTTCAGTCATAACTGTAATTTTGTATAAGGGTTGAGATTGGTTTCTAGTCTTTCAGTAAGACATCATCTAGGAAATAGCTCACTGCCCTGTTTCTCAACCCTGTTAACAGGGTTTGTGCAGGCAATGTTGTCCTGGGAGTGGCTTTTTCTCTTCCATCAGCTCTGGCACAAAGCTGCACAGAGAGTGGGGAGCAAAATGGTTATGAGAGAGAGCAGGAGAGGGAAGGAGCAGTGGGGAAGTTCCCTGCTCTGCCTCTTGCACATCTGGTGCAGCAGTGCTGAGGTGAGTGCAGTCCCCCGGCGATGTCTCCTTGCTGCACCCTTAGCTGCTGCCTGGCACTGCAGGCTCAGGCTGCTGAGGTGTGCCCAGCCCAGCCTGGCAGCTCTGCAGCACAAAACCAGCTCTGCACTCCAGACAAGCTGGAGGCTACCCAGGGATTTCCCATGCTGGATCTTGTGTTCTCTGGCATGAATATGGCTGAAGTTCCTAAGTCAGCAAATGGGATCAGTGCTAAGACTTTGTGATAATAATGACTTACTACTGCACTCTGAGGCCTGTTCCATCCTCTTCTGGACCAATTCCATATTCCTTCTGCTGGAAAAACTGCCATTTTCTGTTACCTAGTGCCCCAGTCACTGCCATCCAAACAGATTGTGCTCTCTTTTGTGTTTTCAGCACTCTGCTGCCCTTATAATAATGCTCACTAAGGCAGATATGGGTAATATCTGGGTTTGATTTAGTGTCTCCATCATGCAAAGGCCAACAAGTAGCTTACTGGGGTCACATTTGTGCTGTTGGGCTGAATCATTCCTCCCTGATTCATATGTTGTGGCAAAAAGCCAGCAGCTCCAGTTACATCAATGAGCTGCAATATTAATAGATACTAATCTGGCAGTTCAGAAGGGAAAAATAGATGTCAGAAATAAGGATGTGTCACTCTCATAGGCTTTCACATCCTTCACAAATAAACTTGTTCAGCATAGGGTGGAACTGGGTGCATGGGGGCACAAGTGCTGGTTGGACAAAGTTGAGAGGTCAGAGATGTCGTTCTGGGCCTGCTCAGCATTCCCTGCAGTTGTTTGGTGTGAAAGAAACATGACCTGATCATTGGATACCAAGACTGCCCATCCCAAACTGCCTTCTTCCACAGCATTTATTATATTTTGTTTTGCTTCCTGCAGGCCAGCCAGCTGGGAGTGTACCGGGCCTTTGTGGATAACTATGAAGTTGCTATGGAGACAGCAGAGAAATGCTGCCAAGCCAATGCTCAATTTGCTGAAATCTCTGAGGTAATGTCACGGTGTTCAGACACACGAGCTGTCTGCCTCTGACTAATACCCTGCCATGTCACTCCTGTCTATTCTCCAAGTCCCTCTGCAGCCCTGACTTCTGGAGGAGTTGTGAGCTCCCACAGACTCCCTGCTTCAGCTCGTGCTCTTACACTGAATTTTACCCTGGGCTGGGCACAGACACAGCCTTTGTGTGCTGTCCCCACCCAGGGAATCTGCTACAAACTGGCATTGCTTTGAACTTCTGCAGTTCTGTGCTACCTTCGAGCAGTTCTAGAAGGGAAAGCTCTGTGTGAGTCTTTCAAATGTTTCTCTGGCTAATGATGATTCTGGCTGTGGTATAAAAGCCATCCTTAATGGCTTGCACAGTGGCTGTCAGTGGGATTGCAGGCTTCACTGGCATGGAGAGGAGAGGGTAATTCGCTCATGAAAAAGGCAAGTGTGTCAGCCATAAATCTATAATACTATTCTTTGGCCTGCTCTGATTTCCTACCTGTCAGAGGAGTACCAGTCTCAAAGCATTTTGAATATTTTTTCAGGCTTCCCAGACCATCAGCTTTCCTTGCAGTGCATGGTCTCATTGACTCTTAGTATTGCAGTGATTATTTCTTGAAGAACCCAGTTGCCAAGTAAACATGAATTTCATATGTGTCTGCTTAAAAACAATCAGATAAATCATCAGAGCTGAGTACTACCAGGGGTGTTTAGTGTTCTGAGAACTCCTGAGTACATTCTATATCACATGTCCCTTGAGACTGATGAAGAGGAGGTAAAATATGATCTCTCAGTTTTGCTGTTTCTGACAAATAATTCTGAATCATGCCAGTATCTACTGTATTTGGAATGATGGTGATGGTACTTCTGCATTTGTGTCCTGGTGAGGATTTTGGAGCTGAGCACATTAATGCATGGCATGGCCCATGGCAAAGAGCAGAGTCACAGACAGTATTCCTCTGCTGCTGTGGAAGAACTGACGTGTCCAAGGTCACCCAGCTCTGAGTACAGGAGTAAGAAGTATAACCTGAGGGTATTGAATGCCAATCCTGTGCTTTATTTATTGGTGCTGGGACAGTGGCTGTGTCCTTATGGATGTCTTTGGTCTGTGGGTGATTTCAAAACTCCCTCATCCCTGTTGCTGTAGGTTGTTCCCTGCTTTGCTGCCTATTGACAGGTGCTCCTAAGAACATTGCTCAGTATTTGAGATGTGTGGGTGCCTGTGACATGGCAGTGGTGGATTTACCAAGAAGGAAAGTGCATTTTCCCGTCACTGACTTGAATTGTGATAGGGCTCTCCTCCTTTCACACCTAGGCCTTCCCCTGGAGGAGCAGATAGTCTGTTGTGTTCCCATGTGATATTTCAAAGTGATTGACCATCTGCTACATGGGTTTTCTTTTTCTTTTAGAATCTAAAGGCCAGAAGCACAAAGGAATCTAAAGATCAAACAACGAAAAATTCCTTGGAAAGTGAGTGATCCATGGAGAGGAGACTGGTCTGTCAGGACTGTGTGGAGGCTGTTGCCAAACCTCCACCCTCCCTTTTTCTTTTGGAATGCTGGAAGGTTATGGAGTCTGGGGCTCTACCTGGGAAGTCAGTTCCCTTTTGCTAAGTAGCAGAGCTCGTGCAAAGTAGGCTGCCTGCATGGGGAAGTGCCTCCTGGCTTCAAACCTCATCGGTGCCTTTGGGGAAAGCCAGCCTAACCACAGGGCTGCTGCCATTTTAACAGAACATTGCTACCCAGTGATAGCAAATACAACCCCAACAGTGATGGTTTTATGGGGGCACTTAGAGAGCCTGGCCAAGATCAGGTTCCATGGTGCTTGTCTTTGTGCACATGAGTAGAAGACAACCCATGCTAGAAGGAGCTTCCATACTCACTCTTCCTGATATTCCTGCTGCTTTGTTTCCACAGCTCTGTTGTACAAGCCAGTGGATCGAGTGACCCGCAGCACACTTGTCTTGCATGTAAGTATCTGAAGGGGAGTTTTCAAACTTTAGACCCCTGTCCTATTTTCTTTGACCTTCATATTTTCCACGGAGCTGCAGGACTGCAAAAATAAACCTGTTGAGCTCTTATAAGAGCCTCTTCCCTTTTCACCAAGGAGATTGAGTCCATGGGTAGGATGCTGCTATCTTTGCAGTGATGTCACCAAGAAGTGCAGGGTATTTTTATCTTTATCTAGAGATAAAGCTTTGCTCTCATCTGTATGAAGAAGCCGGAGCATCTTGTCCTACAGCTCTGATTAGGGGTGCTCGAGCTCTCCTGCCATCCAGTGCTGCCCATGACTGTGTTCTCTCTGTGTTCCTGCTGTCAGGATTTGCTCAAGCACACTCCTGTGAGCCACCCTGACCATCCCCTGCTGCAGGATGCTCTGCGGATCTCGCAGAACTTCCTCTCCAGCATCAACGAGGAGATCACTCCTCGCCGGCAGTCCATGACTGTAAAGAAAGGGGAGGTGAGTCCTCCTGTCTTGTTATTTTCTCACTTTCTAAATACTGGTTATGTCTTTTCTGTAGAGCTGACTAGGAAGTTATGCTGTTAAGCTGTTTGTTGCTAAGATACAGTTTAGCCAATGTCCTTGTTCTCTAAAGGACGTGGTACAGCTCCCTCTGTTTTCTTTGCAGAAAACAGTTTGGAAACCGAGAGGAAAAGTATGATTAGAGTTTTGTCCTTAGCACTGTTATAATCGTTTGTCGTACGTAATTCCTATGATGCACATTGCCATGCACTAAATGGATTTGTATTTTACCTGCAAACTGAAATCAAATGGGAAGCCTGGGAGGAGAAAAAGAGGAGGAAACATCAGAAGTCATGAAAGATAAGGAAAAGCTGTTTTCCAGAATCTTCATTTTCACCATAAAATTAATTTTCTGCATCTTTATTCTAAAGGAGAGTGTTGTAAATATGACTGGAAAGCAAAATGAATGGAATGTGTTGGGAATGACAGAGAGATTATTGACTCCTAAGAGTATAATATAACCCTTCTCAGCTCTGTAAGGAGCTGCACTGCACCCAGAAAGGTCTGAGATGTGCAGATCCTTCACCTGCATGCAGTGGTTTGTAGGGAGACCACGGAGCTTCTCTGTGGTGGAGTCTGCATTCCTCAATGGCTTGATTCAGCTGCCTCCAGTAAAAAGGGATTCAGTCCCTTCTGATAAAGAAAGGCCAGGACTGGCAGAAGTGTTGAGAGAAAGAAGGATGTAGGAGATTGGACACAGAGAGGTGCAGTTCAGATAGTAACGGTGTAAGAAGAGCTGTGGCAGCATTCCAGACATGGGCTGATCAACAGTGACCCAAATTACCCTGTACAAAAACATCTCTTACAAAGCCCAGGAGATTGTTAAGATATCGTGAACCTTCATGATTTATTCCCAAATCCTGACAGCTAAACATGCTTGCTTTTAGCTGTTAAACTGATTTTCAGCTGACAAAAGATTTGCTGGAAGCTGCAGTTCTGGGAATTTGGTGCACTTTGTCCTGCAAGTCTTGTTCATTGTCTCATTTTGTCAACCGAGGACACCTCCAGCTGAGAAAAGAAGAGGAGGGGCCGAGCAATTGGAGGCTGAGGTAGAAGCTCAGCCATCAGTCACCAGTGCCTCAGTGACAGGAGATGGCCTCGTTAAAGTGGCTGCTGATTGAGTCATAGCAGAAAGCACAGGCTAGAATGCCCCTCGCAGGGGAGGGAGCAGTTTGTGTTCTCTGGTTGTCTGTCAGCATCTCAGTGAGGGATGTAGGCTTTGAAATGTGTCATGCAGAATCCTAATGAGGTGCCAGAGCCCGGGCAGAGGAGCAGGCTCAGGAGGATGATCCTGCTGATCGCTTTTTGGAGCGGTGTATCTGTCAGAACTTAGAAAGCAGGAGGGGAGGCACAGCGGGACTAGGCTCAGCAGGCCTGGCCACACTCTCACTGGTCCTGTGACTGCAGGTATGATGTGGGGAGAGAGGAAGAGGACATACCAGAGGAGAGGGCTGTGGTGGGTGTGCTAGGGGGGATTGGGAAGCCTTTGTGCCCTCCCTCACTGCACACAGCTTTTCCCGAGCCCAGGGAAGAAAAGGATTTCCCCTCCACTCTGGAAATCTGACCATGAATATTTTCTTTAGTCATTTGGCACCAATATCCCACTTCTGTCAAAGCAGTAGTGCCCCAGTTGAACCCTCTGTGTCCTGAGAGTAGGTATGTTCACTCTCCATGTAGTAATGCAGAGACACAAATCTGCTCCCAGCTACTCTGTGTGGGTTAGTGATGGCTGTTCCTTCCTACAAGCTGCTCAGCTTGGGGTCATAACTGGGTTTTGTTTATGCCTGTAAATCTTTCCTTTTCTACTTATCCTTTCCTCCCACTCGTCTTGCTGGTGCTTCCCCTGGGGTGACAGGACAGTGTGTGGATTGCATCTCCTAATTGACTGCTCTCAATGCATAATGCATTTTTTATTTTAATGAATCACCAGCTTGCTTTGATGGCTTTTTTCATTATTTGTACTCCTCCCATTGAAGTTTCCTTGGTGGAAAGGAAGGAGGGTAAAATAGCCTTTTCCTCTCATGTATTGCTTAGGTGCTGATCTCAGTTATCTTTTTTTCCCCAGTCCTTGCCTTTAATGTGGAATATTTTTTCCTTTTGAGTGTATTGTGGGGAGGAATCAAATCTCCTTTGCCAGCCTCTTGCTCCAGTTCTTTTTTTCAGGATTGCTTTGAACTGGGGGAAAGCAGCCAGTTGTTAATCTCCCTAGTGACAGGCTTCTAAGGAGGGGAGTGCAGGTCAGGAGAGAGTACAGGCTCATCAGCACAGTGTTGTTCTCTTTTGCAGAGGTGATTCCCTGCTTTGGGAGCAGTGACTCAGCCTGCCCTGCCTGCTGGGCTCCCTGTGTGGTGCCAGGTGTCCATCCTGCACTCCAGCCCCCCAGTTCTGCTGGGCTCCAGAGGCTTTGTTCTAATCTAGACTTATGTACAGGAACTGGGAGGTTTCTGTCGTGTGGTTTGATTTGCTGGGCTGGATGAGTATTTCAGGTAGCGCAAAGAGATGGAAACAAAGGGAGTAAAATCCCTCCCCAGAGGGCCAGAAGGAGCTGCAGCAGGGAAGGCAAAATTGGTGCAGTGAGCCTGTGAACAGAGAGTTTGGCCCTTGCTGACTGTAGCAGACTTTGCTGAGGGCCACAGTACAGAGGAGCCAGCAGAGCCTCAGCCCCAGGCTGGCAACACAGGGGAGCCAGGAGGGTATCTCTGGCCTTTGGGATCTGTTTCCATTCAGCTTGATCCACTACATTCTCTTGCTCCCTTCTTTTCATCCCATCTTTCTACTTCAATAGTTTGACCTTTTTTACAGTTTTTTAATGAATTATCTACAGGTATCCACTTTGCTAACCCTCCAAATAACCAAGCAAATGCTCGGTTATTTGCTCCAAGCAAGTGGAGGGGAAGGGAGTTTAAGGAGCCCTGTACTTTGTGACTTGGAATGTGAGTGGTGGAGAGTCACCTGGCCCTTAGGGCCATGGAAGAGGCATCTTCTTGTCACTGCTGATCCTTCTGCACCACTGTTGTCTTGGTTTAAATAAGGAACAAGGTTAAAGTTCTATTGGGGATGGTGCCTTGGGGAAGAAGGAAAACAAATGCATTGGGATGAAGGATGTGCCACTATTATGTGCAGAAGGAGGGCAGTAATAACCTTCTCTACTCTTATTAACAGAGCAGCTCTAGGTACTGCATGTTGGGTCTTTTCAGCTAAGCCCAGATGCAAATGACTGTAGTGCTTGTCTTGGCCTGCCAGAGGTCAAGGCTGGTGTTTGCAGCTAGTTCAGTGCATTTGTGCAAAGCAGGAATTAATGAAACAGCAAAAAATTGCAGAGTTCACTTGGTGGTCTCTTTCCTGACTGCTGCTCCTCTCGTGCTCTTTGCAGAGTGTTGTTCCAGGGCAGTTCAGACCAACCTGAGTGTGGCACCTGCCACTCTGCCTTGTCCTGGCCATGTCCTCCCACCCTCTCTGGAGTGTTCATACTGGTGTTTGTGTGATCCCACAGCAGCACAGAGGAAAGAAGCCTGGAGTTTTGGGTCACTGCTGGCTGAGTGGCTTCGTGTCTGGTCTCATCAGCACCGGTCCAGACACAAGGGAGCTGACAGGCAGCTTTTTCTGGGAACAAGCCCAGTAGATCACATCACAGATCTGCTTGTGCTGCTGTACACCTTTGTCCTTGCCCTGGAGAGGAGAGGCTTGGCAAGCTGCTCTACTGTGTTTCTAAATGTGGTTTTAAACTGCAGTCGAGGGACTGGCTAGCATTGCCTTAGGCTTCTGTTTGACTTCGTAGAGGACCAAGTGTGCTAGAGAAGGGAAAGGACAAAGGACATGTGCAAGGAGCAGAAGTGCAAACTGAAGCCTTTGAAAAGCTGAAGTGACGCTTAGACACAGCCATGCACAGCATGGGCCTGGTGCCTACTGCTCCTGGAGGCCTTGGGCAGATGTTGGCAGTAGAGCACTCAGAAATTATCTTGGCTGCTTCACACTCTGTCTTACAGCTGGAGTCAGAGAGCTCCTGGTGACAGGAGCTTTGGGAAGAAGAAAGAGGCCATTAAAATGCTCAAAGAGCAGCCAGTTTAACTCCCTAGGCAGAGCATCCTTTTTTTTTATTTTTGCAGTGCTGGTCTTGCAACACACTTACACACACGAGGAATCATTTTCTTCCTACGCTCTGCAGAAAGCCAAACCACCTCTTCCTCACTGACATGTGCCAATACCCATCTCCTGGTTTTCCCCTCCTCCCTGTGCCTCACACATGTCCCAGCCCTTCCTGGGGCTCTCACCCACGCACGCTGCAGGCCTCTGCTGTCACCACATCGGATGAGCTCTTTCCTCGGTGCACAAGCGGGGAGATGGCCTTTTGTGCAGCTGTGGGTCTGCTTGAGTAGGTTTTTCAAATCCACTTTTTGTAATGTGTCTCAGACAAGCTGGCCACACTTCCTGGAGTTAATCAGTCTGTGACAGCAGCAGGATTTATCATATGCAAACAGCACAAAAACACTGTAGGATGAATAGATGAGCACACAGGTAGTCGTGAGCTTGGTAGCAGAGGAGGGGAAGATGTTCAGTGACAGAGGTAAGAGGAGGAGGAGGACAGCAATAGGCAATCCAAAGAGGATAACCAGGCTCTGGAAAAGGTACAGGGAGAGCTCTTTTGTTCAGAGCACTGAGGTGGGTGGGAAAAGAAGCAGATGAAAACATGCAAAGAAAAACAGGGCCTGGAAAAGAGATGTTGCACCAGTACAGGAGCTTTGCAAGAGCCACTGAAGTTAACAGCACAGGCCTTGTGTGAGAGATTAAAGATGATCCTAATTCACTCTATGATGACACAAAATCAAGACTTTTCTCCCACACTTCCTGGAACATCTTTCTGAGGCTGAGCTGAGCTCCTGTGCTGGACACTTAACAGACCTGGGGGCTGTCTGTGGAAGAGGGGAGGTCACTCTGCCACTTTCCTGCCACTGTCTCCCTATCACCCTAATCTTATGTTCTCTTGGATGTTTATTTGGTGTTTCTGTAGTCAGTGTTATTTCCGAGTATTTTAGGAAATCTTTAGCACCTTTGGTTACTTTAACAAACAGAGTAACTCTGGGAACAAGGTAGAGTGATGGTTTCCCACACGAGAGCTATTATATGTCAGTACAGCAGGCTCATCCATCCAAAAACTCTTGTGTTTCAGGAGACCCCATTTAACAGGAGGCCACCAAAGGAATAGCTGTTGGTGGCCCTGGGTGGGAGGAGTTGACCAAAGTCTTGGTTCCAAAACTGCAGAGCTGAGGTGGCACAGGCCTCTGAGTGGCACAAGCCTTGTCTGAGGGGGCTGCTGGCTCCTGCAGGGTGGGAGAGGATGGGCTGACTCATGTCAGGAGGTCCAGGAAGGTGCCCTTTGCTCCCACACTGTGGGGTTTGGCGGGGATCTGGTAAGCCATTGGGAAATCCTTTTATTGTTTCCCTCTGACCTGCTGAACCTCCCGGCAAGATGACTCATTTGCAGCAAAGGATGTGCCCCTTTGCTGGAAGTGCCCCTTTGCTGGAAGTGCCCCTCCTCAGCTCCACGGATGCTGAGCAGCCTGTTTTACCCAGCCTTAATGAAAGTTCTCTTTTCCAAGAAAAGCTGGTAGTGAGGAGAAATTTCCTGACTTGATCCACAAATGTTTTGTCCTGTACTCTCCTCCCCAGATGCTTGGTTGCTCTTATGGCAGTTCTCCAGCAAGCAGCAGGAGGGACACCTTCCCAACGAGCTCCCATGAGCAAGAAGACGAATGAAGGGTTCTAGGAAGCTCCATGTTTCTCTCTGAGTGACTGGAATATCTCTCTTTCACCTCTTTCCTCCTGTTTCAGTCAAGCTTAGGAAGTACAGGCTTGTTCTCTTCCACCCAGCTCTCTTTGTGGGAGTTTTTGCTGCCTCGGGGTTGCACTGTGTCTGTGTCACTGATAGGATTTGGTTCCCAGGAGTGCTAACCCAAATAAACTCAGTGCCACCTCAGCCCCAGATGAGATTGTGAAGGTTGTTGGGTCACTTTGCATGGAATGGCTGAGCTTTCTGCTCAGGTTCTGGGGAGATGTGCTCTCGGCAGGGTGCTGGGCTGGGGCCCTGGCTCATCTCACACACTGCCAGTGGCAGACAGAAGGTCAGGTCAGGACTGTGCCCTGTCAGTGCCAGGCAGGGAAAGGACAGTGCCATATCCTGCTGGGTAGCAGAGATGAGTAAGCTGTGAGAACATCTTTACACCTACGAACAGTGAGCAGAGGTTGAGCTGGCAGCAAGCAGCTATTCTCATTGCTCCAGAGGAGCTGAGCTGATTTGCAGTGTAATTAATATGCATCAGATCTAGAAACCTGAGATCAGGGGTTTGGCTTGCTCAGAAAATATCTTTCCCTGCTTGTTATTATTGCTCCCAAATGAAATTCTTTGCAGGAGTGGAGAGTGTTCTTGTGCTACTGACAACATACCTCCTCCTGTTTATTTATTTTCAAAGCTCAGTGTTTCTAGTTTCCTGTCTGGGGCTTGCTCTCCCAGGCAGGAGGGGAAGGCGTGCTCAAGTGCCCATCAGCAGCAAAGGCATTAGTGCTAGCAGGAGTTCTCTCCAAAAGCACCGAGAAGAAGCCAGGACGATCACACCCACCTAAAAATAAACACGAACATATGTACAGACCTTTGTGAGCTGAATCACTGCTGGATGCCAGATCTCCCCAGAGTCCTGCCCAGAGATGGTGCAGCAGTCTGCCAGGGAGCAGCCTTGCTTCCTGCAGCTCTGGGAAAGGTGCAGCTTTTGCTCACAGATTTCCAGGACCTTTCTGTAATGGAAGACAGCACCAAGATGAGCTGCTGACACAGCTCCACGTGCTTTTGCAGGTAGCTGTGGTGTTCTTGTAGCTGCAGATGGGAAAATGCAGGCTCCTAGTCCCTGTCAGGAAGTGTAGGGTGCTGTGGGACAGACTATGGAAAGAAGAATTATGTCTGCAAGGGCATTTCTTTGTCATGTGTTCCTTGCCATGATGCCTGCTAGGCTCAGGACTGATGTGGTTTGTTTTAATTTTGGAGAGCCAAGATGGGAAGAATGGTAGGCAGGAGGAGAGGCAGCGTGGGCGTTTGCACTCCCACGCCCTCGGCAGGGAACGCGTTCAGGGTTTGTTAAGTCACGCAACAGACAGAACCCAGTGGCATCACCTGAGAAATGGAGGCATCACTTGTGGTGTGGGTGTCCTGACCTTGCCCAGGGGAGCTGCTCCCGTGGTGACCCTTCTCTGTGTGTGTCAGTGTGGGGGTCCTGGCCATGGGGCAGGGCAGTGGGGACTCGGGGGCGAGTCCTGAGCCTGGGGCTGGGCAAGGCTGGCAGTGAGGCAGCTGGGGAGGTGCTGGTTAGCCCTGGACAGGGTTAGCAGAACTCTCCTGTCTCCAGCCACAGAGCTGTCTAGGCAGATGTGGGATGTCTGATATGTCACTTAGGGATGGCAGAGGAACATCCTCTTGGCTGGAATAACAAAGGAAGTACAGGTCAGGAAAGAGTTCCTTAGCTTACCTTAGCATGTGTGGGGAAGCTGATGGTTGCTGCTTGTACTGGCTGTGAAGTGAGGCAACACTGACAGTTATACATATTGGTGGAAATAAAACTTGCCCAGAGCTGAATGCCCTGACTTCTGCTTGAAAATCAGTGCACAGTATCTGTTCCAGTTGTGCACTGAGTCCTGCTGATCCTGACAGCACAGTGGAGGAGCTGAGCACAGAGCAGGGCATGAAACTCCTGTCGTGGTCACTGGAAGGAGCACACAGCCACCTGTCCACGTGCCAGCATTCCAGCCATTTGGGTTTTTAACTATGGAGTTGTCTGTCCCGCCCCTCCCCCATGAGGGAATTAGGAAAGCAGTGGTTCTGCTTACCAATGTGTGCCCCTTCTTTAGGAGGCTGTTAAACTCTGTGGAACTAGAAGCAGGATTAAAGGCATCAGAGTTGTTCAGCTTCTTTGCATCTTCTAGGTTTGGGGAATCTTTATATGATATATAAAGAAGATTCCAATAGGCACATGAATAGGCACATGGTGAGGGTGCACCCAGATGGTCCTTTTAAAGCACAGGCTGATAAGGAACTCCTGAGAAGTTTGCCAGAGATACATGTTCAGGAATTATCCCTTAACAGCACTTGTAATGAAGAAGCAGCCATGGCGTTTAGCTGTTAATGTTGGCAAAGTCGTTCTGTAAATGGGAAAGGAAGGGGTCGAGGAGAGCTTTGCTGTCCCTGCTGGGGTGGCTGAAGCTGATGCAGAGGCTGGGAAGTGACTGAGAGAAGTGACTCTGGGAGAAGCGGTGTGTGCTGCTCTCTGCTGGCTCGGGAGGGGACGATCCACTGCCAGGGATTCAGGGACTCTGGAGCTGGGCAGTGACTCACAACAAACTGCACTTGGGCTCAGGAACAGGTGATGGAGAGGAGCCCAAAGTCTGACCCAGCACCAGGCAGGGGAGAAGATGCATGGCTCTTTCTGCCTCTGGGAGAGAGGGCTGCAGCAGGGAGCAGAGTTGACAGCAAGGAGTATTTAACAGGCTCTTTCATTTTTCTGAATTAGACAAATGTACTGAATTTGCTCTGGTAGGAGTTGAGTTTAAGGACTGTGTTGCCCCAGTGCCAAATTTGGAGCTCGTATTGCACTGAAACGTTTTTCTGTTTTTTTTCCCCAGCACCGGCAGCTGCTGAAGGACAGTTTCATGGTGGAGCTGGTGGAAGGGGCTCGCAAGCTACGCCATGTCTTTCTTTTCACTGACCTCTTCCTGTGTGCCAAGCTCAAGAAGCAGATTGGGGGGTGAGAGTTTCCTTTTGGACTTCGTGCTTTGCACCTCAGCTGCAACAGAATCCTGGGTTTAGCCTGCAGTTTTAGTTGCATATGGATACCCCAGACCTGGGTAACCATAATCCATAAGAAGTAGTTAGATAAGAAATGATCAGCAAGATAGGAATGTTTACTGTATGAGATCCTAAGTCCTGACCCCTCAGGAAACGTAATTCCTCCCATCCCTGCCCTGAGCCTACCTAGGAGAGCAGGATGTGTTATAGCTGCTGGTATTCTGGAAAAATGTCATTAATTTTTCTATTTCCCCTTTCTTTTAATAGGTGACATTCTTCACATTTTTTATGAGTAGGGTTGTTAATTTTGGCTTTGCAGCTACAGCCTGTTAACAGTTTTACAGAAAAATGGCAAAGGTGCAGTAAGCAGTCTATGTGTCAACCCCAAAGTGCAGCTATAAAAGCAGTTTTGCTGACAATTTTCACGTGTGAGGGGGGAGGAACCATTACCAATGTACCTGCCTCAAATAGGGCTTCTCTTCATTTAGTAAATGTTCTTCTTGGGGAGACATCTCTTATCTTCTTGCCCTCCCCAAGAAAAAAAGTTACACCTGCCCTTTTCAAAGCATGTGCTTATGAGGAATGAACCTTCAAAGGAATGGGACATTCCCAAGAGTGGATGTTCCTGACAGCACAGGTGAAGAGGGAATAAATGACACAAAACATGTAAAAAGTGAGCTGCTTATCCTGGTGAAATCCCTGGAGAATGGCAGCTATGAGCTATAGTTTCTCTCCCCTGGTTGGATTACACAGAGGTTTATATCCATTCGTTCACCTACCCCAGCTTGGGCAGGAGAGAGCTAGGTTCAGATCCCAGGGGCCACCAGGTCACAGGCGTGGCACAGCTTTAGAACTTTGGCACACCAGAGGCTTCAAAGAGAGAGCACACAGGACCAAAATTGTCTGCAGGAGAGGGATGTGGTTTCTTAGGATGAAAAGAACTAGATAACAAAATGAGTTTCCTTTTTATGTGCTGTACCAGGTACTGGCCCTGCTAGGCTGTCTTGCTGAAAAGCAGCCTGTTACCAGACTTTTTCTAAATGAGAATCACAGTAAAGCTGGGCCAGTATTTATGTCTTCTGCATTATAGCAAGGAAGAGCTTGTGGGAAGGACTGGGTGTTGCCAAACACCAGTAGTAGTAAAAGGTTTGGACCTACTCCCTTTCAGAAAAAGCCAACAATATGACTGCAAGTGGTACATCCCGCTCACTGACCTGAGTTTCCAAATGGTTGATGAATCTGAGGCAGTGCCCAATATCCCACTGGTACCTGATGAGGAGCTGGATGCCATGAAGATCAAAATATCCCAGATCAAGAACGACATCCAGCGGGAAAAGGTAAAGGAGTTGAGCACTCCAGGGCAATGCAGACACAGGGTCTGTGCTCAGATGAGGTGCTGGTGGCAGCTCTCTCAGGGCTGCACAGTGTGGGGAGCCAGGCTGCAACAGACTGTTCAGCAGGGGTTTGTGATAGCCAGGTGCTTTGCTCATCCAAGTGCACAGCCTGGGTGATGCTGCCCTGTGAGGAGGCAGAGACAAAAAGACTCTTGTGGTTGTACCCAGCAGCTCCTCTATTCCTATGAGCAGCCATGTGGAGGGCAGGGATTTTATGCTGCAGACATGAAAAGGACTGGGAGTGTTATTTGCCAATTTCTGGCTGTTAAATTATTATCCTGCCAGTGATTTTGGTCAGAAGCCATATACTCTTGAATTTTAGCAGACTCAGTTATGCCTTTGAAGCTTTTTCCTACTTCACTGATGTCAAAGAGGCAGCAAATGTAAAGAAAACAGCAATTATGCTGACAGTCAGACATGGACGTGGTGCCTCTGGCCCAGGCGTTTCTTTGCTTGTAAGTTATGTTTTCTGAGAGCTGTTAGATCCCAAACCTTCCTGGAGCCTAAAAGAGGAATAAGAGTTTGAACACTGGTGGTGTGTAGGGCAGGATATGAATAACATTGATCATGCTGTGGGAAGGTTATTCCCTGCACTTCCAAAGAACATGCTTCTGCCTCTCAACCCTGGCTGGTTTTCAAAGAGGGCTTCCTGGAAAAAGTTAGATATTAGGAAGAACACTTTGTGAAAGCCATTTACTCACCAGCGGCAGGTGTCTAAGATTCATGCTTTGGTGCATCAGTGCTAAACAATACGCATGGCTGGGTTTGGTACTGGATTTTATCCAGGAAAAACCATATTTTTAGCAGACCTCTGATGAAAATGGATCAGCGTGTGGTCAGTGGGAGAGTTCTGGGATCTCTCTACAGAAGTTCCTTAGAGTCTCCTTAGTTAAGGACACTTGGAGGACCTGGCAGTGCTATGGCTGCCTGCTGACATGATGATACTGCAGCCTCTGGAAGAGAAGATACAGGGTACAGCTGGGACAGTGGCCACACACCTCTGCACTTCAGCTGGGACAGCTGGAATCAGGGAACAGAGCCCAGTCCACGTGTAGAGATTCTGCAACTAACACCTTTCTGAGCAGCTGGGAGTCCTGTGGATCCTATTGACAGCATTTCTTCTGCTCTGGGGCCATTTACCTATTCAGAGGGTAGAGACTGTGGATTTCAAAATAGCTGTTAGTGTAAATGAGGGCAGATTTGGAGAATAACGCATGTCCTCTTCTCCCTCTCTCCCACACCCTTCAGAGAGCCAATAAAGGCAGCAAGGTCATTGAGAGGTTGAAAAAGAAGCTGTCGGAGCAGGAATCCCTCCTACTGCTGATGTCTCCCAACATGGCCTTCCGGGTACACAATCGCAACGGCAAGGTGAGAGCACCCGGTCACCCCGGGGCCAGAGATCTGGGGGCTGGAGTCTGTGACTGTGTGTGCTCCTGCACAGCGAGGGCTTTGTGGCTCTAGCGTGTGTCCTCAAAGCGCTTTCCAAGCAGCAGACACCTCACCTTGCTGTGCCAAAGGTTATAATGGCATCCTATAAGGCTGTGACTAATTTGCATACAAGACTGGCATTTAAGAAATAACCATAGAAATTAATCCTCTGTCTCAGCACCAGTCCTGGTGGAGCAATAGGAGCAGCCCTTCACCCAAGATCCAGCTCTGCAGCAGCTTCCTTCTAGACTGCCTTGTGGCTTCAAGGCTTGGCACACTCAGGGCAGTGTCCTCAGGGCTGCAGCTGCCCCTGCCAGGGTCCTCTGCCAGGGGTATTCCCTGCTCTGGCAGTGCTGGAACCTCCCACTGTGGCCTCCCCGTGCCCATGGCAAAGGAGTCTCACAGGAGTGTGTTACTGCTCAGTGAAAAGCCACGAGCTGGTCACTGCTTCCTGACTGTCACTGCTTCATCAGTGCCTAGGCTTGTGCCGGAGGCTTTTGGCATTCCTGGTGCAGCTGAATTCCTATTGTGAGGAATAGCACAAGCTGCCATGGGAGCTGCTGCAGGGCCACAGCTGCCCCTGGCGGGGTGGGGCTCTGTGAGCTCTGACTGTCCGTGTTGGTACCATGGGCACATTGCCAGAGCCCAGCCTGTCTTGACAGAGATGTGATGCAGGAAGAGGGGCAGGAGTGCCAGCAGAACAGTCTGTCCAGCAATTTGCACTGGGGGAGGGTGGGAGCAGGCAGGCCCTGCCCTCAGTGGTGCATCAGACTAATGCATACCCTATTTTCTTCTGTGTTCCTGGGTAGAGTTACACATTCCTCATTTCATCGGACTATGAAAGGGCAGAGTGGAGGGAGAATATCCGGGAACAGCAGAAGAAATGTGAGTATCCCTCAGCTGTCATTGGTACAAATACTGTGATCTTAAGAGAGTAGGGCTCCAAAGGATGAGGTGTAGGACAGGCTTCCCTGCCAAAACAGAGATCTGCATTGAAATCCACAGCACAATATGGATGTCTCCTGTCTGAGGCTGTTTGGGGAACTTCTGCTGCAGCAACTTGTGAGGAATGTGTAGAGAGAGCAGTTAGTAAGTAAATGTGTGTAGAGATTCTCCCATTCACCCTAGAGATCAGAGCTCAGTGCAATTTCACAGAGAGGGAAGAGCCACACCTTTTCCCTAGCTCCATTCTAAAGAAACTAAGTTACTTTTATGGCATGGTGTTTTTGGCTTTTCAAGAAACTAAGAAGCCCTCTATTTCCTGTGAACCATCCTGAGACTTTACTTGGACTAGTAACTAAATGTATCCCCAGTAGAGCTGGGCTGCAGCAGCAGCAGCACTGCCCTGAGCACCTCGGTGCTGCTGCTGAGCAGTGCCCAGGTAGCACTATCCCATGTGCCCAGGATGAGGGGTCATGCATCCAGCCTCTCCTTGGAATTTTTACTCCTCCCTCTTTCAATCTCCATGGCAGGCTTTAAAAGCTTCTCACTCACATCAGTGGAGCTCCAGATGCTGACAAACTCCTGTGTGAAGCTTCAGACAGTGCACAACATTCCCCTCACTATCAATAAGGAAGGTAAGACCTTTGGGTTTTGCTTTCACATGGTGTAGCTGCAGTGAAACTCTCCCCCTGCCTGATTTCGTGCTTTCCCCTAGAACTGCTCTTACTGTTCCCTTTTGCTACAGGTTGCAGGCATCCTCCAGTATACATTAATCAACCATTAAATGGTCCTTGCATGCAGCTGTTGTGCAAGGTATTGGAGTGCCTGGTGGGGTCTTAGCTTGGAACAGCTTTGAGCTGTGTCCTTTGCAACAACACTAATTGGCCAAAATTGTGTCAGGGACCATCCTAAATTACTGCTTAATCTGTTAGTTTAGATTTAGCCTCTATAATTTACTTTTTCTCCTTTGAATTTCTTCCACGCTGTCTTGCTGATCCTAGAACTGTCATTGTAAAGACCCCCAATGCCAGAAGATATTACAGGTGTCAACTGTGGAACAGTCTCCTGTCTTGCTGAAATGGTTGTTACTTGCTCTTGCCATCCTTGGGGACAGTTCACCCTCTGCTCATTAATCTGTGTAATATCAGTCTCATCATTCTCACTCTTGGCTCCACTGTGAATGTAACAAAATCCCTTGGGTCTTTTGTACAGATGATGAATCCCCAGGTCTCTATGGATTCCTGAATGTCATTGTCCACTCTGCCACGGGATTCAAGCAAAGTTCAAGTGAGTTGCAGTTCTGGGACACAAGAGGTATTGATAGGGGGTAGATAAGCCATGTGCTGGGACAGCTGGGCGTGGATTGCAGCATCTGTGGTGATGGTGGTGTGTTTTGGGGAACTGGAAGTTCCTCCTCTTAACTCCCAAAGAGATCACCATCAAGGATCAAGCACACAGCATTTATTATTAGGCCTGGTCTGTTTAAGCAGTGCTTGCTGATTACCCAGCTGTTCTAGAAACAAGTCAGCCCTTATCCTGAATTCTTTCAGCTGCATTTTGTTTTACGATGAAAGAATGAAAGGTGTTCTCTGGCATGCAGAATTTTTGTTGGGAAGAAAGTGGTGTTAAAATTCAGGGGAATGACTTGACAGAATGCTCAAAAAAGGTGACTGAACTTCTTTAGGGCAGCTGGGCTGATCAAGGTGACGAGATTTGTATGGGATGGTGTTACAGTGATGATGGAAATGAAGGCACCTTGTGCAAGTGATTATTGCAAGTTAGGAGATTCTAGATAATTTTTTTTAAGTTTTTGTCCCTGTCTCCCCTCCTCAGATTTGTACTGCACATTAGAGGTTGATTCTTTTGGGTATTTTGTGAACAAGGCCAAAACTAGAGTTTACAGAGACACCACAGAGCCCAATTGGAATGAGGTAGGTTTGATTTTTCTTGATGTGACTTGTTCCATGTGCCAAACATCAACACATGATGGGCAGAAGACCTGCCAATGAAGGATGTTCCTGCATGCTCAGCACTTGTGCTGCACATGCTGCGCTCAGAAAACACTTTTCTGCTGGGTTCATTTGGCTGTCAGGGCTTGCAGAAGGTTTTCTCTTGGATTAGTGGTAGTTAAACAAACAGTTTGATACAAATTAGACTTGTCCAGTATTTCATCTTTTAAACAGATGCATGCTTGATAATTTTTTTAAAGACACAAGTAAAAATATGTTGAAGGAAATGGTTTTGTTTATTTGTTGAGAGAGGGAAGAATTAGCTATAGACATTCTGCCTGTTTACAGCCAACTTAGACCTGCTGGTGAGCAAAATTTCTTACAAGGAAGGTGAGCACATTTGTGTCATTGAATAATACTTTGCTGAGACCTGTGAAACCTGACTAAGGAGTGAGCCATCTTAGTCTCCAATTTGACCACCTTATAGATACAAAGTTCAATTTCAGCTTATTTCTAGACCAATTCCAGTAGAGAGGAGGTTTTGGCCAGTCCTTAAGTGTTCTTCTGATGAGTATTAAAGAGACTGTATTGAGTATTCTGAGACTGGTGTCCTGTTGTGATGCAGCCATTGCTCTTTCCTTTCCTGGTGCCCTGCAGGAGTTTGAGATTGAGCTGGAGGGCTCACAGACACTGCGGATTCTGTGCTATGAAAAGTGCTACAACAAAACCAAGCTCACCAAAGAGGATGGAGAGAGCACAGATCGCATCATGGGGAAAGGACAGATCCAGGTAAGACTGTGCTCAACTCATTCCTGATACCCTTACTGCAAAACATCACAGGACTTTTGAATCCTGCAGTTCATTGCAGAAGTTTTTTCTGCCTTCTGATTGTCTCAGCATTGAAGATTTTTCTCTCAGATAGTGAGGTACACAGTGTGATTCACAGGCAGAAAATCAGAAGCTTTGTCCCTGTTGCTTTGTGCCCTATGCCTGCTCCATGGAATAGCTGCTTGTTTTGATCTCTCATTTGCCCATTAACTTCAAAACTTCCACACCACTGTATAGGAACTGCCCCTGGCACTGGGCACTGGTGAAGATGCTCGTTTGTGACAGGAGGATGCAAGAGTATTCTCTCTGCTCTGTAAATCATGTGCAGAAAGGCTGCCATCTGTGAGTGCTGGAAGTTGATGGATGTGTTGGCCAGGCCCTGGGACAGCCTGCCTGTCCTAGTGACTGCCATACCCAGTGTCTGGTGTCCATGACAGCAGGCAGCATCTGAGGACCATTTCCATTGCTGGGAATTGGCCTGGGACACTTTGCATGGCAGATGTGTAATACAGTGGGGGAGGTGATGATTGCAAAGGGCTGTTGCTCTTGGGGAGATGCTAAAGCTGTGTGTTCACTTTAGCTGTGATAGAGCACTAAAGCTGGATGTAGGAGAAATCAGGCCTTGTGTGGAGGAAAACATGGGGAACATATGTCCCCCAGCCTGTTCTAGTTTGTTGCACTGTCTGTCCACAACTTCAGGAGGGTGTTTAAATGCCTATTCTGAGGACACATTCTTTGTGTTGGAGTGGCTGTTGAACAGAACAGGGACCCTGCCAAGATACCTTTTCCTTCCATGTCATGTTTAAAGATCTCACCAGTTCCCCTCCATTTAGGTCTGGCTGTTCATCTCCCTGTGGATGTCAGCTTTCCCTGGCACTGGAGTGATGGTCATGCAGGCCAAGGCCATTTGTGGGACTGTAGAAGCAGCTCAGAGGGAGGGTGGCCTGTGGGATCACATCCCACCTTTGCTCTGGCAGGGTTCATTACCTAAATGACTTTGATCAGGCCTCTTCCTTCTCTCCTGTTTTCAGAGAGAGCTTTTGTCTCAAATGCATGGTGGGATTTGAAGGGAGCTCGTGTGCAGATCAATAAATGCCAGCACAGGCTGGCTCCTGTGTGTGTGTCTCGGCTGGCCAGAAATCCCTATGTCCCTTCAGCTAACAAAGGCTATTTTCCACAGAGCTGAGCAACTACAAAAGAGCAAGTTTTCAGCCCTGAAATGCCCTGGAGATTTGTGTGCTCATAACAGAGAGCCCTGAAATCACTGACCTACTAAATTCTACAAATATGTTACATAGAAAGATTTAAAAAAACACCAAATAAAATCTTTTAAAATTTTGGCAATTTTTTTCCTTCTCACGGCTGTGGGCATTTTTATGCACAGCAATTGTATATTTTTGTAAATATATTTTATACTTAAGTAAATAAAAATACTCTGTGATGGCAATTAAATATTAATTGCATCTTGATTCTTTTAGAGAAACCTAGACAGTGGGAAGGTTAAAAAAATCAATTAAAATGTTTTTAATCAATGTACAAATGTTGCATTCTGTTGTATCATAAAAGGCACATGCAAAAGCTCTCTTGGTTTCTGTAAATCCCCTTTGCAATTTATAAAGAAATTTGATGAATTGTCAGAATAAGCCCTTAATTTTCAGTGATTTCTGTCCCATCATGGATTTCAAACACTATTGAATCAAAGAGAAGTCATATGACAGTCTGTTAAGATTTTGGATTGATAAAAATTATTATAGGTTTTGATTTTGGTTTAGTTCTATTTTTGAAGTTAACACCATTTCTCTATTAAGAAACCGTAATAATGCAACAATGAAATCTGATTACGGCCTGAAGGTTGGCTGTTCTCCCAGGTGCTTTTATATCAAATTTTGTTTACCTTAGAGTTTGTAGTTTATCCTGGGTTTCTGATTGTTGTTGCACTGTCATTATTCAGCCCAGTTCTGTCTGTCTAAAGGCAAGGTCTGTGAGGTTGGGTGAGGGTTTTTGTTTCATAAATTCCTTTTAGTTAAAAACTCTGGGAACATGAAGAGTCGTGTCTGCATCCTCCTGTTGATAAAAGCAGAGAAGTTTCTCTGTTGGCCAAATTGCAGTGTATTGTTAAGCCATGTCTTATTATAAATATGCAACTTCCCACTACTGGGAATTCTGACTCACCAAATACTGAGCCTCAGTGATGAAGACAATCAAGGAGACTAGGCCTGTTTTGGCTGTAAAAATGTTTATTAAATCTCTCCGTTACATTATGGCAGTGAAGGAAGGAAGGCTGGAAATTGGTCCATGTCACAAGTTTCCAGGAATGGACAGCAATTTTAATAGCTCCCATTGCTCATATTTTCTTTTCCTATGGAATATTTTGACTGTCTTTACAGCCAGATGCAAGAGCTGCTTCTTTCCTGCCAGTCTACAAGTTTTTTATCTCTGAAACATAAACCCATGAGGTTTTAGTGTAGGAGAACCTCCTGTAAATGTAGGAGTGAAGTCCTCACCAGACCTGGGCACAGCAGTGCTGGGTGTGCAGTGTTGAACTGACTGGAACACTGACTGGTTTGGGGCTTCTGTGCATCTCAGGCATGAGAAATACTATTCCTGAGTACTGTGAAACTGAAATTGCTGGAGGAGGACAGAATGGAGATCCCATGATGGGAGGAAATGTAAGGCTTAGTTCAGCTGTGGGCATAAGCTCCTCTCATTATGAGCACCCTGGGCTTTTCTTTCTGTTGTTACCTTGCAGTCCATCTTTGGCACTTGGCTGGCCCTTTGGCTTCCTGAATTTTGCACTTCATGTGGCAGACACATCCCCGTGTTTGGAGTGCAGCAGCCTTTTGTTTGGCATTGAGACTGTACCAGGTGGGCACATATGTCAGCAGGACCAGCCTGGCCGTGGGAACTGTGAGTGAGTGAAGTGATACTTCACCCTGCGATCCAGCTCCTCCCACTGGTGCCTCCTAGAAATGCCGTTCCCTTTGCTGTTTTCTTTTTCTGCGTGATCAGCTCAGGCTAAATATTTCCTTCTCCCTCACAGGAGTGCTGGAAAATCAGGGAGGATGTGACCTTAGATCACTTATTCTGTGGAGCAGCCATTCCACTGTTGCCTTGCAGAACAATCACTCTTATCTTAATTATCTGGGATGTCTCATAGCAGTGCCCATGGCTATTTCAGGCATTAGGTTGTTTTCCATGTAAACCAAATTGTCCCATGCTGTACCTCCCAGGTGTTAACTTGGAAACCTTTTACTCACTCAAGCTTGTTTAAACAGTTTGCTGAAGCAGAACATTGTCCCAGCAATGAAAATAGGGGGGAAATGAAGAAGGCAATGGGTCATGGCTAAAGGGAGATGGTGGAAAAGATTAACCTGTCAGTGGGGAGCTGTGAGAAGAATGGGGTTATGGCAGGACTGGGAGTTCCCAGCAGCAGTGAAACTCTGATAACATGTATGTCACATTAGTTACAGTTCAAAATTGATGGAGTGTAAAGTTGCCTGGGAAATTTAATAAAGGGAAGAAGTACTGTGAATGAATACATAAAACACACTAACCTTAATGTTCCACAGTCCATGATCTTCCGTTTCCACTGAGGCTTCTTTGTTTTTCCCTCCTTCTGCATGTTTTCTTTTCTCTCTGGGGAAAAGGAAATCATAATCAAGCTCTCTGTGGTGGTTTCCTAAGGCAGAGCATAGACACCCTTCCTAGTGCCTGGCTTGAATTTGCCAGAGCAGCATCCCCAGTTTGCCTTTTTCCAGGTTCTCACCACACTGCTGTGCACTCCCAGCCTTTCCTGACTGCTGTGCCCTGTCTGAATTCAGCTGAGCTGCTACAAGGACCAGAAACCTGTACTCAGAAACCCCTGTGGTGCTGAGCTGCTTTGTTCTGCTGTGTTTTGGGCAGGATACAGAGAGGTATTGGCTTGACTCATTAGTGAATTTGGGGCTGTAGCTTGCCACTGCAAATACCAAAGGCCACAAGGGGACTGGAGGAAGCAGCAAACAGGCAGAGTGGTTGGTTTGTATTTTCCTGTTCAGCATGAGCTTTTGGTGGGGGCTGTGCAAAGAAGCCCATGCAATGCAGTCTGTGAGGGTTTTAGCAGGTCTGTCCTATTTGCACAGAGCATGGAAACAACACAGTGGCTCTGCTTCAATGGAGATGGGGCAGGTCACTCAAACCAAGCAACTGTTTGGAGGAACTGTGTAGAGGAGCAGTAAATTCCACTGTCAAATGCAGAGGCAGCAGCTGCACAGTGCCTCCCCTGCTTGAGCTGGCACAGTTTGCTCAGAGCTGCCTCCCTTTGCCATGCTGGCCGTGGATTGCATTTTTCTACTCAGTGTTCCTTCTTTCAGGTCACTGATCTCCAAATCAGGCCAGAAGACAGCATGGCCCCATTTGTCCTCTGTGCTGGAGCATCACTCTTGCTAGCTCATTGTCCTCAGTGTGCTCTCTCCCTGCCTGCTCTAGCTGCCCTTTACCTCTGTTGCTCTTGCTGGCTTCAGGTCAGTCATCACATGACTGAAACTTGATTGAAATCCCAGTGACAGTTCTTGGTTTCCTGTTGACTCTGTTGTGTCCTGCTGTGACTTATCAGACTGTTAGACCTGATCTTCCTGTCTCACTCAGTGTTGCTGAGAGTTTATTCAAGCTTTGCTCCTTTAATAGCTTCCATCATTTTGCTTTGTTATTTAAAAAGCACCTTGGAGGAGTTTGGGTTTTTTTTCCCCATTAATGACTGTTGTTATTAGCAGTGATTTATGCAGGGTTGGCTGGGTCAGCCAGCCCTGGTGCCTGTTCTCCCTGGCTGTCCCCATCCAGTACAAGGCATTCTCCAGCAGGAGTCAAACAGTAGGAGCGAGTGCAGGGGTCCTGCCAGCTCTGCAGGAGAGTTCAGAAACAAGGGAGCAAGAGGCAGCACCGGGTACATGGGGGTTTACTTGTACTCCTGGCTCAGCCCCAGCAGTTACCCAGCAAGGAAATGTCTCTGTGAGCTCTCAGCTCCAGCAAGGAAAAGTCTGCAAGTTCTCAGCTCCAGCACTCCGCTTCTGCTTGTTCTTTGCAGCAGTGTCAAAGTTACTCTTGAGACAGAGCAGGATGGTGTTTGACTCATATTTTTTAACAGCTATTTACTTGATTTTATTTTGTGCCATGGCAGGAATTCCCTGGTCATTACTGAGATATACCCAGTAATACCTCTTAGCTTAAATAAACTGTAACTGGATTCTGCTGGACTCTTCCTCTGAAGTTTTTGGCAAACATTCAAACCCTCTTTCCCCTTTAGTTTTAAACTATAAATAATATAACCCCCTGCTATAAATAACGCACTCAGTGACTTTGTTCTAAAAGCATATGGAAAACTGGTTCCCAGCAAGAGGATTGGCTGTGACTGTGTCCATCAGCAGGGCCATTTTGGCAGCTTAACCAGATGACTCCTCAGAGCTGGAGATCAGGCTTTCAGGAATACTTAGCATGTTTGCTCCTCATAGGAAACCAGACACTTCAGAAATGGTTTCCTCTTGATTCTGGGAAAGAATTCAGTTGTTGAAAGAAATCAAGCATCCAGCACGGAAGTTCAGGGTAGAACAGCCTAGAAACTGGCCAGATCATAGGGCCCTTGGCCAGCCCCACAGGCGGGGCGGATCTGTTCTGCCGGAGTTAAAAGCGAACCCCCTTGGCAAGCAGTCCTGTGTTTGGGGTCGCTGAGGCACTGAAGCCAAGCACTGCTGTCCATTGGCCCCCTGGACCTTTGCACAGTCCCAAAATGTGGGAGCTGCTGGTTACTGACAATTCCTTGCAAGGGCTCTTCAGGAATTTCTGCCAGCGTTGCACCTACAGGAGCCGGTCCAATTCGACAGGGAAGCATGTGTGTGCTGGCAGCATCCCGCTGTGGGCTCATGTCCGTAACAGAGCGCGCAGGGATAAGGTTGGCCTCACTTGTTCTGTTGCTGCTTGGGGTCTCTGCAGTGGGAGGAAGCAGGGAGGAACTTTGCTCTCTGCTGCTTGCCTTTCTTTGGGGAGTGGGGAAGGTTAAGGTGGGGGCTTGTCTCTGTAGCTGTCAGCAACACTGCGCTGCTCTGTTGATGATCTGAGTGTGACTATGACCATGTCTAAGCTCTCCCAGAATTTCCTGCAGCTGCCATTGTTCCAGCATTTCCCTCCCCTGCCAGAGCTCTCTGGCCCTGCATGGGGCTCTGTGAGAGGGGGGAGCTGTGCTGCAAAGCAGCTCTGGTTATGACTGCCTGTTTGCTGACAGCAGTAAACTCAAAACAGAGTTTGCTGCAGTTGCCTCCTCCTGGTCTTACTGTGCCTCCGTATTCAAGAGCCAAGTGTTACAAAGCTGTCTCAGGAGACACTGAATTCTTGCTTTGGCTGGTTCCAATGGCTGATCAAGCCCCCAAGGAGACAGCTCCTCCTCTCTCTTGCCAGTCTCCCTGGAGCTGAGTGCCACTCCTCAGCCCTTTGGATGTGTTTGGGCTCTCCCAAGGCAGTAGTGGAATTGCTGGGTGACATTCTAACACTTGAGCTACTCCCCAGCCTCACAACTGTCCACTCAAGAGATCAAGCAAAGCTGAAAATGAGGGATTGGAACTTGTTTCTGTTTAATGAGAGTTTGCAATAGCAGGGCCTGGTGTTCTTCCTGCCTCTATGCTCAAATAGAAATGAAAAGGAATAGGCTGTTTGAAGGACAACTTTCCATGATTTCTCAGCAGATTCAAACATTGGTTGTGCTCCCTGAGGTTGCCTTTATTGTTGAGCAGACACTGCTCTCAGATTGCTGGGTTTTCCATGTGTATGAACCCTCATCAGCCCCTCATCAGCCCTGTTTAGAGAACGGCACAATATCCAAAATCTGGTTTCCCTGAAACCAGGGAAACTTTGGAGTGTGGGTTTTCCTATGGAAAAGAAATAACAAGGTAAAAGTGATTGTGCTCTGCTCACTTGCAGAAGCCTTCCAGGCTAGCTAGCTGGTTTCTCTGAAGTCTGTTCCTAGCTCATGGGTAACTTCTGTTTTCCAGCTGGACCCACAGGCACTGCAGGACAAAGATTGGCAGCGCACAGTCATCTCAATGAATGGGGTAAGTGTGGCAAACAGAAATTAGTTCTGCTTCTGTACCTCCTGTGGGCTTTATTTCTTTGCTCTTCATTGCAGCACAAAAAAAAACAACAACAAAAAAAAAAACCAAAGAAAATGTTTAAAAAGTAACAGCTGTTCTCTTTGGTTCAGGTGGAAGTGAAGCTGTCAGTGAAGTTCACCAGTCGGGAGTTCAGCCTGAAAAGGATGCCGTCCCGCAAGCAGACGGGCGTGTTTGGGGTCAAGATTGCTATTGTCACCAAGTGAGCTGATGGGTCACATTTCTCCCCGCTGTGTTTCAGGAAGACAACTGGCCAGTGGGGTGCACCTGCCTGTGTCCCCCTCAGGGGTTTGGCAGTCCAGACTGCTCCATTAGTGTAGGAGTGTAGATGTGGCTGCAGACAGGAGATGCTTTACAATCTCTGAGCTTCATTTTTTGCAGAGATAAAATCCAATGTGCACACAGGCTATTTACTGACAGCCTATCACTCCTCTGAATTCCGGAAATCCCCCTTGCACTTGCCTTCTCTGTAGTTAGCTGACATGGTCACAAATTTCCAGAGCCACTAAACAGTGATGTTTCCTTTCCATAATCAAAAATGTTCAAGGTCTTTGGATCCCATTGTATTATTTTAACCCCTGATCTTTTGCCATGAATCATTTGCCAGCAGAAACCTGTTTGTTCTGTTGTATAGTTTGGGAAGTGTGGTATTTCCTCCCCATGGTATTGCATCAATTTGAAAGCAAGAGAGTTGCTATGTATCCAAGGGCTGTTTGGGAATCCTCAGGTTACCTGGGCAGAGTCACAGGCTCTGGGGGCACTGGCTCCTGGCCAAGTGCTCAAGTGCTCAGGGAAGCTGCAGAACGGCCAGAGCAAGGCTGAGATAGTCAGAAAACCCTCTCCAGTTTCAAAAGGAGTTCTTCAGCTCAATCCTGACTGCCTGCTTAGACTTCCTATCACCCCATTTTCCAGAAGAGGTTTGCACAGGGAAATGTCGGGGTGCTTGTAGCCATCCTGGCTGGCTGGGGAGCAGGTATGGAGGGCCTGGGCTGAACTGAACTCTTCTGTCTGGCTTTCTTCAGGAGAGAGAGGTCGAAGGTGCCGTACATCGTGCGGCAGTGCGTGGAGGAGATCGAGCGGCGCGGGATGGAGGAGGTGGGGATCTACCGCGTCTCTGGAGTTGCAACCGACATCCAGGCTTTGAAAGCTGCCTTTGATGTCAGTAAGTATTTGGGTCTGATTTTTCCCTTTGCTCTCTAAGAACCTGCCTCAGCTCCCTGTCAGGTGGCTGTGCTGTTTTTAATCTTATGTTGCCCAAGAAGCATTAAGAAGTAGAGATTCTCACTCAAGGAAAACAATTTTAACCCTAGCTGTATATTTTATTTACTGATATAACCCAAGACATACAACAGGATGGATCCTTGTACCAAACAATGCTGCTTTTACTCTTCCCAGCAGTCATGAAATGATGGCTTTACCTGCCTTGCCGAATCTTTGTAAATGGCAGACACTTCTCTGGGGGAAAACATCAGCAATCAGAAGTCATAATTTCTTCACTGTTGTGAGGTGTCCAAATTAATAGAAGTCCTTAAAATAAAGAATGTTTTGTGAAAGCCAGTGTTCCTTAGAACTAGGAGGGGTATTTATGAAACTGGGGTTGGGTGGTCAGGGCTTCTCTCCCTACCTCCATCTGGACTGATGTGCAGGCTTAGAAAATTACATCACTTTGAGCAACCAACCTTTGCAAAGCTGTCTTTGATCTTGAGCAGAAAAAGGCTCCTTACTGGTGCTACATTTAAAAGAGTGGCCTGTATGTCCCAAAATGCACCTGAGATCAGGCAGGTGAAATGCTTCCGAATTGCTGAGGTACAAAAAGTGAAATTTTTCCCTACTTCCAGCTTCCATGTGATGGTCCAAGAACTGTTCAAGCCAAACTCCAACAGTCACAAGATCTGTGCCAGACACCCAAATTCACCCTCCCTGCACTTTTCCTTCAGTTTCTAGTGAAATTTCCTTCTTGTGTTTTCTTTTCAGTCACCCTAAGATATCAAAAATCACTGATGAATCGCTGCTAGTGGAAGTAAGGGTCTTTCACAGTTTGAAAAACAACTCTTTTCATTTCTGTTAAATGCTGGCTTACACCGCTTTATGAAACCAATGCTGGTTGTTGTTTAGTTCAGGGAGAGGGGCTGGTTTTGTTGTTCTTAATAGTAACAAAACAGAAATATAAGCCCTGAATTGCCTTAGCTACACTCAATGAGGAGTTAGAGAATCTCAGAATCTCTTAGTCTAAGGTGTTAGAGGCAGGGAATTGGAATAACAACTGCTGTCAGTAATAAAAGTTGAAATGCATATAAATACAGTCAAGTAGGGCTTGTTCAGATCAGGCCAGGTTTGCTGGCACAGCACAGCTAGCCCTGGGAGGGTGAGGTTCCCTGGCTTGACGTAAAGCAATGAAGTGTTTGCAGTCATCTGTACAGTGCTTCTCAGCTGGAAGGTTGCTCATTTAATCCGGAGATCTGTAAACAGGAAAACTCCCAGCTATTTGGGCAGAGACAAAAGATAAACAGACACAAAGCGAGGAGAAGAAGGAATGCAAGGCCAGCAGTTCCTTTACCCTTCCTCTACTCTCTCTTCTTTCAGATAACAAGGATGTGTCAGTGATGATGAGTGAGATGGACGTTAATGCCATTGCAGGCACCCTCAAGCTGTACTTCCGGGAGCTGCCGGAACCCCTCTTCACAGATGAACTGTACCCCAACTTTGCTGAAGGCATCGGTAGGTGCAGCACAAGGAACCCTTGGTAATGGAGACTCTTCTGTAGGAGGCTGTGGCAAGCACATTTCTCTCTCTCTCAGAATTTTTTTATTGAGGTGCACAGAGAGAAATGAAAGAGAAAACAATTTCTATTTCTGCTCCATGTTTTTCTCTTGTGGAATGTGTTTGAAGAATTGTTTACCTAGAGTGAGCTCTTAGTTGGATCATGGTGGATTGTTTGGGCCTGAGAGCCAATCGGATCCACCTGTGTCTGGGCTCTGGAGAACAGAGTCACGAGTTGTGAGTTAGTTAGATATGATAGTTAGAGAAAGTAGCATGTAGTATTTAGTATCCTCTTTTATATAGCATATTAATGTATTATAACATAATTATAATAAAGCAATCATTTAGCCTTCTGAAATAAAGTTAAACATCATCATTCTTCCCATTGGGTTCACCGACATCTACAACAGGAGGCTGCTTTTAAAGCATCATAAAACCCGTATTTATAGTGTTGGACAAAAGCTGGAAAAAGCTGTGAAGGGAGTGGAATGGAGCTCAGAATGACCATTGCCTTCCCACGAGGTGCAGTATGGGAGCTTGCAATGCTGTTCTGCAAGCTGCAAGAGCCCAGGTTTCTGAAGGGTAGGTTCAGAACAGAATGCCAGTCTGCCTGCTGGGGCCCTGCACACTCACTGCCCAGGCAGGCTTCAGGGAAGCCCCCTTTGGAGGGGAGGGGGATATGTACCTCATCTTGATGCAGAGAAAAACATCAGTGATTGAAAGCTTCAAAGCACTTGAACTACTTTGAAAGAGAGAGAAAAGGACTCTTAATGCATTTGTGAAATAAAGGAATGAGATGCTGTGGGGTACTGATGTGCAACTCTGACCTTCCAACCTATGATGATGTAGTCACAGTCCTTTTGGGACCATCCGTATTGGCTGTTCTGGGACGTGGCTCAGTCAGATTTGCTCTTGCTGCCTGTGGTGATGTCTTGTTCTCTGTCTTGTAGCACTTTCAGATCCTGTTGCAAAGGAGAGCTGTATGTTGAATCTGTTGCTATCACTTCCAGAACCCAACCTTGTGACATTCCTTTTCCTTCTGGACCATTTAAAAAGGTAATATGTGGTTCCTTCAAAAATGTATTTAATGTGTAAAGCATTGGCTATTTTGAAAAGTGGAGCCTTTTCTTTAAATACCTGCTGAATCACAGAAATGAAGAAGTATTTGCTGATCTGCTGTACATGCTCATCAGATAAGTATTGTCTCATACTTACTTAGTGAGGTAGTAAATCCTGAATTCCATTTCCACTCATACTGAAAAAGGATTAGAACTGGAGGAAAGGAGTAACAAAAGAGTCAGGGCTTATCTATGGCAAATGCAAATTTCTGCTGCAGTGTCACTGAGACTGCACCTGCATCTGGATACACAGACCAGGAAAGGTTTCTGTATAAACCATGAAGATTTACCTATATTTAAGGTCTAGGGAACCCTGTCTCAGAAGGTGTCTGAAATCCAGTATGATCTATTTTTTAAATTCCAGCACTTTGCCTAACTGCAGTTGTCAGTTCCTTTTGTAGTCAAGTCTTTCTGATTTTGTATATGTCTTTGTAATATGGTTGTACCTGTGAAAAAATATTGCCATGCATTTGACATTAGTGCAATAAGCTGGCTTAATGCTTGCCCAATGTGTTGATTTGCATAAGTATGTTGTACATACCACAGACTATCCCTGGAGACATGAAAGATCATTTTGTGATTGAGATTCTGGATTAAAATCCCGGAAATCTGGGCTTTAGTTGTGTTTCTGCTGCAGCCTTTTCTGCCCTTGGGCAAATTTTTTAAACTTTGTGCCTTGGTTTCTCATTTATAAAACTCAGATATTTATGAAGATCTGCCTTGTGCATTGTTTCTTCTCCCAGGGTTGCTGAGAGGGAAAGCATCAACAAGATGTCCCTGCATAATCTTGCCACTGTCTTCGGACCAACACTGCTCAGACCTTCTGAGAAGGACAGTAAAATCCCTGCTAACCCAACCCAGCCCATCACAATGACTGACAGCTGGTCACTAGAAGTCATGTCCCAGGTAAAGTCCTGAATGTGCCATTCCATCTTGTGAAGACACTTTCTGGAAAAGCACAGTCCTATGGCAGGCCTGGCTCAATGACCCCCCTGGGTTTTCATGGTCATTTTCTTGGTAAACATAAAACAACTGTTGCCCTCACACAGACATTTTAGTCATTTTAGAACAGTGTTCCTTCAGGCAGATTAATTTGCATCTGTACAAATATGGCTTTTCATAAAGGAATGTTTGTGTGTGTGCATCCTGTGTGTGCTTGTGCATGGGAAGAGCTTTTGGGGAGCTGTGTCCCAGCACCATGCTCTGGCCTGGGACAAAAGTATTGGCAGTGTTTCCACAATCCTCCTCAGTACTTAAAACCACCTTCACTGATGCACAGCAAAGTTCTTTGGCCACTGCTGCCTTTGAAGGCAGAGGACTGGAGCACAGAGCCTTTGTCACTGAGTCAGACTGGTTTGTATTCCTCTGTTGAGTAATGGCAAATTCTAGATTTATTTTTTTCAGTGCTGGAACCACCAGCACAATTTTTCCACCTGGAATCTAAGAAGAGTGTCTCTGAAGCATGTCAGGTTCTACTATTTTTACTGCTGTTATCCAGCATATTAAATACACAGCTGCTAGATGTCCCAGAGAGAGCTGTATCACCAGCTCTCACACAGCCAGCATGAGAATGAGTTTTCACAGGGCTTTAGTATTATCTTGTCGTTTCTCTTTCCAGGTTCAAGTTCTTCTGTACTTCCTGCAGCTAGAGACTATCCCTACCCCGGACAGCAAGAGGCAAAGCATTCTCTTTTCTACAGAGGTGTAGGTGCCTGTGGTACCAACAGGACACTAACTGCTTTTGGCATAACTCTGTCACCCTGGGAAAAAGATGTATCCTCGGACTGGCCTGTTCCTGTGCTGGGGAATTCCAGCCCTCAGTGCTTCTGCAGTTTGTTAATCAGAGACAAGCTGGAGAGAATGGAGAAAAACCTCCTTGTGCTGGTAGAACCAGAACTAACCGGAGATGGAGCTGTGCAGAATCTCCACTAGAAGGAGCAATAGACACTTGGACAAATGCACCACAGAATGTGGCGATTATTCTTGTTAGGAATGTGACAGAAGGTATTCCTCATTTTATGGATTTAATTTATCATAAAGAAACTTCAAGATTTCTACTGGACCACTTGATAGGACACCCCTTTTTGGGAGAGGGGGCGTTAAATGATATATCACAACTGTGTCTTTAATAACTGCTGTTTTTCAAGTACTGTTCGTGGCCACAAAAAATAGCATTGCTTTGCAAGAGGAAGGAGAAGAGAAGGATCTGGGATCTAAAATTCTCTCCACAGAAATTCAAGTCTTGATTTGAATATGGTTCTAAAGAAATCAAAGAGTTTTATGTACAGCTACAACTGTTGTCTGGTTGGGGGCTGGGTTTTTTTTATTTTGTTTGTATGTTTTTTTGGCTCACCCAGCCTTTCCCATAGAAATGTTTGTACACCCCAGGGAAGGAGATGCCCTGCTCTTGCCTATGTTGCACTTCTGATGGGTTTTGTTGGGTTGAGACAGACTCAACAAAATTTAATAAATAAATACAGCAAATTAAAGAGAGCAGGGAGAATAACAGTTAGTGATTCTGTTGTTTGTTTCCTTATAAAAGCAGGGCACTATTGTCCAGGAAGGATTGCTAAATTCCTTAGACCCCACCAAACTTAATGGAAATTAATTGGGAAGATTATTAATACCCAACACTCCAAAGAAAACACATTATCTCTGCAAAAGTAATTGAAGAATTTGTGGATTAAAAAAAATCAATGGCTCTCAGTTTGGCTGGCTGCTTACTCCAGACTTTGATCAGAACATCTTTTTTTTTTTTGATACTTGAATTTTTGGAGGCTTTGTACATTGTTTCTACAAGAGTCTTTTTCTGATAGATACAAATGCTCTGAAAAAATGCCGGAATGTACTTTTTGGACAATCTAGCAAGTAGCATGCATTGTGGATTCTCCAGAAATTCCAACTCTGTTTTAATTAAGAGCAGTGGAGAAATTTCTGTGGAACTCCATCTAGCAGTACAAAAGGTCTGGCCAAACACCAATTTTGTATTTCCCTCCTTAAATCAGTTGAAGCTACAGGGATGGAAAAGGCAGCAGTATTTGTCCAGGGAATTGAAACTGCAGAATCTAATTGTTGGTATTCAGAGCCAGCATTCTGGCTCTGAAGAGTTGTGCCAAACATCCTGGGGGTGGGAGCGATGCCATTGTCCTAAACTATTCCAGCCCCTGCTACTCCTACCCAGCTATGCAGCATCCATTTAGTGGCATCTGTCCATCATCATCCTGGCAATAAGTACAGCTGGAAGACAAGGGAAGGAGATGGCACAAAAAGGGGAGGGAGGGACAGATGTTGAAAGATTGGTATGGTCAGGTTGTCTACATCATTTGCAGGGAAAAATGACACAGAAGGCAACTCCTCTTGTACTGAATTGGACATTTTCTGATGGGTGATCTGCAAACTCTCAATTAAAAAAAAAAGCAAAGGAGTGTTTCAAGCAAATAGAAAAAATTAAAGGGATATTATTTTGTAGTCACTGTAATTCTGACTGCTGCAGAATATTAGAAATTATTGTACTGTGAAGTTGCGAAATCAGAAAGGAACAAATATAAATTTAAATTTTGTGAGTATATCAATATTTTGCATGCTTTGTAAGGATTCTTATAGGAATTTAATATTGCTTAGTATCCCTCCCTCCTTAGGTCTGGGAGCAAACCTCTTTGTAATGTAATGTACAACTAGAAATTCCTTCTCTCTTGTATGTATTTCCACGACATTCCAACTTCTGAACCTGCAAAAAAGAAAAACTGTCTGTAGTATGAGGTGCTTTTTGGGGGAGGGAGGGAATGAAGGCAAGGAAACTTGAAGGCTTAAGATTTTGATTTTTTTACATTTTTATATTTGTTTTTTTGCCTGTTTGAAGGTAAAAATTGGTCACAATCCTGAAAAACCATTGACTTGAGCCATGTCGTGCAGAGCAGTAAAGCATTCTCTGTGTTTGTTTCTCTGTATTTGTTCTCCCTTTTCCCCAGCAGCTCTACAGCAATCCTTGCACTCCTGCCTGCTCCCACTGAGGCAGGAGCACTGCTGATGACTTCATGGAAAAGGGAGAAAACCCAAGCTACACCTGCTGCTGGGTGATAGCCTTTTCCTTTGGTGTTTGGAATCTGTGGCTGCTCCTTGCAGTGTTGAAACTGGAAAGTAATACCATAATGACTGTGCCAATTTACTTTTGCCCTACTTTTTTAATTTTTATTTATATAGGAAGTTAATTTTAATATTAGATTACTGATCTATAATATGTAACCATGAGAAAATTGCTTTTGCTTTGGTTACTGTGAGAGGTTGTTGCTGTCAGTCTCTCATTACAATGCTCAGTTCTAATGAAATGTTATCTAACATGCAGGCATGTGGATCAGGGAAAAAAAAAAGTTAATTTAACTTAACCCATTAATTATTTCTGTTAAGTATGAATATGTTTTCCCCAAAGCTGGTAATTTTGGGCTGGAAAAGATAGTGGATCGTATTGCTGATGATGAAATAATGGACTGATTTGAAATACGAGAATTGATTTCTTGAATTTCCTTTAATTTTGCAATTAATTTTTTTCAAATAGTCTTATGATTTCAGAAATTAAGTATTTCCAAAAAGGCTTTTGTTTATTTTTTTTTCCCAGGGATGTTGGTTGGGGTTTTTTGTTTGTTTGGAGGTTTTTTTTTTTTTTTTTTTTTTTTTTTTTTGGGTTTTGGGTTTTATTTTAATTTTATTTTTTTTAATAAGCCTTATCATACTTAAACAAAAAGGGAAATGCAAAACCTGGCTTTAGAAAAGGCCTTCTGATTTCTTCTCTTATACATTCCCTTGTGAGTTGTGTCAGAAAACTGAACTCTTTAATTTTCTAAGTTAAAAGGTACAATATAAACAACACGAGAGCAAACTAGCAAAAAGTTACCCTTTATGTATGCACTGGGAGATTTTGCTCCTTCAGTTTCTAATGTATTGGAGAGACTTTTCTACAAATGTCGCTTTCAGGAACAGAAATCTGAAATGTTTAAATTTTCAGCTAAGGAAATTCAGGTGATTAGGATAGTCTGTGTCTCTCCAGCTTAAGGAGAGGAGTAAGCATCAGTTTCTTGGCATTTAGAAACTACCTTAAAATTCTTGTGGGTTTTTTTAACACTGAATAGGTTTTTAAGTAAAATTTTTATAAGTTAAGCAAATGAAGGGAAAAGTTTTCAAAGATGGACAAGAAATAACAGTTACTAGCTCAGAGTCACCTTTGTGTTTGTGTATGCTTTGTATGGGAGGGAAGTGTCAGAAACCAAATTGAAATACATCCATTCAAATGCTGCTGGTGTTCTTTATTCTTGCACATTTTTAACAAGTTGAGGTAGTAGCTAAGCTATTTCAGGCTGTATTTTATTGCTGCTATTTTTCAGTGTATAGCTAAGGGCAAAATCCAGCAGTGGGGTGCCCGTCCTTGCCGGTGCCCACTGCCCGCCTCAGCTCTGGCCGTCATCGCGCACACGCGGAATTGTCCGGCCCTCGTGGTGTTGGCCATGAGGTGGTGGAACCACAGAGGATATTTATGGGAGGTGCAGGATCTTTACAGTTTATTAGTTTTACCTGTTTAAAACTATTTTATGGTTGTTCCTGTTAGTTTTCTATGAGTTTATTTAAACAAATGGACTGTTCCTTAAGGCAGACCTGGATCTCCAGATTAGTTTGTCACCTGTGTAACACTGAAAGGCATCACAATGTGTTCATTTACCTTAATGTGCCATTCTTTCAAGTGTGTATAAAATGTAAACTGACCAGTGTGGTTTTAAAAATGTTTAAAGTCTGATGTGATGGCAAAACCCCAACTTTCTCCGATTTGTTTCAGTGCTTGATCACCTACTGCGATAACTTTACCAGATGTGGCATTCTTCTTATGGAAATTTTAGTATAAAATGGGAAATGTTTTAACAAAAAAACTTCCCCTTTCTCTTTTTACTTTAATTCAAGATGACAAGGACTTGTAATAACAGAAGACCAGTACATTTGTGCAGGAACTTACATTTGTGCAGGAGGCGGATTTGCTTCTGTTCCTTGCAGAAGAAAAATCTGAAAGGGCAATTCCTAGATACAATCAAATTAATCAAATTCTCGTAGATAGTCACTTGTTTACACCCTATTAAATTTCTACTCCAGGGATGTTTTTCTTTGTAGACTTTGCTTAACACTGTCCTACTACTATTAGTGAAAAATAAACATGGTACCATTCCCTTCCTTTAACACAGGGCCTGTACAACTGAGATACTGGAACCTTGGACTAGTATTGGTAATTCTCCATTCTGAACTAGGATGAAATAAATGTTCATGTGTGTTCTGTGAACTTTCTAATTGAATAGAATTAAATCTATGGATTGTCCTTAAAATCAACAGAAGCTATAAAGGAAGCACTTATAGTTAATAGACTGTTCCTTAACAGTCATTAGGGAATGAAACCATCACAAATAGAAAAAGGAAGCAAAATTAAGCATTGCTCAAGGCCATGTTGCTTTGGACTAGAATGAGGCTCTCATTTTGAGTTACAGAAGGTGGCTCATGCCCTAGATAAATGAGCAAAGGCTCTCTTGCCAGTAAATAAACATGGGAATGCCAGGAATTTAGCTTCAGCAGCCTCACAGTTGTGATGTGCTGCAACCCCTCTTTCTTGCTAGTGAACATTCACAGTTCAGTGCTAAGAAAGCAAAGCTTTATCACTTGCTCTCTACCATTTCCCCCTGAGGCAGCAGCTATAGTGCCTGTATGTTAACGTAGGTGAACCACCATAAGGAAGAAAAAAGCTCCTAGAACCACAAAGTTGGACTATTGTTTAAGCTAGAAGTCTGGTTTTGGGCTGCAAGGATAAAATGGCACAACAGCTGTAATGACAGAAGTGTTGGGGCCGTAGGACCAAAGCAAACCTGAGTGTATGTGTTGTCTTGAGTCTCCCTTCTGTGACCATATTGTTAGATATTTTCCTCTCAGGTCAAGCAGATTCAATGATGCTCTTGTCGAGAATTAGAAAATTATTAAATTACCTAGCTTGCCTCCACTGTTGATTCTCTTGTGCTACCATCTTACAGTGACATTGCTGGAGCCCACTGCAAAACATGCAGCAGTTTTTACATCATTTTTTTCCAGCTGCCATGTTTCACCTCACAGCAAGATAGACCATTCCTTTCCCAACAGAACCACTTCACATCTTTCTGCACTGTAGCAACTACCACACTGAGAGGTTCATTTTATAGCACAGCTACAGAGCAGAGCCCTGAAGATAATTTAAATATTTCCAGTCTTCTTGTGCAGACTGGACCAGGTAGTGCTAAAGTTCTGGGCTCACGCAGGGCTGTGTTGTGAGCTAAGTAAAATTCTATTATTTACAGCTGTTCAAGCATATTTGGGAATTAATATAATTACAGAATGCCCAAGCCTAGCAGAAGTGTTTGTTCTACTGCTTTGTCTTAATCACAGTAATGTTCAAATCCTCTTGTCAAAAATGGTTCACCAGACTAGAGAAAGTTTTATTTTGTGCTAGAGCCTTTGCTTGTGTATCTGCTGTGGTCTTTTCCCCTGTGGTAGGATGTTCTGAGAACCTGAGACACTCTACAGAAGAGCTGTTTCTCTAATCTGCAGAATGATAGAATGATTTATACCACACGGCATTTTATATCCCTGTGGATGTACAAAAGGGCAGGCTTGTGTACAAAACAGCTTCCTGCTTGCAAGCAGACTCCAGCAGCTTCCTGGAGATGACCCCAAGCAAGGGTCACAGCGGGTCCAGCCCACCAGTGAGCAGAGGCCTTGCTGCTGCTTGGGCTCTCCCATCTCCCCTGGGGCACTTTGATGAGGCTCAGAAGGCAGTTGTGAGTTCCTTCTTACTGAACCCAACCAAGTGATCAAATGCTGATTGAGAGTAGCTCAAAATTCCTCTATTTTAGTCCCATTTTGGGAGAAACAGGGGCAATGTTAATTTGGGATTATACAAATAGCTGAAAACCAATCTATATCTAAAACCTATTTCATATATAGTAGATGGTAATGTAAAAGCTGCTATAGCAAAAGGTCATTTTTCCACAAGAGCCTTTTCTACTCCCTGCCTTCTTTACTGCTTCTTACAGCCTAAAAGAAGTCTTGGGTTTCACAGTCACATACAAAACTTGCAGAATCCTGGATAAAACTTAGCTGTGCAGGGACCAATGTTTCAGGAGTACTAAAAGTGATTAACAAGGTAGCAAAAGGAGGGTAAGGAATTGTTGTGTTGGGATAACTGAAAAGCATCACAATGAAATGGTGAATTTAAAAATGATCTCACAGGAGGACATTGAAATGTTGTCCTTTCTGTGTCTGTCCAACAAAAAAAACCAAAACAACTCAGCCTTCTCTTGCCTATGTAAGTTGTATAGTTTGTCCTTATCTCTAGTATTATAAGTGTTTATAATCCATGAAGAATTCCAAGGAAAGGAGTTAAGACTATTTATTTAAATATAAATACAATTAAATTATATAATTAGTCCTAAATTATCAGATGTAGAAGACAAACAACTTCTTATTGTTTGGATAATTTTGGATTTCGTCAGAGCTAATACTGTTGGCATTATTTTAAACACTACCATGTTAGGGAGTCAGTTTTTGACATTTTATCCTGCTGTTGCTAGTACTTCAGTATCTCATAGTGCTCAGTTTTGAGGAAAGAAAACCTAATCCTAATAGCTTAATATGGAAAGGTGTTGAAACCATACTGCTAAACATCTCTCAGTTTAGGCCCAAAGAGAAGGGGAAAGGGAAAAATTGTCATTCTGGATTTTTTTTTTTAACTTTCTGAGAAAAGTGGTATGAAAAAGGGATCCAAGAAATGTATTTGGGGGAAAAATGTCTTAAGGCATTTATAGCCTTTCTTTGTACACAATGTTAAATAAAATCTCCTGTATCTATGTTGTCAGGTTCTTTTGGTCTTATTTAGATAAAAGTGGGCCTACATTACACTGAATGTGTGAATTGCATTTAGCTGAGTTTGTTGGGGGCATGGAATTTAACACTGCTGTTTCAAAATAAAAGCTGTTTCTTGGTTTACAAGGTAAAAGCTGTATCACCTAAAATCTAGAGGTTAGTACAGAGAACTAAACTGAAACAACTTGAATGTGTGGAAATAGTTTACATGGAAGGTAGAGAAATAGCTCCACAACCCAGTCCATATTCAGATCTGTGAATCCTTTTGTAGGAGTTCTGCTTCAAAACCCAGCCCATCTCAGACTTTGTCAACTTTCCCCTTGTGTGCAGAGCACTTGAACTGTAGTTAGTGTTTACTAAGAAATCAGCTCTGGCCTCCAGTTCTTCAAACACTGCATGAAATTAGTGGGATTTTGTAGGAATCAGTGTGGAAACTGAATCAGTTATTTAAATCAAGTTAACTTGGTGCTTTATTTAAACATTGTTTAAATTATTTATGTAATTAAAGTACATTTATGTTTGATATAGTCCAAATTTAATATAATATATAAACCTTTCTACAATAAAAAGATACCTGCTTGAAAGCTCTCTAGCCCATTTCATTAAGTGTGGATCACAAAGATTACAGGGTTCCATTGCAACATTGGAAGTAGATAAAACGTAACTATCTGCAGTGTTTAAAACTACACTGAGTATCATGCTTACCCCTGAACTAGACAAAGAAGGGGAAACTCAATGACTATTACTAATACTTCTGATCAGTGGTGTGGCTGTATAAAATAAAACAGTTTTCCAATAGCTTCAATGTGGAATTCTGCCAAATGATTCTCCCTCTCCCAGAAAGTGAACCCTTGAAGTGCAGCCACATGGAACAGCAGCCTCTGGATGAGCCTGGAAGGGATCATGTCCTGCACCAGGCACTCTGCACCCACAACCAGCTCCTACCATGTCCAGCTCTCCGCTGACTGCCAGCCTGGAGCATCCCAGCCACTCCTCCTGGATGCTTTTCCCCGACTGAAGGCCCCAGGTGAGATGGTGCAGGCCTGAGCAAAGCAGCCAGCACACACCTGCGGCACCTGGAACGAGAGGGAGCGAACGGAACCTAAGGCTGGAGCAGGATGAGAAAGAACATGAATATAATAACCACAGATGTTCTGTGCAAATTGCTCCACCTGAGCAGGTGTCTTTCCATTTTCCAGACAGCCCTGAGGCCTGGACAGGCTGCCCTGGGGCAGCAGCTCCCCTGAGGCCTGCGGGATAGCCTCAGTGTGAGGCAGGATCAGCCGTCCCTGCCTGACTCCGGAGAGACATTTGTCTGCTCTTTGTTAGAAGCCTCCAGTTATGGAGATTCTGTAATCCTCTGGGGCAGGCTAACCCAGAACTAACCACAATGAGAAAGCTTTCCTAGCAGACAGCTGAACCACTCTTGCACACACACAATACTGCCATTTAATGCATTTTTTAGCGACCTTTTAAGTTCCAGAACCAAGATCCAAGGCATATGCACTGTCAGCTAGCAGCTTGTTCATTAATTCACTGTGCTGAGCGGCTGCTTCCTGCTGCAAAACAGAAAGCTGAGCCTTTTGTGGGCTACCGTGAGAAATACATTGTTCAAAACAAATGCAGCCACTTTTCACATCCTTAATACAGAAGTAGTGCCATTGAAATGCCACTGATAACTTAAAAATCAATCCAAAGGTAGAAACGGGATAACATTTTGCTGAAGGTATCATGGAGCAGAAAATGTAGAAGAATGACATTGGTCATAGTGTAGGAAAATAAACATCAGGATTATTACTTAAGCATAAAGGAGCATTTCAGTGTCAAACGAGTGCACCATGTCCGTGCAGCCGCCTGCCAGGGGAATCTCCACCAGGTAGGAGCAGGCAGAGTGACGCAGAAATGGACAGGGAAGGGCATCTCAATGAAATTCGCTTTCTAAGGCACACAAACAGAAAAATTTTCCCACCACGTAAATCAAACGATGTTGCAATATCTGGCAGCATACATCCTGCTAGTTTTAAAGGGAATTCTGATGTAATGGAGATATCATTTACTTTGATTTATAATATTGAAAATTTAACTTCATCAAAGATAATGAAGGGACTGTAAATCATACTTGCCCTACCGGTCTGCAACCTACAAATTCCATATTCCTGTGAATTCTATTCCTAAGAATTCTAGGAAGGAATGCACCTCAAGGGAGAACACGCAACTCAATCTTACACTGAAATGTTTCTTTTGCTAAAACAGCTGAGTTGGGAGAGAAGCTTTCGCCTAAATAAGGGGAAACTTTTACAGGAATGTGTCAAATCAGCACATTTTCTTAACTACTGTGTTCATAGCATTTCCCAGGCAGTGCCTGTAAATACAAACTCTGCTATACCTCCCACCAAAGCACCCACGCTGCAATTTGGGGTTATTAACTTCAGTTGCTGGTTATTTGTGACAAGTCAAACATCCTGTACAGTGATGGGCTACAAAGCTGAGCTTAGTTTAGTGTATTTGAAGGGTGCTCAGACTCTGAAAGCTTGTGCGCATGTGAGTTCTTGTCACCTAAGAAGGCAAAGCTATTTCCTACCACAATGTGCTGGTTTTGGCTGGGGTAGAGTTAATTTTCTTCAAGGTGGCTAGTGTGGGCTATATTTTGGGTTTGTGCTGAACAGTGAAGAAAACTCTAGCCCATTTAAGCCCCAACACACATTTAAACATCTGCTTCTCACTCAAATGAAAAGCTACCATTACAGATCTGGACACTAAGACACAGGTTTAGAAGACCCCCAGTTCCCCCACTCACACTTATGTTTCCTGCCCTTTGTGCACTTGCTGCCAGAGCTTAAAATTTGCATGCTTATTCCCCGGCCCCAAAAACCCCCACAAAATAACTGATTTTTTCACCAGTCCCAGATGAGGGCCCTGGGCCAGGGCTCTTGCTGCCCTCCCACCCTCAGCAAGGGAGCTGGGGAAGGGTCTGGAGCACAAGTGTGATGAGGAGCGGCTGAGGGAGCTGAGGGGTTCGGCCTGGAGAAAAGAAGGCTCAGGGAGGACCTTCTGTCCTTCCACAACTCCCTGACAGGAGGATGCGGCCGTGAGGGGACGGGATCTGCTCCCGGCAACGAGGGATAGGAGAGGAAACGGCGTCAAGCTGCGCCAGGGGAGCTTCAGGTCGGACATGACGAGTAATTCCCCCATAGAACGATTAATCAGACATGGGAACGGGCCGCCCTGGGAGGTCATGGAGTCACCGTGACGGGAGGTGCTTGAGGAAAAACTGAACGTGGCGCTCAGTTCACGGCCATGTTCTAGATGACCCGGTGGTTTTGGCTCACAGCTTGGGCTCCACCACCTCAGAGCCTTTTCCTCCCAACCTGAAGCCGGTACCCCGCGGTTCGCAGACCCAGGTGCGGAGCCCTGAGGGAGGGGGAGCCCTGAGGGAGGGGCCGCCCCGCGCACGCGCCGCCCGCGCCCCACCCTTTCCCCTCACGGCCCCCGGGCGCGTGCGCGGTGCCGCCAGGGGGCGGGGCGGAGGCGGGCGGAGGGGTCCCTGCCGTGCGCGCGCCCCTCCGCGCCCCCCCCCCCGTCCCGCCGGCCCGGCCCGCGCGGCGCCCCCGGAGCCGGGGCTGCGAAGCAGCGGGAAGGAGGCGGCGGCTGCCCCGGTAAGCGCCGAGCGCCGGCGGGCACAGCCCGGCCCCGACCCTCGCCCGCCCGCCGGGGGGTCGCCCGCGGCCGCGCAGGCTCCGGCAGGGCCTGTGTCCCGCGCCCCGGCCGCAGCGCCTCGCGGCCGCGGGAAGCCCCGGGCTCGGCCCCCTCCTCACCGCCTCCCCCCGAGGGGCCGCGCTGTCACCCCGCGGCGGTGACACCGCCCCGCGCCCGCCTCGGGTACCCCCGCGCCTCAGGGGCCGCCCGCGGCACCCTCCGCCCGGCCTGCCGCGTCCTCCCTGTCACCCGTGTTGCGATGAGCCCGCGGGAGCGCCGCGGGGCAGGCGGGGAGGGAGCGGAGCGCCCGCCGCTCCCGGCTGCCGGGGAGGCGCAGGTTGGCCCGCATTTGCATCCCGCGGTGGAATCATTCGCTGCACGCTGCTGGCTGGTGTCTGTGAGAGGGATGGTGGGTGCGTGTGGAGCTCCCCTGAGGAGAAAGGCGGAGTGCCCGCGTTCAGCAGCTTTCTGGCTGGGTTTTGATGTGTTCGGGAGCACCTTTGTCTGGATTCTCGTCTCATGCTGCTCTGGAGCGCGGTTTTTCTGCCTTTCTAGAGCTGAAAGAGCCTCTAAGTTCCAGATTTGTGCCTGCTGTCTGCCATCCTGTGCCTCACTATTTTAGCTTCCAAGTCTGTCATGACCTCGTATTACTAGGGATGTAGGAAGGCAGGTTCCTATAGCTGGGCCAAAACCGGTCACCAGCCTGTTCTGAGAGGTTCTGTCCGCTGTGTCTTCAGAGAGAAAAACAATGCAGTGCTGTGCTGATGCTCAGCAAACTGCACCCTTCTCTCCACAACAGCATCTGTGACAGCATGAAGTGTCTGTCTGTACTGGGATCTAGAAAACACAGTTCTCTTGTAGCAGAAAATGTGTCATCTAAGTGGTTCTGCTGGGTGAAAAAAGCTCTAAGGAGCTGTGGGTTCTGTTGAAGGGCATAGTCTGTGCAAGCTCTGCTCACCCCAAAAGCAAATATAAACCTGGAGCTGCTTCCTGCTTCATTAATGGTGTGGACTTTGGCTGCTGAAAGATAGGCAAATTAAAGCCACTGGCTGCTTTTAACACTGTGAATCACAGTGTAGTGCTGTAGTAGCTCAGAAGAAGAGAAGCAGTTTCTTCTCTGTCTCCAGCCTAGTTGAGTGTTGTTAGGTAGTTGCTAACAAAAATTAAAAGAGAAGGTCATTGTAAATAGTCTGAGATTAAAACTGGGAAACTGAGATGGGAGTAGTCTCATGTTTCTTGTAACACGGCCACTTCACTTTCAGTTAATGGAAAAACCAGATTCCAGGCTGGTAAATTAGGTGAAGTAAGGAAAAAACTCCCTGATTTCTCAGATATTTTTGTATGGCTGAAGATACATGTCTTTTTCTTTCTTTTTTTTTGAATACGATACATAATTGGGTTTAAAATGTCTCAAATATTTTTAAAAATTTTCTATTTCTGTCAAATAAAGGGCGGTCTAGTTAGATAATGCAGCCCACATTTTCCCAGTTATTTAATCTGCTCAAGCTAATTGTTGACATGTGTTTAGCATGATCATCGGTAAAGATCTGTCTTCTCTCTTTGAGAGGGTGGAGGGTTTGTTATATTAAAGTCTGATGAAGGTGGAACATCACAGTGGGAAAACCTCTGTGCAGGGATTTCTATTACCTTCTGTTGTGATTTGCAGCTCTGGGGTATTTTTAATTTCCCTTTGTGCTCTAGGCTGGTGTGATCTCTGTGGCTTTCCAGGCATCTGCCAAAGGTGTCTTTTGCATCAGGCTGGAGCTAAGGTTTCCCTCAATGGAGAGTGTGTCCATAGCAGCAAATCAAACTTGGGTGTTTGGCTGAGCTCTGGCACGAGCTTGGCCACACATTGTCAGCATGGGCATTGGCATGGCTTGCTTGGGCCAGCTGGCATTTTCCTGAGCCATACCTGGACATCATTTAAAGGTGGCAAATGCCAGGTCTAAAACTTCTTGAGTTTTAGAAGTTTCTGTCTTTAGCACATGTTGGGATAGATATTTTTATGCTGCAAAGATTTAATTGTGCAAAATAAATCTGCTGTACGGTCAACATTTTATGTACTGAAAGATGTATACTTAGAAGTAACATTTTGCAGTCAAATTTGTGCCATTTTTGCTTTACTATTGGTATGAAAGGAAAATAGACTCTCAGTAGGTGGAGGCTATGGAAACTCCTTAGGAGAGTTTTCACTAATGTAATTCAGAAGCTCTTTTTTGACCTTATGATGTTGGAGCCCGTCTTGCCAACAAGGATCCAGTCCTAGCAGTGTGTAATGCTATTAATGGGACTGAATCACTCTTGCTCATTGGGAAAACAGCATAAGAAATGTCAGGCTTGTATTTCCTGGCTTAAAAAATCACCCCATTTAGTCTTACTTTTTCGTCTTTATACTGAAAAAGGGAGAAAGAGCAAGTGTTGGAAGCTGATTTATGTACATAATGGTAGCCTTACATGACTAGTTACAAGGAACCTATTACTTGTTTCTTTTGAGCTTATTCCAACTGAAATGATCAGAGAAGGCACCATTTGGAGCACTTAGCAGTAGTGCAGCCTGGAAGTAATCGCAGGATTCTATCTTTAAACATAAATAATTCATTAGCAGAGTTTTCACACATATGTGCATGATTTTCTTTGGGAAAGAAGATTTTACTGTCCTACACCTACAAGGTAGTATAACTTTTGATCTTCATCAAACATACAACTTTTGATTTTCATCTTCTTGGGGTACTCAGTTTTGCAAAGAACTGACACTATGTTGCAAATCAGTGGCAGAACTAGTAGCTTCCCAAATTGCAGGGAAGAATAATACAGTGATAGATTCTGAAGTTAGGTGAAAGGAGACTTTATGAAGGGTTTCAATCCACGAGGTTTCGGTACAGAAAAAAAAAAATTAGAACAAGTCATTTTTTGCATATTAAATGGTTATAAAGCCACTAAAGCAAAATTTCAGGAGACTAAATAACAAGTTTTTACTTACTTCAGAACTTGGTTTGACATTTTTGAAAGATAAATCTTGCATAAATTTTATTTTCCATCGCTGTGTGCCAGAATGGAGCCAAGGTGATGACTGGCTGCAACTAATTGTTAGATATGCAGATTTATTCAGGAAAATAAACTGAGCACCTAACATGTAGTATTTAAATAATAGTAAAAAAGAATTAAGGTAGAGTTGAAGTACTCGAGTGATGTACTGAATGACATCAGTCTGAAAGTATTTGTATATTTTGGATCCTTGACTTTGGTCATTTAGCCAGTGTGGGTTCCGTGCTCTGCACAGTTAGCTGCAGTGAGTAGTGACTTTCTGTGGGATCTGCAGAGGTGGGTGGGAAGCATGACCAGGGTGCTGGCGTTCTTACCGCTCCCTGAAACTTTCTGTGCTCTTCTTAATGCATTTCTGTGGATGTTCTTAATTAAAAGCACACAGTGGTTTTGGCAGATGGAGCCTTCTTGAAGCTTCGGCTGCAGAATTTCCTTACTGTGTGAGGGTTGGTGCTGGAGAGTATTCAAGCATTGAAATGCTTCAATGTATTTCACTGCTAGAATGTTGGCTGTCTTTGTATGGACAGGTCTTAAGTGACATGGGCAAGTTTATAAAAATGATCTACTAAAGCTTGACTCTCTCTGTTTAGCCTTAGGATTTTTTCTTTTTTTTTTTCTTTTTTTTTTTTCTTTTTACTGAGTTACCAGATTATACTGAGCTAAAATTTTCTTTTATTTAGCAAAGTAAATGACATTGAGGGTTGATAATGGGTGTGCATTTAAAGTAGCATCTGCTGTGCAGTGTCTTTTCAGACAATGGTCTTGCCTGTTTCAATTTGCTCTTCCCTTACAAGTGACCAGCACTTTAAATGGTTAATGGCAAATACTTCCTTCAAGTCCCTGAAGGAATATAGGCTTTTCTGGAAGAGAAAAGGAAAACTAAAGCTACTTTTATAGACATGATTTCTTCCACAAATCTGAGTAACTGTGTACACTTGATGTTTTAGTTTTGTTTTTCTTTCTTTCTGTGACAAAAAAAAAAAAAGAACCTTCTTTCCTTTCAGTGACAGAATCATGCAAAGCTGCTTTGTATCTGCACTTGCTTACATGAGATGGACAATTAATATCTCTTTTGGAAATTATGAACTTCTTAAATCCATACATTGTTGGTAGTTGTTGTCATCAAATTATTCTTGATTTAGGATTTGTAAATATGAGATGCACCCTTGAATGTGGCAATATCATTGGATTGAACTATACTGAGGTCATCAAGAATTAATGTGTTAAAATGAAAACTTTGTGACATAAACTTTTCCCCCATTACTGTTGCTGTTCTTCCTAGTTTTTTACGAAACTACAGGAGAGGGTTTCCTCAACCTGCAGCATGGGTGTGCCTGTGACTTTGGAAAAGTTTAGAGGTGCCATCATCCTGTTCTCTGAAGGTTTTGATAGTTCGCTGGGATAGATATTACTGTAAACAATGTAAATTCTGTTTGTGAAAACTCAGGAAAAATAGTGAAGACATTTTAAAGGGTGTAGATCCAAGTGTGCAGATGAAATTTCAGTCTACTTTGTTTCATATTCAGGACTACATTTGCTGTGTTAAAAACATGAAGTCATACAAATTCTTCTTACAAAAACTTCTTGACAGTTTCCTGAAAATCTTTCTGATGCACACACCTGTAAAAAATAGTGTCTCTCGACAGAAGAAAATTAAATCTATCAGTTATGGACGTTAGTGTTGTAATAGAAAGGATATTTGAAGGAAAAGAAATAGACTTCAGTAGAGCCTTTTTTTAATAGAAAGACTGCATTTTTCTGGAGGAAAAACTATTCTAAGGCCTTCAGTCACACATCAAAGGCTTGCCAGGAAACCTGGAGATCTAGAAGCTTTTCAAAGAAATACCTTAAAAGTGTCTCACAGTGGAAAGTACACTTGTCTTTCCATGAGGATATCAGCACATCAACAGCTCCATCAGCTTGGGATGCTGTGCTGGGTTTTTAGTGCTTTCCCAGGCTTTCTCCCGTGTAGAATCCTGCATTGCTCCAGCAACCAAACTGTCCCAGGGAACAGCGGCTCCAGAAACTGGCTGGTGATTCACCCTTTTCTGGAAGGCTTGGAATAAAGTTTGGAAGAGAAATAGTCTTCCCCAGTCTTTTCCCTGGGGAAGTAAAAAATTACCAGTAGATGGGAACCTCTCCATCCTGTCGCAAGGACTTTTCTTCCATATGACTCAAATTTATGTCCTTGAGCTTCCATGCTGGGGCCGGTAACTGCTCCTCCCTTAGTGATACCAGAGTAGTTAGGAAGGATTTGCATGTGGCTCTGTCTCTGCTCTGTCTGCCAAACCTGAAGCCTTTAAACTATGTAATGAGTGTGCTGTTGACAGATCTTGGAGGTGAGGAAAGATGTGGGCCAGAATTGAAATCTGCAGATAGCCAGGCTTCAGACCCCTCAGTGCCCTGCTTTGTCACGTGGTGATAGCGTAAAAATAACACAGTTCATCTGTGCCCTGGATGAGTGTGGCTTGGAGAGTGTTGGAGGTTTGGTGGTGGGCAGTAAGAGGTTCATTTAAAGCAGGGCTGTTGCTGAGCGGCCAATAGCCTGAAACTGAATTAAAACAAATTTGGGGCTACACCATCTGTGAAAGGATGAGACTTCCTTCTAGTTCCCAGTTCCCAGTCCCGCTGCTTCCTTTGCATAGTATCTAGCAATTAAAAGGTGAGTCAGATCAGTCCTGATCTGTCTGAAAGACCAACTCATCAAAAATGAGCTGTGATCTCTAGAATGGAGAGAAGGGAGAGGACCGAGGAAGGGGTGGGACTGCCTCTTTAGGTGGCAAGGTACAATTAAGTTATTTTCATGGCTAACTTAAGCAAACCCCCAGCAGGCACTTCCCTCCCCCAGCCTTAGCAAGATTGACTGGTGCATGAGCTATTCCCGTTCAGGCCATTTGCTTGGTGCATCTGAGACCAGGATGGTCCTTCTGGGCTTGGGAATCCCAGAGCTGTAAGCACCTGGGGCCTGGGAAGGTCCTCAGGTGATGCATCTCTTTATTGCTTCTTCTGTTCTCTGGGACTTTTTTGTTGCAATGCCTTCAAGAATGTTGTCAGACCAGGTTGGTGGTGAAGTGGACATGGCGAACACCCAGACACCTCCCAGTTCCAGACGTCCAGGCAATAGAAAGTCCTCTAGCTGAGAATTAATCAACTGCTGGTAAGAACAGATCTATCATCATAACCATCCTGGTATCGGGACTTGGAGTGTTTGGGTTTTGCATGAACTGAAGATCTGGTGGAGTGTTTTGGATGAGCATGAGACCTAGTCAAAGTTAATCACTTCTCTTACAGGTTTTACCTGTAGCACACGTGGGCTGGGAGCCACTGGTCTGCCTCCTGAAATGGCTCTTTGCACGTCCTTTCTCTGTCCCCTTCCTGCGATGGGCCCCTGGCTGTTGCCTGCCTTACTCCTCCCTGGGAACTTGATGCAGCAGAAGCCTTTGCAGCAGTTGTTGATACCTGAGTTCAGCTGACAACATTTACACTGGACCAAAGGGAGGAGGTCACCACTGATCGCCTGTTTGAGGCAGCACTTCTGGGAACAGCTGTGCTGGAGAGAGAACATTGCAGTGAAATGTTGTATGCTGAGCCAGTCATTTTGAAAGGGAAGGAAGCTGTAGTGTTGGTTCTACACCTTTTGTTGTGCTGTTGGTTTTCAAATTGACAGGACTGGTTTTGAAAGTACTGCCAGGCATTGTCAGGGGAATTTCCACGTGTGTGTTTGTCAGTAGGACTCATGGCTGTAGGAATCACAGCAATTAACACAGTAAGCATTCTACCAGTGGACTTTGGTTGTTGTGTGAGGAATACAGCATATGCTTAAGGTTATAGGACACTAAATACACCTTTGTAACTGGAAGGTATTGATTTTTGGAGTAACGCTTTAGAGTATGCTTGGAATAACAGGTAAGAGCACTTCCAGTTAATGGAGTTAACTGATCCGGTATCACTTTTTAGATTACTGGGGTTTGTGCTTAAAGCTGGCCAGTCGTTTGGCTGGGAAAATTTGTGTGTTAATTTTTTTTATTTTCCTGGAAAACAAGTGTCAAGGTAGGAGTTAGCTCTGTTTTATCAGAATACTAACCCAAGGCTTTATGGGGAAGGTTGACATGTCTGCTGTTTGTTCAAGCATGTAAAATCTGACATGGAAGTGCAATTGCTACCCAGGAAATAGATATATGCTGCCTCATCTCTTAGTGTGTAGCTTAACGTTTGGATGCAACTGTGAAATTTACCAAAAGGAGTGAAAAATGACAGTGTAACCAAATTACCTGTATTTTCAACACCAAGGAAACAAACCCTACTTAATAGTAAGTAACATGGATGGTGTTTTGATCTGGACTGTGAGCAGCTGTAGTTAATGGGCATCTTAAGGGTACTGAGCTGACATAGAATGTTTTGTAATCAGCTCAACGATGGATACCAGCAAGGTATGGATTTATCTGGTCTTTTATTCTGTTTTTCGAAGCTATAATTTAAAAAGTCTTCTGAAGCTGCAGGCAGTGTAGAAGCTCATGCTGAGACCAAGTTATAGACAGTGTTGCCCTTCCCTGTTGAACAGTTTTTCCATGCTAGTTGATGAACAGTTATTTTTTCTTTCCTTGGTGCTGGTTTGAAATAGCAGTTGTTTGAAATAGGAGCTTGAAAACAAGGCTACATAATTTAATTTTGCTATGAAAGGGCCTTTAGAGCACAGTTTGTGAGTTCAGGAGTTCTGTAAATGTTCCTGTCACTTGTCTGGAATGTTAAGTATTGCAACGGTTACACATCGCTTGCAGCAGCTACAGCTCTGAAGTTTTCTCCAAAGAAGGAGTAAAGAAATTGAGGTGTGCAACAGCCAGTTCTTGCCCAAAGCTCTGGTCTTTCCTCCCTTCTGTTTGAAAGAGAAGTAGCAACAGCAAATGCAGCTTGAAAATAGTGGGTGGATAGCATAACTTAAATGCAGAATTCCCATTTTTGTAATTCCACAACTTGTAATGCAAAACTGTAAAGGCTCTTCAGAATTTTTAAGACCGAAAGAAATAGAAAGGTCTTTTCTCTCAAAATGACTCCCTGCAGCCATTGTTGGAGGAGTGCAGCCCCCTGTGCTCCATCTGTATTGAACTGCAATGCACAGTTGTGTATTCTCCTTGCAGCACAAGTGTGTGCCCACACTGGCACAGGGATCCAGCCCACCTGGAGCTCCTTCCCACCTGCAGCTGTGGGCAGATGCCTTAGGAAGAAACCCAAACCCAAAGTCTTCCCTCCTACCCTGAATGCTCTCCCACCTTGAAGTTAGTTTTGGTTCAGAGGGGTTTCTGAGCCCTTTGTGCTCAGATGTTTAACAGCCATTAGGAAATTTCTGTACATTGTGCATGGCCAATCTCCCCATGTCCTCACACAATATACATTAAAAATACAGCTCACTTTTTTTATTTTGAACCTGGCTATAAATTAATTTGCTGGTCTTTAGTTTTAGTACTGGAAGAGATGATTAACAGCCACTCCCAGTCTGCTTCTCGATGCCATTCCAGATTTGGTAGGATTTTGTCATGTTCTCTGTGAGATGTCTCATGGGAGCTATTATATATCTTTGATCTTAGTTTTGTCCCTTGCTGGATCATTTTAAGATCTGTAAAAAAAAAGTTTTTGGTTTTTTTTTTTAGGTTGAGAGAAGAACTGCACATAGCAATTGAAGTGTTGGTAGATGGGCAAAAAATTGATTGTTGAATGTGATATTTGTGTTTTATGGTTCATTCTTTGTCCATTTCTTTAATAATTTCTAAAATTGCTTTGCTTTTTTTCTTTTCCTTACTCCAAACACTGTACTGATAGTTAAATGAAGCTGTGAATCAGAATGCTGTAGTCTTGCTGAGCAGTATTGATACACTGAGAGCACATTTATGTTTAAAGCTGAGGTTGCTTTCCCCCAGAGATAGATGTGTTTGTGTTTACCTCTATTTAGTTTTGTTTGCTGTTTTTATTGTCCAGTTAGTCTCAGAAGGGTCTTTGTGTTTCCATGGACTCTCCTGTTATCCTTGGTGTCTTAAATTACCTGCTAGCATCAGCAAACTTTCAAGTCACTAAAACTGATGTCTTGATCTTAAGCAATAAAAGAAATGCACTATTTGCTGTGGGCTGCTGGAATCCAGTGGTTTATATATCATGTTTTTGGAATTATTGAGTAAGAGACATTGTTGTAGAGTGCTTGTGCAGCTTGCAGGCTGAAAGTTAAAAGTGTAGAGAGCTGTGTCTCTTTCTAGATAGCTTATTTTGTATTCCAGATATGAAGCTTTTTGGTGTCTGTGCTGTGTCTGTGCAGAGACTTGGGGAAGTTCTGTATCTGTGTTTTACAGGGGCTTGATGAGGCTGTATTTTATAATCTCTTTGCTTTTCTGACTTTTGGGACTGTATAAGTGACCTGAAAACGTCATTCCCTAATTATTTGGGCAAAGTTGTCAGCCTAAATATATCAAAACCAAAGAATTTGTGCAAATAGAGAGGGAAAGTGTACTGAGTATTGTTCTTAGATGTGAGCAATTTCTTCTGTAACTTGGGTATTTGATTTTCCCAAAGTGCTTAGTATTCTCAGATTTCAATGATTGTTTGCTTCTGTTTTTTTAAAATCTCTTAAAAGATAATTCTCAGATTATTTATAATTTTATTAATAATTCACAATTTTTAGTAGGTAGAACTGCTTAATGCCTCTCAATACTTTTGTTGCTTAACCCTCTATTGTCTTCCAGGCACAGGAAACTATATTCTGTATTCTGTACTACTCTTTACTTTTGTGACAGCAATATTAGCATAAACAAGCATATTAAATAATGGATGAGATTAAAATAATCACAGTAAAGAATCATCCCCTCCCTGCCCTGCTTTAGTGCTCGGGGTTCTGAAGAGTAATGCTGAAAGCATTGCATGTTGGCTGGCTGGATGTATCATATCAGTTTACAGTCAGGAGCAGAGCCATGCTATTGGGCAAAACAGTTTTAAATTATTATTTATGCAGTTGTGTTTGCAGCTGGTATAAAGCACAGGACTGGTTTCACATGCCTCCACCAGAGCAGGGAGAGCACTCCTGAGCAAGTTCTCCTGTTTCCTGGACTATGTGTGCTGTGGAGAGAGAGACGGCTGGGAAAGGATACAGGTTAGAGGGAATAGTTACAGTTTAGTTTAGGAATGCAGTCTTTCATCTGATATTTTGGTGCTGTTTTGGCTTTTTTCCATTTTGATTAATTGATACTGTTTGTGCTATCATTAATCAAATGCTTTCCAGTAACGTCTTGTGCGTGTTGATGAGTATTTTCTTTAGTAGTGGCTTTTTTTTTTTCCTTTTTTTTTTTTTTTTTTGTTTGAGGAGGAGGAGGAAGTGTGTATAAAGGGAAAGGAAGTCTTCAGTAATTCTTTCTCTCTCCCTAGGGCAAAATATAAAATACAGTTTTATATGCAGTATTTTCTTTTTAAAACAATAGTGAAATAATATTTTAGTTCTCGTTTGAATGGTTAATGCTGTATGTTACTCTTCAGAAAGCTTCCTTTGGTTAGAGAGTGTTTTATTATTTATTTTTTAATTTATTGGTAAATTTTCTTTACCAATAAATTGGTTGGGCAGAGGCAAGATTATTGTTGATTCTTAGTACTGTTTCTTCCTAAGGAATGTGGTTGTGTTCTTCAGAAGCAAAAAGTAGTTTTTATCTGCCGTACCTGCCTTTTGAGAAACTGGGTGAAGCAGGGCTTTTTCTACTTCCAGTCCCACAATATTGATGTCTTCTGTTTTCAGTGCTGGAACTCCATCTTCTTTTTCCTTCCTGGAGAAGGCAGGAGGGGAGAAATTGGCACAGAGAGGCCATAAATTCACTTCAGGAGTCTTAGTAAGCAGCTGCTTTTAGAACCTGTAATGCTAATTGATGTTTTGTTCTTATTTTGTGTGACTCATTTGTATATTTTTCTCAGTTTTTAAATTCTAATGATGTAAACTTCTTTCATTAGGAAAGTAACTACTAAGATTTAGTTTATCTGGAATTAAAATAGGAACAGTGGTCTCTAAGCCTTCTTGTCCTCTATGTGTCTTTAAATTTTGTGGAAATGTGGTTCTACCTTTGAGTTTCAGTGAATCAAAAATACTGGTCTTGAGTGTCAAATATATGGGTATTTTAAAGGAATGCTGTGATGAAACATGAGGATTATACTTAGCTGACATTGTTGAGTTTTGCTTGCTTCCATCTCTGCTTTGCAGTTGCTATTTTTGAAGCATGTTTTGAACACTGTGGCATGTTTTCAGGAACACTTCTCGTGGATGAGAAACATTTGAGTTCACAGAGTCTTGTCACTGCTGACCCCCTGAGATATCTTGATGCCAGTATAAATGGTTTGTTCTGTAAAAGGTAACGTTAGCCTGCATCTCTTTGAGGCCATCCATCCAGTGGGTTATGTTATTGTCTTACTTGCTGTAATAAACAGATCCAACTGTGTTTACTGTGCATGCAAAGCTCGTGTGTGCTGTGTCTGGCTTTGCAAGGTGTGTCAGGGCTGATGAATGTGCTCTGCAGACGTGAAAAATGTGCCTTGCATACAGCCAGTGCTGGGTGTCTCCATGCCAGCCAGAGCCACGGCTTTATCTACATTGCCAGGCAAGGTTGTCAGGCTTTGCACAAATGTATCACAGTCATATCGCTGCCAGTGCCCTAGCCCTCCTCAGAGCACTGCCTTCTCACTCGGTGAGCTGTCAAAAAGGGATCATCTGACTGACTGGATTTATCACAGGTGTGTAGTTTTCCTTTGGGATAATTTTTTAAATGCAGTCAGCTTTGCTACAAGCTGTGCTCTGAAAATTCATTTGGTTATTCCTCAGGTGTGCTATGGAAAATTTATTTATGTCTGTAAAACATCAAAAATACCACTCAATAGTAAAGATGCCGCTTTTAATAAAGAACTCTACCCTCTTTAGTATTTTTCAGTTTGAGTTTTAGGTTGAATAAGACCAAAAGCACAAGTAAGTGTTTGACTCTTAAAGATGAAAAAGGCAAGAAATAGAAGTGTGGCAACTTAGATGGTAACCAGTGTTACCATCTGCTTCTGGAACCTAGTAGGCAGTCGTACCACTTAATATTATAGCAAGCATATTACCTTCATGGGGCTTTTCTGGTTTGGGTTTTGGTTTTCTAAGGAGTCTCTCATTTCAAATTATCTCTCAGTTATTTAGTCTTCTGTGAAAGTGTCCTGATTACTTGTAGCTATATGGCAGGACTGGTGCATTTTTGACATTGTGGTGATGAAACTGCGACAGCAAACAAAGTTTTCTGTGTCTGTTCATGGCAGCTTTCAGAGCTAAAGGGAATCTGGAAACTATAAACAAATATTTTCAGTGTCTTAAGATGAAGCTTCCTGTTGCTTCTGTTAACAATACTTAGGGATCTGAGGAGGCAAAACTCCTGCAGTTTTACTGACTTTTATCAAAGTCAGAATTGAAATATACTTGTGTGCAGCTGAGGTGGTGCTCAGAAAGAAGGAAAGTGTGTATAAGGGTTTAGTGTGAATTTTATTAGCTAAAATTATTTAGTACTTCTGACCACTGTGTTGTTATGTCAAATGTCTCATGCACACAATCATCAGTCTGCTTTTTGTGCCTTTGAAATGCTTCAGTTTTTAAGAGATGGAAATGACCGGACGTGTTTCCTGTTTCCAGTCAGCTGGGAGATACTGGGCTCAGATAAACCTGGTCACTTACTTCCACCTGGAGTCCCTAAGACTGAAAGTGGAGTGGAGATGTCCTTTTAATCTTCCATCCCATGACATCTGACTCAGGGGTGATGAAGAAAACAGCTGCCAACTCTCACTCTTGCAGGAGGAGAAGATCCTGCTGTGTCTAGTCTTTCTGGTAGCCCATGCTTCAAGTAATAGCTGTTCTGTGGCTGTTCTCTTGTTAGTCTGTGCTTCCTTGGAATCAGCTGCTGTAGTTGTAATACCTGCAGTTTTCTGCTGTGGCTGCTCCTGGTTTGGATAAAGCCAGCTTTGTTTTCTGGACTTTGATCTGTGCTTGTGGGTGGAATGGCAGTGCTGGCAGTTGTCTGCTGTCAGAGACAGCAGGCTGGGCCAGGCTGCAGGAGAGTCCTCACTGCGGGCCGTGGAACCCAGTGAGCTGCTTTGGCTTCCTTCCTGCAGATAATCCTCGTAATCACGCGACTTGTGTTAAATTTTGTGAAGTTCCATGTGTTTATTATTGTGATTTTCAATAACTGAGTTGAAGGAATCTGTATTTTTCAACTTCTTTGGATTTTTGGTACAGTAAGTTTTTCTCCACGACCGCTGTTTTACTGAGCTAGTGGTAATCTTTTCTCAGCTCCAATGTTGTTGGTAGTTAAACTGATGCCTGAATACTCCCACAGTGTGTGTTTTCCTTCCCACAGTCAGAAATAGAAGACATTGCTCCCTAATAAGCCTTTCTTTTGCTGGCTAACGAGTGAACTCAGCAACATGGGTCACTTATAAAATATTCTCAGTTCAGTGCCATTTGTGGAACGAGAACTTAAAAAAATAAAATAATTTGGCGTGGAGCTGTAGGAAATGCTTAGTCCTTAGCAAAAATCTCTTTTAGAAAAAGGCAAAAAACATTGGTCAGTCGCATGCATTTTGTTTGGCCCTAATTTGTAGTCTTTGCTGCTCTTCTGGATTTCTGGTCTTAAATAGAACATTATAAAAAAAGACATTGCTTTTCATCCGTATTTTATATTTAAAGTCTCTTTCTTTCTGCTTGTAGATTTGTTTGTAAATGCATCATAAACAGACAGCCCAGAATGAAGAAAGCAAGCAGGAGTGTTGGCTCAGTGCCCAAAGTGCCTGGAGTAAATAAAGCTCAAACAAGTGAAAAAGCCAAACCAGAAAACGGCTCCTCAGTGTCTGCAGTAACAAAACTCTCCAAAACTGGGACATCAGCATCTCTTTTGAAGGTAATAACCGGTAGAACATTCTGATTATTTGTATTTTTTGCAATAAAGCTTTAAAAAGGGTAGAATTTCCAGGCTTGTCTTTAATGCAGCTTAGACTAGAGGTTGCATAGGTAGCTGGAGGGAATCTGGGTAGTTACAGAGCACCGGGCAGGGTGACAGGATCTTGTGTGTCACTCACGCTGTACTTTCATACTGCAGCATGAGATGCAGAGCAGTGTGCTGTGCAGGACTTGGCTGTTGTGCAAAAGGAGCAGAGTGGAAGTTGTGTTCTGATGAATGTTACTTGTTTGGTGTTATGCTTGAATGGTGTCAGTGACTAATAGGATTTGATGAGAGTTATTTACTAATTCTGAAAAAAGAACTAATGAAGTAGCTAACATGAGAGCTTTTTTATATCGGTGATCTGTGTCGGGTCAGTGCAGCTGAGTTCTTGTGGCTGTTTTGGCTTTTGCTTTGTGTTGAAGTACTGCTTGAGCTGAATTTTCACAAGTTGATTCTTGCTCCCAGAACAAGTTCAAAGGTAGAGGTTTTCTCTTACAGTAGGAAAACAGGGCAGTTTATGGAGGAGCATATGGCTTCCAACAAACAGTGAGACACACTGAGGTGTGCTGCTGTGGAGTTTCACCTGGGAGCAGCCCCACCTGGGTTGGATGGATGGAATGAGCCTGCCTGGTCTGCCTCCTTTTCCTGGCATGGAGACGTGGCTGGACCCAGCTCCTTTTGCTCTCTGCAGCCCAGCATGCAGTGCTGTGCTGCTGCTGCCCTGGAACAAATGAACAGAGCAAGGAACAGGGTGTCCAGCAGGGACCTGAACCATTGTCACTGACACACAGGAAGCCACAAAGGCCGTTTAAGTGACTGGCAAATAAAAATCCAAAATTAAAGAAGTGTAAGAGTTGAGGTCTCTTTGTAATAGCTCTGCAGGGTTACTGAAGTCAAAAGGTGTGTTCCCTTTCTCTTCTTCCTTTTCTTTTATGGAAGAATAGTTAATATTTTTGCTGATGAACTTGCAAGCCAGGTTTCAGGGAGGTTTTCTCCCAGTGCCCCTCCTTTCTTCCATCACCCAATTCATCTTGCAGTTTTCTTAGCTTTAAATAATCTTTTGATGCTTGTTGACACTACATACTTTATATTTCTAGAAACCTCTCAAAGCAACTAAAGTCCTTTGTAGTTTACTTATCAAGTTTCTTATGTCATACCTCTCAGGGAGATAAAGGAGAAGGATGATGTAACACTGAACAGATTTGACCCAGTATGCTTTCACAATTTTACTTATATTACTAACACTTCTGGCTATGTTTTGGTGTGGGATTAGAATTCATGACAATTTATGAGTTTGAGGTACAATGAAAATTTTCTCTCGATTACTAAGGCTTATCTCATGTTTATATTCAACCAGACTTACTCATACAGTTGGATGTATTTTACTTGTGCTGCTGTTGTGCCAACTGTGTGATGAGAGTGATGAATGAGTGTGATGAATCTTCTTTGAGTGTTCTGTACTTATATATATATACATATATATATATACACTTATATAACAAAGTTAGTTGTTTGTGGGACTTTTTGTTTACTGGTACTGACAAATCACATAATTTCTGGCTTGAAAGAAGTATCAATAGAAGTTGCATTTTTATAAATATTGTTTAATATAATGTTATATTTGATATTGTTGATGAAACATTTGGCATATTGTTTTCCTCAGAGGTTGTGGAATATTCTCTTAGAATTGAATTCGTGTGTGTTCAGAATTTCTTTTAATAGTCTTTGACAGAAGAAAAAATCTGGCATTAAATAACTTTATTGCAATGCTTACTAATTTATTCAGTCCTTTGAGTTGGATATTGAGTGAAAGGCCCCTATTAAAGAGTAGAAATACAGTACTACAACAGTCTTAGTTCAGCAGTAATAATGTTGCAAAATGGAAAAATATTTTGTATTTATAGCATCCTCTTCATGATATAACTATAGGCCAGCATTCAGCTTTGAGTGGGCTTCTTTAACTGCATTGTTCCATACATTTGTCCTTTCTTGTAAAGTTTTCAAAATGTGTGGACAATGAGCACAGGAAGAAACTGTGGGACCCACCCTTCAGCAGAGCTGAGCCTGTCCCAGGGTCTGTTTCCCAATGCCCTTGGTCAGTTCCTTCTCTGTAGGTTTTGTCTCCTACATTGCCCAGCACTTGTGTAAATGTTCAGCACCCACACATCCCACAGACATTATTACTACAGAAATTTAACTGCCAGCCACTTTTAATCTGTCAAAAAAAATACTCTACAAATAATGTGTTCTTATTTTTAAGATCATTATTTTTTGACTTCTTCAGCTAATGAGCTTGTGATCCTGCTAACACTCTCAGCTGTAATTAGACAGCAGCTGTACTTCAGACGAATTGCAAAATCCCAGTGTCCCTGAAAAGCCAGGACTTGGAGACCAATATTTGAATATTAAAAATTAGAGTGTGTTTTCAGCATTCATGTGTCTATGCTTCTATTCTGTTTGCAAAATGCAGTAACTTAATTACAGATTGTTGTGAAGTTTGATGTTTGAAAAACTCAAATACAGCAACAACAACCATCAAAGAAAATCTTAGGTAGGAATAATTATATACATAGAAAGGGATTTGAATGAGATGCAGTAAATAGGATATACCTGTTGAGAAACTAAGATGAAATGAATTGTGTAGGTCATTATTCAAGTTTCGTTGCACTGAAAGAAAGTGGTGAGAAGAAAACAGAATATGAATAGTATAATTATAAAGTGGTTTTTAATACAAAAAAGTCAAAATAGGTCTGGATGAGCCTTTCTAATTATGCGATTTTCTAATTTTTCATATTTTAATGTGGGCGTTTTAATGCTAAGCAGGATGGCACAACTCTTAGCAAATGGGAAAAAGTTGTTTGATAAATACACGCCATCGCTTTTGCTTCAATTAAAAAGATATGCTACGAAAATACTTTGATTTTAAAAGTTCTGAACGGTTGCCATTGTGGAGCATTAAGAAGAGAGCTGCTGGTTTGTAATTTTTCCAAAGCTTTGCTAGATAGTTTTCTTTGCCAAGAGTATAATGTTACAGCTTTGAGAAACTGTTTACTAATTGGCTGCAGAGGAGGCAGTGCCTTCCAACCTAGACCAGAAATAGTTTATGGGTAAGTCAGAAGAAGAATGGCTGTCTTAAATTCCTTTGTTCAGCAAGGACTGCAGATGACTAATGTCTGAACGTGTGTATTTTACTTAGCGTTTTTTTTTCTTCAAGCTGAGTCACATCTTGACCTATTTGGCTTGATAACATGTATTTGTACTCTAAGTGTCTAAAAGTTTAATCTAATTTCCCCAGTCTTTCAGCAGGGTAAAGATGCTGACAGCTCATAGTCTGTTTGAACTGTCACGTTTGCAGGCGGGTGGGCAGATCCAGCAGCAAAGCAGAAAATTGCTGTTCTGAGCCTTTTTGTAATACCTTGGTTTGGGCAATAGTTCCACAGGGTTGTTTCTCTCCCCCTGTGCACCCATGCCCACAAAGTGAATTTCAATTAGATACAAAATGTAATCAGATCACAGGTAAAGCAGGATTGTTGTACACCAGTAGTTTGTGCTCAGCCCGTCCTCCCCACATGAGATGGGTGGGCTTTATGGCTTTTGTAGCTCTCTGATATTTCTGCTTTCCTATTTATATTTCCACTGCCTGTGCCTGTTTGCATGGCTGTTTGACATGGCAGATCAAGGAGCTGGTCTGACTCCTGGGAGGAAAGAGCCCTTGGAAAAGCCTTGTTTGCACAGCAAACAATGGCATTTCCACAGCAGAAAAGCCAGCTTTAGATGCACATCAGACTAGATCCTTGGAGTGATTTCTTTTCTTCCAGCCTTTTATAAACCTTCTCAGAAAGCTACACCATTTCTGACATGATTCAATACAAACATTCTTGTCCTAGAGGATTTTACCCTTACAAATAGATGTTTCTATCTGTAAATTTTCTATATTTCTCTCAACTGCATGCAGAGCAAATATGTTCTCCTCCCAAAGCTCCCTTTTGTTTTGTAGCTGCTCTTTGTAAATGGCACAGATCCCATCCATGCTCTTTCCACAGTGCTGTGATCAGTGTTCCTAGCTGTTCTGGAATTGGCATTTGCAAAAAGAGACTGTAGAGAATAGAGTGACATGCAACTATTGTTTTAATTAAGCAAGTGCACCTTTATTCTAAATGTATAGAATTGTAATGTTTGCAGTATAGTTTTTAACATGGACGTGTGTGGGAGCTGGAAGTTACAAACTTGCAGACATGATGGAAAGCAACTGGTTAACTCCTAAGCACTACCTTTTAGCTGGGATGTTGGAGGAGAGTTCAAATGTGTTATCCAGCTGAATAATACAGTTGCTCAAGGAATGCTGCTAGCACAGCTGTTTCCTTTTAATTTTCCTCATATAATGGGAAAAATGTTGAGCACATTGTGATTTCCACCATTTGAAAAATTGTATTTTAAAGAGTATAAAGTCTGCCAATTAATGCTTAAGAGCTTAGTATTTCTAGACTTTGCTTTATTCTGAAAGATGTATTCTCTGCTTGGGAGACTGGTTGTTGAGAATCCTGTGCTTGCTGCCTTGTCACATTCCAGGGAGCTTTTGTGGCTAACAGTAGTTTCAGGAACAATCATATGAGGTTAGACAAAAAGTCCATCAAACAAATACCCCATCTCTTAAAATTCCCTAGAAAAGAGCTTGAAAGCAAGGCAAGGATATATGGTGAGAGTGGCTTTTCCTCTGCCTCTGTCCTAGTTTTTAGTGATCTGTAGCTTAGTATTTTGAGCTAGAAATTGTATTTTGCTAATGTTGGATTGATTTTTGTTCTTCTTTGATTTGAGCTTTTTGTTGTGAATTTGTCCACCAGAACATATTTGATCATACTCAATTGAAGGATATTGTACTAACTTCCTGGTATTTGGTGGTTTAATTATCTAAGAATTGCCTTCATTTTTATGCATAAGCAAACTTTCAGTCAAAATTGAGACATTTTACACTATGATGTTTTACTGGGCTTTAATTGATTTTTTTTTTTAAATTTTCTCCTCGGTACTGAAAGATTAAGAATTTCTGGGGGGGAGAGAAGTCTCAGTTTCAAGGCTGACTCATATGTAAGGAGTTAAAGTTCCATTTCAGTTTACTGACTGCACAGTGCAGTGCACTTACACTTTTCAGCATTCTTGCATAGGCACATGACTTGTCAAATATGTACTTTTTCAAACTGAAGGAATCTTTAACAGTAGAAATGTTGGCTATGCAGACTTCTGGGCCAGCTGTCTTAAAGCTGCTTCTTCCCTTTCTTTCAGACTAAGAGTAACGATGACCTCTTAGCAGGGATGGCTGGTGGCGGCGGAGTGACAATGACCAACGGTGTCAAGGCCAAGAAGAATTCTTGTGTATCAACAGCATCTTCAGCTCCAGGGACAACCATGAACAGTCTGGAAAACAAACCCAAAACTATTGCAGGTAAACCGATATATTGATTCTTAAAGGTGGAAGTTGGGAGGCTTTTTATTTTCATTTAATGTATTAAGGATCCATTTTGTCTATTGAAGTGTTCAGTAACACCGTGATCAACTCATGCACCTTCTAAACTATTTTCCTATTTTTAATAGTGTAATTGCTTTTTTGGAGGGTGTTCCTTTTAGTTTTTTCAGTACTGACTTTGCAACTATTATATAACATGAAATAATAGAATTAATTTAGAGAATCATAGATTTTTCTAAAATTGTTTGTTTAAAAAACCCATGACACAAGCACTAAATCTCTAAGATGAATTGTTACAATGAACATTTTGGACATTTTGTATCACTTTATAGAAATGAAGTAAGAGGGCTTTCAGAAACTGTTCAGAAAAGTGAAATCATTTAGTGTGTTATTGATATGGATTGAAATAGGTCTTGCCTTGCGTTGCTGTGTTTTGGATTCAGTAATGCTTGCAAAGCTGTAAAGCATCTGGAAATAGAGTAATAATAATCTATCTATTTCTATGCAATGAGATGAAAATACAGAAAACAGAAAATGGACGTTGGGTTAATGCTTACTTCCAGTATTGACTATGAAATGTATTTAACAGTGATTCAGAAAATCAACCACTGTGTTGCTGATACAAAGCACACAGCCTGCTGTGACAGATATGGTATTTTAAATTCATCTTCCTAACTTTCAAAAAACATACAGGTACGAGTTCTACAGCTAAGCGTAGCACTTCATCTGGAAATAAAGAGTCAAGCTCTTCTAGAGAGAGGATCCGGGATCGTTCTCGTTTGAGCCAGAGCAAGAAGCTGCCTCTGGCAGGGCAGGGCCCCAGTGACACGGTGCTGGCAAAGCGCTCCCGCAGCCGCACCAATCCCGAATCCGATATCCGGATGAGCAAGTCCAAGTCAGACAATCAGATCAGTGACAGAGCTGCACTGGAAGCAAAAGTGAATGATCTTCTGACATTAGCAAAAACTAAAGATGTGGAGATCTTGCATCTGAGAAATGAATTAAGGGACATGCGTGCTCAGCTGGGACTCAACGAAGATAATCTTGAGGGGGATGAAAAATCTGAAGAGAAAGAAGCCATTGTTGTCCATCAGCCAACTGATGTAGAGTCCACACTGCTCCAGTTACAGGAACAAAACACTGCCATCAGAGAAGAGCTCAACCAGCTGAAGAATGAGAATCGAATGTTAAAAGACAGACTAAATGCTTTGGGCTTTTCTTTGGAACAAAGGCTGGACAACTCTGAAAAGCTCTTTGGCTATCAGTCTTTGAGTCCAGAGATTACAGCTGGCAACCACAGCGATGGTGGGGGCACTCTGACATCTTCAGTGGAAGGTTCTGCTCCTGGATCAATGGAAGACTTGCTAAGTCAGGATGAAAACACTCTCATGGACAACCAACACAGTAATTCCATGGATAATTTAGACAGTGAGTGCAGTGAAGTTTATCAGCCACTGACATCAAGCGATGATGCCTTAGATGCTCCGTCATCTTCAGAATCTGAAGGAGTACCAAGTATAGAAAGGTCTAGGAAGGGAAGCAGTGGCAATGCAAGTGAAGTGTCCGTGGCTTGTCTGACAGAACGGATACATCAGATGGAAGAGAACCAACACAGTACAGCTGAAGAGCTCCAAGCCACGCTTCAAGAGCTTGCAGATCTGCAACAAATAACACAAGAGCTGAACAGCGAGAATGAAAGACTTGGAGAGGAAAAAGTAATCCTGATGGAGTCTTTGTGCCAGCAAAGTGACAAGCTGGAACACTTCAGCCGTCAGATCGAGTATTTCCGGTCCCTTTTGGATGAGCACCATATTTCCTATGTAATTGATGAAGACATGAAGAGTGGGCGCTACATGGAGCTGGAGCAGCGCTACATGGAGCTGGCGGAGAACGCTCGCTTCGAGCGGGAGCAGCTGCTGGGGGTTCAGCAGCACTTGAGCAACACTTTGAAGATGGCAGAACAAGACAACAAGGAGGCCCAAGAAATGATAGGGGCATTAAAAGAAAGGAATCACCACATGGAACGGATCATTGAGTCAGAGCAGAAAAGCAAAACAGCTCTGGCATCTACCTTAGAGGAGTACAAAGCCACAGTAGCCAGTGACCAGATAGAGATGAACAGGCTGAAAGCTCAGCTAGAGCATGAAAAGCAGAGAGTGGCCGAGTTGTATTCTATACACAACTCTGGAGATAAATCAGATATACAAGACCTGCTGGAGAGTGTCAGGCTGGATAAGGAAAAAGCAGAGACCTTGGCCAGTGGTCTGCAGGAGGAGCTGGCGCACACCCGCAACGATGCCAATCGATTGCAAGATGCCATTGCTAAGGTAGTGCTTCAAATACTATTGCATTCTAGCATCCCATGTACACAATGGCCTATTGGCCTCTGTAGTTCTTTCAGAAGTAAAAGATTAATTATGAGCTTAATTGGATTGTATTAGTGTTAGGACTGATTACTTGCTCTTGACTTTTGTTATGAAAATGATGTCAGCATTTGAAAAAATATATGGATACATTGAGCTACAGGGTGACTGTTGTGTTACTTTTTAAAAATATTTAAATTCCAGAACTTATTCCAGTGTCCAAACTTAAACAGTATTTAAGATACTGTATTAATTTACTGCTTAAATTGCACATCTTCTGCAAGACTTTGTGCTGATTAGGTTTTGGATCAAAATGTTTATTTCCAGTTCTGTTTTGACCCAAATACTTCTAATTTATGCAGTAGCTATGTCTAGTAAAAGTATTTACCATAATTTAATGTAAAAGGAAGAATCACACAATTTATTAAATAACTTTACATATGCATTTAAAGGTGTAACTTCCTGAAGAGACAACTTATGCCAAATTTAATGTGTGAACTCCATATTAGCTGTAAAACAACATGTTAGTCATGATCACAAGCCTGTTAGAATCAACCTTAATTTGGGGTGAAAAATATACTAAAATAATTTTAATAATTAAAGTTGGAGAGTGCTATTAAAATAAAAATCACTGAAACAGTTGACTTTAAAGCAGGGTATTTTGTCTATTAAATTTGCTGCCTACCAGCATTGCCCACCCTAAGCCATAACTTATTTTCTCATGTTTTTCTGACATCCTATTTTTGCTGTTGGGTTAATGTTCCTGTGCCTCTGATCCCAGCTTGTTACGTATGGTACAGTTTGATGAGGCAGCATAAAAAAGCCTCTTTCCCTGCTCCTGAAAGGGAGAAGTCAACCACTTCTTCCCTTCCCTGTTTTGTTCTTTTTTCAATTTAATAGTTTGGCAGACTCCTCTGAGAACTGGTTCAACTCACTAACACAGCTCACACACAAATGTCACACTTGCTTAAGGAAATCACTCATCACACAGGTCCAGCAAGCACTAAAATTGATGCACAAGAGACCAGGCTTTTTCTGATTTGGCAAGGGAAAGGAGGGGTAAAGAGTGTCCCCCCGCCCCAACCCTGTCCCTTTTCCATGGCAGCTGGATGTTAAATTGGATCAGCTGCTCATGAAACCTCAGCCTTGGTACAATGGTGGTGTTGCTTCACTTGCATGCAGGGCACTGCTCCGAGAGTAGCTGGGAATGCTTGTATATCCAGCCTGGGAATAAAAAAAAGTGTAACTTTGGCCCAGGGAAAGAGTTGCACTAGAACAATGTATAGTCAAAGGCTTACATTTCTCCTGTATTTATCTGGTTGCAGAAATAGATTGTAAGTGTGCTACTTACAAAACAAAAGGTATGTTTAATATGCAACTGAGATACATTCTTCTTTAGGTTGAAGATGAATATCGAGTGTTCCAAGGAGAAGCCAAGAAACAAATTGAGGATCTCAATGTGACTCTAGAAAAGCTTCGGACAGAGCTAGATGAAAAAGAGACTGAGAGGAGTGACATGAAAGAAACCATCTTTGAGTTGGAGGATGAAGTAGAGCAGCACCGTGCTGTGAAGCTTCATGACAATCTTATTATATCTGATTTGGAGAGTAAGTATTATGCATTTCTCTTGAGAGGATAATTTAAGAAAAGCTCAAGTAGAACACTGTAATATTGAAAATATTTTCACTTGTCTGTTATATGTCTGAATTCAAGTCAGACTAGGTTTTGCAGAATCCTTACACACAAGGGGAAATAAAAAATCAAGTTGGCTTAGCTTTTCCAGACCCACTTAGTAGATGGTGTGGGAATAAAAGCCTGTGAATAGAGAATAAATATGAAATCTGCTAATATTGTTTTCATGTTGTTCTTCAAAGTAGAAAAACATGTGGTAGAAAACATGTTTACTATGTACCTGTCTAGCTCTCTGTGCCTTAGTTCCCTCTCTGATCTTGGAGACCTGTTCAGACATTCCTACCACGGGCTGGAATACTGCAATTAGTCTCCATCTAATTAAGAACATGGGCAACTCTACCCTGGCAAGCTGTATTTGCACAGTGCTGCTTAGAGAATTCAAATATCTCTTAGTCTTCCATGTTATTCAAAGATGAAACAAGATAGCAAAAAAGCCAAAGCATGATTCCTTCTAACAACAAGGGAAATATTCATAGAAAGGGTTTTTAATTGGTCTGCTATCAAGAAAAGTTAGTGTCTTAAGCAATCTAAGTTGTTTATTCAAGCTCAGTATCTTCAGGCATGGCTGTGAATGTTGTTTCCCTAAGCAACCCTTCTTCATCTTGAAAGGCAATCACTGCTTCTCTTTACAAAATAGTTTTAAGTTTTTATTCTGATTTTTTTCCCTTTCTGTGCAAAAAGACAATCATTTTGGAGCAAAGACTCATAAAGGTTGAACAGTTTTCTACTTGTTTATTTTGTCCATTAACTGCAATACACTTGTGCAGGGAACAGCACTGTAGTCAAGCAGATATTTAGGTATCTGCCTAACAATAACTCATTACAAGGCAGATCTGATTTTTAGATGCTTCTGCTTTGTGGGTACAAGCCAGCTGTCAGATATTTAATTTCGACTGTGAAAATTCAGGCAGACAAGCCTCTGCCAGGCGAGAAATCCTCAACAAAAATTGCAAAAAGTCTTTGTTATTCTCTGGTCTTGGAAAATTCATCTGGACCAGCCAATGTCCTGACGTGATCCTTTGGGGGGAAGCAAGCTGTTGTTTTAGCTATAGGCTGGAAGGAGAGTGGCATCTAGTGGCAGTAAGAGAGGATGGCACCCGAGGAATTGTATACACTTTAAATAAAGTGCATTTTTTCTGACAACTTGAAAACTCTGTTGATTTTGGGTTCATAGTTAAACCTCCTGCAGGAGTTTTTTCATGGTAGTCTCTAAGTACTGACAGCATAGGACATCATGAAAAATCTGGAACTTAGAGGTGGTACATACAACATTTAAAAGATAGAATTCCAAACACAAAATGGAAAATTATAACTTGAAAATTTTATTAAAGACAGACTTTACACTTAGGAGAAAGATGCCTTATAGATGAGGTGGTGAGTGTTCATTCAATTTAATGATTAATCAACACAAATAGTCATGTAGAAATGGGAAACACTCCAAGCACTGGTACTTAGGGCACGCTTCACTGTGGGCTTTTCAAACACCAAGAAGAGGCACAAGGAACCTGCGGTGAAACATTTTTCACAGTAATCTGGGTATTGAACTGTCACATTTTAGCTGTTAATATGTCTGCCTGCAGAAACAGGAATCTGATGTGTGCAGCAGGATGCAAATTGCATTGATAAAATACACACAGTATGTTGCTGACATCCATCCAGGTGTGGTGAGAGCTGCAGTCACTGCTGGGATGAGGAGTTTTCAGCACAGTGCTTAAAGGGCCTGGAGGGGAAGCCTAGTGAGGAGCAGCTGAGGGCACCTGGTTTATTCAGCCTGGAGGAGACTGAGGGGAGACCTCGTTGTGGTCTTCAGTCCCTGCTCTCTGTGACTGGTGACAGGACTTGAGGAAATGGCTGGAGCTAAGTCAGGAGAGGTTTAGGTGAAAGGATTCTTCACCCAGAGGGTGGTTGGGCACTGGAACAGGATCCCCAGGACAGTAATCACGGCCCCAAGGCTGCCAGAGCTCGAGGAGTGTTTGGACAACGCTCTCAGGCACAGGGTGGGATTGTTGAGGTGACCTGTTCAGGGCCAGGACTGTGACTTGATGATAGATCCCTTCCAACTGAGGATATTCTATGATTCTGTTGTATGTAAAAAGTCTAAGAAATATTAAAATAATCTGTATGTTTTATATCCCCTGTGCTGTGCTGAGCTGAAACAAGCAGTGGGGAAGGCTGACACTGCACTAGATGGCGTGTTCCCTCTGGCTTTCACTTCTGACTCCCAAAAACTTGCAACAGTCAGGTAGCCCAGCTGTCACATTAGTCATCTGCAGTAACTAAGTGGGAAACAGGAACCTATTATTCTCCCAAGCAGTTAATAAGAGTTTGTGGGGAATTTTTTTCCAGAAAAGTGTGACTCCTGACGTGCAGAAAATATGTATTTGTTGGTTAGCTTACCACTTCTCAAAGGTTTCTTCTGAAGCACAAAAATAATCATTGCATGTTCTCTTAGCACAGGTGCATGTAGGTTCTCCTAGTCTGTAACTATAAGTCAGTAAATTTTTAGGACAAGTGTAGGTGAGCTAGAAGGTGGATATATTTAATGTTCAATGAATAGTTCTTTTATGGAGCTGACAGTGTTAGTTTTAATTCTGCTATATCTCATTTGAAAAGAATCTTGACAGCAGTTATGAAATGAAATGTTTACTTACCATATTTAGGCCTTTTCTAACAAAGTGTTGGAAAAGTCAATAGGATGTTCATTTTTTGGACCTTTTTTTTTTTACATTTTGCTAATGGTGGGCCCTTAAAAAGTTACCTTTTTGCTGTATAGATGTATTGTCTGACATGACGAGCTCAAAAGCAAGATTGGTCTACAAATTGCCTGAGCTTTGGTATTTGTACCCAGCACCCCTTCCTTACAGAAGGAAGCTGTAGTTCTTGTACTACTCTGTGTAGTTGTGATTGTGTTGGGATAGCCATTTCTATGTTAAAGAATCAAAGTGCTCTCCCAGGATAAGGCATGCCTGCATAACCAGTACAAAAACTGTGAGAGTGTCCACTGTGGAGTTGCCTGTGTCAGAATTAGTTGATTTAGTGTCCCTTCTCAGGAATTGTCAGGTCATTTTTTTCTGAAACGACTGCACGTGTCTGAACATTGTTAGTATTTTTTCCCTTTTTTCCCCAGAAACTATTGAAATTAAACAATTGAATGTTGATACTAATTTATATTTCATAGTGATAATTTCTAATTGCTGGCTATATTATAATTAGTAAAAATTGCAGATACAGAACATCGTGGTACCTTTTCTCTGGTAGCCTTACAAAACTCTTCCTCCCAGCCCTAGCTGTAAAGGTTTTCTTCACCATTTGTAGTCTGCATGTCCTATAATCTTCTTTTTTTTTCTGCCTCTTAGGTAGAGGCAAGGCCTTGTCAAACTGTGGCTTAAATCAATATCATTTTCTGAAATGTAGATGTAATTGGATCCTGCAGTCAAACACGAACTTGCTGATTTGCCATTTTTAATTATCCTATTCATTCATCAGAAGAGTCTCCTTGTTCTTCATTTACCCTAGAAATGAATACTTTTTCTTTTATCTCAGTCTTCTTTGTTGTCCATGATCCTTAAAAGGAGGAGACTGGACAATGGTAGAAGTACCTGTCTTACCATACCGAAAATTCAGGCACGTGGAGGTGGAAGAGGTTCATGTGTGTTAGAGAAGAATGTGGAGTTTGCAAGGGTGCAGAAAGGAAAGGTGCCACATGGCACCCTCTACCTATTTTGACTACTTGAATTTCTCAGGCTGTAGTTGGTGGAAGAGGTGAAATCACTTACATTAGTCATAATTTCTCACTGCATTTCAAACTCAGTTGCAATTTGGTGGGGGGTATTTTTAGCTTGGTTGACTGGGGAGGAGAGAGAGCACTGTTTCCAACAACTGCTGTAAACTGCTCTGTATTATTTATGTACCTGCAGAATATTCAGGCCATTGTGTTTTACTTCAAAGCATAAATACACTAAAATTTAATGGTGCGTTTCATAACTCACAGAAGCTCAAAACAATGGCACTACACAACCTTTAACTGTGGGTGCATTTGTGGTCTCTGGTTTGTGGTTATTTTTAGACAGCTTGCTTTTAGTAGTACTGCAAATTTTGTTTTTAAAAACATTTTTTCTTTGAACTGTTTTAAAAGTGAAAATGAACATTGACTTGATTTATTCTAAAATGTATTTAAAGGGAAGGGGTGGGGGGAGCAAGTTTTATAACTTTGGCCTAAAGCTGGCCTCCTAGTTCTGAATTTAGCTCAAACAAGTTGTGTATCAAGAGACGAGCTAAAAATTGGAGGGCTTTGCTTAAGTATCATAGTAGCATGATATTTGAGTGGCCCACCCTGTAGGCTTATCTTCAAAGCTTAAAGATCAGCTGGCTGCAACTTAAAATGGGCAGTCTTACAAGGAGGAGATAAATACAGAAGTATCTGTCTATTTTTTATGTTCCAACTTTGAAAGGTTATTGTGTTTTCAGGCCAGCTGAGCTTTATATGATTCTTGTAAAGAAATTAACTGTGACTTAAAAAGTCCCTGTACTTTGGGCTGTTGAGGAAGGTTTTGTGTATTGAACAGCCTAAAAGTATTAGGCACCCTCAGTTATGTTGTGGAAAGAGCATTGCTAATATACAGGAAAAATATTTGTTTCCAGCAGGTGTTGGGATAATGAACCTGAAGAAAAAAATGCATTCAGTCAGTCTCTCCATCATTTTTACAGTTTTTACAGTCACACAATGCTACAGAAATAAAACCATCCTAGGATCCAAGGATCAGTGAAGTGACACAATGATTAGAAATTTATGCTGCTTCATTAATTGCTTAGTTTTAAGAATGGAGTAATCAATCACATCGTCCTGTGTATTGAATAAAGTCACAAATGAATGATAATTGCAGTAGCCAGTCTGTCAGACGCCACACACGAGCTGCTGCTGCTCGGGCTGTGCACCCTGCTGTGTTGCTGCTGACAGATTTAAGGGACCCTCTCTCTCATAACACGAGCTCACAGACGGTTTGGCCTTTTGCTGTAAATACAGTTTGCTTTGACCTCAAATAGTAGCTTGATAGACAAGAATGTCAGATTCTTGGGGACATGAGTTCAGTTTTGTCCCTGTGGAAGGTAGGGCTGCCAGTGTTATGTCAGCTGCTTAGTGGCAGGAATTAAACTGTGAATCAAAACGCTTTGTGTAGCTGCAGCTTATGTTTGAGGAGGGGAAATCCCCAAACATCCATGTTTTTAGGATCCTTTCATGTTAAATTGCCTACCTGTTTACTTGCTCTTTGTTACTGCTTTGTCATTTTAGTGTTGTGATTTGGGATTTCTTTAAGAATTAAGTTTGCTTATGCTGCTCCCCTTACCAGTCACAGAGGAGTGTGTACCTATTAACACCCTCTGGCAAATTATTCCTTCTCAGACTATGTTTCTTCAGATGTCTTTGGTTACAAAAATGTCTTCTTTGAGTAAGTCTTCAAAAACATTTGCAGATCTTTTCAGTTATTCATTTTTAAGTAGATAAATCCCTGAATAAGATCTTACAGGGAATTTAACTTCTTTTCCAGATACAGTTAAAAAACTTCAGGATCAAAAGCATGACATGGAAAGAGAGATCAAGAATCTGCACAGGAGACTCCGGGTTAGTAAAAACCAAATAAGTCAATACATTGTCAGCTTAGAATGTCTTAAAACCAGCTTGTTAAATTGTGAAAAGATAATATCATTAGATGCAATGCCAATAAAATAATTATTTCTGAATGACAGGCACCATGGGAATATATTTACTAACCTACAGACACTAAACAATACAAAAAATTTCTCAGTGTCACAAAGATATGATGTTGGGCTTAGGAGAAAATGTTCCTGTGTATTTTGATGTGGAGTTTAATATTTTTCTCCTCCACTTTGATAATTTTATTTGTCTCCAGAAAAGAAATTCATGACTTTCAAAGTCTAGTTATTTCCAGCAAAACCTCTTCAATTTAACTTGTGAGTTAGGTTGTGCCTAACACTGGACAAGTGCCTCTGTCGTTCCTGTAAATCGTTTCCTTCAACAGCATAGGAAAACTATGAATAATAAGGATAACTTTTATTTTTAATGTGCAAATTCGTGCTTGCAGGAGGAGTCAGCAGAATGGCGTCAGTTCCAGGCAGACCTGCAGACTGCAGTGGTCATAGCCAACGATATCAAGTCCGAGGCCCAGGAGGAGATCGGGGACCTGAAGCGCAGACTGCACGAAGCACAGGAGAAAAACGAGAAGCTCTCTAAGGAGCTGGAGGAGATAAAGTCACGCAAGTATGCCAGTGACAGCAGGGATGTGTGGTCTCTTTTGCAGGAAAGGGCCAGTTTTGGAAATCGAGTTTAATTACTGAGGCTCCAGAAGTTTGGTAATCCTCTCACTGTGAGGATCTGTATTTCAGCAAAGCTGCTTTATGCTGCTTTCAGCAGTCAAAATGAGTACACTTACAACAGCAATATTTGTTTCTTTATACTGTATACTTAATCCAGCCAGGGTTTTACAAAACCAAGTTGAAGTGGAGGATTTTTCCATTTTAACAGCTAAATATTATTTGGCTTCCCACAGTGTGAAAAACAAGCAACATTCGCTTTTATGTAGCATCATTAATATTTCTTTATTAACACTCAAGGCTTTTTGTGTGGTTAAAAACACAGCTGGGTTTTTACCTGAGAGGAAACCTTCATCTAGTTCTGCATGTAACTCATACTGTTTTCTTTCCACCGATAATTAGAGGTGCTTTCTATATATAAAAAAAAAAATTTAAATTGTGATGTATTGTGGCTTGAATTAGGTGTTTCAAATATTTAGAAACTGAGTTATATGTCTTTCAGAAGTATTGAAGTCCTCAAATAGGAACATCTTGGACAGTACCATTTGAATCCTGACTACATTGTCTCTAGGGATCAGATATGTATATATCTTACAGTAATGATGCTTGTGATGTGTATATATAAAACAATTGTTTTCTGCATGGATAGGAATTTGGTGAGATTTACATTACATTTAGCCCAGCATCTAGTAGGATAGGAGATCCTTTCACAGGCTGTGAAACTTGGGGAAAAGCTGATGGCTGCCTAAAGATATATACCAGAAATATATTCTTACCTTCTTAGCATTAAATTGTTTTCCATTTATTCAGGTGGAAAAAAAATTCTCCCCTCTGAGATGATTATTTTCATGTGGAATGAGGAAATCCTTAAGTCTCAATTTTCCCCATCTGTGTGTGTGAGACAGGAACAAGAATTAAGCCTTATATCAAATATTGATTTGACAGACTTTTTTTACCAGGAGCTGAGCTCTGTTGCTGACAAATTGTAAGAACTTAGAGTGAAAATTTGAGTTGATAACCTGTTTCTGAATTACAGTGGAAAGAAAACAAGGTTAATGTAATGACCCATTTGAACCATAGATTTTAATTCAACTTCAATTTGTGTTGATTTTTTTAAGCCTTTGCACGTTAAAATGTTTTTTAAATACCCTAAATGAGCAGCACATTGACTTCAGGCAGGAAGAAGAACGTGGTCGAGTGTACAATTACATGAATGCAGTAGAGAGAGATTTGGCAGCTCTGAGACAAGGAATGGGCCTGAGTCGCAGATCCTCCACCTCCTCAGAGCCAACTCCCACTGTGAAAACGCTCATCAAGTCCTTTGACAGTGCCTCCTCCCAAGGTGAGTCCCACCAGCCAGGGCAGCAGCTGCACCAGGCTGCCCCTCTGCCTGTGGTCATCTGATGGCTCAGGGGCAAACTGCTTTATCCTGTCATGACTTCCAAGTGATGCTGAAACAAACCGACCCAAACTGGATTGCAGAACAGATTGTTCACTGCAGTTAAGTGCAAGCATCCTTTTTGGTCTTGTCTTTATTTTTCTCTTTGCTGTCGCATTGCCAGTGACTCATACGCTGGATGCTTTGATTCTGTGCTCCTGTGTATTAGAAATACATAAACACATATGACACACATAATTATAGCTGGGAGCACAGCTGATTTCAGCCTGATTATTAAAATGTGAACTTAATGTTCCAAATTAAGCATTTTAAAAGCCATGTAATAGCTAGAGCTGAGTTTATTTCTTTTAATAACTTATATCTTACACTCAGAGCTCTGATGACAGTTAAAAGTAAGATCCAGCCTGTATCACCTGTTGAAAGATATAGGAGATATTTTCTAAAATGAAAGGAGTCTCACTCTTGAGACAATGGACTTTACTATGTTTCTGATTGTGGGATGAAGTGGTGTTCTTCTCCATAGGTGACCAGAATAAGGAGTCCAAGTAGTTATTCTGAAATGAGGAACACTTGGGTTTTACCTTTAACTGTGTATGAAGCCTTGTGTGGGTTAAAATATTTCCCTTGCCAGGTCTTCGGGTTTTGATTTTCACATCCAACAAAGTCTCCTAAGTTTCATGTAAAAAGTCTTGTTCTGAAGCAGACTAAGTTAGCAGAGCCAGTACAGTACTGTGCACAGCAAAGCTGCTGTCCACTGCTTAGAACCAGGAAGTTTAAGATACAGAACCATCTCTATTATTTAACCACTCTGTAAACACTTCTATTTCCATGCTTGCTCGTTTTGTTCACAGGTATTTACAGTTTTTTACTTTTCTAGTGTTAATTTAGAAGGTCTTTTTAGTGTGTTACTGAAGGAAGGTGCTTTCTTGCCAGAGTTAGTTTAGTTAAATGATAGATCCCCTCTCCCTTCTTTGGAATCTTTTATTTCAATCTAATATCTGCCTTCTACTCAGCATTCATGTCTAATCATGTTGTTAAATCATCAGATCACTGATTCACCAATTTAGAATTTTTGTTTTCATACATCTGTAAAAATATTACTTATTTAATCCCAAAGTTTAAGGTATATAATAATCTAGTTCTCGTGGACTTTGATTAGAAACTAGAAAGGAGAAGCAGGTGATAGAGTTTATCTTTCTTGTATTACTAGCAGAGCCAGGAGCCTGCTGCTATCTCTTTAATTGTCTGAAGATCAGAGAACTAGTAATGCCATGATTTACATCTGCCAAGGTAATAGTATCCTGCACCTTAGCCTTGTCCACCCCCAGCCAACTCAGGCTTTTACCATGGATGATAGAAAGACAGCAAATGAAGGTAATTGCAGGGGAGTAAATGTGTAGGCATACTTTCAAATGACTTTTCAGTCAATTGCTAATTGAAATTCTGAGAGTGTGATCTGGTAAAACTGGTAATGTAAAGTACGAGGTGAGGGTTGGCTTTAGCAGTCTCCTGTTGCACTGCAGAACAGTGTCATGCTCACGATGGCTTCCTTTCCATGTTCCTCCTAGTTCCAAGCCCTGCTGCTGCCACAATTCCTCGCACTCCCCTGAGCCCAAGTCCCATGAAAACGCCCCCAGCTGCTGCTGTATCCCCTATGCAGGTGGGTGTTTTATGACTGCACTTAATCCTTCTCTGTGAGGAAGATTGTGTGAAACTACAGGTGGTAACATATAAGTATTGGCTGATTTGCTGGGGAAATAATGATAAAATGTTGCCTTCAGTAAGTAATTACTGAAGTTTTCAGTCTAACAAGTCTGTCACTGGGATCCATGTTGGAAACTTGGAAGTTCTTGTTAAATACTCGCAACCATTGCTATTCCTGTGCTATTAAAAAATGTGAGAGGAAGACTTTATTTGCATTCCTTAGTTTAGAGTTGCCATTTGTCAGTTCTTAGTCCTGTGCCTGGCAGGGAAACAGCAGTAATCCCCTTTGGCAGTGGACTAAGGACGGTGCAGAATCTGTCAGCAATCATCACTGTAAATGTATCTTTCAATGCAGGCCTTACAGGGAGGGTTGAAATAATTGCAAATTTTTGCTCTTCGTTCATTTTGCACTGGCAGAGTTTGGCCAGTGGGTGATGGTGCTGTGTATTTTGTGCTGCCCCTCTGAAGCTTTGTCCTTTTGCTCAGCTGCTGCAGCAGCCTGGGTGCACTGAGATGGCATTGTCAGGACTCTGATGTTCAGCTTTGTAGATCTTTGCTGGCTTTATTATCTCACTTGCTGTGTGAAGTGAGATTTTGGCAGAAGCCAACAAGTTTAAGGACAAAGCAGATGGGACCAGATTCATAAAGAAAAGTCAAAGAATGTACGTTGTTTTACTCCTTTAATATCCATAATTCTCCTGTTGCCTTCTAGATATTGCTATCCAAAAGTTCCAAAACTTGATTTTCACTGTAGGTTAGTGTAAAGATTTGGTAATACATTTTCTCTGCCTGAACTGAAGACTCTATAGCCATATTAGCTTTTAGTCCTCAAGGAACAGTACCTGGAACAGACTGTTCTCCTGTTCTCAAACTAGTGCAGCTTTTATTCTGATTTAAGAGTGAATTTCATGAAACAAATAGATAGCCTAAAAGCAAAGAGAAAGAATTAAATGGTTTTTCGGGAGAGCTTCTGCTTCTTCTTGTGGTTCAGTCACTCTTGACAGCAATTTTCTAAATGAGTTAAATGTGACGAGTTCGCTGACAGATGCTTTGTTCCTATTGATCTGGATTTATATTTCTGTTTATTTCTGCACTCTTGTAGGAGGAGGCAGACTTAATCTCACGTTCCAAAGGGCTGAACCAGACCTTTGGCAGACAGAAGACTTTTTGGTGAAGCCTAAGGCTTATCTCACTTCATTTACCTGTAAATTAACCATGAACCAAAATAATCTCTTAGAATACTGCAAAGCTGCTCAGGTTTACAGCTCTTGTTTGATGTTCTTGATCTGCCAGAATTACTTGAATTTTGAATTCAACTTCTGGTATAGACCCAAGTCGTTAACAGCTGGATACTCATTAGTGGGAAACATTGCCTGAAAAACAAAGGGAAGGGTGTGTAAATGAAAACAGTTTCCATTGTCTTTCTGAAGATAGGTGGTTTTCTTCAAAGTGCTTGTAACTATCCAGAAGGCAATTGGGTTTCATGACCTCAGTTATGTGAATATTTTCTGCTCAAGAGAGAAGGGGGTTGAGTTTTCTTCATTTTCATATTGCAGCCTCATTTTTACTGTTGCATTCCATGTAATTTTTAAAAACATTTTGTTTGTGCTCTCTTGGAATTGAAAAGCAAGATTTTAATAAGTATTCACAATGTGAGCTGAACTATTGGCTCCCACCTTATAGAAGTCATCTATGGTTTAAGGTCTTTGAGGAAAGGTGGATCTCTGTATGGGTGTTGCAGTGTTTCTTATCATTAATTTCAGTTCCTCTTAAATGCTGTAACAGGGGAAATATTTACATGGGCACCTACTGAGAAACTGTCACAGTGTTCATACTTCTATAAGATGGATTGGTTGCAAAAAACATTGTCCAAGTACAGATGCATCAACCATGTGCTTTGTCTTTGGACTGTGTAATGAATTTCCTCAGTCTTGAAGAGATTTTGTTTGCTTGGTTTGTTTTTCTTTACGGCTGTCTGTATGTATAATGAGATAGATTCTTGGATATATTTTGCAACTCAAAACAAATAAACAAAATCCTTTCTGGCTTCAGGTCCAAGCCTGCAGTGGAACATAGCTGTGTTTTACTATGGCTCTTAGCAGTACTGCAAAACAATTTAGAAAGAGAGGTATGAAGAGAATGCTTTTCAGCATGTGAAAACAGCCCTGCTGGGTTAGCCCAAAGCTTAGCTAGTCTGGTATGCCACTGGGAGTGACCCAAGCAGATGCCTAGGGAGGAATATAAGGACAAGGGAGTCTATCTGCTGCTTTCCCTGAGTACTTCCATTTTCTGTTTTGTAGCTGGAGGACTCTCTGAAACAGATATGGTTTCAGATTTACAGGTTACCACTGAATGTCCTGTTTTGCTTTGAGCATATAAACTTCCAGGGTCCAAACAATTCAGTGTCAAAGACTTCCTATGTCTTAACTAGTCAGTATGTGAAAAACTGTTCTGCAATTGCCATGTGTAGATGCACTGGCATGAAGTGCAAAGTGATCAGGAAGAGGTACCTGGATAGTGGTGATGGTCGTGTTTCCTTCCATAGCTGACAACAGACACAAGGATGATAAGTCAGAATATTTGAAGTGACTAGTTCATCCTGCCATAGTTCTGTTTCAAATTTAAAGCATCTCCCAACACCTGTGCACTGCTACCTAGATGAAGGCAGGTGAAAACAGATAAACATCAGTTGGTCCATGTTCCTCTGGTTTGCAGTGCATCAGTCCCTGTGTTACTGATGGTAGCTGTGAGATGTGGAACTAAACAGTGCAAGGGAGCCCTGTCTGCAGTGCCAACAAGAGCAAAGAGACAACCAGTTTGTTTTATTGCAAAGAGACAAGACCAATATACAGCAACTTATCAGCTGAGTGATACAGCCACTTGCTGACAATATCCATAAAGGATGTTTGGTTTTAAGGGATAAAGGTCTATGGTTATCCAGCTCTGTACATACCTGTGTTTCTTGGCTGAAGCTCTGTACTTGCCTGTCTCTGTAGTGCCAGTCCCAAAGCTAACCAAAATGAAATATTTTTATTTTAGCCTCCTATTTTAGCTGTTTCCTGGGGTGGGGAGATGCATTGAAATGGCTCACTTTGGTACAGTTCATATCCTTTAGTTAGGAAATGCTTGGGGCTTTTTTAAGTAGGCGATGTAAGTGTGAAATAGTAGCTCTTAGGGGAAGCTCTTGTGGACATTTCTGGGCATGGCTCACAGTCACTTTCACCTGCACATTTAAAGGTATAATCTTTGTTGTGTATGTGCAGGACATTGGGTGTATGAAGTGATGAAATTCTTCGTGCTGTACTTTGGCAGTTGTTCTCTCCATTTGATTTTTAGCACAAAAGCATGACTCCAGTTTGACTCTAAGCGATGAATAAGTAGCCCTGTAATCCTGCCTGTGCTATGAGATGCTGTAAAGTATATACTGTTAAATTGTTTTAATCACAGTTCTGGATTTGTCTGTCTTGCCTGCATAATTTGGCATGAGAAACGTCTGACCTTTACTATTTTATGAAGATAAGACTCATTTAACCCTGGGTCAGATGGAGACCTGAAAGAGATTTCAGGGTAAACACATTAGTGGACTGATTATGATTAAATATTGGAATCTAATAGAAAGGACAGTGTGAATAAAGAATGAACTATAATTTGCAATAGGCTCTTTGAAATGATTCATTGGGAATAATTGTGGGCGATCCTCCATGAGTCTTCAGCAACTGAATCTGTTTCAGTAACTAAGGGTAATTATTGCTTTGTACAATTCACTGTGTGAGACTAAAATGCTTATTTTAGTCCTTCTCAGTGCTTACTGAACTGTGTGTACAAGTCTGAACACAGCTGTGATCATGTGCTTGCTAAAAGCCATATATTGCTAAATATTTATATAAAGCTTGAAAACTAAATGCTCAATTCATAGCTCTTTAGAGGAGAAAAAAAAATTGAAGTGACCTGAGAAGGCAAAAAAAAAAAAATTGTGTTTTATTACATCTTTGACAAATAATAAAATGTGTCTCCATTTGTTCCCAGAGCATCTCAGTTAAATATGTGGGAACAAAAGCTCTTGACATTCTGAATAAACCCCATTTTTTCAGTAGTGTTTTTCTTAGCAAAGAGTACTTTGGGTCACTGTACCCATTACACCGTCCTCCCAACTTTCCAGGAAGAGGCACAAAGCTGTAAAGGCTCATGTTAATTACACAAATCATGCACTAAAACCTTGGCTTTATGTAGGGAGTTCTGTTGGTTTAAATAAACACATCAAGTTTAACCAGAACAAACAAAATATAAATGAAGGTGAGAATTAATACAAAAACTGCAAGAGCATTCACAGCCTTAATTTTTAACGTTGGTCTGAGGATCAGGCCTCAGCTTAAAGAAGTAAATGTTACAGGGTCAAGGCATAGTCAGATTGGCAAAAGTAAAGGTTTTAAAAGTAAAGAAGGAAAAATTTTCAAAGGTTCCTTTATTTTTGTATTTATTTAGAATTAGTAATGTCATATCTGAATTTCTAAAGCTGATTCTGCAATTCCACATTTGGGTTTTTTTTTTCCTTCTAGTTATGTCTGACACAAGTATTTTTTCCATTTCAGAGGCATTCCATAAGTGGGCCTATCTCAGCTTCAAAACCCCTTGCTACACTGACAGACAAAAGACCAAGCTATGCAGAAATTCCTGTTCAAGGTACTGATTCAAGTTCATTTCAACTTTGGTTTTAGCACTGCTATTGATAGTTTTTTTAAAAATTTAGTGTCCAAAGCATTATCATGTTACATATTTTTATTATCAAAATAATAATAGAATCATAGACTGTCTCATGTTTAAGTTCTTTCTACTTGTGTTCCATCACATGTGGTGGTGTAACATAAAGATGCTTTTTTGGATTTTCAACAGAACCACAATTGCATGCTGATAACTTGGTACTATTCTGACAAGTTTTAGTGTGTGCATAAACTAAGATCACTTGTAAAATCAAGATAAGATAATTTCAGGGACATATCTTGCAGCTGTCCCAGGTATTTAAAAACCCAACCTCTGGGGATACAGGTTTTTTAACCCCCAAAAAAGAAACAAAGATGATGGTTGGCATTGTATTGCATGTGAATAATAAAATAAACTTATTAAGTATTGAACCTTCAGGAGCCAGATGAAAAATTGAATGGAATTGAGTGTTGATTTATCTATTTCCCAATATTCCCCTGTTCTGTGAACTTTGTTTTGTCTCTCAAAACACTGTTCACAATGTGCTCTTCCTGTGAGAATGAATGGCTATCATGTGTTGGGTGTAGTTCTCTGATTTATGCCTGCTTTAGGGGCTTTTTGTGTGTAGATGTTTCTCAAGATAATCCCCATATGACTCCAGGCTGAATATTTCCTCTCAGTTTGGTATTCCTGAGGTCTGATGTTTTCTAAAGAGTTGGTTTTTTTTTTTTTTTTTTCTCTGTAGCACTTCATAATAGCCTGTATGTGCCAGATTTCCTTCTTGCTTTTGTTGAATCCATATTGAGGCTATTTGTACAATGCAGCTGCAGTTTTAATTTTAGAAACGTTGATATTTTTAGGAATATTGAAATGCCTTTCCAAGAAGATAATACAGGATTCTTTAATTGTTACAGAGTTCAGGGGTAGACATAAGCTTAAACACAAAATGAATGGTATGTTTTACATGGCTTTTGTAGTTTTTTTTGAATCAGTGAATGCAGGAGCAGGACTGTGTTCCAGGAGTGAAGGTGCCAGACAGAATTCCTGTTTACAACCATACAGATAGATTTTGTGTATGAAAATGTCACATTTGCAATTAATAAAAGGGGTTTCACTTTTCTTAATCCTTTTTTCCATGAGGTTTTATATTCAAATAACTGTCTTCTAAGTGTTTCTATGCAGGAGTATGTAAACCTTTTATTTGCAGCTTTTACTTGAAGGAATATTTCATAATAGGAAATAGCTTTGATTTGTTGCTATAGAAAATTAATTTTGTAGGGTTTTTTTCTCACTGGTGTTAGGCAGAACTAATCTTGTAAAACAATGTGTAAAGGCACCTTTTAGATCCTACTGCATGGAGGAAGAAAGGAAAAATGTGCAGTTTTATTTAATAATAAAATAAAAAAAAACCCTGAAGTCCAAAAAACGTCAATCCAACAAAGCAGAGAGGAGGAAAAAAGGAATCACCTGAGGGATAAAGCAATCTGCTTTGCCATTGAACATTATGAAGGACATATTGAATATTTTTGGCCATGAGCTGAATGGGGGTTCCTTGCTCGGTCTTTTGGTGTAGGGATGTTTTTTATGACCAGGGCAAGTGGATTAGCAAGAGGCTTTAGGGTAAAAGGATTAAGGTGCTCATGGTGTATTCCTGGTGCACTTCATTGGCAATGGGCAATTTTAGGGCTTTTCTATCTTCCAGATAAAATCAACTGCCCTCCCTAAAACAGCCAAACTCGGGCACTGGTGGGCAATATTGGTGACTCAGACCTGACTGTCTTACATTTGACTGGAACCTTCAGTAAGGATGACCTCCCTCCTTTCTCTTTGTCCAGAGCATTTGTTGAGGACATCCTCCACCAGCCGGCCGGCGTCTCTGCCCAGAGTCCCTGCTATGGAAAGTGCCAAATCCATTTCAGGTAACACCATGGCTTTTAGGTGGTCAGGAAAATTAGGAGCTGGCATAACCCACAAATATTCTTCAGTATTGCTGATGGTAGTTGCTGGACATTTGATATTAACTTTGGATTTTAAAAAAGCCAGACTTGCTAAAAGCTTATGCAGAGCGTTAGTTTACTATCAAGCTGTATATATTGATGTCTCAGTGTCAGCAGGGGCTTCTAAAACCAAATCTTTATTAATTATAGCACAAATGGTGTGATACTGTGAAAATGATGCTTTGTATAATCTAGGCAGAATTGATTTTAGATCAATATTTTTTTTAAGAAACCCTATATTTGAGTAAATGCTTACAAGTTTTAGATAGTTTTTGTTTGTATAAGAACCCAGACTTCTTGGGTACTTAATGTACTTGCCCCCAGTTCATTAGAAAATAAGTCCCTGATTTATGTAGAGAGTTGAGTCTTTGATTTGCACAAACATGAACAATGATGATTATTTAAGTATAAAGGCAAACCTCATACTTTTAACTGGAAACTCTTTCATGTAGAGAACATGTAACAATTCCAAATTTGGTTTTACAGAGTACAATGCTTGTGCTTGCATTTGAAAGAAAAATAATTTCCTTTAATAAAATGAAGCAAGCTCTGTGGAATGTGGCTGACTGGTCTCAGGTCAACATTTGATATTCTTGTTGATGATATTTAATTAATGTCCAGAGCATCACATACATGGCAATTCTTCATTGAAATTAAATGGAAATAAAACAGCTGTCATCTCTAAACTGATTTGGTTTTCTTTTTCCTTAACTACTTGAAGCTTTGCAGTGTAACTATATGGACTAGAGGAAAATAAATGTTTTGATGTTAAAATTCCTTCTCATTCATTACTCCTTCAAATGGAAGTAGTCGTATTCCATTAAGATACATACATCAAACTTCCTTTGCTTCAAAATACAGGCTCGATCATAAATGTTTCTAGTGCAGTCTAAATCCTTCATATTTCCAAAGTGGAAGGCATCAAGACCAATGTTGACACCTACTATTAGATATAGGTTTCTATGCTTGGTTTCTGAACTAATGCTTGTCTGAGAGCAAGTTTGAAAGTTTCTATGTTTGCAAATGATAAATGCCTGGGCAATTTTCCCCTTAGTGTCTCGAAGAAGTAGTGAAGAAATCAAGCGGGACATCAGTGCACCTGATGGAGCATCCCCAGCATCTCTCATGGCAATGGGTACCACCTCACCACAGCTGTCCCTCTCATCTTCTCCTACAGCATCAGTCACCCCTACCACCAGAAGCAGAATAAGGTAACAGTCCTTTATTGGGGTTAATTCCACAGCTGTCTGCCTGCATACCTCTAGTATATAATATTGGTACTGAGACTGCAGACCCCACACATTAATCATCTTAATCTTGTTTTCAGTTTATTTATTTCTTCAGTATTTGTTTTGAAAGTTAGACTAAAAGTTAAACTTTTTAAAGCTTTCGAGTTAATAGCAGACTTTATGCTCCACTAGAAAAGCAAGCTAAGTCATGTCAGTAAATAATAATAGCAATTCAAAATACCACTAAGCCAAATTCTGGAAGTGAGCTTGCAGCACATGGAGCAGATCATGCAGACTGGCTTGGACCCAGGGAGACCATGATAAACCTTAACTTCTGTAATCCCAGTTGAAGACAAAAAGCAGCATGCCCACATCTTAATCCCAGACACTGACAGGTCTTTTTAATAACCATGAGTGAATGGGCCTGGGTTTTTTTTGTCCCACAGATGGAGTTATAGTGCAAGTCTGAGCAGCAAATGGCCAGACAACCTCCTTTGATTAGTAAGACAAAAGATAAGTCTGTGGTAAATATAAAACTTTTCCTTTCTGTTGTGTTATCAGTCAGAGGACTTCAAAGTATTTAATCCTCACGTTATCCAAGTGAAGTATGTCCCGAGCTCTGCTTCATAGATTGGGAAATTTGCAGACAAAGGTTAAATAACTCTGTCAAGACCATTTCTCACAGAACTTCCTGACAAAGCTTTTCTGCAGCAGAACTATTAAACCCTTAATGTTCAGAGACACTTGCAATATGTATAAAATTCTAAGATATTCACAGTTGTGGATGCTTTTGAAAGTGATTTTCCTGAAATCAGCTGACACAGGCCTCAGTGCCACCCTCCTTTTATTGTGCAGAAATTAAACCGAGTATAATTGTGGGTACTTTACTACCAGCAATTAATGTGTATGTTAGCACCTACATTTAAACTGAGTACATCCAGAAATAAGTTTAAAAAAAACCCTAAAACACCTGTGTATGAACTCTGAACTGGTAACATGGAGTTGTATTGGTGTCAGTCTGCAGACTGGAGCGAATAGTGTGGCATTCCAGGGTGAAACAGTACAGTTATAATTAGGAAATCATTACTGTGCTGCCCAACCGTTGCCTGCAGTGTTCAGTACTGCAGAAGACTTAATGGGCTGTGCAGCAGTGGGTGTGTGGTGATGAGTGTGGCATTTGGAGCCACTCTAGTTAGTTACATGATCAGATTTCTCTGTTTTCCCCTACCTTTTTCTGAAAGTTATTGGAAGATAAACAGTTATTGGTGTAGTTCACTAGAACAAATACTTGCAGTTTACTGTTCCCTGTTCTAGTTGAAACTTTGTTAGCTCTTTGATTTGAAATGCAGTTGACCCAATATGTGAACATGTAAGATTTGTATGTCAAACCATTTCTCATTGTCTCCATACAACTTAATGCCAATTTATTTTCTTCAGCAGTGTTTTCATAACTGTGAGAACCTGATATAAACCATGTGCTCTTGCTGGAATTTGAGAACAGGCTGTACTGCTCCCTCATGGCTAAACAGTATGTTTAGCGTAAAGAGAGAGGGATATTTTTATTTGAGTTCTATTGTTGCCCCAGATCTCTGTTCTTCAATTCTTATAGTGTTGCATAACCCTCATTATAGATTGAATATGCAATCCCATTGTTACTTGTTTCAATCACCAAAGGAGAAAATCACCAGTGTAAGTTGTTGATATTTGTACTGATTTAAGAACTGAAGTACAGAATTTCTTGAAGCATCATTCTGGCTGTGTGGTGCCTATGAAGTTTAGGTACAGTGACCTATTCAGATAATTTATTTCATATTTTAAATACGCAATTATTGACTTCCTTGTCATCTTAAATCAAGATGAGCAATTAGGTTTGAAGGCTTAGCATCAAAGATAGCAGCTACTGTTTTCTGTTTACTGTCCAGCTGGGCATAAATTTTTATGGATATTTCAGCTGTTATCTCTAAGTAACTTGGAGATCCTGCCCATCCATATGTCAATGAAGACTGGCCAAGCAAACTGCAATACATGTACTTAAGATTAGTGCCTCAAAACATTTCCTTGCCTGATGTGCCACATTCTCTTTTATGCATGGACCAAGCGATGCTGATACATGGAACAGTCTCTGGTGTTCTGTTTATAGCACGCACACAGAGAATGTGTGAAGATATTCACATTCCATGGATGCTTTCTTTTCCCTTAGCAGGAGCTGGAGAGTTGCTACTTGTAAATCTGCAGCAGAGAATCCACTGATGATATTGTTTACTTCCACATTCCACCCCTCTTTCCAGTCACCATATGAGCTGTAAAGAACAAAGACTTGAAGATTTGAGAGTGAATGTATACAATCCCTGTGTCTTTTGGGAAATATTCAGAGAATAACTTAGGGTATCATTTCTGTGAATGCTTTGAAAACTTTCCTTACATCTGATAGGACTCTTTAAAAATGGCAAATAGGGAAGTCTATGCAGTTCACTGATAGCTATCTTATTTTACTTTTCCACATGGAGATTATTAAAAACAAGAACAACTTCTGGCACACTTTGTGTGTGGTAACTAATATCCATAATGGTGTAGTACTTGCTTTTTTTGTCAAAGACTGTTTATTATAATATCTGTAGAAATACTGAATCATGTAACCAGGCCACTAAAGAAGTATTAGCCTCTATAATATATATTTTTCTAATCTAAGAATTCATTTCTGAAGCCTGGTAAAGAGATGCTTGTAATGTAAGGCTCATGAAAAAAATTGCCAACTTAGGTAGGTAGTTCTTTTCTTCCCCAATCTTTTCTTAAGGAAAAAATTACTTAAGATAGCTTGACAAACGGGAATTGAAATTAATTGACTGCTTTTATTGTGCTAATACATCAAATGGCAGATCAGCCTACATAGATCTCCCCCTTCTTTTTTGAGAACTCCAGGTCTCAGGCAAATGTTCTGTTAATAACACCCTGCTGCTCATATGCAAACTTGTTGTTTCAAGGTGACATTTGTAATCAGCCATGAGATGCAAAAGAGATAGCATCAGTTTATATTCTTTCTAAATCAGAAATAAAGTCACTTGAGTTAGCTTAATGGTTCAGGCTGGAACTTAATATGTTGTGAGTTTAATTTTTCAAACTCTTAAAAATATCATTGAGGTGGAAAGATCTAGTTAAAAAAGCTTAAAGGAAAGAGAAGGATGATGCTAATGAAAGAATTACTCCAAACTAACTCAAAAGTCTTTTGCAGGTATTCCTGTGTGCTCTGTTTTTCAGTTTGCTACTTTCAGTGTGCCAAGAATTTGTCCTTCTATTTAAGCCTTTATAAATACCTATTTCTGTTGTGTTATAAGCTGTTCTGGCTTTGTTCCTAGGGAAGAGAGGAAAGATCCCTTGTCTGCCCTGGCAAGAGAATATGGAGGCTCCAAGAGGAACGCCCTGCTGAAGTGGTGCCAGAAGAAAACAGAGGGCTACCAGGTACCTGCAGAGCTGGCTGCCTCTGTGTTCAGTGGCTGCCAGGCAGTGGAGCCTGCCCGTGGCACGAGCCAGGCTGCTCCACACCTGACTGCATGGACTGAGTGCCCTGGCATGTCCTGTACCCTCCCCTTGGAACGCGTGCTCCGAGTGCTGCTCCAGCACCAGCAGCTCCTCAGTCACTTTGCTCCACAGCTCTTTCTTAAGGGGGCAGCTGCCCTCCCACTGAGGCACTTGAAATCAGCCTTTCACAGGTTGCACTTTTGAAACTGGAGCTGGAACTTTATCAACCGAATGTTTAAATTAATGTTTCCCAAATGCAACTAGAGTACCATTTCTCAGATTTCAGAGATTTATTTTTTATAGGTAATTATCATAGGGTTTTCTTTGGATCTTTGAATGCACTCCCATTTGGCCTCTTAGGGACAGTTTGTTTTGTGAAGGTGGCATTGTCTTGCATTTTGAACTTGGCTTTCCACTGTAGTTGCAGACTTTTTTTTTTTTTTTTTTCATTTGGTCCAAGTGTTATCAGAAGCCAAAAGAACTAACAAGATAACTGTCCAGAGTTCTCCTGATTACATTATTTTTTCAGAAGAATAGTGGCTTCAGCAAACTAAACCAGGATGTTAATAGTCTGACCATGATGTATTTGTTTGGTTAACTTGTATTGAAAGTGTTTGGAGTTCCCAACACAATCCTCAGTTTAAGAACTTTAGTCTTTCCATGACTTGAGCCTCACAATGCAGGAGGAAGTTGAGAGCCACATAACAGGATGGTCTCCCATCCATAGGAAAAGTCCTCCTCCAGCACAATGGACAGGCTGTGATATAAGCCCTCCCCCTCTTCCTGTGGCACGTCTGATACTCAACTGTGCTATTTCTGAGGAGAAGCAGCTTTGTGGAAAGAGCCTTTCTCCTTCCCCACGTTTTAAAAAAGGCAGGATGTTATATTTCTTTATAAATCCTTGAACTAAGTGCAAAAATATTTTCCCATATTGTCTTGAAATGAAAGATGAATTTGACAGCTTCGTTAATCTGGTTAGGAAAAGCGATAGAAATTATTCCAAACTTTTCACTCTAGTTGCTTGCACATTCAAGAATACACTTCTGATTCTACAGATTGCTGCTTATAATTCCTTGAGTTTTATAAACACTGGTAAAAGGATAGCTTTTGAGACTTACTGTACTTCCTTCAGAACCTGCAGCATGGTCCTGAGAAAGCACAGAGCATCTGCAGAGCCACTGAAATGCCTTCATTGAAATTGTAAGATACTATCAGGAGGTTATATTAAGTAGTTCTGGGAGAAGAATAGCTTTTGCTTTAGGCACACTCATTTTTCATTCCTTTATTGTACAGAATTTTATTATTTTCAGCATCCCCTGAAATTCAGTTCTGGTTGAACACTGTTGGTGGTATTCAAATGTTTTAAACATACCCAGCACTGTATTCACTGTGAACAGTGCTTATTCAGATTTCTGGCATCTCAATGTTATCAATAACAGATAAGGATCTTTTTCTTTTTTTATTTTCAATGAATCTCTGCTTCATTTAGTTTTATTTTAAAACTATGTGAGTTCAAAACTGACAAACAGGAAACAAGCTCAGGGTAATGAACATCTCCCTCCCTCATTCAGTCTTGGTGAAGATATTCGGCTCTTCTTCCTTCCCTGTGATCCAAGCATGGACAGGATACCCTCTTTACCTCCAGCTCTTCCTGGTGTCTCACACTCTGCCACAGCTCCCTTTTCTCCCCAGCATTTCCTATCATCAGAGCTTCTACTTTTCCTCTGTAGCACTGTTGTTTTGTTTGCTTTAGCACCTGGGTGAGAGCCAGCACAAGCTTTCTGAGCTGCAGGTACATGCTGGCTGCCCAGCCCTCTGGCTCTGAGCTGCTGCAGGAGCCCCACAGAACACAAGTCCTAAATATCCCAACCTTTTCTTCTAGGAAGAGCAGGAGGTCACCTTCTATCCAGTCACCAATTTCTATCCAATATTAGCTGTAAATATGGCAAGCTAAAGGAAAGATACTTGGAGATGGAGTCTGTAACAAGTTCTAAAATGACCTGGAGGATTGTAACCAACATTTGGAAACAAGCAAAATAAAAGAAAGGATTAGAAACCTTTTTTTTCAGAATAATTATTTTCTTAATTTTGTCCTATTCATATAAAACTACCAATACTTAGGTAAAACCCTGTAAGCCAGTATTTTTCAAGATGTGTTTAAATCACAACTGATTCATCCACTGCCAACAGTAATCACTTTTTTTGTCTTGTTTTCTCCCTCTCACCTGGAGGTGATGTCTCACAGCTGTAGGTCTTTATACATAAATGCATGTAAGGTATTTATAGAAAATTATTTCAGCTGTTGGTGTTTCAGGGAAGATGGGATCATGCACCTTGAGTTAAAGCTCCATTTCTAATAGAGACGTGTTTGCTCCTGGCATTGTTTTGCCTTTCATCTCTGGTGTTATATTTTGCACTGGATAGTGGAAAGTAGCTAATGAATACTAAAAAATAGTAATCACACGAGTAACCAGATACAAATCTTAATTTCTAGAATTTTTTGAAGGTGTACAGTGAAGGGTTGCCAGTGGTTTAGCCTGTTGAACACCAGGTGTGGTGGAGTTGGTTTATCCTTATCAACAGGGTAAAATACTGCTGATATTTATTTAACAAAATAAATTTCTCTTCCTTAAAGAGAAAAAGCCACACCAAAGTCTGTCCTGTTTCAAAGAGAGAATTTCTTTACTCACAAGGTACTTGTGGAGCATACAGAACTACAGAATTGTCTGGTATAACTGGTATGGGTTTTTTGTCTGCTCAAGTAAAATGGAAGATAAATACCTCTTGCTTTCCTATCCCTTCTAGAAAATTGCTTTTGATTAAAAGTCTTAAGTACTTATTTCTGTTTTAGAAGCTTGAAACTTTGTGAATGCTAAATAATTCAAATATGATAGTGTGGTGAAGTTCTTCATTTCAGTCGATTATAGTGGAATAAACCCTGTTTAAAAACCCTGCAAATTACTTCATTGTACACTTTTCTTTATTTAGTCAAGCAAATTTGGAGGGGAATAAATGAATAGTCACCTTTAAATGTAGTTGTTAATGTTTAACTGTGTTCCAAATGTTTTTTCAAGACTTCAGTAAAAAAAAATCAGATTGATACAGCCAATGAAAATAAGTTATTGGTGTAAAAACATGAATTACTTCATCTTTTACTATATTGTAGCTTTTAACATGCTGCCTGAATGTTGTTTGCAGGCAGGATTTCTCCTTGGAGCTCAGGTTTGGAGAATGGTGATCTGCAGAAGGTCAGTGCAGGACTAGCAGAGGCAGGTTCTGTATTAACTTCCACCCAGAGCCTGTTCAGTCCTGACACAATTGCACACACAAGGTACTGAGCTGCATTGTATTCTGGGCTGAGCAGATCTCTAAGCCATGAGAGAGGAGAGCTGCTCTCAAGATAAGCATTTAGATAAAAGAGGAACAAATCACCTTTAGTTTTCAGATCAACAGGCACAAAATACTTGAAATTTCATTGTGTGTTAGCTTTGCTCAGGATCTGACACTGCTGCAGAGTACAGAGCCAAGTGCTGCATTTTTCAGAGGAGAGAATCCTCCTGGCTCCTCTAAAATATGTGCAGTGTCATAAAACTGTCATAAATTCCAGATATCTTCAAAGCATAAAGTAATCCCATCCAGCTGTTATGGAGCATTTACCCTGGCTGGAACACAGCTACTTTCATTTTGAGTACACAGCTAATAAAAGTCCCAAAAAGGATGTGAGCATGCATGTTTCATGTTAAAAGAGGACCAACAAACAGGATACACACATCCTTACCCATTCTTATCTCCACCAGTATTTCAATTTATTTTCCATTTCTGTCAGCATTCTGAAAGATAATTTACTTCCAAAAGTCTGACACCAAAAAAGCAATTGTCACGAAATTGCAACAAGAATAGACTATTTTTTTAAGCTTTAAGCTTTACACACTTCCTAGGTACAGATACACTTAGTGTAGCTGTGTAGTACTTGTCCTCTATTTCATGCAGTGCTGCTTTCTGGAAAGACTTTTGCTGCAAAGACCTAATTGTTACCTCCTGTACAGATCAAAGCTACATGTCTTATAAAAAACTGAATGCTATGCTCAATGCACCTTGAAATCAAGCAATGCTTTCATTTGTGCTTGGGCAATAAGTGTAGAATAACAAAACCAAAAGTAAAAAATTGTTCAGATTCCTTTTTTTTTTAACTTATCGACACTGAGCTAGGTAATATCCTATTAAAAGTATTATATTGACTTTAAAAATGCACAAGAAAAGGACATGACTGTGCTTATGTAAGCCTGTGTTCAAATACTGACTCCGGGGTGTGCATTCTGTGCTGTCTGGTTGATTCATCAGAGTAGTCAGGATGCCAAAACACTTCTCTCCTTGGTTTAAGCTGATGCTTTAGCCAAAAATCGTTGAGTTATGGAAAGACATGCTTCCTTTTTGTGTTTGGATTGGATTCTGATACAAGAGAAATGTCAACTTGTTAGACTTAATTATGAGAAAATTTAGAATAAATTATGAAGCTGTCTGTACCTCAAAGTGTTTCAGACATTAATGTCTGAAGCTATTACTGGATTTTGTGAGAATGACTGCTTCTTTTATGGTTCTTCTTTGTGCCCAAACTGAAAAATAACATGTGTTTGGTATGGAAAGAAACATTACCAGTCAGTGTTTAAGGGTTTTGATGGCCTATATTTGCCACTTACTGCCTTTCCAAAAGCTGGGATTGAAGAGGCAGTAGCTGGGACTGCTGCTAAGTCTATTCCAGAAATACTTTCATTTTCTCACGCACTTCCAGAGCAGATAGCCACAGCTTTATTCCATGATTTGAGAGTCAGTGAGTCCTGATTCAGTGGAGAGTGGATGGCAGTTCTGTTGCAGTTAACCTTTGTAATCTTCTGTAATGGATACTCCTTTCTTTTGTGGATGTATCTTTAAAAGCTTTTAAAAGCATTTTACGAGTAATTTTCTGCCATGGGAAGAAGCCTGCCAAGGTCTGCACACTTAAACTTCAAATCTTGTTTTAAAGCTTTAATATATTATAGCACAGAATCATATTAATTGTTTTGCTTTCTCAACCCACTTATTTCATTAACTAATACAACAGAGACATAGACACATGCTTTTATTTTCTTCATGTCCTGATTCTTTTGAGAGCCAAACCAAGTTTGGATATGGGAATTTCTTCTCCTTGTGCAGAACAAGGGATGGAGAAATAGCTGCTGTGCAGGATGCTCCTCTGCTGGAGTTCTGATGTCCACAGTTCAGAGAGATTGAAGCTGGGGATGTGTCTAAAAAAGTGATTAAAGTTACTTTGTTCTTAATTTGTAACTGCAAGTTAGAAACCATGTTTTCTGTAGTTGGGTTTCTTGATGTTTGTAGGGTTTTTTAGCCGTGGAAGTTTTCTGGGGGATAAAAAAAGTAAGGAGTTAGTGGGTTATAATAGTAATTTAAAAAAAGTATTTTCACTGACTTTAGAAGACCCTCTATTAATTTAGAATTATTGCAAAAAGCAATAGGAGAAAATGTTAAAATTAGCACCACTTTAAAATGGTGAGTTTTAGAAAAGCCATAGGTTTGCAGAGATCTTAGACTGATGTTATGCAGAGCCCAGTGTGTTAAGCACTGTAGAAAGTTTCATGGGGAATACTGGTTTTAGTCTTTTTTTTCTATGTGAGGCTGGAGTCATGCTTGAAATGCTGCTTGGTTGTGGATCTACCAAGTTGTTCTAATACCATCTATTATTCACTTTATTTTTTTATGTTCTGTCTCCAGAAAATCTTACTAATTTTTAACTCTGTTGTTTACTCCTGGTTGGAAAGTGTCTTCCACAGATATTTTATGGCAATGGTCTGTTGCTTAACTTTTGTAAAAATCACCTTTTTAAAAACCATCTACCCCAAATACAGAGGTGGCTTCACTCCCATCCTACCTATTAATCATTAATAGACAAGGGATGATAAATGCTTTTCTAGTTCATTTATCTCCAGAAGAGCTTTTTCCTCATTTGACAATTTATCTGAAAGTATGTCCTTCTGTTGCTTTAATACTTTGTGGTCTGAAATGTCTTGAAGAATCATTCTAGATTAGATTCCAGCAGAATTCTCTTAATAGAACCAATTACTTAATAAAAGCAGTAACAAAGAAGAAGTTATGGCAGAGATTTTAGGTTGATGTTCTGTTTACCATCAATTCTTTGAGAAATGAGAGCTTAATGCAAGATTGATTTCATTATACTGACCAAGCTTTTTCAAAAAAACCACAAGTAGTTAAAAGCATTTAGGAAATAAAATTTGCCGTATTTAAATGTGCCAGTTATGTGCTCAAAGCCCTACATGAAAAATTAAATTTTCAGTTTAAATGACAATCTGTCCCATTTCTAGATTTGTTTTTACTGTCTGACCAATATTATACTTCTTTTAGTCTGAGAGGTAATAATAATTCATAATGCTTAGAGCAATTGGAAACAGAAACCAGTCCCTTTTAATTGTTTCCTTCCGTTGTATTTAATTCAGCCTCTCTGGATACATTAAAATTCCTGGATGATAGGTTTGTTTTCTGCTTGTTGTCTTAATAAAAAAAGCTGGACCCTACAAGATGATTTAGAAAAATGGGATATTATGAGTTTGGTTTTGTTTGAGAATCAACCAAACTTGTAGGTGTACTTTGAGTGGCCCTTTTCCCCCCCCAGTGTTTATATTAAAAATTCAACATTCTGTGGATACTTACTTAATAATTAAAGTTCTTAGTTTGTACAATTGTAATGTTGAAGAGAAGAAGACTTTTGCTTGTTGTAATTTCACTGTGGCAATGGCAGGGTACATGTTTCTCCTCCCCTTCCCACATCACTTGGTCATCTCAGGGAAAGAGGGAGAACATTTCAGCCAGGAGGTGAAAACATGTTTGAGTTTTTCTCCCTCAGTGGATTGTATAGCAAAGCACATATGATCATTCACACCTGATTTTTATAGCCAGCTTGCCACACAGGTCTGTGACAGAAAAACCCCCTGCCCCTACCTTTATCCATCTTACTAACACAGATGTGAGCCTGAGGCCTTATTGGGTACAGGGCAGGAGGAAAGACCTTTCCAAAAACTGACTTCTGTAAATGGACACATGTAGAAATTTATTGGCTTTAACAATCTGACATATTTTTCCTTTTTTTCCCTTACAACCTCATCCTATATGTTGCATGTTTCCTTAATTTAAGTAACATTGAGAAAGCTTTAACCAGGCATTAATTTAAATCCAATTTCCTGTCTCTCTTGAGGAAAAAAAGAGAGAGCTTTTTTTTTTTTTTCTCTCCCTTCATGTTTTTCCCTTTTGCTTTTGAGTTTTCCCAGCCGTGTGGCTGGAGGAAGCTGTGTGCAGAGCCGTTCCCACAGCCCGGGGGTCTCCAGCGCCGTTTTCCTGTGAGCCCCAGCACGTACACTGAGCCCAGAGCCCGGCCTGCACGGGGCCACTGCACAGCCACAGTGCTGGAGCTGAGCAGGAAACCAAGATTTCCCTCACATTCTTCTAGAAATTGCCCAGAGTTTTGTTTTTTCCCTCTGTCGGAGGAGATTGTGGTTGTTGTTCATTTGAAGTCCAAGTGGCCTGGACTGCCTGGCACAGAACACTGGCTCTGGGTGGAGTTCTCTGCCTTAGGAATACCAGTTTTAGTGTCTTGTCCAAGACAGCTGATGATGATGACTAAATTGCTGTCAGGTGAAAGATTGGCTCAGGTGATTGTGATCCTGCACTTCTGTCACTGGAGGTTTTAGTTCCTGCTGTTAAAACTTTGAAAACTGAGTAAGCTTCTGTTGGAGCCCAGTTAAGTGGATTAGATATTAAAGCATATTTATATTTCTCCATGAAAGTGTAAAAGATATATGATATATTGTTGTTACTGGTTGTTTCCTAATTAAAGTTTAAACTGACTGCTATCCACTTAGCCTCTCTAACATTGTTTGACTGCCAACAGCCAAATATACAGTCATTTAAAAGGTCACTGAGGCATCTTGTTCATAACTCTTTTGGACTGGGCTGACTCTACAATAATTTATACAGTCTCAGGAGATGCATTTACCAGTGCCACTGACTTTCCTACGGGAACTAAAAGATCAAGAGTGCAAGACAGCAGTTTTCAATTTCAGTTTCAATCCCAAAGATTCTTTGCTACTGTCAGCACTAAATCTGCTGGAACATCTTTATTTCCAAATGAAAGTTAAATTTTGTTTGTGATCTTGTTCACATCAGTTTCTATAGAGAAATGGTTTGTTTAAAAGAGAAAATACTTTTCCTCATCATTTAGAAATTTTGTCTGGATATGAGTGTAGTAGAAGCAGAAAATAGAATGAACATGAACAGAGATAGGAGCACATTGTCTGATCAGGGATTTGGGTTACACATCTTTGATTCTTTTACTTTTCTCTCTTGGGGTGTACAGTTGCACCAAATCCATTACCTTCTCTAGCACAACATTTTACAGCTTTTAACACACACTCAAGCACACACTTTGCCCTTTTTTGTGAGGGAGGAATTTAAATTATCAGAAATTAATATATAAAATAACTTACTTTCTTATCACTATGTTATTTTGTTTTCTTCTGTTAGTAGTGCAGTTCTTACCACAGACCTTTAGTCTTGGTCTGTCCACTTTCTCTGCCAATTTCTTCAAAGGTATTAAAAAGAAGTATTGATGAATTGGTAGCATGTAATAATTGTTAGATTATTATTTTAAAATAGCTTTTTTTTTTTTTTTTTTCCCCTTCAAGAATATTGACATCACAAACTTCAGCAGCAGCTGGAATGATGGCCTGGCTTTCTGTGCAGTTCTCCACACTTACCTCCCAGCCCATATTCCCTATCAAGAACTGAACAGCCAGGACAAGGTAAGACATTAAAAATCCCATTCCCAGGACTGCAGTGCTTTAGTTAATGTGAGTTAATAATAACCAGTGAACTAATTTGAGTTCTAAAAACCCCAGTGTTACTAGGATTTCCAAATCATCTCTTTGTATTCTGGTCTGCCACTGGTTAGCCCAGGATGTACAATTAATAATAGATCCTAAAAACAAAATATTGTTTCATTAATGCATGAAGAGATTTTTTTTCATTTATGCTTTTCAGAGAATAAATAATCTCTTCTTTAATATTTTATAACTCAGTTATTCTTCACTGACAATGATATTCAGCATTATCTACTGAACAGGCAATTAATAAAAATTTCTATAAGTTTTTGGATGATATTAAAACACATTCATTCCTATGGCTCTTTTAAATTATTGTAGTCAAATTATATACTCCATTTGAAGTTTAAGTAGTAGCATTATTATGAACATTCTTAAGACTATTTTGTTACGTTGGAAATAGTATTTCCTTGTTTTCTAACATGTTTTCATATATCATGCAGAGAAGAAATTTCACTTTGGCTTTTCAGGCAGCTGAAAGTGTTGGCATCAAATCTACTCTGGTAAGATTTACATGTATATTGAATGAATTATGACCCTTATATAAAAATCAAAATTACTCTATAGTCTCAAAAGATCTGGATGTTTATACTTAAAAATAGCAGCAGATGAGCTCAGCTAGAGGTTACTGCACTAAATAATGACTGAAATGCAGACTGGTTAAGCTTTAAAAGGAAGGTTCACCAACACTTATCTCCCAGTATGAAAAGAAATATTCATAATGGCAGTGGATTTTTTTGAGAATAAGATTTCAAGAATCCATTAACTCTGTCCTGTCTCTGACCTACTTCTCAATTATTCAGGATTTTTTTGAACTCTGGAGCTACAAATCAAGCATTGTAATTTGTTCCTTTTTCTCAGTGTAGTATGAGAATTGAGATTTGCCTCTTAAGTTTAGACTTTAAATTTGTCATCATTGCAAATAGTTGTAAGATGTTTTCAGTGATGGTTTAAAAGTTGTCTTACACAAATTTTAGAATAAAAGAATTAGTTTTCAGTAGTAGAGTGTTTACTAGAACAGAAGGTGTGGATTTGGGAGTATCCCAAACCCTTGAGAATGATCACAAAAACTCACCTGAAATGGCCATTATCAGAAATGAGATTTAAGTGATACTTTTGCAACCTAAATTCTAACAAAGCTGCCATAGTTAGCAACTAACAGTACAACAGAGTTTTTAAAAATAACACTTTCCTTGATCCTTATCAGTGCTTTTACCCCCCAGCATTGTGTTTGCTGACAATGGCTGTGTAACTCCTGGGCTTTCCTACTTTGACTTTGGCACTGCTTTGAGATGTGGAAGTTTTTTACCAAATGCTGATGTAAGAATGAGATAGTGGAAAATAACTACAGAAATTCTTGCATAACTCAGCCTTAGTCCAAATGTTGGTGTCTGCCCTTCCTTTTTTTGATGTACTTCATTAAAAGATACTCTAAACAGGCAAATAGAATGGAATTCAGTCTAAGTGCAAATTGCATCCATCTTAAGAAGTTCGTGTCTATTTACATCCCTGCACGCACACTGTGTGTGATGTGTAGGTTTGTGGATATTTTTCTCATCCATATTACATGAGTGAGGGGCTAAGAGGGGTGTGAAACCTGCTGTATGTAAACAGGAGTGGAATGCAAGTAGAAGTTATTCATTTTCTGAAGAAGGTGTTCAGCTAAAAGAACTCACAACTTCTTTCTTGAGTTCTGGAGATTCCTGCATCCAAAGCTTTCAAACAGAGCCTTACAGTAAACAGAAATTGCTAGGAACTGCATCACTCTCTTTTGCTTTGTACATGTGCTGAAGAGGGTCAGTGGGAGTCAGTTATTATTGATGCTTAAGCTGATGAGAATTTTGAACTTTAATTAATATCTGGACCTTGATTCTGTGGCTCACAGTTCCTGGGTAAGTTGTGTTGATTTGCAAGGCTGGTACAGGGTTATGTGAACACTAAAGTCTGACTGTTGTACCAGCTGTGCTCAGTGGGGGACAGCTTGAGCATGCAGAGCATCAGGCATTTCAGTCTGAAGTCAACAAAAGAACTATCTGCAGTTATGCTATTCATTACATTTTGTAAGTAATACCAAGATATATGGAAGAAAACAGCTTTCTTCATCAGTGCTTTAAATTGTGGAAACTTGACAGATTTACTATTCCCAGGAATGTGTGAAAACACTGCCACATTGCTCTCAGGGTTTTCGTTCCTGATTTTGACCAATCTGTTTTCTGTGACAGGACATCAATGAAATGGTGCGAACTGAGCGTCCAGACTGGCAGAATGTCATGCTGTATGTTACAGCAATTTACAAATACTTTGAAACCTGAACCCTAATCATTCAACAGATTCATGGAATACGACCAACATGAGCTACCAGATGGAAATCTTACTGAAATGCTAATCCCCATTTCACTGAAAACTGGCAACATTTGAGTCCCCTCAAACTTCAGTGACACTGTCATGGATTGCTTCAGCTACTAAGCATGGAAACAACTGTTTAAAAGTAAGAACTTGTTGCCACAGTGCTTGGAATAACCCAAGTTATTAAGCTATTAAGATTAATTATGTAGCCTAAAGAGCCTGAACTACTTCTGTGTTGCCTTTCCAGTCAGACTTCCTGAAACTTTCTTTGCTGGGAGGGTGAGATGAATGCTTCCTCTGGCATATAGGAGACTGAATGTACAGATAAAGCTTTGAGAAGGAAAAGGATAACATGGCATCATATTACTGAACTTTCTGTAGCATCCTGATTTCACAGACTCTGAATATTCTACCCACAGCATATGGCAGCCCCATACCGTAGAGTTCTTAATGGTAACTTAGTTAACTGCCTGTACAGCTATTTTCCATCCTTTAAAATGTGCACAATATTCTAGGAAAACAAGCTTTGATTCCATAATGACAAATTGAGGGGAAAAGTGCTCTTGATACCTCGAAAAATCTGGCACAGAAGAAATCTTCATTCTAAAGCTTCATTATAAGCCTACCTCTGTCACAGTGATGTGGCTTTCATCTTTATCTTATGGATTGTAAAGACTAGCACATGCAGCTCCTGGCTTTCAGGGTACACTACACTTCAAGGAATCTGTGCAAAGTCCCTGTGCTTCCACTATAACAGAAATGAATCAGTGATCACCCCTTGTCTGGCTTGTTCTTTGCTCTCTTCCTGCTTTGCCTGTGCAGCACACGCAGCCACCCCGGGCTTTCCTCTACAGCAATACGAGCACACGTCGTGGATATCTGTGGCAGAAGTTTGGAACTGGGATAGCATTTCTTCTGCAGAGAAGATACTCTCAATAAGATGTAATAATGAAGTAGTTTGTCTCAAAATCCAGCTTTGCCATGTTTTCTGTGTGTTTTTCGTTGGTCTTGCACATCCTCATCTGAGTGACAGAAGGTGAGATGTTCTCTGGGAAGGACTGTGGAGGAACTGATGTAATGTGTGTCCACCCAGTCGTCTCAAATACTGCGTGGAAATGACTCACTGTCACAAGGAAGGAATTGAGAAACTTTAGTCTGCTCAACTTCTTTTTCTTTCTGAAAATGTACCTGAATTCATTTAGCAGCTTTTGGGCAAAAGAGTTTAAGTGCCTTAGCTATCATTGAGTTGATATGTCCTGGCACTTCAGGGCCTGCTGTGGAATGTTAATGGCTCCCAATGGTTTCATGGCTCCATTTGTCACGAGCTGTTTGTTGTAATCTTGTTTGTCAAACTGAGGAGAGACTTCACCCTGTCATTGCTTCTGCTTCTTGCTTTTCTGAACAATTACCAGCAGTTCAGCCATGGAACATCTCATTAATATTAAGCAGAAGCTGACTTGAGCAGTGAGTTCTGTAACAGCTGCTATTTATAAGCACAGGCTCTTTCAGCAGTAACCCCATTGTAAAGAAAATAAATCTGTTCTATGGTGCTCTTACGACTGTTAAGGACAGTTTGAATGTCATAGATGTTAACCCAGTGAATGCAACTGTGCTTGGCATCTGTGAAACTTCTTCATGGTAAAAAAGCACAGATTTAACTCAAAAGTATTGCCAAATCCAAAACCCTGTCATCTGAAGAACATAGCCCACGTGAAGAGTAATAATGCAGCATGTCTCTAGCATTGTGTGAGAATACACATTTACACTGATATGTGCCTGTGAGAATTATGGAACTTTGCAAAGTAACTGCTTAACCTGTGCTGAGGGCCTTTGGAGAAGTTTTCAGGGCAGTGGTGTCTCAAACATTCTTGCAGCTCTTTAGAAGTAGAGACCCTCAGATTATTAACTAGTGCATTTGAAGAGCCAGCATAATCTAAAGACAATTGTTACAAGCGAGGTTTCAAGTGAAAGATCTTCATTAATAGATTTTAATAAAAGTCTGAAATGCATTTTCCTCTCCTCTATATTTCTTCAAAATTTTTTTTACTTCATTAGTTTCAATAAGAATAGTTGTAGTGGAAATACACATTATTGCTGTCTTGCTTTCTATCTCCTATTATTAAATTCCAGATTTTGCCAATCAGTGTTTAAAAACCCTTCTGTTTATCCTCTGAACTGATATCCTTATCTATGATTGTCTTATTCATTGCCTTAGAGTTAAAAAATAGTATTTTTCTAATGAAAAGGATAGCATTTCTTGATCTAAATTAACTCATCACCTGTTTTGCTGAGGTAATTTGAGCTTTGAGCTGATTTTTTTTCTGTACAATGGTCATCTTCATTTACCTGGAATGTTGTCAGTCCTTAACTGCAATAACCCTGAGAGTGTCACAATTTGTCAAAGGAGAAATCATGTTTGCCAGATCCCTTCTGTTAAAAACATGAACTGCTGGTCTTCAGAAAGGAAGAGAGAAAGGCTAGCAGTAATTATAACAGGGATCTAGTTATGAACTTCAGAGCTCTGTGAACTTCTTCTTAGTGTCATCTGTCTGATAAAACTCTGTGAATCCAGCCCAGGAACCCTGGGCTTCAGGAAGAGGTTTTTGTGTCCTGATGTGTCTGAGCCTTTACATGAGAGGTGCTGCACAGCTGCCCAGTGGAAGGGATGAAGCAATGGAAGAGCTAAAGCAAACACAATGCCCTGCTGCACTCCAAAGTGTGGCTTTTTCTGAAGGCCCAAACCACATTCAGTTGCTCAAGAGGAAAAATAGCAGTATCCCTTCTGGATGTGGAATAAATATACTGTTGTGTTTTGTTTCTGTTCGTAGTTAATCCTGAAACAGCCTGGTTTTTTGTTCATGTCAAGTGCAAGTTTATGCTGATTTACTTCCCTTCCAATCCAGAAGATATTTCTGAATGTACTGAAAATATGTTGTCATCCATTTGTATTTTACTATGTGCCTTGCAAATGCCTGTGCTGTTGAACATCAGGGTTACTCATGGCCAGCTGTGGCCAGGGTGGGCAACAAGATGGAGCTGTGGGACATCCTGATGCAGGAACAGCTGTGTCATCCTCTGGATCCTGTGGATGGAAACACTTCCATAGGTGTTACACTAGATTTGGGTTTCAGTTGGTTTTGTTTAATCCAGTTTGATCTGGCTGTTTGTTTAAATAGAAACACTAATTTAGTGTCTCCACTGTGAATCTCTGGCCCTCACAAAAATGTCTTATTCCCATACCTCTGAAAAACAGAGAAATTTTCACTTTTAAATTTGTGTTTGTGTGGATAGTTTGTCCAGAATATAGTATATAATTGTGACATATTCTGATTTAAAGGTAGATTTTTGTCTCTTTTGCATAAAATATATCCTTTGAGTTACAAGTAGTATTTCTGATAATTTTTGTCTCCAATTTTATGAAATATTTCCACTGTGTTTGTCTGTAATGTCCATCATTGTGTCTTAGAAGGCCCTTAATTTGCCAGAGCTAAATGAACTCTGCTTTAATTTATTGGTGTAAACTCCTATTCATGTCCCTGGCAGAGGTGATGCTCTGGTTTTTGGTGCATGAGCAAAATAAATTGGAGCCCTCCTGTAATGGTGCAGTGCAGTGGTTTGAGCTGCTGAGGATCTGCCTTGTGAATCGTGTAGCTGTGACATTGGAGTCTCATTTCTGTTACTGATCTCAGTGTTAAGTTCTTAGCTATTTTCTCAGTTTCAACACTCCAGACATTTGGGTTCATTTGCATCACCAGAAGATTACTTTCACTCAATTTGGTTTCTGTACTGATTTGGCCCAGGGCACAATTTTTTTTTCAGCCTAGTGTTAACCAAGATTATTTGGGAAGCTGGAGGTTTGGAGAGCTTGTGGGTGTTTTTCTTCCTGCCTGTGCCTGGTCTGGGGACACTGCCTGCTGTTCAGGTGGTGTGTGACAGTTCCTTCCAAAGTGATGCAGGTACACCTTTAAACTGTGTTCCTGTGACTCCTGTGGTGACTTCACTTCTTGTTTGCCTCTTGCAACTAACACAGTCCCCAAAAAGGAGCTCCTAAGGGGCAAAATTCTTCCAGGAAGAAATGCAGTTGTACATCTACATGCTACTTTTTGCCTGTAAGTGAGTTATGCTGAGGTGGTCTAGAAAGAGAACCTTAAAATAGTCAAGTTCATGGATGGACTGAGTTACCTGTATGGTTTGTTTGTGGTCCTTCCTTTGACTTGGTAAATATTTATTTCTGTTTGGTTTTTATGTTCTGCTGAGTTCTATTTCTGCAACTCCTTTCTTTAAGCTACCATGAGTGTATCCCTTTCTTTAGGCTGATATTAACCAGTTTGAGAAATTAGTTGCTGAGAAGTGCTATTAAAGTGTCTTTGTCAGCCACGAGCGCTGGACATGCCATTGTGCTTTCCCAAGTTAGTGTGTGGTGACTGCAAAACACAGACAGCTCTTAATACACTCAATTGTCCCTATTTAGAAAGGTATTTTTAACAGTGTTTCTGCTTTCACAGGAGAGTGGCTGGGTGGGTTTTAAATTACTGCGTGGCTTGCTGTGTCCCTCCTTCATCTAAGGTTCTTCTGTTGTGTTCCCTGCTTTCAGAATCAGTCTTGTAGTACACTCTATAATTATCTAACCCAAGATGTTAAGCATCTGGAATATGTAGCAAGTATGCTGTGGATAATTAATGCTAAATAACTTAAAAGGTCGAGGTTTGTACAGTTCTGATTTCTGCTAATTGATAAAAGTTTTTTTTTTCCTTATGTTTTTGCTACACTTCCAGTTGTTTGGATGCAACACCCTTGAACTCCGTTTGACAAAGCCACTGTCCTGATCTCCTTGAGCTAATTCATTCTGAGATATTAGAATTATTTCCTCCCAATGAAACTTTAGTAAAACCTATGAATACCAGACAGTTTCCTTCCAATTGACATTAGCTTTTGCTTGGAATATTCCTTACCCAAAGGCCCCTGTCTGCCTCAGAGTTGCACGTAAGCTTCCCATCAGTCCCAGCAGGACTTGGATGCAGAGCAGTAGGGTAAATTTCTGGCAGAATATTACAGCAGCCTGATGCAATTAAGCTGGTTTCATTTTAATCCCCTATTTTCAGGGGTTTTCAGTTTAGGCAAAATCATTTACTGAAAGTTGAAATGTGGCCTGTTAGTTCTCCACTGGGAAGCATGCTTCTGTTTAATAATGTTTTTATGAGATTGTATTTATGGAAATGGAAAGAAAAATGTCATAAAGCTAGTTTTGTTGCACTTTTCTAAGGCTTTTGTATTTTGCATAGTTCTAGAATATGAGGAAGTTGCTTGGGGAAGTCAAGGCTTGGAACCTGCTCTGCCCCAGCATAGCAATGTGTGATGTGCATTTTCACCTTGTGATCCATGTATTATTTTAATTCCCTGGAACTGGTGTATTTATATGGTAGTGGGGGAGCCCAGCAGACATTTCCTGCTGCACAGGAGCCATTGGCAGTCCCAGTCCCACAGTTCATGAACTGACCTCTTCTGACTGTGGACTGCACTTGCAATAATGGAATAGTCCATTTTTGATTCTGAGCTCTTTCAACAAATGAGGAAAATGGGGCTCTTTTTTTTTTTTGTTGTTTGTTTGTTTGTTTGTTTGTTTGTTCCATTGTTGAAATTTCTCTGGAGGCTTTTAATGGTTTCCAATTATTGCATATGTTAATTTAGGATGGTTACTTGGAAATCCGTTCATCTAGGAGGGCACAAATACATGTAACATTATCAAGTAATTAATCCTTGTAACGTACAACATTTCAATTCAATAGAAATTTTGGTTTTATGTGTATTGTAAGGTTAATTTTTCTGTCTATAAGTAGCACTTTTATATGTATCTGAAGGGTTTTTTTGAACAGAAATGTGTTTTTTTTCTGTATATTATCTAATGAGAAGAAAGTATAACACTACTAAACAAGGCATAGAGTAGTTTGCCTCCAGACTGTAAGTTCACTTTAGGTCAGTAATGATCAAGAGTTGTTCAGTGTATCTGAAATAAATCAGTGATCCCATTTACTACTGGACAGCTCTCCTGATCAAACCCAGAAGGGCATTAATTGGTACCCTCCACCTCTTGGACAAGGGTACTTCAGTTCAGGTGTGAGGCAGAACTGACAGAAGTGTGATGAATTTTGGACTTGGCAGAAGAACAGAATTTTATTGATGCCTCAGTCTGACTTCACAGCACTATTCTGGATAAGGACTAACCTTGTTTGAGATGACACTGCAGCCAGTAATGATATCTCCTCAATAGCTAATTTAAAGCTCACTTTCCATGGCCTTTAAAGATGATATAAACCCCAGTGATTCTAAAAGCTCTTCTCATCCTTCCAGCTTTTCTGATTTGTATTGGTTTTACTCTTCTTTGAAACACAGCTGTTGTATGTCAGTCTGTGTATGGGTTTAGAAATTCCTCCAGACAAGTGCAAGTACTTTGCTTTTTTCCAGAACCCTTTTGAATAGTTTACACATATCTTACATAGAGAGAGGCTTTGCATAAATGTACAGATGTACCCACATGCACAAGTATAAATGTGTGTGTACAGACACGTGCTCCTGCAGGTTCTGAATAACATGGAACGTGTTTCAACAAGTGCTTATGTCTTGAATACTTAGGGTGGTGTATTAGTGTATATATTTAAATGGCAAGGAGGAAAAAAACATTTTGTTTGATTCTGGTTAGAGCTGAGAAATACAGCTTTGAGGAAAATTTGAATGAGTGTTCCAATTGTATTTCACCCTGTTTGTGGTTTGAAAGACCCAAGTTGGTAATGACTGGAACTTGAGAAGTCAGCAAGCCTATGTTAAGCTAAACCTTTTGGAGGACCCAATATGCTTTCAGTTTGCAAGGACCACTAAAGACCTGGGCATTTACTTTCTCCATAACGTATTCTGTATGAGTATTTAGTATGTATGCCTTCAATTTGCCAATGTTGCCATGTTTTCTTCTTAATTATTCATGAAATAAAGGTTGCAAATAGGAGAATGTGTGTTTGTTTTCTTGGGTGAAGGCCTGCACGGGGGCTGTTCTCAGGCTGGGTCTGGCACTGTTTTCTCAGGAGTGTTGCAGGAAGCAGTGGTGGAGGTGAGGAGTGTGTGCCAAGGGCTTGTGTGCACATAACCTCAGGATTTTTTTGGAAACCATATCTCTCTTGGGATACCAGCAGCCTCTACCCCCAAAGGGTTTTAAGTGATAAGGCAGTGAGTACCCCAGATAAGAGAGACCTGTTTAAGGCATCTGCTTAGCCTGTATTGTTCTAGAGAAGGAAATTGCAGAGAATATGTTCAGTTTAAGCAACTTCTGTAATACATTGCAGGATTAGAATTACTTCTGTGTTACTTAACCCAACCCAAGTAAGGCAATTGTGTGCTCACCCCCTCTCTGTCTCTAAAGGAGTTGGGCTGGAGAGAGGTTTGGGGGCTTAATCTCTAGAACAGTTCAGACTGTTTAAAGCAGAAGCCTAAACACAAATTTTTCCAGGTGAAAATAAAGCTTAGAACACCTTAAACCTGGTTTGGTCTCAAATCATCCTGGATGGTAACTGTTTTCAAATGCTGGTTTGGAGCTTTAATTTCAAGTGCTCTGGAATAAATTGGATCCAGAGGTTTGGATTGAGCTTCTAATTATTATAAATACTGTTCTGAAAGGCACTGGCTAGTATAGGTTTTTTAATTTTACCTTTCTTTTTTCCCCCCCAAGATTTTGTGTGGTGTTTTCTGACTGTTCAGCAATCCAGAAAAGTCTTTGTCTCAGTAATGTTATTCTGCAAGAAAGTGTCTTGTTTCTCCTTTCTAGAGGTGAAATATTCTCCCTGAGAACTCCTTGCAGTCCTTCCTGCAGTGTCTGGAGCTGCTGGAGGTGTGTGGTTTAAGAACATGCCTGATTTAAGAAAACGTTTTAGTTCTTAAAATGGATTTATATCCTGTTTTTAAGTATGGTTCTTCAGTTTTCACACTTCTTTTGCAAATAAATGTTTCAGAAGTGTATTGTAGTAGACTCGTGTCGGAAAATAGATATTCTTCTTTTCTGTAGCAAGCACATGGCAGCTCCATGGGAGGGACTGCTCCACGTGCAGTGGGCATCTGGAGGGCAGGACATGGCCAGGCCTGAGGGATGCTAAAACTGCAGGGTCTGCACAGTCTGTAGAGCTGCAACTTTTCCCATATCCACTGAAATAATATTCCCTCACCAGAGTATTTTCATGGATTGTCTTCCAAGCTGTCACTAAAAAATTTTGTTAAAAATGTGAAACCGGTTCCATAAGTGTGTCTAAGTTGAATGTAATAAAATTGGTTCATTAATTTTTAAGATCTTACTGTAATGAAAAGCTGCAGCTATATGGAATAGTGAAATAAATACCTCAGAAGGAACAGCAATATAATATTCCATTGTGTTAAATCACAAAAGCTGATATTGGAGTCATGCTTTTTCTGCAGTTAAATTCTGTGGAGGAACTAGGTTAGCAACACAGACCTGCTGAAATTGTGCTAAAGGGTTTCACAATTCCTTTGATCAACAGAAGGGACTTGGATTAATTCATGTCTGTTGCAGAGAGTTTTACAAAGGGCAGAGATCAGAGGAGCTCACAAGATGTGCATTATTACCACACAGAATGATTTTAGAGGAGACCCTTATCATTGAAAGTGAACTCCTTTCTAAACTGTCTTATGAACTAGGAAGCTATTTGCAACCAGTAGCTACTGGTAGAACTTAAAAAATGAGCAAAAAGGAATTCTGTGCCCCTCTCAGCTCCCTCACTCAGTGCTTTGTCTGTGTTGTTTGTCAGCACTATCTTTCCTTGAGCCCAGCATTTCGTGTTGAGATGTTCTCATATCTCAGGCTGGTTGTCTTTTTCATCCTCAGTACTAAAGATTGAGTGAATTCTCCTTTGAATTTGCTCGGAAAGTTGTGATGGCATTGAGGAAGCCCAAGTACCTTCTCTGTGAATTCCTGCTTGGTGCTGCAGCCCTGCACCTTCAATGGGCAGGTTGGCTAATTAGTGTCTCTGTTCCTGGCAGCTCAAGATTAGAAGAGCATTTATGTCTAATTAAATATTTTTATTCGTTTCATTTCTATTAGAAGAGTTGAATTGAAACTTCTCCCATGTAAGTCTTTGTTCAGAAGAAAACATTGTCTATGAATTTTTAAAGAAGCAGATGAGGGAGTGGTGCCACCAATTCTAATCCAGGTCAAGGCTTTTATTAGCCTTTGTCTGCTATTTCCTCAGTGTTACCATTGTTTAACCCTTTTTGTAGGACTGAATTTCTGTATATTAAATGTCCTATTAGAAAAATATGATGTTGGCTTTTCTTAAATGATCTTTGTCCTTCAGGATTTTCCGTGCTTTGCAACCTTCTTCATCTCATTGTGAAAATAGGGTTGGACACAGTAGTGTCTCATCACAGTATTTTTGCTCTTAGACATCTGCATTGGTTCTGTAGTGTGGGGCACTATTTGTGCTTCTCTCCAGTGCTGTGCATAGCTCAATCCCTTGTTTATGTCCTTTTCTTAAACCATTTTAGGCTCTTTCCTCACACCAGAAGCCTAAAAGTTAAGCTCTTAAAAATGAAAGAAACTTGAGAAGGAGACATAACAGTCTGGAGACAACTTCACTGAGCTGTTGACAATATCATATTTTTCAAAAATAAATATCCCACAGAGCACCAAAATGCCCCTGTGTTGAGTTAAGGCTGTGTCTCCGTGGGGCCACACTCAGAGTCCATGGGCTTCACCAGGGCACAGCCTGCACTGGGCATAGCCAGGGCTGTCTCTGCAAAATCACAGCTTTGCATTGTCAGCTTTGCAGTTCAGGAGCTGCAAAATATACCCCTCCAAAAACGGCTGCTCCGAGAAATTAATACAGCTGGACTTTGGTCTGGGCAGAACAAAACGTAAAAGGTGGGTTTGGTGCCCTTCTGCTCTTGGCCAGAGGTACAGCTGGCATTGAAATGGGGTGCTAAAACATGAGCTCAACTCTATAAAACTCTGAAGTTGTGTCATTTTGCACCAACATTTCCAGCACACGCTCTTCCCTAGCAGGGAGTGGTGGGGAGCAGGGTCAGCAGCCACTTTTTGTCTCCAATTTGTGTTGTGACAAAACTGGGTTATACACAATGTCTATTTTGTAAAGTTAAATAAGGGTTGCCCTCTCATTGCTCCTCAGAATAAAATGAGAATAGTTCAAGTGAAGAAGAATCAAGTGACTTCTGCTGGGCCTTTCAACTCCAACAGTTCATTTATTGTGTAAAGGTAAGTTATATTTTAGCTGTTGCTCTGCAGCTCCCACATGATGATTCATGCTACCAGTTTTTCTTCTATTAATAGTTTACAGAGAGTGCTTAAATTTAGATTGAATTCCATCTCAAAGTCTGTCATGCTGGATAGCATTGAGAGAAATAAAGCCACAGTCTGTTTGGGCAGTGTCTTTTACGGGGAGTAGTCAACTCCTGACATGAAATTACTGAAAATCCTTCGTTCCTGACCCAGACTGGATGCAGACTGTGTTGGGGACATGGTTTCTGTTTCCCTGTGAGGGCAAATCTTACCTTGACTTGAGCTTCTTTTCCTTAAGCCTCTGGTAAAAGCTGAATTCCTCCTGTGCTGGAATTGAACAGTTGGTGCAAAAAGGCTTCAGTCTCTGACACAGGAGTGTCCTTCATTATCATTTTAGCCATGGGCATTGCCAGCACAATTCTGCATGTGTAACTTTGTTAAAGGAGGCACTCCAGAAAAATCAAGCTTTTCCCAATGTTGATTTTAAAAATGCTATCAAGTATTTAATGTTGAACAATGTGTGTGAAATAATCACATATATACAAACACACAGATTTGTATTTTTCTATCTATCTATCTATCTATCTATCTATCTATCTGTCTGTCTTTAATGTTGAAGGATTTGCTGGTGTATCCAAAGGACCTTGAGTAACTGTGTCCTCATCCCTCCTTTAGACTAACACAGGTGTCTTTCTTTGCTTTTGAGGAGATTCAGGCAGTATTTGTGGCAATGGGATATGTACAAGTCAGAACACCCTGTTTTAAATGTCCTGTTTGACAGCATTGAACATGTGTGCTAATGCAACACTCAGTTTGATGTTCTTGGCAAAATATACATCCCTTAAATGTAATTTTGCACATATGAAATAATTCAGTCTGGTTAGAAAGAAAAATTTCAAGACAGAGAAGAACCTCAAAACTGATAAAGCATTAATCTCTTTGTAAAGACAGAAATAATTTTTCTGTTTGAAATAAGATTAATTCTTCCAGATTCTGCCCTAGGCAATCTGATAATTTTCAGTCCTCCACATGGAAGCCTCAGCACCTGGGTACAATTTTCTGCTTCCCAGGGTGGCAGGCTGTGTTTGGTTATGAGTCTGTTTTGTGTTCCAGGGGTATCCCTGGTGTGCCCAAGGTGTCACTCAGGCAGTGCCAGCAAAGAGAAGGGTGAGTTTCTCAATAGGTCTCGAGCATGAGGTTTTTATTTACTTTGCTCTCACCTTTTTGGAGTAAGCATTTCAAGGGTTGTTCTACACAGGCTTTCTAGAGTTTACTGCTTGAGCTGAGTTGCTAAATCTGAGGAGTGCAAATATTCTTATCACCACTTTTTAGCTGCCCAAAACTCAGGAGTTTGGCTTGTTCAGTGAGACAGTGAACAGGATGTCACTGCAGCTCTGCTTTCCAGGAATGAGAAAGCCTATCTTGGCTGCACATGGGAGAGTCAGAAAATTTAATTCCTGTCCTTGCAGTCCTGGACTCATTTCAGCTCGGAGCTGACTCTGAATGTGTGGCAGCCCCCACCGTGGCTGTGGGGGCTGCTGGAAGCTGTTTTGTTTCCAGGAGGTTTCAGCCTGTCTCTTCATGTCATCCCTTCTCAAACTGTGCCTGGGCACAGCACTCACAGCAATGCTGGTTTATTCTCCAGAGTGACCAAGGGAAGCTGCACTCTGGTGCTGCCACCCCTGCATTTATTATAAAAAACAAAGAAAAGACTAAAAAAGCTGTTTGTATTCCTTACTGTCAATTTACTGTCATTGGCCACTGGTAAGGGAGGGCATAGGTAGAAATACCCAGAGGTAAGGACAGTGCACATGGAATATGCACAAGAATTATGGTCTGATATGTGACAGGGATAATGGCTTAGAACCACTAGAAAACCAATTCATTTTTTACTTCAGAAGAAAGGTAACAGATCTATTCAGATCTTGTTATAGTAATGGAAGTTATCCTATCCAACTGCTGAATAGGACATAAAAGAGCAGCTGCTCATTATAAACACAGTTCCTTGTGCAGAAGTGAGAAATGAGCAGAAGACATGGAGGGTCTGGCCCCATTGCTCTGGGAGGTGTTAATTCTCATTTTAACATCTTGGATCACTGCAGAGTTCCCAGCTGCACAGATAAAATCAATAGGTGACAATGGGGATCTGATATGCCATCCAAACTGGAATGGCCCGTGAGGGAAGGAGCCAGTGCTTCTGGTATCAGAACACTTTTATAGAAGGAAAGTCATTTCTAAGAAGCTTTAGAAGCTGGTCAGGGAGCCATTATCAGCCAGTCCTGTGAAAGTACTTGGACATTTGTTTTGGATCTTCTATGACTTGCCGATTTAAAAGAAAATCTGTGTAGTCTACATCAAATACTCTTAAAATTGGTTAGCTGCAAAAAATCAAAGAGTTGCAACTGGGAAAAGAAACACCCAATGATGCATTGCTGGGGTCTTTCAAAGGTATGGTGATCAACATTTGTGACTTGGGAAACTTGTGAGGTGATGTATTGAGGATGGGATGGTTAGAATAAACCACTCTGGCAGTTCAGTGAAGAGGGTTGACTGCAACAGCTATGTTTAACGTATTCAGGAACAAAATCAGATTTAGAAAGTGCATCCCTGCTCCTTAAAAGTATTTTGATTTCCAGCTTTCATTGATTTGAATGGGAGAGAGTAATTTGGATGGCTTTGAGGATCTGGGCCAAAGAGTGAGGCAGCCTCTGCAACACAGCAAACACTGCCCTGGAAAGGAGCAACATGGAGCAGATGCAGCAGAGCATGGCAGGCAGCTGATTCTGACTTGCTCCTCTAGTTCAAAAACAATTGCACAGCATAAAATTTCATGGAGTATCAACTAGGAGTGGGAATATGCCACCTCTTGTACAGGGCAGATGTGAGGCCCTCACATGACTAGTATCTTGTTCCTGGTGTCAGCATTTTTTAAAAAAGCTCTGGTAAACATCATGTAGGCAGGTGGCATTTCTAAATCTATCATCTATGCAGCATGTTTTGATGAGCCTCCTAATTTTCCCATCTCCCACTTTTGTTTTTCCTCTTGACTTGGCTAGTCAGTGTATGTGTTCCTTAAAATCATTTCATGTTACTGTGTGGTAAATTACTCCAGCTTTTTCTGTAACTTCCTGGGAAAAATTACTTTTTTTTTTCTCCCCAGAGGATTCCCATTGTGTTTGGAGCAGCCTTCACTCTGCTCTGTAGTTCCCAGCTGCCTGGCTGAGCCAGCCCATGAACCAGCTTGCCTTCCTGACCGGGGTAAGAGTGGAGGGGAGGGCAGCTCAGGTGCTGGCTGCTGCTGCCAGTGCTGGATTTTTAATGCTTAGATGCTCATAGATTTTGAGGTTGGCACTGGAGGGGCCGGTGCCTGTTCTGCTCCTTCTTTCCTACTGTCTTGTTACACCAAGGAGCGGTAAAGCACCTCTCATGCTGCTGCTGCCGGGGAAGGCAGGTGAGCAGTGCTGGGTGTCAGTGATGTGGGAATGCTTTTGGAGTGGGGAATCCTGGAATAAAACCTCACTGTATGACACAAGCAATCCTTGCACAGGCCGGCCTGGGCTGGCTGTCACTGAGGTGGATCACTCTGTCACAGGCTGGTGGGAAGTGTGGAGTCACGCTGGTGCTTTTTCCTGTTTGCAATGTCCACTTGAACTTGAAAAATAGAACTTAACTTCGAAGATACCCACAAAGACCAGTGGGATCGAATTCTTGAGAGGTTCTCTCCCTGTTTCAAAATTGCTGCGAGATGAGTCATGGCTGTCCCCAAGTCCTTCGGAGGAGCGGGAGCTGGCTGGGGACAGGCGCAGCCCCAGGGGCAGCGCCGGCAGGAAGTGTGGAGTGTGCTGGGGGATCCACAGCCGCCTGCCCGGTGGGAACGTGAAACTGCTGTCAAAGAGTCAATATCTCTGCAGACAACTCTTAAACACTTCCAGAGTGGTAATGCACAGGGCTCCTTTCCGTAGGTAGTTGTGGCAGCTAGGAAGAGAAGAGGGTGAAGCTGCTTTGGGTGTGCAGGCTGACCCGGTGTCCCCTCAGCACTGCCCGGGGCCACCCAGACCTGTGTGCTACAGCTGCAGGCTTCGACTCGCTGGGTGGGTTTTCCAGCCTGGAAAGAAGGAGATGCTTAAAATAATGTAGTGAGAAAGCCCTCCTCTCCTCTCCTCCCCTCTGCCCTCTCCTCTCTCCTTTTCCCTTCCCTTTTCCCTCTCCTCTCCTTTCTTTCCTCCTTTCATTGTATGCAGATCAAGTCCAGTCAAAGCCCGCTGCTGTCACTCGCAGGTGCCTCACGACAAGCCAGGACTCTCAAGTAAGTTCCCTCTCTCCTGCAGCCCCGCTGCGGGGATGCTCTCCGGGCTGTCCGTGTCGCTGCCGGGTCGCCGCCGGCCGCGGTAAAGCTGCGGGGCTGCCGGGCGCCCATCCCGCGGGGCCGGGGCCGGGATCGGGAGTCGTTCCCGTGGCCGCGCGTCCCGGTGCCGGTCGCGGTGCCGGTCGCGGTGCCGTTCCCGGTGCCGGTCCCGGTGCCGTTCCCGGTGCCGTTCCCGGTGCCGGTCCCGGTGCCGGTCCCGGTGCCGCGCCCGCCCCGCGCCGCCCTGCAGGGGGAGCCGCGGCGGCCGCGTCCTGCGCGGAGGCGGGAGCGGAGCGGGGCAGCGCCGGCACCGCCACACGGCTCCGGGCGCGGCCGGAGCGGAGCGGCGCCCCGAGGCCAGGTGGGTGAGGCCGGCGGGCCCGCGGGGAGGGGCGGCGGGGGCCCGGGGTGCAGCTCCCGGGGCGGAGCGGGACCTCCCGGCCGGGGCGGGCTGCGGGGCTCGTCCCGCCGGAGCATCCCGAGCGCGGCTGTCCCCGGCCCCGGCAGCCGCCGTGCGCCGCTCGGTTTCCCTCACGGCGTCAGCGGCGGCCGCGGTCCCTCTCCTGCCTGTCCCGGGAATTTGAAAAGTGGCCGCCCGCTGTCCTCTCGGTGCAGCAGAGCCCCAAGACAGGGCGATTTTGCCCTGCTGCTGCTTTCTCCTGCCCCGGCTCGGATGGTGTTTCCCCGTGGAGCCGGTGCGTTTCAGTCCATGCTGATTCCCGACTGTCGGTCCCTCGACACACCCCCGCGCTCCAAGATGTTTGCTCCGCGGATCTTCCCTCAAACATCAGGTGCTGGACTTTGCCTCCCTGCACCCAGCCCTCCTCGGCCTTCCAGCAGATATTTGTGCTTAATCATAAAATAGTGATTCCAGGGGAGCACCCTTCATCCTGCTAACTTCTCTGTAGTGCTTTCAAAGGAGATTTCTATGCACTTCACAGTCGTGTTAAAGGGAAAAGGGCAGGGACTGAATAGATGGCTTCAAACCTGTGCGGTCTTGTCCCATTCCTTGCCCCCAAAAGCCCCAGCTCTGCCTTATCTCTGCCGAGCAGCTGAAAGTTCCTCAGCAGAGCGCCTTTCCCTGCGCCCGGGAGCGCTCAGCCTCGGCACCCCGCGATGGAGCTGCCCTCCCCGAGGGGCCTGTCCCCTGTGCTGGGGGAGAGGGCAGCTGAAGGACAGGCGGACAGGCTGCGAGGTGCGGGCTGTCTCCGCAGCTGCAGGATGTGGCTGCAGGGTTTTGCCCTGTCTGATCTCACGGAGTGCCTGAGGCAGCAGGTGCGTTCCCATCCCGCTGTGTCGGTGCTGGTGCGCGGTGCCCTCGCCGGGGATGCTCCCGGGGGGAGATTTCGGCACGGTCGTTTGTGTGGTCTGAGAGTCACGGTTGCTTTATTGCTCTTTTGTGCCCTGGGCAGTGTGAGTTTGGGGGGTCTCGAGTGCAGGGGGGCTGCAGGCTTTGCCATAGCCTGAAAGGAGGAAAGGTGGTTGAGCACCTTCTTCAAAATTGCCTGGGGCGCTGAGCCCACAGAGAGACAGGAAGGGTTAACTTAAAGAGAACAACATGACTCACTTGGTAAATAGTTAATAGAATTGCTGTAACTGCTTAAAATTATTTTCCTAAGCAGATGGCCAACTATTAGATAACTCTGTCTTTGGATGTATTTGTTTTCAGGTTTCTTATCAGGCTGGTAAGTCTCAGGCACATGTAACTCAAGAACTGGAGTAATTGATAAATTCATCCTTCTGCATGAGGGAAACTAGCAGAGAGAGAGAGAAAGCATGGTCAGCTCCTGCAGTTAGAGACACCCCTGGAGCATATTGCCCAAGTGAGGTAGAAAAAGATTAGATAAAGTGACCAGCAAGGATGTGAGAAATATTTCAATTGAATTAGGTCTGTGGAGAAAATACCTTATTTTGAATCTCAATAAAACAGTCAATATAAATGTAATCACATACCACAAAAACATATGGAAACAAAATCCTGTCTAAAGTGGCAAATGGATTGAATTCTGAATTAACCAGGAAAGCTGTGAACCTCTGAATTTGTAGAGAAAACATGTGGGTACAAACTGCAAACATGTATGTGTGTACATAAAATAAAAATGACCTATTGCAGGGTGTGAAAAAAAAAAAAAAGGCAAGCAGGTCTCCTTTTTAATGGTGGCCATGTGGTACATTTTTAATTTTCATGTGTATATAATCTGTGTCTTTCTGTACGTATTTTTATACATAAAAAATAGAATCAGCATCACCCTGTACCAGGTCAAGGGATGTTGGCCCAATAATGATGTTTTTAGCCTCTGTCCTTCTCTCAGTGGGTACAAAAGGCACTAAAGGTCTGAGCTGGAAGGCCTCTGCCAGGTCTGCCATGTTTGCATTTCTCTTTTTGCTGGTATTTTAATAGGATGTTTCCATAAGGGCTGCTGCTGCTATTGCATTTGAATATAAGCAACTTTCAAAAGCTCTTAATCTTTTTTGTTTAATCTTCAATGATGGATTTAATGTAGAGCTGTGTGGTTAAGTTCTCCTAAGAACCACTGGGAAAAGCTCAGCCCTGCAGAAGGTTTGGGGGAATCTTTACTCTTGCTTTCAGTCCTGTCTTTCAGAAGGGTCCGGTCCCCCCTTGGTTTTGAACCTGGCTGCTTTTCCATCTTGTGTTGAGGGAAAGCCTCTCCCTTTACCACTTCCTTTCTGCCTGCCTGACTGATGGCTGTATGATTTCTTGTCTGTACAGGATGTTTAAGGTTTCACAGATTTCTCACCATTTTCACTATGCTTCAGCTCTTCAATGGGGTTTGACGTTTCTGCCCACTGAGATGGGACAAGGCACGGTGTGGGGAAAGTCTGAGTTCTGCACAGTTCTGGAGTGAGGTGTTCTCCATCCAAGGGCTGGTGCCAGTATCTCTCTTGATGTCCTGCAAAATTTGTCCTTGTCTTCAGCTCGAGGAGATTCCAGCTCTGCTTGTTCATTTTCTCATTTGATCTGGATTGTGATTAACTTCCAAGGTCGTTCTTTATTGTGTGATTTCCGTCTGAAAATGGACACGGGCTTTTTTTTTTTTTTTTTGACTTTAAAGTAAAAACCAGGAAAGAGATCTTGAGCTGTGTGTCAAGGAATCAGAGAAGAACCTCACAAGTCAATGGAGGGTTGTTCCTTTCTATCAGGATAACTGGTATTTAGGACTAGAAGGTTTGGCTGCTTCAGGGACCATCTTCAGGTTCTGCACAGTGCACCTGAACAGCTTTGGTAAAGCTACTTGAACAAAATAGCACCAGTTCCTTGCCCTCTGCTCATTTAAAAAATGCTGAGGAAGCTGCCACTTAATGAGATGCTTTTGTGGTTGAATATTGAGGGTTGGACTGTTAGGGGTGAGGAACTGGCAGCATTCTGTCTTGGGAGGGCAGGACGGTCTGGCAGAAGCACAGAAGGTGATTTAACCTCTGGAGGCTTCAATTCCTTCTGTAGTCAGAAGATGCCTCTCCCTTCACAAAGGTTGCATCTGTATCAGGGATAATTATTGGTTGTATTGCACGGGTTTTTTCTGCAGTATGATCACAGGTAGATCAGAATGGACAGATGGCACAAAAAATTCTCAATTATGGAAAATATCCTTAGGAGGCACTTGGAGGTCATCTAATTGAGACCTCTGCCCAAAGGCAGGATCAGCTATGGATTTGCCATTCCTGACATCTTTCTCTATCCTGCTCCTTAAGACCTGCAGTGGAGACTCCTCACTTTCCTGGTGTGCAGGAAATACTCTGATGTCCAGCATAAACCTTCTTTGCTCTAACTCATTCTTCATCCTGACCACAGTGGGCAACCCAAAGGCAATCAGCAAAGAGTATATCAAAGCACTTCACCAAATACAGGTATTTGGTAAATGTGAGTGGGTAAAGGTGTGATCTCTCATTCCTCGACCCGGGTCCTGGGGCTCTTGCCGATGGGGATTTTTACATTTTTATTTCTTTAAAAGATACAAATTTCAAGCCCAAATAAAGTAATTTTATTACCACTACAAATGCAGCTGTGAAAGGCAGGGTTTGAAAAGAAATGACGGCTACAAGACAAATTGTATTTATCTTAGATGGTAAGTCAGGGGTTGCATGCAGTAGGTTTATCACTATCTGACAGGTAACAAGATAAAGTCCAGGTGTTACACAGGGATGTGGAAAGACTTGAAACAGGAACAAAGAATACTTTACAAAGCATTTTTAGGGAAAATTTGCAAACAATGCATCTGAGACAATGGAGAAGTTAGCAGGGAGGGAAACTTCTTGCAGGGATGATTTGAGCAAGGGACAGGGGGAGGGAAAGGCATGCCGGGCATGAGGGAATCTTCCTGTCCCTCTGTGATACGAGGAGAGGAAAGGGGGGTTTTCCTGGAGCTTTGGAGACGTGACGGATGACATGCTGGGCTCCTGTCTGTGTGTTGATTAGCATTTGTGATTGCTCCCAGTTCCAGGGGGGAAGGCACCGGCACTCTAGTCCTTGCAGCCTGGGGCTGTTCCATCTGCGGCAGGCTGCCATACGGCATTCCCTGTGTCCCTGTGCCCGCTGTTTGTGCCTGCCAACTCCAGCCGTGCCCCTGTTCCGCAGCTCCCCGGGGGGGTTGGCTGGTGGAGCCTCTGGAAGCCCAGCCCGAGCCGCGGGGTCCCGTCCGAGCATCCCCCGGGCAGGGCAGCCCCTCACCCGTCCGGGGCAGGAACGCTGCTGAGCGGAGCCAAGTGAAGCTTTTAGTGCATCCTTTCGGGAATGGTGAGGTTTGCAGTATTCCCTGTTAGAAGTTTCCTCATTTAGTATTCAGGCCTCAGTGTCTCCTCTGTTTTTCTCCTGGCTTTGCTTTGTTGGAGATGTTTTGGTTTGGGTTTGCACTGTTGTGTTCTCCTCTTGCTTCTTGTCTCCTCTTTCCCTCCCATCCTCTTATTTTTTCTGACTAGGGCAGCATAAATGTTTCTGCTCTCTCTGCCTGTTCTCTAATATTGGCCTCTTATGCAAATTCCCCTTCTTGTACTGGGAAAGTCCTCTACAAACAGCCCTATCATTTTGGTTATTGAGTTTTCCTCAATAGAATAGGATTGTCAGATCCTAGTATGAATCAGCTGTTGAGCTTAAGGACTTAAGGGAAGTAGGTGGTTAAATGTCATATTCTCTGATAATAACAACTTTGGTTTCAGTGAGATCCATATACCTGGGCACAGACTGGGATTTTCCATAGGAAACATTCCCCTGGATAAAAGACAGCTAAGAGGTATGCGGCTTTTTAGTAAAATCTTCAGAAGAGAGGCACGTGATTGAAATTGATTTGAATAATTACAGTTTCCACATACGTCCAATCCACAGATCAGTGCTCAGCTTCAATGGGATGGTGGAAAATCACATCAGACTGACCTGGGCTGGCACCAGCACCATTACAGCTCCTGGAGCATGTGTGGGGAAGGACACTGACATTTAAAAAGTTTGTAAAATGTTCTGCAGCCTGGATTTTGGCAAAAAAAGGGATCCGTGCTGATGGCTGCCTAGTCAGGGATCTGGGACTGTTCCTGATAATCCCAAAATGCAGGCCTCTTTAGCAGATCTTTTAAAACTGAGGCACCTAACTTTATCAAACACCTAAAAAACATTAATACTTTGTTTTATGTCATCCTGTGTCTTATGAAATGTTGATCCAAACTTTGCTTGACCATTATGATTCATTTGGGATTCTTGTTAACTTTCCTACCCCATTCCTAAAGGGAAACCTTCCTTTTCCTCCATGTAGCCACCCTACAGCCCAGCTCTATGATTACAGCAGGCAAGGGATGGACACAATCCAGGTGGGAGAAACCATCCTAAAGGCTTGGGGGGTATCTGTTCTGAGAGCTCCCCCGGATCCATCTCTGCCTGACTAATATCTTTTGTGTTTGGAGTCTAATGTCACAGTCCCTAAGGAATTTGCCTTGGGGATCCTTTTTGGTTTATCCTTGTTTGGCAAGGTGTGAGGATCATGGTTGTCACACATTTGAGAAATGATCGCAGGTTTCTTTACAGATGGACTTTTTCTATGATGTCTTGTTGTGCAGAGACTGTAAAATACCTGAAATTTTCGCAGGACAGAAGGGCCACTTGCCAAGGCTGGTGGAGGTATCTCTGCTGTAGTGGGGACCTGACAGCTCCTCTCCTCTCCTCTCCTCTCCTCTCCTCTCCTCTCCTCTCCTCTCCTCTCCTCTCCTCTCCTCTCCTCTCCTCTCCTCTCCTCTCCTCTCCTCTCCTCTCCTCTCCTCTCCTCTCCTCTCCTCTCTCCTCTCCTCTCCTCTCCTCTCCTCTCCTCTCCTCTCCTCTCCTCTCCTCTCCTCTCCTCTCCTCTCCTCTCCTCTCCTCTCCTCTCCTCTCCTCTCCTCTCCTCTCCTCTCCTCTCCTCTCCTCTCCTCTCCTCTCCTCTCCTCTCCTCTCCTCTCCTCTCCTCTCCTCTCCTCTCCTCTCCTCTCCTCTCCTCTCCTCTCTCCTCTCCTCTCCTCTCCTCTCCTCTCCTCTCCTCTCCTCTCCTCTCCTCTCCTCTCCTCTCCTCTCCTCTCCTCTCCTCTCCTCTCCTCTCCTCTCCTCTCCTCTCCTCTCCTCTCCTCTCCTCTCCTCTCCTCTCCTCTCCTCTCCTCTCCTCTCCTCTCCTCTCCTCTCCTCTCCTCTCCTCTCCTCTCCTCTCCTCTCCTCTCCTCTCCTCTCCTCTCCTCTCCTCTCCTCTCCTCTCCTCTCCTCTCCTCTCCTCTCCTCTCTCCCTCTGGACAAGAACCGCAGCTCATGAACAGCCGGCAATTGCAGGAAAATGTTTTCTGAAGTGATTTATGAACGGCTGCTGGTTCTCCAGTGTGATGGTTCGATGCAGAAGGACAGAACTCGGTGGTGAGAAGTGTCATTTCCCCAGCAGCCCTGTGCTCTCCGCCCCAGCCCAGCGGCGGCGCCGGCCGGAGCCGCCGGGGCAGGAAGCGTGAGAGGTGCGGGGCTGCGCTGGGGCGGATGTGCTCTGACCACAGCACAGGGGCTGAGGAAATGACAGAAGGACTTAAGAGTCCTCACAGCACCACACTGACACTCTGCGATCAGTAACAGTGACGTTGGAAAGTTCTTAATAAATCGGATTATAATCAAGGACCTGGGGAAAAAAAGCCAGTCCCTTTGAGTACCTCCAGTGTCGGTGTGGCTGGCTGTGATAGTGGAAATGCAAGTCACCTCACAAGGGGGACAGCAGTGTGGTGCAAGTCACAGCAAAGAGGAGAGGGAATGGCAAAGTGAGGGCATGTGGCCTCGGGGCAGCATCAGAGCATCAACTCCTTATCCACAGAGGGTGGCAGAGTCCTAAAAATGTCTTAAATAGCTCTGAGGCTGCGACAGAAGCACGATGGTGAGGCTAACACTGAGCAAATAAGCATTAGCAGTCAGAGTACCTTACAAAATGCATGAGGGAAGGTTGCTGGAAACAAACTCAGGGGACAGAAAATTTGTTATTGTGGCTTTTGCCTGCTTTTGGGATGAGCAGTGTCATACAATGCTTTCATCAGGATAGGGAAGGACAGCCGGGGAATCATTTTAAGTTACATGGAGAGAGATAGTAAGAGTTACATTCTTTCTGCTGTAGGAGGATGTTGGTTGCCCTGCACTGGGGTGAGTTTTTGTTTCACCATCAGAGTTTATGCAAACGCTCCTGGCAGCCTGCTGGACAGTGCTCGAGGGAGCAGGGATCACAGGGCATGGTGCAGAGATAACCTGCACTTAGAGAAGGCAAATAGGATTTGGGAATAACTGAATAAAAATGCAAGAAAACGAACAGATGTACCCAATTCTCAACTGCCTGTCTGGAAACTTCATCCAGAAATGAGAGGCAAAGTCACATCTGGAGATAAATCTGCTCCATTATTTTAAAATAGACCAGAATGGATGCATTAGCAATATGATAAATATCTTCAGAGTAAATTCTTCCCTTGCTGTATTCCTCAGTGGGTCACCTCTTCTTTATATTCTGTTTCCTCATTTCTCTTATTTTGTCCTTGAAGGAAATGCTCCTCATGTGTGAACACAGCTGGCTTTAGTAGGGCTGTGAGGAGGCAGAGTTTGCCTTTGAGTTCTTCCCTCACACAGGAAAGGAAAACTGGCTCCTCAGAGACATTGTGGATGATATTGGCAGTAGTAACTTGTTTCTGGCCATGGTACATGGTTTTAATTATGCTTTTTTACTTGTCTGCCTTATGAAAGCCTATCCAAATGCTCTATTTTTATTTTTTTTTCTTTTAGAAATGCCACCATAGATAAATGAACATCAGGCATTCTGAGTACAAAAAATTTGCTCAAAAATCCAACATGTTTCGGTGTCTTTTGGCAATATATCGTGATGCCTACTGCCCAGTGAGACTTTGGTGAGCACGGGGGAGCCATTTTCCCTTCTGTTTGTTTGATCTGGCTTATTTAACTGCTGGTCATTCATCCTTACTTAGTTTTGCCCTCCTTGGCTTTTTGTGACCATTAGAATTGGAATAATTACTGTGAGGTTTTTTCCTTGCTTTTAAACATTTATAGCATCCACTTAGGAAGAAAAGATGGTCAAATGTGTTCTGCTCTAATCTTCCGCTACCACAATAAAAATTAATCCACTTCTAGCACTGGGAGGGCAGGAGGCAAAGCTGCAATGTTGGTTTGGGATCAGCCATTCCTGTCTGCCAGTCCATCTTGCTTGCTGTCCAGTGGGATTTCACTGTTGGGGCAGTTTTGTTTTTTAGTTTTTTTTTTTTTTTCTAATGGGCATAAATAGGAGGAGAAGAGAGGCACAGGACAAGCTGGCAGGGTATGGTTTTGTCATGGTTTCGGCTGCTGTCACTCATGCAGCAGTCTGAGTATCTCTGGTAAATCAGTCAAGACTTTACACGCAGGTTCACCATGCTTGTTGCTGGAGTACAGTTTCCTTTCTTGGCCTGGACTGCAGCAGGGATGGAAACGTAAAACAGAATTGTTGCCCCTCTTTCCCATTTTTAAACTGATAGACAAAGTTCAGGCACAGTACAGGTCTCTGAAGAGCCATTTCTTCTGCCTTTCACGAGTACATGAAGAGAAGGTTTTAAGTCTTGGAGGGCTGTTGCTTTCCTGTAAGAGGGGATTACACCAAATTTAGCAAAGCTGAAACTCTCATTTTACTTATTATTTCAGGAGAACTTGCAAAACCTATCCAGAAAGCTCTTTACCCCACTGTAGGTTTATATTACAGCAGACTTCACTTCCCAAGAGGAGACAAAGTCTATGCTTCCAAAAACCCTCGGCCTTGCATTTTTGCAGTCAGAGCATCAGTGGCTCAGATGATATTTTGGATAAAATCTGAAACGGTGCCTGGAAGGGTCAGACTGGCACCTGGAGTCCCTTGATAGAACAAAAATTTCCACACTTGCCCATGTTCTGCACTTGCAATGGTGTCCATGCAGGCAGGCGTGCAAGGGCCTCCAGGGAGGGCTGAGGGAAAGTGCAAGTGCTCCAGGTACCTGAAAACCAAGACCACGGTGTGCTGATAATTTTGCCTGCTTTGTTTCACTTGTATCCTTTGTTAACAAAGAGCAGTCTAGAGGGAAATAGTCTATTATTAATATTTAATTTCCTTCTATTACTGTAAGCAGATGACCTAAAAGATCATTTAGGCAGCAGCCAATAAAAAAGCAAAGAGAGGAATCAGAAAATGTATGTCTTGGTTAGGTGGGTGATGCCTCCTTCCTCCTCTCTCCTGCCCCACCCAGCCACAGCTCTTCATCCTTCCATGGGAGGCAGGGCTGGGGATGCTCCCCACAGCTGTGTGTGAGCAGTCAGGGACCCAAGGAAGCTGCTCTGCGTGAAGTATTCATAAAATACCGAACTACAGAAAGGAAACCCTTGAGCAGCACAGAGAAGTGCTCCTGCTGCCTTCCCTATCGTGCTGCCCAAAGGACACCTGTTTTCATCATGTTTTACAGCCCCGGTTGTTTTGCAAATTTGTGTTCTGCCTGTGAGCACATTGGCTCGTTTATTGTGACTTGATCCTCTGAAGTGGTGGGGAGAGACAAGATTTCTTGGAGTCTTTGATTTAAAAGATAGGGAGATTCTCTTTGAGCTGAAGAGATTTCAAAGAGAGGATAAAAACTGACAAGCATCTCCCCCTCCAGGCTTTGGAAAGTAGGAAACAAATGATTTAGCAGCACCAAATTTTCTGCTTAGGGCCATGTGTGAATTCAAGGATTTTCCCTAAGGGAGTTAGGTAATCTGCATGTGGCTGGTACCTGGCAAGGGTCATGTTGTCAGAAGGAGATGTAAGATTGTGATCTGTGGAATGAGCCCTGATGAACACCCCCCCGGCCCCCTTAAGCTGCCTGCTGCCTCTCCTGCCCCATCCTAGAGCAGACACAGAAACCAACCCCTCTGGGGCCTGGGGAAGCTGCAGTCTGTCACCTACATGCCCACAGACTGTCTCGGGTGCCCTAAGGGCTGCTGATCATCTGGAGTTTTTGCTAATATGTGAGAGGAGCTGTCAAGCTGAAGTGTCACAGGCACTGTGAGCCTGGCAGGCACAGAGGTGCATCTGCTGTCTGCCAGCTGATAGAGCCTGGGCAGCCCAAACCTCCCAGAGCAGGATGGACTCAGCCTGGAGGGGCCAAGAGCAGGAGATGAGCTTGTCTGAGGTGGGTGATTTGAACCAAGCAGTGGCTGAGGGCTCACCTCGATGCTTTTGGCCCTCAGGAGAGAGAAGGGGCAGCACCTTAGTCCAAAGTCAACTGGAGATGCCAAACTAAAGCTTGCTTAGGCTCTGCTGGTGAATTGCTTCATGGGAACGTGCTGTGCAGATGCTTTATTGAATTTTCAAGGAGGAGTTTCTCATTGGGACTGAAATATGAGAGAGAACAGAGTGTTCCAAGTCACTACAAACGAGCAGAGCACCAGGTTTACAGGTTTGAGAATGACAAAAAGGGTTTATTTAATAATGGGAGAAAGGCCGGAACATAGCCCGGGGTATCAAGAAGGAATTAACAAAATAAAACAAGGGCTTATGAAGAAATACTAATTGTAGCTGTCCAGCCTGTTGGGTGATACAGGTTATTTTTCTGAAGTTTCAAGAAGCTTGCCATGCTGATCCCTCAAGGGCCTGAGATGTTAAATATACACTTCCCCAGTGAGTAAAGCAGATTGTTAATTAATTTTTTCTTATTAGACCTGATTGCTGAGCCTTTGGGTCTTGCATGAAGTAGACAATTCTACAATAAATTTCATTTTGCCTCTGGATCTACATCATCTTCTCTGGGAGGTCTCTATTCATTTTGTCCCTGTGCAGTGAATTTCTAGCTGTATAAGCAGAAAGACTGAGCCTGTTCTTGTTTTAAAGCAAGTTGCAAATACTCCTGAAATGGAGATTTGTTATGTCAGGTGAGCACTACAGCAGCTGACACTGTGAGAGAGGAATGAGGAGAGGTGGGTGAGCTCAGGTTGAACATGAACCCTCCCAGGCTGTGGCACGTTCTGTCAGCAGCAGGTGAGGCTGGGCTTGTGTGGCCAGTAATTGGTTTTTCTAATGTCAGTGGCTACTCAGCGGCGCTGAAGCAGAGACAGAATGTTTTGTCGTGGCTGGGACACCTGCTCAGCTCCAGCCATTTCTCCCCTGAGATGTGCTGGCTCTGCAGAACTCCGAGTGTTTTCTGGCCCATCTGAGAGCAGAGGGTGGAAGGACATGCTGTCCTTTTCTGGACATAACATTCTGATTGCTTCAGAATAAATGACTGGGGCTTAGGATGAAGAATCAGGCCACTGTTTGTGTAGAGAGACGGAAGAAAGGGACAAACAAATTCAGAGATAAAAGATTCAAATTTAACATGAGGCCATGAAAGAGTCAAAGTAGGAGGTTAAAAGCTCTGTTGTGTCAGAGAACAGTGTGTGATGTAGCCATTAAACTTCAGATTCCAGCACTGTTCTCTTTCAGGTTCAGGCAAAGGTGTAGGAAATTTCAGCTTTGTGCTGAGCCATTGGTATGTGCAGAACCTCCACACTGAAGTTTGTTACTTTCCTCCATGTCCTGCTGGAGTTTGAGATGAGCCAGAGCCAGGTTAAACAAAATGCATCTAGGATTAGTATGGATTTGTGATCCTACTGAAGGGAGCTCTCAAATGGGGAAGAATATCCAGTAATTTTGCTTTGATCCTCTTCACTGAGGCGTATAAGCTGTGAACATGATGGGCAAGAGCAACATAGCAGGACTTCAGGTAAATCCTCTGAGCATCAAGATTAAGGTGCTCAGTTCTCAGGCTGGCTCCTCCCAAACAGGGCTTCCTTCAGTTCTTCTGACTCCATCTCAGAGGAGCTTGTGGGGGAATTACAGTGGCTTTAGCAGTAGTTTGGGCCCAAGTATGTCAGAGTAATTTGTTAAATTTTTCTAAACTTGGCCTGGCACTGGAGTTTGAACGTGCTCTTGTCCTGCATGGTGAGGTGGGAGCCTGTGGGAGGTGTGTGCTCCCACTCTGTCCTGCTGAGGGACTCAGGGGCTCACACCCACCTCAGTCTCAGGCACAGCCATCCTGCACCCCCCCTTCCTCTTAGGAGCCTGTTTTGCCCACTGCTTCCTTTGTTAGGTTGTTTTTTTTCCTCCTACCAGCTTTTTCCTGTCTTTTTTTTCTCCCTTCTTGCTCACACACATGCACAAAATATTGTTTATTTCTCATCCTGCCCCTTCTGTTCTCTCTGCCTCCAGATCTTCTTTATTTCTGTCTTATATTCATTCTAATCCCGGGCTGGAGGGTGAGGTTTCAGTATCACTGCTTTGAAACAAACCTGTTGGGATTTGTAATGGACAAGCAGATCCTTGCAGGGGCATATCACTGACATCTCTGAAATCCAAGAAAGTAAAAGCCATCTTTAGGAAGCCATTGAAAAACTGAACATTTTGGTGTAGGAGCACAGACAATACAGAGACTTCTTGGGGTTTTTCTTCTTTAAAAAAGATTAAATGGATGATCTTTATCTTCCTCTTAATAGCTAGATCACACACTGATCTCTTCTGTTGGTTTCTTCTGCTAAAACCAAACAAAACACAGAAACAACATAGCTGAAGGTACAGAAAAGCGAAGGTTTTGAAGCATGTCCAAACCACCAAGAATCATTCACTTTCCTTTCAAATGCAGCATTAGCAATAGAGCTCTAAATCAATGAAAGGTCTAAAATTAGATTATATTCCTGAGATCAGATGTGAATCACAAGTTAATCATATTTTCTTTTATTATCACTGTCTTTACCCTTTTATTTTATCCTGAGAAATTAGGTTTCTGACTTGAAAACAGAGTGAACTGTGAAGGCATCAAACCCTGATGGGTGAGACCACACCAGTAACCTGTGGATGGGGCTCAGAAATCACGTGTTTTGGAGGTTCATGTTGCACCCAAAACTGAGCTTGGTGATTTATCAGTTGGTGCTGTGTTTCTCTCTCTCCTAACCCTCTGATGTATCAAGCTGTTTCTTAAATTAATGAGAAAATATTATTGCTAAAGCTTGCTAAATAAGGTTTGCAACCCACTCTGGAAGTGACAGGCGAGGACAGCAAGCAATTATCTCTTGACTGTGGCACAAAGCTCAAGGAACTGTGTTCTGCCTTCTGTATTTTTAGCTGAAACTGTGGTGAAATGCACCCATATCTGAAGCAGAGGTATGAGGTGACCTGCAGGGCGTGCAGGTGATGTGTATCTGCTCGTATGAAATGCAGCTGCAGGCTTGTTTCCTCACAAGCAGCACCAGCTTTAGTCCCAGAGCTGTGTGCAGGACACTGCAGGAACTCGAATGCAGCCCTGAGCCATGGCATTGGCATTGTGTCTGTGTGTGTATTTCTGGGAGAGATGTGTTTTGGTGGGCCTGGTTCTGGCTGGTTGAAGGTAAAGGATGATGCTGTCCTGGATGCAACAAACACTATGGACAGTGCAGGTATAATGAACAAATGGTTTGCTTATAGGATACAGATTTACATGAACAAAAATGATGGAGTTGCAGGAGGGGAGCTTGCAGAGACCCTTGCAAAGAGTGTGCATGGTCAGTCAGCAGGAGTGTCCTCAAAGATGTCCCTGTCTGAACGCCTTGAACACTTCTCCCTGCCATGGATCTTGTTCATGGATACACGGAGGCCAGACAGCTGTGGCCACAGAGGGGTGACCACGCATGCCAGCAGTGTAGCTGCCCTATGAATGAGGGCTCATGTCCTTGCAGAGCAGGGTACTGGTGCAGCGGTTTTGTGGCAAAGCACGTGAGGGTGGGCAGCACGTGATGGCCCAAACCCGGTGTTTGCCATCAGAGGGAGACAGGTGTGTGTGAAAGGCTCCTCCACCTTTCCTCTGTGCAGCCTCAGCACTTGCTGGGACATAATTAGTGGGGCTCTCGTGTTTCAGGGCGGGCTGTGGAGCAGCTGCTGAAGTGCCAGCTCAGTTGGTAGCCTCGAAAACAAAACATCCCTTGTTTCTCATCACCACTGTGAAACGCTGCCTTCCTGAACTTGGGTTTGGCCCTGCAGCTTTCAGGATAGACAAAATGTGAGAATTTTGTCAATAATGTATTCTTCTAGGTCTGTGTAATATCCATTATCAATTTAATGTGCCACTTTAATGAGATTTTGCTTTCTCCATCGCCTCCATAGAGCTGATTACTTAGTGTATGTGGTTGATGTTTTCTTTTCTTTTTAGAGGAAACTGCAAGTGAAGAAGTTTAATGTTTGCTTCAGCTGAAGAGAATATTTCCCAAGTCCTGGTGGGAAAAGGTGAAAAAGAGGACCAGAGGATGTTGCTATGGTATGGAGATGACAGGAAGCCATGACTAGAAGGGGGATTGTCAACAGGAAACAAAGCACCGCAGCCAATGTGGCACTGCTGTACAGTACAGCTGCTGTGCTGCGCTGCCTGCTGGACTCTGAGGCCTGGGGAGCACTGTGTGTCCCCAAGAGAGATTTTCCTGTCCGTTTGTCTGCTGGAGTCTGAATTATTCTGCACCTGGTTAATCCTTTTTGCTGGAGCCGGCAGACCCTGGGCTTTTTTTCTTGACACCATCTACTGTAAAGTCCTTGAAGAGCTATAGGGAGAAAAATATGTGTGTGAGCAGCCTTCCTGGGCTGGCAGCCGAGCACTCCACAGAGCCCAGGCAGCTTTGAGGGGCCTTGGCTGTTCAGTGCTCTGCAGATATGAACGCTGAGCTTTGGGCCTGGTTGTTCTCACCATGCTAGTACATGGGAAGGACGACTTCCTCTCAGACATAGCCTACATCATCCTGGAACTGATCATCGCCGTGCTGGCCATCCTGGGCAACATCCTGGTCTGCTGGGCCGTCTATTTGAACAGCAACTTGCAGAACGTCACCAACTATTTTGTGGTGTCCCTGGCTGCTGCTGACATTGCTGTGGGAGTGCTGGCAATCCCCTTTGCCATCACCATCAGCACTGGCTTCTGTGCCTTCTTCTATGGCTGCCTTTTCATTGCCTGCTTTGTCCTGGTCTTGACTCAGAGCTCCATCTTCAGCCTCCTTGCTATCGCCATCGACAGAATCATTGCCATCCGAATACCCCTCAGGTAAGCACGGGCTGGGCTGGGGTGGTGAGGGCTCAACATCCCTAAAAACCACAGGTCTGGAGATGAATCAAGGAAGGAAAAGTTAAATGAGGATTGGTTCTTTTTCTCCTGTATTTTGAAAGCAACTTTTCTAGGTCTCAAAGTCTGCTTTGGCTGGTGGATTTTCTGGTTGCTTCCTTTTCCTGTTCTTCTCTGTTCTCCTGTGGTGGGTGTCCATGGCATCACAGAGGTGCTGCCTGGGAGCTACCACTCCATGCCTAGGCAAACTGTGCCCTGAGCTGCAGCAGTGGCACCAGAGGGATGGTGGAGGGCAGAAAGGGGGTGAGGTCAGCTTGTCCCCCTCCCCGTGGGGAGGAGGGGGGTTCTGCTTGAAGCTGTAGCAGCAGGGCTGGGGGGAGAGGGGTGGGGTTTTCTCTCAGGGGTCTGTTAAATGTGAAGGGAGAGGAAGCAGAAAGGCCTTAGTAAGATTTGGACTGGCTCAGGCACTGCCTCTGGCAGCACAGCATAGGTTAGGTGAAGGTGGAGGCTTGTCACAACCCACGCCTACAGATGGGGATTTTGTGGTCTCTGCAGTTTAAAGAAAGAAAAGGACATTTTAATGACTAGGACTGGCTGCTACTTAGTGTGCAACCAGGGAGGCTGACATGGGACAAGGGGAAGTTTTGCCATGCACACAGGGGCTGCTGCTCAGTTCAGTTTGGCAGGAGCAGGTTGTTGTGATGGCTGTGTGTGCCCGTGGGCGCGAGGCAGCGCTGCGTTGCTGCGACAGTGCTCCGAGGCACTCGCTGAGCTCCAGAGATGGAGAGGAAGCCCCTGGAGAGGCTGCTGCAGGAGAATTGTAGGAGTCTCCTTCCTTCCTGTCTTGTCCTTAGGAGGATGCAGCATGCTCTCAGGAAAGGAGAGACTGCCTTCATCTCCTGAACAACCAACATGGCTGCAAAATGGAACAAATTTCTGATTTTTGTGCTCTTGAGTTTGAGTTTTTGGACATCCTCACTCTTCTTGAGCTTAAATCACTTGTGCTGATCTGTACAATTTAGTCCTGTCTCTTCTGAATACTTTGGTCATGCAGCACTTATGTCAATTAACACAAACCTCCTGCTCAAAACCAGAATGGGAGCCCTGGAGAGCGGAAATTGCCTTTCCATGTGGACCAGTGCAGCCAAGTCTTTCCTGAATCCTTGCCTCAGCAAGTTTGTGCTCTATAACATTGCATTTAATGAGTAGTGTCCAAACCCTATTGGTCATACCTTTTACAGCCTTTAGTTTTGATGTAGATGTAAGGAATAACTATTCCATTCCATTGCAGAGAAATCTCTGTTGGTAATAGTTACCTATAAACTCAACTGTCTCTACTTTTCTACAGTTCTGCTATAGATGATTTCAGTTTATAAACCAAAATAATGATAGATGGTACAAGGAAATATATTGAGTAGCCCCTGGGAGCTGCCTCTGAAATGGTTTTGAGAAGGGCTGATGTCTTGATTTCATCTCTCATGAGGTAACTCTGAGGACGGCTGCTGACAGTTTAAGCACTCTTATTGCTAGAGGATGACTTGCCAGGAAAGGGATTTTAAAAATCTGGATTTCTGCCCACATTTTGGGCTATCACTGTGACTATATTGTCTTGAAAATCTAATTTCCTGGTACAGCCAAGGTAAAGAGTCTTTTCAAAAAACCAGACTACATCAGTGCTGGGCATGACACCGGTTTCACTATCTTGTTTTGGAAAAAACAGAGCACACCCTCTTCTGCCCCAGGAACAGAGGGACTGATTGGATGCAGAAACCCACAGGTAAATCCATGGGTTCCTCCTCCTCTCTGTCCTCTGCTGGTTTGTTCTTTCACAGCAGGAGTGATGTACTTGTCAATTGTGTTTCCCCTTTAGAATTTATGGATGAATAAGCATTTATAGCCTCAGACACGCTGAGGAAGTGAAAGCTGATTGTCTGAAGAGGGAAATGTGGTATAATTTAGATTGCCCACATCCTCACGTTTTTTCTTTTTCTAATAGCTGTTTGTCTCAAAAATGGGTCAAACAACTTGAAGGAAAGTTCTGCCACTAACAGTATGTTGTTTTCACCACATCCTTTAATACCTGGAAGGCTCCTTTTCCTCCTCACGGGACATGAGAGGTACCACCAGGTATTCCTAATATTCATTAGCTGAATCATTAATAAATCAGACTTCTTTCACTCTAGCAAAACCAAAAAGGGCCAAACCTGTGCTTTGTTCTTCTGTTTCTCTTTAAATATTTCATGTCTGATTTGTCCTAATGAAGATAACTGTATATGTGGATGCGCATTCCCACAGAAATCAACTGTCAGTATTAAGAAGGCAGAAGAGTGAGTTTTCTGATACCGCTTGGTTTTGGACCCCTAGGTACATTATTAGTTAACTTTGAAATTATTTTTCTGTGGATAAAAGACCCTCCTCCAAAAAACTGCAATGAGAAAAGACATTTATAGGTGAAATTTTAAAATGGATAAAAACTAATTTGTGAATATCTTATGTGTTCTGCCTTTCAAACAATTGAAACGTTTTGTAGAATTTGTAGAATTTTTGTTCAATTTTCCACAAGTTCTCAGGCATTTTGCTGAATTCTGCCAGATTTTATACAAATGAAACACTCTGCAAGTGGCAGTAAGGCACTCCCAAGGAAGGGAGCCCGAGCCATTGTTCACTCTAGGACAAATGAGGTCTCTCGCATGGCAGGTACCTGAAAACCTGCACTGGCTAATGTCAAACCCCCAGGTGCTCTGAACAAAACTGGCTGTGAGTCTGAGCCCCAAGATGAAGCCCTGGGCCAAGAACAATTGCTGCTTTCCAGGCACCGTGGTGCCAGCAAGGGCTCCGTGGGCAGCGCGCCCAGCCACGTGCTCCGGTGCAGGCATTTGTGTAAAGACATTCCCAGGGGAAGGACAGGTAGCTCCAACACACTGGAAGAGAGGGGAAATTTTCCTTCCTGCAGCCAAGCAGAAAAGTTTGCTGAGGTTACTGAGGTTGCTGCTTGCTCTCTGTGCTGGATTCGAGCATGAAACACGTCGGTCATACAGTGCCAACTGCAGGCCTTTTCCTCTGGTGAAAACTGCTTTTGCTGCTGCAATGCTTCTCTGGGGAAACATTATTTAAGGTGCAGCTCCCTGATGTTTGGAGCTTTGGGACTCATTTATCCCATGTGGTGGTGATTTAAACTGCAGTTCTGAGGTGGCATTGGGGTGTTTTTCTGCCAGAGGACATGAAGAACTGGCTTCCCAAAGCCTAGGAAGAACAGGGGAGATGAACACCAACCCTGAATAAAGTATAGGATGTGCAAGGGACCTTTGAGCTGAGAACAGCCTGTTCCAGTAGTTGCTTTAATTCCCTAGGGTTCCTTTCTGAAATGCTCATATGTGAGCATGTAAACCAGTGAATCAGGGTTTTAATGTTTTATTGCCACTTTGAGCCATATGTGGACTTATTTCTTTCCTTGCTCACCATAAACCTGTTGACTTTATGGTAGGCATTTCCTACATATGCTCATATGTTAAATAGATTTAAGGCAGGTTCAGCTGATGTGAAAACAGAGTAATTCCCCTCCTTCTTTTAAATGGGCACAGCTTTGAAAGCAGTGCCTTCATGGCCTGCACAGAACTTGCTGTTACCAAGGTTTTATTCAGGAAGCTGATCACGTCACAAGCAGAACTGTGTCTGCCCATCATTCCTGCTTCTGCTGTTTAGAGGAGATAATGCTGGGTACCTGTGCCCACCTGTGGGACCCCACCTCTCCCATCTCCATAGCGTGGATAAACACCAGGATCAGTTGGTACCTGGCAATAGAGAGGAAGGTTCTGGACTGAGTGGTTTGGGAAGGGTTGCTTAGTTGGTACATGTGAAGGTTTCAGTGTGATTTCTTGCCCTGTCACAGATTTCCTGGATGATCTGGGATTGCCAGGGTCTCTCATTTCCACATACATGTAATATCTGGCTTGGTCCTGTCCATGATGGCTGCAGCTGCCTGAGCTGTGTGTTGTTGAGTGGATGTGCTTGGTGAGCAGCATTTTGTAGTGATTTGTTAAACACCTTTGAGCAGTGCTGGAATTCAGAACAAAGCCCTCAGCTGAGCACAGGCATTCTGGGTGATGCAGTAAAGGTCTCTCAAAAATGCTCCACACCTGACAGAGGATGTGCAGTGCTGTCCACCAAAGGAGGGTTTGGAAGACAAGCAGCAGGATGGCTGGACATTGTGATGGTGAGTTAGGGCAGCTACATATCACTCAGTGTATTGAAAGATCTTAACTTCTCCCTGAAGACACTCTGGACAGACTACCAGCTTTGTCTCCCACCCAATCTCAGAGACTCTGCAGGAATCTTTGTCTTCATGGCACAGGACTTAGTCCAAGGACCCAGAAGTGGCACATCCACAGCCAGGTTACTCTAGGCAGCCCAGAGGAGCTGTACATTCACCAAGGGCAGCTGTTCTCCTGCTCCATTTTACCAGCTGGTTGGTTGGGAGAGCAGCAGGGCAGGTTGAAACTATTTTGGGGAAAACTTTCACATTTTCAGGTGTTTGCAAAAGTTGGGTTTGTTTTTTAGAGGACACATGTGACTCTATCCCCACCATGAGCATCCCTGTGCTCTGCAGTCACGTCCTTTGTCTGGAATTTCACAAGCAGAAGTGGTTGTTTGTGTAGCTAGTGTGTTATTTCCAGGAAGCAGAACTGTTGGTGCACAGACAATCCAGTGCTGTCGGGACACATCAGACATGCTGCAAAGTCACCTGCCAGCTATGCAGATCATGGGCTGCAGGTGTGACCAGCTCCTTTCAGCAGGTTGTGTCTCCTGCATGGTGCCAGCAACTCCCAGGGGAGGGGATGAGTCTGGGAAGCCCTGAAGTTACCCTGTAGAGCTCTGCAGCACTGAGGATATAGAGAGTGGCTTTGGCCTGGCTGCTGTGAGCCTGGAAAGATACTGAGACAAAGTACACAAAGATGTACACAATGTCTTCAATGACATCTCCAAGTGGATAAGAGGAAAGAGTCCAGGAAAGCCCATCTGGATTATAATGCTACCTCAGCCAACTCAGTCAGAGGTGCCTCATGTGGATCCGAGAAATTAAGCTCTCCTAAACAAATTGACACTTCTCAGTGGGTACCTGGCCAGCACAAGGCCATTGGCTTTGTCAGGAGATGCTGTGAGCTTTCTGTCCTGACCCTCAGAGTTATTGAGCAAGGTGTCATGGACATGCACTCCAGCACAATGCTCTGCAGCTGGGAAGCTGCTTGGATTCAGTGCTGTTCTGAAGCCTTATAAAGCATGGGAATCCCCAGAGGACAAGAGGGAGGGGGAAGTGTGGCGGGGTGTTTGTCTGGAGCAGTAGTGAATATATTTTTAGTGGAAGGGAAGGGACATCTCTAGTCGTGGGATAACAGCTGCACAATTTCAAAATTCCTCTGACAAGATGTAGCTAATTCCAGGGCTGCAGGGTTTTGATGGTTGTGGGATGTTTTTGGGATTTGTTTTTGTGGGGTGTTTTTTTGTGTTTTTGTTTTGGTTTTGTTTGTTTTGTTTTGGTCGGTTGGTTTGTTTTATTGTTTTTTCAGGCTTCAAGGGCCTCCAGCCACTCTCTTGCTCCCTGAGTGTACATTTCAAAGCACAGATGCTGTTTTGATGTGTTGATGAGGTCTGAATGGAGCAGCTCTCTGCTACCATTCATGCCGTGCGCTTTGCATCCTTAAAGCACTGGGCAGGATCCACTAATTGCTGGAAAAAACCTTTTTCTCCCTCAGAATCAGCTGAATTCCTTCCTCATTTCTGGAAGGGCAATTTAGGTGTGTTTTTCGTGCTGGGAATTGTGTGGTTGGCTCCCTTATCCACTTACTCTTTTCTGGTTTTAAAATGCAACTGAGAAAGGGAAATTCAAGCCTGATGAGTCTTGTTTTTTTCCAAAGTCTATTGTCAGGGATTTAAAGCATGTGCAGGATCTCCATTCTTTACTGTGCAAAAGCAGCCACTCTTCTCCCCTGTCTTGAACTTGTGTTGGGATAGGAGCATGAACCTGTGGGAGTAATTATTTCACTGGGAGATGGAAAGATTTCTGTGGCTTGTTGTATTATTTCTTGTAAAGTTTGTTTTCGGAGAGAACTGGGGACAGAGGGAGAAGGAGCACTGAGTAAACACTGGGAGCCCAGGGCTACTGTCCGGTCAAATACAGTGTGGGACCCATGCTGCACAATGTGGGAATCCAGCCATCTACTTTCCATGCTGAGCATTACCCAGGGAAGGAAATTGCATTGAAATGTTAAACTGCTGCCCTAATTTACATTTTCAGAGGGGAGAACTGGTGGAGTCAGCTCAGGACTCGCAGAAACCTGTGAGGCCCTGGAAACTGGCTGATATTTCAAACTAACCAAGGTCTCTGCTGCACTCTGTCAGATTCTTACCATGTTGCTTATTGTTTCTTTCAACAGATCTTGGAAAGTTTACTGTTAACAGCGCTGGCTTCAGCCAGGCATCAATACCTCCACCACTGAGGTCCCCTTGGTGTGTGCAGTGCAGGCCATGGCATACCTTAGTCAGGGAATTGTTCCCAGCTTAATTCCTCTTTTCTGAGAAACACATGGGGTCGACTTAGCTGGGCTGATGAGGAAAACTGCTGACTTGCCTCAGTTATTTCAAGAAAGTTGGTGGTGCTGGTTTTCCTGAAAGTGCCATTGAGGAACAGAGTGCCATGCAGGCAATGCCAACCTGGCTGCTGCAGCTGAGCCAGGAGGACTTCCCTGGAGCACACCAGAATGTGGATGCAGGGCTGGTGGCACTGTGCCTCCAGGCTCTTTTGTGCTATTTGGTTTACAGATCTACTGCAAGACAGACCTAACAATTCCATGCTAAAAGGCTGCTCCTTTGCCAGGAAGGAGACGCTGCCTTAGCCTTTGGCAAGAGACCCACGGTGGTCTTCATCACAAGGGTCAGAGCAGTGCTCTTGGTTATCCAGGCTGCAAGATCTATGTGCACACCCAAGTGGACTGGTGGAGTGAAGGAGCACAGATGAAAACTGAATTAATTTCCCTGCTTTTCTGTCAACTATTCACTGCTTAAAGGAAAGGGAAGGGAAGTAGGTGGCTCACAGTGTCACCATGTCCTTGGTGTACTGCATGGGTTCTGCACATCAGTGAAAAGGCCCCTCTGATGAAGCAGGTGCCTTTCTCACTGTCTTCTGGAACATGGGGCCATTGTGAGGTTGTGTAGGTGCCAGCAGCTTGTTGAATGACACTGATACAGCTTCCATCTCCTCTGCTTTACAGGTACAATGGCTTGGTGACCGGCTCTCGAGCCAAAGGCATCATTGCCATCTGCTGGGTGTTGTCCTTCATCATCGGCCTGACCCCAATGCTGGGGTGGCACAAGCGTGCCCAGATCGAAGAGCTGGGCTCCAACTGGTCCTCTCCCATCAACTGCAGCAACAGCATGGTGGCGTGTCTCTTCGAGGCTGTGGTCACCATGGAGTACATGGTCTACTACAACTTCTTTGCCTGTGTGCTCCTGCCCCTCCTTCTCATGTTTGGTATCTACTTGAAAATCTTCATGGCAGCCCGGCGCCAGCTCAAGCAGATGGAGAACAAGATGGTACATGGGGAACGTTCCCGCTCCACGTTGCAGAAGGAAGTCCATGCAGCCAAGTCTTTAGCCATCATTGTCGGGCTGTTTGCAGTCTGCTGGCTTCCACTACACATCATTAACTGCTTTACCCTTTTTTGCCCAAATTGCGCCCACGCTCCCCTCTGGCTGATGTATCTGGCTATTATCCTGTCTCACGCTAACTCGGTTGTAAACCCTCTAATTTATGCCTACCGCATCAGGGAGTTCCGACACACCTTCCGTAAAATCATCAGCCAGCACATCCTGGGCCGCAAGGAGCCGTTCAAGGCGGGAGCAGCCAGCTCCAGGACTTCCACCCACGGCGGGGACGCAGAGAACGCCAGCATACGGATCAGTGAGTATGCACTAGAGGTATACACCAACGGAGAGATCCACAGGGATCCCGAAAAGCAGGACTTAAACAAATGCAAAGCTGGCTTGGAATGGCACCAGAATGGAAATGCTCTGGACTTGGAGACAAATGGGCATCTCCCACATTCCTGCAAAAATGGGATTCTCTCAGATGCTTGCCTGAATAGGGAGCTTCACAGTGAAGAGCTAATTGATGCCCAGGTGTCTTACTCAGATCTGGAAAGAGCAGCCTTTGCTGCAGCTGATGTTTCCTGATGAGACTTTAGAAGTTTTCCTGGTAGAATTATTTTTTTTTTTCCATTGGTGACATCTGCCATGGCAGAACGGAGGTGGGGGGGCGGGGGGAGAGCAGTGTATTCAGATCGCTGTGGAGAAAGGTGTCCATATCCAGGACTATTGGATGATCCTAAATACTAGACTGGAGAAAAGCCAAGAGAGCACTGAAGTGGACTAAGGAAGGAGGGACAAGTTACCCATCAATGACCTGTCACCAAGAGCAGGGCCAAGGTCGAGGATGGCATTCCAAGTTCAGCACTGGGAGACTGCTGATGCAGGGATTTCGGGACACTTTGCTGCACTGTGCCTGTGGTTGAGTGTTGGTTTTGCTGTCTTTACCAATGGAAATAGAAGCGTGGCTGGAAGTATTCCCTGAATAACAAAGAGCAACTGGGAAGGGCCTCTGAGTACTGTGGCCCTGCAACAAGCATAAGGGGGGATAGCAAAATCTATTGTCAGGAAGGATGCCAGGAGCTGTTTGGAGAGGGAAGGAATTTACCTGATGGGAACTCTGGATACTTTCAACCATGGCACTTTGTCTTTCAGTTTGTGTTCTTAAAGCTTATTCTGCAACAGGTTGCTCAAATGGTTTTTTTCCATGTGATGATAAGGTTACTTTATGTTAACTTATAAAAGATGGGCAAGAACTCATACCCGTTCCCTGAGTGTTCAGTGTTCCAGATGCACATGGCAAATATAACCTCTTAGCACTCCACTTTGTCCAACAAATCACCAAAGCTGAGCCTTGCCAAGGATTTCCCTTTGCAAAAGGGCTGTTAGCAGGACGTGGTGCTGGGGGCCAGGGCTGTGGGCTGTGTCCTCAGGGCAGGGCTGTGAAGGGCTGTGAGTGTGTGATCTCTTTTTAGGCTGGTGGTGCCTTCTGCTTTCCCCCTGCCTCTGTGCTTCTCCTCCTGAGCTCCTAGAATGCAAATTCTTTCCATGGCCCCAGATGTGTGTGAGGGGAGGTAATATTCCATATTTCAGTCATCTTCATCCTCACTCAACAGGCTGAGGCACGTTTTTTTTTACTTCTTTCTTGGGATAGAGAGTAACCCACACACATACCTTGACCTAATTTTGGAATTGCAATGAGCTTTATTTAAAAACCCTTTTCTCCTGTGATTTCAGTTTTTTCTTGTGAAGCCTGATGTGTCCCTGTGGTGCAGAGGCCAACAGAGGCAGCTCTGGGCTCTGTCTGGTTAGAAGATGCTCCTGCTCTGAGAATCTGAAAGGTGTTAGTAAGATTGGAACTCAGCTTAGAAACTGCAGATTCTACTTTCTGTAGAAGAGAACAGGCAAATTTGTGCTGCAGCAAGTGTACACACTGCTGTGGTTTGTTGCAGAGGTGTTTCACTGCAATTTGGTAATTTTCTGGAAGGAAAATTAAGGAAGTCCAGAGCTCAAGGACAGCAAAAAACCACATCAGCTTGAATTCTACCTGAAGATTGTCTGGGTTGTGTTTTTCAGACAAATAATCCATGTCCAGTACTACCAGCCGTCTGGTACACTACAGGCAGTAGTGGTCCTATTAGGAAGTGAAAAGTCCTATTAGGAAGTGAAAAGTCTGGTAATTCCAGGGGTCTGAAGCTTATTCCCTAGCTGAAAACATCAGAAATATCCTCCCCCAGTCTGGTTCCTCCTCATGTCTGTCCACTAACATTTCAGAAGCCAAGGGGGATTTTCATACTTGAGGAAGAGCAGGTTAGGTCTGTGTGGTTTTATTCCATGTTTATTTTATATATTGTGAACTATTAAAATGAAAAATCAGTTTTATTTTGAGGAGAATTTTCTTTTTGCCAGTTTCCCTACATGCATGTGGGGAGACGTTTATGATGCTGAATGTGTTTGAGTATGTAGCTGCTCTGGGCTAGCACAAAGCTTACTGTGAGAGGGATAAAAAGATGTGGCTGCCACCACAGTCCTTAGCAGAAAGACAGGCCAGTTTGTAAAACAATAGACTTTGTGGTTTAATTGAACTGCTGCTTTCTTGGCAGGGCTCTTCCCCGTGGTCTGACGTCAGAGGAGAGGATTATCACTCCAGCAGCATGAAGGAACACTGAGCCATTTCCCTGTGACTGACGTCATAGGTAGCTCCTCCACAGGGTGACTCAGGATCTTGTCATTCTTGATCCTTCTTGATGCAATATTTCTGTAGGTTATTTGTGTGATGGCTTCTCTGACCCCCTGTAACAGTGGCAGAGGAACTCAGGAAAATGGGGGGCTGTTCTTTTCAGGCCTCAGCTGGGAGCTGAAATGTTTCTAAGAATAACACAAGATTACATCCGGCACTCATGTCAATAACAATTAGGTCCACAAAGACCCAGAGCAGGGAAGGAAGTGTGGGAAAATACCAGCATTGCTCATGTGCTGGAACACACACGAGTGCAGAAGTGTTGCCTGTTGAGCTTTAGCTGCCATTGGTAAAGGGATGGTTTGCACTGCATTGGATCAGACTTACAACAGTTGGTGTGGATTGGTAACTTTCTGTATTTCCTGAGCATCTCCACACTTACTTGTGGCAGTTTCTTGCTTGGTTCCCCAAGAATCAAGTTGATCTATATTGATGGACAAATTTAGGACTGCTTTGCTTTCCAGATTGCTCTGGAAAACTTTCCTGCCCAACCAGATCACCACGTGAGCTTAGTGACTTTCCACATGTCTTGAATTTAGCATTTGTGTTGCTGCTTGAGCTGCTCTCAAGTGTATCCAGTCCCTTTCAATATTAGTGATCAAGACTTGAAGTGAAAAGGGTGTGTCAAGGGGTGGGCTGTGAGCTGGAGGAAGAGCAGGGTATGGACAGCGTGGTTTGTGGAGCTGTCTGCAGTCACAGGAAGGAAGGGATGGCAGCTGCACTACATGCTAGGCCTTCTGGCAAACATATGGCTGAGATGGCCCCTCAGAGGATGTTTCTGAAGCAGTTGTTGGGGAGAACAGGAGCCTTTTGAACAGAATTTTTGACTTCATATTTCTTGTTTCCTAGGGATCATAATTTCAGGGCTTCCTGCTTTTTGGTTTGTTCTCCATAAAAAAAAAAAAGTCCCATCAATGAAGTGTGCTCTTTCCTTCTCCTGGCAGCTCTCCACTCTTGAGAGAAGTACCTGCCTTCCAAACTTCCTAGGATCACTCATTTTTCTTCCAGCTGGAGAACGTTTAGCTGATCCAGTTGTTCTGGATAAATAAAGATGGTGCCAAGACAAAGGGAAGAATGAGATGACTATCAGGAGAGGCTGGAGAAGACCTTCCTGGGAATCCCAGGTGCAGTGGGTCCAGAGAGTAGGAGCTGGGGTCAGCAGAGACTAATTTAATTGAACAAGAACTTCTTGCTAAAAAAGTCTGAAGATGCATAGAGAGATGTGGTGCCTCATTTGGTGTGAGGGCATTCCATGAATTTCACCATTCCCTGAAGACTCTTAGGCTCCAGAGTTGATTTGCTTTATAAGAGTTTTGGAGAAAGCAATGTTTGATCATTTGCCAGGAGTAATTTTACCAAGAGTTCTTGGGGCTCTCTCCTCAATAGGGCACTGCTTTTTGTGTGTGCAAATAAATGCACTTACAGCTGTATCCTGCAGAGTCCCATTTGGATCAGTGATGTTTCAAAGCTCTGTGCAAGTTTGAATTGCAGCTTTTGAACCAAGAAGCAATTTGGCATGGTGGGACAGCTGGAAATACGGGAGACAGAAAGGGTTTCTCACTGGTCCCAGTTGGTGCTAGGGTGCAGGTGGACTTGGAATGACATAGAATAGTCTAAGCCTTTGATCATTTTTTGAAGATGCCTCAAGGGATGCTGGTGGATATACAGAAGTCTCTAAGATGTGGGAGACTGGAGGCTCAGGATGGACAGGAATTCTTGGTAGTGAAGGAGCATTTGTAGAGTAGGTGTTTGGGAGGATTTCAGGGGAGCAGGAATGTGCTGGGAGGTGCTGTGGGGTGTAGAGATGATGCTGGCTTGAGACCAAGGTGGGACTTGCTGAGAAGGACTCTGGAAGGGATGTACAGCCTTACAGCTCTCCTGGGGTCACTGCAAGGATCAGCCCTTCCTGGGGTGTGCACTTTGTAGGGTCTATATTGACTGAGGCAGGGATGGTTCTTATGGATTATGTTCTTTCCAGACACATTTGTCCCCTTTCATGAGCACCTCTAGGTATAACAAATCCCCTTCTGCTTCATGAGCATGGGCCCTACCTAGAACCAAATCCTTCCAACCAAGTTCTGTGGAAGGACAAACAGGCTGCAGTGGTGCCACAATGCATTAAACCTGCATGCAGTACTCTCTGGTGGTGTTTGCTAAGTTCAGCTGCCTAAAAGTCAGTTCTCTTCCAAATTGTTTTGGGCATCAAATTGCACTGAGTCATTTCAGCATTTTTTTTTTCTTTCCAACCCTGAGTTCTGGCTGTCTTTATGGCAAAACACATAAAGAGTAACAAAAATCACCAGTTCCTCATTTGCATGAGATAGATGAGAATCCCCAGGCTGAGGCAATGTTGTGTATAACTTCCCACCTTACTTGCCTCCTGGGGCTGTTCATGCAAGGATGTGTTAAAATCAAGACTGGAACCTGTTGATCTGAGAACATCCATCCCTCCCCCCACTGTCTCAGGAGCTGGTGTTCCTGCCCTGTCCTGTGGAGAGGTTCTCTGTGGTCTGCAAACCAAGACACTATGAACAGCCTGCTGCACATGCTGTCAGTATGAAACAATTACTCTTTTAATTTAAATGTTTTATGATATAGATGTTGTTTTCCCTTTGTCAGTTACCATTGGGGGGAGGGGAAGGGAGTGGGAGAATCTGTGCATGTAAATGTATTTAAAGTGCATTGACCAAAGGTTTTTTTGAATCTGTGAAGTTTTCATATCTGTGAAGTCATCAGACTGCTGGGCAGTGAGGAGCCGCTGGTGCTGCGGAGTCTGTCTTGGTTACATTTCTTAATAAGCATTAAAATAATAAAATATATTTGTAAAAGAGAGTGTGAGTGCCTTTGTCCCAGGAAGATCCGGCTGGCTGGATCTTGTGTGCAAGTATTTTTTTATTATATTATTAGCTTTCTCCATTGATTGATCCTTCTGGAGAGCTCTCTCCCTGGTGCTGCCTGTGCTTTCACAGCAGAGTTTAGCATGGACTAAAGTGAGAGACCCAAATGGACTGGAAGACTCCTTCCATCGTGGCAGTAGAAATCCTTCACAGCTGTGTATGGAACACAAAGTAGAGCTGTTTTCACCCAAACCACTGCCCTGGCAGGAAGGGGGTGTTCCACAGCAGGACCTGAGGGTCCATAACTGCACCATGCAACAGCTTTGCCAGCTGTGACTGGGCCATCCCATCCTGCTGGCTCTCCTTCCATGTGGCCCTGCTGGTGCACCTCAGACCAACATCCTTTCTTCTGCCCAGTTCTTGCCAGACAAATTCGTTTGGAAATGGAGGCAGGAAATCTAGATGCTGCTGTGGTGTTTCTCCTGTCAATTCTGAGCAATGCTGAAGCAGAAGTAATTTCCAGCATTTTTCACCTGGCAGCTACTAAATGTGTGTCTAAGGAGGTTAATAGAAGTCCGTTCAATCCAAGAGGACTTGGAATTGGGAGGTTCTGAAATGAAAGTTCACCAGATAGCCATCAACCACCAGTCATTCCCTCTTCGGGGTCACTTTGCAGCTGTGCTCAAGGCCTCCAGTTTGTGGAGAGGTGCTGGCACCCTGGTGCTCTGCAGCCCTGGTGCTCTGCAGCCAACTGCCCGAGCTGTTCAACCAAGTGTGTAACTGAGAAGCTTTTTGATTTTCACTCCTTTCACAAACACTGTGCGTTTTGTTCTGCAGCATCAAAGGCCGGGAGCTTCAGAACAATGGGTGTCTGCAGGAGCCCGGCAGGAACAATGCTGAACCTGAGAAAGAGAACTTGGAAGAACAGAGAGAGCTCCCAGCTAAACAGCACAATTGGCCTGATCAGAAATCTCTGCTCAGAGATCCACACCTTGGCTCAGCCTCTCTGAGCAATTAGACTCTGCAGGGCTTTTGCTATAGACAAGAGCTGGCTGCAGCACTGGGGAACTGCTGACATTTCTCAGTGATGAAGTACGATGGGGCTGTGGAGGATTAGTAGGTTTTCCCAATGAATGGGAAATAATGATTTTGGCTCTAAAGAGCTTTTCACAGTATTTAAAACAGCAGAATCTTGCTTGTCACTTTTGCCCCCAAACAGGAAGACTTTTCTGCTAAGCATAATACACACAAGTGTCTGCATGTGTTTCAAGAAGTTTCAGGTAGTTAAAAAGCTCTGAGCATCTCCTCTGAGGCCCTGTGGACCTCACAATTTACTTTCACAGGAAAGATTCCTCCACTCTTGCATTTGACTGTGACCATGCAAGAAAAGAGATTCTCTGTGTGTTCATTCATGGGAATGAGACAGACTTTTGCCTGCTCCGAGTGATCCTGAGAGGAATCCACTTCTCTGATCCCACAAATAAGCACCTCAGGTTAGATGATGTGACTCACAGCAGGTTGGAGTCTCGCTGAATAGTAAGTGGACCTGTGTTCCTCCATGACTTCCCAATCTCCTCTTCAGTGTTGTTCAGATAACAAAGGGGCTTCTCTGGATATTGGAGATGTTTCCTCAGAAATGACCCAGTGGGTGGAGTTGTTGGAGGAGTTTTGGCCATTTCTTTGCTTTGGGACTGCAGCAGTCACTGCTAAGATCCTGCAGTGTCAGGAAAGTGCTGTCTAGATCTCAGAAAATCAGAATTTCATGTCAAGAATTAGAGTCCTTGCAACACATCAACAAAAGTAATGTAAACCAAGTTTGGGTCTGAGAGCAGCATGGTGTTTTTTCAGCAGGTGAAAGGCTGCTGAAGGAGTGGGAAAAGAACTTTCCACCTGCAAGTTCAGAGTAAGCTGTACAAAGATGAGGTTATGTGGAGTGCAGATCCATACTGTGTGGTCCAAGACTGTTACCCTGAACTCTAAAGCAAAGACTGTGGTTTTTGGGAGTGTTCTGCTGCAATCCAGAGAGGTGACTGCAACTTCTACGGATCCCAGGGAAATCTTTAAACCTGCTAGCTTTGAAAATGACAGCATTGGAGCTACAATTGAATGGGTTTAGCCAAGGATTTACCCAGAACCTGAGGCAGCTCCCATCTTTTGTCTTTCCTAGGTAACAGTTCATTATGACAATGAAGAAATCTATGTGCATGGGGTATCTTGCTGCCTTAGCTGTTGATGAGATCATGGGGATGTTTTTTGGGCTGGTATTGGTCCAGGATATTTCTTCTAATTGGGAGTTAAGCATATCTCGAGTACTTCATGTTGCTGGAGAACTTGCATCTGCATCATTTGGGTATTTTGGCATCATCTGGGCTTTGAAATCTTGTGCCTGTTCTTCAGGATTTCCACGGATGCAGGGCTGTTGTGCAGAGTGATGATTGCATCCAGGGAAAAAACCACCTCCTAATAAAGAGAATTGAGCAGCCTGGATCAGTTCTATGAAGAATGCAAAACAAGCCTGGGCCATCTCAGGGTAAGCTGCACTCAGAGTGCCTCCTGAACCCATGTCCTGTTATTGTTGGTGTGGAACATGAGGGTCTGGGCCAATGAAAATAAGGAAGGTGACTTGACAGACACAGATTTTATCTTTTGAGATTCGTCATGACCTTTCTTGTGTATAATAAATAAAGTTGACTCAGGAATTGGCAAGTGCCCTATAACACGCAGTCCTGGTGTTGGGACTCGGCAGAACGTTCTGCTTAGCAATGCACTCTGTTGGCTTTGTTTGCCAAGTTCCTATTTTGGAGGTGCTGAAGGGCTGAGCAGTGGCAGATGCTGAAGCCTCCTGTGGACAGGTGTGCTGGGCCCAGCACCTCTGCCCTTGCTAACCTGGGCTGGGTGAAGGCTGTTTTCACTCCATGCTCATACAAGTTTTACCACTGAGCTATAGAGAAAGAGTCCTGCCAAGGAGAAATGCTGTTTGCAGGGCTGTGAGTCCCGGGCCCAGGTGGGCTCCCATCCTTTCACATCACTGTATAACCTGCCAGGCAGTTAAGTCGACATTGAACAATATTGCTTCCTCTGTTAATGTCTTGAGCAGCCCTGCCACATACACTGGATCCTGTGATATTAAATCATTCCATCATCCAGAGAATTTGACTGGTTTCACAGGTGACAGGAATGGTAGCTCTGAGACTTGCCAAGTGACTCCCTGACATCCTGTCTTCTCTGTTAATGTGATTGTGAGCAATCACAGGTTTCCTGATCCAGCCCTGAGATACACAAGGCTCCTTGCAGGCAACTGAAGATCGTGCTGAGCTGTTCTGTGCTGGTAACACATCCAATTGTGAAGTTATTCAGCAGATTCAAAAGACTTTGGGGAGAAGAGGGCTAATGTTTGCATTCCCAGTCTCAGAGAAGCTACCGGGGAACAGCTGCAGTTGACTCACAAGGATTGTGACTGGTTGAAAGGCAAAGCCTCAAGAGGAGAGCACGCAGCACCAGTACAGGGGTGCTGGGCTACGTGGCACCCAGCACCTTAAAGGACAGCTGACTGCCTCGTTTCTGAGGTGCCTGCCATTTGGGAGCAGTCCAGTATTCCAAGTGTTTCCTGCCTTTCTTTATATCCATGCCAAAAGCACAATCAGAATAGGGTGGAGACAAAAAAAATTTCAGACCCTCCTCAAGATCCTCCTCTAATTCCAGAAGGATCAAAATGCTAAAGGTTGCATTGGAAAAACAGAAATAGTCTTTTCTCCCACCATCGGTAACTCAATGCCACAAGTAAAGCTGAGACTCAGCTGCTTGTTCTACAGCTGTGTCCTTTCTGAAGTCATGAGAAACAGCATTTTGGTTTCCTTCCAGAGGAAATACACAATAATATCCCTAACTTGCAATGAGGCCTTCCAGTCCACTGGACTAACCCAGCTAGCATTCATCTACAACAAAATTAAACCCAAGATCCCCTATTTCTTATGGATTGAGCCAATGCATAAGAATCAAGTCTTTTGATTAGAAACACTTCTAGCTTGCTTTCTCTGAGCACTTGCTTCCCAAACAATTTCTCTCCCATCCTAAATTCTATGTTTGCAGGTGATCCCTCCTTTCCTGCCACACACCAGACCAGAAGTTTATCCAAGATGCAAGGGCTGCCTGTGTCTTTCCATAGTTCAGAACTACCTGCACTTTCAAGGACTGCAGCACCCCTGTTCCTGTAGTTTTTCCCTGTGTGGCTGGAGAAGACGTGCTCTCTATGCTAACAGAAGTCTCTGATTCCCTTGCAGGAGGATCTTTCCATCAGCGTTTGATTTGGAAACGCTGTGTGGGACATACAATCCTCCCTGGGAGAGTTTAATGCCTTCTTCCCATCAAAAGCATGAGGCTGCGTCCTGGGGTCGGGATGTCAGTGACATGTGGCTGACACTGAACACTGAAGCCTGTGTGTCAGTCAGGTCTTGGAAGAGCTGTGCTCTGTATGCTGCACAGACACGTTCACAGTCTCCAAGGGGAGGTCCTTGAGGACAGAACCATTAATTCAGTGTTTTCCAGGTGGCTGTGTTCTCTCTGTGCCAGATGATTCCCAACGCTGTGAAATGTGTCCCTGTTCTTCTTCCTAAAGAGATGCATCTGCTGATGTCAGCTTCCAGGTAAGGACACATAGGAACCTGCTCTCCCTCAGCATCTGTGGCCTTTGGCCTCTGCTGGTAGTCAGACATCCCAAGAAAACTAGAAGTGACCTAAAACCCTTTTTTTTTGCTAACCCTTGACCAGTGTTGCAGATAGAGAAGTAACGGCAGTTTTCCAGCAGGTGAGACCCTCCAGGCCAGCTAAGCAGACAAGAAAAATAAACACAGGAAATATCATCCATGCAATAAGATAACAGAGAAAGGAGAGGCTGGGAGAGCTTTGTGATGCTTGTGTGTCGAGGGGAAACCCAGAGCTTGGAGCTCTCTCCAACAGGAGCAAGCGGATGTTGAACCTCAGCACAAAGGAAGGGGTTACTGCCTGGACAGAGGGGAGAGGAGAGGAGAGAAAAGGAGTTTTCTGCTTTGCCCAGACAGAGCAGGGGTTGCTCTCTAGGGTATGGGGTCTGTGGGATGAAGATCTTGGGTGTAGATGTGGGGTGAGTTAGTGCTTTGCTCCAGGGTAGAGACTCTGATCAGCTCTGCTGTTTTTCTGCCTCAAAAGCAGTTCTCAGTCTCGGTGCTGATGTTCTGCTCTGTCTCACCTATGAAACACATTCCCTGAACTCTTCCCTTTGTGTCCCGTCCCCTCAGATCCAATGGGCTTATCAGAGCCTTCACGCTGCTCAGTTTACCCCTGGTGGAATGGCAGAGCAGTATTGTGGTGAGGCATCTGCTGGCTCCATCCCTGTGCTCAGTGAGATGGAGAAACCACCTGTGGTGCCCAAAATAGCCTGTGCCTGGGCACTCCAATCCAAATGGTGTTGATAGTGCTGAGGGATTCCCATGCCTCATAAAGAGGCTTTTGTTGGGAGGATCTAAACTGAGCTCCAGGCCTTGCCAGCTGTGGAGAGAAGCAGATGGATCTGCAGTATAAAAATAGACGGAAGCAGACTTGTTCTGCCTCTTTTCTTCACCAGCTCAAAGTACAGCCCCAGAGGTGCCTGGTCAGCAGAACCAGAGCAGGGAACTGGGTGTTTTGCAGCTGCCAGTCTGCCTGGAGCCCATTAGCTATTGTCAGAGACAGAAATTTATCTCTTCTCAGTCCCATTGCCTTACAGCTGCCATGTGGACAATCTTGTTTGCTAGCAGCTGTTGGCAGCATGTTACATCCCATTTCCCTGGGGCAACAAAAGCAGGAGAATGGGACATTTCTGTGAGACACCATGTCCCTGAAAGAGGTATTAGTCTGTGGCTATGTCCTCTGAGATCTCTGTTCAGCACTTTAGGAAATGTGCTGAAGACTTGCACCAGTGTGTCAGGGACTGTTCCAATAGCTGACTGGTAGATTTTGCAGCATCTGAGACCTTTGTGTATTGCACATGGAAATCTCACCTTTTCCCAACTCCAGTTACAGGGGGAACATATTGTCTTTGTTGTTGCTCCAAGTGACTTGGCTGCTTGTTTCAATGCCATAAGTTCATATCAAAACTCTGAGGTTAAAACACCTTCCAAAGGCATCTGACACTCATCAGCCTTGGTCTCTTATGTAGATTAAAAGGAGATGTCCCCTGTGGGTACATCCAGGCCCAGTTGTTCATCCCAGTACTTTCCATCTAAGATTAGAATTTTTTTCAACTCTAAAAGGTGATGGTTCTTGTGCATGAAAGCAATTGAGAGGCTTCACCAATATTCAGTACAGGCAGGACATGTCCCTGTCAGTCCATCAGTCCCATGTTTGCATAAAATCCCCTTCCCAGCTGGCATCCCTACTCCATCCCTCCCCACTAACTGAATAAGGGGCATGTAGATGTTTCCTGAAGGGGCTTTCTAAAGGCACTAATTTGATACACACAGGGCATCTTTCTGTAATGAATATTCCTGAGGTAAGGTAATTGAAGCTGACTCTGCATGGCTGGCAGAAATCATGGGATGAATAGGAAAAAATTTATTGTTCCAATAAATCCAAATGTGTTGCGTCTCTTTATGCTCCTCAACTTCTACCTGTGGTGTTTGTTTTGAAAGTTGTTGCACTCTTCCTCTCCTCCTCACTTTATTTTTCCATTTCATCTTGTGAATCTGTTCTGCACTTTCTTAATTTTTAGCTTTTTGTTTATTTGCTGGTTTCTTCTCCTCTGCCTCATGCTCTCCTGCTTCCTGAAAAGCTGCGTGCTGTGGTGTGTCAGGCAGAGGCCCTGAGGCTGGCCATACCTCTCCACACTGGCATCCAAGGATATACTAGCTGATTCTCTGATATTTCTTTGTGCCAAATAGCAGCAAGAAGGGAAGAGGGAGCAAAGAATAGCATCACTGGGAGAAACCAGGTCAGAGGCTGAGGTGGGTGTACGAACGAGGCCTTTTTGATAAGACATTTCCAAAGGGCTGCAGAGTTTTTCTCATCAGGAATATTCTCCTTGATCACAGACACATGTGCTCTAATTTGGTGCTGGGAGTTAGGAAATAGTGACAGCATTGAGCCTTTCCACTTATTTACAGCATTTCCTTTTGCTTGCTGGGGAGCAGAAAGGGTCTAAAGAGCTTGTGTTTTATCTGAATAAGTCTGATTTGCCGAGTAGAGGCAATTGCTGTTCCTATAGCTGTGGAAGCACCTGGTGGGGGAAAGGTGACTTCTGGAGCCCAGAGATTGGGGGTTTTCCTCACACATCTAGAAACTCTGGACTGACAGAACTGCTGACAAGAACCCACTAGTAACATGCCAGTAAACAGACTAGGAAGCATCTGTCCTGCATTTCAATGGTGTAAATTTGACATTTAACCCCTGACTGTTTCTTTTTTTGCATGCTGCTTAATGTTTGATACTTACAGGAATGATTCAGCCACTAAATTGATGGGATTCAGCTCACAAGATGTTTCATCTCTAGTGACTGTCATGAGAGGTCTCCACACTTCATGGGGGAGCTCAGTGCTGCCACCATTTCAACAGTCAAGATGCTGGGATCTGGTGGAATGGATCCTTCACAGGAAATTCCAGCAGCACTGCAGGAAAGGTGGGATCAAAACTGGGGGCTCCAGCAGTCCAGTCCAGACCACACTTCCATCTCCACATGTCCAGTGAAACCCTAGATACAAACCAGGATCAGGACTAAATGTGTGCTGTGATCGCTGTGTGCTTGGTGCGGCGCAGCAGGGGAAACTCTCCAAAACACAGCCCTGCTTAAGCACCTGATTTGGGCAATAACTTGGTCTAATAATTCAGCAGCATTCGAACCACAAGTGCATGTGTATATTGGTACCTCCATTTTTCTAGGTGGCCACCGGGGGTCATTTTTACTTTTGTTTTGCATTGTCGAACTCGGACAGGATGCTCGAGCTGAGGACCAAAGCAGTGAGTGCTCCCTCTGCTGTCTGTGGTCTTTCAAATTGCTGGCTAATCTGCTCCCTGCTCAGATTAAATGATTTGCCGGGCTGGAGATGACACTAGAAGCTGTTTGGTCTGCAGATGGCTCTGTAAAGGACCCATCAAATACATTTATTGCTGTTTATATGCATGGCCCAGCGTGACTCACAGCCTGTGTGTGACTGTGAATTCAGGTTTGGACCGAGCGTAATATCCCAATGAGAAGGGATGCATATGTCAGTTTTGTATTCAGCTGAGGATGGAATGGACTGGGGACACTCATGCAAGTGGTCTTTCCTGAGGAGGTGACACCAGTGATGTGTCATCCTGCATGAGACGAGAGGAAATAAAATCCTGTTCAATTTGGGGTAGAAATCTCAGGTCTGTAAAGCAGCTTCTCCCATGGACTTCTCTGATGGTTTATTTCAGGCAGGTTTCTTTACTCTTAAAGGAAAAATGATGGAGACTCAGACCAGGACAAATGACTTGACTCAGCATCAAGACTAAGGCCGTTAGGGAGGTGCCAAGAAGTCAAGGGGGAATGGGGCAACCACAAAGGAATTTTAAAAGCAATTAAGCAATTTAAGAGCAAAAGTGCCTCTAAATTACTCTGAATGTTGTGATTATTAACCCTGGTCGTTATTTGTTTGGGTGAAGATAGAAAATATTCTGGCTGTTTGAACTGGGCTGTACCTTGCCACAGGGCACCAGCAAGTTGTGGGGCAGCCCTTCCCTTTGCCTTGGACTTGTGTGGCTTCTCACTTCATATTTATGAGGCTTCTTTTTGCTTTTGGAGGGTCTTCCCCTTTGTTTGCTTGTTTTGTGAGGTTTTTTTGTCCCCTGAGCACTCTCTATTTGCAGACCACATTCTGGAATTGTGCTCAGGAAGACATTCTTGTGTTTCTCGACTGTAACATAATCGATCCTTTGTTATGGTATTTCACTTAGTTCAGGTGCCCCTGAAGGATGAGCAACTGTGGTCAGAAGCAACAAGGTTTTCTGGCTGTGATTGTTCACTGACCTGGCAACTAATAAAAGTGCTATTTTTTTTCGCCTTGGTTAAACTGCAAACATGTCCCTGCATGTACAAGAAGTGGAGGTTCAATAAACCCAAAGGGCTCATTGTTAAGCAAGGTAAATCATCCTGAGAGGCTGGGCATTAGATGGTTTTCTACATTTAAAAAAGGAAATTACCTTAAATATCTTTTTTGTTGTTGTTAAGTTTGGCCCTTGCTTTGTTAGCAGCTGTACACATTAAACAAGCTAAAATAAAATATAGCATTAAAAAAATGAGATACAGAAATTAGACAAAGGAGTAAGAGAAACAACCAGCAATCTGATCATGTATGTGAGTTCCTCCAGACCATATGGAAGCCATGAATTGTTAGCAGACAGCTAAAAGACAAAATGGTAGTAATTTTAGAAGTTTTGTTTAAGTTTATGAAAGTAAGTGAGAACATAACTTATAGGCAAAGTACATGGATGAGGGAAGCTGAATCACTGGCAAATCAGAGGCAGGAAGAAAGAGGTGGATGCAGAGGTCAGGACTGGGAAGGGTTATTGCCAGGGATATGAATATTTTGTCTAATGCATAAGGAGATGGAAAGGTGAAGAAAGGCCACAGGCATATTAGTTATTTCTAAATTACACTATGCCTTCCCTCCCTCTGCCCAATTTCAGCCATTGTGTGGAGCAGGCAGCAATATGTGTGCATGCTGCATCCATCCATCTTCATAATAGCTCGGTTAAATTACACAATCTTTAGAAATATCATTTGCAGGCAGCTCTTATTGGTGCTCCCAGCCTCTGTCCAGTAATCTGTGGCTCCAAGGGCTGGGCGCATTTTGAAACTGTGGTGAGACAGAAAGTATTTGTATGCTGCTGCTGCTCCTCTCACCTTTATATTCTATTATTCTGCTAAATCAATGCTTTGTGAGTAAGCATTCCTCTAGGACTGGTAATTCAAGATTTTGTGATTCAACATGACTAGAGCATGATTCTTTGTACCTGTAGGAAGTGAGGAATGTTTCCATTCAGATTTTGCTTATATCCTTGGGGAGAGCTTCCACTGAAAACTACAGCTTTGTATATACAGAGCTTCCCAGTGGTTTGGTTTCTGAAGAGATCTTGCTTGCAGTGGGAAATTACACAATTGCTTTGAAGACCTGCAATAGTTTACATGAAATTAGGCACGTAAGGTGACCAGAGAAGCACAGACCAGCAGATGTGATAGTCAGTGTATCATTTTTTTTTGTACACTGAATGCAAGGTCCAAGTGAATCTCTGAAGTGTTGCAATTCCTCAGGATCACAGCCTAACTGGATGTTGTTTTGCAATGCTGAGCAGCCCTTCAGTGTAATTGCTTCTTCCCTCCCAAAGCCTGAACATCTGGATTTATAGTGACAAAAGCAATCCAGCAAGAAAGGGCATGAGAAATGGTACCCCTGTGGATTAGAAGAGATACTAGATATGGTCTGAGTTACAGCATATGTAAGACACTCTCTGACATTCCCCAATTGTCCCATCCCTCAGTAACTGTTCCACTGCTGCTCTCCTCTGTTGGGAACTGCTGCTCACAGGGCCGGCTCCTCAGCCAAAACATCTCTCAGAGCTTCTCTGCCATCATCTAAATGATGACACATCAGCCACTTTCAGTAGGAACTACTGATAACAGCTTCTACCATTTTTCCCTAATATCAATTTATTAATTACCTTTCTGTGTTTTAGGTGCTTGTTGGTTAATTTTCATCTGCCCACCTCTCTGGGGAGAACATACAATCCGTGTGTTACAAGATCATAAAAACTCTATAGCTGAAGGGGATGCAACAGTAATTGAGGTGACCAATATCTCTTCCTGGGACAATTAGGAATTTTAGTGTCTCTTGAAGGAGATATATGGACCCTATTCACACATCTTCACCTCTGCTTGAAGTGCCTGCTAATGCTCTGTGGAGTCAGGGTGAGGAGTGTGGATGTGTAGATAGGCAGGTATGTGTTCTTCAGTGCTCCTTCTGAGTAACACAGGAGAAGGCTGCGCTGGAGGGGCTTCCCAGGACACAGCCTGGCTCTATGGAGGCTTTAAAAAAATATCCAGTTTTATTCAGTTCCTGGAAGAGAGCTGATGCTGATGACTGTCATTATGCCAGGCCCAGGAGGAACTGAACTGTGTCAATGTATTTGTGAGTGACACACTTGTGACTGCTTCCCATTGTGGAATGGAGGATGTAAAGGGTGAGGGAACAGATAGCAAAAATCTCCAGGCATGCAAATAAAGGGGAGGGGTATGCATTTTTTCCAAAGCCTTTTATTTTTGGTATGTAAAAAAAAGGGTCCTCTGTTCAGAGTATTTCTCACCCAGACTTGCATCTTGGAGAAAAGCAAGAGCTAGTGCTCATGTTGTTAGTGATGAAGAATTCCCACAGGAGACCCAGTGTATCTTTGACGTAGGCTCATTCCTTTGTGTGCTGGCTGCCTCCATCCCCATCAGTGAGGCTTTCTCTGCCTCCCTCTCTTCTCCCATTGCCTTCTGCCCCTACCAACTTGAAACAGCATCTTTTGAATAATCTTTGTTGACAGAAGCTAAGTTGTAGATGCTGCAGGGGTTGGGAAGGCTCCTCAAGCAAAGTTCAGTCCTTGGGGTCGTGGAAACCAGCCAGGAATTTCTGCTCTCCCATTCCCAGGGGCATGAGGAGCCCGCAGAGGAAAAACCAAAGGTGACCATTTCCTCAGTTTAAATGTCATTGACCTGAATTGCAGATGTTTTCCAAGACTTTTTAAGATCAAGAGAGTAGTTTTGGAAATATAATGGGTATCTTGATGGAGGATCATTTAAAATTATAGAGTCCTATAAAACAATATAGGAATTTTTTATTTGAAAAGAAGAAAGCACTGTCTTTTTCAAGTCTTCAGAGCTTTTTTTTTTATCACATCGGATACAAGTGTGCAGCTTGTTCATTGAGGGAGCAGGATATTAAATGGCCAGATATTATTTCTTGAAAGTATGAACACAGAAAATCAAGATAGTCTAAAATGTTAGCTATGTGCTATAGGATCACTGAGGATAGTGTGTTACTCTGAAGGAGAAATGAGGTGACAGTGGGACTAAAGCTGCCTCTTTTCTGTAAGGGTGATATCTTAACAGCTCTCATGGGAGGAAGGACATGTTCAACCTAATAGGATAATGGAATAATATGTTGAACATATCAGCTTTGACACAGACCATCTGGTGGCTGTAGACACAAATAACCTAAGGAAAACAAATTTGAAATGTTTCAGGAAATGGCTATATGCATGCAGCACAGTGGGGGGGGGGCAGGAGGGTGCCTGTGTGTAGAAGGAAAGAGATAAAAGCCCCTCTCTTTGGCTGTGGGAAGAGTGTCTCACTCGTTCCTGGAAAGGACTACATTCCATCCTTAATGATATTTGGGCTATAAATTTAGTACTGACATCTCCTCTGGACCCACAGAACTCTGCACTGTGAGGTTGGACCAAAGGTCTCATACAGAGTCTAGCTGGTAAACAGAAAAATCCCCAAAGCCAAACAAAGAATCTTTCTACAGTTACTATTGGAAATTTGCTCAGAAATTGTTGGTATGGTAACTATTGCTCAGCAGGGAAATTATCTCCACCAGTAGGTCATCCACAATCTCTTTCCTTCCTTCTTTCTGCTGCCTTTGTGTTTCTAACACATCCTGTCTTCTTACCTCTGTCCAAAGGTTTAAATTCCAAGGACCTGCGCGTTGCTCAAGTCTGGTTACGTGTTGTGTCTTGAGGCAGCACGTGGGTCTGTTCTGTGTGCACAACCTGGCTGGCACATTTCAGCTCTTGTGTGACCACTGTAACGGGATGACCCAGAGGCATCACTCCCCTCACTCTGGGTTCCCTCTGCTGTGGCTGGGAACATGTCACCAATGACAGTATCAGTGACATAAACTGCTAACAAGCCTTTAAAAGATGCTGAAAATACCCAAAATCTTGCAGAGGCAAATCAATCTTTGCAGATCCCCTCTTGCCGTGGTGCACAGGTGCTGTCTCATTTGAAGTTTTCGGTTTGTGCCATTACAAGTCCGCAGACATTTGTATGGGCTCAGGAAGGACAGTAGAATGTGTTACACTGTTCATAAACACACCTTCCTCCTTCCTCATGTGCCAGCAGCACATCAGCAGCAAGTGTAACTTTCCTGTGCAGGAATGGCTTTGATAAAAGGTACACTAATAAGATATACTCCATTGACGAGTTATTTCTGGCACAGACAGAGCTGGAAGGAAGTCAGCATTACACACAGACACTCTTTGGCCTGGGAAGGTCTGAGAACCCTTTAAACACTTGGCTCAGAAATGGCTCTTTTCCTTTTATCTAGGAGATTTTTCCTTCCCTGTTAAGTTAATTAAACTTCTGTTTTGTCTTCCTCATGCCCTTTTGCCAGCATCTAGGCTGTTCATGAAGACACCAGTTCAATAAACATCATTTAGAGTGTCAAGCTTATGTTCCTACTGTTTGTTTGCAGCTGCAGCTGTCTGCCCAATTTCACATGTTACTGTGAGCCAGAGATACTGGCCTTCACTACATAAATGTGCCGTTGAGGCCTCACAGCATCCCTTCCATGAGCTGTCCTTAAAATATGGCAAGTTTTGTTGTCTTCCCACTTCTCTGAAAAAAGGGCAACTTTTTTCAGAGAACAACTGATTTGGGTTGCAGTGAAGTCTGCAATCCAAGTGAGATATTACTTCTGGTTAGTGCCCTGTATTCTCAGTAATATCACTATTCTCACTGTGCAATAAAGTATGTTACTCAGAAATAAACTCTACAGAAGATCAGCTTATTCTCAAGCAGAAGTTTCCAGGCTGGGTGTGTCAGTCCCTGTGTATAAAACCTCTGAAATCCTGAGAGACTGTGTCCAGGTGTCAGGGGTATGGATCAACTCATTGGGCAAATTCAGCCCCTTTGCCACTTCTTAGCACAAAATTGTGCTCCCCTATCAAGGTGCAGCAGATGGATCCCACAGATGCTCCTGTTTTTCTTCCCTCTCCTGCCACTGAAATCACTCTGCAGGTCTAGTTCCTTCTGGTCAGTGGGAGCTGTGAGTTGAATGGCTTTGGTGAGAGACTAATGAGGAAGTATTTTAATATGAAGAATGTCCTGTCTTTGGGCCAGCCTGTGCAACCTGCACTGGAGGTCCTTTTATACAGGGCCTGTAAGAGATCTAACATGTCTTCCCTAATAATTCTAGTGGTGGGAAGGGTCTCATCCTCTGTGAGAGAGAGCCTTACTGTAATTTCCTCAATCTCAGCATGAATGCCTTCCCAGAAAAGCAAGGTGTTGACTGGTAGTGGATGCTGCTGTTCCTTTTATGCTGTCAAGTGTGAAACTAAAGATTAATGTAGCACTCTATTGACTGCTGCATGCAGGTTTTGATCTGCCTGAAAAATATTCAGTGCCTCTCCTAAAAGTTACCCATTTGGTGTCCAGTTCAGTGGGCAAGTTCTGGAAAAAAATCTCTTCAAGGCCCTTGTTGAGTTGCTTTGAATACCATCAAAGCCCAAGCCCAAAATAAAGCTCTCACCTAGAAAATAATGGGTCTTGGGGCCATCTAATAAGCTCACCTGGAACAATTTGCAGGTTTTTGCATGAAATAATTTTTCAATTACTTTTTTTGCCCTTAAGGACAATGTAAGGCTCCTGTATTCTGCATTTGGTTTTAACTTGGATGGCTCTGAGGTAGCTGTTTGGGATTTCATTACAATCAGATCCTTTATGCAGGGTTAAATGACTGAAAATTGTCCTTTTCAGAATTTCAAACAAACTCCCATTCCTTTCAATAGGGTATCTCCAGCAAAAGCTTTTCCAAAGTTCATACAATTCACATAGAGCTTCCACTCAGAGGGGAACTCCTTGAGGATTTTGAAGTTAGCCCTGTGATAGATTCAAGCCCATCTTCCTCAAAATCAGATCACTCAATTCCAAATTAGTTGTTTGCTAATTCCATTATCTAACAATATTCTTGACAGGAATTGGGCAGTATAGAAATGTCACATTCCAGACTCTTCCTCATCTCTCCAGCTCTTACACTTTGAAATACCTAGTTTCTGCAAGGACTGAAACAAAAGATCTTTCTCCTCCTGTGAGGGGAGGGACATCTTCCTCTTCCCAGATTATACCTAAAATTCATTTTGGTATAGACTACTACCCCCTTTGATGAAGGATTAGAACACTATTTATAGAAGGTGCTTAAAACCGGTCTTCCTGAACCCGTGGAAAACAAATGTGCCAGATTTTATTCTTTTGTTCTTTTAATAAACTGTCCGTGAGATTCTTCCCCTCCCCTCCTTTCCTGCTGGTTTACTTGCATTCTTATATGTTCAGTGTTTTGCTCTTCTGTCTTTGTTCCAGTTTATCAGCAATTTACACACAGTTGTTTCCCAGACTCCATGATTTCGACAGCAAAAATAACACTGACCTTTTGAGCCCATGAGCAATCATGTTGGTGGTAATTTAACAGAAAGTTACAGTAATGAACAAGAACTGTGCTCTTAAATGTTAGATCACTAAATGTGTTTTATGAGTCTTTATTACTTCTTTAATGCACTTCCTGTGCACCAGGGAGACAGCCATATTCCGGGGGAAGATGAAGTTTTTAATTGGTAAAGTAGCCAATTTGCGAATCTCTTCTGCTTTAAGGATACATTTTCAGGTGTGAGTCAGTCAAAGCAATCAAGGAAAATGTTTCTAGCTAGAAAGACAACAGCACTAACAACAGAAGGGATCTTCCAAAGATATATTAACTCTGAAAACTGTGAGCTGGGCTTTTCCTGTGGGAGGGAGAGGAGAGTGGCTAAAAACTTAGATTTCACTGCCCAGATTTGGGGCTGCCTGGGGACTGCTTTGATTCCAGGCATGCCTGAGAGCAGACAAAGTGTATTGTCAACAATAAACTTCCTCAGTTTTCAGCCACTTCCCCTCACCCAGCCTTCAGAACAGCAGGAAGCCAAAAGCAGAGGACACAAAGCCAACTAGATGAGGTTTGTAATTTGGCTCTGCTGCTCTGTAGGTGATTGTACCTATGGCTGTTGCAGAGTTCACAGTTAAGACAGGTAATCTAAACGCAGGCTGGAATTTTCCATCCATATCAAAACCCTCAACTTCACTTTGGCTTAAATTTACATGCAGACCCATTTCTAAAACTGATAACAGTGCCTGTAAGGATTTAAGTAGAGTTAGGAAGAGAGCTTTGTCTGTAAAAAACCCAAACCCCAAAAGCCCCAATCAGAGTTAAGTGTTATTAGCAAGAGGTCATGGTACAAAGGAGTGACTTTAAACCAGAGAATTTTGTTTTTCCTGCATCACAGCACCCTTAAACCAAAGCAGGAGACAGGAAGGCTACCAACTCCCTTTTTTTAGCTGTGTATTAAGGAGCCTGAAGCTAGTGTTTTATCTTCCCTCTATATTTTAGACCTTCTCCTCTCCTACACTTCTGTTATGCTAATTCCCCTTCACTGCCTGTCTCTTACACTTGAAATGTTTTGAATCAGGTGTGTTTTGAGATAATTGTGTTATATTTCCACATGAAGCAAGGGAATTTGTATTTGAGGTGAAGCAAAGACCTGATTGCAGTAGAATTCAGTACTTTATTTTGTGGCCACTGGAAGAGGACATTGTAGAAGATAATTTTAAAGGGTATTGCAGCATTAAAAAAGCAAGCTTAGATAGAGCACCAACATCATGTGCCCTTGCAGGACACATCTGTGTCCACCCAAATCCCTTGATAGGTGTTAATGACCAGCAGCATGACACTGGGGATATCTGAGGCAGGTACTGGATTAGGGACATGAGATACTAATTTATTTAGCTGCTCTGGGGAACTCTGTGTGACCAATTTCAAGGACTGACACACAAAGGAAGTGTCAGAAACATGATTCACATGATGATAGTAGCAGTGTTTGTAAGAAGCTGGGTGTTTCAGTACTGCTACTGCCTCAGGAAGGACAGACAGAAATGCTGCCTCTAATCCTCCCTATGAGCACTGGTTTGTGATGCTATTCAGCCTTTCGTCCTATCTTGGGCTACAGCAGAAAGACTTTGTTTGTTTAAATCTTTTCTTGGGTCTTTCCCAATTTTAGCCTGAACTCCAGATATTTGGCTCTTAAATTCATTCTCCAGGGTGCTTCTGACTAATGCCAGGGTGCTATTGTGGGGTTTTACAGGAACTCTTGGGAACAGTTGCAGCACAGAGTTGTGGACCAGCACTACCAAAGCCCAGTTTTAGCTCTGCGACAGTGTCTGTGCAACACAGGGTTTCAGCACAGAAACACACAAGAACTGTTTCTGTACAGCCTGCACTGTGTGGTCCTGACTTCTACACCCGACTTTATGGACCACCCTGACTGAGGGCAATGGAGATGAAAAGCATGTGCACTTCAGAACTGTTTTGCAGGAATTTTCCCTCGTTTTGAAGTGCTTTTGTTCCATAAAATACTTATTTTCCTCTAAATCAGTTATTACAGTTTGGGTTCATACCAAAAGCTTCAGCTGTTTCCCAAAACAATTACTTGGTCCAGGTAATGCAGAACTGGGAAGAAGTTTAAATACAGAGGTTTGAAGAAGTCAGAATCAGAACTGGGATCTGGATTCAAGCATCCTACTTAACAGATAATTGCAATTACCGAGGTAGAACATTCAGACTTAAATCCAAGCCCTCTAATATGCTTTGTCTGGTATATGGAAGGCATCTTCCTTTATTAGGTTACTTTCCTGCTCAACATTAACATTTCGTGCTTTGAAGGTTTATTGTGTTGGCTGGAGTTATACCTTTATATACACACAGTCCCTATGGAATTGCCTGGTCTCCTTTCATCATTATTAGTAATTCTAGGCTTGTCATTTCCTATTCATGCAGTCTGGACCTCACCACGTTGTTGCAGGATGGTTGATACAGTGCACAGGAAATGTTCTGTTTTCTCAGGTCTCCACTGTTCCTAAGTATTCTTTACAGGGGCTTCAGTTTTATTGCCATGAGGTCCATTTCCTACATGTAGTACAATTTACTAAATTACAAATAAACAAGGCACCAATAGAGAAGTCAGTGAAAGTTCACACTAAGAATAGAACTTGAAGAGAAAAGTTCAGTTATGTGACCTTCTTCAGGAGCTGGATATAAAATAGACCTGCTGTTTTTCCCTTTAATTTGCAGTCCAGGCAGAAAAGAACTTGAACAGTTCCCAGAGAAACCCAGGCCCTTCTGTTTGTTTCTATGAATCCTCCAGAAATGCTTTATCTGTTGACATCCTGGCTATGCTGATACGGAAATGAACTTACTTGGCCCCCTCATTTCCCCCCTATTTTTTCATTGATCTCCCTCCCTGCAATGCTTAAAGATCTGCCAGCCATGAACAGAACAAAATGTTACAGATAGGTACCTTTAAAATTGCCCATTAAAGAAAATTAGGATCATCAGATGAAAAATCTAATGTATGTATCAGTCACTGCTTATTATCACCCTTCAGAAACAAGTTTGGGAAAGAAAAGTAATTTCACTGAAACTTTTTTGGTTAAAAAGGGTGAATTAGAAAGAAAGAATCATGTGTCTCCAAATGCCTTGATAAAACCAGACTACTCCTGGACACTTTCTGACTAAAGTTAAATATTAGACACTCTCTCCCTGACATTCTTTTTTTTTTTTAATTTAGTCTAAAAGGCTTAATATTTAACTCAAAATACCTAACAACTGCAAATGCTAAGTGATGAAAGTTGTTACATCCTCCAGCAGATACATAAAGCAGTGCTTAAACTCAGTGGGATATATTTAGAGAAGTGTAGCCATCCCTGGACTTCGTGTTCCACTCGAATGAGAAACCCGGTTGCTATGTTGTGAACTTCTGTGTGTTTTGAAGCAGAAGGCATGGCCAGTGGTTCAGTGGGAATAACTGCTTTAAACAGCATGTCTGCCTTGGACCTGCAAGATGTCCTTTATTTGATGCACTTTTATTTTGTCCCAGATCAAGGTCTTAATTGGTTCAATCCTTTATCTGACATTAAGTCATCCCATTAAGTTTGGGATGGATTTCCAATTATAATTGGCCTCAAAATCCATGTTAAACTCAAAGTTAATTATTATTGGCCCTGTTTGGTTTTACTGCAACTTCAATGGACACACACATATCCCTGAGAACCACTGCCATTTTATGACTTATTTCCAAGCCTTTTTGCTGGACGGGTATCATTAGAAAAAACTCCTAAAGGTGTTCTGCTTCTAGATGAGTTACATCTGAAGTACAAGAGTTGGTCCAGAAGTGGCAAATAGCCAGGAACAGCCACATCCCCTTGATATCCCATCAGCTGGATCGATGGAACCAAGGCTGGTGATATTTTTCCTTTCCTTACCTCTCCTTTCCTTCCTCCTCTCCTTCTTTTCTCTTAATTCCCTTCTTCTTCTCTTCTCCTTCTCCTTCCCCTTCCCTCTTTTTCCCTATCTTTACCCCTTTTTCTCTCTTTCTACTCTGTGTTCATACAGTAGGTCAGGGACCAACACGCGGATTTCCACGCCAAGTGACTTTTTGTGGACTCTCCGACTTTCGCGATTCTTTTCCACCACGAGCATTTACGAGTCGCGATCTCTCCCTGCCCCTCTGTGGCCGCACCCGCTCCCGCAGCGCCGAGGGCCCGGCCATGGCGCACGCCCGTCCCTGAGGGCACCGGGGCCGTCCCGCCAAAACCCGTGAGGGGAGCGGGGCGTGCCCGACGGGGCCGCCCGGGGCAAAGTCCAGGGGGCCGCCGAGCGGCTGAGGGGCTGCGCGCGCTCGCCCTTCGCCATGGCGGCGGCGCTGGAGTCGCTGGAGTCGTGCCTGGAGCGGCACATCCCGCCCGGGGAACTCGCCGAGGTGAAGCGGATCCTCTATGGGGGCGAGGCCAGGTGTGCCACCAGAACAGGCTCGCCCCCCGCTCTGCGGGTTTCCGTCGCTCCTCTCCTCGGGCTCCGCGGGGATGCCAGCCCGGGGGTGAGGGGAAGGAAGGAGTGTGAGGGCGGGTGTGCAAGACACAGGGCTGGGCTGAGGGGAAAAAGGAAAAGTAGGGCTTGTGGTACTGCAGTGAAGGCGATCCAGGTGTAGGGAGCAGGGCAGTGTGAGAAGATGACGGACAGGGATGGAAGACCTGACGGGAATAGTGATAGCGGGGTGATGGAGCCTGAAAAGTAGGGATTAAACTTGAGGAAAAGACATGGGAGGGAACGTGTTTGTAATCCAGGTATGGCAGGTGGAAGTTTGCGTGCTCCTTGATTTCTGCAGCAAGGTGTTAGTGTCTGGGAATGACGGGGCACGGTGGGCGATGGGTGAACGGTGAGATAGCACAAGAGCTGGTCACTGCCTGTGCCGTGGCTGGTGGATGAGTGTTGGGCATGGGAGCTTGGGTGTCTCTGCAGGGTTAGGCAGAATTGTCATCCCCTTGGTCCATTGCATTCAGCGCAGAAAAAGAGAACATCTCATCTTGAAATGTCTTTGTTTCTTGTTCAATCCAGAAAACTTGATTTGCCAACTGCTGCACTGTCAGCAGCTCAGGAAAGAGATTTTGAACTACAGGGCTATGGATTTGAAGCTGCTTTGGAGCAGTTGAGAAGGCCACGTATTGTTCGAGTGGGACTGATACAGAATAAAATTCCTCTTCCCACAGACACAGCAGTGGCAGTCCAGGTACACAGACTGGGACTGGGGCTGTTTCTATCTCTTCTTCTGCTTGATTGAGACATAACACAGTTCAGTTGTTGATTTTAAGAGCTATATCATGAAATGTCTAATGATTTTCTGGCAGTACAGGAGCCATCACTACTGCAGTAGAGCATCCTGTAAGAAATTTGAGTGACACTTTTGGTTTCATTGTTTCTCAGAAACATCTTGTGTTTACCTAGCACACCCAACCTGCTTGCAGTTTTTCCAAAGCTAAATATTTAGTAGCTCATTTTATACATGAAAATCCTTTGCCTCTAAGATGAGACACAAAATCATTTACACAAAATCAAAAGGGATGGCAACCAGTGGAAACCACAGGTGCAGTTCTTGTTTTAATTGAGAAATGTTCCATTACAGGAAAATCCATTAGAGGAAACAGATTAATAAAGCTGTGTTCATTGTTCTTTGTACAGCAGTGAGTGAAATCTTATTACAAGATAACATGGTTTAGTGGTGACTTGGCAGTGCTGGGTTAATGGTTGGACTTGGTTGATGATCTTAGAGGTCTATTCCAACATTAATTTTTCTGAAACCATCATCTCTTAATATCTTGGACACAGCAGCACTGAAGTGGCAAACATAGAGAAATAGTCTCCTGAGAGTAGCTTTTAAAAAGGAAAAGAAAATACTGCATGTATAAAATCTCCTGGAGTAGTAGTTTTGTACTGTGACAGGACAGAACATTTCTGAAGTAATTTGTTTTGGAAAGATTACCTATCACAGATGCAAGTCATTAATTCAGTAAATGGATCAAGTTTGTGGATTCTTTATAACAGCTGTTGATTAAAGTACCAGCTATATTAATGATTTTACTTTACAAATAACTAGTTAACTATTTCTGTAAATCAATATACAATTTTTGATTTCATAGATCACTGCAGTCTTGTCTTTTTTTTTTTTTTTTTTTGAAACCTGAAAGTAGCAATGCAAACTACTACACCTATGCTGATGTTTATGTAGAATACTCTATAAAATGAATTAATAAATACTTAGAGGATTTTTCTTGGTAATAATTACTTAGCTCTTAGAGGGCTTAACATCATCCTGTAGATTTACAATGGGCAGCAAAATTATAGTTTCTGTTGATTCTGTTTAGATTTTCAGCTTTTTGCAAGTCAGGCAGCAGTGAATTTCCAGCAGTATAAATGTTGCAACCATGGAATTAGAATCCCATTGGAATACTTTCTCTATTTTCAGTATCTAAATGCTTTTAAAAATCTGTATCTGACTCTGTTATCAGTGTTCAGGAATGATACCTCGAGTTACTCCCCCTGAAAGCAATGGCACTAAGCATAGAACAAGATAAACTCCATGTGAACAAAGGGTGCAAAACCAGGCAGCTGACACAGAGGTGAGTTAGATGTGGCTTTTTTAATGGTGTGACATTTCTCACAATCAGGTGGCTGCTCTGCACAGGCGCATCGAGAAGATAGTGGGAGTGGCTGCAATGTGTGGCGTCAACATTGTGTGTTTCCAGGAGGCTTGGAGTGAGTATCTTGTGGTTCCCTCTAGATGTCAAGTGCCCTCTATTTTAACAGGTGTCCTGTAAGTGAACAGTAGAAATCTTCCAAGATACAACAATTGACTGTAGTGATTTGCTTCCTAAAGGAACAAGGAAAACCCAAGGAGTCTGAGGTAGCAGAACTGTATGGAAGAGATATGAGGGGTCTGTTACATTGAAGACTGCTGTATCATATTTGGAGCTCCTTCCTGGCATCCTTTATGATCCTTTCCTCTTTTTATTTTCTCCTAAAACTTTGGGGGTTTCTTCTAGACTGGTATTAATTGTTAAAAATCTGTTTTTAATTAACATGGGGTGTTTGAGGCTTAATAGAAGCAAAACTCTTCAATTTCATGGGCAAGTGAAGGCCCATGAGATGTTTGTGAAAACAGGTTGTTCACAGTGTACCCCAGTGACTGGGGTATATTGTCTTTTTACCCCTGCTGAGACTTCACTAAATACATCCATTTTCTTCTGGTTTGCCCTGTGTGAGCTCAAAACTTCTTGCCCTCGCTAAAAATATTTTTAAATAGCTTTTGCCTTTAACAGTTGAAGGAAAACAGTTGAATCATTCTTAATTGTTTAATTTTTTTAATCTGTATTCATGCAAATATCATATATTTCTTGAGTGACATGAACATTTTTGTACATTTTGCCTTGCTTTGGTGTTTTCCAGCCATGCCCTTTGCTTTTTGTACAAGAGAGAAACTTCCTTGGACTGAATTTGCTGAGTCAGCAGAGGACGGGCCAACAACAAAATTCTGTCAAGAGGTAAAAAACCAAGCAAGCAAGCAAAATAAAGACCAACTGACATCACTTGAAGGAAAAGACAATATACCAGTGAACTGGCAGGCAGAATTTGCTGTATTTCTCACTCGTACCTGTGTTATTTAACATTTCTAGTTAGCATGTAATGCTGTTTTACCTTTTAATTAACTGTTTCCAGCTGGCTGTGGTGTCTGTCATTCTGGGGTACTGCAGGCTGGTGTCTGATAAAGGAATTGTGTTCATTTGTGCAGCTTGCAAAGAAGTACAATATGGTTGTGGTGTCTCCAATCCTGGAGCGAGATGAACTGCATGGTGGAATTCTGTGGAATACTGCAGTAGTCATTTCTAATTCTGGAGCACTCCTTGGCAAAAGTAGGAAAAATCACATTCCAAGGGTTGGAGATTTCAATGAGGTAAGATGCAGTATTGTGACAATCAAGTTAGTCTTACCTTGCAGCTCTTGTTTGTGCCAGCACGTGTTGTATCAGAGTCACAGTGGCAGGAAATGAAATGTGTTTCTAAAAAATGTGGTTCACTTACTGTTGAATCAGTTTTTCTGAGATGAAGCCATAGTTAATTTATCAAGAAGGAATAACTTTAGTGAGAGTGATGAGTCTTAAAGGAAAAATAACATTGAATCTTGTTAGGTGCTCTTCCTTGGCCCAGTGAAACTTCAAAGGTATCGAGTATCCATTAAAAGGATTGTTTAAGTTACAGCTGTGTTATGTTTGTTGTGCATGATTGGCTTGGGTAGTTTTGTCATGTGTGCACATTGAACTTACTTTAATTTGCAGGGTAATTGTTTCTTGAGCATTACTTACAGCCTTTCTCTGTTTCTCTGTGAGGTTGTCTTGGAAATGACAGTTCTTTTGCTTGTGCTTATTCAAGCAGAGTCCCTGAATTCATTGTGCCTCTGACTGAATAGCTGGTTTATGGCATCTTCTGTTCACTAATGGCATTATTGCAGCTGAAGCCCCCAGCAGGTTTTGGGCCATCCTCCAGAATCAGAAACCGAACTGGCAGTAAAGGCAATGACTGGTAGATCTGAAATGTGTTTATCCATCCAAAGAAATATCACAAGCAGAAAGATCAGGATTAAAAATTAACTGAAGTCTAAAAATACATTGTCTTACCTAACTAAATCTCTCCTTGTCAGCTAAAGTGAGTAATTAACAGAGGCATTTCTGCTAAGCACTGGAGGCTGCTGTATACCTGCAGTTGCTTTTGTTCCCTGTATGACTGCTCCAGTCATCAAACTGAGGCTTCTGAACCTAAAGTGCTTTTTTGTTAATGTAAAAAGTCATTTTGGGTCTCAAAACTTTGTGTTCAAAGACCTCTGGAAGTTTTGACCTTGCTCCCAGACTTGATCAGGCTGGTTTGAGTTTCTCCAGAGGAGGCTGTTAATAGAGTTCTACACAATGAATTTCTGGCACAGTCTGTCAGTCACCAGTCTTACCTTGTATTTTTAACAATCATTCTGATTCTTACTATTATTTTATCAGCTCTGTCCTTTAGCTAGCAAAAATAGTAGCTAAGAAATCCATTGGTTACTTTCCACATTTTCAAATTTATTCTTTATGTAATCCAACAAAAAACAGATTCCTGTTGCTTGTGCTCAAATATGATGTTTTTCAGTTTTCCTGACAGTGTTTAGTGGAGAATCAACAGATTCCAAGAAACTAATTGTTTCCAGCTATGAAACTGTAATGAGAGACACCTAAAAAAAGAAAGTATTTTTACTTTCTCATGTGAAGTATAAATAGAGTTTCCCTAAGAGTTTTGCATAGTTGCTAAAAGAAGTTAGTTCTTAGAATCCTAAACGCCAGAATTACTACAAAACTATCTGTTTATAACTTCCAGATATACTATAATGATCTGGCATTTCTTCTTGTATCTACTTGTTACAGAATCAAGTAGTGCTTGCCCAAGACAGCACTGTCTTCAGCTGGCTTTGTTAGCAAAGCATTAAATCCACTTTTCTGAGCTGAACAATTCTGATAAAGCAACTTCAGAAACCACCCAGGCTACAGGAAAGGATTATATTCATCTGTGTTACTTTAATGTTGTTTTCTTTATCAACAAAGTTAAACCTCAGGGAAATATCGAATTTGAAATTATTTCATGTGGGTTGTCTCTGTAGGGCAGATGGGAAAGGAGCCTTGTTAAAATCGTGCCCGTTGAATGAGTAAGAACTAAATGGAAAGGGCAGAGAGGTTGGTCTGTGGCCTATTCAGCCATGTGTGGGAGGCCTTATAAACAAAAATCAATCCTTCTTGAGACATCACACTTTATTGCTGTGGAGAGGATTGTGACCTCTGGTGTGAAATAAAGAAATAGGAACTGATGAATTCCCTGAAGCAACAGCAGTCTTGTTTTTCTTCTGCTGTTGTAAGAAAAGAAACTAAGAATAGGAGAAAAAATGGAAATATATTCATTCAGCAGAATTGTTTTGAAAAAGATTTGTGTGAGCACCCACCATGTGGTCTGCTGTCTACAGACATGAAAGGAGATCAAATCAGTGCCCAAGGGACTGTGCAATTTCATGAGAACTGATAATAAATAAGAAACATGAGATGATTATTTTACTGGACATACTGAACCTGTAGCCCTTGGTTTCAGAAGGTGACCCTCCTGTGTCTATCAGGCCATTGGCCCACACTTACAGGAGGCCCAGGTTTGTTCCCCAGCTGTACCTGCTTGCTTTGGGCCTCAGGTGTTTCTACTTCCTTCAGGACCAATGGCAGTGGTGGTTATAAGGAACAGATAATTTCAATAAAACGGGGTCTACTTTACAGAACACCTTCCTTCTGTGATGAGAGACATGTTCTGGTGGATTAGGATGTGGATTGTGTCCCTTGCTCTTCTGTCTCTGATCAGCACCAAAGGATACTGTCAGGAATCAGCCTGGCCACTGCAACTTGTGTGCTTCCTTGGGATCCTCAGTTCCGTATAAGGGGTGTTGGGTGGCGTGTTTTGTGTCCTTATCTTCGGGTCTTCATCACTGTCTTTGTCCCTGTCTAAACCTGGTGATGGTACTTTCAGAAAGCAGCACGTTTTGGAAGTGCACTGCCTGCTGCATAAAACAAAGTTCCTCTGCTTGAAAGGAAATAAAAGAGTGTAATTTCAGTGAATACAGACTCCTGCTGCTGCCTTGGCATTTCTGTATTCATCTTTTCTACTGCCTAAGTGATTTTGTAAATCTCATCATATTATCCCCAGCTTTCTATCTACAGATTAAAAATCTTTTTTAGTTGGAGTTACTTCTTTGCACTTTTTTAAGAAGTCTGCCTTTGTGGGTTTTGTTGTTTGGTTGGACTTTTTCCTTTGTTTTTTCTTTTGTTTGTTTGTAGTCTACTTACTATATGGAAGGAAATACAGGACACCCAGTGTTTCAGACACAGTTTGGGACAATTGCTGTGAACATCTGCTATGGGCGCCACCACCCTCTGAACTGGCTCATGTATAGCATGAATGGAGCAGAGATCATCTTTAACCCTTCAGCCACTATAGGGACACTCAGGTAAAATACAAAATGATCTGTGCCATTGCTTCCTTTCTGGGTTAACTGAACCTCTGAGCCCTGCACTGAGGCCTTAAAGGCACCTTGCTGAGGTCTTGGTGTAGTCTCATTGTTTTGCCTTCAAAAAGGAGCCTGCATTCTCCTCCACCAGGAATTTTGGGCTCCCAGTCTCCTCCCAGTAACTGATTCTCTTTCAGAACTTTACTGTACATCAGCAGGTCTCCTGTCTTTGAGACAGCATTAACCAGCATCCAGCTGGTATTCTGAAAACGGAGACTTTGTTTAGATTTTTTTATGTAATATTTTTGCTATGTAATAGGTAGTGGTCATGTTCAGACTTTTTTTACCAGCTTGCGCTGTCCACCTAGGAATGTGGTATGAAATTGCAGTTTTTAGAACCAAGCTGAGATACCCTTTTCTGAGAAATTGTTTTTTAAACCGTTGGCAATTTTATGACTGTCAGGCCTCTTGAACCAGACTGGACTGGTGTAAACTGTCCCTTGAGATTAATCTTCTGCAGATTAACATTAATTGCACCCAACTGACTTGATTTCCTAAAAGCTAACTGTGGCCTCTTTGACAGAAAATGTGCAGTGTGAGACAGTGAGAATCTAGATTTAGCACTGGAGTGTACAGTTAATGAATACCTGCTCCTCTCTGTGTGTTGTAGTGAGGCGCTGTGGCCAATCGAAGCCAGAAACGCTGCCATAGCCAATCACTGCTTCACGTGTGCCATCAACAGAGTAGGAACGGTTCGTATCTTCCTTGCTTCATTCCATCACTCAGGGCTGGAGCATGAGTTTGTTCGAGGCAGCGGCTGCTAGCACTAGAATGCATGGGTTCCCCTGCTGGGTAACCACTGTACTAGGGTTTATGATGTGATTTGAAGATGGACAGTGATGAAGAGATTGAGAGCTGCCTCTGTTGCTGGCAGCCTGCTTTTTGGTTGCAGCTGTTTCCTGTTCTTGAATTGAATCTTTGTAAGAGGCACCCGCCCTTTTGCTAACTCTCCCGGTTTCTCTGGTGAAATCAGTATTTTATCCAAAATGAGTGAAAAATTAACATATCCTCAAGTCAACGGTACACAACTTGTGGCTGTTGTACAGCTACTATCTCTTTCTGAACTGTAAAATTCTATAATGAAATTTAATAGCACGTGCAATAGGTTATTCTTACCTTCAGATTAGTCCAATTACGCTATGTGTAAACTTTTAAAATTAGATTCCCTGCAAAAATCCAGAATTTTCCTTGCTGCTGTGTGAACGTTTGCCTTTTTTTGTCATCCGAAAAGATATGTTTGGTTAAATATCTCCTCTTTTGCCTCTTTAAACTTGTGAAATGGATACGAGACATGTTCCCCAAAGTGTATGAACAGCAGGCAGTGATACAAAAAGACCTTGTGTTCTATCCATCACAGAAACTAGGCCTCTCTGATGACTCCCTTCAGACACTGCTGATCATGTGCCAGAAAAAAATATTTGTAGATTTATATAAACTCCCAAAATACAATAGACTAGCAAGGATTTCTTGAATGAAACGGAATTATACTGCCACCTATGGATTCCTCTTATTTCACAGGAGTACTACAAAAACGCCTTTACTTCTGGAGATGGTGGAAAAGGTATGTTCAGAAATCACATTCGCTACCAGTTCCCAGATTTGCTGGAAGTTAAAGAGTGCGATCAATGAGGAGTATGAGATTTTCTTGTATGTACTTATATGTTGCAACACAGCAATTTGTGCAGTGAAAACTGTGGCTGCTTGTGGCTCCATCCAGAGTGTTCCTGAGCCTTTTTTAGCCAGTTTTGGAGCTAAGTGTTTTTAGCAGCTGCATGAGAAAGGTCAGTGGGATCCATGGCTTAGTAGTACAACAAATGTGATTGATTTTTGGCACAACTCAAGAGTTGTGCAATATGAAATAACATCTTTTCTGTGCCTCAAATCCCAGTGTTTTCACTTCTGACCTTTTATTGAAAATAGAATGGGTGTATCTCTGTCAGCTGTTTTGAAAATATATGATTTGACAATTAGAATTCATTTAAATGCTGAGTAAAAAGCAATGAAAGCAAAGCCTTTAGTCCAGAGACTTAATAATGGGAAAACATAATGGTACATTATTTGAAAGTCAATGCAGGGAGATTTTCCTGATAATTTGAGGGTGTACTATGCATGAAAATTATAACTAGCCAAAACTGCAGTTATTTTAGGATCATGCTGTGACTCTTCAAGATGATTGTCTTGCCTAAAGGACAGTGAGTCCCCAAGAAACAGAGTCAGGTTTTGTGGGGCACTGCATGCTAAGTTACATACCTATTTGCAGATGGCAATACATGCTTTTTAAAATCTCTCTAAGCACACCATGAGCTGGGCCATTTCTATGGCTCGAGTTACGTAGCTGCGCCAGACGGCAGCCGGACCCCGGGGCTCTCCCGCACTCAGGATGGGCTGCTGGTGGCAGAGATGGACCTAAACCTCTGCAGGCAAGTCAGTGACAAATGGAATTTTAAGGTAAGCCTGACTATAAAGGAAATACAATATTAGAACAAACAAGCTTTGATAATGATTCTATGATGTTCCAATAGTTAAAAGGCAGCCTTTTATATATATATTTTTTAGTAGTTCAGAGCTTAAATTGTTGAAGTAATTTAACAGGATGTTATGGAGGCCAAAAGCATAAATAGACTTGGAAAAGAAGTAGCTAAGTTCAGGGAAACTAGGCCAGTAGCTTTCAAATGAAAACCCTAGCCTCAGGACCCTACCGTGGATTGCCAGCAGCTCTGAGGATTGCTGGGGAAGAGTTTTGCTTTCCTTATGCAGTGAACATAGGCATTTGTTGCTGAGCTGAGGCAGGTATTGCATCTATCTAACATGGTACTATTATATATTCTTAAAGGCTTTAATTGTCAGTTTTGGTGATATTCAGTGAAAACCCAAACCTACAAGCTTCTGAGAACTTTCTGAAGGCAAAATTCTTGTAACATTAACTTCTTGAATTTGTGGATATGTTGAAACTACAGAGAAGGAACTGTGTACTGTATATATTCATTTCTGAAGCATCTTAACACACTTCTGAATTTATCTAAATCAGATTAAGATAGCTGCAAGCCATTCCATATGGCTTTAACAAACCTTATTTATTACTATTTTTTTTTTGTATTCTGAGGTAAAGCTAATTTGGTTCATCTTTACAGAGGGCATAATTGGATTTAATTTGTCCAGCAGCAGTGCTGGTTGAAGAAATGGCTGCCCCAGCACAGCAGCTTGCTAACCCTTCAGCTGTGCCAGTACAAGCTATGTGGGGTGCTATATTATATACCGATTTAGTGGAGTGACCAAATTTTTTTTTTTAAACAAACAACACTCTAGTTCCTTTTTTATTCTGATCAAATTTACAACAGGCCACACAAAGATCCTGTTGGAACAAAAAAAGGAAATAAGTGACAGCTCTGGAAATAGGCTTTGTTGATGAAGAAAACATCTTGCTTGCTTCTGTGGAGACAGGTCTCTTGTTCCAGTTCTCAGTACTGCTAAAGACCAGAACCTTTTCCTGGTCACTCTTAAGATCAGCATGATTTGAATTCTAACAAAATAGACCAGAACACTTGGCTAGCAGCTGTACAATATATGCAGGTTCTTCAGTGATCACCTAGTATCTAAAACAAGTAACCATTTGCAAGGAGTGTCAAATTTTGAACACCATGCTACTGCAAGCAGACATTTATTTTATAGAGCTGGTTTGTTTGCCTGTTGTGCATTACAGAATGGTGCAATATTCAAGATGTTTTGATGTCAGTTTGACATAAAAATGAAAAGTCTCTCTGGATTTAAAATGCTGAATAAGCTTTCTAATTAAAAAAATAGTAATTTCTTATCTAGAGCTTAATTTTTTGGTAATATTGCTAATCCATACATAGAGACTAAAACCAAGAAGTAATTTCAGATAATCTTCTGGAACAGAGTTGCATTTACAGATGCCTATGGAAGGCATGTGGTTGTTGCCATAATGAAATTAAGTTGTGCTGAGAGATTCTTAGTTTTTTAAGTCAGGCATGCATTTAATTTTGCTTTGCCACAATAGTCTGAGGCCCTTACTGCAGAGTAGAGGCTTGGTGTGTCAGGAAGCACATGGAGCATTGCTTCTACCAGCCTAGGAGGGGTATCTGAACAAAAGCAATTGTATTGATTAGGAAAAACAAACAGTAAAGGCAAAACACTGGCCTTTGGCTGATTTGTGTAGAATTGTGTGTTTTTTGTTGTCGTCAACTCCTGTGTTTTCAGCACCTTCATTTCATGTTGATGGTGTGGAGTGCTATTGTTGGGTTTTAGCACATAAAGCACAGCTGTGGTTTTGTTTATGTGACAGGGGAGAGCTGTTTCCTTTTCCTCTCAGTTGGGAGAGGTAGTTCTTGCTGAGGGGAATGAGGAAGAGTGGTCACAGGTTTTCTCACCCACTGCAGAAAACCTTTAACAGCGAGTAGGAAGCTATTTAACCTGCTCTGGTATCTGCAGTGTGCACCCAGTGATGCCTGAAAGGGACATTGAGTAGAATGTCTTTGCTAAACTTAGAGCAGCAAAAGGGTTAAACAAATTAAATAAAGATGCAATTTGCCTCTCTCAGAACCAATGCTGTGGGTTGTGCACTCAGAAGAGGATGGTGGCATTACATCAGGTGCTGTATTGCAGCACTTCCAGCACTTGCTCTGTTGCCCAAACCATTGAGATTTTGTATTATTAACGGATGAAGTAGCAGTAACCCCAACACTGTTGGTGGCTTACATGCAGACTTACTGCTGGCAGCAGGGCTCTTCAGTTGTCAAGGACATGACATGAAGCCCTAATTACAGAGACACTCCTTTGCCTTCATTGACATAACTTAAAAAATTGTTGATGCATAAGAAAGCAAGTCCACCTTTCCCATTCAGCTATCCAGAATAGCTATAATAAGTAGTAAGTCAGTGCTCATGACTGTCATTGAAGGAGAGCTGCAAAACAGGAAGGTGTTCATTTAAAAGTTTGACTTTCAGGGTGGAACTACACTTCTTTTTTTGGATAGAAATACAGTCCTAGGCAACATAATACTAGTTATTTTATAAAAAAGTTTGTGCTAAGGCACTGGAGATACTGATTTTGAGGGAATTATGGTTTTGATGTTTGGGACAATTAAATTGTATATTGTCATAGGAAAAACCAACCAGTGAATAGAGGTATTTTCTACTGAAGTACTTTTGTAGCTTACTTGAAAGAACTGAAGCTTTGATTTTTCTTTTCCAGATGACTGGTAGATATGAAATGTATGCAGAAAAGCTCGCTGAAGCAATCCAGCCTTTCTTTATACCCAATATCATCAAAGAGTAAGAGAGAGCATCTCATGACACTCAAATGTTACAAGACAAACTCAAAGTTACTGTTGGATTATAGCTTTACTGTGAATCACAAGTTGCTGGTTTAATGTTGTCAGTTTAATTTCATGTAGCCAATTTTAAATAATAGGAGTCAGAACTTTTACGTAAAATAATTTTAAATGGCTTCATAATTGTTTGTCATTTACACTAATGAGTCTAAAGTTGTTCCTTGCTAGAAATACATCCAGTGTTTTTCTAGAGTAGATACCCATACAGTGTACTCTGATAATAGTTGATTGGATGAGTCCAGAGGACATGAAAATTTTTACGTAAGCTTTGCACTGTACATCTTGTTTCTGCTTTCTGGTTTTTACCCTCTGCCCAAATGCATAATTTAGGGAGAAATGAGGCTGAAATTGTTTTCATCTGGGTTTTGATTGCTTTTTCTGCTTATGAACTACTTGATGCATTTCAGTTACAGCTGAGTAATGTACCAGATATCCCAGTTGTGTGAAGAACTGTGGGTGCTCTAAAGAACAGAACCACTGCTTTGGTTCTGTTGCTTTTTACACAACTACAGCTAGAGCAGTGTCTTTGCTGTGCCCCTTCGAGGTGCAGAAGTTGTGCTCAGAGAGCTGCTTTGGTATCTTCTGAAGCTCAGTGCCCTGAAGGGAAGCAGAAATAGAGACCCTGCTCAATGCACAGGCAAGGCTGGGGCAGTTGCATGCTTTTCACTGTGAACAGAAAGCTCAGGATGGGTGAGGAAAACTCCTTCCCCGGGGCTGCACTCCAGGAGGATATGTGGTGGCTGCAGAGTACACAACCCAGCTGTGGAATAAAGGTAGTGATGACACATCTTAGGTAGTACTGTATTCTGAAATTTTGCTTCATATGATTTGAGTGATGTCAGTGGGTGTTCAGGCAATGCAGACTGAATACAATTTACAGCCCAGCTGTAAAAAACTATGAATTTATAGCTAATAATAGTAATAAATATTTGAACTCTTGTTTTTGTTTTTCTAAATTACAATTTCAGATTTTCAAAAACACTTTTCCTAATAAACTTGTTAATAAATGCACTTGCTACATTATGTTACCAGGTTATTTGTGAGCTTAACCTTTATTGAGAATGGCTTAATTACAAATAAAAATATATTTATGTATAAAATCCCTGCACGTAAAATCCCCTTCCTTTGCTATTGACATCCTGACAGAAACAAAGCAACAGAACATTTTCAGAGTGTTTTGATAGACAATCTTGTAATAGGAAACAAAGTTTCAGAAAATGCAGCTGCTCTGGATGCTTGTGCAGCGAGCTGCTTTTTCAGTTGAATTTGTGTCATATACTCAGTCTTTTCACTTGGTTTTTGCTGCTTCCTTGTGTTTTCATCTCTCATAGCCACCTTCCATTTGGCAGCTGTACGAGATCCTGTTGTAATAGTGGACCTCTCCTTTTGTCTGCACTAGCTTAGACAGCTTTGTTTATCTTTCCCTTTTTTTGAAGCATTTAAACCCTGGGTACCATCACTTAGCAGTCAATGTTGTTACACCTGTGTGTGCACTTCAGAACACTAAGCTTGCCCTTAAGTTCATGTTTTCTATATGCCCAGGATTCACTTTTGGTAATGGAAACAGTAAGATGCTGAATGCCAATTACAAGACTTTGTAGGAATTGTTTTTATTCAACTAATCAAGCCTGTTCTAAGATAAATCCTGTGGCAGTTTAATAGTATTAAATGAACTACCTACCTGAAAATGCATGGGTTAAGGAGGTACTCTAACAGCCTGTAGCTTCCATACCTGTTAATAATTAACAGAGCTAATACACTCTCTCAAAATCAAGCATCACAATTTTGGCCCTGGACATGAAAATTCCCAGATCAGGAGTCTTCTGGTTATTTACTCTGGAGGAGCTGAAAGGCACTATCTACAACAGGTTTTGTACCTTTCTTCTGGAGGGATTCTGCTGGTGGCACTGATAGACTGGTTCTACACAAATCACGTCCTACCTGTTGCTCATCACTGCCAGAATGTATTTAAACTTCACCAATGATAAGCAAAATTTGACACACAAAATTTTCTGTCATGCACTTTTGTTTGGAATTTTTTAAGGTTTACTGCATTTTAGATGTCTGTTACTATTTTCTGCCTTTGTACAAAGGAACACTCTTATGATAAAAGAAATCACTTTTCTGATAAAAGAAAATGTTTATCTTGGTAAAAAATCTTTCTATGCTGAAAGTAGATTCCTATTTATTATATCCAGTTTCAGAACTTGAACAGTTCTTTTCCTAAAACCATGCCAGAGATTTGGGATCTATCTTAAGTGGAAATTTTCCTAGTTTTATATCAGTGCTGATTTTCCTACTCAGTTTCATATAGGCAGGACTGAAGATTGAGACTTATAAGAAATGAGGATGGATGAAACTGAAAAAAGTGGCTTTTTCTTACACTTCAGAGTGCTCCTCAGGTAACAGAGGAAAGGGCTATGAATGGGCTGCTACCAATTTCACTTAATGTCTCAGTACAGCAACAATTTAATCCAAATACAGCTGTAGTATAACAGCTAGAAAAATCTAAGTTCCTGACTTCTTACTTGTAGAAGGTATATTTGTATTTCCTCTTTTCTTAATTGATTTTAGCTCTTCTGAGAAGGTCACTGAACTAATACTAACAGCAAAATTTGGCTCAAATTATGATTTAGCATTTTGATACAATGCAGTAGATGCTGTCAGATATTTACACTTTACACACAAAATAGATACCATTACTGTGAATGATAATTTTCTGCATTTGCTTAATAAGTTTAAATATTTAGAATGGATTCTGCAGAAACTGGCACATGTGGGTGGCATAACATTCAGAGCTTTTTGTAAAGAGCAGTAAAGACTTCCAAGTGCAAGTAAAATCTTTCCACCTAAAGTTTTGGAGCAATATGGAGCTCTGAACAGTCATCCAGGAGGATTTAGCCAAAAGAGATTGAGTTTGTAGTGCAAGGGAGTAATTCTAGTATTGCAGTTGCATAAATGCTAAATCTCTGTGAATTTGGTACATGGCAAAAGTTTCCTACATTGCAGACAATACTGATGAGCCAGCAATGCTTTTTTTTTTGTTATTTAAAAGCAGTTTAAATTAGTATTTCTTTTCCTTTTATAATATTCTGCTGAACTTCAAATCCATAGAATTTGTATGAAGAGCAGCCCTTCATGCTTTGACAGAGAAACAGGTATTTTCTATTTTTTTTTTGTTTACCTAAACCTATGCAAATATTACCAAGTGTTAAAGTTCATAAATTTGGTGTTTTTTTTCTTATGTGTTTAATTTGAAAATAAGCTGAAAGTGAACAGGCTCTGGGCCTCTATTTTGGAACTGCTGTCAAATGTGCAATTTTGAAAATTAGGGGAAGAAAAAACCAAAGACAGATATTGCAAAATCAGATACACCATCAGAAAAAAAAAAAAAAAAGATAAAGACAGCATTGCAATATAGTCCTGTCAATGTCTCTAAAGCCTCTCTTGTTGAAGGTCCCACTGCAGTCCAGGAGCAAGGTGTGTGCAGGGGAGTCCTGAGACGAGCAGCCAGCTGCCCTGCAGGCTGTGCAGGAAGGAGCAGGAGTGTCCTGGGTGGGTGTCAGCTGTCTGTGTAGATGAACAGAATATCTTCATCTGTGCCATAACTTGTCCTGGCTTCCTCGAAGTTACTGATGCTGGTGCAGCATGTTCCTGGGAAGGAGGAACAAAATGTTACAAAAAATTCAGAAGGATTTGCTGGTGAAAGGTTCTTGCATGGGATGTAACAACATCCACAAAACAAACTAGTATAGAGATTACACCCAGCAGCTTAGGTTACAGCTTTACTCAGGTAGATTTTTTCACCTTAAAGAGCTCCCTGAAGTTATGCTGCAGATAGGTACCAAATTGGTCCTTCTGCTGTATTCTGCACATAGGCATTTCAGCATCTCTCACTAACCCATCTGAAAGCCAAACAAGGCAATTGCTAGAATGCCTATCTGAATTCTTCAACTAAATCACACCACAAAATGCAGCACTGATCTAATTAATGTAGCAAAATTGGGTAGTGATGCTTGAAATGCCTGTGCACTGTGAGGGGAGGTCCAGCTGTGGCTCTGTGTCAGACTCGTTAGCAACTGACTGAGAATCCATCTAAAAGGGGCAGGCTACTCACGGTCAGCATAGGCAGGGTTGTTGTAGTAAATACTCCCTGAGGCTTTGTTGTAGCCACATAACACAATGAAATGGCCCTGGTAGTCAGGGCTCCTGCAGAAGCACTTCTGTCCGATGGGAAGGAAGCAGCAGTATTTGACAGGACTTGAGCAAAGATCACACAGTAGCAGGACTGCGTTCACAAGGACAATGGCTACGTGACCCTGGGACAGGTGGTTTTGGATGTCTTGAACGGTTACTGTGCTGCAAGGAAAAAGAACACGCTTACTGAAAGAGGCTGGTGTAAACAAAGTGCCTGATGGTGGACAGTGCAGCTGGCATTTTATAGATATACTATACATACACTATAGATACAATTCTGTATCACAGGTACAGCTCTTTGCTGGTAAACCCTGCAGCCTTTGCTATGGACAAAGCCTGACAGAACCTGTAGCATTCAAGGCCTTTTCAATTTCATTGCTGCTGCTGAAGTGCAGAGCAACAGCTCTGGATTCTGCATTAACACATTCTGAGATGACACATCAGATGCCCCAGAGAAGAGCATTAAAGGAGCTGGCAACTCACTCAGTAACTTGAGGAACTTCTGTTGTAGGAAAATTTTAAGTCAAGTGTTCTCTCTTGCTGTTAGGAAAGCTTATCTCTGAAACACCAAATCTTTATCAACTGAGTGGTTAAATGTTGTGTAACCACTAACCAAATTAAATGTGCCCAAATCACACAGGACTGTGATTCTCCTAGCCGAAGTTTTGAATCACGTGATACTCTTGAGGCTTTATTTCTACAGAGAGTAAGTATTCACCAAACATCACCTATAACCTCATCTGTTAAAAGCTATCCTTCACTGAGGCAGATGGTGTGTTCCACATGTGTGAGAAACTCATCACTTGGATCTGTTCCACATGTCTGTGCTGTGTGCACCAGCTGACTGAACTCACAGGCTTTTTATTTAACCCTTCCCAGTGTCACTTCCCCAGTCTGATGCCCCAGCCTCAGTACTGCACAGGTAGATATGCCCTCTGTCCCTGCCTTAATCAAGGCCACAGTCTTAAGACTGCAAAAGCAAGAGGGACTGAGTATCCCTTCTGTTCTGTCACAGCTGTAATTAAAGTGAAGGTGACTCCACATATATTAGAAAGGACACTCAGTTCTGCTAAATATAAGTTATGCTCCAGCACTCAAATGCTATTGTGGCTGCCCCATATCCTCTCTGCTTACCCCTAATCATTTACCCCACTTCAACAGCAGGAATCCAAACCCAGCTTCCCTATAAAAAGGGATGCAGCTCAAGTTGGATGCTTAGTCATTTCCCAATAGAATTTCACTGCTGATTATGACAATTCTGCAGTTTTTCCATTTCTTCTGGGTTTGCAGTTCTTTCATGGAGTTCCTTATTTCATGGTCTCCTTGGCAAAAGCTCCTACGCTAACTTGTACTTTGCAGGTTTGTCTGGGAACAGAGATCCATAATGTTTGCATAGCTCTGGGAACAATGAGTTCTGTACCTACACAGCATTCTCTTTAATTCCAACAATGTCCAATTAGAGTGCTGTAGGCACTCCCTACTGCCTAAGTGTAATGGAAAACCAAATTCAAAACAGAGTCAGCTCCTACCAGCATTTTCATATCACTTATTTTGCATCATGACTAATTTTTCTTCAAGCTTCATTATTAGCTCTTCATGTGCATGAGACAGATATAAGAGAAAGACACTGTCAGTAAAAAAAGGTTTACGGCTTGATTTGAGTCTCTTTCAGCAGTTTAGTTTGTGCCTCCAAGAAAAGCAGGGGCCCACAGAATCTCCACAGAGAAAGAGTACAGCTTACCATTTCTCCACCAGCACCTTGCAGTCTTTGGCTTGTGCAAAGAGCTGATTCACTCGATTCTCTTCTGTGTCGAAGTGCTTCCTGTAAAATGACTGTGGAAATAACAGAAGTTCTGAACTGGAATGGTGTTTACCTTGGGTAATCCACCACTTAGAGTCTGCTAGCAAGGGCCTGCATAAGTTGGAGCTCTGGCTATGGGATAAAAGATCTCTCCCTTAGTTTGCTGGAAACGGGACAAGGATTTCTGCTCTGAATTACAAATCAAATTTGCTCCTGGTCATTTACTGTTGCAGTTTCTATCCAGTGGCTGGTCAGCTGCCTACATAAGAGAAGCCTGTCTGGCTTCCTAGGGGAAACTGGGCAGGAGCTTGCATTGAAGTCACTGCTGCTACAGGCCCTCCTTGGCCCCTTGTTGGCAGTCCTGGAGAGGCTAAGCTCTCAGTGGATGGGAGGCTGAGTTCCCCTCTCACCTCTAGAGGTGGATCTTCCAGGTCAAGGCTGAGGCACGGTGGTGGGGAAAGTGTGGAAGCTATACACTGCTGCTGCCCAGGCTGTACCTGTTCTGTAGATAAATACAGGGCTTCAGTCTCCAAGGCTGTCAAATAGGCTGGAACCTTTTATGAACACTACATATAAACTTTTTAAAAATTCAAAAGATGAATCAGTATGGGATTGTATTGCCTTTGGAACAGATCTCTGCCAGTTTTGGCAGTAGGTCAAATTAACTGTGGTTGACTGTCAGTAACACACCAGAGCTTTTACAGCATGACACTCAAGGCTTTTAAAGCTGCCTGCTCTCCCCCTGTAGATGAGAATACTGACCTGATTTTTGTAGCCCTTGTCCACTCCGAGTGTCTGGGTGCAAAATTTATGCTTAACTCCGAAGTGCCGCATTAGGTAGGCCAGGTCAATAGTCCAGATACTCTTTGTTAACTGGAGTTCCTGGATGGCTTTCTGAAACTCATCATTGTCCAAATGATTCAGGTACCTATAGTGTCAAGAAAGGCAGGGGAAGGGAAGCACAGATCTTAGGAGAAGCAAAATGTGTGCTGTAGCCCAAGCCTCTATATCACAGCATATAAAAACTGAAACAACAGGCTTGGCTAAGAAATAACAAAAAAAAAAAAAAAAAAAAAAAAAAAAAAAAAAAAAAAAAAACAAAAAAAAAAAAACAAAAAAAAAAAACAAAAAAACAAAAAAACAAACAAAAAAAAAACCCAAAAAACCAAAACCAAACCAACCCACAAAGGAGATAGAAATTTAAGGGAAGGGAATAGGGAATATTTAACTGGATTTATTGCTGACTTTTTAAAATTGGAAATGTGTGGTGCCTTGACTGTTTTAGAGTGCTAGAAGTGTACAGGTGCTGTACCAGAGTCAAGCTGGTATAGAACTCTGTCCTGAAGGGTTTACAGTGTAATGTACAAGTGTATTAGAGCCAACACAGAAAGAAGAGTTAAAGACTAAAACTTCCTTCACACAACAGATGGATTTTAAAAGGAGGAGCCATAAAGGAATTCAGTAAATATTCAAAGTAACTTGTCTTAGGCACTGATGACACAAAAGGAAGAAAGTGGGAGATGGAAGTCAGGAGAAAGCTTGGGACAGGTTGCAAAGGGGCAGTGCAAGGTAGTTACAGGGAGTTCTGAAAGTAAGAAAACAAATAGAAGTAAATGATAAAAAATTAAAAGCGACTGGAATTGAGGATGCAGGGCAAACAAGGTCAGATCAGCAGGGTAAGAAGATTAATCTTGGAAGCTGAGTTTTGGGCAGACTGGAGTGGCAAAGAGGTAAAGGGAATAGAGGTTACAGTAGTCAAGATGGGAAATTACCAGCACACGGACTAACGTCTTGGCAGAAGGGATGGAGAGAAATGAAAATCTTCTGCTTCATATCTACTAAGTGGACATCTAAATAGGTATTTCTCCTGCACCTAAGCTCATGTTCCTCTGTGGAAGGAAAGAGGAGTTCAGCAGGACAGCTACTAGTTCAAAAGCCAGAAAAAACAAAAATAAACAAAAAACCCCCAGAGGGCAACACAATTTTGAAGCTGAAACTACTCCTGGAACACAAACACTCATCCCACAGGCTGGGACTCAGCAGGACAGAGGTAGTAGAGGTACAGCACACACTCATAAACTGGGATACACCTACCCATCACTTGAAAACAAAAAGGAATCAGATGAGTCACAGCTAACTATGGGTTCTGAATTGTAACAACAGAAAAGAGGCAACACTTTCTATGAGCTTATTCATGCCAACCTGCAAAGTTCATAGAGCTGCTTAGGTATTCTGCATCTGTGTAATCAGTTAATTATTCAAAAGAGTCCGAAGTTCAGTTTATGTTTTCCCTTGTTCCTGCTGGAGAGCTGGGCCAGGCCCAAGCAGCAGTCATTGTTTATGGGTACCTCAAAAACTGCTGCTCTCCTAAGACTGAACTCATGGCTGCTTCAACACACCTCTTCTCCCTGGGATTTGCTCCCTGCTACCCCTCCCCAGGGAATGGGATTTCCCACTCTAAGAGAGCCACTTACTGAAGCACCATCCTGGAGCAGGCCAGCCCACAGTCCCAGTGGTACAGCTGCTGAATCACTGGCACTTTCAGCTGGATGCAGTCAACTGTGTGAGCAGAACACAAACAATGTCAATCCATAGAGGAATGTTTTTCCATGCCACTAAAAGTCAGCCTGTTCTCAGCACTACAACCATGGAAACTTAGGAACGTGGTTTTGTTTGACTGGCAGGTGGATTTTTTTCTTTCTTAGGGGAACATACATTTAGTATTTCTGTACAGGTAAGCATTTGGTTTAATCTCATACTCCTTCATTGTTCCATACCAAGATCACTGGCTTTCCACCTCCTTTTCCTTTGGAAGTTTTTTTTGTTTTGTTTTTTTTTTGGTGAGGTGATGTACCCACCAGCCCTCAATTGAAGCTGTGTCTCCTCCTGAATAACAGCAGGTAAGACACAGGTATTCATCTTTTCTCTTGTGTCTGATTGTACTTCTGTGCCACAAGAGGAGTTAAACCAAACTGGGAGAAAACATACCAAGATCTCTGGGCAGGAATCACTTAGAAGCCCCACAGATTTAAACCTTTTCTATAGATGTCTTTTTTCTCAGGGACGGTAATTTACAGAATTTAAATAAAACTCACAAGTGGTACCAGTTGTCCTTTTGTATTAATTCCCTCAAAACCTCAATAGAGAGGGAAAATTAATAATCTCTGCCAAAAAGTCCCAAATACAAGCTCCATCCTCTGCCTGTTTTTTATTTTTACAGAGTTGGCAATGTGGTGGTTTCAGTTTCACCACTAGCAGGACTTGGAGAGTTGTGCCTGTTATTACTACTTCAGCATTGATCAAAACAAGTTAATCACAAAGGGCTTTTCTCAATAACCTTTGACCTAGAAAAGGCCTTCGAGACGTTTGGTTAACAAGGTCATCTACATTTTATGATGGGAATAAAAATGCATTTGACATCACATGGACTTGTTTAGTTTTGGGGTAATATTTATAGAGCTTTTTAGATAATGTTGTTATATTTTTCCTAGTTGTGCCCCTGTTTAATCATGACTTTAAAGAACAGCATGCCAGTTGATATATTTAATTTTTTAAATTCATCTAGCTTAAGGCGCTCTCAAGTATCGTAACAAAAAAAAAAAAAAAAGAAAATCAGTTCCCACTTGTCTTCAAACCAGGACTTCTCAAGTATTTTATCATAATTTTTTCTTAGTAAATTATGACTCTGTCCCCTTTTTGTAAACAGCCAGGGCCTCTACCAAGTCCCACATTAACCAAGGGGTAAAAGCTTCAGAGAGCAATAACAAGTTTTCTTGGCCGTCCAGCTTCCAGTCACCTGTTTCCCAACACACCTAGAGCTCTGCAGCGATGGCTGGCTGCTGTCCCGAGACGAGAGACCAGCCCGTCTATGCCGTGCCTGTAAATCAGCCTGCGAACCCCTCTGCGCTTGGCCAGCTCCCCGCCGCCACGACCTTACCGACGGAGCCGGTAATCGCCCATCGCTGCTGCGGCCAGCGCGGCTCGGCAGGACCGAGAGGCCACCGAGAGGCCGCCGGGAGCTCCGGCGGGGCCCGCACTCTCCGCCCGCTCCCCGCCGCCCGCCGGGCGCTCTCCCAGGCCCGTTCCGCGGGGCGGACTCCGCCTCCCCGCCGCCCCCTGCCCGCAGAGGCCCCGCCGGCCCGAGCGGGGCCGGGCGGGCCGCACTGACCTGGCGGCGGCTCGCCGGCCTCCCGGGGGCTCTTCATGGCGGTGGCGGCACCCGCCGCCCGTTCACTGCCGGCCCCGCCGAGCCGGCGGCGCGGCCCCGGGGCCCGGCGCTGGCTCCTCCCGGAGGCGGGGGCTGAGGGGGGCCGGGCCCCGGGGCGCTTGCCCCGCGCCGTGGCGGCGAGGAGAGCGGCGGGGCGTGCGGGCGGGCAGGGGCATGACACGGCGGGCGAGGGCCGCGCAGCCCTGCCCCGGAGCCGGGGCACCGCGGGGCTGCCGGGCTGGCCCCGGGCGGGAGCGGACGGGACGAGGCCGCGCCGCCCCCAGCGCCGCGTTCCGGTTCCGGCGCGCGGAGCAGGGCGGGAGGCGGCGGAGGCCATTAGGGGAGAGCGGCGCGGGCGGTGAGTGCGGCACGGCGGTCTCGTCTCCCTGCGGGGCACGCTCGCTCCCTGGGCGCTACGGGGAGGCGCCCGAGCGGCGCCGCATCCCCTGAGGGGCCGGAGGGGGCCGGGTCGGAGCGGCGACGTGCGGGAGGGATGGGTGGCCCCGGTCCCCTCAGGAAAGGGCCCGGTGCTTGGCGCTGCGCGGCCGTGCTGCCCGCGGGGCCGTGCCGCTCTGGGATCTACCTGGGGCTCTTCCCATGGAGGTACGAGTGGTTTATTTTGTGCTCCTTAAAAGTGAATTTCCCAGAAGAGACCTGGAAAAGACTGGCTGGTGATGTTTAAAGTCTTCATGGGCACGTCTCTAGAGAACTGTTATTGATGCATAGTCGAAACACACGTTCTGTTAAAAATGTGAGAAAACTGGTGCTTTACACGAGATGGTGGGTTGTGTAATTGGAGTTTATTCTACATCTTCCTTTGTAATAAAAGCTTTTGCTTTCCTTGTGCCTCAGGTGTAGAGCCACAGCACTGCAGCCATGTCGATTGGAGTGCCAATCAAGGTCCTGCACGAGGCCGAGGGCCACATCGTGACCTGTGAGACCAATACGGGAGAAGTTTATCGAGGCAAACTTATCGAAGCTGAAGACAACATGAATTGTCAGGTATCTTGTTTCACAAGGATGGAGGGAAAGTTGGCTGATCTGGGCCTCGGAAGGCTGAAAACTTGATTGAAAGACTGTTGCTTTTAGTTCTGGGATTAAAATAAACTGTAGTGCTGCTGTTTTTGACCGTGATGAAGTGGATTCAACATTACAGAATGCTCCAAAGAGGCCAGAGCTTATTTCCAGATTCAGAGTAGGACTGGGCATCCCTGTCAGTAGGATCAGAGATTTTAAGAGTCTGTCCTGTGAACAGTGTTTTTCCAGAGTTCTTTGTTTAAAGCCACTGTTAGAATGATTGATTTAAGAAACTGAAGCTTATTTAATGCACATTACTATAGTCATTCCAAGAGGGCCTAACTTTGACTTCAGGCAAGTGATCATTGACATCAGAATGCTTTCCTAATAGTACTAGAATAGCTTTATTAAAACTATTTGCATATAAGAAAACAATGTTGCTGATAAAGCTAATTTGTAAACTGGTGAGAAACCAAAAGTCCTGGGCAGCAGGCAGGGGGTGTATTTAAATGGTTGTGATGCCTTGTGTCACTGCTGAGGCCTGTCTGAGCACTGACTGATTCTGACCTTCCAGATGTCCAACATAACAGTGACATACAGAGATGGACGGGTGGCACAGCTCGAGCAGGTGTACATCAGGGGCAGCAAGATACGGTTTCTCATCTTACCAGATATGTTGAAGAATGCTCCTATGCTAAAGAGCATGAAGAATAAAAACCAGGGTTCTGGAGCTGGGCGAGGGAAAGCAGCTATTCTGAAAGCTCAAGGTATGTACAGTTTCTTCATGATTCGTCCCCCTATTTTTCTGTAGAACTGGAAAACACATCTCTGTCACTGAGGAGATTAAGCGGTAAGAAGTGAAAAGATTGCTGGTTCATACAGTGTTTGTTCATATATTTTATCTTACAGTGAGAGTCAAGACTCAAATTGTCCCAATTACCTGAATGTGTAGTATTGATGCTACAGTAATTTAGAGGTAGTGAGTGGTCTTACTGAACAGAGCCTTTCTGTTAAATTTAAGAGTTCTGTTTTCCTGCTGCTGTGGCCACCAGCTGCTTGAAATGCTTAGGGGAGGATTCAGGTGTTCTTCTTGAGCTGTTGTAGGAAAACAGCTTTAGTTACAAAGATGGTACTTAAGCTACTGGGAAGCTGTAGTTATTACCTTTTCTGTAGTTCACTTTCATTTGTGCCTTTCTCGGGGGATCAGTCTAGTTATTAGGTAGATGAGTTACAGTCATGTGCCACAAAGTCCCTGGTTAACTTCAGTGTGCAGTAACATTTATGTGGGGGAGTAACTTACTGAGTGTTGCAAAACCTTGCAAGAGCGTAGGGTTTCAAATCTCTTGGGTGACACAGATTTGTGTGTCAGAAGGAACATGAGATGTATGAATATCTACTGCAGTTGTCCTGAGGAGCCAGACTGTGGGACCATTAGGTTGTGGTTCTTCTCACAGAACACTTCTTGCTCTCACATCACTTTATGAGCATTTCCTTGCTTCTGAGTAGGAGACGCTGAGTTTTGTTGATGTTTTGCTTGTCAGTTGTTGAGATAAATATGCAGGTATGTCAAATTCACATCATCCCTGATGTTTTCTTTCTTCAGTGGCTGCAAGAGGAAGAGGCCGTGGTATGGGCCGTGGCAACATCTTCCAGAAGCGAAGATAATTTTGGTCTCGGCTGAATTGCTTTTTTTCTTAGGGGTGTTAACTTGATTACATGTGCATTGGTATCAGTTTTGTTTAATAAATGTTTCTGACAAAAATGCGTCTGCTCTTACCTGACAGAACAATTCTTGGGCAAATACACTGTAGGATGATTTCAAACTCAAACCAGCTTTGGAATATAGTGGACTTCATTATATCTAGTTTTGACCACTTTGTGTGATGCATTGGTTTTTGAAGATCATTATGTTTCTTTTTTCTTGTTTAGTCCTGCTGTCATTTATTCTCTAAAGAATTAGAAGGCATTCTTAATGAAGAATTTTGAGTCATACATTATAAAGTCTTACTAGCAGCTGCATTTATGGAAAATACAGCAAAACAGAGGCAGCTTCCTGAGAAGCAGAGCACTGTGTTCTTTAGCTTTATATGGACCTACAATAAATAGAGGTCTATCTTCAAATCTCTATATTGAACTTGTATTCTTGCATTTCTTATCTTTCTCTTTGGATATGGGGAGAATTTTTCATTAGGAACACACAACTTTGATAGCCTGAATCTATATTTGCAGTGAAAAAAATCTATTCTTTCTTAGCAGTTTTTCCCTGTGTCTGGGAAAAGATGACAGAACATAAAATAGGCATTTTCTAGGGTAAGTTTGAAATGCTTTGTAGACTTGAAAGCCAGTGCAGATGTATGAGGAAAGTTTTATAAATAGTTATCCATTAAACACAACTCAATCCAAATGCAGATGTTTTGAATAACACTCACTATCAACTTTGGCTTTTGATCTTGTTATCTATATACAGTTGTGTATAGATCAGCTGATCTGCAGGAAGCCAAATGTAGTTGTAACTTCATTAAAGTGTAGCATGGGTGTTTTTACTGACTGAAATGGTTGAAATGTTTCAATGTAACCCTTGTGTACCTTATCAGTACTGGCATCTGGGCAGTTACCGGTCTGTACACACACAAGAGCTGCTCTTGCTTTCCTGCTCGGATGCTGTGAAGACTCTCTTGTGTGCAGACAGGAAAGTTGAACTAATGTATTAACTTGTTGAATTGTGTGTAAATAAAGCTGTATTTGGTCTCACATAACTAGGGTAAGCCTTGCTGCATGTTCTTCTGGGTGGTAATGATCCTAAATGTTTGCAATGGAAACCTCCTTAGAATGTGTTTAAGGGATACTTGAGCTTAACTATAAAAGCATTTTAGTTTCATCTTCTGCCTCTCATGAGGAATGTGTCCAAAAGATGGCAGTCCTCACAAACAGGGACCATTTCCACTGATGGTGACTGGCTCACCTCTTTTTAAAGTCCCTGTTCTTGAGCCATGCCAAGCTGCTGTTCTCTCAGGAGCAGTGGATGTGGCATTCAGCAGCACTGAGGGTGGGGGACAATCAGGAATTTTGGAGAGAAACAGTAACCCTCCTCAGGTTTGATGGAGCAAACTGGATCTGCTTTAAGAAGTTTGGAGTAACTTCTCTAATGCACATCAGCTTTGAAGAAGATACTGGATTTTGCATAAACAAAAAGCTTTGCACTATGGCTTCAGGTTGAGGCTGAGTCTAGGATGAACTCTTCAGAAAGCTACTATGAGTTTAGTGTTTAAAATCTTGAAGTTTCACGCTGGTAGGAAAGTCCCAGCCAAGATGAAGGTCACTTAGCAATTTCTGACTGGAGTAACTGGAATGCTAGTTTGTTACAGGCTGCTTTTCAGAGCCTTCTTGTGATATTTGTATACTTACAGTGTGATAAATCAAAATTTCCTTCTCACAGACAAGGTTTCACCCACTAGATGGCTCTGCTGGGAAGAGAATGAAGCTCAAGAAACCAGAACCCTCTGGAAAAGAAAAATGCAAGAAATGTAACTTCTGCTATAAAGTCCATAAACTCAAGGGCTATTATAAACTACCATAAAAATACTCACCTTATTTTCCTTCTTCCCCCATGCCTGGGTTATTCCAGCTGCTGATTGATGCTGTGTTTCCCTGGTACATGGCTAGCTGGGCAAATTCGTTTAGGTAGTGCAGATTCCTCAGTTCAGTAACTTAAGCAATCTGTTTCCCTGGAATGGCAGATACTAAGGAGAGATGCAGCTGTTTTTAACATCTGCACTTATTTGTCACTTTTTTAAAATCACAGATTGCAGCATTTCTTTTCATTCTTTGCCATCACACTGTGTGTGGGCTTATAAATCTCATGCTCTTCAGTGGGTTCAGGGCTCTCCATAGTTTCCTGCTTTTGACAGAGAGAGACAAGCACTGGCCTAAAGCCTTGTTCCAAACTTGCCCCTTTGGTAACACCAGTGTAGGTGCCTTTGAAATACTCGTGGGACAGAGAATCTGTACTGTAGGTGTCTAGAATGGTGTGTGGAGAGGTGCAAGTGGAAATTCAACTCGTCTTCCAGGGTCAAAACCACACTTGTGCTCTTGTGTGAAAACGAGGCATAATATCAGAGAAAAGTTAGAGTATTACTTGAAAAAAATTGCTTTGCATAGAACTGTAGGATCTTTCACTGACCAGGTGCTTTCATCCCATACATGTGCAGTTCTTTTCTCCACATGTGCCTAACTTACATTTGATCCTAAAGTTGTACTTCAGTTCATTTTTCAGTGCTCTTCAGAAAACCTCTTCTAGAAGGGCAGAATGGAGCAGGAAATGTGAATTTCTGGTGCTGGTAGTCAGGATAACTGCCCAGCCTGTATCTCTTTGATACTTGAGCTTTACAGTGAGCTTTCCTGTAAAATAGATGTGTCTAATTTATTTTGCCAATAAAATGTAAGTAAGGGTGGAAGACTGATGTCGCAGTGGAGCAATGGTTTGGTAAGGCAGCAATGGATGGAATTCTGAGGTCTACCAGAAAGTGTCAGTGATTCAGTTGTTTATTTCTCAGGCAAGGGTCAAAAGTGGGGAAAGAGTTCTCCCAGGGACCTTTGTTGTTTCCATCCTGACAGAAACAAAAATTTCAATCTGGACTTGCACATTATTGCAGCCAAACTGTTTTCAGACAGACCTGGTCTTCCTTCTCTAACATTAAATAAAACTTTATGGGACCCTCCTGCCTTCGGTGATTCTTTGGAAGGAAATACAGATATACCACTTTAAAAGCATGGTCATGGAACAGCCTTGAAGAAGTGCTGATGGGTCAGTGTGTGCAGATCACTTTGCAAGTGAGAGGAGACTTCACCTGCTCATGCCTGCAGACAGGAGATGACTGTCAGATGACTGCAGAGTGCTGGTGCCTGAAGTAGCCAAAGCACTGCCTGTCTGCAAGTATTTTCCAGGTCAAGCTGTGCTTTGACTGCTCCAGGTGTCCTGTTGTTGCCTAGACCTGTAAGGAGAGCTCTTGATAGAGTCAGGAGTATTTTGGAGGTGGTGAATAAGAGCGTGCCACCCTTCCCTGCTCATGGTAACTGTTCCTCAAAGACCAGGGTGTGGGATTATTTAACTCATTTTGGAGGCTAGCATTAGTGTGCAGTATGAGTAGTAGGTTTGGGGTGGGTTTATGTCACTTAATTCAGTCGTTTAATGAGAAAAGTACTTGGGTTTTGTGTGTGAGTTGCTTGTTCCTAGTAGACAGGCTATTATTCTTGGCACAGGACCAGTCATTGCATAAGCAAGTATTGTGCAGCCTTCTGCTGCTCAGCAGAGACTATCAGAGTCTATGAAAAGTGGAGATTTTCCAGCGTTGTTAATTCAGGGGAGAATGATGAAGCCCTGGCAAAGAAACAGATTGTATCCAGAAGATGTGTAGTTATGCTGGGAGAAATTAAAAGAATTGCAGAAAAACACTATCATTGTTCTTTTGTTTGGTGAACTGCTTGCAGTGAGCATTTAATTTGTTCTTAATTTTCCCTTGCCTGGGGACTTGAAATCTGTGTGGTTGGGGGTTTGGCCTAATTCCAGCTCACTGGAGAGATGCTGGTACATCTAATCTAGAGCAAACTACTGCTTGTGAGGCAAAACTTCTTACATTTTGTCCCTTGGTGCCTAAAATGTTAATAGGGAGTGGAGCCCACAGCCTCAGAGAGGTTTTGGAGCACTGCAGCTGATGGCCCTCAGCAGACACACAGTGAAGCTAATGTCTATTGTGACAATGCATAGACCCATGTTGGGGCATTTTGGAATGCTTATTGATATCTTTACACTCTCCTAAGAGCTCAAGTAAACTGTAGGCTGATTAGGGTTTTTGTCCTCTGACACCATACCCAGAACTGGCATGTGAGATTTTTACTTTTCTCTAACAAAGAAGTGTTGCTGTTTGTTGCTTCATGATCAAACGAGCTCCTTTCTGTCTCATGTCTCTGAAACAGCTCCACAGTAAGCCTTTTTTTGCAAAGCTCGGCCAAAAATCAGTGTTGTTCCCCTTGAAGAACACTATATCAAAGGGCATATCAGATGCATCCTCAGAACCAGACAGGAGTGTGACATTTGCCTGCAGTGTTGTTCACCTCTTGCTTTTGAGGGCAGTTTGGATGTAGCAGCAGAAGTGCTGTGGTTTGGGGAAAAGGGTGGCTGCACTTAGAGGAAATGTTGCTTCTTCCTTTTCTCTTGGTACTTGTTAGTGCTGGCTTTGTTTTGTCTTTTCACTGTAACCTTTCTTTTTTCTTTTCCAGTTAATGATCCAAATTTGACATGGAGAAAGTGGATTAAGCTCTAGGGAACTCATTAGAGGCTTTTCATGTCAGAATTGGACTCCAAATACATGAAGTCTAATCCTAAACCTAGGCAGAGATTTTTACCATGGGACATGCTGAAGCTTCTGGCTAGAGGCTCTTGAGAGAGTCCATGTAGGTAATCTCACTTAATCTCCATGGCCTCATTTGAGCCTGGCTTTTCCTGGCCCTGCAGCCTCTGGCTGAGCTGGATACCTTGGGAAGGAGCTCTGGGGGTGCATCCTGCTGTCCTGCTTGTGAGAGCTAAGCGTTCACCCAGCTCCAGAGCACCCTGGCCCTATGCTAGCAGGAGCTTTGGGGGCTGCCAGTGACACTGTAAAACACTGGGATTCATACTGGAGCTGAGGGATGGGCCAGTCCAGGGCTGAGACCCAAACAAAGGGACCTGGAGACACTCTGGGCTGTTGTCTCTGAGTATCTGGTTACACATCAAACCTGTTCCTTTGGCCTCCACTTGGGCCTCTTTCCATTGCAGTTTCTGAAAAACTAAAACCCCAAAGAACCGTTGGTAAAATGAGTGGATGGGTTGTGACTTGCTCAGTTTTTCAGTTGCAGCAGAGTTCAGACAAAGGTGCACACATCAAACTGTTGGCTCTGCAAACCAAAAGATTTCAGGGGATCAAGAACAAAGCTCTGCTCAGAAGTCTGACATTGAAACCCAAAGGCAGCTGCCTCTGCTAGTCTGGGAAAGGGCTTTTTTCCCATACTTTGTGCCATGTTTTTGTTGTTGAGACACCATGTGTTTCAGGGGAATTACACAGGTTGAATAAGGCCCACGTTGTTTTTCACAGGTTTTCAAATACTTCCCATCATTGTGTCCAGTGTGGGGCAGATGGACCCAAAAATGGACTGAGAGGAATAACCCTCCCAGAGGCTGAGGGACTGGCTGGTCAGAAAGCAGGAAAGTGCCTCTCTTCCACCTTTGTGACACACCCTGCGTGCAAGCAGAATGAACCCGATGCTACTGTGGAAGGAAATGTCAGTGCCATTGTGCACTTGCTTTTGAGGCCCATTTGAATGCAGCAGGGGGAGTGCCAGGCTTTGGGAAAAGGAGTAAATGGAATAAAAGCTGACTTTCCTCTGATCTCTTCTGCTGAAGAAGAGTTTCTGTGTGGTTATTGTGTTTAGTGGCTGTTCTGCTTTTGAATCAGCATCACTGAACTGGAATCCTGTCAGATCTGAGAGGAACAGCAGAGGGTCACAGTCAAGTACTTGGTGTCTCAAAGTGGATCAAGATGCAGTCATGGCCTTCTGAAGCACTGGCCTCAGCTAGCAGTGTTCCAGCCTGTTTTGTTTTGTGAACTGCCCCTTGGCAGCCTTAAACCAGCTACAGCATCTATTCTGAGAGCACCTGCTTAAGGCTAGTAAATTGCAAAACAGGTCCTCTTATCTATGGATAATGTCCCCAGCTGGGGTGGCTGGGCTTCCTGTCAGCTGCCCTTGGAGGCTTTTTCAAGCAGGGACTGCATGATAAGTTTGTATTGAGGCACTTTGCCTCTTCCAAGCTTTGAATCACATCCTCTAGTAGGGAGCAGAGCAAGCTCTAAAGGCAATGTTTAATCTTCTCTTGTCTGTTTTCTTAAGATGAAACAATTTATATTTTTGACATCTTTGTCAGCAGCTGTCCACTGAGGAGCTTGTCAGCCTGTCCCAAACAGTGCAAACTCCTTTATCTTCCTAGTGTTTGTGATGAGGAATGAATTATAAGTTGAGAGAAGAGTCTTGGCAGTGCAAAAGAAAAGCGCCTTGACAGGTTTTGAAGTGTGTGAAATAAAAAATAGATTAGACAAGCCTGTGCTTCCAGCTGCTTTTGCATCCTTACCTCAACAAAATAATTACCACTTATTTAGACCGAGTCACTGAAGTGAGGGAGGCTTTTGCTGATCTCAGTGCTCAGCATATTGCTACCTGGAGCATGCCAAGAGGCTTACCTGGGTTTTGTGGTTAGAAGCTGAGGTAAAATACAGGATGGAGTTGCAAGGAATGTGTTGTCCTCCTAGATAGGGAGAGAATAACTGCTTTTCTGTTGGAGTAACTGTTCCTTCTTCCTTCCCAGGCACCAATGGCCTCATTAGCTGAGGTGTTGCTTGTTATCTCCACATGGCTGGCTGGGCTTTGCAGGCTGGTGCTGCTGGAGCTCTCTGCTGCTGCCTGAGCCCCGTGGAGCCCCTGCTGACAGTGCTCACCAGCATCTTCAAGGGGATGCTTTACACCTGGTGACTTCTCCTTCCAGCACAATGCTGCTGAAAGGTGTGCTTAAATGTCTCAGTGAGAGCTGTGGTGAGACTGAGCACCTGCTGGGGGGTGGGGAAGGGGCTGTGGTGCCATCTGTGCAGCTGCAGATTCAGCTTCCTTCCTGCTACATGCCACAGGTCCCATCCCTGGCTGACCATCTGCAGCCTGCATGGAGAGGGAGGCTGGCAAACTGAAAATGGTGGAGAGAGAGGCTGGTGTCTGAGTCTTGATACTGAGTGCTGCTCTAAATACCTGAGATTACAGCAAGTAATACTCTCCTGAGGAGAGTATTCAGTCCTGCTGTGTTACCTGACAGGAGACAGGCTCACTGCAGGGCAGGTGTCCCCTGATTTAGCATCAGAACTAAGCTGGTCCCTCTGGGTATCTGTGAGGAGACATGAATTAGCAGCTCACCCCTTTAATACCCTCTGGGAGACCTGAACCTTCTCATTCAGTGGAAGGAAAGGTTCATTTCAGTTGTGTCATCCTCTCTGGTTGGTGAACTCAGCTTTTATGAAAATTGCAGATTTGGGGCCTCTAGGTCTGCTCCTTGAGCATGTACCTCATCTGTAGGGGGCCCAGGAGCACTTCCCAGCTTTGGAGCTGGAAGCACTGTGCTGCCCAGAGCCCCTCACCTATCCATGTGATTAGGAGCTGGCAGGGAGTAGCTGGGTGTGCTGGGATCATTTCTGCTAAGTTACAGCCCATCAAAGTTCATCCAAGAAGCAGTGACAGGACTTAGTAATTTGCATTTTCACATATTTATTCACAACCTTGCTCCATGGGGAGCTTTCTGTGGCAAAGCAACCAAGTGCATATAGAGGAATAAACATGCATGCCACAGCTGCTCAGCTGAACCAGTGTGTTTCCTGCTTTATCTCCAGAGCCTGGAGTTGCCAACTGGCAGGTGGCATCGCCAGAGATTGGCACAGAATTCGCCAGCAAGGGGCTGAATGTCTCATCCCTGTCCTGCTGCGTAGCAGAGCTCAGGCTGAAAGCACAGCTTTGAGCAGGGCTGGAAACAGGCTGGGGCTGAGCCAGGGGCTCTGCAGGGAAGAGCTGTGTCAGGGGCACACTACACACTGAGGGTCTCACCTCATTTTAGGGGGGCTGCTGCTGTTATGGAAAAGCTGTGAAGATGCCTCGATGCAGAGCCCTAGGGGGACAGTGCTCAGAGCCAAAGACCAAATGTTCAGCAGCACTGCTCTCTCTTTGTAGATATGCTCTGGTTCACCAGGCAGCTCCAAGCCTTCATTTAAATGCTTTGTGCCTGAGTTTTCTTCTTGGCACAGAGCAGAGTGCTGCTCTGCTTAGACTGTAAGAGTTTAAGCAGATCTTGCTGACATTTGAAATACTTTTCATTTTTGCCGAAAGGTATTTTGGAAGGAAAAGAAAAAATTAATACCATTTCTTCCATAGCAGGGAAGGAAATGAAGGGCTGAGCTCGGAGAGTGAATGGAGTTGCAGCCAGCTGGGGCTGGTCACTGGTGGGCTTCCCCAGGGCTCAGTAGTGGGGCCAGTTCTGTTTAATGTCTATTGATTGTCTGGATGAGGGGATCGAGGGCATCCTCAGGTGAATTCACAGATGACACTGAGTTGGGTGGGAATGTTAATCTGCTGGAGGGTAGGAAGGCTCTGCAGAAGGGTTTGGGCAGGCTGGATTTGATAGTCCAAGGACAATCATTTGAGGTCCAACAAGGCCACGTGCCAAGTTCTGCAACTGGGTCACAACAATCCCAAATATGACTCCAGGCTTGGGGAAGAGCAGCTGGAAAACTGCTGAGTGGAAAAGGCCAGTGGCATCCTGGCTTGTATATGCCATAGTGTGGCCAGCAGGACTGGGTTGTCAAGCATTGAACAGGATACCCAGGGCAGTGGTTGAGTCACCATCCCTGGAATTATGTAAAAGAGGTGCAGCTGTGGCACTCAGGGATGTGGTTTAGTGGTGGGCTTGGCAGTGCTGGCTAATGTTTGGACTCAATGACCTCAAAGGTCTTTTCCAACTGAAACAATTTTAGGATTCTTTAGATACTACACTGAGAAGGGAAAAATGAATTGTGAGAAGAGAGCAGGTGGTGACCTTTGTGCAGGTTATGAGGTCCTGCACCTGTGAGTGCAGATAGGACTGGGTCCAGCATTTGCAGTGTCAGATTGTAATGCTCAGCACAGTGTCTAATCCCACCTTTCTTCCTCAGGGAACTGGTTTTATTTGGGGTTTTGGTGGCTGATCAGAGACACCAATACCTTCCAGTGTCCTCACACTCTTGGTTCAAAGGGAAGAGATTACTTGAAAAATAGATCCAATTTTCCTCTTGCAATGTCTTGTAAAATTAGTAAAGAGCATGAAAGGTGTATCTATTCCATGTGAATTTGGGTTGTTTTCATATAGGAGCGTTGTTTATATGTGTTGCTCTGAGACTCATAATCAGCAGAGGAAGGCAAAGTTACCATTGTTAATTTAGAAAGGTGAGGATTTTTATGTGTTTTTTTTTTTTTTTTTAATATGTCTCATTTCTTTAACTTTTACCTCTTTCAAAAAACCAGTCTGAATTCCTGTGGGGATAGATAATTGAGAGAACTTGACTTATCAGCTAAATCTCATCAGTTTACTTCTACCAGCCCCTTGCAACACGAAGAATGGCAGCCTACCACAAATGAAGTCCCCTGTTTCTCCTTCCTTAAAGGAATGAACCACACTGCCCAATGTGAATGGTCCTGATCATTGGACCTCAGGCAATGATCCTGTCTGATCCTGTCCCTCAGGCACTGCATGAGGGCTCTGGTCCTTATTCCAAGACCTCCAAACAACCCAGGTACTCAGACTCTGAAGTGCTTCACGCTCATGTCCAAGAGAACTCTTTATTATGTTTACATAGAGCATGGGCAATGTGGAAAACACTGGAAATTCTGCATCAGTGGCTTGGTTTTTGGACAGCAGTGGAAATGGTGATGCAGCTGCTCACATCGTGGCTGTATTACGAGGTGTGCAGTGTGCCATGAGGAGCCAAAGCTTTGCGCTTCCGACTGGGAAGCGCCCACCTCTGGCACATTCACTGCTTGCTCCTCTAGTGCCACAGTTAGGTGCTGAGCTGTCAGCTTTTCCTCAATTTCACTTGGAACTTGCAATTGTAGTACCTTGGAACTTGTAATTTTAGTACAAAAGCACTTTTTGAAACCAATCCTACTAATCCACAAGACCGTTCCCATTCCCTCTCCTCCCCCTTTCTCCCAATCCCATCCCAACTCATCCCATCCCCCATGCTCCCACCAACACATGCCTCCTTCCCCTCCCTCTCACCCCGGTCACACAGCAAATATCCTGATGCTGCAGTTCCAAGCCATGTGTCCGCCCCAGCCTATGTGATCCAATGGTCTCTGACCAGGTCCCTTTGTTCAGACGTTCATACAAAACACACAATAGGAAAAAAACAAAACAAAAGGAGCCAGACACAAGAGGGAGACACACTGCCGGGCTCCAGCTCTGGCCTCTGAGCCCTTCCACTAAGCTCCACAGCACTAGGCTCTTGGGGTACCTCCTTTCACACTCAAGGCTGCAGGTCCCAAGGTTTCCAAGGTGCATAGGAAAAGGAAGAAAGGAAGTAAACTACAAGCCTGTTTCTGTTTTAGGTTCCCCCCAACCCCTTTCCCTCAACCCAATGGCTGCTGGAGGATATTCTTGACTCCGACAGGTCTTTTCCCGTCTTCCAGTGAGACCCTGCCTGGGGACCAGGTTCACTGTAAGTCACTGGTTCCTCTCTGGAACGTGGGCAATGGGTTTGGCAGCGAGGGGAGGGAGCGGAACACGTTGTGGGGGGATGACAGGCTTTTGTCTCACAGCAGGTGGGGGGGAAGATGTCAGGGAAGGCGAGAGAAAAGAGCCAAGGGAAGCCGGTCAAGCTGGCCCTCTGCTTGGTGTTTGTACTCAAAACTTCTCCTTGGGGTTGCTTCAGCGTGCCAGCGCCGGCCCGTTGTTCAGTCACCTCTCGCAGCCCTGCTGAGAAAAAGCACGTGGCGGGGTGCTTCCGGCTGCTTCATCCTCTGGCTGGCTGCCCTCGTGCCCGCCAGCGATCTCAGAGTCGCAGTCAAGCGCCTCATAGATGGTCGGCAGCGTGGTCTGCTGGCTGAGGCGCTTGCGCAGGCCCACGAGCAGCGGCTGCGGCATGGAGGAGACGTCCACGTTGTTGCCGAGGTCGACCCAGGCCAGGCAAGGGAACTTGTTCATGTCCTTCATGGTGTCAGTCAGCTCCTTCATGGTCGCCCGCGTCAGCCGGTTGCCGTTGAGGGACAGGTGAGTGAGTTTGGGGAGCGCCCAGAGGAAGGGCAGCAGCAGGCGCACCATGTCATCGTTCAGCTCCGTGAAGCTCAGGTCCACCGAGGTCAGGTGCTCCCCGTTGTTCTGCAGGTAGTAGGCCATGCGGTGGACATCCCGCATGCTCAGGGGGATCCCTGACAAATCCATGGAGTCCTGGCTCACCTTCTTCTGCAGGCTGGTCTTCAGGCTGATGGTGGAGAAGGGGAGACATCGAGAGAGATCATTAAGGTTTAAGCATAGTTAAGGGGAGCACTCCTACCCATCTCACCCAAGTGAAAGAGCATTTGGGACAGGGAGAACTCTTTAACAACATGGGCTAGAATGTTCAGAAAGGGTTAATAGAGCTCATGGGGGAAACAAGCATTTGCACCATACCTCAGGGCAGACTGTTCTGGGGTTTTGCCATGTATTTTCAGCACTTACACATAAACTTTGCCAGAACTGGCTCAACACAGGTTGCTAAAGTGTCTCCCACTAGCAGATGTCAAAGGGTTTGTCTGTATGTGCCCATACAGGCGCTCATGCATAGAAAGCAAAAATAACCAAGGCAAGCAAACTTTCCAAAAGCACTGGTTTACTCTGTGTGGGGGCTGTTTGTGAGCTGCCTCTCCAGGTGAATGCCAAGGTCAGTGCTACAGAGGAGAGTGATGTTAAATGTCTGAGAATTGGATGTTTCATCAGGAAAACAATAGATAGGCAAACTGCACTCCAGGAATGGATTTACTGCGTGTCCCTTTAAAAGCCTTCACAAGCAGCACTTAGTCAGTAAGCAGCACCAGTGGCTGCCTATTTGGGTCTCTGTGGTCAGCAGATCATCTGGGATCTGCTGCAGCTATGAGGAGGCGGGGAGGGCATAATGGTGCTAAGAGATGGCTTCAGCCATTTCTTTTATTGTCTGCCTGGCCAAGGGAGTGAGGAGGAGGTAGGAAAGCTGTGTTGTGAGGCTGCTGGGTTTGCAAAGGGAATGGGCTGTGGAGCTTAATGATGGACTGTGGGTTTGTAATAGTGCTGCAAGAAGTGGGAACTGTGGGCCTACAGGAGCTGCTGGGGGATGCGTTGCAAAATTGAGTAGAAACCTGTGCTGGTGTAACATAGGAGAACCTAATCCCTTCGTGTAAATTGTGTTAATCTTGCTGCTCTTTTGGACACATCTTGCCTTAAGGACACGGGAGCCCTAGTAGGACCCCCCAGTCATGTGCTCAGGGGGTCTTGTAAGTGCCTTGTAGAGTTTGGGAAGATCAGGGTGGGTTAGGCATTAACCACCACTTTGAAGGTCCCCACTCTTTCTATATCTGGCTCTCTGTAGTGTCCTGCACACCTGTGGCAGAGCCAGTCCCTGAAAGCAATGGGTACATGGGGACATGCAATCTCCTCAGAGGAGGCTACAGCACCGCAGGAGCTCCCGTGGCAGGTGAGAATGTCCCCACAAGCCTCAGTATTGCCAGGCTCTGCTGGAGCTGTGCAGAGGATGTGGCACTGCCTCTGTAGCTTTGCTTTACATATGCAGTTCATGGCATCCTAGAAATTTCAGCCCTTAATAATCCCCTTTAAGTATGTGTTGACACAAGTGAGTAAATGTGCACCAGTGCAGGCAACAGCCCTTTGTGGACATATTCAACATTGGCACAAACCTGCAGCTGCACTTCCTTGTAGGAGCATGAGGCAGAAACACCTCGTGGCCTGCCCTGTCAATTCTTAAGCCCACAGATTCCTGCCCTGGGTTTAGCAGTACTTTGCTCAGGCTACTTCTACGTGTCCTTGTATTTCCCATGGGACTTCACTGTGCAAGGCTGAAACCATATCTGCAAGCATGCATTTGGATTAATGAGCTCTCATGGCAGAGAGCTAATAGCAGCACGAATTAACTTCTATTCAGACCTGAAGTATTGTAAGTAAAATGTATTACTTACTAAATATTTACATGTCAGATGACCCACACTACACCTCAGTGGATCACAGGGGTGAGGGGAGCAGTGCTTGTCTGTCCTGTCAAACAGCAGGGACTGATGTACTGGGGAATTATAATTGGTCTGAGCACACAAGAGAGGTCTCCAAAGGGCCTTGAAGATGGTACTTGAAATCCCTCCACTATCTGGGCCCCAGAGATGGGACTGTGAAGAATTAATCCACCACGTTGCTTGTAGCAGCAGTGCAGTCCTTTTACCTGCTGCAGCAGCAGGTGTCAGCTGTGCATGCTGTGGTCTGGGTGGCACTGAGCAAGTCTCCCTTTTCCTGCTAATCCAAGACGTGCTTGAGATCAGCTCAGGCTTTTGGGAGCTATATTTCTTCAACTCTCTTGAAAAACAATGTATGTGTTTTGGTATAGTTTGTCACCAATCACTGGCAGTGGTGTAGCACAGTCTACCACAAAAGAGGGTTCAATTTATCAGAGACCAGCCTCGAAGCTGGAAACATCTCAGGTTTCCCCTAGCACAACAAGAGTTATCCTTTTAGTCATGCTAGATATTTTATCTGGGTGTTTGATCTGGAGTACTTGTTCTAGCAGAACAGAGCATCCAAAGCACAGTGCAGGTGTGCATTTGCATGTGTCAAGCGAAACAGGGAGAAATGAAATGGAGTGTGAACCTGAGTGCACAGGTTCCCCTGTATCCACAAGGGGCTGGTACAAGAGATACAGCAGCCTTCTCTGGCCTGTAGGGGTTTAGGATAAGGCTTTCTTGGGAGTGTGGGGAATACAGGATAAACAAGCATAGAAACAAGCCTGTAACTACTTCAGTGCCTGTTCTGTATGAACGCAGCCTGTGGCTCCTGGAAATTCTCTTCCCCAGTGCTGTCAAGCCGTGGCAGATCCTGGGTGGGTGGGGGACACAGAAAGGAGACATGAACACAGGGGCACGTTCCCCAACCCTAAGCCTTGTCTCTGTCTGACGTTCCTCAGCCGTTCCTTTTTACAAAGCCCCAGGGCACGAGCCTGGTTTGGAGTGGGGATGGGAACCAGGCTGGAGTGGGGACCACTGGAGGGCACGTCTGAGCCGGCGCCGCTCCCGCTGCCGGCCCTCAGCATCCAGGTGCCGCTTTTCCTGTCGTGTCTGCAGCGGCAGCTTTCTTAAAAGGGGACAAGTTTGAAGGGCTCTTGGGGTCCCCTTTGGAGCGACTTGGCTCTGAGTGCAGACAGTGATGACTGAAGGGAAATGTCCGAAAGACAAAAGCAATGTGCTCGTCTGTCTCTGCCCGTTGAGCCTCCCCTCCCCTCCTGTGACTGCCGTGTGGAGACTGCAGTAATAAGTCACAGATCGTGCTCTCACCACAACAGGTACCTTCTGCTGCTCTCCCAGCACCGAGCCAATACCCCAAGGAGGCTTTAATCAAGCAGACAAATTATCTTCCCATAATTGATTCTCCAGACTGGACTGCTCCTGGCTGAATGTACATAAACCCTCCTGTCCTGTGCCAGAGCCCGCCCTCCCTTCTTTGCTGGCTTGTTTTTCTTTCCTTTCCTGTGTTTTTTGCTGCTTCCTTTTGTCCTCATTGCTGTACCTGCCAGGGTGACTCTGAGCCTCCTGTCTCAGGACTGGGGGCTCCCTCCTGTGTTTAAGCTGTTCTCTTGCCTATAAAATGCCTCTTTATAGGGATGTTTTTGTAGGAGCCTCATCCTGGTGGACACAGCCCTATGCTGCAGCCAGGCCCTCAGCTCTCTGGTAAGTGCTGAAGCATGAGATACAACACCCCACGCATGCTGTGAACCCTGGCAGCCTCCTCCTCGCCTCCCTGGTGTTTCTGTGCTGCTCCAAGAGGCACAACTAAACCCCATCTCTAGGGCAAGACATAGAATAGCTACCCACTCTCTCTACTGCTTTAGAGCAAAATGGGTCTGCAGTCAGAAATGGGTCAAGGATATGTGGGTAGATGCTTTACTCTGAATTATCTGACACTTGGCATTTTTTGGAGGTCTGTTGAGCTCTATTTCTTGTGGGGAGAGGGGCATGATACACAGGGCACCAAGCTCTCAGTCACTTGTGCAGCAGCTGAGAAAACACTAGGTTTATTTCCAGGGAAATGGGTCGTGTATTATCCCCTAATTTCTGCACTTGAAACAGGCTTTAAGATTGCTTCAGCTGCAGAAGGCTTTTTTTCTTTTGTGTGAGATACAACAGCTACTTAGCAACGTGGCTCTTGATGCCTGTGGGACTTGTGGACAGAGGCTGCAGAGCACTGGGGGCTGGATTAACCTACTGCTTCTGCAACTGGTGCTCAGGGCACATTTGTAATTGTGAGGATTTGCATCTAAAAAGGATCTGGACTCTGGATGCAGGGCAGCAGACTGTGTTTGTAATATCTGCAGCAAGTCTGGAGAGGAAACAACCCCCCACTCTCTCTAATGCTGGAGAAATGGCTTGCAAGTGGGAAATTCATGGAAACTTTGAGCAAGAAACAAAGGCAATCAACAGCCCAGCCCCTACTGCCTGCCTGGGGATGCAGCATCCAGTGAGGAATGGTGCTGGCCCAGAGTCCTGTTTATAAAGGATCAGCACCCTGCTTGCAACCCTTGTTCACCCCTGCTGAGGGATGGGAGCTCTTTGAGGTACATGTCCTTGCTTCTCATGTGAAAGGTTTACTCTGCATTGTTCCCAACTCCCTTCTTGGGGTCTGGCCTTTCTCCCACGGACAAGGAGGCAGTCTTCCTCCCACCCTCACTGCCACTTATCCCCTCCCTGGGTGCCAACTCTACTCTTCAGCAGGCATTACCAGCAGTCCCTAGGCTGCACTTTGAGCCTGGCTATGGGAGATCCACCCTGGATCACTCCAGACAGAGCAGGGGCCTGAGAGACCTGTGGGTGTCTGGAAAAAAAAAAATCCTCTCTGAGAAATGTGGACTGGGAAAGAGGTGAAACCATCTTGTGCCTCCCCAGGCTTTATTTTGGGATAAAAATCTTCCTCTTTACACTAACACCCAGCCAGTGTTCCAGCCTCCTGGGAACTCAGCTAGCATAAGCAAATATGGAGCTGTCTTGAAATGGGACAATTAGGAGACCTGAAATTAATTGCTAGTTGTTTGTCTCCAGGATCTGTCCCAAGAGAATTAACCCTTAGGCCATCTTCCAGGTCCTTCTTTGAGTCCATGAAGCTGCAGGCTTAGCATGTTTGTTTTTTTTTTATTAGCACTGATTCCCATCAATTTCTTGCTCATCAGCTAAATTCTTTGGTGGCAGCATGGAAGGGGTGTAATGGCTCCTGAGTGTTGCCCTGTTGGGACTTGTAGCAGTCACAGTGGTGTCTGGCCCCTTGTTAGCTTTGTGGGGTTTGGGAGAGCTTGTTCAGCCCAAGAATGTTGAAGTTCCTGGAGTTTCAGCTCATTTCCTTGTCTCCATGCTATGGAGAAAGTCTGTGAGGAGACAGTGAGTCAGATAGAATTTTGGTAATCAGGGGTGCTCACTACTTCATGCCTATTTCTCTGGAGAATTACCAGCTTTCTACCCCTCCATCTTTTATTTTTACATTAAATTTGTCTCCAAATATAAAACTTTGCTGATGCCAGAAATTCCCATTAGTGTGTATCCCCTCTGTCATTAACAGGCACTGCCAGTAGTGGCTAATTAGCCATGAGTCAGGTATCTCTCAGCTGCTCTTTCTTGCACAGAACCTCAGGCATGTCTGGATGGCTTCCCTGCTTTGAGCAGTGATTTAGGGGATGGATTCTGAGCTTTTTAATTGCCTACTTAGCATAATCTGCTTGCTTTGCTTCCCCAGTGGCACAGGGTGCTGCTGTGCAGGGTTGGCTTTAGCTGCCTCTACTGCAACATGAAAAAGGAAAGAGAAGCCTCAAAAGTACTGACCCAGACTAACCCAGGCCCAGCTGATGCGAGGCTGGGCCTGGCCCTGCTGTGAAGATGGAGGCAGTGCACAAATAGGCCACTTCCTTGACAAGTCCCTTAGTCACATCTCCATCCTTGTGCCCAGGCTCTTTTGTCCAGCTGTGGAGAGGAGGCAAAGGTAGCCTTTCTCCTATCTCACTCCCTCCGCAGCTGGGGTAGGACATGGAAATCTGTAGCTGTTGGTGCAGCTGAGAGCCTCTCTCTTCCTGCCTCTGTTGTCACTTTGTCCTTGAAGGTGTAAATATCATGTATTGACCCATGTCCTTGTCAGATCTCCAACTGGGTAAGAGTCACAAAGGCACAAGGTCTCTGCTGATTGCTTTTAACTACCACCTTCCACCCAGCCTCTGTTATTTCACTCACTCTCTCTCCACCAAAGTGTCCTGCTTCTCTTGCCTGCCAGTCTTGGCCTTTTTACTCCTGACTCGGGCAGGGCAGTGTCAAGCTGCTGGGTGACCCTTTCTGCCACCTCCAACAACCTTTCCTAATGTATGGGCTCTTGATGCTGCTGGGAACCCTCCTCGGGGGTAGTGTTTGGGGTGCTCTGCACTGTAAGATGAGGGCACAATTCCTGCCTCCATCCACAACTCATCCAGCAGTTCATGTCTGTCTGCCATCTCTGTGAGCAGCAGCCTCTTGGAAACAGTGTGTGGGGCAGTTCCTGTACTCCCATATGATGTTTACCATGTGGCTTTAGTTAACTCCCTTGGCTTCCTCTCACTGGAGCAGGAATGATGGTGCCTGTTTACCCTGTTGCATAAGGGTGACACGAAGCTCTAGTTAATATTCTCCTCATGCCATGTGAGGACTGGGATCTCATCTGCTAGAACTGTCAGCCTCAGCACTGAGTGATGTTTTCAAGGAAAAAAAAAAAGATGTGAAACCCTTTAGAGCTGTTTCCTTGAAGTCCTCTAGACACAAGTGCTTTCACTGCATTTTAAAAGTGCATCTAATGCTGCAATGTCTGGCCAATGCACATCAATAACAGAAAGGGAGCAATAAGCCCAGAAGGAGTACTCTGCTCTCCACCCACTTTGGATTAGCCATGATGAAATTCACTCAGATGGGCAAAGTAAAGCTGTGGTGAGATTTGTGAAAAGGAAAGACCACATACATGTGGTGTGGGAGTTAACTCCATACACACACTGCCTTTGCTCTTCCAGAACAGGCCACTGTGTGAAAAATATGTTGTTTTTTTTTTTTGTCACAATTATAAAGCTGTGTCTACTGCCTGCCTGCTTTGTGGATTCAGGTTTGATCCTTTGCACTCAGGAAAGGAAGTAGTTACACTGAAGTAGCCAGCACTGGGAATGAAGCAAGTGGAAGATACATTAAAGTTCCCTGACACGGCCTTGCCAAGACACTTCAGTTGTAATCCAGGGCTTCCTAATCACAGTACCAGACTGTGATCCAGCTCTCCAGACAAAGGCAGTCTTCACCTGATACCCTTCTCCCTCTCAGCTCTGAACTGCAGCCCAGTGTGTCTGGCCTCAAAAAATAATACACCCTCTGCATCCCGCCCTGTTCTGGCAGCAGATGGTGACAGTTTTCCTGAATTCAGCATGGCAAGAGGCCCCAAGAATTCTGAAAACGAGAATTAATAACATCTAAAAGTTCTGCATCTGTCAAAATGCCACAGAAGTGGCACTGATAGCCTGAAAGGTCTATGTCTGTATAAAGGAGCATTTCTTAATCCATTACTCTTTACACACTAAACATCAATTTCATGAGAAAGTGAAGCTGGAGTTATACAACACTCCAGGATGTATTCTGCTCATTAAGTGGGAGTGATCTATACAACTGTAAAATGGTGCTAAAACTAAATTCCCTCTAGGATATAAAGGACTGAAAACTGTGTAGTAGTTATGCTAGTCCCTGCTGCAAAAAAATGCTGCAGAAATCTTATCCTCCAGCTTTTGAGCTTTCAATTTTAAAACCCCCAGAGTAAATCTGCAAGAGCTTATCTTCCTAGTTTGGTTAGGCAGCCAACCCAAGTAGGGCAGAGCCAGTGGGGTGCAGGCTGTTGGCTGCAAACCTGAGACAGGATTTTGCAGGAAAGGAGCCCCTTCTTTTCAGTGTGGCAAACTTGCCTGAGTATCACCAGGGCAGCTGAAATAGTCTCTTTGGGTGCCTGCACAGCTGGGGACTGCAACCCTTCCTTGTACAAGGCATACAGCCACTCCAAAGAACCCACAGGCATGGATGCAGAGGGCAAGTTGCCTCCCAGGTTCACCTTCAGCACTTTAGTCAAGCACAGAAACCAGACAGAGCTGGGCTGGATGTCTCCTGCTCCCTCCAGCTGCTGTTGCATTGAGTCCATGGACCCACAATGAGCTTTCTCCTTCCACATTTCCGTATGGGCTCTGCCTGTGGACTGAAGCAGCAGTGCTTGAAGAAATGTCTCTTATCCTTTGTGCTTCACCAGCTCATGGGTGGCTCAGGTGTGTACCTGCTGGATGTGGGTCCCTCTGAGAGTAGCTGGGGATGTAACTGCTGTTAGTTTGTTTGTGACCCACTGGTTTGGCAGTGGGGACAAACACCTGGTACGTGATCCAACTCCAGTATTGCAGTAGCACATCTCCATAACAGCCCAAATGTAATTAAAACCTGGCAGATGCTCCAAGCTTTCTGTATGGCTGGGCTTGCTAATTATCTCCTGGACCCATCTACCATGCTGCAGAAAGTAGAAATTGCATTTCAGAGAACAAGGGAGTCCGGCATCAGCTCTGTGAAAGCCAGATGCCAAAGCCCAGGAGGCTGCAAAAGCAAGAGGAGAATTTGGTTTCTGAACATGGTCTCCATGCACAGATTCCTCCCTGCTGTCCTTAACCCCCACTACATTTTAGAAATTGCTTCAAAGTATTGCTGCTACACCCATGCTCTGTGCAGGACCTAAAGAGCAGGAAGGGTGCAAGCCAAGGGCACAGGGTTTGAGACAGACACTATAGTAAAATACTCCCACCAGCAGACAGAGGGAAGTGCAGAATTTGGATCATGTAAAAACAGCCTGCCTAAACAAACTTATGCCTTGGTATCTCCAAACGAAGCAGCTATTTCTTGCCTTCCTGCTACTGGCAACACCCATTTTCTTGCAGCGGCCTCAGATGCCAACTCTGCAGGCGTCTTTTGCTGCAATCTGCAAACCATTTCATCTCCACACTTAAAAGAGAAAGCTCTGCTGTTAAATATTTCATCAAAATTAATTTGTGCCTTATGTAACACATTGTAACTGGGTGTGGTAGCCAGGCACTGTGGCTCACTTTAGACCTGTATTTCCCTCCATTGCACATTGCCATGTTGCCCTCTCCCTGCTTGTGCTCACAGATGTTCTGTACCTGGCCAATACTTGGGGCCTGACCCCTCTGTGTGGGGTGCTCACTGGACCCAGAGCTCTTCCTCTGGCCACAAACCTCCTCTCTGTTGTTACTAAGTGATGGGTTTTCAGCAGTTTGCAGTCCTCTGCTGTCCCCAGGCTATGCAATCACAGGGAACACTTCCAGTTTGACTCTTCCTCCTGAAGTCCAACTGGAGAAGAGGTTTGCCTGCAAGCAGGAGTCTGGAGCCTTGAACTTCTCTTTAAACTTGTCTTGGGAGGGGACAGGGATGAGGTCAGAACTGCCATCTATATCCTGCATCTCCAGTATTCCGCAGGGTCCTACAGGGAAAATGTCATTGAGTGGGTCTGGAAAAGGACTCGCTCAGTTCTGAAAGCTCAGTTTTGCTCTGTGCTGTGGTTGCTACCTGCAGAGCAGCACAAACAGTCCTGCCCTGTGGGGTGAGAGCGCTGGGTGTGCTTGGCTTCTGGCAAAGTGGGGCTACAGGTGCAAGAGGCAGATGGCCTGGAAATCATGGCATTAGGGATTTTATTCCTTAAGATGCACTGGGAACCTGCCTCTGAGTCAGAATGAAAGGTATGATGGAAATGACAATTCTCATGGGGGATTTTAAGTTGCTGGCACACACATCAAAGACCAAAAGCATCAGAAAAGCCCAAGGCCATTCTCAGAGTGCTGCTGATTTTGCATTTCTTTTTATCCAATCCTGCATTTATTCCTGTGAATCTAATGGGGCTGACATGAGCTCTTTTCTTAGTCATTTCTCTGTCTTTTCTTCAGCAGTGGTGATTTGTGTCACAGGAACAGGGTTTGCTCCAAGAAAATGACAAGAGGAGGGGTGGATTTAAAAGACGTGGGGATTACTCTTTATCTGGGCAGAAAACCAGCAAGTGGCAAGGAGGGAACAAGTGTGGGTGTCCGAATACACTTCTAGTAGTGAAAAGCAGCTGCCATCCAGTAGCTGTCAGTGACCAACATGCTCTGAGTTGGGTTCTCCGTGCATCTGCACCATCCCAGGGCCCTCTCCAGGTGCTGGCAGAGAAGTGGGAGGTAAGAAGGATGGTCACCTCTCTGCCAGCCACCCCAGAGTGGTTCCTGCTGAATGGGGTGATCAGCTGGCAGTAGTGCCTTGTAATGGGACACTTTTCCCACTGTCAGGGAAGCGTTAAATTAGGACAAGGTGTGATGCAGAGCTGGGAACAGCTCCGTTTGGCACATGGGTGTTTTTGCAGGCTGGCAGCCCTGGCCATTCTCCTGGGGCCAAACACCCTGCAGGCCCTGCAGGAGGGGGTGTGTGTGCTGTGCACTCGGGGGGATTGGTTTCAGTGCGCTTCGGAGAGGGTGAGGAACTGTAACACCACACAGAAAGGAACAAATGGCAAAACACATCCAAGAGAGGGCTGCTGGGGCTGGGTTTTGAAGGAGGCTGCACTGCAGCTGCTGTGCACTGTTTTCACTCCTGCCTCTCTCTGAGGAGGGTAGTGGTGAACAGAGAGAGACTTAGCTTTCACAGGATTTCTCCTGAGAGAAGCAGAAAAAAGAGAATCAAAACAATTCTTATCTCATTCGCTGCTCCTGTGTTTGCACCCATGTAGAATGTAGTATAGAGATTGTTTACCCAAGGTGATTACTTGATTAGATTTTGGTGATGGTGTTTTAGATTCATTGACCAATTAGATCCACGTGTGTATCAGGACTCTCAGGAGAGTCACGAGTTAGTTAGTTAGTGGTAGTTCTTGTTAGTGTAATATAGTGTAATACAGTTATAGTAAAATATAGTTTAATAAAGTAATTAATTAACATTCTAAATCATTAGACTCCTACACATCATTCTTCCCAAGTGTCAAGGATCACTTTTAGTATAGTGGCAGGCTGGGATGGTGCTTGGCTGCAGCACCGTTTGCCCAGGCAGATCCCCCTCTGTGCCCATCCACACGGTCCCTGCCGCGTCCTTACCACACTTGGGACTTCCTGCGGGGCATCCCGTGCCGGTGCCACTTCGAGTGCGGGGTTAGGTGGTAAATCAGCTGCCTGCAGATCCTGTCTGAGGATTTCCAGGGGTCATATTCCTGAAAGCAAAGGGACAACTTAGACTGCCTGCACCATAGCAGAACATGAGAAAAGGAGGAGGGCAGAGGAAGATGGGAAAGGAATAAAGATGGCAGTGGAGCAGGGTCATGTATATAAGGGAGCAGATGAAGAGACAATGAGAGAGGAATGGTGAGAAGGCCTGAGATGCCTCTGCCACATGCCAGCTCCTCCTGGGGTGGAGGAGAAGCAGGAGGAGTTCTGCACTGCCAGGAAGAACCTCAGCCCAGCCAGCATGTTCCTGCCTAGAGCAGGGCTAAAATTTCACATCCTAGCTAGGAACAAGTGAAACTCAGAAGAGGGGATCATTTTCCAGGGCTGTGGCAGGGGTGACTGACAATGCTCTGTTGCAGGGACCCTTACACTGCCAACTCCTTGTGTTACAGGACAGTGCTACATTTCTATTAATTACCTTGTTGCTGTTCTTCCCCAAACTCTGTGTCTGGACTATCTGGTACCCTGAAGTGGAAAGGGCAGTAAGTGGCACTCTTGCCCCATCCCCAAGGTGCTTCTTGTTCCTCCTGCAGTAGCACACTGACTCCACAAACTCCTGTGCTCTAGCTGGGACATGTCAGGACAGGGAACTTTGGCTACTTCCCCACAGTCCATCTCATTTCCTTGCAGTTCACTCTGCTACTGGAGGTTTGAGTTTGGGAGCTTCCAATGCCAGCAGTTCCCTCCTGCTCCTGCACTAATTTGTCAGGAAAAGAAGGCACCCACATGGTTGCTGCCTGCCTGGGTTATTTTTGCACACGTTCTTTAGTGCCATGACTTGGAATAGAACCTCTTCCTCTGCTGAAGCAGAATGGCAAATGGCAGCTGCTGAAGGCTGGGACTTCTGCTTCTCTATTCTATTTTCCAGTTACTGACATTCACCTGCATTCCCACCCCTCAGCCCTCCAGCCATGGTGCCACATGTGCATTTAGGGATTTGATAGGTGAACACCCAGTAAAGCTGTCAGGGAATGCACTGATTTATTCCTTCCTGTGAGCAGTTACAGCGCTGCACTGGGGGCCAACAGCTGCTCTGTGACTTTGCTCAGCAGTCCCTGAACCAGCTGAACTCCCCAGGGATGCACTGCCAGCATGTGGCAGTTCTCCTGTGCCAAGGGGAGAGGGATCCCAGCCTTCTGCTCAGCTGAGCATCCCCTGATCCCCACCCCAGCTTCCCTAGGAACCCCACAGGGACTGGCCCATGCCTTTGGCTTAGGTGCCTTGTTCTAGACTGGCAGGGCTGGCAGGGCTGCAGCTGGCACTCTGCTGTCACCTACAACAGCAAACCTCTCCAAGTGGGTGCACGTGCACACCAGGCTCCAGTACAGCAGCTGGCACAAAGCCCTGCGAGCGATTGTTGGCTCACAGCTGAGAGCTACCCTCCTGTTCTTTCCTGTGTCCTCACTGATTTAATTTCCACTGACAGACTGGGAATTGCACTCAGCCTGCTTGCCTTAATGCAGTTACACCCACCAGATGCTCAGCCAGGGTCAGAGAGGGGACGTGGCCTGGCATTGTTCTGGGAAGGGTGCTGGTGCTGTAGGTACTGAATTTCTACAAGCACTTAATTAAACCTCTGTTGGCTTTGAAGGTCAACCCAGGTGCTCAACATCTTCCTTAGGAATGGGGAAAACAATTTCTTATGTAATGGTATGGGTGTCAGTGCATCCATAAGGCATGAAACTAGAGTGGGGGGATAAGCAGGTGTATAAAAATGTGTTATCTGCCAAACACATGGGTACTGGATTAGAGCAAGATCCCCTCCTGCTGCCTGCCCTGAGGAGCACTGCACAGCACGGGCTTGGAGATGGTCTGGTAGAACAGCTGGAGATGAGGTCAAGTGAAGTGTGGTTAAAGAGATACTACTGCTACAACCCAGCCCTTTGTTCAAATGCTTACATGAATTACACAGACATTACACTTGCAAAGGTTTTTTTTTTTTTCAGGCTGCGCTGCAGCCTAATAATGATGATTAAACTTTGGCTAAATGTGGTTTGTCTATTGAGACATGACTGGTTAATTGTTATCAGTGAGCCTCAGGAGATGGCAGAACAAGGTTAGAAATGCCACTAATCTACACCAGGCATTCGGTGTATTCCCTGGGGCACTGCTGCTTGCTCTGAGCTGTGTGTACTTAATATCTCTCTTTGAATAAAGAAATTCACTCTACTCCTCTCCTCATAAAGCAAACATGACACTTGCCAAGCCTAATGAGCAAATGGGTACATTGCAAATCCAAGTGTCTGTGGTGGCAAAGGGTAACAAATAGATGCTGGTTGTTGCAGTGGGACTGGGACATCTGTGATGTTTGTCTGTTCTCACCCCTGCCTTTCTGTCTCTGCTCTCCTCATCCTCTGGAGGAAAGTGCTGTAGCATGCAGAGATACTGTGCACATAACACATTTACTTCCTGAATCCCCAGTGGCAATATATTCCTGCAGTACCATTCTCCACAGGGAACTCTGAGAGCTTATAGGGGGAAATAATGCTGGGTTGAGGTAGTTACACATGGCAAAGGGCTCAGGAAGAGAGAGGTGGTTTTCCTGCAGAGATCTCTGCTCTCCTCTGCAGGGAGCTCCAGGAGCCCCCCATGAGCTCTAGCTGCTTTGAACCCCTGTGATACCACTGATTGTGGCTCTCTGCCCTGTTCTGGGAAGGGTGCTGGTGCTGTAGGTACTGAATTTCTACAAGCACTTAATTAAACCTCTGTTGGCTTTGAAGGTCAACCCAGGTGCTCAACATCTTCCTTAGGAATGGGGAAAACAATTTCTTATGTAATGGTATGGGTGTCAGTGCATCCATAAGGCATGAAACTAGAGTGGGGGGATAAGCAGGTGTATAAAAATGTGTTATCTGCCAAGCACATGGGTACTGGATTAGAGCAAGATCCCCAAAAAGTAATTTCCTTGTATCTGTGCACATAGCCATCCCCTCCTTCAGCTGCATTCATGTTATGAGGTAGTTTTAACTGATTTCTACAGAAATATGCCCCACAATCCATATGCTGCCACTCCCAGGGCCCCTCTGCCTGGCTCTGGAGGATTGATTGCAGCACCAGCTGCCCCAGTAGGGCTCTCTGCATCAGTGCTGTGCCACAAAGCATTCACTGAGCTGAGGGAGAATTCACCTTTTTGGGACATTGCAGATCTCTAGCAAGGCTCATCAGCAGGTCATGGGAGATGGGATCCACCAAGTTGAGGAAAGTTGCATTTTTGTAGAGCACTTCATTGAGAAATGTTCCTTCCAATCCTAGGTCCTACAACAAAAACAGACAGTCAGGCACACAGGCTTCCTCAGAGCTATATCCAAGGGATGTTCTGAAACCAGAAAGTAAATCTGATGTGGTGCCAGCTGGATGCCCAGTACAGGAAATTATCCAGCAGAGGTGAAGCAGCCATGTCTGACCCAGCATTAGTGTGCTGGGGGGTGCAGGCAGCCAGAGAGCTGAATGAGATGCAGTGTTAATTTGAGCTCATCCACCTTATATCCACCTACCACAGGAAGGTGAGAATTCTATCATTTCCAGGCTGGCTGGAGCCTGGAGAGAATTAACTTCAGAGAAACACAGTTTTGTCAGTCTCTATGTGTGAAACTGCTGAAGAAGCCAAGCAGGAAGGCTGGCTCTAAAGCTGCTTCTCCAGTCTCAGCTTTTCTGGAACAATCAGACCTTTCTCAGGTATTTAAATGCTGCCATACACCCTGGTGCTGGCTGGCTGAGCAGAAGTCCTGCCCACTGTATGAGTTTAGTTGTGCTGTGAATTTCTCAGCAAGAACTAAGCACTGGCAGGATGGGGTGCAATGGTAAATTTAGAGGTGGCTTTACACCACAGTCAGAGGAACTCCTCTTCCATCTTCCACAATGTGAGTTAGGGGAACATCTGTGGTCCATGCAACTTATCTGTGTGGACCAGGGGATGGGGCACCTTTGGAGCTCTGGGAACAAAAAGCCTTCCCGGGGCCAGATGGATAACACTGCAAAGAACTAAGCTGTTTCTTGCTAAGAGGAAAGCAAAGAGCCAATATACTGACACAGTTATTACAATCTGAAGGTACCACAGAGCTGTGAAAAACAAACAAAATTTAAAAAAAATGTGAGAAAGAGAGATCACATATTCACATGAAAGTGCCTCATGGGCAAAACAAAATACCCTAGGAGTAGAAATGTAGAACAGAAAAACTCCCTAGTAGGGATAGTGCTGAGTTTGATTCAGTTGACAAGGAGGGCTCAGCTAAGGGAGGAAACAAGTCTTCTCCCCATTCTGTATGCAGCTGACAGGAGAAATGAATAAGCAAATGGGTGCCCCATATGTTCACACTGCTCTACTGAGTGTGTGTTTCAGGCATTACCCAGTGACTGAGAGCTTAAAAAAAAAAAAAAAAATTGAGTGAGAGGGGGAAAAAAAGCTGGATGTATGCACATACATCACCAACAGGGACAGAGCCATAGCTGGTAGAGGTTCAGGATCTTAACTCCAAGCACCAATCAAAGCCAGTGCTGCATCCTGCTCTGGATATGCTGGATTGAGCAGAAAGCACAATCCCAAAGAGACCCTGGCTAGAGACACAGGAAGGGAGAATAGATTAAATACTTTACAGCCCATCACTCTGTGTACACAAATGAGCCCTGTAAGCAGGCAAGGAACCCAAGCAGTGCATCAGCCCTGAAGGACAGACAGCCACAGCTGGATATGGGCCAGGAGCCTACCAAGGCATCATGCCAGTGTCTCCCTCAGCCATAAGGCTTCAGGGAAATGGAGCCTCCCACACCAAGTGTAATGTGCACAGATGAAGAAAGCTGCCGTGAGGATGGCATGCCTGGGCATGCAGCAGTGGATGTCAGAGCAGTAATTAAACTCCCCCAGTTGGAACTATACCATTAAGATGAATCTGCATTCCCATTAGAAATCCTGCCTGCGAGGGTTTTGTAAGTAATATAGCTGTAAATGTTCACTTCACATTGATACTCCATAAATTCTTAGCCCAGAGGCATTTTTCAGCTCATCTTACTTATTTCCCTCTTTCCCTCCCTCTCTCTGTCATTTCTTGGAAAATTTTGTACCAACTAAAAGGGGGCTGCAGATAGCAGAATATTATAACTCTTGCCAGTTCAGTTGGCTTAGTGCTGTTGTCTTAAAAATGACACTTTGCCATCGTCTCAGCACAGGGAAAACGGATTATACCAGACTTTTTGCTGGTGTAAGTCTAATGTCTCCCTGGGCTTCAGCTGAGTGATGCCCACCTAGATCAGCAGGAAAGCTGATCTGGCTTCTGCTGGTGGGCATTTCTGGGGTAGATGATGTGCAGTGGAGCTGTCCAAGTGTTCATGTACAAAGCACACATGCACCTGCAGTTTGCAGCTGTTCTCCATGCAGTCTTCTGAAATGCTGGGATCTCACATCTATGTTAGTGGATCTGCTTCTGCCTGCCTTGCTTGCTTTACATTATCACACCCTCTGAACATCCTAGGAACAGTCTGCAGCCTTTTGAAATCTGCAGACCACAGGTGAAAACCCCTGGCAGATACATCAGCAGAGTACACCTGCAGGGCTGGGCAAGGAAGGTGTGTGCTGGGAGCAGCAGAGGCACACATGGGATCCCATGTCCTCCGGTCTGGCTGAGCTGTCTGCTCACCTGGGCAGGCTGCAATTCTAGTCCCACAATTTCTCTGCCTTCCCTGGGGTGTTTGCACCCTGGCCCAAGGCACAGTGATGAGGTGTGGTGTTGATATCCTCCCTGCCCACTAGAGTGAACAAGGTATCTCTCTTTTTACAGGTAACAAACAGACCCTCACCTGGGACACATTAATCCGTGACTCCCGAGAGCGTGACACTGCCAAGGTAAGGAGGGACACGCTGGGGACCAAGCTAAGGGGTGAACACAGCTGTGGAGTGAGGAAAATCTGTGAGTTAGGAAAAAAGGCTGATCTGAAGCTGACATTGGACACGTGAGGAGGACTGGTGGCGATTACATGACCCCAGACTGGGTTTCAGCTGGGGGTGTGGTACATGTTAGTGGTATAAACCCTCTGTCTCTGAAACCTCTGAGTGCTCAATGAACCAGAGGCTTTGGGGTGCTGCTGGATGGGTCCCATCTTGCTTGGCAGAAGATGCTGTGATTACAGGATGCATGTCCCACTGTTCTGTCGTGAGCAGATGGGCAGACACTCACTGTTTCAACATGGCCAGGCAGAGATGGGGACCAGGAATAACATGGGGAACTGGAAAGGCAGCAGGCAAAACATGAATGTTCAGGACATGGTAATTCTCAAGCGCAGATGTGGGGAAGCCAAGTGTTTAACTGATCCTGAAAGGAGCTTAGAAATGACCCTCCATTCCATATGGCCCTGTGACTTAGCACTCAAACCCTGTCTGTTCACAGATGGACCTTCTGGACACCTCCAGGGTCTGTGGAGGGTTTCAGTGCTTCAGTCTCCAGGAGAGGTGCTGAGCACTACAGAAAATTACATTCTGTAATTCTGGCCTCTGGCAAACCCTAGTAAAGTCTGTTCATGTTGCATTGCCACATCCATGAAGTGAGTGGTTGCCTCTCTTTCCTCACAAGCTTCTTGCAATAGTGCCCCTCCAAAACTACCTTTGAAATCTTATTCAACCCTTGTCTGCCATAGTGGTGCACACACAGAGGTCCTCTGCTGTGAGTTTATCTGTCTACATGCGTGGCAAAAGAGTGTGGTGCTGGTAACAACCTCCAAGTGAATGCTAAAGTAGTGGACAGGAAAAGCAGAGAGGTAATTTTTGTTCCTGCAAATTCTTACCTGTGAGCGTGTAACTTCCTAGCCCGGAAGGCAGTGAGCAGCGCTGTCAGATGTGTTGTAAAACCCTGGACATGCAGAGCAGACAGGGCTGTTCATGCAGCTCCCTGCAGCTGGTGGTGTGGGTGAACAAGCATCCACTGAGCCAGTCCCTGCTCCACTGCACTCACACCCAAAGGCCACTTGCTACCAAGGCAAGAATTAATGTATGTCCCCAAGATGAAGTTAGATGATCGTTAGCTAATGAAGCAACATGATAAGCTACAAACTGATGGTGTTTGATGTCCACATCAGAGGTGGGCTTTGCCCCCTGTGCTACCAGTTACAGAGTTGCCTGCAGTTTGGGGCAGCTGAGTTTGGCTAGAAAGTGATGGTAGCAGTGAGCAAAGGAGGAGATGGCTCTGTTCCAGCAGCAGAGCTCTGTCCTCAGCATCAGTTTGGCACCACAGTGTCTGCACACTGGCTTTTCTGTTCCTGAATGACGGCAGACTGAAACATGCTCCCACTGATACACTGACCCCTTTACCTCTCCTCTCAGCCCCGATTGTCCCAGAGGTGCCCTCCAAAACCATTTTGGGTTTCCCAGACATATCTCAGCCAGTCTGTCTGAGTGGCCGTAATGGGATGTGGTGGCAGTAGGGCGGCAGTGGCTTTTTTCAGGAGAGGCATCAGTCCTGAGCACCCGCGGGCTGGCATGGAGGGGTGTGGATGAGTACAGCCCAAGCTCGGACCCCCCCTTCTCCTGCGTGCAGCTCAGTCCCGCTCGCAGCTCCCTCCCAGCCCCTCTCTCTGCCCCCGGCAGCCGGGCCAGGCACCTCTCGCCCAGGCTGGGGGTCGGGGAGGTGACTGGTGTCGCCTGGCACGGTGGGCACCGAGCGGGGAAAGGACCGGGGCACGGAGCGGCGAAAGGCAGCACAGAGAGCCCCGCCAAGGAGGGCTGCACACCCCAGCGCCGGGGAGGGGGCTCCTGCAGCGCGGCTCCCTGCGCCAGAGCGCCGGGCGGCGGCTGCAGCCCCGGCCCCGCACGGCCCTTTGTCCCTGCCCTGCCCTGCCCCGCCCGGGCCCGCATCCCGCGGCAGGTACCTTCCTGAGCAGCCGGAGGATGTGCACGGCGTGCTCCCGCTTGTGCTCCCGGATGGTGGCCTGGATCTCCCGCAGCCACCCCACCCGCCGCACGTAGGGAGCGGGCGAGGCTTTCCGCAGCACCCCGGGCAGCTTCTGCGGGTGCAGGAGCAGGGAGGAGAGGTGGAAGTCGCCCCGGCCGCTCTCCAGCCTGCCGGGGCAGGGCTCCTCGCCGCTCTCCTCCTCCAGGCTGCTCTGCCGGCTCAGCCGGGAGCCCATGGCCGCGCTCCGGCCGCGCCGCGCCGCGCTCCGGACCGGGCGGGCTCGGGCTGTGGGCCGGGGGAGGCGCCGGGGAAGGCGGGGGGTCCGGGCCGCCCCGCCCGGCCGGCCCCGCCCCGGCTCCCCGTGCTCCCGACGCTCCCGCAGGAGCAGCGCCCCGGGGCTCCGGTGCTGCGGGGCTCCGTGCTCAGCACCCGCCTCCAGCGGCCGGGCAGCCCCGCTGCCTCTGCGCCCCAGGCGCCTCCTCCTCCCGGGTTTGTTCTGACGGGAGATGCTCGGTGGGGAAGACAAAGAGAGACGCGGATGCTGCCGAGACTGCTCCTTCCATCCAGGCATTTTTGGGGAGCTATTTTATTTCTGGACAAACTCTTCGAACATCGCAAAAGGTTGTCTAGATTAATAGTAGTTCAAAACACACCATCTGCAGGGACTGCTTCTGTGGGCTGTGTTTTGTCTGCTGTTGGACCCAGAGGAGGTGTTTTACTAATCTAGAAAGTGGCAGGAATTTTGCCCACCACCCGTCATCTGCAACTGATAGTACGATGCTGGCACTGTTCCTCACCTGCTGTGGGTAGAACTGTTTCCTTTGTATGCCATCTTCCCTCCTCCAGCAGTGCACAGCAAGTTTAGCACATGCTTTTCCTCAGACAAAATCACTGCCATCCAACAGGATGGGAAAAAACAAAGCCTGGATCCCATCTCCAGCCACCGAGATCTTGCAGGCAGCTCAGTCATGCTCCCAGCATAACCAGTGGCTCAGCCTGACCTACTCTTTGGAATTGGAGCCATAAGCTGACTTCTGTTCAGCACTATCACCACAGTGAGCCCAGGTGCCCATGGCAGACTGTGAGTCCTGCAGGCAGAGCAGATGTCTGGTCGCTGTAATGTGAGGGCACGCAGCTATAGGAACAACCTGGGGTTCCCACTGCCTTGTGCATCCATGGACAAGCATGATCCAATGCATCTGGGGAAGAATGTTGTGGCTATTGGTGGGGGAATGGGGATGGCCATGGCTTTTTGTGGTACAGAGCTTGCAAGGATCATTTTCCTTCTCAGCCTTCCTCTGAGCCATGAATGGGGGTGGAGATGTGGATGCTTTGCAGCCTCTTTCAGATACTCTACTGGTGACCCCTGTCTGGCTTGAAGAGACAGAGACAAAAAGGGGCTGGACTCTAAAGCAACCTGGCTAATGCATTAATTTTGTCAGTTTGTGCAGCTCTCTAACCATGGTAGGCCAGATTCTGAAGGCTCTTCTCAGAATTTTACTCAACACGTGACCAGACAAAAGCCCTGACTGTCCATCTGCCCATTTGTCCCCTCCCTGCCCTGAGCACCTGCATGAGGGAAATTAGCATCAACAGATCTTGAGATATGGCTGAGACTGACTCAAGCGAATCCCATTTGGAGGGAGTAGATGCTGAGTAAAGACTTCTGGATCTGGTCAGAGAGCTCTGAGAGAGGCTGGGTCAAGAGAAAATCACTCGTATGGGGTGCAGTGTTACAGCTGCAGAATTGTCACTGAGAGCAAAGGGAAGGACAGAAAGTGCTGGAGCAGTGGGTAAAGGTGTCAAAAGGAGGGGTGCACGATGGCCTTTCCCTGCTGGACAGGCTGCCACAGATCCCTGCTCCTGCCTGCCCTGCTCTGAGTGCCGCTGGAAGGAGCAGCAGCGATAGTGGATGCGGAACCAAAGGATCAGTTCATCAGCACAATGGCTTTGTATGGCTCAGTTGTCTCACACCTTATCTCTGAGAGTCAGAAGGAAACGCAATCTGCAGTTTACTCACAGTGGGGGTGAAACCAGGTGGATTGTTCTGAGGCAGTGGGAGAACCAGGGCACACAAGTGGCTCGGAGGATGGCACTGTTACCAGGAAACCCCTCCTCTGCATGTGGCTTGGAAATATCCTGCCACAGAGCAAATCCTCTTAACAAACAAACAATTGCAGGGCAGTTCAGCTGTCTCCCGGCTGTGCTTTAACACTGGGAGCACTACAATAGCAGGGATAATGGGAGCTAATGAGAAACACACCAGTGCTCCACTTGGTGTCACTGAAGGAGAATGCCTGGCCGGCAGCTCTCTGTAGACTGAGAGATAATCCTGCCCTATCTGTGTGTGCAAAGGGCACACGACAGCGAGTGGATGTACTTCTATAGTTGAGGTGGTCAGCAAGGAGAGGAGGCAGGAGTTTGCTTGGATAGAGTGGACTCTTCTGTCAGAGTCTGCATCCTCCTGTCCTAACGCAATCCTAGTGAGCCAGTAGGTGAGCATGCAAGACCCGGGAGATCTCACTCTGCAGGAATGTCCCCACCTTTCTTTCATCTCTGCTGCAGTCTCAAGGGCACCCATAAACTTTACATAGAGATAGATCAGCTCATGAGCTTGTTTGGTACAACAGAGTGGGAACTGGGGCTCTCAAAGACCACAAGCTGTGGGTTTGAGACTTGGAAATCCCATCCCCGTGGATATTTTAGCACCTCTCAGAAGGTGTTATCTTGTTTCTAAACTGAATGCGGGGTACATGGTGCTGCCAACTGCATCTAGCTGGGTGCAGCATGACTGAGTTAATTTTACCAAAAATTGCTCCTAGCATGAGAAATGGGGAAAATGGAAAGCAGAGATCCTTTCGCTATTCACTCAAATTCTGTGCTATAAGCACATCTCCTCATCACCCAAGTGCCCAGGAATGGGAATGTTCCCAGTTCCTTGTCTTTCAGGCAAGTGAGGAGAGCTCAGATCAGTGCCAGCACAGAAGAACTGTACAGGATCAGACCACAGGTCTCTTTCCCCTGGGATCCTCATTTAGCAGTGGTTAATAGAGGATGTCCAGCAAGGAGGATGAAAACAGGGGGATGTAGGTCAGTGTGTTGCTGGGTACTCTCCTTACCATCAGCCATCCGTAGCTCGGGAATTTCCTGAGATGTGGATTTAATAGTCTTTTCAAGTTTTTTCCTAAACCTTTTTTTGAGCCTGAGAAAATTTTGGGTATCCACAGCAACTTATGGCACTGTTCAGCTGTGTGAAGTAATATTTACTTTGTTCTGAATCTGTCACTCACTGTTTTCATTTGATGCTTTTGTAGCTTAAATATTGGAAGAGGCAGCAGGCAGTCATTCCTCTTTCATTTTCTCTAAGCCACTCTCAGATAAACCCCTGTTGTGCCCCCTCTCAGGTTTCTGCTTCCCAAATTGAAGAGTGTTGGATTTGTACAGAAATAATTTCACCCTTAACTAAGTCCCTGCCTCTCCTCTAGCCCTGCTGTGGCCTCTACTTCACTGTGACAGCAGCCATGGGGCTGCAGCTGCACCCTGGAGCTACCTGGGAGCGCGCTGGGTTTGTGATTTTGCTCTGGCTGCCAGCACTCAACTGGTTTTTTTGATTGTGCTCAAGCCTTGAGCCAATGCTTTCACTGAACACTCCTGCCTTGCTCTTGCTATCACTTGGCCCCCGTGACTCAGTTTCCCATTAGTAGGCCAGGGAGGGGATAACCATTGCTCACCCCATTTATGAATTCACACTGACAGTCATGGTCAGGGATTTCCAAGGCCTCATTTCCCTGTTGTCCATCCATCCCTGCAGGGTCTGCAGCCTGTGCAGCGCTGGGCTGGGAGTTTGGGCTCCCATCTGTGCCTGGGGACGGTTGTGGCTTCCTCGCTGGCACAGCCAAAGGGGCTGCCTGGGGTGTGCAGTGCCTGATGTGCCCCTGGCCCTCTGTGTGCAGTGCCAGTGCCAGTGCCAGTGCCAGTGCCAGTGCCAGTGCCAGGCACTCCCTGCTGGAGCCGCTGCCCCTTCCGGCACAGCCGGGCTGTGACCGCAATCCCAATGGTCCCTGCCCGGGGGAGCCGGCCCGTCACGGGGCTGCTCTCATTTGTATGCTGCTCAAGCTGGCTTCGAATGACAATCCTAATTATGTTTGCCTTGTGTATGATGAAGGTTACATTTCTGACTGATTTTGCCGGGCTGGAAGTGTAATTGATTAATTTAGAGTTTAAGAAGGGAAAGAGGATTAAGGCGGAGGTGAGGCTGTGCTGCCAGACGCTGCATTGACTGCTTCACACTTTCACAGCTTCAGCTTTTGTTTGCCTGCAAACCAGCTTGTCTGAGCTCCCAAGTTGTTATTTCTCGTGGCTCTGAGCTTGTTGGCAGATCCCTCAAAGCCAAGCCTCCTGCTGGGATGGGAGCTGTAGCTCTGGAGACATACATGCAAAGAGCTAGTTCAGGCTCCAGATTTAATTCCATTGTAGCTAGGGGCAAATGCACTTGCTGTTTGGCCATGAGCTATTCACGTGGGAGCTCCATATCCCAAATACCTGCAAGCTCCTGACTGAACGAAGCAGCAGACCTGCAGAAGGTCCATCTGTCCATGACAGTACAGTTTTGGGGAAGAAGTCCTCTTAATGACAACCAAAAGGGGAATTTCTTCCCTGAAACTGCAGAGTACATGGAGATGGGGAGATACAAGATGAACACAGCATCAGCTGGGCTCTAGTCTTAGGGACTTCCTGCAGCATCAGTGCTAGTGAAAGCAGCTCCATGCAGGCAGTCACTGCTGGGTCTCTGCATTTGATGGAGAAATGGCAGCAATAGCCCATGTAACATTCATTAGGTCTTAAACCTTTTGCTTCTTGCAGCTGAGGCTCTCTTTGCAGCCCACGAGGCTCTTGGTGGTGTTCTAGGTCTGAGGCAGTGATGGGTTTTCAAAAGGACAGAGTTCTGCTACGTAATTATGGACACAGGCCTGCTCATTATTGGACAAATGAATCAAGTTCTTGCAGTGCCCATAAAAGCAGATTTGCTGGGCTGTATATTGCCTGCATAGAGAATATTAACAAGCTGTTACAGTGAAATTGGACAACACTGCTGTGAGCACAGGGAAGGTCACCAGTCCGCTCCAGTGATGCATGGCATTACCTTGACTTCTTAGCACAGGGGAATTCTGAGCTCCTGCTGCTTTCACAGCGAATCAGTTTGGGAACTGAGATGCCTGGAGGATTTCTGTTACCTCAGTTCTGGGAGCTCTCTGCACCCATTTCATTTAGTTTAATTTTATCTTGATTAAATTAAGGTGGGCTGTGAAGATACTGTGAGGTTTGGATTCACAGCCTTGCTCTGAACTGCTGCAGTGGCTGTGGTGCCTGGCAGAAAGGCAGGGCAGGCAGCTCTGAAAGCACCACCAGAGATGTTCCTCACTGCTCTGGGAGCAGTGGGGCTGGCCAGACCCTCCTGTCCCAGTCAGGAAGGGAATCACACACCTGTAGGGTATCTCTTCCAGCCCTGTGGGGGCTTTTGGAGGGAGGTGGTGGGAGGCTCTGGCTCTTCTCACATTCTGCCCCAGGCTCACACTTCTCCTCTCTTTCCTTCCACCTTTTTGCACCTCTCCACTGCTACCTGGACCTATGTGTGCTTTCCAGACACCTTTTCTGTCCTTCCCAGCCCTCTGCTTTCCCCTGGTAGACACACAAGACCCTCAGGAAGCCCTCCAGAGAAAGGAAGGGGAGAGTCACTGGGAGCAGCAGGAGGCCTTGCAAGGCAGCAGCACAAGGTCCCCTTTGTAACACCTTGTGCTTTTGATCAGCCTGTAAAGGGGAGCAGGAAGAGTTAAAAAAACAGCAGAGCAATGCAGTTAGCGAAGCAAATACTGGCAAGTGTCACTTCCAGGGGCAGCCTGTGGTCCAAGGGGCTGCTTTTCTGTTCAGCCACCTGCCTTTGTTTGGAGCACAGAGGTGGCTCTTGCCTGCAGATGCTTTCACAAGGCTGTTGGGATGTGTAGGTGAAGACCCTGGGACCTCTCCTCTCCTCTCTACCATACATTAGACCATTTAAGAAGCTGATCTAAGACAGGAGAAACATTGGAGGAAAGCCTTGCAAGGACTTAAAATGTACCTTGCCATGGGGCTCTGACACTTCCAGCTTTTAAGAGGCAGAAATGTCTGATCTTATAATACATCCCTCTGGAATCCCCCCTTTTTTTTGCGTGTATATGTCTCATGAAAATATTTCGGAAGAGCTTTTGGACAACCTGGCTTAGACGCTCCCCAGTTGAAAGCTATGGGCTGGAGTTATGGTTTCATAAAAGAATTAAACCATCTTAAGCCCCTGAAGGAGAGGCTAAAGGCAGCACCTGGTGCTGCTAATCTTCTTTTGGAATTCAAAACCACTAAATGCACAGATTATACTGGCTCTAAGCATCTTAGCAAGCAGTTCTAAACCACTGAGAGCAGCCACAGGCCCTCGGGGGAGTATATGGACCAGGCACTGGAGGCCAGGCTGTGGAGTCTGACCTGAGCAGACACAGTGCATGGAAGTGCTGCTGGCTGGTTTGAGGGGTGCTGCAGGGCAAGCTCAATGCTCCCCATCACTGGCTCTGGCAGAGGGAAGTGAATCCAGCCAGCAAATTACACATGAGATGTCCTTCTGATGAGGAGATGGCCTCCCTGACAAAGACTTTCATGTTCTCCAAAGACCTCAGCACTTCTTAAAATGTGTTTACAGCTCATGGGTGGCCTGGAAAAGCAACCAACTGTTTTTATTTCTTTTCAGTTTGGCTGTTTTTTCTTCATTTATATCCAAAGATAAAAAGACATCTCTTGTCTTAACAAAACCCAAATGTTTGAAGAAGCAGAACTTGGAGTGGGAATTGAGACATAAAAGCCTTTTTTGAGCATTTCCTTGTCTGCCCAGCAACCTTTCAGAGCCAGGTTGTTACCCACCAGTGACCCAGCATTTAGGTTTAGCTGGCTGATCAGAGGCAGGTCTCCAAGCCTGTCAGTGAGAGCCCGGTGTGGAAGGGGCTTCTCTGGCTGTTCTGTCCCTCTCAGGCTCTGGACACTGGACTGGAGCTGTCCCCAGGACCTAGCATGAGTCTCTGTCCAGGTTTTGCCCAGGTCACCAGGGTCACCCACTCCAGCATTTAGAAGATAAGAGCCACTGAGCCAAACTGACCTACTGCCCTGTTTACACCATGGATGAACTTGGATTTTACAGTGCAGGCATCTGAATTATGTTTTATCTTTCACCTACAACACCCTGAGGGGTTTGACCCTGTAGGGTCTGACCCAGGTGATCCCTAGCCCCACTGCAGTCTGGAGGGCAGTGCCATGAGCAGACAGACAGGAAAGGGTAGTGCTGCTGGAAAAGCAAACAGGCTTTTCCTTGGAGACTTGTCTGTGTCATTAATACCTGGCACCACTGAGCTGCCCAGCACAAAAGCTCTTTTGGGCTTTGCCAGGCTCAGGTTTGGTTTGGATAACACCCATGTGTGCCACTTGTGCCCTGTGCACAGAGCTTGCTGCTCGCCTCAGTGCCACCCCGCACATGCTGTCCCTCGTGCCCTGCCACGGATGGAGCGTTCCAGGCAGGCTGTCAGAGCCTGTGATCTTCAGCAGAGGCATTAACTGTGTTAACCTTTGAAGTAAAGTGAATTTCTAATGTCAGAATAGCAGAGACCACCATACAAACTTCCACCTTCCCATACTTTTTTCTTTGTTACCACAGAAAGCGCTTTGGCTTTTCCTGTGCTTACCACAGCAGTTTTGTGTGGCTTAGCCCATGTTTGCCTCATCGCGTCAGTCCACACAGTTCATTGGGAAGGAATTTCATCCACACCTTAAAGAAATTGAGGAAGATGAAGTTGGGAAGGCTCTGGGATGCAGGTCCTGCCTCAGCGATTGCAGTGCTGAAAAGGAAGAAAACCAGGAGGAAGAGTGAGCTGCTTTAGAGGAGCTACCTTGTGACAAATGCTTTAAGAGCAGTGACTAAGTGCTTCCCTCCTCTGCACCATCATCCCACAGGACAAAGGAAAGGTGCTGGGGTGCCACTCCCCAGAACTGGCCTGATCCCAGAGGGACCACTGATGGGGTCCCTGGCCCTGGCTGTCTCTCTCCACACTCTGGGGATCAGGTGCTGTTTATTGTCCTGGAGGCTGATGAGCAAGGTGCAGCCTCACAGTGAAACAGGGCAGGCCCTCCCAGGGTGGATTTCTACCCTCCTTTTGACGCAGTTTGAGCCGAATACAGGGCTGCTCTGTGAACCAGGTATATTCAGTGAGCCTGAGCTTGGTGAGGAGTAGCAGATCCAGGAGGCAGGGGCATGGATGCCACAGCCCCTGCTGGGCTATCCAGCTTCCCTGCAGCCCAGGCGGCGCTTGGGCTGGTCAGGACGGGATGTGAGGGGGTGCAGCAGGGCAGTGGCAGCGGGGGCACCCCGTGGAGGGGACACCCCCGTGGGATGGTGCTGCTGGCAGCGCATTCCCCACGGCAGCAGCCCCCCCTGGGCAAGCGGCAGCCCCGGTGCGCCCGCCCAGCCCGGGCTCCCCTGAGCCGCCTCCCGGCTGTGCCATCTAGTGCCCGGCTCAAGAACTGGGACTGACCCAGCCTCTCACCCACAGGGGAACGGCCCGGCTGCTCTGGAGAACAGGCTCTCCTCTCCCTGGGCCAGGCAGGGATGTGCTGGCAGGACCCCTGAGATGCCGCAGCGCCCGCACGGAAAATGCCACTTAGCTCCAGGTAGGACCGCGGCGCGCAGGTGTGGCCGGGGCGGATGGAGGGAGCGGCTCTGCTCGGAGGCTGCAGGTGAGATGAGCTGGGCGATACCTCCTGCCAGAGGCTCCAGGTAGGGAGAGGAAGGCTTGAAGCTCTTGGGAATCCTGCCTCTGCTTTTCAGGCATTGTGTTCCTGTGGCGTGCTCTAATGCTGCACACGTGTTTTAAGGGATGAAAACAATGACCTCTGACTGGAATTCTCCTATTTGGACAGATTTCAATGCTATTCCAAAGGAGCTGCAGTTAGCTGTACTTGAGTGAACACCCTAGACTGAAAACACTTTACTTTTCAGTGTGTTGGGCATAATCTTTGTTATATCATTTCTTAGGTAAGTTCCTCCTACTGAGTTATTATTTTTTTTTCAAAAGTTTCCATGGCTGTAGCTTGATTTGCCAGCTTTGATTCTTAACTCTGCCCCTGTCCTCTTTATCCTTTTCAAAGGAATACTTTTCCTCTTTACAGACCCAGTTTCATTTATAAGCTTTAAGTAAGAGCCAATGAATCAGGAGCTAACAAATTCTTGCTTCCTTCTTGCTGCATTTTCCCCCCAAATCTTTGTAAGAGATTTAATGGTGGTGTAAGGATCTTCTAACTCAAACCCATCAATATATATCTATCCTTCATACTCGTTTATCACAGCCTGGCATTACATATTTCTCTATATTGAATTTCATCAGCTATTAGTTGCCCTGTTTCACAGATGTTTTCAAGTTTTGAAGTTTTCCACAACTTTTGCTAGCTCCATATCTTATCTTTACTATTTCATTACTGGGTCACAAGTAAATATATTGAACATGATGCCTCTGGCATCCACAGGACACCCCACTCAGCTTTTCCCACGTGAAGTTTTGATCATTCATTCTTCTCTTGGATTAAAAAAGTTCTTGGGATCACATCCAGTGTCTGTGAGCTCTTCTCCTCTTCCCTTGTGAACTCTGTCTGTGGGTTTGCCTCTCCAGGATATATTGCAGAGGCACATCGTGCTGCTTCTGAAATGTAAAAATTCCTACTGATTTTTTTTCCCCTTGGTACTTAAGTAAGGCTGATTGCTTAGGAAGTCTAGGGAGCCTTTTCAAATATGAAAAGGTAGCAGTGCCCCTTAGCACCTGATAGGTAACTGGCTGTAGTGAAAACCTGGTGGTTTTGGAGCTGGCATGCTTAGAGCTCTCCTGGGTCTGCAATTGATCTTGGCATGTTCCTGCTTTTGAAGGGACTGATCTTTGAAACTAGGCTCCAGGAAATCATTTAAGGATGTGTTTGCATCCTGCTGAGCACTGAAACTGTGAGGATTTCAGTGGGAAGGAAACTCATCTTGAAAGAGATACAGTCTTTATCTGCTTTCCCTAATTAGCACTCCATCTTCCTGGAGGTGATACTCTCCACAGCATCCCCTTGGCAGCAGGAAGCCAGTGCTGGGGTTAAATCCCCACTTGCCCAAGGCTTACCTGGTCCTTTGCCCTGAGAGCTCTGTTTCTAGGTGCCTGAGCTCGGGGCAGGTGCTTGCTGTGCTGTTTGCACACCTGTGGTGCCCTTCTGCCAAGACCAAATGTGGCCGAGGCGCAGTTGGTTCTCCAGCGGGCTCCCAGCTCCTCACAGGTCTGTAAGCTCTTTTATGGCTGTCTCTCAGTTCTTTGGAACTCAGTTTCTAGGGTTTCACACCTTCCCCTGTGTAATCCACTCCCAGGTCTGTTGTGTGCCACAGTCAGGCTTTAAAGTGTTTGGGTGCCAGCAAGAGTCCATTCTGTGGTTTCTTCCCAGAGCTGCTTAATTTTAACAGGGAAGCCCAAAATCTGTTTTACCTGAAAGCAAATGGAGGTTTGGACAGGCAATGCAGTGTGATTTATTGCAATCATTTAGCACCAGAAGCAGGAGAAAACCCCCTTTCACTCCCCACACCTCAGTGCTGTAACCCCAAGGCCACATTATCCCTTCCCCCAGCCCCTGCAGCACAGTCAGGGTGGGTGCCCAGCTGTAACTGGGGAGGTTTGGTGCAGGGGGGCTTCCTCCCCTGTGCTGAGGAGGTGCTTGGCCTCACCTGCATCATCTTCTCTCGTGGCATGGCAGGGCTGTGCCTGGGCAGCGCTCAGCTGAGCCTGGCACAGGAAGGGGTTGTGTGACAGCTGTATCCCCAAACGTCCATCCCAGCTTTAATTACTCTGACACTACTGCCTGGGTATAATTAGCAGTTGAGAAAATCTGAGTGTGATTTTAATAAGCTGAGAGTAATGCAATTTGTATTTTCTGTAAGAGATGCTTTGCAAATAAAAGCTCTAATTAAAAAGCACATGCACAGGGCAAGCAGTGACTGTGCCGTGGGTGTGTGACTGCTCGGTGTGCAGCGTGCCTGGCCTGGCACAGGGGTCCCTCTTTGGGACAGTCTTCATCATGGGGTTCCTGAGAGAGTGTAAAAACTGCAGGATTTGGCTCAATTGTGGCTTTTACAAAAGGCTCTTCCCTGTCTTCACAGATGCTCTTTGATATACTGTTGGTTTTTGATAAGAATAAGTCTCCTGGGTGTCATCCTCCCCACTGCTTTTCATTCCTGTCACTATTGTGTTTCTGTGTCCTCACCCGGGAGCTCAAATTAGCTCCTGGCTGGTGGGATCTGTGTGGCAGAGGCCAGAGTGACATGGGGGGAGTCAGGAAGCCTTTTCAAGAGCAGCCAGCTTTTCTGGTAGCCTCAGATGTGAACAGTCAGACCAGGCCCTGGACTCTGCCTCTCTTTCCTGCTCCTTCCTGCTCTCTTTAAAAAAATCCATATCTATAAAAGGGTAATCTCTTTTATCTAGTCTTCTGTCTCTGCACAATTCTGTCCTGCCCTGCTGGAGTTCAAGGTTCATTTCTGGCTGTGGGAGCTCTCACAGGGAAGCAGCCCTGTTAAACCCCAAGGTCTGTTTCCCACAAACCCCTGTGACACACCAGGCTGACCTCACTGCCAAGTGTTCCTCTTCCTTAATGCTGTGGGGCAACTGTGAGGGGACAAGGTGGGAGACAGAGGCACAGCAGCTCTCAGGAAATGGTTATACCCACAGCATCAGAGCTGTTGGCTGGGGAGAGTGGGACCATTGCTCCAGCCTGTGGGAAGCCCTTCTGCCTCTCTCTGCATGGGAAGGGGAGAGCCTTTCCCATGAAAGGCCACTCTACCCCCTGCAAAAGTCCATTTGTGCCTGATGGCACGGGTTGCTGTGGCTCTGAAAGTTTAGGAGGTGTCTGTGTTTGTAGTACCCCTGCTCTCGACCTGTGGGAGACACCCTGATCTTTGGGAGGGCATTGCCTGTGGTATCCCATGCATTGCCATTTCTCCCTGGGAAAGGGAGGGGCCCAAGGGGCTCAGGTGGATAGGAAGGGCTTTAAGCAGCTTTGTGCTGTGCCATGCAGGTGTGACTGGCCCACTCTGCCAGCTAATTGCAGCCCTGGCAGGTTGGGCAAACAAACCAAGCCTTCCCCAGAGATCAGTGCAAACGTGGCAAAGGCATCTGTGGGTCTCACTTGGCAGAGGAAATGGGAGCAGCTGTGGGCTCAGCAGATGGGAAGGCACCAGCACCTGCCCCATGCCAGCCCAGAGAGGCTGAGCAGCCCCTGTGTGTGGGAGGGGGAGAGCTGCTGGGGCCGAGCTCCTGTGCAGGGCTGTGTGTCCAGCCCCTGCAGCTTGTGTGCTCCTCCCAGAGCCAGGTGTGTGTTCCCAGAGCTGTGCTGGCACAGGATCTGCCTCCAGCCCAGCTGGCCCCCTCACATTTTCCAACATAGGTTCCAAGTGCTTTGAGGCAGAGGTTTGTATTCTGATCTCTCATAAGTAAATGGCCATTTCTGGTGACCTTTGCAGCACCTAAACAAACAAGCCCTGAAGGAGACTGGAACAGGCAGGAGACAAACCAGGCAGGCACTCTTCTCTGATCTCTACTTGAGGTGTGAGTCCTGTTCTGGTAGCATGAGGCATCTCTCAGGACAGACTTGTTGGTGTTTGAGCACCTATCCTTTCCTCAGTCCTGCGTTATGCTCTGCCCAGAGAAGGAGATGCTGCAAGCACCAAACCTGCCAGATTTCTGCATTCAGGTGCAGAGGCCAGTCAAGACAGGCTCCTGTCTCTGGAGTCTTCTTTTGTAGGAACTTTGTGACTGCCCTTCTGGACAGCACAGAGTCACCCAGTGGTTTTGTGATAAATTGAGGCGAATAATTTGATTCAGCCTTTTTAAGGTCAATTAGAATTTTATTAATTACAGCAAGCAGTAGCAAGCAAAACAGCGCTGGGTGGGTAGGGGTCTCCTAACCGCCCCTCCTGCAGTGTCCCACACTGCAGTGCCCCACACCCCACCCCCCTTATTCAGTCTCTTTTATAGTTTCTTGGAGGTTTCTTCATTCGCGTCTCTTGCGATAGCGGTGTGCGTAGCTTGAGCATCCCTCTGCATCGTGTCTGCGTTGTGTCGAGGCAGGTGATCGCTGGTTTCACAATCGGCTCCGGACAGTGATGGGCGTACCCGGAGCACTCCCACGCTGTCCACTCCAGTGGCCGCCGCCTGGTGGTCGCTGATTTCACAATCAGCTCCGGCCATCCCCCAACATCCTTAGCCTGTGTCTGCAAAAAAAAGCTAAGAAAAGCTCCCTAAATGGTGATTAATCATACTTGTGGTCTTGCGTTTTGCAGTATGCCTATAACCTTGCAGTTTGTAGCAGTTGCTTCCTTATTGTCCTTTTTTTTTTTTTTTTTAGTAAATCCCACAAGTTGCTGTTTCCCAACTTCACAGATGCTTCCCCTATCTCTTAACAAGCAAGCTGGTCCCTTATACTTTAATTTTATATTTCCCCCTTTAATATTCTAATTCTTTTGATGAACAAACAAGTTACCACAGTTTATCACAGTTTCAGTGTATAGCCTTGGGCTGGTGGAAGCTGAACATGCTCAGCTGCTTTGCTGTGGTGGGCTGTGAGAGGAGCCTGTCCCACATGTGGGCTATGGCTCATGGTCTGCACCAAGACTGAGCTGTGCTGTGTGTTTCTCTCCTAAGGTCAAAACTGATGGGTTGCAAATGGCCATCCAGACATGAACTGTATTGCCCAAGCCTTAGCTGGGCTAAATGTGAGCCTGAAGCACTAGGACAGTATTGGATCTGCAGTGAGTGACTTCTTCAGAAAGAAAACTTCATTTCTTTCCTGAGGCTGTTGTTCTGGGGAGCAAACCCAGAGAGTATGAAGTGCTGGGAAGCACTGGAATAAAAGAGCTGTACATCCAGATTCTCATTTAGGGCGTGAGCTGTCTTGCATGGTGTGCACCTTTCCTGTGTACTGCTATATGAGCTATTTGTATGTCTGCTGAGCACCCTCCTCACCTGCCCACAGCAGGGAAAGGGATCCCAAGTGTAAAGGCCCATGAAACTCTTGCTTCTGGGTGTTCATCCCCAAGACAGGTTTGCCCTCTGAAGCCTGGCAGTAGCCAGAATGTACATAGTCCCTGCCCACTCAGTGCAAATTAGAGCTTTATGCACAGCCTTCTCAGGGACTCGGTGGGATTTCTTCCCTCACAGCACCTAACAGCCATCAGTGGCTCTTGGCTGGGTTGATTCCCACCACTCTGTGAGCCCAGTGGCCCTGCAGTGCTGGCAGAAGGCACCCCCAGGGCTGGGGAAGCAGGTTGGCAAGTGGGGAGAACAGATTTGGGGGGTGGCTGCACTGCTGCTGTGCCTGACCCTCTCTGAGAGTCCTCCCTGACCCTCCCTTGTGGTCCCATTGAAATCTTGCCACTCTAAGGTAACCAAGGACAGATTCTGGCTTACCAGGACGTGCTGAATTTGATGCTGAGAGGTTTCATTTGTTGCTCCGAGAGCAGTAGAGCTGATCCTTCAGCAGAAACTGCTGAGAAAGGAACAGGAAGTTGTGGGGCTTCCCGAGAAGCACAGCTCTCACAAGGCAAAGTTTGGGTGGGCTGCACACTCACATCTCTGTGGGTCAGTGTTCATTCATGTCCAGGAATAACTTCTGAGCCTCTCGTCTCCAAGTCCTACTGATTCTTGAGCAGAATGGAAAGTGGACCTTGGCTCTTGCTGGGAAAGTCTGTGTTCTTCTGGTTTTAGAGCCCTCTTGCTTAGGTTAGACTTTAATGGTGATTAGTTACCCAACAACCTTCTGTAATAATCTGCAAGTTTTCCATTAAGTGGCAAACACTTTGAACTTCCCCCCAGCACCTCTGTTGCAATCTAATCTGCTGTCATTTTTCCCAAGGAGATGAGGGTGCTACCTTCACATTTTATGGATTTCCTGTTTACAGTGGGGGAGAGACCAAAGCCGTGAGGAACACTGAGCACAACATCCCATGGAGCTGTAGGCACAGTGCAGTAGATCAGTGTCAGCCTCTGCTGTCACTTCCAGCTGCCTCTGGATTTACTGTATAAATCAGGCATGTGACAGGGAGAAAGGTGATGTCTAGGAACGTGGTTAAGGAATCTGGGGAAAGATTCTTTATTCCAGCCCAGGCACTGACCTCCTCTGAAGCCCTGGGCAAGATTGTCTCTGTTGTCCTGTCTCTGAAGTGGGGACATGAATGCTTTTATCGTGTGGGCCTGTAAGGCTCCCTGGCCCTGATAGTAGCTTTAAAATGCTGTTAAGTAGTGATTTTTTTTGTGGTGATGATGATAAGAATTCAGAAGTCTGGACAGGTTGGGGAGTTTGGAGATCTTGTAGGTACAGCAAGTACTGGCAGTTCGTATTTGGTAGGCAGCTTTGCACAGTCTCCCCTGTGTCTCTGTCTCTTACCATGAGTATCAGTGGAAAGATAGGGGAAGGGACCTATTATGATTCTGTTCTTCCTCTTTGTGTTTACAGTTTGGTTAGTTTAGTTTGTCACCCACCCAGCATGTTTAGGTTGTCTCCAAACAATGCTGTAAAAAACATGCTGCAACTTGAGCAAGTGGGGAGTTTTCCTTGGGATGGATGGGGTCTGCTGCAGTTGTGGTTGTACTGAAGAGTACCTGTTGGGTCAGATTCTTGTTTGGATAAAGATAACAGAACACCTCAATGTTAATTGTTTCTGTTTCATTCCCAATAGCTCCAAAGCCAGGCTCTCCCCAAAACAGCAGAACAAGAGGGAGTAGTTTACTGAGGTTCTGTAATTTGCAGGAGAGTGCAAATATAGTAGAGCAAATCTTACATCTGTAAGAGAGGGCTAGTTTGTCCTGGATCTGAAAAAATCTATTAGTCAGCATTCCTGACAGTTAAAAGGGGTTCTCAGTTGTGTATCTGCTTTCAAATCCCTTGACACTATCAAAGCAGACCCATTCCTCAGGGTAAGAGAGACCCAGATTGTGACGTGCACAGGAATGCTCCTTGCAGTGTTGTAAATAGCTCCTTTACCTGAGATGGCACAGTGTTGTGTGGACAGGGGACATCTCTGGCTAGAAAAGGAATCTGTGAACGGGTAAAGGCACTGTTGTTCTCCAGTTCTGTTCACTATGCAGTGCACAAGCAGCCCTTCTTGCAGGAGTCATTCCCAGATCTCCCTTCCCCACCCAAATCTGGGAATTACCCATGGAGCTTCCTGTCAGTGCAAGGTTTTGGTTCTTGGAGCTGGTGGTATTTGTTTGGTTGCTGTTGCATGATCCTGTGGATCTTGGTGCACTTCCTGGTAGAGGACAGTAACTCTGTGAATTTCTCTTTGTGAAAGCCTGGACTGGCTCCTGCCTTTTCCAATTGCCTCATCTGAGAGCACACAGAAACTTCTTGTTAGACCTGGACTGTCCCTTTATACAGTGATCACAGACCTACCCAAGAGATTGTTTATAACCTTTGAATTGGACAAACCTCATCCTAATGCCTGATGTGGCTTTTCATGGTCAAACAAGCCCTTCAGTGAGCGATCAACAAAACTGAAATGAAGGAAGTCAAAAATGAATTATTTTCCCTTTGGACAGCAGTGGTACATCCTTGAGAGATTTCCTCTCCATTCACAGGGTTCAAGATTTCCTCTGATGGAGAAGGGCAGGATGTGCCTCTCAAGTGCTTCCCAGGTCAGTGACCAAGACTACCATTTATGGGATGCATATTTCTTCTCCTCTACAGAGCTCTCAGCCCCTATGGCCATGGAGCTGGGCAGTGCTCTAGCATCAGCCAGCTTGGAAGAGTGTAGGAATGGGATTTTCTCTGTCAGGATGGGTATGGGGTCACCAGTGCTCTCATGCAGAGAGTGTCCTCCCTGTCAGGACTTGTGCCAGGGAAAACCAGCAACTTGGCAGAGAATTGTTTGATGCATGAAGAAAAGAAACAACTCTGCCAGTACAGATTCACTCCTGGGACTACCTAACATCAAAGTATTGTCTCCATTCAACTCTGATCTTTGCTCCCCACCCTGTACACTGTTCCCTTTACCGTGAGAAAGTACAGCACGGAAAGCGCTGGACCACTCTGTTCTCATCTTGCCCTGTGAGCCGGCAATTCTTCAGGGACAGGGAGGGGGAAGGGTGGCATGCCTTTACTGCTCAAAGATAGGCCTTCATTACATCACCCTCCCCTCCTGACCACTCCCATATATGAAGCCTTGCTGCCACTCAGCTCTGTGTGACCAGTCCTGTTCTTGGAGTCCCAGCTTCTGGGAACTCTTGAGGAGTAAGGGGCAAGAGAACGAGGCAGAAGTGCCTTCTTTTGGTGTCACTGGCTGAAGGTGAACTGCATCCAGGGAGAACAGAGCTTTTAAAGTAGTGAGTAAACGGCTGATTTTATCTTGTCGTCTCCATATTGGTTGGATTGGGGTGTGCAATAGAGGAGTTGTTTCTTTCCCTTTGTTGCGTACCTTTCCAGCTCATTAATACTATTTCATTAAAGGGTACCTTTGTTTCACAAGCCTTCAGGCTCAGGTTTCAAGAGCAAGTGTTTCTCTTTTGCAAGGATGGACAGGACTTGTTCTACTGTGTTGCCTTTGGATTGGCTCAGTTGGCAAAGGCAGCAGGGTCTCTGTCCAGACAACCTGAACAGCTGCTGAGCCACACTTTAGGGGAGCTGCTGTGGCTTGGCAGGGTCAGCAGCACATGGCCTGATGGCTTCAAGAAGGACTGTGGCTTCTGACAGGCTGAGGTAAGAGCAAGGACCTGGAAGTCTAGTGAGCTAGACTAGTGATGGGATCTCAGTCCCATCACTGGGGAAGACATTTCACCTCTGCATGGCCCATCCAACCCTTTGAAGGTACTATCTACCACCCAAGCTGATGTTGGTCTCTGTTCCTTTTTGGGTTATAAAGGTCTATGGGAAGGTTGGTGCAGGGTCATTGGCCTGAGTGTCAGTTTGACCCTGGTTTTGCAGGTAGCATAAGTGACAAGGATTGCTGATAAGAGAAGTGCTGTTTTGGCAAGCTGACACGGGAAAGGCTCCCAAAATGACCAGAGAGGTCAGAGCTACACAAACATGGGAAGGCAGATTTCATGGGGTCCTAAAGATGAGAAATTCTTACCTCAATGTCCCTCTAGCAGGTGGTGCTCATCAGAGGAATTAAGGTCTGAGAAGTGGCTGAAATCCATAGATCTTAGATCCCTCTTTTTTCCATGTCGTTCTGTGCTTCCTGAAAAATGTAAACCCTGTTGGTGAGGGAGGTCAAGCAGTGGCAGGTTTCTTACCTGGTATCTAGGGGAAAGACCAGGAGGCAGGTGCAGAACCAGAAAAGCTGCAGGGACAATGGGATGATGCTGAGGGTGTGATCCAGAAGCAGGGTAGAAGGGCAATGCTGTGGGAGAGAACAGAGCTCCTGGTGCAGAGCAGGCAGAACACTCAGCAGAGCATAGGTCAGGGGATCATTTGTGTAGGTGGTAACTGGTCTATGAAGGAGGAAGAAATACTCTGAAATAAATCAAGCAGTCCACATTTAATTCCTTGTAAGAAAAAAAAAAAAATCTGTTGCAAAGAACTATCAAGGGCAACTGTATTTATATGAAAATGAGCAGATTCTGCTCAGGCAAATGAATATTTAGACACATGAAGGACCAGAACAGCACCTGGGAGACTCTCTGCTCATTACCAGAACAAAAAGAATGGCCCTCTCCTATGTGTGTTTAGAAAACAAAGACCTGCTCCTGCTCTTGGCTGGATCACCTCTAACATGTCAGAGGTGGGCTCTCCAGGACCAGGGCTTTTTCTCTCAAGGTCCCAGCCCTGGGCTGCATTTCCTGATCCAGGTGTCCACAGCAAACAGGAGTGAGATCAGAAGAGGCAAAGCCATTCAAACCAGCGTATTCACCTACCTGTAGAGTCTTGGTTTAGCAAAAACAGGCGAATTTAAGCAGATAGCTACAAGGTTTTTTCAGTTGGAAACAGCTCTTTTCCAACTTCAGCTGAAGTCTCTGAAACCTTTTCAGTGAATTCAGTCGTAGGTTCATTTATTATAACTGGAATCCAGGGTTTTTGGTGGCCTCACCCACCCATCCAGATGCTCCATAGTCTATAAAATGCACATTATCTGCTATGGCAGGTATAGCATTACATAAACCTTACTTTAAAATTACATAAACCCTTCTGCAGAGCACCAAGAAAGTCCAAACTTCACCTGTGATCTGAGAGTTTCAATGTGCATGTGCAGGACTGGTCCAGATGCAGCAGTCAGGTGAGACTGGGGAAAACCTCTAGCCTTGAGAGAGAGGGCATCATTCATGTTTTGCACTTCACTTTCCCCTTTGCCTGTTCTTTCACCTTTTTTGTCTTCCTATCTTCATTCATTTATTTTGTCCCCCTTCATTCCCACTTTCTCTATTTTTCCCTTCACCAGTTTAGGTTTTCTTCTTTCTCCTGTCTGCAGTAGCCCTGTCCCCTTCTATTTAGGGATGGTGAGATTGAGGGGAAGCTGTGTGGGACTGTGTTGCCGAGCTCATTGCTGGCTGCTGGGGGAAGGCAGTTCTGTCAGCTGCAAGAACACAGTCCCTTTAGTGGCCTGGCAGAAAGGCTTTGCAAAGATTAAAGGACTTTATAAAGCTGCTAGATAAATGGTACAGATTGATGCAGGTTTTGGAAACTGCAGAGCTTGACATAAAATTAATGAGTAAGATTGAGTTGAGATAGCAGAGAGATAAGACTGAGGAAAAATGAGAAAAGAAGGCAGAACTTTGGACAGAGCCAGCCACCCTTTTCTGGAAGGGAGAAGCAGAAGGGCTTCTTCTGCAACAGCAACCAACGACCTCCAAGCACTGAGGAGCCCCAGTAATTCACACAGCACTGTCCCAGCAATGCTGCTGCAGCTGCCTCTGGGGTTAGAAGGATAGAACCAGAACTGGTAACCAGTGTGGCTGGCAAGAAAGGGTTAATAAACCTCTCTGTTTACCACTTATCTTCCACTTGCTTACCTTTGTCCCAGGGAAAAGTGTGCACCTGTGGGTGATTATGGGAAAACGGGTCACTAAAATGAAAGCATGTGGGTTTAGTGGGTGGCTCCATTTCAGCAGGTGAGTTCCAGTGAAAGCAACTCTCACTGGAGGAGAAGGAGGTGCTTGGGCTGTGGACAAACATCTCCTTGTTTATTTTCAGTTCTGTAAGGCAACTTTTGTGTCCCTGCTCTCAGTCAACTCAACCTCTTGCACACCAGGCATGTTTTCCATTCTTAAAGTACCTTTTCTCTAAGTCTCCCCTAGTGACTTTTCCAGGGCTTTTTCAGCCGTGATCTCTTTTTTGAATCAGTGTTTCTTAGGTCATGTTTAGCCTAAATTGGAATTGTCTGCTACCCATACAGCTGGCAGTTAGCTTCCACTGGTTGCCCTCATCATGGAAGAGTAGAGCAAGGGAACTATTATTTAGTAGGAAGAAGCCTCATGTGCTTATTAATAGCTCTGTGTTAGTGGGCACTTGAAGTGTTATTTTTGATGCTCGTGTTCAGGTAGTATTGGATTGCAACACTGCTCTGTTAGAGGGGAAAGACTTCCTCATGGGAAAAACAGCTAACCTGCAACAAGAGGTAAATCTAAGGTACAAAATCTTGTAACAGCATCTATTCCAATAATGCATTGGGATGTTAAAACATTGGGAAATGGAGGCCTTGGGTTGCTTGTTCTGCCATATAAAGTAGGAGTCTAAAATATAGACCTTGTCTGTGCTCTGTGAGTCATTGCTGGGGTTGCTTCATGAAATTCCTACAGAAAAAATCAACAAGGGGGGGGGAAGAAACAAAAAGAAAAATTCCCCAGATGTGCCTTGGGTTGCCTGATGCTTTTCAGTATCTGCAAGTTCCATGACAAGAGGTATGAAGGCATTGCTTCATATGCTGAAAGATGCACTCCTGTGTTGCTCAAGTTTCAACAGCACATGCTAATTTTTGGGAAATTAAAGGTGACCATGCCATGAACATCACAGTTGGAAGGAGGTGGAAAGTCCTTCAGGAGATTTTTTTTTTTTTTTTTTATTTGTAATGGGTTGAGAAGAGCAAGTCAGCAATGCACCTGCATTAAACGTGGCACTACTGCTTGAGGCTTTGCAGTTTGAAACATGTAAGGCTGAGTTATAACACGGCTCTCTATTATAGCAGTGCCTAGACAGAGATGCTTGATAGTTGCCAAATATTATGTACAGCTGAAATAAGGTAGCTGTGCACAGCACAACCTGTACACAGCAGTGTTCGCCCTTTGGAACTGCAGGCTCTGACTTCAGGTTTCATAACTTTCTCTGACCCCATCTTCAACTCTACTTGTGCATAAGTGAAAGAGTAACTTGCTCAGGAGCATCCTCCCTGTTCCAGCTCTGTGCTGGTAAGATCGTGGCACTGCATTGTCCTTGAAGCAGGACAGAATTTGCTTCGTTTTGTTGGGTCACTGATATAAACCCTGCCTTTCAGCTGTGGAGGTGAAATATTACAGTGGGATAAATATAATGTAGAACTGGGCTTTCTTACAGCCTTTCCATGTCACTTAGCACCCTCTGAGACAAATGTAACAGGGAGACTCTTGTCTGACCTAGACTCACTTCAGGGATGTAGCAGCTTTAGAACTATGAAAATATTAAGAATAAAATCTGGTACCATCACACCTACAGGGTCAGTAAATTAAGAAAAGGGTTCTGCTCAGTAGACTGCATCTTAAATTCCCCTGTTAATATTAAAGGTGTGACAGGTTGAAAGTGCAGGTTGATTTGTTTGGGGCAGAGACCAGACACCTTTCCACACTGTCTGCTTTTTCAGAGGATAGTTGTGTGCTCCTGTCACAATCTTTTCTGTGGAGCATCATGAGTCTCACATCAATAAATTAGACACAGTGAGAGGGGTGTGTGTTAAAGCTGAACGTGGCCTGGACTCTGAATGTGCAGTTCAGACTGGCCAGTAGGAGCAGCAGATACATCAAATCCTTCTGAGCCTACAGAGTACTTTCTGTGCCAATATCTACTTTCCAGAAAGCTTCCATTCTTTGCTCAAGACCTCTTGGACAATAGCAATATAACTGAAGGGGCCTGTGCTCTTCATACAATGTCTTGAAAAGGGTATTTGAAAGTCATCTTTTGGAAAATAGGCACAGGCTATATTCCTTCCAAATATCTCAGGGCTAAAATGCTCATGTTTTATAGCACTGATTTTTCCACATGTAAATGTTAAACAGAACTCCATTTTGTGGCTATTATAGAAAAGAAGACGTATTTTTAGGCAGGGAAAATATCACCCTAAAGCTTTTAATCTTGGAACTTGGCCAAACTTTGTTAATGAGTCGGTGTAGCACAGCTACTGTCCTTCTGCAGCAAGTGGAGATGTGGTGTATCAAAGGTTGGAGTGGGGCAGGGGGCCTGGGCTGGTTTGGAGTTGAGGCATTAACCTCTTGACTGACCCCTGTAATACAGAGACAGCATCTAATGGTGCTGACTGGCATCCAGGCAGACTTTGCTTCATCCTGTGTTTGCAGAGAGCCTGCCTAAAAGTCAGGCTTTAGACATGTGGGCTTGGATGCTCACTGTGCCCAAGTTTCAGGCAAGCTGTGATTCGCTTGTGTTACATTCTGATGGGCATTCAGCATTTCTGGATGGGCATTGAGCTCATGTTCAAGGGAAGGTCTGGGATTTCTGGCAAGCCATGGACAGACACAGTGGCCTAAGTTTTAGTAGCTGAGTCCATAAAATCCAAGGACAGTTTGTACAGCTCCTTACCTCAGTCTGGGTTCTGCTGGGTTTTGTGCTACACTTCAACAGCAGGTGAGCTGCAACCTTGGAGCTGCAACTGTGCTTCCAGACTTGGCACAAGCAGACATGAAGGATTGTTGCTTAAAATCCTCAGTGAGATTTAGTGATGGAGGGCAGGTTTCTTCATCCCTGCCTTCCTGCTCTGCCATCCTGCCTGCCAGAGGGTGCTGCTGTGGCAGCAGGCCAAGCAGAACAGGCATTACATCTTCTCACTGCAGCTGGGGTATTAATCTGATGCCAGTTGAAGGTGGTGTGGCTGTGATTGCCACATTGAGGGGCAGGTGTGGGAGCTGATCAGGTGCCCTGGCACTGCCAGCAGCTGCCCACCCTTGGCAGACAGGTGATTGCCACCAAGTGTAATCACAGCTCAGTCTGGCAGTGTCTGGGTTTAAGCTGAAGGGACAGACACAAAATCCAGTCTCTCTGTGAACATAAGGGTGTAGGCAAGGGTGGTGTGAGGGTACCTGGCCATGTGGAGACACCATGTGTTTAGAATCACAGAACCATTTAAGTTGGAAAAGGCCTTTAAGATCATTGAGTCCAACCATTAACCCAGCACTGCCAAAATCACCACCAAACCATGTCCCCAAGTGCCATATCTACATGTTTTTTAAATCCCTACAGAGGTAGTTGCTCCACAACTTTCTGAGGTAGCCAGACCACCATTTCAGTGAAGAATTTTTTCCTAACATCCAATCTAAACCTTCCCTGGTGCAGCTTGAGTCCATTGTATTTGCTCAGTTGATTAATCAGAATTTCAGAGCTAGCAATGAGGTGAGGAAAAATATTTGTACCACATAGTAACCAAATCCAAGAACACAGAATGGTTCTGCTGTTGATAAACAATCTTTGTGGATCCTAAAACATGCATTTTAAGAGGTATGGGTTCTTAACTCTTCACCTAGTCAATGATTACTTCTGCATTCCTCTGGTACTGTGAATTCAAACATAATGAGTTTCAAAGGGTTCATCTCTGTGAGCAGAGCAGTACAAATACCAAATACAAGTTTTGGAGAGCTTTTAAGGGAAGGTAAGTGGTTACTGCTACTCCTGTGAAGTTGTTTTTCCCCTAGGAAAGGGTTCACTTCCTGAGAAAGGACATTCAGAGGAAGTCAGTACACACAGGTCTGTGCAAAAGGACAGGATCAACTTGCAAATACTCTTGAGAGGTAAGGGAGAAACAGGAATTACCTGCATTGAGCCGTTCCCTTCAACGTGAAAGTGCTGTGTGGGATTTCTTATTCAACAGAATGTGTGAAAATGGGACTTTTTTAGGAAGCAGATGAAAACTTGCCAAAAGAGAATGATGGGACCAGACTAACCAGTCTGAATGAGTTCAGGTCTAATAAACAACTTCTAGTTTAATGGCAAAAGAGCACCTGAAAACATCTTTTGCAACAGTTGGGAGAACTGAGCTATTTTGATGAAGCGTTTTGACTTTAGATTGGACGTGACCATAACAATAATGTTTTTAATGGGTTTATAAAACTTAAATAACTTGCATTTTTGAGATTGAGTTTGCCAGTTTTGGATTTCTGGGAGGTCCTCAACTAGGAATCACTGTGAAAACCATGGGAAATGGGGAATTCTGTATTTAATCTACCTTTCTGCCTTTTTGTCACTTTGTAGTTTATGCTGAAGTGTCTTAAAATAAAATATGTTGGATTTGATGCTAAAATTTATGCAGGGAGACAGGAGGGATTTTTGAGGAAAAAGTTGCTTTGAAAGGAAATTATTGTCTCTTTCTCAGTGAACTCAGAGTTTGATCTACATTGGGCAGAATAATACATGCCATTAGGCTGCAGGAAAGCCTGAGCCTGTGGAGGATCACAAACTGTGGTCACAAGAGCTCTCTTTGAGTCACAGGAGCTCTCCTGAGCAGCACCTGAGGCCCAGCTGAGCAGCTCCTTCACTCACAGGCTCAGCGCTCAGTTCTTTTCAGTGTTGATTACCTCAGCAATAGGCAGGGACCAGTGATCCCCACTGAGGCCTTTCTCCTGCAAGCTGATGTGTGTCCACACGAGTCTGCAATGCTGGGATTGACCAAGAGCTGGCTGCTGGACAGGAACCAGCATGGAGGCACCGTCTGTGAGGAAGGCTTTTAACTGAGTTGAATGGAGTTGCTGTGTTTCTCCAGGGACTGCTTTGTCCTCCTGCTTCAGGTGGGAGCAGTGCTAGGTCTGAATTTGGAAGCCTCTTTAGGCTTCTTCATGGCTTAGCTGGACCTCTGTTTTAGTTCCCTTATCACTGGTGGAGCTGCAGACTGTGTAAGACTTCAATTAAAATATCTCGTGATGAAACATAGTTTGTGATGTGCCACAAGAGCATGGCCTGTGTCCTGTGACAAGAGTCCAGATGGTCAAACTATCCTTGCATTTCTTGTGTTGCCTGGGGAAAGTAGGGGAGAATATCTCAAAGTTAATGGCCCAGTGGTGGCTACTGGGCCGTGAGTGGGAGCACGGGGAACTCTCAGGAGCGGGTGTGGAGGTATGACGCTCTTGCAAGATGAGTTTAAAGCAGAAACCTGTTTGGTTTAAGTTTGTGGTTAAAGTTTTAGGTGTTGTCAGTAGGTGTTTCATTTACTACTTCATTTGGGAACAATCCAGTGCCTGATCATGCCTGGAGTCCTTTGTCATCCTCTGGTATCCCACCATTCTCTCCCCACTGCTCTCTGGCCAGTACATCTTCTCCTCTTCCAATTCTCCTGGCACTTTCCCTGACCATGGCAGATTCCTCATCTCTACAGAATGCCCCAGCTCCCTTGGCAGAGATGTCAGACCCTGCATCTCCTGCCTGACACTAACTAGCAACCCCCTGTTGCACTGGGGTACATTTAATTCAAACCCAGTGTCATGTTTAAATAAGGTTGTGCATGTTGTGACACATCTGAGTACAGCTCAATGGGGCTGCTTGTACAAGCATAACTCTGCTGCTTGCTGGTCCTCCCCCTCTCCTCATGTAAATTAAGGCAATCAGGCTACTTTTTAAATTCCATGGCTAAGAGTGGCTGGTGGACCTTTATAACAGTGAGAAATAATTGTATTGCTTTTAATTGCTTTGTAGCTCCTGTCTCCTGGAGACCATTTGCTGCTGCCAAAGATCTCTATGACTGAAGCTAGGCTTCCAAACAGCTGGATTTGGCAGAGATGTGGAAGTTAAAGCCAGCCTCAGCAGACAGTAGCTGGGGAGCCTGCTCAGGTGGTGGCCTGCAGCTGCTGCTCCAGTCCCATTAATAAATCATAATGGGGACACAACTCAGAGCCAAGGTTCAAACAGACCATTGGTCCAAAAACTCGTCTGTTCCTGCAGTGTGCCTGCCCAGGGCACAGGGAGTATGGAGAGGTGGGTTAGCAGTGGATATCTGCAGGCTCCTGATCCTTCTCCTGATTTCTGTACATCAAACCAGATGCACATTTGGTTCTGCTGTGCCACAGCTGGGAAGGCAGTGAGGGCTGTGCTTCCCTCTAGGGTCAGGCCTGGGATGGGCTGAGGAGCTTCTGGGAGTTGAGCTGGCAGCAAAGGTGGAGAGGATTATCCTCAGCTGAGGATCCTCTCTGCTCCTTGCTGGAGAAATCTGCAGGTCTCAAGCTCATACATCTGCTGCTTCCTGGGCAGGATCAGTCTGACAGATTGCACAGATACACCTTCCTTAAGAGCATTCACTTGAGTTACAGAGGCACAGGGTGGTGCCACGGTGCAGCACAGGGTCAGTATCTCTGCATGGCAGCCTGTGTGTGTTGCTGCCCAGTGGTGCATGTCTTATCCTCATGCCTGACAGGCCAGGAGCTGTGCCTGGGTCATATGAAGTTGGTTGGAGGGCCCTTTCCAAGGTCTGTGCACTCAGCAGGCAGCAGGACACAGCATGGAGCTCTTCTGGGTCTATGGGATGCTCACAGGTGTGATCCCATTCCAGAGAGGAGGTGAGAGCAGAGGCAGTACCTGAAATTTCCCCTTCTCTCCTGCTGTCAGAGTAACTTGCCTGAGGAGGCAGAAAAGCTCTGCAGGGGCCCAGCAGTGAGACAAGCAGCTGTGGAGAAGAGCTGCAGAGCCCCAGCCAGGAGCCCATGGGTTAACTCAGCACTACGGGGCTTGAGTCAGCCCAGGCTTGAAGGACAGCCCAGCACAGAGCAGCCTTCAGACCAAACAAAGTACCTTCTGCTGAGCTGGGGCACAGATAAAAGATCCCATGGCATTTCTTGTGTAGCTTGGAGGAGACTGCCAGTGCTGAAGCAGAAATATCTCTGCCAACAAACAAAACTGTCTTTAAACTCTGAGGCTGTGTGTGAGTTATTGTTGGGGACATAATGGCTTCTCTGTTTCCCTGCTCAGTCATTGCTCTGCAAACACACCACTGGTCTCTTTTAAAAGTGGTTGAGTGTAAATTAAGTTCTAGAACCTGGAAAGAGGTTTCATCCATTTACTTTTACTACCCTCAGCTGACACTTGTTTACAGAGCAGCACATACAGTAGATTTACAGCTGCTTTACCTGGATGGAGATGGGCATCTTTAGTGCTCAGGCTGAGACTCACAGATACAGAGCTTGGACAGCAAATATATATCTCCTGGTTTAAGGCAGAGGGTGAGGCTGAGGGGGCCCTACTTGCTAATCACTCCCCTCTAAGAAAAGTTTTGCTTTGGCTGGCCTGGCCTGTTTCCTCTAGTTAGCTCAGTGCTGGCACACTCACTGCTGCCTAATCCTGAGTGTGCGGCTGCTGCAGGGCACTGAGTGCTGCTCTGCCTGGGGGAGTTCACTCTGCCTTGGGCTGCTGGGCATCCACACTGGGGTTGGTGCATCTGTTCTTCACCACAATTCCATGGACTGGCTTTTCTCTGAGGATGGCAGATGCTCTGGTAAGGTAAAGGACATCTTGGCTGTTGTGCTGAAGTTGTGGTAAAAACCCAGAGCTGCAGTACAAAGGGGGAAGGTGGTCTCTGAAGGCAATAAGATTAATTTAGGTCTATTTTGCTGGAATGGTCTTGTAATGGAAAAGAAAATGGGTCAAAGAGTAGCTGTTCAAGCTGTGTTTGCTGAACTGCCTGTCCCACCAAGGTGGCAGTGACTCTCCATGCCCTCAATAGCTCTCTGCTCATCCCTGTGTGTACCCGGAGAGCTCCTTGGTGTTCTGTGCTCACTCTCAGATGAGCTGCAGCCTCGTGCAGCCCGAGAGCAGCTGAGTGCAGGACTGGGACACATGGAGACCTGAGCACTGGCTGTGGCCCTCTGGAAGTGCCTGGCTCCTCGGGAAGGTGCTCTGGCCAAGGGCCCGGGTAGGAATGGGTGCTGTGCTGACCCTGGGCTGTGCCAGGTTTATCCAAGATTGCTTCCTAATGACCTAGATGTATTTTGCACTGGTCTTTGGCAACCTTCCAGACAGACACTCCTCCACACATGTGGCATTTAAAAGCAGATTATGTGAAATTAATTTTTTTTTTAAATTTTTTATCCTGAAGATGATGTCAGCCATGACTAACAGCAGTTGTTTTCTGCTCCTTGGATTTTTCTTCTCACCTATGCATCTGGATGTTTCTGTGATGTTTCCTGCCTGCTGTAAGGCAGGTTCCTACCCAGGTGATAGTTGCTGGTTTGAGGAAAGGAGGTGGCAGCAGGGCTGACAATCCTGTCTCTTTCCACAGGAAGATGAAGACACGCTGTGTGGTGGTGGCAGTGGTGGCTGTAGCCCTGCTGGGGCTGGTCCTGTTCCTGGGGCTGTTCTTTGGGCTGCGCTCAGGGGACACACACACCTACAGGAGGGCGGCCGTGGCCACCGACGCGGGGCCGTGCTCCATCATTGGAAGGTACCCACTCACTGTGCCCTGCCTCTCCTTAGCTCTGACAGCTCTTGCATGAGACAGAACCGTTGCTTCCCCAATGTTCAGGTGCAATCCTTGCAGTTACCCACCATGGATAACCAATCCCTAATCTCCCTGTAGAAAGAGGAGATAATAAGCCACAAGGCTTTTACCATGCTTGACCAGCTTTACTGCAGTTGCTCACAGACAATATAGCAAGCTTGTTAATGGATTCCTTGGATCCATTAACAATGAGAAACACTGAGAAAGAGTTTTCTTTCTAGCTCCTTTAAAAAACATTTATTGATATATCCTCCAGTTCTAGTCTCAAGTACTGCAGATTTAAGACTCCTCAGAAAATTCTAATTTCTTATGACAGTGTAGTGAATGTGTGTGGAATGTCTGTCCCCATGTGTACTCTGTCACATCTTGCTGTTTTCAAGCTGGTTTGGATGTGTCTCTAATGAGGGCTGATCTGGTCTGCACACTGACCATTAAGGGTCTGTTCTCTCTGGTGACAGAAGCTCAAAACTTCCTGAGGAACACACAGACTAGGTGTGGACAAATGTGCCTCAGAGAATCCATCATAGCTGCTCTGCCGTGGTGCATGCACTGCTGACAGGGAGCTGAGACACTGTCACATGCCACCTTCCTTCTGCTGCACAGGGACATCCTCAAGCAAGGAGGATCAGCAGTGGATGCCGCGATTGCAGCCCTGCTTTGCGTGGGACTCATGAATGCTCACAGCATGGGCATTGGAGGGGGTCTCTTCTTTACCATCTACAACAGCACAGGTAAGGGACAGGGCCACACACAGCTGGAACAGTTGGAGAACTTCATCTAAGGCAGGTGATTTATCCTACCTGAGAGAAGGTAAACGACTGATGCTCACAGCCCCTGGGGGAATGTCCTCAAAATAATTGCCAAGAAACTGGCTCACGTTGATCAGAGTCCTCCAGCAGAGACCATGCCAGTGGGCTGAGTCCAGAGCTAAACATCATCTTCCCTGCTCTGTCGTTAAAGGAAAAGTGGAAATCATTAATGCAAGAGAAGTGGCTCCAAAAAGAGCATCGGAGGACATGTTTGGGAGCAACACACAGCTCTCTCTGAAAGGTATGGCAAAGGCTGTTTCACTGCTTTGGGGTACCACATAGCCCTAGCATTCACTGCTACCAGCACATCTACATTAAGAACATTTCTTATGGTTAGGTTCTTGCCTACCTACCGGATTTCTCACGTAGAAATATCCTGGAAATATCGTCTTAACACAATTTGCAAATTCTGACCTGACAAGGAAGCTAAGCACAATGCCCTTTAAACTAGTCAGGCACTCCACCACTTTCTGCTTTTCACTTCATGAAAAAGCAGGTGAATGCAAAGCACTGAGTATGACCTCTTCCAGATGTGCCATCTTTCCACCTCTTTGAATAAATCTTTGTGTGGATCCCCTTGGATTTTGTCAGTTCAGGTGTCCTCCCTAAATTATTTGTTGTGGTGGCTTCAACTCCAGAGAAGTTTCCTTTCAGAAGAGTATTTTCTAATAAGAAATAGAAAGAAATACTAAGTAGTTATCTTCATGGTCACTCTTCTAAGCAAGAGGGAGCAACACCTTGGAGGGGGTTTGAGCAATATGTTGAACTTCTGTGAGATGCAAGTGAAAACAGGATTGGAGCAAACTGCAGCATCACTGTGCAGTATGGAATCAATCTGTTCCAGTTGTTACAATGCTGCAACAAAGTTTTTGGCTCAAGTATGTCACAGTCTGTGTCCTCTCGTGGTGATAGCTTCTGTGCTCTGAGCAGCTTTGCTCTGGTACCGAGCCTACAGAGGGGAAATGACCCTAAAACTGGAGTTACCAGCAAGAGGACAGAGGGATTTCAGCAGTTTACAATACATAGGCACAAATGTTGGACCAAATGATTCTGTTAATTCTCACAAGCTGAGCTGGTCACAGTACACAGAAGCCCTGCCTAAAACCAGGCTGGCAGAGATGCCTGCCCTACCTCCTATTTCATCAACCACTTTCTTTTCTTGCTGTAGGAGACTTAACACATTCCTTTTCTGCTCCAGGAGGACTGTCAATTGCTGTTCCAGGAGAAATCCGTGGCTATGAGCTGGCTCACAAACGTCATGGCAAACTGGCATGGAAAGACCTGTTTCTGCCCAGTATCAAGATGGCAAGAGAAGGATTCCCTGTTGGGAAAGGCCTTGCTGCAGCCATCAAATCAAAAGAGGAGGCAATTGAAAGCAATCCATTGCTGTGGTAGGTAGAGCAGTTGCTGTTCTATGCAGAGAAATTTGGGGTGGCTGCATCCAATCTGCAAAGTCCCTGTGTTTGTGCAATGCACTGTCCATGAGGAGCATGCATCCCCTGCAGTAACCACACTCACTGTGCCTGCTGGTGTCACTGTAGATGCCTAAAGGTGCTAAATCATGGGGAACATTCAGTCCTGACCTTTAAAGGGGGAGAAATTCTACTCCTGAAGTCCATTTGTCTGAGCAAGATGGTATTAGAGTACGTGCTGGGATCAGTCTGCCCAATGGCAATGTATTTTTTGAATCCCTGTTTTTCCTCATGCTGTAAGTGCACCAAGCTGATCTTACCTGCATTTGGAGTAATTGCAGAGTCTCCTTGAACATCTCATCTGCTGTCAGGCAGTGAGAATTTGGATCACCTCTTACTTGACAATCAGCCTTCCTCAAGCAGTGCCTCTGATCATCCACTTCTGGCAGAGACTTGGAGCATGAAGGGTTTTAAATACTCCTCCACTTCTTATAGTCAAACCCTTAGTGTTTATGTCCAGCCCTGCTGGAGATCATGCTTAATTCTCTATTTTCCTTAAAATTTCTGCCAGCTGCAGGTTTGTTTCCTATCCAATTGGTAATGTACACCCTGGCCTATCTGCTGTCCTTCCCATCTGGTCCACAGCAGCACAATCATGATCCATCATGAGGGAGCTAGAGGGGAAACTATCTACCTTAAAGTGATCTAACAAACAGGGACTGAAACACTTCTGGATTTGCTGGAAGCTTTGAACCTCATAGTTTAATAGACTGTGCTCTGAACTGCATTGCTGAGTTCAAGGACTGTGGCCCCTCCTGTGCATCTTGAGGCACTTGTTGGCCCCTCGGGTGCCCAGGGAGGGGGATGCTGAGGTGAAAATCCCTGCTGCAGGCTCCACTGAGCACACTGAGCATGTGGAATTGCAGGTCAGAAAACACTGTTCAATTTTGTGTCCCAGTGCCAAGATATGAGGACCCCTGGGCCATGGCTCAGGCACTTTCTCTTCTCTCCAAGAAGCACCTAGCATGAACACTCATGCTGGTTCAGCTGCCACAGACACACGTAGTTTTGAACTTGTCTCTCAGATCTGATCTTCTCCATCTCCTTTCTCTGCTAGCGAAGTGTTCTGCAAAGGAGGGAAAATTCTGCAAGAGGGTGAAACCATCAAGATGCCCAAACTAGCCAACACCTATGACACTATAGCCAATGAAGGAGCAGATGCCTTTTACACAGGAAGCCTGGCAAAGCAGATCATTGCTGACATCCACAACGCAGGTGAGAACCAGGACATCTGTCCTAAGCAGTAGGAGTGACTACACTGCTCAGAGCCCAGGGAGGAGCCAGTGACCTGCAGAAGCCTTGGGAAGGGTCAACCCTGAAATGCTGCCTCTGAGATCTGTGGCAACAGGACACCTAAAAGAAGCACTTTAACAGATGTGTTTGAAAATAGAAATGGAGAGTACCACAGAGCCTCCCAAGTCTGTGCAGTTCTGGCTGTAGCTGAGTAGATACAGGCTGTTCACAGAGCCTGAATCCAGCGACTTTGTACCTAAAATGTTACATGCGCGGTGGTCCTGTGAACTCTGAGCTGTTTGATCTCTCGGTACCACTAGATGGTGGCAGCATCCTATCCTCACCAGCTGCCACTGGCTAGCTTGGTGAACTTCCTGTGAGTAATTTACTGACTTTATTTATGGTGGATAATTATTTTCTCTCTTCCCCCTTCAGATAAGAAAGGTGATGGAACACTCAAATTATTCCACCTGTGGGGTACCACAAAGCATCTTCACCCAAAACTGCATCTTCCTCCTGTAAACAGAATTCTTAAGGATGTTTTGTAGCCTGACACTGCTGGTGTCCTTTGTAAAAAAAGATGGATCACCAGAGTTGTGGCTGCTGTATATCAGCCTAACTTCGTGCTTAGACTAGCTGAGCCTGAGATGGATCTATCAAGGAGTAAATCACACATCTTTGCTTTCTTCACCTTGCTATTTTTGGATTTGTCCATGTTCCCTCCAATCCTTGCTGTGATTCATGGTGATGGAATATGACCTCCTCTTCCCACCAGCGATCACATAAACCCACATCTCTAGTTTCCTTCTCTTTCCAGGGGGAATTGTCACATTGGAAGACCTGCGGAACTACAATGCCACAGTGATCGAGGACCCCATACAGATCAAACTCGGGGAGTTCACCCTCTACACACCCAGTGCCCCCCTAAGTGGCCCGGTTCTGGCCCTCATTTTCAACATATTGAAAGGTGAGAGTGCCACAGAGCAGTGCCCCACAGGCAGCAGGAGCTGGGAGAGCTCCAAAGACATCATCTTTTTTGGGGGAGCAAAGCCTCCCTGATAGCCCTCCAGCAGGTGAGAAGTCTGAGAGCCCAGGAGAGATCAGAGATGCAGAAACATTCCTCTTCTGCTGTAAACTCAGGGATGTTGCCTTCCTACTTGAAATACAGGGGCAAGAGGAAAAATATTTTCCTGATGGGGGAGCTTCCCTGATACTTGTATGGGTGGAACCTAACATGTACTTGAGGCTTCTTTGGAAAACACCTCTGCAAGTACAAATTCTGCTGGTGACTCCCACAGTGCTCAAAACCACCTCAGAGCTCCTGAGTTTTCCCTATGGAGATTAGAACATTCCAGTGACTGCATCTCTGTAGAGACTGTGCTTCAAGGTTATACATTTGACACTGGTGCATTAGCAATCCAAACTGTGTTCACAGTTGTTTGTCCTCTGTTGCCAGGATATAATTTCTCTGCTGCCAGCATCAAAACCGTGGAGGAGAAAGGTCTGACCTACCACCGCATCGTGGAGGCCTTTCGCTTCGCCTACGCCAAGAGGACTTTGCTGGGAGACCCAAAATTTGTCAACATTACAGAGGTACCTGGCAAAAGTCTTTTCTTTCTACAACACCAAAGTTGACTGGAACGTGGCTTAAAGTTTTTGGTTGACTCCACTTTGTCAGGCATGCTCTGTGCCACTTACTGTTGACAGGCACTGAAACAGCTCTGAGTCAAAAAGTGGCTCATGGCTGAGCTGTGAGGGCTATAAATGGAGGCAACCTTCCTGCTGTAAGGAAAAGCAAACTCCTCAATTCACTAGGAGAGCTGGAGCACATTTAGGTCTAACCCTGCCTGGTTTTATAGTGTTTGAAGCCTTATTCACTGTATTCCCAGCATCCTTGTGGCTCTCTAACCAGAGTCCTGCCTGTAGTAAAATGCAGCAGCAGATGGGAAGGGGTGACACTGGCCCCAACTTTGCACTTTGTGCTTTACTTCTGTGCCTGCAAAAGCAGCAGACTCTGAGCCCAGCCCAGCTTGATAAACACAAATTTTCAACTTACAGAGCTCTGCTCAGACCTTGCTTTGTCCTTGTGCTCTGTCTGATCCCATTCCTCTTGTCCCTGAAGCAAGTGTAGCCCTCCTTGCCTCACAGCAGTGTGGAAGCAGCTTTAAATAGCACTGCAATAATGGATGCTGATCGACTTCTGCACAAAGGGATGACTTTAACAGCTGCTTCTGTGACACCTTAAAATGATCTTTTGCTACAGTGTCCATCTTCCAAGAAGGAAGACCCCTGTGGGAAAACTGTAGCCTCACTGCTGGGATTTACCACTGTTCTGTGGTCTGAAGTATTGGATATCATGACTACGTGTCTCAATCTGCTGAATAACTGCACTGGATTTCTCTGACAGGCAATCAGAAACATGACATCCGAGTTCTTTGCGGATAGTCTCCGGAGGAAAATCACAGACAACACCTCCCACCCAGTTGACTACTATGAGCCCGTGTACTACACTGGAGACAATGCCGGTACATCCCACGTCTCCATTGTGGCTGATGATGGCAGTGCTGTGTCCGCCACCAGCACCATCAACCAATAGTATGAGCTCAGACATTCCTTCCCTGTAGGCCTTTGCCGTCTTCCTAGTGCTGGTTCTGGGGTTGGTATCAAACACCACTCAGCTGTCACCTCTGGGGCGGGGTAGGGGTCAGTAGTGCTGGTTGATGGCACTTCTGCTGAGCTTGCAGGTCAGTGCTCAACACACTGAGGCCTCATGCTTGTGTCAGAGGACAAGATGTGTCCTCTCTCATGTTGAATTCCACTGCAATATTCACTGCATCTGGATCTTCTCATAAGCAGAGCTATTGCTGCTGGTTCTGATTTCCCAGGCTCTTGGAAGGAATTTGAGCTAATACAGCTGGCCTGGAAGCGCAGTGTTTGGCTGTGAGTGCTGTCAGAAAGAGCTGTGTTCACACATATGGCCTGGAGCCAGGGCGTGAAGCTTATTTTTATCCATAGAAAATGTCTCCAGCTCGACACATCTTAGCAAACCCCCAGTCATTCCCACACCTTTGAGCTGTGCTGCCTCGAATGGAGTGCAGTACTGCCCACCTGGAAGGGGCAGTAGTTGTACTGAGGTGCTGTGCTGGTTTTCCCCATGGGGTCCTCTCAGGGGAGCTGTAGAAGGGCTCCGGGGTGCCTTTCCTCTGTGTGTAGCTGTGTACTCACGGTATTAACGACTTCCTTCCCCCTCGGGGTGACAGAAAGTCCTTTACAATGGGAGGGAGTGGAGCGTTACTCCAGTCAAATCCCAGGTTTCACATTGCAGTAAATTCAGCTGAATCTCTGCCTAGTTTGCTGTGGTTTTGACCTGACTTTGACAATTTGTTTTCTCCAGCTTTGGCTCTGATGTACGATCCAATGTGAGTGGAATCATATTTAATGATGAAATGGATGACTTCAGCTCACCTTACATAATCAATGGATTTGGGATCCCTCCTTCTCCAGCAAATTTCATAGCTCCAGGTATGTCACTAAATGACACCAGGTAGCTGTAAACTACCTTCCTGACTCAGTTGTTTGGCTGCCTTGTGCATGCTCACACTGCAGCATCTGTGCCATGGGACACAGGCCTGGGACCTGAGGGGACAGGAGTGGGAGAGAGTCAAGATGGGGATGAGTGCAGGGGATGGTGGGATCCCCAAGGACTGAGCAGGACACGAGCTGAGTCAGGAAGGTGGATACTGAGGCTCTGGGCTTAGACACTGAGCAAGAGCTGGAAGTTTGTGAGCTGCAGGTAGAAAGCTGAGCCTCTGTGTTGCCTCTGTGTCCCCAACAGGTAAACAGCCAATGTCCTCTATGTGCCCCTCCATTTTGGTGGATAAAATGAAACAGGTGAGGATGGTGGTCGGTGCTTCTGGAGGAACAAAAATAACTACAGCAACAGCACTGGTACGTGATGGTGTGGGCAAATGGGGACAACATGAGGCAAAATGGGAGAGACAGCATCTGGGGGCACCCCTGTCTGCACCTGTGACAGGATCATGGCTGTGGCTCTCTGCTGGGGGCCAGGGACTTGAAAAGGAGGTTCCTGCCTGGCATTCTGAGGGCCAGACTTCCAACACCAACTCCTACCAGGGCTACAAAAGGTCTGCTATTAAATTGCCTCCTTTAGTGACTCCAGTGCCTCCTTTAGTGACATTTTCTCTGGCAAATTGTTCTTACCACTTGCCCAAGATTTGCTATGAGTTCTGTTCTCTGTGTCTCCATGAGCCTATTTACCTAGTTTAGAGCCGTTCCCATCCAACATCCCAAATTTTGGATCAAAGTCACACAGAGAAGCTAAATAAGAACTCAGCTCAGGCATGGTGTCAGGCCTGAGAGGTAGGGCCTCTGTGAGCTGCTGTGGCAGCCGCTCAAACCACCCAAGAGTGACTGCAGCAGTGACTGTCCCCTGCGCCAGCAGCACCAGGCTAGATCTGGCTTTTTGGCTAAGGTAGAGGAGAAGTCCATAAAAACCACTACAAACAATTTCCTAAGCCCTGGACTCTGAGAGTGTTCTCACTTCCCAGCAGCTCCAGCCTGCAGTTCAATCCTGTAGAGATGAGCCAGGCCTAAGGGAACTGGTTGTACAATAGCAGGAAGCTGTAGGTGTGTTTGCTGAGGTGACTGTTGTGTGCTTAGTTACAGCAGCATAAATCCAGCCACCATAGCTTAGGGATCTAATCCTTTTGTGCTGTTAATTTTAGTCACTCATGGTTTCTTTGTGTGGGAATCCTCCTAAGCATATACAATCTGCAACGTGCCTGTGTTTTGCTTAGCCAAGAGAAGAACCACTGAAAGCCATGTAACCCAGAAATGGTGCCTTTTGTGTGCTCTGGTGAACATCCTTGAGGCACCTCTGCTTGTGTGGCTCCAAGGGTCAGACTTCTCTGAACACCAGTAATTAACATTAAGGCTTTTTGCTTCTCACAGACAATCATGAATTCCATCTGGTTTGGTTACGATGTGAAGAAAGCAGTGGAGGAGCCCAGAATTCACGATCAGCTGTTTCCCAATATCACGGAGCTTGAGCAGCAAATAGAGGAGGTTGGTCTTGCTAGAGCCATACATGAACTTGTATGAGCTGAGCTCCTAGTGCTGGGAAGGCAAGCACTGTGGAAAATCATCAGGTTTGACCAAATGTTCCTAGGTGAGCAGTAGCAAAGCTGGTACAAGTCTAGTGTTGAACAATAAGCTTCAGTTCAAATGTACCTTTAGTCTCAGTCACACAGGTGTGAAGCAGTGCATTGAAGAGTGACTTGTGTCTGAAACTGAGCATCTGCTTGCAGTGATGTTTGGCACAAAGGACTTGCAAAACAGCAAACCACAGCAGGGCCCAGACCATCCAGCAGTCTAAATCCAGTCAGTCTCAGGGAATTCTTGTCCTGTTGTGTAACCTCATGATGAATCTGGAAGGCCTGGCCCAGAGCTAGCAAGGAGGGATGCCCAGAGGGACCTTGGAACAGACTTGAAAATATATTCACAGTAGAGATGTCAGCACAGTCAGCTGGGGAGCTGATGGCAAGGTCTGCTTTGCTCTCCAGACCACTTACCTGAGCTGGAAATTTCATTCACCCTGACACATCCCCAGCAGCCTGAGGCAGGCACAGGCTTTGTACATATCTCATGCCTCTGTATCTGCCTCTTTGTAACTATCTCATATCTCTGTGCCTCTATTTGGGAAAACAGTCCTACATAATGCAGTTTTCTTATCAAACTCTGCAGAAGCTCCTCTCTTAATAAACTTCTTATGAAGGTAACATCTGAGATATTTTCCAGCACTGGGGAGGATGCCCTGCTCTCTGCGTTTTCTGTGTTTTCCTGTGTTTTCCACCACTGCCAAACAGGATCCATCCATTCTGGCTGTTAGTGTGTGAATATTTGTGACAAAGAATAGTATTGGTAACCCACACTGAGCACCACAAATATCAAATTCTGAATTCCACTTCTTCAAAAGTAGGGCATCCCAGAAGGCAAAGGGAAGAGGAGGAACAACACGTAGCCCTGTGTGCCACAGGCCCTGAACGCCTGGCTGGTTGTGGGGGATGCAGGGCGCAGGCTGCAGCAGGTGCAGTTTCCCCGTGTGCTCACTCAGCTGTGCATTGCAGGGCATCGAGCAGCAGCTGAGGAAGAGGAGGCACGACACGGCGCGGGTGAGCGGCGGCGCGGTGGTGCAGGCCATCCTCAGAACAGAGCGCGGGTGGGCCGCCGCCTCCGACTCGCGCAAAGGGGGCTTCCCTGCAGGCTACTGACCCGGCGCAGCTCCTTCTTCCAGCGCTCTAGTGACACCAAGGTGTGTTTCGGGGGAAGATCCTTTAGATCTGCAACTCAGGGACTTCTCACAGGAAAGAGAACACATTTACCTGTGATTCTGTTGATGGAACTGGGACAGTTCTCTACAGCCATGACCGAAGTGCCTCATGCCACAGCCGTCTGCTAAGACAGGCACGTCCACCAGGACGTGCAGTACTTACTTGAAGAGTCTGTTCTGCCTTGAAGAGTTTGTTCCCTGCCTCCTCTCCCATGAAGACAGATTGGGTGCCCAGTTTCTGCAGAAGGTCCAGCTCACTCAAGCTGCAGGAAGTGTTTCCCCTGCACGGTGTCAGCTACTGGGAATGTCCCTGTCACTGCTAAAGATATTTGTTTCTTGTTGAGTAGGTGGGAGTTACAGGACTCTGGGACTGGGTTTTCTAAGTTACAAACTAATAGGTCTGTGCCATAGCAGGAAGCCCAGCTCTAGACTGGGATAAGCCAAACTCACCACTCTGTTAACAAAAGATGTTTCTGCATTTCACCCAGTTGATTTTTGGAGATGAGTGGGGAAATGGGGAAATGGCTTCAAACTTTTTTATATTTCTGTTGAGAAGGTCTAAAGGGAAGATGCTACCTGTAAAACTCTGAGCACAACTAAAATAAATAAATATGGAGTCACACATTTTCCTTGCCTGCACAGTTGCTGCAAAAACAGATGGTGAGAGTCTGTGTGAAAGAAGCTCTTCTGAGACTTTGGTTTTTTCTTCACTGCTTTGATGAAATCACGAGTAAGCAATAATAGTTACATATCCAAAACAAGCTTGTTTTTCTCCACTTTGCTTTTTATGCTGTCGTACTGCAGGCGTGAAATATCAGAGTTTGGGGAAATGAAATTTCTAAAAAAGGGCACGCTGCAGCTACTCTTGTTTAAAGGTAAGTTACTATTAACCAGACTTTTAAGGACCTCTCAGAAATCCCTGTCTGATATGGAGCAGCAGAGAGTGTTTGTACCTGCATGAGGGGGTTTGGTGTTCACCTACCAGCACAGACCAATACATCACGTCACATAAACTTAGCCCAAGATCAAAACAGAATGATCCAGGGGGTTGTCATGCTCTACTGGTGTTTTTGAAATCCTTGATACACAAGTGGCAGTAAGTTAGCTCATCAATTTGGCTTGTTGAAACTTCCTGTCAGTTTGTAAGAATTTTAAAATACAGAAGAGAAAATGAAAGTCTGAAGTTTTAGGCATCATGCAACCTCTTTCCTAGAAGTGTCTGGAGTTGAGGAGAGCCCAGTTTCACAGAATAAAGTGATAGCTAGATGATGTAAATCAGAGTCATGACTTCGACATACATATTTGCTTATATCATTTGATCCAAATGAGTGGCTATTACCAAATGTGCTGTGGGTGTGCTCTGGCTCCTTTTCCTGAGCTCTTGCTGGTGGTGCTGCTTTAGGTGCAGCAAAGGCAGTGATTGTAAATGACCTCTAGTCACTGTGTTCCCTCTTGTTCCCTCAAGAGACCAGTTTGGGGCCAAGCCTTTGTCCTCTTATTGCCGAACTAAGGCTTTCACTTTTCCACTTCTTGTAATTCCACTTCTGGTGTTCCTCACTGTCAGGCTGCCTTTGGAATTGGGACTAGCTAAGTTCTTTCTTGGCTAGGTGTGACCTGGGAAATAAAGAAAATTACTGCACAGCAAAATAAGCTTATTGGAATCTTACAGTCACTACAGTTAGTCCAAAATTGGAAGGGAACGATTTCTGGGAAGTGCCTGTTGGACAACCCTGATTTCTAATACAGGTCTGAGTGGCTGCTGCTGGGCTGCATCTAACAGTTCATGGTGCAGCAGTTGTTCTTACGTTCCTGAATTTCTTCTTGCTAGTCAGAAAATTCCCCTATTATTTATAACCTGTGTTAAAAAGCTTCCCCTGTGGAAAGCTTAAAACACTCCTAGTTACAACTGTTCTTATACAAATGCATTTGAATTCTTGACTCTGCAGAAGTTGATTTGTTTGGTTGTTTTTTAGCAGTAGGAAAAACAAAGGAAGGAAGAGGAAGGATTTGTTAAACTGGGCTACAGCTGCAGAGGAAGGATTTGTTAAACTGGGCTACAGCTTGCACTTACACCCTACATTTTTAAAAAGCTATGGATACTTCTGCATCTCATTTGGACATATCTGTACACAGAGCAGGCACTTCTGCCACCTGCCTGGAGACCACATCCCACTACTCACCCCATGCTGGGGCTGTCTGTGCATCAACAGCCAGATGTCAGGCAGTGGTTCCTGCTGTTAAACCTCCAACTGCACCCCCCAGGCTGCTCAGCTTATGGGATGTTTCAGCTGCAGGGAAAATCTTCTGGATAGGATGAGAGGGAATGCCTTTAAACTGAAAGAGGGTACATATAGGTTACATATTAAGATGATATTCTTGACTGTGACAGCAGTGAGGCCCTGGCAGAGGTTTACCCAGAGAAACCCTGGCTGTCCCATGCCTGGAAATGTTCAAGGATAGGTTGGATGGCACTTGGAGCAACTGGATTTAGTGAGTGACATCCCTGCCCATGACAGGAGGGTCAGAACAAGATGGTCTCTGAGGTCCCTCATCATTCCATGTCCCACCTTTGGAATGCAACCACCTGGCCCTGCTCCTGGGTACAGTGTGTTGGTGTGGGCTGCCTGCTCCAGAGAACAGGACACATTCCGTGACTGATTCCAGCTGATGTGAAAGGAAGCTGTACCATTAAAAGGCAATTCAGATCATGAGCTGGAAGGTTCACCTCTTGCCCCTATTCTTCAGTCTGACATTAGCACAAGTTTCTTTTGGCAACCATCCAGCCTCTGCAAGGGAACAAAACTCAGCTGTGAGAGACAAGTGGCACGAGCTGCACTGTTCCTCAGCTTCTCCAGCAGCATATGAGGCTCCAGAATGAACAAGTGTCACTGCTGGAAACACTTGCATGGAGTCCTTTGTGCTTGTGTGATGGAGTAGGCAACAGGTTTAGAGGAGAAAATCCCAGACAGATTTAAAAACACTTTATTGAAAGTATAACTTAAAGACTTCATTAGAAAATAGAGCAGCCTCTGTATAATGATGCTTTAAAAGTCCATGAAAGTTGATTTTAGTACAAAAATAATGCTCTCTTGTTGGGAGGAGGAGGAATGTGGAGAGACCAAACCAAGAAGCTCTTGACCCAAACAGATTTCAGCAGCAGTGAGGAGGTGGCAGGAGTGCCAAAGCAGGTACAATCTCAGCTTCACCAGGTATTCTGCTAGGAGGGACTGCAGGACTGGAAGTCTCTGCTGTGCTGAGAGATCTGCACTCCCATTCCCTTCTGTCTTGCAAATTAAATCTGTGATGGGTTTTTTAACTGCTTCACTGGCTCACTTGCAAAGTTAATAGCAAAGCAGTGAAACTGCAGTGAGTACTGGACTAAAGATAATATTCCCATGTCTTTGTGGTGGGAAGTAGCTGTGATACTAGTGCACTGGAAAGGTGATAGGCTGGAGTACTGCAGGGTGCTTCACCCTAAGGTGTGTCAGAAGCAAAGGTAATGGAAGACTTAGTTAGTTGGTGTCATGATGGAGAGGGACCAGAGCACTGCTGAAGGTGGCCCTGAAGCCTAACAGTGAAGCTGGGAGTGCTCTCCCTGTCTCCAGCCAGTGCCACTCTCAGTTGCTGATTGTAAATTTTCAGCTCAGTGGGGTTAGCTGGAAATAACCCCGGATCTTGCCAGAGACAGCATCCGGCCTGGGCTGTGTGTCTGGAGCTGCAGATGGTGTCTGGCGCCTGTCAGTGCTTCCCCTGCACAGCTCTGTCAGCTGCTATTCCTGACACCACCACTGATGCACCCAGGAACTGCTAGCTGGGGCAAGGGAGCTAATCAAGGCAGAAGACTTCAGCAAATTAGGTAGCCCCTTCCAATAGAACATAAAAACTGCCCCTCGACAGCTTTTGGAGCTGTTTCCTTTCCCATTCACCAGCACTGTGATGCTGCCTCACGGGGTGCCAGGCCACTTCCACAGTGTGAGTGAGCAGCTCTGATGGAGAAACCAGCAGTTCTTCCTGAACTGGGGGATTTAAGATGAATTCCACTTGGACAAGGAGGGGGCAGGGCAGTGCATGGAGCTGGCTCCATCCACGAGTAACTTGATTTCCAGCTGGGCGATTGAGTGCTTGCAGATACGATCTGGTAACTCATCAATCTTTCACTGGTGCAGCAGGGGCCGTGCTGCAGTCCTTGGGGTTCAGCTTCTGAAGAAAAACATGTCTGGCTCTGGTCAGCTTCACTCGGACCATCACTAAAATGCAAGTGAAGGCTGACATTCCAGTAAATGGATGGCTTTATTGGACAGGCTTTGAGGGTAAAAACATTGGCGTAAAGTCTAGCTGGCCTTGTTTTAATTGTTTTTTAATAGTGTGTGCTTGTTATGATGTTTACACAGGGATTCTATTTGTTGGAGAACTAGGAGTCCCATGGGCTCTGTGTGTGAGGGGGAGGGCTCTGCGAGTGCCTGGCTCTGGTTTCTTTTCTCTTTCAGACACACACACAACACTGTGCCCATAGGGCAGTCAGGCTCAGAAGATTTCAGAAAATAGAAGTTTGGAGGATTCTGGGAATTTGACCCTGCATATTTGAAGAACTTTGGGGGTTTTCTGGGTTTTAGGTTTTATTTTCATAAATGTTTGATTCTCTTGGCCATTTTGAGCAGGCCAAGGCTATGGATTAACTGCAAAAGACCTTTTGCATCCAAGTGCAAAATCCAGGACCTTTCGCATTCAGGTCTCTTCTCCAAAAGTTTTCTCTTTCTGTGATAGTTCTTAGAGTTCTACAATGCCCTCTCTGTGGTTTGAACGGAACACTAGAGACAACAGGCTGTGGTAAACAGGGATGTGGAGCATGTAGCATATGGAAGAATTCTGCTAATGCCTGATGATGCTGCATCACTTCTCAGCAGTCCTGGTGGTTGCCTGGCCAGGCTGAGCTCAGGGCTACAAATGACATCTCCTGATCATGTATACTTTGCAATTTGAAGAAAGTCTCGAAGTTTCAAAAGCAACATTTCCACTGCCTTCCTGACCTGCCTTCCCAAATGATGTACCAGTGTTGAGGAGGGGGAAGTGGCACAGACTGGGACCCATCTCACCACAGGGAGAGGCATCTCCAGGGAGCTCAGCTGAAGCCTGTTCATCCCAGGAGCAGGGAAATCACTTGCCCCCATGGGAGGCTATTCTCAGAGTCACCGTGTGCAGGAGGAAGTGTTGGTGCAGTTACCCCGAGCTTGTGGTTGGGTGAACTTTGCACCCCCAAGGCAGAGAGCAGCAGGCAGGGCAGCACTTGTGCCATGGTGTGATTTCATCTGCCACCCTGGGGAAAAGCTGGGCTTCTTTGGATGGGAAAACAGAGGGAGAGTGTGGAATTTTGATCTCTTCCCTTTCCAAATCCATACTCTAAGCCTGAATGCTTCAGTTTTTAAAATCCTGACCCTGCAGACACTTCTTGTTCATGGCTAAAATAGTTATGTATTTCACATTGCTGAACCCCAGCAATAAGCTTATTGTGGAACAGCCTGAAAGAAACGGAGATTCCATCAGGAATGGAAGATGCAGCTGGGCCATTTCACAGTGGTCTCAGTGGGGTTTGGACCAATTTTCCTTTCACACTTTGTATTCTCTCATTCTGAGTAACTGATGTGCTCAAGAAATATGTTCTCTGTGTATCACACAAGTAATGAAAGGTGTAGCTCTAAACAAGGTTGGCTGACCTCTCCTTGTATTGCCTGAGGGTGACCTGCAGTCTGCTGGAATTAAATGTAATCACAGGCTGTGCCCATGCTCCAGGAGACATCCTGATGGGAACAGGAAATTATGGGCATATCCAAGCAAAGCATGTTCTGAGTCTCCTGTGGCTTTGTGGATTGTGATGGCATTTCACACTAATATCCAGCCGACTTCCCCAGCTTCCTTTTATCAGAATAAGCAGAGATGCATTTTCCTTCCTTGGAAATTCCCTGTACAACATTCATTGCAAATTTATCTTTCTTCTCTTTATGTCCTTTTCCCAGCAGGCCAGTCCTAACCTCCTGTAGGGAGAAAGAAGAGGAAATGGAGTGAATGGGGCAGGGGCCTGAGATCTTAACATTGCCATGTGTTAAACTGTAGGATGTGTGTTTGGAGCCTGGTTGAGGAATTGAGGTTTAAACAAGAAGGAGGTGAGCCAGAGGCAAAATAAAGGTTACCCAGGAGAGTTAGAGGAGGAATCTGCTCCCCACCAAGGCCACTCACCTTGCTGAAAGAGTCCTCAAATAGGACACTGTCACCCTGGGTGTGCATGACAGGAGCTGAAATGGCATCTTCCAAGTCGTAACCAAACCACAGCTTGTTTATAATCACCTGCAATAAAACAAATCCCACACTGCCCAAGTGGACATAAAACCTGGGCTGTCCAACCCAGGCTGCACTGAGCCAGACCCAAAGTCCTACCAGCCTGGTGTCCTGCTTTTGTGAACAATACTAGATGCTTGGGGCAAGTAAAAGAATAGGATGAGCACGTAATACTTCCCAGAATGCTTTCCCTGGCCTACAGTCTCAGCTTTTAGTGACTTCTAAATTGCAAATTAACAAAAGCACCGAGGAGTCAAGATCTGAGGAGAGGTGAGTAGGAACTGACCATGGCTAGAAATCTGGGAGGACTGAAAAAAACTTGCAGCTTGCTGTGGGTTTCACTTACCATGGTGGTAGCACTGATAATCCAGCCCCCCCCAGCTCCTCCAATCACCAGCATGTCTCCTGACTTGGAGATGAGGATGGAAGGCACCATTGCTGAGGGAGGCTTCTCTCCTAGAGCAGAAGCAGAGATATTATTCTTTCCATGTGGCTCCAAACAGGGTAGGAGGGACACAGGTTCATCTACCTTGCCTTTCTTTTGTCTCCCACAGAAAAACAAGCTGCTGCTCCTTCCTCAAGATGCTCAAGACTTCCAGAAAATTTTCCTTGTGCTGAAAGCCTGCCTCCCAAAAAACTGGGACCTTTCTGGCACAAGCTAAACAAGCTTCTCTTGATGTAGGACAAGGCATCCTACAAGTATTCAGGACTTGCTGCAGCTCATCCAACTAGATGAGGAACCCTCAGCAGAAATCCTGCCGTGGCAGCACTGCTGTCCTCTCCCAGCAGGCTGAGGGGGATGCAGCATGGCACAGAGCAGGGATAGCTCATGGCACAGAGCCATGTCTGCACCAACACTGCTGTGCCACAGAGCTCGGTGCAAGTCTGTAGCAGCTCTATACTCAGAATCAAAGAAGAGCCTAAAATATCAGCAGACTTGTCTTAGCAGTAGTTTCTCCACTTCCTCCCTCCCCTTCCCATCAGCCAGTGACCATCTTCAGCATTTTTTTTAACCTCTGATTTCTCTGGTTAGAAACTGAAACTCCTGTATTTCCATACAAGGAGATATGTGAGTAGACACAGACACACTACAGGGCTTTACCATCTTTTAGTCTGAAACAAACTTGCTCTCATCCACATCTAGGAAAGGAAAGAGTACCTGTAAGTTTACAGGTTGTCCCTGGCCACTTGGACACAGCTTGTGTATCCATCCCCTAGCCCTGTGCTTTGTTCTAAGGATGAGGATGAGGATGCTCACCTGGTTTAATGCTTCTGTTTGCTATGCAGAAGTCAGCAAGTTCATTATTTAAAATTATCCCAGTTTGGTTAGAATACACAAAGGAGCCAAACCTGCAGGGAGGAAAGATGAAGCCTTTTAGTGCCCAGGGTTCTCCTGTTATGGACGACATTTACTGCACATGGCACCCTGTGAGTAACTTCTGTCTCCTCCCAGCCTGCAAATGTCCCAGTGAGGGTGTCCAAAAGAAATTTGTGCTGCTGCTAGTGACAGGGATAAGTTCCCTGTTACTGGTGCCACAGAAATTCAGCAAGAGCCTCAGCAAGTTCTTGCATCCTCCTGAATTATGACGGCCCTTAGAGTTGATGCTCACAGATCTTTACTGTCACATGAAAAAGGCACTCACAGCTCAGAAGCTGCCTAAACCAGTGAAACCCAGGAGTTTTGCATTTCTGGTAGCCAGCCCTTGCAGCTCCCCTGTGAATCTGACACGTGGCCTGTGTGACTCTGTTGCCAAGCCCCGGGCTACTCACGGGTAGTTGATGGTGCTGGTGGCTGACACGGCGCTGCCGTCTGCAGCGAGCACAGAGATGTGGCTCGTGCCCATGCTCCTGTGTTTGTCCTTGTAGAGGGACTCCAGCAGGCTGTAGTGGCTCAGTGGGTGGTCACCACGATTATCTATCCTCTGCCTGACAGACTCAGCAAACTGGTCAGACAACAGGGTCCCCACAGGCACCTGTCAGCACAGCAAGGACACTAGGCTGGTCATCAAAGCACAGGCCTGTCTTTGGGCTCAGGATCTCAGCCCCAGTAGTCAGAGCCTGGGGCCCTGGAGTGGCAGCATTCAACCCCAGGCCACTCTCATCCCAGAAAATGGACCAAGCTCAGCACTGAGGCACCTCAACATTGGCAGGAGCATTTGCCCACCCTTTGTCAGGCAAGTACCAGCCTACAGCTGAAGCTGCAGAGTAAACAGCCTGATCCTGCCTCTGCCTTGGCCAACTCAGCTGCATTGCTCTTTAGTAGCAGCTCTAAGCATTTTCTTTCCTTCCAGGCTGCAAAGAAGAAGCATATCAGAGCATTGCTCAGTGCTGTAGCACTTTACCAACACACCATGGAGCTCACCTGAGCTTCAGAGAAGGCTGGGTCACTCATGTGGGGTCTTAGCATGTTGCCAAACTTCAGGGCTTCTGCAATGTAGTGATAGGTTTTTACCTTCTCCTCAGGTGTTGCCAGTGATGCTTTATGGAATTTATACTCTGTGGAGCAGTATGAAATAATTTTATTAATAGACCCGAGGCAATGTTTTTTCAAGAAGTGTAAAAAAAAGCAAAGGTTGAAAGGAGCCTCCTCTTCCCACCCCAGTTCTTATCAGGTTTCCCCTGTGCTTTAGGAGGATGTGCATGCAGAAACCAAGTACTAATTTTCACTGTGACTTCAATTTCTTTTGAAGCATTGGGAAAGCCACGCATCCTTTGGCCTTTGCAGCAGCTGTAGTGATGCTGAGCCACTGTACAAGTGAACCAGTTCTTCCTCCTGCTGCTTAGCATGGTCATACTGCTGCTTTGGGCCCCATTCTGGCTCAAAAACTCTATTTCTGCCCATTGCATTTTATCATTCTGGAGCAACACTCTCTGAAAACCTCTTGCTGACCGTGTTCCATTAGGAATTTACCTTCCAATACCTTGAGGATGAACATGAGCACTGCACCTCCCATGGGTGGTCCTGGAGCAAATACTTTGGTGTGGTTGTTCAGGGTGATGTTCAGAGCTGAGGACACCTCTGCTTTGTATGCCCGAAGGTCCTCCAGTGAGAGACTGGACCCTTCAACAGAGACCCAGGAGCTGCCATTAGCACAGCAACTTGCACTGGTGCTGTGGGCTGCCTGCATCAGAGCCTTGCTAAAGCTTGTGAAGAGCGGTCCCATGCAGCCCAAATTCCTTCCACCCAGCACAGCACTGCCCTCACACATCCTCATGTGCTGCCAAACCCCAGGATGTCACAAAGCCTACAGGAGTCAGAGGGGTGAGTGCATGAGCACTGTGGGCAAAGGCCAGAGCAGTGGGTGGTCTCAGCCCTGCTTCTGGGCCTGAGCTGTAGAAACTGGGGAAAGGTGCCCTGTTCCCATGTCAGGTACCACCCCAAATGACAAGCAAATGGCATGTGTTGGCTTTCCCCTGGTACAGGCTCACTGTGAGCTGATGGCCAGGAGAAAGGCCTATGTATCAGGACTAGCTGTAGCTGTTACTCACCAGCCTTTGTGACATCCTCCACCAGAGCCCTTCCTATCTCTCCCTCATAAAACGCTGCAGCTCCGTGTTCCGCTACAGCTTGCAGCGTTCGCTGCAGCGCTTGCCACCGGAAGGTCTCGCCAAGCTTCAGAAATCTTTGGCCATCACATAGCAGTGGGCTGTTAAAGAAGAACATTCATCAGTTTTACAGCATGAGCTTGTTCTTGCCCAGGGCCAATGACCTGTTTTTCCTAGCAGGAGCTGGTCTGGATTATGTATGCTGTGTACTTTCCAACACGGTGCTACACTGCAGCCTCTTTTAAAAACCCACTTCTGTGATTCTCTCCCACTTCATAGCAAGTATTCCCTGAGCACAAACCACAACATCAGCCTGCACTCCACGTCAGCATGTCAGAGAAAGGGTCTGAAGCTGAGGGAACAGTGGCCCCCACACTGCAGTTTCATTCATGGATCTTACCACAGGTTTTTTCCCGGTTCAGAGAAGGCTGGGTGATGGAGAATTTTCCCCAGAACTGGAGAAATAACGAGTGGCTCTGAAAGAAGCTTGATGGTTGGTTCAAAGAGGGCTTTCCATGGTAAGCGGCCATGTCGCTTATGGGCTTCCTCATACCCACGGAGTTCTCCGGGCACGCCAATCCAGCGGGGACCTGAGGAGAACAGCAGTGTCACACCAACTACGTCACTGGCTTGGGGGTTCCACCTCTCTGAAAGCTCTCCAGTCGAAGTCTGAGTTGGTAGAGGCAACCAAGGCTTCTAAAAGCAGGCTTGGTTTGTTTATTCCCTTTTCCTGTTCATGTATTTCCCTGTTACTGAACAGCAGGCATGTAGAGAGGCTGGAGGCAGGCCTGAGGTGTGCTGAAAGTGTAACAGGCAACAGGCACATGCTGCAGCAAGGGAGGTGGCAGCTGGACACTGGAGAAATGGCACTCATGGGGCCTGGACAAACACCAGAAAAAGGGAAGCAGTGAAATTCTCCATCCCTGGAGAAATTAAAAAATGTGACAGGACAAGACCCTGGGCAGCCTCAGCAACACCTGACATCACCCTGCTTTGAGCAGAACTCCAGCTGTTCCTTTCAACCAGAGCTGCTCCTGATTCCTCTTCAGGCTCTTCCAAGGATAAGAACATCTCCAGAATCAAGGACACACCCCAAAAGATAACATTCTAGGGGAGGAGAATTAATAGAAGAAATGTGGAAATAGCAAGAAGAAATTAATAGAAGAAATGTTAATAGCAAGAAATGTGTAAAGATCCAAGATGTGCTGCTAAAGCAAGAGTGCCTGAGCCCAGCAACTCAACCCCTGATGTGCCAGCATGCTTCCTCATGGACATGGGCAAGCACACGAGATTGATTTCTTTTGTTTCCCGAAAGCTATTGATCTTATTTTTCTGTAAGAACTTCTGAGGAATGAGAGCTTTGGGAAATCCAGTCTTGAACTGCAGACTTCCTACAGAGAGAAGTTACATTGTGATTTCTCCTCATGCTGGCTCCCCATTGCCTCGCTGGCCAGGCTGCCAGTGTTACTACCAAACAGGAATTTTTATGGACCTAGTATTTTTTGTTACTTTTGCAAAAGGCAATCCAGGTAGAGAGTGTTAAACTAAACAGAACTCCAGATCCAGTCAGTGAGGTGCTCAGTTCTCCACTCTGAGCTCAGTGCACACCAGGAGGGCACACAGCAGTGTCCTTACCAATGGGGAAACCAGCACCACAGCCAGACAATAAGTTGTGAGGAAACACTCGTGGGACTGTCTCGCGGGCGTTGATCACCTCGACTGTTCCTAGAAAGAAGAAGAGGGAAATGCATGATGTTGTTTTCCTGAAGCAGGTGAACATCACACTTCAGTCAGCTGTAGCACTGCACATGCTGCTGGCCCCGAGCTGAGCTGCTCTGGAGCCTTTTGCCAGATGTGCCAAGTGCACCTGCAGGGCCAGGTGTCAGCACAACTTGTCCTTGACTCCTGTGCTTTTACTTAGAGCAAACCAAGCAGTGCCTACCTAAAGGTACTGAAAGTACAGGGAGAAGGCCAGGGCTCCACACAGCGAAGGTTCCCCCAGGGTTCATGGGCTGGGACATGGGCTGGGACATGCTGCCTCACATCTGCAGGTTCCAGCACTTCTTCTACAGATGAGACATGTCAGAGGCATAATGTGAGCCTCATGCTCCTGGGAGGGCCATTTACCAAACGATGATGAGGCAAGTCCATCATATTTGTAGCCCTCTATGTATCAGGGAGCTTGAAAGGAGAAAAACAAACCCAAACCCCCCGTTGCATACACTCATATTTCAGGTCTAGCCTATCACTTTACTCCTTCTCTGCCTTGTATTTATCTGTCCCTGTCACAGTCCACAGAGCCAGCTGTGCTGCAGGAGCCCACAGTGCTCCCTCGTGTACCAAGCACTTGAGCTGTGCATGGCCACGGGCAGCTCTGTGCAGCAGCATAACTCAGGTAGTAGAGGAGGATTGCTGTCAGGAAACAAAGTTCCATGGCTTTGCCAAAAGGAAAAAAGAAGAAAAATATAGGTGGTCTGCCAAAAGGAAAAAAGAAGAAAAATATAGGTGTTCTGCCAAATTAAGCTCTTGCATAAGATACACCCAAACAGTTCCAGATTTGTGACTCGGTGAAACTACTTGGCAGGGATTTTAAAACTATTATATTGTTACAGTGTTCATTGTTGATATTACTATTAGCTATATAAGCTCTGGGGGTTTTTTGGAAGCCAAGACTTAGAAACTCCCACATTAAAGACATAAAAGCAAGAAAACAACACTAGAGTTTAAGCCAAACACAGAAAGGCTCCCCAGCAGACACTGAACATTGCTAGGTTTAGATTTCTGAAGTGGAGATGCATCTCCTGGGACAGGAAGTGTCACCACTGCTTTGGGGAGTCACACAGCACTGGTGACAGCAGTGTGAGGCAGCCCCAGGGCCAGCAGGCACTGCCAGAGCTGCTGGGGCAGCACAAGCCCTGAAGTGCCATCCTGAGAGCTCAGCTGAGGCACTGACAGCCCAACACTGCCAGCACACCCCTCCTGCCTGCTTCACTCAGCCACTCACACCTGGCTGCAGTCAGCTGTGTGACTTTGGAATGTACTTTGGGGTTGCTTTGGAGAGGGAAGGAGAGGCAAACTCAGCTCATTTTATATCAAAGCTCTTTCCTCCACACACACGTTCTTGCTGTGAAATGACAATCACAGCTCCCTGTGGTAGATGCTTTGGATTAAAAGCACAAGTGTGCTTTGTGATGTAGTTTTATATTCAAAATATTGCTCTGAGAGAACAGGCAGGATTCTGATTTCTCCACAGCAGTTGTGTGTCTGCAGAGGGACAAGGCACCATGGAAAGGCCAGGGCAGGCCCATACCTGTGCTGGCATTATAGATGGTAAATATGACCCCACCACCCAGGCCTGAACTCTGAGGGTTCATCACTGAAGTACAGATCAAGCCAGCAATGGCAGCATCCACAGCTGTGCCTCCACTTTTCAGGATGTTCCTGTGGTGGGAAGGAAAGAAAAAAGACACTGTTAAAATCCAGGAATGTCAGAACGGAGGAACCACATGAAAATGCCTCCTTGGGACCCCTGCAACTTGAAGAGAGCAGCAGGAGAAATGTAGTGGCAGCAGTGTGGGGTGTGAGGGCACAGAGGGGCACATTCCTCTGCTGGAGTGAGAAGGAACAATTAGAGGGAAAGAAAGGAGGGTCCACAGGAAAAAAAGAGCAGCCAAGGCCAGACCTGTGAGAGGCTGGACTTCCTCTGGGCAAAGAGTTATGGGAGAGAGAGAGCTGCAGCTGCTCACAAATGCTGTGGACTAAAAGGGACAGCAAGGAGTCCCAAGACATGGAGAAGGATGCTCTGAGCACAGAAGAGGGCTTTCCACCTACTAGGAACCAAACAGCTGATCTCTGGCTTCCCAAATGCCATTGCTAATAAAGGCATATGCTGGTCAACTGGACAGGAGCACTGAAGTGGGAACACTGGCTCCACATGTCAATTAGCTTCATTGTTCCTACAATGTGACTTCCTGGGCTTATTAGCACAAAAATGCCCCAGCCTGCTCCCTGTATTCCCAAAGACAAAATCAACAAAGAAACAAAAAACCAAACAGGAAACAAACATCAACTGCTTCTACGAAGGCACAGGACATGAAAGAACACAAAAGCATTAAGGCAGCCTCTTGCTGTTAGAGAAACGTGTCTCAACAAATGCTTCCCTCAAGAGCATCTGAAAACCATAATTTCCTTGCAGTGGAAACGGGGTGGCATTTCCTGCACAGCCTGCCAGTCGCCAGCACTGGTGTTTGCTAGGAAGGTTCCTAACTGCTTTATTGGGTTATTGCTCAGATAAGGCAAAGCCAGAGGGGAGACTGTAGTAGTTCATTAATTGCAGTGCAGCTGATCCCAGAGTTTACATGGGAACAAAGAGCATGCACAGAGACTGGTGTTTATTTTCCATCCACAGATATGGCTGGGACCTGCTGGGTCTGGGAACAGGATACTGCCAGCAGGCATGCTGATGTGACTTTCCTTTGTTTCCCCAAGTGCCTCGGAACCACTGCCTGTAAGGAAATGATATGTGAACAAGTGGGAAGAAAAGAAATAGTAGGGAACATCGGGCTTTCTCTTTGGGATCTGCGTGGCTTTTGGCCTTCTGGGAGCTCCCTGGCTGTAGCTCTGAACATGGAGACTGAGGTTCAGGCTCACCCATCCAGCCCCTTGCAGTAGGGGATGGACTCACCACACCAATGTCCCTGGGAGGTGTTTTTCTGAAACAGATGCTGTTAATTGCTGACCACAGAAAGGACACGAGGGCTTCCTGAAAAACTGGGTCACCTCTGCAGAAGATCCAGACAGCATGTTAGAAAGTTGGAAGAAGAGGGAACGACTGCTACACTGACCCAGGACAGTGCTCCCCAGAGCCCCTGGATTGTGTGTGAACTGTGAGGCAACACATGTACAAAGCCTGGTGACAGGTGTGAAAAACGACAGAGGGAAAGGTATGGTTCTGGCAGTGATAAACAGCTTTGAAAAGAAGCTTGGAGATGGTATAGTGCACATTTCAACGCAATGCATTAAGACCTTAACATGAAACATCAGGTACATTTCCCAAGGCCTGAAAAGCACCATTCTCACCCAAATTCACAGCACACTGGCCTCCAGCCTTGACACCTTTCCCTCCAGCTTCTGCAGAGACTGAAACTCAACAGAAAATACCCTGAGCTGGCTCTTGGCGTGTCACCCTGTGCATGTCTCACTCCCAGTCACAGACCTGCCCCGTCCCTGGAAGTGATGCCTGAGGAATTTAGGGCCATTATGTCCCATTACTTGGCTCCCTTTAGATGAATCTGTGTTGCAATGAGCTTAGTTATAATGCAAAATCCTTAATCAAATTGTGGCACCTTACCAGGTCTCCCTAGAGATACCAGTGCTGCAGCTGACAAGATCTGATAACAATGTTTTGTCCCATATCCTTCCTGCCACTTAGCATTAGGGTTTAGTCATTAATGGAGTTTCCTTATAATAAGGAGCAGAAGAGGGTGTTAACAACCAAGTCCCATTCCAGCAGCAGCAAACAGAGATTCACCTTCCCTGGAAAGGGTGAACGATGGCACTTTGCTCGCAGCAAAGATGGGCTGTGCTGGACTGCAGACCAAGACCTCGGCTCTGCCCTAGTCTCGAGGGAGCCCTGAAGCCCCTTTAAACACACTGGAAATGCTAAGGTATTAAATTTTATTGACTTTTATTTTCTGCTAAAGAAGGCTGGGAACTGGGAGACCACCCATTACACAGCAGCTGCCTCCTTAGGATTTATGAAGAGCAAAAGCAACAACTGCTTCTGTAAAAAAGGGCCAGTTACCAAATTTAAAATGTGCAAGAAGGGAAACCAAATCCTTTGGGATGTAAACATACTTCAGAAATCTGCTGGGCCATCACTGAAAAGGATTTTTGCATCAGATTCTCTGGTTAAAACTGAATTTCCCAGGACTGCAGATGTTTTCTGACTGTTAAAGTCTCACCATTCTCACCCTTCCCACCACCCTGTCCCCCCGGGGGGTGTTGATTTCAAAGAAGGCTGGTTCCCAGGCTTTATGCTAGGCTACACTGAAGAAGTGGGATCAGAGATAGCTGCTGGGCCAGGCCAGGTCAGCTCACCTTGCTGCAGTTAATCCCACCACTGGGAATGAACATTTTTCCTAAATCTGTCCCTGACCTTATGCTGGCTCTTGCTTCTGCCATTTGGGAAACAAAGGAATGCAGAGCAGTGGATGACAGAGCTCAAACAGCACACTGGTAGGGAATATAGAGCTTTTTTGCATGCTTGATGAAAAGAGCCTCTTCCAGGAGGGAATAAGTGGTTCAGAGTTGAAGGTAAAGTTTGAGTACCTCTTACTGTCACAGGGCAATCATCTCCTGTCTCCTCAGGGCTCTTGACATGAGGAGAAATTAGTGAGGTGGACTGTGCCACCAAATCCACATCCTTGGGTCAAAACTGCTCTGATTCTCCTTTTAGCTTCCCATCCCTCTTCATCAAAGTGTTTCACTTAATTCAGGGACAAGTTTTCTCCCAGAGCAGGGTCTTAGGACCAGACAGCTGTACAAGGTTGCTTTCAGCCCCCAGTTTCCAGCAGAACAAACATAGCAATACACCCAACCTTGCTGAGCACTGAGAGCTGGGCAATGATGGCTAAGGGGAAGTTTAGCTCAGGACCTGCCAAGATGGATGGTGACAGGCTGAAGGCTCACTGAGATTGCTCTTGCACTTTCTGCAGGGACCCAAAGAGTTGCGTAAAGATTTCAGAAATCCAGAGTACACTAACACAATCTCCAGAGCTGGGAAACACATGGAGTTTTCCCCAACCCACTATCCCATTCACTGAAATACAAGATTCCTCCTTGAGCAAGAGGTTTAGTTCAGTTATTCTCAGTAAATTCAACTGACAATTCTATTAGGAACACACAAAGACTCCCCAATGGAAGAATCTTAAACTAACAGAGTATCATGTAATTTCATTCCTGACAACTCACAAAGCATGTTGTTTATCTTTAAAATAAATAAGATTAAAGAATTAAAGAATAAAATTAAAGAATAAAAATCTGTAAGTAAATCAGAGATTCGGTGCTGCTTTTAGATTCCAATGCTTTAGGCACCAGACCAGTTCTCTGAGCATCCTCTGCATGGATTCCTGTGAGCTGGGGGGGGATTTGCAGGATGAAAGGGGTGGCTGTGGGGAACAGCCTGGGGTCACAGCAGGAGAGAGGTTCTGCCAGGTCAGTGAGGAAGAGCAGGGACAAACCAGCCGTGTAGTGTGTCTAGGGACTGGCATCCAGGGCTGCTTGGCTTTGCCCTGTTCTCACCTTGCTGCTGAAGTGAAATGTGGCATGAACTGGCAGTTCACAGGTGGGGACAGCAGGGCCTAATGGACAAGACTGTTTTCAGAAATTGGATTTTATTGCTACTGCTGTGACAAAATTCCTATGGATGCTAAAATCTTATTCAGCAAAGATGAGGCAGGAAGCAGCTGGATGCTCATCATATCACATCAGGGTCCATCAGGGACCCTGAGTCAGCCTCACCCTGCAGTCACACAGAAGGGTCACAGAGCAGAGCAGATGGTTCTGAAAAGCTGAGCCCTGGCCAGAGGCCGTCTGCTGTTGCATCCTTGCAGTGTCACTGCCGTGTGAGATTTCCTCACTCGTGAAAGAAGTCATTTTCTCACCTCGCAGTTTGCTCTGAGAACTAATTTAGTGCTAAGACCACTAAAGAGCATAATGTGCTAAGAGCTGAGAGCTTAAAAAGTGACATACAGGTATAACAGCACAGAAATGTCTGTGAGAAAATTAACAGGATCACATGCAGTACAGAGCATGCAATAAGCTTCCCAGAGAGAAAAATGAAGCTACCACTGTGGGCCAGTGGGACAGAGAAAGAACTACAACAACAGCAAGGAAAAGGGCAAATATTATACAAAGCTTCTGGTCCCAAGCTCTCTTGCAGAGGAACATTTTTATAAACAATTTTACTTTTATTATAATCTTTTACAAGAACATGCACAGAAGAAGCTGGGAGAACAGCACAGGAGTTTGTCTCCTTCCCAGTCTAAGGACAGTGTGAAATGAGCACAAAGATTTCCAAGAATGGCTGGAGGCAAAGGATACCAGGAAAAGCAGCAGCAATCATGCAGCAGCAGGGGAGCAGAGCTGACCACCAGGCAGAGGGTGAGCAGTAGAGCCCAGGCAAAGGAGGAGAGTAGCCATGGCTGGAGAGGTCCCAGAGGCTTGGCAGAGCTGAAGAAGAGAGCAGGACCTAATGTGCAGATGTCCCAGGATGGGCAAAAGGGGGAAAAAATGAGATGGGAAGGTGGAGCAAGAGCAGGATTTTGTGGGGATCATTGGCAGACTATTTGTAGGAAATTTAAGTTGGTCCATCGGACTGGAGGGACAGCATAGACCTGTCAGCAAGTGTGCTGGAGGTGCAGCTGCAGCAGTGGTGGAGGCTGGGGAGGCCTGTGGAGCTTCTTGCTGAGAGAGGGGAAGGAAACAAGTGAGAGCCCAGCAGTAGCCAACTGGACAAAGCTGCTCAGTTGTCCACTGGCCACAGATTTCTGTGGCTCTCACTTCAACGTCTTCCAGCTGATTATAAACTACATAAAGTTTACAATAGCTGCAAAAACAAATGCAGTGGTTTTCCCCAGCAGATTATTTGGGCAATCCAATTATGTATTTTTCCTCTTTTTCCATTAATAGTGATTTTAAAAACACTTCTGCTTTCTGAAGAACTAACATGTGGCTTCACATAAAAACCCCATCTCACAGCCTGACATATGCGCAGCCACAGTATATTTTCTCCAGCTACTCACAAATGCTGTACCAGCACATCATTGCCAGAATCAGAGGTGAGACATGGCAAAGTGTGGTATTATGGCACCACATCTCATTTCACTCCCCCAGCCGTGAGGCAGAGCACACAGCTCCAGCATCCATCACTGGAGCATCCAGCATCACATGTAAACTTCCATCCTTCTGCTTTCATGGATGTGGGCATTAAATAATTGAAAGAACAGCAAAATAATAATATGGGAGTCAAAATGTTTAGAGACAAGTTTTACACAAACTGAAGGTGTACAACCTGGGCATCTTGAGAATTTTTTTAACCTACATCTTTCTTTCCAAGTGGTGTAAATATGTCTTTTATACTTCTACTGTCTTGACTGAATTTCAATTAAATCTGCTCTTTGCTTTTTTCTTCATAGCAGACACACTTACTGCAGGCTTCAGTCCAAGAACAGACCCCCAAAAGGCAGTACCCCTTTCCCTGCCTTCCATTCTTGTCTCTGTGGAAGCCTGGCTGCAGCTCTCTGCAAGCTCCTCCAACTTCTTAATTTATTCTCAGTCACTTATCCGACAGACCTATCATGCCACAAAAAGTAAATTTCTTCCTTCCCCACTTAAAACCAGCATTGTACTTGTATACTCCAAATATTTATACCTTCCAAAAGGCCGAGGGTTTGCAAAGTTGCAAATTTTTGGGACGCTGCAATGAAAGTAAGCATCAGGCACGGAGGCAGAGGCTGGAGTGACCCGGGAGCAGCCTCGCCGCGCAGCCCGGAGCGGGGCCGGGGCCGGAGGCAGCTCACGGCCGTGGTCAGTGCCTGTCCCGTGGGTCAGCCCGAGTCACGACGCGCCGAGGAGCCGAGCGCTCCGTGCACCTACCGGCCGATGAGGGAGCAGCTCTCGGTGTCGGCAGCCACGGCCCCGTGCAGGTACTGCTGCGGAGCGCACCTGGGCTGCGTCAGGATGACCACAAGCGTCACTGCCACTGCCAGCACTCCCAGGGTCAGCAGCACCAGGCAGCAGATCTTCCCCGTGGACATGGCTATTCCTGTGCCGCCGAGCAGCTGCAGGGCTCTCGGTCCTTTCGAGGAGGCGCCTGCCTTGCTCGAGGGGAAGTGGATATATCCCGAGCTCTGAGGGAGGTCCCACTGCAGTGGGCTCTGCCCCCAGCGATTACATTCTTTCTAACATTAAAAGCTGCTAAAAACCGAACGGTGTGCTCTGTCTTTCGTACTCTCTTAGGTGTGAGGGGCTTTTCACTCTCTTTTATAAACTTTTCTTGCAGATCTACAATCTGCCCCTTTTTTTATGTGTCTCTGATGAAAACATTTAACACATTCACTCCTGAAGCACTTAAAAGAGAAATCTCCACACTGCTCCTCGGCTTCTCCCAGCTTCTCTGGCTTCCCATGCTTGACACAAAAGTTACCTAACAAAGGTGGCCTATGTGAATCACGGGAAAAACTACCTCAGTCCTACACTGCAAACTTGGGGTGTTTTGTTCCTGTAAAACTACTCAAAGAAGTAAAAGCTGAACACACTGTACAAAGCTAGAACCTTTATATATACTATTAGTTTACCTTATAGGTTATTATAATCTTAGTTACCTTTTTTCATAGGTACATCTTGCCAGTGTCCACAGCATACATCTTCTTTAAATGACAATAGAGAACAACTGGAATAAAGCAGCACTTTGCAAACATTGGTGCCCAGAGCACCAAGAACTCTGGGGTCCAGTCTGTGCACAGCTGCTCACCAGGACAGACCTGATCCCTCACAGAGCAGTGATGAGCAGCAGGAATTGCTGCCCAGTGCAGCTGACCCCAGCTGGGTCTTGAACAGCCTCTTAATGACACAGTTCTCCTTGCACTTGAGAAGTTAAAAACAGGGCTCCACATCTGCCTGATGTCTTTCTAAAAGATGTTGCCTGTGATCCTTTCCCTGCTAGATTTGGGAGAAGGGGAATTCACCTGTGGAGATTTACACACGTAAATCTACACAGAGCAGATTTTGAACTTGTCCCACTAAACTTTATCTTATAACTAAGCAACACTATTTCTCATGTCATATCTCAATAAATGAATTTGATAGGCTAAAATGTCTTTTTTGTGGTTGTATCTTCTCATAGGTTACCTTGGAGGACTGAAAATAGTTCAAGAAAAACTTGGCATGTGTAAACAAGCCTCCTTAGCTCTAATGTGACTCTTCACTCCATTGCAAAATATTGATGATTTTGTAGAGTTTCTTAATCCCTACGTGACTTTGATGTTTAATTTTTGACAAATTATAGTATCACACTTAAAGAATCATCATCCTGCTGTTTCTGGGAAAGCTCTTCCCTTTAAACTCATAGTAGGGCTGACCACTCAGTACCAATAAGACAGGTGGATTTTGCCTATTCACTTTCAACAAATGCTGTGAAGAATTCAACTGTAGTCTCTCCAATTTATCCCAGCTCTCAGATCTGGATTTTTAACTCAGCACATCAAACCTCTGCATCTGTAAAATTATCATTGTGCAGTCAAGGAGGAGATCTGGAAGAGGGAAGAAAGGTAAAGGAGTGTGTCGTCTCCCAGACCAAGGGAAAGACCAAGGATGGCCTGGGAAGACCAAGACATAGTTATGACAATCCCAATTAACTGCTGCCTCTCACAGGAAAACCCATTTGTCTTTTTGTATGGAAATGCCTCCTTGTCTCTTTCACCATGCAACCTTTACAGTCTTGGTGCAACATTCAACTTTGACCATATGATACCACAAACTCTGTGCTGACACTCCCATGTCAGAAGATGCTTAGCAGTTCACATGTTGGGATTCAGGACTTTGACCTCTATTTTTCTGTTTGTTTGTTTGTCAAAACTTTCACATTTGCCATCATTGTCTGGAGCACAGTTTGCCTTGGCAGAAATCTCCCTACATAGCCTGCACTCTCTGGTCTTCTGTTGCCAGCGTGAAGGGCTTTGTATGCTGCTTGAAAGGGGACTCAGGTATTTAAAGATCCTTACAGGCCAAGATACACTCAGGGAAATTTTAACTAGAATTCTAACTATGAACAGAATCATTATTTATTAACTTGTAAAAAGGCAGAGTATCTTTAAATTGTCTTCTGCATTGTTGAGGTACTGCTACATCTTTGTCCAAATTTGCAATCAAGAGATCAAATTTGAATATTATGTAATATTTGAAGTACAGGCATTGTTAAGGTTGACATGAAGACCACAGCTGCCTTTCAGAGAGTAGGAAATTATCAAAGGGTGTAAATCCTCAGATTTCTTTCTCATTATGTCTCTCAGGTTATTACAGAGCTGTTGAAGAGTCTCAGCCATTGGGCTGAGTTGGTGGGGAGAGTACAGGGAGTCATCTACTGACCAAAGGGACCAGGGCAAGCTTTGAAGGCTCCAGGACCTTCTCCTTCAGCCTTGCTGGGGACATTGTGCACCTTGGTGAATGTATTGCATTAAGCCAATGTAATTTTACCTCTAGCTCCAACATGTCTTGACACACAGAGCTGCCATCTGTAGTCACTGCTGCTCTGACAGTAAGGCTGGTTTGGGATGATGGCTGCATCAGCCATGTTTGAGGAGAAGAAAGCTGGTTGCTGGTTGAAAGACACCCCTCATAACCAGCCTTGGGAGCCTGGAGGTGAGGAGACAATCCCAAAGAGCCCCAGCATGTACACAGAGTGTAAGCATGCTTTTCATTTGGCAGAACAAACCTGGAGATGCAAATCAAGGAGCCACCTTCGGGGAAGATGGAGATCTCTGCGTTGAAGCAGGATTCACAACAGTCCAGGGCCAGATGAAGAACAACAAGGTTGCAGCTTTGTGTGCAGCAAAAGAGTAGGTTTGTGGCACGAATGACATTTCAAGCATTGCATTTTGCCTCCTTTTCTTTAATGCTGCTTTCCACTGAAGGGAAGTAAAGAACAGACAGAAAGTCAGACACTTGTACTCAACAAAGAAAAGCTAAGATATTGACACTCAGTTTATCACTCTTCATCTCATCTTTTAAAAATATAAATTTAAGGAACCCTAAATGCACACCAAACTCATGAGCCATTCTCACACTAGTGTCCTAAATCACCTCATTTGCCTTCATCTCTACAGCGTCCAAATTATTTTGCAACATACTCAGGAGGATGCCTCTTTCTGCTGATGTTTGTTTGCAGAGCATTGTCTACAGTCACCAAGCTCTTACTGTAATAAATAATAAGTGCATTTTATATTTCCCAGCTCTAAATTAGGTTTTAACCATTGGACAAGAGTCTAGGAAAGCTTCCAAGGTCATGCAACTAAAAGCCAAACTGGATGTATTTCATATGCTGTTTGTCCCCTCCTTCAGTCATGATTATTTATAACCCAGGAATATCAATTAACTCTTATATGATAATCAAATAACCCAATAATAGGCAATGTTCATGGAGTTTATTGTCCAGATTTTTTAAGGGACATGGCTGTGAGTTCCACAGTTGGTGCTCATGATCCATTTGTCTCAGTACTCAGTCCATTTGTCTTCAGAAACTGCTACACACTAAACTTTGCGCATTGTTTTCCTTTGCACACAAGTTTACTTTATTGAGGGTCATGGGTCTGCTCCCACAAAAATCAAGTGTTTAGGCATCTGGAAAAACAGATACTTGGAATCAGAAAATTCTGGTATTCAAGAATTTCTCATTCATATTTCTCTTCCTTCTGTCATTCCTCAGAATTCAGCATGACAGTTAAACCCATAAACTGCTCTGATTCAGGAAAGCCAAATTATTCTTCTTTTGTTACTGAAATCAGAAAAGGGAAATATGTTCCTAATTTACTCATAGGTTTATGCTTTGTTGAGATTAACATTTAAGTACCTTCTGAATCAAGGTTTTTTTATTTTCCTTTTAATTTGAAAGCATGCCAGGGAATAACTCTCACACTTCTAGCTGAGAAACTTGGCAGTACTTCATCTCAAGTCTTGAAAACACACTTCTGGCTCCAATGTAATGGCTAAACAGATCTGTCCAGCAAAGCCTTGAAGGGTTGGAGGGTGATCACAAACATTCCATGTTTTAGAAGCACAGCAGCAGGGCAGTGACGGATGACTGAAGAGGACAAACCTACATCTTGAGGACAGCAAGTATCAACAGTCCAATACTATTCTGGCACTATTTTTGTCAAGCACACTGTCCCTCAGTTTCCCACTTAAAGAATGTCTCTTTGTGGGTTTTAAGCATGAGCAAAGGGAAAGCACTTGAATGGGACATCACAGGACACACACCATTTTTCACACCACTGAAAGGCTAAAGGGACCCACAGAATCTCAGGGACTCCTCTACCTTTGTTGAATTTTTCAAGGTTAAAGGCAGAGCTGCTGCCTCCTTCTTCCTTTCCTGCTGGTTACAAAGTAATGCCTGTTGGAAATGCTCTGTGGAACCCAAACCAGAACAACCTCTACTTCACAGTGACATTGGCCCAGTGAAAGTCAACTTTTGCACAGCTTGACTCAGTGGGACACATGGCACAAACCATTGCCCAAGGGAAACTTTTCTCCATTTACTTTATTCAATGAGGATATCCAGGCACAGTTTACTGCAAATATCAGCACTTTATTCTTTCTGTAACACTGCAGTTGTGCTCAATATTAGATTAACAGTGAAACCTTCTGATTCAGTCCTTAACTCTTGAGTGTCCTTCTGGACAAAATCCAGCAGTTTTCTTAAAGAGTGAACCTCATTAGTACAATTACTATAACAGCTGAAAATATTGGCAGGAGAAAACAAAAGGGAGCTTTGTGTGCATCCATAAACACCAACAGCAAACTCTGCCTGAACTCTGTATTGTCTAAAATAGGCTGGAGTATTACATTAGTGACCCCAAAGGATATCTGTGGAGGGTTTTAACCCTCATGGAAGCACTAAACTCACAGGAAGTACTAAACATCATATGTTTGCAGTATAGTGTGTGTGTATATCTATATGTAACTACCTATACAACTGCCATCATATGCTTTATATGACCTCAGTGAGCCCCAGCCAGTGAGTACTGGTTCTCTGCCATGCTCATTCAAGAGCTGCTTGGATCAGTTTGCTCACTGAGTCCTGTGCAGGCTGGAGCTCCCTTGGTCTCCCCAGAGCCCAGCACAGGGCAACACAAGCTACTCTGAACACACAAGGGAAGCACTTCAGCTGAGGAAGCTGAGGAGTGATTTTGCCAGGGATCTTCACAGAGGGAAGTAATATGTTCAAATCCTGAACTCTTTAATACCAAAAGCCTTAGAAAGATGTTCAGAAAAAGGAGTGCTGTTGAAATACATCTTCGAAGTCAAGAAGGAAATCAATGAGGATGAAAATGCAACACCAGCAAATCTCTGGCTTGGATTAAATTAAGGGGAATGGCTGACAAGCAGCAGAGCATCATCCACAGGGACCTTGCTGAATTTGAACAGAAACCTCCTGAAGTTTGGTACAGAGCAGGGCAGAGGTCTGCACGCAGGCAGAGTAATGTGCTCAGCACAGGCTCTCTCGTGGGCTGTTCTCCATGTTGGAGAGGGATCCAGGTAAATGACTATTTAAATGCTGGCAAAACCCACCAGCTTGACTGTGTGTTCTCTTCCAAGCCCTCTTCATGCTTCTCCAGCCTCTAACACCCCTATTCCCAACTCCACAAAGCAGGGACTATCCCCCACCAAACAATCCCACTTCTCCCTCCCCTTGCCATCCCTAAGCTCTGGGTCCCTGGTCCATGTTCTGGCCCCACAGTCAGTCAGTGCAAGCTCACATCATGCAGGACATGAGGGCAAACTCTCCATGGGCTGCACATACTGAGCCCCAGGCAATGGGGATGTGATGTCTGCATTAGGCTGTTCCTGCAGCTGCTACAACTTTTTTTTTTTTCACTTTTTACTTTTTTTTTTTTTTAAGTTCCTGGTGTTAAGGGTATATAAAAACAATAGGGATTTTTATCTTAAGAGATCATCTGAAAACAACCTCATCCTCTCAGTAAAAGGAGCAAGGATGGGAAATACTTTCTAAAAATTCCCCTAAATGAGAACTGAGGCTTTTGTGGGATTCCCAGGTAAATGACAGAGCTGCACTGCTGTGCACAGAGAGGCTTTCCAAAGTGCTTAATCACACTGCAATTTCTGAGTCAGGAATCAAGCCCAGGACTAGCATCTGGATTTCATCTCCTCCCCAGAATGAGCAGGACTGGTGAAATGGAGCTAAATAGATTGTACTTTCCTGTGAAGTCAGCAGGCCCCACCTCTGCCTATCCCTGCAGCTCTTCCTAAGAAATGAAAGCATCCACACAGCATCCCCACTGGAGTCCTGCAGTTTCCCACCGTCTCACTGGAATCCAGTGACATCCACCAGCATCAGAGTGCTGAAAGGGAGAGTAAGGGAGGCCATGTGCAGCTGGATAGGAAGGGAGCAGGATGTGCCTCTGGGAAGCCACAAGCTGCTCAAGAGACTCCCTCCCACTTGCCTCAGACTCTTCCCTCATGAGTCCCAGCTTAAGCACAGCCTAAGAACTCTGCACCACTGCCCTCTCCCTGCTGCACTTCCAGCTCTTTGGGAAGGATAAGTTCCTGGGAATAGAAGCCAGATGTGTGAGTGCTGCAGGTCAATAAGGATCTCAGGGGGACAACACTTATGGAAAACCTGCAAGGGAATGGAGGAAGAGCAGGTTCTTTACTGCCCTTATGACCCTCATGCACTTCACCAGCAAAGCAATGGAGAGGCTGACAGAAGCATAAAACCCAGCTCCATAAACAGTCCTTGCCATGTGCTGGCACAAAAAAATAAAGGTCATTGGTGCTGTGCAACTACAGATGTAGGCTCCTAGTTCTGTCTTGGTTCCAGGGATAACAGCATTGCTTCACAATATCTTCCTTTTTTTCTGAATGGCCCTGTGAGCTCATGGGAGGTAACCTTTTCCTTGTGCAAGAGTACAAGAAACTGTTTGCTTTCTTCCCTAGAAAGTGGAAGAGCAGCATGCAGGAAAAGAGAAAATCAGTCTTATAGAGTCTGTTTTCTGTACTTTTCTTTTTCCCTGCTTATCTTTCACTGCTGTTTTACTTTGGAAATTCCCTGATATTCAAATATGGTGTTTCCAGGCTGTTGCACAATTCCCTTTGGAGCTGTCGTATCACTTATCATTAGCCACTTTCCCACACTCTGATCATTGTAAATGCCTCCTTACTCCCTTCAAATTTTTACACTCTTTCCTCTAGGGACATGCTGATATTATAGTCCCAAAATTTACTCATCTGGAACATGGGGTAGAAAATGCAAGAAGTCAAATTCTGATCATGAACAATGGGAATGGAAAAAAAAAAAAACCCTGCTTTCCTACATTCAGAATTTGAATATTCATCTTCATCAGTGCTAAATATATAGTGTAAAAATATATGAGCTGAGATACCTGAGTAGTACATATTTTCTTATTTCAACAGAAAATAAGCTGTTTTCACAGTTTCATGCATATCTTCCCCTTCTTTTCTACCTTGAATATTTAATTTAAGACCTTTCTTTGTACAACAGCTGGTTAAGTTTCTTATCACATTGAAGTAAGACATTTTCAGCTTATCAGATTGGAAAATGCAAGTAAGTTATTATCAGCAATGCGTTCTAGTTCTCAACAGTAATGTGGTCCCTTTCCAAATCGTGTGGCAGGAGCTGTACCAGCACAGTACATTTCACCAACCTCTTCTGGATTCAAACCCTAAGCCAGTACAGTAATGTGTAGATTTCCACAGAAATCAACAAAAGAAAGGTAGTTGCATGAGGAAAAAGGTTGACTTAAAAAAACCTTGAGGGTTTGTGGGGGGTTTTTTAGGGTTGGGTTTGGTTTATTTTTTTTACTTGAGTTGTTTGTTTGTATTTTGGGGGAGTTTTCTTTGTTTTGTTTTGGCTTTTTTTGGGGTTTTGTTTTGTTTTGTTTTGATGGTGGTGTTTTTTTTTTTTTTGGTTGGTTGGTTTTTTTTTTGTTTTGGTTTGGTTTTTTTGGGGTTTTTTTTTGTGGGTTTTTTTTTTTGTTTTGTTTTGTTTTTGTTTTTTTTTTTTTTTTTTTTGTGTTTTTTCCAAAAAAGCAGAGCTGCTGGTCTCCATACCAAAGGGCAGATGGAAGCAACAGCACTTAACAAAAAGAAACAGTTTCTACATGGTGCACCAGGGTCATTGTAGAAAGGACAAAATAAATAAGGCACACAGAAACATCTGGGGTTTGTCTGCAACAGATTAAAGGACTTCCAGCCATGACTGGACAGAGTGTCCTAGTTTAATGAAATTTAAATTAATTTGAAAGCTTTTGCAACACAGAAACAGGATCACAATGTGCATCCCCAGAGCTCCATGTTAGCAGGCAGAATGGAAAATGGATGTGGTCCTTCAGCCTCACACATCATCCTCTCTGAAATTCAGGAAATCAAAATCCAGCTCCAGGTGCCACAGCCACGAGGCTGATGGCATCTTGGCTTCCCTTCTGGCCCTCTTCTCCTTTCTGTCTGCACCAGCAATTTTCACAGTGCTTCCACTTTCACTGCCTACTTCAGGCAGAGGCTTTTGGATGCTGTACCTGAGCAGTGACCAAACTTTCTGTCACTTCAGGCTTCTGGATGAGTTACAGAAATCCACAGCTCTCCTACCAGATGACTCCAGGTATTTCCATCACATTATCCCATCAGCATCTGTCCTCCTGCCTGCTGCTTTCTTTTCTGAGATCTGCTTCCTGTCCACACAGCTTTCCCAGCTGGCAATTCCTGGTGCAGCCTCTTGAGTGCTGCACAGCCGTAAAGCATTCCACACCCAAAACATGTGGAATTCATAATCAGTTACAGAGATCCTCTGGGTTGCCCAAGAGCATGGACAATGCCTTATGACCAAAACTTCATCTCTGCCCTTTCTGGGACAGTTGGTGCCTGGGGCCGCTCTCTCCCTGCCGGCTCCTGCTCCCTCCTGACATGGCCATGTCTCTGCCACAGGGACAATTCTTTTCTTTCAGCAGCTCTGCCCAGCATCTATCACCTCCTGGAATGGGAAAACTTAGTCCTTCAAATCGGGCAGCCATCACCAAGGCCCAAAGAAACAATTCTTCCAGACTCAACCCTCAACAGGCCCTTTGCTCCTGGCAAAAGGTAACCAGCGCTTTTTCCTTCCTTTGCCTTTGACATCCTGTCCCCTTTGACACCCTCCTGACTGCAGCACCTCGAGCCATGAAGTTGCAGGGAGCAGCCCATGCTGCAACCCAGAATAAATACTTTGGGAACATTACCCTAAATGAGCAATCAGAGGGAAAGAAACCCATTGAGACTGAGAGAGCTGCCTGTCCTCTGACCCTTTGGGCAACTGAGCCAACTTCTCAGGGCTTTTCTGAAAAACAGGCTGAAGTACAGTCACAGCCCAGCAGGAGTCCTAGAATGTGAACTATAGAGGGATTTAGAACAAGAAAAAAAAAGGGAGATTTAAGTAACTTCTTACTCTTTAAAAAAAACACAGGCTTTATCCATTCAGCCACAACCCTGCACCTACAGCCAATGTTTAGCTCATGCCTCATGGATGTGTTGGACAGTTAAATTGGATCTCCTATTAAATGCAAATATGTTGTGACAGAGGAGTTCGAGATAAACACAAAACCATCTCAAATCATAGCTTACAAATTATAAATTTCATTTCCCACGACCCACTAGAAACTCAAAAGCAAGTTCCTATCCTGGTTGTATTTATGCTGACACATGAAGTCACCTGAGATTCAAGGTTTAATTGTCAAAGCAACAATCACAACACAGACAGTATCAGCTCACTGAGAACATGTGATAGACTGGAAATAATTTCCAACAGAGAATGTGACAGTGAGTAATACTTACATCAGACTACAGTTAAGAGCTCTTCTCCATAACAGCCAGTTTCCACAAGAAATTAAAGATGAAACTTGCTTTTGAGTGCAAGCAGTTTCATTGGTGTTTCCCCAGTGACTCAGCAAAGTGATCATTAATGGTGACCACTTGCTGCAGAGGACAGGTGTCTACATTTCTGAAACTAATAGTACCTCACTGTCACTGTCACTGTCACTAACAAGGCTGGATGCTGGAAGTAGCCCTCAGGCACCTCCTTGCTCCAAGCTGATGCCTGCTCCTTTGTGACAGCACAGCATGAATTCTCATCCTGCAAATACAGCTCATGTAAGAGAACCAAAGTTTTGATCTTCTTGAGGTTGTGATTTGGCATTTCTGATCAGGCATATAATGCCGGTAACAGTACAATGATTCAAAGTTGGTGTTTAGTCACTTCCTTTTACTAGAAGTAACAGGAATGTCAAATCCAAACACTCAGAGAACAGCAAGAGAACAGTATGAAATGGACAGCAATAGGCAAGGAATTGCACAGCTACAGCTCAGTCATGGTGGGGAAGCAATGTGAATGCCTAGAGGTTAAACTGTCATGGACAGGAAGTGAGGAAGTATGGAACTGGAATCTCTCAGCATGTTAGAAATGTGAGATATTAATTCTAAGGGTCAAAAAGCTGAACACATTTCTGGGAAATAGAGAATAGTTTAAAAAAAAAAAAGATACAGGCTTGGAAACAAAGTCATTAGTGAAACTGGGAACTCTGCCCTCTCCCCAGACCTCTGCACAATTCTAAACACAATTTGATAGTAGGTCCTTTAGAAGGATGCAATGAACTTAATCTCTATTTACATAGGAGAGTAGCTCTGTTTCAAGAAAAATAAGTGGGTGTTGAGGGTGGTTGTGTTAACCCTGGCTGTGCCAAGGAAAAATTCATGGCATGGTTCTTTTCCTCTATGGCAGTGGCAGCCATAGTGCTTTCAGCAGGAGTGGATCCCCTGCTGAGGGCTGCTGTGCAGAACCTCTGGCTCTGTTACCCTCCTGGTGACCTGTGGTGCCTGGATGGTGCTGGTGTGGGCACCACCTCCACTGAGCCCAGCAAACACAGCTCAGAAGGAGGCAGGAGGGAACAAGGCTCTGGCTGAGAAGGCAGTGCTGGGTTAACATCTGGACTTGATGATTTTAAAAGCCTTTTCCAACTTACATGACTCTATGACCTCACTGTGTCTGCCTAAGAGCCACTAGACCCCATCCTGCACCTACCCCTAAGATGTCCCTTATCCATGGGGCACTTCAGTCCCCAGTCAAAGGATCGCCCAAGTAAAAGCCCTCATTTTATTGTGGTGTCACATCTGAACTCCACTTCTGCCATATGGCTGAATTTCTCATTGCCAGAGCCATAATCTTGACTCCGAACCTTGACTGGGCTCTAAGCCAGGACAGCAGCCACACTCCCAGGGCACATGGTGAACCCTATCAACAGTCTTCCCACTGTTTTGACAACCCCTCTTGAGTGTCCCTGTCTCACTCCACATTTAGATTTCTCTTTCTTTGGTTCCTAACTCTATGTCTGTACTGAGACTTACACAGTAGGATTCACTGCAAAACTTGGGAAGGTTTAGGTGGGAATAGACCCAATTGTCCCCAGTGGCAGAGCTACTGCTGTTCTCCAGTGATGTTTTGATGAGTGCTCTGTCCTATCAGGTGGGCTGTATTTTGAGAAACATCTGTGCAGGATCCATCAGTGCCTCGGGGCATTTAGAAACTAATAGACAATTTGGTGAATAGATTGGCAGATGAGGACACCTACAGGAAAAAGGATCTTCCCCAGGCTGTTCCTGAAGCATTGCTTCAATAAGTCTTGACATGACATCATGTTTCATGCTACACAAAACAGCTGATAGATCTGGGGAAGATGACTGACAGGGCTCTAGGTTCAGCAATAACTCTTCTGGCATTGATGGTGCTGATTTTTTAACCCCTGGAGCTGACCAACACTCAGAAATTTCTGGGTTTTTCTGCTTATGCATTTCCATAACTCTCAGCTAACATCATCTTAGATATTATAAGGTTGCCAATGTCTTTTTTCTCCTCTACTGTGGCTTTTCAGAAACTCCTAAACTTCTGAACTTGAAGAATATAAGAACAGGATATGGAGGCATAAAGCCATACAATCTGAACTCTATCCTTGAATGACAGCCCAGTCAGTCTCTGAGCTCCCTAGAACAGGAGCTGTTGATAATTAAGCCATAATTTATACAGCACAACAGAAATAACCCCACACATAGCACTTGTCTGAATTCCTTCCTCTTGCAGTAAACTGTATTTCACTTTAACCAACAGCAATCCTACAAATCACATTCATTTCCCACCACAGCAGGAATAAAAATTTATATTTCCCCTCAGGCAAATGTTTTACTTACTCTCCAAACTTTCATGACTTACAGGCACCTATTGTGACATTTGCTAATCGGTATTTCATATTTAGATGCAAGAGTGTAAAGTTTTAGTATTTTGGAGAACAGAACAATGTGCTTTTCTGTTTTTTATGGTATACCTGTAAGCCCTTATGTACTGTCCAGCACCAGATATGTCAGGTATTACAGGATGACACACAATGAAGGACTGTAGGGTTTATTTTAAATACAGTCTCATAATACAAAATAAACTTCAATCCAGGAAATCTGACAACTGAGAATTTCACATGCATAGGATGAATTGTTGGTTGGTAATCTATCTGCTCTGTGTCCTGCTGTCCCACACAGCAGGCATGAGCCTGGAGCCCCTGCACACAGTTTGATTTAGGTTGGCTCTAACACCCCAGGGAGCAAAGCAATAGAACAAGGCCTGTCCTACTGGGTCCCAAATTTTAGTTCTGGGGCCCATTCCTCAATTCTGTTCAGTACTGCTGGAAATACACCAAGAAATCTGGTTCAGGATAAAAACAGCCTGTTCAAGACAGTTTCTCTCATTTCAACATTTCAAATAATCTTGAACGCTTGGCTCGGCATCCAAAGCAGAAACTCTTAATTCCATCCTTAACTCTGTCTCCTGTATGACTGGGAGATTTTATCATGACAAGTTTGGTCACAGAATTGGGCACTTGGAATGAGAAATAAAATTAAAGAAGCAAGTATTAGTTCATGGTAAATCTCTTTCATTCAAAATGGTTTTACATTAGAAAAGCAACTTCAGCTCTTGTACTGCAAGGAAACAAGAAAGTGTCAGCTTCTGAGAAGTTAAATATCATATAAATCCAAACTATATTTAAAAGTGTATTTGACTAAATACAAATGTCAATATCATGTCTGTAAGCATCTTCATGAAAACCTGTGGCCCCCCACACTGTTAAGCCAAATTAAAAAAAGAAGGTGGACAATAAATGTGAGTAATAGATTTGAAAGGTGAATCTACACAAGAAGCTGTTCATTATTCACAGAAGCTTCTTACATGAGTCTCTACTTTCTGCCTCAGGAGATCTTATGTATTTGTTCTTTTTTATAGTCTTTTTCTGAGGTCCTGTGACTGATCCTCCTTCATGGCTCCATGCAGTTCCCCATTCATGCACACTTCATTGTGCTTGTCAGGCTGAAGCAGCCAATATTCAAGGCTTTCAAGTTTCACCTCGTGGTCACTCACCCCAGCAATCTACATTGATTTCTCTCTTCTTGACTGCCAGGAGCTAAAAACAACATGCTCTGAGAGCAAATTATTCACACGGGTAGAAGGCTGCAGAATCAGAAAGGATAAAGATGAAAGCCAGTTGGCAGACAGCCATTAGTGGGAGAGACATTCTGCTTCCAAAATATGGCTTTCAAAAGGAAAGCAAAGATTATTAAAGGTATCATTAAATTGATTCCCTGCTCTTTAAGAATGGCAGTATCTGGTTTTAACTGGAAGGATAAAAATAACATGAGATACTCTATCAGTTACAAAACCAACCAGCTACAGCTTATTTCATTCATATTATAGCTCTGAACTGCCCCTTCCTAAGGCTACTATTTCTTCTTTATTGTATTTCATTTTATTAAGCAGCTTAGAGCTGCATTTACTTGGGTTTTTTTGATTACTGGGGTTATAAAAGGACCTGAATGTCAAATTAATCCAAGGACATCTTGCCATGGTGATAGCTCAGCAGGTTCCTTGGGAATACTCACCTAACACAAATCTTGTAGCTAGAGAAGGTGCCTTTCAGGGACACAGAGAGAGTGACCACATTCACAGGTACCCAGCACTGTGAGCAAGGACTATCACTGTGCCTCTGCAGCAGGACAGATGCTTCTCCACCACACAGCTGGATATCCTGCAGTTGGGAAGGCACTTGGAAATGTGCCAGAACAAAAGAGGTCTCTGCTCTAAGTGAGAACAGTAATTACCTGGCAAATAAAGATTTTCTCTGGAAGGCCTAGATTGCACACCTGGAAATGCACAGGATTTAGAGGCTGATTCAGGGCTCTGTAGCAAATTCCACAGACAGGGGAGCATTTAATGAGGAGCCCACTCCTCCCCTCAGGCTGTGTGGAGCCCTGTGCACACCCAGGGTAGGATGCAGGTCCAGCCAAAGGCAGCCCCCTCCTGCACAGTGCCCTTGTCTGTAGCCCCATGGACAGAACTGCAGCTCATGAGGAGAAGGTGACTTTGCTGTCAGTGGCACTTTGCAGAAACCTGGTGAACTGAGAAATAGGAACACCAATTTGGCAAAGCATAATGGCAAGCAGAGCTCCTACTGCACGCTTCAAGTATTAGTTAAAGCTGAGCAATTAATCCTTATCTTACTACAACAAGATCTTGTTTAAGAAACAGGGAAATTTCTGGAAATGAAAGCACAATTATCAGCTTGAAGCACTATTTCCTTCAAAATCAACAGGAAAAGCTTCTCACAAATGGCACAAAGCATTTTCTTGCCCAAGCTAACCTTACTTAAAATCAGAATATGGACCACCAGCAGCTAGAATGGAAAATGGTACTTTAAGTGTGGCATTACTTTTCAAAGCCCAATCCCAGACTCAACCACTATAATAAAAAAGCAAAACTCAGTAATGGTCACCATATGCAGCTTCCTCAGATTCTTGATCCAAGAGTTGCTTTATCCCCCTGCATAATGCATTATGTTCACACACTCTGCCACCAGTACTCATATTTTATCCCAAGTGTTGAAATACTGAGATTACTTATGCCTCAAGCTCCTGGATTCAAGTGATTATGCAAGAAATCCAGTTTTAATTGAAACCAAATTTCTAGTGCTTCATATGGAGAAGAAAATCTTCAAAATGGGACTGCCCAAGTTGCAAAACACCAAGTACCCATAAACAGGCACAAAATACACTGCTTATTAAACCAGACTATTCTTAAGGTACCCTCAAGACTGTGGGAGGCAAGCTGGAGCTGCAGCTCCTGATACCATGCTGTCATGCAATATCTTAAGCAACCTCTGGCTGCAGAAACCAGGCAAAAATATAACAAATTTGTAGAAATCGTTAGGAAAAATGACAATGGATGCCCAAAGAGCTGCATACACTCAAACTGGGTGGAGATGGGGATGCCTCATCCTGCAATGGTTCAATGCTGCTAACACTTCCTTCATGGGAGAAGCCATCACATGCACTGGGTGAGTTCATGTTTTCTCAGACTACACATGAAGTCTCATCTCCAGCCATGTGGAACTCTGACTGACAGCCTTAGCAGGCCTGTGCATGTCAGGAACAGTATAAAGTTGGTGTCTGCATGAACTGAACAGCTTTGGAGACAGAAGTGACTTTGACTGGGCTAGAAACATAATGAGAGTTCTGAAAATTCCCCTTTTCTCCCCACCTGTATGAATCCAGGCCCTGTTCCAGATGGTTTCTCATTAACTGGTAGCCTGGTTTTGTTCCCATCACAGCTGAACACACTGGATGTTTTCTAATAATTTCGCCCATCCCTGACATATCAACACCCAAACAATTCTCCAGCCAAAATAAAACATTTGACAGATCTCCACTGTTAGAACACTCTAACCTGCACTTACAGGAAGAGACTAAATTAATCCTATAAAAGCAACAAGGTCTGACTATGTTATCAGATGCCTATGTTATTTCTCTAAATTAGATTATTTCTAATTTGTCTTTTCCCTTCATTAATCAGCAAAATCAGGTTAAAGTTACAGTCACGTGTTCCCAGCTTGGACTTGTTTGCTGCATCTGAGTCAGACTTCAAGAGAAGCTGGAGTGTCCCAAAGCTTCTGTTTCTCCCTCTGATGTCCACCAGCTCTATAAAAGATGGCATCACTCACTACAAACATTTCATTTTGAAGGGGAAAAGGCACTTACTAAAGCCTTGATATAACACCCCTGAACCCAAACTTCCCATCAATGCCTGTTGATGGTGCAGTGCATGCCTCATATGGATTAATTCAAAGTTTTTTAGTACTGCTTTCAGGAAAAAAAGGCTGTGTGAGCTCCAGAGCCAGCACTGTGAGCACCAGAACCACACAGTCTGGTTCTTTACTTGTCCCAAATGTTTAACCTGAGCATCAGCAATAGTGCAAGCTGGCACTGGAGGATTTAGAGACTCTCTTTCTTCATGGACTTTCTGGTAACTGGGTGTTGCATTAACTCAATCTTCTATGCACACATTGAGTTATTCATCTTTATGACAGTTACATTAACCTAATTACCTCTGCACAGTTTCATTGATGCTCTAGTGATTACACCAAGGTGACAAAATGTGAGGCTACCCAGGAGAGCTTTTGGTATGGCTGTTTAGTCACTTCTTTGCCTGTCAGAAGCCTTTGACACTGAATGATAAAAACATAAAACAAGCCCAAAACCACGGAATCCACACTTGCCGAAAACAGCTCAGACTCCAACTCCCTCAGGGATACTTCTCCCAGGAAAAACATACCAACAACAGAAAAAAGCCTTTCTTCTTACTGTGGCTTAAAGGCAGCTAAAATTTGGGAGGGAGGGAAAAAGGAAACCTAGATAAGTGGCATATCAGAAGAAACCTAGAAAAGGTGACTTTTCTGGACTTCAGTCTTTGCATCTGCAAAATGGGAAAAAAGTACATATACAATCTTGATATATACATGTGAAAATGCTCTGTGTAAGAGGGATAATGAACCTATACCATCCATTTCAGTAGGCTCCAGAGCACAGCAGACTGTCGTTCCACAGTTGTTCTCAGCAGTTCTATTAGTGTGAAACATAAACTTTAAGAGATTTAGAGATTTTAGAGGAGCTAAGATTTTAGTTAGAGATAAGTCTTACTAGAGTTAATTAAAATAAAGGGATTTTGTAAGTAGGCCTTGATGAAGTTAAGAGTTAGTAGTTAACTAATAATTGATTGCTTGTCAACACAATGTTTACTTGGGTCTGGGACACATCCTCGATCGTTTGGATTTTTGGAGGTGTCCGGCCACTCAAGGGCTACAGGCCCCTGGAGACAAAGATCAGCCTTGTTCCCTGGGAAAGAAAAGTGGCCAGCCCAGGTTCCTGATGTCAGTTTGTAGGGTTCCCTTGGGACTGTCAGGGCAGCACAGGTTTGAGCTGGGGGCAGCTTGGGTCTGGGACACATCCTCGATCGTTTGGATTTTTGGAGGTGTCCGGCCACTCAGGGCCACAGGCCTCTGGAGACAAATGTCAACCTTTTTCCCTGGGAAAGAAAAGTGGCCGGCCCAGGTTCCTGATGTCAGTTTGTAGGGTTCCCTTGGGACTGTCAGGGCAGCACAGGTTTGAGGTGGGGGCAGCTTGGGTCTGGGACACATCCTCGATCGTTTGGATTTTTGGAGGTGTCCGGCCACTCAAGGGCTACAGGCCCCTGGAGACAAAGATCAGCCTTGTTCCCTGGGAAAGAAAAGTGGCCAGCCCAGGTTCCTGATGTCAGTTTGTAGGGTTCCCTTGGGACTGTCAGGGCAGCACAGGTTTGAGGTGGGGGCAGCTTGGGTCTGGGACACATCCTCGATCGTTTGGATTTTTGGAGGTGTCCGGCCACTCAGGGCCACAGGCCTCTGGAGACAAAGATCAGCCTTTTTCCCTGGGAAAGAAAAGTGGCCAGCCCAGGTTCCTGATGTCAGTTTGTAGGGTTCCCTTGGGACTGTCAGGGCAGCACAGGTTTGAGGTGGGGGCAGCTTGGGTCTGGGAGACATCCTCGATTGTTTGGATTTTTGGAGGTGTCCGGCCACTCAAGGGCTACAGGCCCCTGGAGAAAAAGATCAGCCTATTTCCCTGGGAAAGAAAAGTGGCCAGCCCAGGTTCCTGATGTCAGTTTGTAGGGTTCCCTTGGGACTGTCAGGGCAGCACAGGTTTGAGGTGGGGGCAGCTTGGGTCTGGGACACATCCTCGATCGTTTGGATTTTTGGAGGTGTCCTGCCACTCAAGTGCTACAGGCCCCTGGATACAAAGATCAGCCTTTTACCCTGGGAAAGAAAAGTGGCCAGCCCAGGTTCCTGATGTCAGTTTGTAGGGTTCCCTTGGGACTGTCAGGGCAGCACAGGTTTGAGGTGGGGGCAGCTTGGGTCTGGGACACATCCTCGATCGTTTGGATTTTTGGAGGTGTCCGGCCACTCAGGGGCCACAGGCCCCGGGAGACAAAGATCAGCCTTTTTCCCTGGGAAAGAAAAGTGGCCAGCCCAGGTTCCTGATGTCAGTTTGTAGGGTTCCCTTGGGACTGTCAGGGCAGCACAGGATTGAGGTGGGGGCAGCTTGGGTCTGGGACACATCCTCGATCGTTTGGATTTTTGGAGGTGTCCGGCCACTCAGGGCCACAGGCCCCTGGATACAAAGATAAGCCTTTTTCCCTGGGAAAGAAAAGTGGCCAGCCCAGGTTCCTGATGTCAGTTTGTAGGGTTCCCTTGGGACTGTCAGGGCAGCACAGGTTTGAGGTGGGGGCAGCTTGGGTCTGGGACACATCCTCGATCGTTTGGATTTTTGGAGGTGTCCGGCCACTCAGGGCCACAGGCCTCTGGAGACAAAGGTCAGCCTTTTTCCCTGGGAAAGAAAAGTGGCCAGCCCAGGTTCCTGATGTCACTTTGTAGGGTTCCCTTGGGACTGTCAGGGCAGCACAGGTTTGAGGTGGGGGCAGCTTGGGTCTGGGACACATCCTCGATCGTTTGGATTTTTGGAGGTGTCCGGCCACTCAAGGGCCACAGGCCCCTAGACACAAACACCGGTCTTTTTCCCTGGGAAAGAGAAGTGGCCAGCCCAGGTTCCTGATGTCAGTTTGTAGGGTTCCCTTGGGACTGTCAGGGCAGCACAGGTTTGATGTGGGGGCAGCTTGGGTCTGGGAGACATCCTCGATCGTTTGGATTTTTGGAGGTGTCCGGCCACTCAGGGCCACAGGCCCCTGGAGACAAAGATCAGCCTTTTTCCCTGGGAAAGAAAAGTGGCCAGCCCAGGTTCCTGATGTCAGCTTGTAGGGTTCCCTTGGGACTGTCAGGGCAGCACAGGTTTGAGGTGGGGGCAGCTTGGGTCTGGGACACATCCTCGATCGTTTGGATTTTTGGAGGTGTCTGGCCACTCAGGGCCACAGGTCCCTGGAGACAAAGGTCAGCCTTTTTCCCTGGGAAAGAAAAGTGGCCAGCCCAGGTTCCTGATGTCAGTTTGTAGGGTTCCCTTGGGACTGTCAGGGCAGCACAGGTTTGAGGTGGGGGCAGCTTGGGTCTGGGACACATCCTCGATCGTTTGGATTTTTGGAGGTGTCCGGCCACTCAGGGCCACAGGCCCCTAGACACAAACACCGGTCCTTTTTCCTGGGAAAGAAAAGTGGCCAGCCCAGGTTCCTGATGTCAGTTTGTAGGGTTCCCTTGGGACTGTCAGGGCAGCACAGGTTTGAGGTGGGGGCAGCTTGGGTCTGGGACACATCCTCGATCCTTTGGATTTTTGGAGGTGTCCGGCCACTCAGGGCCACAGGCCCCTGGAGACAAAGATCAGCCGTTTTCCCTGGGAAAGAAAAGTGGCCAGCCCAGGTTCCTGATGTCAGTTTGTAGGGTTCCCTTGGGACTGTCAGGGCAGCACAGGTTTGAGGTGGGGGCAGCTTGGGTCTGGGACACATCCTCGATCGTTTGGATTTTTGGAGGTGTCCGGCCACTCAGGGGCCACAGGCCCCTGGAGACAAAGATCAGCCTTTTTCCCTGGGAAAGAAAAGTGGCCAGCCCAGGTTCCTGATGTCAGTTTGTAGGGTTCCCTTGGGACTGTCAGGGCAGCACAGGTTTGAGGTGGGGGCAGCTTGGGTCTGGGACACATCCTCCATCGTTTGGATTTTTGGAGGTGTCCGGCCACTCAGGGCCACAGGCCCCTGGAGACAAAGTTCAGCCTTTTTCCCTGGGAAAGAAAAGTGGCCAGCCCAGGTTCCTGATGTCAGTTTGTAGGGTTCCCTTGGGACTGTCAGGGCAGCACAGGATTGAGGTGGGGGCAGCTTCGGTCTGGGACACATCCTCGATCGTTTGGATTTTTGGAGGTGTCCGGCCACTCAAGGGCCACAGGCCCCTAGACACAAACACCGGTCCTTTTCCCTGGAAAAGAGAAGTGGCCAGCCCAGGTTCCTGATGTCAGTTTGTAGGGTTCCCTTGGGACTGTCAGGGCAGCACAGGTTTGAGGTGGGGGCAGCTTGGGTCTGGGACACATCCTCGATCGTTTGGATTTTTGGAGGTGTCCGGCCACTCAGGGCCACAGGCCCCTGGAGACAAAGATAAGCCTTTTTCCCTGGGAAAGAAAAGTGGCCAGCCCAGGTTCCTGATGTCAGTTTGTAGGGTTCCCTTGGGACTGTCAGGGCAGCACAGGTTTGAGGTGGGGGCAGCTTGGGTCTGGGACACATCCTCGATCGTTTGGATTTTTGGAGGTGTCCGGCCACTCAGGGCCCTAGGCCCCTGGATACAAAGATAAGCCTTTTTCCCTGGGAAAGAAAAGTGGCCAGCCCAGGTTCCTGATGTCAGTTTGTAGGGTTCCCTTGGGACTGTCAGGGCAGCACAGGTTTGAGGTGGGGGCAGCTTGGGTCTGGGACACATCCTCGATCGTTTGGATTTTTGGAGGTGTCCGGCCACTCAGGGCCACAGGCCCCTGGATACAAAGATAAGCCTTTTTCCCTGGGAAAGAAAAGTGGCCAGCCCAGGTTCCTGATGTCAGTTTGTAGGGTTCCCTTGGGACTGTCAGGGCAGCACAGGTTTGAGGTGGGGGCAGCTTGGGTCTGGGACACATCCTCGATTGTTTGGATTTTTGGAGGTGTCCGGCCACTCTTGGCCACAGGTTCTGGGAGACATACAACGGTCCTTTTTCCTTGGGAAGGAAAAGTGGCCAGCCCAGGTTCCTGATGTCAGTTTGTAGGGTTCCCTTGGGACTGTCAGGGCAGCACAGGTTTGAGGTGGGGGCAGCTTGGGTCTGTGACACATCCTCGATCGTTTGGATTTTTGGAGGTGTCCGGCCACTCAGGGCCACAGGCCCCTAGACACAATCACCGGTCCTTTTCCCTGGGAAAGAAAAGTGGCCAGCCCAGGTTCCTGATGTCAGTTTGTAGGGTTCCCTTGGGACTGTCAGGGCAGCACAGGTTTGAGGTGGGGGCAGCTTGGGTCTGGGACACATCCTCGATCGTTTGGATTTTTGGAGGTGTCCGGCCACTCAGGGCCACAGGCCTCTGGAGACAAAGATCAGCCTTTTTCCCTGGGAAAGAAAAGTGGCCAGCCCAGGTTCCTGATGTCAGTTTGTAGGGTTCCCTTGGGACTGTCAGGGCAGCACAGGTTTGAGGTGGGGGCAGCTTGGGTCTGGGACACATCCTCGATCGTTTGGATTTTTGGAGGTGTCCGGCCACTCAAGGGCCACAGGCCCCTAGACACAAACACCGGTCCTTTTTCCCTGGGAAAGAAAGTGGCCAGCCCAGGTTCCTGATGTCAGTTTGTAGGGTTCCCTTGGGACTGTCAGGGCAGCACAGGTTTGAGGTGGGGGCAGCTTGGGTCTGGGACACATCCTCGATCGTTTGGATTTTTGGAGGTGTCCGGCCACTCAGGGCCACAGGCCCCTGGAGACAAAGTTCAGCCTTTTTCCCTGGGAAAGAAAAGTGGCCAGCCCAGGTTCCTGATGTCAGTTTGTAGGGTTCCCTTGGGACTGTCAGGGCAGCACAGGTTTGAGGTGGGGGCAGCTTGGGTCTGGGACACATCCTCGATCGTTTGGATTTTTGGAGGTGTCCGGCCACTCAGGGCTACAGGCCCCTGGAGACAAAGTTCAGCCTTTTTCCCTGGGAAAGAAAAGTGGCCAGCCCAGGTTCCTGATGTCAGTTTGTAGGGTTCCCTTGGGACTGTCAGGGCAGCACAGGTTTGAGGTGGGGGCAGCTTGGGTCTGGGACACATCCTCGATCGTTTGGATTTTTGGAGGTGTCCGGCCACTCAGGGCCACAGGCCCCGGGAGACATACAACGGTCCTTTTTCCTTGGGAAGGAAAAGTGGCCAGCCCAGGTTCCTGATGTCAGTTTGTAGGGTTCCCTTGGGACTGTCAGGGCAGCACAGGTTTGAGGTGGGGGCAGCTTGGGTCTGGGACACATCCTCGATCGTTTGGATTTTTGGAGGTGTCCGGCCACTCAGGGCCACAGGCCTCTGGAGACAAAGATCAGCCTTTTTCCCTGGGAAAGAAAAGTGGCCAGCCCAGGTTCCTGATGTCAGTTTGTAGGGTTCCCTTGGGACTGTCAGGGCAGCACAGGTTTGAGGTGGGGGCAGCTTGGGTCTGGGACACATCCTCGATCGTTTGGATTTTTGGAGGTGTCCGGCCACTCAAGGGCCACAGGCCCCTGGAGACAAAGGTCAGCCTTTTTCCCTGGGAAAGAAAAGTGGCCAGCCCAGGTTCCTGATGTCAGTTTGTAGGGTTCCCTTGGGACTGTCAGGGCAGCACAGGTTTGAGGTGGGGGCAGCTTGGGTCTGGGACACATCCTCGATCGTTTGGATTTTTGGAGGTGTCCGGCCACTCAGGGCCACAGGCCTCTGGAGACAAAGGTCAGCCTTTTTCCCTGGGAAAGAAAAGTGGCCAGCCCAGGTTCCTGATGTCAGTTTGTAGGGTTCCCTTGGGACTGTCAGGGCAGCACAGGTTTGAGGTGGGGGCAGCTTGGGTCTGGGACACATCCTCGATCGTTTGGATTTTTGGAGGTGTCCGGCCACTCAAGGGCCACAGGCCCCTGGAGACAAACTCCGGTCCTTTTCCCTGGGAAAGAAAAGTGGCCAGCCCAGGTTCCTGATGTCAGTTTGTAGGGTTCCCTTGGGACTGTCAGGGCAGCACAGGTTTGAGGTGGGGGCAGCTTGGGTCTGGGACACATCCTCGATCGTTTGGATTTTTGGAGGTGTCCGGCCACTCAGGGCCACAGGCCCCTGGAGACAAAGTTCAGCCTTTTTCCCTGGGAAAGAAAAGTGGCCAGCCCAGGTTCCTGATGTCAGTTTGTAGGGTTCCCTTGGGACTGTCAGGGCAGCACAGGTTTGAGGTGGGGGCAGCTTGGGTCTGGGACACATCCTCGATCGTTTGGATTTTTGGAGGTGTCCGGCCACTCAGGGCCACAGGCCTCTGGAGACAAAGGTCAGCCTTTTTCCCTGGGAAAGAGAAGTGGCCAGCCCAGGTTCCTGATGTCAGTTTGTAGGGTTCCCTTGGGACTGTCAGGGCAGCACAGGTTTGAGGTGGGGGCAGCTTGGGTCTGGGACACATCCTCGATCGTTTGGATTTTTGGAGGTGTCCGGCCACTCAAGGGCCACAGGCCCCTGGAGACAAAGATCAGCCTTTTTCCCTGGGAAAGAAAAGTGGCCAGCCCAGGTTCCTGATGTCAGTTTGTAGGGTTCCCTTGGGACTGTCAGGGCAGCACAGGTTTGAGGTGGGGGCAGCTTGGGTCTGGGAGACATCCTCGATCGTTTGGATTTTTGGAGGTGTCCGGCCACTCAAGGGCCACAGGCCCCTGGAGACAAAGATCAGCATTTGCCTTGGGAAAGAAAAGTGGCCAGCCCAGGTTCCTGATGTCAGTTTGTAGGGTTCCCTTGGGACTGTCAGGGCAGCACAGGTTTGAGGTGGGGGCAGCTTGGGTCTGGGAGACATCCTCGATCGTTTGGATTTTTGGAGGTGTCCGGCCACTCAGGGCCACAGGCCCCTGGAGACAAAGATCAGCCTTTTCCCTGGGAAAGAAAAGTGGCCAGCCCAGGTTCCTGATGTCAGTTTGTAGGGTTCCCTTGGGACTGTCAGGGCAGCACAGGTTTGAGGTGGGGGCAGCTTGGGTCTGGGACACATCCTCGATCGTTTGGATTTTTGGAGGTGTCCGGCCACTCAAGGGCCACAGGCCCCTGGAGACAAACACCGTTCCTTTTCCCTGGGAAAGAAAAGTGGCCAGCCCAGGTTCCTGATGTCAGTTTGTAGGGTTCCCTTGGGACTGTCAGGGCAGCACAGGTTTGAGGTGGGGGCAGCTTGGGTCTGGGACACATCCTCGATCGTTTGGATTTTTGGAGGTGTCCGGCCACTCAGGGCCACAGGCCCCTGGATACAAAGATAAGCCTTTTTCCCTGGGAAAGAAAAGTGGCCAGCCCAGGTTCCTGATGTCAGTTTGTAGGGTTCCCTTGGGACTGTCAGGGCAGCACAGGTTTGAGGTGGGGGCAGCTTGGGTCTGGGACACATCCTCGATCGTTTGGATTTTTGGAGGTGTCCGGCCACTCAGGGCCACAGGCCCCTGGAGACAAAGATCAGCCTTTTTCCCTGGGAAAGAAAAGTGGCCAGCCCAGGTTCCTGATGTCAGTTTGTAGGGTTCCCTTGGGACTGTCAGGGCAGCACAGGTTTGAGGTGGGGGCAGCTTGGGTCTGGGACACATCCTCGATCGTTTGGATTTTTGGAGGTGTCCGGCCACTCAGGGCCACAGGCCCCTGGAGACATACAACGGTCCTTTTTCCTTGGGAAGGAAAAGTGGCCAGCCCAGGTTCCTGATGTCAGTTTGTAGGGTTCCCTTGGGACTGTCAGGGCAGCACAGGTTTGAGGTGGGGGCAGCTTGGGTCTGGGAGACATCCTCGATCGTTTGGATTTTTGGAGGTGTCCGGCCACTCAAGGGCTACAGGCCCCTGGAGACAAAGATCAGCCTTTTCCCTGGGAAAGAAAAGTGGCCAGCCCAGGTTCCTGATGTCAGTTTGTAGGGTTCCCTTGGGACTGTCAGGGCAGCACAGGTTTGAGGTGGGGGCAGCTTGGGTCTGGGACACATCCTCGATCGTTTGGATTTTTGGAGGTGTCCGGCCACTCAAGGGCCACAGGCCCCTAGACACAAACACCGGTCCTTTTCCCTGGGAAAGAAAAGTGGCCAGCCCAGGTTCCTGATGTCAGTTTGTAGGGTTCCCTTGGGACTGTCAGGGCAGCACAGGTTTGAGGTGGGGGCAGCTTGGGTCTGGGACACATCCTCGATCGTTTGGATTATTGGAGGTGTCCGGCCACTCAAGGGCTACAGGCCCCTGGATACAAAGATCAGCCTTTTCCCTGGGAAAGAAAAGTGGCCAGCCCAGGTTCCTGATGTCAGTTTGTAGGGTTCCCTTGGGACTGTCAGGGCAGCACAGGTTTGAGGTGGGGGCAGCTTGGGTCTGGGACACATCCTCGATCGTTTGGATTTTTGGAGGTGTCCGGCCACTCAGGGCCACAGGCCCCTGGAGACAAAGATCAGCCTTTTCCCTGGGAAAGAAAAGTGGCCAGCCCAGGTTCCTGATGTCAGTTTGTAGGGTTCCCTTGGGACTGTCAGGGCAGCACAGGTTTGAGGTGGGGGCAGCTTGGGTCTGGGACACATCCTCGATCGTTTGGATTTTTGGAGGTGTCCGGCCACTCAGGGCCACAGGCCCCTGGAGACAAAGATCAGCCTTTTTCCCTGGGAAAGAAAAGTGGCCAGCCCAGGTTCCTGATGTCAGTTTGTAGGGTTCCCTTGGGACTGTCAGGGCAGCACAGGTTTGAGGTGGGGGCAGCTTGGGTCTGGGACACATCCTCGATCGTTTGGATTTTTGGAGGTGTCCGGCCACTCAGGGCCACAGGCCCCTGGAGACAAAGTCAGCCTTTTTCCCTGGGAAAGAAAAGTGGCCAGCCCAGGTTCCTGATGTCAGTTTGTAGGGTTCCCTTGGGACTGTCAGGGCAGCACAGGTTTGAGGTGGGGGCAGCTTGGGTCTGGGACACATCCTCGATCGTTTGGATTTTTGGAGGTGTCCGGCCACTCAGGGCCACAGGCCCCTGGAGACATACAACGGTCCTTTTTCCTTGGGAAGGAAAAGTGGCCAGCCCAGGTTCCTGATGTCAGTTTGTAGGGTTCCCTTGGGACTGTCAGGGCAGCACAGGTTTGAGGTGGGGGCAGCTTGGGTCTGGGACACATCCTCGATCGTTTGGATTTTTGGAGGTGTCCGGCCACTCAAGGGCCACAGGCCCCTGGAGACAAAGATCAGCCTTTTTCCCTGGGAAAGAAAAGTGGCCAGCCCAGGTTCCTGATGTCAGTTTGTAGGGTTCCCTTGGGACTGTCAGGGCAGCACAGGTTTGAGGTGGGGGCAGCTTGGGTCTGGGAGACATCCTCGATCGTTTGGATTTTTGGAGGTGTCCGGCCACTCAAGGGCCACAGGCCCCTGGAGACAAAGGTCAGCCTTTTTCCCTGGGAAAGAAAAGTGGCCAGCCCAGGTTCCTGATGTCAGTTTGTAGGGTTCCCTTGGGACTGTCAGGGCAGCACAGGTTTGAGGTGGGGGCAGCTTGGGTCTGGAACACATCCTCGATCGTTTGGATTTTTGGAGGTGTCCGGCCACTCAGGGCCACAGGCCCCTGGAGACAAAGATCAGCCTTTTTCCCTGGGAAAGAAAAGTGGCCAGCCCAGGTTCCTGATGTCAGTTTGTAGGGTTCCCTTGGGACTGTCAGGGCAGCACAGGTTTGAGGTGGGGGCAGCTTGGGTCTGGGACACATCCTCGATCGTTTGGATTTTTGGAGGTGTCCGGCCACTCAAGGGCCACAGGCCCCTAGACACAAACACCGGTCCTTTTCCCTGGGAAAGAAAAGTGGCCAGCCCAGGTTCCTGATGTCAGTTTGTAGGGTTCCCTTGGGACTGTCAGGGCAGCACAGGTTTGAGGTGGGGGCAGCTTGGGTCTGGGACACATCCTCGATCGTTTGGATTTTTGGAGGTGTCCGGCCACTCAGGGCTACAGGCCCCTGGAGACAAAGATCAGCCTTTTTCCCTGGGAAAGAAAAGTGGCCAGCCCAGGTTCCTGATGTCAGTTTGTAGGGTTCCCTTGGGACTGTCAGGGCAGCACAGGTTTGAGGTGGGGGCAGCTTGGGTCTGGGACACATCCTCGATCGTTTGGATTTTTGGAGGTGTCCGGCCACTCAGGGCCACAGGCCCCTGGAGACAAAGATCAGCCTTTTTCCCTGGGAAAGAAAAGTGGCCAGCCCAGGTTCCTGATGTCAGTTTGTAGGGTTCCCTTGGGACTGTCAGGGCAGCACAGGTTTGAGGTGGGGGCAGCTTGGGTCTGGGACACATCCTCGATCGTTTGGATTTTTGGAGGTGTCCGGCCACTCAGGGCCACAGGCCCCTGGAGACAAAGTTCAGCCTTTTTCCCTGGGAAAGAAAAGTGGCCAGCCCAGGTTCCTGATGTCAGTTTGTAGGGTTCCCTTGGGACTGTCAGGGCAGCACAGGTTTGAGGTGGGGGCAGCTTGGGTCTGGGACACATCCTCGATCGTTTGGATTTTTGGAGGTGTCCGGCCACTCAGGGCCACAGGCCCCTGGAGACAAAGATCAGCCTTTTCCCTGGGAAAGAAAAGTGGCCAGCCCAGGTTCCTGATGTCAGTTTGTAGGGTTCCCTTGGGACTGTCAGGGCAGCACAGGTTTGAGGTGGGGGCAGCTTGGGTCTGGGACACATCCTCGATCGTTTGGATTTTTGGAGGTGTCCGGCCACTCAGGGGCCACAGGCCACTGGATACAAAGATCAGCGTTTTCCCTGGGAAAGAAAAGTGGCCAGCCCAGGTTCCTGATGTCAGTTTGTAGGGTTCCCTTGGGACTGTCAGGGCAGCACAGGTTTGAGGTGGGGGCAGCTTGGGTCTGGGACACATCCTCGATCGTTTGGATTTTTGGAGGTGTCCGGCCACTCAGGGCCACAGGCCCCTGGAGACAAAGTTCAGCCTTTTTCCCTGGGAAAGAAAAGTGGCCAGCCCAGGTTCCTGATGTCAGTTTGTAGGGTTCCCTTGGGACTGTCAGGGCAGCACAGGTTTGAGGTGGGGGCAGCTTGGGTCTGGGACACATCCTCGATCGTTTGGATTTTTGGAGGTGTCCGGCCACTCAGGGCCACAGGCCCCTGGAGACATACAACGGTCCTTTTTCCTTGGGAAGGAAAAGTGGCCAGCCCAGGTTCCTGATGTCAGTTTGTAGGGTTCCCTTGGGACTGTCAGGGCAGCACAGGTTTGAGGTGGGGGCAGCTTGGGTCTGGGACACATCCTCGATCGTTTGGATTTTTGGAGGTGTCCGGCCACTCAAGGGCTACAGGCCCCTGGAGACAAAGATCAGCCTTTTCCCTGGGAAAGAAAAGTGGCCAGCCCAGGTTCCTGATGTCAGTTTGTAGGGTTCCCTTGGGACTGTCAGGGCAGCACAGGTTTGAGGTGGGGGCAGCTTGGGTCTGGGACACATCCTCGATCGTTTGGATTTTTGGAGGTGTCCGGCCACTCAGGGCCACAGGCCCCTGGAGACAAAGATCAGCCTTTTTCCCTGGGAAAGAAAAGTGGCCAGCCCAGGTTCCTGATGTCAGTTTGTAGGGTTCCCTTGGGACTGTCAGGGCAGCACAGGTTTGAGGTGGGGGCAGCTTGGGTCTGGGAGACATCCTCGATCGTTTGGATTTTTGGAGGTGTCCGGCCACTCAAGGGCCACAGGCCCCTGGAGACAAAGGTCAGCCTTTTTCCCTGGGAAAGAAAAGTGGCCAGCCCAGGTTCCTGATGTCAGTTTGTAGGGTTCCCTTGGGACTGTCAGGGCAGCACAGGTTTGAGGTGGGGGCAGCTTGGGTCTGGGACACATCCTCGATCGTTTGGATTTTTGGAGGTGTCCGGCCACTCAGGGCCACAGGCCCCTGGAGACAAAGGTCAGCCTTTTTCCCTGGGAAAGAAAAGTGGCCAGCCCAGGTTCCTGATGTCAGTTTGTAGGGTTCCCTTGGGACTGTCAGGGCAGCACAGGTTTGAGGTGGGGGCAGCTTGGGTCTGGGACACATCCTCGATCGTTTGGATTTTTGGAGGTGTCCGGCCACTCAAGGGCCACAGGCCCCTAGACACAAACTCCGGTCCTTTTTCCCTGGGAAAGAAAAGTGGCCAGCCCAGGTTCCTGATGTCAGTTTGTAGGGTTCCCTTGGGACTGTCAGGGCAGCACAGGTTTGAGGTGGGGGCAGCTTGGGTCTGGGACACATCCTCGATCGTTTGGATTTTTGGAGGTGTCCGGCCACTCAAGGGCTACAGGCCCCTGGAGACAAAGATCAGCCTTTTTCCCTGGGAAAGAAAAGTGGCCAGCCCAGGTTCCTGATGTCAGTTTGTAGGGTTCCCTTGGGACTGTCAGGGCAGCACAGGTTTGAGGTGGGGGCAGCTTGGGTCTGGGACACATCCTCGATCGTTTGGATTTTTGGAGGTGTCCGGCCACTCAGGGCCACAGGCCTCTGGAGACAAAGATCAGCCTTTTTCCCTGGGAAAGAAAAGTGGCCAGCCCAGGTTCCTGATGTCAGTTTGTAGGGTTCCCTTGGGACTGTCAGGGCAGCACAGGTTTGAGGTGGGGGCAGCTTGGGTCTGGGACACATCCTCGATCGTTTGGATTTTTGGAGGTGTCCGGCCACTCAGGGCCACAGGCCCCTGGAGACAAAGTTCAGCCTTTTTCCCTGGGAAAGAAAAGTGGCCAGCCCAGGTTCCTGATGTCAGTTTGTAGGGTTCCCTTGGGACTGTCAGGGCAGCACAGGTTTGAGGTGGGGGCAGCTTGGGTCTGGGACACATCCTCGATCGTTTGGATTTTTGGAGGTGTCCGGCCACTCAAGGGCCACAGGCCCCTAGACACAAACACCGGTCCTTTTCCCTGGGAAAGAAAAGTGGCCAGCCCAGGTTCCTGATGTCAGTTTGTAGGGTTCCCTTGGGACTGTCAGGGCAGCACAGGTTTGAGGTGGGGGCAGCTTGGGTCTGGGACACATCCTCGATCGTTTGGATTTTTGGAGGTGTCCGGCCACTCAAGGGCCACAGGCCCCTGGAGACAAAGATCAGCCTTTTTCCCTGGGAAAGAAAAGTGGCCAGCCCAGGTTCCTGATGTCAGTTTGTAGGGTTCCCTTGGGACTGTCAGGGCAGCACAGGTTTGAGGTGGGGGCAGCTTGGGTCTGGGACACATCCTCGATCGTTTGGATTTTTGGAGGTGTCCGGCCACTCAAGGGCTACAGGCCCCTGGAGACAAAGATCAGCCTTTTTCCCTGGGAAAGAAAAGTGGCCAGCCCAGGTTCCTGATGTCAGTTTGTAGGGTTCCCTTGGGACTGTCAGGGCAGCACAGGTTTGAGGTGGGGGCAGCTTGGGTCTGGGACACATCCTCGATCGTTTGGATTTTTGGAGGTGTCCGGCCACTCAAGGGCCACAGGCCCCTGGTGACATACACCGGTGCTTTTCCCTTGGGAAAGAAAAGTGGCCAGCCCAGGTTCCTGATGTCAGTTTGTAGGGTTCCCTTGGGACTGTCAGGGCAGCACAGGTTTGAGGTGGGGGCAGCTTGGGTCTGGGACACATCCTCGATCGTTTGGATTTTTGGAGGTGTCCGGCCACTCAGGGCCACAGGCCCCTAGACACAAACACCTGTCCTTTTCCCTGGGAAAGAAAAGTGGCCAGCCCAGGTTCCTGATGTCAGTTTGTAGGGTTCCCTTGGGACTGTCAGGGCAGCACAGGTTTGAGGTGGGGGCAGCTTGGGTCTGGGACACATCCTCGATCGTTTGGATTTTTGGAGGTGTCCGGCCAATCAGGGCCACAGGCCCCTGGAGACAAAGATCAGCCTTTTTCCCTGGGAAAGAAAAGTGGCCAGCCCAGGTTCCTGATGTCAGTTTGTAGGGTTCCCTTGGGACTGTCAGGGCAGCACAGGTTTGAGGTGGGGGCAGCTTGGGTCTGGGACACATCCTCGATCGTTTGGATTTTTGGAGGTGTCCGGCCACTCAGGGCCACAGGCCCCTGGAGACAAAGGTCAGCCTTTTTCCCTGGGAAAGAAAAGTGGCCAGCCCAGGTTCCTGATGTCAGTTTGTAGGGTTCCCTTGGGACTGTCAGGGCAGCACAGGTTTGAGGTGGGGGCAGCTTGGGTCTGGGACACATCCTCGATCGTTTGGATTTTTGGAGGTGTCCGGCCACTCAGGGCCACAGGCCCCTGAGACAAAGATCAGCCTTTTTCCCTGGGAAAGAAAAGTGGCCAGCCCAGGTTCCTGATGTCAGTTTGTAGGGTTCCCTTGGGACTGTCAGGGCAGCACAGGTTTGAGGTGGGGGCAGCTTGGGTCTGGGACACATCCTCGATCGTTTGGATTTTTGGAGGTGTCCGGCCACTCAGGGCCACAGGCCCCTAGACACAAACTCCGGTCCTTTTCCCTGGGAAAGAAAAGTGGCCAGCCCAGGTTCCTGATGTCAGTTTGTAGGGTTCCCTTGGGACTGTCAGGGCAGCACAGGTTTGAGGTGGGGGCAGCTTGGGTCTGGGACACATCCTCGATCGTTTGGATTTTTGGAGGTGTCCGGCCACTCAGGGCCACAGGCCCCTGGAGACAAAGGTCAGCCTTTTTCCCTGGGAAAGAAAAGTGGCCAGCCCAGGTTCCTGATGTCAGTTTGTAGGGTTCCCTTGGGACTGTCAGGGCAGCACAGGTTTGAGGTGGGGGCAGCTTGGGTCTGGGACACATCCTCGATCGTTTGGATTTTTGGAGGTGTCCGGCCACTCAAGGGCCACAGGCCCCTAGACACAAACACCGGTCCTTTTCCCTGGAAAAGAAAAGTGGCCAGCCCAGGTTCCTGATGTCAGTTTGTAGGGTTCCCTTGGGACTGTCAGGGCAGCACAGGTTTGAGGTGGGGGCAGCTTGGGTCTGGGACACATCCTCGATCGTTTGGATTTTTGGAGGTGTCCGGCCACTCAGGGCTACAGGCCCCTGGATACAAAGATCAGCATTTGCCTTGGGATAGAAAAGTGGCCAGCCCAGGTTCCTGATGTCAGTTTGTAGGGTTCCCTTGGGACTGTCAGGGCAGCACAGGTTTGAGGTGGGGGCAGCTTGGGTCTGGGACACATCCTCGATCGTTTGGATTTTTGGAGGTGTCCGGCCACTCAGGGCCACAGGCCCCTGGAGACAAAGATCAGCCTTTTCCCTGGGAAAGAAAAGTGGCCAGCCCAGGTTCCTGATGTCAGTTTGTAGGGTTCCCTTGGGACTGTCAGGGCAGCACAGGTTTGAGGTGGGGGCAGCTTGGGTCTGGGACACATCCTCGATCGTTTGGATTTTTGGAGGTGTCCGGCCACTCAGGGCCACAGGCCCCTGGAGACATACAACGGTCCTTTTTCCTTGGGAAGGAAATTGGCCAGTCCAGGTTCCTGATGTCAGTTTGTAGGGTTCCCTTGGGACTGTCAGGGCAGCACAGGTTTGAGGTGGGGGCAGCTTGGGTCTGGGACACATCCTCGATCGTTTGGATTTTTGGAGGTGTCCGGCCACTCAGGGCCACAGGCCCCTGGAGACAAAGATCAGCCTTTTTCCCTGGGAAAGAAAAGTGGCCAGCCCAGGTTCCTGATGTCAGTTTGTAGGGTTCCCTTGGGACTGTCAGGGCAGCACAGGTTTGAGGTGGGGGCAGCTTGGGTCTGGGACACATCCTCGATCGTTTGGATTTTTGGAGGTGTCCGGCCACTCAGGGCCACAGGCCCTGGAGACAAAGATCAGCCTTTTTCCCTGGGAAAGAAAAGTGGCCAGCCCAGGTTCCTGATGTCAGTTTGTAGGGTTCCCTTGGGACTGTCAGGGCAGCACAGGTTTGAGGTGGGGGCAGCTTGGGTCTGCGACACATCCTCGATCGTTTGGATTTTTGGAGGTGTCCGGCCACTCAGGGCCACCGGCCCCTGGAGAAAAAATCCGCCTTTTTCCCTGGAAAGAAAAGTGGCCAGCCCAGGTTCCTGATGTCAGTTTGTAGGGTTCCCTTGGGACTGTCAGGGCAGCACAGGTTTGAGGTGGGGGCAGCTTGGGTCTGGGACACATCCTCGATCGTTTGGATTTTTGGAGGTGTCCGGCCACTCAGGGCCACAGGCCCCTGGAGACAAAGATCAGCCTTTTCCCTGGGAAAGAAAAGTGGCCAGCCCAGGTTCCTGATGTCAGTTTGTAGGGTTCCCTTGGGACTGTCAGGGCAGCACAGGTTTGAGGTGGGGGCAGCTTGGGTCTGGGACACATCCTCGATCGTTTGGATTTTTGGAGGTGTCCGGCCACTCAGGGCCACAGGCCTCTGGAGACAAAGGTCAGCCTTTTTCCCTGGGAAAGAAAAGTGGCCAGCCCAGGTTCCTGATGTCAGTTTGTAGGGTTCCCTTGGGACTGTCAGGGCAGCACAGGTTTGAGGTGGGGGCAGCTTGGGTCTGGGACACATCCTCGATCGTTTGGATTTTTGGAGGTGTCCGGCCACTCAGGGCCACAGGCCCTGGAGACAAAGATCAGCCTTTTTCCCTGGGAAAGAAAAGTGGCCAGCCCAGGTTCCTGATGTCAGTTTGTAGGGTTCCCTTGGGACTGTCAGGGCAGCACAGGTTTGAGGTGGGGGCAGCTTGGGTCTGGGACACATCCTCGATCGTTTGGATTTTTGGAGGTGTCCGGCCACTCAAGGGCCACAGGCCCCTGGAGACAAAGATCAGCCTTTTTCCCTGGGAAAGAAAAGTGGCCAGCCCAGGTTCCTGATGTCAGTTTGTAGGGTTCCCTTGGGACTGTCAGGGCAGCACAGGTTTGAGGTGGGGGCAGCTTGGGTCTGGGACACATCCTCGATCGTTTGGATTTTTGGAGGTGTCCGGCCACTCAGGGCCACAGGCCCCTGGAGACAAAGTCAGCCTTTTCCCTGGGAAAGAAAAGTGGCCAGCCCAGGTTCCTGATGTCAGTTTGTAGGGTTCCCTTGGGACTGTCAGGGCAGCACAGGTTTGAGGTGGGGGCAGCTTGGGTCTGGGACACATCCTCGATCGTTTGGATTTTTGGAGGTGTCCGGCCACTCAAGGGCCACAGGCCCCTGGACACAAACACCGGTCCTTTTCCCTTGGGAAAGAAAAGTGGCCAGCCCAGGTTCCTGATGTCAGTTTGTAGGGTTCCCTTGGGACTGTCAGGGCAGCACAGGTTTGAGGTGGGGGCAGCTTGGGTCTGGGACACATCCTCGATCGTTTGGATTTTTGGAGGTGTCCGGCCACTCAGGGCCACAGGCCCCTGGAGACATACAACGGTCCTTTTTCCTTGGGAAGGAAAAGTGGCCAGCCCAGGTTCCTGATGTCAGTTTGTAGGGTTCCCTTGGGACTGTCAGGGCAGCACAGGTTTGAGGTGGGGGCAGCTTGGGTCTGGGACACATCCTCGATCGTTTGGATTTTTGGAGGTGTCCGGCCACTCAGGGCCACAGGCCCTGGAGACAAAGATCAGCCTTTTTCCCTGGGAAAGAAAAGTGGCCAGCCCAGGTTCCTGATGTCAGTTTGTAGGGTTCCCTTGGGACTGTCAGGGCAGCACAGGTTTGAGGTGGGGGCAGCTTGGGTCTGGGACACATCCTCGATCGTTTGGATTTTTGGAGGTGTCCGGCCACTCAGGGCCACAGGCCCCTGGAGACAAAGATCAGCCTTTTTCCCTGGGAAAGAAAAGTGGCCAGCCCAGGTTCCTGATGTCAGTTTGTAGGGTTCCCTTGGGACTGTCAGGGCAGCACAGGTTTGAGGTGGGGGCAGCTTGGGTCTGGGACACATCCTCGATCGTTTGGATTTTTGGAGGTGTCCGGCCACTCAGGGCCACAGGCCTCTGGAGACAAAGTCAGCCTTTTTCCCTGGGAAAGAAAAGTGGCCAGCCCAGGTTCCTGATGTCAGTTTGTAGGGTTCCCTTGGGACTGTCAGGGCAGCACAGGTTTGAGGTGGGGGCAGCTTGGGTCTGGGACACATCCTCGATCGTTTGGATTTTTGGAGGTGTCCGGCCACTCAGGGCCACAGGCCCCTAGACACAAACACCGGTCCTTTTCCCTGGGAAAGAAAAGTGGCCAGCCCAGGTTCCTGATGTCAGTTTGTAGGGTTCCCTTGGGACTGTCAGGGCAGCACAGGTTTGAGGTGGGGGCAGCTTGGGTCTGGGACACATCCTCGATCGTTTGGATTTTTGGAGGTGTCCGGCCACTCAGGGCCACAGGCCCCTGGAGACAAAGATCAGCCCTTTTCCCTGGGAAAGAAAAGTGGCCAGCCCAGGTTCCTGATGTCAGTTTGTAGGGTTCCCTTGGGACTGTCAGGGCAGCACAGGTTTGAGGTGGGGGCAGCTTGGGTCTGGGACACATCCTCGATCGTTTGGATTTTTGGAGGTGTCCGGCCACTCAGGGCCACAGGCCCCTGGAGACATACAACGGTCCTTTTTCCTTGGGAAGGAAATTGGCCAGCCCAGGTTCCTGATGTCAGTTTGTAGGGTTCCCTTGGGACTGTCAGGGCAGCACAGGTTTGAGGTGGGGGCAGCTTGGGTCTGGGACACATCCTCGATCGTTTGGATTTTTGGAGGTGTCCGGCCACTCAGGGCCACAGGCCCCTGGAGACAAACACCGGTCCTTTTCCCTGGGAAAGAAAAGTGGCCAGCCCAGGTTCCTGATGTCAGTTTGTAGGGTTCCCTTGGGACTGTCAGGGCAGCACAGGTTTGAGGTGGGGGCAGCTTGGGGCTGGGACACATCCTCGATCGTTTGGATTTTTGGAGGTGTCCGGCCAGTCAGGGGCCACAGGCCCCTGGAGACAAAGATCAGCCTTTTCCCTGGGAAAGAAAAGTGGCCAGCCCAGGTTCCTGATGTCAGTTTGTAGGGTTCCCTTGGGACTGTCAGGGCAGCACAGGTTTGAGGTGGGGGCAGCTTGGGTCTGGGACACATCCTCGATCGTTTGGATTTTTGGAGGTGTCCGGCCACTCAGGGCCACAGGCCCCTGGACACAAACACCGGTCCTTTTCCCTGGGAAAGAAAAGTGGCCAGCCCAGGTTCCTGATGTCAGTTTGTAGGGTTCCCTTGGGACTGTCAGGGCAGCACAGGTTTGAGGTGGGGGCAGCTTGGGTCTGGGACACATCCTCGATCGTTTGGATTTTTGGAGGTGTCCGGCCACTCAGGGCCACAGGCCCCTGGAGACAAAGATCAGCCTTTTTCCCTGGGAAAGAAAAGTGGCCAGCCCAGGTTCCTGATGTCAGTTTGTAGGGTTCCCTTGGGACTGTCAGGGCAGCACAGGTTTGAGGTGGGGGCAGCTTGGGTCTGGGACACATCCTCGATCGTTTGGATTTTTGGAGGTGTCCGGCCACTCAGGGCCACAGGCCCCTGGAGACATACAACGGTCCTTTTTCCTTGGGAAAGAAAAGTGGCCAGCCCAGGTTCCTGATGTCAGTTTGTAGGGTTCCCTTGGGACTGTCAGGGCAGCACAGGTTTGAGGTGGGGGCAGCTTGGGTCTGGGACACATCCTCGATCGTTTGGATTTTTGGAGGTGTCCGGCCACTGAAGGGCCACAGGCCCCTGGAGACAAAGATCAGCATTTGCCTTGGGAAAGAAAAGTGGCCAGCCCAGGTTCCTGATGTCAGTTTGTAGGGTTCCCTTGGGACTGTCAGGGCAGCACAGGTTTGAGGTGGGGGCAGCTTGGGTCTGGGACACATCCTCGATCGTTTGGATTTTTGGAGGTGTCCGGCCACTCAGGGCCACAGGCCCCTGGAGACAGAGGTCAGCCTTTTTCCCTGGGAAAGAAAAGTGGCCAGCCCAGGTTCCTGATGTCAGTTTGTAGGGTTCCCTTGGGACTGTCAGGGCAGCACAGGTTTGAGGTGGGGGCAGCTTGGGTCTGGGACACATCCTCGATCGTTTGGATTTTTGGAGGTGTCCGGCCACTCAGGGCCCTAGGCCCCTGGATACAAAGATCAGCCTTTTTCCCTGGGAAAGAAAAGTGGCCAGCCCAGGTTCCTGATGTCAGTTTGTAGGGTTCCCTTGGGACTGTCAGGGCAGCACAGGTTTGAGGTGGGGGCAGCTTGGGTCTGGGACACATCCTCGATCGTTTGGATTTTTGGAGGTGTCCGGCCACTCAGGGCCACAGGCCCCTGGAGACAAAGATCAGCCTTTTTCCCTGGGAAAGAAAAGTGGCCAGCCCAGGTTCCTGATGTCAGTTTGTAGGGTTCCCTTGGGACTGTCAGGGCAGCACAGGTTTGAGGTGGGGGCAGCTTGGGTCTGGGACACATCCTCGATCGTTTGGATTTTTGGAGGTGTCCGGCCACTCAGGGCCACAGGCCCCTGGAGACAAAGATCAGCCTTTTTCCCTGGGAAAGAAAAGTGGCCAGCCCAGGTTCCTGATGTCAGTTTGTAGGGTTCCCTTGGGACTGTCAGGGCAGCACAGGTTTGAGGTGGGGGCAGCTTGGGTCTGGGACACATCCTCGATCGTTTGGATTTTTGGAGGTGTCCGGCCACTCAGGGCCACAGGCCCCTGGAGACAAAGATCAGCCTTTTCCCTGGGAAAGAAAAGTGGCCAGCCCAGGTTCCTGATGTCAGTTTGTAGGGTTCCCTTGGGACTGTCAGGGCAGCACAGGTTTGAGGTGGGGGCAGCTTGGGTCTGGGACACATCCTCGATCGTTTGGATTTTTGGAGGTGTCCGGCCACTCAAGGGCCACAGGCCCCTGGAGACAAAGATCAGCCTTTCTCCCTGGGAAAGAAAAGTGGCCAGCCCAGGTTCCTGATGTCAGTTTGTAGGGTTCCCTTGGGACTGTCAGGGCAGCACAGGTTTGAGGTGGGGGCAGCTTGGGTCTGGGACACATCCTCGATCGTTTGGATTTTTGGAGGTGTCCGGCCACTCAGGGCCACAGGCCCCTGGAGACAAAGATCAGCCTTTTCCCTGGGAAAGAAAAGTGGCCAGCCCAGGTTCCTGATGTCAGTTTGTAGGGTTCCCTTGGGACTGTCAGGGCAGCACAGGTTTGAGGTGGGGGCAGCTTGGGTCTGGGACACATCCTCGATCGTTTGGATTTTTGGAGGTGTCCGGCCACTCAGGGCCACAGGCCCCTGGAGACAAAGATCAGCCTTTTTCCCTGGGAAAGAAAAGTGGCCAGCCCAGGTTCCTGATGTCAGTTTGTAGGGTTCCCTTGGGACTGTCAGGGCAGCACAGGTTTCAGCTGGGGGCAGCTTGGGTCTGCGACACATCCTCGATCGTTTGGATTTTTGGAGGTGTCCGGCCACTCAGGGCCACAGGCCCCTGGAGACAAAGACAGCTCCTTTTTCCCTGGGAAAGAAAAGTGGCCAGCCCAGGTTCCTGATGTCAGTTTGTAGGGTTCCCTTGGGACTGTCAGGGCAGCACAGGTTTGAGGTGGGGGCAGCTTGGGTCTGGGACACATCCTCGATCGTTTGGATTTTTGGAGGTGTCCGGCCACTCAGGGCCACAGGCCCCTGGAGACAAAGGTCAGCCTTTTTCCCTGGGAAAGAAAAGTGGCCAGCCCAGGTTCCTGATGTCAGTTTGTAGGGTTCCCTTGGGACTGTCAGGGCAGCACAGGTTTGAGGTGGGGGCAGCTTGGGTCTGGGACACATCCTCGATCGTTTGGATTTTTGGAGGTGTCCGGCCACTCAGGGCCACAGGCCCCTGGAGACATACAACGGTCCTTTTTCCTTGGGAAAGAAAAGTGGCCAGCCCAGGTTCCTGATGTCAGTTTGTAGGGTTCCCTTGGGACTGTCAGGGCAGCACAGGTTTGAGGTGGGGGCAGCTTGGGTCTGGGACACATCCTCGATCGTTTGGATTTTTGGAGGTGTCCGGCCACTCAGGGCCACAGGCCCCTGGAGAAAAAATCAGCCTTTTTCCCTGGGAAAGAAAAGTGGCCAGCCCAGGTTCCTGATGTCAGTTTGTAGGGTTCCCTTGGGACTGTCAGGGCAGCACAGGTTTGAGGTGGGGGCAGCTTGGGTCTGGGACACATCCTCGATCGTTTGGATTTTTGGAGGTGTCCGGCCACTCAGGGCCACAGGCCCCTGGATAAAAAATCAGCCTTTTTCCCTGGAAAGAAAAGTGGCCAGCCCAGGTTCCTGATGTCAGTTTGTAGGGTTCCCTTGGGACTGTCAGGGCAGCACAGGTTTGAGGTGGGGGCAGCTTGGGTCTGGGACACATCCTCGATCGTTTGGATTTTTGGAGGTGTCCGGCCACTCAGGACCACACGCCCCTGGACACAAACACCGGTCCTTTTTCCCTGGGAAAGAAAAGTGGCCAGCCCAGGTTCCTGATGTCAGTTTGTAGGGTTCCCTTGGGACTGTCAGGGCAGCACAGGTTTGAGGTGGGGGCAGCTTGGGTCTGGGACACATCCTCGATCGTTTGGATTTTTGGAGGTGTCCGGCCACTCAGGGCCACAGGCCCCTGGATACAAAGATCAGCCTTTTTCCCTGGGAAAGAAAAGTGGCCAGCCCAGGTTCCTGATGTCAGTTTGTAGGGTTCCCTTGGGACTGTCAGGGCAGCACAGGTTTGAGGTGGGGGCAGCTTGGGTCTGGGACACATCCTCGATCGTTTGGATTTTTGGAGGTGTCCGGCCACTCAGGGCCACAGGCCTCTGGAGACAAAAATCCGCCTTTTCCCTGGGAAAGAAAAGTGGCCAGCCCAGGTTCCTGATGTCAGTTTGTAGGGTTCCCTTGGGACTGTCAGGGCAGCACAGGTTTGAGGTGGGGGCAGCTTGGGTCTGGGACACATCCTCGATCGTTTGGATTTTTGGAGGTGTCCGGCCACTCAGGGCCACAGGCCCCTGGAGAAAAAATCAGCCTTTTTCCCTGGGAAAGAAAAGTGGCCAGCCCAGGTTCCTGATGTCAGTTTGTAGGGTTCCCTTGGGACTGTCAGGGCAGCACAGGTTTGAGGTGGGGGCAGCTTGGGTCTGGACACATCCTCGATCGTTTGGATTTTTGGAGGTGTCCGGCCACTCAGGGCCACAGGCCCCTGGAGACAAATATCAGCCTTTTTCCCTGGGAAAGAAAAGTGGCCAGCCCAGGTTCCTGATGTCAGTTTGTAGGGTTCCCTTGGGACTGTCAGGGCAGCACAGGTTTGAGGTGGGGGCAGCTTGGGTCTGGGACACATCCTCGATCGTTTGGATTTTTGGAGGTGTCCGGCCACTCAGGGTCACAGGCCCCTAGATAAAAACACCAGTCCTTTTCCCTGGGAAAGAAAAGTGGCCAGCCCAGGTTCCTGATGTCAGTTTGTAGGGTTCCCTTGGGACTGTCAGGGCAGCACAGGTTTGAGGTGGGGGCAGCTTGGGTCTGGGACACATCCTCGATCGTTTGGATTTTTGGAGGTGTCCGGCCACTCAGGGCCACAGGCCCCTGGAGACAAAGATCAGCCTTTTTCCCTGGGAAAGAAAGTGGCCAGCCCAGGTTCCTGATGTCAGTTTGTAGGGTTCCCTTGGGACTGTCAGGGCAGCACAGGTTTGAGGTGGGGGCAGCTTGGGTCTGGACACATCCTCGATCGTTTGGATTTTTGGAGGTGTCCGGCCACTCAGGGCCACAGGCCCCTGGAGACAAAGAACGGTCCTTTTCCCTGGGAAAGAAAAGTGGCCAGCCCAGGTTCCTGATGTCAGTTTGTAGGGTTCCCTTGGGACTGTCAGGGCAGCACAGGTTTGAGGTGGGGGCAGCTTGGGTCTGGGACACATCTTCGATCGTTTGGATTTTTGGAGGTGTCCGGCCACTCAGGGCCACAGGCCCCTGGAGACAAAGATCAGCCTTTTTCCCTGGGAAAGAAAAGTGGCCAGCCCAGGTTCCTGATGTCAGTTTGTAGGGTTCCCTTGGGACTGTCAGGGCAGCACAGGTTTGAGGTGGGGGCAGCTTGGGTCTGGGACACATCCTCGATCGTTTGGATTTTTGGAGGTGTCCGGCCACTCAGGGCCACAGGCCCCTGGAGACAAAGATCAGCCTTTTTCCCTGGGAAAGAAAAGTGGCCAGCCCAGGTTCCTGATGTCAGTTTGTAGGGTTCCCTTGGGACTGTCAGGGCAGCACAGGTTTGAGGTGGGGGCAGCTTGGGTCTGCGACACATCCTCGATCGTTTGGATTTTTGGAGTTGTCCGGCCACTCAGGGCCACAGGCCCCTGGACAAAAACACGGTCCTTTTCCCTGGGAAGAAAAGTGGCCAGCCCAGGTTCCTGATGTCAGTTTGTAGGGTTCCCTTGGGACTGTCAGGGCAGCACAGGTTTGAGGTGGGGGCAGCTTGGGTCTGGGACACATCCTCGATCGTTTGGATTTTTGGAGGTGTCCGGCCACTCAGGGCCACAGGCCCCTGGAGACAAAGAACGGTCCTTTTCCCTGGGAAAGAAAAGTGGCCAGCCCAGGTTCCTGATGTCAGTTTGTAGGGTTCCCTTGGGACTGTCAGGGCAGCACAGGTTTGAGGTGGGGGCAGCTTGGGTCTGGGACACATCCTCGATCGTTTGGATTTTGGAGGTGTCCGGCCACTCAGGGCCACAGGCCCCTGGAGAAAAAATCAGCCTTTTTCCCTGGGAAAGAAAAGTGGCCAGCCCAGGTTCCTGATGTCAGTTTGTAGGGTTCCCTTGGGACTGTCAGGGCAGCACAGTTTGAGGTGGGGACAGCTTGGGTCTGGGACACATCTTCGATCGTTTGGATTTTCGGAGGTGTCCGGCCACTCAGGGCCACAGGCCCCTGGAGACAAAGACCGGTCCTTTTTCCCTGGGAAAGAAAAGTGGCCAGCCCAGGTTCCTGATGTCAGTTTGTAGGGTTCCCTTGGGACTGTCAGGGCAGCACAGGTTTGAGGTGGGGGCAGCTTGGGTCTGGGACACATCCTCGATCGTTTGGAGTTTTGGAGGTGTCCGGCCACTCAGGGCCACAGGCCCCTGGAGACAAAGATCAGCCTTTTCCCTGGGAAAGAAAAGTGGCCAGCCCAGGTTCCTGATGTCAGTTTGTAGGGTTCCCTTGGGACTGTCAGGGCAGCACAGCTTTGAGGTGGGGGCAGCTTGGGTCTGTGACACATCCTCGATCGTTTGGAGTTTTGGAGGTGTCCGGCCACTCAGGGCCACAGGCCACTAGACACAAACACTGGTCCTTTTTCCTTGGGAAGGAAAAGTGGCCAGCCCAGGTTCCTGATGTCAGTTTGTAGGGTTCCCTTGGGACTGTCAGGGCAGCACAGGTTTGAGGTGGGGGCAGCTTGGGTCTGGGACACATCCTCGATCGTTTGGATTTTTGGAGGTGTCCGGCCACTCAGGGCCACAGGCCCCTGGAGACAAAGATCAGCCTTTTCCCCGGGAAAGAAAAGTGGCCAGCCCAGGTTCCTGATGTCAGTTTGTAGGGTTCCCTTGGGACTGTCAGGGCAGCACAGGTTTGAGGTGGGGGCAGCTTGGGTCTGCGGCACATCCTCGATCGTTTGGATTTTTGGAGGTGTCCGGCCACTCAGGGCCACAGGCCCCTGGAGAAAAGATCAGCCTTTTTCCCTGGGAAAGAAAAGTTGTCAGCCCAAGTTTCTGATGTCAGTTTGTAGGGTTCCCTTGGGACTGTCAGGGCAGCACAGGTTGGAGGTGGGGGCAGCTTGGGTCTGGGACACATCCTCGATCGTTTGGATTTTTGGAGGTGTCCGGCCACTCAGGGCCACAGGCCACTGGAGACAAAGATTGGCCTTTTTCCTTGGGAAAGAAAAGTGGCCAGCCCAGGTTTCTGATGTCAGTTTGTAGGGTTCCCTTGGGACTGTCAGGGCAGCACAGGTTTGAGGTGGGGGCAGCTTGGGTCTGGGACACATCCTCGATTGTTTGGATTTTTGGAGGTGTCCAGGCACTCAGGGCCACAGGCCCCTGGAGATATACACCGGTCCTTTTCCCTAAGAAAGAAAAGTGGCCAGCCCAGGTTCCTGATGTCAGTTTGTAGGGTTCCCTTGGGACTGTCAGGGCAGCACAGGTTTGAGGTGGGGGCAGCTTGGGTCTGGGACACATCCTCGATCGTTTGGATTTTTGGAGGTGTCCGGCCACTCAGGGCCACAGGCCCTGGAGACAAAGATCAGCCTTTTCCCTGGGAAAGAAAAGTGGCCAGCCCAGGTCCTGATGTCAGTTTGTAGGGTTCCCTTGGGACTGTCAGGGCAGCACAGGTTGAGGTGGGGGCAGCTTGGGTCTGGACACATCCTCGATCGTTTGGATTTTTGGAGGTGTCCGGCCACTCAGGGCCACAGGCCCCTAGACACAAACATCAGCCTTTTTCCCTGGGAAAGAAAGTGGCCAGCCCAGGTTCCTGATGTCAGTTTGTAGGGTTCCCTTGGGACTGTCAGGGCAGCACAGGTTTGAGGTGGGGGCAGCTTGGGTCTGGGACACATCCTCGATCGTTTGGATTTTTGGAGGTGTCCGGCCACTCAAGGGCCACAGGCCCCGGGAACACAAACAACGGTCCTTTTCCCTGGGAAAGAAAAGTGGCCAGCCCAGGTTCCTGATGTCAGTTTGTAGGGTTCCCTTGGGACTGTCAGGGCAGCACAGGTTTGAGGTGGGGGCAGCTTGGTCTGGGACACATCCTCGATCGTTTGGATTTTGGAGGTGTCCGGCCACTCAGGGCCACAGGCCCCTGGAGACAAAGATCAGCCTTTTTCCCTGGGAAAGAAAAGTGGCCAGCCCAGGTTCCTGATGTCAGTTTGTAGGGTTCCCTTGGGACTGTCAGGGCAGCACAGGTTTGAGGTGGGGGCAGCTTGGGTCTGGGACACATCCTCGATCGTTTGGA